>NC_142512.1:0-2642500 GCF_057876585.1 Rhinolophus sinicus | reverse complement strand
CACATACCCCTCTCTGAGGGAGAAGCTGTCGCATACCCTTCTCTGAGGGAGAAGCTGTCGCATATCCCTCTCTGAGGGAGAAGCTGCCGCATACCCCTCTCTGAGGGAGAAGCTGTCGCATACCCCTCTCTGAGGGAGAAGCTGTTGCATACTCCTCTCTGAGGGAGAAGCTGTTCCATACCTCTGAGGGAGAAGCTGTTGCATACCTCTGAGGGAGAAGCTGTCGCATACCCCTCTCTGAGGGAGAAGCTGTCGCATACCCCTCTCTGAGGGATAAGCTGTCGCATACCCCTCTCTGAGGGACAAGCTGTCGCATACCCCTCTCTGAGGGAGAAGCTGTTGCATACTCCTCTCTGAGGGAAAAGCTGTTGCATACCTCTGAGGGAGAAGCTGTCTCATACCCCTCTCTGAGGAAGAAGCTGTCGCATACCCCTCTCTGAGGGAGAAGCTGTTCCATACCTCTGAGGGAGAAGCTGTTGCATACCTCTGAGGGAGAAGCTGTGGCATACCCCTCTCTGAGGGAGAAGCTGTCGCATACCCCTGTCTGAGGGAGAGCTGTCGCATACCCCTCTCTGAGGGAGAAGCTGTTGCATACCCCTCTCTGAGGGAGAAGCTGTTGCATACCTCTGAGGGAGAAGCTGTCGCATACCCCTCTCTGAGGGAGAAGCTGTTGCATACCTCTGAGGGAGAAGCTGTCACATACCCCTCTCTGAGGGAGAAGCTGTCGCATACCCTTCTCTGAGGGAGAAGCTGTCGCATATCCCTCTCTGAGGGAGAAGCTGCCGCATACCCCTCTCTGAGGGAGAAGCTGTCGCATACCCCTCTCTGAGGGAGAAGCTGTTGCATACTCCTCTCTGAGGGAGAAGCTGTTCCATAACTCTGAGGGAGAAGCTGTTGCATACCTCTGAGGGAGAAGCTGTAGCATACCCCTCTCTGAGGGAGAAGCTGTCGCCTACCCCTCTCTGATGGAGAAGCTGTCGCATACCCCTCTCTGAGGGAGAAGCTTTTGCATACTCCTCTCTGAGGGAGAAGCTGTTCCATACCTCTGAGGGAGAAGCTGTTGCATACCTCTGAGGGACAAGCTGTCGCATACCCCTCTCTGAGGGAGAAGCTGTTGCATACTCCTCTCTGAGGGAAAAGCTGTTGCATACCTCTGAGGGAGAAGCTGTCGCATACCCCTCTCTGAGGAAGAAGCTGTCGCATACCCCTCTCTGAGGGAGAAGCTGTCGCATACCCCTCTCTGAGGGAGAATCTGTCGCATACCTCTGAGGGAGAAGCTGTCGCATACCCCTCTCTGAGGGAGAAGCTGTCGCATACCCTTCTCTGAGGGAGAAGCTGTCGCATATCCCTCTCTGAGGGAGAAGCTGTCGCATACCCTTCTCTGAGGGAGAAGCTGTCGCATACCCCTCTCTGAGGGAGAAGCTGTCGCATACCCTTCTCTGAGGGAGAAGCTGTCGCATACCCCTCTCTGAGTGAGAAGCTGTCGCATGCCCTTCTCTGAGGGAGAAGCTGTCGCATACCCCTGTCTGAGGGACAGCTGTCGCATACCCTTCTCTGAGGGAGAAGCTGTTGCATACTCCTCTCTGAGGGAAAAGCTGTTGCATACCTCTGAGGGAGAAGCTGTTGCATACCTCTGAGGGAGAAGCTGTCGCATACCCCTCTCTGAGGGAGAAGCTGTCGCATTCCCCTCTCTGAGGGAGAAGCTGTCGCATACCCCTCTCTGAGGGAGAAGCTGTCGCATACCCTTCTCTGAGGGAGAAGCTGTCGCATACCCCTCTCTGAGGCAGAAGCTGTCGCATACCCCTCTCTGAGGGAGATGCTGTTGAATGCCTCTCTGAGGGAGAAGCTGTTGCATACCTCTGAGGGAGAAGCTGTCGCATACCTCTGAGGGAGAAGCTGTCTCATACCCCTCTCTGAGGGAGAAGCTGTTGCATACCCCTCTCTGAGGGAGAAGCTGTTGCATACCTCTGTGGGAGAAGCTGTCGCATACCCCTCTCTGAGGGAGAAGCTGTCGCATACCCCTCTCTGAGGGAGAAGCTGTCGCATACCCCTCTCTGAGGGAGAAGCTGTCGCATACCCCTCTCTGAGGGAGAAGCTGTCGCATACTCCTCTCTGAGGGAGAAGCTGTCACATACCCCTCTATGAGGGAGAAGCTGTTCCATACCTCTCTCCTAGCTTCCGGTGGTGGTGGGCAACTCTTGGTGTCTCTTGGCCTTGTAGATGCATCCTTTCTTCACAAGGCGTTCTCTCTGTCTCTTCCTCCAATATTTCTACCCTTTCTTTCATAAGGACACCAGTTTGTGGATTTACAGCCCACCTTAAATCCAGGGTAGTCTCATCTTAATTTGTAAGCGGGCATTTTCCCGCCAAATTGCGTCGTAACGCGGGGCTTTTTTGACATTTTCTCACCAAAATTAGACTTTTCGTAAAATATTCATATCTTTCGATCTATTTGATATTTTTCTATGAAACTTTCAGTGTTTTAGTTTAAAAAGAGGTGCAAAATATGTGTTTTTCTCGTCTCCCGCGCTTTGGTATAAAAAGCGATATGACGAGTTTACTCGTTTCCCGCAAAAAATGTCTTAAGATCCTTACCTTGATTACAACTGCAAAACTATTATTTCCAAATGAGGTCACATTCTAAGTTTCCTGGTAGACATATTTTTTAGGTGTCACTATTCAGCTCACCACAGACCCATCTCTTGTTTGCCAATGTTCTACTACAGATTGCTGTTCTGATTGCTGTTCTGCTACAGAATAAGACTTTGAACATATCCCATAGCCTTCCTGATCTTTATTTTCTTCACTAGTTAAAGGAGGTATAAACTTTATATGGTGTGCCTCACTCATTCAAACATTTATTCAGTATGTTTGTGTTGCGCACTGGGCTCTATACATCTGACCACCTCAGATCTCTTGGGTAAAGAATAGAGGAGTCAGGCTGATATCAGCAAGATGGTTGGATAAGACGTCTCAGCCCACATTCCCCAACAGAGACACAAAGTTAACAACAATATATGGACCTTTAGGAAAACTCCAGAGATCAGGTAAGAAGTTGTAGTACCCTAGTCAAGCTTATCAGTGATCACCCCTCCTTCAAGCCAGCACAGCTTCTCCTTAAGTAGAGAGAAGTGTGGGGTGTGTGTTCATCATTCCAGCTTTTAGAGGGCTGCTTGAGGGACTGGGTTCTTCCTCTCCTGACTTGGAGGGCTAATAAAAATGGCATAGTTTGAATGCTGGGGGATGCCAAAAGCAAGAAAGAGTGGAGGCAGATTTCTGCAGCACCAGAGGGCGAGGGCAGCTTGACTTGATCAGGAGAAGGCACCTAACTTAGTAGCTTCTCCCTAAGAAGGGAGGAAAGAGAGACGGCATTCCGATTTTTTTGAGAGCTCCCTGAGGTATCTGTTTCACATGCTTTGGCCTTGACAAGGAGCTGTCCTACTTTGAATGCCTGGGGGCCACTGAGAACAGGAGAGATTGAAGGCTTGCTGCTGTAGAGCCAGATAACCTGCAGTACTATAGATGGACACCAGAGGGAGCAAGAGATTATGAGTTCCTGAAAAAGAAACCTGCAACCCTCTCTAATTGGGAAATTATACCAATGAGCCCAGTGAAGTTTCATTCCCCAAAAAGGTGTCAGAGGTCCCCAGAATCTTCAGCTGGGCTGATTGACAGAAGTCTTCCTCTGTATGAAGACGGAGACGTGGCTGTTTTTTCAAATGCCTAAAACTCAGGAAATAATCGCAAGGCACATGAACAAACAAGAAAACATGTCCCAATCAAAAGAACAAAACAAATCTCCAGAAATCAAACCAAAAGAAATGGAGATCTATGAATTACCTGACAAACAATTAAAAATAATTGTGCTTAAGAAGCTCAATGATCACATCAATAATCACCCTAAATGTAAATGGACTGAATCCGCCAATAAAAAGGCACAGAGTAGGAGACTGGATCAAAAATAGAACCCAACCGTATACTGCCTTCAGGAGATACATCTCAGCTGCAAGGACAAATATAGACTCAAAGTGAAATCAATACTCCAAGCAAACGGTATCCAGAGAAAAGCAGGTATAGTTATACTTAAAGCAGACAAAAACAAACTTCAGGATACAAAACGGTAAGGAGTGACAAAGACAGACATTTCATAATGATACAGGAGACAATACAACAAGAAGACATAACACTTATTAATACATATGCCCCCAATCAGGGAGCACCAAAATATACAAAGCAATCACTATCAGAACTAAACGGAGAAACTGGCAAAAACACAATTATACTAGGGGACCTAAATGCTTCATTGACAGCTATGGATGGATCATCCAAATGGAAAACCAGTAAGGAAATCTCGGCCTTACATGACACATTAGACCAAATGGACATAATTGAGATTTACAGAGCACTCCATCTCAGAACATCAGATTATACATTCTTCTCTAGTGATCATGGAACATTCTCAAGGATAGACCATGTGTTGGTACACAAAACTAGCTTCAACAAAATTAAGAAAATTGAAATCATACATATCCTGACCACAATGCTTTGAAATTGAAAATCACCTGCAAAAAGAACGTGAGAAAAACCACAAATATATGGAGATAAAACAACATGCTACAAAAGAATGACTGGGTCAATGAGAAATAAATGGAGAAATCAAAAGACACATAGAGACAAATAGAATGACAATACAATATATCAAAACTTTTGGGATGTAACAAAAGTGGCAGTAAGAAGGAAATTTATCTCAGGCTTATCTCAAGAAACAAGAAAAATCCCAAATAAACAACCTAACATTACATCTTAAATAACTAGAAAAAGAAGAACAAATGGAACCCAAAGTCAGCAGAAGGAAGGAAATGAAAAAAGTTAGAGCATAATTAAATTAAATAGAGAACAAACAACAACAGAAAAAAGTACTGCAACAAAGAGATGATTCTTTGAAAAGATTAATAAAATTGACAAACCCCTGGGTAGACTCACTAAGGAAAAAAGAGAAAAAATTCAAATAAACAAAATTAGAAATGAAACAGAAGTTATGATGGGCATGACAGAAATACAAAGAATCATACGAAAATACTATGAAAGAGTATATGCCACCAAATTCAATAACCTAGAAGAAATGGACAAGTTCTTAGAAATATATAACCTTCCTAGACTGAACTACAAAGAACTGGAAAATCTAAATAGACTGATCAATGGAAAGGAAATTGAAACAATCGTCAAAAAGTAAAAGTCCAGAACCAAATGGCTTCACTAGTGAATTCTACTAAGCATTCAATATTTAATACCTATCGTTCTCAAACTCTTCCTAACTCATTTTATGAAACCAACATTACCCTGATATCAAAACCTTCCAAGGATAATACAAAAAAAGAAAGAAAGAAAGAGAGAGAGAGAGAGAGAGAGAGAGAGAGAGAGAGAGAGAGAGAGAAAGAAAGAAAGAAAGAAAGAAAGAAAGAAAGAAGACTATAGACCAGTATCTCTGTGAATACAGGTGCAAAAATACTACACCAAATACTAGCAAACAGAACACAACACATTAAAAAGATTATACATCACGACCAAATGAGGTTCATTCCAGGGGTGCAAGGATGGTTCAATGTATGCAAATTGTTCCATGTCATACACTACATAAACAAAATAAAAGCAAAAAACCATATGATCATTACCAATAGATGCAGAAAAAGCATTTGACAAGCTACATCTATTTATGATTAAAACACTTAATAAAATGGGTACAGAAGGAAAGTACCTCAACATAATAAAGGCCATATATGACAAACCCTCAGCTAATATCATACTCAATGGTGAAAAACTGAAAGCTTTACCTCTAAGATCAGGACAAGACTAGGATGCCCACCCCCCACCACTGTTATTCAATATAGAATTGGAAGTCCTGGCCAGAGCAATCAGGCAAGAGAAAGAAATAAATGGCATCCAAATTTGGAATTAAGGAATAAAATTGTCATTTTTTGCAAATGACATGATTCTTTATATAGAAAACCCTAAAGACTCCACCAAAGAAAAAAGAAAAAAAAACTATTAGAAACAATATATAAATACAGTAAAGTTGCAGGATAAAAAAATCAATGTACAAAAATCCATTGTGTTCCTATATACTAACAATGTAATTTCAGAATTGTAATTGCAATTATAACAAAAAAGAACAGAATACCTAGGAACAAACTTAACATAGGATGTGAAGGACCTATACAGTAAAAACTACAGACATTATTAAAAGAAGACAAAAAGAAATGGAAAGATATTCCATGTTCATGGTTTGGAAGAATCAACATGGTTAAAATGGCTGTATTACCCAAAGCAATGTACAGATTTAATGCAATTCCCATCAAAATCACAATAGTATTTTTTTAAAGAAATAGAACAAAAAAAAGTCATCAGATTTGTATGCAACCACAAAAAACCCTTGGATAACCAAAACAATCCTGGGAAAAAATAAGGCTGGAGGTATCATACTCCCTGACTCCAAATTATACTACAAAGTTAAATAATCAAAATAGCATGGTTTTGGCAGAAAAACAGACACACAGACCAATGGAACAGAATTGAGAACTCAGAAATAGACCCATGTATACATGGGCAAATATTTTTGAGAAAGGATCCAAAAACATACAATGGAGAAAAGAAAGCCTCTTCAATAAATGGTCCTGGGAAAATTGGAAAGCCACAAGCAAAAGAACGAAGCTAGATTGCTATTTGTCACCACACACAAAAATTAACTCAAAATGGATAAAAGACATAAATATAAGACCGAAGCAATAAAATGCAGAGAAGAAAGCATAGGTACTAAACTTATGGACCTTGGTCTTAGAAAGGATTTTATGAATTTGACCTCAAAGGCAAGGGAAGTAAAAGCAAAAATAAATTAATGGGATTATATCAAATTAAAAAGCTTCTGCACAGCAAAAGAAACCATCAACGAAACAAAGAGGCAACAACTGACTGGAAGAAGGTATTTGCAAAGGACACCGCTAATAAATGGTTAATATCCAAACTATATAAAGAACTCACACAACTCAACAACAACAAAAAGGAAATCCATCCAATTGAAAAAAGGACAGAGGACCTGAACAGATACTTCTCCCAGGAAGACATACAAACATACAACTGGTATATGGAAAGGTGCTCAACTTCACTAGCTATCAGGGAAATGCAAATCAAAACAACAATGAGATACCACCTCACACCTGTTAGAATGGCTATTATCAACAAGACAAGTAATAAAAAGTGTTGGAGAGGCTATGGGAAAAAAATGAACACTCATACACTACTGGTGGGAATGTAAATTGGTACAGCCACCATATAAAACAGTATGGAGGTTCCTCAAAAAATTAAGGACAGAATTACCATATGACCCAGCAATCCCTCTTCTGGGTATCTACCAAAGAAAATCTGAAAACATTTATCCATAAAGATATGCTTACCCTTATGTTCATTGCAGCATTGTTCACGGTGACCAAGTCATGGAAACAACCGAAGTGTCCTTCAGTAAGTGACTGGATAAAGGCGATGTGGTATATATATACAATGGAATATTACTTGGCCATAAGGAAAGATGAAATACTGCCATTTGTGACAACATGGATGGATCTTGAATATATCATGCTAAGAGAAATAAGTCAAATGGAAAAAGTTGAGGACCATATGATTTCATTCATATGTGGGACATAAAACTGAAAGCAACAAAAACAAAAACTCATAGATACCAATAATATAGTTCTTACCAGCGGGAAAGGGAGGTTGGGGGAGGTACAACAGGGTAATGGAGTCAAATATATGGTGATGGAAGATTTGACTTTGGGTGGAGAACACACAAATGCAATATAAAAATGTATTATAGAGTTGTACCCTTGAAACCTATAGAATTTTATTAACCAATGTCACTCCAATAAATTTAATTTTAAAAGTCGACCAAAGAAAAGCTCAATGGTCTACAAGAGAACACAGATAAACAACTAAACAAAATCGGGAAAGTGATGCAAAAACAAAATGAAAGTGCCAACAAAGAGATAAAAACTATTAAAAAGAACAAAACAGAAATTCTGGAACTGAACAATACAATAACTGAATTGAAAAATTCACTAGAGGGGTTCCATAATCAATTTGATCAAGCAAAAGAATCAATGAACTCAAAGAAGACAAGTCATATGAAATTAATGAGTCAGAGGAAAAAAAGAAGAAAGAAGAAAGAAAAGTGAAGAAAGTTTAAGCGGATTTATGCGACTGCTTCAAGTTGGTCAATATATGCACTACGGGAGTTCCAGAAGGAGGATAGAGAAAGGAGCAGAGAGCTTATTTGAAGAAGTAATGGTCAAAATCCGAGGAAGGAAATGGACATCCTAATTCAAGAAGCTCCAAGGACTTTAACCAGGATAAACCTAAAGAAGCCTGCACCACGACACATACAGGCAGACCTCGGAGATATCACGGGTTCAGTTCCAGACCACCACAATAAAGTGAATATTGCAATAAAATGAGTCACACAGGGTTTTCTTTTTTTTGTTTCCCAATGCTTTTATGTTTACACTATGCTGTAGTCTTTTAAGTGTGCGATAGTATTATGTCTAAAGAAAAGAATACATATACCTTACTTTAAAAATACTTTAGTGCTAAAAAAAATGCTAACTATCATCTGAGACTTCAGGGAGTCAAAATCTTTTTGCTGGTGAAGTGTCTTATCTTCAGTTTGTAAAAAAAAATGCAATATCTGTGAAGTGCAATAAAATGAGCTATGCCTGTAATCAAACTGTCAAAGTGAAAGAGAAAATCTTGAAACCAAAACAGAAAAGCAACTTGTCATGTGCAAGAGAGCTCCTATTAGAATATTGGTGGATTTCTCAGCAGAGACATTACAGACCAGGAGACCACGAAATGATATATTCGAAGTACTGAAAGAAAAAAAGTGTCAACCAAGAATACTATATCTTGCAAAACTCTCCTTCAAAATGAGGATGAAATAAGGACCTGCCCAGATAAACAAAAGGTTGTTTATCACCACTAGACTTGCCTTGTAAGAACTGTTAAAGGGAGTACTTCAAGTTGGAATGAAAGATGCTGACAGCAATATGAAAGTATATGAAAATATAAAGCTCTCTGGTAAAGGTAAAGGTAAATACAGAGGGTGCCCCCAAAAATGTATACATATTTTAAGAAAGGAAAAAAACTATTAAAATTGTAATACTCAACATATACCAATAAAAGGTGAATACAAGTCGCATTTGACTTCTGAAATGATAAGAGGTGCTCAGAGTAGTTACCATTAGTGTCCAGACACTTCTAATTATGGCGAACTACTGCTTGAGCAACATTGACCAAAGTGTCCACTTGTACACATTTTTATTGCACCCCTCATAGATAGAAAAATGCAGAATCCTGCAATACTGCAATAATGGTATTATTCTTATACATATTGCATCTATAAATTTTACTACTCCAACAATGTATTGTTATAATTATTACTTTATATAACTTTGTCTTTCAAAGAAGCAATGAGTAGAAAGAAGAGCAAGATATATTTATTAGTTTAGTTATATTAGCCTTCTATTTATCCTGTCTACTTATCTTCACTTGTTCTTATAAATTCAGGTTACCATCTGGAGTCATTTCATTTTGCTGCCACTCATCTCTGTGCTGTTATGGCATATGTATCACATTTTTATGTATTATAGGTCCAAGAATTTAGTATATACATACTGAATGTACGATGTGTATATGTAATATACAATTATTTTATACAATTACTTTTACTGTTTTTTATTTTATTCATTTTTTTTAAGGAGGGCGCAGTTCACAATGGCCCATGCGGGGATTGAACCAGCACCCTTGGTGTTATTAGCACCACGCTCTAACCAACTGACCTAACTGGCCACCCCCTATGATTACTTTTAAATAAGAGGTAAAAGGAGAAAGTGTGCATTTATACTATTATAATTACATAATTAACCTTTACTTTTGCTCTTTTTGTTTTCATGTGGATTTAAATTATCATCTGGGATCACCTGCTTTCAACTTGAAGAATTTTCTTTAAGATTCATTGTAAGGTTAGTCTGCTAGCCAACAAATTCTCTGTTTTTATTTATGTCTTCTTTCACCTTCATTTTTAAAAGGTAGATTATTTGATGGATATAGAGTTAACAGTTGTGTGTGGGGTTTTAGTTTTGTTTTGTTTTGAGCACTTTGAATGGCATACCACTGTTCTCTAATAGCCATTGTTTCTGGGGAAGAAGTTAAGTCTGAATCTTATTGGGGTTCCCTTGTAAGTGATGTCTTTTTTCTTGCTGCTTTCAAGATTTTTCTCCCTGTTTTTGGCTTTTGACATTTTTTTATGGTGTGTCTATTTGTGGATCTCTTTCCGTGTATCCTACTTGGCATTAGTTGAGTCTGCTGTATATGTAGTGGGTTTTTTCCTCAAGAAATTTGAGGAGTTTTCAGCCATTATTCTCAAATGCTTTTTTCAGCTTCTTTTTCTCTCCCCTCTTCTTCTAGTATTTCCATTATGTGTACGCCAATGCACTTAACAGTGTCCCACATTTTTTCTGAGGGTCTGTTTATTACTTTTTCCTCTCCATTATTTGGTTGCACAGTCTTTATGAATCTACCTTCACATTCACACATTCTTTCTTCTGCCAGTTCAAATCTACTGTGGAGCTCTCTTAGGGAATTTTTTATTTTAGTTATCATCCTTTAAATTTCAGAATATCCATTTGATTCTTTTGTAACACACAATTTCTATGTCTGTTTATATTCTCTATTTGATGCAGCACTGTTGTCATGTCTTTCTTTACTTCTTCAACATATTTATAATGGCTACTTGAAAGCGTTATCTGTTAAAACCAATATCTGATCTCATTAACTGGAAGTTTCTGCGCCTGAATTTTTTCTTGTGCATGAATTATACTTTCCAGTTCCCTTGCATGTCTCATTTTTGTTGTTGAATTCTGAACATTTTGGGTAACATATTGTAACAATTCTAGTTACTGGTTCTCTTCCTGGATTGTTATTACTTATTTGTTGTTTTGTTCAGTGACTGGCTGGATTATTTTAGTGCAGTCTACTTTCATCCCTGCCATGTTAAGTCTGTGATGTCAATTCTCAGGGGGCACAGCCTTATACATACATGTCACCTTGGAATGACACTGGCTTTGGTACAGTTCTCTTTGACTGTCTCTTTCCCTGACTATACCCAGCTGTTCAAAAGCACTAATTATGTGCTGATTCCTCTGTTGTTTCCAACAATACCCTGGGGCATAAATTGATCCACAGGCTAAACCCATTTTATTCTCAGTGCTTCGAAGGGATATTTGTAGAGGTCAGTGTTTGAGATCTGCTCTGACCCCAGATGGGCTCCCCTTAGATGTCTTCATCCGTGGTTCTCTTGGGCAAACCAGCCAGCCTACTGTTTAGCTTATGTGTCCGATGATTCTACCAATCTCCTTCCAAATGCCTTTCATCACATCCACCACTGCTAAGAGCCCCCTTAGGCTTGAACGTCTCCACACTCTATTACAAATGAAGTTAGTTCCTCTGGGAAGGGATTAGGATTTATCTGCCTTGTGGCCTGATTCTCCCCAAAGGCAAAATCTCTGAGTCGGGGTATGGAGCTGGGAGTGAAGACAATGGCCCACTTCTGAGTGAGTCCTCACAGGAGGGGATGCGCAGTAGACGTGGGTCCTCCTGGTTTGCCTCTCCAGGTGTGGAAGTGCCACCTTACATCTGGTTGTGGTGGGCCTGTCTGACAAACTTGGTTCTGACTGTTTTTGCTTGTGTTTTGTTTGTTTGTTTGTTTGTTTTTGTTTGGCATTTCTTTGGAGGGACTGGCTCCTGGTGCCTCTTATGCTATCATTTTCTCTCCCCGCTCTGCTCATTTTTCCTCATCATTTTTGTTTTCTGTTCAATATACTGGACCATTTTAAGTGGCCTATCTTCACGTTTACTGGCTTCTTCCCCACTCAAACTGGAGCTGAGTCACGGGTGAATTTTTCATTTCAGTTATTGCACTATTCAGCTCCAGAATTTCTATGCGGTTCTTTTTTTATAATTTCTATCTCTTTACTGATATTTTTTCTACTTATTGAGACAGGTCATCCTGGTTTCCTTTAGTTTTCCCTCCATGGTTTTCTTTAGCCCTTTGAGCATATTTAAGACAGTTGATTTAAATCCAACGTCTCTGTTTCCTCAAAGAGTTTCTGTTCATTTTTTCTCATAATAGGCCACACTTTCTTTTTCACCGTAGTTTTACTGAGGTATAATCGACATACAACACAGTATAATTTTAAGGTGTACAGCATAATGATTTGACTTATATGTATTGTGAAATGACTACCACAATAAGTTTAGTCAACATTCATCATCTCATTATCTCATACTTACTGTTTTTTTGTAATTTTTTATTGATAACTGGAAATTTTGACTATTATAGCAGGTAACTCTGGAAGTCAGGCTGGCACCATCCCCAGGGTTTGTTGTTGCTGCTTGTTGCAGGCGGCAGTTGTTTGCTTAGTGACTTATCTAAATTATTTCTGTGAAGACTGTTTTTTGTCACGTGCTCAGTGAAATCTCTTTTCCATTAGCTCAGTTGTCAGCTAGTGATTTGACAACTATTTCCCCGAATTCCTGTACCCAACCACAGCACGCTGCCTGAATCTTTACCACTGGGATTTGTGTCTGTGTTGGGGCATACCTCCAACACTCAGCCAGGCAGCTCACAACTCTGCCTTCACCTTGACTTCCTGCTTGGACAAATCTTGAAGGTCTGTCAGAGGTCTTAAATCTTGAAGGTCTTAGCGCCCTCTCTGGGCTTTTCTGAGTGTGTACCCCTCCCTGGGCATGACATGGCTTTCAGGATTCCCAGGCATAAGCAGAAGTTTTTCAAAGGCCTTTGTAGTCACACAACAGCCTAGCCAACTGTCCCCCCGTGTCTTTCCTTAAGGAAAGAAGAGTCTGTGAGACTGTGCCTTTCTGGGACTCTGTTCCATCCTTGTGTTTACACCTTATGTCTCTCTGTCTGGTCCCCAAAAGATGGTTTGCAGCCAAAGACGGGTAAGATATCTCACGGGAGATACAACCTAAGCCAGGCAGAACCAAGTGGGAACCCCCAATGAGCTGCCTTAGAAAAATATGGGAAGGGGCTTTGCCTCCCCTTCCCCCTGCCTGGGAAAAACTGTTGCCGGCTTTGGCTTTTTCCTGGCACCTGTTTGTGAGAGAAGTTACAAAAACAATACAGATCAGTTCTCTTCACTTAGCTCAATGGAACTTACAAAATAAGAGACTTGACCCTTCTGACCCTGAGAAGGTACATACCTTAGGTAAGACATCATGGGACCTTGTGCTTCGGCAGTTTACAGACAAAGGGTGATTGGAATAAACATTTTTCTGCTATGATGTATGAGTCTCACAGACCGTGTAAGAAACAATGTTACTTTCTTGTATTTGTATACCTATCAATAAAAACCTCCAGTCAGCCTTATTCTGGGCTCCCAGTCCTCTGAGACTGAGAGACCCCTGGCCTTCTGAGAGATTTAACTGCATTAAGTCTCTGTTTGTTTCTTTCTTAAAAACTTAACCCAAACCGCCCCTTCTCGCACCCTCACTGCCTGTGTTGCGCTGGACGCGACATCTGGCGCCCAACGTGGGGCTCGAGAAGGGAAGGACGACTACGAGTCGTAAGGATCTGCAGACACGGTGAAGGGACTCTGAGAATCCTCCGCGGCCGCTGCCTGGGGTAAGGAGGTAGTCTATGGACTTGGAGAATTTATCCAGGGTAACGAAGGAATTCCAAAGAAACAACGAACACTTTCGTGTGAAGGAGTGTGATTGTGTGAGTGAATGCTTATAGCTCCACCGTCCTTTAGGACTAGGGAGTTTGCCTGGGCTCGTAACCGCGGTTCCGTAACGTGTCATACGGCATAACGGCGATTTGGCATCTCGCCAACCAGGGTTGGGGGTTATACAACCACGCCTTAGCCAAGATGTGTTCTAAGGTCTCGAGAGAGGCACGGCCGGCCGAGCATCAGAGTGGAATTGGAGTGAAAGTCCTTCTCTTTTCTTTCCTGCTTAATTACTAACATGGGTAATGCAGAAAGCAAGTCCAGACCTTACATCTGCCTGCTTCAGCAGCTTCTTAAGAAGGGAAAGCACAGAACCTCAGTAAAAAGATTAGAGGAACTCCTCAAAGTAATTGAGACTCATTGTTCCTGGTTTCCAAACCTTGGGACACTTGATATAGATAAGTGGGAAGAGGTAGGACAAAGTCTCAGTGAAGTACATTCCAACGGACTGTCTTTCCCCAGTTCAACCTGGGAAACGTTCCAGCTAATCCACTCAGTTTTGGAACCGCTCCAAACAGACTCAGAGGAAGAGAGAGAAAAAGATGACATAGACCAGTTTAAAAAGACAAAAGAGGGTCGAGATGATGATGAGGGGTCCGAGACGGCGTCCACTGTCATTCCTAAAATTCTATATCCAGACCCAGAGGAATGTTTTGAGGACGATTGTCCCCCTCCTCCGTCTCATTGGCTGCCTCCGCCACCTTCCTGTTTAAAACAAACGCGGAGGCTTTCCAAACCTGCTAGACAAAACAATTATCCCTTTCTCAGTAAAAGTATCCCTCAGACAACTAAGAAGGGTATGCGCTCTTCATTATCAGCTATAGAGCGTGGCATACATCAAGCTAAACTCGAAGGAGACATAGATGCCCTTAATTTTCCAGGGATCTTTGGACAGGCTGAAGCCCCTAATGCAGACCATCCTGAAGGGATCCATGAAGCCATTTATGAGCCTTTCCCCTTCAAATTGCTAAAAGAATTAAAACAAGCAGTTTTGCAGTTTGGAGTCACTTCTCCGTATACCGTCGGCCTTGTTAAAGGTATTGCTGATGGCAATCGGATGATTCCCGCTGATTGGCAAGCTTTAGCTAAGACCTGTCTGACTCCTCAGTTCCTTCAATTTAAAACCTGGTGGATTGATGGTGCAGAAACACAGGAGAGACAAAATCAGGCTCATAATATAGATATTTCTGCTGACCAGCTATTAGGGAAGAGACTTTGGACTGAGACCCGTGATCAGCTAGATATGGAAGAATTGACTGTCGGACAATTAAAACAAATTTGTCTAGCAGCATGGGAAAAGATTGAGATAGAGGGCAAAACTCCCTCCTCTTTTCAAAAGATCTTGCAAGGTCCACAGGAACCTTATTCAGATTTCCTTGCCCGTTTGCAAGAAGTCATTAATAAACAAATCACTTATTCTGCTGCCTCAGATATCATTTTACAAATTATGGCTTTTGAAAACACAAACAAAGATTGTTAGCGTGCCATTGGCACACAAAAAGGAAAAACTGATGCTATGGGATATCTTAGGCAGTGTCAAGAAGTGGGGACAAAAGACCATAAAGCTGCTATGTTAGCTAGTGCTATTAGAGGGGCAATTCAGAGAAGAGACAAGTTTTCTGGCACCTGCCATAATTGTGGCAAGCCAGGACATACTAAAAAGAATTGCAGAGTTAAGAAAAAAAGCTACAAAGTCCTTCTGCTCCCCAGGGTCCTAAACAACCTGGGGTTTGTCCTTGGTGTAAAAAAGGAAACCATTGGGCCTCTGAATGCCAATCTAAATATCATAACGATGGGACCCCGCTTCAGGGAAACAGGAAGCGGGGCCAGCCCCAGGCCCAGACAATAACCGGGGCGTTTTTGAGTCAGGCGGCACCTCAAAATTACCAGACGGTGCCTCTTCCTCAAAATTATCTGTTCAACAATTAACCCCTGCCACTGAGGGAAGTGCTGCAGTTGATGTTTGTACAGCTCAAGATATACTGCTGCTTCCAGGGGAAACCCCCCTTCGTGTGTCCACAGGAATAATTGGACCAATCCCTAAAAATACAGTTGGACTTCTGGTTGGTCGCTCAAGCTTAACATCAAAAGGAGTTATAGTCCACACTGGAATAATAGATCCAGATTTCAAGGGAGAAATTCAGATTGTTATGTCCTCCTCAGTCCCTTGGTCTGCTAAAAAGGGAGAGCGAGTTGCACAGCTTCTTTTAATCCCTTATGTACCCCCCAAAAAGAGGGGAACCCAAAAAAGAACTGGAGGATTTGGAAGTACCGGATCAGCAGGTGCTTTTCTGGCAGAAAAGATTTCTGGCATCCGCCCAGTCTGTGAAGTTAAGATTCACAATAAAAAATTCTTAGGATTGATGGACACTGGTGCGGACATCTCTGTAATAAGTTCTCACGATTGGCCGGCTAATTGGCAAGTACAACCATCTAACACTAATGTTGTGGGGATAGGCGAGGCTGCAGGACTGCTTCAGAGCACCTGCATGCTTCCTTGCCTCGGGCCAGAAGGACAAAAAGGATTTTTACAGCCTTATATCGCTGATATTCCAATCAGTTTGTGGGGTCGAGATCTGCTTTCTCAATGGGGAGCAGAACTCTGGATACCCCCAGGACAATTTCAAAAGCTGTAACAGTTTTTACTGATGGGTCTAGTAATGGCAGGGCCGCAATTGTAAGTGAAATAAATCAACAAGTCATTCAAACTAATTGTACCTCTGCACAGAGAGCAGAGTTAGTTGCTGTGCTAACTGCCTTACAAGATTATACTGAACCTTTAAATATTGTCTCTGATTCAGCTTATGTAGTTCACACAGTAAAAAATATCGAGACGGCTTTACTGTCTAATAACTCAAACCCATCTCTCCAGTTTCTTTTTAATCAGCTTCAACAGGTTGTTAGAACCCGACAACATCCATTTTTCATTACCCATATACGTGCCCACACCTCCCTACTGGGACCACTGACGCGTGGCAATGCTGTTGCTGATTCTTTAATTGCTAATGTTCTAGTTATTGAGGCAGCTCTCATTCCCCAGCACTCACCTTGGGTTCCAGCAGAGGGATAGTAACTTGGGTGGTATTGGAGACATATGAGGGGCAGACTGAGTTGTGTGGCTTTCGAAAGAGGGCTGGAGGACAGTCAGCATTTTCCCTGTGTGGGGATCCACCTCTGCTGCAGCCAGCAGGCAGGTGCCATCTGTCCTGTGTTGAGCACTCCACCTATGCTTACAACCAAATCTGAATCTGATTGGTCTGGTGAGCTCTGCACCTCTGCCCTGCTGACTTACTGAGACCCCACCCAACCCAACTACCTAAATGCTGGAGGCACTTCCTCCCAGAGCACCTAGCCTTGCACTCTTTTTTGAAAAACTATCAGAGTCCAGCAGACCCCAGGCACATGGTGATTGGCCTTGACGTGTTCTCAGGTTTTTGCTGAGTAGCTTCAGACTCAACGTTGGCACCAAACCAGAATTTACATTAACTTTGTGACCACAACTCTTCTCACTCAAGTGACTCCCTGACATCTTGCCTCACCCAACTTACATACCACATGAGACTTTATCAGTTGCTGCACCTTAAGGGAGTTGGCAGGTGGTAGCAGGCCTCAGGGTGTCCTGGCATTTTGTAGAGCTGCCCCAGGCCCAGTACTAGTGGCAGATGTCCTTGGTTCACAGAGTGGTCTCTTCCACATGCCTCCAGGGTTAACACAGACAGCAAACAGCCACATTTCACTTTGCAGCTCTTACCAGGTAGCCCCCAGTTGGTCATAGGCAGTGGGTGGCCTTGGCCTGCACCAGAGCCCCTCTCAAGAGACCCCAGAATGAACATACTTGGAGGTTGGCTTCAGACCACAGCAGAGCACTGCCCAATTAGCCCCACAAGTGGCACACACAAAGGGCAATCTCAACAGACACCAGAGCCCACTGGGGCAAATCCCACCCAGTGGGGTAAGCCCCTTACACAGCAGCCTGTAAGCTGTGGATGTGGCAAAACCCCACAGCCAATCAGCCTGCGTCAAACCCACCCACTGATGTGCCAATAGCAACAAAGGCTCAATTATAACAGGAGGGCACACACAACCCACATAAGGGACACACCTGGAGCACCTGGTGCAGGTGACCAGGGAGACTGTGCCACTGAGCCCCACAGGGCACCTACTACATAAGGCCACTTGGCCAAGGCTTGAGGATATAGTAGATCTACCTAGTACATAGAAACAGAGAGGCAGCCAAAAATGAGGAAACAAAGAAATGCATCCCAAATGAAAGAACAGAAGAAAACTCCAGAAAGAGAACTAAACAAAATAGAGGCAAGCAACCTGCCAAATACAGAGTTCAAATGATGGTTACAAGGATGCTCAAGGAACTTAGTGAGAATTTCAACAAAGAGATGGCAAGCATGAAAAAAGGACATAGAAACCATACAAAAGAATCAGTCAGAAGTGAAGCGTACAATAACTGAAATGAAGAATGCATTAGAAGGAATCACCAACAGACTAGATGAAGCAGAGGATAGAATCCGTGATTTAAAAGACAGGGTAGCATAAAACACCCAATCAGAACAGCACAAAGAATTCAAAAAAATGAGGATAGTTTGAGAGACTTCTGGGACAACATCAGGCGTAACAATATTCATATCATATGGGTACCAGAAGGAGAAGAGAAAGCAAGGGATTGAGAACCTATCTGAAGAAATAATGACAGAAAATTTCCCTAACCTGCAAAGAAAATAGACATACAAGCCCAAGAAACACAGAGTCCCCCCCCCAAAAAAAAAAAAAAAAATGAATCCAACCAAGCCCACACCAAGACACATTATAATTAGATTGGCAAAGGTTAAAGACAAAGAGAGAATCTTAAAAGCAACAAGAGAAAGGGAATTTGTAACTTGTAAGGGAACTCCCATAAGATTGTCAGCTGATTTCTCAACAGAAAATTTGCAGGCCAGAAGAGATTGACACAAAATATTCAACATGATGAAAAGCAAGGACATACAACCAAGATTACTCTACCCAGTAAAGCTATCATGTAGAATCAAAGAGCAGATAAAGAGCTTCCCAGAGAAGAAAAAGCTAAAGTTCGTCATCACCAAGCCAGTATTACAAGGAATGTTAGAGGGATTTCTTTAAGATGGAAAAAAAAAATCAAAATTATGAATAATAAAATTTTACTAACTACATATCGAACAGAAGAGGCTTAACACTGTGTGGGGGTGTTGGGGTTGGAGGAGCCATCATAGACTTCAGTAAAATGATCTAACCGGTTACTCAAAAATAAACTAGCAAATGACAATAAGAAGCCCTGGAGGAGGAGGGAATAGTACCTAGGGCTGCTCAAATATATTATTGGAACTATAATATAGTTTCATTTTCATTTATAGTTTCCAGAGAGAGAGAGCCAAAACAAACCAAGAAAGTATGATCCATACAGCAGAAAGCAGGCAAGAAAAACTGTAAGAGTGACAAGATGCTGAGTAGTCATTATAAATATGTTCACAAAACTAAAGGAAACCATGATTAAAGAAGTAAAGGAAGGCATAATGACAATGTTGCATTAAAGAGGAAAAAAATATCAATAAAGTGATATAAATCTAAAAAATTATTGCTGTCAATAATTTTTTGACTGATTTTTCCAGTTTTATTGAGATATAATTGATATGTAGCACTGTATAAGTTTAAGTTGTACAGCATAATGGCTTGACATATATATTGTGAAATGATTAAGTTGAAAATTATTTTAAAATAACCAAATGGAGATTCTAGAGCTGAAAAGTACAATAATTGAAATTTAAAATTTACTAGAGGGGTTTAACAGTATAGTTGAACTGGTAGAGGAAAGAATGGATGACCTTGAATATAGATTGTGAAAAATTATGCAAGATAAAGAACAAAAGAGAAAAAATAATGAAGAAAAACTGAACAAAACGTCAAAGAACTTTAGAACATTAAATGCACCAACATACCGTGTTTCCCCGAAAATAAGACCCAACTGGACAATCATCTCTAATGCGTCTTTTAGAGCAAAAATTAATATAAGACCTGGTCTTGGGCCGGCCCAGTGGCTCAGGTGGTTGGAGTTTTTTTTATTTTTTAAACTGTGTATACATTTTTTTGGCACTCTCTGTACATTCCCAGAAAAATAAGAAGTGAGAGAATCATTGCTAGCAGACCCACAGTAAGACACACTAAAGAATATTCTTCAGGCTGAAAGAAACTAAATCCAGATGAAAATTCAGAGAGAGACAGTGAGAGAGAGAGAGAGAGAGAGAGAGAGAGAGAGAGAGAGAGAGAGAGAGAGAGAGAGAATTGGTAAAGGCAATTTGTAATTATAAAAATTGATGTAAATGCATATTTCATCTTCTTTCTTCTCTTAACTGATTTACAGAGTAAGTTTTAAATCAATGAACAAAAATAAGAGCTGAAGCCATAAAACATTTAGAAGTTCAGGTGTACAACATTATAATTCAATATCTGTATACACAATAGCATGCTCACCACCTAAAGTTTAGTTTCCAATCATCACCAAACACTTGACCCTCTTTACCTATTTCACACCCCCTTCCCCACCTTCTCCCATGGTAGCCATCAATCTGTTGTCTATATCTATGAGTTTGTTTTGGTTTTGTTTGTTTTTATTTCTTTACTTGTGTTTTATAATTCACATATTTTGGTGAGGATTTCTGCATCTATGTTAATCAGAGATATTGGCCTGTAATTTTCTTTTTGTGTGTTGTCCTTGTCAGTTTTGATATCAGGATAAATGAGTTAAATGTTCCCTCTCTTCAATTTTTTGGAAGAGTGTGAGAAAAATAGGTATTGAATCTTCTTTGAATGTTCAATAGAATTAATCAGTGAAGCCATCTGGTCCTGGACTTACGTTTTTTGGAAGGTTTTTGATTACTGTTTCAATTTCCTCACTACTGATCAATCTATTCAGATGTTCTATTTCTTCATGATTCAATCTAGGAAGTTTGCATGGTTCTAAGAATTTATCCATTTCTTCTAGGTTGTCCAATTTGGTGGTGTATATACTTTCAAACTAATCCCTTATGATACTTTGTATTTCTGTGATATCTATTTAACTTCTTTTTTGTTTCTGTTATTTATGTGAGTGCTCTGTATTTTTTCTCAGAGAGTCTAAACATTGTCCATTTTTTATCTTTTCAAAGAACTAGCTCTTAGTTTCCTTGATTTTTTAGTTGTCTTTTTAGTTGCTATTCATTTATTTCCTTTCTGATTTTTATTATTTCCTTTCTTCTACAGACTTTGGGATTTGTTTGTTCTTTTTCTACTTCCTTAAGGTGTAAGGTTAAATTAAGCTTTTCTTGTTTCTTCAGGGAGCCCTATATTGCTATCGACTTCCTTCTTAGTACCATTTACTGTGTCTCATAGATTTTGGTAGTTCATATTTTCATTTTCATTTCTCTCCATGTATTTTTTAAATTTATCCTTTTATTTCTCATTCATCCAATAGTTGTTCAGTAGCATGTTGTTTAATCTCCATGTATTTGTGATTTTTCCAGATTTCTTTTCTTCTATTTTGATTTTTTCCTATTATTTTTATTTATTTTTATTTTTTGTTTCTCATCTCCAGCTTTATTGTAGTTGATTTCTAGTTTCATATTGTTGTTGTCAGAAAAGATGCTTGATATGGTTTCAATCTTCTTAAATTTATTAAGACTTGTTTTGTGTTGCAACATATTGTCTATCCTGGAAAACGTTTCATGCATTTGAGAAGAATGCATATTCTGTTGCTTTCGGATGGAATGTTCTGTATGTATCAATTAAGGCTATGTGATCTAATGTGTCACTTAATGACAGCGACTCCTTGACTTTCTTTCTGGAAGCTCTATTCATTGGTGTAACTGTGGTGCTAAAGTCTCCTACTATTATTGTGTAGCAGTCAGCTTCTCCCTTAGTGCTGTTAATAATTGCTTTATATATTTTGGTGCTCCTAAGTTGGCTAGATATACACTAATAAATGTTATGTTTTCTTGTTGGGTTGTCCCCTTTATCATTATATAATGTCCACCTTTGTCTCTTGCCACCTTTTTAGGCTTGACTTCTATTTTTCTTACATAAGTATGGCTACACCCACTTTCTTTATGCCTCCATTTGCTTGGAGTATCATCATCCAGCCCTTCACTTTGAGCCAATGTTTGTCTTTGGAACTGAGGTGAGTGTCCTGGAGGCAGCATATAATTGGGTCTTCTTGTTTGACCCATCCAGCTACTGTGTGCCTTTTGATTGGTGAGTTCAGTCCATTTATGTTTAGGGTGATTATTGGTATATGACGACTTACTACTGCCATTTTATCTTTTGTTTTCAGATTGCTCTATATCTACATTGTTTCTTTACCCTGTGTTTTTCTCTGCCATTTTAGTTTGGTGGTTTTCTTTTTTTTTTCTTCTCTTTCTTTCTCTCTTCTCCTCTCTTCCTCCTTCTCTTCCTCCTCCTCCTCCACTTCCTCCTCCTCCTCCTCTTCCTCCTCTTCCTCCTCCTCCTCTTCCTCCTCCTCCTCTTCCTCCTCCTCCTCCTCCTCTTCCTCCTCCTCCTCCTCCTCTTCCTCCTCCTCCTCCTCTTCCTCCTCCTCCTCCTCCTCCTCCTTCTCCTCTTCCTCCTCCTCCTCCTCCTCTTCCTCCTCCTCCTCCTCCTCTATCTCCTCCTCCTCTTCCTCCTCCTCCTCTTCCTCCTCTATCTCCTCCTCCTCCTCCTCCTCCTCCTCCTCCTCCTCCTCCTCCTCCTCCTCCTCCTCCTCCTCCTCCTTCTTCTTCTTCTTCTTCTTCTTCTTCTTCTTCTTCTTCTTCTTCTTCTTCTGTTTCATGTCTCTGCTCTAGATTTTTGTTTTGTGATTACCATGAGGTTTATATAAAATGTCTCATAGATAAAATAGTCCCTTTTCTTCTGATAGTGTATTCTCTTCCTTTGCCTATACAAGTTCTGTCCTTTTCCTCTTTCCCTTTTATGGTCTTGTTGTCACAAATTATCTCTTTTTATGTTGTGTGTTCATTACCAAACTGAATTTGCTATAGTTATTTTTAATGCTTTTTTCGCCTTTAAGCTTTATGCTATAATTGTTTACACCCTGTTCTGTAAAAGAGTCACAATTTTCTGGTTCTGTGTGTCTGTTTATCACCTTACTCAAAGTTTTCTGTAATTTTGTCTTTTTATTTCTGGTAAAAACAAAAAAACAAAAAAACTAAAAACTAAAAATAATCTTACTTATACATTTTTTGTAAAGCAGATTTTGTTCTGGTGAACTCATTTTCTATTTGTCTGGTAAGGCTGTTATTGTTCCTTCATAACTGAAGTATAACTTTGCTGAATAGATTGTTCTTGGTTGGCAATTTTTATCTTTCAATATTTTGAATATGTCATTCCACTCTCTCCTGGTCTGTAGAGTTTCGGCTGAGAAATCTGATGATCACCTGATTGGGTTCCTTTGTCTCCCCCCACCTCTTGGCTGCCTTTAGAATTCTTTCTTTATCATTGACTTTTGACTGTGTTAATAGAATGTGTCTTAGAGAAAGTCTTTTTGTGTTGAGATAATTAGGTGTTCTAATATTAGCTTCTTATACTTGTATGTTCAGCTCCTTCCCCAGTTTTAGGAGTTCTTATCTATTATTTCTTTAAGTAGGCTCTTTGTTCCCTTCTCCCTTTCTTCTCCTTCTAGAAGACCCATTATCTGCATATTGCCCTTTCTATTACAGCTTGTTCTCACAGAGTCTTTTATTTTTTTAAAATTCTAGTTCTCTCTTCTTTTCCACCGGAGTCATCTCTATATTTCTGTCTTCAAGCTTACTAACTCTCTCTTCCATGTAATCTGCTCTATGTCTATTGCTTTTTAATGCATTTTTAAATCTCATTTATTGAGTTCATCAGCTCCAGAATTTCTGTTTGGTTCTTTTTTAGAGTTTAAATCTTTTTGGTAGAGCACTCCTTCTGTTCATTAATTTTATTCCTCGGCTCATTGAACTGCCTTTCTCGGCTTCCTTGTATCTCGTTGAGTTACTTCATGATAGCCATTTTGAATTCTCTATCATTTACATCGCAGTATTCCATGACTTTGAGTTTGGTTTCTGGAGAATTGTCATTTCCTTTTTGTGAAGCTATGTCACTGTGATTATTCGTGGTACTGAATGAGTTGTTCCTCTGTCAGCACATCTGAAATAGTGAACACTTTTCTTATTTAGGTACAGTTTTGTTTAATTTTAACAATTCTGCAGGTTGGAATTAGAGGCTTTTCTCTTGTTTTTCAGTACGTGGCCTCTATAGCGCAAATTTTGGTTTCTCTTACCTGTGCTGACTTTTGTTATATTTGAGAGTCAAGACTATCCACCCTCCTCTTCCTCTGCCAGAGGTGTCACATGTGCCCTCTTTGTAACTGCTTGTGCCTCCAGAGTCACTGGTTACTTGTTGCTGCCAGTATCACTACAGGCATGGATTTCACTGCAGTTGCAGGCATCACCACTGGGGTCACTGGGATAGCATGTGCCCCCGTTGCTAGCGGGGTTGTCTGGGTCCCACGCACCCATGGCATGGAGGGGGCTGGGGGTTAGCAGCATCTCAAGCTCGCTGTTACTGCTGCCCCGTTCCCTGTGGTCTCTGGTGCCATAGCAGCTGGAAGCCCTGGGTCACGTGTGCTGTTTCCACTTCTGCTACCAAGCACTGCCACAGCCAGGGGAGGGAGCCAGAGTAGTGGGTACCGATGTGACTGCTGCCCTTCTTTTCCTTCATAAGGGCCTTGATGGGGAGGTGGGTAGAGTCACAGGCCTTATCTCTGCCACTGCTACTGCACTCACTGGGGTCATAGGCTCGGCTACCATGGCCCAGAACTGGGGTTGTGGGCACCATCCCTGCTATTTCCCCAGTTCCACCTTCCCTATGCATCTTACTCCACCTCCCTTCAGATGTACAGCTTTGTAGACATCTCAGGCATTCTCATGTGTTGAGCAGAGGAATCTTTGTTGCATTATAGATGTCCCACCAGTTGTAGATTGAAGGGGAGAGACAAAGAAGTGTCTCACTCCTCCTCATGATGCTGCCACCACTTGAACTTCAATGTGAATGTACTTTATGCCAAAGAAACGTACACTGAAAAATAGTTAAAATGATAAATTTTATTGTTAGGCATGGCTGGAGGAATGAGTCGTGGGAGATCAGAATTTATTTGGTGTGTTTGAGCTGTGGAAGGTCAAACTAAAAGAGACTATGACCTCCCCAAGCAAAACAGGGTATGGGGTTTTATAGCAGGGGTAAAGGAGGCTGATATCCCTTCAATGCTTCAGGGGGTTTTCATTGCATTGACTCTAGCAACAAAGGGTTTTCGGGCATGACCAAGCCCTCCAGCTCCACACCCTGGCCCCTAAGCCTCCAACGGACCGGACCACCCAGGCCTGCTCAGGCCCACTGATCACAAGCCCCTAGGAGACAAACAAAGTACAAAGCAAGACAGGATAAGATGGTTTCTACATTCCAGACGGCTTCTCCGGGCCTAAGGCAAACACAAGCCAGCACGTACAAGGTACAAAGCAAGACAAGATGACTTTTAAGATATGGAAGTTCCTGTTCCTGGCTTCAATATGGCCTAACATTTATGTTATGTATATTTTAGCACAACAAAAATAAATAAGTTAATTTTAACTACAAAAAAAAAAAAAAAAGCGTAAGAGTGCTGGGTGAATTAAAACTTGCAATCCATCACTGGGTCACAGGTAAAAGATATGGGGTTGGGATGGGAGGAGACATCTGTTGCAATTCCCTCTCTTCTGCAAAGGGGAGAATGGACGAGACAGGATCTTGTCCCAGGTAGAAGGTGGGGGTCTGACCACCTGTTCCTTTAAAAAAGTTACCCTTGTAGAATTAGGAGATAATCTATAGATCCCAGAAGGGGTTGATCTTATAGACATTAAAGCTAATGGTAATACTTTCATTCAGGGGAGGCTGGATGAGTTCCCTCAGTAAGATGGAGGGGACACACGTCTGTGGGCCCCTCTGCTGCCCCTGCAGGGTGAGCCCACTCTGAGCTAGCCTGTCCCTCCTGGGTGGTCTGTGGAGTCACAGCAATGGCTATGGCAGTTGGAGCACCACGCTGCAAGGAACTGTGCCTGAACCATTGAGAGCTATGGCCAGTGCAGCCTGCCCTAGCCCACTGCTCGGACCAAGCTGCCAGCTGACCAGCTCACACCAGGGAAGAGGTAGTGAGAACCAGGTGGTGGGCAGGGCTAAATGCAGACACTGCTGCTCCAGGCTAGACACAGTCCTCTCATGCAGCCTGTAGTTTGGTCCCCTGGCAAGAGCTGTGTTTCTGGAGCCCAAATCTTGAGTTGTGGTTAGAATAATTTATAATTATAAGAAGTAAGAATAGTAACAGACACTTTTTTCCATCTTTTGGAGTGTTTTCGTTTTTTTTTGGTTTTGGTTTTTTGGGTTTTTAGCCTCTTTTCATTCTTCACACCAGCCCCGTTCGAGACAGAAGGCTCCTGTTTTATGCATTTGGGTAAAGAAAGGTACAGAGAGCAGTAGTGTGAGAGGATCAAGGGAGCACAGCAGGAAGTGTCAGAACCCCGGCCAAGCCCACTCCACAGCAGCCCCTGCACTGATGTGCACTTGACTTCTCAGTGCCCTGCAGCCAGCGTACCAGGAACATGTGTAACTGACCACACTGGGCTGTTAACTAGCTGCAGGGAAGGAGACTGGGCACCATGGGACCTGTGGGCTGTGTCAGTGAGAGGATGTCAGAAGGAACCTCTGACAGGATTTGGGTGTCATGTGGGTGACTTGGTGGAGGGTCCAAGGAAACCAGGGATTTGTGCCAGATTGATTGCTATTAGAAAGCAGGGGACAGCTCTACAACTGGATACTTTGTGGGTACCACAGTGACCTTATTTGTGTCTGTTCTTAGATAAACTTATGAAGCAGCCTTGTTTTGTTTCATTTTATCCTGGTCTCAGAGTAACCTCTGAGGTTGATAGTCTGTGAGAATTTAGTGTCCAACAGAACAAAGTGGCCTGGCTGTGAGCCTCACACAGGTTCATGATCATATTGAGATCCAGCCGCAAAAGTCAGATCAGCTCCAGATGGCAAGGGCTGCTTTTTCTCTCTCTCAGTTCTTCTTTTGGCCAAGGACAAATGACATCAGGCCACAGGACATTAATTCACAATGTACAGATTTTTACCCTTGTCAAGATTTTGTTGGTTAAGATCAGAAACATCTATTAAATATACTCTGCAGTTGATCCAAGGTTAATCTCTCTCTTTTTTTTTCTTTCTGTTGTAGGATGAGTTGTTGAACCATCTGATGTGACAATGGCTATGCAGTAGCATTTAAAACTCTGGGCAGGACATATAAACCAACTAAAATAGACAAGTGACACAAACAAAATGACTATTAATGTTTGCTGCGGGTTTCAAAGCCAATAGGTCCCAGAATCTAGTTATGTCTGTTTTAGAGAGTTAGGTCATTTTTTTTCAGCGTGTAACAGACTCTTCTACTTGCCCTGTGGTACTTATGTTTGTGTAACAAGGAGTATGTGCTATAGCATTACTCCCTCTTCACTGACTAAAAGCCCATCAAAGGCTATACAATTGTTCACAATTGCTTTAGTTAATGCATTTAGGTTAGTTTGTTGGGTCTTTGGAACTGAAGCACCATCATTTATGACTTTTGTGAAGGTTAGAGACAATTTCGAACCACCTTTTCTAGTTGTCTTATCCCCCTTGTGGGAACTGTTTCTTGTGGGGTATGCATGGAAAGGTAATAAATTAACCCTTCGAGAAATTTTGAGAATAATGTGTGTTTCTTTCGGTTTAGAACGTTGTGGATATCTTTTTTAGAACATATGATTGATTGGAGGGCTAGGAGTTTTAAATATCTGGATACCTCCCACAATTACTCAGAATACACAGGATAAGTTAGAGTATGATAGAGTATAAGTCTGATGTCCATGACAAGTGCTATCCTAATGGAGTCTAGAATATATTGGGAATATAAATATAATTTATTGGAATAGAAATGAGTCAATTGGACATGTGTTTTTAGATTTATGGTGCTTTGATGCTTCACTGATACCAACATGGGGTTTCAAATTGGCCTTTTGCTTAGTGCCCCTGAGTTTTCTTTTACCCAGCAATCTGATTTGGGACTTATCCACTATAAAATTAGTGGTGCTCACTTAGGGGTGGGAAGAAATTCAGCATGGAAAAAACTTGAAATACATGGGACTGGATATTTTCTTCCTTGAAAAACTGTTGCACTTTGTTCTGGAGTACAGTTAAACTACTAGGGATTTAAAAGTGTTTGTTAGCAGAAAATCCCACTCTTTTTATACGAGTTGAACAAAATCTTGACCCAACAGTGTAAAAGTCACAATGTTTAGCATCCAATCAATAGGCATGACTTAAAAAGGAAGGAAACCCTGTCACATGCTACAACGTGGAGGAACCTTGAAGACATGCCCAGTGACATGCTAGCCAATCACAAAAGGACATATATTGTATGATTCCACTCATACGAGGTACCTAGAGTAGTCAAATTCATAGAAATAGAAAGTAGGATGGTTGTTGACAAGGGCTAATGTGGGGTGAGGGCAATAATGGGGAATAAATGTTTAATGGGGACAGGGTTTCAGTTTTGCAAAAACATTTGGAGATGGATGGTGGTGATAGCTGTACAATAATGCGAATGGACTTAATGCCCCTGAACTGTACACTTATAAAATGGTTACAAAGGTAAATTTTGTGTTATATGCATATTACCAGAATTTAAAATTAAAAAAAAATCAATAGGCATGAATAGAAGCAGGAAAATATTATTCATAATCAGGGGGAAAATATATCAGTAGAATCAGATCCATAAGTAACGGAGATGTATGTATATGTATAGAATTAATAGACAAAGACAGAAACAGCTATCATAAATATGCTCAAGAATGCAGAAAATATCAGGAGAGAAATAGAAGATACTTTAAAAATAAAGACTACATGGATTTTATAGCAGAGTAGATATTATAAAGAAAAGATCAGAGAAGAAAAGCTAAAGAAAGAATGAAAACGGGGGGGAAGAATATCAGGGACTCATGGGACAATGTCAAATAGTCCAGCATACATGTCATTGAAGTCCTAGAATAAAAGGGGGTGGAAAAAATAATTTGAAGAATAATGTCCTGAAATTTTTCAAATATAATGGAACACAGCAGATCCAAGAAGGTCAATGGACCCTAAGTACAGGAGACACAGAAAACCACATCAAGGTGCAGCCTATTAATAATTACTTTAAATGTAAATGGTTTAAATACTGCAAAAAGAAAAAGGCAGATGTTATCAGACGGAGTAAAAAGGCGAGACTCAAATATGCTCTCTCTAAGAAACCCACTTTAAATATAAAGACACAGCTAGTTAAAAGTGAAAGAAAGAAAAATTGTATACCATGCAACCACTAAGTGAGACACACCTGGAGTAGTCACATTAATATCAAAGTGGACTTTAAAAGTCCTACTACTAGGATAATGGAGAAACGCTTCATAGCGCTGCATTCAAAGGAGGGTATGACAGTCCAAAATGTGCATACACCTGAATAACAGAACTTTAAAATACATGGACCCAAACTGATAGAACAGCAAGGAAGAGAAGATGGTGCCACAATTATAGTTAGAGAGTTCAACATTCCTCTGTCAGTAATTGATAACCACCTAGACATAAAATCAGTATAGATACACAAGATTTGACAACACTGTAAACCATGTTGACCTAATTAACATTTTAAAAGACTCTACCCGACAACAATAGAATTCTTTTCAGCTGTTCCTCTTTCTCTGCAGTTCCCATGCAGACAGGTTGTCCCAGGAACAGTCATTCTTACTTTCTCCTGATTCTCCTGGAGTGTTTGTGGAGCTCCCTGGAAAAAACACCCTTGAGTTGTGTCATGCAGGGTCTCATGCGGGGTCTCTGGTGCCGCTCCCCGCACAAGAATGAAGGATATGGGGAGGCCAAAAAGGAACATCCATGGAGCCATAGCTAGGGGATTCATACCACTATATTCTTGCTGGTGGTTGGTTTGAAGACACAGGAAGCAGGAGCCACACGATCTGAAGACTGCCATCCACTTCTCTGTCAACCAACCCCTTGCTAACTGCAATCTGAGTTTGCTAGCATAGCCATGGCAGCTATATTAGTGGCTAATGGCTAACCGGTAACAGCTGATGGCCAACTAGTCACAGCTGATGGCCATCTACTACCTGAGCCAGCACATTTCCATGTGAGGCTGAGAGCCTGGAAACTGCTCCCTGGGACACTGTCCCCACAACTTGGTTACTCTGTGCCTTCCCTAGAAAAGGGGAATGACAGAGTGGCAATCTCACATCATGCTGGAAAAGCACCCAGGCTGAGAGATCCATGCACCACTTTGGGACCTAGGGAATAATCATACTGGTTTAATTGGCGATATAAAACCAATAAAAATAACTTTCCAAAGAACAAGCCATGGTCATGTGTAAAACACTATGTTTTGTCAAAGGCTCAATTAGAGGAAATCAAACCAGTTATAAAAAATTAGGAAAAACAAGGCGGAAGTGACGTTGAAGGTCGGCGATGCCTTTGTTGGGCAGGCCTCTCTGGTCCGCTGACTGATTGATGGAGTCTGGAGCGCATGGCCTCTGCCCGGGTGTCCTCTGTGGGTGTGAAAGAGGATATATAGAGCATATAAAATGTGTTATATATGTTGGATTGAGGTTTGCAAAACAAGTTGTTTACTGGTAGGGCCAGGACTATGGTCGCGCATGTGTGAGACTGATAAGAGTGAAGTAAAAAACATGTTTTTGTGTGAAACTGAGCATGACAAAATTGAGTGATAAACACTTTCACCAAAACAACTTCTGATTATCACCTAAGAAGTAAACAACTCCTGGCAAACCACTTCTGGTTATCAGCTAAGAAGTAAACAAGTTCAAGTAAAAGAGGATAAAAGCAGAACTGCAGAGCAATGCCGTGGGTGGTCTGACTGGGCGCTCCGGCTAAGCCCCTCTGTGAGGCTCTGAGCCAGACACTCCAGGACGATCCTCCAGGATGTTCTTCTGGACGATCCCACAGAGTTCTCTGCGAGGTGCAAGCTGAGCTATTCCGGGACTCCCTGAAGTTCTTCCTTGCAAGACCAGCTCGCCTCAGACCCGTCGTGGGCGCTGCCGTCTCTCCCGGACCAGGGATTTTCTCCACTTCAATTTGACTCTGGGACTTGGTTCGTTATTAAATTCTATTCTGTTCTGTATAGCCTTCTGAGCTTACCAGAGCATTGGCCTCTGGAGGGATATTGGCTCCCAAATGAAGTTGTGTTACTCACTGTCGTGTGGGAGACCCTGCTTGCTGCGCCTTGTGTCGTGCAGGGCGGCCTGTGGGGTCTCTGGTCCCGCTCCCCACATAAGAACGCAGGATATGGCTAGGCCAAAAAGGAACACCCACGGAGCCATAGGTAGGGGAGTCATACCACTATAGTCTCCCTGGAGGCTGGAGCCACACGACCTGCAACCTGCTGTCCCCTTCTCTGCCTGCCAACCGACCGACTGACCACCCAAAGCAGCCATGGCAGTTATATCAGTGGTTAATTGGCTAACTGGTTACAGCTGCCAGTCAATCAGCCACCGCTGACGGCCATCTACTACCCAAGTCAGCACATTTCCACGTGAGGCCAAGAGCCTGGAAACTGGTCTCTGGGACTCTGTCCCCACACTCACTCTATCTGAACCTGTGTGCCGGGACTTTGTTCCCCACTTGCGTCATGAGTGCCACACAGGGACGTAGGGCCTGCCGAGGGGTTAATGTCCCCTTGACTTTCAGGAAGAGACTGAAGTGTGGTACTGCCCTTACAGGTGCTTGCAACAAAGGAGAACTACTCCTTTTTACCTTTGGTTCACAATATCATCAAATGCATGGACAAGGACAGCCCGGACACCCACCAGGACCTGCACGCCCTCAAGGCCAAGTTCCAGGAGATGTAAAAGGTCATCAGCACCATGCCTGGCATCCACCTGAGCCCAGAGCAGCAGCAGCAGCAACAGCTGCACAGCCTCCGCGAGCAAGTCAGGACCAAGAATGAGCTTCTGCAAAAGTACAAGAGCCTCTGCATGTTCGAGATCCCCAAGGAGTAGACGAGGCGGCTTCGGGGAAGGCCCGAGAGAGCAGGGGAGGAGCAGGCGACCTCACTGCCCCTTGGGGAGGGCTTCTTTCCGAGCCCAGCCCCGAACTTCGTAGCTGAGTAGGGAGGGGCTACTGTACTGCTTCCTGAGCTGAACTTGGCCTTGACTGTGGGAGGAGCCAGCCCCGGAGCTTGGCTTCGGTGGGGCGTCCTTGGATATATCCGCGTGTCTAGAGGCATAATAACGGGAGTGCCTGCTGTGGGAGGAGGAATGTTTCTGGAGGCTGCAGAGGGGCTGGAGGACCCTAGCCCTGTCCCTGGGGAGGGTCCACCTGCTGGGGGCTGGGCTCCTCTGGGATCTGAGGAGCTCAGCAGGGAAGGAGGCATCTCCCGTGCTTCCTGCCTTCCCTCTCCTCCGGTCCCGGGATGTGAAATCTGTACCAGCTACACCTTGTTCTGTTGTAGCAGAATCATGAAACATTTGCATAGAATTCACTGGACAGAGTAGGCCTCTAGTCACATGGCGTGGGTTTAAATGGTCAAGGAAGGCTGTGAGAGAGCGAGCGTTGTTCCGACAGACTACAGGGCAGCCTTTTCCCCGCAACACTTTGTTTGCTTTCGTGTTTGAGCCCGTGACTGTAACAGCCCCGAGCCCTGCCTGCCGGCCCCTGTGCCGGGGTCTCCAACACCTACACGTGCTCATTACCTTCAGCGCTTGCTCCCTTTGTCTCCTGTCACCTTCCGGCGGCTCAGGCAGCCATTTAATGCCTGAGAAGGACCAGACCACTTCAGACCCCACAGCGCTTCCCGCGGGCGGGAGGACACGTGGTTTCTGCGCAGGCGCAGGCAGCCGTCCAGGTGTGCAGACCCTGCCTCTTCCGGCGTTTCAGGCTCCCGTTGTCCTGGTGTAAGAAACGTTTCCCCTCTGGCCTGCTCATAGAGTCAACCAGGAACATCGCCGCACTGCAGATAGGGGTTCGTGTGCACTTTGCCTTCGGAGAAGGGCAGTTCTGGGTGACGGCTCTGGTCGTACCTGGCCAGGTGGGACCGCATAGCTCTGATTCAGTTCTGAGGTGCGACGAGCTAGACCCAGACATTAAGGGTCAAGTCCTGGTTCGTAAAATGTGTGCAAACGCCCCTCGTTTTCTGCAGGTGGGACATCTTATTTGTGTGCCCTTGCCTTCCCTCTCAAGGTTACGGTGAGCACAGTAAGCGAGTATTGTTTAGACCTAGAAAGGAGTCCATAACCTGCTGACCAGTTCAGGGCCCTGACAGATGCTCGCCGACTGGCCTTGTGGGCAGGTGTTGGTTGAAGACGTTTTTCGCAGGGGTTCGGTTCATGCCAACCTGCAGCCACCTGTCAGAAGATGGCAGGCTTATTGGGAGCTCAGGGAGGTATGAGGGAGATGTCAGGTTCCAGTGGCTTCGGACAGAAGAGCAGGCTCTGGATTGAAGTGGGCAGTCGCCTATTAGACGCCTACCTTGGGACTGTTATTTAACTGAATCAGTTATTGTCTTGACATCTCGGCCTAGTGTGTGGGCCGGTTTTAAGGCTCTGACCAAATACCATGAAACATGAAGCCTGAAATGGACACGGGCTCCTCACGGGCAAGGGGAGGTGGAAGCTTTGCTGCATTTGTCAATGTTATGACTTGTGATGGTTTTCAAGAGTATAATTAAAAGAACTTGTGTCCTGATTTAAAAAAAAAAAAGAAATAAATTAGAAAAACAAGGCATAATTTTTAAAAAGGGACACACCCTGTCATACTCCCATACTTTCAGCAAGCAAAGAAGATATATTTGAGAAAGATGGTTGGCCACTAAAGATTTGTACCAGATCTTAGAGGGTAAATGAATTTGTTGTTCCATGAACCACTGTAGTCCCTAACCCTGAAACTTTTCTTTTTAAAAAATTTTTTACTAAATTTATTGGGTAACATTGGTTAATAACACTATATAAATTTCAGGTGTATATAATACATCATCTGTGTACTCCATTGTGTGCTCACCACCCAAAATCTAGTCTCCTTCTGTCACCTTGTATTTGACCCCCGTCACCCTCTTTGTCCTTCCCCACCTCTCTTCTCCTCTGACAGCCACCATTCTGTTGTCTGTATGTATAAGTTTGTGTGTTTTTGTTTGTTTGTATACCCTTAAACTTTCCTGACTTTGATTTTGTTGTCTGCCAAGTTTTTCTCTATGTTCTGCTTTTTTTTTTCTTTCTGTCCCTCTAGCTAATGAGTCCAAATTCTCATTTGCTTTCACCTGTGAAAGAGTCCAGTGTTTATAGCAAAGAATTCCTCTAGAGTTTCGGGACTCCTACTATTTTTTCTAGCCATCTTAGGGAAATCTGTCTTGTGGGATGATCTATCATTATTGAGTACGTAGATGATTTCCTGGGAGCCTCAGAAACTAAAGAGTAAAGCAAAACTGATACTTTGGCTTTGTTACAATTCCTCATCTTGCAGGGACAGGTTCATTAGACAAACTGCAGTATTGTCAAACTGAGGTCGAGTATTTAGGAAATCGGTTGTGGAAGGCCACAAAGTGTTAGAATCTAGGAGGAAACTGATTCTGTAGATGAAATAACCCACAATAACAAAGTAACTTAACAATTTGAAGGACCAGTAAGACATTTTCCACAGTGCATTTCAGCTTTTGCAGAGTGGACAAATCCTCTGATGGACCAATTAATTAATAATACTCTAGACCCTTGGATTTGATCCCTAGATTCTAAAGGAAGCTTTTGAACAACTGAAATTGGCTGTAGTCCCTCCCCAAGGTGTGAGGATTTCAATTTTTGAAAAAGCTTTCCACATGATATGCCATGAAAACAAAGGCACTGCTAGCAGAATTTAACTCAAAAGTTGGACTCCAGATCCATAGCATGTTTCTGAGTCCTTCTGGATGCCTCCGAACTGTGGCTGCCGCAGCCAAACTTATTGAAAGGGCTCAAGCCCTACTTTGGGTTACTTGACTTATTTGCATATCCCATGTGCCCTGACAGCTATCTTTCCAGTGCATAAGACCCAGCATTGTAAGTGTACCATTAGAGCAGCTATGAACAAGCGTTATTATGCAACCCGATATTGTGCTTAGGAGATGTGATCTCCTACACCCTGCTACTCTCTTATCAAATCCTGATCAAATAGGTGGTGGTGACTACAATGGCAACAGAGGAAGACTTTAGGTCCTCATCTGATTTGTGTGACATTCCTGTTCAAAACTCAGATTTGACCATGGTTTCTGCTGGGTCACGTACAGGGATGAAAGTGACCAAGTTAAGACTTTCTGTGCTGTGGTGGCTGCTTGTGAAACTTCAGCTTAGGTTTTGCCTGGAATTAAATCAGTACAAGATGAGTTAACTGGCATAGGATAACTAGGATACTAGGACCACGATTCTCAGTTCAGGACTTAAAGTGAATCTATATACTGATAATAAGTAACTGTTTAAGGTCTGCCATGCAATAGGACAAATTTGGGAATATAAGGAATTATTGACTTTGATGGGAACTAAAATATCTCACAGAAAATTGAGTGGTCAGAGGCTTTGCAACTCATATGTCAGCAATCCGTTATAGCATTCATGTGGGACATGGTGATGCCCCATATGAAATGATTTTGCTGGCAGAGCTGCAGAAGCCCCTGTTAAAACATAGAGAACCCCAAACTTAGATGTCTCACTTTTAACACAAGTAACTTCTGTTCATTTTCAAAAATGTGCTTCACAAAAGGAAATGGACAAATGGGAGAAAGGGGCTAAAAGAAATTCAACTGGACTCTAGGAATCGGCTAACAAAATAATTCCTGTACCACACTTCCCATCTGATTGATTGTCATGTGTCATTGACAAAATCATCTGTGTGAATCATCTAAGAGGGATTTTAAAAGCACTAGACTCTTAGCATGGCTACCAAAGAGGTGACATTATCCTAAATGTACAAGAGATGCATAGTTTATCAGCAGAATCCTTTACAGGTCACAGTCAAAATACAGGAGTTTCCTTGACCAGCTTTGCCAAGCATCTGGTGGCAGTTGGATTCTGTAGAAACAAGGCCTGTGGAAGGTAAGAGATTTGACTCATTACGATTTGCATACCGTCCAAATGGCCTGCCTGAAGTCTACTGTTACTTAAGCTTCCTGCAAACCATGCTATCAGATGCTCTGTCCCCTCAGCCCTTTGGGGAAGTAGAGCAATGACTCTGGCTCTAAACACTTCATGCAGCAGGCTACCAGGTGAGAATGGCCTAGAGCTCCACCATCAGCCTTGTCAAAAATGAGGGCAACCTCCCAGAAAGCACAGTATCGCGCCCTTGAACTTAGGAACTTATATTTGGCAGGCCTAGGAATTTCAGTCTGAGCCCATACCCTGGGCCCAATTTAGCTGAATCATCTCATGACCACGTTCAATATTTAAAAGGGCTTCTCTCCCTAGAAATTATGACATAAAGTCATAAGGACCTGAGAGGACCCACGAGAAGAGGTCTGCCACGTCACCCCTATCTGCCGGGAGATTTAATGTACATGAAGTTGTTCTAGAAGAAAGACAGCTGTCATCACATGGGGAGGGACCCTTTCAAGGGCTACCAAAGTGGGCAAAAATTCCAGTTGGAGTCATGCTTCCCCGGTGAAGCCAGCATCTCAGAAGGAATGAACTGAGGTTCCCACAAGCACTTGAGACTTGAATTTTCTAGAATCGCTGATATTGGTACTGAACTCAACTGAAAAGAGCTTTTGTAGGAAATGATTATTATCATCATAAACAGCCCTGTTGCCCTATTCACAGTAATGATTATCTCAATTTAAGACTCAGAATTTACTAGACGTGAACATGTTATTTGTAATACTGCTATCTCTTTTGGTCCTCTCAGTAATGGTCTCCACAGAAATTTATTTCTGATCAGCTCCATATTGTATTTCCAATATGGGAATGGCCTGGACATACAAGTGTAACAATCCAATTAAAGGCAAAATAAAGTTAGGACTGTGAGGGGAAAGAAAAAAATTCCCCTTTCTCTCCTCTGGTTCTTTTGGGCTGGCCTAATAATCAAAGCAACAAGAGGCATGTTGACAAGAGAAAATCAAATTTAATCTCATACGTACAGGAACCCCATATACACGAGAGAGTCAGAGACCCCACATGCATGAGGGGTTCAGAAGGTATGTAAGACATCCTGAACTAGGGATAAGGTGAGGTGCTTGGGGGCTTCAAAGGGTCATTGCAAAATGACACGAAGAGCAGATGTTTAGTAAATAGAGGTTTGTCCTGCCCTATAGATAGGTCAAAAGAAGTTATCTCTGATAATCTCTTTTAGGCAAGGCCTTTAGCTCAAATTTTTCTAGGTAGCTAAAGCCGTGGTGGGGGGCAGAAGTTTCTCGAGCCAGAAGCTAAAATTGCCTTTAGCTCAAAGTAATCTGCATACTGAGGCAGACTTTGGAGTGGCTCATTCTAGACCCCCACAGGACCATCTTCGTGAGTTATTTTTGATAATATTACAGTAAAAGTAGCCAATATGCATCTCAATACTTGTTAAAATACTCATGACACTTGTTAAAGAATCATAAGGCAGACTTTATTCAGGGCCACAGTGATAGATGCAGGGACCACTGCAATGGGGTCTTGCAGTAGGGAGGCCCTAGACTCAACTCCAAATACAACAAAGAAAAGTGGGGATTTATGGCCAAGGAGCAGGGTGGGGATCAGTGGATGGAAAATTACTAAGAAGAGACATCAGAGACTGGGAGGGATTCAGACGAACCCCACCTAACAGGAGTCTGCTGAAGGCAGGTGGGGGGACGGCGGGGGGGGGGGAGACATCACCTGGGGAATGGTAGCATCACCCTGCTACATGCTGATCAGACACCCAGGGTGAGTGTTCTGGGTAACCAGATTTAGTAGGATTCTTGCTAAAATTGGTATTCTGAGATTCAGTTTCCAAAGGGGGTGTGGAGAGCCATGGTTTCTTGCAACCCTGAACCTTGCAGACTGGCTCGGTTTCTGCCCCCATAACATTGTCTCTGCCTTATCTGAGAGGCGCCTAACGGCTGCTGAGGAATGTGGTGGAAACGGCCAGTTCCCGGACACAGAAGACTAAGGGCTTTCTGGACAATTGGTAGGTTCTGTCTCCTTGAGATATTTACTTTTGTGAGTTTCAGTGACCTTGTATCTTCTATGTCAAAGTAAGGTTGAGGCTGGAAAGATTCACTTTCGCTGAGATAATGCATATCTTCTTCGTTTAACTGCACGTACTCAAACTGTATATATTGGTTAGAGATAATAAACTCAGGGCCTCAGCATGACTGAAGACCGGCCGCATTAGCATTTGTGTGTGTCTTTTATTTCATTCCCACTCCCCCATTCAGGTACTGATCGACTCGTGGCGGCTGGCCCGTCACACAAGCCGTTCCGATGGCCCCGATTTTAGTGCTGGTACTTTCACCAGCTCCCTATTAAGCATCGTCTTACCTTCTGTCTCACATAGAGAACGGGCAGCTCCTCTGGTGTGTAATAGGAGCGTAGGCAATGTTGACGAGTATGTAGTAAGAGCTACTGCTTCTTGAGCACAGGGGCTGTGTCAGACCAGTGTTAAAGGTTTGCCTCAGCTGGTCCTTGTCACCGAACCCAGAAGTAAGTGTTGTAGTTTCTGTCATCTCACAGAGGAGTACGCCAACTCTCCCCGGGTCAGGAGCTCAGCTAAGGTTGTGTTATGTGCAAGAAGAGATACTGAGAAGTTCTGGTTTAATTGTGTGTCTTCCTGTTTTACTTGCAATGGCGTGGTTTTCAAAGAATAGCCACATGTTGCCCGATCTGCCCATGGATTTAAATTATTCTGGAGGAGGATCTTAAACAGCATTTTTTTTTTTTTTTTTTTTTGCTTACGTATACAGCACTATTCTTTTGTCTGTGTTGAAAACATGTGTTCATCTATTCAGGATTTGTAGATATTGTTTCATTCTATCGATAGCAAACAGGAATAATAGATAAAGGAAACCTCTCGACGGACATTTAGGCCCCATTTAGTGTCATAGAACTTCCCTCTCCCAAAAACCTTGGGGAATCACTGAGATTTTTATCACTTACTCAGAATCTTTAATTGTGAGGTATGTGAGCAAGTGCTGCACTACACATGCTCATTATTTTCTTTGCAAATGAAAATATTCACAAGGGAAAGGTTGGGGGGCATGTAAATGGGTGTGCTTGTGTGTGTGCGGGGGGGCTTAGTGTGTGTGTGTGTGTGTGTGTGTGTGTGTGTGTGTGGCCATTCCAGGAAAAGTTTCAAAATTGCTTTGACAGGTGGACAGGGTGCTCGCATTGGTTCATAGCTTCCCAAGGGGAGTACTTCAAAGGTGACCATAGTGATATTCAGCAATGAGGTATGAAGCACTTTTTCTAGGATGAGTTCACGAACTTCATTGCAGACTTTGTGTCTGTGTGTCTGTGTATATGTGTGTGTATTCCCATATTCACATATATTTTAAAAACAAAACAAAACATATTTTACTTAAAAAGATAAGATCTTGCCAAGTCCATGGAACTGAAAGGTGGCAGTGCTAGGATTTGAACCCAGGGAGGCCTGGCTGCAAAGGGGTTGAACTGACATCGGTAGGATCCCAGGTCATGGTCGGGGCCTGTGCTCAGCATGTTGTGTGCCTGAGTCGTGTCCCCAGCCATCTTGGTGGAAGCTGATGGGCTTCTCAAGATTATGAGAGGGGAATTAAAGCACGTCCTTCATTAAGAGACACTCCAATCATGAAATAAAAGACTTTTGTGGGAGAAAGACAGAAACACTCCCACTTACATGTGCACACTGACTATGAGCTACCCCCTGACTTGAGGAACATGCAACACACCTATCTCTAGCCACTGTGAAACTACAGTAAAAACCTGGCAGCACACTTACTTCTGGAACTTTCGGAGCATAGCTGGTTCAAAGAGAGAAATCTGAGTCACTCTCTGAGCCCCGCTCCCGCCTCTTTTGCTGAGTCAGTTGGACACGATCCCTCAGGGTACGTCCATGGATCTTAATTCTCTACTCTTTCCCCCTTGCTTCTGCCTCCCCTCCCCCCACTTCATTCAAGTTGTTGCTTCTCAGTCTATTTGTGTAGGACACAGCCTCCAGGCCCATGCTGGTGGTATTATGACCCTTGCGCTCCCCGCCCCCCGGCTGAGGCAGGTAGTCGCCGTTGTAGGGTTGGCCGCTCACAGCAGCTCACGGCAGCTCTGGCCGGCTGCGGGCCACTCACGATGGCTGCCGGTGACTCACACTGGCTGCCGGACCCTCATGCTGGTCACTGGCTGCTCCTGGCAGCATGTGGTAGGTAGCCCACGGCAGCACATAGCAGCTTGCGGCTGCTCACAGCAGCTTACGCCAACCTCTAGCTGCTCACAGTAGCCCAGCTCCAAGGAGAGACCACGTTCACATCTTAGCTGTAGAGGGTGCAGCTCACTGGCCCATGAGGGAATCAAACCAGCGACCTCCGCATTAGGAGCACAGCGCTCCAACCACCTGAGCTCCGGGGCCGGCCCAATTCTCTACTTTTTCAAGTCCTCATTCCTTCTCTTCCTATACTTTACAACACCATAGGCAGAGTGAGGAATGGATGTGGAACTCATTCTTCAGAGGCAAAACTAGCCGTCTGGGGGAGGGTTAGTGGGAACTGAGCCCAGGGACACGAAGCCATGATCACCTTGTCATGGGTTAGCGAGGTCATGCTTAGTTTCTTCTCTAGACTTCTAATGGAATCAGAAAATAACGCCACAGTTACAATGCAAAACAAACAAACAAACAAAGACGTGAGAACCCTGGCTCAAATGCCCTATCTCCCTGAGGCAGCCCACAGAGAACAAAGTCATTTTTCAAGGCTACGGGCCACAGACTCACCACAGTAGGAGACAATGTGTCTTCGTGCACAAACTTCCTGTGACAGCCTCCTCCATCATCTTCTGCACACGGAAGAGGAGGCAGCTGGAGGGGAGAACCCAGTGCATCCCAGGGGACAGTTTGGTTACCACTTTTCTTGCACAGCCTCCTCGCTGTATCTTCTGTACTTTCAAGGCCTGTGCCTATGACAGCTCCACACTCACATTTTACTGCATTAGTTTTTTTCGGCTCTATGCATGGCAGGCTTCTTCTCAGGTATCGCAAAGAATGTCAAGCCCTTCGCTGACCACATTAGCTAAGCAGCCCTCCCCACCCCACCTTCCATTCTCTGTTATAGCTCCCCTGTTATAAAGGGCTTACAGAATTCCTGGCTGATGTGTTTACTGTCTGTCTCCTTTTTCTAGAATATGCCTTCCCAGAGAGCGTCAGCTAACATGCCTTGGTCACCGCTGTATCCCTGGAGCCTAGAACAGTGCCCGGTGTGTGGTAGGTGCTCAATAAATATTTTTGAAGTGAAAGGATGAACGGATGAACCAATGAGTGAAAGAAGTACATAAACGAAGCAAGAGGGTGGCAGGTGAAAAATCAGCCCTGGGATATGGCAGACCTGGGTTCTGATCCATAATGGGGGACCTACCAGCTGGATACGTGACCTTAGTTTGGAAAGTGGATGCTCAGCAGGTGAAGCAACTCACCCAGAGAAGTGGAGCTGCCCAGAGTGGAAACAGAATTCCGGCCCAAGTCTGGCTTCCAGGCTGCAGGTTTTCTCTACCGTACTCAGGAACCCAACAGATCTTTCTGCAGTGCATCTTGTTACCAGGAATGGTGTTTTATTATCTCAGCTCTTGGTCTCCTTGAAAGAAGTATTCAGTCCTGAGACAGAGTTTGTATAGCACAGAATCACAAGATGTTTATTACTACAAGCAAGTGTTCTCCCAGACGTTGAGTGGGCTGACCCAAGAGAGGGAAGCAGCCTCTCCTTACACTGTGTGTGTGTTTATTTGTGTGCATAAAATTGTACTCCCCCTCTCTCCAGTACGTACTGTTCTCCCAGCTGGTATGCGTCATACTCCCTTCGTGCTCCCCAAGTTGTCGGAGCTCATTAAAATGGCCCTGAGAAGTATCATGTACATTCGGATAAGCAGGATGGTTTGTGTCTCTCAACTGTAACGATGCATCCCTTTGATTTAGGGGCATCTGTGAGCCTGGAATCCTGCTGGGCTGGTGCCCTAAGGGCATCGGTGCCCTAAGTGAGAGCACCTGGAAGGGGTGACAAACTGAGTAGGAGTTGCAGCAAGACTTTCTAACCGGGGCTAGGTCTCTCCTTCTGCGCATTTCTATTCATCTACCTATCCTATCATTCATCCCTCAAGAGTTTGAGACCCTTAAGTCTTTCAGGAACGGGGGCGACGTGTCTCTTCCTTAGCTACTTCCTGCTGAAAGGGGGCGATGTCATAGTCAGGGTCTCATCCTCTTGCTCTCTGTCAGAAGGACGGAGGTGTTGTCCCCGTACTGTTGGCAGGCGGGAGGTGAAAGCTGCTGGCAACAGCGTCGAGAGGAGATGGGTATAAATCTGAGTCTTCGATTTTCGTCGAACAGGTGGGAATCGCTGGACGACTATCATTTTTAAGTGCAACTGTACGAGTCTGGAGGAGACAAAGTTGACATGTTGATTGAAAAGACAAGGTGGAATAGTAGTAGAGGCAATATACACACATAAAGCTACCAAGTCATAGGAGGTAGAGTGTCTTTTACCACACGCAAGACGGAATGACTTGCTTGACGTTACATAGCAAAATTACGAAGCTGTTCAGCCTGACTGTACATCTTGCTAATATCTTCTATCTGACCGGTGGCGTGTGTACAAGTCCGGCAAGTCTTATCAATGAGCGCACATCCCCCCCTTGATTCAGCTAGTAAGCACTCAAGGGCAGGGGGTTGTCGCTGGTAACACTTGTAAGCGAATCAAGAGCCACTAGAGATTCTCGAAGGTGTCTCCAGTGTCTCGAGCCAGGGTGGCTGTGGGGTTTGTTAGGGTGGTTACAGCAGCCCCTGATAGGCAAACCCTCCCCAAGGACCTACTAGACCGACGACAGCCCCAGGACCAACCAGAATAGGTCTTAAGGCCTGTTTGGTTTGGGAGTGAGTCATGTTACGGACAGTGATTGATACGTCCCGAGGGCCTATAAACCCTGCGTGTATTGTCCTTCCAACTGAGAATTGTCAACACATAGTAGGCCAGGGCTACAGGTGGTTGGCAGTAGACCGCGTTTTGGTGACTCTTCACTGGGTAGTTCATTTTGAGCAGGACTACAGAGACATAAATGCCCAGGGGGAAGCATCAGCATCATGTGGAGAGGAGGAGTTAAAGCGTGGTTAGGTCTGATCCCCAAATAGGGGCTCTACTGCACTGGCGAGATGCAGGCCTCCCCTCAGACCAGCGTCCCTGGGCCCTGGCGGTGCCCTCTCTGCTCTTGGATGCAGATAGTAAAGTTTCCAGGAATTTGCCTGTCCCTCCCAGTATGTGCACCATATCCTGTGGCTTGTAGTTTGTTTCCCGTCATGAGCTCTATGACTAGTTGGACTCCAGAAGGTAGTATTTGCTGTGCACTTTCTAGAAATGCCCAGTGTGGTAGGGTAATAAGGGGGTCAGCAGATTAAAGGTAACCTCCCTCTTGATACGTACAGAAGTGACAAGAGTGAGATGTGGATACAGATTTGAGGGTTTTGACCCTAATTGTATCAGACCGATTAACGAGTGGGGTGAGGTAAATGCAGCCCAGATGTGTAGCTGAGGGGTCAAACCCCACAAGGAAGGGAGTGGTCTTGGGCAATTCCTAGGGGACACCTGGAAGAAAGGTAAGGCTGAGATTAAAACGGGCAGGTTGAAACTGGGGAAGAGGAGGGGTGTTTCAGGGCTGCTCGTGGCATATCCAGCAGTCAGAGAGGCTATTTCCCTTTGCAGTTATGTTTGAAAAGTTTACCAGGGTGTGATTCTCCTATTCCCCCTGAAGGGGCAGAGAATATAATAGAAATCCAGGAGAACTAATGCCACGATGACGATTTCACCTAACTGTTTAAGAAATAATTATTTAGTGGGGTACCAGAAGAATAAGAACTGAGAGGAAAACCAAATAGTAAATAGAACTCAGGTGTCAGTTATCAGTACTCTGCGGCAATTTCTTGAATAATACTGTAACTTGAAGTCCTCTCGAGGATCGCAGGAGTACTGAGATCCGGTTGGCGTGTCTTCTCCATCACCCTTCCATGGTTTTATCCGGGAGTGATGTATCCAGCTAGAATCTCCCGGTACCTTGACAGCTGTAGGGCTAGAAAGTAAGAGTGCAGGGGCCCTTCCAAGTGGGCCTTAGTTGGATGTACGGGTGCTATCTTTCCAAGAGTTTATGATTATCTGACTGCCAGGCAGGTCCTGGGTAGGAGACAGTGGGTTCTGCCCTACAGGTGAGGGCAGAGCCTTTTGTCCATAGGGCCTTCGGGCCTCCTGGAACTGCCCTAGAGAGGTGATATATTGAAGGAGGATTGTAGCCTCTGAATCTAAGAGTATGTCAGATGAGAGGAAGGCCCTCCTATATCGAGCCAAATGAGGGTGAACTGTACGGAAGCCGGGGGGTGTATTGGAACTTGCAATAGAGCTACTGGTAGGAGGTTAAGCCACAGTTGACAGGTTTCTTGACAGAGCTTCCTTAGGAAGTTCTTAAGGGTTGCTTTGCCCTTTCTGCTTACCGGAGCTAAGAGATCTCTGTGAGGAATGTATGAGATATCGCTAGGGCCTTAGCTCCCTGTTGTGTAATATGTGAGGGAACAGAGGCCCATTGTCACTTTGTAAGGACCAGGGCAGGCCAAACCCAGGAAGGATTTCTTTTAGCAACTCTTAGAAAAGTCTTGGGCACTCTTTCCAGGTGGGGAATGACTCCACCCACCCGACGACGGTGTCAGTAAATACCAAGACATATTGAAATCCTTCGCATGGAGGCAACTGAGTGAGATCCAATTGGCATCCCTCTCTTGCATGGCTTCCCCAAAGCTGAATAGACTATATAAGCAGTGGAGGCTTATTCTCCTGGGGACTGTTGTAAGTGCAAAGCACAGAGGCAGGACACACCTGGGTAATTGTCTTACATATAACTTTTCCACTAAACATTTTCCTGCAGACTCTGTGCATAGCATCCCATCGAAAATCACAGGCATCACGAAGTCCTTTAATGACTTTGCCCTGGAGGGACTGTGGAAGGTGTCGCCTTTGACTCAGCTCCTACCATCCCTTCTGAATGGTCCGGTTTTCTGCTCTCCTGATGTACATGATGGGGGAAGAGTAGGGCCCGGTAAAGAAGGATTGAGAGTCTCTATACATTTCCAGTGAGAGAGAGTGGTGGCTTTGGCTGCCAGATCCGCCTGATGAATTCCGTGAGCTGTTTCATCTTGTCCCTTTTGACATCCCCGAAGGTGGATTACTGCCACCTCCATAGGTAAGTGTACGGCCTCGGCCTCTCAGGGGGATAATATCTGAGGTCCATATTTTATAGGAGTGCCTTTGGCAGTGAGGAATCCTCTTGCTTTCCAGATAATAAGCATGGGTACGCAGCACTAAGAAAGTATATTTAGAGTCCGTGTAGGTACTGAGCCTTCTGTTTCTTTCTAGCTGTAAAGCGCAAGTTAGGGGGATGAACTCAGCTAATTCAGCTCAAATCCGGGTGGTAATGCTTTGGCTTCCATGGTTCCCAATGCGGTGACTATGGCATATCCTGAATGCAAGAATCCTTGCCTTACAAAGCTGCTACCATCAGTAAACCAAGTCTCTGCATTTTCTAGTGGCTGGTCCTTTAAGTCTCTCCTGCTAGCATAAGTTAGGTTGAGGGTTTCTTCGCGGGAGTGTATTGGGGTGCCCTCGTCTGGGCAATGTAGTGGAGTGACAGGGTTAAGGGTGGTACCTTTAGATAGTCATATCAGGATTTTCCACTTGCAACAGCTGAGAGTTGAATATCCTGCTGTCCATCATCTAATGGGGCCCTTAAGGACTAGGAAAGTAGCCACCTGGTGGGAGGTGAAAACCTGTGCGGCCTGACCTACAGTCACTTAAGAAGCCTCTTCTGCTACAATGGCAGCTGCCTCCACTGCCCAGAGGCACCCTGGCCAGCCCTGTGCCGCTGAGTCTCATCTCTTAGGTAGAGAGCTCTTAGGTAGACAGAATGGAGAGAGTGCCGAGTGGGGCCTAATCCCTGGGCTAACACCCCTAGGGCTAGACCTTGTTTTCAGTGACGTATAGCCAATGAGGGCTTGTCGGCTGAGGCAGTCCTCAGGCCGGAGCCCAAGGAATATCTCTCTTTAATTGTCAAAGACTCACAATTGCTCCGAGCCCCGGACAAGGGAGCCTTGTTCCTCTCTCTCCTTGAGGACTTCCTATGCAGGCTGCACCCTGAGCCTATATCCAAGGGGCCAGAGTCTACAGCACCCCGAGGGTCCATGGGATAGTCTGAGCTGCCTCTTGGTCATGGGAGAGGGCAGCAGAGTAATTGCCCTGACCTTGTCAGGAGATAACTTTCGTTCTCCCGGGGTAAGGATTGGTGCTACATATTGGACCTGTTGACTGACCAGTTGAGCTTTGGTCTAGAGACCTCATAGTCTTGTTTGGCTAGGAAACTTAAAATCTGCATAGCATGCAGTTGTGCTAATTCATGGGTGCGGGAGCAAATGAGTAAATAATCTACATATTAAATAAGCACTCCCTGCTCAAGGGACAGGCAGCCTGGGTCCCTAGCTAAAGCCTGACCAAAGAGGTGTGCGCTGTCTCGTCCTTTGTGAGAGGGCAATGCAAGTGAGCTATTGATGATTCCCACCCCCGTCCCATTCAGAGGCAAAGAGAAATTGAGAGGAAGGACCCAGGGGTATACAGAAGAAGGCGTCTTTTAAATCTAGGTGTGAGAACCATTCTTTCTCTGGGGGTGTCTCTCCAAGAATCATCAATGGGTTTGGAACCACAGGTTGGAGGGACACCAAAGCCTCATTAGTGACCCTTAGATCTTGGATTATTCTATATTCCCTGAAACTTTCTTTACGGGGAGCCTGGGGTGTTGCAGGGAGATGAGCATGGTTTTCGCAGACCATACTTGAGGAAGTTGTTAATAAAGGGCCCCAGGCCCTCTTGGCTTCAGGTTTCAGTGACTATTGTCACTGGTGGAGGTGATGGGAGGGATCTTTAAGTTGAATCTTAACTTGAGTAGCGTGTTTAGCTCATCCTGGGATTTCTGTGGCCAAACTTCTGGGTTCACTGAGCTGAACTATTCAGATTTCATCGAGACAGAGGGCTCTTTGTCAGTGAGGACTACAAGTATATGAGGAGAGGATTTTCGACAGCCAGATATGCTCCCACTTTCTGGATTACATCCCTGACAAGATCAGGTCTGGGGCATTGTGGCATAACTAAGAATGAGTGACAAAATAGAGCTTCCCCCCACGAACAACATAGAGGAGGAGTAAATCTCTGGGTTATGGACATTCCCTCGACCCCAATTACTTAGCAGGATTTGAGAGAGAGTGCACCGGACAAAGGGTTCACAGTGGAATAGGCGGCTTTCGTATCAAATAGCAAATTGATGGTCCTACCCGCCATGTCGAAGGTCACCCTAGGGTCTGTCCCCTCAGTGGTGAGTCCGGAGCTGGAGGGAGCTTTGGGCCCTTTCAGTTCAAGACCACGATGAGTTGGGAGTCTGACGGGGTGGACCTTCGGCCCTCCAGGCAGTCTTTTCAATGGTGGCTGAACTTCTTGCAGTTGGGACATGGTGTCCGTGGCTTTTTCTCCTCAGGGCATCCGCATTGCCCGAGTCTGGTCTTTCTTCAGTTGTAACACTTTCTTGGAGAGATCTTCCCTGGGTGACCTGGAGTTGGCTTTTGGACTTGTAAAGCAGACAATAATTGAGCCTAGCTCTTATTCCTTTGCTTTTCTTTCTCCTGTTCTCTCTCCCTGACCTTTTCCTCCTTCTCTTGGTCCTGACTGCAAAGGACCAAGGAGGCTATGTTAAGCAGCTCCCCCAGAAGAGTGCTGGCACCTACTGCTACACTCTATAACTTCCTCCTGATGTCTGGGTCAGAATGAGTAATGAACCCGTCTTTGAGTATTAACTCTCCTTCAGGAGAGTCAGGATCTACATTTGAAAATTGTGAGAGCCTCTCTCTGAGTAAGTCAGAAAAACGGGGGGCGGGGGGCATTCTCATAGGGGCTTTTGCTAACGTTAGCTAGCTTCTGGTAATTAGTTTCTTAATCATTCTTTGTCCTACGCCCTCAGTTAAACAAAGACCTAGAGGATTTCAGTGCCAAGCTCCTTCTGGGAAATTATAGTCCCTGTTGGGGTCAGTGCTGGGTTTAGCCAGTTGCCCTGTTGGATAATTATTAGGCTTAGTCATACTAGATTTAGAGTTAGTCAGACACTGACTGTGTAACAAATGGCAGTCTCTATAATTGCGTCATTTTCTGCCTTGGAGAGACTTTGTCACGTGATGACATGTACATCTCTCTAGGTGACGTCCAAAGTAAGAGTGGGCCTCTGAAACCCATTGATTTATGTTTCAGGGTCATTGGATTAGCCCCCTAGGTCTGTCTTTATCTGGAGGAAGTCCTGTGTGAGAAGGGGACCCACACTCTTCTAGAGCTGCCTGTTAGGCCTCCACTTACCTCCTGGGGAAGACAAAATTTGGGGGCACCAGGGTACCCCAGGCATGGAGGTGAAGGCCCTTTGGGTCTGAGGAGGGGCAGTTAGCAGGGGCCATGTCTCCTAGTCCTTTAAGATGAGGAGGCAGGGGGATGTCTGCTGGGCCGTCCCTGATATCAGGACCTCTCTGTGGACGAGTTAATGGGGCTCGAACTACTGAAGGGTCTGTCTTACAGGAGCTACAGAGGTCTGAGTGATCACTGAGGTCCATAAAGACCTGGACATGTGGTACTTTTGTCCACTTTTCTAGTTTGTGTCAGAAGAGGTCCGATTGTAAGATGGCGTTATGCTGTAGACTTTCATTTTCAGGTCTGCTTTCTCCATCCGCTAATTTATATTGAGGCCAAGTCATATTGTAGAGAAAGATGAGCCTCCTCTTCTTTAACGTCTCAGGGTCAAATTTGTTCCAATTTAGCAGAATACCACTGTTGGGGATTCCTGAGGGACAGCGTCCTTGTCACCCATCTATAAGAAAAGACACACTCAGAGGCAGGCGTTAGGGCATCCCCTCTCTATACCCCATCTCCGAAACACTTCCTAAGCAAAGTATACCCCTCTCAGACCGTGGGACGGGCCTGTTGCCGTCCCTGAAGCTATGAAATTATGCATATCCTGACCCCGTGTTTGCCCTTGTGTGCCCCTAGGCTATGGACTTAACGCAAACCACACCTCACGCTTGCGAGAAAGCCTCCCCTCCATCTTCCCCCCGCCCTTGTATTGAGGAGAGGTGAAACGGTGGGTATCATCTTTGTCCCTTTCCCCTTTCATGTTCCTCTGAGCGGGTTGACGCAACGGCCCTCAAAGCAACTGTTGCTCTGAACTCTTAGATGGACCCTAGATCTTTTGGCTACTTTGTAGCCATCCCACCTTTGGTTATCTGTCCAGATCTCAGAGATTATCCTATCTATAATGACCCTAAGAGCCTATCCCTGAACAGGCTATTAAAATTGGTCAACCTGATCATTCAGGAGGTAAAAGAGAGATCTGTCCTTGCCATCAATGTCAGTATTTGTCCAGTTCTGGACCACACTGGTCCACAATCTGAGGAATCTGACTGAGCCCAGGGAAAAGAAGACAGACAGTGGCACAGGAAGCTGAATCCCAGATGAGTGGGCTGGACTCTGGGCAGAGGTGTTTCTGCCAGTGCCAGTCAAAGGGCGGTGGGCTCCCAACATTAGGGATAGCACAGACACAACAGGAGAAGTGGTCCAGAAAGAGTGGGCTACTTGGAGACATAAGTCTAAAGTCCCCAGTCCCCAGAGGTGCCGGAGGAGTTCACGGAAGTAGAGAACACTGTTTTGTGAGCCCAAAAGAAGAAAGGTACATCCTGGGGTCCTTGGTACGAGCTTAAGGGAAGCTAAGTAAGCACAGAGCTCCTCAAAGCCATCACTCTCACTCATTTTGAGCCATTCCACGTAGACTGTAAGGGGAAGAGAGAGAGAGAGAGAGAGAGAGAGAGAGAGAGAGAGAGAGAGAGAGAGAGAGAGAGAGAGAGAGAGGGAGAGAGAGAGAGCTTTCATTTCTGTGGCAGAAGGAAGGCTGGAAGTAAATAGGGTGTCTGATGTGGGGTGGAGACAAGGTGGAAGATACCCACTCCTGGGAGGCTGTACTATTCCCATCATGGGAATTGCCGTGGGGAGGGAGAACTGTGTGCTTGTGGACGGTGTGCCTTACTGCAAGGGTATTTTCTTTAGACTGGCAGGGTGCCTGTTACCTGTCTTCCCCAATCCGTGACTCATTCATCCTATCTTGGGAGTCTTTAAGCAGCAGGGGCTCTGGCAGTGTTTAGGAGCCTGACCCATGCACATGATGTGGCAAAGGCCTTCCCGGAGTGGTTTCGTCACGGCAATGGAAGAAGGTGGAGAGAGTGGGTGAAGGGAGCAGTGTCTGAGAGAAAGCAGACAGTGAAAGCAATTTGAGACTTCCCTAAAGGAGGAGGGAAAGCCAAGAGCCAAGTGAGAAAGTCAAAGACAGAGGGCTGAGCCATCTTGTGGCCACACTTCAGGTATTGCTGCCGGGAGGGGGTGGTGTGTTTGTGAACCGAGTTCGTGGTCAGCTCGCGGATTTTGTCTTGTGCCCAGTGGGACTTAAGCCTCATGTCCCAGACCTCAACTGAGTCATTTTCCCACTGGAGACTTCTTTAAGGTAGAAGATGCCTTAGAGCCTTTTAAAGGTCCATCCCGGGCCCACCAAATTGTGTGGCAGATGGTGTCTCAGCCACAGAAAGGAGTTAGAGAAACAAGAAAGAAAGAAAAGTACCTTGAATCCAGTGGATCTGAGTCACAACACCAGAAAGCTGTTATGGGGAATGACGTTGCTCCTCACTCCTTTGGTCTTCTAGAAGGAAAGAATTCAGTCAAGAGAGAGAGTTTGTGCAGCATAGAACAACAAGAAGTTTATTAGTGAAAGCAAGCATGGTCCGGCATGGAGCAGGCCGACCCAAGAGAGGGAAACAAACCCTCCTTACTTTGTGTGAGAGCTTCTATTTCTGTGTGTTGAACTGTCTCCCCCCTGCCCTCTCCGGTACCTCTCATTTTCTTGGCTGGAGTGCCTCGTACTCCCTTCTTGCTCCCAAGATTGTCTGAGCTCATTACAATACACGGAGAAGCATGGTGTACATTCTGATAAGCAGGATGGTCTCTCTCTCTCTCTCTCTCTCTCTCTCTCTCTCTCTCTCTCTCTCTCGCTTCTAACAACACATCCTTTGCTTCAGTTGCATGTGAGAGCCTGGAATCCTGCTGAGCCAGTAAGACACTGGAGACCTAAGTGAGTGCAGCTGCAAGGGGCCTTGACCTAAGTAGGAAATACAGCCAGGGGCTTTCTAACCTGTTCTAGCTCGCTCCTTCCCCTGCTCATTGCTATCTCTGTACCTAACCTATCACAACTGGTCCCAAGGACACTCCCTCTCCCATTCGCTCAACCTGAGTGTTGGTACCTACGTGTAAAGTCTTCGTCATCACTGTCGGGGTCTGAGAAGCTTTCCACCAGCCAGTCTTTACAAACAGAAACATAAGCAATAAAGTTATTAGAAAGACTTCCTTCACCTCCCCCTCCTCCACTGGAGGCTGTTGAGAGTCATAGAGCATTACCACGATATTTCCTCCAGGTTCTCAGACCTTCCGTGGGCTCTGTGGGGTCAGAGCCCTTCAACAAGACGTTGGTCACAGATGCCATTTCTACAACCAGGCAGATGCTGCAGGAATTACCTTTCAACTACTCACTGCCACTGGCCCAAAGTTGCTCCCTCTCCAAACTCATCAACCGGAAACTGCAGCTCTTATGTATAAACTTGAGTGTGGGATGCATGACTGAGCAGTTGGGCGTTTTAATTTATTTGAACTCACATCATTAATTAATGATCAAGTGGAAACAAATTAAAAAGAGTCACACTGGGCCACTGGCTGTTGCGATGGATAGCCCATCTCTAGAACTGAAAGGTGTGGAAGGTGTGCCCTCCCCTCCCCAGCTTGTTCCATCAGAGAGGTTTTTGGGTCTGATCTGATCATTTCCTTTCAGGAAGTTCAAGGACTTGTGTGCATGTGTCAAGTGCTACTTCAGGCTCTGGGGATACTCAAAGTGTAAGGTCAAAACCAGATCCTAAAGGATCCCCAGGAGGGGGCCCCCCTGCAGACAAAGCTGAGAGCATGGCTGGCACACCTGTGTGAGACACAGTCAGCGTGTTGGGTGAGGGCACTTCCCTGTCTTCTGAAGCCCACACTTCTCACCCCTAACTCTGAAGTGGAGCTGAGGGAGGCAGTGGCAAAGACCTCTAAGTGGGTGAACGACTTGTTCAATGATAACTGGAAAACATTGCTGAAAGAATTTCAGAAAGACACAAATACTTGAAATGACACACTGTGTTCATGGGTTGGAAGACTTAATAATGTTACTTTTTCAGTATGACCCAAAGCGATCTACAGATTCAGTGCAAGACCTATCAAAAGCCCTATGTGATTTGTACAGAATAGAAAGAGAAAAACATACTACAATACATGTGGAGCCACAAAGCACGTGGTTAGTCAAAACGGTGTCCAGAGTGAAGAACAAAGAGACAGAGTCCAAACTTCCTGGCTTCAAAACACATGACAAAGGAACAGTGATCCACACAGAATGGTACTGACGTAAAAACAGTCACATCGATCTGTGAAAGTAAAGAGAGGGCCGAGACATACAGCCACGTCCACATGGTCATGTAATGTACGAGCAGGGAAGCAACAATGAGGCAAAGACAGTGTATTTAATAAATAGTGTTTGGAAAATTGGACAGATAAGTGCCAAACCATGGACCTGCAGCACCTTATTACTCCCTATACAAGAATAAACTAAAAGTGAATTAAAGATGTAAATGTAAGACACTGAAACCATCAAGTCCTAGAACAAAATATAGGCAGTAAAGACTCTGACATTGCTCTTAGTGACATATATCTCCTGGGGTAAGGAACACACACACACACACACACACACACACACACACACACACACGGGACACCATCAAACTAAAAAGCTTTTGCATGCCAAAGGAAACCACCCACAAAATGAAAAGACAAACAACTGAATTGCAAAGATAGTCACCATAATATCCGATAAGAGGTTATCATTCAAATAAATAAAGAGCTCCTAGAACTCAATACCCAAACAACCAAGAATCCAATTAAGAAATGGGCAGAAAAACTTAAGATATTTCTCAAAAGAAGACATACACGTGGACAATGGGCATATGAAAGATGCTCAAAGTCACTAATCATGAGAAAACCTGCAAATCAAAATCACAATGAGAAATCAACTCACACCTGTCAGAATGGCTACAGCACAGAATGATTCAACAAACAGGAAATGTTGGCCAGGATGTGAAGAAACGGGAATCCTCCCGTGCTGTAGCTGAGATTGAAAACTGGTGCAGGCGCTATGGAAAACAATTCTGAGGTTCCTGAAAACATTAAAAATAGAACTGGCTTATTACCCAGCAATTCCCCTTCTGGGTATTTATCTGACGAAATCCAAAACACGAATTTCAAAAGACATATGCACCCATGTGTCTACCTCAGCTCTATGTTCAACAGCCCCAATAGGGTAGCAGCCTAGTTGCCATTCAGTAGACAACTGGATCAAAACCAGAAAAACATCATCAACAACAACAAAAACAACCACAAACAACCACAGGTGACACATATATAAAATGGAACACAACTTGGCCAGAAAAAAATGTTACCATTTGTGACAACATGGACAGACTTAGACGGTATTATTCTAAGGAATATGGGTCAAACAGAGAAAGGCAAATACCGCATGATCTCACTTGTATGTGGAATCTCAAGAAAAAATAATAAAACGGACACAGACTGATAGGGACAGAGAACAAAGTGATGGTTGCCAGAAGGGAGGGGGCTGGGAGCTGGGTGAAACAGGTAAAGGCTTTAAGACGTACAAAATGCTGATTACAAAACAGTCACGAGGATGTGAAGTACAGCGTAGGGAATCTAGTCAATAATGCTCTAATAATTACGTATGGTGCCAGGCAGGTACTAGCGAAACCAGGGTGATCACTTCATAAATTATATAAAGGTCTCACGCTATGTAGTTCACCTGAAACTAATGTAAAATAATGCTGAATGTCAGCTGTAAATGAAACATGAAAAAACAAACAAACACACACACAAAAAAAACAGACATGCTCTGAGATTTGGCTGGTTCTGTGGGAAAAATAATTTTTAAATAGCAAAGCACAAAATGTTGATGTCAGCCGCAGCACACTCAGAGCCCATGGACACAATTCCTTTTTCTAAGACCTCATTCATATAGCAAAGGAACAAATCAGACTTCCACACATTTCCTTTTCGTCTCTGATTCCATATGTGCCTTCGTCAGTCTTCAAAGCATCAGGTGACACCCAACCGGTCGCAGGTACCCTCTCCCATTAGATCCGACCTGAGTCTTTGTAGTAAAGCGTAGAATCTTCTTCCTCACTGCCAGCGTCAGAGAAGTTCTCCACCGGCCAATCTTTGCAAACAGAAAGATGAGCAATACATTTATTAGAAAGAGTGTCTGTCTCCCCCATTCGGCCTCCTCCAATTGAGACTATGGGAAGACACAGAGCATCACCCTGATCTTTTCTGTAGGTTCTCAGGTCATCCATGGACTCTGTGAGGTCAGAGCCCTTCAACGAGGCATTGGTCACAGATGCCAACCTTCCAGTCAGTGATAGCTGAAGGAATCACCTTCTTGTTCCCACTGGCCCACAATTGCTCTCCCCTCCAAACTTTCAACCTGAAATTGGAACTGTTATATACAAACTTGAGTGTGGCTCCTGTGACTGTGCAACTGGATATGTATTTTCTTTTAATTCATCGAGTTAATAAATGATCAAGTGAAACAAACTAAAAAGAGTCACAGCTGGCCACTGGCTCCCCCAACGGATCGGCCAAAGCTAGAACTGAAAGATGTGGAAGGCGTATCCTCCCCTCCCCAGATTGTTCCTGCAGAGTCACTCGCAGGCCTGAACTGATCATTCACTCGTAGGAACTTCAAGGACTCCTGTACACGTGCCAGGTGCTTCTTCAGACTCTGGGGACAGTCAAACAGTAAGGTCAACACCAGCTATTAAAGGATTCCTAGCAGGGGGCCCAACTACAAGCGGAGGAGACCAGCAGGGCTGGCACACCTCTGCTAGACGGAATCAGAGTGGTGGTCGGGGCCACTTTGCTGTCCTCAGGAATCCCCTCTTCATCCACCTGAACACTGGATTAGAGCAGGAGGAAGGCAGTGGCAAAGACCCCTAAGAGGGTGAACGACTTGTACGATGAAAACTACACAGCACTGCTGCAACAATTAAAAAGGACACAGACTCTGAATGATGTGCGGTGATCCTGGCTTGGAAGGCTTAATATCGTTACCATTCAAATACAACTCAAAGGGGTCTGCCGATTCAGCACAACTCCTATGAAAAGCTCAATGTCATTTCTACAGAGATAGAAAAAAACAAATCATAAAATGCTTATGGAACCACAAAGGACCCCTGTAGCCAAAAGCATCTTGAGAAGGAAGAACAAAGACAGAAGCTCCATACTTTTTGGCTTCAACACACATGACAATGCTACAGGAATCTACAGAAAACAGTATGCCGCTGGTGTAAAGACAGACACATTGTTCGGTGGAACAGAAGACAAAATTCCCAGACACGCATATATGACCAAATGATTTTTAAGAACGGTGCCAAGAACACACCATGGAAGAAGGGGAGTCTCTTCAACAATCAACCCAATGGCAAAGCACCCACAGAACAGGAGAAAACACTTGGAAGCCTACTATCCAATATATATATATGACATACCAAAACTTGATTATAAAAAGAAAGAAAAAGGAAAGGACCCAATTAAAGAAGGGAAAACGACTGAAAAAAAAGAAATTTATACAAAGAAGACATACAAATGACCAACAGACCTTTGAAAAGATGCTCAACAGCAGAAATCACCAAGGAAATAACAATCAAAAGTACAGTGGAATACTACCCAACACCCGTTAGACTGTATTATTCAAAAGTAGAAAAGATAATGTGTTGGCGAGGATGTGAAAACATTGGATCCTTTCTACACTGTTAGTGGGCATGCAAAATGGTGCAGTCATCGTGGAAAACAGCATTGAGGTTCCTCCCAGTATTACAAATAGAACAACCCTACGACACACCCATTGCACTTTTGGGTCTACACCCCAAGGGAATGAAATCAGGATCTGCAGGAGATCAGTGCACGGCCCTGATCATTGCTGCATTGCTCATAATAACACAGACCTGGAGAAACAGCCCCTGTGTCCAGGGACAGGTGAGTGCATAAAGAAAAGGTGGTACGTGCATTCAGTGGACTTGCATTCCCCTTGAAAAACGAAGGGAATCCTGCCATTGGCAGCAACGTGAATAAACCCAGAGGACATTATTCCACGAGATATAAGCCAGTCTTAACAACAAAGGAAAACACACACAAATAGTTTCTGATTCCATTTAAATGAGTTTCTAAAATAGTCAAATTCATAGACGAGAGAGTACAAGGGTGGTTGGCAAGAATTGAGGGGACAAAGAAATATAAAGTTACGCTGAAAGGGTGTACAGTTTCAGCCATGTGACATGAAAAACTTTTAGAGATTGGCTGTACCACAATGTACATACCATGCACGCTACTGTAGTAGATATTTAAATATGTACAGAGGTCAGATTTCATGTTATGTGTTTTGACCACAAGAAGAAATAAGTGAAATGAAATAGAAACTAAGGAGAACTGACCCTGGGTGGTCAAACACATGATGTGAGATATAAATGATGTATCACATAGTCGTACACCTGAAATCTATGCTACTTTACTAACAATTGTCACCCCAATAAATTTAAAAAAAAAAAAAAAAAAAGAAAAGAAAGAAAGAAAGACATGGAGAGGGAACGAGGGAGTGAGAGGGCGAGATGAAGGAGGAATATCGGAAGCAATGACAACAAAAAGCAGAGAAGGTAGAAAGGGAGTAGAGAAGAAAGGGTCTGGTTGTCACACAGGCCGATAAAGGAGCCCACAGGGCAGGAGGAAAGCTTCTGTCTCCGGGTTGTCAAGAAGACGTGCACAGCGTTTGCTCCAGAAACATGGCTGTTTCCTATCCCCATTCAAGAAACAGCCACATGGCATCTGAGGTCTGGGCAAGACTGGGCTCACAGCTTGATGTCACACAGCTTCTCCCGACCTTGAAACCACCACCTGTCCTGGGAACCCTCCCTGTGTCTTCGTATGCTGCTCTAAATTGTTTTCATCATCAAGTGCGGCCCAAGGTTCTCAGAGCTGTTCTCACAAATCGAGTCTACTGGGCCACTGTCTCTGAATTCTTGGAACACAGCTGTTGGTTGCATTTCGTACCACACGTCAGGGTTCCCTTCAGCACCACAGGGAAATCATCTAGAAATTAAGGACTCCTAAGACAAACTTGTCTCAAGAAGACAGTTTCTGGGGTAAACAAGTGATATTTTGCACTCTAGAAGTCTTAAAGATCTGCTTAGTGGGGCAAGTTTGAAGACTACAGGACAAAGAAGTTCTACTAAAATGCATGTAATTCACAGGAGTCCTGGTCCAATGGAAACTCCCACTATAATTGGGCCCATTTTATATTTATCTTGACTTAAAATACTCCCTTCACTTGATTTCTTACAGAGCGCTGCGGAAGACACCGTGACCCTATTTCCAGCCAAAGGTTCAGAACGACTGTGAGTGGTGATGCTCCTGCCTCACGGCTGAACTTTCCTTCCCTGTGTTGCAACGCACAACCTCCCCTTTGTCCCATACGAACAAAGCCCAGTGCCTCCCTGATGCTGAGGAGCTGTCAATGACCTCTTAGCTCCTTTCAACACAGTTATTCTGGCTCGCACACAAAGCCAGAGCTACGATGAGTGATGGGAGGCCTATTTTCCACATGAGACACACACTGTGTATTCTTAGTAAGAGTGTGTGAGGGGATATGTGAGACCTCCATGGAGAAAGTCACAGTGAATAGCACCCAACTGTTCCTGGTGGCTCCTCTGGGCTCCGATTCCTCTAGAAAAAGGGGTGGCATGGGGCTACAGCAGGGGCCGCCTGCAAGACGAGCCCTGCACTGCACTCAGCTATATTGGGCGGGAGGAGCCATTCTGAGGCCTTTAATAGAAAAACGACGTGAATGAGGGGCGTGGCAGACGTGACACATCATGACCACTCAAAATGCCACGAGACGTCCTAAGAGGTGATGGCCGTCAGTAAGTGAAGTTGCCACAGATGCAGAACAGAGGTTCTAAAACACACGTTGTCCATTTAGAACCCAGCGAACATTGCGTTGGGACGTGATGGATTTGCTTCCAGGTTAACTGCCATACACTTGGCACACAAGTGGTGCACACATTTAGAGTACAATGTGATTAGTATGTACACACCACATACCTAGCCACAAAGATGCCATGAGATGGGAATGTTTATTGTGAAACATGACAGCTGCAACTTCAGGGACATAAATCTAGGGAAACACTCCTCACACAAAAATTTATACACACACACACACACACAAACTATAACACTCAGGGATGCACACAGAGACAGTTACTCCCACACATGCACATTGAATGACCAAATTGGAACTGGAGAACATGTAAACAATTCTGTACTTAGAAAGCCAGGTTCTATCATCACATCCCCAGTTCTCATCGCCAACAGGAAGCTGACATCACGGTGACTCTGCATTTTAAAGCCAGCAAGAAAGCCCCTATTTTGTCATGTTCTCCACTTTTTGTCACCAAGTGAGGAATTCTAGAATACGTACCATCGACGGTGTCCACTGGAGCGTCCTGAAATGATAGAAAATATGACAAGGATCAGATCATGTGGTTTGTGTTTGCACAGGTCTTTGGTTTCCATAATGACAATAGAAAACCAATGGGAACACTGGTGGGTCAAGAAACCCAAAACAAGAAATCAAGCAAAACTACGCATGTCAAAAGCCATACCTTTTGCTGCAGGAAGTATCTCACACAGGCATTTTGGGTTGTCAGTTACACAGTTGTATTCCAAAAGGAAAAAACAAACAAACAAAAAAAACACTGCATAGGAAAAAGATCACTCCCATATATTCTGTTGCTAATGCTGCCATCGTTGAATGCACATTCAAAACAAGTATCAGTTGGTAACAAATTCACACTCAACAGTCTCCTCAGCCAGAAGATTGTCTGTCTCATCTGGAATGGACATGCTAACCTTTTCAATCTTAGTTTGACTGAGTGTACTAAAGGAGCATTTCTTTCTCAGAGGGTGGAAGGCAAGCTTACCGTGAAAGGTTTGATGTCCTCATTGCAATTCTCAGGGACAAGGTCTTCCTCTGGGATGTCAGGGAGAGCTACAAGAACACAGAGTAAATGCGCCATTGGTGATACTAGTCAAACACACTCAGGGAGATTAGCTTGATGCGGACGTGAGAGAGACTGTGTGGCTATGGGATTTTCACATCTATGAGCTGAACATGTTCCAGGCCGCACTCCTTGGTGGAAGGCGCAAGGCCAAGGAGAGGAGAGGAAAGAAGTGAGACATGGGGTCTTTGGTGTCTAGCTAAATGGAATGTAATTAATTGGAAATACTCTGAAACCGGGTAAACAGTTAAATGCATGTTGTGTTTCAGTGAGAGATTTTCATGAATTTTTCTGCCCATTTTAAAACAACACAGTTGCACTTTTTCCTGAAATGTTAAAAGACCATTCCGGTTTTCCGTGAATTGATATGTGCTGTCCTCCCTTTATCATCTCTATTATTGGATTTTCTTAACTTTTTGACAGTGAGGAGGTAGAAATGCTATTTACGCTGCTTTTAATAATTAGTGACTATGCAGGTCAGGAACCTGGGTTCTATGCACAACGCTACGGATTCATCACTACTACCCAGATCCCGTCTTTTTCATCATCTCCACCTCAGTTCCCATTAACAAATGACTCTAATTTCACCCTCCTTCCAAACCTTGTTATCTCTACTTTGTCTCTCCCCTGTGAATCTGCCTGTGGCAGGGACCTCATATAAGTGATTCACAAATTATTTTCTTTCTGTGGCTGCCTGGTGTTACTAAGCATGACAATTTCTCAATGTCCTTTCATGTTGCAGCATATTTCAAAATTCAATTCCCATTCGTGACTGAATGACATTCCACTTTGGGTACATATCAGACTATATTCATCCACTCATCACTTGATGGACTTTGGAAAATTTTCCAACTGTTGGCTATTGTGAAGAATGTTGCTATGACATCCGTGCACTGATATCCTGGGATCCTCTAACTTTGACACATAATGTTATGATCTTCGCCAAACTTATAGAATGTCACAGCAGCAGGCGTAAACCTTAGCATGAACTGTGCACATTTTAATCAATAAAACATTGATATCATTGCAATGACTGTAACACACGTATCACAGGAACGTCAGGTGTTACTAACAGGGAGCATTGGAGTGGTGGGCTGCGGGAATGTTGTATATCATCTTGTCAACTCCTTTGTTAATCCCAACCTGTTGTCAACAAGGTCTCTCAATGTGTACAAATTTGGAGACATTGTATTCCGGAGGGACCTATTCAGCAAAAGTTAAACACTCAGCTAACGTGAGCATTAGCTGAGGACATTGTCTGCTGTTCAACGTGAACCATATTTTGAGTTGTCAATGCATCTTGACTTCATAGTTACAGGAGTACTAATTTTGTGAAGATACTTAAATTTGCAGGCATAAAAGAAGAACGTGGCTTAGCATTTTTGTAGTTTTCTGTTAAAACTAGGACACACAAAATTCTTCCTGCATTAACTTAATGAGCATATATCCACAGTACCTTCTGCTGGGTCCCTGTCAGGGTAGCACTTGAGGCGTGGCCGCTCACGCACTCTTCTTTCCCATCTCTTGCTGGAAACTGATGAGTGGGATCGATCTGTTTATGGGAAGACAACTTCCCTCATCCTGGCTGCTACTTCCTGGGAAATACACGACAATAGAGAGAATCTTTGACATCTTACTGGCAGGAGACCATAGGGACTTTAGGAATAGTTTATTCACACTTCCAACTATTGTTCCCTAAATTCACCAGCTAGCTGAGTAGATGACCCACGGGACATAAAGATGGACCTAGGAATATCTTGTAGTTTGCTGTGCAACTAAATCCCCCAACAGACAGGTTTTGTAGAAAAAAATCTTTAATTAGCTGAGGCATTATAGAAACGCAGCAAAACACAGTGACTACACCTGAGTTCCAATCCTCTACAGAAGCTGCACGTACCCGAAAGATATGGAGACCGCTCTTGGACTCAGTACTCCGTTTCAAAGTGAGACAATGCGAAGAGGACCTCCTTGTTAGTATTATGTGATGAGGCTAAACAAAATTAAATACCGTAAAGCCTCCAGGCAAATCAAAGACAGGTGTTGTGTAATTGCTCTGACTTTCCAATCATTGAGTGGCTGCAGAATGAGCTAGACACTTGTGGAGGTTAAATGCAGATAACACCTGGATGGTTCCACCTAAAGGGCACGAGGGAGGTGACTTTTCATCCTCTATATGGGTGTGATGCTTACAGCTCAGGGAGAGTATGTGTTATCATCTCTAGTGACGCCCACAGCAGTGCCACCTCAAGGAAGGCAAGCCAGGGTCGTGACCCACTTTTTACAATAGTGGGCGTAGAAACTTTGTGTGATTAAGCAACTGGCCCTGACTCACAACACTGCTATGTGATAGATCTGGGACCACTATTTGGTTGATGTCCTAGGCATAGAGATCAGAGGCCCTGAGACAACTGAGATCATGCCCGGGACCCCTGAACCCCATCAACCCTCCAATCTCCAGGCCCCAAGGTTTCTGCCAGGGAGAGATGATGACCTCGACCAGGTAGTGGAGCCATGAGGATCCAAACCCACAACACAGCCTACATCCCACGTATCCGTCCCTGACACAAATGCCACAGTTTCCTGCAAACCAAGATCCTCTGAAAGAGCAGGGGAGTCCACACTGGTGGTTAACGGCCCCCAAGGGCTTCACACTCTCAGCGTTTTCTCACCAACTGTCCCCTCAACAGAAAACCACCCTGAGTGACCAGCAGTCTGTGGGCCTCCCACGCCACCTCAGAACATTCTGGACCAACTCCCACATGACAGCTCTGCCAAAGTAGCTTCCGTTTAATTGACCTACTCTGATGAGCAATTCATGCACGTGACCCGGGAAAGCGGCCTTCTGCATGGTACCCTGGTAATTCATAATTCAGTGAACTCAGGCTCAAACCTCCACTGTCTGCTGACGACCGATGTGAGCATCCTTCTGCACAGGCTGGTCTCGGGCCTGGCTGAAAGCGGGCAGTGACTCACGGGTTCTGAGTGTCCACATCGCTGCCTATGGCTTCCCTCACCTCAACCCAGGATCCAACTGCCCCTTCATCCCTCCCGATACTGCAGAGGCATGAAACAGATCCCCATGTCCTCTGAGAGGGACACTTCATTAGTCACAGCTTGTGAACTCACCCCAGGCCCTCCTAATCTGTCATCCATGTTCATGCCACCCGCTCATTGACTGGGTCACGGCTACCACTCTCCCGGCCAGGAAGCCCCCGGAGACCCAGGGACTCCATGGACTTCAACCCACGCAATCCCACCATGAAAACCCAGTGGGAATATAAAATGTGCACCCATTGTGGAAACAGTATTGAACTTCCTCACAATATTGCAAATAGATGCACTAATCCCACTTCAATTTATCCATTCCAAGCAGTTGAAATCAGCATCTCCAGAGGTAAACGCATGGCCCTCATCACTGCTGCTCTGCTCACAACAACCCACATCAGGGGAAAGCATAAAGAAAATACATTTAATACATATTATGCACTGTGAACAAGAAGGGAATCCTGCCATTTGAAGCATCGCGAATGAACCTGTTCTATGTGAGATAAGCCATTCTCAGAAAAAAGCAAAAACACATACTTTATGATTCCATTGAAATGAGTGTGTAAAATAGGCCAATTCATAGAAACAGAAAGTACAAGTGTTGGTGCCAAGAGTGGGGTGGGTACATGGAGTCACTGTGAATGGGTGTACAGTTTCAGCAATGAGAGATGAAGAACACGCAGAGATGGCCTGTACAATGCTGTACATATAGTGAATTCTACTGTACTATACACTTAAAAACGTTCAGCGGTTGGATTTCATGTTGTGTATGTTCTCCACATTAAAAAAAGTAAGTGTAAAAGGATAAAAAGTAAACAAACTAAAGAAAGAAAGAGTGAGAGTGAGTAGTGGGTAGAGAAAGTGAGGTAGAAGGAATTTTCCTCAATAAAATGACCAAGATTCTACCCAACGCTGCAAGGACTGTTTGGATCACTCTGTTTGTCCAGAACCACACACCACCTTACTGGCCCATGTTGGCCCTCGGTTCTGGGCTCAGAACTGTGTTAGTTAGAATCAGTCTTCATTTTAACTATCTGTGAAATGGAGTTAGTAATGGTCTCTGCCACCTCTGGAAAACGGGAGCAGTGGGTGAGATGAGGCCTGTGAAGGGCCTGGAAATATTTCTCAGTGAGCTTCGTCCCAGGGGCCCGGATTCTCACAATGAGCAAGGAAACGCTCTTTTCTGCTGCCATGTTGTGTGAGTTTTAAGAATAATACCTGTTTGCCTGTCACCTGGAAAATGTATTGTCTGCTGCCATCTTGTGTCCATCTAGGGAATAACACCGGAGTGGAGGTCAGGAAAGGCTCTTCATTTCAGTCTTCTGAGCCAAGGTGTCAGACCCGGGGCTGTGCCCCAGGTGCAGTCATCTGTGCCCTGGCAGCTGCCTGCAGGAATGTAGAGTCCTAGAGGTGAAACCTGGCACTGGGCTTTGCATACCTGAATTAACTGCCTTCCCTTACCTGGCTCTTACCTATGTTGCCTTATGCCACCCTCCTCTCTGGCTCCTGACCTTCCCCAGAGCCGTTTTTTAACTCCCAGTGTGCTTAGAGGCCTCTGTAAGTCACCACAAGTGGGGGTAGTGGGGTGCAAACCAAAGATTTATTTTCATGTAAGAGAGGCAGCCCAGGAGGACCACTCAGAAGGAACCCAGGTCTGAGACCCGAAAGCCTGGGTATGGAAAGGCCACAGGGAAGCCTGCAGGGACAAGACTGTAGCCCCCAGGGAGAGCTGGGGACGCAGGCTGTGGTGGGATCCCAGGCTCTGGCCTGGGCGCTGGGGCTGAAGGGGCTTTGGGGCCTCCACTCCAGGTGCAGCATTGGCAGCGGGAGCTGAACACCAGGCTCCTGGGGCAGCTTTGCTGGAAGAGCCTCCCCCCAGCACAGCTGTGGTAGCTGGACCTGTCCTTTTCCTCTCTTGTACGTGTGGACTGTCAGGAAAAAATGTTTGTGAAGCTAGCTTCTCGGGAGTAGCGACTCACAGGTTTTCTTTATTTAATCTTTCCTCCCAGAGGCGGTCATTTTTTTGGTGTCTATGTCTCTTGTATCATTTGTCCTGACAAGGAAATACCACAGAGACAGAAAGAAAGCCTTTGGCTTCCTTGGTTAAGCTGTAAAAAGGCTTTTTGGTTTGAGTAGCTATTAAAATCTTACCGTCAGTGGCCAGACTATGGATCCATAGAATTCGAAAAACTTCAAAACCTGAAAGTGTGTTGGAGAATGTTCATGAGAAACAGCTGTTTTATTGGACCCTAGAGAAAGACCACATGTTTAATGCAAAGGGATACAAGGAAATTCAACTATTCTTAAGCTTTTGATTTAGTTATTCAGCTTCCTGGGTCTTACAGAAGCTAATATCAATATTAGGTTTGAAAAAGGCAGAAGGGAAAATCAAGAGAAGTGCAATATTAAAAAATTTGGATATCTAAGATTATGAGAATTGGTATGTTGAAACCAGCTTTAAAGGATTTAATAACCTATCAGAAACTTGAGAAAAATGGAAGCTGATTTTTCAGTCTGATAGGAGTGAGAAAGTCTCACCATCACCCCCGGGCCCTCTGCCAGTAGATCTGAAATGTAAACACAGCCCACAACTCCCCCAGGCCCGCTGAGCTAAACAACATAAAACTTTCAAAAGGGGCATATCGTGCGGGAGACCCTGCTTGCTGCGCCATTTGTCGTGTGGGGCGGCCTGAGGGGTCTCTGGTCCCGCTCCCCACATAAGAACGCAGGATATGGTGAGGCCAAAAAGGAACACCCACGGAGCCATCGGAGGGGAGTCATACCACTATGGTCTCAATGAGCCCACCGGACGTGCAACCTGCCGTCAGCCTTTCCGCCAACCGACCGACGACTCTCCTCCACTCCTTCCTGGACTCTCCTCGGCTCTCCTCGGCAGTCCTCGGCTCTCCTCCGTAGCCGCAGCTGTTATACTAGCGGCCAATTGGCCAACAGGCCACAGCCGACGGCCAACCAGCCCCAGCCGAGGGCCATCCACTACCCGAGCCAGCACCCCTCCACGTGAGGCCGAGAGCCTGTAAACTACTTTCTGGGGCTCTGTCCCCACAGGGCACTTTTAACCATACAAGCCTCCCTCGTCCTGCCCGGCTCCCCTTTTCCTGCCTCCTTAAAGGCTGTGAAGCACAAATAAAACCCCGAGTACAATCCCCTTAGCTGTAGACAGGAAGACTCCATGCAGGAGCCTCACAAAACTTTACCTGCCATGTGTGTTTAGCTTTTCCTGAATTACCTGTATATCTCCCATTCTTCATCTAAAATCTAAGAGCCCCCTCCCACCCTTGTCTAAAATGGCATATTTACCTGATTGCTTCTCACTGTCTTTGGAAACGTCATGCTTATGTGAATCCTACGTGCACGTGTATTACAATTCCTGGTCTCTGTCTGCAGTTGGGTAGAAGTTAGAACAGGTGTGAGGCCTTGTCACCTTTCTGCATTTACATACAGAAAAATATTAGTGACGCTAACTTCTTGCACCTAGAGAATCTAGAGTCTTCTTTATTCTTTCCTCCCAGAGATGATCCTTTTTTCCTGTGTGTGTATTTTGTGTGTCCTTTGCCCTCAGAAGGAACTCCCACGGGGACAGAACACAGGCACAGGCTCCCGTAAGCCTGTCTTTGGAGCCAGCCCCACAGGCTGGGATTTAAGCGGTTCTCTCCAGACTGGCGTCTGAGGAGACAAACTTTGCTGTGGGTCCCTCTGTAAAAATCTCTTTAGGTTTTTCTTTCCTTCTCATCTGTGTCCCAGGAGCTTGTCTTTGTGACCGAGGAAGCTAATCCTCTCTGGTCCCCACCATTGGCCAGGTACACTTACTCCATTGGGCCTGGTGGCCATTGGGAGAAGCTGGGGTTCCCAGTGCGCCTCTGCCTGGCTGTGCCAGCTCCCAGGGGAGTGTGTCCTGAGGGGCCTCTGCCCATAAGGGGCGTCTGTCCCCCCAGCCTTCCTTACCCTTCAGTGCTGGACAGGTCCCGGTCCAGTAACATTTGCTGGGGCCACAGATCAGTGGGTTTGGGGCTGGAGGTGCCTCCCATTTTGTGGGAGACCTGAGACACCCTGTCCACCCCACCATCCCTACTGCCTGTGTGACGAAGGTCTGTGCTTTCTCTGACTGTCCTTGGGGGTGACCCTTCGGCTGTGGGAGGGCTGCTTCCTCTGCACTCGGTGTGGAGGGGCCTCTGGCTTCCTGGCCTGAGCTGTAAAGAGGCTGGTTGGTGTCTCACTATTTAGACCTCAGTGTCCATGTGCAGACGATGGGTCCTTGGAATGGGGAAAACTTATAAATTTACATTGTGTTATACAGCTCTTGTGACAACCAGCTGTTTTTTGGTAAAATGTCTTGTGTGTTCTCTATAGTTACTACTAATTCTGTCAATTTGTGATCTCTGGGTGAAACCAGTTTGTGTTGGTGTGTGGTAAGATGTTTTGTATCTGTGGAGGGTGTTACCAGTTTTTTTTTCTTTTCTTTTTTTTAATTTATTTTTTAAATTTATTGGGGTGACAATTGTTAGTAAAATTACAGAGATTTCAGGTGTACAATTCTGTATTACATCATCTATAAATCCCACTGTGTGTTCACCACCCAGAGTCAGTTCTCCTTCCATCACCATATATTCGATCCCCCTTACCCTCAGCTCCCACCCCCTACCCCCCTTACCCTCTGGTAACCACTAAACTATTGTCTGTGTCTACGAGTTTTTGTTTCTCATTTATTTGTCTTGTTCTTTTGTTGTTTTTGGTTTATATACCACATATCAGTGAGATCACATGGTTCTCTGCTTTTTCTGTCTGACTTATTTCGCTCAGCATGAAACTCTCAAGATCCATCCATGGCCCACCCAAAATCTCAAGATCCCACCCAGGCCCAGAATCAGAGGCCGCCTCAGGAACGAGTGGCGATCCGAGTTTATAGCTAAGAGTGGCTCTTGATTTGTCCCCCTCATAGGGCCTTTAACTATTAGCTTTCCTGGTCCTAGCCTTTGGTTTTTGCCTCTTCCATCTTTTCACCCTATTTCTGCAGAGCCGACTCCAGGTGTGCACAAACGGAGCTGTCCATAAAATGCTTCACCTACAACAACATTACCAGCCCCTTCCACAATGTCTCCCTCCTCTCGCCACCTTCATTCAGCCTGAAGAAACTACAGAATAGAGACACGACGGCCCCTCTACTTTTTAATAACAAACAAGGCTGGAAGGGTAGGTCTCTGAATGTCAGAGACCTTGATTTAATGTTAGGTCCCTGAATGTTAGGTCTCAGAGACCTCGACTTACAGACAGAGCCATGTCGACTGGCCTACACCTGCAGCAGAGCCAAGCTTGTGACAACAAAAAACACCACAAAAGAGCTACTGGCTTGCTGTCGTTCAACATTTCATGTTCAAACAATGCTATCCTGTCTGCACAGCCCCTATAAAAACCTCCTCACCCCCTCCTCAGGACTGGAAGTCTCCTTTAGACATGCAGTCCGGGTTGTAGCCATCTTTTGCAGAGCCCATATACTGTTGCTCTCTTGCAATAAAGCTTTCTTAACTTGCCTGACCATGTGCATTCCATTTCCGGCCAACCTATCAAACAATACAAGTGATTCTCAAGTGACTTCTATATAAATAATGTTGTAATAACATTGGTTTGGAAAGTTTGGTTGAAATAAGCACTAGACTTAAGAGCTGAGTTTTTTTTCAATGTAAAGGAATATGCCACCCAATTTTTGCCTTCAGTTTAGAAAATATGTCTTTGCCTATATAATAGCTTATGCAATTGGCTATTTCACTGTCTGACTCTATTGCCAAAAATCATTCTTGGATTTAGCATTACATTTGATAACCTATAATATGGAATGTATATGATTCTCTTTCATGTCTATATGTATGTATGTATGTATGTGTGTATGTATGTATGTATGTATCTATGTGTGTGTATCGGACATATAAATAGATATCCACACATACACGTGTATATACTCAGAAACACGCAAAAGAATGTAAATAAAACCATAACCACACTTATTTGTCTTGGCCATAGTTTTATGGTTCTAACAGATTACTTGCTATATATAAATATATATAAAATGCCTCCAAATATGTGGTAAAAGATCATAGGTTTACAATGAAGCACTAACTATATGTGTCTGTCTCAATCTTGCCCTTCCTGTACAAGTCCAACCCATGCCCTCCATCAGTTTTTCTTTTTTAGTTCCTTGGGTGGGTAATGTTTACTCTCCAAATACTGCTTCTGTATCTAAATGTTATTGTGCAATTGATGTTATATTTTAACTATTGCCTTCCTAATATGATAGATAGGATGATCTCCCTTACATCTGTGATCTACTCCTTTTGCTAATTTATTTAGTCACTACTCTGATTTGTCAACTATGCAAATTCAAACAAGATATGTACACTTGCACTTCTTATCCCACATACCAGAGCCATTGTCTCTTGACTTCACATTTCGTTAACATGAGGACACCTGTACGGCTCAGGAGGAGGCTGATGGTCAGTAAGTACATGAGTTCTCTCCCTACCCAAGAAGGGTGCTAAAATTCCATTCCCTACTCTGTAGGTCCATTGCTGTGACCCCTGTGCCCCAGAAAAAGGAAGTTTTCTCATGAAATTTAAATCAATTGTCTGTTTTTTATGACTTTAGCACATCTGGAATATTTTTCTAAGCTCTATAATTATATATTCTAAAGAATGTGATTTTTATCTCTGGACCACATTTTCCAAAAATCTGATATTCTACTGGTTTTCTTGGTACTTATACTAACTCATTTCAGGATTTCCTGGATTCCATAGTGTCCTTCTCAAATTCTTACATTTGACATACATTTATACGTGTAATTAGCTTCTAATATTTTAATATTTTAGATTTAGAGAAGAACTAGAAAAATAGTACCCAGTGCCCTTATTTCCATTAGCTAGAATCTCCTAATGTTGGCATGATCAAAATTAAGAAATAAACATTTTACCAGAGGTTAAGGGGCGAGGGGAGTGGTAGATTAGGGTAAAAGGGATCAAATATGTGGTGATGGAAGGTGAACACACAATGGGATTTATAGATGATGTAATACAGAATTGTACACCTGAAATCTATGTAACTTGACTAACAATTGTCACCCAAACAAACTTCAATTAAAAAGAACTAAACATTGGTACAATACTATGGTCTAAACTCAAGACTTTATTTGGATTTCACCAGTTTTCCCTACAGTGTTGTCTTTCTGTTCCAAGAGCCAGTCCAATCCAATCTTTGATTGCCATAGTTCTCCTCTAATCTGTAATAGTTCCTCAGATTTTCCTTGACTTTCATGACTTTGACACGTTAAGTGTAATTCTCAGCTATTTTATAGGAAGCTCCTCAATGTTGATTTTGTCTGATATATCCTCATAAGTACAATAAAGTCATGGGTTTCTGAGATGAATATCAGAGGTGACATGCCCTTCTCACTGCACAATTTCAGGGAGTACACGATGTAAATATGTATTATTACTGGTTATGTTAAACTTGGTCATTTTGTTAACGTAATGTCCACCATGTGTTTTCATTGAGAAGTTCCTTTATCTCCCTTGATAAATAATATTTAATGGAGATAATTTAAGACTGAAAGATATTATTTTTCCTTCAATTTTTGGCCTGCTGATTTTTTTGTTAAATCTTATCCAGGTATCATATCCGTCAAGGCAGGATGCTGATCCTCTTAGTAATTCAAGCACTTCCCTGCCCCTCAACTAAGGATAGATTGCCGTGTTCTCTTCTCCAGCTGCGATCTCTTCTCACTAGTGTTCTAAGAGCAAGTGTTTGGTTCCCCTGCCCCACAGATCAAGGCTCCTGTTCCAAAGAGGAGATAGAGGGAAAGTGTTCCAGTGGAGTTCAATGCTCCTTCCAAAGCGGCACTCTTTCTCATCAGTGTTTTGTTTTGTTTTGTCTTTTTCCAGGAGAGGCATTTCTTAGGATTCTCTAGCTCTTCTGTGAGTGCCTCCCAGGGTTCATGGAGAAAAAACCATGTGAAAGGATGCAGATTTCATTTCCCTGTGGTTTGTTCCCTCGTTCTGATGTCTCTTCTCATTATTTTCAGACTCACTCATATTCTTTCACTTATATTTAAATATCTGATTGTACACATTTAAGAATAAAGAAATGAAAATATTTCTTGCAAGCTCGATCTGTGGAGAAGGGGCTTGTGGATGGCAGGCCCCGCTTCAGCATGAGCATTTAAGACATAAGAAAAAATTCCTTCAGACCCTTTTTTCCTTTAGCTTACCTTCCACAGTATCAGAAATTATGTTTTTACAGTAGAAGTTTTGCCCTATTCCACTCCTACTAAATAATCTTTTCATAGCTCTCTGTTGTCTGCAGGTTAAAACTCAGACTCCGTGCCAGGTCCAGTTTTCCCTGACTCTAGACCTTTCCCCATGCGTCATTCACCCGAAGGAGAACAGTCCCAGGTTACTTTTTTGCTTGATTATAAATTCCCTGAGTAAAGGTACATAGTGTCATTCCTTACTGTAATTTTCATGCCCAATACAGTGCCTGATGTATGGCTGGTCCTCAATAAATTCTGTTTGCTTCCCCAAAAATACTCCATCTTGATCCGTCCAAATATTGTCCCCATCTACCAAAAACAACAATTATGATCATCACCTTCCAATCCCAGTGTCACCTCTTTCCTGATCTCATCTCATTGTGACAGTATTAGGTGCTCCCTACATGATATTTGTGACACTTTTATCATGCTATAATAATGTGCTTACCTTTAAGTCTTCCCTACTGCACCTAGGATGGAGCTAGGGCACATTTTTCTTGATCGTAATAATTACTATATCAAACTGAAATCCTTAGACCGAAACGCTAAGACTTTGGATCCTAAAACCAAAGTCACATTGTGTCCCAAGTGTCCTTTTTCCAGCCCTTTCCACCTCACTGAGGAGCAACGCTCCACTTCATCTTTCTTCCCTCTTTGGTTCTGAGCTGAGCCAGGCTACACTATAGTGCTTCTCCCTATGGCATAGCTTCTTACTTTGGACTGGTGACCTTCTGTGCACCCCTATAAGACCATATCCCTGCCCTAAACATGAACATAGGAAACAAGTCCACTTACATTGTCACTCATACCATCCCTCCTTCCAGGTTACAGAACTCTATAGAGAACCAAAGTGGCCTCAGTCCACGGCCCTGACTCCCGAGAACTGACCTCTGCTTGGGTGTCATCTCACTCCCGGTGCTTCACCGACCTGGTTTAATGTTAGATGCTGTAGCTGCATTAAAGCTGAGCTGCTTAGTCCCTTACGATAGGCTGTCCTGTCTTGCTCCTTTCAGGAGTCAGCAACTGTAGTTAGATTAGCTTATGTTTAGCCTAGAGACGAGGAACAGAAGAGCTTCCTCATGTCCTTTATCCTCTTGACCCATCTGCTCTGAGCGGAGACAAGCACAGAACATCGTGACTCACGTGAATTTATTTCAAAACTTGACTAACAAGTCTTCAGCAAGGCATTTAGCAAACTCTTTTCTGATATCCACTCCCCACCCCGAAACACACACACACACACACACACACACACACACACACACAAACAACAAGAACATAAGTTGCATGAAGGTTCAATCAAGAGGCCAAATACGTAGTTAATTGTTCACTCCAAAAGGGTAGAGAACAATGTGCTGTTCTGCATCTGTCTTGAGTTCTGTAGTCAATGCCACACGGCTCTGTCTTCAGCCTTTTCCCGTTCAACATTTTAATCCCTAATGTGAAAAAAGATATCACCTCATCCCAGTCAGAATGGCTATCATCAACAAGACAAATAGTAACAAGTGTTGGAGAGGCTGTGGAGAAAAAGGAGCCCTCATACATTGTTGGTGGGAATGCAGACTGGTGCAGCCATTATGGAAGGTGGTGTGGAGGTTCCTCAAAAACTTATGAATAGAGTTACCATATGACCCAGCAATCCCTCTCCTGGGTAGCTACCCAAAAAATCTAAAAACATTTATACATAAAGACACATGTGCTCCAATGTTCACTGCAGCTTTGTTTACGGTGGCGAAGACATGGAAACAACCGAAATGTCCTTCGATAGATGAATGGATAAAGAAGTTGTGGTATATGTACACAATGGAATACTATTTGGCGGTAAGAAAAGATGATATAGGAATATTTGTTACAAATGGATGGATCTTGACAGTGTAATGCTAAGCGAAATAAGTCAGACAGAAAAAACAGAGAACCATGTGATTTCACTGATATGTGGTATATAAAATAAAAACAACAAAAGAACGAGACAGACAAATGAGAAACAGAAACTCATAGACACAGACAATAGTTTAGTGGTTGCCAGAGGGTACGGGGGGTGAGGGGTGGGGGGTGGGAGATGAGGGTAAGGGGGATCGAATATATGGTGATGGAAGGAGAACTGACTCTGGGTGGTGAGCACACAATGGGATACATAGATGATGTATCCCTTCTCTCATCATGGATATTCAACTGGTGATATTTTCAACTATAACTAAAATACCTTTCACTGGTCACTATAAATCATTTCCTGATCCAAATGAGGTATTGATGTAAGTAATGCCAGGGGGTTCCTGCATACTACTTTTAGAAACATGCAGGGTATAAATCAGTCAGTAGGGTGTGGGAGACAAATATTAGTATCCACACTCACAGAGAAAAAATGTAAAACTCAGAGACTGAATGACTCAGTGAAGGTCACACAGCCAAAAAGGAACCGAAATGAGTCTAGAATTATCTGAATGTTGTGTGTTGTACTAGTCACTGCACCCTCTACCTTCCTGTACGTTTTCTATGATGTGTATCTGTAGTGTAATTTATAACAAACATGTTATTCACACACTAACATAGAATTAGAGTAGGAAATAGTTTAAACATATAATTCTATAGTTTGTTTTTACCCTCCTGTGTACATATTTTAAATACCTGAACAACAGGTCTAGGGCTTCTCCAGTGCTTCCAAGCAACAAGATTTTTCTTGAAATATTGAAAAACAGAAACAACCTTTAATTCAAACTGGCAGGTATTTTTCTTTTGAGTCTATAATGAAGACAGTAGCATTTTATTCTAAGACTCTTGAGATTGTAAACAAAATAAGAATTATGTGCTTGAATCAAAAATTATGAACTTTGGATGCAAGATGTATTAGCATAAACCTAAATACCATGTAAAAGATTGAAAATGATAAGTTTTCACTAGCTTTTCATTTCCTTCCCAGCAGAGAATTGATGAGTCCACTAGAGCCATGATCTATGTCTGCACAGCGAGTTAGGGCAGATTCCAGCCCAACAAACTGTGGCCGATGCCTGGGAGGCAAGACGTGGGTCCTTGAACTAGAGAAACAGAAGAACTTGATACGCGTAATTTATACACCACCCAGTGATCCTAGAAAATCGATGTTTCATAAGCTCAGAGTCATCTGAGGTGCATGGTAAGTGCATCTACAATGATTTATTTTTTTTAATTGCTGTGGTATGTTTTGGGATATCACAAAGTTAATGTGACAGAGACCGACCATCCCCTCAAATTCACTGACATTTCTGTACCAGGTTCCCATGCAGCTTTAGGGAAAAAGAGGTCAAAATCTCTCTTTTCCTCCTACTAATTATCTCTCAAATTTGGGGGCACTATAGTCACTTATGTCAGGGTGACCATCATTGTCACAGGGGGCAGCCTGCGGGATCTCTGCTCCCGCTCCCCACATAATAATGCAGGATGTGGCCAGGCCTAAAAGGAACACCCACAGAGCCATAGGCAGGGGAGTCATACCACTATGGTCTCACTGGAGGCTGGATTCACACGACGTGCGACCTGCTGTCCGCTTTTTCTGCCAACCGACCGACGACTCTCCTCGACTCCACTCCCCAGCGCAGCCGGGGTAGTTATATTAGTGGCCAATGGTTCAAGGGTTACAGCTGACGGCCATCTACTACCCGAGCCAGCACCTTTCCACGTGAGGCCGAGAGCCTGGAAACTGCTCTTTTGGGCTCTGTCCCCACACTCTACCCCTACAGGGTCTCGCCTCAACATCTACGTGGCAAGCGTCTTCCGCGAGGGTCCCTGTGCCATCTTAGCCTATTGGCACTTTATTTAACTCCCTATAGTCCACAGTCATTCGCCAGGTCCCATCTGGGTTCTTATTTTTTTTTCTTAATTTTATTAAATTTATTGGGGTGACAATTGTTAGTAAAATTACATAGATTTCAGGTGTACAATTCTGTATTACATCATCTATAAATCCCATTGTGTGTTCATCACCCAGAGTCAGTTCTCCTTCCATCACCATATATTCGATCCCCCTTACCCTCATCTCCCACCCCCCACCCCCCGCCCCCCTTACCCTCTGGCTTCTTGACAGGCCATACTGGGGAGTTAAAGGGACTGTGCGTTGGCCTCACAATATGTGCCTTCCCCAATTCCAATATTGTACGACCAATCTCCTCCTGCCCTCCTGGCAGGCGGTACTGTCGTACTGTAACCACGCGCCAGGGCTGTGGCAACGCTTGAGGAGGGTGGTGAGCATGCCCGCGTGTCACTGCTTTCACCACCCGGATCCGGAGACGGAACTCTCCTACCGACGTCTGTAAGCTGAGGCCATGTAGCACGTCCACCCCTAGAATATACTCCGGGACGGGGGAGACATAAACCTTGTAGGTACGAGGGGGAAGCCTTCCTATAACTTGTGGTAAGGAAACGGCTTTCACAGTCACAGTGTTTCCCCCGTAGCCATCAATGCAGATTGCTGGTCCGGGGAACAGTTCTGGGTTCCTATAAACGAGACTGCAGTCGGCGCCAGTGTCAACTAGGGCCAAAACCTTCTGCACATTAGAAAGGGACCAATGTATGGACAGTTCCACGTGTGGCCTCCGGTCCCTGCTCATCTCCTCTGACCGGGTACCTTGGCCCCACCCCTAATCAAGCTGCAAGGAGTCGGCCTCAAGCGGCTGCATGAAGTCCTGGAGGGACACGGGTCGCACGTTCCCAGACTCCTCCTTTATGCTTCTCCAGAAATACTGTTCCGGATGCAACTGTTTCCAAAGTTCCAGCAGGAGTGCATTGGGTTGTCGGTCTATTTTCTTCCGATCAACCCCTGCTGCCACGAGATCACGCCACATCTGTGCGCGTGTTACTCTCTGAGGCCCGCGACCTCGCCCCTTTACTTTTGATTTGGGCTTCCAGGTCTCAACTGTGCAGACCTCCTAACTTCCTTCTCCTCCGGCGTTCAACATCCCCTAGGATGGCCATGGCAGTTGTAACTTCATGGATGTGTCATCCCACATAGGGTGTAAGAATGGCATCCAAGGATCCAAAAGCACTCACAGGTGCAGTATACAAAACCACATCTCTCATGCTGGCTGTAAAAAGCTCGTCATCCGGCTCCCGCATATTAGGGTTGAAAATAGCATGTCTCATACCCATTTCACGGATGACTTGAGTAAATTCCGTATGTGACTGCCATTGACTCACAGTGTCTGGCAGCTTGGCCTGTCCCCATACTGTGCGTACCGCAGCAGTGAGCCACTCCATTAGAGAGTGGTTGCCCTTGTCTTGGGCCAACCTATGGCAGTTCTGTAACCTTTCTCGCAGGAACGGTTACACTGTCACGAAGGCTAGCTTTTCCAACTCGCCTGGGGAGCAGAGAATGTTGTCTGCTCCCTCATCCCATAAACGTAACAGCCAAGCCGACACTGATTCTCCAGGGCGCTGTCTGTACTGCCTCCCCAGCTCCTGCAACTCAGTGGGAGTGTAAGGAGTGTAGGTCATGAACTCAGTCACAGCTGGGTTGCCGGCAGCAACGCCCCTGGGGCCCACAGGTTGCTCACATTTTTCCGTTTGCTTCAAGATTGGCTGGACTTGGGGATTGGGAGCTACATTGTCTGCACTCGCTTCCTCCGCCTCTGCCTCAGAGTCTCCAGTGTGGGGCCCCTCTTCTAACAGGCGGCCCCAGGCTTCCAGCGCCTCCATCGGGACACGTGGTCCGGCACCTGGGCCATTTCATTCAGCGCATTTTCTGTGTTGAGACTCAAGGCCATGAGGAACATCCAGCCCACACAGCCGGCCGTAGCCTTCTCCTCCTCTGGCAACCGCTCAGCCTGAGCCTGCAGGGCCCTCTCCACGCTGGCCAGAGAGCCGTCCTTGTCCTCCCACCCCTCCTTGGGGGTCCAACTCTTGAGAACAGTGGCCACCCGACACCATACACTGTGTGGGGGCCACACGTCCTCCTGCCCAGAGTCAGACTCCATTCCTAGCTGGTCGGAATCCTGCTTGCCGTGCCAGGTGTCTGAGTGGGTGGTGGCCTCGGTGTATAATGTCCACAATCCTCAGAGCCTATAGCAGAAGCAGATCAACAAAAGGAGGACAACGCCTTCCATGGCCAAGAGGGAGGTGTGCCATCTGGAGGCTCGAGTTTTCCAGGCAGACCGTGCCTCCCACTCTCGGCGTTGCTCCTCATGGGCCTCCCGAAGCTGAACTTTTGTACGCATAAACTGCTCCACCATCTTTCGGTGAGTTTTGGCTGTCACCATAACCTGCTCACTGTGCCATTTGTCATGCGGGGTGTCATGCGGGGTTTCAGCTCCCACACCCCACACAAGAACACAGGATATGGTGAGGCCAAAAAGGACCACCCACAGAGCCATATGTAGAGGACTCATACCACTATAGTCTCACTGGAGGTTGGATTCACACGACATGTGACCTGCTGCCTGCTTTTCTGCCAACCGACCGACGACTCTCTCCACCACAGCCGCGGCAGTTATATCAGTGGCCAATTGGTTAACCGGCTACAGCTGATGGCCAACTAGCCATAGCCGACAGCCATCTACTACCCGAGCCAGCAACTTTCCATGTGAGGCCAAGTGCCTGGAAACTGCTCTCTGGGGCTCTATCTCCACAGGGTGGTTTTAAGGTGCTATGATGGTGGTGATCTGTTATACAGCAGTGTGAAACTAATGCATTAATAAAGCACCCAGCTGAACCATGCCCATACTCCTGACCCATCAAACTTTGAAATAATAAGTGTGGCTGGTTTTAAGGTGCTACATTGGTGGTGATCTGTTATACAGCAGTGGAAAAATAATGCATTAATAAAGGATAACTCTTTTGTAAAATGCCACTATTGACATAATTACTGAAAGATAGCCTGTTTCTCCTTTACTGTTTCAACAAGACCTATATACCCAGTATCCCCACTTCTAGTCAACAACATGCTTGCAATAAGAAAGAGAAATAAATGAAATCTCTAGGAATTGGAAATAAATTTCTCAGGATTTATAGATTATATGTCTGTACATGTAGAAATCCAAAAGGATCTGCAAATAAAACAATCAAGAAAACTATGACATCATGCCGGGTGTCATGCGGGGTCTCCGGTCCCGCCCCCCGCATAAGAATGTGAGGCCAAAAAGGAACACCCACGGAGCCACAGATAGGGGAGTCGTACCACTATATTCTCGCTGATGGCTGGGTTGGAGACACAGGAAGCAGGAGCCACACTATCCGCAACCTGCCGTCCACTTTTCTCTGCCAACCAACCTCACTTGCTAGCTACAATCCGCCATGCTAACTGCAAGCTGCTCTTGCTAGCTCAGCCACCATCTCTTGCTAGCCCCCATTTTCTGCTATCGTAGTCACGGCAGCTATATTAGTGGCCAATGACTCACTGGTTACAGCTGATGGCCAACTAGCCACAGCCGATGGCCATCCAATCACAGTTGATGGCCATTTACTACCTGAGCCAGCACCTTTCCATGTGAGGCCGAGAGCCTGGAAACTGCACTCCTGGCTCTGTCCCCATATATGAGAATTCAGCATCATAGCTGGACCGAAGGCCAATATGCAAAATGTCCATTTTATTTGTATAAGTTAGCAATAAACAGGGTATAAACTTGAGTTTTAAAATATTTATAATTAAATGTATCAATACACTGGGAATAAATGTAAAATACATATGCTAGATCACTACTGGAAATATTTTAAAACTTGAGAGTCAATCAGATTATTAAAACATTAATAGTTTGGAAAACTCCATAATATGAATGTCTTTCCTCCATAGTTTGTTCATAGAGTCAATCAATGCATTTTGAATCAAATCCTTGCTTTCTATTTGCAGAGCTTGAGAAGTGGATTATAAAAGGTACATGGAGCCCTTCCCCCTTTCTTCTTTCTGTTCCCCAACAGTTCACAAGTATGGGGACAAAAACAGGGAGTTGTGGGGCCCAGACTGAGGTGTGGGAACCTGGATGGAAGAGGAAGGCATAGGTGGGGGAGGGCCCCCTGCACAGGGCTGGAGCTCAAGGCCCAGTGTCCCTGAGGCGAGGGGCAGGATGGGAGCAGAGATGGGGCTGGGTCAGGAGGCCTCACACAGGAGTACAGGGACAGCCCAGACGGGATCTCAGGGTCTGACGGGGGCCACCTACAGAAGGGGGGCCCGGCCCAGGGGATCTGAGAGGATGTGGTGAAGAGGGCACATACAGGGAGGGACAGCAGCGGGGTCAACAGCAGAGACGACCCAATGTGGGGCGTTGGAATCCAAGGGACAGTGAGGAGGACGTGTATGTGGGGACAGGTACATCAGAGCCTGGATCCATAGAAGGAGACTGGACAGGTAACGAAGATACTGATGATGGGAGCCAGTGTCCTGACAGACAGGGAGGTCACAAATAGAAGGGAAACCTAGAATGATCCATGTGCAGTTTGATTGGAATCGGAAGAATTGCTGAGAATTCATGGTTTTCAATACACTTGGTAGAGAACCATTGACCAATAGTTCTATAGATCCACAGGCTGTAGTCCTAGAGTCTCTAGAACCACAGACTCATGACATGACCACACACATAATCCCGGCTCCTCCCCGAGAAGCCCGTGAGCAGTGACAACCCCATGGCAATATGCACACCGAGCATAACTAATGCCCAGACCTTGGTTTCCCAAAATCACTCTACCCTAAGAGGATTCAGGGCTACTATGAAAAATGGCTACTTCCAGGGCTGGGGCAGAAAACCACAAGGTGAGCTTGTCCAGAGAGTAAGGAAGTGCTCAAAGACTAATGGGGACAGGTCAAAAGACATGAAGGGAGCTTGGAATGGCTACCACGGGCCAAATCTGGGGCGATTTAAGCACCAAAATAATAAGCTTTCTCTTCTCCCTCACGGTTTGCTTGTTTCCTTAGGTTTGATGTATTGATCAATGCAGGAGGGATGATAGAATAAGAATATCACCATTTGGCAACCACTGTAATAATTGATCCAAGCAAGAGTCATCAATGGATGCTCCATCTAGTCGGTGAGGTTTTGAGCCTATTTACAGAGGCTCAGAGTATCTCCACACAAGATATTTGGGAATTTCAAAGGGTAAATAGAAATTTTCCTGTGGACAAACCCGGCAGACTCTTCTTAACCTCATAATCAAAGTCAACGTTGCCAGTAACGGAACCAAGCACGTGCCTCCAGATGTGCTGCACTGGGAAGAAGTCAGCATCATTTGGGTGACATTTCTGCCCAGATGGCATAACCTGAAGCTACTAATGAGGAAGCAGCATACAATTCTAAACTGAGAGAGTGTCTGCAACATGACTGACCTATACTCTCCAAAATGTAAATGTCATGAAGAGCAGAGGGAGACTCAAAAACTGTCCCAGAGGAAAGCAGACTGAAGAAACATGACAGTTGGACACCATGTTGCATCTGGGATTTTCTTTGCCTCTAAGGGGTATTGTTGAGACAATTGGAAAAATAGGAACAAAGTCCATGGGTTAAATATTAATCCTGAACCAATTTTCACTTCCTGATTTTGATAATTATGCTACAGTTATGTAAGATAATCCCTTTTCTTTAGGAAATACACACTTAAGTATTTAGGAGTAAAGAGACAACTTACAAATGGTTGTTATATTATATACTTACATTGATATTTATCTAAAAAGAGAGGAGAAGGGAGAGAGCATAAAGCAAATATAGTAAAATGTTAACATTTGGGGTAAAGTACCCTGGAATTCTTTGTACGATTCTTGCAACCTTTCTGTAAGGCTGAAATTACCAATACAAAATATTTTTAAAAGAAAAATGACTTTAAAAAATAAAGTTAGGACTTCAAGAAAAATGGCAGCGTGAGGTGAGCCTCTGTAAAGCTCCCCTGGAATTTACAAAGAATCGAACAACAAAAACTCCACAAAGGACTCCCTGCACAGCAGACAGGCAAGACGAAGAGGCCCACTACTGACTGAAATCACCTACAGGTGGGAGATTCGCGCGAGTGGAGGGAGGAGGAAAGTGAGAAGTGCGCGGAGACGGAGCCGCGCGGGCGCAGGACGCAGACCCAGCTCAGTGCTCCGAGCTCGCTGCTTCCCGAAACTACTGCAGCTGCGGGAGAGGGAAGAACTCGGACTGCTAGGGCTCCGCCAGGGCTCCACAGGGCTGAGGGGACAGCATATACCACGGCTGAACCCAACGCTCACGGCAGAGACCTCGGAGAAAAGACTGAGGGAAGAAGGCTGAAAACGGTGGTTTAAGCCCTCACTGCTGAGCAGAGAACGGAGCCTTAGGCACTGAGACTAGCCACCCCCTCCCCCCCTCACAGAGCTCACACCGCCCCCACCTGCCCGGTGCTGGAAGCGAAACAGTAGCAGTGTCAGATCAAAACAACAGAATATTTGCTATTTTGAGAACTGTGGACCGCAGACACAAATTCACAGCCCAACTAGTTCCCGCAAAGGGGAGGGAGCTGTGGAAGCAGGACCGGCTGTGGTGGTGGTCGCCGCCATTGCTCTGGGCCACCTCTCACAGCTCACCCCGCCCCTGGCCCCACCTATCTGGGCGGATCCCTGCAGGAGTAAACAGAACTGCTGAAACATACGGGCTCTGAATCAGGAGCTGGAAGAGCTTTGGAACATCAAAAGCTCTCCGCATACCCACCGGGACACTGCGCCCTGTGACCTAGACGAACTATTAACAGAGGAGAAGCCCGTATCTCGGGGAATCCCCCCATTGTGTGAGAAGTTGGAATAGTGCAGAGAAAACATAGCACTACCGTGTGGGAGAAGAAAAGTAAGCTGCAGTTGGAGAAAAAAGAAAACATTCTACCAACAAGTACTGGAAAACAAAAGAAAGACCGCTTCCTATCAACCTGTTGCAGAAGTCACTCCTGTAGATGTCTAGGAAGAGAAATAGTAAACCAGTAATCGCCATGAATAACCAAGGCAACAAGATAGCTCAGCAAGAAAGTGAAAAATCTCCAGAAAAGGCACTTAAAGATACAGAAATATGTGACTTAAATGAGAGAGAATTCAAGATTGCAGTTCTGAAAAAACTCAACGAGATACAAGAAAACACAGATAGGCAGTTAAATGAACTCAGAAACTCAATCAATTAACAGCATGAGCATTTTATGAAAGAGATTGAAATTTTAAAAAAGAATCAAATAGAATTTCTGGAGATTAAGAACTCAATAGAAGAAATTAAGAATGAAATAACCAGCTTAGGTAGTAGAGTTGACCAGATGGAAGGAAGAATCAGTGACATTGAAGATAGAAACCTGGAAATGACACAGATGGAAGAAGAGAGACTTGAGAATTAAAAGAAATGAAAGAACTCTGCAAGAACTTTCTGACTCCATCAGAAAGAGCAATATAAGAATAATGGGCATACCAGAAGGAGAAGAAAGAGAGAAGGGAACAGAGAATATACTCAAACAAATTGTCGATGAGAACTTCCCAAACTTGTGGACAGAACTGGACCCTCAAATCCAAGAAGCAAATAGAACACCTAATTACCTCACCCCCAACAGGCCTTCTCCAAGGCACATTGTACTGAAGCTGTCTAAAATCAACAACAAAGAAAGAATCCTTAAGCAGCCAGGGAAAAGAGGACGGTAACTTACAAAGGAAAGCCCATTAGATTATCATCAGATTTTTTTTTTTCAATTTTATTTTATTAAATTTATTGGGGTGACAATTGTTAGTAAAATTACATAGATTTCAGGTGTACAATTCTGTATTACATCATCTATAAATCCCATTGTGTGTTCATCACCCAGAGTCAGTTCTCCTTCCATCACCATATATTCGATCCCCCTTACCCTCATCTCCCACCCCCCACCCCCCGCCCCCCCTTACCCTCTGGCAACCACTAAACTATTGTCTGTGTCTATGAGTTTCTGTTTCTCATTTGTTTGTCTTGTTCTTTTGTTGTTTTTGGTTTATATACCACATATCAGTGAAATCACATGGTTCTCTGCTTTTTCTGTCTGACTTGTTTCGCTCAGCATTACTCTCTCAAGATCCATCCATGTTGTCACAAATGTTCCTATATCATCTTTTCTTACCAATGAACAGTATTCCATTGTGTATATATACCACAACTTCTTTATCCATTCATCTATCGAAGGACATTTTGGTTGTTTCCATGTCTTGGCCACCGTAAACAAAGCTGCAATGAACATTGGAGCACACGTGTCTTTATCTCTAAATGTTTTCAGATTTTTTTGGTAGATACCAAGGAGAGGGATTGCTGGGTGATATGGCAATTCTATTCGTAATTCTTTGAGGAACCTCCACACTGCCTTCCATAACGGCTGCACCAGTCTGCATTCCCACCAACAGTGTATGAGGGTTCCTTTTTCTCCACAGCCTCTCCAACACTTGTTATTATTTGTCTTGTTGATGATAGCCATTCTGACTGGGGTGAGCTGATATCTCATTGTGGTTTTGATTTGCATTTCTCTGATGATTAGTGATGTTGAGCATTTTTTCATATGTCTATTTGCCATTTGTATGTCCTCTTTGGAGAAATGTCTCTTCAAGTCCTCTGCCCATTTTTCAATTGGGTTGTTTTTTTGTTGTTGAGTTGCATGAGTTCCTTGTATATTCTGGATACTAGCCCCTTATCAGAGGCACTGTTTGCAAAAATCTTCTCCCATTCAGTTGGTGGCCTCTTTATTTTGTCAATGGTTTCTTTTGCTGTGCAGAGCTTTTAAGTTTCATATAGTCCCATTTGTTTCTTTTAGCTTTTACTTCCATTGCCTTTGGAGTCAAGTTCATAAAATGCTCTTTGAACCCAAGGTCCATAAGTTTAGTACCTATGTTTTCTTCTATGCAGTTTATTGTGTCAGGTCTTATGCTTAAGTCTTTGATCCATTTTGAATTAACTTTGGTACATGGTGACAAATAGCAGTCCAGTTTCATTCTTTTGCACGTGGCTATCCAATTCTCCCAGCACCATTTATTGAAGAGGCTGTCTTTGCTCCATTGTATGTTTTTAGCTTGTTTGTCAAAAATTACCTGTCCATATTTATGTGGTTTTATTTCTGGGTTCTCAATTCTATTCCATTGGTCTATGTGTCTGTTTTTCTGCCAATACCATGCTGTTTTGATTATTGTAGCCCTATAGTACAAGCCAAAGTCAGGAAGTGTGATACCTCCATTATTGTTCTTTTTTCTTAAGATTGCTTTGGCTATTCGGGGTCTTTTGTGGTTCCAAACAAATCTGATGATTTTTTGTTCTATTTCTTTAAAATATGCCATTGGGATTTTGATGGGGATTGCATGGAATCTGTATATTGCTTTGGGTAATATGGCCATTTTAACTATGTTGATTCTTCCAATCCATGAGCACGGAATGTCTTTCCATTTCTTTGTGCCTTCTTCAATTTCCTTCAAAAATGTCTTATAGTTTTCAGCATATAGGTCTTTCACATCCTTGGTTAAGTTTATTCCTAGGTATTTTATTCTTTTTGCTGCAATTGCAAAAGGAATTGTTTTTTGTATTTCTTTTTCTGAGATTTCATTGTTAGTATATAGGAAGGCAATGGACTTTTGTGCATTGATTTTGTAGCCGGCAATTTTACTGTATTTGTTGATTGTTTCTAATAGCTTTTTGGTGGAGTCTTTAGGGTTTTCTATATATAGCATCATGTCATCTGCAAAGAGTGATAATTTAACTTCTTCATTCCCAATTTGGATGCCTTTTATTTCTTTTTTTTTTTTTTAATTAAATTTATTGGGGTGACAATTGTTAGTAAAATTACATAGATTTCAGGTGTACAATTCTGTATTACATCATCTGTAAATCCCATTGTGTGTTCATCACCCAGAATCAGTTCTCCTTCCATCACCATATATTCGATCCCCCTTACCCTCATCTCCCACCCCCCACCCCCCACCCCCCTTACCCTCTGGCAACCACTAAACTATTGTCTGTGTCTATGAGTTTCTGTTTCTCATTTGTTTGTCTTGTTCTTTTGTTGTTTTTGGTTTATATACCACATATCAGTGAAATCACATGGTTCTCTGCTTTTTCTGTCTGACTTGTTTCGCTCAGCATTACTCTCTCAAGATCCATCCATGTTGTCACAAATGTTCCTATATCATCTTTTCTTACTGCCGAATAGTATTCCATTGTGTATATATACCACAACTTCTTTATCCGTTCATCTATCGAAGGACATTTTGGTTGTTTCCATGTCTTGGCCACCATAAACAAAGATGCAATGAAATAATAACAAATGTTGGAGAGGCTGTGGAGAAAAAGGAACCCTCATACACTGTTGGTGGGAATGCAGACTGGTGCAGCCGTTATGGAAGGCAGTGTGGAGGTTCCTCAAGGAATTACGAATAGAATTGCCATATGACCCAGCAATCCCTCTCCTGGGTATCTATTCAAAAAATCTGAAAACATTTAGAGATAAAGACACGTGTGCCTTTTATTTCTTTCTCTTGCCTGATTGCTCTGGCAAGGACTTCCAACACTCTGTTGAAAAGCAGAGGTGATAGGGGACATCCCTGTCGTGTTCCTGAACGTAGAGCAAAGGGCTTCAGTTTTTCTCCATTAATTATGAGATTAGCAGAGGGCTTGTCATATATGGCCTTTATTATGTTAAGGTATTTTCCTTCTATACCCATTTTATTAAGTGTTTTAATCATAAATGGATGTTGTATCTTGTCAAATGCTTTTTCTGCATCAATTGATATAATCATATGATTTTTGTCCTTTATTTTGTTTATGTGATGTATCACATTGATGGATTTTCGTATGTTGAACCATCCTTGTGCCCCGGGGATGAACCCCACTTGGTCGTGATGAATAATCTTTTTAATGCATTGTTGTATTCGATTTGCTAGAATTTTATTTAGGATTTTTGCATCGGTATTTATTAGAGATATTGGTCTGTAGTTTTCTTTTTTTGTGCTGTCCTTACCAGGTTTTGGTATCAGGGTAAAGTTGGACACATAAAATGAGTTGGGGAGTACTGTCTCTTCTTCAATTTTTTGTTAGAGTTTGAGCAGGATTGGTCTTAGATCCTCTTTGAAGGTTTGGTAGAATTCACTAGTGAAGCCATCTGGTCCCAGACTTTTGCTTTTGGGAAGGTTTTGGATGACTGATTCCATTTCCTTACTGGTGATCGATCTGTTTAGATTTTCCAGTTCTTCATGGTTCAGCCTTGGAAGGCTATATGTTTCTAAGAACTTGTCCATTTCTTCTAGGTTGTTGAATTTGGTGGCATATAGTCCTTCATAGTATTCTTGGATGATCCTTTGTATTTCTGTGGTGTCTGTGATAACTTCCCCTTTTACGTTTCTGACTTTGGTAATCAGTGTCTTCTCTCTTTTTATCCTAGTAAGTCTAGCCAAAGGTTTGTCAATTTTGATAATCTTCTCAAAGAACCAGCTCTTTGTCACATTAATTTTTTCTATTGTCTTTTTGTTCTCTATTTCATTTAGTTCTGCTCTAATTTTTTTTTATTTCCTTTCTTCTGCTGACCTTGGGTTTTACTTGTTCTTCTTTTTCTAGTTCTTTAAGGTGTAACATGAGGTTATTTATTTGGGAGTTTTCTTGTTTCTTGAGATAGGCCTGTAATGAGATAAATTTCCCTCTTAAAACTGCTTTCGCTGCATCCCAAAAATTTTGGTAGGATGTATTTTCATTGTTATTTGTTTCTATGTATCTTTTGATCTCTCCTCTAATTTCTTCTTTGACCCAGTCCTTCTTTAAAGTATGTTGTTTAATCTCCATGTATTTGTGTTTTTTCCAGCTTTCTTTTTACAGTTGATATCCAATTTCTAAGCCTTGTGATCAGAGAATATGCATGGTATGATTTCAATCTTCTTAAATTTGTTGAGACTGATTTTATGTCCCAATATATGGTCTATCCTTGAGAATGTTCCGTGTACACTAGAAAAGAATGTATAGTCTGATGTTTTAGGATGAAGTGCTCTGTAAATGTCAATTATGTCCGTTTCATCTAATGTGTCATTTAGGGCTACTATTTCGTTATTTATTTTCTGTTTGGATGATCTATCCATAGATGTCAATGATGTATTTAAGTCCCCTAGTATAATTGTGTTTTGGTCAATTTCTCCCTTTAGTTCTGTTAGTAGTTGCTTGGTGTATTTCAGTGCTCCCTGATTGGGGGCATAAATATTGATGACTGTTATGTCTTCTTGTTGTACAGTCCCCTTCACCATTATGAAATGTCCATCTTTATCTCTTGTTATCTTTTTCACCTTGAAGTCTGTTTCATCTGATATCATTATGGCTACACCTGATTTTCTCTGGGTACCATTTGCTTGGAGTGTCAATTTCCACCCTTTCACTTTGAGTCTATGCTTGTCCTTGTAGCTGAGATGTGTCTCTTGGAGACAGCATATGGTTGGGTTTAGTTTTTTGATCCAATCTGCTACTCTGTGCCTTTTTATTGGTGAGTTCAGTCCATTTACATTTAGGGTGATTATTGATATGTGAGGATTTCCTGTCATTCTATCTTTAGTTTTCTGGTAAGGCTGTGTCTCCATTGTTTCTTTGCCTTTTTGTTGTTGTCTGTTATTTCTGTGTGGTGGTATTCTATGATGTTTCCCTCTGTTTCTTCTTTTATTTCAGTATATATTTCAATTCTGGATTTATTTTGAGTGGTTACCCTTAAGTTTATGCAAAAGAAAGTTTGATACTTAGAATATTCCATTTTCTTCAGCACGCTTACTTTCTCCATTCCCATATTCCGGTTCAGGCCTTTACTCTCCCCCTTTTTGAGTTTTGGTTGCCACAAATTGTCCCTGTTGATGGTGGTCAAATAACCTCCTTTAGTATTTCTTGTAGTGCAGGTCGTGTATTAGAAAATTCCCTCAGCTTCTGTATGTCTGGAAAGGTCTTTATTCCTCCTTCATATTTAAAGGATATCTTTGCTGGATATATTATTCTTGGCTCATGATTTCTCTCTTTCAATAGTTTGAATATTTGGTTCCACTCCCTCCTGGCTTGTAGAGTTTCTGCTGAAAAATCTGATGATAATCTAATGGGCTTTCCTTTGTAAGTTACCGTCTTCTTTTCCCTGGCTGCCTTGAGGATTCTTTCTTTGTCGTTGATTTTAGACAGTTTCAATACAATGTGCCTGGAGAAGGCCTGTTGGGATTGAGGTAACTAGGTGTTCTATTTGCTTCTTGGATTCGAGGGTCCAGTTCTGTCCACAAATTTGGGAAGTTCTCATCGACAATTTGTTTGAATATATTCTCTGTTCCCTTCTCTCTTTCTTCTCCTTCTGATATGCCCATTATTCTTATATTGCTCTTTCTGATGGAGTCAGAAAGTTCTTGTAGAGTTCTTTCGTTTCTTTTAAGTCTCAAGTCTCTTTCTTCTTCTATCTGTGTCATTTCCAGGTTTTCTCTCTGAGGGCAGATCTATGAATCAGTGTTTAAAATTATATCCAAGTGTTATGGCACTATAACCATTGTAATAAATCCAAATATTGCTCATAACAATAGCAGCAGATATCAAAATGATGCCTGTCTAAAGCTTGAGGTTCATATATGGTGATAAAAAATGAAAAATAGAAAAATAAAGCTATCAGTTAACACCATCGAAGTATTAATGACAACTTTGTTGTTTCGGTGTTGTTAAACACTGGTATTTGGATAGTTTGAGTACATAAAATGCAATACATCTTGTTTTCATTTCATTGCAAAGTTAGTTAGATGCCAAGAAAATAGTTTAAAATACTATTAGGTTTGTGCAAACATAATTGTGATTTAAAGGGATAAAAACAACTGAAAACACCTCAATTAATTTTGCACCTATACACATATGATGCAAAATAAATTTTCCTATACACATGTGATACAAAAGTATTTTCCTTTAATAAGGACTTCGCATGTCATATGCTTTGGGATGCAATTAAAATGTTATTTAAACAGCCCAGTAAATACACTTGTATGACTTATATTTTAGATCATATACTTTTCGTTCAAAATTTGGACATATTATTGTTTTGCATTCTTAAGTTCATCATCAATAGATAATGGAGGAAATGTTCGATTGGATTCAGATTCAAATTCAGCAGCATCTGGAAAGAAAAAGAAAGAATTATGTTCTTTAAAATACAACTAAGTATAAGCGTTAAGAAGAATGAAAAACCTATATATGAGGCAACAGTGCACAATAGGAGATCATATTCAATATAATTTGCCCACGGCTGCACACTGACTTAACTGCTATTGTTAAGTACCAGAGCTTCTGGTTGTGTCGTTCTTCATCCCTTTATTGACAAGGTCGTACGACAAGCACTGAAGTTACAAGGTGAAGAAGACACGGTCCACCCCTGACCCATCATCTACTATAAACTGAAGGAACAGATGAACAGGCGATTTCCATGCAGAGTCCCCTATACCACACAAATGCACAACAGGACGCGAGTGGGGCACACGGAAGGGACACCCCAGTATTGATTGTCTGTTCTCTGGTGGAGGTCATACGGAAGTTGATGCCTGAAGGACAAGGACAGAGGAGGCCAGCTAGAGGGAAGAAGCAGATGCAAACTAGAGTGGGGGAGAACACTTACGGAATGAGAAGTGGTCTAGTTTAGGTAGATGCTAGAGCAAAGGCGCAAACAAACGAGGCTTGGTAGCAAGACACAAGGCTGAAATATTTGGTGAGAACTAAATTGATGTGGGTGTTTTCATTCCATGCAAAGGAATTCGGAGTTTCTCCTGAGGGTACATGGCAAACTAATGACACAGTCAACGACTGCAGATTTAAATGTCACCCATGAGGTGACAGCTACAGTGTTTCCCCCAAAATAAGACTAACCGGAAATTGAGCCCTAATGCGTCTTTTGGAGCTATAATTAATGTAAGACCTGGTCTTATTTTCGGGGAAATATGGTAGCTTGGCCCTCCCAGGAGGTACCGTATTTCCCCGAAAATAAGACCGGGACTCATTAATTTTTGCTCCAAAAGACACATTAGGGCTTATTTTCCGGTTAGGTCTTATTTTCGGGGAAATGCCATATGTGAACAGTAATTGCCTAAATATCACTAGATAAGTCTGGGTATTGGGCCTTATATCACTGGCAGAAACATGAGAAGTTGATGACGCCCAGTTTTCAATGTGCAGGCAGACAGTTCCATAGGGATGGCAGAAGAAAGGAAGGGGACAGACCAGAAATAAAAAGCGATACATAGACTCTTGAGATATTTAGAAAGATATACAATGTCGTAAATACTCATACGACCTTGTCTCACTATAAATGTTTATGCTTTCACCTTTTTTATTTGCTATGAAGAAAATATGTAATGTAGTATCTATTATCAGAACATGGAAAGGGATGCCATTTACTATTTACATTTTATTCCAGAAATCAATGATATCTAACTTGAATTAATACATTTTGGCAACATACCTTTCTGTCAACTTATACTTAGTTCTTTCTCCAACTCCTGCAACAACTGAAATAAATCAAATCTTATTATAGCATTTAAGGTAAACAATAGACTTTATTGTAGAAATGACATATATCTTATGAAATGTGCTCTTTAAATGATACCTTTAGAGACTAGACTTAACGTACAGATTGTATAAATACAAAAAAGTTAAAAAATGAGTAAAATAAATTACTGCCTATTTTGATTTTACACAATAGAGACCATCTATATGAGATGCTATTTAGATTAATCTGACCAACAGTGCAATTGATACTGGTCTACCGAAGATACATAATTTCCAAAGGGTGCCGTTTGATTTGATTGGTACAAAGAAGTTTAAACAGGTCAAGTCATATTTTACACTGAATGCAGTACTTTGCAATTCTTAGAAAAACTGTCCTTTATAAATGTTTCTTGTTTTCTGTTTTTACTTTAATGGACTTTTCCTCAAAATGAGCTTTCCATTCTTGCACTTCTAGAAAAGTAATCTTAAGGTGTATTCTAGGCTATTCATTTTTCAGCATAGAACCTTAAAGACATAAAATCATGAAAGTGGTACTGTGATGTCATGTGAAAATTCTACTGACAGAAACAATACCCAAAACGATTTTGCCATCTATGACTGAAACATTACTGTATTCGTATGGACAGAAAGATTTCCGAAAAGCTGCTTGAATAAAGTATGACCGAGAGCCAGTTTTCAAATTTACTTTCTTATTCATGACTTTGTAGAGTTAGAAACAAAAAACAATATATAATTCTTTAAATGTAACTTTATTCTTTAGAAATCAGGTCCAATTTTCAAAACACTCAAGTAGCTGTAGCTATAGTCTATTTAATAATAAAATGTGTGGGAATATTTCACATTACAAGTGTCCCACTCTAGAGTGTTCTTACTTAAACCTTTCTTCTGAAAGCTATCCTCTCACTAAGTGTCCAAAGGAGTGCTTAAAATAATATCCAGAATCTAATAGATATTGTGGTGACAGCAATGTGACACCCAATCCCTGTACAAATTAGGGGTGAAGACAAATTTGTTGGCCATCATGTTTTCCAATATTTGCATAACACTTTTTTCTGAATGGCTTGATAGACAGGACTTATAACATGAATAATGTGACAACAACATCACTAGACAGGCCGTGTAAAATCAATAACTAAATACCCTATGAAGGGAGAGGACTTTCATGAAACAGTTTTAAGTTACTGTTAATCAACAATATAAAATGTAAATCACATTTTTACACGACTTGAATTGAGGAACTACCAATGTAGCATTATTATTATTTTCCCCCAAAACAGCTCTTTTCCTAAATATTTACTTCAGCACCTTCTACCATGTTTCCCCAAAAGTAAGATGTAGCTGGACCATCAGTTGTAATGCGACTTTTGGAGCAAAAATTAATATAAGACCCAGTCTTATTTTAATATAATATGAGACGGGGTCTTATATAATATAAAATAATATCAGACCGGGTCTTATACTAATGTTTGCTCCAAAAGACACTTTAGAGCTGATGGTCCAGCTATGTCTTATTTTCGGGGAAACACGGCATGTTTATTTCTAGGTGAGGAGTGTGTTCAGATGGTGGAAGTAGCTTGAAGTCCAACATTAATAAGGAGAACACGTCTGCAGTCTCATTTATACTTTTCCATTCATCAAATATATAGAAAGGTGAGAAAACTATACACAAAAGAATGTACCAGCAAACTTTAATCCAAAGGATTGTAGCTAGAAGGATTTTCTCACAACTGGCAGTTCTCACTACACTACGTCTCGGAGAAAGCTCAGGTCCCATGGGGACACCCACGGATTAGCACAGCTTAGGAGCCTGCATCCCTCCTTAGCCAGGTAGTGCTACGGTCTCTGCTTTGTTTTGTTTTGTTTTAATTGGGGACTATCGAGGAACAGTTTGCTTTTCCAGGATGTCAAGCCGTTTTTTTTCAATCTAGTTGTGGATGGTGCATCTCACTGGCCAATGTGGGACTCGAACCGGTTACCTTGGTGTTATGAGCACCTCGCTCCAACCACTGAGCCAACCAGCTGCCCACCAGCAGCCCAATTCCAAGCTCAAGCCGTTGCTTCTCACGGGTCTATGTGGGAATCAAACTGGCAACCTTGGCGTTATGAGCACCGTGCTCCAACCATTGAGACAACCGGCTGCCCACCATGGTTCACCTACAAGCTCAAGCCGTTGTTTTCAATCTAGCGGTGGAGGGCGCAGTTCACTGGCTCATGTGGGAATCGAACCGGCAACCTTGTCGTTAAGAGCTTGCAGTCTACCCAACTGAGGCATCAGGCCGCCCGTGGTCTCTGTTTTTACATACCGTGTTTCCCTGAAAATAAGACGTAACTGGACAATCAGCCCTAATGCATTTTGGAGCAAAAACAAATTAAGACCTGGTCTTATTTTACTGTAATATAAGACAGCGCATGATACGAGATATGATATGTTATGACATGGCATGACGTGACCTGACATGACATGATACAATATAATATCGGATCTTATATTAATTTTTGTTCCAAAAGACATATTAGAGCTGATTGTCCGGCTAGGTCTTATTTTTGGGGAAACACAGTAATAGAATTTTAAACAAAACAATTTTCTCAAAGAACAGTACTATTCTTTGAGAAAAAGCATATTTTTCAAGTCTGAAAGTCACTGATTTAGTGAAAGTCCCTAATTTTACATGAGAGGCAACCAAGGCTCACAGAGATTATAGGTCACCTGAGGTCACCAAACCAATGAGCTGCGGGCCAGGAATGGGATAAGTCTTCCTTTTGAGGCTAGAGTGCTATGCCAGCTGCTACCTCGTATTAAGGAAAATTCCATCGATTTCTAAGTACAACTCAAAGAAAATGAATACGTAAACCTTTGTCATGGAGCTCAATAATGTTGATGCATGAGAAACAAAACAGTAGCTTTCTAACTCAAGTATAAGCTTTAAAGTCAGGAATAAAAACAAAGACACAGATTAATATCACAACTCCTATTAACAGAAGTCAACATACTCAGTTTATAAAGCATAAACACTTCTAAACACAGAACACGGAACTTGAAGGAGAAAATCATGAGTTAAAGAAAGCAAACTCAAGTTGAGGAAATTCTTCCTTAAAATGACTTTTCTTTTCCTCAGAATCAAACTTGACTGACCTATATAAACCAGCACAGGTATTATTCATGTTGGGGGTTAACTATAGCAAAATTGGAAACACAAAACAGATTTCTCTTCACCATCTAGTGCACTTCTGTCCAATCTCACATCGTCACAACCATATCATAAGTCTTTCCAGGGTTCTGTAGTGAGTTGGGACACTTATCTCTGGATCCTGACAGAGTTGGTGCTTTTTCATCTCTTATTCAGCCTTGCATCATTGGGCAACCCAGCGCCTCACAAGGGAACAGCGTTGGCCTTGGAATGAGGACATTGACTTTAACAAAAACGGTTTTTCAATTTATGAGGAAATACTGAAAACTAAACACCTCTTTCCTACCAAAAAATAATTAAAGGAAAAATGTCCACAAGCATATTCTCTTGCATTGCTTATGCCTTTACACTCTTTCATCTTCTGATTTCTGTGGTGAAACTACTGAGAACATTTTAATTGTGCATCACGCTTAACAATTTACAGAAGCATGGGACATTCACTTTCTTTTGGTACCCAGTCCTTCCTCCAGGTTCACCACTCTGAAGGACGTGGACTCCATTTAGCCGAAGGGCTGTCCGAAAGCCCTTGGCTTTGCTCTCCTATGATGTTTTAAGGGGAAGCTGAATGAAAACACAGGTTGGAGCCCCGTTTAGCACAGGCCTGTGCTATTTTTCTCTGCGTTAAGAAGGCCACAAAACACCATCAAACACACAAACCACCTTGCATTGATTGAAATGAATATTCTTTGGAATGATGTAAACATCATGTCAAGAGAGACAACCCCTTTCTATCTCCACCGATATCTACAACTCATCGGGCATCTATCGCCCAAGAAAGGTTCTTCTGCTCAACACACTACAATTCCTTAAAAGACCACACATCTGTATAAGGGAAGGAGGGTGCACTGGATGTGAAAGGGAGGCAGGATGGAGGAAAGGACAGGGACAGGCCCACAGCCGCAGTTCCAGGTGGACAAGGCTGAGCCTGAAGCCCCAGCAAAGGCAGTAGCGGTGGAGGGGACGGGTCAGCTCCCACATCACAGCCCAGGGGAGGCTAAGCAGGGCAGCAGCAGCATCCCCCCACCTCCCCAAGAATCCCCACCCCTCTCCAGATGCAGCAGTGCTGGCACCACCAGGGACCAGTAGCAGCAGCAGAAATACTTCTCCAGCCTCCACCCACAGCACAGTGCTACCAGGGCCACAGGGAGCCAGGTGGGCTCAGTGGGCTCAAGACAGACTCGCCTCAACCAGCCCCTTCCCCTGTTCCCTCCCACGGGGCTGGTGCCCAGAGACTCTGGTGGTCTGGATAAAGCGGCAACACCCATCACCCTGGTCACCCAGGCCAGCATAACCACACTCACAGCTAAGCCCCCACACGTGGACACCCCAGGCTCAAGTAGCACCAGTGAGAGAAAACAGAAACTGTGCTATTGCATCAGCTACTGAAAAACAAAACAAAGACGTCTAGTTATCTGCCTGTTGAATTGCTTGAATCAAATTTTACATAAATAAGAAAGTGTTCACTACTTCAAATGAGCCTGCAGAGGAACAAGCCATCCAGCAGCATGAACACCCAAGGTGACACGGTAACACTGAGACAATGACACTTCCCCAGAAACCAAGTCAAAGTCACGGAAAATTGTGATTTATGTGATAGAGATTTCAAAATAGCAGCCATGAAGAATCTCAATGAGATACAAGAAAACTCACAAGGCAGTTCAATGAGTTCAGGAGTAAAATTATTGAACAGAAGGAGTACTTTATCAATGATATGAAAACTATAAAAAAGGTCCAAACAGAAATCCTGGAGCTGAATGAAGAACTCAAGAAATGAGATAAAAAATGGACATTTTAATAACAGTATGACACAAAGAAAACAAGCTGGTATTAAAGACGCCATATCATTGCCACCTCAGTCATCAATAATTCAAGTGATGCCAAGATGTACAGATATAAGTAACTTCATTTTAAAAATTCGAATATATTTGCTCAATTTACCTCTTTAGAAAACGTACTATTGCTTAGCAAGATATTTTATTTTATTATTGCCTTTAAGCAAGACATTTTAAATCATCGAAATAAAAAATGCTATAAGTAAAATAGAAATTAAGGATGTACTGTCATGTAAAAAGATGACAACTTTTAACTTAAAGAGACAAATTAATCTGTTCAGTGTTACAAGTTTGCTGAATTCATAAAAAGGATCTACCTTGGTTTCACTGAAATAAGAAATATCCACGTATAGTTAGTGAATGTCAATCATTCACTTACACTTAGGGGTGGCAAAACTGGGCTGTAGGAAAACTAAATTTGTTATAAACCATCACCAAATTAAAGACAATGCAGAAGTAAGCCAAAGCATCTCAAAGCATACCGTTCGTTGTTAGGCAATAATATTTCATTTGTAAAATCTAATTGAAAAGCAGCTTTTCCAGAAATTTAAACTGTGTCAGTTAATTACATTTATTGAACACAGTTAATGAGAGGTCGCTCTTAAAACATGGGAGATGCAGGGACTTACAAAAGATTGTAAAATTTCTGTCTCCTTTCGACATTAGCACACATAATTATGCCTTTTCCGTTGTGTGCATTAGTCAATGAAACAACTAAGAATCTCACTAAGTTAAGAACAAGAATTATCTCGGAAATCTGAAACCCAAAGGAAAGAAGATAATATAACTCACCTTCCTCAAGTTGCTCAACGTGCCATCATTAGAAGTCTGTGGGGTTGACGTAAGAATCACCAACTGTCCTCTTGGAGCAGGGTTTCCTGGAGGTAAGAACCGATCATGTAGCCTTCCAATACAAGGTGGCAGCAGGTCTGGCCTCCTAGGAGTGGTGCTGAGTGAAGGGTTCTGTGGTGCCTTCGTGAGAAGGAGGGTTCTCATCTCTGCCAGTGTGTCATCAGTCCTGTGAAGATTGTAAGAGCAAAGACTTAGTACTTTATTTTTCCTTAATGATTTGCATTTTTTAATGTTGCCATAATAGTAAGTGGAATTGCCCATGAAACGAACACTGAACATATGTCAGGGCAGACCTACCATGTGCAGGGATAGGTTTCAAATCGTTCTAAGTAAGCACATATCTTTCTATGGGGAAGCCAGACTAAGAAGTAATTCAAAGTAGGGAGGGGGAGGAAAAGGGCTATCACTGATGTCCACGGCTTCACAGATAATACTTGCTGCCTTCTGGAATGGCTGAACCAATAAGATTCTTGAGGATTGCCATGAGACATACATAGTAAACGAGTTTAGAAATTTTTTTTTAAATCCCACCAAGATATTTTCAAGCATTTGCTTTCACTTCCCTAGGCTAATCCCCTCATCACCCTGAAGAAATTAACCGTTTGGCACTGAGGCGTCATTTAGAACAATGGCCTCTGGGGGAGAACAAGAGAGCCTGGTTGGTGATCATACTGAACTGAAACAGCTCCGGAGGCGTGTAGCTTATAACACTGTTACCAAGGCACTGGAGGTGCGATCTGCCCTTTCTGTCTTCCACACACCCCCTTAGGCTGACCACCTCATTTTTTTAGCCACTTCGTAGGTTACACTACCCTTCACCCCTATGTTAACCTTCTCCTATATGTCACGTGTATGCCTTTGTGTACATCAGAAGAACTAGAAAAAGCAGCTTGTCTGAAAGCGACCTCTAGAGATAATAACACAGAGCACAATAAGAGAGGGTACATTTACCAAGTGCCAGAATATGCAGAGTACTTAAGCCTTTGGGTTTAAGTGGTTATCTTATAATAAATAGTTACCTCATTAAAAACTATTTAGGGAATTCTGACAAGAAATTATATAATAAACAGCGCTGTCTAAATCATAAAGCTTCAAAAACACTTTGCTTAAAGACTGGTAGATCAGATTAACTCTATGAAAACCGCGAGAAGGAAAAATACAGTCACGTAAAACCAAAAATGGGGAGAGATGCATCCTGAACTAACATTTTAAAAGTAATTTATTCACTAACATCATTTTCCAAAATTATACTATTTAGTAAGCTTTCACTTCCTGTTAATCTCGGGAATCTGCCTGGATAAAAATTATACTTTAGAGGCAAATTAATGAGCTCGATTGGTTTTCTCTGACTTTGTTTGGACTTACTTGTTTAGTTCTTTTTCCAATGATGTTCTAAGTTTTAATTCCTCTAGGTAGAGGTGCTTACATTCTTCCAATTCTATTTTAGAAGAAGTTTGCACTTTGCAGAGTTCAGATTCCAGACGTTTCACTCTGAGTTCCAGGTCACTTATGGAAGCACCATCATAGTCATTTAGCGGGTCTACGTTTTCTTGAGATGTTGCTTGTTCCTAAAGCCAACGGAAAGGATACATTTTAAAAATAATTATAAACTGAATAATTACAGTCTATTTGTATTCTTTAGTTTTAAGTAATGATTTGGAGGGAAATTTAAATGTAAAAAAAGCTGAAGTCTAACATATTGATCATCAATATGGAATGAAATAAATCTGAATCATGAAAATATTTTGAATCACCTCATCTGACTATTCCAATAAGGGAATCAATTTTAAATTTTAAAAATTGAATATGACCTAATAATCTAAGAGTATGGTGCAATTTTTAAATCACCCTTTTTCTTTATTTCCTAATAGTCTCGTTTTCTATCAAGTGGTCTTAAAAATAAAATGATTTTCCAGAAAGAATGATTCTCAAAGATCAACTGAGTGATAACAATGATGGGAACTGAAATATTAAAAAGGAAAAGCAAATCCCACCTTAGTTCTAGAAATCTAAAAAAATAATAATAATAATAACTGCTGTTAAGGGGAGTAGAGGAATCACATACAATATGTATATCTAAAACGTAATTTGCAGTGAAATGCATAAGGCATGTTAAAAATCAATGAATTAATCTGTAAAAATAGATTTAAAAATTTTTTTCTACTACATCCCGTCTTGCTCAGTCTTCAATATCCCAGAATTTATAGTGTTCTGCTTCACTCTTTTCTACCACATTCGTCACTATATAAATTTTGAGGTTTAATAATTCTTGTCTCCACTTTTTATTCTCTAGTTTTTCACATGACTTTTGTACTCCTTTCATAGATAATACCTCCTGTTTAAGATTGATTTTCTTCCACAAGATGTACACATCTTTTTTAAAAAAACTTTTTAAAACAAAATTTATTTTTTAAATTGGGGACCAGTGTTTTTTCCAGGACCCATCAGCTCCATGTCAAGTAATTGTTTGCAATCTAATTGTGGGATGCACAGCTCGGCTCCAAGTCAAATCGTTCTCTTCAATCTACTAGTTATGGAGGGTACAGCTCACAGACCCATGCGGGAATCGAACCGCCAACCTTGGTGTTATGAGCACTGCACTCTAACCACTGAGCCAATGGGCTGGCCGCCCACTGGGGGCTCAGCTCCAAGAACTAGCCATTGTTTTCAATCCAGCTGTGGGGGGGTGTAGCTAACTGGTCCATGTGGGAATCGAACCAGCCACCTTGGTGTTATGAGCACAATGCTCTAACCATTGAACAAAGTGGCCACCCCACAGATGTAGACATTCTGAAAATGCAGTTTCCAGTTTTGCTGTGAGATCCTCGTTCTGAATGAGTAAGATAGTATAATTTTGTTACGAAGGAAGTTGACTGAGAATAGTCTAACCACAAACCAGGATCAACTTTTGAAATAAATTCAATTGCAATAAAACGTCATCGATACTGCAGCAGAGTCTTAGAATGTGGAACCTTGAATTACTCAGAATGAGGAACAAAGACATAAGCACCAGGAATCTCAAAAATGCATCCTTTATTGTCATCGACTTTGCCACACAACATCTGCACTTAATTTTCTACTATTTCTTGAATGATTGTTTCATGTCTTTCTTCTATAAAATGACTATAAGTCACCTCTGAGTTGATAGTCTCTCACCTGTTCCCCATTATTTCTTAAGAAGTTGTAGGGAGTTACAAGTAACTCATCTTGAATTACTTCGGCCTCTGTCAGCTACAAATGTTTCATGGTAATTTGAATTGCTTTCCAAGAAGAAATGATTCCCAAGGTTAAGGAGAAATCACATCTCACACTATGAATGTTTAGCGAGATGATTGCTACATTTTTTTTCAACAACAAAAAAAGTCTTAATTTGATAATGCTGCATTGTAATCCTCTCTTTTTGTTTTTTTATTTTTTTGTTGTTGAGTTGCATGACTTCCTTGTATATTTTGGATATTAGCCCCTTATCGGAGGCACTGTTTGCAAAAATCTCCCATTCAGTTGGTTGCCTCTTTATTTTGTCGATGGTTTCTTTTGCTGTGCAGAAGCTTTTAAGTTTCATATATTCCCATTCATTTGTTTTAGCTTTTACTCCCATTGCCTTTGGAGTCAAATTCATAAAATGCTCTTTGAACCCAAGGTCCATAAGTTTAGTACCTATGTTTTCTTCTATGCAGTTTATTGTGTTAGGTCTTATGCTTAAGTCTTTGATCCATTTTGAATTAATTTTGGTACATGGTGACAGATAGCAGTCCAGTTTCACTCTTTTGCCTGTGGCTTTCCAATTCTGCCAGCACCATTTATTGAAGAGGCCACATTTTATCCATTGTATGTTTTTTGCTTCTTTGTCAAAAATTATCTGTCCATATTTATGTGGTTTTATTTCTGGGTTCTCAATTCTATTCCATTGGTCTATGTGTCTGTTTTTCTGCCAATACCATGCTGTTTTGATGATTATAGGCCTGTAGTACTGTAAGAGACTGTTAACAGTAAGGCCTGCCGCTTCACGGTTACGATAGGGTTAACAGCCCTGGCTAACAGCCCTGGCGGCACTAGGCTCAAGGAATGTTACTCTAAAATCAGAGTAAGATTAACAGCCTAACAGCCTTGAGCTTAAAACATCCTAATGGCCTAATTGTTAGTTCCAAGATGTGGACATAGAGACCAGGTGTTTTATCTCCTGATATAGAAGCTTTTTTTTGAAGCGTATCTATTGTAAACTCTTTGAAGCATAGCCATCTGCACTCCCTAAGACTTTAGAAATCACAGAATGTCTTAGTTATGTGAGAATTGTAAGTCTATACTGTACTCCCTAAGACTTTAGTCATTACTAAGCTCCTAGAACTGCTATAAAAAACCCTTAGCTTAGTAGGCTAGGGGTCCTTTGTTAAAACCCGCTGCGTCGGGGAGAGACCGGGACCCCAGCTAGCTGGAAATAAACCTCGCTGTGTGACTTGCATTGTCGTGTGTGTCTCTGTCTTTCTGAGGGGTGAAAGATTCCCGGACTTAACAGTACAAGCTAGAGTCAGGGAGTGTGATACCTCCAGTATTGTTGTTTGTTCTTAAGACTGCTTTGGCTATTCAGGATCTTTTGTGGTTCCAAACAAATCTGATGGTTTTTTTGTTCTATTTCTTTAAAATATGCCATTTGGATTTGATGGGGATTGCATTGAATCTGTGTATTGCTTTGGGTAATATGGCCATTTTAACTATGTTGATTCTTCCAATCCATGAGCACGGAATGTCTTTCCATTTCTTTGTGTCTTCTTCAATTTTTTTCAAAAATGTCTTATAGTTTCCAGCATATAGATCTTTCACATTCTTGGTTAAGTTCATTCCTAGGTATTTTATTCTTTTTGCTGCAATTGCAAAAGGAATTGTTTTTTGTATTTCTTTTTCTGAGATTTCATTGTTAGTATATAGGAAGGCAATGGACTTTGGTACATTGATTTTGTAGCCAGCAACTTTACTGTATTCGTTGATTATTTCTAATAGCTTTTTGGTGGAGTCTTTAGGGTTTTTTATATATATCATCATGTCATCTGCAAAGAGTGATAATTTAACTTCTTCATTCGCAATTTGGATGCCCTTTATTTCTTTCTCTTTCCTGATTGCTCTGGCAAGGACTTCCAACACTATGTTGAAAAGCAGAGGTGATAGGGGAGAGCCCTGTCGTGTTTCTGAATGTACAGCAAATTTTTCACCATTAATTTATGAGATTAGCTGAGGGCTTGTCATATATGGCCTTTATTATGTTAAGGTATTTCCCTTCTATACCTATTTTATTAAGTGTTTTAATCATAAATGGATGTTGTATCTTGTCAAATGCTTTTCTGCATCAATTGATATAATCGTATGATTTTTGTCCTTTATTTTGTTTATGTGATGTATCACATTGATGGATTTGCAGATGTTGAACCATCATTGTGCTCCTGGGATGAACTCCGCTTGGTTGTGATGAATAATCTTTTTAATGCATTGTTGTATTCGATTTGCTAGAATTTTGATTAGGATTTTTGCATCTGTATTCATCAGAGATATTGGTCTACAGGTTTTTTTTGTGTTGTCCTTACCAGGTTTTGGTATCAGGGTAAAGTTGGACACATAAAATGAGTTGGGGAGTACTGTCTCTTCTTCAATTTTTTGGAAGAGTTTGAGCAGGATTGGTATTAGATCCTCTTTGAAGGTTTGGTAGAATTCACTAGTGAAGCCATCTGGTCCCAGACTTTTGCTTTTGGGAAGGTTTTGGATGACTGATTCAATTTCCTTACTGGTGATCGGTCTGTTTAGATTTTCCAGTTCTTCATGGTTCAGCCTAGGAAGGCTGTATGTTTCTAAGAACTTGTCCATTTCTTCTAGGTTATTGAATTTGGTGGCATATAGTCCTTCATAGTATTCTTGGATGATCCTTTGTATTTGCATCGTGATAAATTCCCCTTTTTCATTCTGATTTTGTTAATCAGTGTCTTCTCTCTTTTTATCTTAGTGAGCCTAGCATGTGTGTGTGATGACGACGATGGGGATGAAAGACAGTTAAACAGTCATCCTTCATAGTGGGAGATCAATAAACTACGTTTACAATAGGGGGGGAAATTTTAAGTAGCTATGTAAGCCTGTTATGTGGAGGTAAATATGGAAAGGACCAGCTAAGTATGTTGAAAGTGGTTATCTGGGGAAGCAGGAAAAGCAGGTGGGGGTGTAGCCAAGGACCTGCTGTTTTTCTATACAAAGCTTGTGGAACAACCGATTCTTAAACCGTGTGAATGCAAAACTGATTTTTAAAAAAGAACTTAGTGGTGATAAAAAGTAAAACAAGCAATATTGCTATCTTGCAAATTGCCAAACCTAACTGTTGCACAGGCTCAGTTCCTGGCTCAGCAAGTAAGTGGGTTAGGAGCCATTTGGTGCAGGGTTGAAGGAGAGCCTTTATCATACCACTCACACATCCACAGTGTTTTGACCTACATTTGAATTACAGCTTGTTTTCATTTTCTAGGGCGAATTTTCCAATCTGGGTTGAATTTCCTTGCTACTTCTCAATTTTCCTGGGTCACACTTCTTACACACTTCCCCTCTCCTTACTGGCTGTCAGTTTAAGTTTGTTAAGAAAACACAAATTACGTGACATATTAAACTTGACAAACAACGAAAGAAAGACAAACCACCTAAAATGTTTCAGAATAAATTTCACACTCTCTAAACCCCTATTTCTTGTGATTAATGAAAATGAAGATTAACTTATTTATTTGAGAAAAGCACATGCTGAACTTGGGATGTGTTTTCATCATATTTTATACAGCGTGTACATCAAGCCAGGATGTTCAGGTGTCAGGGATTTTATTTCTAGGTTCCAGCCCTGCCTTAGTTAGGAGGAGCTCATCAACCTGATACCCACATAGAAAACATTAGTCTTGGCAACTAATCACCGACTTGCGGGTTGTTAAAGACTGAGAAGGTGGTTAGTCAGGACAGGCTGGAAAAAAGAAGGACGATCTCTTTTGTCATAAAAGGTAATCAATATTTTTCCATTTCAGCAATGATAACCCTTACAAGCATTATGTTATACTTAAGAAATAAGAGCCAATTTATCTTTGCTACACTGAAATTTTCCCACTACTTGGCTCCTCTGTGTTGAAAAGAAATAGTGGTATTTGTATCAACTGTCCGGGTGAGGTTTTGTAATTTGCTTAACACAAAACCAAAGCCAGAACACTTACGGCCATCCTAACTTCAACAAAGGAGTCTTCTGAGTGGCCGCTTGAGTTCAGCTTGAGCTGTAATTCAGACACCATGCCCATCAGATCTGCCATTTTAGCTTGAAGGCACGCCGCCTGGGTCTTTAGCTGTTCCATTTCCTGTTCTGCTACTGCTTTGGGGTCCCCAGGTGGGTCCTGGAAATGACAAGGAACAAAGCAAATTAACTAATCAATCCAAGAATCTGGCCGTCAAACTCCAGTGCTCCACACCCACTGGGAAGGCAGTTTCTCAACATCTTTGTCCCCTGTGCTTTACAATAGAATATTCTAGCTTGTCCTTGGCAATTTTTTTTTGACATAACATTGAAAACGAACATTTTCATATCATTTTATCGTATTGAAATAATAGCAAATTAAAATAACCTCATGAAAGAAAGGCTTCCTCAGCATGCTGGAATAATCTGATATTATGAAAATAACCAACCAGACCTTGGCAATGGTAGACTTGCAAGTTTTAGTCCAGAATATCAGAAAATAAGGACAAATGCTGCCACAATTCAACCTCTTGCATTTTATTTTCCTCTACAAATGCATACCCACCCCCTCGCTCCCCATACCTGTCATGTCCACTTAGAAGCCCAAGCATCAAGGACATCACTTGGCACAGTGACAGCAAAACACAATGAAAGGTCCAAAATTCTCCCAGGTATATAGTCTGGATACTATAATACTCTGGGTTGGTGCTTTAAGATGCTAAGCTTAAGTCTGGTGAGAAATAAGCTGACTGAAAGTTCAGAGGCTGGTATGAAAGCTCAAAAAATTAAATTTCAGCCTCTGTAAACATGGATAGTTCAGCAATACATCAAGTACATGTTGTGTTCAGCCAGATGCAATTACTGCATATGACAAAGTCACAAGACAGACCCTGTTTAGATGCAGCCTTTTACTTGTGAGCAGGGAGAAGAGACTCGACTCCACACTCAGCTAATCAGTGTATGTGCTGCCTTGAGCAGATTCACTTAATGTCTTGGCCTCAGTTTACTTGAGTAAGAAAGAAAGACATGGCACACAGGGTCTCTGGTCCCTTCCAGCTCTGACCTTCTCGGCCTCTCTGATTTCCTCCTCAGGAAACCTTCACTACTCTTGAGGGCATGGCCACCACCACCAGAAATACGCTTGAGAAGCCCTGATGCTGAGGGCGGATTCCCCCCTGTGGAAACAGCGGCAAAGATGGGCCAGCATGAGTGAGACAAGTCCCAGGCCTTGAGAGCTTTACTAAGTGAGGAAGATGACCGCCTAAACCTAAAAACCACCTCAAGGGAGGGAAGGGTCAGCCTGGGAGGCACAGTCTGGGGGGGAGAAGGCTGTTGACCAAGGGTATTAAAGAGCCCCAAGTATCTCATTGTTCCAACACCAAGTCCTTTGTACCAAGGACTCGTTTCTGAGTCCTGCTTGTAGCTCACTTCGATAGATCACCTGCCCTGAAACAAGCGGTCCAGAGTTTCAACTTCTGATCTCAGCTTCTTCCAATGCTGGGATCGGTAAGAAAACCTACAGGCAGACAATCTCAAACTGCTTCTGGAAGCTTCCTTTTTGGCTTCAATGTGTTTGGCTGAAGCCAACTGTCAGCTCACATCCCAAAAGCCAAGGGAGGAAAACCATACAAGACGTCTTCTTCCAGAGAATACAAAATGACTCATATATCCCAGGTGTAATCATTTCTTCAGAGTATTATACCTCAAAAACATTCAGACAATGAGCGATTTCCTCCCAAAAGTGACGTAACCTCTTCCAACTGGAAGACACGTTGAAGCATCAGATGTGGTAAGCCTTATCCACAGTGAAACATTTCCAACACTAATATAAATGCACTAAAGCTCAATGTTTTCATTGTCTCATGAGCACCAGTTGATGAATAGATCACTGATACAAACTGACACTTTTCTAAACAACTTTTCATCCTTTGGATTATTCTACATCATCCCCTTTGCATTACTTTCTTTCCATGTTAGTCCTCTGTTCGCATTCTTTACCCATTCAAGAAATTAGCGATCATCAAAGTTCAAGGTGAAGTCTCAAGAAAGATCACTGATATCTGGAGTTACGTCCTCCCTGAATCAACCCAGTGCTCTGTCCTCCAAAGAGTTAAGATCCAGGTTTGGAAGAAAATGAACAGCAGATGCGTCCATGTAAACAAATAATACCCAGTGAGCGTTAGCAACCAGGCAGAGGCTGCACATGTGCTCTGCTTTGTTTTTCACTAACATCTTTGATACCCACTCTGCGTTGTGAGCATATTTCCCAGGTTCTTTGGGTCAATGAAAGCACGGCAACCCTATATAATCTTCTATCACAATATACATTTGTTAAACCATCTTTCAGAAGTAAATGTACAATGGAAAGTGATGAATCTATCTTAGACAGAGAGGAAGGACAAGGTCAGTAAGTAAAGCTTCTGAGTAACAGATTTCTTAAAATGTAATCTTATATCACAGACACACTGAAAACTAACACTTGGATGGTTCTAGGCAGAGGTCCTTCTGCACTGTCTATAATGAATACAAAACATTAGTTTATAACTGCAACATTCTTTTGACTATAATCAATATGGTCAAAGCTTTACAAATGTCTTTCCCCCAACAATAATTTTTCATGACCCTTAAACCTGCAACCAACCTTCTCAGCAAGAACACTTTTTTCAAGGTAATGCAAAACACCTGTCTAACTTGAACCATGAAAGGTTTTGGTCTAGAAGTCAACACAAATAAGGTTCTACAAATAAGATACTACAAATATTAGTAAAAAAAAAAATAAAAAGAAAAAGAAAAATCACAGCTTATCAGTCTGCTCACCTGGAATGACCTTTCTGATTTCCCTTTTAGTTTTCCAAGTTCCTCCTTCAAATTTTCAAATTCATGATTCAAAGCCATTAGGCGTTCTTTGGCTTCTTTGCTCTGGATCCCAAAAAAAGGGCGTTCTTCTTTCTGTTTCTCTGTCCAGGCTGAAAACTCCTCAAATCGTCCTTTCAGACCTCGTTCATTTAGCTTCATGGCTTCTGTATGGGGTTCACAGTGAGGGCGTCACACACCAGGGGACTGAACCTGATTTCATGAATCACACTGCCCCTCAGACCCCTTCACCGGGAGGCTCTGGATCTAAAGATGCCACGTTGGGCCTGGGCCCAAGGATCAGCCAGAAGAAGACTGTAGCAAGATGAGGGGCTTTTGTTTTCAGACAGGACCAGCGGGTCTAATGGCATTTCTAGTCCTCATAAGTCTCAAGAAAATAAAATTGGTTCAGGTACCTCCAGATAGCACAAGTACCTGTGTATAACTACAGAGACTAACCCGATTCAAACACAGGTCCTGCCAAAAGCCATGGCTTGAGATAGTAGAATGCTTCCTCTTAACGAGGTAATAATATGTAGGACTAACTGCAATAGTAGCAGCCTTCTTTCTTTTTCCTTTTAAATGGACTAAATGTCAATATGCTATTTCCCAGAGACACATAAAATACTTTTTATACTTACCTTCACCAAAAGTAAACAATGAAAGCAGCTTTAGCCTTACTGAAAGCTTAATTCTGTACTCTTTCTGTCCCCAGGGAACCAGACAGAGAGCAGGGAGTTCACAACAAGCCTTATTACAAAGGGTATTATGCTCAGGAAGGTCCAGGGTGAATGGAGAAACACGGGGGCCAGGTGCTGCTTGCCTTTCAGCAGATGGTTCTCCATCAGGAGCTCCTTCATTTGCCGCAGCAGCTCCTCTGGGGTGAATGTGTCCAGGTTTGGGGGAGCCAGATTGGGGGGTCCATTTCCTGTGGTTTCGTCGGGGCTGTCCCCCTTTTCAGTTAGGCAGTTAAGTGGTTGGTGGGACATGGCAACAGATCCTATGGAAAAGTTACAAACAGAAAATATAGCTGTCCGTCCTCTGCAAGGGTTCCCCCTGAATCCCACCAAATCCATTAGCAATTGCTAATATGTATTCCAAAAGTTGCCTACTTTCCCTCCCATTATATTTTGAATATTTTTGACTCTTTTAAACAAAGGCATATCCTAGCTCAGTGTGTATGTGTGTGCATGTGTATGCCTGTGCATATGGGTGTGCAGAGGGGTACAGTGAGGAGCTGGGAAATGGAGGAGGAAATAAAGGGCACGGCATCATGATGATCGGGAATCTCAGCAAGACTCATTCAGGAGGATTTCCATATGTACATATTTGTAGATTTGGGCAAAGTATCATTGAGCTGATTTTCCCATGCAAATCATTCCATTCAAGTCTCCATACTGTGGGAGAATTGTGTGGTATGTTAAGTATATATCAGTAAGCTGTTAATAATCTCCATATTTTATTTCTTGTATTCTTGGCTAAGAAGAAAGGGAGAACTAACATATTTTGGATGCTCACTATGTCCTGAATCACTGCATCAGACACATCAGCTCCTAATCCTCATTGAAACTCCATTATATTTAGTTTACAGCTGACAGAGCTGAGTTCACTGAGGTTTTACAGCTCATCCAAAGTCACTTAAGAAGAGGCACAAACAAGTATCAAGGATGACTCCAAACCCAGGTATATAGGACCATAAAGTGATGACTGAATATTTAGGCTTCAATATTGGATCATTTTGCAAAGCACACTAAAAAGACTAAGAAATCTCGCCTAGTTATTGCATGTTCTGAGACTGTTTTAAGCATACCACTTAACCTGTAGAGGGGCAAAGCCGACGTCAATAAGACACAAGTGCATCCCAACTCCACTTCTGTAGGGCCTATCACCTGGGCAAACAGAACTCTCCTCTCATGACTGGCTGCATGCTACAGGCAAACATTTTCTTTTACACACTTCATGAAGAAGATGATAAGCCTTTTCATGAAACCCTGCGGTCAGTGAAGACGAGGAGAGAGAAGTACACTCTGATATCTCACTGTATCATCACGACTGAGTGCTCTCCCAGTGCCCATATAAGAAAAGGCAACCAACACACTAGTGCAGGACGGTACTTCCTCCTGATCCAACAGGAGGCGGCACCCGGGCTCTCTGGGGGTCCCCTGGCATCAAGAGGCCGGCGACCTGCCTTTGATCTAAAGGTCCTTGTAGGAAATCAGAGATGGAGCTACTACTGATGGGACAGCAGGCCCCCAACAGTGTCACCTGTGTGACTTCTCCCCAGGCAGCTAGCACAAGGAAAGGCATTCTCATGAGATTCTTTAATGAAAATGGCAATGTCAGGAAGTAAAAACACTGATAAAGCACGATATTCAAGTGTGAGCCGTTGAAGGCACCGATGTGTCCCATATCCCAATTCATTTAGCAAAGAGGATACTGCTGACGTGTGCTCTCTGATAGTATCAGGGGACGAGAACGAGCTGCTTTTGTTTTCCAAATAAAATAATCTGGATAAAAATAATTCGGTAAAGCCATTTTCTGGCTTTCCATAAAATTCAGTTTTGTACAGAATGATATTGGTGCTAACATTTCATAAAAATGGGTTTTTACTTTATATCAGTGTTCCCATCTATTTTGCAGGGGAATACTAAAGTTCTAGGTGATAGACCTAAAGATAAAATCCTTGTAACGTGTATCATTTACTCGTGCACATTAAATTTCCTCATTGTATTCGATGAGTACATGACACTTCGAAAAAGTAAATGGACATATTTAACAGATTTTTAAAAAGTACCTAAGCAGGTATCTACAAATGTGTTTGGTTCCATTTCATTATACGCACACATTTCTCCTTAATAGTTTTTCCAAGAGAGGGGAAAGAGGAGGAAAGGAGAGGAGAGGGGAGAGGGAGGAAAGAAAACCACCCGGATATTTTTCCTCTTTGACTATCCTTTATACCTCTACCAAGTCTTCAGACACACCATAAAGGAGTTAAACAGCTTCTAGTTATTACATTGGTGCTTCTCACTTTTCCAGGTTGCCCAGATTTTATAAGGACACCAGGAAAAAACAACAACAGGGTTATACTAAGGGAGATGGTAGAATAAACACTGGGTGCCACAAACAGATGTGTGACCTCCAGATGTCACCTGACCTCTTGTGATGGTCAGCAAATGTGTCTTATCCAGCAAATGATCATTACAGTAGTTTTCAGCTCAAAAAGTGTTCTTAAGCTTCTAATAAGGTCACAGTCCAACCCATACCATTCAACACATGCACCCTAACAGCCCAGGGCCATGCCACCGTCTCACACTAATAATACACATGCCTATCCTAGCTATAGGAAAGCCTTCGGTATTCAGCATTGTTAGGGAAAATTATTTGGTAATGCAGATGTCACAGTAAATAAAGTTAGCCTGCATGCTGAATATAAGTATGTAAATACCAAAATTATAAGCATGTAAATTAGTACCAAAATTTTACTAAAAGCAATTTAACTGACTTGTGGTGACTCAAAGAGAACTTTATGATTTTAGAATATTTCAAGGGGCCTCATTATGAATTATCACAGTACAGTGCATATGTGAAAGGTCTGTTGGTAAAATGCCAGTTAGAGGGAGTTGAGTCCTCTGTTTTTAACAACACCTTGAGCTGCTTTCAATGAAACAAACACAGAGATGTATTATATATCCTTGCACGCATCTTCAAAGGTTATGGAAATTGGAACTAAGCCATTTATTCCAAGTTCTACCCCATAACAGATTTTTTTCATAAAAGGCCAACTAATGTGGATCTGAAACGTGTCATTTACAAAGGTGATATTTAACTACAGAAGGCTGAATTAATTTAACACAGGATTTGTCAAGATTTCCCTGAAGAGGAAAAAGGAGAGCTGCCTAGAAAGTAAAACGATCAAAAGCAAAATCTCCAGGATCTTATTCCCAGACCCACTATTTGAATTCTTGATTATATTTTTTTATCATTCTTAATTCCAGAGGTCACGTAGTTCTAGCAATGACTTGACTTTGTAGGCATGAACTTAAATCTCATCCCTGAGTTGGGCTTTAAAATGATCCAGTCCAACTCCCTATTCTGGCTCTGGCGGCCCAAGATGGCAGATTAGAAATTTAACCCTGGTCTTGAACAACAACAACCAAAATGTCTCGTCTGGCTTTGTGGCAGATGGTCATATAGACCAGGCGTAAATGTCTTCAACGGCAGGAAATATGAGCAATGACCTTAGCAGGCAACTGCCCATTGTATTACAGGATGGTTCTCATTGCCAGAAAGTCATTTTGTATTGAACATAATCTGCCTTATACTGACTTCCCCCCACTGGACATTGGACCAGTGTAAATACCGTGTTTGCCCGTAAATAAGACCTGGCCGGACAATCAGCTCTAACGCATCTTTTGGGGCAAAAATTAATATAAGTCCTGGTCTTATTTTAGTATAATATAAGACCCGGTCTTATCTAACATAAAATGATACCGGGTCTTATATTAATTTTTGCTCCACAAGACCCTTTAGAGCTAATTGTCCAGCTAGGTCTTATTTTCGGGGAAACACAATAATACAGAATAAGTCTAACCCTACCCTGGTGTGGTTGATTCTCCAAATCTGCTGATTAAGTTTTCATAGGTTCAATCCCCATGTGGATGAAGAAATTTTAAACAGTGAAAACCTATTTGGTGATTGGAGACAATAGCTGGCTATTGGCAAAGTCTGGTTTGGGTTCACAAGGAAGCTGAGTAAGATTCCAAGACTGCATCAACTAAACCCATCCCCATCCTGGGAAAAGAACTCAAAGTATGCATCCTTCTAGCGGGATAGAAACAACTCTCATCTTTTATGCCAGAAATGCTATCCTGATTTTGTAACTTGCTAATATACGGAAAATGGAAATAGACTTCACCTCATCGCCCCGGGCAGAAACCTGGGAGCTGTGTTTGAGTCTTCCCATTTCCTCTTCCTCCAAGTCTAATGGGTCACTAATGGGTCACCAAAGGGTGTCACTTCCGCCCCCTCTCCATCCTCACCAGCTTAGGTCAGGCCCTTCTTGTCTCGTCTGGACTACAGATATCAACGTCGCACTCCACAGAGTACAGGCCTATTTTGTCCACAGCACCTAGGACATTACCTGACATAGTTGGGGGTCCAACAAATACTTGCTGAATGAAATTTCATAGCCTCCTACACAGTCTGACTCTCAGATCTCCCTCTCAGCCCCACTACCTCCATGGTTTCTTCCCCAACATGAGCTCATGTGCCCGCTTAAAACCCTTCCCATACAAGACAGAGGTCCAGCTCCTTCCTGAGTGAGACAAATAGGGCCTTTCAGGATCTGGCTGTCACTTAACCACCAATATCTCCTGTCGCCATGCCACTCATACCCAGAGGACACTACAGAGCTCACAGTTCCCTGCACTCTTGCTTCTATGCCCTTGCATCTGTGTTCTGCCCTGTGCTTGAAATGAATGGCCGCCTTTTGCCCTGACAAACAGCCACTGGACAGTTCAATGTCCAGGTCAAATAGATGTCCCGTTCTTTCCTCTGCGTACCCGATAGCGCGTTCCTCCTGTGTTTCACCTCCCTGGCCCTTTTCTGCAAAGTAATCACCCCATGCCCGTCCATCTTCCTGTCAAACTTAGACCCAGGTCTGTATTTCATTCTTCCTAGATGTTGTCACACAGCAGGCCCTCAGGAAATGTTTGTTGAAATGAAAAGAAAATGTAGTTTACCAAGGTATTTTAAAGTCTAACACTAGTAAAACACTTCCTGCTGCGTAGGTGACAAATCCACATGAGTTTCTCTACAGTTCTATGGCATTCACTTCCAGATTCTTAAATTCAACATTTAAAACTTACCTTGAAAATCAGTACTGTTTTTCATGTTACTATTAGGTTGCTGCAAGAGTAATTGAGGTTTTAGTTTCGGAAATAACCTTTCCACCTTAGTCACTCAAGGGCCCCAGTGGTGGCAGCCCCTCACCACCGACACATTTTCACCCCTAAAGCCCAGTGGATAGTCTCACATCAAATTCTACTTAGAAGGCAATCTGGGAGCACACATAATAGCAGATAAGTGACTTTCAGCAAAGATAAATCAGGATGGTCTGGGACAACCTGTTGTTTTCAGTAAGTGAGGATGCTTTCAAATACAGCAGGGTGAGTGTTAAAAGATTACGCCCACCGACATAGCGGTGGTAACGTGAGCAACCAGAGGAAATTACAATGACAGGTGTTTGCAACAACTTCATCCTGGGTCATCCCACAGATGACCCCGCTAATTAAAATTACTGATAATAAGACATGCGTCGATTGCCAAAATGCTAACAAACCAGGTCAATGTGTAGCAAGGAAGGGACAGTACATTGTGAATGGCTGAACAAGGGAACAAAGCACATAAAGCTACTTCGTGTTAGAGAAAGAAGTAGGAGGAATTAAGGCCCATGTAAAGAGTAAGGACTTAAAATGTTCCCTGAGGTAGCAGATGTTAACTTTAAAGCGAACCGAGCAGAGTGAATATACATTTGGTTTTAAACATGTTGAGTGATACAAGTATGTTCTATACCTGATAGAAATTTAGTTAGTTATAAAACCCAAAATCCGTAACCTCAATTTGTCTGAAAAACTATGCTGTTTGCTTTTTTGTTTCTGATAATTGCCTAAAATTCTGGAAAGCTTTTTCTTAAAATGTAGAAATAAAGGAGCAATATATTTTCGTTCATGGTGAAAAAAAAAAAAGAGAGTAATTGAGGTTTTTGCATTCATTTTTAACCTTTAAAAACCACAATTACTTTTGCACAAACTTAATGGAAAGATATCTGGACATCATTTCATAACATATATTCTGTTATTCAATCCTCATGCACATCAAAGTGAAAACAATGAGAACTTGTGATACGTATATTTTTTCTGCATGAAATAGATGTTATTTTAAAAACCAACAACAAAGTTTACTTGTTTCGTTTTGCTTTGTATTAACTGTTCCACAGATTCCAAAGAACATACCACACAGTTCAAGTATCTATAAAATTCACAAGAAGCAGGGCTCGGAGATCTACGTAAAGGGGGGCTTCCACGGTAAGGTAATAGACACAGTGACCAATTCCTTTCAAGAATAAGTTTGTTTTGGTTTTTGGAGGGTTTATTTGGATTCTATAGCATGAGATGCAACCTGAGGTCAATTACAAAAAGACACTACTTTTATAATGCTGTTCACAATATCTAAAGAACTACTGAAACTGTCCCAGTAGAAAAATGGATCGTTCATCCCAAAGACTCTAATCATTGTCTTCTGTCTCCAGGGTAGTCCATTCCAGGGCGGTCCCTGGCCCTGGCCTCCTGTCAGGGCCTCCCAGCTGACTACAGACTGGGCAGGGCCTGAGGGTTAGCCTGGCCCCTCGACAAAGAGCAAGGGGGGGTTCCTGTTCACAGCGCCACTTGCTGAACCAGATCTCAGGCTTTGCATGTCCTACCACCACCTTAGGGTCCTACAGCTTTGGTCTTCCTTAAATAACTCTGTGGCACACATTTCTGTGCAACAGTTTTCCTGGTGAAGGAGGCAGAGGAACCTGGTTTCATTTTCTCTCCTCGATGTTTACTGCCTCCAGCTTACACATCTCCAACAGTAAAAGCAAGTCCTCACCCTCATCAAATATTCATAGTCTCTCTCTCTGTCTAAATACGTGTATATAAGTATGTATGTACACATATCCACACAGAGACACCCACACATGTTCTAGACACAAGAGTTTATGAAGATTCCTTTGGGCCAGTTCTTCAGTATCCCACCACCTGAGAGAAGTCATTTGTTCTTTAGTGTTCCTGGGCCATTTCCTAAACCTAGAGTAGTTTTCAGTATTTTACGTCTACCAAAGGTGTACCCTTAACCACTTCCCTTATAATGAGGCACTAGCTGTAGAGTGATTCCCAACCCGCAGGATGGTATCACCTTACGCCACCTTCGTGACCTTCACAGGAAGTCACCTGCGGCTGGCCAGGCCGGTGAAGGGGGAAGGGCGCTTAGGGATGGCTGCCCTCGTGGCCCTTTCCCACCAGGTCAGGATCCGCTGGGAACTGGAAACCCTCCCACAAGAGGGGACTCCCCAACCCCTGGCCACCCACTCCCCGATTGGCTCAGGATGGCAGGGAAGGGGTCTGCGGGAACAGCTTCCAGGGTAGATAGAGAAGAAGTCACCACCTCGCCCAACCCCGAAAGGCCCCCCGGCCCTGGCTCACCCGTTGCCTGAGCTCCCGCCTCTCTCTGGGTTACTGTGTCCTCGGCATCGTGCCCGCTGGGGAGAGTCTCCTAGTAAAAACCAAAACAGTGGAAAATAAGAGGAGGCCTGTGGGTCTTAGACATTTGGGTGGAGGAATGATGCTGAGGAAAGAGCTGGAAGCACAGGTCATTTCTTATGAAAAGGACAGGACAAAGACTCACAGGGGACAGCAAAGGGCCATGGAGAAGCACTGGCATGGGTAGGACTAAGTCCTAATCCAAGAACAGACAGCACACGTCAGGCTGTATTTCAGAATCGCTATGGACTAACGTGCCTTCCACTTTCCTTTTCTGCAGGGGAAACTTCAGCAGTCCGGCAGAATGTTGGGTGTGTGGGTGGTAGATAACTCGTTGGACAAACGAAAGGTAAATGAAATGTGGTATATATCAAATATTGCCTTTCGACTATCACAATCTTTTTGTATAAAAATCTGACTGCAAAAATCATTAATTTTATGAACTGAGATTTCTTTCTCTGTAGAGAGGAATTACATTACTCCCAGCAAGTAGTATCAACATGAATACAGTACTTTTATTAATGAGACTGTTCTTATTGTCTAAAATAGTATTATAAGCTACTATGACAGACATACACATTCCTTTGCAGTATGACACAAATGAAGAGATTGACTCACCAAGCTTGTACCTGACAGGTTCCTGTGAAGCTGTTCGATTAGGCCCACTAGCTTTTTAGTTGTCGTTGTTAGGTCAGTGCTTTCAGTGTCAAGCCTAAAGTGAATATTTTGACATAATTATTCTCACACATTGACTTTAAAGCATACCACATAATCTCTGAACAAATATCTGAAGGAGCAACTACATAAAATCTTACAATTTGAAAAGCACATGATTTGGCAATTGTGCCATTTTTCTAGTTGTGAATTGTGGATAATGTGCAAAATCAGAGACAATGTACACAAATTATTCTTTTCAAGGTAGCGCAAAGCTGACACTTTGACCCAGCTTCACACTCATGTGTTTATTGTTATAACTGATCTAACTGTCATACTACACTACACATCTGCTTTATAGATACTCAGGTTATTTTCTGTGCTGCTTTAACTTATACTTTTGTATGTGATCTTGAATCTTCTCAGTACATCTCGCATCCTCTGTATGTCGAGCTCTTGCTTCTTGCTGCTAAAATAAAGAAAAAGTGATGTTGAACTACTGATGATCTATGACATCTGACAACTAAGTTCGCAAACTTGTTGCAATGATGTTGCTCCCCTTTTTTTATTTATATGAGGGATTGTTCATTATGAATTTCTACCAACTGGACAAACAGTTAACCAAGTTTACTCTTTGGAAGTGCTGAAAAGGTTGTGTGAAAAAGTTAAGAGGACCTGAATTTTTAGCCAACGACTCATTGCTCTTGTATCACGACAATGCACCAGCTCACAGGGCACTGTCTGTGAGGGAGTTTTTAGCCTGTAAACAAATAACTTTATTGCAACACCCTCCCTACTCACCTGATCTGGCCCCCAATGACTAAATATGTCATTATCCAAAGATAAAGAAAATATGGAAAGGAAGACTCTTTGATGACATTCAGGACATCAAAGGTAATATGATGACAGCAATGATGGTCATTCCAGAAAAAGAGTTCCAAAATTGCTTTGAACTGTGAACTAGGTGGTGGCATTGGTGCATAGCTTCCCAAAGGGAGCTTTGTGACCGAAGTGATATTCAGAAACGAGGTATGTAGCACTTTTTCTAGAATGAGTTCTCACACTTAATTATCATATCTTGTAGTACAAATGACCCGAGAAGTCAAACATACTGTATTCCAAGCATCCCATCAGCTCTAATTTTAAATATTGACATATGTGAATTACCAGGCTAGTCCAGTTGACATGTTACTCTTGGGGGCAGTCAGATAGTTCATGGAATAGTTTGAGGGGCAGTAACTAAATAAGAGCCAAAATGCCTGGGTTTTTATCCCAAGTCCACCAGTTATTAGCTGGGCGACCTTGAGCAAAATACTTAAACTTTTTGGGTCTCAGTTTCTTCATGTATAAAATGAGACAATAGTGGCATCTACCTCACTGGGATATTGGGAAGATTAAATTAAGGAACATATGTAATAGAAAAGGACACGGCGCACAGTAAAATCAAAGGGTTTGCAGTTGGACTACAATGCAAATGCCACCTCCCGATTGACCATACAATTTCTATGACCATGAGAGGCAGGGTAAAGCCACTGACGTGGGAATAACGGACTCTAGTGCTAAACCCAACTTCCCAAACCAATTCATTCCCGGGAACTGATTATGTTGGGATGTGTTAGCAAGCACTCAGAAGAGCAGAGGAAAGCAACACGCTCTGGCAGATCAGAAAAGCCGTCCTCAGAACTGTACAGTTAGAACGTGCTACCAACCTGTACACCCTGTCTGGCTGCAGAGAGGAAGGGCTGGTTCCCTTTAATTTTATTTTTTTGTTTTCATGGAGAGGGGGAAAATGAGCATTTCATTGAACAATTTTCTGTTAGATTCGTGCTTTCGATTTTATATATAATTGTGAGAAATACTTCAGAATAAAAATTTAGTTATATCAATGTCTCCAAGGGGAAGTATTGGTTTGGTATAAAGTATTTAATTTTATCCTAACAACTGTTAAAGAAAACATTTTTAATTTATGCCAGGATAGGTGCCATCATATCAAATACTATTTCCCCTTAGACAAACTTATACTTAGAAAGACAGAATTCTCGCTCATGAAAAATTAAAACTATGTCAAATTTAGGGCTTGATTGCTCTGCACAGACTATCTGACAAGTGCTGAGGAACATGAGTTCAATGACAGTCAGAGAAAGCGTCACGGAGAGGCGAGGTTGGGAGCTGAAATCCGAGGGCAGGGAAATCAAAACATTGGCTCCCACCATAACTTGTAAACTCGTGTTCACAGCAGAATTATTATCAGCCAAAAAGTGGAAACAACACAAAGTTCCATCAACTGATGAATGGGTAAGTATTCTGTCCACAAAGTGAAGTAATGTTGGGCCATAGGAAGAAATAGCTAACAATTGATATGTGCTACAACACGGTTGAACCCTGGAAACGTGACGTTACGGGAAAGAAGCGAGTCACAAAGGACCTCACTTCCTGTGATTCCATTCACATGAAACATCCAAAATAGGCAAATCTATGGAGACAGAAAGTAGATTGGTGGCTGCCTGAGGCTGGGAGAGACAGGAAGACGGGTGACAGCTAAGTGATGTGGGGTTTCTTTTGGGGGTGACGGAAATGTTCTATGATTGTGGTGATAGTTCCACAACTCTCTGAATGTAACGAGAGATATTGAATTGTATGTTTTAAATGGGTGAAATATGATATGGGAATTGCATCCCAATGAAGATTAAAAAGAACAATAGTGAATCTCGATTATTTTCTTAATTCTCTATTGTGGGTGTGCATACTATAATGATCTACATATTTCTATACTTTTACAATATTTCTAAAATGAAAACAAAATGAGGGAAATGTCTACTTCAATTGGTTTGTATAATGAACTTTCTGTACGAGTCAGTCTGAAGTCCATGAAATATATGCCAGTGCTGTAACCATTGACAAAAGTGATGACAAGAAATAAGACAAATGCCTGAATTGTTCTAGTAAACATCATCTTCTGATCTTAAATGGCTGCTCATCGTGGTCATGGAGCGATCACTACAAAATACTGTTTAGTAGGAAAAAGTCTCTCCATTTCTATGAGAAACGCTGCCTATTTCTCAACGTTACCAAGGGTATAGACTCTAAGAAAAAACATGCAATGCGAATAGCAGGATGGAAGCCAGAGTTTAAGGAAGAAGTGCATTATAAAGATAATAATATTATAATAAATTAATTACAACAAAAACACAAAAGAAAGCTGCCCTTGAAAATCAGGATCCTAAAACACTTTATATTAATCAACTATAGATGAACTGTTGACAGGTTACATTTCACACATACCTGACGTCTGAGTTGCTCTAACGTCTTGAAATCCTGTGTCTCAGCTTCTGAATTCATACGGTAACGTGATCTAACCTCCCGTGAAGCCTCTGACAGAGGCAGTTTTCTTGTGGTGTCAGGTAGCTCTTGTTGAAGTTGTCTCCCAACCACCTAGGAAGATGATGCTGTTAGTGATTTTATAATCACATCTATTAAATTATGTTAATAATCACTAACTCTAACACATTAATATAATATATAACTTGAAAAAGATCACCCCAGGCATCATTTCACCTTCTTTTCCTCTTTTGGGCACAAGTCTGTCTACTGAATCTGGGTAAGACACAGAAGGTGTTATCCCGCTGCCCACTCACTATTACGTAGGTTACTTGAACAACAGATTCAGCCCCACTCCCCATTTCCCCTGATGAAGCTGCAAAGCTTAACAATCTACTGACATCTCAAGGGGAAACTGGTATGTCGGTGGGACTAGTGGTAGTCAATTCTACATTGTGGAATGTTTTCCCCCTTTTTTTTATCACAGGCTTAAATTGACTTCACAGGTCCTCACGTACACAGTCCACTGCTCACAACCTTCCAACAGATGCCTGTATCTTAGAAGAAAAGCGAACTCATTCCAGTGGTCTTCAGGGCCCCAGGTAACGTGGCCTGGACCTCCTTCCTGCTACACATGAATCCTGCCTCCCCTCACTCGTCTGAAAATGGGGACCCAATGCCAAATTAATAAATCACAGACCGCTACAATTCTCTTTGAAATGGACAAACTTATGTCCAAATGATAGTAAATGGGCCTTGCGATGAGAAATACGAATTTGTAAAAATATTCAAGGACAATTATACATAGCAGTGGGAAGATCAAATCAAGTAGAGTTTTGATAAAACTCCTCACATTTGTCCAAAATCATGATTTAATGAAAAATTAGCTGTCTTTAAAGAGGTCACAGGTCATAAGAATACATTATTTGGGACTGAAATAGTTCCAATTTATATCAAATTGACATGAATAAAATCAAAATTATACCAACTAAAATGTGGAAGAAACTACTGAGGGAAAGGGACACCATCTACACTTCAGTTCATGTGGGAAATCTAGAATTAACTCTACGTAATCCACTTAATTGAACCTTTATCTCTAAAAATTCTGTTTGCATAGGAGCATTTCCATTTATCTGCTTCACAATGGTATTACAATGTGGTAACAAAGATGAAAATTATTATTGCAGCAGTATAGGACTAAATCATTCATATCAATATGTATCTAATAACAATTTATACCTTAAAATTTCATAGTCAACACAATGTCTTGACTCAAAGTAAAGCACCTCACAGGTCTAAGTTTTATTGGCTGGATACAATGTATGCTTTTAAGCTGTTAGCACAAATGCATTTGTAATCTATATATTTTTAATATTCAGATAGATTCAACACTTAGCCATCATCAAATATTTGAACATTGAATTTTCTTTCGGGAAATTTGAAAACTATTTTTCTGGATACTTACTTCTCTTTCTGATTCATCGTTTTCATACTGGCATATTCTTCCTTCCAAGTGAATCAATGTGTCGACTAACTCCTTATGTCTCTCTTTCGCAATAGGATCTTGTTTTTCACATTCAGCTTGAAGCACTTTTCTGCCCTCCTGAAGCTGCTCTTCAACACTCATTCCTGAGTTTTCATTATTGTCACTTTTGTTGAACGCATCATCCAGTTGCCGTCGAAGAAGCATATTTCCACTTTGTAAGTCAAAACCTTTCTCCTTTAAGGATTCCGACTTTCCAATATATGTGTTCACGTTTCCGTGTTCCCTCTGATACACGGGTTCAATTTCCTCCTCTTGACACTGAGTTTGGTTTAGGTCTTTCAGTACAGGTTCAAAAACCAATGTCCTGTCTCTGACAGCATATCTTGTGTGAGGGAGCTCAGTGTCTAAGCTATTGAATTTACTTCCAGCTTTAGCAAGTTGTTGAGAAAGAATCGCCTTCTTTTCTTTTCGGTTACACATAGCAAACCCGCTTTTGTCCAATAAGGGCAAGCATTCATCTCTTAATCCCTGGAAAGCATTTTGTAGGTGTCTTATTAATTGCTTACTAAGCTTATAATGATGGGTGGATTCTGCTTCTGTTTTCAGTCTTTCTTTGCTTTGTCTTTCATTCTCCAGCTGAGAGTTCAGCATTGTATTCTCAGCTGTTGGGACATTAAGCTGTCTGTTACATTCAAATACTGTTTTTGTTAGTGTTTCGTCATTCAGTTTTCTCGTCTTTTGAAGACAGTCATTCTTTTCTTTTACGTTTGCAGTGTCCTCAAAGTACTTTTTTTCCATTTCCTGATTCTGAGTTTTCAGTGTGTCCCTTTGCAGTCTTCCTATGGCGATTTCATCCCCCAACATCTGATTTTTAGGCAACAGGTCTTTTTCTTTTTCATAACTCTCAGAAACCTAAGTAAAACAAAGGAGACTTGTAGCTAGCATTCAATGAAATGACATATCATGATATCCTCTGAAATTAAAGAAGAACCTAAATGTTTATATAATGAAAAGGTTGCAGTAAGTGGATATCCCATTGGAAAAATACAACGATGAATCCAAACCTCCAACTTTATACAAGAATAAATTCCAAAAAGTTAAAAACAAAATTAATATAAGATGCTGAATCCATGAAATGGAAAAAGAGAATTTTAAAATCATAAGAGAACTTTAAGCGTCTCAGAACTGGAAAGGCAGCAAACCCAGAAGGCATGAAATAAAAGATTAAGAAGTCTGACTACACTTTAAAATAGAGGTTATCGTCTGAATATACACCTCTCCCACAGTAAGAGTATTCACTCTGCATACATTTGGACTGATTACATTTCCTACAACTTTATTCCCAAGAATACTGAAAAGATATTCTACATTTCTAATACTTTCAGAGTCACTTATAAGATTAAGTCTACTAATCACTGATACATCTAGGCATTGCGCTAAGCACTTCTTTATACATCAATGAACTCGTTTCGTTATCACAATCTTGAACAGAGTGATTAAAAAGATGAGCAAGGTCAGGATTTTCCGCAGGACTTTGGGCTCCGCAATAGTGTGCTTGCTGCTCTTCTAGTGGAAATATGTAAATTCCAACGAAGCCTTAGATTTCAAAACACTCAGGGAAAATAAGCTCAAAATTATAGAGCTCTTCTTAGAAAGTAGTGAGATCATTTGCTGCTGCATAAGTGTTATTTCCTTTTCATAATGTTTAAAGGAGAAATAAATGTGAAACAGGGGCAAATACACTGACTTCTTTGAATAAAATCCTCACCAATAAATTATCACTAAGTATGTATCACGGCATCCAATTTCTTCAAAAGTTCCTAGTCTGAAGTAGGACTCTACTGGGAGCAAGTTGTTACTTTCTCAAAAGTAGGAGAACGGGATCTAAAAGACGGTCCCTGACCTGGCTATGCCTCTACTCCTTACAATCAGTGGAAGTGAAAACTAACCTCTCTGCTAATACAGCAAGGGGATGAAATCACTGCCTCACACTGAAACTTCCGTTATCAGTAGCAATAGTTTTGAGATTGTAGAAAGCTCATCGATCCCTGTAAAAAGCATTGAAAGCCTCCCCTTTAGATGAGACATTGGGAACGTCACTACTTGACTGTTGGACATAAAAGGACTTCAGTCAAGAATATCATTTATTGCAATGGACCAAAAATGTCACTCCCCCTAAAATACTCTCTCTCTCTCTCTCTCTCTCTCTCTCTCTCTCTCTCTCTCTCTCTCTCTCTCTCTCTTTTTTTAAAATCCTCTACAATTCCCATACGTACAACATTGGTTTTTAAAATATGTACATACACGAATACACACACACATGTTTGAAAAGGACTAAAGAAAATACCTCAGAATTCATTTTCTGAAGGTTTATTTCTGTCTCCTTTTGTTGTTGAAGGCAATTGGTCAGAACTGCATCATGTAATATTCTCTTGTCCTGTTCTCGGGAAAGTGGCCTCTGAGTGTCGTTTTCCTCTTGTATAACCTGGAGAATAGAATATGAACGGAGAAAAATTAGAATATAACTAAATTTAACTGTTAAGATTCTTAATCTACATTTACTTACTCCCAAATTATTGGACTGTAACTAGAAAGTGAAAAATAAGTTGCCTTAGTCTAAATTAGAAGAAAAACATGAACCCGCAAAACTAATTTTGTCACCGTTTGCACTGAACAATCGCTTATATGTTAAATCCACCCAAAAAATGAGATAGTAGATGATTTTTAATGTCACAGAGGCTTCCTCACTTAAAATAGTTCACCCCACCATATCTTAAATCGTGAGACCCCATAGTGAATTTAAGATTATTTTTTCAAGATTAATAACTGGAGAATAGGCAAACTTTAATTAGGAGCCCATATGATTAACATCAATCAGTAAGAGAAGCAAATTCCTAAATATTAATTCCAATTATACACTATGACAGTGTTACACATTGACATAGTTATCTGTTGCATCCAATTATAACTGACTCACTACCCACTAATAAGAGCAGATAAAAAATTAAATCATATTTACTGATTTCCTACACTGAACTGAAAGAAATTAGAAAGTTATTGTTTGTGCCCTAACAACCAAAGGTCCCATCCTGGAAGGTGTGATTTTCTTAAAAAGCAGTTGAGTTGAGTGCATGACCCCATTCTCTCCCTGAATGTAGACTCAGAGTCCGTTACACAGAGGTCACAAGGAAGAATCCATCTCTAACCTTGACCTTAGTGACCAGCCATATGGAACTGCACATTTTGAACCCCTGAGAATCCTGACTCCTTTCGCGTGAGCCCGAATCAGTGGCCATCATTTTTACATGGTTCATAATTTCAACTGTCTCATCATGTGACTCAATATTTGATGTTACTTTCTTTATTACGTAAGGGAGTTATAAAAATTAAAGGCGCAGACAATATTCAGGACTTTATTATTTTTTTTGCCTCAATCCAAAGATAAACTTGAGCTATGAATATCTATAGATTCTAACAATATTTTAAGTTTTGTAACTAGTTCAAATGTTATAAATATCATTCAGTTATGACCTTTTGACTCTAAAAGGCTAGCATGTAAGGTAATTTCAACTGGACTGTATTATATTATTAAAGCACAGAAAACCATACTATACTAGAAATTTCAAAGTAAATTTCACATACATGCGTGTAGGTCTTTTCATTTCCATCAAGCCTCGCTTGCCCTTCCTCCGATGTCATTCCTAGGTGTTGTCCTGCTGACAAATCTACGTATTAGTTAAAACGAACTACTTAGAACAGTTTGATAAAAGCTATAATCTTTATAAATACAGAAAATAACATCTTATCAATTGAGAGTTCAAATTAAGCGTAATCTTTTCCTGAATATTTACTTAAGAAATACTTCTAATTAGCTAACACTTCAACAAACCATTTGGGAAATATGAGATGTCACAAACTGAAAGGCATACAAACATGTCAAAAATTCATCCACAAATTCATTCATTGAACATCGATGGAAGAACAATCAGAAACAAAAGACAGTTTAGAAATGCAGGACAAACATATCGAGTTGCACTCTATACTCTGCTCTCTACCTGGTAATGGTATCTTTTGAACAACACCCTAAGATTCAACTGCAACGTCATTCATTGTTTCCAAAATGACTGTTCCTTCTGATGCATTTATCAGTGTACACCCTTCCTTATAGCTGAAATGTTTTCCTCTCCTATTCTGAAAATTTCTTTTCACCTTTGAGGATTCAGCACTGGGGTTTAAGGAAGAAGAGAGAGAAGAGGAGACAGACTGCGGACACAGCTGAGAAGGAAGTGCTATAGATTTAATTCTCGACGATTCCCATCACTGCTGGGAAAGTCAATTCTAAAATATATAAAGCCATAGAAAATCCAAGAAATATTTGATTGTTGGTTTCGGAAGGTGCTTTTTCATTTACAATAAATAGTTTTAACTGATACCTGTGAATTCAGAATATAAAACTAAAGCTAAGAAACTATGTTTTGTTTCACTAGGCAATCTTTAGATCTTTATGAAGTTTTCCCATCTGGTCCCAATGTGGTACATATAATCCTGCTGCCCACTCCCCAGTGTACGCTAAATACTAGTCTAAAGGAAACCACGCTTTCACCTCATTCTTTTTCTTATTCCCATATGTTGCTGTGGTTCAGGAAGAACGCCAATGTCTTGCTAAAAGTCATTTTGCTTTGTTGTAAGTTGCATAAACAGAGTAAACATAAAGTAGGTTTTGCCACAAAGTGACTGTTGGAAAGTCAGAACTATGATGAAGCTACATAGAGGTGGGCTGGGGTTGAACACTTTCTGTTCCTTTATTTCCTTCTTTGCTTTCTCTGTTTTCTGGTAGCGGTGATTCACACAAGTCATGGAGCCTATTATTACCTAACAGAAACACACCTACAATCTGAGTCTAGTTTGTCTATTACGGTCATCTGTCCAAACTCTGTGGATGCTGACATAGGTTTGCTCATTGAGTGTGTGGCAAATGGCCTTTTATCACCAACTTTCTAATCCCCGGATCTTTGACAAGTTCCATGATTAGAGGTCAAAGAAGCAGAATCCCCGTCTGAATTCTGGGATTAACTTTTCATTTATTAGGATGTAAAAATAACACAAAGTTGACTATGTTGTAAAACTTCTTTTTTCAGAGAAACAGTCACACGTCCTCCTTTTCCCCCAATACACTATTCCTTCAGAGTACATTTTATTTTAGGTGTCCTATACTTGCCATTGACACAGGTAAGTTTAATTAACTATCATCAGGCAGCAATTTCTATTATATAATGTGTTTCCAATTAAAAATTACCTACTTAATAGATGGTGCAGGGTATGATTTTTTTTTGTTATGATCCAAAGTTACGTGTAACCACTTATCTTTAGTTTAAATATGCATGACAAACGTGGGTTTACAAAAACTTTTAATGAATGGTACGACTTCAAATAAGAAACTACTTATTATAAGAAAATGGTATTTTCTAAATGCTCCAATATCTTCAGAATTCATTTTTTTAAGCCTTAGATAAACAGATATTCATGTGACAAATTACAGTCTTGGGTGACCTTATTGTTTCCAAGGAAAAATAGGATCAAACTAGGTCCACATGAGCTCCAAGGAGTACAGGGCACCATGAGACAGAAAACGAATATATGACAAAACTATTTTCCTTTTGTTTTTTAAACAATATTCTCAGCTTAAAACTTTTTAAGACAAGTGAAAGAAAAACACAATTGTAGAAGTGAAGCTTTAAAGCCTGTTTTATCATTTCACGTCCAGGAAGCCCGTACATCATTTCAAACGGTGGTTTCCAATGTCATGTAAGAATCCCTGAAGTCCCAAGATCTGTAAGTCGTGGGGCCCGAAAAGGTCACAACTATTTTCACAGAAAGACTAAATGTCATTTGCCATTGTCACTCTCATTCTCTTCTAAGTGTGCAGTAGAGTTCTCCACGGCCGTGATATCACAGCTCTGATGGTAACATCATAGGTCTGATGGTGACTGGGTCTTAGCTCTAATGGTTCATGGAATGCATGCCTGTGTGAGCTCGTATTTTACATTGTTCAGTTTTTATTTCTAATACTGTAACTATCTACGGAGACTACCGACTTAAAAATATTCTTTGGAATTCTCAATAATTTTTAATAGCATAAAAGCATCCCAAGGCACAAAAGCTTCAGAATTCCTGTTTTCAAAGATTGTGTCTACCAAATATTCATTACGATTAATTACTTCTCCCATTTTTAATAATCAAAGACACCATAAGCGCGCGTACACACACACCTGGTGTCTGCTCAGCAGAACATCTGGTTGTCTTAAGACCATCAGTGTTACAACACTAAGAGGAATAAATTTAAAACACAATTGACATGGTAGCAACTGAGGCTTACTCTAGGTAAAGGTCAAAATTCAAAGAACCATTTTCAAACCCTGGAAATATCTTCCAGTGTGATAATTAACCTCTGAGAACCCCTATTAAGTACAGGGGTTCCAAACTGGGACATTTAGGATATCGAACCAAGAGGAGAAACATCTGAAAAAAGTCACATTTTTAAAATCTTGTTTTCTTATTCCTGTCGATGTCTTTTTTTTCAAACATTAATACCAACAGTGACATCATGTTGCTTATGTGAAATCCTTCCATTAAATTGTAACAAAAGAAAGGAATTCTGAATAGAAGACTGCGAGCATGCCAAATGTCCTTGCGTACTCCTTCCCAAAATTAAACTGGTATTGCAAAGTGCACCTGGTCTGAAGGGTTGCACATCGTCCATTCCTACACCTTCGTGAGGACCAGGATTTTCCACTTCAATTCTCGTCTGAAAGGGTTAGGAAACAGGACGATTAGTAACTAATGGACACTTCATACAATTTCTAGTTAATAATTCAGGATAAAAATATTAGTGTTATCACCACCAAGAAAAGGACTTTTTGAAAAATATGTATTTAAGCAAACATTAGGTTCGTGCAAATGTAATTGCAGTTTTGCAATTTTTGTAAGCTTTTAAACTGCAATTACGTTTGTAGTGACCTAATACTTTGATAAGTGTACTTGATATAACTGCTAAATATTTCTAATGACAGATTTGATTTTTAGTGTTAAAACAAGATACTTGCTTGAAATGGTAAGAAACCTTGGTGTATGTCCAGTTGAGTCTAAACAGAACATTTTAGAACCTACTTCATCTAAATCAAGAAGAGCTTGGAAAAACCGAACTCTTGTTTGACAAAAATTTTGATAGAAAAAATGATTGAACAAAGTGGCAAAGTGATAAGAAAAACTTTTGATTAGATTATGTTTCAATAAATAATAGGGAAAATGTTATATATAGTTATGCAACTTTTCAAAAAAGTATAATAATTTCTAATCGGGGAAAAATAAGAACATTTATTTATTATAACCATCTAAAATGTACCAGACACTTACTATGCACATTTTATTTCTTTCCCACACAAAACAACAAATACAAAAATGGTTTGATGATGGTTACCCCACTTCCTGCTTCCTGGCCATTCCAAGACATTAGAATAAAATATGAACAGATGTGATCCATTGTTATCTCTGTCCAGCAGGTTTTGCTTCTAGATCTTCACACGACTGGCTCCTTCTCATGCTTCACTTGGCAGTTTTTGTCACACTCAGAAAGATCTTTCCTGACCCCCGAAATTCCACTCCCACTCCCATTCCAACTACAACCATGCCCCCCCACGACAATATTCTCTAACCCAGCATTCTCCATTCTCTTTAAATGAAGCACTTATAGTGCCTTATGATGGACTGTTGTTCACTTGTTTTTCTGCACCTACAACTACAGCTGAACCCCTGAACTTCTCCATTCAGAGTCTAACTGCCCAGCACACAGCTGGTGTCCAACTAGAAATTAACTCAAGGTGAAAACGTTGAGCTCGCACCAACAAAGCCTCAAGAACCGAAACACTACACATCTACAGGGTACCGCCAATCACAGTCTCCTGAAACTTAACATCCCCCAGATTAGAAATCCACATGCCCCTTCTAACTTTTCCACTCTGCTCTTGACACTACCGCCATTTGATTGTCCTACATGTTTACAAAAAGTGTCCCCGATATCTAGTAAGTCAGTACATCCCACTGTGATCATTGTGTTTTACATTCTATAGCTCCCTTTACAGTTTTAAAAGTGTTTTCACATTCGTTACCACATTTGTGCATTCCACATACCTGAAAGGTAGTCATTAGTACCATTATGACGAATGAGGTCACTGACATCCGACAGGTTCAAAAGAAGTTTCCCCAAGATCCCATAGCTAGTAAGGGACCCATCCAGAATTCTAGTCTGTTCTGATCATCAAACACAGTGTACCAGTAGGCAGCAGTTGCCTATATCAGAAGATCACACTTTTCTTATATCTTTCCACAGCTGTCACCTCACATTAGCTCATCATTACATTGTACTTCTATTACTACAAGGACGGTTGCCATCAAGTTACTCAATGCATGATACTTTAAGTGAACAAGACAGTTGTTAGTATTAAAGCAGCGCTCAGCCGAATTGTTGTTAGTATAATCCAACGTATTATTAGTATTCACCATGCTCTTCCTTCCCAGCAAAAGTTCCTTGCAGATCTCTTTGACAATACTAATTAATAATACTTTGATGTCCCAGGCATTATCTTTTCAAGTTCCAAGTTATAAACAAACCCTGCGATCCAAATTCTTTCTTTCTGAAATTCATTAGGACATTTACACATCCACAAAACCCACAAGATCATGCATTTGGGCACAGTTCGAGCTGGAATAATTCTTTAGCTTTTAGGGAAACTTAACTTCAGAACCCAAACTGATTCCTTATGACTTGGAAACCTTTGTGTTTTATACTATACTACACTGACTGCCTGAAGAGAAACTTGCAAGTTAGCAGAATTGTACTACGCTGTCTCATTATATTACACATAGCCAGTTTAATAATTACAGGCGAAACCATACAAATTGGTGTGTATGGGGAAATGTAGGGGTGAGAAAGTAAAGTCAAAGCATACCTTTTTCGTTTTCACATCACAGAATGGTGATATTTCAAATAATAACGATAATAATAAGAATAGTGAAAGACAGTACCTCAGAATGCCAAGGTGATTCTTCATCTTCCTCTTGTCCTAATCCTAATGATGACTTTCTAACTATAAAATGTAGTCACAGGTACATTAATGTGAACATATATTACTATGCATTTTGAATACACATTCAGTCATGAATATTTCCATAAAAGTAATAGCAGAAAAGAATTTCAGGGGGTTGAAGCATTTGCAAGAAGAAGCAGTTGTTAGTAGTGGGGACACTTTTGAAAAAAAGATAGAAAAAAAATGCTTAAAAGAAATAAATATCACATTTGGACCTACACATGTTAGATTTGTTTATAGCAGCACTTACGCTAGAAAGAATTCATAGACAGTCACTAAATTACCACTCATATTATTCTGCTGTGCTCCATCAGCACAAGTCAAATTACCATTGCTTGTTTGCTCTTGTGGAGCACTTTCAATAAGATCCACACCATTTTCTCCTTTTCCAGTTGCCGGTTTGGTTGCTTCTTTCTATTAAAAAAAAAAGAAGGAAAAAGAAAAAACAACCCAACTTCAGAAAACACCATATTCGTTTACTCGTTCACTCACTCACTCAGTCCATCCATCGACAAGACAAAAGACTCTACTGTAGCCATCAAATCATAGGCACAGCCCCAGGGGAAGCTGGAAATATAAATGAGACTTTCTGTCCTACACGCTAGTACGAGTAGAGATGACATAACACATGAAAAAATAAGAGCAGAAAAGTACCGCTCTCCACTTCAACAGCCCACATGAGTCAGGTATCGTAAGGGCACAAGAGACAACAGTCAGTTGCACCAGGGAAGCTCAGCAGATGCGGCAAAGATAGGGCTGCATCTTGACAGTTATGCAAGGTGCTGAGGGAAGGCGTGACGGGGATTCCAGAAGGGCAGCGCGAGCAAAAGCCTGAGGATGAAAGAACATATTGCAAGTGAGGCCGCAAAGGAATGGGGTAAGCCTGGAACACTGAGAGTTGGATGGAGATACCACTGCAGTTTCAGAACCAAATCAAAGAAGGCACGTGTCATGCTAGCCTATGAATTTCACCCTCACGTAGTGGGGAGTCACTCAGTAAGCAGAGGTGTTGCATCGTCACAATTCTGTTTTAAGACAGTCACTCAGGCTGCACTTTATGATATTGAGGACCTCCGTTTCTTTCTGGTATCCTATCCATCATCCTGTCTTGTGTCACAGCGTAGGCGCTTCTCGGTGCCTCCAAACCCACAAAGGCAGCTACCAAGAGTAGGTCACTTTGTGGCTTCTATTAGGTGGCTCTGAGTTGGGCACTAGCAGCAGCTGAACTTGGCCTGCCCCACAGCCCCTCCCAAGAGGCCCCAAATCCAACACACCTGGTGATCAGCTTCAGCAACCCCAGAACAACACCCAATTAGCTCCATAAATGACACGCCCAAGCAATGGACTGAGCAGACACCAGAGCCCTGCTATAGCCGATCTCACTCTGCGAGGTCAGCCCACATACATCAGCTCATGTACTGTAGTCACAGCCAGTCGTCCTGAGGGTCGATTCCACACACTGATGTGCCAAGAGCAATCAAGGCTCAAGTTCAACAGGGGGGCACACACCACCCACACAAGCTTCTGGAGCACCTGGCTAAGGTGACCAGACTGTACCACTGGTCCCCACACAACACCTGTTATATGAGCCAATGCTGCCAAGAGGAGGCGAATTAGCAGATCTACATAATACATAGAAACAAACACAGAGAGGCAGTGAAAAAAGAAGAGAGAAAGAAACATTTCTCTAATGAAAGAATGGGATAAAACTAGAAAAAGAAGTAAACCAAATGGAGACAAGCAATCTACCAGAAACAGAGTTCAAAATACTAGTTATAAGGATGCTCGATGAAATTAGAAGAATAGATAAACTCAGTACAATTTCAACGAAGAGACAGGAAACATAAAAAGGACATAGAAATCATTAAAAAATGTCTGCAATGAAGAATACAGTATCTGAAATGAATAATTTATAGATGGAATCAGCACCACATTTGGTGAAGCAGAGGTTCAAATAGTGATTCGGTAGACAAGGTAGCAGAAAACACCCAATCAGAACAGAAAAAAAATGAATATAAGTAAAAGATAAATAAAGACAGAGAATACTTTAAGGGACCTCTGGGACAATATCAAGTATAACAACATTCGTAAGACTATCAAAAGGAGAAGAGAGAGAGAGAGAGAGAGCGAGAGAGAGAGAGAGAGAGAGAGAGAGAGAGAGAGAGAGAGAGAGAGGAATTGAAAACCTTTTGGATTACACAATGATGGAAAACTTTCCTGACCTGGAGAAGGAAATAGACACACAAGCGCAGGAAACACAAAGAGTTCCAAACAAAATGAACCCAAACAGGCCCACACGAAAACATATTATAATTAAAATGCCAAAGGGTAAGGACACAGAGAAGATATTAAAACCTTCAAGAGAAAAGTAGTTAGTCATGTACAATGGAGCTCCCATAAGACTGTCAGCTGATCTCTCAGCAGAAAATTTGCAGGCCAGAAGGGATTGGCAAATATTGAAAGTGATGAAAAGCAATGATCTTCGACTAAGAGTACTGTATCCAGCTAGGCTCTCATTTACAATCAATGGAGAGGTAAAGACTTTCCAGAGAAAAAGATGATGGAGTTCAACACTAACAAACCAGTATTACAAGAAATGTGACATGAAGAAGGAGGAGGAGGAAAAGGAGGAGGAAGAGGAGGAGGAGGAGGAGGAGGAGGAGGAGGAGGGATGAAGAAGTAGAAAGAGAAGGAGAAGGAGACGAAAAAGGGAAGGGGAAGGGGAAGAAGGAGGAGAAGAAGAAGAAGAAGAAGAAGAAGAAGAAGAAGAAGAAGAAGAAGAAGAAGAAGAACAGAAAGAGGAGGAGAAGGAAGAGGATGAGGACGAAGAGGAGGAGAGGAAATATGAATAATAAAATGGCAATAATCACATGCCTATAAATAATTATTTAAATGTAAATAGGTTAAATGTTCCAGTGAAGACATAAGGTGGCTGAATGGATAGAACTACAAGACCCATAAATATGACATCAAACTTAAATTTTTTTGCACAGCAAGGGAAACCATCACAAAATGAAAACACGACCAGATGAATGGAGAAGAGATTTGCCAACGATATATTTGATAAAGGGTCGACATCCAAAACATGTAAGGAACTCATAAAATGCAACACCTTTAATAGACAAACAATGCAATTAAAAAATCAGAAAAGTACCTGAATAGACTTTTCTCCAAAGAGGTCACACAGACAGCCAAGAGACATACGAAAACATGCTCAGTGCCACTCATCATTAGAGCAATGCAAATTAAAAACACAATGAGTTATCACCTCACAACTGTCAGAATCGCCATCATCAATAAATCAACAAACAACAACTGTTGCTGAGGATGTGAAGGGAAGCCCCGCGCACTGTTGGTGAGACTGCAAACCCGGCCAGCCGCAATGGAAAACAATATGGAAGTTCCTCAAAAATTTGAAAATAGAACTACCACGTGGCACAGCAGCCCCACTTCTGGGTTTTTCTCCACAGAAATCCAAAACACTGATTTGAAAACATCTGTGCATCTGTATGGTCCTTGGCACATTATTTTCAATAGTCCAGATAAAGAAGCAACCGAAGTGTCCATCGTCTTGGATAAAGAAGAAGTGGTACATAGATACAACAACATACTACTTGGCTGTAACAAAGAATAGAATCTTACAAGCTGTGACAACGTGCGTGGACCTAGACGGTATCATTCAAAGTGAAATAAGTCAGACAGAGAAAGACAAATATCACATTATTTCACTTATTTGTGATATCTAAAAAAAAAAGTTGACATAGAAAAGAGAAACAAACTCATAAGTGCAGAGAACTAACTGATCGTTGCCCAGTTCGAGGATTGTTGGGGGAATGCTTGAAAAGGTAAAAGGATTAAGGAGTATAAATTGACAGATATAAAATAGTTATGAACATGTCAGTTACAGTACAAGGAATATAGTAAATAAGATTGTAATAACTAAGTATGCTGTCAGGGATACCAGATTAATCGGGGTACCAGTTTATACATTATATGAATGCCTAACCACTATGCTGTACACCTGAAGCTGACATAATATTCAATGTCAACTCTAACATAAATGAAAAACTTTACATTTAAAAAACAAAAAAATTTCTGAAATTTGGTATATTACTATATGGTTCTTAAGAATGTCTGCTTCTAAAATTGGTTATTATTTTATGCAAAACATGTACTCCTCAATTAGAGGAAGACATTTAAATATAGTCATAATGCAATGATTTAGAACATAGTGGAATCCCTTTACAATATGGGGTTTAAGAAAGAGGACTTGAATTCTAAATTGTCACAATTTCTACTATTATTTTAGCCTAAATTATGAACCCAGTATACCTGAAACTTATACAAAATATTATTCAATTTCAACTGAATATAACTAAAAAGCACAAGAAAACAAAATAGAGAAAACACTGGCTCCCAACAACTATATGATACCAAAATACAAAGTGTAACAAAAAAAGAAGTGTATGTTATATGCTATATAGTTTTAAAACTGAAAGGTACCAGGAAGATTACATGACTATGACAATATGTAATTGAATCCATCAAAGATTTCATTTAGGCACGAGTATTATGAAAGTCATGTTGGAATAATGTAAAAGATATATTAAGAATCCTAATACGTAACCAAATTGCATATCTCCATCACTGTGGGATACCTCCCAATATAATTGTCCTATCACTATATATTTCCCAGCCCCTTCTTTTTTACAGCTCCCATGTTCAATACTTCCTAAAGTTAAAAAAAAAAAAGCCTCAAATGCTCACATGTTATAAAATGGTTCACGCTGACCAATTTTCCATTACAAACATAAAACAATGATAGGTGGACCACTACTAAATTTTACAAGTAAGTGCTACACAAAACTAAATTCAGAGCAAAAAAGTTAATTCCACAAAGGAGCATTTTACCTCGGTATCAACACTGAAGAGTCCATCAGTTGATATAGACGTTGAATCATTAGTGCCAGGTTTGCGGGTAAGACTTTAGGGTGAAGATACACAAAAAAATAAGTGAGTTCATTTCTTTACAAAACCAACAAAAAAAGTAAAAGGTCAGCTATTTGCATATTAAATGAAGTTTCTTGCTTGATTTAATTAAAATATGGACTCTGTTTTAGACAAGCTATTAGTTATCTATTTCTGCCTCTACCACTCCCAACTCATGCAATATTTAATGAAGATACACTCTAAGTTTCCATAACAAAGAATGACAGCCAATTTATTGTCAATGCCTGAGATTACTTTGCTTTCACCACAAGTCCTGAGGCTGAATTGAAAACCCAATTAATAGCTGATATTACTGGAACCTGAACTGGGACAAAACCGATGACCTAAATCAAGGTAGAAAGATACACTGTCCCTTCTCCATTGTCTGTCCCTGGTTCAAGGACTAATCTGTGTCAGTCTAAAATAGCAATCTTGGTTCTTTAACATAGAAAGCAGTTACTAAACTTACCCCATTCCTTCTTTTCACTCAAAAACACTACGGTGAGTTCCCTGAAGTGTTTATAATGTTTGCAAGTTACACGTACAAAAGTTCAAGAACAAATATGTATGTTTTTAGCCTTCCCACTCCCAGATCACTTGTCCTCACAGCGTCCTGGCAATCTCCAACCTTGAAAATTTTAGCCTACGAAGGCATAGACTCCTGAAACAAGAATGGGCTCAAATGACCCACAGTAGGAGTTCTCTATTTCCCTGTTCCTGGAAAATAAGCTAAATGGAGCCTCAGTCATCCACGCCCAACACAGGCATGTTACCACCTACCCAAGTCCATTACTGTTTTCACAATCAGTCCTCCCTCTGCCCAACACTCCATATATATGGGAAGGACATCAGCGCGTTGGGAAAAGAGGTGGAGGTGACGAGACACCTGCCTTGGGCCATAGATCTATGTAGTTCGGCAATCTCCAGTGCCTCAGGACTCGAGGGGACATAAGCCCACCTCCCTAAGTTGGGGTTCAGGTGGATGATACCACATTCTTATTTGCTATAAAGAGAATGTTTCCAGGGGCTCAGATACTTTAATATGTTTTCATAAATTCTTAAATTAGGCTGGTTCCTCCAATTCAAGAAACAGAAAAGCAGCAACCTGTACAGAATGTCCTTGAAAACCTTCTATTAATCTGCTTTTTCAGAAAACTACCAACATCCTTTGTCCTTCCTTCTTGTAATATCTCTTTAAATTGTCATAGCCTACTATTCTCATCTCTTTTCCCTTATCTGATCTCTATTCTAAAAGCCTTATTCCTATCCCAACCAGTATTGTTCCTTTTAAAACTTGGATTCCCTTGCTAATTCCAGTCTTATCCTCTTCCACTGCATTCACTAGACCTTTCCATTATTAAAACACTCACCTAAAGGATGATAAAGAAGGACGTGTACTGGGCTTAGAAACCTACACTGAATCTCATTTCATCACTCACTGTACTCAAATAAGTCACAGAATCGCTTGGAGTTTCAAACTTTCCATGTGAATAACCACTTGACCAAAACATTCATGGCAGAATGAAGAACTGCTGGGTGTTTTGAATAATTAATTGCTAACATTCGTTAAAACCCTGGAATTCTATGTACTTTTGATTCCGTCTAGAAAAATGGAGAATACTTAGCTAGCAGAAGTGGAATAAAACAACAGATCAACAACAACAAAAACCCCTGAGAACAGCAGAGAAAAAGTATAAAATGAAGAAGACTCATGGAAGAAGGAAGAAAGACTTTAGGAAAAAAAAGAAAAAAAAACTTCCTAGAACAAGGGAAAGGTATCAGCCAGAAGGGAAACAAAGGCTGGGGATTCTGTAAGTAGAGAAATCAATTAGAAATACCCTCTCAATTTGTGCTGAATTAACACAACATGGTCTATACGTAGATGTTCTTCACTTACAGAACAAAGATTCGTCCCAAGAAGATACATCGCATTATACCTGAAAACACTTGCCTGATTAGGTCTTGCTTATGTACAGCCTGTGGTTCTGTGGCCACAGCTAACTGAGACCTGGCCTAAACACTGATGGTAAAAAGAAGGCTCTCGTGACTGCTGAAATTGTCAAGTACATTAAGACAAGAGCTTGGGCTAACTGGGCTTGGTAGGAAACTTCTAAATCAGCGTTAACACATCACTAAACGGGACTCTCTGAGTCCACCTGACTTGCACCTGAACCTTGAATCCACGCCAGCCCAGGCACTTCTCAGTACAGGCTGAGGGACAAGAGAACGGACTTGGAAGCCAAGCAGACTGAAGGTCACATCACAGGTCAGCCACTTGGTAACTATGGAACCAGGAGTCAATTAATACACGTCCCGGAACCACACTCGTCTAATGAATAAAAACTAGGCTGAACAGCACAGCTACTGTGCACAGCTACTGTGCACAGCTACTGTGCCGAGGACCTGAGACAACCAACGTTAGGCACATAGTATAGGGTCTCGCCCAGAGCAGAACACTCAGTAAAGGTTACTCGCTTCTCTCTGCACTCTCAGTTAACATGTGAGTTTGAAAAATCCATAAAAACCTACCTGCTTGAAGGGTCTCCTTCAGAACACTCATCCACTATTAAAGAAAAAATTCAAATACATTGTAAATTCACAATAGAAAAACACAGAACTTTAAAACTATCAGACTGAAGTTATGGAAAATATTTCTTTGGGACAACCCCTGAAGACTATAGTAAAGTGAATATTAATGATATGATTGGTAGGAAATTAATACATGAAGAACTTCTACTTCTTCTCCTATATGTGTGTGTGTGTGTGTGTGTGTGTGTGTGTGTGTATTCATATATACGTACACATAAACACACATATACAGGTACATATATGTGTGCATGAAAGTATATATTTATATCAAATGAAAGAAAAAAGAACGGGATGTGCAAAAATGGGATAGCTACAAGTCAAGTGCTACTTGCAATGATTGTAATCCTAACCAAACCCATCAGAGTGAACGAAAACGGTATCAGTAGTAAAATTATTGTCATAAACTAACAAGGGCAAATTTAAATAGCATGATTTTTCTGGACTTCTGTCATGAAGAGCAGTTAGAAGACTTGTTTTGCTCGTACACAGTACCGCTTGTGCCGCTCTTCAGTCAAGGGTGTTCAGTTTAGGATGAAACACCCCGTCATTAGCAGCTTAGTCAAGAGGCAGTCTACTTTGCAGCGGCAAACACAGGAAACAGATGCTTTCTCGCCATCTCTCCAATTGCAGGGTAAGTATGAAAGACGTTGTGATTCCAGTTTTATCAAGTGTAACCTCTGAGATTGTTCCCTCCATTGCTAGAGAGTCTATCTTGTCCTACCTTATAGAGCAGGAAGGTCCAAAGAGTTATTGCTGTGCAGCAAGCAGCGTGTGATGCCATTTTTCTCAGCCCTCCCCATAGTGGCAAATGTGTATAGATAGCGTGTTTTTTTAGCTTGTAAGTCATATGTCACCAGATTCTCAGCCAGTGAATAAGAGCAACCAAACAAAAACCCCCCGAAAGACAGAGAAGTTATCTTGAATAACTACATTCAATGACCCTGGAGTTTTAATTTTTTAAACATTCGAAAAGTTGGCCACTGTATGATTCCAACTATACGATATTCAGAAAAAAGCAAAACTAGAGAGGCAGTAAAAAGACAAGTGGTTTCCAGAGGTTGGGGAGAGGAGAGGGCTGAGGAAACGCCACAGAGGGTATCTAGGAGTGAATCTATTCTGTGTGATACTGGAAGGATGGAGACGTCCTTATACTTTTGTCAAACCCCACAGATTGTACAACAGCAAGAGTGAACTCTAATGTAAAGTGTGGGCTGTGAGTGGTAATGTTGAGTCAGTGCAGTTCATCGATCATCGTAAAAGTACCACTCGGGTGCAGGGTGTCAACAGTGAGGGAGGCTCTGTGTGTACAGGGACACGGGCTTTGAGGGGACTTTCTGTACTCTCCACTCAATTTTGCCCTGAACCTAAACCTGCTCTAATAACGAAGGCTTACTAATTAAAGAAAAAGAAAAAGTTTTCTACTGAACCTGCTATTAGCAGATATGAACACATTAATGCTATTTTCAAAACACAGTCACCTTGAAAATGAACATAAAGATCCAGTATCAGAATATGATTATTCACCCAACTGAATGAAGCATATGAAACTCCATAAAAAAAGCAAATCATGTTTGGAATACTTACACAAGAAAGTAACTGATAAATGTGAATGAACATCTCGCTGTATCATGGTGTATAGATGTAGTGCCAAGTGAATCAAAATGGAATCATCCCTACACTTAAAGGACAACTTTTATTCTAATTTTAAATCAGAAAGCATTATGCTGATTTTATTGAAAATCTATACTGAAACATTAATCACACAAAAAGATTATAATTGCCATGGTTATTGCCAGAGTAATGTATGTACAAAGATCTGTGAAATACTCACCAAAAGGCAAAAAAGTAACCAGCATTTCAATTTTTAATGGATGATACAACTGAAACCATTACCAAGGCGCGTCACCATATTACTTGCTGTTAATATTTTAAGCAACACCCAAAATTAAGTCAGGCCTATAACTGTTGTGCAGAAAAGATTTCACACAGCAGGCCTGACTGCTATCCTTTGAAAGTCCTACTTGGACGGCTGGCCCTTGGCTGGTGTCTGGAAACCTGCATATGGGGAGGGTTCCCGCCATTCCCTAACTAAGTGTGGCTCACGGTGCCTGAACTGCTTGTACAAACAAGGTGGTTAATGCTGAACACTCGCTTTCCTTCTGGGAATCAGGAATGTTGGTACTTGCTAGGGGGACGCTGCCTATGTGACTGGCGTGCCATGAAAGCATTAGGCACTGAGTCTCATGAGACTGTGGTACCACTAGACAGCATTACACGGGTGGTGCCAGAATTTCACAGTGGAGGAATTAAGCACATCCTGCTAACTGCACAGGACATGAGTCTTGGAAACTTGCACCTGGTTCGCTCCAGACTCTGTCACATACACATTTTCTCTCTGCTGATTTTGCTTTCACTGTAATAAATCACAGGTGTGAGCACTACTACAGGATGAGGCCTGTAAAGTGCTCTAGTGAATAACCAAACCTAACTGTGGTGTTAAGAACCTCTAATAAATTGCATTATATGAATTTTTCATTCTTTGGGTGGATGTTTTCTGCATGACTAAGGTCAGAAGGAGATTTTGCAGATTACCTGTCGATAAATTTGTTTTCCTTGATTCTTCTTTTGCAGATTCCTGTAGAGCTGGACATATTTGAATAAAGGCGTAAAGGGGATAAACGGAATGATGTCAGAAAATACTGTAAAACAAGCAACCATCCTATTTTAATCAGAATAAAAAATAGAACATCCTAATGGCAACATCTTGAATCAGTTCCTAGAGAGAAAATGGAGAGATCTCATTGTCAATTTTCTGCAACTAGGCAGAAAACTGTTTTTATAATAGTTATGAATCGGTCAAGTCACTGGGATAATTACAGAAAAACATATAACTATCACTTGTAGTATAATAATGTGCACTGATTATAGAGTTCCTTTGGTGTCTAAGCTTCTTTATTTCTTATAAAACTAAAAACACAGCACTCGTATGAAAAGGCAGTGGTTAACAGAATAAGTGAAAAATGGAACAAAAAGTGATATCCAACATGGAGGATGAGTTACCCATGGATGTACCAGGAAACTCAACGTTCAGAGAAAAAAGTGTCTTCCCTGTTGACCTGCTGCTCTTCTCTCTCCATCTGATAATGTCCTAGTCACTCTTCTCATGTCCCATTGAAATGCTAGTGCACAATCTGGAAACCTAGGAATCATCTGAGTTTCTCACTCCCCACTAACTTTTTACATGCAATCATCACTAATCCGTATTAACCATAACACTCTCCAGGCTCTACTTTCTTTTGCCACAGCCACTGCCCTAGTCAAACAGGGGCTCTGAGCAGATGGCTTTCGCTGGGGAAAAAAATGAAACACCACCGCCTGTTATTGTTACTTCCTAAATGAACAGGATTTCTTTTCAGCAAAACAAATGAGAAAGACATAAGCCAGCAAAGACCAACATATTAAATTGAATAAATTAACCTTCCTGACTTTTTTTTTCCATTCATAATGGATGGGTGAAAACATCACAGTGGACTGATACTAGTCCAAGGAAGTAAAAGCTTCCTTTGTCTGCCAGTTATTTTTAGGCGCTTTTCTTCAATCTATCCTCTATGCGAGGGGCCAGCAAACTGCAACCTGCCATCAGCTTCTGTAAGTAAAGCTTTACTGCAGCACAGTCTTGCCCATTCACGTGGCCCACGACTGCTTTCACACCATAATGGCAGATTTGAGTAGGTATGACGGAGACCATATGGCCTCAAATCAGGCCCTTTACAGAATAAGCTTGCTGGTCCCCGCTTTATACCACAACCAGAGTGTCCGAATGCCACCTCATCTTGTTCCTCGTCTGCTCAAAACTCTCCCATGATCCCTGCAGTAACCACTGCTGAGTCCCTGCCCACTTGCCATTTCTTCGTCTTCATTCTCCCTGGAGAACCACAACTCTGTGTGGATATTTCCTGTGCCAATACACAAAGAACATGGCCTCTCTCCAGCTCCACAAAGAAAAATGATTATACTGAGCTAATCAGTGACTGCTTTACCACTAACTGGTGTGGGAACCAGCCTGTGCCGTACCCCAGCCTGTAAATGTTAAGGGATCTACGGGCAGCCTCTCAGTTTTCTTCCTATTTAAAAGAATCACATAGCTGAACATCACTGATTATCAGGGAAACGCAAATCAAAACCACAGTGCAGCACCACCTCATAACTGTCAGGTGGCTATCATCAACATGGCCCCATATGACAAATGTCGGCAAGGAAGTGGAGGAAAGGGAAAACAGAGCCGGCACTGTTTTGGGATTTGTAAATTGTTATATTCACTGTGGGAAACAGTATGGAGATTCCTCAAAAAATTAAAACTAGAACTGCCATGAGACCCTGTAATTCTACTTCTGGGTATTTGTCCAAAGAAAACCAAAGCACTAATTTGAAAAGATATCTGCACCTCTATGTTCGCTGCAGCAGTCTATATAATAGCCAGGATACGGAAGCAACGTAGGTGACCTTCGAGAGATGAATGGATGAAAAGGATTTGATATGTGTGTCTGTGGGGTGTGTGTGGACAGTAATACTATAACTGATATTAGAATAATTAACTCATCCATAATATAACTGATATAATAATAACTCATCCACAAAAGATGAAATCTTGCCCTTTGTAACAATATGGAAGTTCTTAGAGGTATTATGTGAAGTGAAAGAAGACAGAGAAAGACAAATACCTTATCATCTCATTTATATGTGGAACCTAAAAAAGCAGAACAAACAAACCAGAAACAGACCCATAGCTACTATGAAGCAACTTGATTGTTCCCAGGTGAGAGGGAGTTGAAGCGATGAATGAAAAAGAAAGTGAAAGAGAAGTACAAACTGCCAGTGATGAAACATCTAAGCCACAGGGATGTAGTTAACAGCACAGGGAAAATATCAATAATATTGCAGTCACTTTGAAGGGTGATAGATGCTTACAGACATATTGTGGTGATCACCTCGCAAGGTATATCAATGTCAAATCACTATGTTGTACACCTGAACTGGTATAATGTTGTATGCCAACTATATATTAATAAAACATAAAAAGACAATAGAAACACCTACAGAAACGCAGTACTTCAGACTTTGGATATGGTAATGTGAGAATATGATGCTTGGAGCCATTGCTAATTAACCAGCAGGCAAATGAGACTTAAACAAAACACTGACGACCTCACAACTGAAACAGGGATAACATCAGGGATCCTGATGGCATCACAGACCCACCAAAACCATCCTGGTTCCTCCTGTTGCAACCACTGCTAATTAGGTCACCTATTACCTGCAGCTAAAACATTCTAACTGATATATTTCCCAAGGCCTGCAGGATAAGAGCTACTCCTTTCTCTAGAACTAAAGACTTTCCTAAGCTTCCCTTACCTAGGTATTCACCACCTTCTCAACCATTCCCACAGCACGCTTTTTATAGCATCAAAACTGAACTGCTCGTAAATCCTGCAGAGTTCACTGTGTATCTTAGCCTATGTCTGCAGTTCCTTCTGCCAAACCTGTACTCTTGGTTATTGGTTCCCCTGCCCAACATGGTCCTTCTGCCTCTTTATCTGGACAACTCCCACTCACGCTGCATACTTCCCTTAAATCCTACCCAGATTTTTATAACCGAAATCGTCATCATGGACATCAAGTGTCTGGCCCACGAGGTCTGAACAATTAGGTTCACGAACTCATCCTAGAAAAAGTGCTGCATACCTCACTGCTGAAGATCACTATGGTCACCTTTGAAGTACACCCCTTGGGAAGCTCTGCACCAACGCTAGCACCTAGTCTACTCTGTGAAGCAATTTTGGAACTCTTTACCTAGAATGGCCATCAGAGCTGTTGTCGTATTACCCTTGATATCCTGAATGTCATCAAAATGTGTTCCTTTTAGTATTTCCTTTATCTTCAGGTAAAGAAGGAAGTCATTGGGGGCCAGATCAGGTGAGTAGGGTGGTTGTGTCAATACAGTTATTTGTTTACTGGCTAAAACCTCTCTCACAGATGGTGCCATGTGAGCTGATGCAATGCCATCATGCAACAGCCATGAATAGAGGGCCAAATGTTGAGGTTGTTTTCTTCTAACATTTAATGGGTTTGCTCTGCTTCTCACAGGCAGCCAATGATGTTGACTCACAATTCGATGAATTTTTGCAATGCTTTCCTCAGTTCTGGTCGTTACTGGCCACCGTGACGTCTCTTCATCAGTGACACAATCTTTCCCCTCAGAAAAATGTTTAATCCATTTGTACACGGCCGTTTTCTTCATGACATTATCTCCATGAACCTGGACTAACATACTATCCCTGATTTCACTTCCACTCTTGCCAAGTGTAGCACGAAATTTAATGTTTGGTCATAGCTCTAATTCAAGCTCAGACAGCCTCGCAATGCACACAAAAACATGCAACAACAATAATGAGTGCCACTCAGCGAGACACTGCCACACATCTACACGAACGCAACTATGAGACACCGGTATACCAAGGTTATGAAACCTTACTGAGCTGTTTGTACAGTGCTGCCAATGTAAGTGCACGGTGGCAAGTTCTCGAACTTAAATGTCAGATCTCATACTACACACCCAATGAAAAACAGTAATGATAATGATGAGCTCTCAGTGGGCCCTGGCACCTAGTAAGCACTGTGTAAAGTACAGTAAATAATAGAAATGACAATGATAAGAACAAGCTCTTGGAGGGTAGGGACGTGGTTTTAAAACGCTTGTCTTCTGCAACATCAAAATGACACTTAGTACCTAAAAGACACCTGAAGGTTACATAGCAAACGGCTGCAGAGGCAAATAAATAAATGAATGAAAACATTGCCCTTGAAAATTCTGTTTGAAGAAACTAAGAAATAAACCAGGGACAGCTCTAAAGTATTAGGGGCACAATAAGGACAAATTCCGTTTCATCTGTGTGTTTCCTATAACTTGCAAAACCACCGACACAAGCGCTTTGATAGAGGTCCACTAAGTTAAAGGGGTCCTCGGACATTTCAGATTGCACAATGCACAAGGTGCCACATCCAGTGAGTAAATAGCGTTTTTGTCATTGTGAAACTTTTCTGTACTTTTATTATAATTGTTAGAGTCCTAAGTTAGGCTATGGGAACATTTATTATGATTATCTTTTGACTAATGGCTACGGAGCATCTTGTTCTAGAGAAATTACACTGTCATGGCAACTATCCAACTAACAGAAGAAAACATCTTCTTCTAATGAGGTCAACACGTCTCACTCTGTTTTGACTTATGAGGAAAAAAGGTGATAATAGTGAGACCTTGGTGGCATATCCACATGGAAAATAACCATGCTTCTCAACAAGGCACAGCTTTACTGACTTGTAATAGGAGATACCTTTCAAAAACAGTCTCACTGCCCTTCCTTCACACTGGCTAAGTTTTGCAGTTCTTATTGTTTGCCATTTGTTTATGGGACTAGGAAGGTATTGTGGAGCTCCCAGTGTGAGTTACATTACGGTGAGACAAACCACTATGTAGTAACAAGAATTCATTCACTACATGTAATCCATTTGCTGGAAAATTTAAACAAATTTTCATGTTTACAACAAGTCCAACTTGTTGCAAGGTGATGATACAAGAAACATACAACATAGTAACTTAAAAATCGTTTTTCTTATTGACAAAAATATCATATGGAATTGTAGAGGACATGACTAGATCAATGAGTTTCTTTTCACACAATACTCTCTCAGATTTTAAATTACCTACAATTAACTTTTATAATAATTCTGAATGCTAGACTATTAAGAAAAACATTAACTAAGAAAGAAAAAATATACATGCAATATACACATTTTTTAACAGCTCTTTCAATAGCAAAACTTTCTGAGTCTTACTGTATGTCTGGTAGGACCACAAAGAATACTTCACCATTAGGAGTCTTACCTCGACTGTTCTTGTCAGAAGATTTTTTGCATGTTTCTCTTTTAAAATCAGAAATTAGTTTGGCGTTGCTATGTATAAAAGAGGTGATAATATTACTGTCTTAATACTGACACGAAAACATTTATCAAAACATGGATTTCTCAGAGTATTTCAGGTAATGTCTGAGTTAATATAAAACTTGAATTATCCCATACGCTTCACTTTTGTAAGTTCTAAAGGCAAACAAATAAACAAAAACTCATAGACATAGACAACAGTTCAGTGGTTATGAGAGTAAGGGGAAGAGAGGATAGTAGAAAAGGGTAAAGGGGGTCAAATACATGGTGACAGAAGGAGAACTGACTCTGGGTGGTCAAAACACAATGTGATGTATAGAAAATATATTAAAGAATTGTACATTTGAAACCTATGTAATTTTGCTAATCATTGTGACCCCTACAAATTTAAGTTAAAAAAAACCAAAAAAAAACATGGTAAGTTGTACAAAATTTTTCTTAAGCATGTGATTAAAGAAGACAAAAAAGCAAGGTGAACCAGTCATGTTGAGGGCAGTATAGCTCAGTCAGTTAGTTAGAGTTAGCAGGGGCAAGTGTCGTGAACTCAGAAATCCTAGTTCCATAGTCCACAAGATCCATTTTCGGAGACGTCACTGCTGTTTGGCTCAGAGTTCTCTCTACAAACCAAGCATCTCACTGCCTTATTGTACAGGTTGTCAGAGGATCAAACAGATAATACAGCAAAATGGTAAGCCAATGGAATAAGTTTTTTTGAGCTTTAGATTTGACATTATTTTGCAATTCCAAATAAACCTAATGTGTGCTTTTCATACGTTCTAGCTAATATTCAAATGTTGCAGTTTACAGAAAATGTTTTCAATTTTGGTTATTAGCTACTCTTTCTTTGTGGTTTGTAATTCAGTACATCTCAGCTATTATATAATTTGTAATTAAATGCATTTAGAAATATTTTCCCTCAATAAGTCAGATAACATAATTGCCCCCTATTATCGTAGCTAATCACACCAGTGGCAGAAAACTTATAGAAGCCTAGATCTGGCTTGGACTACTTCTGTCTCATGTTTACCTCCTGAAACTCTGAACTATCAGAACTTTCCAACCTTCCTAGGCATCCGCAGTTGACTTGGAAGATATAACACATGCACACTCATGAGGCATGGAAGGGGTGCAGCTATTCTAACACCAAGTAACCTCCTTTAGATCCAGAGCTTTCTGTGTACTGGCTTCCATGTCAGGCACAACTTTAAATATTCTGAAACCTGAGGCAGAGTCAAGTCACTTGAGAGATTTTCATTATTTTGGAAAACAGATCACTGAGCCTCATCTCAACTAAGGAATCGCAGGCAAGTTAGTGCCTACTACTCTGGGAAAGGCGTTATGGGACCTTCCAGGACCTAAGGAAAGATACTCCATGGGACAGCAAGTGGCCTTGGGGTACAGATCTGGTAACAAAGGAGAAAGGAAAGTCTGATCTTTTCCTGCAGCATTACTGGCACCTCTCTGACAGCTCAGAACGTTGCAACTAACATGTGCTAGCAGAGGACACAACAAGACACTCAAAAGGGTAAGTCATCACGAGGTCTGGGCTGAGATGTGGGCCCCGCATAGGTTTTCAGTGTTGGGGAAGGGTGTGTGTGGCTAAAGCTAGAAGTCCAAGCTCCCGCGACAGGGTGCTGGTGCTCTGGAATAGGGGCTGAGAATGTAAGCAAGCCCATGTGTGTCGAGTAAAAAATATCATCACTTGGAATTCCAAGTGTGGGAAACCATGAACACCGAGGACTCGGGATCAGCAAGGGCACCTGGGAGCACAGGTAGTCATGACCACAGGACCCGTTTCTATAGCAACCGTGCAGCAACACAATCAATGGAAGCCAATGAATGACCAGAATGACCTTCCTTCCCTCTCCATCTGACTTGTGAAAGAGGATGGTCCCCCTTGGCCTTAGGGAACACTTTGGCTTCTTGAAAAATTCAAGGGGGGAGCACAGCCGATAGCCTCCATAAAGTAGAGAATTTCCTGCTAAACTGTACATTTTACACCCCCAAATAACTAGTTGGAAAAGTCAGAGAAGAAACATTATTGGTACCTGACACACAGGGGTTATGCTTGGGATGAAATGGAGAACGTTGGGATCCCTAAAGATAAAGGTCTTCAAAGTTGTGTGATAAGGAATCTGTCCCTTTGCTACGTCTTACACGTCTGACCGGTTGTTTGGTTTCTGGCTGAGGATGTCTACTAACTCACTGCCATTCCCCCACTGCCTGAGCCCAGTTATGAAGTCTCACCTGTTACCTAAGAAGTAACAGTTAAAGTGTTTTGAAGCTCAGTTTGGTGATAACTAGCATTTCAATGTAAACACTTACGCCTCAAAACCTCTAATAATCCCATGGTCTTCTGCAGTCCATCCAATGCAATCTCGAGCAAAGACATCAACACCTGCCTGAAGCAGAAGCACGACTGTATTTGAGGATGCATACTTTACAGCAAGTATGAGGGCCGTTCTGAAATAACAGAGAGATCACTTCACCCTTAGGAACTTTAAGTTATGTAAACAGCACCAGTGATAGTCTTTACTGAGTTCAATATATTGCTTGTCTGTATAGAATCGACCATTTACACGCTTAAGAGTTCATCTTTTAAATTATGTCCAAGGCTACAATCAAGGAACAAAAGAACACACAAACAAAAAAGCCTCTTGCCCCACTTAGGTACCACCTAGAAGTTGCTAATTTAAAGTTCTTTAATAGACAAGTAACTCTGCTGAGGTCACTTATCTGAAGGAGGTGAAGATTTCAATCAAGAATTCCTGTTTCTTCCTAGTCTTATATATGGTGCATCCAAAGTCAGCCAGAAGTCACGTAAGTTAAAGCTACTTGGCAGGCTCAAAACAATAATATTAGTAATAATTCTAGTAATTTTGTCATCGTTCAGTTAATGGTGCTCATAGCATGTGCCGGGCACTGAATCACATGCCAGGTCATGACCCACGACCATCCTTGAAGGAGATATTATTTCCCTCGTTTCCACATCGGGAAACATGTGTGGTGATGACAGTAACGTTCCTATGGTCACACACGTGACACGTAGGAAAGCTGAGCATTGAACCCAGTCCTGAATGAACTGAAAGCCCATCTCTTTTCTTATCACCCATCCATGGCTTGTCTTCATTAAAGAAAAAGTTTATTCGGTTAAATACCAATTAAAAATAGAAAACAAACAACATCAAAATAGACTAGAAATGAAGAAGGATAAAAACTGAGGACTGTCTGGTAGTAGTAATTCACAGTCGCTTAGGGAAAACCCTACAACATCACCATTCCTTGAAGAAAACAATGTAAAGCAGAGTCATCCGAACAACAAATCAACTCCTATTTACATTTAATGTGTATCTTTTAATGAAAACTGAATACACAGTAGAGGTTAAAAAAAATGTCAGAGAGACTAAATCTAATATTGCATCAGAAACTAAGTTAGAGTCCATACTATACAAAACTAGTAACATTACTGTGAAAACCCTTTAGCTAATATAATACCACGTGACCAAAAACTACAATGACAAATGACATCAGTCGATATCATAAATGAATATGAATCCTGCAGGATATGCTTCTTCTGTTCACCAGTCAGAATAATTGCTTTTCTTCCTAAATGATGACGTGCTGATATTGATAACTTTGTAATTATAGAATAATTGTCTTCTTATTAATTTAATCTTTGTGACTTGAGTGACTGTTACCACTCTAAAACAATACTAAGTTTTTTTTAAAAAAGAACAAACAACTGTACCTTTTCCACTTATCAACTGCATGTATGTTTGCATGTCTCTCGAGTAAAAATTCCACCATTTTCTGGCTGTTCTTATGCACAGCAACTAAAAGTGGTGTAAAATCAAACTGTAAAACAGAGAAAACAATTTATAGTTTAAAAAACTACATAGTTCTAAATTGAATTTGAAAACTCATAAAAGATCCTCTAAACTTGAACATACACTAGAGAAAGTAAATACAAAGTAGCCCTCTGTGCTGTCATCTGCGGCTCTTCCCTTTAAAATACCCTCCTCCTTCCTCTCCAACAGATGAACTTCACCTCACTCTCCAGAGCTCCCTTCAAACACTGACAGTCCTGGTTCCAAGAATCTGTGCTCCTATCACAGTCTCTATCACACTAGACTGCAGTTATTTTATCGTTCCCCGTCTGAACCCGGAGCTTTCTGAGGGCAGGGGCTATTCTTCACCCCTGTATCTCCAAGCTCGAAAACATAGACACAAATGCTTTAAGTCGTTTTATTGAATTGATAACCTAAATAACTATTTCTGGGGTAGTGTTTGTTACATTGTATTCCAAAGAATATGTACTTTACCAGAAATCATTTACTGTGCCCCAGTAGGAAGATTCCAGAAAGATCACCTGTGTTTGAGAAGTATTATAAAACTGTGCTCTATATGCCCATTACTAAAGAAGTGTTTCAGGCTGCTTAATCCCGATCTGACAATACTTTTCTGTGGCAAACGTTAACGTCTGAAACATCATAGAATATTAGGGATACAATTTGGAGAGTTTTCCAACAGAGGTGAAGGTTTTCTGCAGCTTATACAAACTTGCTTGCTTCTCTTCTATCAGTGTTCTCAGTATCCCAAATGTCAACTTCAGGCTCTCCTGCTCCAAAAGGGTCACTAAGGAAATGGATTCTAAATTAAAAAGAGTTAGGCTTCAAATGATCTTTGATTGCTTATCACTAAATGGTCCATGGGTTTTCTCCAATTGTGAGACAATAAGTTTTTATCTTAGCTGTTGATAAACTCAATATGAAATTGCATTTCAGTTACAATGATAATCTTGGGACCCCAATGCCTACCTACTTTTTGAAAAAATCTGTTTTTATTTTGGTTCTAGTTTAATTTCTATTTAAAATTATTGTATAACTCACGCAAAATATAAATCAGAAATAAAATATCATGGCTTCTCAGTTAACGTTTTAATACTGATCTACATGGATTATTTTTAGCATAACGAAAGCGACTAAACCACTTGCATGTTTAAGGAACTATGTTGAGGAGGAAGGTGGAATACTGTCTGGAATATGCGTAACATCTACAATTATACCCATAAGACTTAAAGACATTTCAATGGGTATGATTATTTATAGGACGTATAATGAAAAAGACGGTCTTTTTAATTTATTTTTATTTTTTTAAAGAAAAACAACTTAGGAATTCCAGCTTGAAAAACTCACTATCATTCTAAGGAGATTAATATAAAATACATATAATAAACCAATATAGAATGTCTTGAAAATCTTGAAATGTTTATCAAAATATTCTGTAAAAGAGGAATCGCACACTCCAGTGCTTCCGGAGGCAAAGAAGGTGACCCAAATAAGTGAAGAACCCCGGTGGGGACAGCAGCACACTAGAGAACACATGTCTCATAAAGAGGCACAGCCTCGCCACAGGACACCCAACTGTAGTCGGGAGTCAAGGGGACCAGGCTGGATTCTTTAAGAGAAGCTTGACATCCTTATTTCTTCATGAGTCTCCAAAACTTTCCATGTTGACTCAACATACGTAGGGAAAGTAAATATCTAGGAGCCACAATTAGTCTATAGCCATTTGGCATTTCATATTTGCTGTTTCCAAATGCTTGTGTCTAATGCGAATATTTGCACGTAAAATCTTTCCGGTTTTTAGTATCATATGCTTCATTAAAAAATGGGGCCCCAACATGCAATACAAGTGTCACTGAGACTCATACCCACTTCAAGAATTTTTCCAACTCTTATTCAAAGCACTATCTATTTTTATTTACTTTTTATAGATTGTTAATCCAATGGATAATTACACTATAGGACTCCTGACACTACATTAGTAACACTTCCCATCTGTATTAGTACTAACTTCATGGGATTTGATCTTTAAACCTACCATCGTGATTATGCCACGGTTGTATGAATGTCACAGACATACTGAGAGAGTTTATCACACACTTTGGATCATTGCAGCATCATTTACGGTGGCCAAGGAATGGAAACAACCGAACTGTCCTTCAACAGATGACTGGATAAAGAAGATGTAGTATGTATACACAATGGAATATTACTCTACCATGGAAAAATGAAATGCTGCCATTTGGGGCAACACAGATCAGATAGATCATGAGATTATTATGCTATGTGACATAAATGAGACAAAAAAAAGTCGGGACCATATGATTTCACTCATTTGTGAGATATGAAACTGAAAGCAACAGATGAACAAGACAAAGAACCAAAACTCATAGACACAGACAACAGTTTCGTGGTTACCAGAGGGTGAGGTGGGACAGTGGATAGTAGAGGAGGGTTCGGGGATAGTAGTAGAGTCAAATATATGGTGAAGGCAGGAGAACTGACTCTGGGTGGTGAACACATAATATGACATATAGATGACGCATTATAAAAATGTACACTTGAAACCTATTTAAATACAATAACCATTGTCATCCCAACAAATTTAATTAAAAAACAAAGAAAACTGGAGATTTACAGAACAACAGGCAAAAAAGTAGGTTCACAATTTCCTATTACTGCAGGAAAACCCTGCTTGCAGTAAGCATTTGTTGATCTCACAACCTGAGCACAAACAAACATGCAAAATTCTTAAAGGGCCCGATTCAACGCATCAGGGGACCACCCATCAGCAAATTTCTCAAGAATCCCTGAGCACCAGTGAATGACTGATGGCTGAAAGGGAAAACGTGTTCTTCTTTAAGCCAGTAGATACTGCCATTGATATTTCCTTCCACTTCTCGAGCCCAGAGGTACAGACAGTTCAAAAGTCAGGCGAAGAGTGTTGGGAAGGAGAGAGCCGAAGGAAAATCACCTCTCATACGCCACCTCTTCCAGAGATTTCTTAAGTATTTGAGATCTGCGATTTGATATGCTGCACTAGTAGTTCTTAACCAAGAGTTGTATCAGAATCTCAGGGAAGTCTTTCTAAATGACACATGTCCAGGCCTTATTAGCTTTACTCAGTCAAAACCTTCAGGGAAGAGCCTAGCTTGTAAGTGGCTGTAAATGTTTTGAAAGTTCCTAGGGTGGGTGTGGTTCGCCAGCACAAGTCTAGCCGAGAACTCGTCCAGTAGACGATCACTTCGGTCTCTTCTCTCGCCTATGTCGCCAATTTCCTCTGACATTGAGGATTAGGCCAAATAAAAGTGGAAGAGGCATGTCACTTATGAAAACCACACTTAATTTCCTGGGTAGGAGTGGCAACGGGATTAATAAACTCAAAATGCAACTTGATTTCCTTATTGCTAAACTCCTTACTTCTCATGGGACGTCTAGACTTCACAGCAGAGTTTAGACTCTTACCGAGGAGGCTCTTCCTGCCAGAACAGGATGATACGTCACTTAATTATCTGTCCTTCCCTCGTTTCCCACTTAATTGCCACCTGTTCACTGCAATCTGGTGGATTCGGAGCCTTCCTCGTTGTGGTCTCAGGGAAGTTTACAACTCACTGACTCTCTCTCCCAAAGTAAGGATTGTTATCCCCCAACACTTAAGAGGACCTTGACTGAGCATATAAACTGAAGGAAAACTAAAATAAAAAAACAACAACCTCATTTTATTAATTAAATTAATTGGGGTGACATTGGTTAGTAAAATTATGTTGGTTGCAAGTGTCATTTCTATAATACATCATCTGTGTATTGTATTGTGTGTTCACTATCAGAGTCAGTTCTCCTTCCATCACCATATATTTGACCCCCTTTTCTCTCTTCTTCCGACCCCTCCCCCCTTTACCCTCCGGTAAATATTGTACAGTTGTCTATGTCCATGAGTTTTTGAAAAACCTCTTCTTGTTATTTCCCCTCAAAAGTCAAATTTCCAAATTGCCCTGCATATTTCGGATTGTTATTTCCTTTCCATTTCCTTTTTCCCTCTTAGGCTTTGGCCAATGAGAGCTAAATCGCTTTATATAAATCACTTGTTTATAAATAGCAACTTGTCAACAGCAGGAAGATTTCTATGACATTGTAAAATGCCTTTGCTTGTTGGAGTTTTAAGGTAATGCCGATTTCAAAGACAAATTTTGCTTTCCTGCATTGTTTTGCCTTAATTGGAAAACAACTCGAACGTGAAAAAAACACTTAAAAAAGGAAGTGTTGCCTGTAACCAGTTGTGTTTTCACAACTAATTTGTCGTAAGTGCATAAAGGAGAGCTGTACCCTCTACTGCTACTTTAGAGGTATCATCATGTAAAGTGAAATTTCAGAAAATTAAGTTCCAACTGTTTGCATTCAGGGAACGCTTGAGCTTCCAAAGATGTAAAATTGACTTTTCCTGTGTCAACCAAGGGCGTTCCTGCTGGGTGGCAGTGGCCAGACGTGATGTATGTCCAGGAACAAAAAGGGGTGAACGCGTCCCCATCACCTGCTCCCTCTGTACACCTACAACCCGCCCAGCGTCTCCACGAGGCTGAGCAAGAGCCCCACTCCGAGGTGGAGACCCCAAGGGGGCCGTGGCTGGCAGAGTGGCTACGAGCACAGGCGCATGCCCTTGCTGGATGTCCAGACGTGACTGGCCCTCTTGCCCCAATCTTCAGAACCCCCGAGGCCTGGGCTGCTCAGGGCCTGTGTCCTGCTGCTTCCCCTCCCCACCTGCACACCCCCAGCTCCCCAGCGGGACCCAGGTTCCACTCCTCCACCCACCCACCCCCAGGAGCACCCATCTCCTAGGCCCTGCCCTGCAGCAGCCACCCCCACATACTTCCCTTCCCCCAGGCCTTCAGTCCTTGGTGGGCTCTGAGCCTGGCACCCACTCCTATGCAGTAACAGGACTGTTACAGGACAGAGCTGGGCCCTTTCTGTGGGCACCCCATTTCCCCTGCCTGACTTGGCTTTGGACTTGATTCTATGGCGACAGGGCCCGATGTACAGCATGCAGTATATATCGACTAGAAATAAAATGCTTGTGGCTGAAACACATGTATTACAAGTATTGTGTAAATACAGTCTGTGGATCTATACCTCATTGGTTGCTTCCATATCTGCCTGGTATTGCAGCAGCTGTTCAGCTATCGCAGTGTTGTGCCCCATGGCCGCGTAGTGGAGAGCCGTGTTGCTACGGAAGTCCTTCATATTTGGGTCCGCTCCATGTTTTAGTAGGATTGTTGCACACTGCTCTTCCTGGCACTCCACGGCCTGTCAGGATTACGTCATTAAATAAACGGTAAATTTGGGGAATTCAAAGTAAGCATTCCACAAGTTTCCACCATTTGTTATAGTTAATTAAGATACATTCATTCTTATTCTAAATACTGAAATCAAATCCATCTCCTGTTGACAGAGCAGGCTACCACATACCTTCATTAGAGCCGTCCTGTTTTTGTTGTCACCGAAATTCATCTGGCATTTTTTCTCTGCTAGAAGAGTCACCACTTCCGGATGGCCAAAGGCGCAGGCCAAATGGAGAGCAGTCCTGTAAGGGTGAGAGGACATTTAGGACATTACAGGGCACTGTCTCAAACATGCAGTTCTGCACGCAATTGTAAACATGACGCACTACTCCAATGCCTTCAAACCCAACATGGAGTTTTCTTCTGCACAAAGGACAATATTCACGAGCTCTTGTTACTCGCCACACTAATGAAAGAGCAGCCTGTGTGACTACAGAGAGCATGACGTGGGGAATCAGCTCAACTCGGGTTTGCTCCTAATTGAACTACCACTTATTAGCTGTCCCTTAGCCTTTGTGTGCCTCCCTTTCCTCATCAACAAAAGGGGCATAAAAACAGTAGTTAACATCACAGGACACTGTTGTTGGCTTAAATGGGAATCTATGCAAAGTGTTTACTTAGCTTCCTAGCACAAAACACACAGCTCAATAACTGTTTGGTAATATTATCAGAACTATTACCATCACTACTACTTTACAAGACAACATTTCAATTAAGTAAAATGATATCATTCTACCCACTTTGCAGCCATATTTTAAGGAGTAAGAAAGAACACTGCACTGCACTGGTTCTAAGATGCTTCTTTTTTCATATTTTAACACCTCTCACCCTGGAAGGTAATGTATAGTTCAGAACGCCTTGAAAGTATAGTTGGCAGCATTTAAATAATTTCTTACTGGTACTTACGAGAACGGGCATCCTACCTCCCGTGGTGCCCGACGTGAAGTGAAATAATGGAAACACACCAGACCTTCCACAGTTCTCGTCATAAGTTGGCATCTAAGTAAATGTTCATTCTTAAGAACCTCATGGGGAAAGAGGACTAAAATCACAAAGTAATTCTTGTTTTGATTTTCAAGAAACTTGAAGCCAAAGGAGACTCAGGATTCAAGTGACTAGGGATGGCTCATTTCATTGACTGTTTAGATTCATAGATTATATGAAAATCGGATGATTTCCAATGATCAATATTCATATTTAATACTATTGTACACTAGCTAAACAGCAAGTTTAGTCACTGTTCACAATGTCCTAACTGTAGAAATCCTTTTGTTTGAAATGAGGGAGGAAAAGCTTCAATTGAGATTAGGTACTAATACTTTCATTTACAATTTTTTATTTTGCTCCTTCTAGGCAAGATAAAGTTTTTAAGGATGAAAAGGGCCTGAGAGACAGATTCTGAGAGTCCTGAGTAGACTGTGTCTGCTGCGTCACAGTTATTCAGGGTATATTTGATGAATGAATGGATTGGAAGAATGGATAACTAGAGCTGGAGAGTTCAATATTTTTAAACACAATTTTTATAGTAAAGCGGTACTTCTGCAATAGTAATGATCACTTATATGTGCTATTGTTGATTTCCATAAAGACAGAACCAAAATGATTAATCAAAAATTATTTAATATTATAGGTAATGAAGCTCTATATAATAAAAAAAAAAGTAAGTGTATTTACAACTATACATATATGAACTTCTACAGGCACAGATAAAAAGACTGCCTTTACTTCTGAAGAGGCTAAAAGTTGCCAGAAAATACCAATCGTTAAAAAAACAAAAATAAAATGTAGAAAACAGACATTGTTTTAATCTATTTTAGTTGTTTACAAGATTCTTATTTCTGGGAATAATGAAATATTACCTGGGATTACTTTATTAATAATAAACTGTTACTAGAATTTCTGTATATGTTCAGTGTAGACATCAGATTTTTTAAAAAGGAAAATGTCACAGTACAAATACTCAGATATCAAGTTTGCACATATTTTTGGCTAAAATAACATCACAGTCTGTGTGTGTGTATAATCAAAGGAATGCTTTTCTCCTTTTCCGATCTACCAAAGTACATCTTTGCACGTACACATGTACGTATTTTCCATACCACCTTCAACTGTCTCAGGTAATTCCATCCTACGGATGCACTGCAATTTATTTACGAAATCCGTTGATGTGAGTTCTTCACAATACATTGATATTGTAAGCAGTGCTGAGAAAAACAAATTGTATGTGATTTATCTAATTATTTCATAAAGATATTTTAGTACTTGGAATTGATGGGTAAAGGGAATATACATTTTTAAATGTGGTACTTATCACCAAACTGCCTGTTTGAAAAGTCAGAAGCAACTTAAATTTGAAGCAGCAGTACAAATACCATGGCTCTTCGTTTTCTCACCCTTTGAGGATGGAAAAGGTTTTTCATTTTTCTTTCAACTTTAATTCCTTTATTTTACCTGGGACACTAAATATTGGTCACTGAAAGATACACAGAAAGAACTTGGTCCAATTCAAAATTCGAGTGCTTTTTTTTTGTTGTTTTCAGAGACTTCGCTATAAAACAAAGATACACTTTTTCTCTGATATACGTATGCCGTACATAATTTGGAAGTACATTTTCTTTTAATTTATTATTTTCTGATATACAGAGACTTTTCATTTCTTATATTGCTCAACCAACCTTCTGAACTCTTGCTTTTGAAGTCTTTGCCAACATAAAAAGTCTATAAATAGGCATTTCTGTTTTCTTCTGGTACTTTCCCCATTTCATATATTTATAATTTTTAATCTATAGTACATCTGGAACTTATTTTTGTGGTATGAAAATCTAACGAATTTCCCCCAAATAATTAACAGGTATTTCTCCATCATTCACGAGGAATTCATCTTTTCTACTAACGTGAAATGTCACCACTATCCAGCTCTAGCATCTGACATATATTAGGGTGTTTGGGCATTTTCTGCTATATTCCAATCATTTATCTCTCTTTTCAGCTCTTAGTAAGGAAATTGTGGCAATAGAGCGCCTGTTGACACCTAGAAGGGCAATTCTTTGTCTACTGTACCAAATACAAAATGATCCTTAATTTTATCACTCCAATCAAAGAGACTACATGTGCAGCCCAAAACTTTTAAAACCCTGCGAGTTTAGTCGGCTTATGTAAAACATAACTAGAGGCAGAGCACAGACGGTGAGAAAACAAGTGTTCCTAGACTGACCACAGCATCTGCCACTGGAAGCTTCCCTTCTAAGGCCCCTCAATAGACACCACACATACCTGGGTGTGCACTGATGTAAAACGGACACTGGGTTTTAGCTGAACTTTTAGCCCACAAGTTGCTCTATTATGGGTATTCGTTTTCTCATTATGCACTTTTCTATAGTATTTAACAATATGGTCTCAAACTGTGCACATCAAAACTAAAATGCTGTATATACTTCTTTTCATCTCTATTATTGATATTTAGTTAAATTTCTTTAAAATTGTCAGTAAAGTGCTTTATAAGGGGAATTATGAGTGACGGGTCCTTGAGATTTTGTTCCTGGTGCTCACAAAGTCGGCCTGGGCAGTGGCCCCCAGGTAAGGTCCCACCCGCGAGGGAACCCAGCACAGCCCTGGGTGACAGGAGGGCTGAGCTCCACCTGGATGAGCCGGGCGGGTGAGCCCCTCTCCCAGGTCCCCCCAGCCTCCTCCGGGCCCGCCCGTGGCCACTGGCCTCGCAGTCCTTCTCACCTCTTCTTCCTGTCTCTGTCATTCAATGTCTCTGGATGGAGCGAGAGAAGCCTCTGCACTTCTGATACGTCGCCCCTGTAGGCAGCTTTGTGGATTTCTTGGAGGTCTCTGCCTCGGATGCGGCACCTGGACTCCAAGGAGATGCCATCTCCAGTCTCAGGCTGCCGGCCAACATCACCGCTCTGTGGTCTCTTTCTGAAAACCGAGCGGGACCTGACCTTCGGAGGCCCGAAGCCAAAAAGCTTCTTCATGGCCAAGCCTAAGGGCTTCAGAACCTCCTCGGCACTTCTCACGCTTTTTTTCTCCCGAGCCCAACCAACAGCAGACTCTAGAGCAACCAACTCCCTGTCGCCACAATATCCCAGCAGCGAGGTAGGCAGTTTGGAATCTCTCAGCCCAGAATGGCTGTAACCAAGCAACGGTGCACGGGTCAGAGGCTGACGTCATTGTGCATGCGCACAGAAGCCCGGTGGCCAAGGTCAGGGGCACCCAGAGCTCACGTGCAAGGCCCAGGCGTCGCAAGTTTCAGAGATTGCTCGTGGGCAGCGCTGAGTTCCATTCAGTCCTTGGTGGGCGTTGGCCCAGTCTTTTGCTGGGTCGTATGAGCAAAACGTAATAGGAAAATTCATTTCCTGAATTAAGAAAGCAGACATGTAACAGGCAGAGAACTTGGGGGAAGCAAGAAAAAGACAAAAAAAAAAAATTTACCCTAAATCTGAAATCTATTAATTTCGATGTATTAAATAGAAAAGTATTTAAAAGCTTGATTCCCAGAGATAGCTCTTTTGCATTTTGAAATGTTTTATTTTCAACCTCAGTATCTATCACCTTAGATCAAATAAGCTACTTAAAAAATTGGAGTATACTTCGTACTTATCCGCTTTTTGAATAAGGCCTGTGAAACTAGAAATCTCTCTTTTCAGTATATATGTTAAGAGAGAAAGGATATTTGCTCCTTTTGCTTCAGGATTTCACCAATTTCTTCAGTCTTGAATGGCCAGAAAAGATCCACCTTTCCAATCCTTTAGTGGGTACTATAGTCATTTGTCAATTTATGACAACTGGACCAGTATTATAGCCGATCTTTGATTTTCAAACACTTTTTTAAAAACCCACCTTAAATTTGTCACTTAAATCCTTCTATTGTCTTTCCAAAGGCGAGTTTGCATTAGGTTAATGTGTACAATGATTTTGCCAATATTTGAGTATTTAATCATCTTTTTGTCCTTATAAAACTGAGTGGGAAATATAAAAATGAATTTACCAATACCCAGAAGCATAGATCGTACAGACATAATACAATTATTAAACTTAGACATAATTAGACATTCTAAGAAACATCCTTACGTCAAGTGAAACAAATTAAAGAAAATATGTAAATCATTAGAAATAAGTCATGGAAGATTATAGCTGAAAATTGAGGATAAACCAGTAATAGCTTTGACAACTTTCTTAGGATGAAAGCCTTACATTATAACACGTTAAGGCTACTATTAAGTTTTTGTGCTTTTAAGTTGCATATACATTTGAACCTAAAATGCTATGAACTAGTAATCACTTCTCCTTAATCACTACGTAAGTTTGACAGCTAGTGGAAAAAGTATCTACTATTTTTCTAATCTACCATTTCAGAAGGAAAGAGTCCAATTTTAGCTGTTGCATTTTTCTGAGTTTTCAGAAATAGATTCCAGCAGACAAAGACTGTTTCTGATGCTCGGGAGAATATTTTGGCCCTTTGTCACAAGCACTGAGTGCAAGTTTTCGGTAGTGCTTCTATACATCATGTACCTCCTAAGTAGTGTACATAGCTGTTTCCAAGTGCAGACATTTTTCCATCTTTGAAACTTAGCAAGTTACGATTCTACATGACAAAATATTTCACTCTAGATGAAGAGTATTTTTCAGATTTTATACGTTATGCTTGAATGGAGTATTATTTTCCTTGTACTTCCAATGTGCATTATTATGCAAAAGCTCAACTTACATTTTCTTTCAATCTGGGGCTTTGCTATGCATTCTTTTAGAGGTGTATTTTGATGAACTTAAGTTTGTAAAGTTTTGAAATCCCGTTTTTCTCCTCTTTCTCCTCCTTCTCCATCTTCTCCTCCTCTTCCCCTTCGTTCTCCATTTTTGGTTAGAGCTCTCTGTGTCTTCTCTAAGAAAATTTTGCCTTTTCCAAGATTACAAAAAAATTCATCCCTGTGCTGTTCTCTAAATAGATACCGTGTTTCCCTGAAAATAAGACCTAGCTGGACAATCAGTTGTAATGCGTCATTAGGAGCAAAAATTAATATAAGACCCAGTCTTATGTTACTGTAATGTAAGACAGGGTCTTATATAACATAATGTAATATACTATAATACCCAGTCTTGTATCAATTTTTGCTCCAATACATGCAATAGAGCTGGTTGTCCGGCTAGGTCTAATTTTGGGTGAAACACGGTAGTTTTGTTTTTCCATTTGATCCATAAACTTGTGTTTGTCAGGAAGTATGCCAAGAGATTCATTTTCTTTCCATAATAGTTGTCTGGTTTTTCCAGCATCATTAGTAAAAAGACTATCCTTTCCCTAATTAATTTGGATTAACTTGGCACCTCTGTCAAAGAATCAGTTAACAATTTATGTGTGGCTTTTTTCTGATCATTGATCTTATTATCTGTACTAAAGCCAATACCACACTGCCTTGATTATTAAAGCTGTACAGTAATTCTTGAAATTAGGTGGTGTAAGTTGTCCAACATTTTTCTTGTTTTTCAAATTGTTTTTGCTATTCTAGTTTCTTTAGATTTAAATATTCATTTTAGAATCACCTGTCAATTTATCCAAAAAGAGAGAGTGACAGAGAGAGAGAGAGAAGGACTTTTGGGATCATGACTAGTTTATGGTGAATCTACAGATCAATTTGGAAAATAGGTATTTTAGCAATATGGATTCTTCCATCTGTGAACAGAGTCTATGTGTGTATTGATTTATGTCCTTAATTGGTCTCAAGAATATCTTATAGATTTAGGCATATTTACTTCCAAGTATTGTTTATTTTTATGGCATTTTGAATAATACTAATTTTAAATTTCTTTCCCATGTTATTCTAATTCATAAAAATGCAATTGATTTTGGTAAACTTAACTTATATAGGGTAACTTGATTACGTTCATTTATTACTTCTTGCAGATTTTAGTAGTATATCTATACAACTGTGGGAAGGGCACGTAAAAGCCATTTTATTTCTTCTGACATAAAATGATATAATCATTTTATATAATCTTTATTCTCCTGATATAATCTTTATTTCTTACTTGTCATATTATATTGGTTGAAAACATCCAGAAAAACGTGGGAAAACATACTAAGTGCAGGATCCCTGCCTTGTTCCCAACTCTGTGGGAAACATCAAGTATAATAATTATCTGGAGGCATTTCATAGCGGTTTCTATCAGGTTGTGAAAGATCCTCTCTACTCTGAGTAAGCCGAGATGCTCTATCGTGAATAGATACTGAATTGTGTCATACAATGTTCATCCATCTTTTAAGATTATCATGCCATTTCTTACTTTAATATAAGTCTCTTTATGTTGAATGACTTCTTAACATGACACCAACGTTGCATTCCTAGGCTGACTCACATTTGATCATGTCTTATGATTATTTTCAATATTGCTCTGTTCTGTGACTATTTTGTCAATATTTGTTCCAGTGATCATGGGAGATATGGGTCTGCACTTCCATTTACTTGTAACATCTTTCTCAAGTTTTCATATCAGGGTTCTGTTGCCTTCAGGAAATGAGCTGGTCAATAATCCTCCTCTTCTATTTTCTGAAATTTATGACGTATAACTAATATCATTTCTTCATTTTCCCCTTCAATATTTTCAGAATTCACCAGTGAAGTCATTGGGGCCTTCAGTTTTTCTGGGAAGGCTTTGTATTTCAAATTCATTTTCTTTAACAAATGTAAGACCATTCAGATGTCGTGTTTCTTACTGCATCAGTCTAGGTATGTCTTATCTTACAAGGAATTTACCCATATTCATAAGTGGCCATTAATTATTTCCTTAGCATCATTTTAAAGCTCCCAGTGATGTCTCCTGTGCAATTCTTGATATTGATCATGTGTATCACATCCTTTTATGTCTTGCTCAAGGGATTACTGATGACATCATATTCTTCCAAGAACCAAATTTTTGCTTTCTGAATTTTCTTTATGCGTTCTCCATTTACTAATTCATTGATTTCTTCTCTTTATTGCTTCTTGTTTTCTACTTGGACTTTAATTTTCTTTCCATTTTCAAGCTTTTTAATGTGGTAGTTCAAGCCATGGATTTAAATATTTATTCTTTTCTCTGAAAGCCTTTAATGTTATACATTTTGTTTTAAATGCAGTTTTAATGATACCCAGAAATTTTCATACAATGTATGTTCATTACCATTCATTTCAAAATAAGTTCCTATTTGCCTTGTGATTTCTTCTTTGACTAGGGATCAAACAATGGCTTTATTTCCTCTTTCTTTTTAAAGACTACTTTAACTGGGCATAGAATTCTATGTTGACATGGTTATTTTCTTTCAGCACTTTGAAAATGTCATTCCATCGTCTTCTTGATGTAATGCTTGGATTAGAATTCAGCCTTCCCTGTTACATAGTTCTTCTCTATAAAATCTGCCCTTTTTATTTCTCTCTCTCCTTTTTGAGATTTCTTTTCTTTATGATTGGTTTTCAGGAATTTGACTATGAGGTGGTTGTGTATGATGTGTTTTCTGTTCAGCCCTCTAAGGTTCCCTTTGAGCTGTTGAACCTGTTTGTGATTTTCCATCATATTTGAAAATATTTTAACCTTTATTTCTTCAAATATGTTCTTGCCACGTTGTGTCTCTCCTCACTTTCCGGTGCTCCAACTTGTTATTTTTAGTTGGTTTATAAAATGGCAATATTCTTCAAGTTTGTATTTTATCATTAATGAATTTGAATTTATTGACACCTTTAATTGACACTTCTCTGTAGCCCATATTTTATTGAAAAAAAATGCTGTTTCTACCTATGTGAGATTCCTGGTAAGCTCAGGGAAATTCTACTATGTGGAGCTTATTATTTATGATTTCATGTGTGAAAATGTTTAAATATTTCAGTCCAAATATTTTTGTCATCATTGTCATTATTTCATTGACATTGTCATTCTTAGACAAATATTTTATGCCATAAAACTCAGCAAACAAGTTGTTTCTATTTCTGATTATCTTGAATGTTTTGCCAAACCAAATGGAGATATTGCAAAATAACAGGTGTTTTCTATTTCATTCCATTCAATACAAATGCAAATTCATCCCCAGGAAGCTCATCAAAAAATTCTTCTCAAAAGGGAGGAAATTACAAAACACAGTTATAACATTTCAAACTTAAACCAGATACACCGAGCTCTCTGTGTTTAATTCACATCTTTCCTCGCTTTGGTAGTAACAAATTCCATGGCTTCCTATTTATCCACTCTGTTTTTAATAATTCCAATTTGCTAAAGGCTTCAAAACTTTCAGTTTCCAAGGTGTTCCCTTCATCGAACGCTTTGATTGAAGATTCACAAATGGTTTTGAAGAGATTGCAGCAAAAATGAATAGAAGACTCACTCACAAGCTACTTCAATACTACTGTAAGGCACTAGATTGGTTTTCAAAGTAGTTCTTCAAAGAACTACTTGTAAAATCTGGCTCATGCCCGACAGCCAAGAGGAAAAGTTCATACAGTCATGCTTCTAAATCAACCTCAGCTTAAGCACCAAATGTTTGTTGTGCACTTCCTTTAGGTATTTTATTTGCTCATCAAACTCCTTCTTCATGTATTCTGCAGATAACATCTTTGGTTCTCCATTCGTATTGACAAATGATGCCTATTTTGGATGGTACAGGTCATTAATAAATTTCCTATGCAATCGGTAACTCTGTTACCTTCAGCCAGAACTGGTTTTCTACTGTTGTCCTGGTATACAACTCTAATTTAAATTTGTCCTAGATGTCTTCTTTGAAGTGCATTATTATGATTAATAGGTGAATAATAAGAAGCTTTGGCTGGTTTGATATAAATCTGCTTTTTACTTTCAGATTCTGCCAAGTTCTGGTCTGTGGATGTGAATGACACAGGTGCACTGAACAGAATTCTCACTTGAATATGTGGTTAACTCTGAAGATCACCCGCTGATAAACCACCTCCATTCCAGGTCCTTTACAGACGCTAGGTTACTAACAATTCCCTTTCATTGGCAGTGGGCAGAACACTCACTAAATAAAATGAAGTGTGCTCAGACACGAGTGGTTAGAGACACCTATCTCTTCATTGGACTTTTTATTGGTGAAGCCATGCCAACCACTTTAATAAATAAGCCCCAAGATTTTAGTGGTTTATCACAATGGAAGTGTATTTCTCCTTCATGTAACAGTCACTGAAGATGTGACTGGTCACTGAGCAGTTATCTTGCCCCTGGTGATTCAGAGACCCAAGCTCCTGGTAACTTACGTTGCCATATTTCAAATAGGCTCCCCTGTTGCCTCTGTCTAGATGGTGAACCAGACCGAGAACTTCTTAAAAGTCTTGGCCTGTAGGTGACACATACCACTTCTTCACATATTTTACAATTGTTTACTCGTCACACATTCAAGTTAAAAGGACTAGAAAATCCGTCCTTGATGTGGCTGTCATGTTTCAATTTCAGTTTTATATTATGGAAAGGTAACACAATTTTTGGTTGACAGCAAGCACTCAATGTCATTGATTCTTACCCTCACGTATTTCAGCAAGATGAATTCCCCAGATGGATCAATACTTAAATGCAAACAAGTAGGTAATTATAATAACAGGAAAAAAGGAAAATCTGTCATGTATGACACAAAATCCAGAGCTCATAGAAGAAAAGAATTAGTTAATTCAACTGAAAACACAGTGTTGGCAAGCAGCAATGTGGGTGAGGCAGGGTGGAGGCTCATGACGCAAAAGACGGCAAAACATAATCATTTCAATGTATCAATGGTTCCTGTACATCCAGAAGGAAATCCCCACAATCCAAAAGGAAAACTGGCAAAAGATAATAGAAGATAGTTCACCCAAAGAGGAAATATGATGATTCTAAGCATAAATTAAAAATAAAACCAAAATAATATGCCAATGGTACAAATCAAACACTTGACTGACTGACATTCTGAGATAGGCTATAGCAAAACAAAACCTCATACACCACTTATGAAGGTGTCAATTGATACAACCTCTACAGATCTTAATTAATCAATAGTTGTAGAAATTTAAAAGGGGGATACCCTTTGCCCTAGTAAACCTACTTCTAAAAATTATCTCATACACACAGTTCTTATTCTCTAAATAAGAGACAATCATTCATTCGACACTGCTTGTATCAGTAAAAGACTCTAAACCACTCGCAGGTCTATCAATAAGGTTATGTCTCATTAATCTATGTTTCACACATACACTGGAAAAATTATAGAGCAGTTTAAAAGAAGCAGATAAATTTATATGCACTTGCATGTTATGGTGAGCTCTTTGTACATCTTAGGGCAAAATGTAATTTGCATATACAAATGGTTCAATAATATTTATGAAAATATATATTTACATATATTTTGATATTCCTATAAATGCATAGAAAGAGTTGTGAGGACAAACACCCACTTTTTACCTTGTTCTTCAAATAGAGGAATGGGATAGAAAATGGTTTAGGGATCTGTTTTGCATTTTTTATTTTCAATTTTCATTGTATACAATTATTTCTAACATACATGTATATATTACATGAGTAGTTAGGAAAAATAATTGTAGTTAGAAAAAATAAATGACGTGAAAGCAGGTTCATTAAAGCCTTCCCTGAGAAACATGCCACCGGATGAGTCCCACGAAGGAAAAAGATGTCAATCACAGCACATGTATATCTGTGTGATTTGTATGTGTTTGCCTGGAACAAGCTAAAGTCTTCCAATAATGTGGATCGTGTAAGACAGGCACACATATTATTTGCCTTGAAAATGTTCCTTGTATTAACTGGACTCCTGAGAGGACAGGACACAGACGCAGATGGGGGTGGTCAGGCTACAGGGCAAATAATGTGCTGCCCAACAAAGCTCCGGCATCTGCATGCAAGTAGTCAGAGCTCAAACTGACTTCCTTGGAAATTCTCCTGGAAACTGTTGGGTAGGGTGGAGATGGGCAATACATCCAGCAGCTACTTTTGGTGATCTTGAGAAGATACCCACCAAGAAGGGCTCCTGATGGCTACCTGAGCTCAATTATGACAACAGAGCCTAGCAGCCATTGCTAAACAGGGGCCTCTCAGGCAAACTGCCCTTCAGGGAGAAGCCTGCTCTAAGCTGTGTGCCTCCCACACTGAACTGAACATTCTGCCTGCACTGCGTTCCTACCATCTGAGCTAACCTATACGAAGGAGATCCTGGAATTGCATTTCAACCAAAAGGATTGAGCTGTTCCTTCTTTCAATAAGAGCTGGAACTGCACAGCTATAACCCCATTAGCATTTATACCGACCAAACAGAGTGGCTCCATTCTGACCAATTAAGACTGTGATTTTTGGACCAATCAAATTGAGATTTGACATTCTCATGGGCATGAAGACCAATCAGGGACCAGGGGTGGGGACTTCTCTCTGTATAAGTCACACCCTCCAACCCCATCAGAGAGCACACTCTCCCTTGTTATTGAAGGCTGAGTTGACCTGGTTGGAGCTGAAATAGCGAAGACATCTCACCAAAGCCATCTCACCAAAGCAGGGCAGACCAGAGCTGAGTGGAGGAGAGCAGGTGGAGTGGGCCAGACCAGACTATAGCAGAGCAGAACTATCAAGCCAGAGAGGGGCCTTGCCCCAGGACCATCTCAAAGCCATGTAGACGCACAGCCGTGCTGTCGCTTAATTGAGCTGTAACACTATTGAGCTTCACCATAGCTCTGCTGTATCACAATTGAGCTGTTTACATTGAATAAACTTCCCTCTTTCCCCACACCACAAATTGTAAATCCTCTTGGCGTTGAATTAGCACCAATGACAATCAGTTGACACTTTGTTCATTGCCTCTCTTTCCAGGACATGAGCCTTGGTCCCTCTAAGGTGGTGTAAGAGGCAGATCCCAAGCCCAGTCTGGTCCTAGCTTGAAGGGAGCCTAAAACCAGAAGCAAGGCTAGAACCAGAAGCAAGTCTGTAACAGAAATGGAGTCCGGGCAAGGAGCTCTTTGGCAACCCCAGAGGGTTTCTTAGCAGTCGTCAGTCAGAACAGGGGTCAGAGACACTGGGGTCCTCAAAGGAAAGATGGGAGCAGAGCTAGAAGAAAGATTAGTATGGGAGCAGGGGCCAGATCCAAGCCACACAACTGGCCCTAAGTTACAGGTTTTATAAGCCTGAGATCCAGAGCCCTAAATTAAGATGAGACCAGCATTGGGGCAGGGCCCAGAGATATTCTGGTTGTCAGAGCACAAGCTCAGCCCAAGGCAAGCTGGGAGCCAACCCCATTCCTTGTGAATACTGGTTTCTGGCCTAGTTTTAAGGAGGAGAAACGTAGCCCCAATAGGTATAGGGATGTGGCCACTGTGGGTACCACTAATAAATTGCCTCATAAATTCCTTATTCTGGAGAGGAAACAACATCTCTTAGAAAACAAAACAAAAAAGTATGGGGGTGGGCGGAATGAAAACACTCTGTTGTGTAATTAGTAGGATAAACTTTTTTTTTTTTTTGCCAGGACTTTCCAACCATAGATTCTTCTCCTTTCCATCCGGTCAAGCTGTTTCCTGGGTGGGAATATGCCCAATGAGAAAAGGATAGGAGAACCATGTGATTTCACTGATATGTGGTATATAAACCGAAAGCAACAAAAGAACAAGACAAACAAATGAGAAACAGAAACTCATAGACACAGACAATGGTTTGGTGGTTGCCAGAGGGTAAGGGGGGTGGGAGATGAGGGTAAGGGGGATCGAATATATGGTGATGGAAGGAGAACTGACTCTGGGTGATGAACACACAGTGGGATTTATAGATGATGTAATACAGAATTGTACACCTGAAATCTACGTAATTTTACTAACAATTGTCACCCCAATAAACTTAGTAAAAAAAAAAAAAAGAAAAGGATAGGGAACAGGAAAATTCGTTTTTGTTTGTTTGTTTTGTTTTTTAAAAAATATTTATTAAATTTATTGGGATAACATTGATTAATAACATTCTGTAAATTTTAAGTGTACATCATAATTCATCTGTTCCTCAATTGTGTGCTCACCTCCTGAAGCCTATTTTCCTTCTGTTACCACATATTTGACCCCGTTTACCCTTTTGTCCTCTCCCCATTCCCCTCTGTAACTGCCATTCTGTTTTCTGTATCAGTGAATTTGTTTTGCTTGTTCCTGTTGCTTTTTGTTTATATCCCACACATGTTCTTTCTTAAGAGTCTCTGGGGAAGGAAGGGCACCAGGAGGGCAGTGGAACAAAGGAGAGTGGGAATGCTAAAAATTAGATAGGGCAGGCGCCAGGGAGCTGTGGGCCTGGATGAGAATGGCCCACGTAGTCTAGGAAGCTAAGCTCTCCTGCTTCATGGTAATCCAGATGGCACATGCACGAACCTGCCAAGCAGGAAGAAAAACAAATGTCTTCCCTGAGCTCCTTATGGAACATGGAGAGTAAACCATAGCTTTCAAGCCAGACTGCCTAACTCCTAGTTTCTCTCTGGATTTATTATTTCCTAGTTTATCATTTATCAAAAACCTTTTCTTTTTTTTTTTTCTTTTTTTCTTTTTCTTTCTTCATCTATTCCAGTTTGGTCTCAGCTGGACCTAGTTCAAGGGCGGGAAATCATGTTCCAAGGTTGGGCCAGAAAGATAACAGGGCAAGAGCACCTCCCTGTGGCTGAGTGGCAGAAGAGCAAGAACAGGCTGGCTTTTGAATCTACTCTAGGGAAGAGAGAAATGCAAGGAAATAATTGGTGGGAGGTGTAAGTTTTGTTTGGAGTTTTATCATTAAAGTAAGTGGCGCTTTCCTTAGATAATTGTTTCTTTAGCACCACAAGGTGACAGACCACGAGGTCTGAAATGCAGAGAGAATATAGGTTCAGGATAGCCAAGATTTTTAAAGCCATTAAATGTATTTTAGCATGAAATGAACACTATTGTATGCAATCAGTTTCTGTTTGCATAACCATCAGATATATGTTAGTGATTTTTTTTGTGTGTGGTATGACGGGAAAATAATGTTTAAGTGAATATATAAATTAAATCATCTCTACTGGCATTGTTAACCTAGAAGAAGTATTGCATAGACAGTAGTAAGAACAAGGACATTCAGTCTGTACTTTCAAATGGGACTTGATCATTTTAACATTGTTCATTGGCAGAACTTCTTACGACGTTAGCATAGATTATATGCTATTTAATAAAAGATGGCAACAATGAAGTTAATTGTTTTTCTGTTCAACATTTACTTGAAGAGAAAAATCCCAAAATGTGTCGGGATTTCTGATGCCAGGAAACCATGAAATGTAAGGGTATATTTACAGTCAGGTTGACTTAGCTCATGGTATTTGGCATATGTATAATTGCAATTTGCATTCCAGTTACTTAAACTTAGATATCCTTGATCAGGCTGAACATACTGTGAGTAGAAGATCTCTTTTTCCAATAAATAAGATGGAGAGAGTCTTTGGAGAATGGCCTCACTGAATTGGTAAGTTAGTTTTCTCCGGGTTTTGGTGATTCCCCCGTTCTTCCATAATTTCTCAGTGCTCTGGCCATTTTCTGGTAAGTCATAGTCTTCCGGTTGCCTTTTCTTTTTCCCCAAAGTTGGGCAAGTTTTTCTTTGTTTTTTGATACAAACTGAAAGATGCCTTTGGTTTTATCTACCCACTGAATACAAGCTGCCATCTCGGGATTACACAGGGATTCCTGAAGGTATTCGAACAGTCGGCGCTTCTTCCTGCCTTTTCCTCCCTTTTGCTGGAGAACAGCAGGTGGTACCAGTTGGTTTTCAGGGATGTTCTGCAGAGATTGGTGAATATTCCCTTCAAAATACAGGTCTGCAGCATTGTTAATTACTGTTCTCCAGTTACACACAGGTTCCTCTGCAGGCAACACACCATAGCAGTTGGGATTTCCTCTGACATGAGAACAGTGGTTGATGAAAGTCGGGTAGTTTTTGTAATCTGGGGAGTACTGAAGATCTCCAGCTGAATGTTGCCTCAGTACCTCAAAAGCATCTTCAAATGCTTGACCCAGCTTGTCTTGTTCAACACAAGCAATGTTTCATTAATAAATTGACAATTCTGTTCATCAGAGTCCGATCTAGCATCCACAAGTACCAGGTGGAAACAGGAAAATTCTTAAGTCACACATGCGGCCATGAAGGTCTAATACATGCCTCCTCTGGGCTTGAATATAAAACTCATCCTCATGTGAGTGCTGTCATGGACATTTCTCACTGCTACTTCTCTGTTATCCCGAGAATTTAAACTCTTTTCTGGACAGTATCTCCTCGACCACCCCTAAGATGTCCCCATCCTGTCTGTCTCACACACACTCATATGTGATGGTTATTCTTTGCCTACATGCATTCACCTCAGACAGAGCCTAATGCAAATACATCCTAGGGTTCCATATTTCTTGTATTGCAGAGATGCATTTGAGCAACAGTGGTCTTTTTTAAAAGGTTATGCTCCAAATTGAACTTCATTCTATGGCATGTAATGGTAGATTGAGCTTCTAAACTATTTTAAAATTGTCTGACATTTTGGAAATGACAAAGCTTATACTAAATAGGTCAATTGATGATAAAATCTGGAAAAATCTGTGCCTCTCAAATATACAGTAAACTACTCCTTGCTAATGACCCTTTTCAAGGGAGATGGGAATTCCACACCAAGCATATAGATGGTTTTCTAAGTGTAATGATTCTAATTGAGGCCTTCCATACTATGTGAATTGAAAATTCAGGAAATTGGCCATTTTGCTGCCAGTGATGTCCAAATCAGCTTGAGCACTGGAATTATATCAGTAAATTTTTAGACACAAGATTCTGCAGCTTCACTACAAACCTATTAAATCAGAATCTAGACCGCTGGGTTCCAGGAAATCTAAGGTTTTTAGACTCTCCTCAGTCATTCTGATAAACTGCTTAAACGATTGCCTTCTTGGTAACTGGAATATCTGCAAGTCTATTCACTGAATTCCTATGGTGTTCCACCTTCAAATCTTTTCTCCCATTGTCTATTGAACATTAAAATATAGGTCATTTAGAGAAAGTCAACACCTCAACTAGTCAAGTTATGTCACAATAGCCAATAATATACTTTAGTCTCTCCATTCTCTGAAAAATTTACATCACAAAGTACAGAAATTTGAAAGATGGAATGAGAATAAACATGTCATGTATAACTGTTGTCTTCATTAATCTTTCAGATTTCAAAATTTATCTTAGGTACTTTTTAATCATAAACTTTTATAAACTGATGCTGGAGTTTAAGAAAGTCTTCATTATAATCCAGATTTATCGTAACAAAGCAATTTACTTTGGTTGTGGAATTTGTTGGTTTGGGGCCCTGGATGTAACTCACAGCACACTGCAAAATGTATCTGGGTTGCCATCAGGGCAGAATAGAGAAGACGCTAATCGTAGAGCCTGCTTCACCACAGCAACTTTAAAAAATTACATAAAAGTGTCAAAATCAACCCTGACAGAACTCTAGAAAACAAGCCAAGCTTTGTATCAACAAAGTGAACACTAAATCTGGGAGAGAAAAAAAGCAACTTAAAAATGATAGAATGTTTTGTGACATTTTCATTTGCCTTTGTTCCAACCCACTGCCTGGTAAGGACAGTGCTGGTGGTGGTCTTCCAGAAGGGGGCCGGTATTCCTGATGTGGGACCCTGGGCTGTGTTTCAGAGGGTGCAGAACAGACCTTGTTCACAAAGAGTTATTTGTATGTTCTAACCTGTCTGAAAGCTAGAAGACTGACACAAAGCACTGCCCCCTTTTGACTACTTCAGAACTCACTCATGGTGAAGAGGCAGGCAGTCTGCAAAAGCAATGTAAGGCAAACTGACAACCCACAGCCAGTAAGGACAAAACATTATAGATTGAGGCACACAATAGACCAGTGAAAGCCATGGGTGAAGAGCTAGAGAGGGAGTATCTTTGTAAAATTGAGGTATTCAAAGGCACTCCTGGATGCTGGAAATTTAGACACACACATCCTCAAGGCAGGATGCCTGCTCAGGAAAGACACAAGAAAACTAAGTTTTCACCGTTGGCTGACTCTGGGCTCAGTGTAGCAGGACGTAAAGGCTAAGGAGGGCTTGTAAATGGCCTGGCTAAGCACTGAGGAGTGCCCCAGCCTAGGTTGAATTTGCAAAGCCAGGAAAAGGTTAGGATTTTTAAAATATTTTTAAATCTCTCTCTCTCTCTCTCTCTCTCTTTCTCTCTCTCTCTCTCTCTCTCTCTCTTTCTCTCTCTCTCTCTCTCTCTTTCTCTTCTTTTTCTTTTTCTTTTTTGTTTCTAATGTTCAAGAAAATTTAGGTCAAAACACTAGCTGAACAATAGCTAGAGGTACAGAGACTTAAGAGATCACAAATGATAAAGAACACAGACATGTAATATAGTTGATAAAGTTCATTGAACAAGCAGCTACAACCTACAAGCAACAGAAACCCTAAGGAGGGAGGAAACCTTGATTGAAAAGACTACATGATAATATTCAGGATGTCTAGTTTTCAATGAAAAATTACAAAGCGTGGAAAAAAATTTGGCCCATTCACACAAAAATTAAAGCTAACTGTCATTGTCTCTGAGGAAGCACACTGATTGGAATTACTAGACAAAGACTTTCAATCATATATCTCAAATATGTTGACATAGTTAAAGGAAGTCATAAGAATAATGTGTGAACAAATAGAAAATATCAATAAAGAGACACAAATTATTAAAAAGAGCCAAATACAAATCCTAGTGATGAGAAGTATAATAATTAAAATGAAAAGCTCACTACAGGATTTCAACAGCAGAATTGTATAAACAGAATAAAGAATCTGCAACCTGGAAAATAGACCTACTGAAATTGTTCAGTTGGAAGAGCAAAAAGGCAAAAGGATGAAGAAAATGAACAGAGCCCAAGAGTTCAACCAAACCAACATACAGTGGGAATCCCAGAAGAAGAGAAGGCAAGAAAAACAAAAACAAAAACATAAAGAGTTCTTCCCGTAAACAGCCTGAAGTGACCTCTGAAAATGGTTCGCTATTCGCTTGACTCAGAGAACCCCACAAAATCATGTAAATCAAGAGGTTCGAATCTACCTGTTCATTTTAAGAACACTCGTGAAACTGTCCAGGTCATCAAGAGTATGCATATCTGAAAAGCCACCAAGTATCTAAAGGATGTCACATTACAAAAGCAATGCGTGCTGTTCCATTGTTATAGTGGTGGAATTAGTAGGTGTGCCCAGGCCAAACAATAGGGTTGGACACATAGTCCAACCCAAAAACAAGAGCAGAATTTTTATTGCACATGCTTAAAAATGCAGAGAGTAATGCTGAACTTAAGGGTTTAGATGTAGACTCTCTAGTCATTGAACACATCCAGGTGAACAGGGCTCCCAAGATGCAGCCCAGAACTTACAGAGCTCATGGGTGTATTAACCCTTACAGGAGCTCTCCCTGCAACAGAGAGATAATCCTAACTGAGAAAGAGCAGATTTTTATTGTTCCTAAACCAGAAGAGGAGGTTGCACAGAAGGAAAAGATCTCTGAGAAGAAAGTGAAGAAACTAAAACTTATGGCCCGGGAATAAATTCAGCCTCAAATAAATGCTAATAAAAGTAAAAAACAGGAAAAAAAAAAGCATAAAGAATCTTTAAAGAAACAATAGCTGAAAACTTTCCGATTTTGATAAAAGATGCAGATCTACATATTCCATAAGCTTAATGAACTCCAAAAATTATAAATCAAAGAGGTGCATACCAAGATACATCACCAAACTCTTCAAAGCCAAGGACAAACAATCTGGAAAGCAAGAAACAAATAAACAAAAATTAAGTCGGTACAAAGTATCTGCAATGAGATGCACAGCATATTGCTCATCAGACACTATGGAGGCCAGAAAGCAGGGCAATGACGTTTTGAAATTGCTGAACTGGGTTCTGGTTTAAGATGGCCGCATAGGAAGATCCTGAACTCATCTCCCCGACATACACACCGAATCTACAGCTATATATGGAACAATTTACTCTGAGAAAAACAACAACAAAAAACTAACAACTGGTACAGCGACCCCTGCTCATCGGGTAAACAAGAGGGAGAACGCATCCAAGCGGTTAGGAAGGGCTGAGACAAAATCTCACCATAAACCCCACCCCCAGCACACTGTACGTGCTCCATAGCTAATGTGGTGAGAGCCTGCCATACTGGACAGGGCCGACATAGGACGTTTCCATCTTCACGAACAGTTCTATCAGACATCACTGCTGTGGAAGTTTCCAGTCCTACCTTTCCAGTATTGTTTCTTGCTTCCGAAAGGAATGTTTTGCTCCTCCCCGCGGAGTTTCTTTCACACCTGCACTGATCTCACTTAAGTCACCCTTGCCTCATCAGCACGGCCGATATATCCGGTCCTCATTCAGAGGAATTAATTTCTTGCCCTGCTCTAGGTAAAAGTGTATGAACTTTGATGTTATAGAGGTTTGTACTCATAGTCTGCGTCCACCATTTTCTACCTGTGTGGCCTTGGGCAAATCACTAAATCGTACATTACTTGCCCCTTCTATAAACTGTGGAAAATTCATACTTCACAAAGTTATGAGAATTAAATGAAGTAACAGAAATTAAGGGCCTAATTCAGTACCTGCTACATGTATGTGCTCAATAAATGTGATTTCCTTCCATCATATTCCTTGTCTCCAGGTGTGACCAAGTTAGATAGAACCTGGCCTTCCAGGGGAAGGATTTACTGGTATCTCTGGGAGTTCTGAAGTTCAGAGGCAGAGGAGAACAGCTAATCACTCGGGGAAATCTAATATATGATTAAGAGACGGGTTTCCTTGCTTGGACATCATAGGCCAAGATTCAAGATTGCCAAACAAATCATATAGGTGCTTTGGTGGTAAAATTGTTTAGGAAAACAGGTAAAGCCTCATTTGAGGGTAGCAGACTAGAAAATGTCCAAGGAAAATACAGTCAATGCCTTCTGAACCAGAATATTGGACAAGCAAAATGAGCCAGGTGTGACAGGTGTCGTCATCCTGAAATGACTCTCATGGGATAAACAGTAATTCCCTTTTTCTAGACCCAGAAGACCATTAGACAGGCTGAGGGATTGTTCAGTGATTTCTATGCCACTGCGTTTCTTTCACCTGTAAATGAAATTGATGAAAGTGATTGACCGTCACTCTTATTCCTGAAATACAGTGCTGCAAGAAGACTGTATACCACGATGGAGATTATTTATTTATATATAAATAAAAAGTAGAAGGAAACTGAAGCACATAATGTTTTACAAAGTTCCCTTGTGCACACCAACAAACATGAACTTTTATATGTGTGTCCAGCAGATTGTGCGTGCCCACCCGCCCCCTCAGTGAGGAAGGCTAGCCTGCCACCCCAGTGCTCTCTGTCTTCCCTCTCAGCCATCCCAGCGTGTCACTCTTTTGCAGGCCAGTTCTCCTCATTGTCACAAGCTGGTGTAGCACTTTCCAGATCAGTCACATACAACAGTATGGAGGGGAGGAGAAGGACTGTTGTCCCATGTGCCTCTACAAAGAGTGGTATAAGTGCTCTGGTGTTCATTGCTGCTTTATTTACGGTGGCCAACACATGGAAACAACCAAAGTGTCCTTCGATAGATGATTGGATAAAGAAGAGGTGGTATAGATACACAATGGAATACTATTGGGCCATGAGAAAAGATGAAATAGTGCCATTTGTGACAACATGGAGGGATCTTGAGATTACTATGCTAAGCAAAATAAATTACAGAGAAAAAGTCGAGAAGCATTTGATTTCACTGATATGTGGGATATAAAACTAAAGCAACAAATGAACAAGACAAACAAAGAAACAAAAAACTCATAGACGCAAATAGTTCAATGGTTACCAGAGGGTAAGGAGGGAGAGAGGTGGTAGATGAGGGTAAACAGGATCAAATATATGGTAATGGAAGGAGAACCAACTCGGGGTGGTGAACTCACAATGTGATACGAGTCTATTGTAGTACAGAATTGTACTTGAAACCTATGTAATTTTACTAACCATTGGCATCCCAATACATTTTAATTTAAAAAACAAACAAGGGACTCAGAAGACTCTGGCATTTATCTGGGTGAAAATGCCCACGTCTGATTCAGTAACTGACACGAAAACCTGGATCACAAGGACTGGCATGGATCACATGGAATTTCTTCCTGGGACATGGCTAGTGTGACCTCTCTCAAGTCCCATGGGTTAGGGCTAGACAGTAGAACACAACAAATGCTCCGCATCAGGAGCAAGGGTGGGACCAACTCTCAGGAACACAAGGTTTTTTCTTCTGGTAACATTTCTTGAAACTTGGTTCTCTATGCTTCCCAATGTGTAGGGAACACGACCCACTGCATTTCTCCAAAGCCAATCTTAGATAATCTTGACTATCCTATAATACTCTCTGTTCTCGGCATATTATGGACCTTACCTGAAATTCTCCTGAATTAACTTTTTCCATACATTGCTACTCTTTGTTTATAGAGGAAATAAAGTGAAGGCAACAATCTATTTCTTCTGGGAAATTAGTTTCTTTATGCACAACCTCCTCTAAAAGAACACACACAATAGCCTGTTACATGCCCTCTCATGTGTGCCATGAAGCTTTCTGCTGGCCACTTCACCAGACTCTCAAGACATCCCAAATCTAATAGTAATTACACACAGTTTCCTTGTAGATAGAAAAATATCATAGGGCCATGTAAGCAAGCTTTCCTCTTACACATATCTCTTCAGTTACTATTGTGTTTTTCTGCTTGGGACTAGAGGCATAAAGATTAATAAAAACACACATAACTCATGACCTTGTGGAACTTGAGTCTACCAGGAAAGCCAGACATTCACCAATCATAACAAGCAAATGAAAAATTATAACCATGATCAGTGTCAAGAAAGAGAGAAGCAAGAGAAGTCAGAACAGGTGCCATGAGGACGTGAAGCTTAAGCTTTTATTGTAGGAAGACAGCAGCCAACTGGGTAAGTAGTAGAGGGGTAGGAGCATGATCCAGACAGAAAGAATAGCATGGGAGAAGGTTCTGTGACAAGAGAGAGTGGCTCAGCCTGAAAAAGGCCAAAGAGGTGGGAGCATAGAAAGAAAGGTGCGGGAGGTGGTGCTGGGGAAAGCCAGCATCTCAGGTGGAAGCCAGATCACGCAGGCCCGGGTCACTCACAGTTCGAATTTTAGTCTTTCTCCTATGTGTAGAGGGCAATTTCCAAAGTGTCTTATCTAGGGGATGGCACGATCAGATTTGCATTTGAAAGGGTTATTCTGCCCAGTAGAGACCACACTGGAGGCAGCAAAGCCACTTTTCAGGCTAATGCAATATACCACATGAGAGACATTGCTATCTTAGACTAGGGTGGAAACTGAGGGAAGCGAAGAATTCAGAAGAGAGTCGGGACGTAAGAAATTGCCAGAATTCCGTGATGGATTGAGTGAGAGGTAAGGTAGCAGAGCCTGATGAATGGTGGTGTCCCTAGAAATAGGCCTGGGTTTGGCGGTTGAGGAACGAGTTTAAGAACTACTGAGCTGAAGGAATCTCTGAGACAGCCAAGTGCACATGTCAAGAAACCAACTGGATCTATAGATCAGGAAGGACTCAGAGGACTAAAACGGAGACATCTATTTAGGAATCAACTTCACATAGGTGATAATTTAAACTTTGGGCATAGATGAGATAAACCAGCGCTTCAGTGGCTGGAAGGTGTAAATACAGGGGCTGGGAAGCGGGATACACATCTGCAGATGGGACTGAGACGCAGCCAGAGAGGAAGTGAGGAAACAAGGTGAGGGCTGGGTCATAGAAGGCAAGGGAAGAGAGAATGGTTCAAAAGGAAGCCAGTGACCCGCTGCCCTGAATGATACTAAGACCTCAAGAAGAATGAGGCCTGGACAGTGTGCACTGGATTTTACTGCAGGGACGTAACTTGTGACTTCAGTGAAAGGTGTTGACAATAGGCGGAAGCTAGATGGAAATGGGTTAGGCAGTAAGTGGGAGGTGAGGCAGTGGATGCTGTGAGTCCTAATACGTTTTGAAGGAGTTTGGAGGTGGAGGGGAGGGATATAGTAGGGTAGCCGGGGCAGTATGAGAGCGCCAAGCACACTTACTTTTAATGGGAGAATCTTGAACATACTTAAAAGCTAAAGTGAGGATTCAGTGAGAAGTAGAGACTGAAGTTACAAAATAGAGACCAAGTTGTTAATACTGTAAAGACCTAGAGAAAGAACAGGAAGATGGGATCCAAAACACAAGTGGAGGGATTGGCCGTTGAGGAAAAGACCTGTCTAAGCTGGGAAGGACTGAAGTAGAGACTTGCTGTAGTGGGAGGAGTCCATCAGGTGAGGGGCCAGAATCCAGCAGCCCTGGAAGCCAGGCCACCTGTGGATTATTCAGCTGAATGAGACATACATTCTACCTTTGCCTTAAGTCCTTTGAGGCACACGTTTTAACACTTGCAAACTAATGCAGGAAAAAATTATAACCAACATGCTTAATCTGATGCCACCTCGTCATTTTCAGGCATTGTCCCAAACTCACTAGGCTGGGGTCAGTCTCAGAGCTACAAAACTGACAGAAAAGGATTTCACAATTTGAATTGCTTTAACACCAACACCACAGAAAATGTGATCATGAATGTTTAGCCAAATGCTATTTTGTAGCCAATTGGAGAAATCTAAATTCCACTTGTAGGATAACTAGAAAAACCAGCAGGAGAGCAATTGTATGCAAACTGCTCTCATTCTTATTCTTGGCCGTCAGATCTCAGAAACGCATTCAACATCTGTTGCCAAACATGTACAGCCAGATCTGAAGCATGCCAATGAATTCTTAGTTTTTAGTGTTTTTTACTGCCTGGTTTGTGAATAATGGAGTCATGTTGCTCTTTCCACTTCCAAAAAGAAAAAGAAAAAAGAAAAGAAAAGAAAGAAAGACAGGAATCCGATGAGTCTGCATGAGAAAGGGCTAATCAAATTCCCAATATGTTGCACTGCGTTTGAAACTTGGTCTGTAATTAAACATTTGTGAGCAACAGTAGTGCAGTATCCACTGTATTCATATGAGTCATTCCCCCACATTGAGCCTTTGTATGAGCAATGCAAATCACAAATCTACTCCACTGATGGGTTCTTATTTAATGCAGTGGCCCTAGTTTTGTAGCGTGACTGCATATTTGAGGGAAGCTTATAGCCAAACCTTGTCCAACAGCTTGGAATCAGGAAAAAAATAAATGCAAAAACTCAAAAACAGCAATGTGACAAACTTTTTAAAATGGGAAATTGAGGCAATCTTGTGCTTATGGAGAAGTAAAAATAAAAAGTTTCTCTCTCTCGCTCTCTCTCATATATATATATAGCATATGAAAGAATCACTGCCAAATCAGCAATGGCTGATATACATACACACACATATATACATATGGCCCAGTTTGAATAACTGCAATCCTCATGTTCTACAACAACCACACAAAGCCTCCTTGTTCCTCCCTTAGATACTGTTCATGTGCAGATACTTCCTTGACATCAGACTCCTTCCAGCCAGGAAATTCCAATTTCCTGAAAAAAATGTTCCTGTGGTTATAATTTGATTTTCGAATCAGAGGCAGATCTTAATTTCCGGTGCTAAGGGAATACTTTCATGGGAAAAAAGCTGTAAGACATCTTTTTAGGCATTAACAGCAAATGTCTTTGAGAGATGGTCCAGAGCCCCAGAAACAGTATGTCACTTGATTTTTGAGTCCACGTAAGTGCAGGTTCACTTCCAGAAAACTGTGCTGTAGGAGGAGGTGTCAAACGCCTCTTACCGGAAATTTCTGGATTGATCAAAGAAATAAGATCAATAGGAGCCAAGATGTCACCCAAATGGCCCACATTCTATAGAGACTGAAGGAAAATGCCAGAGCTGAGTCATATGCATCCTTGCTGTGATTACAAAACGGTGCCATAGAAAGCAGAAGCAGTCCTTTCTCTACGTTCTAGACTCAGTCGGCTACATCACAGGCAGATCAGTTCTTGAAGATTAGAGGAATCTCCACACAAGCGATGATATTTGGGTGACAGGCATTTATACTAGCAGATTGGACCTCTTAGTCTAAATTGATATAATGATTTAATGATTTATATTTAAACTTGATAATATACACCTACATTTGTTAGGAAATACTGCCTTACTCTACAGGAATAAAAAATAAACATACACATTGGCACTAATTGCCTGAGGAAATTATTGATTGAAAGGATGGCAATAAAAGTAGGAGAGGACGTGGACGATGGTTGTGGAGTTGGCCACAGCAAGGACAGAAAGAAAAAGATGAAGGAGAGTCAGGGAAGGAAGAGAAAATGAGAGAGTGAGAACGTATTACAGTAGCAGAGGGTAAAATAGTGTGCAATGATTGTATGTGGCTGAGCAAAATAAAAGAATAATAACCATAGAAGCCAACATTTGTTGTCCACTCACCATATGCCAGGTAGAATGCCGTGCCCTGATTGTGCATCATTTTATGTGATCGTTTTTGAAAAAAGAAAAAAAAAAATTATGTGGTGGCGGCCAGATGGCTCAGCTGGTTAGAGCGCAAGCTCTGAACAACACAGTTGCCGGTCGATTCCCACATGGGCCAGTGAGTTGCACTCTCCACGACTAGATTGAAGACAATGAGCTGCCGCTGAGCTTCTGGAGGGGCAGCTGGATGGCTCAGTTGGTTAGAGAGTGAGCTCTCAACAACAAGATTGCTGGTTCAATTCCCGCATGGGATGGTGGGCTGCGCCCCTTGCAATGAAACAGCCACTGGACTTGGAGCTGAGCTGCACCCTCCACAACCAGATTGAAGGACAATCACTTGGAGCTGATGGACCCTGGAGAAGCACACTGTTCCCCAATATTACCCAATAAAACAAATTTTAAAAAAAAGAAAGAAAAAAGAAAATTAGGTGAGCTTCCCCAAACTGCCAGAATTGGATGGCTTAGACAGTATTATTTTCATATAATTTTTGTCTTACTTCAAAAATCTAGAGCTCACATTTAATATGTGTGCCATTCTTCTTCCTCAGTACCTGACAGGGTGCCATTCATTAACTAATCCAATATGCCAGACAGTTTTTTAAAGAAGCGGCTGAAATATTTGTAAAACTAGATACTACAGGATAAAATGGCCATGTAAGTACAGATTCTTGTAACCTCTTTTGAAATCTCTTGAAAATGAGTTTGTGAATTGAAAAAGTAGAAAAAGCTGCGTGGTGAAGCTTCTCCCCCAGGGTGAGAAGGGAGATGAGATGTGCTCCCTCTCTAGTGGGGAAGGGGGAGCACTTGTAGTTCCAGTGGGTCTAGGACGGGGTGACACAGGGTGACCTTTAGCTGTCACTGGTTTTAGCTTATGCTATTGTCCCCTCACCCCCAATGCCCCAGGGCAGTGATAACCGGGGCTTGGCCTGAGGAGACAGAAGGAACTCCATTCCAAAGCAAGCACCAGAATTGGGGGTTTCCTCAGAAAAGTGAACTGTCCAGCCCCTGTCGATTAGAGGAAGGCAAGCAAGGCTTATTTCCTCCTGCTCTTCCTTGAGAAGATAGCGGTTTGGGGGGGCGGGGGGTTCAGGTGAGGTTATGGAAAATTTATTTGTCTGTTGGATGAAACTCTGAAGATTTCATTTCTGTCTGGTTCTCTGTATCTGAAATGTTATTGTCTGGTTTTAGGAGCCTCTAGTTTGGTTTGGTTTAATTCTTAATTATATAATTTTTGAATGGTGACCTGCTTAAGACCCTGTTTTGTATGAATATTAATAAAAGGAATCAGACTACCCTCCAAAAAAAGAAAAAAGAAAAGCAGAAAGAGTGAGGAACATGTCTACCAACGTGAAACCAGAAAAAGTCCAATCTCCTACCACAAACCTTGTACCAAATTAAGTTACTACACCAGGAATGGAAAACTCACTCACTTTGCAGAGGAGCATATGCACAGCAGCAGCAAATGGGGGGAATTCTGCAAATCCCCACTTACTGCAGGCAGGGGGCAGGAAGGACATCCTGGGTTCCCGTCTGTGTCCCATGTTGGAGATAAAGACTTCAAGGCCTACAGTGGGAGACGTCCCAGGTTTAGCCTCTACTTTGGCCCAAGGACGAAACTCTAAACGGCCAAAATCTAATCATCATTTTTACACACCTGGCAATGGCAGTAGCAATGATTCAGCTAAGGGAGAAAAATGGAGGAATTTTTTTCCCCCGCAGTTTAATATTTGTGTAATCTAGCTGCTTAAAAAATCTACAGCAAAAGCATCTTTTCATCTCCTTGATGGACGATAAGTGATAATATGACCACCAGTTCCTGTGCTTTTGCCCTTCCCTTTGAATAAGAGATACCTTAGCTTGTGCCACTTTTAAAAAATGCACTCTAAATGTGTGTCTCTGTCTCTTTAGATGTCCTCAAAAGATTACCCGATGAGGCATCATTAGCAGAGAACTATGGTATATATATTTACCATAATGAAGAACAAAATGTTTGTCACAAGAAAATAACTGCACTTCTGTACTAAGGTATCGATCTTTCTAGGACATTCTAGGACCTTTCTTTCTATTGAAAGAATTAGATTTTGCTCTAGATTCTGAAATGGAACAGAATAGTATTATATTAATTGAATGATCTCAATAACCATTCTGAATTTAAAGCTATTTCCTACCCCAACTTCTGACCAGCCATATTGACCAATATACCCTCTCAGAGTTTCTGCAATGATATTAAATAACAACATCAAAATTAAATATTCCAAATTAAATTAAAATATTCCCCTACTCACGTGTCAGCATATAGTGATACTCCAAAATTAAGTATGACCCCTCCCATTACTTCCTAGTGATATAATTAAAAGATTAAAATCTTAAAACATTAAAATCCTGACTCTTTCAGTGAAAGTCCACTGGAGCGATAATGTAAAAGGCCCTGCTGTCCTTGTGCATTAGGAATCCAAAGAAATTCAAGTCCCAAATCTCCATTTAGAGCCTAACTCCATTCTCCCGGACTTCTCATCGTGCCAGTTCCAATCAGATGAACTGTCCATGTCTGCATCCCTTTGGCAGCTGCAGCCAGGAGTGGGTGCAGTTCAGGGCATCGCAAGTGTGTGTGTTCACTGCTAAGCAGCTCAGGAGCCTCACTTTTAAGGAGTCGAGCAAGTTTTGATTCAAAACAATTACACGACAATTGTTTTCCACACTTACACATTTTAGAAAATAAAGCAATCCCCGACTCCTAATACAGTTATCCCAAACACAATTATTTTCCCAACCCCAGTACTTTGTGTAGTCAAAGGCCGTACTAGACGGAGAGGTATCTAAAAAGAGTTAGTTTCAACTTTGCTAGTATACTGGTCAACCCATGATGCTTGTCTGGGGTCTGTGATCATGACCCTGAAAACCATTTAGGATCACACAGCAATGCTCATAGCATCATTCTGCGTAATAGCCCCAAATGGAAACAATCCACGCCCATCAACTGACAAATGGATAGACAAATACTGTATATGCACACAATGGAATATCATTCAGCTTTACTAAGGAATCTATAATGCTACACATTACAATATGGATGAAAATTGAAAACACGATGTTAAGTGAAATCAGCCCGTCTAAAAAGCCACACACTGCACGGTTCCATGTATGTGACATGTCTGGAAGAGGCAAATACATAGGCACAAAAATTTGATTAGTGGTTCCCAGGAGGGCAGGTAGGGGAGGATTGGGACTGACTACTAACAGGTACAGGGTTGCCTTTTGATGTGATGGAAATATTCTGGAATTAGATACTGGTGATGGTGTTACAGCGTAATCAATATACTAAAAGTACAGATTTGCACTCCTTTGAACAGCGTATGTTATGTTATATCCCAATTTCTAAAAAGTAATTAGAAGAAACCTTCCATAAGAGGTTAAATTAGACACTATGGGATTTTCTATATATATGGAACCAGGATGTGGTAGAGGCTAAGATTCACTCATCTCTTTCCCAAGGTTGTCACTTAAGGTAGTCCTGCCTTTTTTTCCTTAGAATTTTCAGTGGAAGTAGTTCCAGGTATCAGGTCCTGAGAAGTTCTTTCCATTCAGCATTTTCAGTCTGTCAGTTCTGACTAGCGCATTGAGTGTCCTCTTTCTGGCCTTCTGATGCTGCGTGGCCTGTGGGCTCCACCTCGTGATTCCACTCTCTCCCATGGAGCAGTGATTTTGGTCCTGAGCAACTGTGGTTGCTGCCACTCACTATGGAATTGCTTGGATCTGGGAAAGCTGCTTCCCAGGGAACGTTCTGCTGCCCACTTTGTCCCCATTATTGTTTCAATGAGAGAACCACCGCAAGTTCGGAAACAAGTTGCTTCAAATGAACTGCGCCCCTAGTGGCCGTCTGTGTCATGACTACTCAAGAGAGGTATTTTCCTCTGGTTTAGGTAGGACGTTACTGGCTCTGTGTATCACTTCTATCAGCTATGTCCTTTAAGCTATATGCCTTTATTGTTTTAGTTTACCAGTAGTTTCAGGAAGACTTAGCTCACTACCCTACCTCACAGAGTTCTTTCCTTCTTTACCAAGTGAGCTATGCTTTTTGCCGGTTCTGAGTACTTTTTCTTTCCCCTTTTTTGGCCCTAGATGTTTTCCTAACACTTATATTCCTCTAGATTTTGTTTTATGCCGTTTTCCATAGTGAGATATGTGAAAACAGGAACTTTGGTTTCTGCCAAAGGCATCTGATGTTTAAACAAATCTTGTCCACATTCAACTTTCCTGGGATACATAATCCTTCCCAGAAGAGATCCTTCCATCAGACCAACGACTATTACAAAATCAGTCGATAGTATATGGTCTTTCCTTCTACCCTCCCTCCAATATAGCTCATCCTTTCTGTGCCTTACCACGACTCCTAACCATGATTTCTTGGGCATGTTTTCCCAGGGTACAGCATACAATACGTGGTCACCTTAACAGCCCCTCACTAATTTGTTTTTGAGTTTTTACACTGATGTGATTCAACTTCCCCTCTCAAACCTGCCCTGATATTCTGTAACCAATTCATACTGCTGTCCCAATATTTGATTGGAGGGTCCTCCTTGGTCTTCCTAGGGAGTCTTTCTGCAGCTTTTAGACACACCCTCTCAGGGACCACTCTAGTCAGCTGGCATCCTGCCTTTCCTCCCTCTAAACTGGTGGGGTCCAGTCACCTTTCTGATCTAGTAACAATGAGAGCACCGCCCCTTTCCTGAAACCCTCTGTGAGAGCAGGTAGACCACCCACATCTCACTCCCCTGACCTATGGAGTTCAATTCCCCCTCACATCTATTGAGTCTGACCCTCCAAATTTCAACCATTATCATGAGGAAACCTTTCACTTCCTCCAGCTAAATCAACCTGAATTTCTTTATTCTGTTATTATTCTATTGCACCTATTCTTATAGCAAGGTTGAAGCACACTTTTAATGTGTCCTCCAGAGAAGAGCTGATTCCTTGAGAATGAGGCTCCCGGTGCAGGATTTGTGAATTGCTTTTGGGGGCATCGGGCCCTTGCAGCTTCACTGAAATGATTTCTTCCCTCAAAGCAAGAATGTGCTATGTTTTGTTTTTGGTTTATTTTTGTAATAAAGTGCCCATCTTTCTGTTTGTTGTTAATAATATTCTACTACCCTTCTATGGTCAAAGCCAAACTGTAGGTTTCAGATGTCTACAAACGAGACCAGCGTGTATCTAAATAAATCCAGAGCCAACTTGAAACTACAAAGTGGGGAATGACTCTTAAAAGTCTGTGTATAAACAATGTGGATCCATGGGTTGGCCTGTCCATAGATTTCCCCCTTTGCTTGTTATTTGGCTTCAAAACACCACCAAAAGTGAACAACCTGTACACCCAGTTTAAAGCTAACTTACACACTCTAATTGTTAACTCCACAAATGGAATTTATTGCACTAAATGTCTGACCAGCACACCTGTTTGAAAATTCAGATTCTAAAAGCGGCAAATAATTATCCCACCAAGATGCTCTTGTCCTTATAAGTGAGTCCACGCCCAGCTGCACTTGTTACTTAGGGCCCGATGGCACACTGACTGCAGACACTGTGAAGCTTGTGAAACAGGAGTGCAGTTCAAAATAAAACTGTAGCCATCCAAGCACCCTGAGCGAACACCAGCAGGACAGACCAGCACGTGTCACAGCCTCTGGCTACGTAACAACCACCACTTCCCCGGGGTCAGTGTGGCCAGGAATTACAGTGGTCACCAAGGTCAAAATACGCTGCCTAAGAGGGAAAGTGTTTGCAGGGGTCATGGGATTCAGAAAGAAAGTAAAAGTCTCCATGATCACCCGGCACAAATAGGCCATTGCAAACTTGGCAGGGCATGAACCCCAATGGCCTGGCCCTAAAAAAGCCCCGTCTCTGAATATTACTTTGCTCCTGATTCATGAACGAAAAACAAAGAGTAAAACTGTCGTGCGGGGCATCCGGCGGGATCTCTGCTCTTGCTCCCCACATAAGAACGCAGGATGTGGCCAGGCCCAAAAGGAACACCTACGGAGCGATAGGTAGGGGAGTCATATCACTATATTCTCTCCGATGGCAACCGCCTCTCTGCAATCCGCTCTTGTTAGCTCAGCCGCCATCTTCTTGCTAGCCTCCATTTCCTGCTAGCGTAGCCACAGCAGTTATATTAGTGGCCAATGGCTCACTGGTTACAGCTGACGGCCAACTAGCCACAGCGGATGGCCATCCAATCACAGTTGATGGCCATTTACGACCTGAGCCAGCACCTGTCTATGTGATGCCGAGAGCCTTGAAACTACTTTCTGGGGCTCTGCCCCCACACTCCACACCTACAGGCTCTTGCCCTCACAATCTACGTGACAAGCGTCTTCTGTGAGGGGCTCTGTGCGAGGAACCTGGAGGTGAATGCAATATCCTGGACATAGCCAGGCTATCTGGGCACAGCCAGGATTTCTCAGGGCACCACCAGTGCTTCTGGGCACAGCCAGACTTCCTTGGCTTCATAGGGTATAATTAGCTTACCCAGGCACAGACAGGGTTTGTCAGGGCACCATGAGTACTTCTGGGCATAGCCAGACTTCCTGGACTCAGCCAGGGCTCTCAGGGCACTGCCACTCTCACTGGGCCTCTCAGGGTACCGTGCTGGCCAGGGTTTCAAAGGGCACCACCAGTGCTTCTGGGCAGAGCCAGACTTCCTGGGCTTCTTTGGGTACCACTAGTTTTCCCAGACACAGCTAGAGTTTCTCAGGGCACTGCCACTCTCTCTGGGTCTCTCGGTACCTTGGTGGAACAACAGCGGCTCACAGTCAAGGCACTTACATATTCTTGATGGCGGCCTGTCAAGACACAAAAGCAAACATCCCCAAGTTCCGCTATATGGTGGTATGTTCCCAAGCAAACAGTCAAGCGGTCCATTAAATTAGGGATGGAAGGCAATTCTCCATAGTCCATTGTCATTCGCCAGGGCTGTCCTGGGGTTGAGGGACGAACTTGACCTCACCCACATCTCCCACGGAGGACTCAGCAAGCCTTTCCTCCTGGGACAAGTCCCGCATCCGGGCTGCCTGAGCAGGAACTTCCCGGCCACCAGGGCTGCAATGAACTTTGCTTTCTCCGGCCTATGCTGGTTGGGGAACCGTCCACGTCTTCCCACCCCTCCACCGGGGTCCAGCTCTCCGGCAGCTACTCCTCCTGGTCTTTCTGAGACTGGGTGTACATATGCACAAACTGCTCCATCGCCCTTCAGAGAGCTTTGGCCGGCACCATACCCCGCTTGCAAACGAGCTATCTCTGGGAATCAAGTTTTAAATACTTTTCCATTTTATAAATCGAAATTAATAGATTTCAGATTTAGGGAAAATTTTTTTTTTTGTCTTTTTTTTGCTTCCCCCAAGTTCTCTGCCTGTTACATGTCTGCTTTCTTAATTCAGGAAATGAATTTTCCTATTACGTTTTGCTCATACGACCCAGCAAAAGACTGGGCCAACGCCCACCAAGGTCTGAATGGAACTCAGCGCTGCCCACGAGCAATCTCTGAAACTTGCGACGCCTGGGCCTTGCACGTGAGCTCTGGGTGCCCCTGACCTTGGCCACCGGGCTTCTGTGCGCATGCACAATGACGTCAGCCTCTGACCCTTGCACCGTTGCTTGGTTACAGCCATTCTGGGCTGAGAGATTCCAAACTGCCTACCTCGCTGCTGGGATATTGTGGCGACAGGGAGTTGGTTGCTCTAGAGTCTGCTGTTGGTTGGGCTCGGGAGAAAAAAAGCGTAAGAAGTGCCGAGGAGGTTCTGAAGCCCTTAGGCTTGGCCATGAAGAAGCTTTTTGGCTTCGGGCCTCCGAAGGTCAGGTCCCGCTCGGTTTTCAGAAAGAGACCACAGAGCGGTGATGTTGGCCGGCAGCCTGAGACTGGAGATGGCATCTCCTTGGAGTCCAGGTGCCGCATCCGAGGCAGAGACCTCCAAGAAATCCACAAAGCTGCCTACAGGGGCGACGTATCAGAAGTGCAGAGGCTTCTCTCGCTCCATCCAGACAGATTGAATGACAGAGACAGGAAGAAGAGGTGAGAAGGACTGCGAGGCCAGTGGCCACGGGCGGGCCTGGAGGAGGCTGGGGGGACCTGGGAGAGGGGCTCACCCGCCCGGCTCATCCAGGTGGAGCTCAGCCCTCCTGTCACCCAGGGCTGTGCTGGGTTCCCTCGCGGGTGGGACCTTACCTGGGGGCCAGTGCCCAGGCCGACTTTGTGAGCACCAGGAACAAAATCTCAAGGACCCGTCACTCATAATTCCCCTTATAAAGCACTTTACTGACAATTTTAAAGAAATTTAACTAAATATCAATAATAGAGATGAAAAGAAGTATATACAGCATTTTAGTTTTGATGTGCACAGTTTTAGACCATATTAAATACTATAGAAAAGTGCATAATGAGAAAACGAATTCCCATAATAGAGCAACTTGTGGGCTAAAAGTTCAGCTAAACCCCAGTGTCCGTTTTACATCAGTGCACACCCAGGTATGTGTGGTGTCTATTGAGGGGCCTTAGAAGGGAAGCTTCCAGTGGCAGATGCTGTGGTCAGTCTAGGAACACTTGTTTTCTCACCGTGTGTGCTCTGCCTCTAGTTATGTTTTACATAAGCCGACTAAACTCGCAGGGTTTTAAAAGTTTTGGGCTGCACATGTAGTCTCTTTGATTGGAGTGATAAAATTAAGGATCATTTTGTATTTGGTACAGTAGACAAAGAATTGCCCTTCTAGGTGTCAACAGGCGCTCTATTGCCACAATTTCCTTACTAAGAGCTGAAAAGAGAGATAAATGATTGGAATATAGCAGAAAATGCCCAAACACCCTAATATATGTCAGATGCTAGAGCTGGATAGTGGTGACATTTCACGTTAGTAGAAAAGATGAATTCCTCGTGAATGATGGAGAAATACCTGTTAATTATTTGGGGGAAATTCGTTAGATTTTCATATCACAAAAATAAGTTCCAGATGTACTATAGATTAAAAATTATAAATATATGAAATGGGGAAAGTACCAGAAGAAAACAGAAATGCCTATTTATAGACTTTTTATGTTGGCAAAGACTTCAAAAGCAAGAGTTCAGAAGGTTGGTTGAGCAATATAAGAAATCAAAAGTCTCTGTATATCAGAAAATAATAAAAGAAAAGAAAATGTACTTCCAAATCATGTACAGCATACGTATATCAGAGAAAAAGTGTATCTTTGTTTTATAGCGAAGTCTCTGAAAACAACCAAAAAAAGCACTCGAATTTTGAATTGGACCAGGTTCTTTCTGTGTATCTTTCAGTGACCAATATTTAGTGTCCCAGGTAAAATAAAGGAATTAAAGTTGAAAGAAAAATGAAAACTTCTTTTCCATCCTCAAAGGTTGAGAAGATGAGGAGCTGTGGTATTTGTACTGCTGCTTCAAATTTAAGTTGCTTCTGACTTTTCAAACAGGCAGTTTGGTGATAAGTACCACATTTAAAAATGTATATTCCCTTTACCCATCAATTCCAAGTACTAAAATATCTTTATGAAATAATTAGATAAATCACATACAATTTGTTTTTCTCAGCACTGCTTACAATATCAATGTATTGTGAAGAACTCACATCAACGGATTTCGTAAATAAATTGCAGTGCATCCGTAGGATGGAATTACCTGAGACAGTTGAAGGTGGTATGGAAAATACGTACATGTGTACGTGCAAAGATGTACTTTGGTAGATCGGAAAAGGAGAAAAGCATTCCTTTGATTATACACACACACAGACTGTGATGTTATTTTAGCCAAAAATATGTGCAAACTTGATATCTGAGTATTTGTACTGTGACATTTTCCTTTTTAAAAAATCTGATGTCTACACTGAACATATACAGAAATTCTAGTAACAGTTTATTATTAATAAAGTAATCCCAGGTAATATTTCATTATTCCCAGAAATAAGAATCTTGTAAACAACTAAAATAGATTAAAACAATGTCTGTTTTCTACATTTTATTTTTATTTTTTTAACGATTGGTATTTTCTGGCAACTTTTAGCCTCTTCAGAAGTAAAGGCAGTCTTTTTATCTGTGCCTGTAGAAGTTCATATATGTATATTTGTAAATACACTTACGTTTTTTTTTTTTTATTATATAGAGCTTCATTACCTATAATATTAAATAATTTTTGATTAATCATTTTGGTTCTGTCTTTATGGAAATCAACAATAGCACATATAAGTGATCATTACTATTGCAGAAGTACCGCTTTACTATAAAAATTGTGTTTAAAAATATTGAACTCTCCAGCTCTAGTTATCCATTCTTCCAATCCATTCACTCATCAAATATACCCTGAATAACTGTTACGCAGCAGACACAGTCTACTCAGGACTCTCAGAATCTGTCTCTCAGGCCCTTTTCATCCTTAAAAACTTTATCTTGCCTAGAAGGAGCAAAATAAAAAATTGTAAATGGAAGTATTAGTACCTAATCTCAATTGAAGCTTTTCCTCCCTCATTTCAAACAAAAGGATTTCTACAGTTAGGACATTGTGAACAGTGACTAAACTTGCTGTTTAGCTAGTGTACAATAGTATTAAATATGAATATTGATCATTGGAAATCATCCGATTTTCATATAATCTATGAATCTAAACAGTCAATGAAATGAGCCATCCCTAGTCACTTGAATCCTGAGTCTCCTTTGGCTTCAAGTTTCTTGAAAATCAAAACAAGAATTACTTTGTGATTTTAGTCCTCTTTCCCCATGAGGTTCTTAAGAATGAACATTTACTTAGATGCCAACTTATGACGAGAACTGTGGAAGGTCTGGTGTGTTTCCATTATTTCACTTCACGTCGGGCACCACGGGAGGTAGGATGCCCGTTCTCGTAAGTACCAGTAAGAAATTATTTAAATGCTGCCAACTATACTTTCAAGGCGTTCTGAACTATACATTACCTTCCAGGGTGAGAGGTGTTAAAATATGAAAAAAGAAGCATCTTAGAACCAGTGCAGTGCAGTGTTCTTTCTTACTCCTTAAAATATGGCTGCAAAGTGGGTAGAATGATATCATTTTACTTAATTGAAATGTTGTCTTGTAAAGTAGTAGTGATGGTAATAGTTCTGATAATATTACCAAACAGTTATTGAGCTGTGTGTTTTGTGCTAGGAAGCTAAGTAAACACTTTGCATAGATTCCCATTTAAGCCAACAACAGTGTCCTGTGATGTTAACTACTGTTTTTATGCCCCTTTTGTTGATGAGGAAAGGGAGGCACACAAAGGCTAAGGGACAGCTAATAAGTGGTAGTTCAATTAGGAGCAAACCCGAGTTGAGCTGATTCCCCACGTCATGCTCTCTGTAGTCACACAGGCTGCTCTTTCATTAGTGTGGCGAGTAACAAGAGCTCGTGAATATTGTCCTTTGTGCAGAAGAAAACTCCATGTTGGGTTTGAAGGCATTGGAGTAGTGCGTCATGTTTACAATTGCGTGCAGAACTGCATGTTTGAGACAGTGCCCTGTAATGTCCTAAATGTCCTCTCACCCTTACAGGACTGCTCTCCATTTGGCCTGCGCCTTTGGCCATCCGGAAGTGGTGACTCTTCTAGCAGAGAAAAAATGCCAGATGAATATCGGTGACAACAAAAACAGGACGGCTCTAATGAAGGTATGTGGTAGCCTGCTCTGTCAACAGGAGATGGATTTGATTTCAGTATTTAGAATAAGAATGAATGTATCTTAATTAACTATAACAAATGGTGGAAACTTGTGGAATGCTTACTTTGAATTCCCCAAATTTACCGTTTATTTAATGACGTAATCCTGACAGGCCGTGGAGTGCCAGGAAGAGCAGTGTGCAACAATCCTACTAAAACATGGAGCGGACCCAAATATGAAGGACTTCCGTAGCAACACGGCTCTCCACTACGCGGCCATGGGGCACAACACTGCGATAGCTGAACAGCTGCTACAATACCAGGCAGATATGGAAGCAACCAATGAGGTATAGATCCACAGACTGTATTTACACAATACTTGTAATACATGTGTTTCAGCCACAAGCATTTTATTTCTAGTCGATATATACTGCATGCTGTACATCGGGCCCTGTCGCCATAGAATCAAGTCCAAAGCCAAGTCAGGCAGGGGAAATGGGGTGCCCACAGAAAGGGCCCAGCTCTGTCCTGTAACAGTCCTGTTACTGCATAGGAGTGGGTGCCAGGATCAGAGCCCACCAAGGACTGAAGGCCTGGGGGGAAGGGAAGTATGTGGGGGTGGCTGCTGCAGGGCAGGGCCTAGGAGATGGGTGCTCCTGGGGGTGGGTGGGTGGAGGAGTGGAACCTGGGTCCCGCTGGGGAGCTGGGGGTGTGCAGGTGGGGAGGGGAAGCAGCAGGACACAGGCCCTGAGCAGCCCAGGCCTCGGGGGTTCTGAAGATTGGGGCAAGAGGGCCAGTCACGTCTGGACATCCAGCAAGGGCATGCGCCTGTGCTCGTAGCCACTCTGCCAGCCACGGCCCCCTTGGGGTCTCCACCCCGGAGTGGGGCTCCTGCTCAGCCTCGTGGAGACGCTGGGCGGGTTGTAGGTGTACAGAGGGAGCAGGTGATGGGGACGCGTTCACCCCTTTTTGTTCCTGGACATACATCACGTCTGGCCACTGCCACCCGGCAGGAACGCCCTTGGTTGACACAGGAAGAGTCAATTTTACATCTTTGGAAGCTCAAGCGTTCCCTGAATGCAAACAGTTGGAACTTAATTTTCTGAAATTTCACTTTACATGATGATACCTCTAAAGTAGCAGTAGAGGGTACAGCTCTCCTTTATGCACTTACGACAAATTAGTTGTGAAAACACAACTGGTTACAGGCAACACTTCCTTTTTTAAGTGTTTTTTTCACGTTCGAGTTGTTTTCCAATTAAGGCAAAACAATGCAGGAAAGCAAAATTTGTCTTTGAAATCGGCATTACCTTAAAACTCCAACAAGCAAAGGCATTTTACAATGTCATAGAAATCTTCCTGCTGTTGACAAGTTGCTATTTATAAACAAGTGATTTATATAAAGCGATTTAGCTCTCATTGGCCAAAGCCTAAGAGGGAAAAAGGAAATGGAAAGGAAATAACTGTCCGAAATATGCAGGGCAATTTGGAAATTTGACTTTTGAGGGGAAATAACAAGAAGAGGTTTTTCAAAAACTCATGGACATAGACAACTGTACAATATTTACCGGAGGGTAAAGGGGGGAGGGGTCGGAAGAAGAGAGAAAAGGGGGTCAAATATATGGTGATGGAAGGAGAACTGACTCTGATAGTGAACACACAGTACAATACACAGATGATGTATTATAGAAATGACACTTGCAACCAACATAATTTTACTAACCAATGTCACCCCAATTAATTTAATTAATAAAATGAGGTTGTTGTTTTTTATTTTAGTTTTCCTTCAGTTTATATGCTCAGTCAAGGTCCTCTTAAGTGTTGGGGGATAACAATCCTTACTTTGGGAGAGAGAGTCAGTGAGTTGTAAACTTCCCTGAGACCACAACGAGGAAGGCTCCGAATCCACCAGATTGCAGTGAACAGGTGGCAATTAAGTGGGAAACGAGGGAAGGGCAGATAATTAAGTGACGTATCATCCTGTTCTGGCAGGAAGAGCCTCCTCGGTAAGAGTCTAAACTCTGCTGTGAAGTCTAGACGTCCCATGAGAAGTAAGGAGTTTAGCAATAAGGAAATCAAGTTGCATTTTGAGTTTATTAATCCCGTTGCCACTCCTACCCAGGAAATTAAGTGTGGTTTTCATAAGTGACATGCCTCTTCCACTTTTATTTGGCCTAATCCTCAATGTCAGAGGAAATTGGCGACATAGGCGAGAGAAGAGACCGAAGTGATCGTCTACTGGACGAGTTCTCGGCTAGACTTGTGCTGGCGAACCACACCCACCCTAGGAACTTTCAAAACATTTACAGCCACTTACAAGCTAGGCTCTTCCCTGAAGGTTTTGACTGAGTAAAGCTAATAAGGCCTGGACATGTGTCATTTAGAAAGACTTCCCTGAGATTCTGATACAACTCTTGGTTAAGAACTACTAGTGCAGCATATCAAATCGCAGATCTCAAATACTTAAGAAATCTCTGGAAGAGGTGGTATATGAGAGGTGATTTTCCTTCGGCTCTCTCCTTCCCAACACTCTTCGCCTGACTTTTGAACTGTCTGTACCTCTGGGCTCGAGAAGTGGAAGGAAATATCAATGGCAGTATCTACTGGCTTAAAGAAGAACACGTTTTCCCTTTCAGCCATCAGTCATTCACTGGTGCTCAGGGATTCTTGAGAAATTTGCTGATGGGTGGTCCCCTGATGCGTTGAATCGGGCCCTTTAAGAATTTTGCATGTTTGTTTGTGCTCAGGTTGTGAGATCAACAAATGCTTACTGCAAGCAGGGTTTTCCTGCAGTAATAGGAAATTGTGAACCTACTTTTTTGCCTGTTGTTCTGTAAATCTCCAGTTTTCTTTGTTTTTTAATTAAATTTGTTGGGATGACAATGGTTATTGTATTTAAATAGGTTTCAAGTGTACATTTTTATAATGCGTCATCTATATGTCATATTATGTGTTCACCACCCAGAGTCAGTTCTCCTGCCTTCACCATATATTTGACTCTACTACTATCCCCGAACCCTCCTCTACTATCCACTGTCCCACCTCACCCTCTGGTAACCACGAAACTGTTGTCTGTGTCTATGAGTTTTGGTTCTTTGTCTTGTTCATCTGTTGCTTTCAGTTTCATATCTCACATATGAGTGAAATCATATGGTCCCGACTTTTTTTTGTCTCATTTATGTCACATAGCATAATAATCTCATGATCTATCTGATCTGTGTTGCCCCAAATGGCAGCATTTCATTTTTCCATGGTAGAGTAATATTCCATTGTGTATACATACTACATCTTCTTTATCCAGTCATCTGTTGAAGGACAGTTCGGTTGTTTCCATTCCTTGGCCACCGTAAATGATGCTGCAATGATCCAAAGTGTGTGATAAACTCTCTCAGTATGTCTGTGACATTCATACAACCGTGGCATAATCACGATGGTAGGTTTAAAGATCAAATCCCATGAAGTTAGTACTAATACAGATGGGAAGTGTTACTAATGTAGTGTCAGGAGTCCTATAGTGTAATTATCCATTGGATTAACAATCTATAAAAAGTAAATAAAAATAGATAGTGCTTTGAATAAGAGTTGGAAAAATTCTTGAAGTGGGTATGAGTCTCAGTGACACTTGTATTGCATGTTGGGGCCCCATTTTTTAATGAAGCATATGATACTAAAAACCGGAAAGATTTTACGTGCAAATATTCGCATTAGACACAAGCATTTGGAAACAGCAAATATGAAATGCCAAATGGCTATAGACTAATTGTGGCTCCTAGATATTTACTTTCCCTACGTATGTTGAGTCAACATGGAAAGTTTTGGAGACTCATGAAGAAATAAGGATGTCAAGCTTCTCTTAAAGAATCCAGCCTGGTCCCCTTGACTCCCGACTACAGTTGGGTGTCCTGTGGCGAGGCTGTGCCTCTTTATGAGACATGTGTTCTCTAGTGTGCTGCTGTCCCCACCGGGGTTCTTCACTTATTTGGGTCACCTTCTTTGCCTCCGGAAGCACTGGAGTGTGCGATTCCTCTTTTACAGAATATTTTGATAAACATTTCAAGATTTTCAAGACATTCTATATTGGTTTATTATATGTATTTTATATTAATCTCCTTAGAATGATAGTGAGTTTTTCAAGCTGGAATTCCTAAGTTGTTTTTCTTTAAAAAAATAAAAATAAATTAAAAAGACCGTCTTTTTCATTATACGTCCTATAAATAATCATACCCATTGCAATGTCTTTAAGTCTTATGGGTATAATTGTAGATGTTACGCATATTCCAGACAGTATTCCACCTTCCTCCTCAACATAGTTCCTTAAACATGCAAGTGGTTTAGTCGCTTTCGTTATGCTAAAAATAATCCATGTAGATCAGTATTAAAACGTTAACTGAGAAGCCATGATATTTTATTTCTGATTTATATTTTGCGTGAGTTATACAATAATTTTAAATAGAAATTAAACTAGAACCAAAATAAAAACAGATTTTTTCAAAAAGTAGGTAGGCATTGGGGTCCCAAGATTATCATTGTAACTGAAATGCAATTTCATATTGAGTTTATCAACAGCTAAGATAAAAACTTATTGTCTCACAATTGGAGAAAACCCATGGACCATTTAGTGATAAGCAATCAAAGATCATTTGAAGCCTAACTCTTTTTAATTTAGAATCCATTTCCTTAGTGACCCTTTTGGAGCAGGAGAGCCTGAAGTTGACATTTGGGATACTGAGAACACTGATAGAAGAGAAGCAAGCAAGTTTGTATAAGCTGCAGAAAACCTTCACCTCTGTTGGAAAACTCTCCAAATTGTATCCCTAATATTCTATGATGTTTCAGACGTTAACGTTTGCCACAGAAAAGTATTGTCAGATCGGGATTAAGCAGCCTGAAACACTTCTTTAGTAATGGGCATATAGAGCACAGTTTTATAATACTTCTCAAACACAGGTGATCTTTCTGGAATCTTCCTACTGGGGCACAGTAAATGATTTCTGGTAAAGTACATATTCTTTGGAATACAATGTAACAAACACTACCCCAGAAATAGTTATTTAGGTTATCAATTCAATAAAACGACTTAAAGCATTTGTGTCTATGTTTTCGAGCTTGGAGATACAGGGGTGAAGAATAGCCCCTGCCCTCAGAAAGCTCCGGGTTCAGACGGGGAACGATAAAATAACTGCAGTCTAGTGTGATAGAGACTGTGATAGGAGCACAGATTCTTGGAACCAGGACTGTCAGTGTTTGAAGGGAGCTCTGGAGAGTGAGGTGAAGTTCATCTGTTGGAGAGGAAGGAGGAGGGTATTTTAAAGGGAAGAGCCGCAGATGACAGCACAGAGGGCTACTTTGTATTTACTTTCTCTAGTGTATGTTCAAGTTTAGAGGATCTTTTATGAGTTTTCAAATTCAATTTAGAACTATGTAGTTTTTTAAACTATAAATTGTTTTCTCTGTTTTACAGTTTGATTTTACACCACTTTTAGTTGCTGTGCATAAGAACAGCCAGAAAATGGTGGAATTTTTACTCGAGAGACATGCAAACATCCATGCAGTTGATAAGTGGAAAAGGTACAGTTGTTTGTTCTTTTTTAAAAAAACTTAGTATTGTTTTAGAGTGGTAACAGTCACTCAAGTCACAAAGATTAAATTAACAAGAAGACAATTATTCCATAATTACAAAGTTATAAATATCAGCACGTCATCATTTAGGAAGAAAAGCAATTATTCTGACTGGTGAACAGAAGAAGCATATCCTGCAGGATTCATATTCATTTATGATATCGACTGATGTCATTTGTCATTGTAGTTTTTGGTCACGTGGTATTATATTAGCTAAAGGGTTTTCACAGTAATGTTACTAGTTTTGTATAGTATGGACTCTAAGTTAGTTTCTGATGCAATATTAGATTTAGTCTCTCTGACATTTTTTTTAACCTCTACTGTGTATTCAGTTTTCATTAAAAGATACACATTAAATGTAAATAGGAGTTGATTTGTTGTTCGGATGACTCTGCTTTACATTGTTTTCTTCAAGGAATAGTGATGTTGTAGGGTTTTCCCTAAGCGACTGTGAATTACTACTACCAGACAGTCCTCAGTTTTTATCCTTCTTCATTTCTAGTCTATTTTGATGTTGTTTGTTTTCTATTTTTAATTGGTATTTAACCGAATAAACTTTTTCTTTAATGAAGACAAGCCATGGATGGGTGATAAGAAAAGAGGTGGGCTTTCAGTTCATTCAGGACTGGGTTCAATGCTCAGCTTCCCTACGTGTCACGTGTGTGACCATAGGAACGTTACTGTCATCACCACACATGTTTCCCGATGTGGAAACGAGGGAAATAATATCTCCTTCAAGGATGGTCGTGGGTCATGACCTGGCATGTGATTCAGTGCCCGGCACATGCTATGAGCACCATTAACTGAACGATGACAAAATTACTAGAATTATTACTAATATTATTGTTTTGAGCCTGCCAAGTAGCTTTAACTTACCTGACTTCTGGCTGACTTTGGATGCACCATATATAAGACTAGGAAGAAACAGGAATTCTTGATTGAAATCTTCACCTACTTCAGATAAGTGACCTCAGCAGAGTTACTTGTCTATTAAAGAACTTTAAATTAGCAACTTCTAGGTGGTACCTAAGTGGGGCAAGAGGCTTTTTTGTTTGTGTGTTCTTTTGTTCCTTGATTGTAGCCTTGGACGTAATTTAAAAGATGAACACTTAAGCGTGTAAATGGTCGATTCTATACAGACAAGCAATATATTGAACTCGGTAAAGACTATCACTGGTGCTGTTTACATAACTTAAAGTTCCTAAGGGTGAAGTGATCTCTCTGTTATTTCAGAACGGCCCTCATACTTGCTGTAAAGTATGCATCCTCAAATACAGTCGTGCTTCTGCTTCAGGCAGGTGTTGATGTCTTTGCTCGAGATTGCATTGGATGGACTGCAGAAGACCATGGGATTATTAGAGGTTTTGAGGCGTAAGTGTTTACATTGAAATGCTAGTTATCACCAAACTGAGCTTCAAAACACTTTAACTGTTACTTCTTAGGTAACAGGTGAGACTTCATAACTGGGCTCAGGCAGTGGGGGAATGGCAGTGAGTTAGTAGACATCCTCAGCCAGAAACCAAACAACCGGTCAGACGTGTAAGACGTAGCAAAGGGACAGATTCCTTATCACACAACTTTGAAGACCTTTATCTTTAGGGATCCCAACGTTCTCCATTTCATCCCAAGCATAACCCCTGTGTGTCAGGTACCAATAATGTTTCTTCTCTGACTTTTCCAACTAGTTATTTGGGGGTGTAAGATGTACAGTTTAGCAGGAAATTCTCTACTTTATGGAGGCTATCGGCTGTGCTCCCCCTTGAATTTTTCAAGAAGCCAAAGTGTTCCCTAAGGCCAAGGGGGACCATCCTCTTTCACAAGTCAGATGGAGAGGGAAGGAAGGTCATTCTGGTCATTCATTGGCTTCCATTGATTGTGTTGCTGCACGGTTGCTATAGAAACGGGTCCTGTGGTCATGACTACCTGTGCTCCCAGGTGCCCTTGCTGATCCCGAGTCCTCGGTGTTCATGGTTTCCCACACTTGGAATTCCAAGTGATGATATTTTTTACTCGACACACATGGGCTTGCTTACATTCTCAGCCCCTATTCCAGAGCACCAGCACCCTGTCGCGGGAGCTTGGACTTCTAGCTTTAGCCACACACACCCTTCCCCAACACTGAAAACCTATGCGGGGCCCACATCTCAGCCCAGACCTCGTGATGACTTACCCTCTTGAGTGTCTTGTTGTGTCCTCTGCTAGCACATGTTAGTTGGAACGTTCTGAGCTGTCAGAGAGGTGCCAGTAATGCTGCAGGAAAAGATCAGACTTTCCTTTCTCCTTTGTTACCAGATCTGTACCCCAAGGCCACTTGCTGTCCCATGGAGTATCTTTCCTTAGGTCCTGGAAGGTCCCATAACGCCTTTCCCAGAGTACAGGCACTAACTTGCCTGCGATTCCTTAGTTAAGATGAGGCTCAGTGATCTGTTTTCCAAAATAATGAAAATCTCTCAAGTGACTTGACTCTGCCTCAGGTTTCAGAATATTTAAAGTTGTGCCTGACATGGAAGCCAGTACACAGAAAGCTCTGGATCTAAAGGAGGTTACTTGGTGTTAGAATAGCTGCACCCCTTCCATGCCTCATGAGTGTGCATGTGTTATATCTTCCAAGTCAACTGCGGATGACTAGGAAGGTTGGAAAGTTCTGATAGTTCAGAGTTTCAGGAGGTAAACATGAGACAGAAGTAGTCCAAGCCAGATCTAGGCTTCTATAAGTTTTCTGCCACTGGTGTGATTAGCTACGATAATAGGGGGCAATTATGTTATCTGACTTATTGAGGGAAAATATTTCTAAATGCATTTAATTACAAATTATATAATAGCTGAGATGTACTGAATTACAAACCACAAAGAAAGAGTAGCTAATAACCAAAATTGAAAACATTTTCTGTAAACTGCAACATTTGAATGTTAGCTAGAACGTATGAAAAGCACACATTAGGTTTATTTGGAATTGCAAAATAATGTCAAATCTAAAGCTCAAAAAAACTTATTCCATTGGCTTACCATTTTGCTGTATTATCTGTTTGATCCTCTGACAACCTGTACAATAAGGCAGTGAGATGCTTGGTTTGTAGAGAGAACTCTGAGCCAAACAGCAGTGACGTCTCCGAAAATGGATCTTGTGGACTATGGAACTAGGATTTCTGAGTTCACGACACTTGCCCCTGCTAACTCTAACTAACTGACTGAGCTATACTGCCCGCAACATGACTGGTTCACCTTGCTGTTTTGTCTTCTTTAATCACATGCTTAAGAAAAATTTTGTACAACTTACCGTTTTTTTGTGTGTTTTTTTAACTTAAATTTGTAGGGGTCACAATGATTAGCAAAATTACATAGGTTTCAAATGTACAATTCTTTAATATATTTTCTATACATCACATTGTGTTTTGACCGCCCAGAGTCAGTTCTCCTTCTGTCACCATGTATTTGACCCCCTTTACCCTTTTCTACTATCCTCTCTTCCCCTTACTCTCACAACCACTGAACTGTTGTCTATGTCTATGAGTTTTTGTTTATTTGTTTGCCTTTAGAACTTACAAAAGTGAAGTGTATGGGATAATTCAAGTTTTTATATTAACTCAGACATTACCTGAAATACTCTAAGAAATCCATGTTTTGATAAATGTTTTCGTGTCAGTATTAAGACAGTAATATTATCACCTCTTTTATACATAGCAACGCCAAACTAATTTCTGATTTTAAAAGAGAAACATGCAAAAAGTCTTCTGACAAGAACAGTCGAGGTAAGACTCCTAATGGTGAAGTATTCTTTGTGGTCCTACCAGACATACAGTAAGACTAAGAAAGTTTTGCTATTGAAAGAGCTGATAAAAAATGTGTATATTGCATGTATATTTTTTCTTTCTTAGTTAATGTTTTTCTTAATAGTCTAGCATTCAGAATTATTATAAAAGTTAATTGTAGGTAATTTAAAATCTGAGAGAGTATTGTGTGAAAAGAAACTCATTGATCTAGTCATGACCTCTACAATTCCATATGATATTTGTGTCAATAAGAAAAACGATTTTTAAGTTACTATGTTGTATGTTTCTTGTATCATCACCTTGCAACAAGTTGGACTTGTTGTAAACATGAAAATTTGTTTAAATTTTCCAGCAAATGGATTACATGTAGTGAATGAATTCTTGTCACTACATAGTGGTTTGTCTCACCGTAATGTAACTCACACTGGGAGCTCCACAATACCTTCCTAGTCCCATAAACAAAGGGCAAACAATAAGAACTGCAAAACTTAGCCAGTGTGAAGGAATGGCAGTGAGACTGTTTTTGAAAGGTATCTCCTATTACAAGTCAGTAAAGCTGTGCCTTGTTGAGAAGCATGGTGGTTATTTTCCATGTGGATATGCCACCAAGGTCTCACTATTATCACCTTTTTTCCTCATAAGTCAAAACAGAGTGAGACGTGTTGACCTCATTAGAAGAAGATGTTTTCTTCTGTTAGTTGGATAGTTGCCATGACAGTGTAATTTCTCTAGAACAAGATGCTCCGTAGCCATTAGTCAAAAGATAATCATAATAAATGTTCCCATAGCCTAACTTAGGACTCTAACAATTATAATAAAAGTACAGAAAAGTTTCACAATGACAAAAACGCTATTTACTCACTGGATGTGGCACCTTGTGCATTGTGCAATCTGAAATGTCCGAGGACCCCTTTAACTTAGTGGACCTCTATCAAAGCGCTTGTGTCGGTGGTTTTGCAAGTTATAGGAAACACACAGATGAAACGGAATTTGTCCTTATTGTGCCCCTAATACTTTAGAGCTGTCCCTGGTTTATTTCTTAGTTACTTAAAACAGAATTTTCAAGGGCAATGTTTTCATTCACTTATTTATTTGCCTCTGCAGCCGTTTGCTATGTAACCTTCAGGTGTCTTTTAGGTACTAAGTGTCATTTTGATGTTGCAGAAGACAAGCGTTTTAAAACCACGTCCCTACCCTCCAAGAGCTTGTTTTTATCATTGTCATTTCTATTATTTACTGTACTTTACACAGTGCTTACTAGGTGCCAGGGCCCACTGAGAGCTCATCATTATCATTACTGTTTTTCATTGGGTGTGTAGTATGAGATCTGACATTTAAGTTCGAGAACTTGCCACCGTGCACTTACATTGGCAGCACTGTACAAACAGCTCAGTAAGGTTTCATAACCTTGGTATACCGGTGTCTCATAGTTGCGTTCGTGTAGATGTGTGGCAGTGTCTCGCTGAGTGGCACTCATTATTGTTGTTGCATGTTTTTGTGTGCATTGCGAGGCTGTCTGAGCTTGAATTAGAGCTATGACCAAACATTAAATTTCGTGCTACACTTGGCAAGAGTGGAAGTGAAATCAGGGATAGTATGTTAGTCCAGGTTCATGGGGATAATGTCATGAAGAAAACGGCCGTGTACAAATGGATTAAACATTTTTGTGAGGGGAAAGATTGTGTCACTGATGAAGAGACGTCATGGTGGCCAGTAACGACCAGAACTGAGGAAAGCATTGCAAAAATTCATCGAATTGTGAGTCAACATCATTGGCTGCCTGTGAGAAGCAGAGCAAACCCAGTAAATGTTAGAAGAAAACAACCTCAACATTTGGCCCTCTATTCATGGCTGTTGCATGATGGCAACGCATCAGCTCACATGGCACCATCTGTGAGAGAGGTTTTAGCCAGTAAACAAATAACTGTATTGACACAACCACCCTACTCACCTGATCTGGCCCCCAATGACTTCCTTCTTTACCCGAAGATAAAGGAAATACTAAGAGGAACACATTTTGATGACATTCAGGACATCAAGGGTAATACGACAACAGCTCTGATGGCCATTCTAGGTAAAGAGTTCCAAAATTGCTTCACAGAGTAGATTAGGTGCTAGCGTTGGTGCAGAGCTTCCCAAGGGTTGTACTTCAAAGGTGACCATAGTGATCTTCATCAGTGAGGTATGCAGCACTTTTTCTAGGATGAGTTCGTGAACCTAATTGTTCAGACCTCGTGGGCCAGACACTTGATGTCCATGATGACGATTTCGGTTATAAAAATCTGGGTAGGATTTAAGGGAAGTAGGCAGCGTGAGTGAGAGTTGTCCAGATAAAGAGGCAGAAGGACCATGTTGGGCAGGGGAACCAATAACCAAGAGTACAGGTTTGGCAGAAGGAACTGCAGACATAGGCTACGATACATAGTGAACTCTGCAGGATTTACGAGCAGTTCAGTTTTGATGCTATAAAAAGCGTGCTGTGGGAATGGTTGAGAAGGTGGTGAATACCTAGGTAAGGCAAGCTTAGGAAAGTCTTTAGTTCTAGAGAAAGGAGTAGCTCTTATCCTGCAGGCCTTGGGAAATATATCAGTTAGAATGTTTTAGCTGCAGGTAATAGGTGACCTAATTAGCAGTGGTTGCAACAGGAGGAACCAGGATGGTTTTGGTGGGTCTGTGATGCCATCAGGATCCCTGATGTTGTCCCTGTTTCAGTTGTGAGGTCGTCAGTGTTTTGTTTAAGTCTCATTTGCCTGCTGGTTAATTAGCAACGGCTCCAAGCATCATATTCTCACATTACCATATCCAAAGTCTGAAGGACTGCGTTTCTGTAGATGTTTCTATTCTCTTTTTATGTTTTATTAATATATAGTTGGCATACAACATTATACCAGTTCAGGTGTACAACATAGTGATTTGACATTGATATACCTTGCGAGGTGATCACCACAATATGTCTGTAAGCATCTATCACCCTTCAAAGTGACTGCAATATTATTGATATTTTCCCTGTGCTGTTAACTACATCCCTGTGGCTTAGATGTTTCATCACTGGCAGTTTGTACTTCTCTTTCACTTTCTTTTTCATTCATCGCTTCAACTCCCTCTCACCTGGGAACAATCAAGTTGCTTCATAGTAGCTATGGGTCTGTTTCTGGTTTGTTTGTTCTGCTTTTTTAGGTTCCACATATAAATGAGATGATGAGGTATTTGTCTTTCTCTGTCTTCTTTCACTTCACATAATACCTCTAAGAACTTCCATGTTGTTACAAAGGGCAAGATTTCATCTTTTGTGGATGAGTTATTATTATATCAGTTATATTATGGATGAGTTAATTATTCTAATATCAGTTATAATATTACTGTCCACACCCCCCCCACAGACACACATATCAAATCCTTTTCATCCATTCATCTCTCGAAGGTCACCTATGTTGCTTCCGTATCCTGGCTATTATATAGACTGCTGCAGCGAACATAGAGGTGCAGATATCTTTTCAAATTAGTGCTTTGGTTTTCTTTGGACAAATACCCAGAAGTAGAATTACAGGGTCTCATGGCAGTTCTAGTTTTAATTTTTTGAGGAATCTCCATACTGTTTCCCACAGTGAATATAACAATTTACAAATCCCAAAACAGTGTCGGCTCTGTTTTCCCTTTCCTCCACTTCCTTGCCGACATTTGTCATATGGGGCCATGTTGATGATAGCCACCTGACAGTTATGAGGTGGTGCTGCACTGTGGTTTTGATTTGCGTTTCCCTGATAATCAGTGATGTTCAGCTATGTGATTCTTTTAAATAGGAAGAAAACTGAGAGGCTGCCCGTGGATCCCTTAACATTTACAGGCTGGGGTACGGCACAGGCTGGTTCCCACACCAGTTAGTGGTAAAGCAGTCACTGATTAGCTCAGTATAATCATTTTTCTTTGTGGAGCTGGAGAGAGGCCATGTTCTTTGTGTATTGGCACAGGAAATATCCACACAGAGTTGTGGTTCTCCAGGGAGAATGAAGACGAAGAAATGGCAAGTGGGCATGGACTCAGCAGTGGTTACTGCAGGGATCATGGGAGAGTTTTGAGCAGACGAGGAACAACATGAGATGGCATTCGGACACTCTGGTTGTGGTATAAAGCGGGGACCAGCAAGCTTATTCTGTAAAGGGCCTGATTTGAGGCCATGTGGTCTCCGTCATTCCTACTCAAATCTGCCATTATGGTGTGAAAGCAGTCGTGGGCCACGTGAATTGGCAAGACTGTGCTACAGTAAAGCTTTATTTACAGAAGCTGATGGCAGGTTGGAGTTTGCTGGCCCCTCGCATAGAGGACAGATTGAAGAAAAGCGCCTAAAAATAACTGGCAGACAAAGGAAGCTTTTACTTCCTTGGACTAGTATCAGTCCACTGTGATGTTTTCACCCATCCATTATGAATGAAAAAAAAAGTCAGGAAGGTTAATTTATTCAATTTAATGTGTTGGTCTTTGCTGGCTTATGTCTTTCTCATTTGTTTTGCTGAAAAGAAATCCTGTTCATTTAGGAAGTAACAATAACAGGCGGTGGTGTTTCATTTTTTTCCCCCAGCGAAAGCCATCTGCTCAGAGCCCCTGTTTGACTAGGGCAGTGGCTGTGGCAAAAGAAAGTAGAGCCTGGAGAGTGTTATGGTTAATACGGATTAGTGATGATTGCATGTAAAAAGTTAGTGGGGAGTGAGAAACTCAGATGATTCCTAGGTTTCCAGATTGTGCACTAGCATTTCAATGGGACATGAGAAGAGTGACTAGGACATTATCAGATGGAGAGAGAAGAGCAGCAGGTCAACAAGGAAGACACTTTTTTTCTCTGAACGTTGAGTTTTCTGGTATATCCATGGGTAACTCATCCTCCATGTTGGATATCACTTTTTGTTTCATTTTTCACTTATTCAGTTAACCACTGCCTTTTCATACGAGAGCTGTGTTTTTAGTTTTATAAGAAATAAAGAAGCTTAGAAACCAAAGGAACTCTATAATCAGTGCACATTATTATACTGCAAGTGATAGTTATATGTTTTTCTGTAATTATCCCAGTGACTTGACCGATTCATAACTATTATAAAAACAGTTTTCTGCCTAGTTGCAGAAAATTGACAATGAGATCTCTCCATTTTCTCTCTAGGAACTGATTCAAGATGTTGCCATTAGGATGTTCTATTTTCTATTCTGATTAAAATAGGACGGTTGCTTGTTTTACAGTATTTTCTGACATCATTTCTTTTATCCCCTTTACGCCTTTATTCAAATATGTCCAGCTCTACAGGAATCTGCAAAAGAAGAATCAAGGAAAACAAATTTATCGACAGGTAATCTGCAAAATCTCCTTCTGACCTTAATCATGCAGAAAACATCCACCCAAAGAATGAAAAATTCATATAATGCAATTTATTAGAGGTTCTTAACACCACAGTTAGGTTTGGTTATTCACTAGAGCACTTTACAGGCCTCATCCTGTAGTAGTGCTCACACCTGTGATTTATTACAGTGAAAGCAAAATCAGCAGAGAGAAGAGGTGTATGTGACAGAGTCTGGAGGGAACCAGGTGCAAGTTTCCAAGACTCATGTCCTGTGCAGTTAGCAGGATGTGCTTAATTCCTCCACTGTGAAATTCTGGCACCACCCGTGAAATGCTGTCTAGTGGTACCACAATCTCATGAGACTCAGTGCCTAATGCTTTCATGGCACGCCACTCACATAGGCAGCGTCCCCCTAGCAAGTACCAACATTCCTGATTCCCAGAAGGAAAGCGAGTGTTCAGCACGAACCACCTTGTTTGTACAAGCAGTTCAGGCACCGTGAGCCACACTTAGTTAGGGAATGGCGGGAACCCTCCCCATAGGCAGGTTTCCAGACACCAGCCAAGGGCCAGCCGTCCAAGTAGGACTTTCAAAGGATAGCAGTCAGGCCTGCTGTGTGAAATCTTTTCTGCACAACAGTTATAGGCCTGACTTAATTTTGGGTGTTGCTTAAAATATTAAAAGCAAGTAATATGGTGACGCGCCTTGGTAATGGTTTCAGTTGTATCATCCATTAAAAATTGCAATGCTGGTTACTTTTTTGCCTTTTGGTGAGTATTTCACAGGTGTTTGTACATACATTACTATGGCAATAACCATGGCAATTATAATCTTTTTGTGTGATTAATGTTTCAGTATAGATTTTCAATAAAATCAGCATAATGCTTTCTGATTTAAAATTAGAATAAAAGTTGTCCTTTAAGTGTAGGGATGATTCCATTTTGATTCACTTGGCACTACATCTCTACACCATGATACAGCGAGATGTTCATTCACATTTATCAGTTACTTTCTTGTGTAAGTATTCCAAACATGATTTGCTTTGTTTATGGAGTTTCATATGCTTCATTCAGTTGGGTGAATAATCATATTCTGATACTGGATCTTTATGTTCATTTTCAAGGTGACTGTGTTTTGAAAATAGCATTAATGTGTTCATATCTGCTAATAGCAGGTTCAGTAGAAAACTTTTTCTTTTTCTTTAATTAGTAAGCCTTCGTTATTAGAGCAGGTTTAGGTTCAGGGCAAAATTGAGTGGAGAGTACAGAAAGTCCCCTCAAAGCCCGTGTCCCTGTACACACAGAGCCTCCCTCACTGTTGACACCCTGCACCCGAGTGGTACTTTTACGATGATCGATGAACTGCACTGACTCAACATTACCACTCACAGCCCACACTTTACATTAGAGTTCACTCTTGCTGTTGTACAATCTGTGGGGTTTGACAAACGTATAAGGACGTCTCCATCCTTCCAGTATCACACAGAATAGATTCACTCCTAGATACCCTCTGTGGCGTTTCCTCAGCCCTCTCCTCTCCCCAACCTCTGGAAACCACTTGTTTTTTTACTGCCTCTCTAGTTTTGCTTTTTTCTGAATATCGTATAGTTGGAATCATACAGTGGCCAACTTTTCGAATGTTTAAAAAATTAAAACTCCAGGGTCATTGAATGTAGTTATTCAAGATAACTTCTCTGTCTTTCGGGGGGTTTTTGTTTGGTTGCTCTTATTCACTGGCTGAGAATCTGGTGACATATGACTTACAATCTAAAAAAACACGCTATCTATACACATTTGCCACTATGGGGAGGGCTGAGAAAAATGGCATCACACGCTGCTTGCTGCACAGCAATAACTCTTTGGACCTTCCTGCTCTATAAGGTAGGACAAGATAGACTCTCTAGCAATGGAGGGAACAATCTCAGAGGTTACACTTGATAAAACTGGAATCACAACGTCTTTCATACTTACCCTGCAATTGGAGAGATGGCGAGAAAGCGTCTGTTTCCTGTGCTTGCCGCTGCAAAGTAGACTGCCTCTTGACTAAGCTGCTAATGACGGGGTGTTTCATCCTAAACTGAACACCCTTGACTGAAGAGCGGCACAAGCGGTACTGTGTACGAGCAAAACAAGTCTTCTAACTGCTCTTCATGACAGAAGTCCAGAAAAATCATGCTATTTAAATTTGCCCTTGTTAGTTTATGACAATAATTTTACTACTGATACCGTTTTCGTTCACTCTGATGGGTTTGGTTAGGATTACAATCATTGCAAGTAGCACTTGACTTGTAGCTATCCCATTTTTGCACATCCCGTTCTTTTTTCTTTCATTTGATATAAATATATACTTTCATGCACACATATATGTACCTGTATATGTGTGTTTATGTGTACGTATATATAAATACACACACACACACACACACACACATATAGGAGAAGAAGTAGAAGTTCTTCATGTATTAATTTCCTACCAATCGTATCATTAATATTCACTTTACTATAGTCTTCAGGGGTTGTCCCAAAGAAATATTTTCCATAACTTCAGTCCGATAGTTTTAAAGTTCTGTGTTTTTCTATTGTGAATTTACAATGTATTTGAATTTTTTCTTTAATAGTGGATGAGTGTTCTGAAGGAGACCCTTCAAGCAGGTAGGTTTTTATGGATTTTTCAAACTCACATGTTAACTGAGAGTGCAGAGAGAAGCGAGTAACCTTTACTGAGTGTTCTGCTCTGGGCGAGACCCTATACTATGTGCCTAACGTTGATTGTCTCAGGTCCTCGACACAGTAGCTGTGCACAGTAGCTGTGCACAGTAGCTGTGCTGTTCGGCCTAGTTTTTATTCATTAGACGAGTGTGGTTCCGGGACGTGTATTAATTGACTCCTGGTTCCATAGTTACCAAGTGGCTGACCTGTGATGTGACCTTCAGTCTGCTTGGCTTCCAAGTCCGTTCTCTTGTCCCTCAGCCTGTACTGAGAAGTGCCTGGGCTGGCGTGGATTCAAGGTTCAGGTGCAAGTCAGGTGGACTCAGAGAGTCCCGTTTAGTGATGTGTTAACGCTGATTTAGAAGTTTCCTACCAAGCCCAGTTAGCCCAAGCTCTTGTCTTAATGTACTTGACAATTTCAGCAGTCACGAGAGCCTTCTTTTTACCATCAGTGTTTAGGCCAGGTCTCAGTTAGCTGTGGCCACAGAACCACAGGCTGTACATAAGCAAGACCTAATCAGGCAAGTGTTTTCAGGTATAATGCGATGTACCTTCTTGGGACGAATCTTTGTTCTGTAAGTGAAGAACATCTACGTATAGACCATGTTGTGTTAATTCAGCACAAATTGAGAGGGTATTTCTAATTGATTTCTCTACTTACAGAATCCCCAGCCTTTGTTTCCCTTCTGGCTGATACCTTTCCCTTGTTCTAGGAAGTTTTTTTTTCTTTTTTTCCTAAAGTCTTTCTTCCTTCTTCCATGAGTCTTCTTCATTTTATACTTTTTCTCTGCTGTTCTCAGGGGTTTTTGTTGTTGTTGATCTGTTGTTTTATTCCACTTCTGCTAGCTAAGTATTCTCCATTTTTCTAGACGGAATCAAAAGTACATAGAATTCCAGGGTTTTAACGAATGTTAGCAATTAATTATTCAAAACACCCAGCAGTTCTTCATTCTGCCATGAATGTTTTGGTCAAGTGGTTATTCACATGGAAAGTTTGAAACTCCAAGCGATTCTGTGACTTATTTGAGTACAGTGAGTGATGAAATGAGATTCAGTGTAGGTTTCTAAGCCCAGTACACGTCCTTTAGGTGAGTGTTTTAATAATGGAAAGGTCTAGTGAATGCAGTGGTAGAGGATAAGACTGGAATTAGCAAGGGAATCCAAGTTTTAAAAGGAACAATACTGGTTGGGATAGGAATAAGGCTTTTAGAATAGAGATCAGATAAGGGAAAAGAGATGAGAATAGTAGGCTATGACAATTTAAAGAGATATTACAAGAAGGAAGGACAAAGGATGTTGGTAGTTTTCTGAAAAAGCAGATTAATAGAAGGTTTTCAAGGGCATTCTGTACAGGTTGCTGCTTTTCTGTTTCTTGAATTGGAGGAACCAGCCTAATTTAAGAATTTATGAAAACATATTAAAGTATCTGAGCCCCTGGAAACATTCTCTTTATAGCAAATAAGAATGTGGTATCATCCACCTGAACCCCAACTTAGGGAGGTGGGCTTATGTCCCCTCGAGTCCTGAGGCACTGGAGATCGCCGAACTACATAGATCTATGGCCCAAGGCAGGTGTCTCGTCACCTCCACCTCTTTTCCCAACGCGCTGATGTCCTTCCCATATATATGGAGTGTTGGGCAGAGGGAGGACTGATTGTGAAAACAGTAATGGACTTGGGTAGGTGGTAACATGCCTGTGTTGGGCGTGGATGACTGAGGCTCCATTTAGCTTATTTTCCAGGAACAGGGAAATAGAGAACTCCTACTGTGGGTCATTTGAGCCCATTCTTGTTTCAGGAGTCTATGCCTTCGTAGGCTAAAATTTTCAAGGTTGGAGATTGCCAGGACGCTGTGAGGACAAGTGATCTGGGAGTGGGAAGGCTAAAAACATACATATTTGTTCTTGAACTTTTGTACGTGTAACTTGCAAACATTATAAACACTTCAGGGAACTCACCGTAGTGTTTTTGAGTGATAAGAAGGAATGGGGTAAGTTTAGTAACTGCTTTCTATGTTAAAGAACCAAGATTGCTATTTTAGACTGACACAGATTAGTCCTTGAACCAGGGACAGACAATGGAGAAGGGACAGTGTATCTTTCTACCTTGATTTAGGTCATCGGTTTTGTCCCAGTTCAGGTTCCAGTAATATCAGCTATTAATTGGGTTTTCAATTCAGCCTCAGGACTTGTGGTGAAAGCAAAGTAATCTCAGGCATTGACAATAAATTGGCTGTCATTCTTTGTTATGGAAACTTAGAGTGTATCTTCATTAAATATTGCATGAGTTGGGAGTGGTAGAGGCAGAAATAGATAACTAATAGCTTGTCTAAAACAGAGTCCATATTTTAATTAAATCAAGCAAGAAACTTCATTTAATATGCAAATAGCTGACCTTTTACTTTTTTTGTTGGTTTTGTAAAGAAATGAACTCACTTATTTTTTTGTGTATCTTCACCCTAAAGTCTTACCCGCAAACCTGGCACTAATGATTCAACGTCTATATCAACTGATGGACTCTTCAGTGTTGATACCGAGGTAAAATGCTCCTTTGTGGAATTAACTTTTTTGCTCTGAATTTAGTTTTGTGTAGCACTTACTTGTAAAATTTAGTAGTGGTCCACCTATCATTGTTTTATGTTTGTAATGGAAACTTGGTCAGCGTGAACCATTTTATAACATGTGAGCATTTGAGGCTTTTTTTTTTTTAACTTTAGGAAGTATTGAACATGGGAGCTGTAAAAAAGAAGGGGCTGGGAAATATATAGTGATAGGACAATTATATTGGGAGGTATCCCACAGTGATGGAGATATGCAATTTGGTTACGGATTAGGATTCTTAATATATCTTTTACATTATTCCAACATGACTTTCATAATACTCATGCCTAAATGAAATCTTTGATGGATTCAATTACATATTGTCATAGTCATGTAATCTTCCTGGTACCTTTCAGTTTTAAAACTATATAGCATATAACATACACTTCTTTTTTTGTTACACTTTGTATTTTGGTATCATATAGTTGTTGGGAGCCAGTGTTTTCTCTATTTTGTTTTCTTGTGCTTTTTAGTTATATTCAGTTGAAATTGAATAATATTTTGTATAAGTTTCAGGTATACTGGGTTCATAATTTAGGCTAAAATAATAGTAGAAATTGTGACAATTTAGAATTCAAGTCCTCTTTCTTAAACCCCATATTGTAAAGGGATTCCACTATGTTCTAAATCATTGCATTATGACTATATTTAAATGTCTTCCTCTAATTGAGGAGTACATGTTTTGCATAAAATAATAACCAATTTTAGAAGCAGACATTCTTAAGAACCATATAGTAATATACCAAATTTCAGAAATTTTTTTGTTTTTTAAATGTAAAGTTTTTCATTTATGTTAGAGTTGACATTGAATATTATGTCAGCTTCAGGTGTACAGCATAGTGGTTAGGCATTCATATAATGTATAAACTGGTACCCCGATTAGTCTGGTATCCCTGACAGCATACTTAGTTATTACAATCTTATTTACTATATTCCTTGTACTGTAACTGACATGTTCATAACTATTTTATATCTGTCAATTTATACTCCTTAATCCTTTTACCTTTTCAAGCATTCCCCCAACAATCCTCGAACTGGGCAACGATCAGTTAGTTCTCTGCACTTATGAGTTTGTTTCTCTTTTCTATGTCAACTTTTTTTTTTAGATATCACAAATAAGTGAAATAATGTGATATTTGTCTTTCTCTGTCTGACTTATTTCACTTTGAATGATACCGTTTAGGTCCACGCACGTTGTCACAGCTTGTAAGATTTTATTCTTTGTTACAGCCAAGTAGTATGTTGTTGTATCTATGTACCACTTCTTCTTTATCCAAGACGATGGATACTTCGGTTGCTTCTTTATCTGGACTATTGAAAATAATGTGCCAAGGACCATACAGATGCACAGATGTTTTCAAATCAGTGTTTTGGATTTCTGTGGAGAAAAACCCAGAAGTGGGGCTGCTGTGCCACGTGGTAATTCTATTTTCAAATTTTTGAGGAACTTCCATATTGTTTTCCATTGTGGCTGGCCGGGTTTGCAGTCTCACCAACAGTGCGCGGGGCTTCCCTTCACATCCTCAGCAACAGTTGTTGTTTGTTGATTTATTGATGATGGCGATTCTGACAGTTGTGAGGTGATAACTCATTGTGTTTTTAATTTGCATTGCTCTAATGATTAGTGGCACTGAGCATGTTTTCGTATGTCTCTTGGCTGTCTGTGTGACCTCTTTGGAGAAAAGTCTATTCAGGTACTTTTCTGATTTTTTAATTGCATTGTTTGTCTATTAAAGGTGTTGCGTTTTATGAGTTCCTTACATGTTTTGGATGTCGACCCTTTATCAAATATATCGTTGTCAAATCTCTTCTCCATTCATCTGGTCGTGTTTTCATTTTGTGATGGTTTCCCTTGCTGTGCAAAAAAATTTAAGTTTGATGTCATATTTATGGGTCTTGTAGTTCTATCCATTCAGCCACCTTATGTCTTGACTGGAACATTTAACCTATTTACATTTAAATAATTATTTATAGGCATGTGATTATTGCCATTTTATTATTCATATTTCTTCTCCTCCTCTTCGTCCTCATCCTCCTCCTTCTCCTCCTCTTTCTGTTCTTCTTCTTCTTCTTCTTCTTCTTCTTCTTCTTCTTCTTCTTCTTCTTCTTCTTCTTCTTCTTCTTCTTCTTCTTCTCCTTCTTCCCCTTCCCCTTCCCTTTTTCGTCTCCTTCTCCTTCTCCTTCTACTTCTTCATCCCGCCTCCTCCTCCTCCTCCTCCTCCTCCTCCTCCTCCTCCTCCTTTTCCTCCTCCTCCTTCTTCGTGTCACATTTCTTGTAATACTGGTTTGTTAGTGTTGAACTCCATCATCTTTTTCTCTGGAAAGTCTTTACCTCTCCATTGATTCTAAATGAGAGCCTAGCTGGATACAGTACTCTTAGTCGAAGATCATTGCTTTTCATCACTTTCAATATTTGCCAATCCCTTCTGGCCTGCAAATTTTCTGTTGAGAGATCAGCTGACAGTCTTATGGGAGCTCCATTGTACATGACTAACTACTTTTCTCTTGAAGGTTTTAATATCTTCTCTGTGTCCTTACCCTTTGGCATTTTAATTATAATATGTTTTCGTGTGGGCCTGTTTGGGTTCATTTTGTTTGGAACTCTTTGTGTTTCCTGCGCTTGTGTGTCTATTTCCTTCTCCAGGTCAGGAAAGTTTTCCATCATTGTGTAATCCAAAAGGTTTTCAATTCCTCTCTCTCTCTCTCTCTCTCTCTCTCTCTCTCTCTCTCTCTCTTCTCCTTTTGATAGTCTTACGAATGTTGTTATACTTGATATTGTCCCAGAGGTCCCTTAAAGTATTCTCTGTCTTTATTTATCTTTTACTTATATTCATTTTTTTTCTGTTCTGATTGGGTGTTTTCTGCTACCTTGTCTACCGAATCACTATTTGAACCTCTGCTTCACCAAATGTGGTGCTGATTCCATCTATAAATTATTCATTTCAGATACTGTATTCTTCATTGCAGACATTTTTTAATGATTTCTATGTCCTTTTTATGTTTCCTGTCTCTTCGTTGAAATTGTACTGAGTTTATCTATTCTTCTAATTTCATCGAGCATCCTTATAACTAGTATTTTGAACTCTGTTTCTGGTAGATTGCTTGTCTCCATTTGGTTTACTTCTTTTTCTAGTTTTATCCCATTCTTTCATTAGAGAAATGTTTCTTTCTTTCTTCTTTTTTCACTGCCTCTCTGTGTTTGTTTCTATGTATTATGTAGATCTGCTAATTCGCCTCATCTTGGCAGCATTGGCTCATATAACAGGTGTTGTGTGGGGACCAGTGGTACAGTCTGGTCACCTTAGCCAGGTGCTCCAGAAGCTTGTGTGGGTGGTGTGTGCCCCCCTGTTGTACTTGAGCCTTGATTGCTCTTGGCACATCAGTGTGTGGAATCGACCCTCAGGACGACTGGCTGTGACTACAGTACATGAGCTGATGTATGTGGGCTGACCTCGCAGAGTGAGATCGGCTATAGCAGGGCTCTGGTGTCTGCTCAGTCCATTGCTTGGGCGTGTCATTTATGGAGCCAATTGGGTGTTGTTCTGGTGTTGCTGAAGCTGATCACCAGGTGTGTTGGATTTGGGGCCTCTTGGGAGGGGCTGTGGGGCAGGCCCAGGTCAGCTGCTGCTAGTGCCCAACTCAGAGCCACCTAATAGAAGCCACAAAGTGACCTACTCTTGGTAGCTGCCTTTGTGGGTTTGGAGGCACCGAGAAGCGCCAACGCTGTGACGCAAGACAGGATGATGGATAGGATACCAGAAAGAAACGGAGGTCCTCAATATCATAAAGTGCAGCCTGAGTGACTGTCTTAAAACAGAATTGTGACGATGCAACACCTCTGCTTACTGAGTGACTCCCCACTACGTGAGGGTGAAATTCATAGGCTAGCATGACACGTGCCTTCTTTGATTTGGTTCTGAAACTGCAGTGGTAGCTCCATCCCGTTCTCAGTGTTCCAGGCTTACCCCATTCCTTTGCGGCCTCACTTGCAATATGTTCTTTCATCCTCAGGCTTTTGCTCGTGCTGCCCTTCTGGATTCCCCGTCACGCCTTCCCTCAGCACCTTGCATAACTGTCAAGATGCAGCCCTATCTTTGCCGCATCTGCTGAGCTTCCCTGGTGCAACTGACTGTTGTCTCTTGTGCCCTTACGATACCTGACTCATGTGGGCTGTTGAAGTGGAGAGCGGTACATTTCTGCTCTTATTTTTTCATGTGTTATGTCATCTCTACTCGTACTAGCGTGTAGGACAGAAAGTCTCATTTATATTTCCAGCTTCCCCTGGGGCTGTGCCTATGATTTGATGGCTACAGTAGAGTTTTTTGTCTTGTCGACGGATGGACTGAGTGAGTGAGTGAACGAGTAAACGAATATGGTGTTTTCTGAAGTTGGGTTGTTTTTTCTTTTTCCTTCTTTTTTTTTAATAGAAAGAAGCAACCAAACCGGCAACTGGAAAAGGAGAAAATGGTGTGGATCTTATTGAAAGTGCTCCACAAGAGCAAACAAGCAATGGTAATTTGACTTGTGCTGATGGAGCACAGCAGAATAATATGAGTGGTAATTTAGTGACTGTCTATGAATTCTTTCTAGCGTAAGTGCTGCTATAAACAAATCTAACATGTGTAGGTCCAAATGTGATATTTATTTCTTTTAAGCATTTTTTTTCTATCTTTTTTTCAAAAGTGTCCCCACTACTAACAACTGCTTCTTCTTGCAAATGCTTCAACCCCCTGAAATTCTTTTCTGCTATTACTTTTATGGAAATATTCATGACTGAATGTGTATTCAAAATGCATAGTAATATATGTTCACATTAATGTACCTGTGACTACATTTTATAGTTAGAAAGTCATCATTAGGATTAGGACAAGAGGAAGATGAAGAATCACCTTGGCATTCTGAGGTACTGTCTTTCACTATTCTTATTATTATCGTTATTATTTGAAATATCACCATTCTGTGATGTGAAAACGAAAAAGGTATGCTTTGACTTTACTTTCTCACCCCTACATTTCCCCATACACACCAATTTGTATGGTTTCGCCTGTAATTATTAAACTGGCTATGTGTAATATAATGAGACAGCGTAGTACAATTCTGCTAACTTGCAAGTTTCTCTTCAGGCAGTCAGTGTAGTATAGTATAAAACACAAAGGTTTCCAAGTCATAAGGAATCAGTTTGGGTTCTGAAGTTAAGTTTCCCTAAAAGCTAAAGAATTATTCCAGCTCGAACTATGCCCAAATGCATGATCTTGTGGGTTTTGTGGATGTGTAAATGTCCTAATGAATTTCAGAAAGAAAGAATTTGGATCGCAGGGTTTGTTTATAACTTGGAACTTGAAAAGATAATGCCTGGGACATCAAAGTATTATTAATTAGTATTGTCAAAGAGATCTGCAAGGAACTTTTGCTGGGAAGGAAGAGCATGGTGAATACTAATAATACGTTGGATTATACTAACAACAATTCGGCTGAGCGCTGCTTTAATACTAACAACTGTCTTGTTCACTTAAAGTATCATGCATTGAGTAACTTGATGGCAACCGTCCTTGTAGTAATAGAAGTACAATGTAATGATGAGCTAATGTGAGGTGACAGCTGTGGAAAGATATAAGAAAAGTGTGATCTTCTGATATAGGCAACTGCTGCCTACTGGTACAGACACTGTGTTTGACGATCAGAACAGACTAGAATTCTGGATGGGTCACTTACTAGCTATGGGATCTTGGGGAAACTTCTTTTGAACCTGTCGGATGTCAGTGACCTCATTCGTCATAATGGTACTAATGACTACCTTTCAGGTATGTGGAATGCACAAATGTGGTAACGAATGTGAAAACACTTTTAAAACTGTAAAGGGAGCTATAGAATGTAAAACACAACGATCACAGTGGGATGTACTGACTTACTAGATATCGGGGACACTTTTTGTAAACATGTAGGACAATCAAATGGCGGTAGTGTCAAGAGCAGAGTGGAAAAGTTAGAAGGGGCATGTGGATTTCTAATCTGGGGGATGTTAAGTTTCAGGAGACTGTGATTGGCGGTGCCCTGTAGATGTGTAGTGTTTCGGTTCTTGAGGCTTTGTTGGTGCGAGCTCAACGTTTTCACCTTGAGTTAATTTCTAGTTGGACACCAGCTGTGTGCTGGGCAGTTAGACACTGAATGGAGAAGTTCAGGGGTTCAGCTGTAGTTGTAGGTGCAGAAAAACAAGTGAACAACAGTCCATCATAAGGCACTATAAGTGCTTCATTTAAAGAGGATGGAGAATGCTGGGTTAGAGAATATTGTCGTGGGGGGGCATGGTTGTAGTTGGAATGGGAGTGGGAGTGGATTTTCGGGGGTCAGGAAAGATCTTTCTGAGTGTGACAAAAACTGCCAAGTGAAGCATGAGAAGGAGCCAGTCGTGTGAAGATCTAGAAGCAAAACCTGCTGGACAGAGATAACAATGGATCACATCTGTTCATATTTTATTCTAATGTCTTGGAATGGCCAGGAAGCAGGAAGTGGGGTAACCATCATCAAACCATTTTTGTATTTGTTGTTTTGTGTGGGAAAGAAATAAAATGTGCATAGTAAGTGTCTGGTACATTTTAGATGGTTATAATAAATAAATGTTCTTATTTTTCCCCGATTAGAAATTATTATACTTTTTTGAAAAGTTGCATAACTATATATAACATTTTCCCTATTATTTATTGAAACATAATCTAATCAAAAGTTTTTCTTATCACTTTGCCACTTTGTTCAATCATTTTTTCTATCAAAATTTTTGTCAAACAAGAGTTCGGTTTTTCCAAGCTCTTCTTGATTTAGATGAAGTAGGTTCTAAAATGTTCTGTTTAGACTCAACTGGACATACACCAAGGTTTCTTACCATTTCAAGCAAGTATCTTGTTTTAACACTAAAAATCAAATCTGTCATTAGAAATATTTAGCAGTTATATCAAGTACACTTATCAAAGTATTAGGTCACTACAAACGTAATTGCAGTTTAAAAGCTTACAAAAATTGCAAAACTGCAATTACATTTGCACGAACCTAATGTTTGCTTAAATACATATTTTTCAAAAAGTCCTTTTCTTGGTGGTGATAACACTAATATTTTTATCCTGAATTATTAACTAGAAATTGTATGAAGTGTCCATTAGTTACTAATCGTCCTGTTTCCTAACCCTTTCAGACGAGAATTGAAGTGGAAAATCCTGGTCCTCACGAAGGTGTAGGAATGGACGATGTGCAACCCTTCAGACCAGGTGCACTTTGCAATACCAGTTTAATTTTGGGAAGGAGTACGCAAGGACATTTGGCATGCTCGCAGTCTTCTATTCAGAATTCCTTTCTTTTGTTACAATTTAATGGAAGGATTTCACATAAGCAACATGATGTCACTGTTGGTATTGATGTTTGAAAAAAAAGACATCGACAGGAATAAGAAAACAAGATTTTAAAAATGTGACTTTAATTCAGATGTTTCTCCTCTTGGTTTGATATCCTAAATGTCCCAGTTTGGAACCCCTGTACTTAATAGGGGTTCTCAGAGGTTAATTATCACACTGGAAGATATTTCCAGGGTTTGAAAATGGTTCTTTGAATTTTGACCTTTACCCAGAGTAAGCCTCAGTTGCTACCATGTCAATTGTGTTTTAAATTTATTCCTCTTAGTGTTGTAACACTGATGGTCTTAAGACAACCAGATGTTCTGCTGAGCAGACACCAGGTGTGTGTGTACGCGCGCTTATGGTGTCTTTGATTATTAAAAATGGGAGAAGTAATTAATCGTAATGAATATTTGGTAGACACAATCTTTGAAAACAGGAATTCTGAAGCTTTTGTGCCTTGGGATGCTTTTATGCTATTAAAAATTATTGAGAATTCCAAAGAATATTTTTAAGTCGGTAGTCTCCGTAGATAGTTACAGTATTAGAAATAAAAACTGAACAATGTAAAATACGAGCTCACACAGGCATGCATTCCATGAACCATTAGAGCTAAGACCCAGTCACCATCAGACCTATGATGTTACCATCAGAGCTGTGATATCACGGCCGTGGAGAACTCTACTGCACACTTAGAAGAGAATGAGAGTGACAATGGCAAATGACATTTAGTCTTTCTGTGAAAATAGTTGTGACCTTTTCGGGCCCCACGACTTACAGATCTTGGGACTTCAGGGATTCTTACATGACATTGGAAACCACCGTTTGAAATGATGTACGGGCTTCCTGGACGTGAAATGATAAAACAGGCTTTAAAGCTTCACTTCTACAATTGTGTTTTTCTTTCACTTGTCTTAAAAAGTTTTAAGCTGAGAATATTGTTTAAAAAACAAAAGGAAAATAGTTTTGTCATATATTCGTTTTCTGTCTCATGGTGCCCTGTACTCCTTGGAGCTCATGTGGACCTAGTTTGATCCTATTTTTCCTTGGAAACAATAAGGTCACCCAAGACTGTAATTTGTCACATGAATATCTGTTTATCTAAGGCTTAAAAAAATGAATTCTGAAGATATTGGAGCATTTAGAAAATACCATTTTCTTATAATAAGTAGTTTCTTATTTGAAGTCGTACCATTCATTAAAAGTTTTTGTAAACCCACGTTTGTCATGCATATTTAAACTAAAGATAAGTGGTTACACGTAACTTTGGATCATAACAAAAAAAATCATACCCTGCACCATCTATTAAGTAGGTAATTTTTAATTGGAAACACATTATATAATAGAAATTGCTGCCTGATAATAGTTAATTAAACTTACCTGTGTCAATGGCAAGTATAGGACACCTAAAATAAAATGTACTCTGAAGGAATAGTGTATTGGGGGAAAGGAGGACGTGTGACTGTTTCTCTGAAAAAAGAAGTTTTACAACATAGTCAACTTTGTGTTATTTTTACATCCTAATAAATGAAAAGTTAATCCCAGAATTCAGACGGGGATTCTACTTCTTTGACCTCTAATCATGGAACTTGTCAAAGATCCGGGGATTAGAAAGTTGGTGATAAAAGGCCATTTGCCACACACTCAATGAGCAAACCTATGTCAGCATCCACAGAGTTTGGACAGATGACCGTAATAGACAAACTAGACTCAGATTGTAGGTGTGTTTCTGTTAGGTAATAATAGGCTCCATGACTTGTGTGAATCACCGCTACCAGAAAACAGAGAAAGCAAAGAAGGAAATACAGGAACAGAAAGTGTTCAACCCCAGCCCACCTCTATGTAGCTTCATCATAGTTCTGACTTTCCAACAGTCACTTTGTGGCAAAACCTACTTTATGTTTACTCTGTTTATGCAACTTACAACAAAGCAAAATGACTTTTAGCAAGACATTGGCGTTCTTCCTGAACCACAGCAACATATGGGAATAAGAAAAAGAATGAGGTGAAAGCGTGGTTTCCTTTAGACTAGTATTTAGCGTACACTGGGGAGTGGGCAGCAGGACTCTATGTACCACATTGGGACCAGATGGGAAAACTTCATAAAGATCTAAAGATTGCCTAGTGAAACAAAACATAGTTTCTTAGCTTTAGTTTTATATTCTGAATTCACAGGTATCAGTTAAAACTATTTATTGTAAATGAAAAAGCACCTTCCGAAACCAACAATCAAATATTTCTTGGATTTTCTATGGCTTTATATATTTTAGAATTGACTTTCCCAGCAGTGATGGGAATCGTCGAGAATTAAATCTATAGCACTTCCTTCTCAGCTGTGTCCGCAGTCTGTCTCCTCTTCTCTCTCTTCTTCCTTAAACCCCAGTGCTGAATCCTCAAAGGTGAAAAGAAATTTTCAGAATAGGAGAGGAAAACATTTCAGCTATAAGGAAGGGTGTACACTGATAAATGCATCAGAAGTAACAGTCATTTTGGAAACAATGAATGACGTTGCAGTTGAATCTTAGGGTGTTGTTCAAAAGATACCATTACCAGGTAGAGAGCAGAGTATAGAGTGCAACTCGATATGTTTGTCCTGCATTTCTAAACTGTCTTTTGTTTCTGATTGTTCTTCCATCGATGTTCAATGAATGAATTTGTGGATGAATTTTTGACATGTTTGTATGCCTTTCAGTTTGTGACATCTCATATTTCCCAAATGGTTTGTTGAAGTGTTAGCTAATTAGAAGTATTTCTTAAGTAAATATTCAGGAAAAGATTACGCTTAATTTGAACTCTCAATTGATAAGATGTTATTTTCTGTATTTATAAAGATTATAGCTTTTATCAAACTGTTCTAAGTAGTTCGTTTTAACTAATACGTAGATTTGTCAGCTGGACAACACCTAGGAATGACATCGGAGGAAGGGCAAGCGAGGCTTGATGGAAATGAAAAGACCTACACGCATGTATGTGAAATTTACTTTGAAATTTCTAGTATAATATGGTTTTCTGTGCTTTAATAATATAATACAGTCCAGTTGAAATTACCTTACATGCTAGCCTTTTAGAGTCAAAAGGTCATAACTGAATGATATTTATAACATTTGAACTAGTTACAAAACTTAAAATATTGTTAGAATCTATAGATATTCATAGCTCAACTTTATCTTTGGATTGAGGCAAAAAAAATAATAAAGTCCTGAATATTGTCTGCGCCTTTAATTTTTATAACTCCCTTACGTAATAAAGAAAGTAACATCAAATATTGAGTCACATGATGAGACAGTTGAAATTATGAACCATGTAAAAATGATGGCCACTGATTCGGGCTCACGCGAAAGGAGTCAGGATTCTCAGGGGTTCAAAATGTGCAGTTCCATATGGCTGGTCACTAAGGTCAAGGTTAGAGATGGATTCTTCCTTGTGACCTCTGTGTAACGGACTCTGAGTCTACATTCAGGGAGAGAATGGGGTCATGCACTCAACTCAACTGCTTTTTAAGAGAATCACACCTTCCAGGATGGGACCTTTGGTTGTTAGGGCACAAACAATAACTTTCTAATTTCTTTCAGTTCAGTGTAGGAAATCAGTAAATATGATTTAATGTTTTATCTGCTCTTATTAGTGGGTAGTGAGTAAGTTATAATTGGATGCAACAGATAACTATGTCAATGTGTAACACTGTCATAGTGTATAATTGGAATTAATATTTAGGAATTTGCTTCTCTTACTGATTGATGTTGATCATATGGGCTCCTAATTAAAGTTTGCCTATTCTCCAGTTATTAATCTTGAAAAAATAATCTTAAATTCACTATGGGGTCTCACGATTTAAGATATGGTGGGGTGAACTATTTTAAGTGAGGAAGCCTCTGTGACATTAAAAATCATCTACTATCTCATTTTTTGGGTGGATTTAACATATAAGCGATTGTTCAGTGCAAACGGTGACAAAATTAGTTTTGCGGGTTCATGTTTTTCTTCTAATTTAGACTAAGGCAACTTATTTTTCACTTTCTAGTTACAGTCCAATAATTTGGGAGTAAGTAAATGTAGATTAAGATTCTTAACAGTTAAATTTAGTTATATTCTAATTTTTCTCGGTTCATATTCTATTCTCCAGGTTATACAAGAGGAAAACGACACTCAGAGGCCACTTTCCCGAGAACAGGACAAGAGAATATTACATGATGCAGTTCTGACCAATTGCCTTCAACAACAAAAGGAGACAGAAATAAACCTTCAGAAAATGAATTCTGAGGTATTTTCTTTAGTCCTTTTCAAACATGTGTGTGTGTATTCGTGTATGTACATATTTTAAAAACCAATGTTGTACGTATGGGAATTGTAGAGGATTTTAAAAGAGAGAGAGAGAGAGAGAGAGAGAGAGAGAGAGAGAGAGAGAGAGAGAGAGAGAGAGAGTATTTTAGGGGGAGTGACATTTTTGGTCCATTGCAATAAATGATATTCTTGACTGAAGTCCTTTTATGTCCAACAGTCAAGTAGTGACGTTCCCAATGTCTCATCTAAAGGGGAGGCTTTCAATGCTTTTTACAGGGATCGATGAGCTTTCTACAATCTCAAAACTATTGCTACTGATAACGGAAGTTTCAGTGTGAGGCAGTGATTTCATCCCCTTGCTGTATTAGCAGAGAGGTTAGTTTTCACTTCCACTGATTGTAAGGAGTAGAGGCATAGCCAGGTCAGGGACCGTCTTTTAGATCCCGTTCTCCTACTTTTGAGAAAGTAACAACTTGCTCCCAGTAGAGTCCTACTTCAGACTAGGAACTTTTGAAGAAATTGGATGCCGTGATACATACTTAGTGATAATTTATTGGTGAGGATTTTATTCAGAGAAGTCAGTGTATTTGCCCCTGTTTCACATTTATTTCTCCTTTAAACATTATGAAAAGGAAATAACACTTATGCAGCAGCAAATGATCTCACTACTTTCTAAGAAGAGCTCTATAATTTTGAGCTTATTTTCCCTGAGTGTTTTGAAATCTAAGGCTTCGTTGGAATTTACATATTTCCACTAGAAGAGCAGCAAGCACACTATTGCGGAGCCCAAAGTCCTGCGGAAAATCCTGACCTTGCTCATCTTTTTAATCACTCTGTTCAAGATTGTGATAACGAAACGAGTTCATTGATGTATAAAGAAGTGCTTAGCGCAATGCCTAGATGTATCAGTGATTAGTAGATTTAATCTTATAAGTGACTCTGAAAGTATTAGAAATGTAGAATATCTTTTCAGTATTCTTGGGAATAAAGTTGTAGGAAATGTAATCAGTCCAAATGTATGCAGAGTGAATACTCTTACTGTGGGAGAGGTGTATATTCAGACGATAACCTCTATTTTAAAGTGTAGTCAGACTTCTTAATCTTTTATTTCATGCCTTCTGGGTTTGCTGCCTTTCCAGTTCTGAGACGCTTAAAGTTCTCTTATGATTTTAAAATTCTCTTTTTCCATTTCATGGATTCAGCATCTTATATTAATTTTGTTTTTAACTTTTTGGAATTTATTCTTGTATAAAGTTGGAGGTTTGGATTCAACGTTGTATTTTGCCAATGGGATATCCACTTACTGCAACCTTTTCATTATATAAACATTTAGGTTCTTCTTTAATTTCAGAGGATATCATGATATGTCATTTCATTGAATGCTAGCTACAAGTCTCCTTTGTTTTACTTAGGTTTCTGAGAGTTACGAAAAAGAAAAAGACCTGTTGCCTAAAAATCCGATGTTGGGGGATGAAACCACCATAGGAAGACTGCAAAGGGACACACTGAAAACTCAGAATCAGGAAATGGAAAAAAAGTACTTTGAGGACACTGCAAACGTAAAAGAAAAGAATGACTGTCTTCAAAAGACGAGAAAACTGAATGACGAAACACTAACAAAAACAGTATTTGAATGTAACAGACAGCTTAATGTCCCAACAGCTGAGAATACAATGCTGAACTCTCAGCTGGAGAATGAAAGACAAAGCAAAGAAAGACTGAAAACAGAAGCGGAATCCACCCATCATTATAAGCTTAGTAAGCAATTAATAAGACACCTACAAAATGCTTTCCAGGGATTAAGAGATGAATGCTTGCCCTTATTGGACAAAAGCGGGTTTGCTATGTGTAACCGAAAAGAAAAGAAGGCGATTCTTTCTCAACAACTTGCTAAAGCTGGAAGTAAATTCAATAGCTTAGACACTGAGCTCCCTCACACAAGATATGCTGTCAGAGACAGGACATTGGTTTTTGAACCTGTACTGAAAGACCTAAACCAAACTCAGTGTCAAGAGGAGGAAATTGAACCCGTGTATCAGAGGGAACACGGAAACGTGAACACATATATTGGAAAGTCGGAATCCTTAAAGGAGAAAGGTTCTGACTTACAAAGTGGAAATATGCTTCTTCGACGGCAACTGGATGGTGCGTTCAACAAAAGTGACAATAATGAAAACTCAGGAATGAGTGTTGAAGAGCAGCTTCAGGAGGGCAGAAAAGTGCTTCAAGCTGAATGTGAAAAACAAGATCCTATTGCGAAAGAGAGACATAAGGAGTTAGTCGACACATTGATTCACTTGGAAGGAAGAATATGCCAGTATGAAAACGATGAATCAGAAAGAGAAGTAAGTATCCAGAAAAATAGTTTTCAAATTTCCCGAAAGAAAATTCAATGTTCAAATATTTGATGATGGCTAAGTGTTGAATCTATCTGAATATTAAAAATATATAGATTACAAATGCATTTGTGCTAACAGCTTAAAAGCATACATTGTATCCAGCCAATAAAACTTAGACCTGTGAGGTGCTTTACTTTGAGTCAAGACATTGTGTTGACTATGAAATTTTAAGGTATAAATTGTTATTAGATACATATTGATATGAATGATTTAGTCCTATACTGCTGCAATAATAATTTTCATCTTTGTTACCACATTGTAATACCATTGTGAAGCAGATAAATGGAAATGCTCCTATGCAAACAGAATTTTTAGAGATAAAGGTTCAATTAAGTGGATTACGTAGAGTTAATTCTAGATTTCCCACATGAACTGAAGTGTAGATGCTGTCCCTTTCCCTCAGTAGTTTCTTCCACATTTTAGTTGGTATAATTTTGTTTTTATTCATGTCAATTTGATATAAATTGGAACTATTTCAGTCCCAAATAATGTATTCTTATGACCTGTGACCTCTTTAAAGACAGCTAATTTTTCATTAAATCATGATTTTGGACAAATGTGAGGAGTTTTATCAAAACTCTACTTGATTTGATCTTCCCACTGCTATGTATAATTGTCCTTGAATATTTTTACAAATTCGTATTTCTCATCGCAAGGCCCATTTACTATCATTTGGACATAAGTTTGTCCATTTCAAAGAGCATTGTAGCGGTCTGTGATTTATTAATTTGGCATTGGGTCCCCATTTTCAGACGAGTGAGGGGAGGCAGGATTCATGTGTAGCAGGAAGGAGGTCCAGGCCACGTTACCTGGGGCCCTGAAGACCACTGGAATGAGTTCGCTTTTCTTCTAAGATACAGGCATCTGTTGGAAGGTTGTGAGCAGTGGACTGTGTACGTGAGGACCTGTGAAGTCAATTTAAGCCTGTGATAAAAAAAAGGGGGAAAACATTCCACAATGTAGAATTGACTACCACTAGTCCCACCGACATACCAATTTCCCCTTGAGATGTCAGTAGATTGTTAAGCTTTGCAGCTTCATCAGGGGAAATGGGGAGTGGGGCTGAATCTGTTGTTCAAGTAACCTACGTAATAGTGAGTGGGCAGCGGGATAACACCTTCTGTGTCTTACCCAGATTCAGTAGACAGACTTGTGCCCAAAAGAGGAAAAGAAGGTGAAATGATGCCTGGGGTGATCTTTTTCAAGTTATAGATTATATTAATGTGTTAGAGTTAGCGATTATTAACATAATTTAATAGATGTGATTATAAAATCACTAACAGCATCATCTTCCTAGGTGGTTGGGAGACAACTTCAACAAGAGCTACCTGACACCACAAGAAAACTGCCTCTGTCAGAGGCTTCACGGGAGGTTAGATCACGTTACCGTATGAATTCAGAAGCTGAGACACAGGATTTCAAGACGTTAGAGCAACTCAGACGTCAGGTATGTGTGAAATGTAACCTGTCAACAGTTCATCTATAGTTGATTAATATAAAGTGTTTTAGGATCCTGATTTTCAAGGGCAGCTTTCTTTTGTGTTTTTGTTGTAATTAATTTATTATAATATTATTATCTTTATAATGCACTTCTTCCTTAAACTCTGGCTTGCATCCTGCTATTCGCATTGCATGTTTTTTCTTAGAGTCTATACCCTTGGTAACGTTGAGAAATAGGCAGCGTTCCTCATAGAAATGGAGAGACTTTTTCCTACTAAACAGTATTTTGTAGTGATCGCTCCATGACCACGATGAGCAGCCATTTAAGATCAGAAGATGATGTTTACTAGAACAATTCAGGCATTTGTCTTATTTCTTGTCATCACTTTTGTCAATGGTTACAGCACTGGCATATATTTCATGGACTTCAGACTGACTCGTACAGAAAGTTCATTATACAAACCAATTGAAGTAGACATTTCCCTCATTTTGTTTTCATTTTAGAAATATTGTAAAAGTATAGAAATATGTAGATCATTATAGTATGCACACCCACAATAGAGAATTAAGAAAATAATCGAGATTCACTATTGTTCTTTTTAATCTTCATTGGGATGCAATTCCCATATCATATTTCACCCATTTAAAACATACAATTCAATATCTCTCGTTACATTCAGAGAGTTGTGGAACTATCACCACAATCATAGAACATTTCCGTCACCCCCAAAAGAAACCCCACATCACTTAGCTGTCACCCGTCTTCCTGTCTCTCCCAGCCTCAGGCAGCCACCAATCTACTTTCTGTCTCCATAGATTTGCCTATTTTGGATGTTTCATGTGAATGGAATCACAGGAAGTGAGGTCCTTTGTGACTCGCTTCTTTCCCGTAACGTCACGTTTCCAGGGTTCAACCGTGTTGTAGCACATATCAGTTGTTAGCTATTTCTTCCTATGGCCCAACATTACTTCACTTTGTGGACAGAATACTTACCCATTCATCAGTTGATGGAACTTTGTGTTGTTTCCACTTTTTGGCTGCTAATAATTCTGCTGTGAACACGAGTTTACAAATTATGGTGGGAGCCAATGTTTTGATTTCCCTGCCCTCGGATTTCAGCTCCCAACCTCGCCTCTCCGTGACGCTTTCTCTGACTGTCATTGAACTCATGTTCCTCAGCACTTGTCAGATAGTCTGTGCAGAGCAATCAAGCCCTAAATTTGACATAGTTTTAATTTTTCATGAGCGAGAATTCTGTCTTTCTAAGTATAAGTTTGTCTAAGGGGAAATAGTATTTGATATGATGGCACCTATCCTGGCATAAATTAAAAATGTTTTCTTTAACAGTTGTTAGGATAAAATTAAATACTTTATACCAAACCAATACTTCCCCTTGGAGACATTGATATAACTAAATTTTTATTCTGAAGTATTTCTCACAATTATATATAAAATCGAAAGCACGAATCTAACAGAAAATTGTTCAATGAAATGCTCATTTTCCCCCTCTCCATGAAAACAAAAAAATAAAATTAAAGGGAAGCAGCCCTTCCTCTCTGCAGCCAGACAGGGTGTACAGATTGATAGCACGTTCTAACTGCACAGGTCTGAGGACGGCTTTTCTGATCTGCCAGAGCGTGTTGCTTTCCTCTGCTCTTCTGAGTGCTTGCTAACACATCCCAACATAATCAGTTCCCGGGAATGAATTGGTTTGGGAAGTTGGGTTTAGCACTAGAGTCCGGTATTCCCACATCAGTGGCTTTACCCTGCCTCTCATGGTCATAGAAATTGTATGCTCAATCCGGGAGGTGGCATTTGCATTGTAGTCCAACTGCAAACCCTTTGATTTTACTGTGCGCCGTGTCCTTTTCTATTACATATGTTCCTTAATTTAATCTTCCCAATATCCCAGTGAGGTAGATGCCACTATTGTCTCATTTTATACATGAAGAAACTGAGACCCAAAAAGTTTAAGTATTTTGCTCAAGGTCGCCCAGCTAATAACTGGTGGACTTGGGATAAAAACCCAGGCATTTTGGCTCTTATTTAGTTACTGCCCCTCAAACTATTCCATGAACTATCTGACTGCCCCCAAGAGTAACATGTCAACTGGACTAGCCTGGTAATTCACATATGTCAATATTTAAAATTAGAGCTGATGGGATGCTTGGAATACAGTATGTTTGACTTCTCGGGTCATTTGTACTACAAGATATGATAATTAAGTGTGAGAACTCATTCTAGAAAAAGTGCTACATACCTCGTTTCTGAATATCACTTCGGTCACAAAGCTCCCTTTGGGAAGCTATGCACCAATGCCACCGCCTAGTTCACAGTTCAAAGCAATTTTGGAACTCTTTTTCTGGAATGGCCATCATTGCTGTCATCATATTACCTTTGATGTCCTGAATGTCATCAAAGAGTCTTCCTTTCCATATTTTCTTTATCTTTGGATAATGACATATTTAGTCATTGGGGGCCAGATCAGGTGAGTAGGGAGGGTGTTGCAATAAAGTTATTTGTTTACAGGCTAAAAACTCCCTCACAGACAGTGCCCTGTGAGCTGGTGCATTGTCGTGATATAAGAGCAATGAGTCGTTGGCTAAAAATTCAGGTCCTCTTAATTAACTTTTTCACACAACCTTTTCAGCACTTCCAAAGAGTAAACTTGGTTAACTGTTTGTCCAGTTGGTAGAAATTCATAATGAACAATCCCTCATATATAAAAAAAGGGGAGCAACATCATTGCAACAAGTTTGCGAACTTAGTTGTCAGATGTCATAGATCATCAGTAGTTCAACATCACTTTTTCTTTATTTTAGCAGCAAGAAGCAAGAGCTCGACATACAGAGGATGCGAGATGTACTGAGAAGATTCAAGATCACGTACAAAAGTATAAGTTAAAGCAGCACAGAAAATAACCTGAGTATCTATAAAGCAGATGTGTAGTGTAGTATGACAGTTAGATCAGTTATAACAATAAACACATGAGTGTGAAGCTGGGTCAAAGTGTCAGCTTTGCGCTACCTTGAAAAGAATAATTTGTGTACATTGTCTCTGATTTTGCACATTATCCACAATTCACAACTAGAAAAACGGCACAATTGCCAAATCATGCGCTTTTCAAATTGTAAGATTTTATGTAGTTGCTCCTTCAGATATTTGTTCAGAGATTATGTGGTATGCTTTAAAGTCAATGTGTGAGAATAATTATGTCAAAATATTCACTTTAGGCTTGACACTGAAAGCACTGACCTAACAACGACAACTAAAAAGCTAGTGGGCCTAATCGAACAGCTTCACAGGAACCTGTCAGGTACAAGCTTGGTGAGTCAATCTCTTCATTTGTGTCATACTGCAAAGGAATGTGTATGTCTGTCATAGTAGCTTATAATACTATTTTAGACAATAAGAACAGTCTCATTAATAAAAGTACTGTATTCATGTTGATACTACTTGCTGGGAGTAATGTAATTCCTCTCTACAGAGAAAGAAATCTCAGTTCATAAAATTAATGATTTTTGCAGTCAGATTTTTATACAAAAAGATTGTGATAGTCGAAAGGCAATATTTGATATATACCACATTTCATTTACCTTTCGTTTGTCCAACGAGTTATCTACCACCCACACACCCAACATTCTGCCGGACTGCTGAAGTTTCCCCTGCAGAAAAGGAAAGTGGAAGGCACGTTAGTCCATAGCGATTCTGAAATACAGCCTGACGTGTGCTGTCTGTTCTTGGATTAGGACTTAGTCCTACCCATGCCAGTGCTTCTCCATGGCCCTTTGCTGTCCCCTGTGAGTCTTTGTCCTGTCCTTTTCATAAGAAATGACCTGTGCTTCCAGCTCTTTCCTCAGCATCATTCCTCCACCCAAATGTCTAAGACCCACAGGCCTCCTCTTATTTTCCACTGTTTTGGTTTTTACTAGGAGACTCTCCCCAGCGGGCACGATGCCGAGGACACAGTAACCCAGAGAGAGGCGGGAGCTCAGGCAACGGGTGAGCCAGGGCCGGGGGGCCTTTCGGGGTTGGGCGAGGTGGTGACTTCTTCTCTATCTACCCTGGAAGCTGTTCCCGCAGACCCCTTCCCTGCCATCCTGAGCCAATCGGGGAGTGGGTGGCCAGGGGTTGGGGAGTCCCCTCTTGTGGGAGGGTTTCCAGTTCCCAGCGGATCCTGACCTGGTGGGAAAGGGCCACGAGGGCAGCCATCCCTAAGCGCCCTTCCCCCTTCACCGGCCTGGCCAGCCGCAGGTGACTTCCTGTGAAGGTCACGAAGGTGGCGTAAGGTGATACCGTCCTGCGGGTTGGGAATCACTCTACAGCTAGTGCCTCATTATAAGGGAAGTGGTTAAGGGTACACCTTTGGGAGACGTAAAAAACTGAAAACTACTCTAGCTTTAGGAAACGGCCCAGGAACACTAAAGAACAAATGACTTCTCTCAGGTGGTGGGATACTGAAGAGCTGGCCCAAAGGAATCTTCATAAACTCTTGTGTCTAGAACATGTGTGGGTGTCTGTGTGTGGATATGTGTACATACATACTTATATACATGTATTTAGACAGAGAGAGAGAATATGAATATTTGATGAGGGTGAGGACTTGCTTTTACTGTTGGAGATGTGTAAGCTGGAGGCAGTAAACATCGAGGAGAGAAAATGAAACCAGGTTCCTCTGCCTCCTTCACCAGGAAAACTGTTGCACAGAAATGTGTGCCACAGAGTTATTTAAGGAAGACCAAAGCTGTAGGACCCTAAGGTGGTGGTAGGACATGCAAAGCCTGAGATCTGGTTCAGCAAGTGGCGCTGTGAACAGGAACCCCCACTTGCTCTTTGTCGAGGGGCCAGGCTAACCCTCAGGCCCTGCCCAGTCTGTAGTCAGGTGGGAGGCCCTGACAGGAGGCCAGGGCCAGGGACCGCCCTGGAATGGACTACCCTGGAGACAGAAGACAATGATTAGAGTCTTTGGGATGAACGATCCATTTTTCTACTGGGACAGTTTCAGTAGTTCTTTAGATATTGTGAACAGCATTATAAAAGTAGCGTCTTTTTGTAATTGACCTCAGGTTGCATCTCATGCTATAGAATCCAAATAAACCCTCCAAAAACCAAAACAAACTTATTCTTGAAAGGAATTGGTCACTGTGTCTATTACCTTACCGTGGAAGCCCCCCTTTACGTAGATCTCCGAGCCCTGCTTCTTGTGAATTTTATAGATACTTGAACTGTGTGGTATGTTCTTTGGAATCTGTGGAACAGTTAATACAAAGCAAAACGAAACAAGTAAACTTTGTTGTTGGTTTTTAAAATAACATCTATTTCATGCAGAAAAAATATACGTATCACAAGTTCTCATTGTTTTCACTTTGATGTGCATGAGGATTGAATAACAGAATATATGTTATGAAATGATGTTCAGATATCTTTCCATTAAGTTTGTGCAAAAGTAATTGTGGTTTTTAAAGGTTAAAAATGAATGCAAACACCTCAATTACTCTTTTTTTTTTTTTTTCACCATGAACGAAAATATATTGCTCCTTTATTTCTACATTTTAAGAAAAAGCTTTCCAGAATTTTAGGCAATTATCAGAAACAAAAAAGCAAACAGAGTAGTTTTTCAGACAAATTGAGGTTACGGATTTTGGGTTTTATAACTAACTAAATTTCTATCAGGTATAGAACATACTTGTATCACTCAACATGTTTAAAACCAAATGTATATTCACTCTGCTCGGTTCGCTTTAAAGTTAACATCTGCTACCTCAGGGAACATTTTAAGTCCTTACTCTTTACATGGGCCTTAATTCCTCCTACTTCTTTCTCTAACACGAAGTAGCTTTATGTGCTTTGTTCCCTTGTTCAGCCATTCACAATGTACTGTCCCTTCCTTGCTACACATTGACCTGGTTTGTTAGCATTTTGGCAATCGACGCATGTCTTATTATCAGTAATTTTAATTAGCGGGGTCATCTGTGGGATGACCCAGGATGAAGTTGTTGCAAACACCTGTCATTGTAATTTCCTCTGGTTGCTCACGTTACCACCGCTATGTCGGTGGGCGTAATCTTTTAACACTCACCCTGCTGTATTTGAAAGCATCCTCACTTACTGAAAACAACAGGTTGTCCCAGACCATCCTGATTTATCTTTGCTGAAAGTCACTTATCTGCTATTATGTGTGCTCCCAGATTGCCTTCTAAGTAGAATTTGATGTGAGACTATCCACTGGGCTTTAGGGGTGAAAATGTGTCGGTGGTGAGGGGCTGCCACCACTGGGGCCCTTGAGTGACTAAGGTGGAAAGGTTATTTCCGAAACTAAAACCTCAATTACTCTTGCAGCAACCTAATAGTAACATGAAAAACAGTACTGATTTTCAAGGTAAGTTTTAAATGTTGAATTTAAGAATCTGGAAGTGAATGCCATAGAACTGTAGAGAAACTCATGTGGATTTGTCACCTACGCAGCACGAAGTGTTTTACTAGTGTTAGACTTTAAAATACCTTGGTAAACTACATTTTCTTTTCATTTCAACAAACATTTCCTGAGGGCCTGCTGTGTGACAACATCTAGGAAGAATGAAATACAGACCTGGGTCTAAGTTTGACAGGAAGATGGACGGGCATGGGGTGATTACTTTGCAGAAAAGGGCCAGGGAGGTGAAACACAGGAGGAACGCGCTATCGGGTACGCAGAGGAAAGAACGGGACATCTACTTGACCTGGACATTGAACTGTCCAGTGGCTGTTTGTCAGGGCAAAAGGCGGCCATTCATTTCAAGCACAGGGCAGAACACAGATGCAAGGGCATAGAAGCAAGAGTGCAGGGAACTGTGAGCTCTGTAGTGTCCTCTGGGTATGAGTGGCATGGCGACAGGAGATGATATTGGTGGTTGAGTGACAGCCAGATCCTGAAAGGCCCTATTTGTCTCACTCAGGAAGGAGCTGGACCTCTGTCTTGTATGGGAAGGGCTTTAAGCGGGCACATGAGCTCATGTTGGGGAAGAAACCATGGAGGTAGTGGGGCTGAGAGGGAGATCTGAGAGTCAGACTGTGTAGGAGGCTATGAAATTTCATTCAGCAAGTATTTGTTGGACCCCCAACTATGTCAGGTAATGTCCTAGGTGCTGTGGACAAAATAGGCCTGTACTCTGTGGAGTGCGACGTTGATATCTGTAGTCCAGACGAGACAAGAAGGGCCTGACCTAAGCTGGTGAGGATGGAGAGGGGGCGGAAGTGACACCCTTTGGTGACCCATTAGTGACCCATTAGACTTGGAGGAAGAGGAAATGGGAAGACTCAAACACAGCTCCCAGGTTTCTGCCCGGGGCGATGAGGTGAAGTCTATTTCCATTTTCCGTATATTAGCAAGTTACAAAATCAGGATAGCATTTCTGGCATAAAAGATGAGAGTTGTTTCTATCCCGCTAGAAGGATGCATACTTTGAGTTCTTTTCCCAGGATGGGGATGGGTTTAGTTGATGCAGTCTTGGAATCTTACTCAGCTTCCTTGTGAACCCAAACCAGACTTTGCCAATAGCCAGCTATTGTCTCCAATCACCAAATAGGTTTTCACTGTTTAAAATTTCTTCATCCACATGGGGATTGAACCTATGAAAACTTAATCAGCAGATTTGGAGAATCAACCACACCAGGGTAGGGTTAGACTTATTCTGTATTATTGTGTTTCCCCGAAAATAAGACCTAGCTGGACAATTAGCTCTAAAGGGTCTTGTGGAGCAAAAATTAATATAAGACCCGGTATCATTTTATGTTAGATAAGACCGGGTCTTATATTATACTAAAATAAGACCAGGACTTATATTAATTTTTGCCCCAAAAGATGCGTTAGAGCTGATTGTCCGGCCAGGTCTTATTTACGGGCAAACACGGTATTTACACTGGTCCAATGTCCAGTGGGGGGAAGTCAGTATAAGGCAGATTATGTTCAATACAAAATGACTTTCTGGCAATGAGAACCATCCTGTAATACAATGGGCAGTTGCCTGCTAAGGTCATTGCTCATATTTCCTGCCGTTGAAGACATTTACGCCTGGTCTATATGACCATCTGCCACAAAGCCAGACGAGACATTTTGGTTGTTGTTGTTCAAGACCAGGGTTAAATTTCTAATCTGCCATCTTGGGCCGCCAGAGCCAGAATAGGGAGTTGGACTGGATCATTTTAAAGCCCAACTCAGGGATGAGATTTAAGTTCATGCCTACAAAGTCAAGTCATTGCTAGAACTACGTGACCTCTGGAATTAAGAATGATAAAAAAATATAATCAAGAATTCAATAGTGGGTCTGGGAATAAGATCCTGGAGATTTTGCTTTTGATCGTTTTCCTTTCTAGGCAGCTCTCCTTTTTCCTCTTCAGGGAAATCTTGACAAATCCTGTGTTAAATTAACTCAGCCTTCTGTAGTTAAATATCACCTTTGTAAATGACACGTTTCAGATCCACATTAGTTGGCCTTTTATGAAAAAAATCTGTTATGGGGTAGAACTTGGAATAAATGGCTTAGTTCCAATTTCCATAACCTTTGAAGATGCGTGCAAGGATATATAATACATCTCTGTGTTTGTTTCATTGAAAGCAGCTCAAGGTGTTGTTAAAAACAGAGGACTCAACTCCCTCTAACTGGCATTCTACCAACAGACCTTTCACATATGCACTGTACTGTGATAATTCATAATGAGGCCCCTTGAAATATTCTAAAATCATAAAGTTCTCTTTGAGTCACCACAAGTCAGTTAAATTGCTTTTAGTAAAATTTTGGTACTAATTTACATGCTTATAATTTTGGTATTTACATACTTATATTCAGCATGCAGGCTGACTTTATTTACTGTGACATCTGCATTACCAAATAATTTTCCCTAACAATGCTGAATACCGAAGGCTTTCCTATAGCTAGGATAGGCATGTGTATTATTAGTGTGAGACGGTGGCATGGCCCTGGGCTGTTAGGGTGCATGTGTTGAATGGTATGGGTTGGACTGTGACCTTATTAGAAGCTTAAGAACACTTTTTGAGCTGAAAACTACTGTAATGATCATTTGCTGGATAAGACACATTTGCTGACCATCACAAGAGGTCAGGTGACATCTGGAGGTCACACATCTGTTTGTGGCACCCAGTGTTTATTCTACCATCTCCCTTAGTATAACCCTGTTGTTGTTTTTTCCTGGTGTCCTGGTATAAAATCTGGGCAACCTGGAAAAGTGAGAAGCACCAATGTAATAACTAGAAGCTGTTTAACTCCTTTATGGTGTGTCTGAAGACTTGGTAGAGGTATAAAGGATAGTCAAAGAGGAAAAATATCCGGGTGGTTTTCTTTCCTCCCTCTCCCCTCTCCTCTCCTTTCCTCCTCTTTCCCCTCTCTTGGAAAAACTATTAAGGAGAAATGTGTGCGTATAATGAAATGGAACCAAACACATTTGTAGATACCTGCTTAGGTACTTTTTAAAAATCTGTTAAATATGTCCATTTACTTTTTCGAAGTGTCATGTACTCATCGAATACAATGAGGAAATTTAATGTGCACGAGTAAATGATACACGTTACAAGGATTTTATCTTTAGGTCTATCACCTAGAACTTTAGTATTCCCCTGCAAAATAGATGGGAACACTGATATAAAGTAAAAACCCATTTTTATGAAATGTTAGCACCAATATCATTCTGTACAAAACTGAATTTTATGGAAAGCCAGAAAATGGCTTTACCGAATTATTTTTATCCAGATTATTTTATTTGGAAAACAAAAGCAGCTCGTTCTCGTCCCCTGATACTATCAGAGAGCACACGTCAGCAGTATCCTCTTTGCTAAATGAATTGGGATATGGGACACATCGGTGCCTTCAACGGCTCACACTTGAATATCGTGCTTTATCAGTGTTTTTACTTCCTGACATTGCCATCTTCATTAAAGAATCTCATGAGAATGCCTTTCCTTGTGCTAGCTGCCTGGGGAGAAGTCACACAGGTGACACTGTTGGGGGCCTGCTGTCCCATCAGTAGTAGCTCCATCTCTGATTTCCTACAAGGACCTTTAGATCAAAAGCAGGTCGCCGGCCTCTTGGTGCCAGGGGACCCCCAGAGAGCCCGGGTGCCGCCTCCTGTTGGATCAGGAGGAAGTACCGTCCTGCACTAGTGTGTTGGTTGCCTTTTCTTATATGGGCACTGGGAGAGCACTCAGTCGTGATGATACAGTGAGATATCAGAGTGTACTTCTCTCTCCTCGTCTTCACTGACCGCAGGGTTTCATGAAAAGGCTTATCATCTTCTTCATGAAGTGTGTAAAAGAAAATGTTTGCCTGTAGCATGCAGCCAGTCATGAGAGGAGAGTTCTGTTTGCCCAGGTGATAGGCCCTACAGAAGTGGAGTTGGGATGCACTTGTGTCTTATTGACGTCGGCTTTGCCCCTCTACAGGTTACGTGGTATGCTTAAAACAGTCTCAGAACATGCAATAACTAGGCGAGATTTCTTAGTCTTTTTAGTGTGCTTTGCAAAATGTTCCAATATTGAAGCCTAAATATTCAGTCATCCCTTTATGGTCCTATGTACCTGGGTTTGGAGTCATCCTTGATACTTGTTTGTGCCTCTTCTTAAGTGACTTTGGATGAGCTGTAAAACCTCAGTGAACTCAGCTCTGTCAGCTGTAAACTAAATATAATGGAGTTTCAATGAGGATTAGGAGCTGATGTGTCTGATGCAGTGATTCAGGACATAGTGAGCATCCAAAATATGTTAGTTCTCCCTTTCTTCTTAGCCAAGAATACAAGAAATAAAATATGGAGATTATTAACAGCTTACTGAAATATACTTAACATACCACACAATTCTCCCACAGTATGGAGACTTGAATGGAATGATTTGCATGGGAAAATCAGCTCAATGATACTTTGCCCAAATCTACAAATATGTACATATGGAAATCCTCCTGAATGAGTCTTGCTGAGATTCCCGATCATCATGATGCCGTGCCCTTTATTTCCTCCTCCATTTCCCAGCTCCTCACTGTACCCCTCTGCACACCCATATGCACAGGCATACACATGCACACACATACACACTGAGCTAGGATATGCCTTTGTTTAAAAGAGTCAAAAATATTCAAAATATAATGGGAGGGAAAGTAGGCAACTTTTGGAATACATATTAGCAATTGCTAATGGATTTGGTGGGATTCAGGGGGAACCCTTGCAGAGGACGGACAGCTATATTTTCTGTTTGTAACTTTTCCATAGGATCTGTTGCCATGTCCCAGCAACCGCTTAACTGCCTAACTGAAAAGGGGGACAGCCCCGACGAAACCACAGGAAATGGACCCCCCAATCTGGCTCCCCCAAACCTGGACACGTTCACCCCAGAGGAGCTGCTGCGGCAAATGAAGGGGCTCCTGATGGAGAACCACCTGCTGAAAGGCAAGCAGCACCTGGCCCCCGTGTTTCTCCATTCACCCTGGACCTTCCTGAGCATAATACCCTTTGTAATAAGGCTTGTTGTGAACTCCCTGCTCTCTGTCTGGTTCCCTGGGGACAGAAAGAGTACAGAATTAAGCTTTCAGTAAGGCTAAAGCTGCTTTCATTGTTTACTTTTGGTGAAGGTAAGTATAAAAAGTATTTTATGTGTCTCTGGGAAATAGCATATTGACATTTAGTCCATTTAAAAGGAAAAAGAAAGAAGGCTGCTACTATTGCAGTTAGTCCTACATATTATTACCTCGTTAAGAGGAAGCATTCTACTATCTCAAGCCATGGCTTTTGGCAGGACCTGTGTTTGAATCGGGTTAGTCTCTGTAGTTATACACAGGTACTTGTGCTATCTGGAGGTACCTGAACCAATTTTATTTTCTTGAGACTTATGAGGACTAGAAATGCCATTAGACCCGCTGGTCCTGTCTGAAAACAAAAGCCCCTCATCTTGCTACAGTCTTCTTCTGGCTGATCCTTGGGCCCAGGCCCAACGTGGCATCTTTAGATCCAGAGCCTCCCGGTGAAGGGGTCTGAGGGGCAGTATGATTCATGAAATCAGGTTCAGTCCCCTGGTGTGTGACGCCCTCACTGTGAACCCCATACAGAAGCCATGAAGCTAAATGAACGAGGTCTGAAAGGACGATTTGAGGAGTTTTCAGCCTGGACAGAGAAACAGAAAGAAGAACGCCCTTTTTTTGGGATCCAGAGCAAAGAAGCCAAAGAACGCCTAATGGCTTTGAATCATGAATTTGAAAATTTGAAGGAGGAACTTGGAAAACTAAAAGGGAAATCAGAAAGGTCATTCCAGGTGAGCAGACTGATAAGCTGTGATTTTTTTTTTTTTTTACTAATATTTGTAGTATCTTATTTGTAGAACCTTATTTGTGTTGACTTCTAGACCAAAACCTTTCATGGTTCAAGTTAGACAGATGTTTTGCATTACCTTGAAAAAAGTGTTCTTGCTGAGAAGGTTGGTTGCAGGTTTAAGGGTCATGAAAAATTACTGTTGGGGGAAAGACATTTGTAAAGCTTTGACCATATTGATTATAGTCAAAAGAATGTTGCAGTTATAAACTAATGTTTTGTATTCATTATAGACAGTGCAGAAGGACCTCTGCCTAGAACCATCCAAGTGTTAGTTTTCAGTGTGTCTGTGATATAAGATTACATTTTAAGAAATCTGTTACTCAGAAGCTTTACTTACTGACCTTGTCCTTCCTCTCTGTCTAAGATAGATTCATCACTTTCCATTGTACATTTACTTCTGAAAGATGGTTTAACAAATGTATATTGTGATAGAAGATTATATAGGGTTGCCGTGCTTTCATTGACCCAAAGAACCTGGGAAATATGCTCACAACGCAGAGTGGGTATCAAAGATGTTAGTGAAAAACAAAGCAGAGCACATGTGCAGCGTCTGCCTGGTTGCTAACGCTCACTGGGTATTATTTGTTTACATGGACGCATCTGCTGTTCATTTTCTTCCAAACCTGGATCTTAACTCTTTGGAGGACAGAGCACTGGGTTGATTCAGGGAGGACGTAACTCCAGATATCAGTGATCTTTCTTGAGACTTTACCTTGAACTTTGATGATCGCTAATTTCTTGAATGGGTAAAGAATGCGAACAGAGGACTAACATGGAAAGAAAGTAATGCAAAGGGGATGATTTAGAATAATCCAAAGGATGAAAAGTTGTTTAGAAAAGTGTCAGTTTGTATCAGTGATCTATTCATCAACTGGTGCTCATGAGACAATGAAAACATTGAGCTTTAGTGCATTTATATTAGTGTTGGAAATGTTTCACTGTGGATAAGGCTTACCACATCTGATGCTTCAACGTGTCTTCCAGTTGGAAGAGGTTACGTCACTTTTGGGGGGAAATCGCTCATTGTCTGAATGTTTTTGAGGTATAATACTCTGAAGAAATGATTACACCTGGGATATATGAGTCATTTTGTATTCTCTGGAAGAAGACGTCTTGTATGGTTTTCCTCCCTTGGCTTTTGGGATGTGAGCTGACAGTTGGCTTCAGCCAAACACATTGAAGCCAAAAAGGAAGCTTCCAGAAGCAGTTTGAGATTGTCTGCCTGTAGGTTTTCTTACCGATCCCAGCATTGGAAGAAGCTGAGATCAGAAGTTGAAACTCTGGACCGCTTGTTTCAGGGCAGGTGATCTATCGAAGTGAGCTACAAGCAGGACTCAGAAACGAGTCCTTGGGACAAAGGACTTGGTGTTGGAACAATGAGATACTTGGGGCTCTTTAATACCCTTGGTCATCAGCCTTCTCCCCCCCAGACTGTGCCTCCCAGGCTGACCCTTCCCTCCCTTGAGGTGGTTTTTAGGTTTAGGCGGTCATCTTCCTCACTTAGTAAAGCTCTCAAGGCCTGGGACTTGTCTCACTCATGCTGGCCCATCTTTGCCGCTGTTTCCACAGGGGGGAATCCGCCCTCAGCATCAGGGCTTCTCAAGCGTATTTCTGGTGGTGGTGGCCATGCCCTCAAGAGTAGTGAAGGTTTCCTGAGGAGGAAATCAGAGAGGCCGAGAAGGTCAGAGCTGGAAGGGACCAGAGACCCTGTGTGCCATGTCTTTCTTTCTAACTCAAGTAAACTGAGGCCAAGACATTAAGTGAATCTGCTCAAGGCAGCACATACACTGATTAGCTGAGTGTGGAGTCGAGTCTCTTCTCCCTGCTCACAAGTAAAAGGCTGCATCTAAACAGGGTCTGTCTTGTGACTTTGTCATATGCAGTAATTGCATCTGGCTGAACACAACATGTACTTGATGTATTGCTGAACTATCCATGTTTACAGAGGCTGAAATTTAATTTTTTGAGCTTTCATACCAGCCTCTGAACTTTCAGTCAGCTTATTTCTCACCAGACTTAAGCTTAGCATCTTAAAGCACCAACCCAGAGTATTATAGTATCCAGACTATATACCTGGGAGAATTTTGGACCTTTCATTGTGTTTTGCTGTCACTGTGCCAAGTGATGTCCTTGATGCTTGGGCTTCTAAGTGGACATGACAGGTATGGGGAGCGAGGGGGTGGGTATGCATTTGTAGAGGAAAATAAAATGCAAGAGGTTGAATTGTGGCAGCATTTGTCCTTATTTTCTGATATTCTGGACTAAAACTTGCAAGTCTACCATTGCCAAGGTCTGGTTGGTTATTTTCATACTATCAGATTATTCCAGCATGCTGAGGAAGCCTTTCTTTCATGAGGTTATTTTAATTTGCTATTATTTCAATACAATAAAATGATATGAAAATGTTCGTTTTCAATGTTATGTCAAAAAAAAATTGCCAAGGACAAGCTAGAATATTCTATTGTAAAGCACAGGGGACAAAGATGTTGAGAAACTGCCTTCCCAGTGGGTGTGGAGCACTGGAGTTTGACGGCCAGATTCTTGGATTGATTAGTTAATTTGCTTTGTTCCTTGTCATTTCCAGGACCCACCTGGGGACCCCAAAGCAGTAGCAGAACAGGAAATGGAACAGCTAAAGACCCAGGCGGCGTGCCTTCAAGCTAAAATGGCAGATCTGATGGGCATGGTGTCTGAATTACAGCTCAAGCTGAACTCAAGCGGCCACTCAGAAGACTCCTTTGTTGAAGTTAGGATGGCCGTAAGTGTTCTGGCTTTGGTTTTGTGTTAAGCAAATTACAAAACCTCACCCGGACAGTTGATACAAATACCACTATTTCTTTTCAACACAGAGGAGCCAAGTAGTGGGAAAATTTCAGTGTAGCAAAGATAAATTGGCTCTTATTTCTTAAGTATAACATAATGCTTGTAAGGGTTATCATTGCTGAAATGGAAAAATATTGATTACCTTTTATGACAAAAGAGATCGTCCTTCTTTTTTCCAGCCTGTCCTGACTAACCACCTTCTCAGTCTTTAACAACCCGCAAGTCGGTGATTAGTTGCCAAGACTAATGTTTTCTATGTGGGTATCAGGTTGATGAGCTCCTCCTAACTAAGGCAGGGCTGGAACCTAGAAATAAAATCCCTGACACCTGAACATCCTGGCTTGATGTACACGCTGTATAAAATATGATGAAAACACATCCCAAGTTCAGCATGTGCTTTTCTCAAATAAATAAGTTAATCTTCATTTTCATTAATCACAAGAAATAGGGGTTTAGAGAGTGTGAAATTTATTCTGAAACATTTTAGGTGGTTTGTCTTTCTTTCGTTGTTTGTCAAGTTTAATATGTCACGTAATTTGTGTTTTCTTAACAAACTTAAACTGACAGCCAGTAAGGAGAGGGGAAGTGTGTAAGAAGTGTGACCCAGGAAAATTGAGAAGTAGCAAGGAAATTCAACCCAGATTGGAAAATTCGCCCTAGAAAATGAAAACAAGCTGTAATTCAAATGTAGGTCAAAACACTGTGGATGTGTGAGTGGTATGATAAAGGCTCTCCTTCAACCCTGCACCAAATGGCTCCTAACCCACTTACTTGCTGAGCCAGGAACTGAGCCTGTGCAACAGTTAGGTTTGGCAATTTGCAAGATAGCAATATTGCTTGTTTTACTTTTTATCACCACTAAGTTCTTTTTTAAAAATCAGTTTTGCATTCACACGGTTTAAGAATCGGTTGTTCCACAAGCTTTGTATAGAAAAACAGCAGGTCCTTGGCCACACCCCCACCTGCTTTTCCTGCTTCCCCAGATAACCACTTTCAACATACTTAGCTGGTCCTTTCCATATTTACCTCCACATAACAGGCTTACATAGCTACTTAAAATTTCCCCCCCTATTGTAAACGTAGTTTATTGATCTCCCACTATGAAGGATGACTGTTTAACTGTCTTTCATCCCCATCGTCGTCATCACACACACATGCTAGACTCACTAAGATAAAAAGAGAGAAGACACTGATTAACAAAATCAGAATGAAAAAGGGGAATTTATCACGATGCAAATACAAAGGATCATCCAAGAATACTATGAAGGACTATATGCCACCAAATTCAATAACCTAGAAGAAATGGACAAGTTCTTAGAAGCATACAGCCTTCCTAGGCTGAACCATGAAGAACTGGAAAATCTAAACAGACCGATCACCAGTAAGGAAATTGAATCAGTCATCCAAAACCTTCCCAAAAGCAAAAGTCTGGGACCAGATGGCTTCACTAGTGAATTCTACCAAACCTTCAAAGAGGATCTAATACCAATCCTGCTCAAACTATTCCAAAAAATTGAAGAAGAGACAGTACTCCCCAACTCATTTTATGTGTCCAACTTTACCCTGATACCAAAACCTGGTAAGGACAACACAAAAAAAAACTGTAGACCAATATCTCTGATGAATACAGATGCAAAAATCCTAATCAAAATTCTAGCAAATCGAATACAACAATGCATTAAAAAGATTATTCATCACAACCAAGCGGAGTTCATCCCAGGAGCACAACGATGGTTCAACATCTGCAAATCCATCAATGTGATACATCACATAAACAAAATAAAGGACAAAAATCATATGATTATATCAATTGATGCAGAAAAGCATTTGACAAGATACAACATCCATTTATGATTAAAACACTTAATAAAAATAGGTATAGAAGGGAAATACCTTAACATAATAAAGGCCATATATGACAAGCCCTCAGCTAATCTCATAAATTAATGGTGAAAAATTTGCTGTACATTCAGAAACACGACAGGGCTCTCCCCTATCACCTCTGCTTTTCAACATAGTGTTGGAAGTCCTTGCCAGAGCAATCAGGCAAGAGAAAGAAATAAAGGGCATCCAAATTGCGAATGAAGAAGTTAAATTATCACTCTTTGCAGATGACATGATGCTATATATAGAAAACCCTAAAGACTCCACCAAAAAGCTATTAGAAATAATCAACGAATACAGTAAAGTTGCTGGCTACAAAATCAACGCACAAAAGTCCATTGCCTTCCTATATACTAACAATGAAATATCAGAAAAAGAAATACAAAAAACAATTCCTTTTGCAATTGCAGCAAAAAGATTAAAATACCTAGGAATAAACTTAACCAAGGATGTGAAAGACCTATATGCTGGAAACTATAAGACATTTTTGAAAGAAATTGAAGAAGACACAAAGAAATAGAAAGACATTCCGTGCTCATGGATTGGAAGAATCAACATAGTTCAAATGGCCATATTACCCAAAGCAATACACAGATTCAATGCAATCCCCATCAAATCCAAATGGCATATTTTAACGAAATAGAACAAAAAACCATCAGATTTGTTTGGAACCACAAAAGACCCTGAATAGCCAAAGCAATCTTAAGAACAAAGAACAATACTGGAGGTATCACACTCCCTGACTTTAGCTTGTACTACAGGCCTATAATCATCAAAACAGCATGGTATTGGCAGAAAAACAGACACATAGACCAATGGAATAGAATTGATAACCCAGAAATAAAACCACATAAATATGGACAGATAATTTTTGACAAAGAAGCAAAAAACATACAATGGATAAAATGTGGCCTCTTCAATAAATGGTGCTGGCAGAATTGGAAAGCCACAGGCAAAAGAATGAAACTGGACTGCTATCTGTCACCATGTACCAAACTTAATTCAAAATGGATCAAAGACTTAAGCATAAGACCTAACACAATAAACTGCATAGAAGAAAACATAGGTACTAAACTTATGGACTTTGGGTTCAAAGAGCATTTTATGGATTTGACTCCAAAGGCAATGGAAGTAAAAGCTAAAATAAATGAATGGGAATATATGAAACTTAAAAGCTTCTGCACAGCAAAAGAAACCATCGACAAAATAAAGAGGCAACCAACTGAATGGGAGAAGATTTTTGCCAACAGTGCCTCCAATAAGGGGCTAATATCCAAAATATACAAGGAAGTCATGCAAATCAACAACAAAAAAATAAAAAAACAAAAAGAGAGGATTACAAGACAGCATTATCAAATTCAGACTTTTTTTGTTGTTGAAAAAAAATGTAGCAATCATCTCGCTAAACATTCATAGTGTGAGATGTGATTTCTCCTTGACCTTGGGAATCATTTCTTCTTGGAAAGCAATTCAAATTACCATGAAACATTTGTAGCTGACAGAGGCCGAAGTAACTCAAGATGGGTTACTTGTAACTCCCTACCACTTCTTAAGAAATAATGGGGAACAGGTGAGAGACTATAAACTCAGAGGTGACTTATAGTCATTTTATAGAAGAAAGACATGAAACAATCATTCAAGAAATGGTAGAAAATTAAGTGCAGATGTTGTGTGGCAAAGTCGATGACAATAAAGGATGCATTTTTGAGACTCCTGGTGCTTATATCTTTGTTCCTCATTCCGAGTAATTCAAGGTTCCACATTCTAAGACTCTGCTGCAGTATCGATGACATTTTATTGCAATTGAATTTATTTCAAAAGTTGATCCTGGTTTGTGGTTAGACTATTCTCAGTCAACTTCCTTTGTAACCAAATTATACTATCTTACTCATTCAAAACGAGGATCTCACAGCAAAACTGGAAACTGCATTTTCAGAATGTCTACATCTGTGGGGTGGCCACTTTGTTCAATGGTTAGAGCATTGTGCTCATAACACCAAGGTGGCTGGTTCGATTCCCACATGGACCAGTTAGCTACACCCCCCACAGCTGGATTGAAAACAATGGCTAGTTCTTGGAGCTGAGCCCCCAGTGGGCGGCCAGCCCATTGGCTCAGTGGTTAGAGTGCAGTGCTCATAACACCAAGGTTGGCGGTTCGATTCCCGCATGGGTCTGTGAGCTGTACCCTCCATAACTAGTAGATTGAAGAGAACGATTTGACTTGGAGCCGAGCTGTGCATCCCACAATTAGATTGCAAACAATTACTTGACATGGAGCTGATGGGTCCTGGAAAAAACACTGGTCCCCAATTTAAAAAATAAATTTTGTTTTAAAAAGTTTTTTTAAAAAAGATGTGTACATCTTGTGGAAGAAAATCAATCTTAAACAGGAGGTATTATCTATGAAAGGAGTACAAAAGTCATGTGAAAAACTAGAGAATAAAAAGTGGAGACAAAAATTATTAAACCTCAAAATTCATATAGTGACGAATGTGGTAGAAAAGAGTGAAGCAGAACACTATAAATTCTGGGATATTGAAGACTGAGCAAGATGGGATGTAGTAGAAAAAAATTTTTAAATCTATTTTTACAGATTAATTCATTGATTTTTAACATGCCTTATGCATTTCACTGCAAATTACGTTTTAGATATACATATTGTATGTGATTCCTCTACTCCCCTTAAAAGCAGTTATTATTATTATTTTTTAGATTTCTAGAACTAAGGTGGGATTTGCTTCTCCTTTTTAATATTTCAGTTCCCATCATTGTTATCACTCAGTTGATCTTTGAGAATCATTCTTTCGGGAAAATCATTTTATTTTTAAGACCACTTGATAGAAAACGAGACTATTAGGAATACAAATAGACTGTAATTATTCAGTTTATAATTATTTTTAAAATGTATCCTTTCCGTTGGCTTTAGGAACAAGCAACATCTCAAGAAAACGTAGACCCGCTAAATGACTATGATGGTGCTTCCATAAGTGACCTGGAACTCAGAGTGAAACGTCTGGAATCTGAACTCTGCAAAGTGCAAACTTCTTCTAAAATAGAATTGGAAGAATGTAAGCACCTCTACCTTGAGGAATTAAAACTTAGAACATCATTGGAAAAAGAACTAAACAAGTAAGTCCAAACAAAGTCAGAGAAAACCAATCGAGCTCATTAATTTGCCTCTAAAGTATAATTTTTATCCAGGCAGATTCCCGAGATTAACAGGAAGTGAAAGCTTACTAAATAGTATAATTTTGGAAAATGATGTTAGTGAATAAATTACTTTTAAAATGTTAGTTCAGGATGCATCTCTCCCCATTTTTGGTTTTACGTGACTGTATTTTTCCTTCTCGCGGTTTTCATAGAGTTAATCTGATCTACCAGTCTTTAAGCAAAGTGTTTTTGAAGCTTTATGATTTAGACAGCGCTGTTTATTATATAATTTCTTGTCAGAATTCCCTAAATAGTTTTTAATGAGGTAACTATTTATTATAAGATAACCACTTAAACCCAAAGGCTTAAGTACTCTGCATATTCTGGCACTTGGTAAATGTACCCTCTCTTATTGTGCTCTGTGTTATTATCTCTAGAGGTCGCTTTCAGACAAGCTGCTTTTTCTAGTTCTTCTGATGTACACAAAGGCATACACGTGACATATAGGAGAAGGTTAACATAGGGGTGAAGGGTAGTGTAACCTACGAAGTGGCTAAAAAAATGAGGTGGTCAGCCTAAGGGGGTGTGTGGAAGACAGAAAGGGCAGATCGCACCTCCAGTGCCTTGGTAACAGTGTTATAAGCTACACGCCTCCGGAGCTGTTTCAGTTCAGTATGATCACCAACCAGGCTCTCTTGTTCTCCCCCAGAGGCCATTGTTCTAAATGACGCCTCAGTGCCAAATGGTTAATTTCTTCAGGGTGATGAGGGGATTAGCCTAGGGAAGTGAAAGCAAATGCTTGAAAATATCTTGGTGGGATTTAAAAAAAAATTTCTAAACTCGTTTACTATGTATGTCTCATGGCAATCCTCAAGAATCTTATTGGTTCAGCCATTCCAGAAGGCAGCAAGTATTATCTGTGAAGCCGTGGACATCAGTGATAGCCCTTTTCCTCCCCCTCCCTACTTTGAATTACTTCTTAGTCTGGCTTCCCCATAGAAAGATATGTGCTTACTTAGAACGATTTGAAACCTATCCCTGCACATGGTAGGTCTGCCCTGACATATGTTCAGTGTTCGTTTCATGGGCAATTCCACTTACTATTATGGCAACATTAAAAAATGCAAATCATTAAGGAAAAATAAAGTACTAAGTCTTTGCTCTTACAATCTTCACAGGACTGATGACACACTGGCAGAGATGAGAACCCTCCTTCTCACGAAGGCACCACAGAACCCTTCACTCAGCACCACTCCTAGGAGGCCAGACCTGCTGCCACCTTGTATTGGAAGGCTACATGATCGGTTCTTACCTCCAGGAAACCCTGCTCCAAGAGGACAGTTGGTGATTCTTACGTCAACCCCACAGACTTCTAATGATGGCACGTTGAGCAACTTGAGGAAGGTGAGTTATATTATCTTCTTTCCTTTGGGTTTCAGATTTCCGAGATAATTCTTGTTCTTAACTTGGTGAGATTCTTAGTTGTTTCATTGACTAATGCACACAACGGAAAAGGCATAATTATGTGTGCTAATGTCGAAAGGAGACAGAAATTTTACAATCTTTTGTAAGTCCCTGCATCTCCCATGTTTTAAGAGCGACCTCTCATTAACTGTGTTCAATAAATGTAATTAACTGACACAGTTTAAATTTCTGGAAAAGCTGCTTTTCAATTAGATTTTACAAATGAAATATTATTGCCTAACAACGAACGGTATGCTTTGAGATGCTTTGGCTTACTTCTGCATTGTCTTTAATTTGGTGATGGTTTATAACAAATTTAGTTTTCCTACAGCCCAGTTTTGCCACCCCTAAGTGTAAGTGAATGATTGACATTCACTAACTATACGTGGATATTTCTTATTTCAGTGAAACCAAGGTAGATCCTTTTTATGAATTCAGCAAACTTGTAACACTGAACAGATTAATTTGTCTCTTTAAGTTAAAAGTTGTCATCTTTTTACATGACAGTACATCCTTAATTTCTATTTTACTTATAGCATTTTTTATTTCGATGATTTAAAATGTCTTGCTTAAAGGCAATAATAAAATAAAATATCTTGCTAAGCAATAGTACGTTTTCTAAAGAGGTAAATTGAGCAAATATATTCGAATTTTTAAAATGAAGTTACTTATATCTGTACATCTTGGCATCACTTGAATTATTGATGACTGAGGTGGCAATGATATGGCGTCTTTAATACCAGCTTGTTTTCTTTGTGTCATACTGTTATTAAAATGTCCATTTTTTATCTCATTTCTTGAGTTCTTCATTCAGCTCCAGGATTTCTGTTTGGACCTTTTTTATAGTTTTCATATCATTGATAAAGTACTCCTTCTGTTCAATAATTTTACTCCTGAACTCATTGAACTGCCTTGTGAGTTTTCTTGTATCTCATTGAGATTCTTCATGGCTGCTATTTTGAAATCTCTATCACATAAATCACAATTTTCCGTGACTTTGACTTGGTTTCTGGGGAAGTGTCATTGTCTCAGTGTTACCGTGTCACCTTGGGTGTTCATGCTGCTGGATGGCTTGTTCCTCTGCAGGCTCATTTGAAGTAGTGAACACTTTCTTATTTATGTAAAATTTGATTCAAGCAATTCAACAGGCAGATAACTAGACGTCTTTGTTTTGTTTTTCAGTAGCTGATGCAATAGCACAGTTTCTGTTTTCTCTCACTGGTGCTACTTGAGCCTGGGGTGTCCACGTGTGGGGGCTTAGCTGTGAGTGTGGTTATGCTGGCCTGGGTGACCAGGGTGATGGGTGTTGCCGCTTTATCCAGACCACCAGAGTCTCTGGGCACCAGCCCCGTGGGAGGGAACAGGGGAAGGGGCTGGTTGAGGCGAGTCTGTCTTGAGCCCACTGAGCCCACCTGGCTCCCTGTGGCCCTGGTAGCACTGTGCTGTGGGTGGAGGCTGGAGAAGTATTTCTGCTGCTGCTACTGGTCCCTGGTGGTGCCAGCACTGCTGCATCTGGAGAGGGGTGGGGATTCTTGGGGAGGTGGGGGGATGCTGCTGCTGCCCTGCTTAGCCTCCCCTGGGCTGTGATGTGGGAGCTGACCCGTCCCCTCCACCGCTACTGCCTTTGCTGGGGCTTCAGGCTCAGCCTTGTCCACCTGGAACTGCGGCTGTGGGCCTGTCCCTGTCCTTTCCTCCATCCTGCCTCCCTTTCACATCCAGTGCACCCTCCTTCCCTTATACAGATGTGTGGTCTTTTAAGGAATTGTAGTGTGTTGAGCAGAAGAACCTTTCTTGGGCGATAGATGCCCGATGAGTTGTAGATATCGGTGGAGATAGAAAGGGGTTGTCTCTCTTGACATGATGTTTACATCATTCCAAAGAATATTCATTTCAATCAATGCAAGGTGGTTTGTGTGTTTGATGGTGTTTTGTGGCCTTCTTAACACAGAGAAAAATAGCACAGGCCTGTGCTAAACGGGGCTCCAACCTGTGTTTTCATTCAGCTTCCCCTTAAAACATCATAGGAGAGCAAAGCCAAGGGCTTTCGGACAGCCCTTCGGCTAAATGGAGTCCACGTCCTTCAGAGTGGTGAACCTGGAGGAAGGACTGGGTACCAAAAGAAAGTGAATGTCCCATGCTTCTGTAAATTGTTAAGCGTGATGCACAATTAAAATGTTCTCAGTAGTTTCACCACAGAAATCAGAAGATGAAAGAGTGTAAAGGCATAAGCAATGCAAGAGAATATGCTTGTGGACATTTTTCCTTTAATTATTTTTTGGTAGGAAAGAGGTGTTTAGTTTTCAGTATTTCCTCATAAATTGAAAAACCATTTTTGTTAAAGTCAATGTCCTCATTCCAAGGCCAACGCTGTTCCCTTGTGAGGCGCTGGGTTGCCCAATGATGCAAGGCTGAATAAGAGATGAAAAAGCACCAACTCTGTCAGGATCCAGAGATAAGTGTCCCAACTCACTACAGAACCCTGGAAAGACTTATGATATGGTTGTGACGATGTGAGATTGGACAGAAGTGCACTAGATGGTGAAGAGAAATCTGTTTTGTGTTTCCAATTTTGCTATAGTTAACCCCCAACATGAATAATACCTGTGCTGGTTTATATAGGTCAGTCAAGTTTGATTCTGAGGAAAAGAAAAGTCATTTTAAGGAAGAATTTCCTCAACTTGAGTTTGCTTTCTTTAACTCATGATTTTCTCCTTCAAGTTCCGTGTTCTGTGTTTAGAAGTGTTTATGCTTTATAAACTGAGTGTGTTGACTTCTGTTAATAGGAGTTGTGATATTAATCTGTGTCTTTGTTTTTATTCCTGACTTTAAAGCTTATACTTGAGTTAGAAAGCTACTGTTTTGTTTCTCATGCATCAACATTATTGAGCTCCATGACAAAGGTTTACGTATTCATTTTCTTTGAGTTGTACTTAGAAATCGATGGAATTTTCCTTAATACGAGGTAGCAGCTGGCATAGCACTCTAGCCTCAAAAGGAAGACTTATCCCATTCCTGGCCCGCAGCTCATTGGTTTGGTGACCTCAGGTGACCTATAATCTCTGTGAGCCTTGGTTGCCTCTCATGTAAAATTAGGGACTTTCACTAAATCAGTGACTTTCAGACTTGAAAAATATGCTTTTTCTCAAAGAATAGTACTGTTCTTTGAGAAAATTGTTTTGTTTAAAATTCTATTACTGTGTTTCCCCAAAAATAAGACCTAGCCGGACAATCAGCTCTAATATGTCTTTTGGAACAAAAATTAATATAAGATCCGATATTATATTGTATCATGTCATGTCAGGTCACGTCATGCCATGTCATAACATATCATATCTCGTATCATGCGCTGTCTTATATTACAGTAAAATAAGACCAGGTCTTAATTTGTTTTTGCTCCAAAATGCATTAGGGCTGATTGTCCAGTTACGTCTTATTTTCAGGGAAACACGGTATGTAAAAACAGAGACCACGGGCGGCCTGATGCCTCAGTTGGGTAGACTGCAAGCTCTTAACGACAAGGTTGCCGGTTCGATTCCCACATGAGCCAGTGAACTGCGCCCTCCACCGCTAGATTGAAAACAACGGCTTGAGCTTGTAGGTGAACCATGGTGGGCAGCCGGTTGTCTCAATGGTTGGAGCACGGTGCTCATAACGCCAAGGTTGCCAGTTTGATTCCCACATAGACCCGTGAGAAGCAACGGCTTGAGCTTGGAATTGGGCTGCTGGTGGGCAGCTGGTTGGCTCAGTGGTTGGAGCGAGGTGCTCATAACACCAAGGTAACCGGTTCGAGTCCCACATTGGCCAGTGAGATGCACCATCCACAACTAGATTGAAAAAAAACGGCTTGACATCCTGGAAAAGCAAACTGTTCCTCGATAGTCCCCAATTAAAACAAAACAAAACAAAGCAGAGACCGTAGCACTACCTGGCTAAGGAGGGATGCAGGCTCCTAAGCTGTGCTAATCCGTGGGTGTCCCCATGGGACCTGAGCTTTCTCCGAGACGTAGTGTAGTGAGAACTGCCAGTTGTGAGAAAATCCTTCTAGCTACAATCCTTTGGATTAAAGTTTGCTGGTACATTCTTTTGTGTATAGTTTTCTCACCTTTCTATATATTTGATGAATGGAAAAGTATAAATGAGACTGCAGACGTGTTCTCCTTATTAATGTTGGACTTCAAGCTACTTCCACCATCTGAACACACTCCTCACCTAGAAATAAACATGCCGTGTTTCCCCGAAAATAAGACATAGCTGGACCATCAGCTCTAAAGTGTCTTTTGGAGCAAACATTAGTATAAGACCCGGTCTGATATTATTTTATATTATATAAGACCCCGTCTCATATTATATTAAAATAAGACTGGGTCTTATATTAATTTTTGCTCCAAAAGTCGCATTACAACTGATGGTCCAGCTACATCTTACTTTTGGGGAAACATGGTAGAAGGTGCTGAAGTAAATATTTAGGAAAAGAGCTGTTTTGGGGGAAAATAATAATAATGCTACATTGGTAGTTCCTCAATTCAAGTCGTGTAAAAATGTGATTTACATTTTATATTGTTGATTAACAGTAACTTAAAACTGTTTCATGAAAGTCCTCTCCCTTCATAGGGTATTTAGTTATTGATTTTACACGGCCTGTCTAGTGATGTTGTTGTCACATTATTCATGTTATAAGTCCTGTCTATCAAGCCATTCAGAAAAAAGTGTTATGCAAATATTGGAAAACATGATGGCCAACAAATTTGTCTTCACCCCTAATTTGTACAGGGATTGGGTGTCACATTGCTGTCACCACAATATCTATTAGATTCTGGATATTATTTTAAGCACTCCTTTGGACACTTAGTGAGAGGATAGCTTTCAGAAGAAAGGTTTAAGTAAGAACACTCTAGAGTGGGACACTTGTAATGTGAAATATTCCCACACATTTTATTATTAAATAGACTATAGCTACAGCTACTTGAGTGTTTTGAAAATTGGACCTGATTTCTAAAGAATAAAGTTACATTTAAAGAATTATATATTGTTTTTTGTTTCTAACTCTACAAAGTCATGAATAAGAAAGTAAATTTGAAAACTGGCTCTCGGTCATACTTTATTCAAGCAGCTTTTCGGAAATCTTTCTGTCCATACGAATACAGTAATGTTTCAGTCATAGATGGCAAAATCGTTTTGGGTATTGTTTCTGTCAGTAGAATTTTCACATGACATCACAGTACCACTTTCATGATTTTATGTCTTTAAGGTTCTATGCTGAAAAATGAATAGCCTAGAATACACCTTAAGATTACTTTTCTAGAAGTGCAAGAATGGAAAGCTCATTTTGAGGAAAAGTCCATTAAAGTAAAAACAGAAAACAAGAAACATTTATAAAGGACAGTTTTTCTAAGAATTGCAAAGTACTGCATTCAGTGTAAAATATGACTTGACCTGTTTAAACTTCTTTGTACCAATCAAATCAAACGGCACCCTTTGGAAATTATGTATCTTCGGTAGACCAGTATCAATTGCACTGTTGGTCAGATTAATCTAAATAGCATCTCATATAGATGGTCTCTATTGTGTAAAATCAAAATAGGCAGTAATTTATTTTACTCATTTTTTAACTTTTTTGTATTTATACAATCTGTACGTTAAGTCTAGTCTCTAAAGGTATCATTTAAAGAGCACATTTCATAAGATATATGTCATTTCTACAATAAAGTCTATTGTTTACCTTAAATGCTATAATAAAATTTGATTTATTTCAGTTGTTGCAGGAGTTGGAGAAAGAACTAAGTATAAGTTGACAGAAAGGTATGTTGCCAAAATGTATTAATTCAAGTTAGATATCATTGATTTCTGGAATAAAATGTAAATAGTAAATGGCATCCCTTTCCATGTTCTGATAATAGATACTACATTACATATTTTCTTCATAGCAAATAAAAAAGGTGAAAGCATAAACATTTATAGTGAGACAAGGTCGTATGAGTATTTACGACATTGTATATCTTTCTAAATATCTCAAGAGTCTATGTATCGCTTTTTATTTCTGGTCTGTCCCCTTCCTTTCTTCTGCCATCCCTATGGAACTGTCTGCCTGCACATTGAAAACTGGGCGTCATCAACTTCTCATGTTTCTGCCAGTGATATAAGGCCCAATACCCAGACTTATCTAGTGATATTTAGGCAATTACTGTTCACATATGGCATTTCCCCGAAAATAAGACCTAACCGGAAAATAAGCCCTAATGTGTCTTTTGGAGCAAAAATTAATGAGTCCCGGTCTTATTTTCGGGGAAATACGGTACCTCCTGGGAGGGCCAAGCTACCATATTTCCCCGAAAATAAGACCAGGTCTTACATTAATTATAGCTCCAAAAGACGCATTAGGGCTCAATTTCCGGTTAGTCTTATTTTGGGGGAAACACTGTAGCTGTCACCTCATGGGTGACATTTAAATCTGCAGTCGTTGACTGTGTCATTAGTTTGCCATGTACCCTCAGGAGAAACTCCGAATTCCTTTGCATGGAATGAAAACACCCACATCAATTTAGTTCTCACCAAATATTTCAGCCTTGTGTCTTGCTACCAAGCCTCGTTTGTTTGCGCCTTTGCTCTAGCATCTACCTAAACTAGACCACTTCTCATTCCGTAAGTGTTCTCCCCCACTCTAGTTTGCATCTGCTTCTTCCCTCTAGCTGGCCTCCTCTGTCCTTGTCCTTCAGGCATCAACTTCCGTATGACCTCCACCAGAGAACAGACAATCAATACTGGGGTGTCCCTTCCGTGTGCCCCACTCGCGTCCTGTTGTGCATTTGTGTGGTATAGGGGACTCTGCATGGAAATCGCCTGTTCATCTGTTCCTTCAGTTTATAGTAGATGATGGGTCAGGGGTGGACCGTGTCTTCTTCACCTTGTAACTTCAGTGCTTGTCGTACGACCTTGTCAATAAAGGGATGAAGAACGACACAACCAGAAGCTCTGGTACTTAACAATAGCAGTTAAGTCAGTGTGCAGCCGTGGGCAAATTATATTGAATATGATCTCCTATTGTGCACTGTTGCCTCATATATAGGTTTTTCATTCTTCTTAACGCTTATACTTAGTTGTATTTTAAAGAACATAATTCTTTCTTTTTCTTTCCAGATGCTGCTGAATTTGAATCTGAATCCAATCGAACATTTCCTCCATTATCTATTGATGATGAACTTAAGAATGCAAAACAATAATATGTCCAAATTTTGAACGAAAAGTATATGATCTAAAATATAAGTCATACAAGTGTATTTACTGGGCTGTTTAAATAACATTTTAATTGCATCCCAAAGCATATGACATGCGAAGTCCTTATTAAAGGAAAATACTTTTGTATCACATGTGTATAGGAAAATTTATTTTGCATCATATGTGTATAGGTGCAAAATTAATTGAGGGGTTTTCAGTTGTTTTTATCCCTTTAAATCACAATTATGTTTGCACAAACCTAATAGTATTTTAAACTATTTTCTTGGCATCTAACTAACTTTGCAATGAAATGAAAACAAGATGTATTGCATTTTATGTACTCAAACTATCCAAATACCAGTGTTTAACAACACCGAAACAACAAAGTTGTCATTAATACTTCGATGGTGTTAACTGATAGCTTTATTTTTCTATTTTTCATTTTTTATCACCATATATGAACCTCAAGCTTTAGACAGGCATCATTTTGATATCTGCTGCTATTGTTATGAGCAATATTTGGATTTATTACAATGGTTATAGTGCCATAACACTTGGATATAATTTTAAACACTGATTCATAGATCTGCCCTCAGAGAGAAAACCTGGAAATGACACAGATAGAAGAAGAAAGAGACTTGAGACTTAAAAGAAACGAAAGAACTCTACAAGAACTTTCTGACTCCATCAGAAAGAGCAATATAAGAATAATGGGCATATCAGAAGGAGAAGAAAGAGAGAAGGGAACAGAGAATATATTCAAACAAATTGTCGATGAGAACTTCCCAAATTTGTGGACAGAACTGGACCCTCGAATCCAAGAAGCAAATAGAACACCTAGTTACCTCAATCCCAACAGGCCTTCTCCAAGGCACATTGTATTGAAACTGTCTAAAATCAACGACAAAGAAAGAATCCTCAAGGCAGCCAGGGAAAAGAAGACGGTAACTTACAAAGGAAAGCCCATTAGATTATCATCAGATTTTTCAGCAGAAACTCTACAAGCCAGGAGGGAGTGGAACCAAATATTCAAACTATTGAAAGAGAGAAATCATGAGCCAAGAATAATATATCCAGCAAAGATATCCTTTAAATATGAAGGAGGAATAAAGACCTTTCCAGACATACAGAAGCTGAGGGAATTTTCTAATACACGACCTGCACTACAAGAAATACTAAAGGAGGTTATTTGACCACCATCAACAGGGACAATTTGTGGCAACCAAAACTCAAAAAGGGGGAGAGTAAAGGCCTGAACCGGAATATGGGAATGGAGAAAGTAAGCGTGCTGAAGAAAATGGAATATTCTAAGTATCAAACTTTCTTTTGCATAAACTTAAGGGTAACCACTCAAAATAAATCCAGAATTGAAATATATACTGAAATAAAAGAAGAAACAGAGGGAAACATCATAGAATACCACCACACAGAAATAACAGACAACAACAAAAAGGCAAAGAAACAATGGAGACACAGCCTTACCAGAAAACTAAAGATAGAATGACAGGAAATCCTCACATATCAATAATCACCCTAAATGTAAATGGACTGAACTCACCAATAAAAAGGCACAGAGTAGCAGATTGGATCAAAAAACTAAACCCAACCATATGCTGTCTCCAAGAGACACATCTCAGCTACAAGGACAAGCATAGACTCAAAGTGAAAGGGTGGAAATTGACACTCCAAGCAAATGGTACCCAGAGAAAATCAGGTGTAGCCATAATGATATCAGATGAAACAGACTTCAAGGTGAAAAAGATAACAAGAGATAAAGATGGACATTTCATAATGGTGAAGGGGACTGTACAACAAGAAGACATAACAGTCATCAATATTTATGCCCCCAATCAGGGAGCACTGAAATACACCAAGCAACTACTAACAGAACTAAAGGGAGAAATTGACCAAAACACAATTATACTAGGGGACTTAAATACATCATTGACATCTATGGATAGATCATCCAAACAGAAAATAAATAACGAAATAGTAGCCCTAAATGACACATTAGATGAAACGGACATAATTGACATTTACAGAGCACTTCATCCTAAAACATCAGACTATACATTCTTTTCTAGTGTACACGGAACATTCTCAAGGATAGACCATATATTGGGACATAAAATCAGTCTCAACAAATTTAAGAAGATTGAAATCATACCATGCATATTCTCTGATCACAAGGCTTAGAAATTGGATATCAACTGTAAAAAGAAAGCTGGAAAAAACACAAATACATGGAGATTAAACAACATACTTTAAAGAAGGACTGGGTCAAAGAAGAAATTAGAGGAGAGATCAAAAGATACATAGAAACAAATAACAATGAAAATACATCCTACCAAAATTTTTGGGATGCAGCGAAAGCAGTTTTAAGAGGGAAATTTATCTCATTACAGGCCTATCTCAAGAAACAAGAAAACTCCCAAATAAATAACCTCATGTTACACCTTAAAGAACTAGAAAAAGAAGAACAAGTAAAACCCAAGGTAAGGGGGGTGGGGGGTGGGGGGTGGGGGTGGGAGATGTGGGTAAGGGGGATCGAATATATGGTGATGGAAGGAGAACTGACTCTGGGTGATGAACACACAACGGGATTTATAGATGATGTAATACAGAATTGTACACCTGAAATCTATGTAATTTTACTAACAACTGTCACCTCAATAAATTTAATAAAACCCAAGGTCAGCAGAAGAAAGGAAATAAAAAAAAATTAGAGCAGAACTAAATGAAATAGAGAACAAAAAGACAATAGAAAAAATTAATGTGACAAAGAGCTGGTTCTTTGAGAAGATTATCAAAATTGACAAACCTTTGGCTAGACTTACTAGGATAAAAAGAGAGAAGACACTGATTACCAAAGTCAGAAACGTAAAAGGGGAAGTTATCACAGACACCACAGAAATACAAAGGATCATCCAAGAATACTATGAAGGACTATATGCCACCAAATTCAACAACCTAGAAGAAATGGACAAGTTCTTAGAAACATATAGCCTTCCAAGGCTGAACCATGAAGAACTGGAAAATCTAAACAGATCGATCACCAGTAACGAAATTGAATCAGTCATCCAAAACCATCCCAAAAGCAAAAGTCTGGGACCAGATGGCTTCACTAGTGAATTCTACCAAACCTTCAAAGAGGATCTAAGACCAATCCTGCTCAAACTCTAACAAAAAATTGAAGAAGAGACAGTACTCCCCAACTCATTTTATGTGTCCAACTTTACCCTGATACCAAAACCTGGTAAGGACAGCACAAAAAAAGAAAACTACAGACCAATATCTCTAATGAATACCGATGCAAAAATCCTAAATAAAATTCTAGCAAATCGAATACAACAATGCATTAAAAAGATTATTCATCACGACCAAGTGGGGTTCATCCCCGGGGCACAAGGATGGTTCAACATACGAAAATCCATCAATGTGATACATCACATAAACAAAATAAAGGACAAAAATCATATGATTATATCAATTGATGCAGAAAAAGCATTTGACAAGATACAACATCCATTTATGATTAAAACACTTAATAAAATGGGTATAGAAGGAAAATACCTTAACATAATAAAGGCCATATATGACAAGCCCTCTGCTAATCTCATAATTAATGGAGAAAAACTGAAGCCCTTTGCTCTACGTTCAGGAACACGACAGGGATGTCCCCTATCACCTCTGCTTTTCAACATAGTGTTGGAAGTCCTTGCCAGAGCAATCAGGCAAGAGAAAGAAATAAAAGGCACACGTGTCTTTATCTCTAAATGTTTTCAGATTTTTTGGGTAGATACCCAGGAGAGGGATTGCTGGGTCATATGGCAATTCTATTCGTAATTCCTTGAGGAACCTCCACACTGCCTTCCATAACGGCTGCACCAGTCTGCATTCCCACCAACAGTGTATGAGGGTTCCTTTTTCTCCACAGCCTCTCCAACATTTGTTATTATTTCATTGCATCTTTGTTTATGGTGGCCAAGACATGGAAACAACCAAAATGTCCTTCGATAGATGAACGGATAAAGAAGTTGTGGTATATATACACAATGGAATACTATTCGGCAGTAAGAAAAGATGATATAGGAACATTTGTGACAACATGGATGGATCTTGAGAGAGTAATGCTGAGCGAAACAAGTCAGACAGAAAAAGCAGAGAACCATGTGATTTCACTGATATGTGGTATATAAACCAAAAACAACAAAAGAACAAGACAAACAAATGAGAAACAGAAACTCATAGACACAGACAATAGTTTAGTGGTTGCCAGAGGGTAAGGGGGGTGGGGGGTGGGAGATGAGGGTAAGGGGGATCGAATATATGGTGATGGAAGGAGAACTGATTCTGGGTGATGAACACACAATGGGATTTACAGATGATGTAATACAGAATTGTACACCTGAAATCTATGTAATTTTACTAACAATTGTCACCCCAATAAATTTAATTAAAAAAAAAAAAGAAATAAAAGGCATCCAAATTGGGAATGAAGAAGTTAAATTATCACTCTTTGCAGATGACATGATGCTATATATAGAAAACCCTAAAGACTCCACCAAAAAGCTATTAGAAACAATCAACAAATACAGTAAAGTTGCCGGCTACAAAATCAATGCACAAAAGTCCATTGCCTTCCTATATACTAACAATGAAATCTCAGAAAAAGAAATACAAAAAACAATTCCTTTTGCAATTGCAGCAAAAAGAATAAAATACCTAGGAATAAACTTAACCAAGGATGTGAAAGACCTATATGCTGAAAACTATAAGACATTTTTGAAGGAAATTGAAGAAGGCACAAAGAAATGGAAAGACATTCCGTGCTCATGGATTGGAAGAATCAACATAGTTAAAATGGCCATATTACCCAAAGCAATATACAGATTCCATGCAATCCCCATCAAAATCCCAATGGCATATTTTAAAGAAATAGAACAAAAAATCATCAGATTTGTTTGGAACCACAAAAGACCCCGAATAGCCAAAGCAATCTTAAGAAAAAAGAACAATAATGGAGGTATCACACTTCCTGACTTTGGCTTGTACTATAGGGCTACAATAATCAAAACAGCATGGTATTGGCAGAAAAACAGACACATAGACCAATGGAATAGAATTGAGAACCCAGAAATAAAACCACATAAATATGGACAGGTAATTTTTGACAAACAAGCTAAAAACATACAATGGAGCAAAGACAGCCTCTTCAATAAATGGTGCTGGGAGAATTGGATAGCCACGTGCAAAAGAATGAAACTGGACTGCTATTTGTCACCATGTACCAAAGTTAATTCAAAATGGATCAAAGACTTAAGCATAAGACCTGACACAATAAACTGCATAGAAGAAAACATAGGTACTAAACTTATGGACCTTGGGTTCAAAGAGCATTTTATGAACTTGACTCCAAAGGCAATGGAAGTAAAAGCTAAAAGAAACAAATGGGACTATATGAAACTTAAAAGCTCTGCACAGCAAAAGAAACCATTGACAAAATAAAGAGGCCACCAACTGAATGGGAGAAGATTTTTGCAAACAGTGCCTCTGATAAGGGGCTAGTATCCAGAATATACAAGGAACTCATGCAACTCAACAACAAAAAAACAACCCAATTGAAAAATGGGCAGAGGACTTGAAGAGACATTTCTCCAAAGAGGACATACAAATGGCAAATAGACATATGAAAAAATGCTCAACATCACTAATCATCAGAGAAATGCAAATCAAACCCACAATGAGATATCAGCTCACCCCAGTCAGAATGGCTATCATCAACAAGACAAATAATAACAAGTGTTGGAGAGGCTGTGGAGAAAAAGGAACCCTCATACACTGTTGGTGGGAATGCAGACTGGTGCAGCCGTTATGGAAGGCAGTGTGGAGGTTCCTCAAAGAATTACGAATAGAATTGCCATATGACCCAGCAATCCCTCTCCTTGGTATCTACCAAAAAAATCTGAAAACATTTAGAGATAAAGACACGTGTGCTCCAATGTTCATTGCAGCTTTGTTTACGGTGGCCAAGACATGGAAACAACCAAAATGTCCTTCGATAGATGAATGGATAAAGAAGTTGTGGTATATATACACAATGGAATACTGTTCATTGGTAAGAAAAGATGATATAGGAACATTTGTGACAACATGGATGGATCTTGAGAGAGTAATGCTGAGCGAAACAAGTCAGACAGAAAAAGCAGAGAACCATGTGATTTCACTGATATGTGGTATATAAACCAAAAACAACAAAAGAACAAGACAAACAAATGAGAAACAGAAACTCATAGACACAGACAATAGTTTAGTGGTTGCCAGAGGGTAAGGGGGGGCGGGGGGTGGGGGGTGGGAGATGAGGGTAAGGGGGATCGAATATATGGTGATGGAAGGAGAACTGACTCTGGGTGATGAACACACAATGGGATTTATAGATGATGTAATACAGAATTGTACACCTGAAATCTATGTAATTTTACTAACAATTGTCACCCCAATAAATTTAATAAAATAAAATTGAAAAAAAAAATCTGATGATAATCTAATGGGCTTTCCTTTGTAAGTTACCGTCCTCTTTTCCCTGGCTGCTTAAGGATTCTTTCTTTGTTGTTGATTTTAGACAGCTTCAGTACAATGTGCCTTGGAGAAGGCCTGTTGGGGGTGAGGTAATTAGGTGTTCTATTTGCTTCTTGGATTTGAGGGTCCAGTTCTGTCCACAAGTTTGGGAAGTTCTCATCGACAATTTGTTTGAGTATATTCTCTGTTCCCTTCTCTCTTTCTTCTCCTTCTGGTATGCCCATTATTCTTATATTGCTCTTTCTGATGGAGTCAGAAAGTTCTTGCAGAGTTCTTTCATTTCTTTTAATTCTCAAGTCTCTCTTCTTCCATCTGTGTCATTTCCAGGTTTCTATCTTCAATGTCACTGATTCTTCCTTCCATCTGGTCAACTCTACTACCTAAGCTGGTTATTTCATTCTTAATTTCTTCTATTGAGTTCTTAATCTCCAGAAATTCTATTTGATTCTTTTTTAAAATTTCAATCTCTTTCATAAAATGCTCATGCTGTTAATTGATTGAGTTTCTGAGTTCATTTAACTGCCTATCTGTGTTTTCTTGTATCTCGTTGAGTTTTTTCAGAACTGCAATCTTGAATTCTCTCTCATTTAAGTCACATATTTCTGTATCTTTAAGTGCCTTTTCTGGAGATTTTTCACTTTCTTGCTGAGCTATCTTGTTGCCTTGGTTATTCATGGCGATTACTGGTTTACTATTTCTCTTCCTAGACATCTACAGGAGTGACTTCTGCAACAGGTTGATAGGAAGCGGTCTTTCTTTTGTTTTCCAGTACTTGTTGGTAGAATGTTTTCTTTTTTCTCCAACTGCAGCTTACTTTTCTTCTCCCACACGGTAGTGCTATGTTTTCTCTGCACTATTCCAACTTCTCACACAATGGGGGGATTCCCCGAGATACGGGCTTCTCCTCTGTTAATAGTTCGTCTAGGTCACAGGGCGCAGTGTCCCGGTGGGTATGCGGAGAGCTTTTGATGTTCCAAAGCTCTTCCAGCTCCTGATTCAGAGCCCGTATGTTTCAGCAGTTCTGTTTACTCCTGCAGGGATCCGCCCAGATAGGTGGGGCCAGGGGCGGGGTGAGCTGTGAGAGGTGGCCCAGAGCAATGGCGGCGACCACCACCACAGCCGGTCCTGCTTCCACAGCTCCCTCCCCTTTGCGGGAACTAGTTGGGCTGTGAATTTGTGTCTGCGGTCCACAGTTCTCAAAATAGCAAATATTCTGTTGTTTTGATCTGACACTGCTACTGTTTCGCTTCCAGCACCGGGCAGGTGGGGGCGGTGTGAGCTCTGTGAGGGGGGGAGGGGGTGGCTAGTCTCAGTGCCTAAGGCTCCGTTCTCTGCTCGGCAGTGAGGGCTTAAACCACCGTTTTCAGCCTTCTTCCCTCAGTCTTTTCTCCGAGGTCTCTGCCGTGAGCGTTGGGTTCAGCCGTGGTATATGCTGTCCCCTCAGCCCTGTGGAGCCCTGGCGGAGCCCTAGCAGTCCGAGTTCTTCCCTCTCCCGCAGCTGCAGTAGTTTCGGGAAGCAGCGAGCTCGGAGCACTGAGCTGGGTCTGCGTCCTGCGCCCGCGCGGCTCCGTCTCCGCGCACTTCTCACTTTCCTCCTCCCTCCACTCGCGCGAATCTCCCACCTGTAGGTGATTTCAGTCAGTAGTGGGCCTCTTCGTCTTGCCTGTCTGCTGTGCAGGGAGTCCTTTGTGGAGTTTTTGTTGTTCGATTCTTTGTAAATTCCAGGGGAGCTTTACAGAGGCTCACCTCACGCTGCCATTTTTCTTGAAGTCCTAACTTTATTTTTTAAAGTCATTTTTCTTTTAAAAATATTTTGTATTGGTAATTTCAGCCTTACAGAAAGGTTGCAAGAATCGTACAAAGAATTCCAGGGTACTTTACCCCAAATGTTAACATTTTACTATATTTGCTTTATGCTCTCTCCCTTCTCCTCTCTTTTTAGATAAATATCAATGTAAGTATATAATATAACAACCATTTGTAAGTTGTCTCTTTACTCCTAAATACTTAAGTGTGTATTTCCTAAAGAAAAGGGATTATCTTACATAACTGTAGCATAATTATCAAAATCAGGAAGTGAAAATTGGTTCAGGATTAATATTTAACCCATGGACTTTGTTCCTATTTTTCCAATTGTCTCAACAATACCCCTTAGAGGCAAAGAAAATCCCAGATGCAACATGGTGTCCAACTGTCATGTTTCTTCAGTCTGCTTTCCTCTGGGACAGTTTTTGAGTCTCCCTCTGCTCTTCATGACATTTACATTTTGGAGAGTATAGGTCAGTCATGTTGCAGACACTCTCTCAGTTTAGAATTGTATGCTGCTTCCTCATTAGTAGCTTCAGGTTATGCCATCTGGGCAGAAATGTCACCCAAATGATGCTGACTTCTTCCCAGTGCAGCACATCTGGAGGCACGTGCTTGGTTCCGTTACTGGCAACGTTGACTTTGATTATGAGGTTAAGAAGAGTCTGCCGGGTTTGTCCACAGGAAAATTTCTATTTACCCTTTGAAATTCCCAAATATCTTGTGTGGAGATACTCTGAGCCTCTGTAAATAGGCTCAAAACCTCACCGACTAGATGGAGCATCCATTGATGACTCTTGCTTGGGTCAATTATTACAGTGGTTGCCAAATGGTGATATTCTTATTCTATCATCCCTCCTGCATTGATCAATACATCAAACCTAAGGAAACAAGCAAACCGTGAGGGAGAAGAGAAAGCTTATTATTTTGGTGCTTAAATCGCCCCAGATTTGGCCCGTGGTAGCCATTCCAAGCTCCCTTCATGTCTTTTGACCTGTCCCCATTAGTCTTTGAGCACTTCCTTACTCTCTGGACAAGCTCACCTTGTGGTTTTCTGCCCCAGCCCTGGAAGTAGCCATTTTTCATAGTAGCCCTGAATCCTCTTAGGGTAGAGTGATTTTGGGAAACCAAGGTCTGGGCATTAGTTATGCTCGGTGTGCATATTGCCATGGGGTTGTCACTGCTCACGGGCTTCTCGGGGAGGAGCCGGGATTATGTGTGTGGTCATGTCATGAGTCTGTGGTTCTAGAGACTCTAGGACTACAGCCTGTGGATCTATAGAACTATTGGTCAATGGTTCTCTACCAAGTGTATTGAAAACCATGAATTCTCAGCAATTCTTCCGATTCCAATCAAACTGCACATGGATCATTCTAGGTTTCCCTTCTATTTGTGACCTCCCTGTCTGTCAGGACACTGGCTCCCATCATCAGTATCTTCGTTACCTGTCCAGTCTCCTTCTATGGATCCAGGCTCTGATGTACCTGTCCCCACATACACGTCCTCCTCACTGTCCCTTGGATTCCAACGCCCCACATTGGGTCGTCTCTGCTGTTGACCCCGCTGCTGTCCCTCCCTGTATGTGCCCTCTTCACCACATCCTCTCAGATCCCCTGGGCCGGGCCCCCCTTCTGTAGGTGGCCCCCGTCAGACCCTGAGATCCCGTCTGGGCTGTCCCTGTACTCCTGTGTGAGGCCTCCTGACCCAGCCCCATCTCTGCTCCCATCCTGCCCCTCGCCTCAGGGACACTGGGCCTTGAGCTCCAGCCCTGTGCAGGGGGCCCTCCCCCACCTATGCCTTCCTCTTCCATCCAGGTTCCCACACCTCAGTCTGGGCCCCACAACTCCCTGTTTTTGTCCCCATACTTGTGAACTGTTGGGGAACAGAAAGAAGAAAGGGGGAAGGGCTCCATGTACCTTTTATAATCCACTTCTCAAGCTCTGCAAATAGAAAGCAAGGATTTGATTCAAAATGCATTGATTGACTCTATGAACAAACTATGGAGGAAAGACATTCATATTATGGAGTTTTCCAAACTATTAATGTTTTAATAATCTGATTGACTCTCAAGTTTTAAAATATTTCCAGTAGTGATCTAGCATATGTATTTTACATTTATTCCCAGTGTATTGATACATTTAATTATAAATATTTTAAAACTCAAGTTTATACCCTGTTTATTGCTAACTTATACAAATAAAATGGACATTTTGCATATTGGCCTTCGGTCCAGCTATGATGCTGAATTCTCATATATGGGGACAGAGCCAGGAGTGCAGTTTCCAGGCTCTCGGCCTCACATGGAAAGGTGCTGGCTCAGGTAGTAAATGGCCATCAACTGTGATTGGATGGCCATCGGCTGTGGCTAGTTGGCCATCAGCTGTAACCAGTGAGTCATTGGCCACTAATATAGCTGCCGTGACTACGATAGCAGAAAATGGGGGCTAGCAAGAGATGGTGGCTGAGCTAGCAAGAGCAGCTTGCAGTTAGCATGGCGGATTGTAGCTAGCAAGTGAGGTTGGTTGGCAGAGAAAAGTGGACGGCAGGTTGCGGATAGTGTGGCTCCTGCTTCCTGTGTCTCCAACCCAGCCATCAGCGAGAATATAGTGGTACGACTCCCCTATCTGTGGCTCCGTGGGTGTTCCTTTTTGGCCTCACATTCTTATGCGGGGGGCGGGACCGGAGACCCCGCATGACACCCGGCATGATGTCATAGTTTTCTTGATTGTTTTATTTGCAGATCCTTTTGGATTTCTACATGTACAGACATATAATCTATAAATCCTGAGAAATTTATTTCCAATTCCTAGAGATTTCATTTATTTCTCTTTCTTATTGCAAGCATGTTGTTGACTAGAAGTGGGGATACTGGGTATATAGGTCTTGTTGAAACAGTAAAGGAGAAACAGGCTATCTTTCAGTAATTATGTCAATAGTGGCATTTTACAAAAGAGTTATCCTTTATTAATGCATTATTTTTCCACTGCTGTATAACAGATCACCACCAATGTAGCACCTTAAAACCAGCTGCACTTATTGTTTCAAAGTTTGATGGGTCAGGAGTATGGGCATGGTTCAGCTGGGTGCTTTATTAATGCATTAGTTTCACACTGCTGTATAACAGATCACCACCATCATAGCACCTTAAAACCACCCTGTGGAGACAGAGCCCCAGAGAGCAGTTTCCAGGCACTTGGCCTCACATGGAAAGTTGCTGGCTCGGGTAGTAGATGGCTGTCGGCTATGGCTAGTTGGCCGTAAGCTGTAGCCGGTTAACCAATTGGCCACTGATATAACTGCCGCGGCTGTGGTGGAGAGAGTCGTCGGTCGGTTGGCAGAAAAGAAGGCAGCAGGTCACATGTCGTGTGAATCCAACCTCCAGTGAGACTATAGTGGTATGACTCCTCTACATATGGCTCTGTGGGTGGTCCTTTTTGGCCTCACCATATCCTGTGTTCTTGTGTGGGGTGTGGGAGCTGAAACCCCGCATGACACCCCGCATGACAAATGGCGCAGTGAGCAGGTTATGGTGACAGCCAAAACTCACCGAAAGATGGTGGAGCAGTTTATGCGTACAAAAGTTCAGCTTCGGGAGGCCCATGAGGAGCAACGCCGAGAGTGGGAGGCACGGTCTGCCTGGGAAACTCGAGCCTCCAGATGGCACACCTCCCTCTTGGCCATGGAAGGCGTTGTCCTCCTTTTGTTGATCTGCTTCTGCTATGGGCTCTGAGGATTGTGGACATTATACACCGAGGCCACCACCCACTCAGACACCTGGCACGGCGAGCAGGATTCCGACCAGCTAGGAATGGAGTCTGACTCTGGGCAGGAGGACGTGTGGCCCCCACACAGTGTATGGTGTCGGGTGGCCACTGTTCTCAAGAGTTGGACCCCCAAGGAGGGGTGGGAGGACAAGGACGGCTCTCTGGCCAGCGTGGAGAGGGCCCTGCAGGCTCAGGCTGAGCGGTTGCCAGAGGAGGAGAAGGCTACGGCCGGCTGTGTGGGCTGGATGTTCCTCATGGCCTTGAGTCTCAACACAGAAAATGCGCTGAATGAAATGGCCCAGGTGCCGGACCACGTGTCCCGATGGAGGCGCTGGAAGCCTGGGGCCGCCTGTTAGAAGAGGGGCCCCACACTGGAGACTCTGAGGCAGAGGCGGAGGAAGCGAGTGCAGACAATGTAGCTCCCAATCCCCAAGTCCAGCCAATCTTGAAGCAAACGGAAAAATGTGAGCAACCTGTGGGCCCCAGGGGCGTTGCTGCCGGCAACCCAGCTGTGACTGAGTTCATGACCTACACTCCTTACACTCCCACTGAGTTGCAGGAGCTGGGGAGGCAGTACAGACAGCGCCCTGGAGAATCAGTGTCGGCTTGGCTGTTACGTTTATGGGATGAGGGAGCAGACAACATTCTCTGCTCCCCAGGCGAGTTGGAAAAGCTAGCCTTCGTGACAGTGTAACCGTTCCTGCGAGAAAGGTTACAGAACTGCCATAGGTTGGCCCAAGACAAGGGCAACCACTCTCTAATGGAGTGGCTCACTGCTGCGGTACGCACAGTATGGGGACAGGCCAAGCTGCCAGACACTGTGAGTCAATGGCAGTCACATACGGAATTTACTCAAGTCATCCGTGAAATGGGTATGAGACATGCTATTTTCAACCCTAATATGCGGGAGCCGGATGACGAGCTTTTTACAGCCAGCATGAGAGATGTGGTTTTGTATACTGCACCTGTGAGTGCTTTTGGATCCTTGGATGCCATTCTTACACCCTATGTGGGATGACACATCCATGAAGTTACAACTGCCATGGCCATCCTAGGGGATGTTGAACGCCGGAGGAGAAGGAAGTTAGGAGGTCTGCACAGTTGAGACCTGGAAGCCCAAATCAAAAGTAAAGGGGCGAGGTCGCGGGCCTCAGAGAGTAACACGCGCACAGATGTGGCGTGATCTCGTGGCAGCAGGGGTTGATCGGAAGAAAATAGACCGACAACCCAATGCACTCCTGCTGGAACTTTGGAAACAGTTGCATCCGGAACAGTATTTCTGGAGAAGCATAAAGGAGGAGTCTGGGAACGTGCGACCCGTGTCCCTCCAGGACTTCATGCAGCCGCTTGAGGCCGACTCCTTGCAGCTTGATTAGGGGTGGGGCCAAGGTACCCGGTCAGAGGAGATGAGCAGGGACCGGAGGCCACACGTGGAACTGTCCATACATTGGTCCCTTTCTAATGTGCAGAAGGTTTTGGCCCTAGTTGACACTGGCGCCGACTGCAGTCTCGTTTATAGGAACCCAGAACTGTTCCCCGGACCAGCAATCTGCATTGATGGCTACGGGGGAAACACTGTGACTGTGAAAGCCGTTTCCTTACCACAAGTTATAGGAAGGCTTCCCCCTCGTACCTACAAGGTTTATGTCTCCCCCGTCCCGGAGTATATTCTAGGGGTGGACGTGCTACATGGCCTCAGCTTACAGACGTCGGTAGGAGAGTTCCGTCTCCGGATCCGGGTGGTGAAAGCAGTGACACGCGGGCATGCTCACCACCCTCCTCAAGCGTTGCCACAGCCCTGGCGCGTGGTTACAGTACGACAGTACCGCCTGCCAGGAGGGCAGGAGGAGATTGGTCGTACAATATTGGAATTGGGGAAGGCACATATTGTGAGGCCAACGCACAGTCCCTTTAACTCCCCAGTATGGCCTGTCAAGAAGCCAGAGGGTAAGGGGGGCGGGGGGTGGGGGGTGGGAGATGAGGGTAAGGGGGATCGAATATATGGTGATGGAAGGAGAACTGACTCTGGGTGATGAACACACAATGGGATTTATAGATGATGTAATACAGAATTGTACACCTGAAATCTATGTAATTTTACTAACAATTGTCACCCCAATAAATTTAATAAAATTAAGAAAAAAAAATAAGAACCCAGATGGGACCTGGCGAATGACTGTGGACTATAGGGAGTTAAATAAAGTGCCAATAGGCTAAGATGGCACAGGGACCCTCGCGGAAGACGCTTGCCACGTAGATGTTGAGGCGAGACCCTGTAGGGGTAGAGTGTGGGGACAGAGCCCAAAAGAGCAGTTTCCAGGCTCTCGGCCTCACGTGGAAAGGTGCTGGCTCGGGTAGTAGATGGCCGTCAGCTGTAACCCTTGAACCATTGGCCACTAATATAACTACCCCGGCTGCGCTGGGGAGTGGAGTCGAGGAGAGTCGTCGGTCGGTTGGCAGAAAAAGCGGACAGCAGGTCGCACGTCGTGTGAATCCAGCCTCCAGTGAGACCATAGTGGTATGACTCCCCTGCCTATGGCTCTGTGGGTGTTCCTTTTAGGCCTGGCCACATCCTGCATTATTATGTGGGGAGCGGGAGCAGAGATCCCGCAGGCTGCCCCCTGTGACAATGATGGTCACCCTGACATAAGTGACTATAGTGCCCCCAAATTTGAGAGATAATTAGTAGGAGGAAAAGAGAGATTTTGACCTCTTTTTCCCTAAAGCTGCATGGGAACCTGGTACAGAAATGTCAGTGAATTTGAGGGGATGGTCGGTCTCTGTCACATTAACTTTGTGATATCCCAAAACATACCACAGCAATTAAAAAAAATAAATCATTGTAGATGCACTTACCATGCACCTCAGATGACTCTGAGCTTATGAAACATCGATTTTCTAGGATCACTGGGTGGTGTATAAATTACGCGTATCAAGTTCTTCTGTTTCTCTAGTTCAAGGACCCACGTCTTGCCTCCCAGGCATCGGCCACAGTTTGTTGGGCTGGAATCTGCCCTAACTCGCTGTGCAGACATAGATCATGGCTCTAGTGGACTCATCAATTCTCTGCTGGGAAGGAAATGAAAAGCTAGTGAAAACTTATCATTTTCAATCTTTTACATGGTATTTAGGTTTATGCTAATACATCTTGCATCCAAAGTTCATAATTTTTGATTCAAGCACATAATTCTTATTTTGTTTACAATCTCAAGAGTCTTAGAATAAAATGCTACTGTCTTCATTATAGACTCAAAAGAAAAATACCTGCCAGTTTGAATTAAAGGTTGTTTCTGTTTTTCAATATTTCAAGAAAAATCTTGTTGCTTGGAAGCACTGGAGAAGCCCTAGACCTGTTGTTCAGGTATTTAAAATATGTACACAGGAGGGTAAAAACAAACTATAGAATTATATGTTTAAACTATTTCCTACTCTAATTCTATGTTAGTGTGTGAATAACATGTTTGTTATAAATTACACTACAGATACACATCATAGAAAACGTACAGGAAGGTAGAGGGTGCAGTGACTAGTACAACACACAACATTCAGATAATTCTAGACTCATTTCGGTTCCTTTTTGGCTGTGTGACCTTCACTGAGTCATTCAGTCTCTGAGTTTTACATTTTTTCTCTGTGAGTGTGGATACTAATATTTGTCTCCCACACCCTACTGACTGATTTATACCCTGCATGTTTCTAAAAGTAGTATGCAGGAACCCCCTGGCATTACTTACATCAATACCTCATTTGGATCAGGAAATGATTTATAGTGACCAGTGAAAGGTATTTTAGTTATAGTTGAAAATATCACCAGTTGAATATCCATGATGAGAGAAGGGATACATCATCTATGTATCCCATTGTGTGCTCACCACCCAGAGTCAGTTCTCCTTCCATCACCATATATTCGATCCCCCTTACCCTCATCTCCCACCCCCCACCCCTCACCCCCCGTACCCTCTGGCAACCACTAAACTATTGTCTGTGTCTATGAGTTTCTGTTTCTCATTTGTCTGTCTCGTTCTTTTGTTGTTTTTATTTTATATACCACATATCAGTGAAATCACATGGTTCTCTGTTTTTTCTGTCTGACTTATTTCGCTTAGCATTACACTGTCAAGATCCATCCATTTGTAACAAATATTCCTATATCATCTTTTCTTACCGCCAAATAGTATTCCATTGTGTACATATACCACAACTTCTTTATCCATTCATCTATCGAAGGACATTTCGGTTGTTTCCATGTCTTCGCCACCGTAAACAAAGCTGCAGTGAACATTGGAGCACATGTGTCTTTATGTATAAATGTTTTTAGATTTTTTGGGTAGCTACCCAGGAGAGGGATTGCTGGGTCATATGGTAACTCTATTCATAAGTTTTTGAGGAACCTCCACACCACCTTCCATAATGGCTGCACCAGTCTGCATTCCCACCAACAATGTATGAGGGCTCCTTTTTCTCCACAGCCTCTCCAACACTTGTTACTATTTGTCTTGTTGATGATAGCCATTCTGACTGGGATGAGGTGATATCTTTTTTCACATTAGGGATTAAAATGTTGAACGGGAAAAGGCTGAAGACAGAGCCGTGTGGCATTGACTACAGAACTCAAGACAGATGCAGAACAGCACATTGTTCTCTACCCTTTTGGAGTGAACAATTAACTACATATTTGGCCTCTTGATTGAATCTTCATGCAACTTATGTTCTTGTTGTTTGTGTGTGTGTGTGTGTGTGTGTGTGTGTGTGTTTCGGGGTGGGGAGTGGATATCAGAAAAGAGTTTGCTAAATGCCTTGCTGAAGACTTGTTAGTCAAGTTTTGAAATAAATTCACGTGAGTCACGATGTTCTGTGCTTGTCTCCGCTCAGAGCAGATGGGTCAAGAGGATAAAGGACATGAGGAAGCTCTTCTGTTCCTCGTCTCTAGGCTAAACATAAGCTAATCTAACTACAGTTGCTGACTCCTGAAAGGAGCAAGACAGGACAGCCTATCGTAAGGGACTAAGCAGCTCAGCTTTAATGCAGCTACAGCATCTAACATTAAACCAGGTCGGTGAAGCACCGGGAGTGAGATGACACCCAAGCAGAGGTCAGTTCTCAGGAGTCAGGGCCGTGGACTGAGGCCACTTTGGTTCTCTATAGAGTTCTGTAACCTGGAAGGAGGGATGGTATGAGTGACAATGTAAGTGGACTTGTTTCCTATGTTCATGTTTAGGGCAGGGATATGGTCTTATAGGGGTGCACAGAAGGTCACCAGTCCAAAGTAAGAAGCTATGCCATAGGGAGAAGCACTATAGTGTAGCCTGGCTCAGCTCAGAACCAAAGAGGGAAGAAAGATGAAGTGGAGCGTTGCTCCTCAGTGAGGTGGAAAGGGCTGGAAAAAGGACACTTGGGACACAATGTGACTTTGGTTTTAGGATCCAAAGTCTTAGCGTTTCGGTCTAAGGATTTCAGTTTGATATAGTAATTATTACGATCAAGAAAAATGTGCCCTAGCTCCATCCTAGGTGCAGTAGGGAAGACTTAAAGGTAAGCACATTATTATAGCATGATAAAAGTGTCACAAATATCATGTAGGGAGCACCTAATACTGTCACAATGAGATGAGATCAGGAAAGAGGTGACACTGGGATTGGAAGGTCATGATCATAATTGTTGTTTTTGGTAGATGGGGACAATATTTGGACGGATCAAGATGGAGTATTTTTGGGGAAGCAAACAGAATTTATTGAGGACCAGCCATACATCAGGCACTGTATTGGGCATGAAAATTACAGTAAGGAATGACACTATGTACCTTTACTCAGGGAATTTATAATCAAGCAAAAAAGTAACCTGGGACTGTTCTCCTTCGGGTGAATGACGCATGGGGAAAGGTCTAGAGTCAGGGAAAACTGGACCTGGCACGGAGTCTGAGTTTTAACCTGCAGACAACAGAGAGCTATGAAAAGATTATTTAGTAGGAGTGGAATAGGGCAAAACTTCTACTGTAAAAACATAATTTCTGATACTGTGGAAGGTAAGCTAAAGGAAAAAAGGGTCTGAAGGAATTTTTTCTTATGTCTTAAATGCTCATGCTGAAGCGGGGCCTGCCATCCACAAGCCCCTTCTCCACAGATCGAGCTTGCAAGAAATATTTTCATTTCTTTATTCTTAAATGTGTACAATCACATATTTAAATATAAGTGAAAGAATATGAGTGAGTCTGAAAATAATGAGAAGAGACATCAGAACGAGGGAACAAACCACAGGGAAATGAAATCTGCATCCTTTCACATGGTTTTTTCTCCATGAACCCTGGGAGGCACTCACAGAAGAGCTAGAGAATCCTAAGAAATGCCTCTCCTGGAAAAAGACAAAACAAAACAAAACACTGATGAGAAAGAGTGCCGCTTTGGAAGGAGCATTGAACTCCACTGGAACACTTTCCCTCTATCTCCTCTTTGGAACAGGAGCCTTGATCTGTGGGGCAGGGGAACCAAACACTTGCTCTTAGAACACTAGTGAGAAGAGATCGCAGCTGGAGAAGAGAACACGGCAATCTATCCTTAGTTGAGGGGCAGGGAAGTGCTTGAATTACTAAGAGGATCAGCATCCTGCCTTGACGGATATGATACCTGGATAAGATTTAACAAAAAAATCAGCAGGCCAAAAATTGAAGGAAAAATAGTATCTTTCAGTCTTAAAGTATCTCCATTAAATATTATTTATCAAGGGAGATAAAGGAACTTCTCAATGAAAACACATGGTGGACATTACGTTAACAAAATGACCAAGTTTAACATAACCAGTAATAATACATATTTACATCGTGTACTCCCTGAAATTGTGCAGTGAGAAGGGCATGTCACCTCTGATATTCATCTCAGAAACCCATGACTTTTTTGTACTTATGAGGATATATCAGACAAAATCAACATTGAGGAGCTTCCTATAAAATAGCTGAGAATTACACTTAACGTGTCAAAGTCATGAAAGTCAAGGAAAATCTGAGGAACTATTACAGATTAGAGGAGAACTATGGCAATCAAAGATTGGATTGGACTGGCTCTTGGAACAGAAAGACAACACTGTAGGGAAAACTGGTGAAATCCAAATAAAGTCTTGAGTTTAGACCACAGTATTGTACCAATGTTTAGTTCTTTTTAATTGAAGTTTGTTTGGGTGACAGTTGTTAGTCAAGTTACATAGATTTCAGGTGTACAATTCTGTATTACATCATCTATAAATCCCATTGTGTGTTCACCTTCCATCACCACATATTTGATCCCTTTTACCCTAATCTACCACTCCCCTCGCCCCTTAACCTCTGGTAAAATGTTTATTTCTTAATTTTGATCATGCCAACATTAGGAGATTCTAGCTAATGGAAATAAGGGCACTGGGTACTATTTTTCTAGTTCTTCTCTAAATCTAAAATATTAAAATATTAGAAGCTAATTACACGTATAAATGTATGTCAAATGTAAGAATTTGAGAAGGACACTATGGAATCCAGGAAATCCTGAAATGAGTTAGTATAAGTACCAAGAAAACCAGTAGAATATCAGATTTTTGGAAAATGTGGTCCAGAGATAAAAATCACATTCTTTAGAATATATAATTATAGAGCTTAGAAAAATATTCCAGATGTGCTAAAGTCATAAAAAACAGACAATTGATTTAAATTTCATGAGAAAACTTCCTTTTTCTGGGGCACAGGGGTCACAGCAATGGACCTACAGAGTAGGGAATGGAATTTTAGCACCCTTCTTGGGTAGGGAGAGAACTCATGTACTTACTGACCATCAGCCTCCTCCTGAGCCGTACAGGTGTCCTCATGTTAACGAAATGTGAAGTCAAGAGACAATGGCTCTGGTATGTGGGATAAGAAGTGCAGGTGTACATATCTTGTTTGAATTTGCGTAGTTGACAAATCAGAGTAGTGACTAAATAAATTAGCAAAAGGAGTAGATCACAATGTAAGGGAGATCATCCTTATCTATCATATTAGGAAGGCAATAGTTAAAATATAACATCAATTGCACAATAACATTTAGATACAGAAGCAATATTTGGAGAATAAACATTACCCACCCAAGGAACTAAAAAAGAAAAACTGATGGAGGGCATGGGTTGGACTTGTACAGGAAGGGCAAGATTGAGACAGACACATATAGTTAGTGCTTCATTGTAAACCTATGATCTTTTACCACATATTTGGAGGCATTTTATATATATTTATATATAGCAAGTAATCTGTTAGAACCATAAAACTATGGCCAAGACAAATAAGTGTGGTTATGGTTTTATTTACATTCTTTTGCGTGTTTCTGAGTATATACACGTGTATGTGTGGATATCTATTTATATGTCCGATACACACACATAGATACATACATACATACATACACACATACATACATACATACATATAGACATGAAAGAGAATCATATACATTCCATATTATAGGTTATCAAATGTAATGCTAAATCCAAGAATGTTTTTTGGCAATAGAGTCAGACAGTGAAATAGCCAATTGCATAAGCTATTATATAGGCAAAGACATATTTTCTAAACTGAAGGCAAAAATTGGGTGGCATATTCCTTTACATTGAAAAAAAACTCAGCTCTTAAGTCTAGTGCTTATTTCAACCAAACTTTCCAAACCAATGTTATTACAACATTATTTATATAGAAGTCACTTGAGAATCACTTGTATTGTTTGATAGGTTGGCCGGAAATGGAATGCACATGGTCAGGCAAGTTAAGAAAGCTTTATTGCAAGAGAGCAACAGTATATGGGCTCTGCAAAAGATGGCTACAACCCGGACTGCATGTCTAAAGGAGACTTCCAGTCCTGAGGAGGGGGTGAGGAGGTTTTTATAGGGGCTGTGCAGACAGGATAGCATTGTTTGAACATGAAATGTTGAATGACAGCAAGCCAGTAGCTCTTTTGTGGTGTTTTTTGTTGTCACAAGCTTGGCTCTGCTGCAGGTGTAGGCCAGTCGACATGGCTCTGTCTGTAAGTCGAGGTCTCTGAGACCTAACATTCAGGGACCTAACATTAAATCAAGGTCTCTGACATTCAGAGACCTACCCTTCCAGCCTTGTTTGTTATTAAAAAGTAGAGGGGCCGTCGTGTCTCTATTCTGTAGTTTCTTCAGGCTGAATGAAGGTGGCGAGAGGAGGGAGACATTGTGGAAGGGGCTGGTAATGTTGTTGTAGGTGAAGCATTTTATGGACAGCTCCGTTTGTGCACACCTGGAGTCGGCTCTGCAGAAATAGGGTGAAAAGATGGAAGAGGCAAAAACCAAAGGCTAGGACCAGGAAAGCTAATAGTTAAAGGCCCTATGAGGGGGACAAATCAAGAGCCACTCTTAGCTATAAACTCGGATAGCCACTCGTTCCTGAGGCGGCCTCTGATTCTGGGCCTGGGTGGGATCTTGAGATTTTGGGTGGGCCATGGATGGATCTTGAGAGTTTCATGCTGAGCGAAATAAGTCAGACAGAAAAAGCAGAGAACCATGTGATCTCACTGATATGTGGTATATAAACCAAAAACAACAAAAGAACAAGACAAATAAATGAGAAACAAAAACTCGTAGACACAGACAATAGTTTAGTGGTTACCAGAGGGTAAGGGGGGTAGGGGGTGGGAGCTGAGGGTAAGGGGGATCGAATATATGGTGATGGAAGGAGAACTGACTCTGGGTGGTGAACACACAGTGGGATTTATAGATGATGTAATACAGAATTGTACACCTGAAATCTCTGTAATTTTACTAACAATTGTCACCCCAATAAATTTAAAAAATAAATTAAAAAAAAGAAAAGAAAAAAAAACTGGTAACACCCTCCACAGATACAAAACATCTTACCACACACCAACACAAACTGGTTTCACCCAGAGATCACAAATTGACAGAATTAGTAGTAACTATAGAGAACACACAAGACGTTTTACCAAAAAACAGCTTGTTGTCACAAGAGCTGTATAACACAATGTAAATTTATAAGTTTTCCCCATTCCAAGGACCCATCGTCTGCCCATGGACACTGAGGTCTAAATAGTGAGACACCAACCAGCCTCTTTACAGCTCAGGCCAGGAAGCCAGAGGCCCCTCCACACCGAGTGCAGAGGAAGCAGCCCTCCCACAGCCGAAGGGTCACCCCCAAGGACAGTCAGAGAAAGCACAGACCTTCGTCACACAGGCAGTAGGGATGGTGGGGTGGACAGGGTGTCTCAGGTCTCCCACAAAATGGGAGGCACCTCCAGCCCCAAACCCACTGATCTGTGGCCCCAGCAAATGTTACTGGACCGGGACCTGTCCAGCACTGAAGGGTAAGGAAGGCTGGGGGGACAGACGCCCCTTATGGGCAGAGGCCCCTCAGGACACACTCCCCTGGGAGCTGGCACAGCCAGGCAGAGGCGCACTGGGAACCCCAGCTTCTCCCAATGGCCACCAGGCCCAATGGAGTAAGTGTACCTGGCCAATGGTGGGGACCAGAGAGGATTAGCTTCCTCGGTCACAAAGACAAGCTCCTGGGACACAGATGAGAAGGAAAGAAAAACCTAAAGAGATTTTTACAGAGGGACCCACAGCAAAGTTTGTCTCCTCAGACGCCAGTCTGGAGAGAACCGCTTAAATCCCAGCCTGTGGGGCTGGCTCCAAAGACAGGCTTACGGGAGCCTGTGCCTGTGTTCTGTCCCCGTGGGAGTTCCTTCTGAGGGCAAAGGACACACAAAATACACACACAGGAAAAAAGGATCATCTCTGGGAGGAAAGAATAAAGAAGACTCTAGATTCTCTAGGTGCAAGAAGTTAGCGTCACTAATATTTTTCTGTATGTAAATGCAGAAAGGTGACAAGGCCTCACACCTGTTCTAACTTCTACCCAACTGCAGACAGAGACCAGGAATTGTAATACACGTGCACGTAGGATTCACATAAGCATGACGTTTCCAAAGACAGTGAGAAGCAATCAGGTAAATATGCCATTTTAGACAAGGGTGGGAGGGGGCTCTTAGATTTTAGATGAAGAATGGGAGATATACAGGTAATTCAGGAAAAGCTAAACACACATGGCAGGTAAAGTTTTGTGAGGCTCCTGCATGGAGTCTTCCTGTCTACAGCTAAGGGGATTGTACTCGGGGTTTTATTTGTGCTTCACAGCCTTTAAGGAGGCAGGAAAAGGGGAGCCGGGCAGGACGAGGGAGGCTTGTATGGTTAAAAGTGCCCTGTGGGGACAGAGCCCCAGAAAGTAGTTTACAGGCTCTCGGCCTCACGTGGAGGGGTGCTGGCTCGGGTAGTGGATGGCCCTCGGCTGGGGCTGGTTGGCCGTCGGCTGTGGCCTGTTGGCCAATTGGCCGCTAGTATAACAGCTGCGGCTACGGAGGAGAGCCGAGGACTGCCGAGGAGAGCCGAGGAGAGTCCAGGAAGGAGTGGAGGAGAGTCGTCGGTCGGTTGGCGGAAAGGCTGACGGCAGGTTGCACGTCCGGTGGGCTCATTGAGACCATAGTGGTATGACTCCCCTCCGATGGCTCCGTGGGTGTTCCTTTTTGGCCTCACCATATCCTGCGTTCTTATGTGGGGAGCGGGACCAGAGACCCCTCAGGCCGCCCCACACGACAAATGGCGCAGCAAGCAGGGTCTCCCGCACGATATGCCCCTTTTGAAAGTTTTATGTTGTTTAGCTCAGCGGGCCTGGGGCAGTTGTGGGCTGTGTTTACATTTCAGATCTACTGGCAGAGGGCCCGGGGGTGATGGTGAGACTTTCTCACTCCTATCAGACTGAAAAATCAGCTTCCATTTTTCTCAAGTTTCTGATAGATTATTAAATCCTTTAAAGCTGGTTTCAACATACCAATTCTCATAATCTTAGATATCCAAATTTTTTAATATTGCACTTCTCTTGATTTTCCCTTCTGCCTTTTTCAAACCTAATATTGATATTAGCTTCTGTAAGACCCAGGAAGCTGAATAACTAAATCAAAAGCTTAAGAATAGTTGAATTTCCTTGTATCCCTTTGCATTAAACATGTGGTCTTTCTCTAGGGTCCAATAAAACAGCTGTTTCTCATGAACATTCTCCAACACACTTTCAGGTTTTGAAGTTTTTCGAATTCTATGGATCCATAGTCTGGCCACTGACGGTAAGATTTTAATAGCTACTCAAACCAAAAAGCCTTTTTACAGCTTAACCAAGGAAGCCAAAGGCTTTCTTTCTGTCTCTGTGGTATTTCCTTGTCAGGACAAATGATACAAGAGACATAGACACCAAAAAAATGACCGCCTCTGGGAGGAAAGATTAAATAAAGAAAACCTGTGAGTCGCTACTCCCGAGAAGCTAGCTTCACAAACATTTTTTCCTGACAGTCCACACGTACAAGAGAGGAAAAGGACAGGTCCAGCTACCACAGCTGTGCTGGGGGGAGGCTCTTCCAGCAAAGCTGCCCCAGGAGCCTGGTGTTCAGCTCCCGCTGCCAATGCTGCACCTGGAGTGGAGGCCCCAAGGCCCCTTCAGCCCCAGCGCCCAGGCCAGAGCCTGGGATCCCACCACAGCCTGCGTCCCCAGCTCTCCCTGGGGGCTACAGTCTTGTCCCTGCAGGCTTCCCTGTGGCCTTTCCATACCCAGGCTTTCGGGTCTCAGACCTGGGTTCCTTCTGAGTGGTCCTCCTGGGCTGCCTCTCTTACATGAAAATAAATCTTTGGTTTGCACCCCACTACCCCCACTTGTGGTGACTTACAGAGGCCTCTAAGCACACTGGGAGTTAAAAAACGGCTCTGGGGAAGGTCAGGAGCCAGAGAGGAGGGTGGCATAAGGCAACATAGGTAAGAGCCAGGTAAGGGAAGGCAGTTAATTCAGGTATGCAAAGCCCAGTGCCAGGTTTCACCTCTAGGACTCTACATTCCTGCAGGCAGCTGCCAGGGCACAGATGACTGCACCTGGGGCACAGCCCCGGGTCTGACACCTTGGCTCAGAAGACTGAAATGAAGAGCCTTTCCTGACCTCCACTCCGGTGTTATTCCCTAGATGGACACAAGATGGCAGCAGACAATACCTTTTCCAGGTGACAGGCAAACAGGTATTATTCTTAAAACTCACACAACATGGCAGCAGAAAAGAGCGTTTCCTTGCTCATTGTGAGTATCCGGGCCCCTGGGACGAAGCTCACTGAGAAATATTTCCAGGCCCTTCACAGGCCTCATCTCACCCACTGCTCCCGTTTTCCAGAGGTGGCAGAGACCATTACTAACTCCATTTCACAGATAGTTAAAATGAAGACTGATTCTAACTAACACAGTTCTGAGCCCAGAACCGAGGCCCAAATGGGCCAACATGGGCCAGTAAGCTTGCACACATGTGGTTCTGGACAAACAGAGTGATCCAAACAGTCCTTGCAGCGTTGGGTAGAATCTTGGTCATTTTATTGAGGAAAATCTGCAGCACCCGGGCACGAAATGAGTCCCACCCAGCACCCAGGGGAGAAATAAGTCCCACTGGCCGCACTGGCTGGAAATATGTCCCACCCACCACAATGGCACAAAATATCACACCCACCATCGCCCATGTGCCAAGAAATGTGTCTTTGTTGTCCAGTAACTACCGTCTCACCTTCCTTTTTGCTGAAAGATCACTGTGTTTACTTGTTGCTTATCCGTAAATTTATGACACCTCGCCGTGACGTATTCACTGGATGAATGTTGATTTCTTCATCGATTTCTTCGATACTTGAGAAATAGTTATCGAATGCCAGATATGAGCCAGCCACGATTATTAGGCACAGAGAATAATCTGTAACTGAGATTCCTCGTGATGAATTCACTGAGTCAGGGGAACACATAATAAACGACATAGATACTGATTTTTGTAAAGGTGACAAGTACTATGGAAAAAATAAAAATAACAACATTAAGGGGATTGGCAGTGCCAATGGAGTAGCTCCCAGTTTGTTAAACAGAGCAGAGTCTTAGTTTCTTAAACCGGCTGTAACAACTACAGTGTGTTTACACTTTAAGTGTGGGCTTGAAAAACAAATGTATTGTCTCACAGTTGTAGAAGCTACATGCCCAAAATCAACGTACTGGTACCATTGGTTCCTTCTGAGGCTGTGAGCGAAGGATGTGTCACAGGCCTGTCTCCTGACTCATATGCCTGTCTTCCATCTGTGTCTTCACATCATCTTTATGTGTGTCTGTGTCCACAGTCCCCCTGTAAAGAAAAAATAAGGACCACAGCGATGTGGATTGGTGATCTCTCTAATGACCTCACTTTAACTTGATGGCCTCTGTAAAGACCCTTTCTCCAAAAAATTCCACATTCTGGTCCTGGAGGATATAACTTCAAAGATGAGTTTTGGGAGGAATACTTAGTAATCCTTCAAAAAAGTAACCTCAAATTTAGTACTTACCACATGTCCTTATGGCAGTATCTGTCTAGGAATTTTCTGACGTTTTTCATTCCCCTGGAAGGGAGTTCCTGCGAACAATAATATTACCTGGGGTCGTTCATGCTGGCGTGGCTGTCAAGATCGTGGCTCACTGGTCATCACTAACTATAATGTTCCATTGTCTTCTTGTACCAATTAGTACCAGAAGGTGGATGAGATTCTAATTTTATTTCCTTACAGGTCACTGGCTTTTTTCCCGCTAGATGACCAACGCACTTTTCTGTCTCGAAAGCCCAATAATTCCAGGAGCATACGCCCCGTCATCAGTAAGCCCAAGTCTCCGTTTACCCGCTGCAGTTTCTGTCTGTGTGTGCACATACACACACGCACACTTTGTTTGCAGGCAGAGACCATTAAAATTCTCCCTTTAGAACGACAGCGTATGACTTTCTTCCCACCTCTGCTCAATTGGGTAATCCCTAGAAAAACTATGGCACCGTGTATATTAATGCAGGTTTTATACCTCATTAGTGACCCGTTGCCACCCATTTCATTTTTTAGTTCTAGAAATTAGCCCTGAAGCAGCAATGATTTGGACAATAGCGTTTCACACCGTGAAGGGTATCCACTTTGTGTTTTTCTTTTCTTTGTTTTTTTTTGTTTTTTTTTTTTTTTACTTAAATTTACTTAAATTTTACTTAAATTGTTAGTAAAATTACATAGATTTCAGGTGTACAATTCTGTATTACATCATCTAGAAATCCCATTGTGTGTTTACCACCCAGAGTCAGTTCTCCTTTCATCACCATATATTCGATCCCCCTTACCCTCATCTCACACCCCCAACCCCTCTTACCCTCTAGTAACCACTAAACTATTGTCTGTGTCTATGAGTTTCTGTTTCTCATTTGTTTGTCTTGTTCTTTTGTTTTTTTAGTTTATATACCACATATCAGTGAAATCACATGGTTCTCTGCTTTTTCTGTCTGACTTGTTTCGCTCAGCATTACTCTCTCAAGATCCATCCATGTTGTCACAAATGTTCCTATATCATCTTTTCTTACCGCCGAATAGTATTCCATTGTGTTTATATACCACAACTTCTTTATCCATTCATCTATCGAAGGACATTTTGGTTGTTTCCATGTCTTGGCCACAGTAAACAAAGCTGCAATGAACATTGGAGCACACGTGTCTTTATCTCTAAATGTTTTCAGATATTTGGGTAGATACCCAGGAGAGGGATTGCTGGGTCATATGGCAATTCTATTCGTAATTCTTTGAGGAACCTCCACACTGCCTTCCATAACGGCTGCACCAGTCTGCATTCCCACCAACAGTGTATGAGGGTTCCTTTGTCTCCACAGCCTCTCCAACACTTGTTACTATTTGTCTTGTTGATGATAGCCATTCTGACTGGGGTGAGGTGATATCTCATTGTGGTTTTTATTTGCATTTCTCTGATGAAAATCGCTCTTTTTGTAGGAGCCTTATTGAGGTATAATGTATATATTCCATAAAATTCATCATTTTAAAGTGTATCATTGTGTCACTTTCAGCATAATCGTTCCCATTTAATTATGGATGACACATTCCAAGACCCCCAATGGATGCCTGAAACCTCAGATAGTACTGAACCATACCTATATATTCACTTAAAGGAAGAACTTTATGGTTTTTCTTTGGTGTGTCAGAATTGCCAGCATCACTATTCTTGTACTTTGGAGCCATAATTAAGTAAAACGAGGGGCACATGAACAAAACCACTGCAGTACCGCTGAAGTCTACCTGATAACCCAGGTGACTAATATGCAGGGAAAATATATAGTGTGTGTACGTTGGAGAAAGGCATGATTTACGTCCTGGGTGAAACAGTAAGTAATGTCACAGGATTTCTTCATGCTTCTCAGAACATCGTGCATTTTAAAACTTACAATTTATTTAGTGGAGTTTTCCATGTAATAATTTTGGACCAAAGTTGACCATGGAAAGTGAGAAAACACGGATCAAGGGGATCCCGGGATTCACACAGTTGTGCAAATATCACCACTGTGAGATTCCAGAACATTGTCACCACTCCAAAGTGAAACCCTGTCGCCATTCACAGTAACTCCATTCCTTCCCCTAGCCCTGGCGACCATTATTCTACTTTGTGTGTTTATGAATGTCCCCAGAGAAGACATAAGCCCTCATGGTTTTCTTCATAGTATTACTCCTCCCTCTCGTGAAATTTTCCATAGAATGACCCCTCATCTCCTCCAGACACTCTACCTCATCATCATCTTCCACGTACGCCTGCCTCCCCACCAAAAGGACAGGCACACACACCCTCGTTTTTACTTTCTCCAGATATTCAGATCACCCCCAATAATCAATCTCTACCGCACCACATACACTCTCAAACTCCAACAAAGCGCCGTCTCCCTTATTCCGCTCTTAGTGTCACTGAACATCTCTGTGGGGACAGTGACAGGAAGAGCAGGCTAAGAGTCTCCTTACACCGCTTCAAACCCTGTCACAGGACCTCGCCCAGGCCGAGGAACACAGAGACCGCCACAAGAACCAGTGGAGCTCCTAGTGGATAAGAAACTGAGGCCCATGTTCCCGCCCCTGCAGGGCCTCTAATCATTATCACTGTGGGTCCTAGATTTGGTCCCCGCCTCCTCCACCTTTTCTGCCAATTCCTCCAGAGACCACTCCAGGTGTTCACAAATGCAGCTGTCCATAAAATGTTTCACCTACAACATTACCAGTACATCCCGTAATGCCCCCCATCTCGGATGCCCCGTTCTGCTTGAAGCAGGTAAGGAAGAGAGAAACGCTGGCCCCTCTCATTTTTCATAACAAACAAGGCAGGAATGGTAGGTCTCCTAATGTTACAGACCTTGACTTCATGTGTGGTCTCTGAATGTTAGGTCTCAGATAAGTTGACTTAAAGACAAAGCCATGTCCGCTGCCCTGCACTTGCAGAGAGAACCAAACTTGCGATATCACAAAATGCCACAAAGCAGCTACTGGCTTGAAGTCAGTCAATGTTTTTGTCAAACTTGGCTACTCTGCCAGCACAGCCCCTATAAAACCCTCTTCTCTCCCTCCTGCATCCCTCTGGGCCTGCATCTATCCTTTAGACATGCCGCCTTGGATCAAGTCATCTTTACTCATCCCGATAAATGCTTGTTATCTTAGAACAAAAATTTCTTAACTGGAGAGACCTTGTGTGTTCCTTTACGGGCCAACCTATCATTGGTGCTGAAACCTGGAGAAGGTTTAGGCCAGAGAACGCAAGATGTCCCCTTCTCTTTCTCTTCTCCCTCTCCCCAGGCTTGATCCGCTCTCTGGCTTCCCTCCCGGACCTGCCATAAGGACGCACTCAGGACTTTCTCCCTTCCCTTGCTGACATCCCAGACAACAGCAGGCCAAATTCTCGCCGGGTGAGTGAAACCTACTATTCGTGTCTCAGACCTTCTGTCTCTCCCTCATTGTTCTAGGTTTCCATGAAGATCCCACCACTAGGCCAGAAGGTTCCCCTTGCCCCAGGGTCCCAGATCCTCCCAGTCTTGGGGACACCCAGTCTGAGAGGGATCTCACGTACTTGTGTTCGCGGGGTTGGACATCGGGATTTGGGACCCCTCAACCTCTTATTCTCCCCTTAATAGGAGGCTCCCTCCTCACCTTTCTCACTCCATCTGTTGGGACCATGGGGACCTCACATTCAGTCCATGTGAAATCTACATCCCTCGGTTGTCTCCTCCACAACTTACACACCCTCAGGCTCAACTTACAGGAGATCCGAACCACGTGACTCACCTTTTACTACAACACTGCCTGACCCCTATCTAACTTCTGTCACCACAGGGGAAAATGGTCATAAATTCCCTATGTCCAGGCCTTCTTTATACTTTGAGCTCAACCCTCCCTGTTTGATTAAAAGTCTCCACATCTCTCCCCCCAAAAAACAGACGAAAAACCACTAATGCTTCTGTTCCTGTGAGTCGATCGCAGACCTTAAGCTCCTTTTGAAGCAGACAGATGTATCACACCAGGACTGATAACTACTCATAAGTAACCCCAGACTCCTGCAGCTCCTCTTAATACCTTTATCGTAAGAGCTCCAGGTTTCCTCTTTACTGACAACCACCTGGGATGCCCTTCTCACTGTTAGGGGCCCTAGTTTAGTCCCTTCTCTCACCTTTACTCGTCCCACTTCTCATTATCCTTGGACTAACCCTGTTTGGATCTTGACGTGTTAACATTCTTGTCCAGTTTCTCTCTTCCAAAATCGAGTCTATTAACACTACAGATGACTCTTGTGCAAGGCTTCCAGCCCATCCCCGTGACGGACTCTATAACCACTTTCTCCTCTTGGGTCAGAAATTAAGTTCCAGTTCATCGCCACTTAATTCAGTCCATAGACGAGGACTCTCAAGTTTTTGGGACCCAGGCGTTCCACTATCGCCCATTTCTCGAAAGCAACTGAACTTAAACTTACTTGTCACCCTTGCTTTCACACAGAGGGCAGGACCCAGGCTCCCGCATCACAATGGAGGAACCCAGGGAGAAACCTCACATGGCAAGGAAGCCCATCTCTTTCTTAATAGATGTGTGTGGGGAGCCATGGTTTCTTGCAACCCTGAACCTTGCAGACTGGCTCGGTTTCTGCCCCCATAACATTGTCTCTGCCTTATCTGAAAAGCGCCTAACGGCTGCTGAGGAATGTGGTGAAAACGGCCAGTTCCCAGACACAGAAAACTAAGGGCTTTCTAGACAATTAGTAGATTCTGTCTCCTTGAAATATTTACTTTTGTGAGTTTCAGTGACCTTGTATCTTCTATGTCAAAGTAAGGTTGAAGCTGGAAAGATTTACTTTCACTGAGATAATGCATATCTTCTTCGTTTAACTGCACGTACTCAAATTGTATATATTGGTTAGAGATAATAAACTCAGGGCTTCAGCATGACTGAAGACCGGCCGCATTAGCATTTGTGTGTGTCTTTTATTTCATTCCCACTCCCCCATTCAGGTACTGATCAACTCGTGGCGGCTGGCCCGTCACAGATGTGGGGGCCCTTTTCTGTGCCCTCCCCGAATTTTTAGGGGCTACTCATCCCTGCTTTGTCTCCATTGGTGGGATTGATGGCTTTATCGCACAATGTTGAACTATACCAGCCCTAACAGGCTCACTTCATAACTCGGCTATTACCACTCATTTCTTATACTCCCCCGGAGGCCCACACTCCAAATACAGTCTCCTTCCATTTTCGTCTGCCCAACCATGGTCCCATCTTTCTCCTTGCTCTCCCGCTCTGACACTCCGATAGAGATGCCCTTACAGCCGTCCCTTGTGGATCCAGTTCTTTGGGAGACCTTCTATGATTACACACGACAGTCCTGTCGAGATCTAGCTCTGTGATCTATTCTCGTTTCCAAACCAACTCCTATACCCTCTTTCTCACGTCCCCATCCCTTTCCTGAACCCGCTCGCTTCACTGTGCCAGACCTCAAAGACAGCAGTCTTTCAAAGGTTTTTGGTTGAGCCTTCGTTTTCGCCCAGGCCTAGCTCCTGTCTAGCCTCTCTCCACCTCGCCCTGAACACGCCCCTACACTACGTGGATAATCTCCTTTTGTGCAGTCAGTCTCACTCTCTCTCTGCCATATCTCTACCCGTCTTGTGTCCATCGCTAACACGGGCTACCTGCTATCTTCAAGCAAGGCACGAATCTCTACTTCCTCTATTGTCTACTTGGATGTCCCTCTCACCTCCACCGACATGGCTATCATGGCTAACGGTATATCCAAATTTAACTCTATACCGCACCTTGGGCCTCCCCCTTCCTCAGTCCTTTCGAGCTCACGTATGTCAGATCCTTCCTTCCAGACAGCCTCCCAGCTAATAGCTCACCAATGACCGACTGCCTCCTAGCCATCAGCCTCATTCAGCAGATCCATTGGGAGTACGCACACCGCATTCTTCCCCGACCCCAAGACACTTCCTCGGTTTCTCTACATTCCCTAAGCCCCAGGGGACTGGGTCCATCTCAAACACCTGAACCTGTCAGACTTACGACAAACTGGGAAAGAGCCTTGCCACCATCTTGTCACCACATCCAAGCAGCAATTGCTGGGTCACCCCTCCTGCTTTCATTTGTCTCAGCTGCAAAAATAGCTGACCCGCCTGTCCTGCGACTCCACATGACCGCCCAGGCCCCATGATAATGGCACCTCATTTCTGAGCCCCACCTCGTTTTGACTTTAAAACATCCCGCAGGAAAAACCAGGAGACTAACGAACTGTGATCCCTCCCCTCCCCTTTTCCTCATTGCGTGAACCACACAACTCCAACCTCACTCCAGCGCCTTCTCTCCCCCTCCAAACCCTCTCGGTTATGTCTTCCTTTCCCCTTATCTCTACTCGTCCATTTTAGAGCTCCTTTTCTTTGATTCCATCACCTGATTTTCAACCCAAGAAGACTTGAGTCCCATTACTGTCTTTATTATATTACTCTTCCCTCTCATAACACTTTGCATACCATTACCCCTTATCTCTACCTGACTCACAAGCTAATTCTTCATCATCCACACACGCTTGCCTCCCCACCAAGTGTACAGGCACTTACTCCCTAGGTTTCCTTTCTCCAGATATTGAGATCACCCCCAATAGTCAATCTCTACCTCTCCCCACATATACTCTCAGGCACCAAAAAAGGTCAGTCTCCTTATCCACTTCTAGTGTCACTGAACATCTCTGGGAGTAACGAAAGGAACAGCAGGGCTAGGAGCCTCCTTACATGAATTTCAAATCCTGCCACAGGATCCCACCCAGGCCCAGAATCAGAGGCTGCCTCAGGAACCAGTGGCGATCCGAGTTTATAGCTAAGAGTGGCTCTTGATTTGTCCCCCTCGTAGGGCCTTTAACTATTATCTTTCCTGGTCCTAACCTTTGGTCTTTGCCTCTTCCATCTTTTCACACAATTCCTGCAGAGCCGACTCCAGGTGTGACAAATGGAGCTGTCCATAAAATGCTTCACCTACAACAACATTACCAGCCCCTTCCACAATGTCTCCCTCCTCTCGCCACCTTCATTCAGCCTGAAGAAACTACAGAATAGAGACACGACGGCCCCTCTACTTTTTAATAACAAACAAGGCTGGAAGGGTAGGTCTCTGAATGTCAGAGACCTTGATTTAATGTTAGGTCCCTGAATGTTAGGTCTCAGAGACCTCGACTTACAGACAGAGCCATGTCGACTGGCCTACACCTGCAGCAGAGCCAAGCTTGTGACAAGAAAAAACACCACAAAAGAGCTACTGGCTTGCTGTCATTCAACATTTCATGTTCAAACAATGCTATCCTGTCTGCACAGCCCCTATAAAAACCTCCTCAACCCCTCCTCAGGACTGGAAGTCTCCTTTAGACATGCAGTCCGGGTTGTAGCCATCTTTTGCAGAGCCCATATACTGTTGCTCTCTTACAATAAAGCTTTCTTAACTTGCCTGACCGTGTGCATTCCATTTCCGGCCAACCTATCAAACAATACAAGTGATTCTCAAGTGACTTCTATATAAATAATGTTGTAATAACATTGGTTTGGAAAGTTTGGTTGAAATAAGCGCTAGACTTAAGAGCTGAGTTTTTTTTCAATGTAAAGGAATATGCCACCAAATTTTTGCCTTCAGTTTAGAAAATATGTCTTTGCCTATATAATAGCTTATGCAATTGGCTATTTCACTGTCTGACTCTATTGCCAAAAATCATTCTTGGATTTAGCATTACATTTGATAACCTATAATATGGAATGTATATGATTCTCTTTCATGTCTATATGTATGTATGTGTGTGTGTATGTATGTGTGTATGTATGTATGTATGTATGTATCTATGTGTGTGTATCGGACATATAAATAGATATCCACACATACACGTGTATATACTCAGAAACACGCAAAAGAATGTAAATAAAAACATAACCACACTTATTTGTCTAGGCCATAGTTTTATGGTTCTAACAGATTACTTGCTATATATAAATATATATAAAATGCCTCCAAATATGTGGTAAAAGATCATAGGTTTACAATGAAGCACTAACTATATGTGTCTGTCTCAATCTTGCCCTTCCTGTACAAGTCCAACCCATGCCCTCCATCAGTTTTTCTTTTTTAGTTCCTTGGGTGGGTAATGTTTACTCTCCAAATACTGCTTCTGTATCTAAATGTTATTGTGCAATTGATGTTATATTTTAACTATTGCCTTCCTAATATGATAGATAGGATGATCTCCCTTACATCTGTGATCTACAACTTTTGCTAATTTATTTAGTCACTACTCTGATTTGTCAACTATGCAAATTCAAACAAGATATGTGCACCTGCACTTCTTATCCCACATACCAGAGCCAATGTCTCTTGACTTCACATTTCATTAACATGAGGACACCTGTACGGCTCAGGAGGAGGCTGATGGTCAGTAAGTACATGAGTTCTCTCCCTACCCAAGAAGGGTGCTAAAATTCCATTCCCTACTCTGTAGGTCCATTGCTGTGACCCCTGTGCCCCAGAAAAAGGAAGTTTTCTCATGAAATTTAAATCAATTGTCTGTTTTTTATGACTTTAGCACATCTGGAATATTTTTCTAAGCTCTATAATTATATATTCTAAAGAATGTGATTTTTATCTCTGGACCACATTTTCCAAAAATCTGATATTCTACTGGTTTTCTTGGTACTTATACTAACTCATTTCAGGATTTCCTGGATTCCATAGTGTCCTTCTCAAATTCTTACATTTGACATACATTTATACATGTAATTAGCGTCTAATATTTTAATATTTTAGATTTAGAGAAGAACTAGAAAAATAGTACCCAGTGCCCTTATTTCCATTAGCTAGAATCTCCTAATGTTGGCATGATCAAAATTAAGAAATAAACATTTTACCAGAGGTTAAGGGGGGAGGGGAGTGGTAGATTAGGGTAAAAGGGATCAAATATGTGGTGATGGAAGGTGAACACACAATGGAATTTATAGATGATGTAATACAGAATTGTACACCTGAAATCTATGTAACTTTACTAACAATTGTCACCCAAACAAACTTCAATTAAAAAGAACTAAACATTGGTACAATACTGTGGTCTAAACTCAAGACTTTATTTGGATTTCACCAGTTTTCCCTACAGTGTTGTCTTTCTGTTCCAAGAGCCAGTCCAATCCAATCTTTGATTGCCATAGTTCTCCTCTAATCTGTAATAGTTCCTCAGATTTTCCTTCACTTTCATGACTTTGACACACGTTAAGTGTAATTCTCAGCTATTTTATAGGAAGCTCCTCAATGTTGATTTTGTCTGATATATCCTCATAAGTACAATAAAGTCATGGGTTTCTGAGATGAATATCAGAGAGGTGACATGCCCTTCTCACTGCACAATTTCAGGGAGTACACGATGTAAATATGTATTATTACTGGTTATGTTGAACTTGGTCATTTTGTTAACGTAATGTCCACCATGTGTTTTCATTGAGAAGTTCCTTTATCTCCCTTGATAAATAATATTTAATGGAGATACTTTAAGACTGAAAGATACTATTTTTCCTTCAATTTTTGGCCTGCTGATTTTTTTGTTAAATCTTATCCAGGTATCATATCCGTCAAGGCAGGATGCTGATCCTCTTAGTAATTCAAGCACTTCCCTGCCCCTCAACTAAGGATAGATTGCTGTGTTCTCTTCTCCAGCTGCGATCTCTTCTCACTAGTGTTCTAAGAGCAAGTGTTTGGTTCCCCTGCCCCACAGATGAAGGCTCCTGTTCCAAAGAGGAGATAGAGGGAAAGTGTTCCAGTGGAGTTCAATGCTCCTTCCAAAGCGGCACTCTTTCCCATCAGTGTTTTTTTTTTTTTTTTTTTTTTTTACCAGGAGAGGCATTTCTTAGGATTCTCCAGCTCTTCTGTGAGTGCCTCCCAGGGTTCATGGAGAAAAAAACCATGCGAAAGGATGCAGATTTCATTTCCCTGTGATTTGTTCCCTAGTTCTCATGTCTCATCTCATTATTTTCAGGCTCACGCATATTCTTTCACTTATATTTAAATATGTGATTGTACACATTTAAGAATAAAGAAATGAAAATATTTCTTGCAAGCTCGATCTGTGGAGAAGGGGCTTGTGGATGGCAGGCCCCGCTTCAGCATGAGCATTTAAGACATAAGAAAAAATTCCTTCAGACCCTTTTTTCCTTTAGTTTACCTTCCACAGTATCAGAAATTATGTTTCTACAGTAGAAGTTTTGCCCTATTCCACTCCTACTAAATAATCTTTTCATAGGTCTCTGTTGTCTGCAGGTTAAAACTCAGACTCCGTGCCAGGTCCAGTTTTCCCTGACTCTAGCCCTTTCCCCATGCGTCATTCACCCGAAGGAGAACAGTCCCAGGTTACTTTTTTGCTTGATTATAAATTCCCTGAGTAAAGGTACATAGTGTCATTCCTTACTGTAAATTTCAGTGCCCAATACAGTGCCTGATATATGGCTGGTCCTCAATAAATTCTGTTTGCTTCCCCAAAAATACTCCATCTTGATCCCTCCAAATGTTGTCCCCATCTACCAAAAACAACAATTATGATCATCACCTTCCAATCCCAGTGTCACCTCTTTCCTGATCTCATCTCATTGTGACAGTATTAGGTGCTCCCTACATGATATTTGTGACACTTTTATCATGCTATAATAACATATTTACCTTTAAGTCTTCCCTACTGCACCTAGGATGGAGCTAGGGCACATTTTTCTTGATCGTAATAATTACTATATCAAACTGAAATCCTTAGACCGAAACGCTAAGACTTTGGATCCTAAAACCAAAGTCACATTGTGTCCCAAGTGTCCTTTTTCCAGCCCTTTCCACCTCACTGAGGAGCAACGCTCCACTTCATCTTTCTTCCCTCTTTGCATCTGTGTTGAGCCAGGCTATACTATAGTGCTTCTCCCTATGGCATAGCTTCTTAGTTTGGACTGGTGACCTTCTGTGCACCCCTATAAGACCATATCCCTGCCCTAAACATGAACCTAGGAAACAAGTCCACTTACATTTTCACTCATACCATTCCTCCTTCCAGGTTACAGAACTCTATAGAAAACCAAAGTGGCCTCAGCCCATGTCCGTGACTGCCAAGAACTGACCTCTGCTTGGGTGTCATCTCACTCCCTGTGCTTCACCGACCTGGTTTAATGTTAGATGCCAGCTGTAGCTTCATTAAAGCTGAACTGATTAGTCCCCCTTGGACAACAGGCTGACCGGTCTTTCTCCTTTCAGGAGACAACAACTGTAGTTAGATTAGCTTATGTTTAGCCCTCAAAATGAGGAACAGAAGTGCTTCCTCAAGTCCTTTATCCTCTTGATCCATCTGCTCTGTGCCGTGACAAACAGAGAACATCATGCCTCACCATAAAGTTATTTCAAAATTTGACTAACAAGTCTTCAGCAAGGCATTTGGCAAAATCTTTTCTGATATCCTCTCTTCTCTCTCTGTCTCTCTCTCTCATACACACACACACACACACACACACACACACACACACACACACAGCAAGAACATAAGTTGGATGAAGGTTCAATCAATAGGACAAATATATAGTTAATTGTTCACACCAAAAGGGTAGAGAACAATGTACTGTTATGCATCTGTCTTGAGTTCTGTAGTCAATGCCACATGGCTCTGTTTTCAGCCATTTCCCATTCAACATTTTACTCCCTAATGTGAAAAAAAAGATGCACATTTTATCACTTTTACTCACACAGCCACGTCATTGTAAATGCATTGGATAATGGCATCAAAATTCCACAGAAATCTCAGAAGGTTAAAATAATGTACTATGTATTTCAGATGAAACTTAAATAGAAAAGTGCAAAGGCCTTCTTACATATAAATAAGAATTAAAATATTTCAAGGTGGAGAGAATGGTTTAATGACAGATATCATGCAAAAGAATGAAGATTTTCATTAAATATACTTCTCTAACATGTATTTCTGTTTGGTTGGTTCACTGTTTTATTTGCCTAGAAGAGATTCCAGTAGACATTCAATGAATGTTGTTTGAATGAGTGAGTCAGGTATATGTTACAACTATGTTGTGTATAGAAAAAGCCAATAAAAGCTTAGATTTCAGTAATAGAAATGAAAAGACAATAGAACAAGAGAGAACACAGGCTTGTTTGCTCTTTCTGTAGCCCCAGCACAGCTGTGGTAGTACTATGTTCAGTTCTGAGCAACATACTTGAGAGAGTATGTGTAAAGCGGAACTATTCAGAGGAAAGTTGCCAGAATGATGATACTCAAAAGCCAGCAGGAATCTCAGAAAATAAAGATGAGCGATCAGGGTTACTGTCTTTAAACGTACAGAACACCATTTGTGTGGGGGAAGGGTTACCTTAATTCTGGACGTTGTCCATGGGAGAACCAAAGCAAGTGACAAGATTTTAGTCAATATAAAGGAAGATTTTCTGTAAAGGGAGGAAGGAAGGAAGACCTATCCAAAGATACCAGTCACGTCTTAAGAACTAAGTTCCTGCATTTTGAGGGGTGCAAGATAAGGTGATGGAGGAGAACTGACTGTGGGTGGTGAGCACACAATGGGATACATAGATGATGTATCCCTGCTCTCATCATGGATATTCAACTGGTGATATTTTCAACTATAACTAAAATACCTTTCACTGGTCACTGTAAATCATTTCCTGACCCAAATGAGGTATTGATGTAAGTAATGCCATGGGGTTCCTGCATACTACTTTTAGAAACATGCCGGGTATAAGTCAGTCAGTAGGGTGTGGGAAACAAATATTACTATCCACACTCACAGAGAAGAAATGTAAAACTCAGAGACTGAATGACTCAGTGAAGGTCACACAGCCAAAAAGGAACAGAAATGAGTCTAGAATTATCTGAATGTTGTGTGTTGTACTAGTCACTGCACCCTCTACCTTCCTGTACGTTTTCTATGATGTGTATCTGTAGTGTAATTTATAACAAACATGTTATTCACACACTAACATAGAATTAGAGTAGGAAATAGTTTAAACATATAATTCTATAGTTTGTTTTTACCCTCCTGTGTACATATTTTAAATACCTGAACAACAGGTCTAGGTCCAGTGCTTCCAAGCAACAAGGTTTTTCTCACAATATTGAAAAAAAGGAAACTACCTTGAATTCAAACTGGCAGGTATTTTTCTTTTGGCTGTACAATGAAGAAAGTAGCATTTTATGTTAAGACTCTTGAGATTGTAAACAAAATAAGAATTATGTGCTTGAACCAAAAATTATGAACTTTGGATGCAAGATGTATTAGCATAAACCTAAATACCATGTAAAAGATTGAAAATGATAAGTTTTCACTAGCTTTTCATTTCCTTCCCAGCAGGGAATTGATGAGTCCATTAGAGCCATAATCTATGTCTGCAGAGCGAGTTAGGGCAGATTCCAGCCCAACAAACTGTGGCCGATGCCTGGGAAGCAAGACGTGGGTCCTTGAACTAGAGAAACAGAAGAACTTGATACGCGTAATTTATACACCACCCAGTGATCCTAGAAAATTGATTTTTCAAAAGCTCAGAGTCATCTGAGGTGCAGTGTAAGTGCATCTACAATGATTTATTTTTTTAATTGCTGTGGTATGTTGTGGGATATCATAAAGTTAATTTGACAGAGACTGACCATCCCCTCGAATTCACTGACATTTCTGTTATTTAAAAAATAACCTTAAAAAATAAAGTTAACAAATTAGGACCCATTGGATACAATAAACTGTGAATCCATACTGATGAATGAATGGAGAAAAAAAAAAAAGATGAGGAACAGGGACCTTGACATAGTCTGAAAGGTCTCCCCCGTAAAGCACCAATGAATTGTAAAGTGAAAAGATAACATCACAGAAGAGAAAACCGGCAGATACTACCATCAGTGATCAACGTTAACAGCACCAAAAAATGGCACAAATCAAAATTGTAGTCACATCACGAGATGCAAAGAGAAGAGCACAGGACCACTTCTGTGATGCTCTTGTGAAAAACATTTGATCTGAATCTTACTACAGAGAAACATCAGAAAAACCCACATTGAAGGACAGTCTACATTACTGGAACTTACTCTTAAAAGAGTCAAGGTCATGAAAGTCACTGAAAGACTAGGGAACTGTTCCAGACTCTAGGGCATGAAGAGACATGACAATTAAATACAATCTATGGATCTGAACATGATCTTTGTGCTATAAAAAGAATATGAGGATTAAAGGATAGAATGCAGTAGTGTTAATTTCCTGATTGTGAAGGCGCTAGGACAGGTCAGTGGAATGTACCGTCTTGTAGGAAATAAATAAATCAGGGATGATGGCATAATGTCAGCAATTTGCTATCAAATGAATCAGGCAAAAAAAGTTCTTTGTGTTAAAACTTGGAACTTTTCCCTAATTTTAAACTGCTTCCAATAAATAAATACACTCAATAAATAAAAAAGGTGAAAATCCTTAGACAAATCTTATTTGTCTATGAGGACAGAATCTATGAATCAGTGCTTAAAATTATATCCAAGTGTTATGGCACTATAACCATTGTAATACATCCAAACATTGCTCATAGCAATAGCAGCAGATATCAAAATGATGCCTGCCTAAAGCTTTACTTTCATATATGGTGATAAAAACTGAAAAATACAAAAAAAGGCTATCAGTTAACACCATCGAAGTATTAATGACAACTTTGTTGTTTCGATGTTATTAAACACTGGTATTTGGATAGTTTGAGTACGTAAAATGCAATACTTCTTGTTTTCATTTCATTGCAAAGTTAGTTAGATGCCAAGAAAATAGTTTAAAATACTATTAGGTTTGTGCTAACGTAATTGCGATTTAAAGGTTTACAAACAACTGAAAACCCCTCAATTACTTTTGCACCTATACACATATGATACGAAATAAATTTTCCTATACACATGTGATACAAAAGTATTTTCCTTTAATAAGGATTTCGCATGTCATATGCTTTGGGATGCAATTAAAATGTTATTTAAACAGCCCAGTAAATACACTTGTATGACTTATATTTTAGATCATATACTTTTCTTTCAAAATTTGGACATATTCTTGTTTTGCCTTCTTAAGTTGATCATCAATAGATAATGGAGGAAATGTTCGATTGTATTTAGATTCAAATTCAGCAGCATCTGGAAAGAAAAAGAAAGAATTATATTCTTTAAAATACAACTAAGTATAAGCGTTAAGAAGAATGAAAAACCTATATATGAGGCAACAGTGCACAATAGGAGATCATATTCAATATAATTTGCCCACGGCTGCACACTGACTTAACTGCTATTGTTAAGTACCAGAGCTTCTGGTTGTGTTGTTCTTCATCCCTTTATTGACAAGGTCGTACGACAAGCACTGAAGTTACAAGGTGAAGAAGACACGGTCCACCCCTGACCCATCATCTACTATAAACTGAAGGAACAGATGAACAGGCGATTTCCATGCAGAGTCCCCTATACCACACAAATGCACAACAGGACGCGAGTGGGGCACACGGAAGGGACACCCCAGTATTGATTGTCTGTTCTCTGGTGGAGGTCATACGGAAGTTGATGCCTGAAGGACAAGGACAGAGGAGGCCAGCTAGAGGGAAGAAGCAGATGCAAACTAGAGTGGGGGAGAACACTTACGGAATGAGAAGTGGTCTAGTTTAGGTAGATGCTAGAGCAAAGGCGCAAACAAACGAGGCTTGGTAGCAAGACACAAGGCTGGAATATTTGGTGAGAACTAAATTGATGTGGGTGTTTTCATTCCATGCAAAGGAATTCGGAGTTTCTCCTGAGGGTACATGGCAAACTAATGACACAGTCAACGACTGCAGATTTAAATGTCACCCATGAGGTGACAGCTACAGTGTTTCCCCCAAAATAAGACTAACCGGAAATTGAGCCCTAATGCGTCTTTTGGAGCTATAATTAATGTAAGACCTGGTCTTATTTTCGGGGAAATATGGTAGCTTGGCCCTCCCAGGAGGTACCGTATTTCCCCGAAAATAAGACCGGGACTCATTAATTTTTGCTCCAAAAGACACATTGGGGCTTATTTTCCGGTTAGGTCTTGTGTTTGGGGAAATGCCATATATGAACTGTAATTGCCTAAATATCACTAGATAAGTCTGGGTATTGGGCCTCATATCACTGGCAAAAACATAAGAAGTTGATGACGCCCAGTTTTCAATGTGCAGGTGGACAGTTCCATAGGGATGGCAGAGGAAAGGAAGGGGACAGACCAAAAACAAAAAGAGATACATAGACTCTTGAGATATTTAAAAAGATATACAATGTCATAAATACTGATACGACCTTGTCTCACTATAAATGTTTATGCTTTCACCTTTTTTATTTGCTATGAAGAAAATACGTAATGTAGTATCTATTATCAGAACATGGAAAGGGATGCCATTTACTATTTACATTTTATTCCAGAAATCAATGATATCTAACTTGAATTAATACATTTTGGCAACATACCTTTCTGTCGACCTCTAGCTAGTTCTTTCTCGAACTTCTGCCACAACTGAAATAAATCAAATCTTATTATAGCATTTAAGGTAAACAAAAGACTTTATTGTAGAAATGACATATATGTTATGAAATGTGCCCTATAAATAATACCTTTAGAGACTAGATTTAACGTACAGATTATATAAATCCAAAAAATTAATAAAATGAGTAAAACAAATTACTGCCTGTTTTGATTTTACATAATAGAGACCATCTATATGAGATGCTGTTTAGATTAATCTGACCAACAGTGCAATTGATATTGGTCTACCGAAAATACATAATTTCAAAGGGTGACGTTTGATTTGATTGGTACAAAGAAGTTTAAACAGGTCAAGTCATATTTTACAGTGAATGCAGTACTTTGCAATTCTTAGAAAAATTGTCCTTTATAAATGTTTCTTGTTTTTTGTTTTTACTTTAATGGACTTTTCCTCAAAATGAGCTTTCCGTTCTTGCACTTCTAGAAAAGTAATCTTAAGGTGTATTCTAGGCTATTCATTTTTCAGCATAGAACCTTAAAGACATAAAATGATGAAAGTGGTACTGTGATGTCATGTGAAAAGTCTACTGACAGAAACAATAACCAAAATGATTTTGCCATCTATGACTGAAACATTACTGTATTCATATGGACAGAAAGATTTCCGAAATGCTGCTTGAATAAAGCATGAACGAGAGCCAGTTTTCAAATTTACTTTCTTATTCATGACTTTGTAGTGTTAGAAACAAAAAATAATATATGAAACAAAAAATAATATATAATTCTTTAAATGTAACTTTGTTCCTTAGAAATCAGGCCCAATTTCCAAAACACTCAAGTAGCCCTAGTTATAGTCTATTTAATAATGAAATGCGTGGGAATATTTCACATTACAAGTGTCCCACTCTAGAGTGTTCTTACTTAAACCTTTCTTCTGAAAGCTATCCTCTAACTAAGTGTCTAAAGGAGTGCTTAAAATAATATCCAGAACCTAATAGACACTGTGGTGACAGCAATGTGACACCCAATCCCTGTACAAATTAGGGGTGAAGACAAATTTGTTGGCCATCATGTTGCCCAATATTTGCATAACACTTTTTTTGTGAATGGCTTGATAGACAGGGCTTATAACATGAATAATGTGACAACAACATCACTAGACAGACCGTGTAAAATCAATAACTAAATACCATATAAAGGGAGAGGACTTTCATGAAACAGTTTTAAGTTACTGTTAATCAACAATATAAAATGTAAATCACATTTTTACATGACTTGAATTAAGGAACTACCAATGCCAAAAGACACTTTAGAGCTGATGGTCCAGGTACGTCTTATTTTCGAGGAAACACGGCATGTTTATTTCTAGGTGAGGAGTGTGTTCAGATGGTGGAAGTAGCTTGAAGTCCAACATTAATAAGGAGAACACGTCTGCAGTCTCATTTATACTTTTCCATTCATCAAATATATAGAAAGGTGAGAAAACTATACACAAAAGAATGTGTCAGCAAACTTTAATCCAAAGGATTTTAGCTAGAAGGATTTTCTCACAACTGGCAGTTCTCACTACACTACGTCTCGGAGAAAGCTCAGGTTCCATGGGGACACCCACGGATTAGCACAGCTTAGGAGCCTGCATCCCTCCTTAGCCAGGTAGCTCTACGGGTCTCTGCTTTGCTTTGTTTTGTTTTAATTGGGGACTATCGAGGAACAGTTTGCTTTTCCAGGATGTCAAGCCGTTTTTTTTCAATCTAGTTGTGGATGGTGCATCTCACTGGCCAATGTGGGACTCGAACCGGTTACCTTGGTGTTATGGGCACCTCGCTCCAACCACTGAGGCAACAGGCTCCCCACCAGCAGCCCAATTCCAAGCTCAAGCTGTTGCTTCTCACGGGTCTATGTGGGAATCGAACTGGCAACCTTGGCGTTATGAGCACCGTGCTCCAACCACTGAGCCAACCGGCTGCCCACCATGGTTCACCTACAAGCTCAAGCCGTTGTTTTCAATCTAGCGGTGGAGGGCGCAGTTCACTGGCTCATGTGGGAATCGAACCGGCAACCTTTTTGTTAAGAGCTTGCACTCTAACCAACTGAGGCATCTGGCCGCCCTTGGTCTCTGTTGTTACATACCGTGTTTCCCTGAAAATAAGACCTAACTGGACAATCAGCTCTAATGCATTTTGGAACAAAAACAAATTAAGACCTGGTCTAATTTTACTATAAGACAGCGTATGACATGATATATGATATGATATGACATGACATGACATGACGTGGTATGACATGACATGACATGACATGATACAATATAATACCAGATCTTATATTAATTTTTGTTCCAAAAGACATATTAGAGCTGATTGTCCGGCTAGGTCTTATTTTTGGGGAAACACAGTAATAGAGTTTTAAACAAAAAAAAAAATTTCTCAAAGAACAGTACTATTCTTTGAGGAAAATAATATTTTTCAAATCTGAAAGTCACTGATTTAGTGAAAGTCCCTAATTTTACATAAGTGGCAACCAAGGCTCACAGAGATTATAGGTCACCTGAGGTCACCAAACCAATGAGCTGCGGGCCAGGAATGGGATAAGCCTTCCTTTTGAGGCTAGAGTGCTATGCCAGCTGCTACCTCGTATTAAGGAAAATTCCATCAATTTCTAAGTACAACTCAAAGAAAATGAATACGTAATACTTTGACATGGAGCTCAATAATGTTAAGGCATGAGAAACAAAACAGTAGCTTTCTAACTCAAGTATAAGCTTTAAAGTAAGGAATAAAAATAAAGACACAGATTAATATGACAACTTCTGCTAACAGAAGTCAACACACTCAGTTTATAAAGCATAAACACTTCTAAACACAGAACACGGAACTTGAAAGGGAAAATCATGAGTTAAAGAAAGGAAACTCAAGTTGAGGAAATTCTTCCTTAAAATGACTTTTCTTTTCCTCAGAATCAAACTTGGCTGACCAATATAAACCAACACAGGTATTATTCATGTTGAGGGTTAACTATAGCGGAATTGAAAACACAAAACAGATTTCCCTTCACCATCTAGTGCACTTCTGTCCAATCTCACATCATCACAACCATATCATAAGTCTTTCCAGGGTTCTGTAGTGAGTTGGGACACTTATCTCTGGATCCTGACAGAGTTGGTGCTTTTTCATCTCTTATTCAGCCTTGCATGATTGGGCAACCCAGCGCCTCACAAGGGAACAGCGTTGTCCTTGGAATGAGGACATTGACTTTAACAAAAACGGTTTTTCAATTTATGAGGAAATACTGAAAACTAAACACCTCTTTCCTACCAAAAAATAATTAAAGGAAAAATGTCCACAAGCATATTCTCTTGCATTGCTTATGCCTTTACACTCTTTCATCTTCTGATTTCTGTGGTAAAACTACTCAGAACATTTTAACTGTGCAATACGCTTAACAATTTACAGAAGCATTGGACATTCACTTTCTTTTGGTACCCAGTCCTTCCTCCAGGTTCACCACTCTGAAGGACGTGGACTCCATTTAGCCGAAGGGCTGTCCGAAAGCCCTTGGCTTTGCTCTCCTATGATGTTTTAAGGGGAAGCTGAATGAAAACACAGGTTGGAGCCCCGTTTAGCACAGGCCTGTGCTATTTTTCTCTGCGTTAAGAAGGCCACAAAACACCATCAAAACCACAAACCACCATGCATTGATTGAAAGGAATATTCTTTGGAATGATGTAAACATCATGTCAAGAGAGACAACCCCTTTCTATCTCCACCGATATCTACAACTCATCGGGCATCTATCGCCCAAGAAAGGTTCTTCTGCTCAACACACTACAATTCCTTAAAAGATCACACATCTGTATAAGGGAAGGAGGGTGCACTGGATGTGAAAGGGAGGCAGGATGGAGGCAAGGACAGGGACAGGCCCACAGCCGCAGTTCCAGGTGGACAAGGCTGAGCCTGAAGCCCCCGCAAAGGCAGTAGCGTTGGAGGGGATGGGGTGCAGCTCCCACATCACAGCCCAGGGGAGGCTAAGCGGGGCAGCAGCAGCATTCCCCCACCTCCCCAAGAATCCCCACCCCTCTCCAGATGCAGCAGTGCTGGCACCACCAGGGACCAGTAGCAGCAGCAGAAACAATTCTCCATTCTCAAGACCACACACAGTGCTACCAGGATACATAGGGAACCAGGTAGAAGCTCAGCGGGCTCAAGAACAGGCTCCCCTCAAGCACCCACTTCCCCCACCTGAGTGGTGGTGGTGACCAGAGACCCTGGAGATCTGGATACAGTTGCGACACCCACCTCCCTGGTCACCCAGGCCTGGACTCCCACACCCACAGCTAAGCCCCCCACCCCTGGACCTCCCATACTCAAGGAGCACCTGTGGGAGAAAGCAGAAACTACACTATTGTACCATCTACTGAAAACAAAAGAAAGACCTCTAATTATATACCTGTTTAATTGTTCACATCGAAATGTACCTACATAAGAAAGTGTTCACTACTTCAAATGTGCCTGTAGAGGAACAAGGCATTCAGCAGCATGAACAAGCAAGGTGACACGGTAACACTGAGAGACGATGACACTTCTCCAGAAACCAAGTCAAAGTCACGGAAGACTGTGATCTACATGACCGAGATTTCAAAACAGCAGTCATGCTCTCTGCTCGTCACACAGAACAGCTAAGAGACTTGTAGGAAGGTTACTTGAAGGTTGGCAAACTGGGCGAGCAGGGGAAGTGGGAAGGGAGACTGGGCCCGCATCCATGGCTGTGGAGGTGCTGGTGGTGCCAGAACAGAACAGAGACCACAAGAGCCAGGAGGTGGGCCTTTCCCTGTGTCCCACAGCTGATCTCCGCTGCCCAGAGAGCAGCATATCCAGCATTTGATGCAGTAACCTCAGCTGAGACCTCCAGCTGGGCCCTAGGTCAGACAAAGGAAGGAAACACCATACCTGGGCCCCTCCCCTGACTCTCCCAATCCTACCCCTGCCCTTCCAGAGACTCAAAGTGGCCCCTGAACTGAGGAGTAGTGTCAGATTACAGAGGAGCCCTAGTGCTCAGGATCTGGGAGGACCAGGTTTGCAGCTGCTGTGACCCAGGGAAGAAGCTGGGAAGAGTGTGACACTGCTGGGCGGGGAGAGAGAAGACTCCTCCATCCCCAGCCGCCACCTTTTCTGACCTGCCTAGGGCAGGGCAATTACAACTGCAGAGACATCCCCAGGGGTCAGCAGTAGGCAACAGTGGCAGCTCTGGGCATTCAGCAGCTCAGAAACCTCCCACCCTCCACACACACACACACACACACACACACACACACACACTCACACACACGGAAGAAGTGCCCTAAGACTCAGGAGACCTGGGCACAGGGCTGGCTGTGTTACTCTCAGTGTGCATATGTGCAGGCAAGAACAGAAACTGCACTGACTTTGTAGAAACTACCATCCAGCCCCCATAGCCCCACTCATCCAGGACTGCAGTCCCAGGGTCACTCTGGGCACCAGGTGACCGGCTCTGCCTGAACAATACGTAGAGGACTCTCTGGTACAGCAGAGGACGGCCTGGAGATTACTTGGTGGGCTTAAGCCAAGACTGGCGCTGCTTTTTTTGTTTTGTTTTGTTTTCGTATCTTTGATATTTTTGCCTGTGTTGAGTGTGGGTTATTGGTTGTTTTTACACGTGAGTGTATTTGGTTTTTTCTTTGTTGTTGTTGTTGTTGTGCTTGGTGATGTGCTTTGTTCTGAAATTGCCCTACACCAGGGCCCAGTCCAAGAGTCACAATATTCAACATACCCAGACTCCAACTCCAGACCAAACCAGAGTATTATCGGGTTTGACCTACAAGTGACACACCCAGAGGGAATTCTCTGGCTCAAGAGCCCATAGGGGCCAAGCCTCATTTGAATGGTCAACCCTCACGCAGCAGATCATCCACCGTGGGCAGAGCCAAGTCTCACAACTAGTCAGCCTAGGATCAATCCCACCTACTGACAAGCCAAAAGCAATTAAAGTTCAACTTTAACAAGACAATATACACAACACAAGGGTCAACTTTGGAGCACATGCATAGGAGAATATGGAAGTGGTGCAAGTCAAATATAAAGGACACGCACTACATAAGACAACCAAGCAAAACCAAGAACCCGAGGGGATCTACCTAACACATTGAAGCAAACACAGAGAGTCAGCAGGAATGGGGACACAAAGAGACATGTCCCAAATAAAAGAACAGAAGAAATCTCCAGAATTGGAACAAAATGAAATAGAGGAAACCAACCTATTAGAGACAGAGTTCAGAACACTGATGACAAGAATGTTTAAAGAGCTTAGTGATGACACAAAGAAGGATAGAGAAATCATAATGAACAACCAGTTAGAACTAAAGAACACAATAACTGAAATAAAGAACACACTTGAAGGAATTACCAGCGGGTTAGATGAGGCAGAGAATCGAATCAGCGATTTAGAAGACAAGTTAGCAGAGGTCACCCAAGCAGAACAAAAATAAATCCATGCCTATATGGTCATTTAATCTATGACAATGGAATCAAGAATTTACGGTGGGGTAAAGACAGTCTAATCAATAAATGTTGCTTGGAAACCTGGACAAACACATGCAAAAAAATGAAGCTGGACCAGCTCCTTATACCATATACAAGAATAAATTCAAAATGGGTTAAAGAGTTAAATGTAAGATCTGAAACCGTAAGAAAATATAGGAAGAAAATATAGGAAGAAACTTATGTATATATGTATATATTGCCCGGAGTAAGATTTTCACTGATATATCCCCTTGGGCAAGGGAAGAAAGAGAAAAAATAAACATGTGGGATTACATCAAACTAAGAAGTTTTTTCACAGCAAAGGAAACCATCATTAAAACACAAAAGGATCCTACTGAATGGGAGAAGCTATTTGCCAATGATATATCCAAACTTTATTAAAAAACTCACTCAACTCAACTCCAAAAAAACCAAACAACCCAATTAAAAAATAGGCAGAGGACATGAGGAGACATTTTTCTAAAGAGGACATACAGACATGAAAAAATGCTCAACCTCACTAATCATTAGAGAAATACAAATAAAAACCACAATAAGATATCACCTCACCCCAGTCAAAATGGCTAGCATCAATAAATCAACAAACAACAAGTGCTGGCGAGGATGTGGAGAAAAGGGAACCCTTGTGCACTATTGGTGGGAATGCAGATTGCTGCAGCCACTATGGAAAACAGTATGGAGGTATCTCAAAAATCTGAAAACGGAACTACCTAATGATCCAGCAATCCCACTCCTAGGTATCTATCCAGAGAAATCCAAATCTCCAACTCAAAAATCTTTATGCACTCCTATGTTTATTGCAGCACTATTTACAATAGCCAAGACATGGAAACAACCGAAATGCCCATCAGTAGATGACTGGATTAAGAAACTGTGGTACATTTATACAATGGAGTATTACGAGCCATAAAGAAGAAGGAAATCTTACCATTTGCAACAATATGGATGGAACTAGAGAACATTATGCTACGTGAAATAAGTCAGACAGAGGAAGATAAATACCTTATGATCTCACTTATATATGGAATCTAAAGAAAAGAATACATGAGTGAACTAATCAGAAACAGTCTCAGAGACATAGAGGAAAAACTGAAGGTTGCTAGATGGGAGGGGGGGTGGGGATGAGGGGGAAGGTGAGGGGATTAGAAAGCACAATCAGTAACCACAAGATTGCCACAGGGATACGAAAGTCAATTTGGTGAACGTAATCAATAATGTAAAGATTTTGAAGGGTATGCGATGGACACTTGTCTCATTAGGGAGACCACCTCAGGGATGATGTAGATGCCTGACCACTGCACTGTACACCTGAAGCTGAAGCTGAACAATAAGGAATGTTAATGTTAACTACAGTTGTTTATACACACACACACATATACATGTATGTATATATATATATGGTTACAAGAAGTGGAGCACAGCATTAGGGATAGAGGTAGTGGAAATATAATGGCTGTGTGCGATGTCAGAGGGGTCGTTGATGAGGGGAGAGGGTCATCATTATGTGAGGGATACAAATCATAAATGTTTACCTATTACATTGTTTTGTACACCTGAAACTAATAATAAAAAAAGCTGAAAAATAAATAAATAAAACTCATTAACTGAAAAAACAAAACAAAAACCACCCAGAACTAGTTTCTGCACAGTAAAACAAAAAGTAGCATTTCTCGATGACTTTCAGGCATGTCTATAACACCTGTCAATCAGCAATCTGGCCCTCAGCTTAAAATAACCCAGTTCAATACAGTCTATTCATGGCTGAAGAGAAACAGGGCTGAGCGATTTTCAACTGTAGCCCCAGCAAGAAGCTGAGTATATTATATACTATATTATGTAAAATACTATTTGTCAATAGTCAAAAGACATACAGTAGTTACTTCTAGGGCCAAAGATCAGCACGAACCAGGAAAAACTTGTTCACCTGAAACTAACGACATACATTATACTTCACTTAATTTTTCAAAGACAAAGGAGGTAACAGACTCTCTGCCACATATTATATACTCCCCCATGAAAGAATTATTATTTCATTATCCTTTTTATGCCTACTGCTGCCTAGAGAATAAAATTCAAACTCACTTAAAGCCCTCCTCAATTTGACCTCTACTAACCGTTTAAACTAATTTTCTATATTGTATGCTGCATGTAAATCAGACCAATTGTTCCGAGCAGATGATTTGTTGCTTTCCTTCCTGTATTCTCCATGTTGCTTAAATGTAATAAACATTTTGGAGGGTAAAACAAAACAAAACAAAGAAACAGCAGTCATGAAGAATCTCACAGATATAACAACACTCACAAGGCAGTTCAATGAGTTCAGGAGTAAAATGAATGACCAGAAGGAGTACTTTATCAAAGAGATGGACACTATGAAAAAGAGCCAAACAGAAATCCTGCTGGTCAAGAACTCAAGAATGAGTATTTTTAATAACCACGTCACACGAAGAAAACAAGTTGTGATTAAAGATTCCCTAGCATTGCCATCCTACTCATCAATTACTCAAATGCTGTCAAGACATATAGACATAAGTGAACTTCACTTTAAAAATTCAAATATTTGCTTAATGTCCCTATTTAGAATATGTACAATTGCGAAGCATCTCATTTTAAAACACTGAAATAGATAATGCTATGAATAAAATAAAAATTAAGGATATACTGTCTTGTTAGAAGATAACTTTAAACATAAAAACAGAGATGAATCTTTTCCAGTATTACAAGTTTGCCGAATTGATAAAAAGAATCATATCCGTTTCATTTAATAATAAACATCCATTTGTGGTTAAGTGTTTGGACGTCCATCATTCACTTACGCTTAGGGGAGGAAACACTGGGATGCACAAAACTTTAAAATTGTTATGAATCATCTCCAACTAAAACCAATTAAGAAGTAAGCCAAAGCATCTCAAAGCATACCATTGGTTATTAGGCAATGATATTTAACACCTAAAATAAAATTTAAAGGCAAATTTTCAAGAATTTTAAATGCATCACTTTAATTACATTTATTAAAAAATAATAAATCATTCTTAACACAGGAGAGATCTAGGGATTTAAAAAAAGATTGTAAAATTTCTGTCTCCTGTGTATGTATATTAACACACATAATTATGACTTTTACCTCGTGTACATTAGTCAATGAAACAACTCAAAATTTCACCAAAGACAAAGAAAGAAAGAAACAACAACTCACAGACACAAACAACACTTAGTGGGTGAGGGGAAAGAGAGAGAGGTAGAAGAGGGAAAAGGGGGTCAAATCTACGGCGATGCAAGGAGAACTGACGGGGGGGGGTGAACACATAGTGAAATATACAGAAGATGTATTACGGAAATGTACACTTGAAACCTATATGATTTCACTAACCAATATCACCCCAATGAATATATAAGACAAAACAAAACAAGAATTCTATCAAAGAAATACAAAAGAAAGAAATCTTAAACCCAAGGGAAAGAAGCTAATATAACTAACCTCGGTACAGTAAGCCTCCAGGCTATCATCATTTGTAGCCTGTGCGGTTGACTTCGGAATCATCAAGTTTTCTCTTGGAGCAGGATTTCCACTGCGGAGTAGCTTAGTATTCAAACTTCCAACGCAAGGTGGCTCCAGGACTGGCCTCCTCAGAGCAGTGCTGAGAAACTGGTTCCGCTGTTCCTTTGCGAGGAGATTGGTTCTGGCCTCTGCCGGCCTTTCATCAGCACTGTGAAGATTGTAAAACACAAAGCTTTGAATTTTATTTTTCCTGAATGACTTGCATTTTTTTCAATTTGCCGTAATAAATAGTAAAAGGCATTTCCCATTAAACAGCATTTTAACACTGAAAATGTGTCGGGGCACACCTACCATGCACAAGTATAGGTTTAAAATTATTCTAAACAAACACGCATATTTCTATGGGGATGCCAGACTAAGAAGAAATTCAAAGCAGGGAGGGAGAGAAAGGGCTCTCAGAGATGTGACGGCTTCACAGGTAATACTTGCTGCCTTCTGCAATGGCTGAACTCGTAGTATGATTCTGGAGCACTGCACTGAGACATACTTAGTAAACCAGGTTAGAGATTTTTAAAAATCCCACAAAGATATTTTCAAGCATTTGCTGTCACCGCCCTTGGAAAATACTCTCATTACCCTGGAGAAATTAGTAACCATTTGGCACTGAGGCATCATTTAGAGCAACAGCCTCTAGTGGGGAACAAGACAGCCTGGTTGGTTATCAAAACAATTAAAACAGCTCCAGAGGCTTTAGCTTATAACATTGTCACCAAGGCTTTGAAGGCGGGACCTGCCCTTTCTGTCTTCCACACAGCCCCTCAGGCAGGCAGACCACCTTATTATTTTTAGCCACCTTGTCAATTATGCTGACTTTTACACCTCCGTTAATCTTTCCCTATTTAACATGTATACCTTTGTGTAGAGTTGAAAGACTAGAAAAAAATAGTTTTTCTCAAAACCACCTGTAGTGGTAATAACACAGATCACAATCAAGAAAGTGCATTTACCAAGAGCCAGATGTGCAGAGTACTTAACCATTTGGGTTTAGTGTTATCTTCCCCCAAATAGTTAAACTCGTTAGAAACGATTTAGGGGAATTCTGACAAGAAATTTTATAATAATAGCACTGTCTAATTTATAGTGTTTCCAAAACACTTTGCTTAAAGACTAGTAGATCAGGCTGACTTTATGAAAGCATTCAGTGGGAAAAATACAGTCATGTGAAACCAAAAATGGGGGAGAGAAGCAAATGTCCTGGACTAACATTGTAAAGGTTAAGTTCATTTACTAGCATCATGTCCCCAAATTCTACTATTTACTTCGCTTTCACTTCCTTCTAATCGCATGAACCTGGCTGGATCAAAATTATACGTTAGAGGCAAATTAATGAGCTTAACTGATCTTCTCTATGTGTTTTGACTTACTTGGTTAGTTTATTTACCAATGATATTCTACGTTTTCGTTCTTCCAGGTAGGCCTGCTTATATTTTTCCAATTCTACTGCACAAGAATCTTGAGAAGTTTTCACTTTGGAGAGTTCAGACTCCAGACCTTTACTTCCGAGTTCCATTTGACTTCTGATAGAAATATTGTTATACTCATTTAACGGGTCCAAATTTTCTGGAGCAGCTGCTTGTGCCTAAAGCCAATCAACAGGATACACTTTAAAAATAATTATAGAACATTTTTACTTGAATACATTGAAAGTAAAGTCACTTTCCTTTCAATGATTTGGAAAGTAACTTTAAATGTGAAAAAAAAAAAAAAAAGCTGACGTTTAATGTATTTATCATCCATATCAATGGAATTAAATCTGAAATATGAAAATAGAGTTGACTCCTTCTTCTATTGTACTCATGTCATCTGATTATTCAAATAATACAATCAATTTCAAATTTTAAAAATCAAACAATATAATTTAATAATCCAAGAGTATGGTACAATTTTTAAATCACCTTTTTTCTTAACTTCCTAATAGTCTTGTTTCATATCAACTGCTCTTAAAAATAAAATGATTCTCTAGTAAGAATGATTCTCAAAGATCGTTTTAGTGATAATAATGATGGACACTGAAATATCTAAAGGGAGAAACAAATGCCACCTTCCTTCCACAAATCTCAAAAACAAAACAACAACAACAAAAAACCCCGAAAACAACAGCAGCAGCAGCTATTAAGGGAAGTAGGCGAATCACATACAATGTATATATTCAAAATGTAGTTTGCAGTGAAATGAATTAAGGCACATTAAAGATCAATAAGTGAATCTGTAAAAATAGATCGACTTCTTCCAATTTTTTTTACGACATCCTGTCTTGCTTGTTCTTCAAAATTTCCCGTTTATACCGTTCTACTTCACTCTTTTGTACTGTATTCATGGCCATATGACATATGAGGTTTAATAATTCTCAACTCCTTATTTTTATTCTGTAATTTTTCACATTTCTTTTGTATTCCTTTCATAGATAATAACTCCTGTTGAAGAGATTGATGTTTTCCAAGCAGATGTAGACATTCTGAAGACACAGTTTCCAGTTTGGCTGTGACATCATCAATCTCCATGAATAAGATAATATAGTTTGGTTATGAAAGAAGTTGACTGAGAACAGTCCTGCCCAAAAGCAGTATCAACTCTGAACTAAATTTAGTTGCCATAAATGTCATCTGTACTGTAGTAGAGTCTCAGAATGTGGAGCCTTGAATGACTCAGAATCAAGAACAAAGATAAAATCATCAGGAGTCTCAAAAATACACTCCTTACTGTCATCGCGTTTGCCACACAACATCTGCACTTGATTTTATACTGCTTCATGTCTTTACTGCACAAAATGACCAGCAGTCACCTCTTAGAAGTCTCTTAATTCCCTCACTTAACACCCCATAATTTTTAAAGAAGGTTTAGGGATATCATGTTGCGTTATTTAGGTCTCAGTCAATAAATGCCTTCCCAAATAAGACTTCGAAAATAAGCCTGTAATTAATGCATCTGATAAGAATAAATTATAATGCCATCAGCCTTTTACTGAACGACCAATATTTTATGGTAATTTGAATAGCATTCCAAGAAGAAATGATTTCCAGATTTCAAATATCTGTTTCCTGAATATAGCCTCTCCCACATGTCCACTTGTCAAATCACGCTAAAATGAAGAAATGGCTTGTGGGTGAAGATCTAATACAGAGTGCTTCCAGGAAGACATGGTCTAGGGACGAAGACAAGACTGTAAAAGAGTCTTGTTCCACTTTGCCAAGTGGAAGCCTGTCACTTGGAAAGAGTAAGGTGCGGCCTCCAATTCCTGTAAGGATCTTAAGAGTATAAGAATATTAAAGGCCTGGTCCTACAACAGTTACAGGAAACCCAAGGTGAAAAGCTCACCTCAAAACGCTTTGTGAGGGTGGCTTCTCAAAACGCACGAACACCCATAAAACTCACACGCAGTTCAAAGTTTTAAAGAGAATCCTAGTAGCAAAAAACGAGCTTGCTAGCTTTGCCTAATGAAAACCAAGACAGCACAAAATAAGGGGAGGCCTGTGGATCTTACACATTTTGAGGGGAGGAGTCAGGCTAAGAGCTGCACGCACAGGTCATTTTTCATGAAAAGTACAGAACAGAGAGGTCAGAGGGTAGAGCACAGGGGCATGGAGAAGCCTTCCCGTGGTCAGGAGTAAGTCCTAATCAAAGAATGGGCAGCACGCATCAGGCGGTGTTTCAGAATCACTGCGGACCAGCACGCCTCCCGATTTCCATTTCTGCGTGGGAAACTTTAGCAGTTCTGCAGAATGTTGGGTGTGTGGCTGGTAGCGAACTCATCTCTTTGCTTCTTCTAAGGTCTTCGTATTGAAAGGAATTGTCTTCGATGGGCTTACTCCAGAAACCACGATCCAGGCATCTCATCATCATTGGCACCAGTCTAAGATGGTACAATGTTGGACTTGAGCCTGAGCCTGACGCCGTAACAATTGTGACTTGTGAGGGTATTGTGTAGGGATGAGTGTATTTTCCATGTGGGAGGAAGATATAAAATAGTGGCCCGTGGGTAGATTAAGCAGGTTTTTAAATGTATCCCTAAGTTTTGAAATATTCATGCCATAAAAACAGAATACTGTTCAGTGACTTGCTCCTACTAAACAGAGTATGTTGAAAGAAATTCCGTGTGAATTCCAAGGCTGGTTCAGAAAAAGCAACACAGCTGCTGCTGGCTGTGTCTCTGAGGACGTTACCCTTGGAGCCCAGCCCCCATGTTGTGAGGAGGCTCGGGCCACAATGCGAGCCTGGGTGTTCCAGCGGAGGTGTTTGGGCCCCAGTGAAAGTTCCCACCGACAGTGGGCGTCAACAACCGCACATGCTGGTGAACAAACTTTCAAACGATTCCAGCCACCAGCGTCCAGCTGCCCCAACTGAAGGTGAGGGGAACAGAGACAGACACACTTTTCCTAAAAGCAGTACTTTTTGTCCACTTGTAAGAATTTATAAGTAATTTTGTGCTGAGACAAGTAAACAGCTAACAGGAGTGGGCTTTTGAGCTGGCAGGATGGGTCAGGCAAAGATGAACAGGAGCAAACTTGAAGCTGCAGGAACGAGCTTAAACATTAACTGCCTGTTCTGAGCCCCCTGGCTAGCACGGCACCTGCAAGCTGACAAGCACCTTACATCCATCACGGGTGGGAGAAGAACAGTTCTCAGTCACAAGAGCAACCCCATGGAAGCTGACATCCATCAACGGTGGGAACGGGGCAGTTCCCAGGAGAAGACAATTGTAACGGCAGCCCCTCTGAAGCTGACAAGCACCCTACACCCGACATGGAAAAATATAAAACCCCAGCACTTCTCATCTGTGCATCTGTCTCCATCAGACTCTACCCTGGCAAAACCCCTTTGGTCAGTATTTCCCTTACCCCCTGTCTCCACAGTTCTCTCTGTCACACTGCCTTGGTAAAATTCCTCTTGCCAGTTCCAGCAGAAAACTCTCTGCCTGACTTTCAATACATCCTTTCTCACTCTGTAGAGTCTTGTGAATACTTTTTCATTCTGCCACCGACCACGGGCTAATTCTACGCCAATACACTTCGTTCTGTACTACTCAGCGGGCAAAGACCATGGAGTGTAACGCAGAAACCACCTCCCAGACTGAGCATACAGTGCACATGACCATGAGAGGCAGGGTAAAGCCACTGACATGGAAAGAATGGACTCTAGTGCTAAATCCACCTCCCAGATCGCTTCATTCGCAGCAAATGTTTATGCTGGGCTGCATTCCCAAGTCCTCTGAGAAGCAGATGAAAGCAACATGCTCTGGCGGATCAGAGAAGCCGTCCCCAGATCTTCACAGTTACTCACGTGCTGCCAATCTCTGCACATTCCCACTGTGGCGGAGGAGTGAAGGGAGGCTGGTTTCCTTTTTTTATTTGTTTGTTTATGTTTTTTGTTTCTTACAGAGGGGGAAAACTGAGCATTTGACTGAACAATTCTCTATTACATTAAGTGATTTCAATTTTGTATTTAATTTGTAAAATTATTTTACAATAAAAGCTTTATTATATCCATGTCTCCAAGAAGAAAGTATTGGTGTGGTATAGAATATTTAATGTTATCCAAACAACTGTTCAGCAAAATATTTTCAATTTGTACAAGGAGAGGTGCCATCATATGGAATACCATTTCTCCTTTGACAAATTGATACTTAGAAAGACAAGACATCACTCATGAAGAAAATTTGAACAATGTAAAATTCATTGTTAGCCCTGTCAAATTCTAGCCCTGTCAAATTCAGGGCTAGATTGTCCTGCTGACAATTGCTGAGGAGAATGAGCTCAGTGAGAGTTGGAACAGTCACAGGAAGCGTCACGGGAGGAGAGCTTGAAAGCCAGACGTCCAGGGCAGGGAAATAAAACCGTAGGCTCCCACCATAACTTGTACACAAATGTTCATAGCAGAATTATTAATCCCCAAAAAGTGGAAACAACACAAAGATCCATCATTGATGAATGGATAAGTATTTTACCCACAAAGTGAAGTAATGTTGGGCAATAAGCAGAAATAACTAATATGCTGACATGTGGTATAACACGGTTGTGCCCTGGAAACGTGATGTTAAGTGAAAGAAGCGAGTCAGAGGAACTCATATTGTGTGATTCCATTTACATAAAATATCCAGAATAGGCAAATCTATAGAGACAGTAAGAACACTGGTGGTTCCCTGGGGCTGGAGGAGACGGGAAGATGGGGGTGACAGCTAAGTGATATGGGCTTTCTTTTTTTTTTTTCTAATTTGGTTTTTAAATTTATTGGGGTGACACTTGTTAGTAAAATTACATAGATTTCAGGTGTACCATTCTGTATTACATCATCTATAAATCCCATTGCGTGTTCACCAGCCAGAGTCAGTTCTCCTTCCATCACCATATATTTGATCCCCCTTACCCTCATCTCCCACCCTCTAACCCCCTTACCCTCTGGTAACCACTAAACTATTGTCTGTGTCTATGAGTTTCTGTTTCTCATTTGTTTTTTCTTGTTCTTTTGTTGTTTTTGGTTTATATACCACATATCAGTGAAATCGCATGGTTCTCTGCTTTTTCTGTCTGACTTATTTCGCTCAGCATTACACTCTCAAGATCCATCCATGTTGTCACAAATGTTCCTATACCATCTTTTCTTACCGCCGAATAGTATTCCATTGTGTACATATACCACAACTTCTTCATCCATTCATCTATCGAAGGACATTTTGGTTGTTTCCATGTCTTGGCCACCGTAAACAAAGCTGCAATGAACATTGGAGCACACGTGTCTTTATCTCTAAATGTTTTCAGATTTATTGGGTAGATACCCAGGAGAGGGATTGCTGGGTCATATGGCAATTCTATTTGTATTTTTTTGAGGAACCTCCACACTGTCTTCCATAACGGCTGCACCAGTCTGCATTCCCACAAACAATGTATGAGGGTACCTTTGTCTCCACAGCCTCTCCAACACTTGTAACTATTTGTCTTGTTGATGATAGCCATTCTGACTGGGGTGAGGTGATATCTCATTGTGGTTTTGATTTGCATTTCTCTGATGATTAGTGATGCTGAGCATTTTTTCATATGTCTATTTGCTATTTGTATGTCCTCTTTGGAGAAATGTCTCTTCAAGTCCTCTGCCCATTTTTCAATTGGGTTGTTTGTTTTTTTGTTGTTGAGTTGCATGAGTTCCTTGTATATTCTGGATACTAGTCCCTTATCGGAGGCACTGTTTGCAAAAATCTTCTCCCATTCAGTTGGTGGCCTCTTTATTTTGTCAATGGTTTCTTCTGCTGTGCAGAAGCTTTTACGTTTCATACAGTCCCATTCGTTTATTTTAGCTTTTACTTCCATTGCCTTTGGAGTCAAATTCATAAAATGCTCTTTGAACCCAAGGTCCATAAGTTTAGTACCTATGTTTTCTTCTATGCAGTTTATTGTGTTAGGTCTTATGCTTAAGTCTTTGATCCATTTCGAATTAACTTTGGTACATGGTGACAGATAGCAGTTCAGTTTCATTCTTTTGCACGTGGCTATCCAATTCTCCCAGCACCATTTATTGAAGAGGCTGTCTTTCCTCCATTGTATGTTTTTTGCTTCTTTGTCAAAAATTGTCTGTTCATATTTATGTGGTTTTATTTCTGGGTTCTCAATTTTATTGCATTGGTCTATGTGTCTGTTTTTCTGCCAATACCATGCTGTTTTGGTTATTGTAGCCCTGTAGTACAAGCTAAAGTCAGGGAGTGTGATACCTCCAGTATTGTTCTTTTTTCTTAGGATTGCTTTAGCTATTTGGGGTCTTTTGTGGTTCCAAACAAATCTGATGATTTTTTATTCTATTTCTTTAAAAAATAGCATTGGGATTTTGATGGGGATTGCATTAAATCTCTATATTGCTTTGGGTAATATGGCCATTTTAACTATGTTGACTCTTCCAGTCCATGAGCACGGAATGTCTTTCCATTTCTTTGTGTCTTCTTCAATTTCTTTTAAAAATGCCTTGTAGTTTTCAGCATATAGGTCTTTCACATCATAGGTTAAGTTTATTCCTAGGTATTTTATTCTTTTTGCTGCAATTGCAAAAGGAATTTTTTTTTGTATTTCTTTTTCTGAGATTTCATTGTTAGTATATAGGAAAGCAATGGACTTTTGTGTGTTGATTTTGTAGCCAACAACTTTACCGTATTTGTTGATTGTTTCTAATACTTTTTGGTGGAGTCTTCAGGCTTTCCTATATATAGCATCATGTCATCTGCAGAGTGATAATTTAACATCTTCATTCCCAATTTGGATGCCTTTTATTTCTTTCTCTTGCCTTATTGCTCTGGCAAGGACTTCCAACACTATGTTGAAAAGCAGAGGTGATAGGGGACAGCCTGTCGAGTTCCTGAACGTACAGGAAGTGTTTTAATCATAAATGGATGTTGTATCTTGTCAAATGCTTTTTCTGCATCATTGATATAATCCTATGACTTTTGTCGTTTATTTTGTTTATGTGACATATCACATTGATGGATTTGCATATTTTGAATCATCCTTGTGCCTCTGGGATGAACCCCAGTTGGTCGTGATGAATAATCTTTTTAATGTATTGTTGCATTCGATTTGCTAGAACTTTGTTTACGATTTTTGCATCTGTATTCATCATAGATATTGGTCTGTAGTTCTCTTTTTTTGTGTTGTCCTTGCCAAGTTTTGGTATCAGGGTAATTTTGGCCTCATAAAATGAGTTAGGGAGTACTGTCTCTTCTTCAATTTTTTGGAAGAGTTTGAGCAGGATTGGTATTAGATCCTCTTTAAAGGTATGGTAGAATTCACTAGTGAAGCCATCTGGTCCCAGACTTTTGCTTTTGGGAAGGTTTTGGATGACTGATTCAATTTCGTTACTGGTGATCGGTCTGTTTAGCTTTTCCAGTTCTTCATGGATCAGCCTAGGAAGGCTATATGTTTCTAAGAAGTTGTCCGTTTCTTCTAGGTTATTGAATTTGGTGGCATATAGTCCTTCATAGTATTCTTGGATGATCCTTTGTATTTCTGTGGCATCCATGATAACTTCCCCTTTTTCATTTCTGATTTTGTTTATTAGTCTTCTCTCTTTTTATCTCAGTAGCCTAGCTGTGGCTTGTCAATTTTGTTAATCTTGTCAAAGAACCAGCTCTTTGTCACATTAGTTTTTTCTATTGTCTTTTTGTTCTCTATTTCATTGAGTTCTGCTCTGATTTTTATTATTTCCTTTCTTCTGCTACTGTTCCGCTTCTAGCCTTGGACAGGTGGGGGAAGGGCGAGCTCTGGGAGGGGGCGGCTAGTCTCAGTGCCTAAGGCTCCGTTCTCTGCTTGGCAGTGAGGGCTTAAACCACCATTTTTAGCCTTCTTCCCTCAGTCTTTTTTCCGAGGTCTCTGCCGTGAGCGTTGGGTTCAGCCATGTTATATGCTGTCCCCTCAGCCCAGTGGGTCATAAACGGAGCCCTAGCAGTCCGAGTTCTTCCCTCTCCTGCAGCTGCAGTAGCTCCGGGATGCAGCGAGCTCGGAGCACTGAGCTAGGTCGAAACTCTCAAGTAGTTGTAATGATAGTCTGTTTAAATATGAAATGTGTGGGAATATTTCAAACTATATTACAAGTGTCCCAGTCTAGACTGTTCTTACATAAACCTTTCTTCTGAAAGCTATCCTCTCACTAAATGTCCAAAGGAGTGCTTAAAATAATATCCAGAATCTAATAGATACTGTGGTGACAACAATGTGACACCCAATCCCTGTACAAATTTAGGGGTGAAGACAAATTTGTTGGCCATCATGTTGCCCAATATTTGCATAACACTTCTTTTTGTGAATGGCTTGATAGACAGGGCTTATGACATGAATAATGTGACAACAACATCACTAGACAGGCCGTGTAAAATCAATAACTAAATACCATATGAAGGGAGAGGACTTTCATGAAACAGTTTTAAGTTACTGTTAATCAACAATATAAAATGTAAATCACATTTTTACACGACTTGAATTAAGGAACTACCAATGTAGCGTTATTATTATTTTCCCCCAAAACAGCTCTTTTCCTAAATATTTACTTCAGCACCTCCTACCGTGTTTCCCCAAAAGTAAGATGTAGCTGGACCATCAGCTCTAATGCGACTTTTGGAGCAAACATTAATATAAGACCCGGTCTTATTTTAACATAAGACCGGGTCTTATATAATATAAAATAATATCAGACTGGGTCTTATACTAATGTTTGCTCCAAGAGACACTTTAGAGCTGACGGTCCAGCGACGTCTTATTTTCGGGGAAACACGGCATGTTTATTTCTAGGTGAGGAGTGTGTTCAGATGGTGGAAGTAGCTTGAAGTCCAACATTAATAAGGAGAACACGTCTGCAGTCTCATTTATACTTTTCCATTCATCAAATATATAGAAAGGTGAGAAAACTATACACAAAAGAATGTGTCAGCAAACTTTAATCCAAAGGATTTTAGCTAGAAGGATTTTCTCACAACTGGCAGTTCTCACTACACTACGTCTCGGAGAAAGCTCAGGTTCCATGGGGACACCCACGGATTAGCACAGCTTAGGAGCCTGCATCCCTCCTTAGCCAGGTAGTGCTACGGTCTCTGCTTTGCTTTGTTTTGTTTTAATTGGGGACTATCGAGGAACAGTTTGCTTTTCCAGGATGTCAAGCCGTTTTTTTTCAATCTAGTTGTGGATGGTGCATCTCACTGGCCAATGTGGGACTCGAACCGGTTACCTTGGTGTTATGGGCACCTCGCTCCAACCACTGAGGCAACAGGCTCCCCACCAGCAGCCCAATTCCAAGCTCAAGCCGTTGCTTCTCACGGGTCTATGTGGGAATCGAACTGGCAACCTTGGCGTTATGAGCACCGTGCTCCAACCACTGAGCCAACCGGCTGCCCACCATGATTCATCTCGAAGCTCAAGCCGTTGTTTTCAATCTAGCGGTGGAGGGCGCAGTTCACTGGCTCATGTGGGAATCGAACCGGCAACCTTGTCGTTAAGAGCTTGCACTCTAACCAACTGAGGCATCTGGCCGCCCGTGGTCCCTGGTTTTACATACCGTATTTCCCTGAAAATAAGACCTAGCTGGACAATCAGCTCTAATGAATTTTGGAGCAAAAATTAATTAAGACCTGGTCTTATTTTACTATAATGTAAGACAGCTTATGATACGATATATGATATGATCTGACATGACATGATACAATATAATACCGGATCCTATATTAATTTTTGTTCCAAAAGACATATTAGAGCTGATTGTCCAGCTAGGTCTTATTTTTGGGGAAACACAGTAATAGTTTTTTAAACAAAAAAATTTTCTCAAAGAACGGTACTATTCTTTGAAAAAAAGAATATTTTTCAAGTCTGAAAGTCACAGATTTAGTGAAAGTCCCTAATTTTACATAAGAGGCAACCAAGGCTCACAGAGATTATAGGTCACCTGAGGTCACCAAACCAATGAGCTGCGGGCCAGGAATCGGATAAGTCTTCCTATTGAGGCTAGAGTGCTATGCCAGCTGCTACCTCCTATTCAGGAAAATTCCATCAATCTCCAAGTACAACTCAAAGAAAATGAATACGTAAAACTTTGTCATGGAGCTCAATAATGTTGATGCATGAGAAACAAAATAGTAGCTTTCTACCTCAAGTATAAGCTTTAAAGTCATGAATAAAAACAAAGACACAGATTAATATCACAACTCCTATTAACAGAAGTCAACACAGTCAGTTTATAAAGCATAAACACTTTTAAACACAGAACAGGGAACTTGAAAGAGAAAATCATGTGTTAAAGAAAGCAAACTCAAGTTGAGGAAATTCTTCCTTAAAATGACTTTTCTTTTCCTCAGAATCAAACTTGGCTGACCAATATAAACCAACACAGGTATTATTCATGTTGGGGTTAACTATAGTGAAATTGAAAACACAAAACAGATTTCTCTTTACCATCTAGTGCACTTCTGTCCAATCTCACATCGTCACAACCATATCATGTCTTTCCAGGGTTCTGTAGTGAGTTGGGACACTTATCTCTGGATCCTGACAGAGTTGGTGCTTTTTCATCTCTTATTCAGCCTTGCATGATTGGGCAACCCAGTGCCTCACAAGGGAACAGCGTTGGCCTTGGAATGAGGACACTGACTTTAACAAAAACGGTTTTTCAATTTATGAGGAAATACTGAAAACTAAACACCTCTTTCCTACCAAAAAATAATTAAAGGAAAAATGTCCACAAGCATATTCTCTTGCATTGCTTATGCCTTTACACTCTTTCATCTTCTGATTTCTGTGGTGAAACTACTGAGAACATTTTAATTGTGCATCACGCTTAACAATTTACAGAAGCATTGGACACTCACTTTCTTTTGGTACCTAGTCCTTCCTCCAGGTTCACCACTCTGAAGGACGTGGACTCCATTTAGCCGAAGGGCTGTCCGAAAGCCCTTGGCTTTGCTCTCCTATGATGTTTTAAGGGGAAGCTGAATGAAAACACAAGGTTGGAGCCCCGTTTAGCACAGGCCTGTGCTATTTTTCTCTGCGTTAAGAAGGCCACAAAACACCATCAAACACACAAACCACCTTGCATTGATTGTAATGAATATTCTTTGGAATGATGTAGACATCATGTCAAGAGAGACAACCCCTTTCTATCTCCACCGATATCTACAACTCATCGGGCATCTATCGCCCAAGAAAGGTTCTTCTGCTCAACACACTACAATTCCTTAAAATACCACAAATCTGTATAAGGGAAGGAGGGTGCACTGGATGTGAAAGGGAGGCAGGATGGAGGCAAGGACAGGGACAGGCCCACAGCCGCAGTTCCAGGTGGACAAGGCTGAGCCTGAAGCCCCCGCAAAGGCAGTAGCGATGGAGGGGACGGGGTGCAGCTCCCACATCACAGCCCAGGGGAGGCTAAGCGGGGCAGCAGCAGCATCCCCCCACCTCCCCAAGAATCCCCACCCCTCTCCAGATGCAGCAGTGCTGGCACCACCAGGGACCAGTAGCAGCAGCAGAAATACTTCTCCAGCCTCCACCCACAGCACGGTGCTACCAGGGCCACAGGGAACCAGGTGGGCTCAGTGGGCTCAAGACAGACTCGCCTCAACCAGCCCCTTCCCCTGTTCCCTCCCACGGTGCTGGTGCCCAGAGACCCTGGTGGTCTGGATACAAGGCAACACCCATCAGCCTGGTCACCCAGGCCAGCATAACCACACTCACAGCTAAGCCCCCACACGTGGACACCCCAGGCTCAAGTAGCACCAGTGAGAGGAAACAGAACCTGTGCTATTGAATCAGCTACTGAAAAACAAAACAAAGACGTCTAGTTATCTACCTGCTGAATTGCTTGAATCAAATTTTACACCTGGAATCTATGTAATTTTACTAACAAATGTCACCCCAATAAATTGAAAAAATTTTAAAAAATGTACATGAATAAGACAGTGTTCACTACTTCAAATGAGCCTGCAGAAGAACAAGCCATCCAGCAGCATGAACACCCAAGGTGACACGGTAACACTGAGACAATGACACTTCTCCAGAAACCAAGTCAAAGTCACGGACAATTGTGATCTACGTGATAGAGATTTCAAAATAGCAGCCATGAAGAATCACAATGAGATACAAGAAAACTCACAAGGCAGTTCAATGAGTTCAGGAGTAAAATTAATGAACAGGAGTACTTTATCAATGATATGAAAACTATAAAAAAGGTCCAAACAGAAATCCTGGAGCTGAATGAAGAACTCAAGAAATGAGATAAAAAATGGACATTTTAATAACAGTATGACACAAAGAAAACAAGTTGGTATTAAAGACGCCATATCATTGCCACCTCAGTCATCAATAATTCAAGTGATGCCAAGATGTACAGATATAAGTGAACTTCACCTTGAATATTCAAATATTTGCTCAATTTACCTCTTTAGAAAACGTACTGTTGCTTAGCAAGATATTTTATTTTATTATTACTTTTTAAGCAAGACATTTTAAATCATCGAAATAAAAAATGCTATAAGTAAAATAGAAATTAAGGATGTACTGTCATGTAAAAAGATGACAACTTTTAACTTAAAGAGACAAATTAATCTGTTCAGTGTTACAAGTTTGCTGAATTCATAAAAAGGATCTACCTCGGTTTCACTGAAATAAGAAATATCCACATGCAGTTAGTGAATGTCAAGCATTCACTTACGCTTAGAGGTGGCAAAACTGGGCTGTAGGAAAACTAAATTTGTTATAAACCATCACCAAATTAAAGACAATGCAGAAGTAAGCCAAAGCATCTCAAAGCATACCGTTCGTTGTTAGGCAATAATATTTCATTTGTAAAATCTAATTGACAGCAGCTTTTCCAGAAATTTAAACTGTGTCAGTTAATTACATTTATTGAATGCAGTTAATGACAGGTAGCTCTTAAAACATGGGAGATGCAGGGACTTACAAAAGATTGTAAAATTTCTGTCTCCTTTCAACATTAGCACACATAATTATGCCTTTTCCGTTGTGTGCATTAGTCAATGAAACAACTAAGAATCTCACTAAGTTAAGAACAAGAATTATCTCGGAAATCTGAAACCCAAAGGAAAGAAGATAATATAACTCACCTTCCTCAAGTTGCTCAACGTGCCATCATTAGAAGTCTGTGGGGTTGACGTAAGAATCACCAACTGTTCTCTTGGAGCAGGGTTTCCTGGAGGTAAGAACCGATCATGTAGCCTTCCAATACAAGGTGGCAGCAGGTCTGGCCTCCTAGGAGCGGTGCTGAGTGAAGGGTTCTGTGGTGCCTTCGTGAGAAGGAGGGTTCTCATCTCTGCCAGTGTGTCATCAGTCCTGTGAAGATTGTAAGAGCAAAGACTTAGTACTTTATTTTTCCTTAATGATTTGCATTTTTTAATGTTGCCATAATAGTAAGTGGAATTGCCCATGAAACGAACACTGAACATATGTCAGGGCAGACCTACCATGTGCAGGGATAGGTTTCAAATCGTTCTAAGTAAGCACATATGTTTCTATGGGGAAGCCAGACTAAGAAGTAATTCAAAGTAGGGAGGGGAGGAAAAGGGCTATCACTGATGTCCACGGCTTCACAGATAATACTTGCTGCCTTCTGGAATGGCTGAACCAATAAGATTCTTGAGGATTGCCATGAGACATACATAGTAAACGAGTTTAGAAATTTTTTTTTTAAATCCCACCAAGATATTTTCAAGCATTTGCTTTCACCGCCCTTGGCTAATCCCCTCATCACCCTGAAGAAATTAACCATTTGGCACTGAGGTGTCATTTAGAACAATGGCCTCTGGGGGAGAACAAGAGAGCCTGGTTGGTGATCATACTGAACTGAAACAGCTCCGGAGGCGTGTAGCTTATAACACTGTTACCAAGGCACTGGAGGTGCGATCTGCCCTTTCTGTCTTCCACACACCCCCTTAGGCTGACCACCTCATTTTTTTAGCCACTTCGTAGGTTACACTACCCTTCACCCCTATGTTAACCTTCTCCTATATGTCACGTGTATGCCTTTGTGTACATCAGAAGAACTAGAAAAAACAGCTTGTCTGAAAGCGACCTCTAGAGATAATAACACAATAAGAGCACAATAAGAGAGGGTACATTTACCAAGTGCCAGAATATGCAGAGTACTTAAGCCTTTGGGTTTAAGTGGTTATCTTATAATAAATAGTTACCTCATTAAAAACTATTTAGGGAATTCTGACAAGAAATTATATAATAAACAGCGCTGTCTAAATCATAAAGCTTCAAAAACACTTTGCTTAAAGACTGGTAGATCAGATTAACTCTATGAAAACCGCGAGAAGGAAAAATACAGTCACGTAAAACCAAAAATGGGGAGAGATGCATCCTGAACTAACATTTTAAAAGTAATTTATTCACTAACATCATTTTCCAAAATTATACTATTTAGTAAGCTTTCACTTCCTGTTAATCTCGGGAATCTGCCTGGATAAAAATTATACTTTAGAGGCAAATTAATGAGCTCGATTGGTTTTCTCTGACTTTGTTTGGACTTACTTGTTTAGTTCTTTTTCCAATGATGTTCTAAGTTTTAATTCCTCTAGGCAGAGGTGCTTACATTCTTCCAATTCTATTTTAGAAGAAGTTTGCACTTTGCAGAGTTCAGATTCCAGACGTTTCACTCTGAGTTCCAGGTCACTTATGGAAGCACCATCATAGTCATTTAACGGGTCTACGTTTTCTTGAGATGTTGCTTGTTCCTAAAGCCAACGGAAAGGATACATTTTAAAAATAATTATAAACTGAATAATTACAGTCTATTTGTATTCTTTAGTTTTAAGTAATAATTTGGAGGGAAATTTAAATGTAAAAAAAGCTGAAGTCTAACATATTGATCATCAATATGGAATGAAATAAATCTGAATCATGAAAATATTTTGAATCACCTCATCTGACTATTCCAATAAGGGAATCAATTTTAAATTTTAAAAATTGAATATGACCTAATAATCTAAGAGTATGGTGCAATTTTTAAATCACCCTTTTTCTTTATTTCCTAATAGTCTCGTTTTATATCAAGTGGTCTTAAAAATAAAATGATTTTCCAGAAAGAATGATTCTCAAAGATCAACTGAGTGATAACAATGATGGGAACTGAAATATTAAAAAGGAGAAGCAAATCCCACCTTAGTTCTAGAAATCTAAAAAATAATAATAATAACTGCTTTTAAGGGGAGTAGAGGAATCACATACAATATGTATATCTAAAACATAATTTGCAGTGAAATGCATAAGGCATGTTAAAAATCAATGAACTAATCTGTAAAAATAGATTTAAAAATTTTTTTCTACTACATCCCATCTTGCTCAGTCTTCAATATCCCAGAATTTATAGTGTTCTGCTTCACTCTTTTCTACCACATTCGTCACTATATGAATTTTGAGGTTTAATAATTTTTGTCTCCACTTTTTATTCTCTAGTTTTTCACATGACTTTTGTACTCCTTTCATAGATAATACCTCCTGTTTAAGATTGATTTTCTTCCACAAGATGTACACATCTTTTTTAAAAAAAGTTTTTAAAACAAAATTTATTTTTTAAATTGGGGACCAGTGTTTTTTCCAGGACCCATCAGCTCCATGTCAAGTAATTGTTTGCAATCTAATTGTGGGATGCACAGCTCGGCTCCAAGTCAAATCGTTCTCTTCAATCTACTAGTTATGGAGGGTACAGCTCACAGACCCATGCGGGAATCGAACCGCCAACCTTGGTGTTATGAGCACTGCACTCTAACCACTGAGCCAATGGGCTGGCCGCCCACTGGGGGCTCAGCTCCAAGAACTAGCCATTGTTTTCAATCCAGCTGTGGGGGGTGTAGCTAACTGGTCCATGTGGGAATCGAACCAGCCACCTTGGTGTTATGAGCACAATGCTCTAACCATTGAACAAAGTGGCCACCCCACAGATGTAGACATTCTGAAAATGCAGTTTCCAGTTTTGCTGTGAGATCCTCGTTCTGAATGAGTAAGATAGTATAATTTGGTTACAAAGGAAGTTGACTGAGAATAGTCTAACCACAAACCAGGATCAACTTTTGAAATAAATTCAATTGCAATAAAATGTCATCGATACTGCAGCAGAGTCTTAGAATGTGGAACCTTGAATTACTCAGAATGAGGAACAAAGACATAAGCACCAGGAGTCTCAAAAATGCATCCTTTATTGTCATCGACTTTGCCACACAACATCTGCACTTAATTTTCTACCATTTCTTGAATGATTGTTTCATGTCTTTCTTCTATAAAATGACTATAAGTCACCTCTGAGTTTATAGTCTCTCACCTGTTCCCCATTATTTCTTAAGAAGTTGTAGGGAGTTACAAGTAACCCATCTTGAGTTACTTCGGCCTCTGTCAGCTACAAATGTTTCATGGTAATTTGAATTGCTTTCCAAGAAGAAATGATTCCCAAGGTCAAGGAGAAATCACATCTCACACTATGAATGTTTAGCGAGATGATTGCTACATTTTTTTTCAACAACAAAAAAAGTCTGAATTTGATAATGCTGTCTTGTAATCCTCTCTTTTTGTTTTTTTATTTTTTTGTTGTTGATTTGCATGACTTCCTTGTATATTTTGGATATTAGCCCCTTATCGGAGGCACTGTTTGCAAAAATCTCCCATTCAGTTGGTTGCCTCTTTATTTTGTCGATGGTTTCTTTTGCTGTGCAGAAGCTTTTAAGTTTCATATATTCCCATTCATTTATTTTAGCTTTTACTTCCATTGCCTTTGGAGTCAAATCCATAAAATGCTCTTTGAACCCAAAGTCCATAAGTTTAGTACCTATGTTTTCTTCTATGCAGTTTATTGTGTTAGGTCTTATGCTTAAGTCTTTGATCCATTTTGAATTAAGTTTGGTACATGGTGACAGATAGCAGTCCAGTTTCATTCTTTTGCCTGTGGCTTTCCAATTCTGCCAGCACCATTTATTGAAGAGGCCACATTTTATCCATTGTATGTTTTTTGCTTCTTTGTCAAAAATTATCTGTCCATATTTATGTGGTTTTATTTCTGGGTTATCAATTCTATTCCATTGGTCTATGTGTCTGTTTTTCTGCCAATACCATGCTGTTTTGATGATTATAGGCCTGTAGTACAAGCTAAAGTCAGGGAGTGTGATACCTCCAGTATTGTTCTTTGTTCTTAAGATTGCTTTGGCTATTCAGGGTCTTTTGTGGTTCCAAACAAATCTGATGGTTTTTTGTTCTATTTCGTTAAAATATGCCATTTGGATTTGATGGGGATTGCATTGAATCTGTGTATTGCTTTGGGTAATATGGCCATTTGAACTATGTTGATTCTTCCAATCCATGAGCACGGAATGTCTTTCTATTTCTTTGTGTCTTCTTCAATTTCTTTCAAAAATGTCTTATAGTTTCCAGCATATAGGTCTTTCACATCCTTGGTTAAGTTTATTCCTAGGTATTTTATTCTTTTTGCTGCAATTGCAAAAGGAATTGTTTTTTGTATTTCTTTTTCTGATATTTCATTGTTAGTATATAGGAAGGCAATGGACTTTTGTGCGTTGATTTTGTAGCCAGCAACTTTACTGTATTCGTTGATTATTTCTAATAGCTTTTTGGTGGAGTCTTTAGGGTTTTCTATATATAGCATCATGTCATCTGCAAAGAGTGATAATTTAACTTCTTCATTCGCAATTTGGATGCCCTTTATTTCTTTCTCTTGCCTGATTGCTCTGGCAAGGACTTCCAACACTATGTTGAAAAGCAGAGGTGATAGGGGAGAGCCCTGTCGTGTTTCTGAATGTACAGCAAATTTTTCACCATTAATTTATGAGATTAGCTGAGGGCTTGTCATATATGGCCTTTATTATGTTAAGGTATTTCCCTTCTATACCTATTTTTATTAAGTGTTTTAATCATAAATGGATGTTGTATCTTGTCAAATGCTTTTCTGCATCAATTGATATAATCGTATGATTTTTGTCCTTTATTTTGTTTATGTGATGTATCACATTGATGGATTTGCAGATGTTGAACCATCGTTGTGCTCCTGGGATGAACTCCGCTTGGTTGTGACGAATAATCTTTTTAATGCATTGTTGTATTCGATTTGCTAGAATTTTGATTAGGATTTTTGCATCTGTATTCATCAGAGATATTGGTCTACAGTTTTTTTGTGTTGTCCTTACCAGGTTTTGGTATCAGGGTAAAGTAGGACACATAAAATGAGTTGGGGAGTACTGTCTCGTCTTCAATTTTTTGGAAGAGTTTATGCAGGATTGGTATTAGATCCTCTTTGAAGGTTTGGTAGAATTCACTAGTGAAGCCATCTGGTCCGGGACTTTTGCTTTTGGGAAGGTTTTGGATGACTGATTCAATTTCCTTACTGGTGATCGGTCTGTTTAGATTTTCCAGTTCTTCATGGTTCAGCCTAGGAAGGCTGTATGTTTCTAAGAACTTGTCCATTTCTTCTAGGTTATTGAATTTGGTGGCATATAGTCCTTCATAGTATTCTTGGATGATCCTTTGTATTTGCATCGTGATAAATTCCCCTTTTTCATTCTGATTTTGTTAATCAGTGTCTTCTCTCTTTTTATCTTAGTGAGCCTAGCATGTGTGTGATGACGACGATGGGGATGAAAGACAGTTAAACAGTCATCCTTCATAGTGGGAGATCAATAAACTATGTTTACAATAGGGGGGGAAATTTTAAGTAGCTATGTAAGCCTGTTATGTGGAGGTGAATATGGAAAGGACCAGCTAAGTATGTTGAAAGTGGTTATCTGGGGAAGCAGGAAAAGCAGGTGGGGGTGTAGCCAAGGACCTGCTGTTTTTCTATACAAAGCTTGTGGAACAACCGATTCTTAAACCGTGTGAATGCAAAACTGATTTTTAAAAAAGAACTTAGTGGTGATAAAAAGTAAAACAAGCAATATTGCTATCTTGCAAATTGCCAAACCTAACTGTTGCACAGGCTCAGTTCCTGGCTCAGCAAGTAAGTGGGTTAGGAGCCATTTGGTGCAGGGTTGAAGGAGAGCCTTTATCATACCACTCACACATCCACAGTGTTTTGACCTACATTTGAATTACAGCTTGTTTTCATTTTCTAGGGTGAATTTTCCAATCTGGGTTGAATTTCCTTGCTACTTCTCAATTTTCCTGGGTCACACTTCTTACACACTTCCCCTCTCCTTACTGGCTGTCAGTTTAAGTTTGTTAAGAAAACACAAATTACGTGACATATTAAACTTGACAAACAACAAAAGAAAGACAAACCACCTAAAATGTTTCAGAATAAATTTCACACTCTCTAAACCCCTATTTCTTGTGATTAATGAAAATGAAGACTAACTTATTTATTTGAGAAAAACACATGCTGAACTTGGGATGTGTTTTCATCATATTTTATACAGCGTGTACATCAAGCCAGGATGTTCAGGTGTCAGGGATTTTATTTCTAGGTTCCAGCCCTGCCTTAGTTAGGAGGAACTCATCAACCTGATACCCACATAGAAAACATTAGTCTTGGCAACTAATCACCGACTTGCGGGTTGTTAAAGACTGAGAAGGTGGTTAGTCAGGACAGACTGGAAAAAAGAAGGACGATCTCTTTTGTCATAAAAGGTAATCAATATTTTTCCATTTCAGCAATGATAACCCTTACAAGCATTATGTTATACTTAAGAAATAAGAGCCAATTTATCTTTGCTACACTGAAATTTTCCCACTACTTGGCTCCTCTGTGTTGAAAAGAAATAGTGGTATTTGTAGCAACTGTCCGGGTGCGGTTTTGTAATTTGCTTAACACAAAACCAAAGCCAGAACACTTACAGCCATCCTAACTTCAACAAAGGAGTCTTCTGAGTGGCCGCTTGAGTTCAGCTTGAGCTGTAATTCAGACACCATGCCCAGCAGATCTGCCATTTTAGCTTGAAGGCGCACCGCCTGGGTCTTTAGCTGTTCCATTTCCTGTTCTGCTACTGCTTTGGGGTCCCCAGGTGGGTCCTGGAAATGACAAGGAACAAAGCGAATTAACTAATCAATCCAAGAATCTGGCCGTCAAACTCCAGTGCTCCACACCCACTGGGAAGGCAGTTTCTCAACATCTTTGTCCCCTGTGCTTTACAATAGAATATTCTAGCTTGTCCTTGGCAATTTTTTTTTGACATAACATTGAAAACGAACATTTTCATATCATTTTATTGTATTGAAATAATAGCAAATTAAAATAACCTCATGAAAGAAAGGCTTCCTCAGCATGCTGGAATAATCTGATATTATGAAAATAACCAACCAGACCTTGGCAATGGTAGACTTGCAAGTTTTAGTCCAGAATATCAGAAAATAAGGACAAATGCTGCCACAATTCAACCTCTTGCATTTTATTTTCCTCTACAAATGCACACCCACCCCCTCGCTCCCCATAACTGTCATGTCCACTTAGAAGCCCAAGCATCAAGGACATCACTTGGCACAGTGACAGCAAAACACAATGAAAGGTCCAAAATTCTCCCAGGTATATCGTCTGGATACTATAATACTCTGGGTTGGTGCTTTAAGATGCTAAGCTTAAGTCTGGTGAGAAATAAGCCGACTGAAAGTTCAGAGGCTGGTATGAAAGCTCAAAAAATTAAATTTCAGCCTCTGTAAACATGGATAGTTCAGCAATACATCAAGTACATGTTGTGTTCAGCCAGATGCAATTACTGCATATGACAAAGTCACAAGACAGACCCTGTTTAGATGCAGCCTTTTACTTGGGAGCAGGGAGAAGAGACTCGACTCCACACTCAGCTAATCAGTGTATGTGCTGCCTTGAGCAGATTCACTTAATGTCTTGGCCTCAGTTTACTTGAGTTAGAAAGAAAGACATGGCACACAGGGTCTCTGGTCCCTTCCAGCTCTGACCTTCTCGGCCTCTCTGATTTCCTCCTCAGGAAACCTTCACTACTCTTGAGGGCATGGCCACCACCACCAGAAATACGCTTGAGAAGCCCTGATGCTGAGGGCGGATTCCCCCCTGTGGAAACAGCGGCAAAGATGGGCCAGCATGAGTGAGACAAGTCCCAGGCCTTGAGAGCTTTACTAAGTGAGGAAGATGACCGCCTAAACCTAAAAACCACCTCAAGGGAGGGAAGGGTCAGCCTGGGAGGCACAGTCTGGGGGGGAGAAGGCTGATGACCAAGGGTATTAAAGAGCCCCAAGTATCTCATTGTTCCAACACCAAGTCCTTTGTCCCAAGGACTCGTTTCTGAGTCCTGCTTGTAGCTCACTTCGATAGATCACCTGCCCTGAAACAAGCGGTCCAGAGTTTCAACTTCTGATCTCAGCTTCTTCCAATGCTGGGATCGGTAAGAAAACCTACAGGCAGACAATCTCAAACTGCTTCTGGAAGCTTCCTTTTTGGCTTCAATGTGTTTGGCTGAAGCCAACTGTCAGCTCACATCCCAAAAGCCAAGGGAGGAAAACCATACAAGACGTCTTCTTCCAGAGAATACAAAATGACTCATATATCCCAGGTGTAATCATTTCTTCAGAGTATTATACCTCAAAAACATTCAGACAATGAGCGATTTCCCCCCAAAAGTGACGTAACCTCTTCCAACTGGAAGACACGTTGAAGCATCAGATGTGGTAAGCCTTATCCACAGTGAAACATTTCCAACACTAATATAAATGCACTAAAGCTCAATGTTTTCATTGTCTCATGAGCACCAGTTGATGAATAGATCACTGATACAAACTGACACTTTTCTAAACAACTTTTCATCCTTTGGATTATTCTACATCATCCCCTTTGCATTACTTTCTTTCCATGTTAGTCCTCTGTTCGCATTCTTTACCCATTCAAGAAATTAGCGATCATCAAAGTTCAAGGTAAAGTCTCAAGAAAGATCACTGATATCTGGAGTTACGTCCTCCCTGAATCAACCCAGTGCTCTGTCCTCCAAAGAGTTAAGATCCAGGTTTGGAAGAAAATGAACAGCAGATGCGTCCATGTAAACAAATAATACCCAGTGAGCGTTAGCAACCAGGCAGACGCTGCACATGTGCTCTGCTTTGTTTTTCACTAACATCTTTGATACCCACTCTGCGTTGTGAGCATATTTCCCAGGTTCTTTGGGTCAATGAAAGCACGGCAACCCTATATAATCTTCTATCACAATATACATTTGTTAAACCATCTTTCAGAAGTAAATGTACAATGGAAAGTGATGAATCTATCTTAGACAGAGAGGAAGGACAAGGTCAGTAAGTAAAGCTTCTGAGTAACAGATTTCTTAAAATGTAATCTTATATCACAGACACACTGAAAACTAACACTTGGATGGTTCTAGGCAGAGGTCCTTCTGCACTGTCTATAATGAATACAAAACATTAGTTTATAACTGCAACATTCTTTTGACTATAATCAATATGGTCAAAGCTTTACAAATGTCTTTCCCCCAACAGTAATTTTTCATGACCCTTAAACCTGCAACCAACCTTCTCAGCAAGAACACTTTTTTCAAGGTAATGCAAAACACCTGTCTAACTTGAACCATGAAAGGTTTTGGTCTAGAAGTCAACACAAATAAGGTTCTACAAATAAGATACTACAAATATTAGTCAAAAAAAAATCAAAAAAAAAAATCACAGCTTATCAGTCTGCTCACCTGGAATGACCTTTCTGATTTCCCTTTTAGTTTTCCAAGTTCCTCCTTCAAATTTTCAAATTCATGATTCAAAGCCATTAGGCGTTCTTTGGCTTCTTTGCTCTGGATCCCAAAAAAAGGGCGTTCTTCTTTCTGTTTCTCTGTCCAGGCTGAAAACTCCTCAAATCGTCCTTTCAGACCTCGTTCATTTAGCTTCATGGCTTCTGTATGGGGTTCACAGTGAGGGCGTCACACACCAGGGGACTGAACCTGATTTCATGAATCACACTGCCCCTCAGACCCCTTCACCGGGAGGCTCTGGATCTAAAGATGCCACGTTGGGCCTGGGCCCAAGGATCAGCCAGAAGAAGACTGTAGCAAGATGAGGGGCTTTTGTTTTCAGACAGGACCAGCGGGTCTAATGGCATTTCTAGTCCTCATAAGTCTCAAGAAAATAAAATTGGTTCAGGTACCTCCAGATAGCACAAGTACCTGTGTATAACTACAGAGACTAACCCGATTCAAACACAGGTCCTGCCAAAAGCCATGGCTTGAGATAGTAGAATGCTTCCTCTTAACGAGGTAATAATATGTAGGACTAACTGCAATAGTAGCAGCCTTCTTTCTTTTTCCTTTTAAATGGACTAAATGTCAATATGCTATTTCCCAGAGACACATAAAATACTTTTTATACTTACCTTCACCAAAAGTAAACAATGAAAGCAGCTTTAGCCTTACTGAAAGCTTAATTCTGTACTCTTTCTGTCCCCAGGGAACCAGACAGAGAGCAGGGAGTTCACAACAAGCCTTATTACAAAGGGTATTATGCTCAGGAAGGTCCAGGGTGAATGGAGAAACACGGGGGCCAGGTGCTGCTTGCCTTTCAGCAGATGGTTCTCCATCAGGAGCTCCTTCATTTGCCGCAGCAGCTCCTCTGGGGTGAATGTGTCCAGGTTTGGGGGAGCCAGATTGGGGGGTCCATTTCCTGTGGTTTCGTCGGGGCTGTCCCCCTTTTCAGTTAGGCAGTTAAGTGGTTGGTGGGACATGGCAACAGATCCTATGGAAAAGTTACAAACAGAAAATATAGCTGTCCGTCCTCTGCAAGGGTTCCCCCTGAATCCCACCAAATCCATTAGCAATTGCTAATATGTATTCCAAAAGTTGCCTACTTTCCCTCCCATTATATTTTGAATATTTTTGACTCTTTTAAACAAAGGCATATCCTAGCTCAGTGTGTATGTGTGTGCATGTGTATGCCTGTGCATATGGGTGTGCAGAGGGGTACAGTGAGGAGCTGGGAAATGGAGGAGGAAATAAAGGGCACGGCATCATGATGATCGGGAATCTCAGCAAGACTCATTCAGGAGGATTTCCATATGTACATATTTGTAGATTTGGGCAAAGTATCATTGAGCTGATTTTCCCATGCAAATCATTCCATTCAAGTCTCCATACTGTGGGAGAATTGTGTGGTATGTTAAGTATATTTCAGTAAGCTGTTAATAATCTCCATATTTTATTTCTTGTATTCTTGGCTAAGAAGAAAGGGAGAACTAACATATTTTGGATGCTCATTATGTCCTGAATCACTGCATCAGACACATCAGCTCCTAATCCTCATTGAAACTCCATTATATTTAGTTTACAGCTGACAGAGCTGAGTTCACTGAGGTTTTACAGCTCATCCAAAGTCACTTAAGAAGAGGCACAAACAAGTATCAAGGATGACTCCAAACCCAGGTATATAGGACCATAAAGTGATGACTGAATATTTAGGCTTCAATATTGGATCATTTTGCAAAGCACACTAAAAAGACTAAGAAATCTCGCCTAGTTATTGCATGTTCTGAGACTGTTTTAAGCATACCACTTAACCTGTAGAGGGGCAAAGCCGACGTCAATAAGACACAAGTGCATCCCAACTCCACTTCTGTAGGGCCTATCACCTGGGCAAACAGAACTCTCCTCTCATGACTGGCTGCATGCTACAGGCAAACATTTTCTTTTACACACTTCATGAAGAAGATGATAAGCCTTTTCATGAAACCCTGCGGTCAGTGAAGACGAGGAGAGAGAAGTACACTCTGATATCTCACTGTATCATCACGACTGAGTGCTCTCCCAGTGCCCATATAAGAAAAGGCAACCAACACACTAGTGCAGGACGGTACTTCCTCCTGATCCAACAGGAGGCGGCACCCGGGCTCTCTGGGGGTCCCCTGGCATCAAGAGGCCGGCGACCTGCCTTTGATCTAAAGGTCCTTGTAGGAAATCAGAGATGGAGCTACTACTGATGGGACAGCAGGCCCCCAACAGTGTCACCTGTGTGACTTCTCCCCAGGCAGCTAGCACAAGGAAAGGCATTCTCATGAGATTCTTTAATGAAAATGGCAATGTCAGGAAGTAAAAACACTGATAAAGCACGATATTCAAGTGTGAGCCGTTGAAGGCACCGATGTGTCCCATATCCCAATTCATTTAGCAAAGAGGATACTGCTGACGTGTGCTCTCTGATAGTATCAGGGGACGAGAACGAGCTGCTTTTGTTTTCCAAATAAAATAATCTGGATAAAAATAATTCGGTAAAGCCATTTTCTGGCTTTCCATAAAATTCAGTTTTGTACAGAATGATATTGGTGCTAACATTTCATAAAAATGGGTTTTTACTTTATATCAGTGTTCCCATCTATTTTGCAGGGGAATACTAAAGTTCTAGGTGATAGACCTAAAGATAAAATCCTTGTAACGTGTATCATTTACTCGTGCACATTAAATTTCCTCATTGTATTCGATGAGTACATGACACTTCGAAAAAGTAAATGGACATATTTAACAGATTTTTAAAAAGTACCTAAGCAGGTATCTACAAATGTGTTTGGTTCCATTTCATTATACGCACACATTTCTCCTTAATAGTTTTTCCAAGAGAGGGGAAAGAGGAGGAAAGGAGAGGAGAGGGGAGAGGGAGGAAAGAAAACCACCCGGATATTTTTCCTCTTTGACTATCCTTTATACCTCTACCAAGTCTTCAGACACACCATAAAGGAGTTAAACAGCTTCTAGTTATTACATTGGTGCTTCTCACTTTTCCAGGTTGCCCAGATTTTATAAGGACACCAGGAAAAAACAACAACAGGGTTATACTAAGGGAGATGGTAGAATAAACACTGGGTGCCACAAACAGATGTGTGACCTCCAGATGTCACCTGACCTCTTGTGATGGTCAGCAAATGTGTCTTATCCAGCAAATGATCATTACAGTAGTTTTCAGCTCAAAAAGTGTTCTTAAGCTTCTAATAAGGTCACAGTCCAACCCATACCATTCAACACATGCACCCTAACAGCCCAGGGCCATGCCACCGTCTCACACTAATAATACACATGCCTATCCTAGCTATAGGAAAGCCTTCGGTATTCAGCATTGTTAGGGAAAATTATTTGGTAATGCAGATGTCACAGTAAATAAAGTTAGCCTGCATGCTGAATATAAGTATGTAAATACCAAAATTATAAGCATGTAAATTAGTACCAAAATTTTACTAAAAGCAATTTAACTGACTTGTGGTGACTCAAAGAGAACTTTATGATTTTAGAATATTTCAAGGGGCCTCATTATGAATTATCACAGTACAGTGCATATGTGAAAGGTCTGTTGGTAAAATGCCAGTTAGAGGGAGTTGAGTCCTCTGTTTTTAACAACACCTTGAGCTGCTTTCAATGAAACAAACACAGAGATGTATTATATATCCTTGCACGCATCTTCAAAGGTTATGGAAATTGGAACTAAGCCATTTATTCCAAGTTCTACCCCATAACAGATTTTTTTCATAAAAGGCCAACTAATGTGGATCTGAAACGTGTCATTTACAAAGGTGATATTTAACTACAGAAGGCTGAATTAATTTAACACAGGATTTGTCAAGATTTCCCTGAAGAGGAAAAAGGAGAGCTGCCTAGAAAGTAAAACGATCAAAAGCAAAATCTCCAGGATCTTATTCCCAGACCCACTATTTGAATTCTTGATTATATTTTTTTATCATTCTTAATTCCAGAGGTCACGTAGTTCTAGCAATGACTTGACTTTGTAGGCATGAACTTAAATCTCATCCCTGAGTTGGGCTTTAAAATGATCCAGTCCAACTCCCTATTCTGGCTCTGGCGGCCCAAGATGGCAGATTAGAAATTTAACCCTGGTCTTGAACAACAACAACCAAAATGTCTCGTCTGGCTTTGTGGCAGATGGTCATATAGACCAGGCGTAAATGTCTTCAACGGCAGGAAATATGAGCAATGACCTTAGCAGGCAACTGCCCATTGTATTACAGGATGGTTCTCATTGCCAGAAAGTCATTTTGTATTGAACATAATCTGCCTTATACTGACTTCCCCCCACTGGACATTGGACCAGTGTAAATACCGTGTTTGCCCGTAAATAAGACCTGGCCGGACAATCAGCTCTAACGCATCTTTTGGGGCAAAAATTAATATAAGTCCTGGTCTTATTTTAGTATAATATAAGACCCGGTCTTATCTAACATAAAATGATACCGGGTCTTATATTAATTTTTGCTCCACAAGACCCTTTAGAGCTAATTGTCCAGCTAGGTCTTATTTTCGGGGAAACACAATAATACAGAATAAGTCTAACCCTACCCTGGTGTGGTTGATTCTCCAAATCTGCTGATTAAGTTTTCATAGGTTCAATCCCCATGTGGATGAAGAAATTTTAAACAGTGAAAACCTATTTGGTGATTGGAGACAATAGCTGGCTATTGGCAAAGTCTGGTTTGGGTTCACAAGGAAGCTGAGTAAGATTCCAAGACTGCATCAACTAAACCCATCCCCATCCTGGGAAAAGAACTCAAAGTATGCATCCTTCTAGCGGGATAGAAACAACTCTCATCTTTTATGCCAGAAATGGTATCCTGATTTTGTAACTTGCTAATATACGGAAAATGGAAATAGACTTCACCTCATCGCCCCGGGCAGAAACCTGGGAGCTGTGTTTGAGTCTTCCCATTTCCTCTTCCTCCAAGTCTAATGGGTCACTAATGGGTCACCAAAGGGTGTCACTTCCGCCCCCTCTCCATCCTCACCAGCTTAGGTCAGGCCCTTCTTGTCTCGTCTGGACTACAGATATCAACGTCGCACTCCACAGAGTACAGGCCTATTTTGTCCACAGCACCTAGGACATTACCTGACATAGTTGGGGGTCCAACAAATACTTGCTGAATGAAATTTCATAGCCTCCTACACAGTCTGACTCTCAGATCTCCCTCTCAGCCCCACTACCTCCATGGTTTCTTCCCCAACATGAGCTCATGTGCCCGCTTAAAGCCCTTCCCATACAAGACAGAGGTCCAGCTCCTTCCTGAGTGAGACAAATAGGGCCTTTCAGGATCTGGCTGTCACTCAACCACCAATATCATCTCCTGTCGCCATGCCACTCATACCCAGAGGACACTACAGAGCTCACAGTTCCCTGCACTCTTGCTTCTATGCCCTTGCATCTGTGTTCTGCCCTGTGCTTGAAATGAATGGCCGCCTTTTGCCCTGACAAACAGCCACTGGACAGTTCAATGTCCAGGTCAAGTAGATGTCCCGTTCTTTCCTCTGCGTACCCGATAGCGCGTTCCTCCTGTGTTTCACCTCCCTGGCCCTTTTCTGCAAAGTAATCACCCCATGCCCGTCCATCTTCCTGTCAAACTTAGACCCAGGTCTGTATTTCATTCTTCCTAGATGTTGTCACACAGCAGGCCCTCAGGAAATGTTTGTTGAAATGAAAAGAAAATGTAGTTTACCAAGGTATTTTAAAGTCTAACACTAGTAAAACACTTCGTGCTGCGTAGGTGACAAATCCACATGAGTTTCTCTACAGTTCTATGGCATTCACTTCCAGATTCTTAAATTCAACATTTAAAACTTACCTTGAAAATCAGTACTGTTTTTCATGTTACTATTAGGTTGCTGCAAGAGTAATTGAGGTTTTAGTTTCGGAAATAACCTTTCCACCTTAGTCACTCAAGGGCCCCAGTGGTGGCAGCCCCTCACCACCGACACATTTTCACCCCTAAAGCCCAGTGGATAGTCTCACATCAAATTCTACTTAGAAGGCAATCTGGGAGCACACATAATAGCAGATAAGTGACTTTCAGCAAAGATAAATCAGGATGGTCTGGGACAACCTGTTGTTTTCAGTAAGTGAGGATGCTTTCAAATACAGCAGGGTGAGTGTTAAAAGATTACGCCCACCGACATAGCGGTGGTAACGTGAGCAACCAGAGGAAATTACAATGACAGGTGTTTGCAACAACTTCATCCTGGGTCATCCCACAGATGACCCCGCTAATTAAAATTACTGATAATAAGACATGCGTCGATTGCCAAAATGCTAACAAACCAGGTCAATGTGTAGCAAGGAAGGGACAGTACATTGTGAATGGCTGAACAAGGGAACAAAGCACATAAAACTACTTCGTGTTAGAGAAAGAAGTAGGAGGAATTAAGGCCCATGTAAAGAGTAAGGACTTAAAATTTTCCCTGAGGTAGCAGATATTAACTTTAAAGCGAACCGAGCAGAGTGAATATACATTTGGTTTTAAACATGTTGAGTGATACAAGTATGTTCTATACCTGATAGAAATTTAGTTAGTTATAAAACCCAAAATCCGTAACCTCAATTTGTCTGAAAAACTATGCTGTTTGCTTTTTTGTTTCTGATAATTGCCTAAAATTCTGGAAAGCTTTTTCTTAAAATGTAGAAATAAAGGAGCAATATATTTTCGTTCATGGTGAAAAAAAAAAAAAAAAAGAGTAATTGAGGTTTTTGCATTCATTTTTAACCTTTAAAAACCACAATTACTTTTGCACAAACTTAATGGAAAGATATCTGGACATCATTTCATAACATATATTCTGTTATTCAATCCTCATGCACATCAAAGTGAAAACAATGAGAACTTGTGATACGTATATTTTTTCTGCATGAAATAGATGTTATTTTAAAAACCAACAACAAAGTTTACTTGTTTCGTTTTGCTTTGTATTAACTGTTCCACAGATTCCAAAGAACATACCACACAGTTCAAGTATCTATAAAATTCACAAGAAGCAGGGCTCGGAGATCTACGTAAAGGGGGGCTTCCACGGTAAGGTAATAGACACAGTGACCAATTCCTTTCAAGAATAAGTTTGTTTTGGTTTTTGGAGGGTTTATTTGGATTCTATAGCATGAGATGCAACCTGAGGTCAATTACAAAAAGACGCTACTTTTATAATGCTGTTCACAATATCTAAAGAACTACTGAAACTGTCCCAGTAGAAAAATGGATCGTTCATCCCAAAGACTCTAATCATTGTCTTCTGTCTCCAGGGTAGTCCATTCCAGGGCGGTCCCTGGCCCTGGCCTCCTGTCAGGGCCTCCCAGCTGACTACAGACTGGGCAGGGCCTGAGGGTTAGCCTGGCCCCTCGACAAAGAGCAAGGGGGGGTTCCTGTTCACAGCGCCACTTGCTGAACCAGATCTCAGGCTTTGCATGTCCTACCACCACCTTAGGGTCCTACAGCTTTGGTCTTCCTTAAATAACTCTGTGGCACACATTTCTGTGCAACAGTTTTCCTGGTGAAGGAGGCAGAGGAACCTGGTTTCATTTTCTCTCCTCGATGTTTACTGCCTCCAGCTTACACATCTCCAACAGTAAAAGCAAGTCCTCACCCTCATCAAATATTCATATTCTCTCTCTCTGTCTAAATACGTGTATATAAGTATGTATGTACACATATCCACACAGAGACACCCACACATGTTCTAGACACAAGAGTTTATGAAGATTCCTTTGGGCCAGTTCTTCAGTATCCCACCACCTGAGAGAAGTCATTTGTTCTTTAGTGTTCCTGGGCCATTTCCTAAACCTAGAGTAGTTTTCAGTATTTTACGTCTACCAAAGGTGTACCCTTAACCACTTCCCTTATAATGAGGCACTAGCTGTAGAGTGATTGCCAACCCGCAGGACGGTATCACCTTACGCCACCTTCGTGACCTTCACAGGAAGTCACCTGCGGCTGGCCAGGCCGGTGAAGGGGGAAGGGCGCTTAGGGATGGCTGCCCTCGTGGCCCTTTCCCACCAGGTCAGGATCCGCTGGGAACTGGAAACCCTCCCACAAAAGGGGACTCCCCAACCCCTGGCCACCCACTCCCCGATTGGCTCAGGATGGCAGGGAAGGGGTCTGCGGGAACAGCTTCCAGGGTAGATAGAGAAGAAGTCACCACCTCGCCCAACCCCGAACGGCCCCCCGGCCCTGGCTCACCCGTTGCCTGAGCTCCCGCCTCTCTCTGGGTTACTGTGTCCTCGGCATCGTGCCCGCTGGGGAGAGTCTCCTAGTAAAAACCAAAACAGTGGAAAATAAGAGGAGGCCTGTGGGTCTTAGACATTTGGGTGGAGGAATGATGCTGAGGAAAGAGCTGGAAGCACAGGTCATTTCTTATGAAAAGGACAGGACAAAGACTCACAGGGGACAGCAAAGGGCCATGGAGAAGCACTGGCATGGGTAGCACTAAGTCCTAATCCAAGAACAGACAGCACACGTCAGGCTGTATTTCAGAATCGCTATGGACTAACGTGCCTTCCACTTTCCTTTTCTGCAGGGGAAACTTCAGCAGTCCGGCAGAATGTTGGGTGTGTGGGTGGTAGATAACTCGTTGGACAAACGAAAGGTAAATGAAATGTGGTATATATCAAATATTGCCTTTCGACTATCACAATCTTTTTGTATAAAAATCTGACTGCAAAAATCATTAATTTTATGAACTGAGATTTCTTTCTCTGTAGAGAGGAATTACATTACTCCCAGCAAGTAGTATCAACATGAATACAGTACTTTTATTAATGAGACTGTTCTTATTGTCTAAAATAGTATTATAAGCTACTATGACAGACATACACATTCCTTTGCAGTATGACACAAATGAAGAGATTGACTCACCAAGCTTGTACCTGACAGGTTCCTGTGAAGCTGTTCGATTAGGCCCACTAGCTTTTTAGTTGTCGTTGTTAGGTCAGTGCTTTCAGTGTCAAGCCTAAAGTGAATATTTTGACATAATTATTCTCACACATTGACTTTAAAGCATACCACATAATCTCTGAACAAATATCTGAAGGAGCAACTACATAAAATCTTACAATTTGAAAAGCACATGATTTGGCAATTGTGCCGTTTTTCTAGTTGTGAATTGTGGATAATGTGCAAAATCAGAGACAATGTACACAAATTATTCTTTTCAAGGTAGCGCAAAGCTGACACTTTGACCCAGCTTCACACTCATGTGTTTATTGTTATAACTGATCTAACTGTCATACTACACTACACATCTGCTTTATAGATACTCAGGTTATTTTCTGTGCTGCTTTAACTTATACTTTTGTATGTGATCTTGAATCTTCTCAGTACATCTCGCATCCTCTGTATGTCGAGCTCTTGCTTCTTGCTGCTAAAATAAAGAAAAAGTGATGTTGAACTACTGATGATCTATGACATCTGACAACTAAGTTCGCAAACTTGTTGCAATGATGTTGCTCCCCTTTTTTTATTTATATGAGGGATTGTTCATTATGAATTTCTACCAACTGGACAAACAGTTAACCAAGTTTACTCTTTGGAAGTGCTGAAAAGGTTGTGTGAAAAAGTTAAGAGGACCTGAATTTTTAGCCAACGACTCATTGCTCTTGTATCACGACAATGCACCAGCTCACAGGGCACTGTCTGTGAGGGAGTTTTTAGCCTGTAAACAAATAACTTTATTGCAACACCCTCCCTACTCACCTGATCTGGCCCCCAATGACTAAATATGTCATTATCCAAAGATAAAGAAAATATGGAAAGGAAGACTCTTTGATGACATTCAGGACATCAAAGGTAATATGATGACAGCAATGATGGTCATTCCAGAAAAAGAGTTCCAAAATTGCTTTGAACTGTGAACTAGGCGGTGGCATTGGTGCATAGCTTCCCAAAGGGAGCTTTGTGACCGAAGTTATATTCAGAAACGAGGTATGTAGCACTTTTTCTAGAATGAGTTCTCACACTTAATTATCATATCTTGTAGTACAAATGACCCGAGAAGTCAAACATACTGTATTCCAAGCATCCCATCAGCTCTAATTTTAAATATTGACATATGTGAATTACCAGGCTAGTCCAGTTGACATGTTACTCTTGGGGGCAGTCAGATAGTTCATGGAATAGTTTGAGGGGCAGTAACTAAATAAGAGCCAAAATGCCTGGGTTTTTATCCCAAGTCCACCAGTTATTAGCTGGGCGACCTTGAGCAAAATACTTAAACTTTTTGGGTCTCAGTTTCTTCATGTATAAAATGAGACAATAGTGGCATCTACCTCACTGGGATATTGGGAAGATTAAATTAAGGAACATATGTAATAGAAAAGGACACGGCGCACAGTAAAATCAAAGGGTTTGCAGTTGGACTACAATGCAAATGCCACCTCCCGGATTGAGCATACAATTTCTATGACCATGAGAGGCAGGGTAAAGCCACTGACGTGGGAATACCGGACTCTAGTGCTAAACCCAACTTCCCAAACCAATTCATTCCCGGGAACTGATTATGTTGGGATGTGTTAGCAAGCACTCAGAAGAGCAGAGGAAAGCAACACGCTCTGGCAGATCAGAAAAGCCGTCCTCAGAACTGTACAGTTAGAACGTGCTACCAACCTGTACACCCTGTCTGGCTGCAGAGAGGAAGGGCTGGTTCCCTTTAATTTTATTTTTTTGTTTTCATGGAGAGGGGGAAAATGAGCATTTCATTGAACAATTTTCTGTTAGATTCGTGCTTTCGATTTTATATATAATTGTGAGAAATACTTCAGAATAAAAATTTAGTTATATCAATGTCTCCAAGGGGAAGTATTGGTTTGGTATAAAGTATTTAATTTTATCCTAACAACTGTTAAAGAAAACATTTTTAATTTATGCCAGGATAGGTGCCATCATATCAAATACTATTTCCCCTTAGACAAACTTATACTTAGAAAGACAGAATTCTCGCTCATGAAAAATTAAAACTATGTCAAATTTAGGGCTTGATTGCTCTGCACAGACTATCTGACAAGTGCTGAGGAACATGAGTTCAATGACAGTCAGAGAAAGCGTCACGGAGAGGCGAGGTTGGGAGCTGAAATCCGAGGGCAGGGAAATCAAAACATTGGCTCCCACCATAACTTGTAAACTCGTGTTCACAGCAGAATTATTATCAGCCAAAAAGTGGAAACAACACAAAGTTCCATCAACTGATGAATGGGTAAGTATTCTGTCCACAAAGTGAAGTAATGTTGGGCCATAGGAAGAAATAGCTAACAATTGATATGTGCTACAACACGGTTGAACCCTGGAAACGTGACGTTACGGGAAAGAAGCGAGTCACAAAGGACCTCACTTCCTGTGATTCCATTCACATGAAACATCCAAAATAGGCAAATCTATGGAGACAGAAAGTAGATTGGTGGCTGCCTGAGGCTGGGAGAGACAGGAAGACGGGTGACAGCTAAGTGATGTGGGGTTTCTTTTGGGGGTGACGGAAATGTTCTATGATTGTGGTGATAGTTCCACAACTCTCTGAATGTAACGAGAGATATTGAATTGTATGTTTTAAATGGGTGAAATATGATATGGGAATTGCATCCCAATGAAGATTAAAAAGAACAATAGTGAATCTCGATTATTTTCTTAATTCTCTATTGTGGGTGTGCATACTATAATGATCTACATATTTCTATACTTTTACAATATTTCTAAAATGAAAACAAAATGAGGGAAATGTCTACTTCAATTGGTTTGTATAATGAACTTTCTGTACGAGTCAGTCTGAAGTCCATGAAATATATGCCAGTGCTGTAACCATTGACAAAAGTGATGACAAGAAATAAGACAAATGCCTGAATTGTTCTAGTAAACATCATCTTCTGATCTTAAATGGCTGCTCATCGTGGTCATGGAGCGATCACTACAAAATACTGTTTAGTAGGAAAAAGTCTCTCCATTTCTATGAGAAACGCTGCCTATTTCTCAACGTTACCAAGGGTATAGACTCTAAGAAAAAACATGCAATGCGAATAGCAGGATGGAAGCCAGAGTTTAAGGAAGAAGTGCATTATAAAGATAATAATATTATAATAAATTAATTACAACAAAAACACAAAAGAAAGCTGCCCTTGAAAATCAGGATCCTAAAACACTTTATATTAATCAACTATAGATGAACTGTTGACAGGTTACATTTCACACATACCTGACGTCTGAGTTGCTCTAACGTCTTGAAATCCTGTGTCTCAGCTTCTGAATTCATACGGTAACGTGATCTAACCTCCCGTGAAGCCTCTGACAGAGGCAGTTTTCTTGTGGTGTCAGGTAGCTCTTGTTGAAGTTGTCTCCCAACCACCTAGGAAGATGATGCTGTTAGTGATTTTATAATCACATCTATTAAATTATGTTAATAATCACTAACTCTAACACATTAATATAATATATAACTTGAAAAAGATCACCCCAGGCATCATTTCACCTTCTTTTCCTCTTTTGGGCACAAGTCTGTCTACTGAATCTGGGTAAGACACAGAAGGTGTTATCCTGCTGCCCACTCACTATTACATAGGTTACTTGAACAACAGATTCAGCCCCACTCCCCATTTCTCCTGATGAAGCTGCAAAGCTTAACAATCTACTGACATCTCAAGGGGAAACTGGTATGTCGGTGGGACTAGTGGTAGTCAATTCTACATTGTGGAATGTTTTCCCCCTTTTTTTTATCACAGGCTTAAATTGACTTCACAGGTCCTCACGTACACAGTCCACTGCTCACAACCTTCCAACAGATGCCTGTATCTTAGAAGAAAAGCGAACTCATTCCAGTGGTCTTCAGGGCCCCAGGTAACGTGGCCTGGACCTCCTTCCTGCTACACATGAATCCTGCCTCCCCTCACTCGTCTGAAAATGGGGACCCAATGCCAAATTAATAAATCACAGACCGCTACAATTCTCTTTGAAATGGACAAACTTATGTCCAAATGATAGTAAATGGGCCTTGCGATGAGAAATACGAATTTGTAAAAATATTCAAGGACAATTATACATAGCAGTGGGAAGATCAAATCAAGTAGAGTTTTGATAAAACTCCTCACATTTGTCCAAAATCATGATTTAATGAAAAATTAGCTGTCTTTAAAGAGGTCACAGGTCATAAGAATACATTATTTGGGACTGAAATAGTTCCAATTTATATCAAATTGACATGAATAAAATCAAAATTATACCAACTAAAATGTGGAAGAAACTACTGAGGGAAAGGGACAGCATCTACACTTCAGTTCATGTGGGAAATCTAGAATTAACTCTACGTAATCCACTTAATTGAACCTTTATCTCTAAAAATTCTGTTTGCATAGGAGCATTTCCATTTATCTGCTTCACAATGGTATTACAATGTGGTAACAAAGATGAAAATTATTATTGCAGCAGTATAGGACTAAATCATTCATATCAATATGTATCTAATAACAATTTATACCTTAAAATTTCATAGTCAACACAATGTCTTGACTCAAAGTAAAGCACCTCACAGGTCTAAGTTTTATTGGCTGGATACAATGTATGCTTTTAAGCTGTTAGCACAAATGCATTTGTAATCTATATATTTTTAATATTCAGATAGATTCAACACTTAGCCATCATCAAATATTTGAACATTGAATTTTCTTTCGGGAAATTTGAAAACTATTTTTCTGGATACTTACTTCTCTTTCTGATTCATCGTTTTCATACTGGCATATTCTTCCTTCCAAGTGAATCAATGTGTCGACTAACTCCTTATGTCTCTCTTTCGCAATAGGATCTTGTTTTTCACATTCAGCTTGAAGCACTTTTCTGCCCTCCTGAAGCTGCTCTTCAACACTCATTCCTGAGTTTTCATTATTGTCACTTTTGTTGAACGCACCATCCAGTTGCCGTCGAAGAAGCATATTTCCACTTTGTAAGTCAAAACCTTTCTCCTTTAAGGATTCCGACTTTCCAATATATGTGTTCACGTTTCCGTGTTCCCTCTGATACACGGGTTCAATTTCCTCCTCTTGACACTGAGTTTGGTTTAGGTCTTTCAGTACAGGTTCAAAAACCAATGTCCTGTCTCTGACAGCATATCTTGTGTGAGGGAGCTCAGTGTCTAAGCTATTGAATTTACTTCCAGCTTTAGCAAGTTGTTGAGAAAGAATCGCCTTCTTTTCTTTTCGGTTACACATAGCAAACCCGCTTTTGTCCAATAAGGGCAAGCATTCATCTCTTAATCCCTGGAAAGCATTTTGTAGGTGTCTTATTAATTGCTTACTAAGCTTATAATGATGGGTGGATTCCGCTTCTGTTTTCAGTCTTTCTTTGCTTTGTCTTTCATTCTCCAGCTGAGAGTTCAGCATTGTATTCTCAGCTGTTGGGACATTAAGCTGTCTGTTACATTCAAATACTGTTTTTGTTAGTGTTTCGTCATTCAGTTTTCTCGTCTTTTGAAGACAGTCATTCTTTTCTTTTACGTTTGCAGTGTCCTCAAAGTACTTTTTTTCCATTTCCTGATTCTGAGTTTTCAGTGTGTCCCTTTGCAGTCTTCCTATGGCGATTTCATCCCCCAACATCTGATTTTTAGGCAACAGGTCTTTTTCTTTTTCATAACTCTCAGAAACCTAAGTAAAACAAAGGAGACTTGTAGCTAGCATTCAATGAAATGACATATCATGATATCCTCTGAAATTAAAGAAGAACCTAAATGTTTATATAATGAAAAGGTTGCAGTAAGTGGATATCCCATTGGAAAAATACAACGATGAATCCAAACCTCCAACTTTATACAAGAATAAATTCCAAAAAGTTAAAAACAAAATTAGTATAAGATGCTGAATCCATGAAATGGAAAAAGAGAATTTTAAAATCATAAGAGAACTTTAAGCGTCTCAGAACTGGAAAGGCAGCAAACCCAGAAGGCATGAAATAAAAGATTAAGAAGTCTGACTACACTTTAAAATAGAGGTTATCGTCTGAATATACACCTTTCCCACAGTAAGAGTATTCACTCTGCATACATTTGGACTGATTACATTTCCTACAACTTTATTCCCAAGAATACTGAAAAGATATTCTACATTTCTAATACTTTCAGAGTCACTTATAAGATTAAGTCTACTAATCACTGATACATCTAGGCATTGCGCTAAGCACTTCTTTATACATCAATGAACTCGTTTCGTTATCACAATCTTGAACAGAGTGATTAAAAAGATGAGCAAGGTCAGGATTTTCCGCAGGACTTTGGGCTCCGCAATAGTGTGCTTGCTGCTCTTCTAGTGGAAATATGTAAATTCCAACGAAGCCTTAGATTTCAAAAAACTCAGGGAAAATAAGCTCAAAATTATAGAGCTCTTCTTAGAAAGTAGTGAGATCATTTGCTGCTGCATAAGTGTTATTTCCTTTTCATAATGTTTAAAGGAGAAATAAATGTGAAACAGGGGCAAATACACTGACTTCTCTGAATAAAATCCTCACCAATAAATTATCACTAAGTATGTATCACGGCATCCAATTTCTTCAAAAGTTCCTAGTCTGAAGTAGGACTCTACTGGGAGCAAGTTGTTACTTTCTCAAAAGTAGGAGAACGGGATCTAAAAGACGGTCCCTGACCTGGCTATGCCTCTACTCCTTACAATCAGTGGAAGTGAAAACTAACCTCTCTGCTAATACAGCAAGGGGATGAAATCCCTGCCTCACACTGAAACTTCCGTTATCAGTAGCAATAGTTTTGAGATTGTAGAAAGCTCATCGATCCCTGTAAAAGTATTGAAAGCCTCCCCTTTAGATGAGACATTGGGAACGTCACTACTTGACTGTTGGACATAAAAGGACTTCAGTCAAGAATATCATTTATTGCAATGGACCAAAAATGTCACTCCCCCTAAAATACACACACACACACACACACTCTCTCTCTCTCTCTCTCTCTCTCTCTCTCTCTCTCTCTCTCTCTCTCTCTCTCTCTCTCTCAAAATCCTCTACAATTCCCATACGTACAACATTGGTTTTTAAAATATGTACATACACGAATACACACACACATGTTTGAAAAGGACTAAAGAAAATACCTCAGAATTCATTTTCTGAAGGTTTATTTCTGTCTCCTTTTGTTGTTGAAGGCAATTGGTCAGAACTGCATCATGTAATATTCTCTTGTCCTGTTCTCGGGAAAGTGGCCTCTGAGTGTCGTTTTCCTCTTGTATAACCTGGAGAATAGAATATGAACCGAGAAAAATTAGAATATAACTAAATTTAACTGTTAAGAATCTTAATCTACATTTACTTACTCCCAAATTATTGGACTGTAACTAGAAAGTGAAAAATAAGTTGCCTTAGTCTAAATTAGAAGAAAAACATGAACCCGCAAAACTAATTTTGTCACCGTTTGCACTGAACAATCGCTTATATGTTAAATCCACCCAAAAAATGAGATAGTAGATGATTTTTAATGTCACAGAGGCTTCCTCACTTAAAATAGTTCACCCCACCATATCTTAAATAGTGAGACCCCATAGTGAATTTAAGATTATTTTTTCAAGATTAATAACTGGAGAATAGGCAAACTTTAATTAGGAGCCCATATGATCAACATCAATCAGTAAGAGAAGCAAATTCCTAAATATTAATTCCAATTATACACTATGACAGTGTTACACATTGACATCGTTATCTGTTGCATCCAATTATAACTTACTCACTACCCACTAATAAGAGCAGATAAAAAATTAAATCATATTTACTGATTTCCTACACTGAACTGAAAGAAATTAGAAAGTTATTGTTTGTGCCCTAACAACCAAAGGTCCCATCCTGGAAGGTGTGATTCTCTTAAAAAGCAGTTGAGTTGAGTGCATGACCCCATTCTCTCCCTGAATGTAGACTCAGAGTCCGTTACACAGAGGTCACAAGGAAGAATCCATCTCTAACCTTGACCTTAGTGACCAGCCATATGGAACTGCACATTTTGAACCCCTGAGAATCCTGACTCCTTTCGCGTGAGCCCGAATCAGTGGCCATCATTTTTACATGGTTCATAATTTCAACTGTCTCATCATGTGACTCAATATTTGATGTTACTTTCTTTATTACGTAAGGGAGTTATAAAAATTAAAGGCGCAGACAATATTCAGGACTTTATTATTTTTTTTGCCTCAATCCAAAGATAAACTTGAGCTATGAATATCTATAGATTCTAACAATATTTTAAGTTTTGTAACTAGTTCAAATGTTATAAATATCATTCAGTTATGACCTTTTGACTCTAAAAGGCTAGCATGTAAGGTAATTTCAACTGGACTGTATTATATTATTAAAGCACAGAAAACCATACTATACTAGAAATTTCAAAGTAAATTTCACATACATGCGTGTAGGTCTTTTCATTTCCATCAAGCCTCGCTTGCCCTTCCTCCGATGTCATTCCTAGGTGTTGTCCTGCTGACAAATCTACGTATTAGTTAAAACGAACTACTTAGAACAGTTTGATAAAAGCTATAATCTTTATAAATACAGAAAATAACATCTTATCAATTGAGAGTTCAAATTAAGCGTAATCTTTTCCTGAATATTTACTTAAGAAATACTTCTAATTAGCTAACACTTCAACAAACCATTTGGGAAATATGAGATGTCACAAACTGAAAGGCATACAAACATGTCAAAAATTCATCCACAAATTCATTCATTGAACATCGATGGAAGAACAATCAGAAACAAAAGACAGTTTAGAAATGCAGGACAAACATATCGAGTTGCACTCTATACTCTGCTCTCTACCTGGTAATGGTATCTTTTGAACAACACCCTAAGATTCAACTGCAACGTCATTCATTGTTTCCAAAATGACTGTTACTTCTGATGCATTTATCAGTGTACACCCTTCCTTATAGCTGAAATGTTTTCCTCTCCTATTCTGAAAATTTCTTTTCACCTTTGAGGATTCAGCACTGGGGTTTAAGGAAGAAGAGAGAGAAGAGGAGACAGACTGCGGACACAGCTGAGAAGGAAGTGCTATAGATTTAATTCTCGACGATTCCCATCACTGCTGGGAAAGTCAATTCTAAAATATATAAAGCCATAGAAAATCCAAGAAATATTTGATTGTTGGTTTCGGAAGGTGCTTTTTCATTTACAATAAATAGTTTTAACTGATACCTGTGAATTCAGAATATAAAACTAAAGCTAAGAAACTATGTTTTGTTTCACTAGGCAATCTTTAGATCTTTATGAAGTTTTCCCATCTGGTCCCAATGTGGTACATATAATCCTGCTGCCCACTCCCCAGTGTACGCTAAATACTAGTCTAAAGGAAACCACACTTTCACCTCATTCTTTTTCTTATTCCCATATGTTGCTGTGGTTCAGGAAGAACGCCAATGTCTTGCTAAAAGTCATTTTGCTTTGTTGTAAGTTGCATAAACAGAGTAAACATAAAGTAGGTTTTGCCACAAAGTGACTGTTGGAAAGTCAGAACTATGATGAAGCTACATAGAGGTGGGCTGGGGTTGAACACTTTCTGTTCCTTTATTTCCTTCTTTGCTTTCTCTGTTTTCTGGTAGCGGTGATTCACACAAGTCATGGAGCCTATTATTACCTAACAGAAACACACCTACAATCTGAGTCTAGTTTGTCTATTACGGTCATCTGTCCAAACTCTGTGGATGCTGACATAGGTTTGCTCATTGAGTGTGTGGCAAATGGCCTTTTATCACCAACTTTCTAATCCCCGGATCTTTGACAAGTTCCATGATTAGAGGTCAAAGAAGCAGAATCCCCGTCTGAATTCTGGGATTAACTTTTCATTTATTAGGATGTAAAAATAACACAAAGTTGACTATGTTGTAAAACTTCTTTTTTCAGAGAAACAGTCACACGTCCTCCTTTTCCCCCAATACACTATTCCTTCAGAGTACATTTTATTTTAGGTGTCCTATACTTGCCATTGACACAGGTAAGTTTAATTAACTATCATCAGGCAGCAATTTCTATTATATAATGTGTTTCCAATTAAAAATTACCTACTTAATAGATGGTGCAGGGTATGATTTTTTTTTGTTATGATCCAAAGTTACGTGTAACCACTTATCTTTAGTTTAAATATGCATGACAAACGTGGGTTTACAAAAACTTTTAATGAATGGTACGACTTCAAATAAGAAACTACTTATTATAAGAAAATGGTATTTTCTAAATGCTCCAATATCTTCAGAATTCATTTTTTTAAGCCTTAGATAAACAGATATTCATGTGACAAATTACAGTCTTGGGTGACCTTATTGTTTCCAAGGAAAAATAGGATCAAACTAGGTCCACATGAGCTCCAAGGAGTACAGGGCACCATGAGACAGAAAACGAATATATGACAAAACTATTTTCCTTTTGTTTTTTAAACAATATTCTCAGCTTAAAACTTTTTAAGACAAGTGAAAGAAAAACACAATTGTAGAAGTGAAGCTTTAAAGCCTGTTTTATCATTTCACGTCCAGGAAGCCCGTACATCATTTCAAACGGTGGTTTCCAATGTCATGTAAGAATCCCTGAAGTCCCAAGATCTGTAAGTCGTGGGGCCCGAAAAGGTCACAACTATTTTCACAGAAAGACTAAATGTCATTTGCCATTGTCACTCTCATTCTCTTCTAAGTGTGCAGTAGAGTTCTCCACGGCCGTGATATCACAGCTCTGATGGTAACATCATAGGTCTGATGGTGACTGGGTCTTAGCTCTAATGGTTCATGGAATGCATGCCTGTGTGAGCTCGTATTTTACATTGTTCAGTTTTTATTTCTAATACTGTAACTATCTACGGAGACTACCGACTTAAAAATATTCTTTGGAATTCTCAATAATTTTTAATAGCATAAAAGCATCCCAAGGCACAAAAGCTTCAGAATTCCTGTTTTCAAAGATTGTGTCTACCAAATATTCATTACGATTAATTACTTCTCCCATTTTTAATAATCAAAGACACCATAAGCGCGCGTACACACACACCTGGTGTCTGCTCAGCAGAACATCTGGTTGTCTTAAGACCATCAGTGTTACAACACTAAGAGGAATAAATTTAAAACACAATTGACATGGTAGCAACTGAGGCTTACTCTGGGTAAAGGTCAAAATTCAAAGAACCATTTTCAAACCCTGGAAATATCTTCCAGTGTGATAATTAACCTCTGAGAACCCCTATTAAGTACAGGGGTTCCAAACTGGGACATTTAGGATATCGAACCAAGAGGAGAAACATCTGAATTAAAGTCACATTTTTAAAATCTTGTTTTCTTATTCCTGTCGATGTCTTTTTTTTCAAACATCAATACCAACAGTGACATCATGTTGCTTATGTGAAATCCTTCCATTAAATTGTAACAAAAGAAAGGAATTCTGAATAGAAGACTGCGAGCATGCCAAATGTCCTTGCGTACTCCTTCCCAAAATTAAACTGGTATTGCAAAGTGCACCTGGTCTGAAGGGTTGCACATCGTCCATTCCTACACCTTCGTGAGGACCAGGATTTTCCACTTCAATTCTCGTCTGAAAGGGTTAGGAAACAGGACGATTAGTAACTAATGGACACTTCATACAATTTCTAGTTAATAATTCAGGATAAAAATATTAGTGTTATCACCACCAAGAAAAGGACTTTTTGAAAAATATGTATTTAAGCAAACATTAGGTTCGTGCAAATGTAATTGCAGTTTTGCAATTTTTGTAAGCTTTTAAACTGCAATTACGTTTGTAGTGACCTAATACTTTGATAAGTGTACTTGATATAACTGCTAAATATTTCTAATGACAGATTTGATTTTTAGTGTTAAAACAAGATACTTGCTTGAAATGGTAAGAAACCTTGGTGTATGTCCAGTTGAGTCTAAACAGAACATTTTAGAACCTACTTCATCTAAATCAAGAAGAGCTTGGAAAAACCGAACTCTTGTTTGACAAAAATTTTGATAGAAAAAATGATTGAACAAAGTGGCAAAGTGATAAGAAAAACTTTTGATTAGATTATGTTTCAATAAATAATAGGGAAAATGTTATATATAGTTATGCAACTTTTCAAAAAAGTATAACAATTTCTAATCGGGGAAAAATAAGAACATTTATTTATTATAACCATCTAAAATGTACCAGACACTTACTATGCACATTTTATTTCTTTCCCACACAAAACAACAAATACAAAAATGGTTTGATGATGGTTACCCCACTTCCTGCTTCCTGGCCATTCCAAGACATTAGAATAAAATATGAACAGATGTGATCCATTGTTATCTCTGTCCAGCAGGTTTTGCTTCTAGATCTTCACACGACTGGCTCCTTCTCATGCTTCACTTGGCAGTTTTTGTCACACTCAGAAAGATCTTTCCTGACCCCCGAAATTCCACTCCCACTCCCATTCCAACTACAACCATGCCCCCCCACGACAATATTCTCTAACCCAGCATTCTCCATCCTCTTTAAATGAAGCACTTATAGTGCCTTATGATGGACTGTTGTTCACTTGTTTTTCTGCACCTACAACTACAGCTGAACCCCTGAACTTCTCCATTCAGTGTCTAACTGCCCAGCACACAGCTGGTGTCCAACTAGAAATTAACTCAAGGTGAAAACGTTGAGCTCGCACCAACAAAGCCTCAAGAACCGAAACACTACACATCTACAGGGTACCGCCAATCACAGTCTCCTGAAACTTAACATCCCCCAGATTAGAAATCCACATGCCCCTTCTAACTTTTCCACTCTGCTCTTGACACTACCGCCATTTGATTGTCCTACATGTTTACAAAAAGTGTCCCCGATATCTAGTAAGTCAGTACATCCCACTGTGATCATTGTGTTTTACATTCTATAGCTCCCTTTACAGTTTTAAAAGTGTTTTCACATTCGTTACCACATTTGTGCATTCCACATACCTGAAAGGTAGTCATTAGTACCATTATGACGAATGAGGTCACTGACATCCGACAGGTTCAAAAGAAGTTTCCCCAAGATCCCATAGCTAGTAAGGGACCCATCCAGAATTCTAGTCTGTTCTGATCATCAAACACAGTGTACCAGTAGGCAGCAGTTGCCTATATCAGAAGATCACACTTTTCTTATATCTTTCCACAGCTGTCACCTCACATTAGCTCATCATTACATTGTACTTCTATTACTACAAGGACGGTTGCCATCAAGTTACTCAATGCATGATACTTTAAGTGAACAAGACAGTTGTTAGTATTAAAGCAGCGCTCAGCCGAATTGTTGTTAGTATAATCCAACGTATTATTAGTATTCACCATGCTCTTCCTTCCCAGCAAAAGTTCCTTGCAGATCTCTTTGACAATACTAATTAATAATACTTTGATGTCCCAGGCATTATCTTTTCAAGTTCCAAGTTATAAACAAACCCTGCGATCCAAATTCTTTCTTTCTGAAATTCATTAGGACATTTACACATGCACAAAACCCACAAGATCATGCATTTGGGCACAGTTCGAGCTGGAATAATTCTTTAGCTTTTAGGGAAACTTAACTTCAGAACCCAAACTGATTCCTTATGACTTGGAAACCTTTGTGTTTTATACTATAGTACACTGACTGCCTGAAGAGAAACTTGCAAGTTAGCAGAATTGTACTACGCTGTGTCATTATATTACACATAGCCAGTTTAATAATTACAGGCGAAACCATACAAATTGGTGTGTATGGGGAAATGTAGGGGTGAGAAAGTAAAGTCAAAGCATACCTTTTTCGTTTTCACATCACAGAATGGTGATATTTCAAATAATAACGATAATAATAAGAATAGTGAAAGACAGTACCTCAGAATGCCAAGGTGATTCTTCATCTTCCTCTTGTCCTAATCCTAATGATGACTTTCTAACTATAAAATGTAGTCACAGGTACATTAATGTGAACATATATTACTATGCATTTTGAATACACATTCAGTCATGAATATTTCCATAAAAGTAATAGCAGAAAAGAATTTCAGGGGGTTGAAGCATTTGCAAGAAGAAGCAGTTGTTAGTAGTGGGGACACTTTTGAAAAAAAGATAGAAAAAAAATGCTTAAAAGAAATAAATATCACATTTGGACCTACACATGTTAGATTTGTTTATAGCAGCACTTACGCTAGAAAGAATTCATAGACAGTCACTAAATTACCACTCATATTATTCTGCTGTGCTCCATCAGCACAAGTCAAATTACCATTGCTTGTTTGCTCTTGTGGAGCACTTTCAATAAGATCCACACCATTTTCTCCTTTTCCAGTTGCCGGTTTGGTTGCTTCTTTCTAATTAAAAAAAAAAGAAGGAAAAAGAAAAAACAACCCAACTTCAGAAAACACCATATTCGTTTACTCGTTCACTCACTCACTCAGTCCATCCATCGACAAGACAAAAGACTCTACTGTAGCCATCAAATCATAGGCACAGCCCCAGGGGAAGCTGGAAATATAAATGAGACTTTCTGTCCTACACGCTAGTACGAGTAGAGATGACATAACACATGAAAAAATAAGAGCAGAAAAGTACCGCTCTCCACTTCAACAGCCCACATGAGTCAGGTATCGTAAGGGCACAAGAGACAACAGTCAGTTGCACCAGGGAAGCTCAGCAGATGCGGCAAAGATAGGGCTGCATCTTGACAGTTATGCAAGGTGCTGAGGGAAGGCGTGACGGGGATTCCAGAAGGGCAGCGCGAGCAAAAGCCTGAGGATGAAAGAACATATTGCAAGTGAGGCCGCAAAGGAATGGGGTAAGCCTGGAACACTGAGAGTTGGATGGAGATACCACTGCAGTTTCAGAACCAAATCAAAGAAGGCACGTGTCATGCTAGCCTATGAATTTCACCCTCACGTAGTGGGGAGTCACTCAGTAAGCAGAGGTGTTGCATCGTCACAATTCTGTTTTAAGACAGTCACTCAGGCTGCACTTTATGATATTGAGGACCTCCGTTTCTTTCTGGTATCCTATCCATCATCCTGTCTTGCGTCACAGCGTAGGCGCTTCTCGGTGCCTCCAAACCCACAAAGGCAGCTACCAAGAGTAGGTCACTTTGTGGCTTCTATTAGGTGGCTCTGAGTTGGGCACTAGCAGCAGCTGACCTGGGCCTGCCCCACAGCCCCTCCCAAGAGGCCCCAAATCCAACACACCTGGTGATCAGCTTCAGCAACACCAGAACAACACCCAATTAGCTCCATAAATGACACGCCCAAGCAATGGACTGAGCAGACACCAGAGCCCTGCTATAGCCGATCTCACTCTGCGAGGTCAGCCCACATACATCAGCTCATGTACTGTAGTCACAGCCAGTCGTCCTGAGGGTCGATTCCACACACTGATGTGCCAAGAGCAATCAAGGCTCAAGTACAACAGGGGGGCACACACCACCCACACAAGCTTCTGGAGCACCTGGCTAAGGTGACCAGACTGTACCACTGGTCCCCACACAACACCTGTTATATGAGCCAATGCTGCCAAGAGGAGGCGAATTAGCAGATCTACATAATACATAGAAACAAACACAGAGAGGCAGTGAAAAAAGAAGAGAGAAAGAAACATTTCTCTAATGAAAGAATGGGATAAAACTAGAAAAAGAAGTAAACCAAATGGAGACAAGCAATCTACCAGAAACAGAGTTCAAAATACTAGTTATAAGGATGCTCGATGAAATTAGAAGAATAGATAAACTCAGTACAATTTCAACGAAGAGACAGGAAACATAAAAAGGACATAGAAATCATTAAAAAATGTCTGCAATGAAGAATACAGTATCTGAAATGAATAATTTATAGATGGAATCAGCACCACATTTGGTGAAGCAGAGGTTCAAATAGTGATTCGGTAGACAAGGTAGCAGAAAACACCCAATCAGAACAGAAAAAAAATGAATATAAGTAAAAGATAAATAAAGACAGAGAATACTTTAAGGGACCTCTGGGACAATATCAAGTATAACAACATTCGTAAGACTATCAAAAGGAGAAGAGAGAGAGAGAGAGAGCGAGAGCGAGAGCGAGAGAGAGAGAGAGAGAGAGAGAGAGAGAGAGAGGAATTGAAAACCTTTTGGATTACACAATGATGGAAAACTTTCCTGACCTGGAGAAGGAAATAGACACACAAGCGCAGGAAACACAAAGAGTTCCAAACAAAATGAACCCAAACAGGCCCACACGAAAACATATTATAATTAAAATGCCAAAGGGTAAGGACACAGAGAAGATATTAAAACCTTGAAGAGAAAAGTAGTTAGTCATGTACAATGGAGCTCCCATAAGACTGTCAGCTGATCTCTCAGCAGAAAATTTGCAGGCCAGAAGGGATTGGCAAATATTGAAAGTGATGAAAAGCAATGATCTTCGACTAAGAGTACTGTATCCAGCTAGGCTCTCATTTACAATCAATGGAGAGGTAAAGACTTTCCAGAGAAAAAGATGATGGAGTTCAACACTAACAAACCAGTATTACAAGAAATGTGACACGAAGAAGGAGGAGGAGGAAAAGGAGGAGGAAGAGGAGGAGGAGGAGGAGGAGGAGGAGGAGGAGGAGGGATGAAGAAGTAGAAGGAGAAGGAGAAGGAGACGAAAAAGGGAAGGGGAAGGGGAAGAAGGAGAAGGAGAAGAAGAAGAAGAAGAAGAAGAAGAAGAAGAAGAAGAAGAACAGAAAGAGGAGGAGAAGGAAGAGGATGAGGACGAAGAGGAGGAGAGGAAATATGAATAATAAAATGGCAATAATCACATGCCTATAAATAATTATTTAAATGTAAATAGGTTAAATGTTCCAGTGAAGACATAAGGTGGCTGAATGGATAGAACTACAAGACCCATAAATATGACATCAAACTTAAATTTTTTTGCACAGCAAGGGAAACCATCACAAAATGAAAACACGACCAGATGAATGGAGAAGAGATTTGCCAACGATATATTTGATAAAGGGTCGACATCCAAAACATGTAAGGAACTCATAAAATGCAACACCTTTAATAGACAAACAATGCAATTAAAAAATCAGAAAAGTACCTGAATAGACTTTTCTCCAAAGAGGTCACACAGACAGCCAAGAGACATACGAAAACATGCTCAGTGCCACTCATCATTAGAGCAATGCAAATTAAAAACACAATGAGTTATCACCTCACAACTGTCAGAATCGCCATCATCAATAAATCAACAAACAACAACTGTTGCTGAGGATGTGAAGGGAAGCCCCGCGCACTGTTGGTGAGACTGCAAACCCGGCCAGCCGCAATGGAAAACAATATGGAAGTTCCTCAAAAATTTGAAAATAGAACTACCACGTGGCACAGCAGCCCCACTTCTGGGTTTTTCTCCACAGAAATCCAAAACACTGATTTGAAAACATCTGTGCATCTGTATGGTCCTTGGCACATTATTTTCAATAGTCCAGATAAAGAAGCAACCGAAGTGTCCATCGTCTTGGATAAAGAAGAAGTGGTACATAGATACAACAACATACTACTTGGCTGTAACAAAGAATAGAATCTTACAAGCTGTGACAACGTGCGTGGACCTAGACGGTATCATTCAAAGTGAAATAAGTCAGACAGAGAAAGACAAATATCACATTATTTCACTTATTTGTGATATCTAAAAAAAAAAGTTGACATAGAAAAGAGAAACAAACTCATAAGTGCAGAGAACTAACTGATCGTTGCCCAGTTCGAGGATTGTTGGGGGAATGCTTGAAAAGGTAAAAGGATTAAGGAGTATAAATTGACAGATATAAAATAGTTATGAACATGTCAGTTACAGTACAAGGAATATAGTAAATAAGATTGTAATAACTAAGTATGCTGTCAGGGATACCAGATTAATCGGGGTACCAGTTTATACATTATATGAATGCCTAACCACTATGCTGTACACCTGAAGCTGACATAATATTCAATGTCAACTCTAACATAAATGAAAAACTTTACATTTAAAAAACAAAAAAATTTCTGAAATTTGGTATATTACTATATGGTTCTTAAGAATGTCTGCTTCTAAAATTGGTTATTATTTTATGCAAAACATGTACTCCTCAATTAGAGGAAGACATTTAAATATAGTCATAATGCAATGATTTAGAACATAGTGGAATCCCTTTACAATATGGGGTTTAAGAAAGAGGACTTGAATTCTAAATTGTCACAATTTCTACTATTATTTTAGCCTAAATTATGAACCCAGTATACCTGAAACTTATACAAAATATTATTCAATTTCAACTGAATATAACTAAAAAGCACAAGAAAACAAAATAGAGAAAACACTGGCTCCCAACAACTATATGATACCAAAATACAAAGTGTAACAAAAAAAGAAGTGTATGTTATATGCTATATAGTTTTAAAACTGAAAGGTACCAGGAAGATTACATGACTATGACAATATGTAATTGAATCCATCAAAGATTTCATTTAGGCACGAGTATTATGAAAGTCATGTTGGAATAATGTAAAAGATATATTAAGAATCCTAATACGTAACCAAATTGCATATCTCCATCACTGTGGGATACCTCCCAATATAATTGTCCTATCACTATATATTTCCCAGCCCCTTCTTTTTTACAGCTCCCATGTTCAATACTTCCTAAAGTTAAAAAAAAAAAAAAAGCCTCAAATGCTCACATGTTATAAAATGGTTCACGCTGACCAATTTTCCATTACAAACATAAAACAATGATAGGTGGACCACTACTAAATTTTACAAGTAAGTGCTACACAAAACTAAATTCAGAGCAAAAAAGTTAATTCCACAAAGGAGCATTTTACCTCGGTATCAACACTGAAGAGTCCATCAGTTGATATAGACGTTGAATCATTAGTGCCAGGTTTGCGGGTAAGACTTTAGGGTGAAGATACACAAAAAAATAAGTGAGTTCATTTCTTTACAAAACCAACAAAAAAAGTAAAAGGTCAGCTATTTGCATATTAAATGAAGTTTCTTGCTTGATTTAATTAAAATATGGACTCTGTTTTAGACAAGCTATTAGTTATCTATTTCTGCCTCTACCACTCCCAACTCATGCAATATTTAATGAAGATACACTCTAAGTTTCCATAACAAAGAATGACAGCCAATTTATTGTCAATGCCTGAGATTACTTTGCTTTCACCACAAGTCCTGAGGCTGAATTGAAAACCCAATTAATAGCTGATATTACTGGAACCTGAACTGGGACAAAACCGATGACCTAAATCAAGGTAGAAAGATACACTGTCCCTTCTCCATTGTCTGTCCCTGGTTCAAGGACTAATCTGTGTCAGTCTAAAATAGCAATCTTGGTTCTTTAACATAGAAAGCAGTTACTAAACTTACCCCATTCCTTCTTTTCACTCAAAAACACTACGGTGAGTTCCCTGAAGTGTTTATAATGTTTGCAAGTTACACGTACAAAAGTTCAAGAACAAATATGTATGTTTTTAGCCTTCCCACTCCCAGATCACTTGTCCTCACAGCGTCCTGGCAATCTCCAACCTTGAAAATTTTAGCCTACGAAGGCATAGACTCCTGAAACAAGAATGGGCTCAAATGACCCACAGTAGGAGTTCTCTATTTCCCTGTTCCTGGAAAATAAGCTAAATGGAGCCTCAGTCATCCACGCCCAACACAGGCATGTTACCACCTACCCAAGTCCATTACTGTTTTCACAATCAGTCCTCCCTCTGCCCAACACTCCATATATATGGGAAGGACATCAGCGCGTTGGGAAAAGAGGTGGAGGTGACGAGACACCTGCCTTGGGCCATAGATCTATGTAGTTCGGCAATCTCCAGTGCCTTAGGACTCGAGGGGACATAAGCCCACCTCCCTAAGTTGGGGTTCAGGTGGATGATACCACATTCTTATTTGCTATAAAGAGAATGTTTCCAGGGGCTCAGATACTTTAATATGTTTTCATAAATTCTTAAATTAGGCTGGTTCCTCCAATTCAAGAAACAGAAAAGCAGCAACCTGTACAGAATGTCCTTGAAAACCTTCTATTAATCTGCTTTTTCAGAAAACTACCAACATCCTTTGTCCTTCCTTCTTGTAATATCTCTTTAAATTGTCATAGCCTACTATTCTCATCTCTTTTCCCTTATCTGATCTCTATTCTAAAAGCCTTATTCCTATCCCAACCAGTATTGTTCCTTTTAAAACTTGGATTCCCTTGCTAATTCCAGTCTTATCCTCTTCCACTGCATTCACTAGACCTTTCCATTATTAAAACACTCACCTAAAGGACGTGTACTGGGCTTAGAAACCTACACTGAATCTCATTTCATCACTCACTGTACTCAAATAAGTCACAGAATCGCTTGGAGTTTCAAACTTTCCATGTGAATAACCACTTGACCAAAACATTCATGGCAGAATGAAGAACTGCTGGGTGTTTTGAATAATTAATTGCTAACATTCGTTAAAACCCTGGAATTCTATGTACTTTTGATTCCGTCTAGAAAAATGGAGAATACTTAGCTAGCAGAAGTGGAATAAAACAACAGATCAACAACAACAAAAACCCCTGAGAACAGCAGAGAAAAAGTATAAAATGAAGAAGACTCATGGAAGAAGGAAGAAAGACTTTAGGAAAAAAAAGAAAAAAAAACTTCCTAGAACAAGGGAAAGGTATCAGCCAGAAGGGAAACAAAGGCTGGGGATTCTGTAAGTAGAGAAATCAATTAGAAATACCCTCTCAATTTGTGCTGAATTAACACAACATGGTCTATACGTAGATGTTCTTCACTTACAGAACAAAGATTCGTCCCAAGAAGATACATCGCATTATACCTGAAAACACTTGCCTGATTAGGTCTTGCTTATGTACAGCCTGTGGTTCTGTGGCCACAGCTAACTGAGACCTGGCCTAAACACTGATGGTAAAAAGAAGGCTCTCGTGACTGCTGAAATTGTCAAGTACATTAAGACAAGAGCTTGGGCTAACTGGGCTTGGTAGGAAACTTCTAAATCAGCGTTAACACATCACTAAACGGGACTCTCTGAGTCCACCTGACTTGCACCTGAACCTTGAATCCACGCCAGCCCAGGCACTTCTCAGTACAGGCTGAGGGACAAGAGAACGGACTTGGAAGCCAAGCAGACTGAAGGTCACATCACAGGTCAGCCACTTGGTAACTATGGAACCAGGAGTCAATTAATACACGTCCCGGAACCACACTCGTCTAATGAATAAAAACTAGGCTGAACAGCACAGCTACTGTGCACAGCTACTGTGCACAGCTACTGTGCCGAGGACCTGAGACAACCAACGTTAGGCACATAGTATAGGGTCTCGCCCAGAGCAGAACACTCAGTAAAGGTTACTCGCTTCTCTCTGCACTCTCAGTTAACATGTGAGTTTGAAAAATCCATAAAAACCTACCTGCTTGAAGGGTCTCCTTCAGAACACTCATCCACTATTAAAGAAAAAATTCAAATACATTGTAAATTCACAATAGAAAAACACAGAACTTTAAAACTATCAGACTGAAGTTATGGAAAATATTTCTTTGGGACAACCCCTGAAGACTATAGTAAAGTGAATATTAATGATATGATTGGTAGGAAATTAATACATGAAGAACTTCTACTTCTTCTCCTATATGTGTGTGTGTGTGTGTGTGTGTGTGTGTGTATTCATATATACGTACACATAAACACACATATACAGGTACATATATGTGTGCATGAAAGTATATATTTATATCAAATGAAAGAAAAAAGAACGGGATGTGCAAAAATGGGATAGCTACAAGTCAAGTGCTACTTGCAATGATTGTAATCCTAACCAAACCCATCAGAGTGAACGAAAACGGTATCAGTAGTAAAATTATTGTCATAAACTAACAAGGGCAAATTTAAATAGCATGATTCTTCTGGACTTCTGTCATGAAGAGCAGTGGGAGACTTGTTTTGCTCGTACACAGTACCGCTTGTGCCGCTCTTCAGTCAAGGGTGTTCAGTTTAGGATGAAACACCCCGTCATTAGCAGCTTAGTCAAGAGGCAGTCTACTTTGCAGCGGCAAACACAGGAAACAGATGCTTTCTCGCCATCTCTCCAATTGCAGGGTAAGTATGAAAGACGTTGTGATTCCAGTTTTATCAAGTGTAACCTCTGAGATTGTTCCCTCCATTGCTAGAGAGTCTATCTTGTCCTACCTTATAGAGCAGGAAGGTCCAAAGAGTTATTGCTGTGCAGCAAGCAGCGGCGTGTGATGCCATTTTTGTCAGCCCTCCCCATAGTGGCAAATGTGTATAGATAGCGTGTTTTTTTAGCTTGTAAGTCATATGTCACCAGATTCTCAGCCAGTGAATAAGAGCAACCAAACAAAAACCCCCCGAAAGACAGAGAAGTTATCTTGAATAACTACATTCAATGACCCTGGAGTTTTAATTTTTTAAACATTCGAAAAGTTGGCCACTGTATGATTCCAACTATACGATATTCAGAAAAAAGCAAAACTAGAGAGGCAGTAAAAAAACAAGTGGTTTCCAGAGGTTGGGGAGAGGAGAGGGCTGAGGAAACGCCACAGAGGGTATCTAGGAGTGAATCTATTCTGTGTGATACTGGAAGGATGGAGACGTCCTTATACTTTTGTCAAACCCCACAGATTGTACAACAGCAAGAGTGAACTCTAATGTAAAGTGTGGGCTGTGAGTGGTAATGTTGAGTCAGTGCAGTTCATCGATCATCGTAAAAGTACCACTCGGGTGCAGGGTGTCAACAGTGAGGGAGGCTCTGTGTGTACAGGGACACGGGCTTTGAGGGGACTTTCTGTACTCTCCACTCAATTTTGCCCTGAACCTAAACCTGCTCTAATAACGAAGGCTTACTAATTAAAGAAAAAGAAAAAGTTTTCTACTGAACCTGCTATTAGCAGATATGAACACATTAATGCTATTTTCAAAACACAGTCACCTTGAAAATGAACATAAAGATCCAGTATCAGAATATGATTATTCACCCAACTGAATGAAGCATATGAAACTCCATAAAAAAAGCAAATCATGTTTGGAATACTTACACAAGAAAGTAACTGATAAATGTGAATGAACATCTCGCTGTATCATGGTGTATAGATGTAGTGCCAAGTGAATCAAAATGGAATCATCCCTACACTTAAAGGACAACTTTTATTCTAATTTTAAATCAGAAAGCATTATGCTGATTTTATTGAAAATCTATACTGAAACATTAATCACACAAAAAGATTATAATTGCCATGGTTATTGCCAGAGTAATGTATGTACAAAGATCTGTGAAATACTCACCAAAAGGCAAAAAAGTAACCAGCATTTCAATTTTTAATGGATGATACAACTGAAACCATTACCAAGGCGCGTCACCATATTACTTGCTGTTAATATTTTAAGCAACACCCAAAATTAAGTCAGGCCTATAACTGTTGTGCAGAAAAGATTTCACACAGCAGGCCTGACTGCTATCCTTTGAAAGTCCTACTTGGACGGCTGGCCCTTGGCTGGTGTCTGGAAACCTGCCTATGGGGAGGGTTCCCGCCATTCCCTAACTAAGTGTGGCTCACGGTGCCTGAACTGCTTGTACAAACAAGGTGGTTAATGCTGAACACTCGCTTTCCTTCTGGGAATCAGGAATGTTGGTACTTGCTAGGGGGACGCTGCCTATGTGACTGGCGTGCCATGAAAGCATTAGGCACTGAGTCTCATGAGACTGTGGTACCACTAGACAGCATTACACGGGTGGTGCCAGAATTTCACAGTGGAGGAATTAAGCACATCCTGCTAACTGCACAGGACATGAGTCTTGGAAACTTGCACCTGGTTCCCTCCAGACTCTGTCACATACACCTTTTCTCTCTGCTGATTTTGCTTTCACTGTAATAAATCACAGGTGTGAGCACTACTACAGGATGAGGCCTGTAAAGTGCTCTAGTGAATAACCAAACCTAACTGTGGTGTTAAGAACCTCTAATAAATTGCATTATATGAATTTTTCATTCTTTGGGTGGATGTTTTCTGCATGACTAAGGTCAGAAGGAGATTTTGCAGATTACCTGTCGATAAATTTGTTTTCCTTGATTCTTCTTTTGCAGATTCCTGTAGAGCTGGACATATTTGAATAAAGGCGTAAAGGGGATAAACGGAATGATGTCAGAAAATACTGTAAAACAAGCAACCGTCCTATTTTAATCAGAATAAAAAATAGAACATCCTAATGGCAACATCTTGAATCAGTTCCTAGAGAGAAAATGGAGAGATCTCATTGTCAATTTTCTGCAACTAGGCAGAAAACTGTTTTTATAATAGTTATGAATCGGTCAAGTCACTGGGATAATTACAGAAAAACATATAACTATCACTTGTAGTATAATAATGTGCACTGATTATAGAGTTCCTTTGGTGGCTAAGCTTCTTTATTTCTTATAAAACTAAAAACACAGCTCTCGTATGAAAAGGCAGTGGTTAACAGAATAAGTGAAAAATGGAACAAAAAGTGATATCCAACATGGAGGATGAGTTACCCATGGATGTACCAGGAAACTCAACGTTCAGAGAAAAAAGTGTCTTCCCTGTTGACCTGCTGCTCTTCTCTCTCCATCTGATAATGTCCTAGTCACTCTTCTCATGTCCCATTGAAATGCTAGTGCACAATCTGGAAACCTAGGAATGATCTGAGTTTCTCACTCCCCACTAACTTTTTACATGCAATCATCACTAATCCGTATTAACCATAACACTCTCCAGGCTCTACTTTCTTTTGCCACAGCCACTGCCCTAGTCAAACAGGGGCTCTGAGCAGATGGCTTTCGCTGGGGAAAAAAATGAAACACCACCGCCTGTTATTGTTACTTCCTAAATGAACAGGATTTCTTTTCAGCAAAACAAATGAGAAAGACATAAGCCAGCAAAGACCAACATATTAAATTGAATAAATTAACCTTCCTGACTTTTTTTTTCCATTCATAATGGATGGGTGAAAACATCACAGTGGACTGATACTAGTCCAAGGAAGTAAAAGCTTCCTTTGTCTGCCAGTTATTTTTAGGCGCTTTTCTTCAATCTATCCTCTATGCGAGGGGCCAGCAAACTGCAACCTGCCATCAGCTTCTGTAAGTAAAGCTTTACTGCAGCACAGTCTTGCCCATTCACGTGGCCCACGACTGCTTTCACACCATAATGGCAGATTTGAGTAGGTATGACGGAGACCATATGGCCTCAAATCAGGCCCTTTACAGAATAAGCTTGCTGGTCCCCGCTTTATACCACAACCAGAGTGTCCGAATGCCACCTCATCTTGTTCCTCGTCTGCTCAAAACTCTCCCATGATCCCTGCAGTAACCACTGCTGAGTCCCTGCCCACTTGCCATTTCTTCGTCTTCATTCTCCCTGGAGAACCACAACTCTGTGTGGATATTTCCTGTGCCAATACACAAAGAACATGGCCTCTCTCCAGCTCCACAAAGAAAAATGATTATACTGAGCTAATCAGTGACTGCTTTACCACTAACTGGTGTGGGAACCAGCCTGTGCCGTACCCCAGCCTGTAAATGTTAAGGGATCTACGGGCAGCCTCTCAGTTTTCTTCCTATTTAAAAGAATCACATAGCTGAACATCACTGATTATCAGGGAAACTCAAATCAAAACCACAGTGCAGCACCACCTCATAACTGTCAGGTGGCTATCATCAACATGGCCCCATATGACAAATGTCGGCAAGGAAGTGGAGGAAAGGGAAAACAGAGCCGGCACTGTTTTGGGATTTGTAAATTGTTATATTCACTGTGGGAAACAGTATGGAGATTCCTCAAAAAATTAAAACTAGAACTGCCATGAGACCCTGTAATTCTACTTCTGGGTATTTGTCCAAAGAAAACCAAAGCACTAATTTGAAAAGATATCTGCACCTCTATGTTCGCTGCAGCAGTCTATATAATAGCCAGGATACGGAAGCAACGTAGGTGACCTTCGAGAGATGAATGGATGAAAAGGATTTGATATGTGTGTCTGTGGGGGGGGTGTGGACAGTAATATTATAACTGATATTAGAATAATTAACTCATCCATAATATAACTGATATAATAATAACTCATCCACAAAAGATGAAATCTTGCCCTTTGCAACAACATGGAAGTTCTTAGAGGTATTATGTGAAGTGAAAGAAGACAGAGAAAGACAAATACCTTATCATCTCATTTATATGTGGTACCTAAAAAAGCAGAACAAACAAACCAGAAACAGACCCATAGCTACTATGAAGCAACTTGATTGTTCCCAGGTGAGAGGGAGTTGAAGCGATGAATGAAAAAGAAAGTGAAAGAGAAGTACAAACTGCCAGTGATGAAACATCTAAGCCACAGGGAGGTAGTTAACAGCACAGGGAAAATATCAATAATATTGCAGTCACTTTGAAGGGTGATAGATGCTTACAGACATATTGTGGTGATCACCTCGCAAGGCATATCAATGTCAAATCACTATGTTGTACACCTGAACTGGTATAATGTTGTATGCCAACTATATATTAATAAAACATAAAAAGACAATAGAAACACCTACAGAAACGCAGTCCTTCAGACTTTGGATATGGTAATGTGAGAATATGATGCTTGGAGCCATTGCTAATTAACCAGCAGGCAAATGAGACTTAAACAAAACACTGACGACCTCACAACTGAAACAGGGACAACATCAGGGATCCTGATGGCATCACAGACCCACCAAAACCATCCTGGTTCCTCCTGTTGCAACCACTGCTAATTAGGTCACCTATTACCTGCAGCTAAAACATTCTAACTGATATATTTCCCATGGCCTGCAGGATAAGAGCTACTCCTTTCTCTAGAACTAAAGACTTTCCTAAGCTTCCCTTACCTAGGTATTCACCACCTTCTCAACCATTCCCACAGCACGCTTTTTATAGCATCAAAACTGAACTGCTCGTAAATCCTGCAGAGTTCACTGTGTATCTTAGCCTATGTCTGCAGTTCCTTCTGCCAAACCTGTACTCTTGGTTATTGGTTCCCCTGCCCAACATGGTCCTTCTGCCTCTTTATCTGGACAACTCCCACTCACGCTGCATACTTCCCTTAAATCCTACCCAGATTTTTATAACCGAAATCGTCATCATGGACATCAAGTGTCTGGCCCACGAGGTCTGAACAATTAGGTTCACGAACTCATCCTAGAAAAAGTGCTGCATACCTCACTGCTGAAGATCACTATGGTCACCTTTGAAGTACACCCCTTGGGAAGCTCTGCACCAACGCTAGCACCTAGTCTACTCTGTGAAGCAATTTTGGAACTCTTTACCTAGAATGGCCATCAGAGCTGTTGTCGTATTACCCTTGATATCCTGAATGTCATCAAAATGTGTTCCTTTTAGTATTTCCTTTATCTTCAGGTAAAGAAGGAAGTCATTGGGGGCCAGATCAGGTGAGTAGGGTGGTTGTGTCAATACAGTTATTTGTTTACTGGCTAAAACCTCTCTCACAGATGGTGCCATGTGAGCTGATGCAATGCCATCATGCAACAGCCATGAATAGAGGGCCAAATGTTGAGGTTGTTTTCTTCTAACATTTAATGGGTTTGCTCTGCTTCTCACAGGCAGCCAATGATGTTGACTCACAATTCGATGAATTTTTGCAATGCTTTCCTCAGTTCTGGTCGTTACTGGCCACCGTGACGTCTCTTCATCAGTGACACAATCTTTCCCCTCAGAAAAATGTTTAATCCATTTGTACACGGCCGTTTTCTTCATGACATTATCTCCATGAACCTGGACTAACATACTATCCCTGATTTCACTTCCACTCTTGCCAAGTGTAGCACGAAATTTAATGTTTGGTCATAGCTCTAATTCAAGCTCAGAGAGCCTCGCAATGCACACAAAAACATGCAACAACAATAATGAGTGCCACTCAGCGAGACACTGCCACACATCTACATGAACGCAACTATGAGACACCGGTATACCAAGGTTATGAAACCTTACTGAGCTGTTTGTACAGTGCTGCCAATGTAAGTGCACGGTGGCAAGTTCTCGAACTTAAATGTCAGATCTCATACTACACACCCAATGAAAAACAGTAATGATAATGATGAGCTCTCAGTGGGCCCTGGCACCTAGTAAGCACTGTGTAAAGTACAGTAAATAATAGAAATGACAATGATAAGAACAAGCTCTTGGAGGGTAGGGACGTGGTTTTAAAACGCTTGTCTTCTGCAACATCAAAATGACACTTAGTACCTAAAAGACACCTGAAGGTTACATAGCAAACGGCTGCAGAGGCAAATAAATAAGTGAATGAAAACATTGCCCTTGAAAATTCTGTTTGAAGAAACTAAGAAATAAACCAGGGACAGCTCTAAAGTATTAGGGGCACAATAAGGACAAATTCCGTTTCATCTGTGTGTTTCCTATAACTTGCAAAACCACCGACACAAGCGCTTTGATAGAGGTCCACTAAGTTAAAGGGGTCCTCGGACATTTCAGATTGCACAATGCACAAGGTGCCACATCCAGTGAGTAAATAGCGTTTTTGTCATTGTGAAACTTTTCTGTACTTTTATTATAATTGTTAGAGTCCTAAGTTAGGCTATGGGAACATTTATTATGATTATCTTTTGACTAATGGCTACGGAGCATCTTGTTCTAGAGAAATTACACTGTCATGGCAACTATCCAACTAACAGAAGAAAACATCTTCTTCTAATGAGGTCAACACGTCTCACTCTGTTTTGACTTATGAGGAAAAAAGGTGATAATAGTGAGACCTTGGTGGCATATCCACATGGAAAATAACCATGCTTCTCAACAAGGCACAGCTTTACTGACTTGTAATAGGAGATACCTTTCAAAAACAGTCTCACTGCCCTTCCTTCACACTGGCTAAGTTTTGCAGTTCTTATTGTTTGCCATTTGTTTATGGGACTAGGAAGGTATTGTGGAGCTCCCAGTGTGAGTTACATTACGGTGAGACAAACCACTATGTAGTAACAAGAATTCATTCACTACATGTAATCCATTTGCTGGAAAATTTAAACAAATTTTCATGTTTACAACAAGTCCAACTTGTTGCAAGGTGATGATACAAGAAACATACAACATAGTAACTTAAAAATCGTTTTTCTTATTGACACAAATATCATATGGAATTGTAGAGGTCATGACTAGATCAATGAGTTTCTTTTCACACAATACTCTCTCAGATTTTAAATTACCTACAATTAACTTTTATAATAATTCTGAATGCTAGACTATTAAGAAAAACATTAACTAAGAAAGAAACAATATACATGCAATATACACATTTTTTAACAGCTCTTTCAATAGCAAAACTTTCTTAGTCTTACTGTATGTCTGGTAGGACCACAAAGAATACTTCACCATTAGGAGTCTTACCTCGACTGTTCTTGTCAGAAGATTTTTTGCATGTTTCTCTTTTAAAATCAGAAATTAGTTTGGCGTTGCTATGTATAAAAGAGGTGATAATATTACTGTCTTAATACTGACACGAAAACATTTATCAAAACATGGATTTCTCAGAGTATTTCAGGTAATGTCTGAGTTAATATAAAAACTTGAATTATCCCATACGCTTCACTTTTGTAAGTTCTAAAGGCAAACAAATAAACAAAAACTCATAGACATAGACAACAGTTCAGTGGTTATGAGAGTAAGGGGAAGAGAGGATAGTAGAAAAGGGTAAAGGGGGTCAAATACATGGTGACAGAAGGAGAACTGACTCTGGGTGGTCAAAACACAATGTGATGTATAGAAAATATATTAAAGAATTGTACATTTGAAACCTATGTAATTTTGCTAATCATTGTGACCCCTACAAATTTAAGTTAAAAAAAAAAAAAAAAACATGGTAAGTTGTACAAAATTTTTCTTAAGCATGTGATTAAAGAAGACAAAAAAGCAAGGTGAACCAGTCATGTTGAGGGCAGTATAGCTCAGTCAGTTAGTTAGAGTTAGCAGGGGCAAGTGTCGTGAACTCAGAAATCCTAGTTCCATAGTCCACAAGATCCATTTTCGGAGACGTCACTGCTGTTTGGCTCAGAGTTCTCTCTACAAACCAAGCATCTCACTGCCTTATTGTACAGGTTGTCAGAGGATCAAACAGATAATACAGCAAAATGGTAAGCCAATGGAATAAGTTTTTTTGAGCTTTAGATTTGACATTATTTTGCAATTCCAAATAAACCTAATGTGTGCTTTTCATACGTTCTAGCTAACATTCAAATGTTGCAGTTTACAGAAAATGTTTTCAATTTTGGTTATTAGCTACTCTTTCTTTGTGGTTTGTAATTCAGTACATCTCAGCTATTATATAATTTGTAATTAAATGCATTTAGAAATATTTTCCCTCAATAAGTCAGATAACATAATTGCCCCCTATTATCGTAGCTAATCACACCAGTGGCAGAAAACTTATAGAAGCCTAGATCTGGCTTGGACTACTTCTGTCTCATGTTTACCTCCTGAAACTCTGAACTATCAGAACTTTCCAACCTTCCTAGGCATCCGCAGTTGACTTGGAAGATATAACACATGCACACTCATGAGGCATGGAAGGGGTGCAGCTATTCTAACACCAAGTAACCTCCTTTAGATCCAGAGCTTTCTGTGTACTGGCTTCCATGTCAGGCACAACTTTAAATATTCTGAAACCTGAGGCAGAGTCAAGTCACTTGAGAGATTTTCATTATTTTGGAAAACAGATCACTGAGCCTCATCTCAACTAAGGAATCGCAGGCAAGTTAGTGCCTACTACTCTGGGAAAGGCGTTATGGGACCTTCCAGGACCTAAGGAAAGATACTCCATGGGACAGCAAGTGGCCTTGGGGTACAGATCTGGTAACAAAGGAGAAAGGAAAGTCTGATCTTTTCCTGCAGCATTACTGGCACCTCTCTGACAGCTCAGAACGTTGCAACTAACATGTGCTAGCAGAGGACACAACAAGACACTCAAAAGGGTAAGTCATCACGAGGTCTGGGCTGAGATGTGGGCCCCGCATAGGTTTTCAGTGTTGGGGAAGGGTGTGTGTGGCTAAAGCTAGAAGTCCAAGCTCCCGCGACAGGGTGCTGGTGCTCTGGAATAGGGGCTGAGAATGTAAGCAAGCCCATGTGTGTCGAGTAAAAAATATCATCACTTGGAATTCCAAGTGTGGGAAACCATGAACACCGAGGACTCGGGATCAGCAAGGGCACCTGGGAGCACAGGTAGTCATGACCACAGGACCCGTTTCTATAGCAACCGTGCAGCAACACAATCAATGGAAGCCAATGAATGACCAGAATGACCTTCCTTCCCTCTCCATCTGACTTGTGAAAGAGGATGGTCCCCCTTGGCCTTAGGGAACACTTTGGCTTCTTGAAAAATTCAAGGGGGGAGCACAGCCGATAGCCTCCATAAAGTAGAGAATTTCCTGCTAAACTGTACATTTTACACCCCCAAATAACTAGTTGGAAAAGTCAGAGAAGAAACATTATTGGTACCTGACACACAGGGGTTATGCTTGGGATGAAATGGAGAACGTTGGGATCCCTAAAGATAAAGGTCTTCAAAGTTGTGTGATAAGGAATCTGTCCCTTTGCTACGTCTTACACGTCTGACCGGTTGTTTGGTTTCTGGCTGAGGATGTCTACTAACTCACTGCCATTCCCCCACTGCCTGAGCCCAGTTATGAAGTCTCACCTGTTACCTAAGAAGTAACAGTTAAAGTGTTTTGAAGCTCAGTTTGGTGATAACTAGCATTTCAATGTAAACACTTACGCCTCAAAACCTCTAATAATCCCATGGTCTTCTGCAGTCCATCCAATGCAATCTCGAGCAAAGACATCAACACCTGCCTGAAGCAGAAGCACGACTGTATTTGAGGATGCATACTTTACAGCAAGTATGAGGGCCGTTCTGAAATAACAGAGAGATCACTTCACCCTTAGGAACTTTAAGTTATGTAAACAGCACCAGTGATAGTCTTTACTGAGTTCAATATATTGCTTGTCTGTATAGAATCGACCATTTACACGCTTAAGAGTTCATCTTTTAAATTATGTCCAAGGCTACAATCAAGGAACAAAAGAACACACAAACAAAAAAGCCTCTTGCCCCACTTAGGTACCACCTAGAAGTTGCTAATTTAAAGTTCTTTAATAGACAAGTAACTCTGCTGAGGTCACTTATCTGAAGGAGGTGAAGATTTCAATCAAGAATTCCTGTTTCTTCCTAGTCTTATATATGGTGCATCCAAAGTCAGCCAGAAGTCACGTAAGTTAAAGCTACTTGGCAGGCTCAAAACAATAATATTAGTAATAATTCTAGTAATTTTGTCATCGTTCAGTTAATGGTGCTCATAGCATGTGCCGGGCACTGAATCACATGCCAGGTCATGACCCACGACCATCCTTGAAGGAGATATTATTTCCCTCGTTTCCACATCGGGAAACATGTGTGGTGATGACAGTAACGTTCCTATGGTCACACACGTGACACGTAGGAAAGCTGAGCATTGAACCCAGTCCTGAATGAACTGAAAGCCCATCTCTTTTCTTATCACCCATCCATGGCTTGTCTTCATTAAAGAAAAAGTTTATTCGGTTAAATACCAATTAAAAATAGAAAACAAACAACATCAAAATAGACTAGAAATGAAGAAGGATAAAAACTGAGGACTGTCTGGTAGTAGTAATTCACAGTCGCTTAGGGAAAACCCTACAACATCACCATTCCTTGAAGAAAACAATGTAAAGCAGAGTCATCCGAACAACAAATCAACTCCTATTTACATTTAATGTGTATCTTTTAATGAAAACTGAATACACAGTAGAGGTTAAAAAAAATGTCAGAGAGACTAAATCTAATATTGCATCAGAAACTAAGTTAGAGTCCATACTATACAAAACTAGTAACATTACTGTGAAAACCCTTTAGCTAATATAATACCACGTGACCAAAAACTACAATGACAAATGACATCAGTCGATATCATAAATGAATATGAATCCTGCAGGATATGCTTCTTCTGTTCACCAGTCAGAATAATTGCTTTTCTTCCTAAATGATGACGTGCTGATATTGATAACTTTGTAATTATAGAATAATTGTCTTCTTATTAATTTAATCTTTGTGACTTGAGTGACTGTTACCACTCTAAAACAATACTAAGTTTTTTTTAAAAAAGAACAAACAACTGTACCTTTTCCACTTATCAACTGCATGGATGTTTGCATGTCTCTCGAGTAAAAATTCCACCATTTTCTGGCTGTTCTTATGCACAGCAACTAAAAGTGGTGTAAAATCAAACTGTAAAACAGAGAAAACAATTTATAGTTTAAAAAACTACATAGTTCTAAATTGAATTTGAAAACTCATAAAAGATCCTCTAAACTTGAACATACACTAGAGAAAGTAAATACAAAGTAGCCCTCTGTGCTGTCATCTGCGGCTCTTCCCTTTAAAATACCCTCCTCCTTCCTCTCCAACAGATGAACTTCACCTCACTCTCCAGAGCTCCCTTCAAACACTGACAGTCCTGGTTCCAAGAATCTGTGCTCCTATCACAGTCTCTATCACACTAGACTGCAGTTATTTTATCGTTCCCCATCTGAATCCGGAGCTTTCTGAGGGCAGGGGCTATTCTTCACCCCTGTATCTCCAAGCTCGAAAACATAGACACAAATGCTTTAAGTCGTTTTATTGAATTGATAACCTAAATAACTATTTCTGGGGTAGTGTTTGTTACATTGTATTCCAAAGAATATGTACTTTACCAGAAATCATTTACTGTGCCCCAGTAGGAAGATTCCAGAAAGATCACCTGTGTTTGAGAAGTATTATAAAACTGTGCTCTATATGCCCATTACTAAAGAAGTGTTTCAGGCTGCTTAATCCCGATCTGACAATACTTTTCTGTGGCAAACGTTAACGTCTGAAACATCATAGAATATTAGGGATACAATTTGGAGAGTTTTCCAACAGAGGTGAAGGTTTTCTGCAGCTTATACAAACTTGCTTGCTTCTCTTCTATCAGTGTTCTCAGTATCCCAAATGTCAACTTCAGGCTCTCCTGCTCCAAAAGGGTCACTAAGGAAATGGATTCTAAATTAAAAAGAGTTAGGCTTCAAATGATCTTTGATTGCTTATCACTAAATGGTCCATGGGTTTTCTCCAATTGTGAGACAATAAGTTTTTATCTTAGCTGTTGATAAACTCAATATGAAATTGCATTTCAGTTACAATGATAATCTTGGGACCCCAATGCCTACCTACTTTTTGAAAAAATCTGTTTTTATTTTGGTTCTAGTTTAATTTCTATTTAAAATTATTGTATAACTCACGCAAAATATAAATCAGAAATAAAATATCATGGCTTCTCAGTTAACGTTTTAATACTGATCTACATGGATTATTTTTAGCATAACGAAAGCGACTAAACCACTTGCATGTTTAAGGAACTATGTTGAGGAGGAAGGTGGAATACTGTCTGGAATATGCGTAACATCTACAATTATACCCATAAGACTTAAAGACATTTCAATGGGTATGATTATTTATAGGACGTATAATGAAAAAGACGGTCTTTTTAATTTATTTTTATTTTTTTAAAGAAAAACAACTTAGGAATTCCAGCTTGAAAAACTCACTATCATTCTAAGGAGATTAATATAAAATACATATAATAAACCAATATAGAATGTCTTGAAAATCTTGAAATGTTTATCAAAATATTCTGTAAAAGAGGAATCGCACACTCCAGTGCTTCCGGAGGCAAAGAAGGTGACCCAAATAAGTGAAGAACCCCGGTGGGGACAGCAGCACACTAGAGAACACATGTCTCATAAAGAGGCACAGCCTCGCCACAGGACACCCAACTGTAGTCGGGAGTCAAGGGGACCAGGCTGGATTCTTTAAGAGAAGCTTGACATCCTTATTTCTTCATGAGTCTCCAAAACTTTCCATGTTGACTCAACATACGTAGGGAAAGTAAATATCTAGGAGCCACAATTAGTCTATAGCCATTTGGCATTTCATATTTGCTGTTTCCAAATGCTTGTGTCTAATGCGAATATTTGCATGTAAAATCTTTCCGGTTTTTAGTATCATATGCTTCATTAAAAAATGGGGCCCCAACATGCAATACAAGTGTCACTGAGACTCATACCCACTTCAAGAATTTTTCCAACTCTTATTCAAAGCACTATCTATTTTTATTTACTTTTTATAGATTGTTAATCCAATGGATAATTACACTATAGGACTCCTGACACTACATTAGTAACACTTCCCATCTGTATTAGTACTAACTTCATGGGATTTGATCTTTAAACCTACCATCGTGATTATGCCACGGTTGTATGAATGTCACAGACATACTGAGAGAGTTTATCACACACTTTGGATCATTGCAGCATCATTTACGGTGGCCAAGGAATGGAAACAACCGAAATGTCCTTCAACAGATGACTGGATAAAGAAGATGTAGTATGTATACACAATGGAATATTACTCTACCATGGAAAAATGAAATGCTGCCATTTGGGGCAACACAGATCAGATAGATCATGAGATTATTATGCTATGTGACATAAATGAGACAAAAAAAAGTCGGGACCATATGATTTCACTCATATGTGAGATATGAAACTGAAAGCAACAGATGAACAAGACAAAGAACCAAAACTCATAGACACAGACAACAGTTTTGTGGTTACCAGAGGGTGAGGTGGGACAGTGGATAGTAGAGGAGGGTTCGGGGATAGTAGTAGAGTCAAATATATGGTGAAGGCAGGAGAACTGACTCTGGGTGGTGAACACATAATATGACATATAGATGACGCATTATAAAAATGTACACTTGAAACCTATTTAAATACAATAACCATTGTCATCCCAACAAATTTAATTAAAAAACAAAGAAAACTGGAGATTTACAGAACAACAGGGAAAAAAGTAGGTTCACAATTTCCTATTACTGCAGGAAAACCCTGCTTGCAGTAAGCATTTGTTGATCTCACAACCTGAGCACAAACAAACATGCAAAATTCTTAAAGGGCCCGATTCAACGCATCAGGGGACCACCCATCAGCAAATTTCTCAAGAATCCCTGAGCACCAGTGAATGACTGATGGCTGAAAGGGAAAACGTGTTCTTCTTTAAGCCAGTAGATACTGCCATTGATATTTCCTTCCACTTCTCGAGCCCAGAGGTACAGACAGTTCAAAAGTCAGGCGAAGAGTGTTGGGAAGGAGAGAGCCGAAGGAAAATCACCTCTCATACGCCACCTCTTCCAGAGATTTCTTAAGTATTTGAGATCTGCGATTTGATATGCTGCACTAGTAGTTCTTAACCAAGAGTTGTATCAGAATCTCAGGGAAGTCTTTCTAAATGACACATGTCCAGGCCTTATTAGCTTTACTCAGTCAAAACCTTCAGGGAAGAGCCTAGCTTGTAAGTGGCTGTAAATGTTTTGAAAGTTCCTAGGGTGGGTGTGGTTCGCCAGCACAAGTCTAGCCGAGAACTCGTCCAGTAGACGATCACTTCGGTCTCTTCTCTCGCCTATGTCGCCAATTTCCTCTGACATTGAGGATTAGGCCAAATAAAAGTGGAAGAGGCATGTCACTTATGAAAACCACACTTAATTTCCTGGGTAGGAGTGGCAACGGGATTAATAAACTCAAAATGCAACTTGATTTCCTTATTGCTAAACTCCTTACTTCTCATGGGACGTCTAGACTTCACAGCAGAGTTTAGACTCTTACCGAGGAGGCTCTTCCTGCCAGAACAGGATGATACGTCACTTAATTATCTGTCCTTCCCTCGTTTCCCACTTAATTGCCACCTGTTCACTGCAATCTGGTGGATTCGGAGCCTTCCTCGTTGTGGTCTCAGGGAAGTTTACAACTCACTGACTCTCTCCCCCAAAGTAAGGATTGTTATCCCCCAACACTTAAGAGGACCTTGACTGAGCATATAAACTGAAGGAAAACTAAAATAAAAAACAACAACCTCATTTTAATAATTAAATTAATTGGGGTGACATTGGTTAGTAAAATTATGTTGGTTGCAAGTGTCATTTCTATAATACATCATCTGTGTATTGTACTGTGTGTTCACTATCAGAGTCAGTTCTCCTTCCATCACCATATATTTGACCCCCTTTTCTCTCTTCTTCCGACCCCTCCCCCCTTTACCCTCCGGTAAATATTGTACAGTTGTCTATGTCCATGAGTTTTTGAAAAACCTCTTCTTGTTATTTCCGCTCAAAAGTCAAATTTCCAAATTGCCCTGCATATTTCGGATTGTTATTTCCTTTCCATTTCCTTTTTCCCTCTTAGGCTTTGGCCAATGAGAGCTAAATCGCTTTATATAAATCACTTGTTTATAAATAGCAACTTGTCAACAGCAGGAAGATTTCTATGACATTGTAAAATGCCTTTGCTTGTTGGAGTTTTAAGGTAATGCCGATTTCAAAGACAAATTTTGCTTTCCTGCATTGTTTTGCCTTAATTGGAAAACAACTCGAACGTGAAAAAAACACTTAAAAAAGGAAGTGTTGCCTGTAACCAGTTGTGTTTTCACAACTAATTTGTCGTAAGTGCATAAAGGAGAGCTGCACCCTCTACTGCTACTTTAGAGGTATCATCATGTAAAGTGAAATTTCAGAAAATTAAGTTCCAACTGTTTGCATTCAGGGAACGCTTGAGCTTCCAAAGATGTAAAATTGACTCTTCCTGTGTCAACCAAGGGCGTTCCTGCCGGGTGGCAGTGGCCAGACGTGATGTATGTCCAGGAACAAAAAGGGGTGAACGCGTCCCCATCACCTGCTCCCTCTGTACACCTACAACCCGCCCAGCGTCTCCACGAGGCTGAGCAGGAGCCCCACTCCGAGGTGGAGACCCCAAGGGGGCCGTGGCTGGCAGAGTGGCTACGAGCACAGACGCATGCCCTTGCTGGATGTCCAGACGTGACTGGCCCTCTTGCCCCAATCTTCAGAACCCCCGAGGCCTGGGCTGCTCAGGGCCTGTGTCCTGCTGCTTCCCCTCCCCACCTGCACACCCCCAGCTCCCCAGCGGGACCCAGGTTCCACTCCTCCACCCACCCACCCCCAGGAGCACCCATCTCCTAGGCCCTGCCCTGCAGCAGCCACCCCCACATACTTCCCTTCCCCCAGGCCTTCAGTCCTTGGTGGGCTCTGAGCCTGGCACCCACTCCTATGCAGTAACAGGACTGTTACAGGACAGAGCTGGGCCCTTTCTGTGGACACCCCATTTCCCCTGCCTGACTTGGCTTTGGACTTGATTCTATGGCGACAGGGCCCGATGTACAGCATGCAGTATATATCGACTAGAAATAAAATGCTTGTGGCTGAAACACATGTATTACAAGTATTGTGTAAATACAGTCTGTGGATCTATACCTCATTGGTTGCTTCCATATCTGCCTGGTATTGCAGCAGCTGTTCAGCTATCGCAGTGTTGTGCCCCATGGCCGCGTAGTGGAGAGCCGTGTTGCTACGGAAGTCCTTCATATTTGGGTCCGCTCCATGTTTTAGTAGGATTGTTGCACACTGCTCTTCCTGGCACTCCACGGCCTGTCAGGATTACGTCATTAAATAAACGGTAAATTTGGGGAATTCAAAGTAAGCATTCCACAAGTTTCCACCATTTGTTATAGTTAATTAAGATACATTCATTCTTATTCTAAATACTGAAATCAAATCCATCTCCTGTTGACAGAGCAGGCTACCACATACCTTCATTAGAGCCGTCCTGTTTTTGTTGTCACCGAAATTCATCTGGCATTTTTTCTCTGCTAGAAGAGTCACCACTTCCGGATGGCCAAAGGCGCAGGCCAAATGGAGAGCAGTCCTGTAAGGGTGAGAGGACATTTAGGACATTACAGGGCACTGTCTCAAACATGCAGTTCTGCACGCAATTGTAAACATGACGCACTACTCCAATGCCTTCAAACCCAACATGGAGTTTTCTTCTGCACAAAGGACAATATTCACGAGCTCTTGTTACTCGCCACACTAATGAAAGAGCAGCCTGTGTGACTACAGAGAGCATGACGTGGGGAATCAGCTCAACTCGGGTTTGCTCCTAATTGAACTACCACTTATTAGCTGTCCCTTAGCCTTTGTGTGCCTCCCTTTCCTCATCAACAAAAGGGGCATAAAAACAGTAGTTAACATCACAGGACACTGTTGTTGGCTTAAATGGGAATCTATGCAAAGTGTTTACTTAGCTTCCTAGCACAAAACACACAGCTCAATAACTGTTTGGTAATATTATCAGAACTATTACCATCACTACTACTTTACAAGACAACATTTCAATTAAGTAAAATGATATCATTCTACCCACTTTGCAGCCATATTTTAAGGAGTAAGAAAGAACACTGCACTGCACTGGTTCTAAGATGCTTCTTTTTTCATATTTTAACACCTCTCACCCTGGAAGGTAATGTATAGTTCAGAACGCCTTGAAAGTATAGTTGGCAGCATTTAAATAATTTCTTACTGGTACTTACGAGAACGGGCATCCTACCTCCCGTGGTGCCCGACGTGAAGTGAAATAATGGAAACACACCAGACCTTCCGCAGTTCTCGTCATAAGTTGGCATCTAAGTAAATGTTCATTCTTAAGAACCTCATGGGGAAAGAGGACTAAAATCACAAAGTAATTCTTGTTTTGATTTTCAAGAAACTTGAAGCCAAAGGAGACTCAGGATTCAAGTGACTAGGGATGGCTCATTTCATTGACTGTTTAGATTCATAGATTATATGAAAATCGGATGATTTCCAATGATCAATATTCATATTTAATACTATTGTACACTAGCTAAACAGCAAGTTTAGTCACTGTTCACAATGTCCTAACTGTAGAAATCCTTTTGTTTGAAATGAGGGAGGAAAAGCTTCAATTGAGATTAGGTACTAATACTTCCATTTACAATTTTTTATTTTGCTCCTTCTAGGCAAGATAAAGTTTTTAAGGATGAAAAGGGCCTGAGAGACAGATTCTGAGAGTCCTGAGTAGACTGTGTCTGCTGCGTAACAGTTATTCAGGGTATATTTGATGAATGAATGGATTGGAAGAATGGATAACTAGAGCTGGAGAGTTCAATATTTTTAAACACAATTTTTATAGTAAAGCGGTACTTCTGCAATAGTAATGATCACTTATATGTGCTATTGTTGATTTCCATAAAGACAGAACCAAAATGATTAATCAAAAATTATTTAATATTATAGGTAATGAAGCTCTATATAATAAAAAAAAAGTAAGTGTATTTACAACTATACATATATGAACTTCTACAGGCACAGATAAAAAGACTGCCTTTACTTCTGAAGAGGCTAAAAGTTGCCAGAAAATACCAATCGTTAAAAAAACAAAAATGAAATGTAGAAAACAGACATTGTTTTAATCTATTTTAGTTGTTTACAAGATTCTTATTTCTGGGAATAATGAAATATTACCTGGGATTACTTTATTAATAATAAACTGTTACTAGAATTTCTGTATATGTTCAGTGTAGACATCAGATTTTTTAAAAAGGAAAATGTCACAGTACAAATACTCAGATATCAAGTTTGCACATATTTTTGGCTAAAATAACATCACAGTCTGTGTGTGTGTATAATCAAAGGAATGCTTTTCTCCTTTTCCGATCTACCAAAGTACATCTTTGCACGTACACATGTACGTATTTTCCATACCACCTTCAACTGTCTCAGGTAATTCCATCCTACGGATGCACTGCAATTTATTTACGAAATCCGTTGATGTGAGTTCTTCACAATACATTGATATTGTAAGCAGTGCTGAGAAAAACAAATTGTATGTGATTTATCTAATTATTTCATAAAGATATTTTAGTACTTGGAATTGATGGGTAAAGGGAATATACATTTTTAAATGTGGTACTTATCACCAAACTGCCTGTTTGAAAAGTCAGAAGCAACTTAAATTTGAAGCAGCAGTACAAATACCATGGCTCTTCGTTTTCTCACCCTTTGAGGATGGAAAAGGTTTTTCATTTTTCTTTCAACTTTAATTCCTTTATTTTACCTGGGACACTAAATATTGGTCACTGAAAGATACACAGAAAGAACTTGGTCCAATTCAAAATTCGAGTGCTTTTTTTTTGTTGTTTTCAGAGACTTCGCTATAAAACAAAGATACACTTTTTCTCTGATATACGTATGCCGTACATAATTTGGAAGTACATTTTCTTTTAATTTATTATTTTCTGATATACAGAGACTTTTCATTTCTTATATTGCTCAACCAACCTTCTGAACTCTTGCTTTTGAAGTCTTTGCCAACATAAAAAGTCTATAAATAGGCATTTCTGTTTTCTTCTGGTACTTTCCCCATTTCATATATTTATAATTTTTAATCTATAGTACATCTGGAACTTATTTTTGTGATATGAAAATCTAACGAATTTCCCCCAAATAATTAACAGGTATTTCTCCATCATTCACGAGGAATTCATCTTTTCTACTAACGTGAAATGTCACCACTATCCAGCTCTAGCATCTGACATATATTAGGGTGTTTGGGCATTTTCTGCTATATTCCAATCATTTATCTCTCTTTTCAGCTCTTAGTAAGGAAATTGTGGCAATAGAGCGCCTGTTGACACCTAGAAGGGCAATTCTTTGTCTACTGTACCAAATACAAAATGATCCTTAATTTTATCACTCCAATCAAAGAGACTACATGTGCAGCCCAAAACTTTTAAAACCCTGCGAGTTTAGTCGGCTTATGTAAAACATAACTAGAGGCAGAGCACAGACGGTGAGAAAACAAGTGTTCCTAGACTGACCACAGCATCTGCCACTGGAAGCTTCCCTTCTAAGGCCCCTCAATAGACACCACACATACCTGGGTGTGCACTGATGTAAAACGGACACTGGGTTTTAGCTGAACTTTTAGCCCACAAGTTGCTCTATTATGGGAATTCGTTTTCTCATTATGCACTTTTCTATAGTATTTAACAATATGGTCTCAAACTGTGCACATCAAAACTAAAATGCTGTATATACTTCTTTTCATCTCTATTATTGATATTTAGTTACATTTCTTTAAAATTGTCAGTAAAGTGCTTTATAAGGGGAATTATGAGTGACGGGTCCTTGAGATTTTGTTCCTGGTGCTCACAAAGTCGGCCTGGGCACTGGCCCCCAGGTAAGGTCCCACCCGCGAGGGAACCCAGCACAGCCCTGGGTGACAGGAGAGCTGAGCTCCACCTGGATGAGCCGGGCGGGTGAGCCCCTCTCCCAGGTCCCCCAGCCTCCTCCAGGCCCGCCCGTGGCCACTGGCCTCGCAGTCCTTCTCACCTCTTCTTCCTGTCTCTGTCATTCAACCTCTCTGGATGGAGCGAGAGAAGCCTCTGCACTTCTGATACGTCGCCCCTGTAGGCAGCTTTGTGGATTTCTTGGAGGTCTCTGCCTCGGATGCGGCACCTGGACTCCAAGGAGATGCCATCTCCAGTCTCAGGCTGCCGGCCAACATCACCGCTCTGTGGTCTCTTTCTGAAAACCGAGCGGGACCTGACCTTCGGAGGCCTGAAGCCAAAAAGCTTCTTCATGGCCAAGCCTAAGGGCTTCAGAACCTCCTCGGCACTTCTTACGCTTTTTTTCTCCCGAGCCCAACCAACAGCAGACTCTAGAGCAACCAACTCCCTGTCGCCACAATATCCCAGCAGCGAGGTAGGCAGTTTGGAATCTCTCAGCCCAGAATGGCTGTAACCAAGCAACGGTGCACGGGTCAGAGGCTGACGTCATTGTGCATGCGCACAGAAGCCCGGTGGCCAAGGTCAGGGGCACCCAGAGCTCACGTGCAAGGCCCAGGCGTCGCAAGTTTCAGAGATTGCTCGTGGGCAGCGCTGAGTTCCATTCAGTCCTTGGTGGGCGTTGGCCCAGTCTTTTGCTGGGTCGTATGAGCAAAACGTAATAGGAAAATTCATTTCCTGAATTAAGAAAGCAGACATGTAACAGGCAGAGAACTTGGGGGAAGCAAAAAAACAAAAAACAAAAAAAAACTTTACCCTAAATCTGAAATCTATTAATTTCGATGTATAAAATAGAAAAGTATTTAAAAGCTTGATTCCCAGAGATAGCTCTTTTGCATTTTGAAATGTTTTATTTTCAACCTCAGTATCTATCACCTTAGATCAAATAAGCTACTTAAAAAATTGGAGTATACTTCGTACTTATCCACTTTTTGAATAAGGCCTGTGAAACTAGAAATCTCTCTTTTCAGTATATATGTTAAGAGAGAAAGGATATTTGCTCCTTTTGCTTCAGGATTTCACCAATTTCTTCAGTCTTGAATGGCCAGAAAAGATCCACCTTTCCAATCCTTTAGTGGGTACTATAGTCATTTGTCAATTTATGACAACTGGACCAGTATTATAGCCGATCTTTGATTTTCAAACACTTTTTTAAAAACCCACCTTAAATTTGTCACTTAAATCCTTCTATTGTCTTTCCAAAGGCGAGTTTGCATTAGGTTAATGTGTACAATGATTTTGCCAATATTTGAGTATTTAATCATCTTTTTGTCCTTATAAAACTGAGTGGGAAATATAAAAATGAATTTACCAATACCCAGAAGCATAGATCATACAGACATAATACAATTATTAAACTTAGACATGATTAGACATTCTAAGAAACATCCTTACGTCAAGTGAAACAAATTAAAGAAAATATGTAAATCATTAGAAATAAGTCATGGAAGATTATAGCTGAAAATTGAGGATAAACCAGTAATAGCTTTGACAACTTTCTTAGGATGAAACCCTTACATTATAACACGTTAAGGCTACTATTAAGTTTTTGTGCTTTTAAGTTGCATATACATTTGAACCTAAAATGCTATGAACTAGTAATCACTTCTCCTTAATCACTACGTAAGTTTGACATCTAGTGGAAAAAGTATCTACTATTTTTCTAATCTACCATTTCAGAAGGAAAGAGTCCAATTTTAGCTGTTGCATTTTTCTGAGTTTTCAGAAATAGATTCCAGCAGACAAAGACTGTTTCTGATGCTCGGGAGAATATTTTGGCCCTTTGTCACAAGCACTGAGTGCAAGTTTTCGGTAGTGCTTCTATACATCATGTGCCTCCTAAGTAGTGTACATAGCTGTTTCCAAGTGCAGACATTTTTCCATCTTTGAAACTTAGCAAGTTACGATTCTACATGACAAAATATTTCACTCTAGATGAAGAGTATTTTTCAGATTTTATACGTTATGCTTGAATGGAGTATTATTTTCCTTGTACTTCCAATGTGCATTATTATGCAAAAGCTCAACTTACATTTTCTTTCAATCTGGGGCTTTGCTGTGCATTCTTTTAGAGGTGTATTTTGATGAACTAAAGTTTGTAAAGTTTTGAAATCCCGTTTTTCTCCTCTTTCTCCTCCTTCTCCATCTTCTCCTCCTCTTCCCCTTCGTTCTCCATTTTTGGTTAGAGCTCTCTGTGTCTTCTCTAAGAAAATTTTGCCTTTTCCAAGATTACAAAAAAATTCATCCCTGTGCTGTTCTCTAAATAGATACCGTGTTTCCCTGAAAATAAGACCTAGCTGGACAATCAGTTGTAATGCGTCATTAGGAGCAAAAATTAATATAAGACCCAGTCTTATGTTACTGTAATGTAAGACAGGGTCTTATATAACATAATGTAATATACTATAATACCCAGTCTTGTATCAATTTTTGCTCCAAAACATGCAATAGAGCTGGTTGTCCGGCTAGGTCTAATTTTGGGTGAAACACGGTAGTTTTGTTTTTCCATTTGATCCATAAACTTGTGTTTGTCAGGAAGTATGCCAAGAGATTCATTTTCTTTCCATAATAGTTGTCTGGTTTTTCCAGCATCATTAGTAAAAAGACTATCCTTTCCCTAATTAATTTGGATTAACTTGGCACCTCTGTCAAAGAATCAGTTGACAATTTATGTGTGGCTTTTTTCTGATCATTGATCTTATTATCTGTACTAAAGCCAATACCACACTGCCTTGATTATTAAAGCTGTACAGTAATTCTTGAAATTAGGTGGTGTAAGTTGTCCAACATTTTTTTTCTTTTCCAAATTGTTTTTGCTACTCTAGGTCTTTAGATTTAAATATTCATTTTAGAATCACCTGTCAATTTATCCAAAAACAAAAACAACAACAACAACAACAACAACAACAGAGAGACAGAGAGAGAGAGAGAGAAAGCCTTCTGGGATCATGACTAGCTTATGGTGAATCTACAGATCAATTTGGAAAATAGATATTTTAGCAATATGGATTCTTCCATCTGTGAACAGAGTCTATGTGTGTATTGATTTATGTCCTTAATTGGTCTCAAGAACATCTTATAGTTTTAGGCATATTTACGTCCAAGTATTGTTCATTTTATGGTGTTTTGAATAATACTAATTTTAGATTCGTTTTCCATGTTATTCTAGTACATAAAACACAATTGATTTTGGTAAACTTACCTTATATAGTGTAACTTGATTACATTCATTTATTAGTTCTTGCAGATTTTAGTAATATATCTATACACCTAGGGAAGTGCACGTAAAAGCCATTTTATTTCTTCTGATATAATCTTTATTTCTTACTTGTCGTATTATATTGGTTTAAAACATCCAGAAAAAACGTGGGAAAACATACTAAGTGCAGGATCACTGCCTTGTTCCCAACTCTGTGGGAAAGAGTATAATAATTACCTGGAGGCATTTCATAGCGGTTTCTATCAGGTTGTGAAAGATCCTCTCTACTCTGAGTAAGCCGAGATGCTCTATCGTGAATAGATACTGAATTGTGTCATACAATGTTCATCCATCTTTTAAGATTATCATGCCATTTCTTACTTTAATATAAGTCTCTTTATGTTGAATGACTTCTTAACATGACACCAATGTTGCATTCCTAGGCTGACTCACATTTGATCATGTCTTATGATTATTTTCAATATTGCTCTGTTCTGTGACTCTTTTGTCAATATTTGTTCCAGTGATCATGGGAGATATGGGTCTGCACTTCCATTTACTTGTAACATCTTTCTCAAGTTTTCATATCAGGGTTCTGTTGCCTTCAGGAAATGAGCTGGTCAATAATCCTCCTATTTTCTGAAATTTATGACGTATAACTTATATCATTTCTTCATTTTTCCCTTCAATATTTGCAGAATTCACCAGTGAAGTCATGGGGCCTTCGGTTTTTCTGGGAAGGCTTTGTATTTCGAATTCATTTTCTTTAACAAATGTAAGACCATTCAGATGCCGTGTTTCTTACTGGGTCACTTTAGCTATGTCTTATCTTACAAGGAATTTACCCATATTCGTAAGTGGCCATTAATTATTTCTTTAGCATCATTTTAAAGCTCCCAGTGATGTCTCCTGTGCAATTCTTGATATTGATCATGTGTATCACATCCTTTTATGTCTTGCTCAAGGGTTACTGATGACATCATATTTTTCCAAGAACCAAATTTTGGCTTTCTGAATTTTCTTTATGCTTTCTCCATTCACTAATTCATTGATTTCTTCTCTTTATTGCTTCTTGTTTTCTACTTGGACTTTAATTTTCTTTCCATTTTCAAGCTTTTTAATGTGGTAGTTCAAGCCATGGATTTAAACATTTATTCTTTTCTCTGAAAGCTTTTAATGTTATACATTTTGTTTTTGTTTTTTTCTTGTTTTTTTTTTTTTTAATTTTATTTTATTAAATTTATTGGGGTGACAATTGTTAGTAAAATTACATAGATTACAGGTGTACAATTCTGTATGACATCATCTATAAATCCCATTGTGTGTTCATCACCCAGAGTCAGTTCTCCTTCCATCACCATATATTCGATCCCCCTTACCCTCATCTCCCACCCCCCACCCCCCACCTCTCTTACCCTCTGGCAACCACTAAACTATTGTCTGTGTCTATGAGTTTCTGTTTCTCATTTGTTTGTCTTGTTCATTTGTTGTTTTTGGTTTATATACCACATATCAGTGAAATCACATGGTTCTCTGCTTTTTCTGTCTGACTTGTTTCGCTCAGCATTACTCTCTCAAGATCCATCCATGTTGTCACAAATGTTCCTATATCATCTTTTCTTACTGCAGAATAGTATTCCATTGTGTATATATACCACAACTTCTTTACCCATTCATCTATCGAAGAACATTTCGGTTGTTTCCATGTCTTGGCAACCGTAAACAAAGCTGCAATGAACATTGGAGCATACGTGTCTTTATCTCTAAATGTTTTCAGATTTTTGAAGTAGATACCCAGGAGAGGGATTGCTGGGTCATATGGCAATTCTATTCGTAATTTTTTGAGGAACCTCCACACCACCTCCCATAACGGCTGCACCAGTCTGCATTCCCACCAACAGTGTATGAGGGTACCTTTTTCTCCACAGCCTCTCCAACACTTGTTACTATTTGTCTTATTGATGATAGCCATTCTGACTGGGGTGAGGTGCTATCTCATTGTGGTTTTGATTTGCATTTCTCTGATGATTAGTGATGTTGAGCATTTTTTCATATGTCTATTTGCCATTTGTATGTCCTCTTTGGAGAAATGTCTCTTCAAGTCCTCTGCCCATTTTCCAATTGGGTCTTTTTTTGTTGTTGTTGTTGAGCTGCATGAGTTCCTTGTATATTCTGGATATTAGCCCCTTATCGGAGGCACTGTATGCAAAAATCTTCTCCCATTCCGTTGGTGGCCTCTTTATTTTGTCGATGGTTTCTTTTGCTGTGCAGAAGCTTTTAAGTTTCACATAGTCCCATTCGTTTATTTTAGCTTTTACTTCCATTGCCTTTGGAGTCAAGTTCATAAAATGCTCTTTGAACCCAAGGTCCATAAGTTTAGTACCTAAGTTTTCTTCTATGCAGTTTATTGTGTCAGGTCTTATGCTTAAGTCTTTGATCCATTTTGAATTAACTTTGGTACACGGTGACAGACAGCAGTCCAGTTTCATTCTTTTGCACGTGGCTATCCAATTCTCCCAGCACCATTTATTGAAGAGGCTGTCTTTGCTCCATTGTATGTTTTTAGCTTCTTTGTCAAAAATTATCTGTCCATATTTATGTGGTTTTATTTCTGGGTTCTCAATTCTATTCTATTGCTCTATGTGTCTGTTTTTCTGCCAATACCATGCTGTTTTGATTATTGTAGCCCTGATTAACAAAACCAGAAACGTAAAAGGGGAAGTTATCACGGACACCACAGAAATACAAAGGATCATCCAAGAATACTATGAAGGACTATATGCCACCAATTCAACAACCTAGAATAAATGGACAAGTTCTTAGAAACATACAGCCTTCCAAGGGTGAACCATGAAGAACTGGAAAATCTAAACAGACCGATCACCAGTAACGAAATGGAATCAGTCATCCAAAACCTTCCCAAAAGCAAAAGTCTGGGACCAGATGGCTTCACTAGTGAATTCTACCAAACCTTCAAAGAGGATCTAATACCAATCTTGCACAAACTCTTCCAAAAAATTGAAGAAGAGACAGTACACCCTAACTCATTCTATGAGGCCAACATTACCCTGATACCAAACCTGGTAAGGACAGCACAAAAAAAGAAAACTACAGACCAATATCTCTGATGAATACCGATGCAAAAATCCTAAATAAAATTCTAGCAAATCGAATACAACAATGCATTAAAAAGATTATTCATCACGACCAATTGGGGTTCATCCCCGGGGCACAAGGATGGTTCAACACATGCAAATCCATCAATGTGATACATCACATTAACAAAATAAAGGACAAAAATCATATGATCATATCAATTGATGCAGAAAAAGCATTTGACAAGATACAACATCCATTTATGATGATTAAAACACTTAATAAAATGAGTATAGAAGGAAAATAACTTAACATAATAAAGGCATTATATGACAAGCCCTCGGCTAATCTTATAATTAATGGAGAAAAACTGAAGCCCTTTGCTCTACGTTCAGGAACACGACAGGGATGTCCCCTATCACTCTGCTTTTCAACGTAGTGTTGGAAGTCCTTGCCAGAGCAATCAGGCAAGAGAAAGAAATAAAAGTCATCCAAATTGGGAATGAAGAAGTTAAATTATCACTCTTTGCAGATGACATGATGCTATATATAGAAAACCCTAAAGACTCCACCAAAAAGCTATTAGAATCAATCAACGAATACAGTCAAGTTGCCGGCTATAAAATCAACACACAAAAGTCCATTGCCTTCCTATATACTAACAATGAAATCTCAGAAAAAGAAATACAAAAAACAATTCCTTTTGCAATTGCAGCAAAAAGAATAAAATACCTAGGAATAAACTTAACCAAGGATGTGAAAGACCTATATGCTGAAAACTATAAGACATTTTTGAAAGAAACTGAAGAAGACACAAAGAAATGGAAAGACATTCCGTGCTCATGGATTGGAAGAATCAACATAGTTAAAATGGCCATATTACCCAAAGCAATATACAGATTCCATGCAATCCCCATCAAAATCCCAATGGCATATTTTAAAGAAATAGAACAAAAAATCATCAGATTTGTTTGGAACCACAAAAGACCCCGAATAGCCAAAGCAATCTTAAGGAAAAAGAACAAAAATGGAGGTATCACACTTCCTGACTTTGGCCTGTACTACAGGGCTACAATAATCAAAACTGCATGGTATTGGCAGAAAAACAGACACATACACCAATGGAATAGAATTGAGAACCCAGAAATAAAACCACATAAATATGGACAGATAATTTTTGACAAAGAAGCAAAAAACATACAATGGATAAAATGTGGCCTCTTCAATAAATGGTGCTGGCAGAGTTGGAAAGCCACATGCAAAAGAATGAAACTGGACTGCTATCTGTCACCATGTACCAAAATTAATTCAAAATGGATCAAAGACTTAAGCATAAGACCTAACACAATAAACTCCATAGAAGAAAACATAGGTACTAAACTTATGGACCTTGGGTTCAAAGAGCATTGTATGTATTTGACTCCAAAGGCATTGGAAGTGAAAGCTAAAATAAATGAATGGGACTATATGAAACTTAAAAGCTTCTGCACAGCAGAAGAAACCATCAACAAAATAAAGAGTCAACCAACTGAATGGGAGAAGATTTTTGCAAACAGTGCCTCCGATAAGGGGCTAATATCCAAAATATACAAGGAACTCATGAAACTCAACAACAAAAAAACAAACAACCCAGTTGAAAAATGGGCAGAGGAACTGAAGAGACATTTCTCCAAAGAGGACATACAATGGCAAACAGACATATGAAAAAATGCTCAACATCACTAATCATCAGAGAAATGCAAATCAAAACCACAATGAGATATCACATCACCCCAGTCAGAATGGCTATCATCAACAAGACAAATAGTAACAAGTGTTGGAGAGGCTGTGGAGAAAAAGGAACCCTCATATACTGTTGGTGGGAATGCAGACTGGTGCAGCCGTTATGGAAGGCAGTGTGGAGGTTTCACAGAAAATTACGAATAGAATTACCATATGACCCAGCAATCCCTCTCCTGGGTCTCTACCCCCAAAATCTGAAAACATTTATACATAAAGACACGTGTGTTCCAATGTTCATTGCAGCTTTGTTTACGGTGGCCAAGACATGGAAACAACCAAAATGTCCTTCGATAGATGAATGGATGAAGAAGTTGTGGTATATGTACGCAATGGAATTCTATTTGGTGGTAAGAAAAGATGATATAGGAACATTTGTGACAACATGGATGGACCTTGAGAGTATAATGCTAAGCGAAATAAGTCAGACAGAAAAAGCAGAGAACCATGTGATCTCACTGCTATGTGGTATATAAACCAAAAACAACAAAAGAACAAGACAAACAAATGAGAAACAAAAATCCATAGACACAGACAATAGTTTAGTGGTTACCAGAGGGTAAGGGGGGTGAGGGTTGGGAGATGAGGGTAAAGGGGATCAAATATATGGTGATGGAAGGAGAACTGACTCTGGCTGGTGAACACACAGTGGGATTTATAGATGATGTATTACAGAATTATACACCTGAAATCTATGTAATTTCACCAATGATTTTCACCCCAATAAATTAAAAAAATGTATATACTTTTTATAAATATATTGGAGACACTATGTTAAGGGGCTCTGTTGCTGTTTAAAAGAAAGCAACCACATAATAACGGTTACCTGTAGTGTATGCTATATTTAGTATATGGCCAATCAAGGGTAGTGTCATGTATATGAATGACACTGACACATTTGTTTTATAAAGCTTGTCTCCGGAGCTCTCACTGAAAAGAGAAGCTAGGACAGGAAGGCTATATTTCCAAGAAACAGAACAGCTAATATAATAGGCTATGATTCATGCAATTAATGAATCTGGTACTATCATTCTATGGATATGAGATCTTTCTATTAGTACATATCATAGAAAATATATGCAAGTTTTTACACTCATAATTATGGATAATGTAAATAAGGGCTCTTTTTTTCTCTCTCTTTCTTTGCCTTTTTTACCTATATACACTTCAGACTGTATTTGTATGAAAATGTCTTAGTAAGTTTTGTTAAATAGTTATATTTTCATTATATAAGACCTCTTACATTTTGCATCTTTCTGATATTTACCTAATATTTAAAAATGTAGTGTCCTGGAATGAAATAAATAAAAAATGATAAAATGTGTCATGTAGACAACTACTCTCTCTCTAGACATGGCCATAAATTATTTCCAGTAGAAGAAATTTTTTTTTAAGACAACTGTGTAAAGGTGGTCCATACTTATACCATATTATAAAAGTTATTCTGGCTAGAAAAATAAAGAAGACAGAGAAGCTTCAGGTTAAGCAATTTTCTTTCAAAGTTCTTAGGGATAAAAGGAAGGAACAATAGAAAGGAGGGAGAGAGAGAGGAGGGATTAAAGCAAGAGGAGAGAGAGAAAGGAGAAGAAAGAGTATAAGTGGAGTGAGTGGATAATGAAAGAGAAGGAAGAAGGAAGGAAAGAGGGAAAACAGAGGGAAAGAGGAGACAGAAAATAGAGAGGGAGGCAGAAGAGAGAGAGAATGATCTCAATCCATTCCTAACCCTCCCCTTCACAGTACATTCCGTGGCTAACTTTGAGAAACATTTCTTACGCTACAGTGGCCTCACCTTACATATTATAATTAGAAAGTGTTGGACTCTTAAGTGCCATTACAATATTATTTGGTTAGTATCAATTACTTTCCCTGAAAATTACAGTTTAGCTCCTATGACAGACACCTAAGATATGTTAGAGTTGGGGGAAAACAAATCACATGTCAAGGACTAACTGAAATCGATTACAGTGGAGGACCGAGGCAAGATAGGTGTGAAACCTGTATCTAGATGTGAAGAATAGGAACCCTTTCCTATAAAAATGTCTGACAGCTTGAGATCCGATCCAGCTTTCTTACAATTACTTAATGTGCCACAAATACACCAAACGGAGAGGAAAAAATGTGAAATAAACTTAATGGTTAAAAGTAGCTTCAGGGACAATCTCTATCTCAGAATTCCACAAGAAGCAACTCTACTCTTCTGAATACAGTAAACCAAGGAAAAACAGTTGGTATTACCATAAAATTATTAGAAATCTGTCACGCAAGGCGGACTGCGGGGTCTCTGCTCCTGCTCCCCACATAAGAACGCAGGACATGGTGAGGCCAAAAAGAAACACCCACGGAGCCATAGGTAGCGGAGTCATACTGCTATATACTCCCTGGCAGCTGGCTGGGAGAAACAGGATGCAGGAGCCACACTGTTTGCAACCCTCACTGCGCCCCTTGCAGGCTCAGCCACCATCTTCTTGCTAGCCCCATTTTCTGCTAGCAAAGCTACGGCAGTTATATCAGTGGCCAATAGATCAGCGGTTACAGCTGACGGCCAACTAGCCACAGCTGATGGCCATCCAATCACAGTTGATGGCCATTTACTACCTGAGCCAGCACCTTTCCACGTGAGGCCGAGAGCCTGGAAACGGCACTCCTGGATTTGTCCCCACACTCCACCCGTACAGGGTCTCGCCTCACAATCTACGTGACAAGCGTCTTCTACAAGGGGCCCTGTGCGAGGAGCCTGGAGATGAATGTAATATCTTGGACACAGCCAGGGTTTATCAGGGCACCACCAGTCCCCCAGGCACAGCCAGGGCTCGCAGGGCACTGCCACTCTCTCTGGGTACAGCCAGATTTCCTGGGCTCAGCCAGGGCTCTCTGGGCACAGCCAGACTTCCTGGGCTCAGCCAGGGCTCTCAGGGCACTGCCACTCTCTCTGGGTACAGCCAGACTTCCTGGGCTCAGCCAGGGCTCTCAGGGCACTGCCACTCTCTCTGGGCACAGCCAGACTTCCTGGGCTCAGCCAGGGCTCTCAGGGCACTGCCACTCTCTCTGGGTACAGCCAGACTTCCTGGGCTCAGCCAGGGCTCTCAGGGCACTGCCACTCTCTCTGGGCACAGCCAGACTTCCTGGGCTCAGCCAGGGCTCTCAGGGCACTGCCACTCTCTCTGGGCACAGCCAGACTTTCTGGGCTCAGCCAGGACTCTCAGGGCACTGCCACTCTCTCTGGGCCTCTCGGTACCGTGGTGGAACAACAGCGGCTCAAAGTCAAGGTGCTTACATATTCTCGATGGTGGCCGGTCAAGACACAAAAGCAAATATCCTCCAGTTCCACTACATGGTGGTATGTTCCCAAGCAAACAGTCAAGTGGTCCATTAAATTAGGGATGGAAGGCAATTCCCCATAGTCCGTAGTTATTTGCCAGGGCTGTCCTGGGGGTGAGGAACAACCTTGACCTCACCCTCATCTCCCACAGAGGACTCAGCAAGCCTTTCCTCCTGGGACAAGTCCTGCATCCGGGCTGCCTCAGTAAGCACTTCCCGGCCCACAGGGCCGCAACAAACTTTGCTTTCTCCAGCCTATTCTGGTTGGGGAACCGTCCACGTCTTCCCACCCCTCCACCGGGGTCCAGCTCTCCGGCAGCTACTCCTCCTGGTCTTTCTGAGACTGAGTGTTCATATGCACAAGCTGCTCCATCGCCCTTCAGAGAGCTTTGACTGGCACCATACCCTGCTTGCTGCGCCATTTGTCATGCGGGAGACCCTGCTCCCTGCGCCATTTATCGTGCAGGGTGTCATGCAGAGTGGCCTGCGGGAGATGCTGTCAACTACGCCTTGTGCCCTGAGAGCCCTGGGTGAGTCCAGGAAGTCTGGCTATGCCCAGAAGTACTGGTGGTGCCCTGAGAAACCCTGGCTGTGCCCAGGGAAACTAGTTGTACCCTTAGAAGCCCAGGCAGTCTGGCTGTGTCCAGAAGCACTGGTGGTGCCCTGAGAAACCCTGGCTGTGCCCAGAGAGCCTGGCTGTGTCCAGGATATTGCATTCACCTCCAGGTTCCTCGCACAGGGCCCCTCGCAGAAGACGCTTGTCACGTAGATTGTGAGGGCAAGAGCCTGTAGGTGTGGAGTGTGGGGGCAGAGCCCCAGAAAGTAGTTTCCAGGCTCTCGGCATCACATAGACAGGTGCTGGCTCAGGTCGTAAATGGCCATCAACTGTGACTGGATGGCCATCAGCTGTGGCTAGTTGGCCGTCAGCTGTAACCAGTGAGCCATTGGCCACTAATATAACTGCTGTGGCTACGCTAGCAGGAAATGGAGGCTAGCAAGAAGATGGCGGCTGAGCTAGCAAGAGCGGATTGCAGAGAGGCAGTTGCCGTCGGAGAGAATATAGTGATATGACTCCCCTACCTATCGCTCCGTAGGTGTTCCTTTTGGGCCTGGCCACATCCTGCGTTCTTATGTGGGGAGCGGGAGCAGAGATCCTGCCAGATGCCCCGCACAACACATGGCGTAGGCAGCAGAATCTCCCGCAGGCCACTCTGCATGACACCCCGCATGACAAATGGCGCAGCAAGCGGGGTATGGTGCCGGCCAAAGCTCTCTGAAGGGCGATGGAGCAGTTTGTGCATATGTACACCCAGTCTCAGAAAGACCAGGAGGAGTAGCTGCCAGAGAGCTGGACCCCGGTGGAGGGGTGGGAAGACGTGGACGGTTCCCCAACCAGCATAGGCCGGAGAAAGCAAAGTTCATTGCAGCCCTGGTGGCCGGGAAGTTCCTGCTCAGGCAGCCCGGATGCGGGACTTGTCCCAGGAGGAAAGGCTTGCTGAGTCCTCCGTGGGAGATGTGGGTGAGGTCAAGTTCGTCCCTCAACCCCAGGACAGCCCTGGCGAATGACAATGGACTATGGAGAATTGCCTTCCATCCCTAATTTAATGGACCGCTTGACTGTTTGCTTGGGAACATACCACCATATAGCGGAACTTGGGGATGTTTGCTTTTGTGTCTTGACAGGCCGCCATCAAGAATATGTAAGTGCCTTGACTGTGAGCCGCTGTTGTTCCACCAAGGTACCGAGAGACCCAGAGAGAGTGGCAGTGCCCTGAGAGCCCTGGCTGAGTCCAGGAAGTCTGGCTGTGCCCAGAGAGAGAGTGGCAGTGCCCTGAGAAACTCTAGCTGTGTCTGGGAAAACTAGTGGTACCCAAAGAAGCCCAGGAAGTCTGGCTCTGCCCAGAAGCACTGGTGGTGCCCTTTGAAACCCTGGCCAGCACGGTACCCTGAGAGGCCCAGTGAGAGTGGCAGTGCCCTGAGAGCCCTGGCTGAGTCCAGGAAGTCTGGCTATGCCCAGAAGTACTCATGGTGCCCTGACAAACCCTGTCTGTGCCTGGGTAAGCTAATTATACCCTATGAAGCCAAGGAAGTCTGGCTGTGCCCAGAAGCACTGGTGGTGCCCTGAGAAATCCTGGCTGTGCCCAGATAGCCTGGCTATGTCCAGGATATTGCATTCACCTCCAGGTTCCTCGCACAGAGCCCCTCACAGAAGACGCTTGTCACGTAGATTGTGAGGGCAAGAGCCTGTAGGTGTGGAGTGTGGGGGCAGAGCCCCAGAAAGTAGTTTCAAGGCTCTCGGCATCACATAGACAGGTGCTGGCTCAGGTCGTAAATGGCCATCAACTGTGATTGGATGGCCATCCGCTGTGGCTAGTTGGCCGTCAGCTGTAACCAGTGAGCCATTGGCCACTAATATAACTGCTGTGGCTACGCTAGCAGGAAATGGAGGCTAGCAAGAAGATGGCGGCTGAGCTAGCAAGAGCGGATTGCAGAGAGGCGGTTGCCATCGGAGAGAATATAGTGATATGACTCCCCTACCTATCGCTCCGTAGGTGTTCCTTTTGGGCCTGGCCACATCCTGCGTTCTTATGTGGGGAGCAAGAGCAGAGATCCCGCCGGATGCCCCGCACGACAGTTTTACTGTTTGTTTTTCGTTCGTGAATCAGGAGCAAAGTAATATTCAGAGACGGGGCTTTTTTAGGGCCAGGCCATTGGGGTTCATGCCCTGCCAAGTTTGCAATGGCCTATTTGTGCCGGGTGATCATGGAGACTTTTACTTTCTTTCTGAATCCCATGACCCCTGCAAACACTTTCCCTCTTAGGCAGCGTATTTTGACCTTGGTGACCACTGTAATTCCTGGCCACACTGACCCCGGGGAAGTGGTGGTTGTTACGTAGCCAGAGGCTGTGACACGTGCTGGTCTGTCCTGCTGGTGTTCGCTCAGGGTGCTTGGATGGCTACAGTTTTATTTTGAACTGCACTCCTGTTTCACAAGCTTCACAGTGTCTCTGCAGTCAGTGTGCCATCGGGCCCTAAGTAACAAGTGCAGCTGGGCGTGGACTCACTTATAAGGACAAGAGCATCTTGGTGGGATAATTATTTGCCGCTTTTAGAATCTGAATTTTCAAACAGGTGTGCTGGTCAGACATTTAGTGCAATAAATTCCATTTGTGGAGTTAACAATTAGAGTGTGTAAGTTAGCTTTAAACTGGGTGTACAGGTTGTTCACTTTTGGTGGTGTTTTGAAGCCAAATAACAAGCAAAGGGGGAAATCTATGGACAGGCCAACCCATGGATCCACATTGTTTATACACAGACTTTTAAGAGTCATTCCCCACTTTGTAGTTTCAAGTTGGCTCTGGATTTATTTAGATACACGCTGGTCTCGTTTGTAGACATCTGAAACCTACAGTTTGGCTTTGACCATAGAAGGGTAGTAGAATATTATTAACAACAAACAGAAAGATGGGCACTTTATTACAAAAATAAACCAAAAACAAAACATAGCACATTCTTGCTTTGAGGGAAGAAATCATTTCAGTGAAGCTGCAAGGGCCCGATGCCCCCAAAAGCAATTCACAAATCCTGCACCGGTAGCCTCATTCTCAAGGAATCAGCTCTTCTCTGGAGGACACATTAAAAGTGTGCTTCAACCTTGCTATAAGAATAGGTGCAATAGAATAATAACAGAATAAAGAAATTCAGGTTGATTTAGCTGGAGGAAGTGAAAGGTTTCCTCATGATAATGGTTGAAATTTGGAGGGTCAGACTCAATAGATGTGAGGGGGAATTGAACTCCATAGGTCAGGGGAGTGAGATGTGGGTGGTCTACCTGCTCTCACAGAGGGTTTCAGGAAAGGGGCGGTGCTCTCATTGTTACTAGATCAGAAAGGTGACTGGACCCCACCAGTTTAGAGGGAGGAAAGGCAGGATGCCAGCTGACTAGAGTGGTCCCTGAGAGGGTGTGTCTAAAAGCTGCAGAAAGACTCCCTAGGAAGACCAAGGAGGACCCTCCAATCAAATATTGGGACAGCAGTATGAATTGGTTACAGAATATCAGGGCAGGTTTGAAAGGGGAAGTTGAATCACATCAGTGTAAAAACTCAAAAACAAATTAGTGAGGGGCTGTTAAGGTGACCACGTATTGTATGCTGTACCCTGGGAAAACATGCCCAAGAAATCATGGTTAGGAGTCGTGGTAAGGCACAGAAAGGATGAGCTATATTGGAGGGAGGGTAGAAGGAAAGACCATATACTATCGACTGATTTTGTAATAGTCGTTGGTCTGATGGAAGGATCTCTTCTGGGAAGGATTATGTATCCCAGGAAAGTTGAATGTGGACAAGATTTGTTTAAACATCAGATGCCTTTGGCAGAAACCAAAGTTCCTGTTTTCACATATCTCACTATGGAAAACGGCATAAAACAAAATCTAGAGGAATATAAGTGTTAGGAAAACATCTAGGGCCAAAAAAGGGGAAAGAAAAAGTACTCAGAACCGGCAAAAAGCATAGCTCACTTGGTAAAGAAGGAAAGAACTCTGTGAGGTAGGGTAGTGAGCTAAGTCTTCCTGAAACTACTGGTAAACTAAAACAATAAAGGCATATAGCTTAAAGGACATAGCTGATAGAAGTGATACACAGAGCCAGTAACGTCCTACCTAAACCAGAGGAAAATACCTCTCTTGAGTAGTCATGACACAGACGGCCACTAGGGGCGCAGTTCATTTGAAGCAACTTGTTTCCGAACTTGCGGTGGTTCTCTCATTGAAACAATAATGGGGACAAAGTGGGCAGCAGAACATTCCCTGGGAAGCAGCTTTCCCAGATCCAAGCAATTCCATAGTGAGTGGCAGCAACCACAGTTGCTCAGGATCAAAATCACTGGTCCATGGGAGAGAGTGGAATCACGAGGTGGAGCCCACAGGCCACGCAGCATCAGAAGGCCAGAAAGAGGACACTCAATGCGCTAGTCAGAACTGACAGACTGAAAATGCTGAATGGAAAGAACTTCTCAGGACCTGATACCTGGAACTACTTCCACTGAAAATTCTAAGGAAAAAAAGGCAGGACTACCTTAAGTGACAACCTTGGGAAAGAGATGAGTGAATCTTAGCCTCTACCACATCCTGGTTCCATATATATAGAAAATCCCATAGTGTCTAATTTAACCTCTTATGGAAGGTTTCTTCTAATTACTTTTTAGAAATTGGGATATAACATAACATACGCTGTTCAAAGGAGTGCAAATCTGTACTTTTAGTATATTGATTACGCTGTAACACCATCACCAGTATCTAATTCCAGAATATTTCCATCACATCAAAAGGCAACCCTGTACCTGTTAGTAGTCAGTCCCAATCCTCCCCTACCTGCCCTCCTGGGAACCACTAATCAAATTTTTGTGCCTATGTATTTGCCTCTTCCAGACATGTCACATACATGGAACCGTGCAGTGTGTGGCTTTTTAGACGGGCTGATTTCACTTAACATCGTGTTTTCAATTTTCATCCATATTGTAATGTGTAGCATTATAGATTCCTTAGTAAAGCTGAATGATATTCCATTGTGTGCATATACAGTATTTGTCTATCCATTTGTCAGTTGATGGGCGTGGATTGTTTCCATTTGGGGCTATTACGCAGAATGATGCTATGAGCATTGCTGTGTGATCCTAAATGGTTTTCAGGGTCGTGATCACAGACCCCAGACAAGCATCATGGGTTGACCAGTATACTAGCAAAGTTGAAACTAACTCTTTTTAGATACCTCTCCGTCTAGTACGGCCTTTGACTACACAAAGTACTGGGGTTGGGAAAATAATTGTGTTTGGGATAACTGTATTAGGAGTCGGGGATTGCTTTATTTTCTAAAATGTGTAAGTGTGGAAAACAATTGTCGTGTAATTGTTTTGAATCAAAACTTGCTCGACTCCTTAAAAGTGAGGCTCCTGAGCTGCTTAGCAGTGAACACACACACTTGCGATGCCCTGAACTGCACCCACTCCTGGCTGCAGCTGCCAAAGGGATGCAGACATGGACAGTTCATCTGATTGGAACTGGCACGATGAGAAGTCCGGGAGAATGGAGTTAGGCTCTAAATGGAGATTTGGGACTTGAATTTCTTTGGATTCCTAATGCACAAGGACAGCAGGGCCTTTTACATTATCGCTCCAGTGGACTTTCACTGAAAGAGTCAGGATTTTAATGTTTTAAGATTTTAATCTTTTAATTATATCACTAGGAAGTAATGGGAGGGGTCATACTTAATTTTGGAGTATCACTATATGCTGACACGTGAGTCGGGGAATATTTTAATTTAATTTGGAATATTTAATTTTGATGTTGTTATTTAATATCATTGCAGAAACTCTGAGAGGGTATATTGGTCAATATGGCTGGTCAGAAGTTGGGGTAGGAAATAGCTTTAAATTCAGAATGGTTATTGAGATCATTCAATTAATATAATACTATTCTGTTCCATTTCAGAATCTAGAGCAAAATCTAATTCTTTCAATAGAAAGAAAGGTCCTAGAATGTCCTAGAAAGATCGATACCTTAGTACAGAAGTGCAGTTATTTTCTTGTGACAAACATTTTGTTCTTCATTATGGTAAATATATATACCATAGTTCTCTGCTAATGATGCCTCATCGGGTAATCTTTTGAGGACATCTAAAGAGACAGAGACACACATTTAGAGTGCATTTTTTAAAAGTGGCACAAGCTAAGGTATCTCTTATTCAAAGGGAAGGGCAAAAGCACAGGAACTGGTGGTCATATTATCACTTATCGTCCATCAAGGAGATGAAAAGATGCTTTTGCTGTAGATTTTTTAAGCAGCTAGATTACACAAATATTAAACTGCGGGGGAAAAAAATTCCTCCATTTTTCTCCCTTAGCTGAATCATTGCTACTGCCATTGCCAGGTGTGTAAAAATGATGATTAGATTTTGGCCGTTTAGAGTTTCGTCCTTGGGCCAAAGTAGAGGCTAAACCTGGGACGTCTCCCACTGTAGGCCTTGAAGTCTTTATCTCCAACATGGGACACAGACGGGAACCCAGGATGTCCTTCCTGCCCCCTGCCTGCAGTAAGTGGGGATTTGCAGAATTCCCCCCATTTGCTGCTGCTGTGCATATGCTCCTCTGCAAAGTGAGTGAGTTTTCCATTCCTGGTGTAGTAACTTAATTTGGTACAAGGTTTGTGGTAGGAGATTGGACTTTTTCTGGTTTCACGTTGGTAGACATGTTCCTCACTCTTTCTGCTTTTCTTTTTTCTTTTTTTGGAGGGTAGTCTGATTCCTTTTATTAATATTCATACAAAACAGGGTCTTAAGCAGGTCACCATTCAAAAATTATATAATTAAGAATTAAACCAAACCAAACTAGAGGCTCCTAAAACCAGACAATAACATTTCAGATACAGAGAACCAGACAGAAATGAAATCTTCAGAGTTTCATCCAACAGACAAATAAATTTTCCATAACCTCACCTGAACCCCCCGCCCCCCCAAACCGCTATCTTCTCAAGGAAGAGCAGGAGGAAATAAGCCTTGCTTGCCTTCCTCTAATCGACAGGGGCTGGACAGTTCACTTTTCTGAGGAAACCCCCAATTCTGGTGCTTGCTTTGGAATGGAGTTCCTTCTGTCTCCTCAGGCCAAGCCCCGGTTATCACTGCCCTGGGGCATTGGGGGTGAGGGGACAACAGCATAAGCTAAAACCAGTGACAGCTAAAGGTCACCCTGTGTCACCCCGTCCTAGACCCACTGGAACTACAAGTGCTCCCCCTTCCCCACTAGAGAGGGAGCACATCTCATCTCCCTTCTCACCCTGGGGGAGAAGCTTCACCACGCAGCTTTTTCTACTTTTTCAATTCACAAACTCATTTTCAAGAGATTTCAAAAGAGGTTACAAGAATCTGTACTTACATGGCCATTTTATCCTGTAGTATCTAGTTTTACAAATATTTCAGCCGCTTCTTTAAAAAACTGTCTGGCATATTGGATTAGTTAATGAATGGCACCCTGTCAGGTACTGAGGAAGAAGAATGGCACACATATTAAATGTGAGCTCTAGATTTTTGAAGTAAGACAAAAATTATATGAAAATAATACTGTCTAAGCCATCCAATTCTGGCAGTTTGGGGAAGCTCACCTAATTTTCTTTTTTCTTTCTTTTTTTTAAAATTTGTTTTATTGGGTAATATTGGGGAACAGTGTGCTTCTCCAGGGTCCATCAGCTCCAAGTGATTGTCCTTCAATCTGGTTGTGGAGGGTGCAGCTCAGCTCCAAGTCCAGTGGCTGTTTCATTGCAAGGGGCGCAGCCCACCATCCCATGCGGGAATTGAACCAGCAATCTTGTTGTTGAGAGCTCACTCTCTAACCAACTGAGCCATCCAGCTGCCCCTCCAGAAGCTCAGCGGCAGCTCATTGTCTTCAATCTAGTCGTGGAGAGTGCAACTCACTGGCCCATGTGGGAATCGACCGGCAACTGTGTTGTTCAGAGCTTGCGCTCTAACCAGCTGAGCCATCTGGCCGCCACCACATAATTTTTTTTTTTCTTTTTTCAAAAACGATCACATAAAATGATGCACAATCAGGGCACGGCATTCTACCTGGCATATGGTGAGTGGACAACAAATGTTGGCTTCTATGGTTATTATTCTTTTATTTTGCTCAGCCACATACAATCATTGCACACTATTTTACCCTCTGCTACTGTAATACGTTCTCACTCTCTCATTTTCTCTTCCTTCCCTGACTCTCCTTCATCTTTTTCTTTCTGTCCTTGCTGTGGCCAACTCCACAACCATCGTCCACGTCCTCTCCTACTTTTATTGCCATCCTTTCAATCAATAATTTCCTCAGGCAATTAGTGCCAATGTGTATGTTTATTTTTTATTCCTGTAGAGTAAGGCAGTATTTCCTAACAAATGTAGGTGTATATTATCAAGTTTAAATATAAATCATTAAATCATTATATCAATTTAGACTAAGAGGTCCAATCTGCTAGTATAAATGCCTGTCACCCAAATATCATCGCTTGTGTGGAGATTCCTCTAATCTTCAAGAACTGATCTGCCTGTGATGTAGCCGACTGAGTCTAGAACGTAGAGAAAGGACTGCTTCTGCTTTCTATGGCACCGTTTTGTAATCACAGCAAGGATGCATATGACTCAGCTCTGGCATTTTCCTTCAGTCTCTATAGAATGTGGGCCATTTGGGTGACATCTTGGCTCCTATTGATCTTATTTCTTTGATCAATCCAGAAATTTCCGGTAAGAGGCGTTTGACACCTCCTCCTACAGCACAGTTTTCTGGAAGTGAACCTGCACTTACGTGGACTCAAAAATCAAGTGACATACTGTTTCTGGGGCTCTGGACCATCTCTCAAAGACATTTGCTGTTAATGCCTAAAAAGATGTCTTACAGCTTTTTTCCCATGAAAGTATTCCCTTAGCACCGGAAATTAAGATCTGCCTCTGATTCGAAAATCAAATTATAACCACAGGAACATTTTTTTCAGGAAATTGGAATTTCCTGGCTGGAAGGAGTCTGATGTCAAGGAAGTATCTGCACATGAACAGTATCTAAGGGAGGAACAAGGAGGCTTTGTGTGGTTGTTGTAGAACATGAGGATTGCAGTTATTCAAACTGGGCCATATGTATATATGTGTGTGTATGTATATCAGCCATTGCTGATTTGGCAGTGATTCTTTCATATGCTATATATATATATGAGAGAGAGCGAGAGAGAGAAACTTTTTATTTTTACTTCTCCATAAGCACAAGATTGCCTCAATTTCCCATTTTAAAAAGTTTGTCACATTGCTGTTTTTGAGTTTTTGCATTTATTTTTTTCCTGATTCCAAGCTGTTGGACAAGGTTTGGCTATAAGCTTCCCTCAAATATGCAGTCACGCTACAAAACTAGGGCCACTGCATTAAATAAGAACCCATCAGTGGAGTAGATTTGTGATTTGCATTGCTCATACAAAGGCTCAATGTGGGGGAATGACTCATATGAATACAGTGGATACTGCACTACTGTTGCTCACAAATGTTTAATTACAGACCAAGTTTCAAACCCAGTGCAACATATTGGGAATTTGATTAGCCCTTTCTCATGCAGACTCATCGGATTCCTGTCTTTCTTTCTTTTCTTTTCTTTTTTTCTTTTTCTTTTTGGAAGTGGAAAGAGCAACATGACTCCATTATTCACAAACCAGGCAGTAAAAAACACTAAAAACTAAGAATTCATTGGCATGCTTCAGATCTGGCTGTACATGTTTGGCAACAGATGTTGAATGCGTTTCTGAGATCTGACGGCCAAGAATAAGAATGAGAGCATTTTGCATCCAATTGCTCTCCTGCTGGTTTTTCTAGTTATCCTACAAATGGAATTTAGATTTCTCCAATTGGCTACAAAATAGCATTTGGCTAAACATTCATGATCACATTTTCTGTGGTGTTGGTGTTAAAGCAATTCAAATTGTGAAATCCTTTTCTGTCAGTTTTATAGCTCTGAGACTGACCCCAGCCTAGTGAGTTTGGGACAATGCCTGAAAATGACGAGGTGGCATCAGATTAAGCATGTTGGTTATAATTTTTTCCTGCATTAGTTTGCAAGTGTTAAAACGTGTGCCTCAAAGGACTTAAGGCAAAGGTAGAATGCATGTCTCATTCAGCTGAATAATCCACAGGTGGCCTGGCTTCCAGGGCTGCTGGATTCTGGCCCCTCACCTGATGGACTCCTCCCACTACAGCAAGTCTCTACTTCAGTCCTTCCCAGCTTAGACAGGTCTTTTCCTCAACGGCCAATCCCTCCACTTGTGTTTTGGATCCCATCTTCCTGTTCTTTCTCTAGGTCTTTACAGTATTAACAACTTGGTCTCTATTTTGTAACTTCAGTCTCTACTTCTCACTGAATCCTCACTTTAGCTTTTAAGTATGTTCAAGATTCTCCCATTAAAAGTAAGTGTGCTTGGCGCTCTCATACTGCCCCGGCTACCCTACTATATCCCTCCCCTCCACCTCCAAACTCCTTCAAAACGTATTAGGACTCACAGCATCCACTGCCTCACCTCCCACTTACTGCCTAACCCATTTCCATCTAGCTTCCGCCTATTGTCAACACCTTTCACTGAAGTCACAAGTTACGTCCCTGCAGTAAAATCCAGTGCACACTGTCCAGGCCTCATTCTTCTTGAGGTCTTAGTATCATTCAGGGCAGCGGGTCACTGGCTTCCTTTTGAACCATTCTCTCTTCCCTTGCCTTCTATGACCCAGCCCTCACCTTGTTTCCTCACTTCCTCTCTGGCTGCGTCTCAGTCCCATCTGCAGATGTGTATCCCGCTTCCCAGCCCCTGTATTTACACCTTCCAGCCACTGAGTTTACCCTTTGCGCTGGTTTATCTCACCTATGCCCAAAGTTTAAATTATCACCTATGTGAAGTTGATTCCTAAATAGATGTCTCCGTTTTAGTCCTCTGAGTCCTTCCTGATCTATAGATCCAGTTGGTTTCTTGACATGTGCACTTGGCTGTCTCAGAGATTCCTTCAGCTCAGTAGTTCTTAAACTCGTTCCTCAACCGCCAAACCCAGGCCTATTTCTAGGGACACCACCATTCATCAGGCTCTGCTACCTTACCTCTCACTCAATCCATCACGGAATTCTGGCAATTTCTTACGTCCCGACTCTCTTCTGAATTCTTCGCTTCCCTCAGTTTCCACCCTAGTCTAAGATAGCAATGTCTCTCATGTGGTATATTGCATTAGCCTGAAAAGTGGCTTTGCTGCCTCCAGTGTGGTCTCTACTGGGCAGAATAACCCTTTCAAATGCAAATCTGATCGTGCCATCCCCTAGATAAGACACTTTGGAAATTGCCCTCTACACATAGGAGAAAGACTAAAATTCGAACTGTGAGTGACCCGGGCCTGCGTGATCTGGCTTCCACCTGAGATGCTGGCTTTCCCCAGCACCACCTCCCGCACCTTTCTTTCTATGCTCCCACCTCTTTGGCCTTTTTCAGGCTGAGCCACTCTCTCTTGTCACAGAACCTTCTCCCATGCTATTCTTTCTGTCTGGATCATGCTCCTACCCCTCTACTACTTACCCAGTTGGCTGCTGTCTTCCTACAATAAAAGCTTAAGCTTCACGTCCTCATGGCACCTGTTCTGACTTCTCTTGCTTCTCTCTTTCTTGGCACTGATCATGGTTATAATTTTTCATTTGCTTGTTATGATTGGTGAATGTCTGGCTTTCCTGGTAGACTCAAGTTCCACAAGGTCATGAGTTATGTGTGTTTTTATTAATCTTTATGCCTCTAGTCCCAAGCAGAAAAACACAATAGTAACTGAAGAGATATGTGTAAGAGGAAAGCTTGCTTACATGGCCCTATGATATTTTTCTATCTACAAGGAAACTGTGTGTAATTGCTATTAGATTTGGGATGTCTTGAGAGTCTGGTGAAGTGGCCAGCAGAAAGCTTCATGGCACACATGAGAGGGCATTTAACAGGCTATTGTGTGTGTTCTTTTAGAGGAGGTTGTGCATAAAGAAACTAATTTCCCAGAAGAAATAGATTGTTGCCTTCACTTTATTTCCTCTATAAACAAAGAGTAGCAATGTATGGAAAAAGTTAATTCAGGAGAATTTCAGGTAAGGTCCATAATATGCCGAGAACAGAGAGTATTATAGGATAGTCAAGATTATCTAAGATTGGCTTTGGAGAAATGCAGTGGGTCGTGTTCCCTACACATTGGGAAGCATAGAGAACCAAGTTTCAAGAAATGTTACCAGAAGAAAAAACCTTGTGTTCCTGAGAGTTGGTCCCACCCTTGCTCCTGATGCGGAGCATTTGTTGTGTTCTACTGTCTAGCCCTAACCCATGGGACTTGAGAGAGGTCACACTAGCCATGTCCCAGGAAGAAATTCCATGTGATCCATGCCAGTCCTTGTGATCCAGGTTTTCATGTCAGTTACTGAATCAGACGTGGGCATTTTCACCCAGATAAATGCCAGAGTCTTCTGAGTCCCTTGTTTGTTTTTTAAATTAAAATGTATTGGGATGCCAATGGTTAGTAAAATTACATAGGTTTCAAGTACAATTCTGTACTACAATAGACTCGTATCACATTGTGAGTTCACCACCCCGAGTTGGTTCTCCTTCCATTACCATATATTTGATCCTGTTTACCCTCATCTACCACCTCTCTCCCTCCTTACCCTCTGGTAACCATTGAACTATTTGCGTCTATGAGTTTTTTGTTTCTTTGTTTGTCTTGTTCATTTGTTGCTTTAGTTTTATATCCCACATATCAGTGAAATCAAATGCTTCTCGACTTTTTCTCTGTAATTTATTTTGCTTAGCATAATAATCTCAAGATCCCTCCATGTTGTCACAAATGGCACTATTTCATCTTTTCTCATGGCCCAATAGTATTCCATTGTGTATATATACCACCTCTTCTTTATCCAATCATCTATCGAAGGACATTTTGGTTGTTTCCATGTATTGGCCACCGTAAATAAAGCAGCAATGAACACCAGAGCACTTATACCACTCTTTGTAGAGGCACATGGGACAACAGTCCTTCTCCTCCCCCTCCATACTGTTGTATGTGACTGATCTGGAAAGTGCTACACCAGCTTGTGACAATGAGGAGAACTGGCCTGCAAAAGAGTGACACGCTGGGATGGCTGAGAGGGAAGACAGAGAGCACTGGGGTGGCAGGCTAGCCTTCCTCACTGAGGGGGCGGGTGGGCACGCACAATCTGCTGGACACACATATACAAGTTCATGTTTGTTGGTGTGCACAAGGGAACTTTGTAAAACATTATGTGCTTCAGTTTCCTTCTACTTTTTATTTATATATAAATAAATAATCTCCATCGTGGTATACAGTCTTCTTGCAGCACTGTATTTCAGGAATAAGAGTGACGGTCAATCACTTTCATCAATTTCATTTACAGGTGAAAGAAACGCAGTGGCATAGAAATCACTGAACAATCCCTCAGCCTGTCTAATGGTCTTCTGGGTCTAGAAAAAGGGAATTACTGTTTATCCCATGAGAGTCATTTCAGGATGACGACACCTGTCACACCTGGCTCATTTTGCTTGTCCAATATTCTGGTTCAGAAGGCATTGACTGTATTTTCCTTGGACATTTTCTAGTCTGCTACCCTCAAATGAGGCTTTACCTGTTTTCCTAAACAATTTTACCACCAAAGCACCTATATGATTTGTTTGGCAATCTTGAATCTTGGCCTATGATGTCCAAGCAAGGAAACCCGTCTCTTAATCATATATTAGATTTCCCCGAGTGATTAGCTGTTCTCCTCTGCCTCTGAACTTCAGAACTCCCAGAGATACCAGTAAATCCTTCCCCTGGAAGGCCAGGTTCTATCTAACTTGGTCACACCTGGAGACAAGGAATATGATGGAAGGAAATCACATTTATTGAGCACATACATGTAGCAGGTACTGAATTAGGCCCTTAATTTCTGTTACTTCATTTAATTCTCATAACTTTGTGAAGTATGAATTTTCCACAGTTTATAGAAGGGGAAAGTAATGTACGATTTAGTGATTTGCCCAAGGCCACACAGGTAGAAAATGGTGGACGCAGACTATGAGTACAAACCTCTATAACATCAAAGTTCATACACTTTTACCTAGAGCAGGGCAAGAAATTAATTCCTCTGAATGAGGACCGGATATATCGGCCGTGCTGATGAGGCAAGGGTGACTTAAGTGAGATCAGTGCAGGTGTGAAAGAAACTCCGCGGGGAGGAGCAAAACATTCCTTTCGGAAGCAAGAAACAATACTGGAAAGGTAGGACTGGAAACTTCCACAGCAGTGATGTCTGATAGAACTGTTCGTGAAGATGGAAACGTCCTATGTCGGCCCTGTCCAGTATGGCAGGCTCTCACCACATTAGCTATGGAGCACGTACAGTGTGCTGGGGGTGGGGTTTATGGTGAGATTTTTGTCTCAGCCCTTCCTAACCGCTTGGATGCGTTCTCCCTCTTGTTTACCCGATGAGCAGGGGTCGCTGTACCAGTTGTTAGTTTTTTGTTGTTGTTTTTCTCAGAGTAAATTGTTCCATATATAGCTGTAGATTCGGTGTGTATGTCGGGGAGATGAGTTCAGGATCTTCCTATGCGGCCATCTTAAACCAGAACCCAGTTCAGCAATTTCGAAACGTCATTGCCCTGCTTTCTGGCCTCCATAGTGTCTGATGAGCAATATGCTGTGCATCTCATTGCAGATACTTTGTACCGACTTAATTTTTGTTTATTTGTTTCTTGCTTTCCAGATTGTTTGTCCTTGGCTTTGAAGAGTTTGGTGATGTATCTTGGTATGAACCTCTTTGATTTATAATTTTTGGAGTTCATTAAGCTTATGGAATATGTAGATCTGCATCTTTTATCAAAATCGGAAAGTTTTCAGCTATTGTTTCTTTAAAGATTCTTTATGCTTTTTTTTTTTCCTGTTTTTTACTTTTATTAGCATTTATTTGAGGCTGAATTTATTCCCGGGCCATAAGTTTTAGTTTCTTCACTTTCTTCTCAGAGATCTTTTCCTTCTGTGCAACCTCCTCTTCTGGTTTAGGAACAATAAAAATCTGCTCTTTCTCAGTTAGGATTATCTCTCTGTTGCAGGGAGAGCTCCTGTAAGGGTTAATACACCCATGAGCTCTGTAAGTTCTGGGCTGCATCTTGGGAGCCCTGTTCACCTGGATGTGTTCAATGACCAGAGAGTCTACATCTAAACCCTTAAGTTCAGCATTACTCTCTGCATTTTTAAGCATGTGCAATAAAAATTCTGCTCTTGTTTTTGGGTTGGACTATGTGTCCAACCCTATTGTTTGGCCTGGGCACACCTACTAATTCCACCACTATAACAATGGAACAGCACGCATTGCTTTTGTAATGTGACATCCTTTAGATACTTGGTGGCTTTTCAGATATGCATACTCTTGATGACCTGGACAGTTTCACGAGTGTTCTTAAAATGAACAGGTAGATTCGAACCTCTTGATTTACATGATTTTGTGGGGTTCTCTGAGTCAAGCGAATAGCGAACCATTTTCAGAGGTCACTTCAGGCTGTTTACGGGAAGAACTCTTTATGTTTTTGTTTTTGTTTTTCTGCCTTCTCTTCTTCTGGGATTCCCACTGTATGTTGGTTTGGTTGAACTCTTGGGCTCTGTTCATTTTCTTCATCCTTTTGCCTTTTTGCTCTTCCAACTGAACAATTTCAGTAGGTCTATTTTCCAGGTTGCAGATTCTTTATTCTGTTTATACAATTCTGCTGTTGAAATCCTGTAGTGAGCTTTTCATTTTAATTATTATACTTCTCATCACTAGGATTTGTATTTGGCTCTTTTTAATAATTTGTGTCTCTTTATTGATATTTTCTATTTGTTCACACATTATTCTTATGACTTCCTTTAACTATTTCAACATATTTGAGATATATGATTGAAAGTCTTTGTCTAGTAATTCCAATCAGTGTGCTTCCTCAGAGACAATGACAGTTAGCTTTAATTTTTGTGTGAATGGGCCAAATTTTTTTCCACGCTTTGTAATTTTTCATTGAAAACTAGACATCCTGAATATTATCATGTAGTCTTTTCAATCAAGGTTTCCTCCCTCCTTAGGGTTTCTGTTGCTTGTAGGTTGTAGCTGCTTGTTCAATGAACTTTATCAACTATATTACATGTCTGTGTTCTTTATCATTTGTGATCTCTTAAGTCTCTGTACCTCTAGCTATTGTTCAGCTAGTGTTTTGACCTAAATTTTCTTGAACATTAGAAACAAAAAAGAAAAAGAAAAAGAAGAGAAAGAGAGAGAGAGAGAGAGAGAGAGAGAGAGAGAGAGAGAGATTTAAAAATATTTTAAAAATCCTAACCTTTTCCTGGCTTTGCAAATTCAACCTAGGCTGGGGCACTCCTCAGTGCTTAGCCAGGCCATTTACAAGCCCTCCTTAGCCTTTACGTCCTGCTACACTGAGCCCAGAGTCAGCCAACGGTGAAAACTTAGTTTTCTTGTGTCTTTCCTGAGCAGGCATCCTGCCTTGAGGATGTGTGTGTCTAAATTTCCAGCATCCAGGAGTGCCTTTGAATACCTCAATTTTACAAAGATACTCCCTCTCTAGCTCTTCACCCATGGCTTTCACTGGTCTATTGTGTGCCTCAATCTATAATGTTTTGTCCTTACTGGCTGTGGGTTGTCAGTTTGCCTTACATTGCTTTTGCAGACTGCCTGCCTCTTCACCATGAGTGAGTTCTGAAGTAGTCAAAAGGGGGCAGTGCTTTGTGTCAGTCTTCTAGCTTTCAGACAGGTTAGAACATACAAATAACTCTTTGTGAACAAGGTCTGTTCTGCACCCTCTGAAACACAGCCCAGGGTCCCACATCAGGAATACCGGCCCCCTTCTGGAAGACCACCACCAGCACTGTCCTTCCCAGGCAGTGGGTTGGAACAAAGGCAAATGAAAATGTCACAAAACATTCTATCATTTTTAAGTTGCTTTTTTTCTCTCCCAGATTTAGTGTTCACTTTGTTGATACAAAGCTTGGCTTGTTTTCTAGAGTTCTGTCAGGGTTGATTTTGACACTTTTATGTAATTTTTTAAAGTTGCTGTGGTGAAGCAGGCTCTACGATTAGCGTCTTCTCTATTCTGCCCTGATGGCAACCCAGATACATTTTGCAGTGTGCTGTGAGTTACATCCAGGGCCCCAAACCAACAAATTCCACAACCAAAGTAAATTGCTTTGTTACGATAAATCTGGATTATAATGAAGACTTTCTTAAACTCCAGCATCAGTTTATAAAAGTTTATGATTAAAAAGTACCTAAGATAAATTTTGAAATCTGAAAGATTAATGAAGACAACAGTTATACATGACATGTTTATTCTCATTCCATCTTTCAAATTTCTGTACTTTGTGATGTAAATTTTTCAGAGAATGGAGAGACTAAAGTATATTATTGGCTATTGTGACATAACTTGACTAGTTGAGGTGTTGACTTTCTCTAAATGACCTATATTTTAATGTTCAATAGACAATGGGAGAAAAGATTTGAAGGTGGAACACCATAGGAATTCAGTGAATAGACTTGCAGATATTCCAGTTACCAAGAAGGCAATCGTTTAAGCAGTTTATCAGAATGACTGAGGAGAGTCTAAAAACCTTAGATTTCCTGGAACCCAGCGGTCTAGATTCTGATTTAATAGGTTTGTAGTGAAGCTGCAGAATCTTGTGTCTAAAAATTTACTGATATAATTCCAGTGCTCAAGCTGATTTGGACATCACTGGCAGCAAAATGGCCAATTTCCTGAATTTTCAATTCACATAGTATGGAAGGCCTCAATTGGAATCATTACACTTAGAAAACCATCTATATGCTTGGTGTGGAATTCCCATCTCCCTTGAAAAGGGTCATTAGCAAGGAGTAGTTTACTGTATATTTGAGAGGCACAGATTTTTCCAGATTTTATCATCAATTGACCTATTTAGTATAAGCTTTGTCATTTCCAAAATGTCAGACAATTTTAAAATAGTTTAGAAGCTCAATCTACCATTACATGCCATAGAATGAAGTTCAATTTGGAGCATAACCTTTTAAAAAAGACCACTGTTGCTCAAATGCATCTCTGCAATACAAGAAATATGGAACCCTAGGATGTATTTGCATTAGGCTCTGTCTGAGGTGAATGCATGTAGGCAAAGAATAACCATCACATATGAGTGTGTGTGAGACAGACAGGATGGGGACATCTTAGGGGTGGTCGAGGAGATACTGTCCAGAAAAGAGTTTAAATTCTCGGGATAACAGAGAAGTAGCAGTGAGAAATGTCCATGACAGCACTCACATGAGGATGAGTTTTATATTCAAGCCCAGAGGAGGCATGTATTAGACCTTCATGGCCGCATGTGTGACTTAAGAATTTTCCTGTTTCCACCTGGTACTTGTGGATGCTAGATTGGACTCTGATGAACAGAATTGTCAATTTATTAATGAAACATTGCTTGTGTTGAACAAGACAAGCTGGGTCAAGCATTTGAAGATGCTTTTGAGGTACTGAGGCAACATTCAGCTGGAGATCTTCAGTACTCCCCAGATTACAAAAACTACCCGACTTTCATCAACCACTGTTCTCATGTCAGGAAATCCCAACTGCTATGGTGTGTTGCCTGCAGAGGAACCTGTGTGTAACTGGAGAACAGTAATTAACAATGCTGCAGACCTGTATTTTGAAGGGAATATTCACCAATCTCTGCAGAACATCCCTGAAAACCAACTGGTACCACCTGCTGTTCTCCAGCAAAAGGGAGGAAAAGGCAGGAAGAAGCGCCGACTGTTCGAATACCTTCAGGAATCCCTGTGTAATCCCGAGATGGCAGCTTGTATTCAGTGGGTAGATAAAACCAAAGGCATCTTTCAGTTTGTATCAAAAAACAAAGAAAAACTTGCCCAACTTTGGGGAAAAAGAAAAGGCAACCGGAAGACTATGACTTACCAGAAAATGGCCAGAGCACTGAGAAATTATGGAAGAACGGGGGAATCACCAAAACCCGGAGAAAACTAACTTACCAATTCAGTGAGGCCATTCTCCAAAGACTCTCTCCATCTTATTTATTGGAAAAAGAGATCTTCTACTCACAGTATGTTCAGCCTGATCAAGGATATCTAAGTTTAAGTAACTGGAATGCAAATTGCAATTATACATATGCCAAATACCATGAGCTAAGTCAACCTGACTGTAAATATACCCTTACATTTCATGGTTTCCTGGCATCAGAAATCCCGACACATTTTGGGATTTTTCTCTTCAAGTAAATGTTGAACAGAAAAACAATTAACTTCATTGTTGCCATCTTTTATTAAATAGCATATAATCTATGCTAACGTTGTAAGAAGTTCTGCCAATGAACAATGTTAAAATGATCAAGTCCCATTTGAAAGTACAGACTGAATGTCCTTGTTCTTACTACTGTCTATGCAATACTTCTTCTAGGTTAACAATGCCAGTAGAGATGATTTAATTTATATATTCACTTAAACATTATTTTCCCGTCATACCACACACAAAAAAAATCACTAACATATATCTGATGGTTATGCAAACAGAAACTGATTGCATACAATAGTGTTCATTTCATGCTAAAATACATTTAATGGCTTTAAAAATCTTGGCTATCCTGAACCTATATTCTCTCTGCATTTCAGACCTCGTGGTCTGTCACCTTGTGGTGCTAAAGAAACAATTATCTAAGGAAAGCGCCACTTACTTTAATGATAAAACTCCAAACAAAACTTACACCTCCCACCAATTATTTCCTTGCATTTCTCTCTTCCCTAGAGTAGATTCAAAAGCCAGCCTGTTCTTGCTCTTCTGCCACTCAGCCACAGGGAGGTGCTCTTGCCCTGTTATCTTTCTGGCCCAACCTTGGAACATGATTTCCCGCCCTTGAACTAGGTCCAGCTGAGACCAAACTGGAATAGATGAAGAAAGAAAAAGAAAAAAAGAAAAAAAAAAAAGAAAAGGTTTTTGATAAATGATAAACTAGGAAATAATAAATCCAGAGAGAAACTAGGAGTTAGGCAGTCTGGCTTGAAAGCTATGGTTTACTCTCCATGTTCCATAAGGAGCTCAGGGAAGACATTTGTTTTTCTTCCTGCTTGGCAGGTTCGTGCATGTGCCATCTGGATTACCATGAAGCAGGAGAGCTTAGCTTCCTAGACTACGTGGGCCATTCTCATCCAGGCCCACAGCTCCCTGGCGCCTGCCCTATCTAATTTTTAGCATTCCCACTCTCCTTTGTTCCACTGCCCTCCTGGTGCCCTTCCTTCCCCAGAGACTCTTAAGAAAGAACATGTGTGGGATATAAACAAAAAGCAACAGGAACAAGCAAAACAAATTCACTGATACAGAAAACAGAATGGCAGTTACAGAGGGGAATGGGGAGAGGACAAAAGGGTAAACGGGGTCAAATATGTGGTAACAGAAGGAAAATAGGCTTCAGGAGGTGAGCACACAATTGAGGAACAGATGAATTATGATGTACACTTAAAATTTACAGAATGTTATTAATCAATGTTATCCCAATAAATTTAATAAATATTTTTTAAAAAACAAAACAAACAAACAAAAACGAATTTTCCTGTTCCCTATCCTTTTCTTTTTTTTTTTTTTACTAAGTTTATTGGGGTGACAATTGTTAGTAAAATTACGTAGATTTCAGGTGTACAATTCTGTATTACATCATCTATAAATCCCACTGTGTGTTCATCACCCAGAGTCAGTTCTCCTTCCATCACCATATATTCGATCCCCCTTACCCTCATCTCCCACCCCCCACCCCCCACCCCCCTTACCCTCTGGCAACCACCAAACCATTGTCTGTGTCTATGAGTTTCTGTTTCTCATTTGTTTGTCTTGTTCTTTTGTTGCTTTTGGTTTATATACCACATATCAGTGAAATCACATGGTTCTCCTATCCTTTTCTCATTGGGCATATTCCCACCCAGGAAACAGCTTGACCGGATGGAAAGGAGAAGAATCTATGGTTGGAAAGTCCTGGCAAAAAAAAAAAAAAGTTTATCCTACTAATTACACAACAGAGTGTTTTCATTCCGCCCACCCCCATACTTTTTTGTTTTGTTTTCTAAGAGATGTTGTTTCCTCTCCAGAATAAGGAATTTATGAGGCAATTTATTAGTGGTACCCACAGTGGCCACATCCCTATACCTATTGGGGCTACGTTTCTCCTCCTTAACACTAGGCCAGAAACCAGTATTCACAAGGAACGGGGTTGGCTCCCTGCTTGGCTTGGGCTGAGCTTGTGCTCTGACAACCAGAATATCTCTGGGCCCTGCCCCAATGCTGGTCTCATCTTAATTTAGGGCTCTGGATCTCAGGCTTATAAAACCTGTGACTTAGGGCCAGTTGTGTGGCTTGGATCTGGCCCCTGCTCCCATACTAATCTTTCTTCTAGCTCTGCTCCCTTCTTTCCTTTGAGGACCCCAGTGTCTCTGACCCCTGTTCTGACTGACGACTGCTAAGAAACCCTCTGGGGTCGCCAAAGAGCTCCTTGCCCGGACTCCATTTCTGTTACAGACTTGCTTCTGGTTCTAGCCTTGCTTCTGGTTTTAGGCTCCCTTCAAGCTAGGACCAGACTGGGCTTGGGATCTGCCTCTTACACCACCTTAGAGGGACCAAGGCTCATGTCCTGGAAAGAGAGGCAATGTTCTCAAACAACAAAGTGTCAACTGATTGTCATTGGTGCTAATTCAACGCCAAGAGGATTTACAATTTGTGGTGTGGGGAAAGAGGGAAGTTTATTCAATGTAAACAGCTCCATTGTGATACAGCAGAGCTATGGTGAAGCTCAATAGTGTTACAGCTCAATTAAGAGACAGCACGGCTGTGTGTCTACATGGCTTTGAGATGGTCCTGGGGCAAGGCCCCTCTCTGGCTTGATAGTTCTGCTCTGCTATAGTCTGGTCTGGCCCACTCCACCTGCTCTCCTCCACTCAGCTCTGGTCTGCCCTGCTTTGGTGAGATGTCTTCGGCATTTCAGCTCCAACCAGGTCAACTCAGCCTTCGATAACAAGGGAGAGTGTGCTCTCTGATGGGGTTGGAGGGTGTGACTTGTACAGAGAGAAGTCCCCACCCCTGGTCCCTGATTGGTCTTCATGCCCATGAGAATGTCAAATCTCAATTTGATTGGTCCAAAAATCACAGTCTTAATTGGTCAGAATGGAGCCACTCTGTTTGGTCGGTATAAATGCTAATGGGGTTATAGCTGTGCAGTTCCAGCTCTTATTGAAAGAAGGAACAGCTCAATCCTTTTGGTTGAAATGCAATTCCAGGATCTCCTTCGTATAGGTTAGCTCAGATGGTAGGAACGCAGTGCAGGCAGAATGTTCAGTTCAGTGTGGGAGGCACGCAGCTTAGAGCAGGCTTCTCCCTGAAGGGCAGTTTGCCTGAGAGGCCCCTGTTTAGCAATGGCTGCTAGGCTCTGTTGTCATAATTGAGCTCAGGTAGCCATCAGGAGCCCTTCTTGGTGGGTATCTTCTCAAGATCACCAAAAGTAGCTGCTGGATGTATTGCCCATCTCCACCCTACCCAACAGTTTCCAGGAGAATTTCCAAGGAAGTCAGTTTGAGCTCTGACTACTTGCATGCAGATGCCGGAGCTTTGTTGGGCAGCACATTATTTGCCCTGTAGCCTGACCACCCCCATCTGCGTCTGTGTCCTGTCCTCTCAGGAGTCCAGTTAATACAAGGAACATTTTCAAGGCAAATAATATGTGTGCCTGTCTTACACGATCCACATTATTGGAAGACTTTAGCTTGTTCCAGGCAAACACATACAAATCACACAGATATACATGTGCTGTGATTGACATCTTTTTCCTTCGTGGGACTCATCCGGTGGCATGTTTCTCAGGGAAGGCTTTAATGAACCTGCTTTCACGTCATTTATTTTTTCTAACTACAATTATTTTTCCTAACTACTCATGTAATATATACATGTATGTTAGAAATAATTATATACAATGAAAATTGAAAATAAAAAATGCAAAACAGATCCCTAAACCATTTTCTATCCCATTCCTCTATTTGAAGAACAAGGTAAAAAGTGGGTGTTTGTCCTCACAACTCCTTCTATGCATTTATAGGAATATCAAAATATATGTAAATATATATTTTCATAAATATTATTGAACCATTTGTATATGCAAATTACATTTTGCCCTAAGATGTACAAAGAGCTCACCATAACATGCAAGTGCATATAAATTTATCTGCTTCTTTTAAACTGCTCTATAATTTTTCCAGTGTATGTGTGAAACATAGATTAATGAGACATAACCTTATTGATAGACCTGCGAGTGGTTTAGAGTCTTTTACTGATACAAGCAGTGTCGAATAATGAATGTCTCTTATTTAGAGAATAAGAACTGTGTGTATGAGATAATTTTTAGAAGTAGGTTTACTAGGGCAAAGGGTATCCCCCTTTTAAATTTCTACAACTATTGATTAATTAAGATCTGTAGAGGTTGTATCAATTGACACCTTCATAAGTGGTGTATGAGGTTTTGTTTTGCTATAGCCTATCTCAGAATGTCAGTCAGTCAAGTGTTTGATTTGTACCATTGGCATATTATTTTGGTTTTATTTTTAATTTATGCTTAGAATCATCATATTTCCTCTTTGGGTGAACTATCTTCTATTATCTTTTGCCAGTTTTCCTTTTGGATTGTGGGGATTTTCTTCTGGATGTACAGGAACCATTGATACATTGAAATGATTATGTTTTGCCGTCTTTTGCGTCATGAGCCTCCACCCTGCCTCACCCACATTGCTGCTTGCCAACACTGTGTTTTCAGTTGAATTAACTAATTCCTTTCTTCTATGAGCTCTGGATTTTGTGTCATACATGACAGATTTTCCTTTTTTTCTGTTATTATAATTACCTACTTGTTTGCATTTAAGTATTGATCCATCTGGGGAATTCATTTTACTGAAATACGTGAGGGTAAGAATCAATGACATTGAGTGCTTGCTGTCAACCAAAAATTGTGTTACCTTTCCATAATATAAAACTGAAATTGAAACATGACAGCCACATCAAGGACGGATTTTTCTAGTCCTTTTAACATGAATGTGTGACGAGTAAACAATTGTAAAATATGTGAAGAAGTGGTATGTGTCACCTACAGGCCAAGACTTTTAAGAAGTTCTCGGTCTGGTTCACCATCTAGACAGAGGCAACAGGGGAGCCTATTTGAAATATGGCAACGTAAGTTACCAGGAGCTTGGGTCTCTGAATCACCAGGGGCAAGATAACTGCTCAGTGACCAGTCACATCTTCAGTGACTGTTACATGAAGGAGAAATACACTTCCATTGTGATAAACCACTAAAATCTTGGGGCTTATTTATTAAAGTGGTTGGCATGGCTTCACCAATAAAAAGTCCAATGAAGAGATAGGTGTCTCTAACCACTCGTGTCTGAGCACACTTCATTTTATTTAGTGAGTGTTCTGCCCACTGCCAATGAAAGGGAATTGTTAGTAACCTAGCGTCTGTAAAGGACCTGGAATGGAGGTGGTTTATCAGCGGGTGATCTTCAGAGTTAACCACATATTCAAGTGAGAATTCTGTTCAGTGCACCTGTGTCATTCACATCCACAGACCAGAACTTGGCAGAATCTGAAAGTAAAAAGCAGATTTATATCAAACCAGCCAAAGCTTCTTATTATTCACCTATTAATCATAATAATGCACTTCAAAGAAGACATCTAGGACAAATTTAAATTAGAGTTGTATACCAGGACAACAGTAGAAAACCAGTTCTGGCTGAAGGTAACAGAGTTACCGATTGCATAGGAAATTTATTAATGACCTGTACCATCCAAAATAGGCATCATTTGTCAATACGAATGGAGAACCAAAGATGTTATCTGCAGAATACATGAAGAAGGAGTTTGATGAGCAAATAAAATACCTAAAGGAAGTGCACAACAAACATTTGGTGCTTAAGCTGAGGTTGATTTAGAAGCATGACTGTATGAACTTTTCCTCTTGGCTGTCGGGCATGAGCCAGATTTTACAAGTAGTTCTTTGAAGAACTACTTTGAAAACCAATCTAGTGCCTTACAGTAGTATTGAAGTAGCTTGTGAGTGAGTCTTCTATTCATTTTTGCTGCAATCTCTTCAAAACCATTTGTGAATCTTCAATCAAAGCGTTCGATGAAGGGAACACCTTGGAAACTGAAAGTTTTGAAGCCTTTAGCAAATTGGAATTATTAAAAACAGAGTGGATAAATAGGAAGCCATGGAATTTGTTACTACCAAAGCGAGGAAAGATGTGAATTAAACACAGAGAGCTCGGTGTATCTGGTTTAAGTTTGAAATGTTATAACTGTGTTTTGTAATTTCCTCCCTTTTGAGAAGAATTTTTTGATGAGCTTCCTGGGGATGAATTTGCATTTGTATTGAATGGAATGAAATAGAAAACACCTGTTATTTTGCAATATCTCCATTTGGTTTGGCAAAACATTCAAGATAATCAGAAATAGAAACAACTTGTTTGCTGAGTTTTATGGCATAAAATATTTGTCTAAGAATGACAATGTCAATGAAATAATGACAATGATGACAAAAATATTTGGACTGAAATATTTAAACATTTTCACACATGAAATCATAAATAATAAGCTCCACATAGTAGAATTTCCCTGAGCTTACCAGGAATCTCACATAGGTAGAAACAGCATTTTTTTTCAATAAAATATGGGCTACAGAGAAGTGTCAATTAAAGGTGTCAATAAATTCAAATTCATTAATGATAAAATACAAACTTGAAGAATATTGCCATTTTATAAACCAACTAAAAATAACAAGTTGGAGCACCGGAAAGTGAGGAGAGACACAACGTGGCAAGAACATATTTGAAGAAATAAAGGTTAAAATATTTTCAAATATGATGGAAAATCACAAACAGGTTCAACAGCTCAAAGGGAACCTTAGAGGGCTGAACAGAAAACACATCATACACAACCACCTCATAGTCAAATTCCTGAAAACCAATCATAAAGAAAAGAAATCTCAAAAAGGAGAGAGAGAAATAAAAAGGGCAGATTTTTTAGAGAAGAACTATGTAACAGGGAAGGCTGAATTCTAATCCAAGCATTACATCAAGAAGACGATGGAATGACATTTTCAAAGTGCTGAAAGAAAATAACCATGTCAACATAGAATTCTATGCCCAGTTAAAGTAGTCTTTAAAAAGAAAGAGGAAATAAAGCCATTGTTTGATCCCTAGTCAAAAAAGAAATCACAAGGCAAATAGGAACTTATTTTGAAATGAATGGTAATGAACATACATTGTATGAAAATTTCTGGGTATCATTAAAACTGCATTTAAAACAAAATGTATAACATTAAAGGCTTTCAGAGAAAAGAATAAATATTTAAATCCATGGCTTGAACTACCACATTAAAAAGCTTGAAAATGGAAAGAAAATTAAAGTCCAAGTAGAAAACAAGAAGCAATAAAGAGAAGAAATCAATGAATTAGTGAATGGAGAAAGCATAAAGAAAATTCAGAAAGCAAAAACTTGGTTCTTGGAAGAATATGATGTCATCAGTAATCCCTTGAGCAAGACATAAAAGGATGTGATACACATGATCAATATCAAGAATTGCACAGGAGACATCACTGGGAGCTTTAAAATGATGCTAAGGAAATAATTAATGGCCACTTATGAATATGGGTAAATTCCTTGTAAGATAAGACATACCTAGACTGATGCAGTAAGAAACACGACATCTGAATGGTCTTACATTTGTTAAAGAAAATGAATTTGAAATACAAAGCCTTCCCAGAAAAACTGAAGGCCCCAATGACTTCACTGGTGAATTCTGAAAATATTGAAGGGGAAAATGAAGAAATGATATTAGTTATACGTCATAAATTTCAGAAAATAGAAGAGGAGGATTATTGACCAGCTCATTTCCTGAAGGCAACAGAACCCTGATATGAAAACTTGAGAAAGATGTTACAAGTAAATGGAAGTGCAGACCCATATCTCCCATGATCACTGGAACAAATATTGACAAAATAGTCACAGAACAGAGCAATATTGAAAATAATCATAAGACATGATCAAATGTGAGTCAGCCTAGGAATGCAACGTTGGTGTCATGTTAAGAAGTCATTCAACATAAAGAGACTTATATTAAAGTAAGAAATGGCATGATAATCTTAAAAGATGGATGAACATTGTATGACACAATTCAGTATCTATTCACGATAGAGCATCTCGGCTTACTCAGAGTAGAGAGGATCTTTCACAACCTGATAGAAACCGCTATGAAATGCCTCCAGGTAATTATTATACTTGATGTTTCCCACAGAGTTGGGAACAAGGCAGGGATCCTGCACTTAGTATGTTTTCCCACGTTTTTCTGGATGTTTTCAACCAATATAATATGACAAGTAAGAAATAAAGATTATATCAGGAGAATAAAGATTATATAAAATGATTATATCATTTTATGTCAGAAGAAATAAAATGGCTTTTACGTGCCCTTCCCACAGTTGTATAGATATACTACTAAAATCTGCAAGAAGTAATAAATGAACGTAATCAAGTTACCCTATATAAGTTAAGTTTACCAAAATCAATTGCATTTTTATGAATTAGAATAACATGGGAAAGAAATTTAAAATTAGTATTATTCAAAATGCCATAAAAATAAACAATACTTGGAAGTAAATATGCCTAAATCTATAAGATATTCTTGAGACCAATTAAGGACATAAATCAATACACACATAGACTCTGTTCACAGATGGAAGAATCCATATTGCTAAAATACCTATTTTCCAAATTGATCTGTAGATTCACCATAAACTAGTCATGATCCCAGAAGTCCTTCTCTCTTTCTCTCTGTCACTCTCTCTTTTTGGATAAATTGACAGGTGATTCTAAAATGAATATTTAAATCTAAAGAAACTAGAATAGCAAAAACAATTTGAAAAACAAGAAAAATGTTGGACAACTTACACCACCTAATTTCAAGAATTACTGTACAGCTTTAATAATCAAGGCAGTGTGGTATTGGCTTTAGTACAGATAATAAGATCAATGATCAGAAAAAAGCCACACATAAATTGTCAACTGATTCTTTGACAGAGGTGCCAAGTTAATCCAAATTAATTAGGGAAAGGATAGTCTTTTTACTAATGATGCTGGAAAAACCAGACAACTATTATGGAAAGAAAATGAATCTCTTGGCATACTTCCTGACAAACACAAGTTTATGGATCAAATGGAAAAACAAAACTACCGTGTTTCACCCAAAATTAGACCTAGCCGGACAACCAGCTCTATTGCATGTATTGGAGCAAAAATTGATATAAGACTGGGTATTATAGTATATTACATTATGTTATATAAGACCCTGTCTTACATTACAGTAACATAAGACTGGGTCTTATATTAATTTTTGCTCCTAATGACGCATTACAACTGATTGTCCAGCTAGGTCTTATTTTCAGGGAAACACGGTATCTATTTAGAGAACAGCACAGGGATGAATTTTTTTGTAATCTTGGAAAAGGCAAAATTTTCTGAGAGAAGACACAGAGAGCTCTAACCAAAAATGGAGAACGAAGGGGAAGAGGAGGAGAAGATGGAGAAGGAGGAGAAAGAGGAGAAAAACGGGATTTCAAAACTTTACAAACTTTAGTTCATCAAAATACACCTCTAAAAGAATGCATAGCAAAGCCCCAGATTGAAAGAAAATGTAAGTTGGGCTTTTGCATAATAATGCACATTGGAAGTACAAGGAAAATAATACTCCATTCAAGCATAACGTATAAAATCTGAAAAATACTCTTCATCTAGAGTGAAATATTTTGTCATGTAGAATCGTAACTTGCTAAGTTTCAAAGATGGAAAAATGTCTGCACTTGGAAACAGCTATGTACACTACTTAGGAGGCACATGATGTATAGAAGCACTACCGAAAACTTGCACTCAGTGCTTGTGACAAAGGGCCAAAATATTCTCCCGAGCATCAGAAACAGTCTTTCTCTGCTGGAATCTATTTCTGAAAACTCAGAAAAATGCAACAGCTAAAATTGGACTCTTTCCTTCTGAAATGGTAGATTAGAAAAATAGTAGATACTTTTTCCACTAGATGTCAAACTTACGTAGTGATTAAGGAGAAGTGATTACTAGTTCATAGCATTTTAGGTTCAAATGTATATGCAACTTAAAAGCACAAAAACTTAATAGTAGCCTTAACGTGTTATAATGTAAGGCTTTCATCCTAAGAAAGTTGTCAAAGCTATTACTGGTTTATCCTCAATTTTCAGCTATAATCTTCCATGACTTATTTCTAATGATTTACATATTTTCTTTAATTTGTTTCACTTGACGTAAGGATGTTTCTTAGAATGTCTAATCATGTCTAAGTTTAATAATTGTATTATGTCTGTATGATCTATGCTTCTGGGTATTGGTAAATTCATTTTTATATTTCCCACTCAGTTTTATAAGGACAAAAAGATGATTAAATACTCAAATATTGGCAAAATCATTGTACACATTAACCTAATGCAAACTCGCCTTTGGAAAGACAATAGAAGGATTTAAGTGACAAATTTAAGGTGGGTTTTTAAAAAAGTGTTTGAAAATCAAAGATCGGCTATAATACTGGTCCAGTTGTCATAAATTGACAAATGACTATAGTACCCACTAAAGGATTGGAAAGGTGGATCTTTTCTGGCCATTCAAGACTGAAGAAATTGGTGAAATCCTGAAGCAAAAGGAGCAAATATCCTTTCTCTCTTAACATATATACTGAAAAGAGAGATTTCTAGTTTCACAGGCCTTATTCAAAAAGCGGATAAGTACGAAGTATACTCCAATTTTTTAAGTAGCTTATTTGATCTAAGGTGATAGATACTGAGGTTGAAAATAAAACATTTCAAAATGCAAAAGAGCTATCTCTGGGAATCAAGCTTTTAAATACTTTTCTATTTTATACATCGAAATTAATAGATTTCAGATTTAGGGTAAAGTTTTTTTTGTTTTTTGTTTTTTGCTTCCCCCAAGTTCTCTGCCTGTTACATGTCTGCTTTCTTAATTCAGGAAATGAATTTTCCTATTACGTTTTGCTCATACGACCCAGCAAAAGACTGGGCCAACGCCCACCAAGGACTGAATGGAACTCAGCGCTGCCCACGAGCAATCTCTGAAACTTGCGACGCCTGGGCCTTGCACGTGAGCTCTGGGTGCCCCTGACCTTGGCCACCAGGCTTCTGTGCGCATGCACAATGACGTCAGCCTCTGACCCGTGCACCGTTGCTTGGTTACAGCCATTCTGGGCTGAGAGATTCCAAACTGCCTACCTCGCTGCTGGGATATTGTGGCGACAGGGAGTTGGTTGCTCTAGAGTCTGCTGTTGGTTGGGCTCGGGAGAAAAAAAGCGTGAGAAGTGCCGAGGAGGTTCTGAAGCCCTTAGGCTTGGCCATGAAGAAGCTTTTTGGCTTCGGGCCTCCGAAGGTCAGGTCCCGCTCGGTTTTCAGAAAGAGACCACAGAGCGGTGATGTTGGCCGGCAGCCTGAGACTGGAGATGGCATCTCCTTGGAGTCCAGGTGCCGCATCCGAGGCAGAGACCTCCAAGAAATCCACAAAGCTGCCTACAGGGGCGACGTATCAGAAGTGCAGAGGCTTCTCTCGCTCCATCCAGAGACATTGAATGACAGAGACAGGAAGAAGAGGTGAGAAGGACTGCGAGGCCAGTGGCCACGGGCGGGCCTGGAGGAGGCTGGGGGGACCTGGGAGAGGGGCTCACCCGCCCGGCTCATCCAGGTGGAGCTCAGCCCTCCTGTCACCCAGGGCTGTGCTGGGTTCCCTCGCGGGTGGGACCTTACCTGGGGGCCAGTGCCCAGGCCGACTTTGTGAGCACCAGGAACAAAATCTCAAGGACCCGTCACTCATAATTCCCCTTATAAAGCACTTTACTGACAATTTTAAAGAAATGTAACTAAATATCAATAATAGAGATGAAAAGAAGTATATACAGCATTTTAGTTTTGATGTGCACAGTTTGAGACCATATTGTTAAATACTATAGAAAAGTGCATAATGAGAAAACGAATTCCCATAATAGAGCAACTTGTGGGCTAAAAGTTCAGCTAAAACCCAGTGTCCGTTTTACATCAGTGCACACCCAGGTATGTGTGGTGTCTATTGAGGGGCCTTAGAAGGGAAGCTTCCAGTGGCAGATGCTGTGGTCAGTCTAGGAACACTTGTTTTCTCACCGTCTGTGCTCTGCCTCTAGTTATGTTTTACATAAGCCGACTAAACTCGCAGGGTTTTAAAAGTTTTGGGCTGCACATGTAGTCTCTTTGATTGGAGTGATAAAATTAAGGATCATTTTGTATTTGGTACAGTAGACAAAGAATTGCCCTTCTAGGTGTCAACAGGCGCTCTATTGCCACAATTTCCTTACTAAGAGCTGAAAAGAGAGATAAATGATTGGAATATAGCAGAAAATGCCCAAACACCCTAATATATGTCAGATGCTAGAGCTGGATAGTGGTGACATTTCACGTTAGTAGAAAAGATGAATTCCTCGTGAATGATGGAGAAATACCTGTTAATTATTTGGGGGAAATTCGTTAGATTTTCATACCACAAAAATAAGTTCCAGATGTACTATAGATTAAAAATTATAAATATATGAAATGGGGAAAGTACCAGAAGAAAACAGAAATGCCTATTTATAGACTTTTTATGTTGGCAAAGACTTCAAAAGCAAGAGTTCAGAAGGTTGGTTGAGCAATATAAGAAATGAAAAGTCTCTGTATATCAGAAAATAATAAATTAAAAGAAAATGTACTTCCAAATTATGTACGGCATACGTATATCAGAGAAAAAGTGTATCTTTGTTTTATAGCGAAGTCTCTGAAAACAACAAAAAAAAAGCACTCGAATTTTGAATTGGACCAAGTTCTTTCTGTGTATCTTTCAGTGACCAATATTTAGTGTCCCAGGTAAAATAAAGGAATTAAAGTTGAAAGAAAAATGAAAAACCTTTTCCATCCTCAAAGGGTGAGAAAACGAAGAGCCATGGTATTTGTACTGCTGCTTCAAATTTAAGTTGCTTCTGACTTTTCAAACAGGCAGTTTGGTGATAAGTACCACATTTAAAAATGTATATTCCCTTTACCCATCAATTCCAAGTACTAAAATATCTTTATGAAATAATTAGATAAATCACATACAATTTGTTTTTCTCAGCACTGCTTACAATATCAATGTATTGTGAAGAACTCACATCAACGGATTTCGTAAATAAATTGCAGTGCATCCGTAGGATGGAATTACCTGAGACAGTTGAAGGTGGTATGGAAAATACGTACATGTGTACGTGCAAAGATGTACTTTGGTAGATCGGAAAAGGAGAAAAGCATTCCTTTGATTATACACACACACAGACTGTGATGTTATTTTAGCCAAAAATATGTGCAAACTTGATATCTGAGTATTTGTACTGTGACATTTTCCTTTTTAAAAAATCTGATGTCTACACTGAACATATACAGAAATTCTAGTAACAGTTTATTATTAATAAAGTAATCCCAGGTAATATTTCATTATTCCCAGAAATAAGAATCTTGTAAACAACTAAAATAGATTAAAACAATGTCTGTTTTCTACATTTTATTTTTGTTTTTTTAACGATTGGTATTTTCTGGCAACTTTTAGCCTCTTCAGAAGTAAAGGCAGTCTTTTTATCTGTGCCTGTAGAAGTTCATATATGTATAGTTGTAAATACACTTACTTTTTTTTTTTTTTTTATTACATAGAGCTTCATTACCTATAATATTAAATAATTTTTGATTAATCATTTTGGTTCTGTCTTTATGGAAATCAACAATAGCACATATAAGTGATCATTACTATTGCAGAAGTACCGCTTTACTATAAAAATTGTGTTTAAAAATATTGAACTCTCCAGCTCTAGTTATCCATTCTTCCAATCCATTCATTCATCAAATATACCCTGAATAACTGTTACGCAGCAGACACAGTCTACTCAGGACTCTCAGAATCTGTCTCTCAGGCCCTTTTCATCCTTAAAAACTTTATCTTGCCTAGAAGGAGCAAAATAAAAAATTGTAAATGGAAGTATTAGTACCTAATCTCAATTGAAGCTTTTCCTCCCTCATTTCAAACAAAAGGATTTCTACAGTTAGGACATTGTGAACAGTGACTAAACTTGCTGTTTAGCTAGTGTACAATAGTATTAAATATGAATATTGATCATTGGAAATCATCCGATTTTCATATAATCTATGAATCTAAACAGTCAATGAAATGAGCCATCCCTAGTCACTTGAATCCTGAGTCTCCTTTGGCTTCAAGTTTCTTGAAAATCAAAACAAGAATTACTTTGTGATTTTAGTCCTCTTTCCCCATGAGGTTCTTAAGAATGAACATTTACTTAGATGCCAACTTATGACGAGAACTGCGGAAGGTCTGGTGTGTTTCCATTATTTCACTTCACGTCGGGCACCACGGGAGGTAGGATGCCCGTTCTCGTAAGTACCAGTAAGAAATTATTTAAATGCTGCCAACTATACTTTCAAGGCGTTCTGAACTATACATTACCTTCCAGGGTGAGAGGTGTTAAAATATGAAAAAAGAAGCATCTTAGAACCAGTGCAGTGCAGTGTTCTTTCTTACTCCTTAAAATATGGCTGCAAAGTGGGTAGAATGATATCATTTTACTTAATTGAAATGTTGTCTTGTAAAGTAGTAGTGATGGTAATAGTTCTGATAATATTACCAAACAGTTATTGAGCTGTGTGTTTTGTGCTAGGAAGCTAAGTAAACACTTTGCATAGATTCCCATTTAAGCCAACAACAGTGTCCTGTGATGTTAACTACTGTTTTTATGCCCCTTTTGTTGATGAGGAAAGGGAGGCACACAAAGGCTAAGGGACAGCTAATAAGTGGTAGTTCAATTAGGAGCAAACCCGAGTTGAGCTGATTCCCCACGTCATGCTCTCTGTAGTCACACAGGCTGCTCTTTCATTAGTGTGGCGAGTAACAAGAGCTCGTGAATATTGTCCTTTGTGCAGAAGAAAACTCCATGTTGGGTTTGAAGGCATTGGAGTAGTGCGTCATGTTTACAATTGCGTGCAGAACTGCATGTTTGAGACAGTGCCCTGTAATGTCCTAAATGTCCTCTCACCCTTACAGGACTGCTCTCCATTTGGCCTGCGCCTTTGGCCATCCGGAAGTGGTGACTCTTCTAGCAGAGAAAAAATGCCAGATGAATTTCGGTGACAACAAAAACAGGACGGCTCTAATGAAGGTATGTGGTAGCCTGCTCTGTCAACAGGAGATGGATTTGATTTCAGTATTTAGAATAAGAATGAATGTATCTTAATTAACTATAACAAATGGTGGAAACTTGTGGAATGCTTACTTTGAATTCCCCAAATTTACCGTTTATTTAATGACGTAATCCTGACAGGCCGTGGAGTGCCAGGAAGAGCAGTGTGCAACAATCCTACTAAAACATGGAGCGGACCCAAATATGAAGGACTTCCGTAGCAACACGGCTCTCCACTACGCGGCCATGGGGCACAACACTGCGATAGCTGAACAGCTGCTGCAATACCAGGCAGATATGGAAGCAACCAATGAGGTATAGATCCACAGACTGTATTTACACAATACTTGTAATACATGTGTTTCAGCCACAAGCATTTTATTTCTAGTCGATATATACTGCATGCTGTACATCGGGCCCTGTCGCCATAGAATCAAGTCCAAAGCCAAGTCAGGCAGGGGAAATGGGGTGTCCACAGAAAGGGCCCAGCTCTGTCCTGTAACAGTCCTGTTACTGCATAGGAGTGGGTGCCAGGCTCAGAGCCCACCAAGGACTGAAGGCCTGGGGGAAGGGAAGTATGTGGGGGTGGCTGCTGCAGGGCAGGGCCTAGGAGATGGGTGCTCCTGGGGGTGGGTGGGTGGAGGAGTGGAACCTGGGTCCCGCTGGGGAGCTGGGGGTGTGCAGGTGGGGAGGGGAAGCAGCAGGACACAGGCCCTGAGCAGCCCAGGCCTCGGGGGTTCTGAAGATTGGGGCAAGAGGGCCAGTCACGTCTGGACATCCAGCAAGGGCATGCGTCTGTGCTCGTAGCCACTCTGCCAGCCACGGCCCCCTTGGGGTCTCCACCTCGGAGTGGGGCTCCTGCTCAGCCTCGTGGAGACGCTGGGCGGGTTGTAGGTGTACAGAGGGAGCAGGTGATGGGGACGCGTTCACCCCTTTTTGTTCCTGGACATACATCACGTCTGGCCACTGCCACCCGGCAGGAACGCCCTTGGTTGACACAGGAAGAGTCAATTTTACATCTTTGGAAGCTCAAGCGTTCCCTGAATGCAAACAGTTGGAACTTAATTTTCTGAAATTTCACTTTACATGATGATACCTCTAAAGTAGCAGTAGAGGGTGCAGCTCTCCTTTATGCACTTACGACAAATTAGTTGTGAAAACACAACTGGTTACAGGCAACACTTCCTTTTTTAAGTGTTTTTTTCACGTTCGAGTTGTTTTCCAATTAAGGCAAAACAATGCAGGAAAGCAAAATTTGTCTTTGAACTCGGCATTACCTTAAAACTCCAACAAGCAAAGGCATTTTACAATGTCATAGAAATCTTCCTGCTGTTGACAAGTTGCTATTTATAAACAAGTGATTTATATAAAGCGATTTAGCTCTCATTGGCCAAAGCCTAAGAGGGAAAAAGGAAATGGAAAGGAAATAACAATCCGAAATATGCAGGGCAATTTGGAAATTTGACTTTTGAGCGGAAATAACAAGAAGAGGTTTTTCAAAAACTCATGGACATAGACAACTGTACAATATTTACCGGAGGGTAAAGGGGGGAGGGGTCGGAAGAAGAGAGAAAAGGGGGTCAAATATATGGTGATGGAAGGAGAACTGACTCTGATAGTGAACACACAGTACAATACACAGATGATGTATTATAGAAATGACACTTGCAACCAACATAATTTTACTAACCAATGTCACCCCAATTAATTTAATTATTAAAATGAGGTTGTTGTTTTTTATTTTAGTTTTCCTTCAGTTTATATGCTCAGTCAAGGTCCTCTTAAGTGTTGGGGGATAACAATCCTTACTTTGGGGGAGAGAGTCAGTGAGTTGTAAACTTCCCTGAGACCACAACGAGGAAGGCTCCGAATCCACCAGATTGCAGTGAACAGGTGGCAATTAAGTGGGAAACGAGGGAAGGACAGATAATTAAGTGACGTATCATCCTGTTCTGGCAGGAAGAGCCTCCTCGGTAAGAGTCTAAACTCTGCTGTGAAGTCTAGACGTCCCATGAGAAGTAAGGAGTTTAGCAATAAGGAAATCAAGTTGCATTTTGAGTTTATTAATCCCGTTGCCACTCCTACCCAGGAAATTAAGTGTGGTTTTCATAAGTGACATGCCTCTTCCACTTTTATTTGGCCTAATCCTCAATGTCAGAGGAAATTGGCGACATAGGCGAGAGAAGAGACCGAAGTGATCGTCTACTGGACGAGTTCTCGGCTAGACTTGTGCTGGCGAACCACACCCACCCTAGGAACTTTCAAAACATTTACAGCCACTTACAAGCTAGGCTCTTCCCTGAAGGTTTTGACTGAGTAAAGCTAATAAGGCCTGGACATGTGTCATTTAGAAAGACTTCCCTGAGATTCTGATACAACTCTTGGTTAAGAACTACTAGTGCAGCATATCAAATCGCAGATCTCAAATACTTAAGAAATCTCTGGAAGAGGTGGCGTATGAGAGGTGATTTTCCTTCGGCTCTCTCCTTCCCAACACTCTTCGCCTGACTTTTGAACTGTCTGTACCTCTGGGCTCGAGAAGTGGAAGGAAATATCAATGGCAGTATCTACTGGCTTAAAGAAGAACACGTTTTCCCTTTCAGCCATCAGTCATTCACTGGTGCTCAGGGATTCTTGAGAAATTTGCTGATGGGTGGTCCCCTGATGCGTTGAATCGGGCCCTTTAAGAATTTTGCATGTTTGTTTGTGCTCAGGTTGTGAGATCAACAAATGCTTACTGCAAGCAGGGTTTTCCTGCAGTAATAGGAAATTGTGAACCTACTTTTTTCCCTGTTGTTCTGTAAATCTCCAGTTTTCTTTGTTTTTTAATTAAATTTGTTGGGATGACAATGGTTATTGTATTTAAATAGGTTTCAAGTGTACATTTTTATAATGCGTCATCTATATGTCATATTATGTGTTCACCACCCAGAGTCAGTTCTCCTGCCTTCACCATATATTTGACTCTACTACTATCCCCGAACCCTCCTCTACTATCCACTGTCCCACCTCACCCTCTGGTAACCACGAAACTGTTGTCTGTGTCTATGAGTTTTGGTTCTTTGTCTTGTTCATCTGTTGCTTTCAGTTTCATATCTCACATATGAGTGAAATCATATGGTCCCGACTTTTTTTTGTCTCATTTATGTCACATAGCATAATAATCTCATGATCTATCTGATCTGTGTTGCCCCAAATGGCAGCATTTCATTTTTCCATGGTAGAGTAATATTCCATTGTGTATACATACTACATCTTCTTTATCCAGTCATCTGTTGAAGGACATTTCGGTTGTTTCCATTCCTTGGCCACCGTAAATGATGCTGCAATGATCCAAAGTGTGTGATAAACTCTCTCAGTATGTCTGTGACATTCATACAACCGTGGCATAATCACGATGGTAGGTTTAAAGATCAAATCCCATGAAGTTAGTACTAATACAGATGGGAAGTGTTACTAATGTAGTGTCAGGAGTCCTATAGTGTAATTATCCATTGGATTAACAATCTATAAAAAGTAAATAAAAATAGATAGTGCTTTGAATAAGAGTTGGAAAAATTCTTGAAGTGGGTATGAGTCTCAGTGACACTTGTATTGCATGTTGGGGCCCCATTTTTTAATGAAGCATATGATACTAAAAACCGGAAAGATTTTACATGCAAATATTCGCATTAGACACAAGCATTTGGAAACAGCAAATATGAAATGCCAAATGGCTATAGACTAATTGTGGCTCCTAGATATTTACTTTCCCTACGTATGTTGAGTCAACATGGAAAGTTTTGGAGACTCATGAAGAAATAAGGATGTCAAGCTTCTCTTAAAGAATCCAGCCTGGTCCCCTTGACTCCCGACTACAGTTGGGTGTCCTGTGGCGAGGCTGTGCCTCTTTATGAGACATGTGTTCTCTAGTGTGCTGCTGTCCCCACCGGGGTTCTTCACTTATTTGGGTCACCTTCTTTGCCTCCGGAAGCACTGGAGTGTGCGATTCCTCTTTTACAGAATATTTTGATAAACATTTCAAGATTTTCAAGACATTCTATATTGGTTTATTATATGTATTTTATATTAATCTCCTTAGAATGATAGTGAGTTTTTCAAGCTGGAATTCCTAAGTTGTTTTTCTTTAAAAAAATAAAAATAAATTAAAAAGACCGTCTTTTTCATTATACGTCCTATAAATAATCATACCCATTGAAATGTCTTTAAGTCTTATGGGTATAATTGTAGATGTTACGCATATTCCAGACAGTATTCCACCTTCCTCCTCAACATAGTTCCTTAAACATGCAAGTGGTTTAGTCGCTTTCGTTATGCTAAAAATAATCCATGTAGATCAGTATTAAAACGTTAACTGAGAAGCCATGATATTTTATTTCTGATTTATATTTTGCGTGAGTTATACAATAATTTTAAATAGAAATTAAACTAGAACCAAAATAAAAACAGATTTTTTCAAAAAGTAGGTAGGCATTGGGGTCCCAAGATTATCATTGTAACTGAAATGCAATTTCATATTGAGTTTATCAACAGCTAAGATAAAAACTTATTGTCTCACAATTGGAGAAAACCCATGGACCATTTAGTGATAAGCAATCAAAGATCATTTGAAGCCTAACTCTTTTTAATTTAGAATCCATTTCCTTAGTGACCCTTTTGGAGCAGGAGAGCCTGAAGTTGACATTTGGGATACTGAGAACACTGATAGAAGAGAAGCAAGCAAGTTTGTATAAGCTGCAGAAAACCTTCACCTCTGTTGGAAAACTCTCCAAATTGTATCCCTAATATTCTATGATGTTTCAGACGTTAACGTTTGCCACAGAAAAGTATTGTCAGATCGGGATTAAGCAGCCTGAAACACTTCTTTAGTAATGGGCATATAGAGCACAGTTTTATAATACTTCTCAAACACAGGTGATCTTTCTGGAATCTTCCTACTGGGGCACAGTAAATGATTTCTGGTAAAGTACATATTCTTTGGAATACAATGTAACAAACACTACCCCAGAAATAGTTATTTAGGTTATCAATTCAATAAAACGACTTAAAGCATTTGTGTCTATGTTTTCGAGCTTGGAGATACAGGGGTGAAGAATAGCCCCTGCCCTCAGAAAGCTCCGGATTCAGATGGGGAACGATAAAATAACTGCAGTCTAGTGTGATAGAGACTGTGATAGGAGCACAGATTCTTGGAACCAGGACTGTCAGTGTTTGAAGGGAGCTCTGGAGAGTGAGGTGAAGTTCATCTGTTGGAGAGGAAGGAGGAGGGTATTTTAAAGGGAAGAGCCGCAGATGACAGCACAGAGGGCTACTTTGTATTTACTTTCTCTAGTGTATGTTCAAGTTTAGAGGATCTTTTATGAGTTTTCAAATTCAATTTAGAACTATGTAGTTTTTTAAACTATAAATTGTTTTCTCTGTTTTACAGTTTGATTTTACACCACTTTTAGTTGCTGTGCATAAGAACAGCCAGAAAATGGTGGAATTTTTACTCGAGAGACATGCAAACATCCATGCAGTTGATAAGTGGAAAAGGTACAGTTGTTTGTTCTTTTTTAAAAAAAACTTAGTATTGTTTTAGAGTGGTAACAGTCACTCAAGTCACAAAGATTAAATTAATAAGAAGACAATTATTCTATAATTACAAAGTTATCAATATCAGCACGTCATCATTTAGGAAGAAAAGCAATTATTCTGACTGGTGAACAGAAGAAGCATATCCTGCAGGATTCATATTCATTTATGATATCGACTGATGTCATTTGTCATTGTAGTTTTTGGTCACGTGGTATTATATTAGCTAAAGGGTTTTCACAGTAATGTTACTAGTTTTGTATAGTATGGACTCTAACTTAGTTTCTGATGCAATATTAGATTTAGTCTCTCTGACATTTTTTTTAACCTCTACTGTGTATTCAGTTTTCATTAAAAGATACACATTAAATGTAAATAGGAGTTGATTTGTTGTTCGGATGTCTCTGCTTTACATTGTTTTCTTCAAGGAATGGTGATGTTGTAGGGTTTTCCCTAAGCGACTGTGAATTACTACTACCAGACAGTCCTCAGTTTTTATCCTTCTTCATTTCTAGTCTATTTTGATGTTGTTTGTTTTCTATTTTTAATTGGTATTTAACCGAATAAACCTTTTCTTTAATGAAGACAAGCCATGGATGGGTGATAAGAAAAGAGATGGGCTTTCAGTTCATTCAGGACTGGGTTCAATGCTCAGCTTTCCTACGTGTCACGTGTGTGACCATAGGAACGTTACTGTCATCACCACACATGTTTCCCGATGTGGAAACGAGGGAAATAATATCTCCTTCAAGGATGGTCGTGGGTCATGACCTGGCATGTGATTCAGTGCCCGGCACATGCTATGAGCACCATTAACTGAACGATGACAAAATTACTAGAATTATTACTAATATTATTGTTTTGAGCCTGCCAAGTAGCTTTAACTTACCTGACTTCTGGCTGACTTTGGATGCACCATATATAAGACTAGGAAGAAACAGGAATTCTTGATTGAAATCTTCACCTACTTCAGATAAGTGACCTCAGCAGAGTTACTTGTCTATTAAAGAACTTTAAATTAGCAACTTCTAGGTGGTACCTAAGTGGGGCAAGAGGCTTTTTTGTTTGTGTGTTCTTTTGTTCCTTGATTGTAGCCTTGGACATAATTTAAAAGATGAACTCTTAAGCGTGTAAATGGTCGATTCTATACAGACAAGCAATATATTGAACTCAGTAAAGACTATCACTGGTGCTGTTTACATAACTTAAAGTTCCTAAGGGTGAAGTGATCTCTCTGTTATTTCAGAACGGCCCTCATACTTGCTGTAAAGTATGCATCCTCAAATACAGTCGTGCTTCTGCTTCAGGCAGGTGTTGATGTCTTTGCTCGAGATTGCATTGGATGGACTGCAGAAGACCATGGGATTATTAGAGGTTTTGAGGCGTAAGTGTTTACATTGAAATGCTAGTTATCACCAAACTGAGCTTCAAAACACTTTAACTGTTACTTCTTAGGTAACAGGTGAGACTTCATAACTGGGCTCAGGCAGTGGGGGAATGGCAGTGAGTTAGTAGACATCCTCAGCCAGAAACCAAACAACCGGTCAGACGTGTAAGACGTAGCAAAGGGACAGATTCCTTATCACACAACTTTGAAGACCTTTATCTTTAGGGATCCCAACGTTCTCCATTTCATCCCAAGCATAACCCCTGTGTGTCAGGTACCAATAATGTTTCTTCTCTGACTTTTCCAACTAGTTATTTGGGGGTGTAAAATGTACAGTTTAGCAGGAAATTCTCTACTTTATGGAGGCTATCGGCTGTGCTCCCCCCTTGAATTTTTCAAGAAGCCAAAGTGTTCCCTAAGGCCAAGGGGGACCATCCTCTTTCACAAGTCAGATGGAGAGGGAAGGAAGGTCATTCTGGTCATTCATTGGCTTCCATTGATTGTGTTGCTGCACGGTTGCTATAGAAACGGGTCCTGTGGTCATGACTACCTGTGCTCCCAGGTGCCCTTGCTGATCCCGAGTCCTCGGTGTTCATGGTTTCCCACACTTGGAATTCCAAGTGATGATATTTTTTACTCGACACACATGGGCTTGCTTACATTCTCAGCCCCTATTCCAGAGCACCAGCACCCTGTCGCGGGAGCTTGGACTTCTAGCTTTAGCCACACACACCCTTCCCCAACACTGAAAACCTATGCGGGGCCCACATCTCAGCCCAGACCTCGTGATGACTTACCCTTTTGAGTGTCTTGTTGTGTCCTCTGCTAGCACATGTTAGTTGCAACGTTCTGAGCTGTCAGAGAGGTGCCAGTAATGCTGCAGGAAAAGATCAGACTTTCCTTTCTCCTTTGTTACCAGATCTGTACCCCAAGGCCACTTGCTGTCCCATGGAGTATCTTTCCTTAGGTCCTGGAAGGTCCCATAACGCCTTTCCCAGAGTAGTAGGCACTAACTTGCCTGCGATTCCTTAGTTGAGATGAGGCTCAGTGATCTGTTTTCCAAAATAATGAAAATCTCTCAAGTGACTTGACTCTGCCTCAGGTTTCAGAATATTTAAAGTTGTGCCTGACATGGAAGCCAGTACACAGAAAGCTCTGGATCTAAAGGAGGTTACTTGGTGTTAGAATAGCTGCACCCCTTCCATGCCTCATGAGTGTGCATGTGTTATATCTTCCAAGTCAACTGCGGATGCCTAGGAAGGTTGGAAAGTTCTGATAGTTCAGAGTTTCAGGAGGTAAACATGAGACAGAAGTAGTCCAAGCCAGATCTAGGCTTCTATAAGTTTTCTGCCACTGGTGTGATTAGCTATGATAATAGGGGGCAATTATGTTATCTGACTTATTGAGGGAAAATATTTCTAAATGCATTTAATTACAAATTATATAATAGCTGAGATGTACTGAATTACAAACCACAAAGAAAGAGTAGCTAATAACCAAAATTGAAAACATTTTCTGTAAACTGCAACATTTGAATGTTAGCTAGAACGTATGAAAAGCACACATTAGGTTTATTTGGAATTGCAAAATAATGTCAAATCTAAAGCTCAAAAAAACTTATTCCATTGGCTTACCATTTTGCTGTATTATCTGTTTGATCCTCTGACAACCTGTACAATAAGGCAGTGAGATGCTTGGTTTGTAGAGAGAACTCTGAGCCAAACAGCAGTGACGTCTCCGAAAATGGATCTTGTGGACTATGGAACTAGGATTTCTGAGTTCACGACACTTGCCCCTGCTAACTCTAACTAACTGACTGAGCTATACTGCCCTCAACATGACTGGTTCACCTTGCTTTTTTGTCTTCTTTAATCACATGCTTAAGAAAAATTTTGTACAACTTACCATGTTTTTTTTTTTTTTTTTTTTTTAACTTAAATTTGTAGGGGTCACAATGATTAGCAAAATTACATAGGTTTCAAATGTACAATTCTTTAATGTATTTTCTATACATCACATTGTGTTTTGACCACCCAGAGTCAGTTCTCCTTCTGTCACCATGTATTTGACCCCCTTTACCCTTTTCTACTATCCTCTCTTCCCCTTACTCTCACAACCACTGAACTGTTGTCTATGTCTATGAGTTTTTGTTTATTTGTTTGCCTTTAGAACTTACAAAAGTGAAGCGTATGGGATAATTCAAGTTTTTATATTAACTCAGACATTACCTGAAATACTCTGAGAAATCCATGTTTTGATAAATGTTTTCGTGTCAGTGTTAAGACAGTAATATTATCACCTCTTTTATACATAGCAACGCCAAACTAATTTCTGATTTTAAAAGAGAAACATGCAAAAAGTCTTTTGACAAGAACAGTCGAGGTAAGACTCCTAATGGTGAAGTATTCTTTGTGGTCCTACCAGACATACAGTAAGACTAAGAAAGTTTTGCTATTGAAAGAGCTGTTAAAAAATGTGTATATTGCATGTATATTGTTTCTTTCTTAGTTAATGTTTTTCTTAATAGTCTAGCATTCAGAATTATTATAAAAGTTAATTGTAGGTAATTTAAAATCTGAGAGAGTATTGTGTGAAAAGAAACTCATTGATCTAGTCATGACCTCTACAATTCCATATGATATTTGTGTCAATAAGAAAAACGATTTTTAAGTTACTATGTTGTATGTTTCTTGTATCATCACCTTGCAACAAGTTGGACTTGTTGTAAACATGAAAATTTGTTTAAATTTTCCAGCAAATGGATTACATGTAGTGAATTAGTTCTTGTCACTACACAGTGGTTTGTCTCACCGTAATGTAACTCACACTGGGAGCTCCACAATACCTTCCTAGTCCCATAAACAAATGGCAAACAATAAGAACTGCAAAACTTAGCCAGTGTGAAGGAATGGCAGTGAGACTGTTTTTGAAAGGTATCTCCTATTACAAGTCAGTAAAGCTGTGCCTTGTTGAGAAGCATGGTTATTTTCCATGTGGATATGCCACCAAGGTCTCACTATTATCACCTTTTTCCTCATAAGTCAAACAGAGTGAGACGTGTTGACCTCATTAGAAGAAGATGTTTTCTTCCGTTAGTTGGATAGTTGCCATGACAGTGTAATTTCTCTAGAACAAGATGCTCCGTAGCCATTAGTCAAAAGATAATCATAATAAATGTTCCCATAGCCTAACTTAGGACTCTAACAATTATAATAAAAGTACAGAAAAGTTTCACAATGACAAAAACGCTATTTACTCACTGGATGTGGCACCTTGTGCATTGTGCAATCTGAAATGTCCGAGGACCCCTTTAACTTAGTGGACCTCTATCAAAGCGCTTGTGTCGGTGGTTTTGCAAGTTATAGGAAACACACAGATGAAACGGAATTTGTCCTTATTGTGCCCCTAATACTTTAGAGCTGTCCCTGGTTTATTTCTTAGTTTCTTCAAACAGAATTTTCAAGGGCAATGTTTTCATTCACTTATTTATTTGCCTCTGCAGCCGTTTGCTATGTAACCTTCAGGTGTCTTTTAGGTACTAAGTGTCATTTTGATGTTGCAGAAGACAAGCGTTTTAAAACCACGTCCCTACCCTCCAAGAGCTTGTTTTTATCATTGTCATTTCTATTATTTACTGTACTTTACACAGTGCTTACTAGGTGCCAGGGCCCACTGAGAGCTCATCATTATCATTACTGTTTTTCATTGGGTGTGTAGTATGAGATCTGACATTTAAATTTGAGAACTTGCCACCGTGCACTTACATTGGCAGCACTGTACAAACAGCTCAGTAAGGTTTCATAACCTTGGTATACCGGTGTCTCATAGTTGCGTTCGTGTAGATGTGTGGCAGTGTCTCGCTGAGTGGCACTCATTATTGTTGTTGCATGTTTTTGTGTGCATTGCGAGGCTGTCTGAGCTTGAATTAGAGCTATGACCAAACATTAAATTTCGTGCTACACTTGGCAAGAGTGGAAGTGAAATCAGGGATAGTATGTTAGTCCAGGTTCATGGGGATAATGTCATGAAGAAAACGGCCGTGTACAAATGGATTAAACATTTTTCTGAGGGGAAAGATTGTGTCACTGATGAAGAGACGTCATGGTGGCCAGTAACGACCAGAACTGAGGAAAGCATTGCAAAAATTCATCGAATTGTGAGTCAACATCATTGGCTGCCTGTGAGAAGCAGAGCAAACCCAGTAAATGTTAGAAGAAAACAACCTCAACATTTGGCCCTCTATTCATGGCTGTTGCATGATGGCAACGCATCAGCTCACATGGCACCATCTGTGAGAGAGGTTTTAGCCAGTAAACAAATAACTGTATTGACACAACCACCCTACTCACCTGATCTGGCCCCCAATGACTTCCTTCTTTACCCGAAGATAAAGGAAATACTAATAGGAACACATTTTGATGACATTCAGGACATCAAGGGTACTAAGACAACAGCTCTGATGGCCATTCTAGGTAAAGAGTTCCAAAATTGCTTCACAGAGTAGACTAGGTGCTGGCGTTGGTGCAGAGCTTCCCAAGGGGTGTACTTCAAAGGTGACCATAGTGATCTTCAGCAGTGAGGTATGCAGCACTTTTTCTAGGATGAGTTCGTGAACCTAATTGTTCAGACCTCGTGGGCCAGACACTTGATGTCCATGATGACGATTTCGGTTATAAAAATCTGGGTAGGATTTAAGGGAAGTATGCAGCGTGAGTGGGAGTTGTCCAGATAAAGAGGCAGAAGGACCATGTTGGGCAGGGGAACCAATAACCAAGAGTACAGGTTTGGCAGAAGGAACTGCAGACATAGGCTAAGATACACAGTGAACTCTGCAGGATTTACGAGCAGTTCAGTTTTGATGCTATAAAAAGCGTGCTGTGGGAATGGTTGAGAAGGTGGTGAATACCTAGGTAAGGGAAGCTTAGGAAAGTCTTTAGTTCTAGAGAAAGGAGTAGCTCTTATCCTGTAGGCCTTGGGAAATATATCAGTTAGAATGTTTTAGCTGCAGGTAATAGGTGACCTAATTAGCAGTGGTTGCAACAGGAGGAACCAGGATGGTTTTGTTGGGACTGTGATGCCATCAGGATCCCTGATGTTGTCCCTGTTTCAGTTGTGAGGTCGTCAGTGTTTTGTTTAAGTCTCATTTGCCTGCTGGTTAATTAGCAATGGCTCCAAGCATCATATTCTCACATTACCATATCCAAAGTCTGAAGGACTGCGTTTCTGTAGGTGTTTCTATTGTCTTTTTATGTTTTATTAATATATAGTTGGCATACAACATTATACCAGTTCAGGTGTACAACATAGTGATTTGACATTGATATGCCTTGCGAGGTGATCACCACAATATGTCTGTAAGCATCTATCACCCTTCAAAGTGACTGCAATATTATTGATATTTTCCCTGTGCTGTTAACTACATCCCTGTGGCTTAGATGTTTCATCACTGGCAGTTTGTACTTCTCTTTCACTTTCTTTTTCATTCATCGCTTCAACTCCCTCTCACCTGGGAACAATCAAGTTGCTTCATAGTAGCTATGGGTCTGTTTCTGGTTTGTTTGTTCTGCTTTTTTAGGTACCACATATAAATGAGATGAGAAGGTATTTGTCTTTCTCTGTCTTCTTTCACTTCACATAATACCTCTAAGAACTTCCATGTTGTTGCAAAGGGCAAGATTTCATCTTTTGTGGATGAGTTATTATTATATCAGTTATATTATGGATGAGTTAATTATTCTAATATCAGTTATAGTATTACTGTCCACACACCCCCCACAGACACACATATCAAATCCTTTTCATCCATTCATCTCTCGAAGGTCACCTACGTTGCTTCCGTATCCTGGCTATTATATAGACTGCTGCAGCGAACATAGAGGTGCAGATATCTTTTCAAATTAGTGCTTTGGTTTTCTTTGGACAAATACCCAGAAGTAGAATTACAGGGTCTCATGGCAGTTCTAGTTTTAATTTTTTGAGGAATCTCCATACTGTTTCCCACAGTGAATATAACAATTTACAAATCCCAAAACAGTGCCGGCTCTGTTTTCCCTTTCCTCCACTTCCTTGCCAACATTTGTCATATGGGGCCATGTTGATGATAGCCACCTGACAGTTATGAGGTGGTGCTGCACTGTGGTTTTGATTTGCGTTTCCCTGATAATCAGTGATGTTCAGCTATGTGATTCTTTTAAATAGGAAGAAAACTGAGAGGCTGCCCATGGATCCCTTAACATTTACAGGCTGGGGTACGGCACAGGCTGGTTCCCACACCAGTTAGTGGTAAAGCAGTCACTGATTAGCTCAGTATAATCATTTTTCTTTGTGGAGCTGGAGAGAGGCCATGTTCTTTGTGTATTGGCACAGGAAATATCCACACAGAGTTTTGGTTCTCCAGGGAGAATGAAGACGAAGAAATGGCAAGTGGGCAGGGACTCAGCAGTGGTTACTGCAGGGATCATGGGAGAGTTTTGAGCAGACGAGGAACAAGATGAGATGGCATTCGGACACTCTGGTTGTGATATAAAGCGGGGACCAGCAAGCTTATTCTGTAAAGGGCCTGATTTGAGGCCATGTGGTCTCCGTCATTCCTACTCAAATCTGCCATTATGGTGTGAAAGCAGTCGTGGGCCACGTGAATTGGCAAGACTGTGCTACAGTAAAGCTTTATTTACAGAAGCTGATGGCAGGTTGGAGTTTGCTGGCCCCTCGCATAGAGGATAGATTGAAGAAAAGCACCTAAAAATAACTGGAAGACAAAGGAAGCTTTTACTTCCTTGGACTAGTATCAGTCCACTGTGATGTTTTCACCCATCCATTATGAATGAAAAAAAAAAAGTCAGGAAGGTTAATTTATTCAATTTAATAAGTTGGTCTTTGCTGGCTTATGTCTTTCTCATTTGTTTTGCTGAAAAGAAATCCTGTTCATTTAGGAAGTAACAATAACAGGCGGTGGTGTTTCACTTTTTTCCCCCAGCGAAAGCCATCTGCTCAGAGCCCCTGTTTGACTAGGGCAGTGGCTGTGGCAAAAGAAAGTAGAGCCTGGAGAGTGTTATGGTTAATACGGATTAGTGATGATTGCATGTAAAAAGTTAGTGGGGAGTGAGAAACTCAGATGATTCATAGGTTTCCAGATTGTGCACTAGCATTTCAATGGGACATGAGAAGAGTGACTAGGACATTATCAGATGGAGAGAGAAGAGCAGCAGGTCAACAGGGAAGACACTTTTTTTCTCTGAACGTTGAGTTTCCTGGTATATCCATGGGTAACTCATCCTCCATGTTGGATATCACTTTTTGTTTCATTTTTCACTTATTCTGTTAACCACTGCCTTTTCATACGAGAGCTGTGTTTTTAGTTTTATAAGAAATAAAGAAGCTTAGAAACCAAAGGAACTCTATTATCAGTGCACATTATTATACTACAAGTGATAGTTATATGTTTTTCTGTAATTATCCCAGTGACTTGACCGATTCATAACTATTATAAAAACAGTTTTCTGCCTAGTTGCAGAAAATTGACAATGAGATCTCTCCATTTTCTCTCTAGGAACTGATTCAAGATGTTGCCATTAGGATGTTCTATTTTCTATTCTGATTAAAATAGGACGGTTGCTTGTTTTACAGTATTTTCTGACATCATTTCGTTTATCCCCTTTACGCCTTTATTCAAATATGTCCAGCTCTACAGGAATCTGCAAAAGAAGAATCAAGGAAAACAAATTTATCGACAGGTAATCTGCAAAATCTCCTTCTGACCTTAATCATGTAGAAAACATCCACCCAAAGAATGAAAAATTCATATAATGCAATTTATTAGAGGTTCTTAACACCACAGTTAGGTTTGGTTATTCACTAGAGCACTTTACAGGCCTCATCCTGTAGTAGTGCTCACACCTGTGATTTATTACAGTGAAAGCAAAATCAGCAGAGAGAAAAGGTGTATGTGACAGAGTCTGGAGGGAACCAGGTGCAAGTTTCCAAGACTCATGTCCTGTGCAGTTAGCAGGATGTGCTTAATTCCTCCACTGTGAAATTCTGGCACCACCCGTGAAATGCTGTCTAGTGGTACCACAATCTCATGAGACTCAGTGCCTAATGCTTTCATGGCACGCCAGTCACATAGGCAGCGTCCCCCTAGCAAGTACCAACATTCCTGATTCCCAGAAGGAAAGCGAGTGTTCAGCACGCACCACCTTGTTTGTACAAGCAGTTCAGGCACCGTGAGCCACACTTAGTTAGGGAATGGCGGGAACCCTCCCCATAGGCAGGTTTCCAGACACCAGCCAAGGGCCAGCCGTTCAAGTAGGACTTTCAAAGGATAGCAGTCAGGCCTGCTGTGTGAAATCTTTTCTGCACAACAGTTATAGGCCTGACTTAATTTTGGGTGTTGCTTAAAATATTAAAAGCAAGTAATATGGTGACACGCCTTGGTAATGGTTTCAGTTGTATCATCCATTAAAAATTGCAATGCTGGTTACTTTTTTGCCTTTTGGTGAGTATTTCACAGGTCTTTGTACATACATTACTCTGGCAATAACCATGGCAATTATAATCTTTTTGTGTGATTAATGTTTCAGTATAGATTTTCAATAAAATCAGCATAATGCTTTCTGATCTAAAATTAGAATAAAAGTTGTCCTTTAAGTGTAGGGATGATTCCATTTTGATTCACTTGGCACTACATCTATACACCATGATACAGCGAGATGTTCATTCACATTGATCAGTTACTTTCTTGTGTAAGTATTCCAAAAATGATTTGCTTTGTTTATGGAGTTTCATATGCTTCATTCAGTTGGGTGAATAATCATATTCTGATACTGGATCTTTATGTTCATTTTCAAGGTGACTATGTTTTGAAAATAGCATTAATGTGTTCATATCTGCTAATAGCAGGTTCAGTAGAAAACTTTTTCTTTTTCTTTAATTAGTAAGCCTTCGTTATTAGAGCAGGTTTAGGTTCAGGGCAAAATTGAGTGGAGAGTACAGAAAGTCCCCTCAAAGCCCGTGTCCCTGTACACACAGAGCCTCCCTCACTGTTGACACCCTGCACCCGAGTGGTACTTTTACGATGATCGATGAACTGCACTGACTCAACATTACCACTCACAGCCCACACTTTACATTAGAGTTCACTCTTGCTGTTGTACAATCTGTGGGGTTTGACAAACGTATAAGGACGTCTCCATCCTTCCAGTATCACACAGAATAGATTCACTCCTAGATACCCTCTGTGGCGTTTCCTCAGCCCTCTCCTCTCCCCAACCTCTGGAAACCTCTTGTCTTTTTACTGCCTCTCTAGTTTTGCTTTTTTCTGAATATCGTATAGTTGGAATCATACAGTGGCCAACTTTTCGAATGTTTAAAAAATTAAAACTCCAGGGTCATTGAATGTAGTTATTCAAGATAACTTCTCTGTCTTTCGGGGGGTTTCTGTTTGGTTGCTCTTATTCACTGGCTGAGAATCTGGTGACATATGACTTACAAGCTAAAAAAACACGCTATCTATACACATTTGCCACTATGGGGAGGGCTGAGAAAAATGGCATCACAAGCTGCTTGCTGCACAGCAATAACTCTTTGGACCTTCCTGCTCTATAAGGTAGGACAAGATAGACTCTCTAGCAATGGAGGGAACAATCTCAGAGGTTACACTTGATAAAACTGGAATCACAACGTCTTTCATACTTACCCTGCAATTGGAGAGATGACGAGAAAGCGTCTGTTTCCTGTGCTTGCCGCTGCAAAGTAGACTGCCTCTTGACTAAGCTGCTAATGACGGGGTGTTTCATCCTAAACTGACCACCCTTGACTGAAGAGCGGCACAAGCGGTACTGTGTACGAGCAAAACAAGTCTTCTAACTGCTCTTCATGACAGAAGTCCAGAAAAATCATGCTATTTAAATTTGCCCTTGTTAGTTTATGACAATAATTTTACTACTGATACCGTTTTCGTTCACTCTGATGGGCTTGGTTAGGATTACAATCATTGCAAGTAGCACTTGGCTTGTAGCTATCCCATTTTTGCACATCCCGTTCATTTTTCTTTCATTTGATATAAATATATACTTTCATGCACACACATATGTACCTGTATATGTGTGTATATGTGTACGTGTATATAAATACACACACACACACACACATATAGGAGAAGAAGTAGAAGTTCTTCATGTATTAATTTCCTACCAATCGTATCATTAATATTCACTTTACTATAGTCTTCAGGGGTTGTCCCAAAGAAATGTTTTCCATAACTTCAGTCCGATAGTTTTAAAGTTCTGTGTTTTTCTATTGTGAATTTACAATGTATTTGAATTTTTTCTTTAATAGTGGATGAGTGTTCTGAAGGAGACCCTTCAAGCAGGTAGGTTTTTATGGATTTTTCAAACTCACATGTTAACTGAGAGTGCAGAGAGAAGCGAGTAACCTTTACTGAATGTTCTGCCCTGGGCGAGACCCTATACTATGTGCCTAACGTTGGTTGTCTCAGGTCCTCGGCACAGTAGCTGTGCACAGTAGCTGTGCACAGTAGCTGTGCTGTTCGGCCTAGTTTTTATTCATTAGACGAGTGTGGTTCCGGGACGTGTATTAATTGACTCCTGGTTCCATAGTTACCAAGTGGCTGACCTGTGATGTGACCTTCAGTCTGCTTGGCTTCCAAGTCCGTTCTCTTGTCCCTCAGCCTGTACTGAGAAGTGCCTGGGCTGGCGTGGATTCAAGGTTCAGGTGCAAGTCAGGTGGACTCAGAGAGTCCCGTTTAGTGATGTGTTAACGCTGATTTAGAATTTTCCTACCAAGCCCAGTTAGCCCAAGCTCTTGTCTTAATGTACTTGACAATTTCAGCAGTCACGAGAGCCTTCTTTTTACCATCAGTGTTTAGGCCAGGTCTCAGTTAGCTGTGGCCACAGAACCACAGGCTGTACATAAGCAAGACCTAATCAGGCAAGTGTTTTCAGGTATAATGCGATGTACCTTCTTGGGACGAATCTTTGTTCTGTAAGTGAAGAACATCTACGTATAGACCATGTTGTGTTAATTCAGCACAAATTGAGAGGGTATTTCTAATTGATTTCTCTACTTACAGAATCCCCAGCCTTTGTTTCCCTTCTGGCTGATACCTTTCCCTTGTTCTAGGAAGTTTTTTTTTCTTTTTTTCCTAAAGTCTTTCTTCCTTCTTCCATGAGTCTTCTTCATTTTATACTTTTTCTCTGCTGTTCTCAGGGGTTTTTGTTGTTGTTGATCTGTTGTTTTATTCCACTTCTGCTAGCTAAGTATTCTCCATTTTTCTAGACGGAATCAAAAGTACATAGAATTCCAGGGTTTTAACGAATGTTAGCAATTAATTATTCAAAACACCCAGCAGTTCTTCATTCTGCCATGAATGTTTTGGTCAAGTGGTTATTCACATGGAAAGTTTGAAACTCCAAGCGATTCTGTGACTTATTTGAGTACAGTGAGTGATGAAATGAGATTCAGTGTAGGTTTCTAAGCCCAGTACACGTCCTTTAGGTGAGTGTTTTAATAATGGAAAGGTCTAGTGAATGCAGTGGAAGAGGATAAGACTGGAATTAGCAAGGGAATCCAAGTTTTAAAAGGACCAATACTGGTTGGGATAGGAATAAGGCTTTTAGAATAGAGATCAGATAAGGGAAAAGAGATGAGAATAGTAGGCTATGACAATTTAAAGAGATATTACAAGAAGGAAGGACAAAGGATGCTGGTAGTTTTCTGAAAAAGCAGATTAATATAAGGTTTTCAAGGGCATTCTGTACAGGTTGCTGCTTTTCTGTTTCTTGAATTGGAGGAACCAGCCTAATTTAAGAATTTATGAAAACATATTAAAGTATCTGAGCCCCTGGAAACATTCTCTTTATAGCAAATAAGAATGTGGTATCATCCACCTGAACCCCAACTTAGGGAGGTGGGCTTATGTCCCCTCGAGTCCTAAGGCACTGGAGATTGCCGAACTACATAGATCTATGGCCCAAGGCAGGTGTCTCGTCACCTCCACCTCTTTTCCCAACGCGCTGATGTCCTTCCCATATATATGGAGTGTTGGGCAGAGGGAGGACTGATTGTGAAAACAGTAATGGACTTGGGTAGGTGGTAACATGCCTGTGTTGGGCGTGGATGACTGAGGCTCCATTTAGCTTATTTTCCAGGAACAGGGAAATAGAGAACTCCTACTGTGGGTCATTTGAGCCCATTCTTGTTTCAGGAGTCTATGCCTTCGTAGGCTAAAATTTTCAAGGTTGGAGATTGCCAGGACGCTGTGAGGACAAGTGATCTGGGAGTGGGAAGGCTAAAAACATACATATTTGTTCTTGAACTTTTGTACGTGTAACTTGCAAACATTATAAACACTTCAGGGAACTCACCGTAGTGTTTTTGAGTGAAAAGAAGGAATGGGGTAAGTTTAGTAACTGCTTTCTATGTTAAAGAACCAAGATTGCTATTTTAGACTGACACAGATTAGTCCTTGAACCAGGGACAGACAATGGAGAAGGGACAGTGTATCTTTCTACCTTGATTTAGGTCATCGGTTTTGTCCCAGTTCAGGTTCCAGTAATATCAGCTATTAATTGGGTTTTCAATTCAGCCTCAGGACTTGTGGTGAAAGCAAAGTAATCTCAGGCATTGACAATAAATTGGCTGTCATTCTTTGTTATGGAAACTTAGAGTGTATCTTCATTAAATATTGCATGAGTTGGGAGTGGTGGAGGCAGAAATAGATAACTAATAGCTTGTCTAAAACAGAGTCCATATTTTAATTAAATCAAGCAAGAAACTTCATTTAATACGGAAATAGCTGACCTTTTACTTTTTTTGTTGGTTTTGTAAAGAAATGAACTCACTTATTTTTTTGTGTATCTTCACCCTAAAGTCTTACCTGCAAACCTGGCACTAATGATTCAACGTCTATATCAACTGATGGACTCTTCAGTGTTGATACCGAGGTAAAATGCTCCTTTGTGGAATTAACTTTTTTGCTCTGAATTTAGTTTTGTGTAGCACTTACTTGTAAAATTTAGTAGTGGTCCACCTATCATTGTTTTATGTTTGTAATGGAAAATTGGTCAGCGTGAACCATTTTATAACATGTGAGCATTTGAGGCTTTTTTTTTTTTAACTTTAGGAAGTATTGAACGTGGGAGCTGTAAAAAAGAAGGGCCTGGGAAATATATAGTGATAGGACAATTATATTGGGAGGTATCCCACAATGATGGAGATATGCAATTTGGTTAAGGATTAGGATTCTTAATATATCTTTTACATTATTCCAACATGACTTTCATAATACTTGTGCCTAAATGAAATCTTTGATGGATTCAATTACATATTGTCATAGTCATGTAATCTTCCTGGTACCTTTCAGTTTTAAAACTATATAGCATATAACATACACTTCTTTTTTTGTTACACTTTGTATTTTGGTATCATATAGTTGTTAGGAGCCAGTGTTTTCTCTATTTTGTTTTCTTGTGCTTTTTAGTTATATTCAGTTGAAATTGAATAATATTTTGTATAAGTTTCAGGTATACTGGGTTCATAATTTAGGCTAAAATAATAGTAGAAATTGTGACAATTTAGAATTCAAGTTCTCTTTCTTAAACCCCATATTGTAAAGGGATTCCACTATGTTCTAAATCATTGCATTATGACTATATTTAAATGTCTTCATCTAATTGAGGAGTACATGTTTTGCATAAAATAATAACCAATTTTAGAAGCAGACATTCTTAAGAACCATATAGTAATATACCAAATTTCAGAAATTTTTTTGTTTTTTAAATGTAAAGTTTTTCATTTATGTTAGAGTTGACATTGAATATTATGTCAGCTTCAGGTGTACAGCATAGTGGTTAGGCATTCATATAATGTATAAACTGGTACCCCGATTAGTCTGGTATCCCTGACAGCATACTTAGTTGTTACAATCTTTTTTACTATATTCCTTGTACTGTAACTGACATGTTCATAACTATTTTATAACTGTCAATTTGTACTCCTTAATCCTTTTACCTTTTCAAGCGTTCCCCCAACAATCCTCGAACTGGGCAACGATCAGTTAGTTCTCTGCACTTATGAGTTTGTTTCTCTTTTCTATGTCAACTTTTTTTTTTAGATATCACAAATAAGTGAAATAATGTGATATTTGTCTTTCTCTGTCTGACTTATTTCACTTTGAATGATACCGTCTAGGTCCACGCACGTTGTCACAGCTTGTAAGATTTTATTCTTTGTTACAGCCAAGTAGTGTGTTGTTGTATCTATGTACCACTTCTTCTTTATCCAAGACGATGGATACTTCGGTTGCTTCTTTATCTGGACTATTGAAAATAATGTGCCAAGGACCATACAGATGCACAGATGTTTTCAAATCAGTGTTTTGGATTTCTGTGGAGAAAAACCCAGAAGTGGGGCTGCTGTGCCACGTGGTAGTTCTATTTTCAAATTTTTGAGGAACTTCCATATTGTTTTCCATTGCGGCTGGCCGGGTTTGCAGTCTCACCAACAGTGCGCGGGGCTTCCCTTCACATCCTCACCAACAGTTGTTGTTTGTTGATTTATTGATGATGGCGATTCTGACAGTTGTGAGGTGATAACTCTTTGTGTTTTTAATTTGCATTGCTCTAATGATTAGTGGCACTGAGCATGTTTTCGTATGTCTCTTGGCTGTCTGTGTGACCTCTTTGGAGAAAAGTCTATTCAGGTACTTTTCTGATTTTTTAATTGCATTGTTTGTCTATTAAAGGTGTTGCATTTTATGAGTTCCTTACATGGTTTTGATGTCGACCCTTTATCAAATATATTGTTGGCAAATCTCTTCTCCATTCATCTGGTTGTGTTTTCATTTTGTGATGGTTTCCCTTGCTGTGCAAAAAAATTTAAGTTTGATGTCATATTTATGGGTCTTGTAGTTCTATCCATTCAGCCACCTTATGTCTTGACTGGAACATTTAACCTATTTACATTTAAATAATTATTTATAGGTATGTGATTATTGCCATATTATTATTCATATTTCTTCTCCTCCTCTTCGTCCTCCTCCTCCTCCTCCTCCTCCTCCTCCTCCTCCTCCTCCTCCTTTTCCTCCTCCTCCTTCTTCGTGTCACATTTCTTGTAATACTGGTTTGTTAGTGTTGAACTCCATCATCTTTTTCTCTGGAAAGTCTTTACCTCTCCATTGATTCTAAATGAGAGCCTAGCTGGATACAGTACTCTTAGTCGAAGATCATTGCTTTTCATCACTTTCAATATTTGCCAATCCCTCTGGCCTGCAAATTTTCTGTTGAGAGATCAGCTGACAGTCTTATGGGAGCTCCATTGTACATGACTAACTACTTTTCTCTTGAAGGTTTTAATATCTTCTCTGTGTCCTTACCCTTTGGCATTTTAATTATAATATGTTTTCGTGTGGGCCTGTTTGGGTTCATTTTGTTTGGAACTCTTTGTGTTTCCTGCGCTTGTGTGTCTATTTCCTTCTCCAGGGCAGGAAAGTTTTCCATCATTGTGTAATCCAAAAGGTTTTCAATTCCTCTCTCTCTCTCTCTCTCTCTGTCTCTCTCTGTCTCTCTCTCTCTCTCTCTCTCTCTCTCTCTCTCTCTCTCTCTCTCTCTCTCTCTCTTTTCTCCTTTTGATAGCCTTACGAATGTTGTTATACTTGATATTGTCCCAGAGGTCCCTTAAAGTATTCTCTGTCTTTATTTATATTTTACTTATATTCATTTTTTTTTCTGTTCTGATTGGGTGTTTTCTGCTACCGTGTCTACCAAATCACTATTTGAACCTCTGCTTCACCAAATGTGGTGCTGATTCCATCTATAAATTATTCATTTCAGATACTGTATTCCTCATTGCAGACAGTTTTTAATGATTTCTATGTCCTTTTTATGTTTCCTGTCTCTTCGTTGAAATTGTACTGAGTTTATCTATTCTTCTAATTTCATCGAGCATCCTTATAACTAGTATTTTGAACTCTGTTTCTGGTAGATTGCTTGTCTCCATTTGGTTTACTTCTTTTTCTAGTTTTATCCCATTCTTTCATTAGAGAAATGTTTCTTTCTCTCTTCTTTTTTCACTGCCTCTCTGTGTTTGTTTCTATGTATTATGTAGATCTGCTAATTCGCCTCCTCTTGGCAGCATTGGCTCATATAACAGGTGTTGTGTGGGGACCAGTGGTACAGTCTGGTCACCTTAGCCAGGTGCTCCAGAAGCTTGTGTGGGTGGTGTGTGCCCCCCTGTTGTACTTGAGCCTTGATTGCTCTTGGCACATCAGTGTGTGGAATCGACCCTCAGGACGACTGGCTGTGACTACAGTACATGAGCTGATGTATGTGGGCTGACCTCGCAGAGTGAGATCGGCTATAGCAGTGCTCTGGTGTCTGCTCAGTCCATTGCTTGGGCGTGTCATTTATGGAGCTAATTGGGTGTTGTTCTGGTGTTGCTGAAGCTGATCACCAGGTGTGTTGGATTTGGGGCCTCTTGGGAGGGGCTGTGGGGCAGGCCCAGGTCAGCTGCTGTTAGTGCCCAACCCAGAGCCACCTAATAGAAGCCACAAAGTGACCTAGTCTTGGTAGCTGCCTTTGTGGGTTTGGAGGCACCGAGAAGCGCCTACGCTGTGACGCAAGACAGGATGATGGATAGGATACCAGAAAGAAACGGAGGTCCTCAATATCATAAAGTGCAGCCTGAGTGACTGTCTTAAAACAGAATTGTGACGATGCAACACCTCTGCTTACTGAGTGACTCCCCACTACGTGAGGGTAAAATTCATAGGCTAGCATGACACGTGCCTTCTTTGATTTGGTTCTGAAACTGCAGTGGTATCTCCATCCCACTCTCAGTGTTCCAGGCTTACCCCATTCCTTTGCGGCCTCACCTGCAATATGTTCTTACATTCTCAGGCTTTTGCTCCCGCTGCCCTTCTGGAATCCCCGTCACGCCTTCCCTCAGCACCTTGCATAACTGTCAAGATGCAGCCCTATCTTTGCCGCATCCGCTGAGCTTCCCTGGTGCAACTGACTGTTGTCTCTTGTGCCCTTACGATACTTGACTCATTTGGGCTGTTGAAGTGGAGAGCGGTACTTTTCTGCTCTTATTTTTTCATGTGTTATGTTATCTCTACTCGTACTAGCGTGTAGGACAGAATGTCTCATTTATATTTCCAGCTTCCCCTGGGGCTGTGCCTATGATTTGATGGCTACAGTAGAGTTTTTTGTCTCATCGACGGATGGACTGACTGAGTGAGTGAACGAGTAAACGAATATGGTGTTTTCTGAAGTTGGGTTGTTTTTTCTTTTTCCTTCTTTTTTTTCTAATAGAAAGAAGCAACCAAACCGGCAACTGGAAAAGGAGAAAATGGTGTGGATCTTATTGAAAGTGCTCCACAAGAGCAAACAAGCAATGATAATTTGACTTGTGCTGATGGAGCACAGCAGAGTAATATGAGTGGTAATTTAGTGACTGTCTATGAATTCTTTCTAGCGTAAGTGCTGCTATAAACAAATCTAACCTGTGTAGGTCCAAATGTGATATTTATTTCTTTTAAGCATTTTTTTTCTATCTTTTTTTTCAAAAGTGTCCCCACTACTAACAACTGCTTCTTCTTGCAAATGCTTCAACCCCCTGAAATTCTTTTCTGCTATTAATTTTATGGAAATATTCATGACTGAATGTGTATTTAAAATACACAGTAATATATGTTCACATTAATGTACCTGTGACTACATTTTATAGTTAGAAAGTCATCATTAGGATTAGGACAAGAGGAAGATGAAGAATCACCTTGGCATTCTGAGGTACTGTCTTTCACTATTCTTATTATTATCGTTATTATTTGAAATATCACCATTCTGTGCTGTGAAAACGAAAAAGGTATGCTTTGACTTTACTTTCTCACCGCTACATTTCCCCATACACACCAATTTGTATGGTTTCGCCTGTAATTATTAAACTGGCTATGTGTAATATGAGACAGCGTAGTACAATTCTGCTAACTTGCAAGTTTCTCTTCAGGCAGTCAGTGTAGTATAGTATAAAACACAAAGGTTTCCAAGTCATAAGGAATCAGTTTGGGTTCTGAAGTTAAGTTTACCTAAAAGCTAAAGAATTATTCCAGCTCGAACTATGCCCAAATGCATGATCTTGTGGGTTTTGTGGATGTGTAAATGTCCTAATGAATTTCAGAAAGAAAGAATTTGGATCGCAGGGTTTGTTTATAACTTGGAACTTGAAAAGATAATGCCTGGGACATCAAAGTATTATTAATTAGTATTGTCAAAGAGATCTGCAAGGAACTTTTGCTGGGAAGGAAGAGCATGGTGAATACTAATAATACGTTGGATTATACTAACAACAATTCGGCTGAGCGCTGCTTTAATACTAACAACTGTCTTGTTCACTTAAAATATCATGCATTGAGTAACTTGATGGCAACCGTCCTTGTAGTAATAGAAGTACAATGTAATGATGAGCTAATGTGAGGTGACAGCTGTGGAAAGATATAAGAAAAGTGTGATCTTCTGATATAGGCAACTGCTGCCTACTGGTTCAGACACTGTGTTTGACGATCAGAACAGACTAGAATTCTGGATGGGTCACTTACTAGCTATGGGATCTTGGGGAAACTTCTTTTGAACCTGTCGGATGTCAGTGACCTCATTCGTCATAATGGTACTAATGACTACCTTTCAGGTATGTGGAATGCGCAAATGTGGTAACGAATGTGAAAACACTTTTAAAACTGTAAAGGGAGCTATAGAATGTAAAACACAATGATCACAGTGGGATGTACTGACTTACTAGATATCGGGGACACTTTTTGTAAACATGTAGGACAATCAAATGGCGGTAGTGTCAAGAGCAGAGTGGAAAAGTTAGAAGGGGCATGTGGATTTCTAATCTGGGGGATGTTAAGTTTCAGGAGACTGTGATTGGCGGTACCCTGTAGATGTGTAGTGTTTCGGTTCTTGAGGCTTTGTTGGTGCGAGCTCAACGTTTTCACCTTGAGTTAATTTCTAGTTGGACACCAGCTGTGTGCTGGGCAGTTAGACACTGAATGGAGAAGTTCAGGGGTTCAGCTGTAGTTGTAGGTGCAGAAAAACAAGTGAACAACAGTCCATCATAAGGCACTATAAGTGCTTCATTTAAAGAGGATGGAGAATGCTGGGTTAGAGAATATTGTCGTGGGGGGGCATGGTTGTAGTTGGAATGGGAGTGGGAGTGGAATTTCGGGGGTCAGGAAAGATCTTTCTGAGTGTGACAAAAACTGCCAAGTGAAGCATGAGAAGGAGCCAGTCGTGTGAAGATCTAGAAGCAAAACCTGCTGGACAGAGATAACAATGGATCACATCTGTTCATATTTTATTCTAATGTCTTGGAATGGCCAGGAAGCAGGAAGTGGGGTAACCATCATCAAACCATTTTTGTATTTGTTGTTTTTTGTGGGAAAGAAATAAAATGTGCATAGTAAGTGTCTGGTACATTTTAGATGGTTATAATAAATAAATGTTCTTATTTTTCCCCGATTAGAAATTATTATACTTTTTTGAAAAGTTGCATAACTATATATAACATTTTCCCTATTATTTATTGAAACATAATCTAATGAAAAGTTTTTCTTATCACTTTGCCACTTTGTTCAATCATTTTTTCTATCAAAATTTCTGTCAAATAAGAGTTCGGTTTTTCCAAGCTCTTGTTGACTTAGGTGAAGTAGGTTCTAAAATGTTCTGTTTAGACTCAACAGGCTACACACCAAGGTTTCTTACCATGTCAAGCAAGTATCTTGTTTTACCACTAAAAATCAAATCTGTTGTTAGAAATATTTAGCAGTTATGTCAAGTACACTTATCAAAGTATTAGGTCGCTACAAACGTAATTGCAGTTTAAAAGCTTAAAAAAATTGCAAAACTGCAATTACATTTGCACGAACCTAATGTTTGCTTAAATACATATTTTTCAAAAAGTCCTTTTCTTGGTGGTGATAACACTAATATTTTTATCCTGAATTATTAACTAGAAATTGTATGAAGTGTCCATTAGTTACTAATCGTCCTGTTTCCTAACCCTTTCAGACGAGAATTGAAGTGGAAAATCCTGGTCCTCACGAAGGTGTAGGAATGGACGATGTGCAACCCTTCAGACCAGGTGCACTTTGCAATACCAGTTTAATTTTGGGAAGGAGTACGCAAGGACATTTGGCATGCTCACAGTCTTCTATTCAGAATTCCTTTCTTTTGTTACAATTTAATGGAAGGATTTCACATAAGCAATATGATGTCACTGTTGGTATTGATGTTTGAAAAAAAAGACATCGACAGGAATAAGAAAACAAGATTTTAAAAATGTGACTTTAATTCAGATGTTTCTCCTCTTGGTTCGATATCCTAAATGTCCCAGTTTGGAACCCCTGTACTTAATAGGGGTTCTCAGAGGTTAATTATCACACTGGAAGATATTTCCAGGGTTTGAAAATGGTTCTTTGAATTTTGACCTTTACCCAGAGTAAGCCTCAGTTGCTACCATGTCAATTGTGTTTTAAATTTACTTCCTCTTAGTGTTGTAACACTGATGGTCTTAAGACAACCAGATGTTCTGCTGAGCAGACACCGGGTGTGTGTGTACGCGCGCTTATGGTGTCTTTGATTATTAAAAATGGGAGAAGTAATTAATCGTAATGAATATTTGGTAGACACAATCTTTGAAAACAGGAATTCTGAAGCTTTTGTGCCTTGGGATGCTTTTATGCTATTAAATATTATTGAGAATTCCAAAGAATATTTTTAAGTCGGTAGTCTCCGTAGATAGTTACAGTATTAGAAATAAAAACTGAACAATGTAAAATACGAGCTCACACAGGCATGCATTCCATGAACCATTAGAGCTAAGACCCAGTCACCATCAGACCTATGATGTTACCATCAGAGCTGTGATATCACGGCCGTGGAGAACTCTACTGCACACTTAGAAGAGAATGAGAGTGACAATGGCAAATGACATTTAGTCTTTCTGTGAAAATAGTTGTGACCTTTTCGGGCCCCACGACTTACAGATCTTGGGACTTCAGGGATTCTTACATGACATTGGAAACCACCGTTTGAAATGATGTACGGGCTTCCTGGACGTGAAATGATAAAACAGGCTTTAAAGCTTCACTTCTACAATTGTGTTTTTCTTTCACTTGTCTTAAAAAGTTTTAAGCTGAGAATATTGTTTAAAAAACAAAAGGAAAATAGTTTTGTCATATATTCGTTTTCTGTCTCATGGTGCCCTGTACTCCTTGGAGCTCATGTGGACCTAGTTTGATCCTATTTTTCCTTGGAAACAATAAGGTCACCCAAGACTGTAATTTGTCACATGAATATCTGTTTATCTAAGGCTTAAAAAAATGAATTCTGAAGATATTGGAGCATTTAGAAAATACCATTTTCTTATAATAAGTAGTTTCTTATTTGAAGTCGTACCATTCATTAAAAGTTTTTGTAAACCCACGTTTGTCATGCATATTTAAACTAAAGATAAGTGGTTACACGTAACTTTTGATCATAACAAAAAAAATCATACCCTGCACCATCTATTAAGTAGGTAATTTTTAATTGGAAACACATTATATAATAGAAATTGCTGCCTGATAATAGTTAATTAAACTTACCTGTGTCAATGGCAAGTATAGGACACCTAAAATAAAATGTACTCTGAAGGAATAGTGTATTGGGGGAAAAGGAGGACGTGTGACTGTTTCTCTGAAAAAAGAAGTTTTACAACATAGTCAACTTTGTGTTATTTTTACATCCTAATAAATGAAAAGTTAATCCCAGAATTCAGACGGGGATTCTGCTTCTTTGACCTCTAATCATGGAACTTGTCAAAGATCCGGGGATTAGAAAGTTGGTGATAAAAGGCCATTTGCCACACACTCAATGAGCAAACCTATGTCAGCATCCACAGAGTTTGGACAGATGACCGTAATAGACAAACTAGACTCAGATTGTAGGTGTGTTTCTGTTAGGTAATAATAGGCTCCAGGACTTGTGTGAATCACCGCTACCAGAAAACAGAGAAAGCAAAGAAGGAAATAAAGGAACAGAAAGTGTTCAACCCCAGCCCACCTCTATGTAGCTTCATCATAGTTCTGACTTTCCAACAGTCACTTTGTGGCAAAACCTACTTTATGTTTACTCTGTTTATGCAACTTACAACAAAGCAAAATGACTTTTAGCAAGACATTGGCGTTCTTCCTGAACCACAGTAACATATGGGAATAAGAAAAAGAATGAGGTGAAAGCGTGGTTTCCTTTAGACTAGTATTTAACGTACACTGGGGAGTGGGCAGCAGGACTATATGTACCACATTGGGACCAGATGGGAAAACTTCATAAAGATCTAAAGATTGCCTAGTGAAACAAAACATAGTTTCTTAGCTTTAGTTTTATATTCTGAATTCACAGGTATCAGTTAAAACTGTATTTATTGTAAATGAAAAAGCACCTTCCGAAACCAACAATCAAATATTTCTTGGATTTTCTATGGCTTTATATATTTTAGAATTGACTTTCCCAGCAGTGATGGGAATCATCGACATTAAATCTATAGCACTTCCTTCTCAGCTGTGTCCGCAGTCTGTCTCCTCTTCTCTCTCTTCTTCCTTAAACCCCAGTGCTGAATCCTCAAAGGTGAAAATAAATTTTCAGAATAGGAGAGGAAAACATTTCAGCTATAAGGAAGGGTGTACGCTGATAAATGCATCAGAAGTAACAGTCATTTTGGAAACAATGAATGACGTTGCAGTTGAATCTTAGGGTGTTGTTCAAAAGATACCATTACCAGGTAGAGAGCAGATTATAGAGTGCAACTCGATATGTTTGTCCTGCATTTCTAAACTGTCTTTTGTTTCTGATTGTTCTTCCATCGATGTTCAATGAATGAATTTGTGGATGAATTTTTGACATGTTTGTATGCCTTTCAGTTTGTGACATCTCATATTTCCCAAATGGTTTGTTGAAGTGTTAGCTAATTAGAAGTATTTCTTAAGTAAATATTCAGGAAAAGATTACGCTTAATTTGAACTCTCAATTGATAAGATGTTATTTTCTGTATTTATAAAGATTATAGCTTTTATCAAACTGTTCTAAGTAGTTCGTTTTAACTAATACGTAGATTCGTCAGCAGGACAACACCTAGGAATGACATCGGAGGAAGGGCAAGCGAGGCTTGATGGAAATGAAAAGACCTACATGCATGTATGTGAAATTTACTTTGAAATTTCTAGTATAATATGGTTTTCTGTGCTTTAATAATATAATACAGTCCAGTTGAAATTACCTTTCATGCTAGCCTTTTAGAGTCAAAAGGTCATAACTGAATGATATTTATAACATTTGAACTAGTTACAAAACTTAAAATATTGTTAGAATCTATAGATATTCATAGCTCAACTTTATCTTTGGATTGAGGCAAAAAAAATAATAAAGTCCTGAATATTGTCTGCGCCTTTAATTTTTATAACTCCCTTACGTAATAAAGAAAGTAACATCAAATATTGAATCACATGATGAGACAGTTGAAATTATGAACCATGTAAAAATGATGGCCACTGATTCGGGCTCACGCGAAAGGAGTCAGGATTCTCAGGGGTTCAAAATGTGCAGTTCCATATGGCTGGTCACTAAGGCCAAGGTTGGAGATGGATTCTTCCTTGTGACCTCTGTGTAACGGACTCTGAGTCTACATTCAGGGAGAGAATGGGGTCATGCACTCAACTCAACTGCTTTTTAAGAGAATCACACCTTCCAGGATGGGACCTTTGGTTGTTAGGGCACAAACAATAACTTTCTAATTTCTTTCAGTTCAGTGTAGGAAATCAGTAAATATGATTTAATGTTTTATCTGCTCTTATTAGTGGGTAGTGAGTCAGTTATAATTGGATGCAACAGATAACTATGTCAATGTGTAACACTGTCATAGTGTATAATTGGAATTAATATTTAGGAATTTGCTTCTCTTACTGATTGATGTTAATCATATGGGCTCCTAATTAAAGTTTGCCTATTCTCCAGTTATTAATCTTGAAAAAATAATCTTAAATTCACTATGGGGTCTCACTATTTAAGATATGGTGGGGTGAACTATTTTAAGTGAGGAAGCCTCTGTGACATTAAAAATCATCTACTATCTCATTTTTTGGGTGGATTTAACATATAAGCGATTGTTCAGTGCAAACGGTGACAAAATTAGTTTTGCGGGTTCATGTTTTTCTTCTAATTTAGACTAAGGCAACTTATTTTTCACTTTCTAGTTACAGTCCAATAATTTGGGAGTAAGTAAATGTAGATTAAGATTCTTAACAGTTAAATTTAGTTATATTCTAATTTTTCTCCGTTCATATTCTATTCTCCAGGTTATACAAGAGGAAAACGACACTCAGAGGCCACTTTCCCGAGAACAGGACAAGAGAATATTACATGATGCAGTTCTGACCAATTGCCTTCAACAACAAAAGGAGACAGAAATAAACCTTCAGAAAATGAATTCTGAGGTATTTTCTTTAGTCCTTTTCAAACATGTGTGTGTGTATTCGTGTATGTACATATTTTAAAAACCAATGTTGTACGTATGGGAATTGTAGAGGATTTTAAAAAGAGAGAGAGAGAGAGAGAGAGAGAGAGAGAGAGAGAGAGAGAGAGAGAGAGAGAGAGTATTTTAGGGGGAGTGACATTTTTGGTCCATTGCAATAAATGATATTCTTGACTGAAGTCCTTTTATGTCCAACAGTCAAGTAGTGACGTTCCCAATGTCTCATCTAAAGGGGAGGCTTTCAATACTTTTACAGGGATCAATGAACTTTCTACAATCTCAAAACTATTGCTACTGATAACGGAAGTTTCAGTTTGAGGCAGTGATTTCATCCCCTTGCTGTATTAGTAGAGAGGTTAGTTTTCACTTCCACTGATTGTAAGGAGTAGAGGCATAGCCAGGTCAGAGACCGTCTTTTAGATCCCGTTCTCCTACTTTTGAGAAAGTAACAACTTGCTCCCAGTAGAGTCCTACTTCAGACTAGGAACTTTTGAAGAAATTGGATGCCGTGATACATACTTAGTGATAATTTATTGGTGAGTATTTTATTCAAAGAAGTCAGTGTATTTGCCCCTTTTTCCCATTTATTTCTCCTTTAAACATTATGAAAAGGAAATAACACTTATGCAGCAGCAAATGATCTCACTACTTTCTAAGAAGAGTTCTATAATTTTGAGCTTATTTTCCCTGAGTTTTTTGAAATCTAAGGCTTCGTTGGAATTTACATATTTCCACTAGAAGAGCAGCAAGCACACTATTGCGGAGCCCAAAGTCCTGCGGAAAATCCTGACCTTGCTCATCTTTTTAATCACTCTGTTCAAGATTGTGATAACGAAACGAGTTCATTGATGTATAAAGAAGTGCTTAGCGCAATGCCTAGATGTATCAGTGATTAGTAGATTTAATCTTATAAGTGACTCTGAAAGTATTAGAAATGTAGAATATCTTTTCAGTATTCTTGGGAATAAAGTTGTAGGAAATGTAATCAGTCCAAATGTATGCAGAGTGAATACTCTTACTGTGGGAGAGGTGTATATTCAGACGATAACCTCTATTTTAAAGTGTAGTCAGACTTCTTAATCTTTTATTTCATGCCTTCTGGGTTTCCTGCCTTTCCAGTTCTGAGACGCTTAAAGTTCTCTTATGATTTTAAAATTCTCTTTTTCCATTTCATGGATTCAGCATCTTATATTAATTTTGTTTTTAACTTTTTGGAATTTATTCTTGTATAAAGTTGGAGGTTTGGATTCAACGTTGTATTTTTCCAATGGGATATCCACTTACTGCAACCTTTTCATTATATAAACATTTAGGTTCTTCTTTAATTTCAGAGGATATCATGATATGTCATTTCATTGAATGCTAGCTACAAGTCTCCTTTGTTTTACTTAGGTTTCTGAGAGTTACGAAAAAGAAAAAGACCTGTTGCCTAAAAATCAGATGTTGCGGGATGAAACTGCCATAGGAAGACTGCAAAGGGACACACTGAAAACTCAGAATCAGGAAATGGAAAAAAAGTACTTTGAGGACACTGCAAACGTAAAAGAAAAGAATGACTGTCTTCAAAAGACGAGAAAACTGAATGACGAAACACTAACAAAAACAGTATTTGAATGTAACAGACAGCTTAATGTCCCAACAGCTGAGAATACAATGCTGAACTCTCAGCTGGAGAATGAAAGACAAAGCAAAGAAAGACTGAAAACAGAAGCGGAATCCACCCATCATTATAAGCTTAGTAAGCAATTAATAAGACACCTACAAAATGCTTTCCAGGGATTAAGAGATGAATGCTTGCATTTATTGGACAAAAGCGGGTTTGCTATGTGTGACCGAAAAGAAAAGAAGGCGATTCTTTCTCAACAACTTGCTAAAGCTGGAAGTAAATTCAATAGCTTAGACACTGAGCTCCCTCACACAAGATATGCTGTCAGAGACAGGACATTGATTTTTGAACCTGTACTGAAAGACCTAAACCAAACTCAGTGTCAAGAGGAGGAAATTGAACCCGTGTATCAAAGGGAACACGGAAACGTGAACACATATATTGGAAAGCCGGAATCCTTAAAGGAGAAAGGTTCTGACCTACAAAGTGGAAATATGCTTCTTCGACGGCAACTGGATGATGCGTTCAACAAAAGTGACAATAATGAAAACTCAGGAATGAGTATTGAAGAGCAGCTTCAGGAGGGCAGAAAAGTGCTTCAAGCTGAATGTGAAAAACACAATCGTATTGCGAAAGAGAGACATAAGGAGTTAGTCGACACATTGATTCACTTGGAAGGAAGAATATGCCAGTATGAAAACGATGAATCAGAAAGAGAAGTTAAGTATCCAGAAAAATAGTTTTCAAATTTCCCGAAAGAAAATTCAATGTTCAAATATTTGATGATGGCTAAATGTTGAATCTAGCTGAATATTAAAAATATATAGATTACAAATGCATTTGCTCTAACAGCTTAAAAGCATACATTGTATCCAGCCTATAAAACTTAGACCTGTGAGGTGCTTTACTTTGAGTCAAGACATTGTGTTGACTATGAAATTTTAAGGTATAAATTGTTATTAGATACATATTAAATAAGCACTCCCTACTCAAGGGACAGGCAGCCTGGGTCCCTAGCTAAAGCCTGACCAAAGAGGTGTGCGCTGTCTCCAGTCCTTTGTGAGAGGGCAATGCAAGTGAGCTATTGATGATTCCCACCCCCGTCCCATTCAGAGGCAAAGAGAAATTGAGAGGAAGGATCCAGGGGTATACAGAAGAAGGCGTCTTTTAAATCTAGGTGTGAGAACCATTCTTTCTCTGGGGGTGTCTCTCCAAGAATCATCAATGGGTTTGGAACCACAGGTTGGAGGGACACCAAAGCCTCATTAGTGACCCTTAGATCTTGGATTATTCTATATTCCCTGAACCTTTCTTTACGGGGAGCCTGGGGTGTTGCAGGGAGATGAGCATGGTTTTCGCAGACCATACTTGAGGAAGTTGTTAATAAGGGGCCCCAGGCCCTCTTGGCTTCAGGTTTCAGTGGCTATTGTCACTGGTGGAGGTGATGGGAGGGATCTTTAAGTTGAATCTTAACTTGAGTAGCGTGTTTAGCTCATCCTGGGATTTCTGTGGCCAAACTTCTGGGTTCACTGAGCTGAACTATTCAGATTTCATCGAGACAGAGGGCTCTTTGTCAGTGAGGACTACAAGTATATGAGGAGAGGATTTTCGACAGCCAGATATGCTCCCACTTTCTGGATTACATCCCTGACAAGATCAGGTCTGGGGCATTGTGGCATAACTAAGAATGAGTGACAAAATAGAGCTTCCCCCCACGAACAACATAGAGGAGGAGTAAATCTCTCGGTTATGGACATTCCCTCGACCCCAATTACTTAGCAGGATTTGAGAGAGAGTGCACCGGACAAAGGGTTCACAGTGGAAAAGGCGGCTTTCGTATCAAATAGCAAATTGATGGTCCTACCCGCCATGTCGAAGGTCACCCTAGGGTCTGTCCCCTCAATGGTGAGTCCGGAGCTGGAGGGAGCTTTGGGCCCTTTCAGTTCAAGACCACGATGAGATGGGAGTCTGACGGGGTGGTCCTTCAGCCCTCCAGGCAGTCTTTTCCTTGGTGGCTGAACTTCTTGCAGTTGGGACATGGTGTCCGTGGCTTTTTCTCCTCAGGGCATCCGCATTGCCCGAGTCTGGTCTTTCTTCAGTTGTAACACTTTCTTGGAGAGATCTTCCCTGGGTGACGTGGAGTTGGCTTTTGGACTTGTAAAGCAGACAATAATTGAGCCTAGCTCTTATTCCTTTGCTTTTCTTTCTCCTGTTCTCTCTCCCTGACCTTTTCCTCCTTCTCTTGGTCCTGACTGCAAAGGACCAAGGAGGCTATGTTAAGCAGCTCCCTCAGAAGAGTGCTGGCACCTACTGCTAGACTCTATAACTTCCTCCTGATGTCTGGGTCAGAATGAGTAATGAACCCGTCTTTGAGTATTAACTCTCCTTCAGGAGAGTCAGGATCTACATTTGAAAATTGTGAGAGCCTCTCTCTGAGTAAGTCAGAAAAACGGGGGGCGGGGGGCATTCTCATAGGGGCTTTTGCTAACGTTAGCTAGCTTCTGGTAATTAGTTTCTTAATCATTCTTTGTCCTACGCCCTCAGTTAAACAAAGACCTAGAGGATTTCACTGCCAAGCTCCTTCTGGGAAATTATAGTCCCTGTTGGGGTCAGTGCTGGGTTTAGCCAGTTGCCCTGTTGGATAATTATTAGGCTTAGTCATACTAGATTTAGAGTTAGTCAGACACTGACTGTGTAACAAATGGCAGTCTCTATAATTGCGTCATTTTCTGCCTTGGAGAGACTTTGTCACGTGATGACATGTACATCTCTCTAGGTGACGTCCAAAGTAAGAGTGGGCCTCTGAAACCCATTGATTTATGTTTCAGGGTCATTGGATTAGCCCCCTAGGTCTGTCTTTATCTGGAGGAAGTCCTGTGTGGAGAAGGGGACCCACACTCTCCTAGAGCTGCCTGTTAGGCCTCCACTTACCTCCTGGGGAAGACAAAATGTGGGGGCACCAGGGTACCCCGGGCATGGAGGTGAAGGCCCTTTGGGTCTGAGGAGGGGCAGTTAGGAGGGGCCGTGTCTCCTAGTCCTTTAAGAGGAGGGGGCAGGGGGATGTCTGCTGGGCCGTCCCTGATATCAGGACCTCTCTGTGGACGAGTTAATGGGGCTCGACCTACTGAAGGGTCTGTCTTACAGGAGCTACAGAGGTCTGAGTGATCACTGAGGTCCATAAAGACCTGGACATATGGTACTTTTGTCCACTTTTCTAGTTTGTGTCAGAAGAGGTCCGATTGTAAGATGGCGTTATGCTGTAGACTTTCATTTTCAGGTCCGCTTTCTCCATCCGCTAATTTATACTGAGGCCAAGTCGTATTGTAGAGAAAGATGAGCCTCCTCTTCTTTAATGTCTCAGGGTCAAATTTGTTCCAATATAGCAGAATACCACTGTTGGGGATTCCTGAGGGACAGCGTCCTTGTCACCCATCTATAAGAAAAGACACACTCAGAGGCAGGAGTTAGGGCATCCCCTCTCTATACCCCATCTCCGAAACACTTCCTAAGCAAAGTATACCCCTCTCAGACCGTGGGACGGGCCTGTTGCCATCCCTGAAGCTATGAAATTATGCATATCCTGACCACGTGTTTGCCCTCGTGTGCCCCTAGGCTATGGACTTAACGCAAACCACACCTCACGCTTGCGAGAAAGCCTCCCCTCCATCTTCCCCCCGCCCTTGTATTGAGGAGAGGTGAAACGGTGGGTATCATCTTTGTCCCTTTCCCCTTTCATGTTCCTCTGAGCGGGTTGACGCAACGGCCCTCAAAGCAACTGTTGCTCTGAACTCTTAGATGGACCCTAGATCTTTTGGCTACTTTGTAGCCATCCCACCTTTGGTTATCCGTCCAGATCTCAGAGTTTATCCTATCTATAATGACCCTAAGAGCCTATCCCTGAATGGGCTATTAAAATTGGTCAACCTGATCATTCAGGAGGTAAAAGAGAGATCTGTCCTTGCCATCAATGTCAGTATTTGTCCAGTTCTGGACCACACTGGTCCACAATCTGAGGAATCTGACTGAGCCCAGGGAAAAGAAGACAGACAGTGGCACAGGAAGCTGAATCCCAGATGAGTGGGCTGGACTCTGGGCAGAGGTGTTTCTGCCAGTGCCAGTCAAAGGGCGGTGGGCTCCCAACATTAGGGATAGCACAGACACAACAGGAGAAGTGGTCCAGAAAGAGTGGGCTACTTGGAGACATAAGTCTAAAGTCCCCAGTCCCCAGAGGTGCCGGAGGAGTTCACGGAAGTAGAGAACACTGTTTTGTGAGCCCAAAAGAAGAAAGGTACATCCTGGGGTCCTTGGTACGAGCTTAAGGGAAGCTAAGTAAGCACAGAGCTCCTCAAAGCCATCACTCTCACTCATTTTGAGCCATTCCACGTGGACTGTAAGGGGAAGAGGAGAGAGAGAGAGAGAGAGAGAGAGAGAGAGAGAGAGAGAGAGAGAGAGAGAGAGAGAGCTTTCATTTCTGTGGCAGAAGGAAGGCTGGAAGTAAATAGGGTGTCTGATGTGGGGTGGAGACAAGGTGGAAGATACCCACTCCTGGGAGGCTGTACTATTCCCATCATGGGAATTGCCGTGGGGAGGGAGAACTGTGTGCTTGTGGACGGTGTGCCTCACTGCAGGGGTATTTTCTTTAGACTGGCAGGGTGCCTGTTACCTGTCTTCCCCAATCCGTGACTCATTCATCCTATCTTGGGAGTCTTTAAGCAGCAGGGGCTCTGGCAGTGTTTAGGAGCCTGACCCATGCACTCGATGTGGCAAAGGCCTTCCCGGAGTGGTTTCGTCACGGCAATGGAAGAAGGTGGAGAGAGTGGGTGAAGGGAGCAGTGTCTGAGAGAAAGCAGACAGTGAATGCAATTTGAGACTTCCCTAAAGGAGGAGGGAAGGCCAAGAGCCAAGTGAGAAAGTCAAAGACAGAGGGCTGAGCCACCTTGTGGCCACACTTCAGGTATTGCTGCCGGGAGGGGGTGGTGTGTTTGTGAACCGAGTTCGTGGTCAGCTCGCGGATTTTGTCTTGTGCCCAGTGGGACTTAAGCCTCATGTCCCAGACCTCAACTGAGTCATTTTCCCACTGGAGACTTCTTTAAGGTAGAAGATGCCTTAGAGCCTTTTAAAGGTCCATCCCGGGCCCACCAAATTGTGTGGCAGATGGTGTCTCGGCCACAGAAAGGAGTTAGAGAAACAAGAAAGAAAGAAAAGTACCTTGAATCCAGTGGATCTGAGTCACAACACCAGAAATCTGTTACGGGCAATGACGTTGCTCCTCACTTCTTTGGTCTTCTAGAAGGAAAGAATTCAGTCAAGAGAGAGAGTTTGTGCAGCATAGAACAACAAGAAGTTTATTAGTGAAAGCAAGCATGGTCCGGCATGGAGCAGGCCGACCCAAGAGAGGGAAACAGACCCTCCTTACTTTGTGTGAGAGCTTCTATTTCTGTGTGTTGAACTGTCTCCCCCCTGCCCTCTCCTGTACCTCTCATTTTCTTGGCTGGAGTGCCTCATACTCCCTTCTTGCTCCCAAGGTTGTCTGAGCTCATTACAATACACGGAGAAGCATGGTGTACATTCTGATAAGCAGGATGGTCTCTCTCTCTCTCTCTCTCTCTCTCTCTCTCTCTCTCTCTCTCTCTCTCTCTCTCGCTTCTAACAACACATCCTTTGCTTCAGTTGCATGTGAGAGCCTGGAATCCTGCTGAGCCAGTAAGACACTGGAGACCTAAGTGAGTGCAGCTGCAAGGGGCCTTGACCTAAGTAGGAAATACAGCCAGGGGCTTTCTAACCTGGTCTAGCTCGCTCCTTCCCCTGCTCATTGCTATCTCTGTACCTAACCTATCACAACTGGTCCCAAGGACACTCCCTCTCCCATTCGCTCAACCTGAGTGTTGGTACCTACGTGTAAAGTCTTCGTCATCACTGTCGGGGTCTGAGAAGCTTTCCACCAGCCAGTCTTTACAAACAGAAACATAAGCAATAAAGTTATTAGAAAGACTTCCTTCACCTCCCCCTCCTCCACTGGAGGCTGTTGAGAGTCATAGAGCATTACCACGATATTTCCTCCAGGTTCTCAGACCTTCCGTGGGCTCTGTGGGGTCAGAGCCCTTCAACAAGACGTTGGTCACAGATGCCATTTCTACAACCAGGCAGATGCTGCAGGAATTACCTTTCAACTACTCACTGCCACTGGCCCAAAGTTGCTCCCTCTCCAAACTCATCAACCGGAAACTGCAGCTCTTATGTATAAACTTGAGTGTGGGATGCATGACTGAGCAGTTGGGCGTTTTAATTTATTTGAACTCACATCATTAATTAATGATCAAGTGGAAACAAATTAAAAAGAGTCACACTGGGCCACTGGCTGTTGCGATGGATAGCCCATCTCTAGAACTGAAAGGTGTGGAAGGTGTGCCCTCCCCTCCCCAGCTTGTTCCATCAGAGAGGTTTTTGGGTCTGATCTGATCATTTCCTTTCAGGAAGTTCAAGGACTTGTGTGCATGTGTCAAGTGCTACTTCAGGCTCTGGGGATACTCAAAGTGTAAGGTCAAAACCAGATCCTAAAGGATCCCCAGGAGGGGGCCCCCCTGCAGACAAAGCTGAGAGCATGGCTGGCACACCTGTGTGAGACACAGTCAGCGTGTTGGGTGAGGGCACTTCCCTGTCTTCTGAAGCCCACACTTCTCACCCCTAACTCTGAAGTGGAGCTGAGGGAGGCAGTGGCAAAGACCTCTAAGTGGGTGAACGACTTGTTCAATGATAACTGGAAAACATTGCTGAAAGAATTTCAGAAAGACACAAATACTTGAAATGACACACTGTGTTCATGGGTTGGAAGACTTAATAATGTTACTTTTTCAGTATGACCCAAAGTGATCTACAGATTCAGTGCAAGACCTATCAAAAGCCCTATGTGATTTGTACAGAATAGAAAGAGAAAAACATACTACAATACATGTGGAGCCACAAAGCACGTGGTTAGTCAAAACGGTGTCCAGAGTGAAGAACAAAGAGACAGAGTCCAAACTTCCTGGCTTCAAAACACATGACAAAGGAACAGTGATCCACACAGAATGGTACTGATGTAAAAACAGTCACATCGACCTGTGAAAGTAAAGAGAGGGCCGAGACATACAGCCACGTCCACATGGTCATGTAATGTACGAGCAGGGAAGCAACAATGAGGCAAAGACAGTGTATTTAATAAATAGTGTTTGGAAAATTGGACAGATAAGTGCCAAACCATGAACCTGCACCACCTTATTACTCCCTATACAAGAATAAACTAAAAGTGAATTAAAGATGTAAATGTAAGACACTGAAACCATCAAGTCCTAGAACAAAATATAGGCAGTAAAGACTCTGACATTGCTCTTAGTGACATATATCTCCTGGGGTAAGGAACACACACACACACACACACACACACACACACACACACACGGGACACCATCAAACTAAAAAGCTTTTGCATGCCAAAGGAAACCACCCACAAAATGAAAAGACAAACAACTGAATTGCAAAGATAGTCACCATAATATCTGATAAGAGGTTATCATTCAAATAAATAAAGAGCTCCTAGAACTCAATACCCAAACGACCAAGAATCCAATTAAGAAATGGGCAGAAAAACTTAAGATGTTTCTCAAAAGAAGACATACACGTGGACAATGGGCATATGAAAGATGCTCAAAGTCACTAATCATGAGAAAACCTGCAAATCAAAATCACAATGAGAAATCAACTCACACCTGTCAGAATGGCTACAGCACAGAATGATTCAACAAACAGGAAATGTTGGCCAGGATGTGAAGAAACGGGAATCCTCCCGTGCTGTAGCTGAGATTGAAAACTGGTGCAGGCGCTATGGAAAACAATTCTGAGGTTCCTGAAAACATTAAAAATAGAACTGGCTTATTACCCAGCAATTCCCCTTCTGGGTATTTATCTGACGAAATCCAAAACACGAATTTCAAAAGAGATATGCACCCATGTGTCTACCTCAGCTCTATGTACAACAGCCCCAATAGGGTAGCAGCCTAGTTGCCATTCAGTAGACAACTGGATCAAAACCAGAAAAACATCGTCAACAACAACAAAAACAACCACAAACAACCACAGGTGACACATATATAAAATGGAACACAACTTGGCCAGAAAAAAATGTTACCATTTGTGACAACATGGACAGACTTAGACGGTATTATTCTAAGGAATATGGGTCAAACAGAGAAAGGCAAATACCGCATGATCTCACTTGTATGTGGAATCTCAAGAAAAAATAATAAAACGGACACAGACTGATAGGGACAGAGAACAAAGTGATGGTTGCCAGAAGGGAGGGGGCTGGGAGCTGGGTGAAACAGGTAAAGGCTTTAAGACGTACAAAATGCTGATTACAAAACAGTCACGAGGATGTGAAGTACAGCGTAGGGAATCTAGTCAATAATGCTCTAATAATTACGTATGGTGCCAGGCAGGTACTAGCGAAACCAGGGTGATCACTTCATAAATTATATAAAGGTCTCACGCTATGTAGTTCACCTGAAACTAATGTAAAATAATGCTGAATGTCAGCTGTAAATGAAACATGAAAAAACAAACAAACACACACACAAAAAAAACAGACATGCTCTGAGATTTGGCTGGTTCTGTGGGAAAAATAATTTTTAAATAGCAAAGCACAAAATGTTGATGTCAGCCGCAGCACACTCAGAGCCCATGGACACAATTCCTTTTTCTAAGACCTCATTCATATAGCAAAGGAACAAATCAGACTTCCACACATTTCCTTTTCGTCTCTGATTCCATATGTGCCTTCGTCAGTCTTCAAAGCATCAGGTGACACCCAACCGGTCGCAGGTAGCCTCTCCCATTAGATCTGACCTGAGTCTTTGTAGTAAAGCGTAGAATCTTCTTCCTCACTGCCAGCGTCAGAGAAATTCTCCACCGGCCAATCTTTGCAAACAGAAAGATGAGCAATACATTTATTAGAAAGAGTGTCTGTCTCCCCCATTCGGCCTCCTCCAATTGAGACTATGGGAAGACACAGAGCATCACCCTGATCTTTTCTGTAGGTTCTCAGGTCATCCATGGACTCTGTGAGGTCAGAGCCCTTCAACGAGGCATTGGTCACAGATGCCAACCTTCCAGTCAGTGATAGCTGAAGGAATCACCTTCTTGTTCCCACTGGCCCACAATTGGTCTCCCCTCCAAACTTTCAACCTGAAATTGGAACTGTTATATACAAACTTGAGTGTGGCTCCTGTGACTGCGCAACTGGATATGTATTTTCTTTTAATTCATCGAGTTAATAAATGATCAAGTGAAACAAACTAAAAAGAGTCACAGCTGGCCACTGGCTCCCCCAACGGATCGGCCAAAGCTAGAACTGAAAGATGTGGAAGGCGTATCCTCCCCTCCCCAGATTGTTCCTGCAGAGTCACTCGCAGGCCTGAACTGATCATTCACTCGTAGGAACTTCAAGGACTCCTGTACATGTGCCAGGTGCTTCTTCAGACTCTGGGGACAGTCAAACAGTAAGGTCAACACCAGCTATTAAAGGATTCCCAACTACAAGCGGAGGAGACCAGCAGGGCTGGCACACCTCTGCTAGACGGAATCAGAGTGGTGGTCGGGGCCACTTTGCTGTCCTCAGGAATCCCCTCTTCATCCACCTGAACACTGGATTAGAGCAGGAGGAAGGCAGTGGCAAAGACCCCTAAGAGGGTGAACGACTTGTACGATGAAAACTACACAGCACTGCTGCAACAATTAAAAAGGACACAGACTCTGAATGATGTGCGGTGATCCTGGCTTGGAAGGCTTAATATCGTTACCATTCAAATACAACTCAATGGGGTCTGCCGATTCAGCACAACTCCTATGAAAAGCTCAATGTCATTTCTACAGAGATAGAAAAAAACAAATCATAAAATGCTTATGGAACCACAAAGGACCCCTGTAGCCAAAAGCATCTTGAGAAGGAAGAACAAAGACAGAAGCTCCATACTTTTTGGCTTCAACACACATGACAATGCTACAGGAATCTACAGAAAACAGTATGCCGCTGGTGTAAAGACAGACACATTGTTCGGTGGAACAGAAGACAAAATTCCCAGACACACATATATGACCAAATGATTTTCAAGAACGGTGCCAAGAACACACCATGGAAGAAGGGGAGTCTCTTCAACAATCAACCCAATGGCAAAGCACCCACAGAACAGGAGAAAACACTTGGAAGCCTACTATCCAATATATATATATGACATACCAAAACTTCAGTATAAAAAGAAAGAAAAAGGAAAGGACCCGATTAAAGAAGGGAAAACGACTGAAAAAAAAGAAATTTATACAAAGAAGACATACAAATGACCAACAGACCTTTGAAAAGATGCTCAACAGCACAAATCACCAAGGAAATAACAATCAAAAGGACAGTGGAATACTGCCCAACACCCGTTAGACTGTATTATTCAAAAGTAGAAAAGATAATGTGTTGGCGAGGATGTGAAAACATTGGATCCTTTCTACACTGTTAGTGGGCATGCAAAATGGTGCAGTCATCGTGGAAAACAGCATTGAGGTTCCTCCCAGTATTACAAATAGAACAACCCTACGACACACCCATCGCACTTTTGGGTCTACACCCCAAGGGAATGAAATCAGGATCTGCAGGAGATCAGTGCACGGCCCTGATCATTGCTGCATTGCTCATAATAACACAGACCTGGAGAAACAGCCCCTGTGTCCAGGGACAGGTGAGTGCATAAAGAAAAGGTGGTACGTGCATTCAGTGGACTTGCATTCCCCTTGAAAAACGAAGGGAATCCTGCCATTGGCAGCAACGTGAATAAACCCAGAGGACATTATTCCACGAGATATAAGCCAGTCTTAACAACAAAGGAAAACACACACAAATAGTTTCTGATTCCATTTAAATGAGTTTCTAAAATAGTCAAATTCATAGACGAGAGAGTACAAGGGTGGTTGGCAAGAATTGAGGGGACAAAGAAATATAAAGTTACGCTGAAAGGGTGTACAGTTTCAGCCATGTGACATGAAAAACTTTTAGAGATTGGCTGTACCACAATGTACATACCATGCACGCTACTGTAGTAGATATTTAAATATGTACAGAGGTCAGATTTCATGTTATGTGTTTTGACCACAAGAAGAAATAAGTGAAATGAAATAGAAACTAAGGAGAACTGACCCTGGGTGGTCAAACACATGATGTGAGATATAAATGATGTATCACATAGTCGTACACCTGAAATCTATGCTACTTTACTAACAATTGTCACCCCAATAAATTTAAAAAAAAAAAAAAAAGAAAAGAAAGAAAGAAAGACATGGAGAGGGAACGAGGGAGTGAGAGGGCGAGATGAAGGAGGAATATCGGAAGCAATGACAACAAAAAGCAGAGAAGGTAGAAAGGGAGTAGAGAAGAAAGGGTCTGGTTGTCACACAGGCCGATAAAGGAGCCCACAGGGCAGGAGGAAAGCTTCTGTCTCCGGGTTGTCAAGAAGACGTGTACAGCGTTTGCTCCAGAAACATGGCTGTTTCCTATCCCCATTCAAGAAACAGCCACATGGCATCTGAGGTCTGGGCAAGACTGGGCTCACAGCTTGATGTCACACAGCTTCTCCCGACCTTGAAACCACCACCTGTCCTGGGAACCCTCCCTGTGTCTTCGTATGCTGCTCTAAATTGTTTTCATCATCAAGTGCGGCCCAAGGTTCTCAGAGCTGTTCTCACAAATCGAGTCTACTGGGCCACTGTCTCTGAATTCTTGGAACACAGCTGTTGGTTGCATTTCGTACCACACATCAGGGTTCCCTTCAGCACCACAGGGAAATCATCTAGAAATTAAGGACTCCTAAGACAACCTTGTCTCAAGAAGACAGTTTCTGGGGTAAACAAGTGATATTTTGCACTCTAGAAGTCTTAAAGATCTGCTTAGTGGGGCAAGTTTGAAGACTACAGGACAAAGAAGTTCTACTAAAATGCATGTAATTCACAGGAGTCCTGGTCCAATGGAAACTCCCACTATAATTGGGCCCATTTTATATTTATCTTGACTTAAAATACTCCCTTCACTTGATTTCTTACAGAGCGCTGCAGAAGACACCGTGACCCTATTTCCAGCCGAAGGTTCAGAACGACTGTGAGTGGTGATGCTCCTGCCTCACGGCTGAACTTTCCTTCCCTGTGTTGCAACGCACAACCTCCCCTATGTCCCATACGAACAAAGCCCAGTGCCTCCCTGATGCTGAGGAGCTGTCAATGACCTCTCAGCTCCTTTCAACACAGTGATTCTGGCTCGCACACAAAGCCAGAGCTACGATGAGTGATGGGAGGCCTATTTTCCACATGAGACACACACTGTGTATTCTTAGTAAGAGTGTGTGAGGGGATATGTGAGACCTCCATGGAGAAAGTCACAGTGAATAGCACCCAACTGTTCCTGGAGGCTCCTCTGGGCTCCGATTCCTCTAGAAAAAGGGGTGGCATGGGGCTACAGCAGGGGCCGCCTGCAAGACGAGCCCTGCACAGCACTCAGCTATATTGGGCGGGAGGAGCCATTCTGAGGCCTTTAATAGAAAAACGACGTGAATGAGGGGCGTGGCAGACGTGACACATCATGACCACTCAAAATGCCACGAGACGTCCTAAGAGGTGATGGCCGTCAGTAAGTGAAGTTGCCACAGATGCAGAACAGAGGTTCTAAAACACACGTTGTCCATTTAGAACCCAGCGAACATTGCGTTGGGACGTGATGGATTTGCTTCCAGGTTAACTGCCATACACTTGGCACACAAGTGGTGCACACATTTAGAGTACAATGTGATTAGTATGTACACACCACATACCTAGCCACAAAGATGCCATGAGATGGGAATGTTTATTGTGAAACATGACAGCTGCAACTTCAGGGACATAAATCTAGGGAAACACTCCTCACACAAAAATTTATACACACACACACACACACAAACTATAACACTCAGGGATGCACACAGAGACAGTCACTCCCACACATGCACATTGAATGACCAAATTGGAACTGGAGAACATGTAAACAATTCTGTACTTAGAAAGCCAGGTTCTATCATCACATCCCCAGTTCTCATTGCCAACAGGAAGCTGACATCACGGTGACTCTGCATTTTAAAGCCAGCAAGAAAGCCCCTATTTTGTCATGTTCTCCACTTTTTGTCACCAAGTGAGGAATTCTAGAATACGTACCATCGACGGTGTCCACTGGAGCGTCCTGAAATGATAGAAAATATGACAAGGATCAGATCATGCGGTTTGTGTTTGCACAGGTCTTTGGTTTCCATAATGACAATAGAAAACCAATGGGAACACTGGTGGGTCAAGAAACCCAAAACAAGAAATCAAGCAAAACTACGCATGTCAAAAGCCATACCTTTTGCTGCAGGAAGTATCTCACACAGGCATTTTGGGTTGTCAGTTACACAGTTGTATTCCAAAAGGAAAAAACAAACAAACAAAAAAAAACACTGCATAGGAAAAAGATCACTCCCATATATTCTGTTGCTAATGCTGCCATCGTTGAATGCACATTCAAAACAAGTATCAGTTGGTAACAAATTCACACTCAACAGTCTCCTCAGCCAGAAGATTGTCTGTCTCATCTGGAATGGACATGCTAACCTTTTCAATCTTAGTTTGACTGAGTGTACTAAAGGAGCATTTCTGTCTCAGAGGGTGGAAGGCGAGCTTACCGTGAAAGGTTTGATGTCCTCATTGCAATTATCAGGGACAAAGTCTTCCTCTGGGATGTCAGGGAGAGCTACAAGAACACAGAGTAAATGCGCCATTGGTGATACTCGTCAAACACACTCAGGGAGATTAGCTTGATGCGGACGTGAGAGAGACTGTGTGGCTATGGGATTTTCACATCTATGAGCTGAACATGTTCCAGGCCGCACTCCTTGGTGGAAGGCGCAAGGCCAAGGAGAGGAGAGGAAAGAAGTGAGACATGGGGTCTTTGGTGTCTAGCTAAATGGAATGTAATTAATTGGAAATACTCTGAAACCGGGTAAACAGTTAAATGCATGTTGTGTTTCAGTGAGAGATTTTCATGAATTTTTCTGCCCATTTTAAAACAACACACTTGCACTTTTTCCTGAAATGTTAAAAGACCATTGCGGTTTTCCATGAATTGATATGTGCTGTCCTCCCTTTATCATCTCTATTATTGGATTTTCTTAACTTTTTGACAGTGAGGAGGTAGAAATGCTATTTACGCTGCTTTTAATAATTAGTGACTATGCAGGTCAGGAACCTGGGTTCTATGCACAACGCTACGGATTCATCACTACTACCCAGATCCCGTCTTTTTCATCATCTCCACCTCAGTTCCCATTAACAAATCACTCTAATTTCACCCTCCTTCCAACCCTTGTTATCTCTACTTTGTCTCTCCACTGTGAATCTGCCTGTGGCAGGGACCTCATATAAGTGATTCACAAATTATTTTCTTTCTGTGGCTGCCTGGTGTTACTAAGCATGACAATTTCTCAATGTCCTTTCATGTTGCAGCATATTTCAAAATTCAATTCCCATTCGTGACTGAATGACATTCCACTTTGGGTACACATCAGACTATATTCATCCACTCATCACTTGATGGACTTTGGAAAATTTTCCAACTGTTGGCTGTTGTGAAGAATGTCGCTATGACATCCGTGCACTGATATCCTGGGATCCTCTAACTTTGACACATAATGTTATGATCTTCGCCAAACTTATAGAATGTCACAGCAGCAGGCGTAAACCTTAGCATGAACTGTGCACATTTTAATCAATAAAACATTGATATCATTGCAATGACTGTAACACATGTATCACAGGAACGTCAGGTGTTATTAACAGGGAGCATTGGAGTGGTGGGCTGCGGGAACGTTGTGTATCATCTTGTCAACTCCTTTGTTAATCCCAACCTGTTGTCAACAAGGTCTCTCAATGTGTACAAATTTGGAGACATTGTATTCCGGAGGGACCTATTCAGCAAAAGTTAAACACTCAGCTAACGTGAGCATTAGCTGAGGACATTGTCTGCTGTTCAACGTGAACCATATTTTGAGTTGTCATTGCATCTTGACTTCATAGTTACAGGAGTACTAATTTTGTGAAGATACTTAAATTTGCAGGCATAAAAGAAGAACGTGGCTTAGCATTTTTGTAGTTTTCTGTTAAAACTAGGACACACAAAATTCTTCCTGCATGAACTTAATGAGCATATATCCACAGTACCTTCTGCTGGGTCCCTGTCAGGGTAGCACTTGAGGCGTGGCCGCTCACGCACTCTTCTTTCCCATCTCTTGCTGGAAACTGATGAGTGGGATCTGTTTATGGGAAGACAACTTCCCTCATCCTGGCTGCTACTTCCTGGGAAATACACGACAATAGAGAGAATCTTTGACATCTTACTGGCAGGAGACCATAGGGACTTTAGGAATAGTTTATTCACACTTCCAACTATTGTTCCCTTAATTCACCAGCTAGCTGAGTAGATGACCCACGGGACATAAAGATGGACCTAGGAATATCTTGTAGTTTGCTGTGCAACTAAATCCCCCAACAGACAGGTTTTGTAGAAAAAAATCTTTAATTAGCTGAGGCATTATAGAAACGCAGCAAAACACAGTGACTACACCTGAGTTCCAATCCTCTACAGAAGCTGCACGTACCCGAAAGATATGGAGACCGCTCTTGGACTCAGTACTCCGTTTCAAAGTGAGACAATGTGAAGAGGACCTCCTTGTTAGTATTATGTGATGAGGCTAAACAAAATTAAATACCGTAAAGCCTCCAGGCAAATCAAAGACAGGTGTTGTGTAATTGCTCTGACTTTCCAATCATTGAGTGGCTGCAGAATGAGCTAGACACTTGTGGAGGTTAAATGCAGATAACACCTGGATGGTTCCACCTAAAGGGCACGAGGGAGGTGACTTTTCATCCTCTATATGGGTGTGATGCTTACAGCTCAGGGAGAGTATGTGTTATCATCTCTAGTGATGCCCACAGCAGTGCCACCTCAAGGAAGGCAAGCCAGGGTCGTGACCCACTTTTTACAATAGTGGGCGTAGAAACTTTGTGTGATTAAGCAACTGGCCCTGACTCACAACACTGCTATGTGATAGATCTGGGACCACTATTTGGTTGATGTCCTAGGCATAGAGATCAGAAGCCCTGAGACAACTGAGATCATGCCCGGGACCCCTGAACCCCATCAACCCTCCAATCTCCAGGCCCCAAGGTTTCTGCCAGGGAGAGATGATGACCTCGACCAGGTGGTGGAGCCATGAGGATCCAAACCCACAACACAGCCTACATCCCACGTATCCGTCCCTGACACAAATGCCACAGTTTCCTGCAAACCAAGATCCTCTGAAAGAGCAGGGGAGTCCACACTGGTGGCTAACGGCCCCCAAGGGCTTCACACTCTCAGCGTTTTCTCACCAACTGTCCCCTCAACAGAAAACCACCCTGAGTGACCAGCAGTCTGTGGGCCTCCCACGCCACCTCAGAACATTCTGGACCAACTCCCACATGACAGCTCTGCCAAAGTAGCTTCCGTTTAATTGACCTACTCTGATGAGCAATTCATGCACGTGACCCGGGAAAGCGGCCTTCTGCATGGTGCCCTGGTAATTCATAATTCAGTGAACTCAGGCTCAAACCTCCACTGTCTGCTGACGACCGATGTGAGCATCCTTCTGCACAGGCTGGTCTCGGGCCTGGCTGAAAGCGGGCAGTGACTCACGGGTTCTGAGTGTCCACATCGCTGCCTATGGCTTCCCTCACCTCAACCCAGGATCCAACTGCCCCTTCATCCCTCCCGACACTGCAGAGGCATGAAACAGATCCCCATGTCCTCTGAGAGGGACACTTCATTAGTCACAGCTTGTGAACTCACCCCGGGCCCTCCTAATCTGTCATCCATGTTCATGCCACCCGCTCATTGACTGGGCCACGGCTACCACTCTCCCGGCCAGGAAGCCCCCGGAGACCCAGGGACCCCATGGACCTCAACCCACGCAATCCCACCATGAAAACCCAGTGGGAATATAAAATGTGCACCCATTGTGGAAACAGTATTGAACTTCCTCACAATATTGCAAATAGATGCACTAATCCCACTTCAATTTATCCATTCCAAGCAGTTGAAATCAGCATCTCCAGAGGTAAACGCATGGCCCTCATCACTGCTGCTCTGCTCACAACAACCCACATCAGGGGAAAGCATAAAGAAAATACATTTAATACATATTATTCACTGTGAACAAGAAGGGAATCCTGCCATTTGAAGCATCGCGAATGAACCTGTTCTATGTGAGATAAGCCATTCTCAGAAAAAAGCAAAAACGCATACTTTATGATTCCATTGAAATGAGTGTGTAAAATAGGCCAATTCATAGAAACAGAAAGTACAAGTGTTGGTGCCAAGAGTGGGGTGGGTACATGGAGTCACTGTGAATGGGTGTACAGTTTCAGCAATGAGAGATGAAGAACACGCAGAGATGGCCTGTACAATGCTGTACATATAGTGAATTCTACTGTACTATACACTTAAAAACGTTCAGCGGTTGGATTTCATGTTGTGTATGTTCTCCACATTAAAAAAAGTAAGTGTAAAAGGATAAAAAGTAAACAAACTAAAGAAAGAAGAGTGAGAGTGAGTAGTGGGTAGAGAAAGTGAGGCAGAAGGAATGAGACAGAATGAAAGAAGCACTGAAAACAGAAAGTCTTGAAGGAAGGAGTGAGGAAAGCACAAAGGGTCTGGTTGTCCCACAGGCAGATGAAGAGCCACAGAAAGGAGGGAGCTCCACTCTCCAGGTTGGAAAGATGTCGCTACAGTGTTTGCTCCAGGAACTTGACGGTGTCCTATCGAATCCCCATCCGAGAAACAGCAAAATAGCATCTCAAGCGTGGGCTCGGCTGGACACAGGGATTGAGGTCATGCTGCTTCTGCTGACCTTGAAATCTCCACCTGATCACCACGTGACCTGGGTGCCCTTCCTGTGTCTTTCTCAGCTACTCTAAGTTGTTGTCATCGTTATGTCCTGGAAAAGCTCTCAGAGCTGTTCTGACACATCTATTCCACTAGGCGGCTCTTGGTTAATTCTCAAAGCCCAGCTGTTGGTGTTAATCATTTTAATACAGCATCTCACACTTCAGGGTTCCCTTCAGCACAAGGGGAAACTATCATGGAGATTGAAGGACTGCTGGGATAAACTTTTCTCTAGTAGGAAGTTTCAGGGTTAAACAAGTGACATTTTACATTCAAGCGGTCTCATTTTTCTTGGCTTTGTAGACAAAGGATTGAAACCTAAATGATAATCAAATTTCCTAAAATGCATATTATTCAGAGTAGTCCTGCTCCAAACAACACTCAAACTTAGCTTGTCTCAACTTATATTCATATTGCCTTAAAATAACTCCCTTCACTTGATTTCTTCCAAAGCCCTTCCGAAGAAACCGTGACCATATTTCTCTGCGAATGTTCTAGAAGGATATGTGTGGCCATGCCCCGTCACTCCAATGAATTTCTCTTTCCCTGCCTTACAATGCACAACCTCTCTCTCGTCCTCCAGAGAAGGGGATTCGCTGCCACCCAGTTGCTGAGTCCTGATGATGACCTCTCGGTTCCCTTTCAATGTACAGTGTTTCTTGCCTACACGCAATAATCATAGATGGCATGAGTCATGGAAGGTAGATTTTCGACATGAAAATGGCATTGTGTATTCTTAGCAAGAGGCTGGCAAGTCATATGTTAGATATCTATGGACAGTCACAGTGAATTGCCCCCAACTGTAACTGGAGGCATCTCCTGGCTCACATTCCTACAGAACAGGTTGTGGTATGAGCTACACTAGGGGCCACCTGCAATAGGACGGAGTCCTGCCCAGAACTCAGCTGTGTTGTGCGGAGGAGTCGATCTCAGGCCTTTGATAGAAATCTGTTGTGAATTAAGTAAGTGCTAGCAGTGACACGTCATGAGCATTCAAAATTCCATGAGAGGTACTCAAGGTGATAGTCAAAATTGAATGAAACTAGCATAGATGCACGGACAGGAGTTCTGAACCGAGTTTGTCACTTTAGAACCCAGCGGGCACTGTCTTGTGTGGTGATGGATTTTTCCAGGTTAATTGCCATCTACATGGCGTACAAAGGGTGCACACATTTATCTTATTGTGATTAGTACATATGCCACATAGCTATCCACTCACGATGCCATGAGATGGGAATGTTTTTGTGTGTGCTCTCTTTTTTAAAATTAAAGTTTATCAGGGTGACAATGGCTAGAGAGATGGGAATTTTTACTGAGAAAGTTGGCACCAGCGTTGGTGGACTTTACAGGAATATTAATCTAGGGAAATACTCGACACATAAGAAAAAAAAAACACAAGCACAAACACTCAGAATCACAGAAATGGATGCATAGAGATACAAACTCACTCCCACATAAGGCCATCGAAACTTGTGGGTGGTACTGCAGAACATGGCCTCAATTATATACCTAAAAGTCAGTTTCTATCACTAGGTCCACAGTTCTCATTGCCAGCAGGAAGCTGGCATCAGAGTAGCTCTGTACACTAAAGTGAGCATGAAAGCCTCAGCTGTATCATCTTCTAGATCTTTCTTCACTAAATGAGGAATTTTAGAATACGTACCAACTCCAGTGTCCACTGAAGCCACCTGAAATGAAAGAAATATGATGATGACAAGATCGTGCCAGAATGTGTGGGCACAGATGTTTGGGTCTCTTAATGACAGCAGAAAACCAATGGGACAACTCGTACGTCGAGGGTACCCATACAAGAATAGAGAAAAACTACTCCTGTCAAAAGCCATGACTTTTTGCTGGAGAAATTTCTCACGGAGGCATTTTGGGTTGGCCGTTACACAATTATATTCCCAGGGGGGGAAAATGCTGCCTAGGAAAAAACTCACTCCTATATATTCTGCTCTTGATGCTGCTATTTTCTAGTGTATTTTTGAAACATGCATCCATTGGTAACAGGTTGACACTCAACATTCTCCTCAACAAGAACATTGTATCATCTGTAATGGACATGCTAATATTTTCATATCTTAACTTTACTGGAATGAAATAAAGTACCACTTGTCAGTTGGAGGAAGGAGGGTGAGCTTACATTGGTGGTAGATGGGACCACATCTGCCCATCTACTGCGAAGTTCCTCAGTCAGGGCCTCAAGGAGATCTGTGAGGACACAGAGTAATGATCAGTCATTGCTGGTGCTGCTTAGGGACTATAGATGCCTTTGTGCAATAAGGACATGGGGTCAGAGTGTCCCAATGAGGGTGACAGGTATGAACTGAGGTGCGCTGGTGCACCCTCCTCACTGTATGAAGGAAGGCCAAGGAACAGAACGCTTGTTTTTCTAGATAAGGGGAACCTGGTCCATGTGAAAGAGTCAGTCCAACAGAGAGTAAACAGGGAAAAGCATGCTACGTTTCAATGACAGACTCCTATGATTCCCGCTGCCTGTTTGGAAATTCACATAAATTGCCATGTTATTCCTGACTTCTTCCAAGAGCTTTTGTTTTCCTAAAGAATCCATAGATGCTCCAAATGTATGTATCATTTCTTCTGTAAGATTATGGAATGGATGAAAAAGCAAACTTCATTAGGGAACTGCACTCAATTCTAAGGAAGTTATGCCACGATATCTATTCACTAATCATTTCCATAAAGAAAATTAAATTCAGAAGATTTGAAAAGGCTGAAACCACATTATTTAAAAGAACCACTATGAATCCTGCTTACCTTCCCTCCCAGTCTTCCTTTCTATACAATATGTGTGTCCATTGAGCCAGAGTCTATCCATACTTGCATTGACATTGACAGTGGGATAGATTGTTATGGAGGGGAGCACTGACTCCCTACGGCAGCTGCACAGGAGATTTGCTGCAAGGGTGATGGGCTCCAGGCTCCCCACCAGTTTTCCTTTGAGTTCTTATAGGCCACTCTCCCGTGGGTCTGTGCTTACAAAGTTTGAGCATTTGTAGGGCTGGTTGAGATTTTGTCTCCCTGTTTCTTAACTCCTTGGGGACCGAGGCTGAGGAGTGAACTCAGGAGTGACAGATGTGGATCCACATGGTCCAACACGGGATGCCACACCTCTAAGGATTCAGCTGGTCAGCCGCAGGTGGATCCTACGTGTGCCTTTCACACCAACGACAATGGCAAACTCAGCTGTTAAATGCAGCTGTAGATGCCCCGGGCTGTGTGACCCTGAAGACACCTCTCACGATTGGCAGTGTTTGGGAACTCAGTAGACACTAGCCTTCTGGGCATGGACGCGGAGGCTGGGACTCTCCTGCTGTGTGGCTAGTGACCCTGTGGCTGAGGGGTGAGTGCAGGTCGGTGGTCAAGGGCATCAGTTATGGGAACCATGCCTGGCTTTACATTTTGGCTCCTCCCCTAGAGGTCAAGAGCTTTGGCCATTCATGTCTACACCATCTCCATGTGAGGAAAAGGAATATTAAACCTCTAGGAGCAGCTGAGTTGAGGGAAAGTGAGGTACATGTGTAAAGTTTGCGGTAGTGTCAAGATTTCTTTCTTTCTTTCTTTTTTTCTTTCTTTCTTTCTATTCGTTCATTTGATTATTTTTGATAGTTGATGTCTATATGGTGTTGCACATGTGGGCCAATTTTCTGAGAAATTCAAGCACTCACACACTCTCACATTCTAATCACACCACACACATTTACAAAAGAACCCTCCCTTCCCCAAACCTCAAAATCAGAAATCTCACCACCTAAATGTTGTCATTGTCTGGGGACCTTGGAAGTGGTACAGTCCTTTTCTGGACAATAAGTTAATCTCCTTATCCCCTCATACACTTATTCCCAGCAGGAACCCAAAATCAACTGGGCCTCTCCAGACCACACCAACAAAATGCCCCACCTTCCTCGGGACCAAGATTTATTTCAGCAAGTGATGTCAGAATACGTACATGTATCATCATCTCCTGTGGCATCGTCCTGCCATGAGAGAAAAGAAAACTCTGTGAGAATCACATAAAGCTGGACATTCTTTGCACAGGTGTTCTGTTCCTGGTGACTTTAGGACACCAGGTGGAAAACAGTGGTTGAGTCAATGAGCCCAAGAGAAAACTTCCAGAACTCCTGTGCAAAGGGCTCCTTCTCTTCACGGACGGTCACCCAAGCCTATTTGCATGGAGAAACACAAAAGACTATATCACAAAGGAAAGCGTTCTCCTGAGGACAACCCTCGCTCACATACAGTCTGTAACTGACACTGTCATTTTTGAATCCCCGTTCGAATCAAGTATCAGGTGGCCTAGACTCTCTCTCGATGTTCTCCCTGCAGAGAAAGTGGTGTCCGTCAACTGCACTGTACATCCTCACATTTTCACACCTCAATTGTAATGAACAAGAAATGCAGCGACACTCCTCACTTAGGAGGAGGAGGACCAGCTTACCTTTATGGAAGATGGTTCCACCACATACGCCCACCTACTGGGAAGCTCCTCCAGCGGGGCCTCCGGGGGACCTGCGAGGGCACAGAGTATAAGTGTCGGTCATTGCTGGTGTTGCTTACGAATTTCTAAGGATCCTATGGCTAAGGGGTGCGTGAGGGTCAGTGGTCAAGAGCATCAACTTTGGGACCCACCCTGGGTTCACATTTTAGCTCCTCCACTAGAGGTCAAGAGCTTGTGCCATTCATGTCTGCACCATCTCCTTGTGAGGAAAGAAAATAGGAAAGAAACCTCCGCTGTAGTTGTGGCGAGGGAATAAAACCGTGTAATGTGTGCAGTGGAGTTGAGGTTTTCTTTAGAAGATGGGCACGTGTACTGGGTGTAAGTGGGTAAATCTCATGAGGAAGTCACACACTCACAGCACTGACATCTGCAGTCACACCACACACAGTGCCGCAAGAGTATCACCCAAATCGCAAACACACAGACCTCACCACCTAAACGTTAGAGATTTTGGAGACTGTAGAACTGGCCCCATCCTTTCTGGACAATCATTAAGCCTCATTGAACTGCCAAACTCATTCCTAGTAGGAATCCAAAATCAGGTGGGCTCTACAGACAACCAGCTAGGAAGTCCCACTTTCTCCAGCACCTAGATTTTTCCACAGCAAGTGGTTCCAGAATACGTACATGTTTCTGTGGCTGCATCCTCCTGGGGTTAAAGAGAAGGAAACAAGGTGAGCATCTCATTAGTATGTGCACTGTTTACACAGGCTTTCTGTTCTTTTAGTGACTGGGGGACACCGGATGAGAAAGAGTGCTTGGGCCTGTGACCCCGAGAGAAAACATCCAGAACACTGGTGCAAACGTCTGCAGCATTTCATGGGTGGTCTCTCAAGCTCCTTTGGATTGGCAAATACAAAGTACTTCTCGAGGAGGAAAGTGTTCTCTAGAGGACAATGCTCGCTAACATACAGTCTTCAATTAACACTGCCATTTTTGAATGCCATTCCGAAACAGGTATCACACTGCACTCTCTCCTGATATTTTCCCCAGCAAGTAAATTGTCTGCATCACCTGGACTTTACCCGCTAACATTTTCATGTCTTAGTTTTACAGAATGTAATAAAGCAGCATTTCTGCCTCAGAGCGAGGAAGGCAAGCTCACCTTGAAATGTTCGATGGATTCATTGGACTTTTCCCTGGGAAGGCCGTCCTCCGGGATGTCAGGGAGAGCTAGAATAAATGTGAGTCATTGGTGATACTACTGAAACACACTCAGGGACATTAGCTTGATGTGGACATCAGTGAGAGTATGTGGGTGTGGGTATTTCAAACTATGAGCTGAACATGTGCCAGGACAACCTCGTTGGTGGCAGAAGCAAGGCTGAGGGGAGGAGAGGAAAGAAATGAGACATGGGGACTTTGGTGTCTAGCTAAACAGATGTAATTGATTTGAATAATCTAAAATTGGGTAGACAGTGAAACGCATGTGTGTTTCAGGGAGAGATTTTCATGACCTTTTTGCCCACTTTAAAACACAACAAATTCGTACTTTTCCAGAAATGTTAAAAGACCATTCCAGTTTTCCATGAATTCATATATGCTCTCCTCGCTTCATCATTTGAAGTATTGGATTTTCTTAACTTTTTGACAGTGATGAAATATACATACACTACTTATTTAAATATACTCTTTATGGTGCTTTTAATAATTTGCGACTCTATAGGTGAGGAACATGGATTACCTTTACGATGCTATGGACTCCTTACTACTGTCTAGCTCCAATCTTTTTCATCATCTCCACCTCGGTCCCATTGACAAATCACTCTATCTACTCCCTCTTTGCAGCCCTCGTTATCTCTACTTTCTCTCTCTGGGAATCTGCCTGTTGCAGGAACCTCATATAAGTGGAATCACACATTATTTCTCTTTCTGTGCCTGCCTGATGTCACTAGGCACGATATATTTACAAGGTCCTTTCGTGTTGTAGCATATTTCAAACTTCAATTCCCATTCACGACTGAATGGCATTCCCCTATGTGTATACATCAGATTGTATTTATCCAGTCAGCACTTGATGGACTTTGGAAAAGTTTCCATCTGTTGGCTGTTGTGAAGAATGTCACTATGACGTTGGTGTACAGATATCCTGGGATCCTCTAACAGAGACACATAATCTTATGGTCTTGGCCAAACTCATGGAATGGCACAGCACCAGGAGTGAATCTTACTGTGACTGTGCACATTCGAATCAATAAAACATTGATATCACTTCACTAAGTGTAACAACTATATCACAGGAACGTGGGGTGTTATTAACACAGGACCCCGGAGGGGTGGGCATGAGAAAGCTGTGTATCATCTGGTCAATTCTTATGTTAATCGCAACCTATTCTGCACAATCTCTATCAACGCTCACAAAGGTCCAGGAGGGATCTATTCAGCTAATGATAGAAAATCAGCTAACGTCTGAGCATTAGCTTGTGATATGTTTTGCTATTCAACGTAAACCAAATTTTGAGTTGTCAATGCATCTATACTTTTATAGTTACAAATGTACCCATTAAATGACAACATTTCAATTTGCACACAGGAAAAAGAATACGAATTAACAGCTGTATAGTTTCCTCATAAAAATGGGACTGAGTAATTCTTCTTGAAGTAACTTAATGAGCATATTTCCACAGTACCTTCCTCTGGGTCCTCTAAGGGATGGACCCTTCGGGCTGGACGGATGTGTACTCTCCTGGACCACATCCTCCTGAGGACACCAGATATTCTCATCTTCAGGGGAACTGTGTCCTCATCCTGGCCGCAACAGCCTGGGAAATGCATGACAAGAGAGAGAACCGCTGACTTCTTTCTGGCGGCAGACCATAGGGACATTAGAAATAATTGATTCACACTTCCAACTATCGGTGTCTTTATTCACCAGCTGCCCGGATGACCCTCCTGAAGCAAAGTTGGACTTAGGAACATTGTGCAGTTTGGGGTTCACCTAATACCGCCAACAGGCAGATTTTGTTGGCAAACACCTTCATTTAGATGAGACATTCTAGAAACACAGCAAAGCCCAGTGAACAGCCTTGTAGCTCGGGCTTCAATCCCATTTAGAAGCTGCACTTACCAAGGAAAGTTACGGAGACCACTCTGGGCCTCAGTGCCTGTTCTGAGATGCGGGAATGTGAGGACGACCTCCTTATTGGTATTATGCAATGAGGCTAAACACGATACTGGCAAATCCTTCAGAAAAGCAAATAGCTGGTGCTATGTAAGTACTCAGAGTGTCTAATCATTGAACGCCTGCAAGAATGAGCTAGATAGACCCATGGTGTGGTTAAATGGGGAGAGGAGATATGGACGCCTCCACAGCAAGAGAGGGTGAGAGGTGACTTGTCTTCCTTTACAAGGGTGTGATGCTTCATAGCTCATAGACAGTATCCGTTATCATCTCCTGTGATGACCACAGCTGCCCTATGTCAGGAGAGGCAAAGCAGGGGCTTTGACCCATATTTTACGGCAAACGGCACAAACATTTAGACAGACTAAGTGGCTCACCCAGACTCGCAACACTGCTGTGTGAGGGATCTGGGAGTAGGAAAAAAGTGGTTGGTGTCCAGGGCACAGAGAACAGAACCCCTGAGTCACCTGAGATCATGCCCTGGACCCTGGAACCACACCAACCCTCAAATCCTTCTGCCTCAAAGTTTCTGTGGGAGCCGGTGATGCCCTGGGCGAGGTGACTGAGCTACGGACAGTCCAGATTCATAACACAGCCCTGCCTTCCCCATGCTAGTCCTTGACTCAGATACAGCAGTTTCCTTCAAACAAAGCCCCTCTGAAGGACCAGGGCAAGGCCACACGTTGGGCCATCCTTCCTCAGTGTCTTCACTCTATTAGTGTTCCACACCAAGCTTTCCCCAGGATCAGGTGACCACTCTGAGGGACCAGAGGTCTGCGTGCCTCCCATCCAGCTCAGAACATTCTGGGTCAACTGCCATGTGACCACTTGGCCAAAACTAGCTTCCCTTTAATTGACCTACTCTGGATGAGTGGTTCATGCACATGACCCAGGAAAGCTGCCATCTGTGCTGGTGCTTTGGTAGACAGCTCAATGAATTACGGCTCAGCCCTCCACTGTGTGCAGATTACTGACGTGAGCACTCATCTGCGCAGCCTGAACTCGGGCCTGACTTAGAGCGGGAAGTGGCAACACAAGCTCTGAGTGTCCCCTCCCTGCCCGAGACCCCCTCACTACATCACAGCCTCTACAACCTCCTCATCCCACCCGACCCAGAAGAAGCAGGTGGCAGAGTCCCGTTCCTCTGAGAGGGACCCTTACTTAGTCCTAGCCAGTGACCCTCCTGACAACTACCCAGGCCCTCGTAATCCTAGTCCTTTGCACCCACTCGAGGCAAGGCCATGTCGCACTGATCTCCCAGGAAACACCCACACAGCCAGGCCCCCTGTGCACTTCAACCCATGGATTCCCACTGTGTTGTGTCCTTCTATTCTTAAAACCTCTGGATTAAGACTGCTGATGTCAGGTGTTGGGTTTTACCAGTACAGTCAGAGGAGTTGCCCTGACCCCGACCCAGTGAACGCAGCGTGTCTGTGCCTGCGCTGAATCTATTCTCCTGAAGAACGAGTGCAAAACTGGCCTAGGAAATGCTACAATTTTCTACATTTAGGAAAATAAATGTCAGCCCTCGGGTTGGAAGAATCAGGAATGTAAATTAAGTGATATGAATAAACTACAGATGAATTGATCACTCCACAGACAAATTGGGGTGGTGGAAAGGACTTAAAAAATGAGGAAAATATTTTCAGTAACAGGTGACCAGCCTGCTGAAGGAGCAGCATGCAGGCAATCAGTGGGAACGTACCTCCACAGCAGTTGAGATTTCCCATCGCTAGGATCTGAGGGGTGAGAGCCTAAGAAGGTCTCGCCTCTTTCCTCTCAGTACACAGAGTGACAGTTGGAAGGGAAGGCAGTTGGGCATCATCACGTTACCATGGTGACATATCATCTTAGAACTTTCAGGGAGAACACTGTCTACACTACTACAGGGGCCCAACTGCTGCTTTCTAGACTGGTGTGTGTTTACATGACACATGTGGCGTTTAAGAGTGCATGTTTGGTTTCCCCGCATTATTATGCATGTCATGGAAACAGGTTACACGAGAAAAATGACCTGCCACCTACATATATTTGATAGAGGAAATTACAGGGTGAACACGAACAGGGCCAACATGTTGAGAATCACAATTGGTTCCATTCATGTTTGATAGATCACTCCCAACCATTTTCACTATTCCTGAGACTCCAGACTTTCTAGAAAGAACAGCTTGAGATCAGTTCCACATAAAAAGCAGAAGTAATAGTAACTCAGTTTTAAAGTCATATTTCTGTCTAAGCATATAATTGTCCAATTATATAAATCCTTGCCTCATTCTTTATGCATATTACTTATTTTTCTCTGCATGCAACTAAATCTATATACTTATTCATGTCTCCATCTCTGCCAGTTCTCTGAACAGTTTCCTGACATTCTGTGTTTTCAAGAGTGGCTCTTCACAGAGTAATTCAGAAAAACGAATCCCTATATTTTACCAGTGGGTTGGGTGAATATATATAATCAATGCGTTTCTAAATGAATTTTACCTAACTCAAAACTCTAGGAGTCAAGCCGTGTTTTGTCTCTTAATTCAATACCTAATCACAATCTTACAACGTGTCCATGCACACTTGCTACAGCAAGGTATGTATCAGACCCAAAAATTTGGAACAAGTGACAATTTTAGGATAAAGATGAAAGCGTTCCATATTTCAAACAAAGTGGACTTCCGGAAAAATGGTGGAGTGAAGTGAGCCTCTGTGAAGCTCCCCTGGAATTTACAAAGAATCGAACAACAAAAACTCCACAAAGGACTCCCTGCACAGAAGACACCCAAGACGAAGAGGCACACTACCGACTGAAATCACCTACAGGTGGGAGATTCGCGCGAGTGGAGGGAGGAGGAAAGTGAGAAGTGCGCGGAGACGGAGCCACGTGGGCGCAGGACTCAAACCCAGCTCAGTGCCCCGAGCTCGCTGCTTCCCGGAATTACTGCAGCTGCGGGAGAGGGAAGAACTCGGACTGCTAGGGCTCCGCCAGGGCTCCACAGGGCTGAGGGGACAGCATATACCACGGCTGAACCCAACGCTCACGGCAGAGACCTCGGAGAAAAGACTGAGGGAAGAAGGCTGAAAACGGTGGTTTAGGCCCGCATTGCCGAGCAGAGAACAGAGCCTTAGGCACTGAGAATAGCCGCCCCCTCCCTCCCCTCCCAGAGCTCGCCCCGCCCCCACCTGCCCGGTGCTAGAAGCGAAACAGTAGCAGTGTCAGATCAAAACAACAGAAAATTTGCTGTTTTGAGAACTGTGGACCGCAGAAACAAATTCACAGCCCAACTAGTTCCGGCAAAGGGGAGGGAGCTGTGGAAGCAGGACCGGCTGTGGTGGTGGTCGCCGCCATTGCTCTGGGCCACCTCTCACAGCTCACCCCGCCCCTGGCCCCACCTATCTGGGCGGATCCCTGCAGGAGTAAACAGAACTGCTGAAACATACGGGCTCTGAATCAGGAGCTGGATGAGCTTTGGAACATCAAAAGCTCTCCGCATACCCACCGGGACACTGCGCCCTGTGACCTAGATGAACTATTAACAGAGGAGAAGCCCATCTCCCAGGGAATCCCCCCATTGTGTGAGAAGTTGGAATAGTGCAGAGAAAACATAGCACTACCGTGTGGGAGAAGAAAAATAAGTTGCAGTTGGAGAAATAATAAAACATTCTACCAACAAGTACTGACAAACAAAAGAAAGACCACTTTCTATCAACCTGTTGCAGAAGTCACTCCTGTAGATGTCTAGGAAGAGAAATAGTAAACCAGTAATCGCCACCAAGGCAACAAGATAGCTCAGCAAGAAAGTGAAAAATCTCCAGAGAAGGCACTTAAAGATACAGAAATATGTGACTTAAATGACAGAGAATTCAAGATTGCAGTTCTGAAAAACTCAACGAGATACAAGAAAACACAGATAGGCAGTTAAATGAACTCAGAAACTCAATCAAAGAGCAGCATGAGCATTTTACAAAAGAGATCGAAATTTTTAAAAAGAACCAAATAGAATTTCTGGAGATTAAGAACTCAATAGAAGAAATTAAGAATGAAATAACCAGCTTAGGTAGCAGAGTTGACCAGATGGAGGAAAAAATCAGTGACATCGAAGATAGAAACCTGGAAATGACACAGATAGAAGAAAGAGACTTGAGACTTAAAAGAAATGAAAGAACTCTACAAGAACTTTCTGACTCCATCAGAAAGAGCAATATAAGAATAATGGTCATACCAGAAGGAGAAGAAAGAGAGAAGGGAACAAAGAATATATTCAAACAAATTGTCGATGAGGATTTCCCAAATTTGTGGACAGAACTGGACCCTCGAATCCAAGAAGAGTGCGTTGGTCATCTAGCGGGAAAAAAGCCAGTGACCTGTAAGGGAAATAAAATTAGAATCTCATCCACCTTCTGGTACTAATTGGTACAAGAAGACAATGGAACTTTATAGTTAGTGATGACCAGTGAGCCACAATCTTGACAGCCACGCCAGCATGAACGACCCCAGGTAATATTATTGTTCGCAGGAACTCCCTTCCAGGGGAATGAAAAACGTCAGAAAATTCCTAGACAGACACTGCCATAAGGACATGTGGTAAGTACTAAATTTGAGGTTACTTTTTTGAAGGATTACTAAGTATTCCTCCCAAAACTCATCTTTGAAGTTATATCCTCCAGGACCAGAATGTGGAATTTTTTGGAGAAAGGGTCTTTACAGAGGCCATCAAGTTAAAGTGAGGTCATTAGAGAGATCACCAATCCACATCGCTGTGGTCCTTATTTTTTCTTTACAGGGGGACTGTGGACACAGACACACATAAAGATGATGTGAAGACACAGATGGAAGACAGGCATACGAGTCAGGAGACAGGCCTGTGACACATCCTTCGCTCACAGCCTCAGAAGGAACCAATGGTACCAGTACCTTGATTTTGGGCGTGTAGCTTCTACAACTGTGAGACAATACATTTGTTTTTCAAGCCCACACTTAAAGTGTAAACACACTGTAGTTGTTACAGCCGGTTTAAGAAACTAAGACTCTGCTCTGTTTAAACTGGGAGCTACTCCATTGGCACTGCCAATCCCCTTAATGTTGTTATTTTTATTTTTTCCATAGTACTTGTCACCTTTACAAAAATCAGTATCTATGTCGTTTATTATGTGTTCCCCTGACTCAGTGAATTCATCACGAGGAATCTCAGTTACCGATTATTCTCTGTGCCTAATAATCGTGGCTGGCTCATATCTGGCATTCGATAACTATTTCTCAAGTATCGAAGAAATCGATGAAGAAATCAACATTCATCCAGTGAATACGTCACGGCGAGGTGTCATAAATTTACGGATAAGCAACAAGTAAACACAGTGATCTTTCAGCAAAAAGGAAGGTGAGACGGTAGTTACTGGACAACAAAGACACATTTCTTGGCACATGGGCGATGGTGGGTGTGATATTTTGTGCCATTGTGGTGGGTGGGACATATTTCCAGCCGGTGCGGCCAGTGGGACTTATTTCTCCCCTGGGTGCTGGGTGGGACTCATTTCGTGCCCGGGTGCTGCAGATTTTCCTCAATAAAATGACCAAGATTCTACCCAACGCTGCAAAGACTGTTTGGATCACTCTGTTTGTCCAGAACCACATGTGTGCAAGCTTACTGGCCCATGTTGGCCCATTTGGGCCTCGGTTCTGGGCTCAGAACTGTGTTAGTTAGAATCAGTCTTCATTTTAACTATCTGTGAAATGGAGTTAGTAATGGTCTCTGCCACCTCTGGAAAACGGGAGCAGTGGGTGAGATGAGGCCTGTGAAGGGCCTGGAAATATTTCTCAGTGAGCTTCGTCCCATGGGCCCGGATTCTCACAATGAGCAAGGAAACGCTCTTTTCTGCTGCCATGTTGTGTGAGTTTTAAGAATAATACCTGTTTGCCTGTCACCTGGAAAAGGTATTGTCTGCTGCCATCTTGTGTCCATCTAGGGAATAACACCGGAGTGGAGGTCAGGAAAGGCTCTTCATTTCAGTCTTCTGAGCCAAGGTGTCAGACCCGGGGCTGTGCCCCAGGTGCAGTCATCTGTGCCCTGGCAGCTGCCTGCAGGAATGTAGAGTCCTAGAGGTGAAACCTGGCACTGGGCTTTGCATACCTGAATTAACTGCCTTCCCTTACCTGGCTCTTACCTATGTTGCCTTATGCCACCCTCCTCTCTGGCTCCTGACCTTCCCCAGAGCCGTTTTTTAACTCCCAGTGTGCTTAGAGGCCTCTGTAAGTCACCACAAGTGGGGGTAGTGGGGTGCAAACCAAAGATTTATTTTCATGTAAGAGAGGCAGCCCAGGAGGACCACTCAGAAGGAACCCAGGTCTGAGACCCGAAAGCCTGGGTATGGAAAGGCCACAGGGAAGCCTGCAGGGACAAGACTGTAGCCCCCAGGGAGAGCTGGGGACGCAGGCTGTGGTGGGATCCCAGGCTCTGGCCTGGGCGCTGGGGCTGAAGGGGCTTTGGGGCCTCCACTCCAGGTGCAGCATTGGCAGCGGGAGCTGAACACCAGGCTCCTGGGGCAGCTTTGCTGGAAGAGCCTCCCCCCAGCACAGCTGTGGTAGCTGGACCTGTCCTTTTCCTCTCTTGTACGTGTGGACTGTCAGGAAAAAATGTTTGTGAAGCTAGCTTCTCGGGAGTAGCGACTCACAGGTTTTCTTTATTTAATCTTTCCTCCCAGAGGCGGTCATTTTTTTGGTGTCTATGTCTCTTGTATCATTTGTCCTGACAAGGAAATACCACAGAGACAGAAAGAAAGCCTTTGGCTTCCTTGGTTAAGCTGTAAAAAGGCTTTTTGGTTTGAGTAGCTATTAAAATCTTACCGTCAGTGGCCAGACTATGGATCCATAGAATTCGAAAAACTTCAAAACCTGAAAGTGTGTTGGAGAATGTTCATGAGAAACAGCTGTTTTATTGGACCCTAGAGAAAGACCACATGTTTAATGCAAAGGGATACAAGGAAATTCAACTATTCTTAAGCTTTTGATTTAGTTATTCAGCTTCCTGGGTCTTACAGAAGCTAATATCAATATTAGGTTTGAAAAAGGCAGAAGGGAAAATCAAGAGAAGTGCAATATTAAAAAATTTGGATATCTAAGATTATGAGAATTGGTATGTTGAAACCAGCTTTAAAGGATTTAATAACCTATCAGAAACTTGAGAAAAATGGAAGCTGATTTTTCAGTCTGATAGGAGTGAGAAAGTCTCACCATCACCCCCGGGCCCTCTGCCAGTAGATCTGAAATGTAAACACAGCCCACAACTGCCCCAGGCCCGCTGAGCTAAACAACATAAAACTTTCAAAAGGGGCATATCGTGCGGGAGACCCTGCTTGCTGCGCCATTTGTCGTGTGGGGCGGCCTGAGGGGTCTCTGGTCCCGCTCCCCACATAAGAACGCAGGATATGGTGAGGCCAAAAAGGAACACCCACGGAGCCCACCGGACGTGCAACCTGCCGTCAGCCTTTCCGCCAACCGACCGACGACTCTCCTCCACTCCTTCCTGGACTCTCCTCGGCTCTCCTCGGCAGTCCTCGGCTCTCCTCCGTAGCCGCAGCTGTTATACTAGCGGCCAATTGGCCAACAGGCCACAGCCGACGGCCAACCAGCCCCAGCCGAGGGCCATCCACTACCCGAGCCAGCACCCCTCCACGTGAGGCCGAGAGCCTGTAAACTACTTTCTGGGGCTCTGTCCCCACAGGGCACTTTTAACCATACAAGCCTCCCTCGTCCTGCCCGGCTCCCCTTTTCCTGCCTCCTTAAAGGCTGTGAAGCACAAATAAAACCCCGAGTACAATCCCCTTAGCTGTAGACAGGAAGACTCCATGCAGGAGCCTCACAAAACTTTACCTGCCATGTGTGTTTAGCTTTTCCTGAATTACCTGTATATCTCCCATTCTTCATCTAAAATCTAAGAGCCCCCTCCCACCCTTGTCTAAAATGGCATATTTACCTGATTGCTTCTCACTGTCTTTGGAAACGTCATGCTTATGTGAATTCTACGTGCACGTGTATTACAATTCCTGGTCTCTGTCTGCAGTTGGGTAGAAGTTAGAACAGGTGTGAGGCCTTGTCACCTTTCTGCATTTACATACAGAAAAATATTAGTGACGCTAACTTCTTGCACCTAGAGAATCTAGAGTCTTCTTTATTCTTTCCTCCCAGAGATGATCCTTTTTTCCTGTGTGTGTATTTTGTGTGTCCTTTGCCCTCAGAAGGAACTCCCACGGGGACAGAACACAGGCACAGGCTCCCGTAAGCCTGTCTTTGGAGCCAGCCCCACAGGCTGGGATTTAAGCGGTTCTCTCCAGACTGCCGTCTGAGGAGACAAACTTTGCTGTGGGTCCCTCTGTAAAAATCTCTTTAGGTTTTTCTTTCCTTCTCATCTGTGTCCCAGGAGTTTGTCTTTGTGACCGAGGAAGCTAATCCTCTCTGGTCCCCACCATTGGCCAGGTACACTTACTCCATTGGGCCTGGTGGCCATTGGGAGAAGCTGGGGTTCCCAGTGCGCCTCTGCCTGGCTGTGCCAGCTCCCAGGGGAGTGTGTCCTGAGGGGCCTCTGCCCATAAGGGGCGTCTGTCCCCCCAGCCTTCCTTACCCTTCAGTGCTGGACAGGTCCCGGTCCAGTAACATTTGCTGGGGCCACAGATCAGTGGGTTTGGGGCTGGAGGTGCCTCCCATTTTGTGGGAGACCTGAGACACCCTGTCCACCCCACCATCCCTACTGCCTGTGTGACGAAGGTCTGTGCTTTCTCTGACTGTCCTTGGGGGTGACCCTTCGGCTGTGGGAGGGCTGCTTCCTCTGCACTCGGTGTGGAGGGGCCTCTGGCTTCCTGGCCTGAGCTGTAAAGAGGCTGGTTGGTGTCTCACTATTTAGACCTCAGTGTCCATGGGCAGACGATGGGTCCTTGGAATGGGGAAAACTTATAAATTTACATTGTGTTATACAGCTCTTGTGACAACAAGCTGTTTTTTGGTAAAACGTCTTGTGTGTTCTCTATAGTTACTACTAATTCTGTCAATTTGTGATCTCTGGGTGAAACCAGTTTGTGTTGGTGTGTGGTAAGATGTTTTGTATCTGTGGAGGGTGTTACCAGTTTTTTTTTCTTTTCTTTTTTTTAATTTATTTTTTAAATTTATTGGGGTGACAATTGTTAGTAAAATTACAGAGATTTCAGGTGTACAATTCTGTATTACATCATCTATAAATCCCACTGTGTGTTCACCACCCAGAGTCAGTTCTCCTTCCATCACCATATATTCGATCCCCCTTACCCTCAGCTCCCACCCCCTACCCCCCTTACCCTCTGGTAACCACTAAACTATTGTCTGTGTCTACGAGTTTTTGTTTCTCATTTATTTGTCTTGTTCTTTTGTTGTTTTTGGTTTATATACCACATATCAGTGAGATCACATGGTTCTCTGCTTTTTCTGTCTGACTTATTTCGCTCAGCATGAAACTCTCAAGATCCATCCATGGCCCACCCAAAATCTCAAGATCCCACCCAGGCCCAGAATCAGAGGCCGCCTCAGGAACGAGTGGCTATCCGAGTTTATAGCTAAGAGTGGCTCTTGATTTGTCCCCCTCATAGGGCCTTTAACTATTAGCTTTCCTGGTCCTAGCCTTTGGTTTTTGCCTCTTCCATCTTTTCACCCTATTCCTGCAGAGCCGACTCCAGGTGTGCACAAACGGAGCTGTCCATAAAATGCTTCACCTACAACAACATTACCAGCCCCTTCCACAATGTCTCCCTCCTCTCGCCACCTTCATTCAGCCTGAAGAAACTACAGAATAGAGACACGACGGCCCCTCTACTTTTTAATAACAAACAAGGCTGGAAGGGTAGGTCTCTGAATGTCAGAGACCTTGATTTAATGTTAGGTCCCTGAATGTTAGGTCTCAGAGACCTCGACTTACAGACAGAGCCATGTCGACTGGCCTACACCTGCAGCAGAGCCAAGCTTGTGACAACAAAAAACACCACAAAAGAGCTACTGGCTTGCTGTCGTTCAACATTTCATGTTCAAACAATGCTATCCTGTCTGCACAGCCCCTATAAAAACCTCCTCACCCCCTCCTCAGGACTGGAAGTCTCCTTTAGACATGCAGTCCGGGTTGTAGCCATCTTTTGCAGAGCCCATATACTGTTGCTCTCTTGCAATAAAGCTTTCTTAACTTGCCTGACCATGTGCATTCCATTTCCGGCCAACCTATCAAACAATACAAGTGATTCTCAAGTGACTTCTATATAAATAATGTTGTAATAACATTGGTTTGGAAAGTTTGGTTGAAATAAGCACTAGACTTAAGAGCTGAGTTTTTTTTCAATGTAAAGGAATATGCCACCCAATTTTTGCCTTCAGTTTAGAAAATATGTCTTTGCCTATATAATAGCTTATGCAATTGGCTATTTCACTGTCTGACTCTATTGCCAAAAATCATTCTTGGATTTAGCATTACATTTGATAACCTATAATATGGAATGTATATGATTCTCTTTCATGTCTATATGTATGTATGTATGTATGTGTGTATGTATGTATGTATGTATCTATGTGTGTGTATCGGACATATAAATAGATATCCACACATACACGTGTATATACTCAGAAACACGCAAAAGAATGTAAATAAAACCATAACCACACTTATTTGTCTTGGCCATAGTTTTATGGTTCTAACAGATTACTTGCTATATATAAATATATATAAAATGCCTCCAAATATGTGGTAAAAGATCATAGGTTTACAATGAAGCACTAACTATATGTGTCTGTCTCAATCTTGCCCTTCCTGTACAAGTCCAACCCATGCCCTCCATCAGTTTTTCTTTTTTAGTTCCTTGGGTGGGTAATGTTTACTCTCCAAATATTGCTTCTGTATCTAAATGTTATTGTGCAATTGATGTTATATTTTAACTATTGCCTTCCTAATATGATAGATAGGATGATCTCCCTTACATCTGTGATCTACTCCTTTTGCTAATTTATTTAGTCACTACTCTGATTTGTCAACTATGCAAATTCAAACAAGATATGTACACTTGCACTTCTTATCCCACATACCAGAGCCATTGTCTCTTGACTTCACATTTCGTTAACATGAGGACACCTGTACGGCTCAGGAGGAGGCTGATGGTCAGTAAGTACATAAGTTCTCTCCCTACCCAAGAAGGGTGCTAAAATTCCATTCCCTACTCTGTAGGTCCATTGCTGTGACCCCTGTGCCCCAGAAAAAGGAAGTTTTCTCATGAAATTTAAATCAATTGTCTGTTTTTTATGACTTTAGCACATCTGGAATATTTTTCTAAGCTCTATAATTATATATTCTAAAGAATGTGATTTTTATCTCTGGACCACATTTTCCAAAAATCTGATATTCTACTGGTTTTCTTGGTACTTATACTAACTCATTTCAGGATTTCCTGGATTCCATAGTGTCCTTCTCAAATTCTTACATTTGACATACATTTATACGTGTAATTAGCTTCTAATATTTTAATATTTTAGATTTAGAGAAGAACTAGAAAAATAGTACCCAGTGCCCTTATTTCCATTAGCTAGAATCTCCTAATGTTGGCATGATCAAAATTAAGAAATAAACATTTTACCAGAGGTTAAGGGGCGAGGGGAGTGGTAGATTAGGGTAAAAGGGATCAAATATGTGGTGATGGAAGGTGAACACACAATGGGATTTATAGATGATGTAATACAGAATTGTACACCTGAAATCTATGTAACTTGACTAACAATTGTCACCCAAACAAACTTCAATTAAAAAGAACTAAACATTGGTACAATACTATGGTCTAAACTCAAGACTTTATTTGGATTTCACCAGTTTTCCCTACAGTGTTGTCTTTCTGTTCCAAGAGCCAGTCCAATCCAATCTTTGATTGCCATAGTTCTCCTCTAATCTGTAATAGTTCCTCAGATTTTCCTTGACTTTCATGACTTTGACACGTTAAGTGTAATTCTCAGCTATTTTATAGGAAGCTCCTCAATGTTGATTTTGTCTGATATATCCTCATAAGTACAATAAAGTCATGGGTTTCTGAGATGAATATCAGAGGTGACATGCCCTTCTCACTGCACAATTTCAGGGAGTACACGATGTAAATATGTATTATTACTGGTTATGTTAAACTTGGTCATTTTGTTAACGTAATGTCCACCATGTGTTTTCATTGAGAAGTTCCTTTATCTCCCTTGATAAATAATATTTAATGGAGATAATTTAAGACTGAAAGATATTATTTTTCCTTCAATTTTTGGCCTGCTGATTTTTTTGTTAAATCTTATCCAGGTATCATATCCGTCAAGGCAGGATGCTGATCCTCTTAGTAATTCAAGCACTTCCCTGCCCCTCAACTAAGGATAGATTGCCGTGTTCTCTTCTCCAGCTGCGATCTCTTCTCACTAGTGTTCTAAGAGCAAGTGTTTGGTTCCCCTGCCCCACAGATCAAGGCTCCTGTTCCAAAGAGGAGATAGAGGGAAAGTGTTCCAGTGGAGTTCAATGCTCCTTCCAAAGCGGCACTCTTTCTCATCAGTGTTTTGTTTTGTTTTGTCTTTTTCCAGGAGAGGCATTTCTTAGGATTCTCTAGCTCTTCTGTGAGTGCCTCCCAGGGTTCATGGAGAAAATACCATGTGAAAGGATGCAGATTTCATTTCCCTGTGGTTTGTTCCCTCGTTCTGATGTCTCTTCTCATTATTTTCAGACTCACTCATATTCTTTCACTTATATTTAAATATCTGATTGTACACATTTAAGAATAAAGAAATGAAAATATTTCTTGCAAGCTCGATCTGTGGAGAAGGGGCTTGTGGATGGCAGGCCCCGCTTCAGCATGAGCATTTAAGACATAAGAAAAAATTCCTTCAGACCCTTTTTTCCTTTAGCTTACCTTCCACAGTATCAGAAATTATGTTTTTACAGTAGAAGTTTTGCCCTATTCCACTCCTACTAAATAATCTTTTCATAGCTCTCTGTTGTCTGCAGGTTAAAACTCAGACTCCGTGCCAGGTCCAGTTTTCCCTGACTCTAGACCTTTCCCCATGCGTCATTCACCCGAAGGAGAACAGTCCCAGGTTACTTTTTAGCTTGATTATAAATTCCCTGAGTAAAGGTACATAGTGTCATTCCTTACTGTAATTTTCATGCCCAATACAGTGCCTGATGTATGGCTGGTCCTCAATAAATTCTGTTTGCTTCCCCAAAAATACTCCATCTTGATCCGTCCAAATATTGTCCCCATCTACCAAAAACAACAATTATGATCATCACCTTCCAATCCCAGTGTCACCTCTTTCCTGATCTCATCTCATTGTGACAGTATTAGGTGCTCCCTACATGATATTTGTGACACTTTTATCATGCTATAATAATGTGCTTACCTTTAAGTCTTCCCTACTGCACCTAGGATGGAGCTAGGGCACATTTTTCTTGATCGTAATAATTACTATATCAAACTGAAATCCTTAGACCGAAACGCTAAGACTTTGGATCCTAAAACCAAAGTCACATTGTGTCCCAAGTGTCCTTTTTCCAGCCCTTTCCACCTCACTGAGGAGCAACGCTCCACTTCATCTTTCTTCCCTCTTTGGTTCTGAGCTGAGCCAGGCTACACTATAGTGCTTCTCCCTATGGCATAGCTTCTTACTTTGGACTGGTGACCTTCTGTGCACCCCTATAAGACCATATCCCTGCCCTAAACATGAACATAGGAAACAAGTCCACTTACATTGTCACTCATACCATCCCTCCTTCCAGGTTACAGAACTCTATAGAGAACCAAAGTGGCCTCAGTCCACGGCCCTGACTCCCGAGAACTGACCTCTGCTTGGGTGTCATCTCACTCCCGGTGCTTCACCGACCTGGTTTAATGTTAGATGCTGTAGCTGCATTAAAGCTGAGCTGCTTAGTCCCTTACGATAGGCTGTCCTGTCTTGCTCCTTTCAGGAGTCAGCAACTGTAGTTAGATTAGCTTATGTTTAGCCTAGAGACGAGGAACAGAAGAGCTTCCTCATGTCCTTTATCCTCTTGACCCATCTGCTCTGAGCGGAGACAAGCACAGAACATCGTGACTCACGTGAATTTATTTCAAAACTTGACTAACAAGTCTTCAGCAAGGCATTTAGCAAACTCTTTTCTGATATCCACTCCCCACCCCGAAACACACACACACACACACACACACACACACACACACACACACACACACAAACAACAAGAACATAAGTTGCATGAAGGTTCAATCAAGAGGCCAAATATGTAGTTAATTGTTCACTCCAAAAGGGTAGAGAACAATGTGCTGTTCTGCATCTGTCTTGAGTTCTGTAGTCAATGCCACACGGCTCTGTCTTCAGCCTTTTCCCGTTCAACATTTTAATCCCTAATGTGAAAAAAGATATCACCTCATCCCAGTCAGAATGGCTATCATCAACAAGACAAATAGTAACAAGTGTTGGAGAGGCTGTGGAGAAAAAGGAGCCCTCATACATTGTTGGTGGGAATGCAGACTGGTGCAGCCATTATGGAAGGTGGTGTGGAGGTTCCTCAAAAACTTATGAATAGAGTTACCATATGACCCAGCAATCCCTCTCCTGGGTAGCTACCCAAAAAATCTAAAAACATTTATACATAAAGACACATGTGCTCCAATGTTCACTGCAGCTTTGTTTACGGTGGCGAAGACATGGAAACAACCGAAATGTCCTTCGATAGATGAATGGATAAAGAAGTTGTGGTATATGTACACAATGGAATACTATTTGGCGGTAAGAAAAGATGATATAGGAATATTTGTTACAAATGGATGGATCTTGACAGTGTAATGCTAAGCGAAATAAGTCAGACAGAAAAAACAGAGAACCATGTGATTTCACTGATATGTGGTATATAAAATAAAAACAACAAAAGAACGAGACAGACAAATGAGAAACAGAAACTCATAGACACAGACAATAGTTTAGTGGTTGCCAGAGGGTACGGGGGGTGAGGGGTGGGGGGTGGGAGATGAGGGTAAGGGGGATCGAATATATGGTGATGGAAGGAGAACTGACTCTGGGTGGTGAGCACACAATGGGATACATAGATGATGTATCCCTTCTCTCATCATGGATATTCAACTGGTGATATTTTCAACTATAACTAAAATACCTTTCACTGGTCACTATAAATCATTTCCTGATCCAAATGAGGTATTGATGTAAGTAATGCCAGGGGGTTCCTGCATACTACTTTTAGAAACATGCAGGGTATAAATCAGTCAGTAGGGTGTGGGAGACAAATATTAGTATCCACACTCACAGAGAAAAAATGTAAAACTCAGAGACTGAATGACTCAGTGAAGGTCACACAGCCAAAAAGGAACCGAAATGAGTCTAGAATTATCTGAATGTTGTGTGTTGTACTAGTCACTGCACCCTCTACCTTCCTGTACGTTTTCTATGATGTGTATCTGTAGTGTAATTTATAACAAACATGTTATTCACACACTAACATAGAATTAGAGTAGGAAATAGTTTAAACATATAATTCTATAGTTTGTTTTTACCCTCCTGTGTACATATTTTAAATACCTGAACAACAGGTCTAGGGCTTCTCCAGTGCTTCCAAGCAACAAGATTTTTCTTGAAATATTGAAAAACAGAAACAACCTTTAATTCAAACTGGCAGGTATTTTTCTTTTGAGTCTATAATGAAGACAGTAGCATTTTATTCTAAGACTCTTGAGATTGTAAACAAAATAAGAATTATGTGCTTGAATCAAAAATTATGAACTTTGGATGCAAGATGTATTAGCATAAACCTAAATACCATGTAAAAGATTGAAAATGATAAGTTTTCACTAGCTTTTCATTTCCTTCCCAGCAGAGAATTGATGAGTCCACTAGAGCCATGATCTATGTCTGCACAGCGAGTTAGGGCAGATTCCAGCCCAACAAACTGTGGCCGATGCCTGGGAGGCAAGACGTGGGTCCTTGAACTAGAGAAACAGAAGAACTTGATACGCGTAATTTATACACCACCCAGTGATCCTAGAAAATCGATGTTTCATAAGCTCAGAGTCATCTGAGGTGCAGTGTAAGTGCATCTACAATGATTTATTTTTTTTAATTGCTGTGGTATGTTTTGGGATATCACAAAGTTAATGTGACAGAGACCGACCATCCCCTCAAATTCACTGACATTTCTGTACCAGGTTCCCATGCAGCTTTAGGGAAAAAGAGGTCAAAATCTCTCTTTTCCTCCTACTAATTATCTCTCAAATTTGGGGGCACTATAGTCACTTATGTCAGGGTGACCATCATTGTCACAGGGGGCAGCCTGCGGGATCTCTGCTCCCGCTCCCCACATAATAATGCAGGATGTGGCCAGGCCTAAAAGGAACACCCACAGAGCCATAGGCAGGGGAGTCATACCACTATGGTCTCACTGGAGGCTGGATTCACACGACGTGCGACCTGCTGTCCGCTTTTTCTGCCAACCGACCGACGACTCTCCTCGACTCCACTCCCCAGCGCAGCCGGGGTAGTTATATTAGTGGCCAATGGTTCAAGGGTTACAGCTGACGGCCATCTACTACCCGAGCCAGCACCTTTCCACGTGAGGCCGAGAGCCTGGAAACTGCTCTTTTGGGCTCTGTCCCCACACTCTACCCCTACAGGGTCTCGCCTCAACATCTACGTGGCAAGCGTCTTCCGCAAGGGTCCCTGTGCCATCTTAGCCTATTGGCACTTTATTTAACTCCCTATAGTCCACAGTCATTCGCCAGGTCCCATCTGGCTTCTTATTTTTTTTTCTTAATTTTATTAAATTTATTGGGGTGACAATTGTTAGTAAAATTACATAGATTTCAGGTGTACAATTCTGTATTACATCATCTATAAATCCCATTGTGTGTTCATCACCCAGAGTCAGTTCTCCTTCCATCACCATATATTCGATCCCCCTTACCCTCATCTCCCACCCCCCACCCCCCGCCCCCCTTACCCTCTGGCTTCTTGACAGGCCATACTGGGGAGTTAAAGGGACTGTGCGTTGGCCTCACAATATGTGCCTTCCCCAATTCCAATATTGTACGACCAATCTCCTCCTGCCCTCCTGGCAGGCGGTACTGTCGTACTGTAACCACGCGCCAGGGCTGTGGCAACGCTTGAGGAGGGTGGTGAGCATGCCCGCGTGTCACTGCTTTCACCACCCGGATCCGGAGACGGAACTCTCCTACCGACGTCTGTAAGCTGAGGCCATGTAGCACGTCCACCCCTAGAATATACTCCGGGACGGGGGAGACATAAACCTTGTAGGTACGAGGGGGAAGCCTTCCTATAACTTGTGGTAAGGAAACGGCTTTCACAGTCACAGTGTTTCCCCCGTAGCCATCAATGCAGATTGCTGGTCCGGGGAACAGTTCTGGGTTCCTATAAATGAGACTGCAGTCGGCGCCAGTGTCAACTAGGGCCAAAACCTTCTGCACATTAGAAAGGGACCAATGTATGGACAGTTCCACGTGTGGCCTCCGGTCCCTGCTCATCTCCTCTGACCGGGTACCTTGGCCCCACCCCTAATCAAGCTGCAAGGAGTCGGCCTCAAGCGGCTGCATGAAGTCCTGGAGGGACACGGGTCGCACGTTCCCAGACTCCTCCTTTATGCTTCTCCAGAAATACTGTTCCGGATGCAACTGTTTCCAAAGTTCCAGCAGGAGTGCATTGGGTTGTCGGTCTATTTTCTTCCGATCAACCCCTGCTGCCACGAGATCACGCCACATCTGTGCGCGTGTTACTCTCTGAGGCCCGCGACCTCGCCCCTTTACTTTTGATTTGGGCTTCCAGGTCTCAACTGTGCAGACCTCCTAAACTTCCTTCTCCTCCGGCGTTCAACATCCCCTAGGATGGCCATGGCAGTTGTAACTTCATGGATGTGTCATCCCACATAGGGTGTAAGAATGGCATCCAAGGATCCAAAAGCACTCACAGGTGCAGTATACAAAACCACATCTCTCATGCTGGCTGTAAAAAGCTCGTCATCCGGCTCCCGCATATTAGGGTTGAAAATAGCATGTCTCATACCCATTTCACGGATGACTTGAGTAAATTCCGTATGTGACTGCCATTGACTCACAGTGTCTGGCAGCTTGGCCTGTCCCCATACTGTGCGTACCGCAGCAGTGAGCCACTCCATTAGAGAGTGGTTGCCCTTGTCTTGGGCCAACCTATGGCAGTTCTGTAACCTTTCTCGCAGGAACGGTTACACTGTCACGAAGGCTAGCTTTTCCAACTCGCCTGGGGAGCAGAGAATGTTGTCTGCTCCCTCATCCCATAAACGTAACAGCCAAGCCGACACTGATTCTCCAGGGCGCTGTCTGTACTGCCTCCCCAGCTCCTGCAACTCAGTGGGAGTGTAAGGAGTGTAGGTCATGAACTCAGTCACAGCTGGGTTGCCGGCAGCAACGCCCCTGGGGCCCACAGGTTGCTCACATTTTTCCGTTTGCTTCAAGATTGGCTGGACTTGGGGATTGGGAGCTACATTGTCTGCACTCGCTTCCTCCGCCTCTGCCTCAGAGTCTCCAGTGTGGGGCCCCTCTTCTAACAGGCGGCCCCAGGCTTCCAGCGCCTCCATCGGGACACGTGGTCCGGCACCTGGGCCATTTCATTCAGCGCATTTTCTGTGTTGAGACTCAAGGCCATGAGGAACATCCAGCCCACACAGCCGGCCGTAGCCTTCTCCTCCTCTGGCAACCGCTCAGCCTGAGCCTGCAGGGCCCTCTCCACGCTGGCCAGAGAGCCGTCCTTGTCCTCCCACCCCTCCTTGGGGGTCCAACTCTTGAGAACAGTGGCCACCCGACACCATACACTGTGTGGGGGCCACACGTCCTCCTGCCCAGAGTCAGACTCCATTCCTAGCTGGTCGGAATCCTGCTCGCCGTGCCAGGTGTCTGAGTGGGTGGTGGCCTCGGTGTATAATGTCCACAATCCTCAGAGCCCATAGCAGAAGCAGATCAACAAAAGGAGGACAACGCCTTCCATGGCCAAGAGGGAGGTGTGCCATCTGGAGGCTCGAGTTTCCCAGGCAGACCGTGCCTCCCACTCTCGGCGTTGCTCCTCATGGGCCTCCCGAAGCTGAACTTTTGTACGCATAAACTGCTCCACCATCTTTCGGTGAGTTTTGGCTGTCACCATAACCTGCTCACTGCGCCATTTGTCATGCGGGGTGTCATGCGGGGTTTCAGCTCCCACACCCCACACAAGAACACAGGATATGGTGAGGCCAAAAAGGACCACCCACAGAGCCATATGTAGAGGAGTCATACCACTATAGTCTCACTGGAGGTTGGATTCACACGACATGTGACCTGCTGCCTGCTTTTCTGCCAACCGACCGACGACTCTCTCCACCACAGCCGCGGCAGTTATATCAGTGGCCAATTGGTTAACCGGCTACAGCTTACGGCCAACTAGCCATAGCCGACAGCCATCTACTACCCGAGCCAGCAACTTTCCATGTGAGGCCAAGTGCCTGGAAACTGCTCTCTGGGGCTCTGTCTCCACAGGGTGGTTTTAAGGTGCTATGATGGTGGTGATCTGTTATACAGCAGTGTGAAACTAATGCATTAATAAAGCACCCAGCTGAACCATGCCCATACTCCTGACCCATCAAACTTTGAAACAATAAGTGCAGCTGGTTTTAAGGTGCTACATTGGTGGTGATCTGTTATACAGCAGTGGAAAAATAATGCATTAATAAAGGATAACTCTTTTGTAAAATGCCACTATTGACATAATTACTGAAAGATAGCCTGTTTCTCCTTTACTGTTTCAACAAGACCTATATACCCAGTATCCCCACTTCTAGTCAACAACATGCTTGCAATAAGAAAGAGAAATAAATGAAATCTCTAGGAATTGGAAATAAATTTCTCAGGATTTATAGATTATATGTCTGTACATGTAGAAATCCAAAAGGATCTGCAAATAAAACAATCAAGAAAACTATGACATCATGCCGGGTGTCATGCGGGGTCTCCGGTCCCGCCCCCCGCATAAGAATGTGAGGCCAAAAAGGAACACCCACGGAGCCACAGATAGGGGAGTCGTACCACTATATTCTCGCTGATGGCTGGGTTGGAGACACAGGAAGCAGGAGCCACACTATCCGCAACCTGCCGTCCACTTTTCTCTGCCAACCAACCTCACTTGCTAGCTACAATCCGCCATGCTAACTGCAAGCTGCTCTTGCTAGCTCAGCCACCATCTCTTGCTAGCCCCCATTTTCTGCTATCGTAGTCACGGCAGCTATATTAGTGGCCAATGACTCACTGGTTACAGCTGATGGCCAACTAGCCACAGCCGATGGCCATCCAATCACAGTTGATGGCCATTTACTACCTGAGCCAGCACCTTTCCATGTGAGGCCGAGAGCCTGGAAACTGCACTCCTGGCTCTGTCCCCATATATGAGAATTCAGCATCATAGCTGGACCGAAGGCCAATATGCAAAATGTCCATTTTATTTGTATAAGTTAGCAATAAACAGGGTATAAACTTGAGTTTTAAAATATTTATAATTAAATGTATCAATACACTGGGAATAAATGTAAAATACATATGCTAGATCACTACTGGAAATATTTTAAAACTTGAGAGTCAATCAGATTATTAAAACATTAATAGTTTGGAAAACTCCATAATATGAATGTCTTTCCTCCATAGTTTGTTCATAGAGTCAATCAATGCATTTTGAATCAAATCCTTGCTTTCTATTTGCAGAGCTTGAGAAGTGGATTATAAAAGGTACATGGAGCCCTTCCCCCTTTCTTCTTTCTGTTCCCCAACAGTTCACAAGTATGGGGACAAAAACAGGGAGTTGTGGGGCCCAGACTGAGGTGTGGGAACCTGGATGGAAGAGGAAGGCATAGGTGGGGGAGGGCCCCCTGCACAGGGCTGGAGCTCAAGGCCCAGTGTCCCTGAGGCGAGGGGCAGGATGGGAGCAGAGATGGGGCTGGGTCAGGAGGCCTCACACAGGAGTACAGGGACAGCCCAGACGGGATCTCAGGGTCTGACGGGGGCCACCTACAGAAGGGGGGCCCGGCCCAGGGGATCTGAGAGGATGTGGTGAAGAGGGCACATACAGGGAGGGACAGCAGCGGGGTCAACAGCAGAGACGACCCAATGTGGGGCGTTGGAATCCAAGGGACAGTGAGGAGGACGTGTATGTGGGGACAGGTACATCAGAGCCTGGATCCATAGAAGGAGACTGGACAGGTAACGAAGATACTGATGATGGGAGCCAGTGTCCTGACAGACAGGGAGGTCACAAATAGAAGGGAAACCTAGAATGATCCATGTGCAGTTTGATTGGAATCGGAAGAATTGCTGAGAATTCATGGTTTTCAATACACTTGGTAGAGAACCATTGACCAATAGTTCTATAGATCCACAGGCTGTAGTCCTAGAGTCTCTAGAACCACAGACTCATGACATGACCACACACATAATCCCGGCTCCTCCCCGAGAAGCCCGTGAGCAGTGACAACCCCATGGCAATATGCACACCGAGCATAACTAATGCCCAGACCTTGGTTTCCCAAAATCACTCTACCCTAAGAGGATTCAGGGCTACTATGAAAAATGGCTACTTCCAGGGCTGGGGCAGAAAACCACAAGGTGAGCTTGTCCAGAGAGTAAGGAAGTGCTCAAAGACTAATGGGGACAGGTCAAAAGACATGAAGGGAGCTTGGAATGGCTACCACGGGCCAAATCTGGGGCGATTTAAGCACCAAAATAATAAGCTTTCTCTTCTCCCTCACGGTTTGCTTGTTTCCTTAGGTTTGATGTATTGATCAATGCAGGAGGGATGATAGAATAAGAATATCACCATTTGGCAACCACTGTAATAATTGACCCAAGCAAGAGTCATCAATGGATGCTCCATCTAGTCGGTGAGGTTTTGAGCCTATTTACAGAGGCTCAGAGTATCTCCACACAAGATATTTGGGAATTTCAAAGGGTAAATAGAAATTTTCCTGTGGACAAACCCGGCAGACTCTTCTTAACCTCATAATCAAAGTCAACGTTGCCAGTAACGGAACCAAGCACGTGCCTCCAGATGTGCTGCACTGGGAAGAAGTCAGCATCATTTGGGTGACATTTCTGCCCAGATGGCATAACCTGAAGCTACTAATGAGGAAGCAGCATACAATTCTAAACTGAGAGAGTGTCTGCAACATGACTGACCTATACTCTCCAAAATGTAAATGTCATGAAGAGCAGAGGGAGACTCAAAAACTGTCCCAGAGGAAAGCAGACTGAAGAAACATGACAGTTGGACACCATGTTGCATCTGGGATTTTCTTTGCCTCTAAGGGGTATTGTTGAGACAATTGGAAAAATAGGAACAAAGTCCATGGGTTAAATATTAATCCTGAACCAATTTTCACTTCCTGATTTTGATAATTATGCTACAGTTATGTAAGATAATCCCTTTTCTTTAGGAAATACACACTGAAGTATTTAGGAGTAAAGAGACAACTTACAAATGGTTGTTATATTATATACTTACATTGATATTTATCTAAAAAGAGAGGAGAAGGGAGAGAGCATAAAGCAAATATAGTAAAATGTTAACATTTGGGGTAAAGTACCCTGGAATTCTTTGTACGATTCTTGCAACCTTTCTGTAAGGCTGAAATTACCAATACAAAATATTTTTAAAAGAAAAATGACTTTAAAAAATAAAGTTAGGACTTCAAGAAAAATGGCAGCGTGAGGTGAGCCTCTGTAAAGCTCCCCTGGAATTTACAAAGAATCGAACAACAAAAACTCCACAAAGGACTCCCTGCACAGCAGACAGGCAAGACGAAGAGGCCCACTACTGACTGAAATCACCTACAGGTGGGAGATTCGCGCGAGTGGAGGGAGGAGGAAAGTGAGAAGTGCGCGGAGACGGAGCCGCGCGGGCGCAGGACGCAGACCCAGCTCAGTGCTCCGAGCTCGCTGCTTCCCGAAACTACTGCAGCTGCGGGAGAGGGAAGAACTCGGACTGCTAGGGCTCCGCCAGGGCTACACAGGGCTGAGGGGACAGCATATACCACGGCTGAACCCAACGCTCACGGCAGAGACCTCGGAGAAAAGACTGAGGGAAGAAGGCTGAAAACGGTGGTTTAAGCCCTCACTGCCGAGCAGAGAACGGAGCCTTAGGCACTGAGACTAGCCACCCCCTCCCCCCCTCACAGAGCTCACACCGCCCCCACCTGCCCGGTGCTGGAAGCGAAACAGTAGCAGTGTCAGATCAAAACAACAGAATATTTGCTATTTTGAGAACTGTGGACCGCAGACACAAATTCACAGCCCAACTAGTTCCCGCAAAGGGGAGGGAGCTGTGGAAGCAGGACCGGCTGTGGTGGTGGTCGCCGCCATTGCTCTGGGCCACCTCTCACAGCTCACCCCGCCCCTGGCCCCACCTATCTGGGCGGATCCCTGCAGGAGTAAACAGAACTGCTGAAACATACGGGCTCTGAATCAGGAGCTGGAAGAGCTTTGGAACATCAAAAGCTCTCCGCATACCCACCGGGACACTGCGCCCTGTGACCTAGACGAACTATTAACAGAGGAGAAGCCCGTATCTCGGGGAATCCCCCCATTGTGTGAGAAGTTGGAATAGTGCAGAGAAAACATAGCACTACCGTGTGGGAGAAGAAAAGTAAGCTGCAGTTGGAGAAAAAAGAAAACATTCTACCAACAAGTACTGGAAAACAAAAGAAAGACCGCTTCCTATCAACCTGTTGCAGAAGTCACTCCTGTAGATGTCTAGGAAGAGAAATAGTAAACCAGTAATAGCCATGAATAACCAAGGCAACAAGATAGCTCAGCAAGAAAGTGAAAAATCTCCAGAAAAGGCACTTAAAGATACAGAAATATGTGACTTAAATGAGAGAGAATTCAAGATTGCAGTTCTGAAAAAACTCAACGAGATACAAGAAAACACAGATAGGCAGTTAAATGAACTCAGAAACTCAATCAATTAACAGCATGAGCATTTTATGAAAGAGATTGAAATTTTAAAAAAGAATCAAATAGAATTTCTGGAGATTAAGAACTCAATAGAAGAAATTAAGAATGAAATAACCAGCTTAGGTAGTAGAGTTGACCAGATGGAAGAAAGAATCAGTGACATTGAAGATAGAAACCTGGAAATGACACAGATGGAAGAAGAGAGACTTGAGAATTATAAGAAATGAAAGAACTCTGCAAGAACTTTCTGACTCCATCAGAAAGAGCAATATAAGAATAATGGGCATACCAGAAGGAGAAGAAAGAGAGAAGGGAACAGAGAATATATTCAAACAAATTGTCGATGAGAACTTCCCAAACTTGTGGACAGAACTGGACCCTCAAATCCAAGAAGCAAATAGAACACCTAATTACCTCACCCCCAACAGGCCTTCTCCAAGGCACATTGTACTGAAGCTGTCTAAAATCAACAACAAAGAAAGAATCCTTAAGCAGCCAGGGAAAAGAGGACGGTAACTTACAAAGGAAAGCCCATTAGATTATCATCAGATTTTTTTTTTTCAATTTTATTTTATTAAATTTATTGGGGTGACAATTGTTAGTAAAATTACATAGATTTCAGGTGTACAATTCTGTATTACATCATCTATAAATCCCATTGTGTGTTCATCACCCAGAGTCAGTTCTCCTTCCATCACCATATATTCGATCCCCCTTACCCTCATCTCCCACCCCCCACCCCCCGCCCCCCCTTACCCTCTGGCAACCACTAAACTATTGTCTGTGTCTATGAGTTTCTGTTTCTCATTTGTTTGTCTTGTTCTTTTGTTGTTTTTGGTTTATATACCACATATCAGTGAAATCACATGGTTCTCTGCTTTTTCTGTCTGACTTGTTTCGCTCAGCATTACTCTCTCAAGATCCATCCATGTTGTCACAAATGTTCCTATATCATCTTTTCTTACCAATGAACAGTATTCCATTGTGTATATATACCACAACTTCTTTATCCATTCATCTATCGAAGGACATTTTGGTTGTTTCCATGTCTTGGCCACCGTAAACAAAGCTGCAATGAACATTGGAGCACACGTGTCTTTATCTCTAAATGTTTTCAGATTTTTTTGGTAGATACCAAGGAAAGGGATTGCTGGGTCATATGGCAATTCTATTCGTAATTCTTTGAGGAACCTCCACACTGCCTTCCATAACGGCTGCACCAGTCTGCATTCCCACCAACAGTGTATGAGGGTTCCTTTTTCTCCACAGCCTCTCCAACACTTGTTATTATTTGTCTTGTTGATGATAGCCATTCTGACTGGGGTGAGGTGATATCTCATTGTGGTTTTGATTTGCATTTCTCTGATGATTAGTGATGTTGAGCATTTTTTCATATGTCTATTTGCCATTTGTATGTCCTCTTTGGAGAAATGTCTCTTCAAGTCCTCTGCCCATTTTTCAATTGGGTTGTTTTTTTGTTGTTGAGTTGCATGAGTTCCTTGTATATTCTGGATACTAGCCCCTTATCAGAGGCACTGTTTGCAAAAATCTTCTCCCATTCAGTTGGTGGCCTCTTTATTTTGTCAATGGTTTCTTTTGCTGTGCAGAGCTTTTAAGTTTCATATAGTCCCATTTGTTTCTTTTAGCTTTTACTTCCATTGCCTTTGGAGTCAAGTTCATAAAATGCTCTTTGAACCCAAGGTCCATAAGTTTAGTACCTATGTTTTCTTCTATGCAGTTTATTGTGTCAGGTCTTATGCTTAAGTCTTTGATCCATTTTGAATTAACTTTGGTACATAGTGACAAATAGCAGTCCAGTTTCATTCTTTTGCACGTGGCTATCCAATTCTCCCAGCACCATTTATTGAAGAGGCTGTCTTTGCTCCATTGTATGTTTTTAGCTTGTTTGTCAAAAATTACCTGTCCATATTTATGTGGTTTTATTTCTGGGTTCTCAATTCTATTCCATTGGTCTATGTGTCTGTTTTTCTGCCAATACCATGCTGTTTTGATTATTGTAGCCCTATAGTACAAGCCAAAGTCAGGAAGTGTGATACCTCCATTATTGTTCTTTTTTCTTAAGATTGCTTTGGCTATTCGGGGTCTTTTGTGGTTCCAAACAAATCTGATGATTTTTTGTTCTATTTCTTTAAAATATGCCATTGGGATTTTGATGGGGATTGCATGGAATCTGTATATTGCTTTGGGTAATATGGCCATTTTAACTATGTTGATTCTTCCAATCCATGAGCACGGAATGTCTTTCCATTTCTTTGTGCCTTCTTCAATTTCCTTCAAAAATGTCTTATAGTTTTCAGCATATAGGTCTTTCACATCCTTGGTTAAGTTTATTCCTAGGTATTTTATTCTTTTTGCTGCAATTGCAAAAGGAATTGTTTTTTGTATTTCTTTTTCTGAGATTTCATTGTTAGTATATAGGAAGGCAATGGACTTTTGTGCATTGATTTTGTAGCCGGCAATTTTACTGTATTTGTTGATTGTTTCTAATAGCTTTTTGGTGGAGTCTTTAGGGTTTTCTATATATAGCATCATGTCATCTGCAAAGAGTGATAATTTAACTTCTTCATTCCCAATTTGGATGCCTTTTATTTCTTTTTTTTTTTTTTAATTAAATTTATTGGGGTGACAATTGTTAGTAAAATTACATAGATTTCAGGTGTACAATTCTGTATTACATCATCTGTAAATCCCATTGTGTGTTCATCACCCAGAATCAGTTCTCCTTCCATCACCATATATTCGATCCCCCTTACCCTCATCTCCCACCCCCCACCCCCCACCCCCCTTACCCTCTGGCAACCACTAAACTATTGTCTGTGTCTATGAGTTTCTGTTTCTCATTTGTTTGTCTTGTTCTTTTGTTGTTTTTGGTTTATATACCACATATCAGTGAAATCACATGGTTCTCTGCTTTTTCTGTCTGACTTGTTTCGCTCAGCATTACTCTCTCAAGATCCATCCATGTTGTCACAAATGTTCCTATATCATCTTTTCTTACTGCCGAATAGTATTCCATTGTGTATATATACCACAACTTCTTTATCCGTTCATCTATCGAAGGACATTTTGGTTGTTTCCATGTCTTGGCCACCATAAACAAAGATGCAATGAAATAATAACAAATGTTGGAGAGGCTGTGGAGAAAAAGGAACCCTCATACACTGTTGGTGGGAATGCAGACTGGTGCAGCCGTTATGGAAGGCAGTGTGGAGGTTCCTCAAGGAATTACGAATAGAATTGCCATATGACCCAGCAATCCCTCTCCTGGGTATCTATCCAAAAAATCTGAAAACATTTAGAGATAAAGACACGTGTGCCTTTTATTTCTTTCTCTTGCCTGATTGCTCTGGCAAGGACTTCCAACACTCTGTTGAAAAGCAGAGGTGATAGGGGACATCCCTGTCGTGTTCCTGAACGTAGAGCAAAGGGCTTCAGTTTTTCTCCATTAATTATGAGATTAGCAGACGGCTTGTCATATATGGCCTTTATTATGTTAAGGTATTTTCCTTCTATACCCATTTTATTAAGTGTTTTAATCATAAATGGATGTTGTATCTTGTCAAATGCTTTTTCTGCATCAATTGATATAATCATATGATTTTTGTCCTTTATTTTGTTTATGTGATGTATCACATTGATGGATTTTCGTATGTTGAACCATCCTTGTGCCCCGGGGATGAACCCCACTTGGTCGTGATGAATAATCTTTTTAATGCATTGTTGTATTCGATTTGCTAGAATTTTATTTAGGATTTTTGCATCGGTATTCATTAGAGATATTGGTCTGTAGTTTTCTTTTTTTGTGCTGTCCTTACCAGGTTTTGGTATCAGGGTAAAGTTGGACACATAAAATGAGTTGGGGAGTACTGTCTCTTCTTCAATTTTTTGTTAGAGTTTGAGCAGGATTGGTCTTAGATCCTCTTTGAAGGTTTGGTAGAATTCACTAGTGAAGCCATCTGGTCCCAGACTTTTGCTTTTGGGAAGGTTTTGGATGACTGATTCAATTTCGTTACTGGTGATCGATCTGTTTAGATTTTCCAGTTCTTCATGGTTCAGCCTTGGAAGGCTATATGTTTCTAAGAACTTGTCCATTTCTTCTAGGTTGTTGAATTTGGTGGCATATAGTCCTTCATAGTATTCTTGGATGATCCTTTGTATTTCTGTGGTGTCTGTGATAACTTCCCCTTTTACGTTTCTGACTTTGGTAATCAGTGTCTTCTCTCTTTTTATCCTAGTAAGTCTAGCCAAAGGTTTGTCAATTTTGATAATCTTCTCAAAGAACCAGCTCTTTGTCACATTAATTTTTTCTATTGTCTTTTTGTTCTCTATTTCATTTAGTTCTGCTCTAATTTTTTTTTATTTCCTTTCTTCTGCTGACCTTGGGTTTTACTTGTTCTTCTTTTTCTAGTTCTTTAAGGTGTAACATGAGGTTATTTATTTGGGAGTTTTCTTGTTTCTTGAGATAGGCCTGTAATGAGATAAATTTCCCTCTTAAAACTGCTTTCGCTGCATCCCAAAAATTTTGGTAGGATGTATTTTCATTGTTATTTGTTTCTATGTATCTTTTGATCTCTCCTCTAATTTCTTCTTTGACCCAGTCCTTCTTTAAAGTATGTTGTTTAATCTCCATGTATTTGTGTTTTTTCCAGCTTTCTTTTTACAGTTGATATCCAATTTCTAAGCCTTGTGATCAGAGAATATGCATGGTATGATTTCAATCTTCTTAAATTTGTTGAGACTGATTTTATGTCCCAATATATGGTCTATCCTTGAGAATGTTCCGTGTACACTAGAAAAGAATGTATAGTCTGATGTTTTAGGATGAAGTGCTCTGTAAATGTCAATTATGTCCGTTTCATCTAATGTGTCATTTAGGGCTACTATTTCGTTATTTATTTTCTGTTTGGATGATCTATCCATAGATGTCAATGATGTATTTAAGTCCCCTAGTATAATTGTGTTTTGGTCAATTTCTCCCTTTAGTTCTGTTAGTAGTTGCTTGGTGTATTTCAGTGCTCCCTGATTGGGGGCATAAATATTGATGACTGTTATGTCTTCTTGTTGTACAGTCCCCTTCACCATTATGAAATGTCCATCTTTATCTCTTGTTATCTTTTTCACCTTGAAGTCTGTTTCATCTGATATCATTATGGCTACACCTGATTTTCTCTGGGTACCATTTGCTTGGAGTGTCAATTTCCACCCTTTCACTTTGAGTCTATGCTTGTCCTTGTAGCTGAGATGTGTCTCTTGGAGACAGCATATGGTTGGGTTTAGTTTTTTGATCCAATCTGCTACTCTGTGCCTTTTTATTGGTGAGTTCAGTCCATTTACATTTAGGGTGATTATTGATATGTGAGGATTTCCTGTCATTCTATCTTTAGTTTTCTGGTAAGGCTGTGTCTCCATTGTTTCTTTGCCTTTTTGTTGTTGTCTGTTATTTCTGTGTGGTGGTATTCTATGATGTTTCCCTCTGTTTCTTCTTTTATTTCAGTATATATTTCAATTCTGGATTTATTTTGAGTGGTTACCCTTAAGTTTATGCAAAAGAAAGTTTGATACTTAGAATATTCCATTTTCTTCAGCACGCTTACTTTCTCCATTCCCATATTCCGGTTCAGGCCTTTACTCTCCCCCTTTTTGAGTTTTGGTTGCCACAAATTGTCCCTGTTGATGGTGGTCAAATAACCTCCTTTAGTATTTCTTGTAGTGCAGGTCGTGTATTAGAAAATTCCCTCAGCTTCTGTATGTCTGGAAAGGTCTTTATTCCTCCTTCATATTTAAAGGATATCTTTGCTGGATATATTATTCTTGGCTCATGATTTCTCTCTTTCAATAGTTTGAATATTTGGTTCCACTCCCTCCTGGCTTGTAGAGTTTCTGCTGAAAAATCTGATGATAATCTAATGGGCTTTCCTTTGTAAGTTACCGTCTTCTTTTCCCTGGCTGCCTTGAGGATTCTTTCTTTGTCGTTGATTTTAGACAGTTTCAATACAATGTGCCTTGGAGAAGGCCTGTTGGGATTGAGGTAACTAGGTGTTCTATTTGCTTCTTGGATTCGAGGGTCCAGTTCTGTCCACAAATTTGGGAAGTTCTCATCGACAATTTGTTTGAATATATTCTCTGTTCCCTTCTCTCTTTCTTCTCCTTCTGATATGCCCATTATTCTTATATTGCTCTTTCTGATGGAGTCAGAAAGTTCTTGTAGAGTTCTTTCGTTTCTTTTAAGTCTCAAGTCTCTTTCTTCTTCTATCTGTGTCATTTCCAGGTTTTCTCTCTGAGGGCAGATCTATGAATCAGTGTTTAAAATTATATCCAAGTGTTATGGCACTATAACCATTGTAATAAATCCAAATATTGCTCATAACAATAGCAGCAGATATCAAAATGATGCCTGTCTAAAGCTTGAGGTTCATATATGGTGATAAAAAATGAAAAATAGAAAAATAAAGCTATCAGTTAACACCATCGAAGTATTAATGACAACTTTGTTGTTTGGGTGTTGTTAAACACTGGTATTTGGATAGTTTGAGTACATAAAATGCAATACATCTTGTTTTCATTTCATTGCAAAGTTAGTTAGATGCCAAGAAAATAGTTTAAAATACTATTAGGTTTGTGCAAACATAATTGTGATTTAAAGGGATAAAAACAACTGAAAACACCTCAATTAATTTTGCACCTATACACATATGATGCAAAATAAATTTTCCTATACACATGTGATACAAAAGTATTTTCCTTTAATAAGGACTTCGCATGTCATATGCTTTGGGATGCAATTAAAATGTTATTTAAACAGCCCAGTAAATACACTTGTATGACTTATATTTTAGATCATATACTTTTCGTTCAAAATTTGGACATATTATTGTTTTGCATTCTTAAGTTCATCATCAATAGATAATGGAGGAAATGTTCGATTGGATTCAGATTCAAATTCAGCAGCATCTGGAAAGAAAAAGAAAGAATTATGTTCTTTAAAATACAACTAAGTATAAGCGTTAAGAAGAATGAAAAACCTATATATGAGGCAACAGTGCACAATAGGAGATCATATTCAATATAATTTGCCCACGGCTGCACACTGACTTAACTGCTATTGTTAAGTACCAGAGCTTCTGGTTGTGTCGTTCTTCATCCCTTTATTGACAAGGTCGTACGACAAGCACTGAAGTTACAAGGTGAAGAAGACACGGTCCACCCCTGACCCATCATCTACTATAAACTGAAGGAACAGATGAACAGGCGATTTCCATGCAGAGTCCCCTATACCACACAAATGCACAACAGGACGCGAGTGGGGCACACGGAAGGGACACCCCAGTATTGATTGTCTGTTCTCTGGTGGAGGTCATACGGAAGTTGATGCCTGAAGGACAAGGACAGAGGAGGCCAGCTAGAGGGAAGAAGCAGATGCCAACTAGAGTGGGGGAGAACACTTACGGAATGAGAAGTGGTCTAGTTTAGGTAGATGCTAGAGCAAAGGCGCAAACAAACGAGGCTTGGTAGCAAGACACAAGGCTGAAATATTTGGTGAGAACTAAATTGATGTGGGTGTTTTCATTCCATGCAAAGGAATTCGGAGTTTCTCCTGAGGGTACATGGCAAACTAATGACACAGTCAACGACTGCAGATTTAAATGTCACCCATGAGGTGACAGCTACAGTGTTTCCCCCAAAATAAGACTAACCGGAAATTGAGCCCTAATGCGTCTTTTGGAGCTATAATTAATGTAAGACCTGGTCTTATTTTCGGGGAAATATGGTAGCTTGGCCCTCCCAGGAGGTACCGTATTTCCCCGAAAATAAGACCGGGACTCATTAATTTTTGCTCCAAAAGACACATTAGGGCTTATTTTCCGGTTAGGTCTTATTTTCGGGGAAATGCCATATGTGAACAGTAATTGCCTAAATATCACTAGATAAGTCTGGGTATTGGGCCTTATATCACTGGCAGAAACATGAGAAGTTGATGACGCCCAGTTTTCAATGTGCAGGCAGACAGTTCCATAGGGATGGCAGAAGAAAGGAAGGGGACAGACCAGAAATAAAAAGCGATACATAGACTCTTGAGATATTTAGAAAGATATACAATGTCGTAAATACTCATACGACCTTGTCTCACTATAAATGTTTATGCTTTCACCTTTTTTATTTGCTATGAAGAAAATATGTAATGTAGTATCTATTATCAGAACATGGAAAGGGATGCCATTTACTATTTACATTTTATTCCAGAAATCAATGATATCTAACTTGAATTAATACATTTTGGCAACATACCTTTCTGTCAACTTATACTTAGTTCTTTCTCCAACTCCTGCAACAACTGAAATAAATCAAATTTTATTATAGCATTTAAGGTAAACAATAGACTTTATTGTAGAAATGACATATATCTTATGAAATGTGCTCTTTAAATGATACCTTTAGAGACTAGACTTAACGTACAGATTGTATAAATACAAAAAAGTTAAAAAATGAGTAAAATAAATTACTGCCTATTTTGATTTTACACAATAGAGACCATCTATATGAGATGCTATTTAGATTAATCTGACCAACAGTGCAATTGATACTGGTCTACCGAAGATACATAATTTCCAAAGGGTGCCGTTTGATTTGATTGGTACAAAGAAGTTTAAACAGGTCAAGTCATATTTTACACTGAATGCAGTACTTTGCAATTCTTAGAAAAACTGTCCTTTATAAATGTTTCTTGTTTTCTGTTTTTACTTTAATGGACTTTTCCTCAAAATGAGCTTTCCATTCTTGCACTTCTAGAAAAGTAATCTTAAGGTGTATTCTAGGCTATTCATTTTTCAGCATAGAACCTTAAAGACATAAAATCATGAAAGTGGTACTGTGATGTCATGTGAAAATTCTACTGACAGAAACAATACCCAAAACGATTTTGCCATCTATGACTGAAACATTACTGTATTCGTATGGACAGAAAGATTTCCGAAAAGCTGCTTGAATAAAGTATGACCGAGAGCCAGTTTTCAAATTTACTTTCTTATTCATGACTTTGTAGAGTTAGAAACAAAAAACAATATATAATTCTTTAAATGTAACTTTATTCTTTAGAAATCAGGTCCAATTTTCAAAACACTCAAGTAGCTGTAGCTATAGTCTATTTAATAATAAAATGTGTGGGAATATTTCACATTACAAGTGTCCCACTCTAGAGTGTTCTTACTTAAACCTTTCTTCTGAAAGCTATCCTCTCACTAAGTGTCCAAAGGAGTGCTTAAAATAATATCCAGAATCTAATAGATATTGTGGTGACAGCAATGTGACACCCAATCCCTGTACAAATTAGGGGTGAAGACAAATTTGTTGGCCATCATGTTTTCCAATATTTGCATAACACTTTTTTCTGAATGGCTTGATAGACAGGACTTATAACATGAATAATGTGACAACAACATCACTAGACAGGCCGTGTAAAATCAATAACTAAATACCCTATGAAGGGAGAGGACTTTCATGAAACAGTTTTAAGTTACTGTTAATCAACAATATAAAATGTAAATCACATTTTTACACGACTTGAATTGAGGAACTACCAATGTAGCATTATTATTATTTTCCCCCAAAACAGCTCTTTTCCTAAATATTTACTTCAGCACCTTCTACCATGTTTCCCCAAAAGTAAGATGTAGCTGGACCATCAGTTGTAATGCGACTTTTGGAGCAAAAATTAATATAAGACCCAGTCTTATTTTAATATAATATGAGACGGGGTCTTATATAATATAAAATAATATCAGACCGGGTCTTATACTAATGTTTGCTCCAAAAGACACTTTAGAGCTGATGGTCCAGCTATGTCTTATTTTCGGGGAAACACGGCATGTTTATTTCTAGGTGAGGAGTGTGTTCAGATGGTGGAAGTAGCTTGAAGTCCAACATTAATAAGGAGAACACGTCTGCAGTCTCATTTATACTTTTCCATTCATCAAATATATAGAAAGGTGAGAAAACTATACACAAAAGAATGTACCAGCAAACTTTAATCCAAAGGATTGTAGCTAGAAGGATTTTCTCACAACTGGCAGTTCTCACTACACTACGTCTCGGAGAAAGCTCAGGTCCCATGGGGACACCCACGGATTAGCACAGCTTAGGAGCCTGCATCCCTCCTTAGCCAGGTAGTGCTACGGTCTCTGCTTTGTTTTGTTTTGTTTTAATTGGGGACTATCGAGGAACAGTTTGCTTTTCCAGGATGTCAAGCCGTTTTTTTTCAATCTAGTTGTGGATGGTGCATCTCACTGGCCAATGTGGGACTCGAACCGGTTACCTTGGTGTTATGAGCACCTCGCTCCAACCACTGAGCCAACCAGCTGCCCACCAGCAGCCCAATTCCAAGCTCAAGCCGTTGCTTCTCACGGGTCTATGTGGGAATCAAACTGGCAACCTTGGCGTTATGAGCACCGTGCTCCAACCATTGAGACAACCGGCTGCCCACCATGGTTCACCTACAAGCTCAAGCCGTTGTTTTCAATCTAGCGGTGGAGGGCGCAGTTCACTGGCTCATGTGGGAATCGAACCGGCAACCTTGTCGTTAAGAGCTTGCAGTCTACCCAACTGAGGCATCAGGCCGCCCGTGGTCTCTGTTTTTACATACCGTGTTTCCCTGAAAATAAGACGTAACTGGACAATCAGCCCTAATGCATTTTGGAGCAAAAACAAATTAAGACCTGGTCTTATTTTACTGTAATATAAGACAGCGCATGATACGAGATATGATATGTTATGACATGGCATGACGTGACCTGACATGACATGATACAATATAATATCGGATCTTATATTAATTTTTGTTCCAAAAGACATATTAGAGCTGATTGTCCGGCTAGGTCTTATTTTTGGGGAAACACAGTAATAGAATTTTAAACAAAACAATTTTCTCAAAGAACAGTACTATTCTTTGAGAAAAAGCATATTTTTCAAGTCTGAAAGTCACTGATTTAGTGAAAGTCCCTAATTTTACATGAGAGGCAACCAAGGCTCACAGAGATTATAGGTCACCTGAGGTCACCAAACCAATGAGCTGCGGGCCAGGAATGGGATAAGTCTTCCTTTTGAGGCTAGAGTGCTATGCCAGCTGCTACCTCGTATTAAGGAAAATTCCATCGATTTCTAAGTACAACTCAAAGAAAATGAATACGTAAACCTTTGTCATGGAGCTCAATAATGTTGATGCATGAGAAACAAAACAGTAGCTTTCTAACTCAAGTATAAGCTTTAAAGTCAGGAATAAAAACAAAGACACAGATTAATATCACAACTCCTATTAACAGAAGTCAACATACTCAGTTTATAAAGCATAAACACTTCTAAACACAGAACACGGAACTTGAAGGAGAAAATCATGAGTTAAAGAAAGCAAACTCAAGTTGAGGAAATTCTTCCTTAAAATGACTTTTCTTTTCCTCAGAATCAAACTTGACTGACCTATATAAACCAGCACAGGTATTATTCATGTTGGGGGTTAACTATAGCAAAATTGGAAACACAAAACAGATTTCTCTTCACCATCTAGTGCACTTCTGTCCAATCTCACATCGTCACAACCATATCATAAGTCTTTCCAGGGTTCTGTAGTGAGTTGGGACACTTATCTCTGGATCCTGACAGAGTTGGTGCTTTTTCATCTCTTATTCAGCCTTGCATCATTGGGCAACCCAGCGCCTCACAAGGGAACAGCGTTGGCCTTGGAATGAGGACATTGACTTTAACAAAAACGGTTTTTCAATTTATGAGGAAATACTGAAAACTAAACACCTCTTTCCTACCAAAAAATAATTAAAGGAAAAATGTCCACAAGCATATTCTCTTGCATTGCTTATGCCTTTACACTCTTTCATCTTCTGATTTCTGTGGTGAAACTACTGAGAACATTTTAATTGTGCATCACGCTTAACAATTTACAGAAGCATGGGACATTCACTTTCTTTTGGTACCCAGTCCTTCCTCCAGGTTCACCACTCTGAAGGACGTGGACTCCATTTAGCCGAAGGGCTGTCCGAAAGCCCTTGGCTTTGCTCTCCTATGATGTTTTAAGGGGAAGCTGAATGAAAACACAGGTTGGAGCCCCGTTTAGCACAGGCCTGTGCTATTTTTCTCTGCGTTAAGAAGGCCACAAAACACCATCAAACACACAAACCACCTTGCATTGATTGAAATGAATATTCTTTGGAATGATGTAAACATCATGTCAAGAGAGACAACCCCTTTCTATCTCCACCGATATCTACAACTCATCGGGCATCTACAGCCCAAGAAAGGTTCTTCTGCTCAACACACTACAATTCCTTAAAAGACCACACATCTGTATAAGGGAAGGAGGGTGCACTGGATGTGAAAGGGAGGCAGGATGGAGGAAAGGACAGGGACAGGCCCACAGCCGCAGTTCCAGGTGGACAAGGCTGAGCCTGAAGCCCCAGCAAAGGCAGTAGCGGTGGAGGGGACGGGTCAGCTCCCACATCACAGCCCAGGGGAGGCTAAGCAGGGCAGCAGCAGCATCCCCCCACCTCCCCAAGAATCCCCACCCCTCTCCAGATGCAGCAGTGCTGGCACCACCAGGGACCAGTAGCAGCAGCAGAAATACTTCTCCAGCCTCCACCCACAGCACAGTGCTACCAGGGCCACAGGGAGCCAGGTGGGCTCAGTGGGCTCAAGACAGACTCGCCTCAACCAGCCCCTTCCCCTGTTCCCTCCCACGGGGCTGGTGCCCAGAGACTCTGGTGGTCTGGATAAAGCGGCAACACCCATCACCCTGGTCACCCAGGCCAGCATAACCACACTCACAGCTAAGCCCCCACACGTGGACACCCCAGGCTCAAGTAGCACCAGTGAGAGAAAACAGAAACTGTGCTATTGCATCAGCTACTGAAAAACAAAACAAAGACGTCTAGTTATCTGCCTGTTGAATTGCTTGAATCAAATTTTACATAAATAAGAAAGTGTTCACTACTTCAAATGAGCCTGCAGAGGAACAAGCCATCCAGCAGCATGAACACCCAAGGTGACACGGTAACACTGAGACAATGACACTTCCCCAGAAACCAAGTCAAAGTCACGGAAAATTGTGATTTATGTGATAGAGATTTCAAAATAGCAGCCATGAAGAATCTCAATGAGATACAAGAAAACTCACAAGGCAGTTCAATGAGTTCAGGAGTAAAATTATTGAACAGAAGGAGTACTTTATCAATGATATGAAAACTATAAAAAAGGTCCAAACAGAAATCCTGGAGCTGAATGAAGAACTCAAGAAATGAGATAAAAAATGGACATTTTAATAACAGTATGACACAAAGAAAACAAGCTGGTATTAAAGACGCCATATCATTGCCACCTCAGTCATCAATAATTCAAGTGATGCCAAGATGTACAGATATAAGTAACTTCATTTTAAAAATTCGAATATATTTGCTCAATTTACCTCTTTAGAAAACGTACTATTGCTTAGCAAGATATTTTATTTTATTATTGCCTTTAAGCAAGACATTTTAAATCATCGAAATAAAAAATGCTATAAGTAAAATAGAAATTAAGGATGTACTGTCATGTAAAAAGATGACAACTTTTAACTTAAAGAGACAAATTAATCTGTTCAGTGTTACAAGTTTGCTGAATTCATAAAAAGGATCTACCTTGGTTTCACTGAAATAAGAAATATCCACGTATAGTTAGTGAATGTCAATCATTCACTTACACTTAGGGGTGGCAAAACTGGGCTGTAGGAAAACTAAATTTGTTATAAACCATCACCAAATTAAAGACAATGCAGAAGTAAGCCAAAGCATCTCAAAGCATACCGTTCGTTGTTAGGCAATAATATTTCATTTGTAAAATCTAATTGAAAAGCAGCTTTTCCAGAAATTTAAACTGTGTCAGTTAATTACATTTATTGAACACAGTTAATGAGAGGTCGCTCTTAAAACATGGGAGATGCAGGGACTTACAAAAGATTGTAAAATTTCTGTCTCCTTTCGACATTAGCACACATAATTATGCCTTTTCCGTTGTGTGCATTAGTCAATGAAACAACTAAGAATCTCACCAAGTTAAGAACAAGAATTATCTCGGAAATCTGAAACCCAAAGGAAAGAAGATAATATAACTCACCTTCCTCAAGTTGCTCAACGTGCCATCATTAGAAGTCTGTGGGGTTGACGTAAGAATCACCAACTGTCCTCTTGGAGCAGGGTTTCCTGGAGGTAAGAACCGATCATGTAGCCTTCCAATACAAGGTGGCAGCAGGTCTGGCCTCCTAGGAGTGGTGCTGAGTGAAGGGTTCTGTGGTGCCTTCGTGAGAAGGAGGGTTCTCATCTCTGCCAGTGTGTCATCAGTCCTGTGAAGATTGTAAGAGCAAAGACTTAGTACTTTATTTTTCCTTAATGATTTGCATTTTTTAATGTTGCCATAATAGTAAGTGGAATTGCCCATGAAACGAACACTGAACATATGTCAGGGCAGACCTACCATGTGCAGGGATAGGTTTCAAATCGTTCTAAGTAAGCACATATCTTTCTATGGGGAAGCCAGACTAAGAAGTAATTCAAAGTAGGGAGGGGGAGGAAAAGGGCTATCACTGATGTCCACGGCTTCACAGATAATACTTGCTGCCTTCTGGAATGGCTGAACCAATAAGATTCTTGAGGATTGCCATGAGACATACATAGTAAACGAGTTTAGAAATTTTTTTTTAAATCCCACCAAGATATTTTCAAGCATTTGCTTTCACTTCCCTAGGCTAATCCCCTCATCACCCTGAAGAAATTAACCGTTTGGCACTGAGGCGTCATTTAGAACAATGGCCTCTGGGGGAGAACAAGAGAGCCTGGTTGGTGATCATACTGAACTGAAACAGCTCCGGAGGCGTGTAGCTTATAACACTGTTACCAAGGCACTGGAGGTGCGATCTGCCCTTTCTGTCTTCCACACACCCCCTTAGGCTGACCACCTCATTTTTTTAGCCACTTCGTAGGTTACACTACCCTTCACCCCTATGTTAACCTTCTCCTATATGTCACATGTATGCCTTTGTGTACATCAGAAGAACTAGAAAAAGCAGCTTGTCTGAAAGCGACCTCTAGAGATAATAACACAGAGCACAATAAGAGAGGGTACATTTACCAAGTGCCAGAATATGCAGAGTACTTAAGCCTTTGGGTTTAAGTGGTTATCTTATAATAAATAGTTACCTCATTAAAAACTATTTAGGGAATTCTGACAAGAAATTATATAATAAACAGCGCTGTCTAAATCATAAAGCTTCAAAAACACTTTGCTTAAAGACTGGTAGATCAGATTAACTCTATGAAAACCGCGAGAAGGAAAAATACAGTCACGTAAAACCAAAAATGGGGAGAGATGCATCCTGAACTAACATTTTAAAAGTAATTTATTCACTAACATCATTTTCCAAAATTATACTATTTAGTAAGCTTTCACTTCCTGTTAATCTCGGGAATCTGCCTGGATAAAAATTATACTTTAGAGGCAAATTAATGAGCTCGATTGGTTTTCTCTGACTTTGTTTGGACTTACTTGTTTAGTTCTTTTTCCAATGATGTTCTAAGTTTTAATTCCTCAAGGTAGAGGTGCTTACATTCTTCCAATTCTATTTTAGAAGAAGTTTGCACTTTGCAGAGTTCAGATTCCAGACGTTTCACTCTGAGTTCCAGGTCACTTATGGAAGCACCATCATAGTCATTTAGCGGGTCTACGTTTTCTTGAGATGTTGCTTGTTCCTAAAGCCAACGGAAAGGATACATTTTAAAAATAATTATAAACTGAATAATTACAGTCTATTTGTATTCCTAATAGTCTCGTTTTCTATCAAGTGGTCTTAAAAATAAAATGATTTTCCCGAAAGAATGATTCTCAAAGATCAACTGAGTGATAACAATGATGGGAACTGAAATATTAAAAAGGAGAAGCAAATCCCACCTTAGTTCTAGAAATCTAAAAAATAATAATAATAACTGCTTTTAAGGGGAGTAGAGGAATCACATACAATATGTATATCTAAAACGTAATTTGCAGTGAAATGCATAAGGCATGTTAAAAATCAATGAATTAATCTGTAAAAATAGATTTAAAAATTTTTTTCTACTACATCCCATCTTGCTCAGTCTTCAATATCCCAGAATTTATAGTGTTCTGCTTCACTCTTTTCTACCACATTCGTCACTATATGAATTTTGAGGTTTAATAATTCTTGTCTCCACTTTTTATTCTCTAGTTTTTCACATGACTTTTGTACTCCTTTCATAGATAATACCTCCTGTTTAAGATTGATTTTCTTCCACAAGATGTACACATCTTTTTTAAAAAAACTTTTTAAAACAAAATTTATTTTTTAAATTGGGGACCAGTGTTTTTTCCAGGACCCATCAGCTCCATGTCAAGTAATTGTTTGCAATCTAATTGTGGGATGCACAGCTCGGCTCCAAGTCAAATCGTTCTCTTCAATCTACTAGTTATGGAGGGTACAGCTCACAGACCCATGCGGGAATCGAACCGCCAACCTTGGTGTTATGAGCACTGCACTCTAACCACTGAGCCAATGGGCTGGCCGCCCACTGGGGGCTCAGCTCCAAGAACTAGCCATTGTTTTCAATCCAGCTGTGGGGGGTGTAGCTAACTGGTCCATGTGGGAATCGAACCAGCCACCTTGGTGTTATGAGCACAATGCTCTAACCATTGAACAAAGTGGCCACCCCACAGATGTAGACATTCTGAAAATGCAGTTTCCAGTTTTGCTGTGAGATCCTCGTTTTGAATGAGTAAGATAGTATAATTTGGTTACAAAGGAAGTTGACTGAGAATAGTCTAACCACAAACCAGGATCAACTTTTGAAATAAATTCAATTGCAATAAAATGTCATCGATACTGCAGCAGAGTCTTAGAATGTGGAACCTTGAATTACTCGGAATGAGGAACAAAGATATAAGCACCAGGAGTCTCAAAAATGCATCCTTTATTGTCATCGACTTTGCCACACAACATCTGCACTTAATTTTCTACCATTTCTTGAATGATTGTTTCATGTCTTTCTTCTATAAAATGACTATAAGTCACCTCTGAGTTTATAGTCTCTCACCTGTTCCCCATTATTTCTTAAGAAGTGGTAGGGAGTTACAAGTAACCCATCTTGAGTTACTTCGGCCTCTGTCAGCTACAAATGTTTCATGGTAATTTGAATTGCTTTCCAAGAAGAAATGATTCCCAAGGTCAAGGAGAAATCACATCTCACACTATGAATGTTTAGCGAGATGATTGCTACATTTTTTTTCAACAACAAAAAAAGTCTGAATTTGATAATGCTGTCTTGTAATCCTCTCTTTTTGTTTTTTTATTTTTTTGTTGTTGATTTGCATGACTTCCTTGTATATTTTGGATATTAGCCCCTTATCGGAGGCACTGTTGGCAAAAATCTTCTCCCATTCAGTTGGTTGCCTCTTTATTTTGTCGATGGTTTCTTTTGCTGTGCAGAAGCTTTGAAGTTTCATATATTCCCATTCATTTATTTTAGCTTTTACTTCCATTGCCTTTGGAGTCAAATCCATAAAATGCTCTTTGAACCCAAAGTCCATAAGTTTAGTACCTATGTTTTCTTCTATGCAGTTTATTGTGTTAGGTCTTATGCTTAAGTCTTTGATCCATTTTGAATTAAGTTTGGTACATGGTGACAGATAGCAGTCCAGTTTCATTCTTTTGCCTGTGGCTTTCCAATTCTGCCAGCACCATTTATTGAAGAGGCCACATTTTATCCATTGTATGTTTTTTGCTTCTTTGTCAAAAATTATCTGTCCATATTTATGTGGTTTTATTTCTGGGTTATCAATTCTATTCCATTGGTCTATGTGTCTGTTTTTCTGCCAATACCATGCTGTTTTGATGATTATAGGCCTGTAGTACAAGCTAAAGTCAGGGAGTGTGATACCTCCAGTATTGTTCTTTGTTCTTAAGATTGCTTTGGCTATTCAGGGTCTTTTGTGGTTCCAAACAAATCTGATGGTTTTTTGTTCTATTTCGTTAAAATATGCCATTTGGATTTGATGGGGATTGCATTGAATCTGTGTATTGCTTTGGGTAATATGGCCATTTGAACTATGTTGATTCTTCCAATCCATGAGCACGGAATGTCTTTCTATTTCTTTGTGTCTTCTTCAATTTCTTTCAAAAATGTCTTATAGTTTCCAGCATATAGGTCTTTCACATCCTTGGTTAAGTTTATTCCTAGGTATTTTAATCTTTTTGCTGCAATTGCAAAAGGAATTGTTTTTTGTATTTCTTTTTCTGATATTTCATTGTTAGTATATAGGAAGGCAATGGACTTTTGTGCGTTGATTTTGTAGCCAGCAACTTTACTGTATTCGTTGATTATTTCTAATAGCTTTTTGGTGGAGTCTTTAGGGTTTTCTATATATAGCATCATGTCATCTGCAAAGAGTGATAATTTAACTTCTTCATTCGCAATTTGGATGCCCTTTATTTCTTTCTCTTGCCTGATTGCTCTGGCAAGGACTTCCAACACTATGTTGAAAAGCAGAGGTGATAGGGGAGAGCCCTGTCGTGTTTCTGAATGTACAGCAAATTTTTTACCATTAATTTATGAGATTAGCTGAGGGCTTGTCATATATGGCCTTTATTATGTTAAGGTATTTCCCTTCTATACCTATTTTTATTAAGTGTTTTAATCATAAATGGATGTTGTATCTTGTCAAATGCTTTTCTGCATCAATTGATATAATCATATGATTTTTGTCCTTTATTTTGTTTATGTGATGTATCACATTGATGGATTTGCAGATGTTGAACCATCGTTGTGCTCCTGGGATGAACTCCGCTTGGTTGTGATGAATAATCTTTTTAATGCATTGTTGTATTCGATTTGCTAGAATTTTGATTAGTATTTTTGCATCTGTATTCATCAGAGATATTGGTCTACAGTTTTTTTTTGTGTTGTCCTTACCAGGTTTTGGTATCAGGGTAAAGTTGGACACATAAAATGAGTTGGGGAGTACTGTCTCTTCTTCAATTTTTTGGAATAGTTTGAGCAGGATTGGTATTAGATCCTCTTTGAAGGTTTGGTAGAATTCACTAGTGAAGCCATCTGGTCCCAGACTTTTGCTTTTGGGAAGGTTTTGGATGACTGATTCAATTTCCTTACTGGTGATCGGTCTGTTTAGATTTTCCAGTTCTTCATGGTTCAGCCTAGGAAGGCTGTATGTTTCTAAGAACTTGTCCATTTCTTCTAGGTTATTGAATTTGGTGGCATATAGTCCTTCATAGTATTCTTGGATGATCCTTTGTATTTGCATCGTGATAAATTCCCCATTTTCATTCTGATTTTGTTAATCAGTGTCTTCTCTCTTTTTATCTTAGTGAGTCTAGCATGTGTGTGTGATGACGACGATGGGGATGAAAGACAGTTAAACAGTCATCCTTCATAGTGGGAGATCAATAAACTACGTTTACAATAGGGGGGGAAATTTTAAGTAGCTATGTAAGCCTGTTATGTGGAGGTAAATATGGAAAGGACCAGCTAAGTATGTTGAAAGTGGTTATCTGGGGAAGCAGGAAAAGCAGGTGGGGGTGTGGCCAAGGACCTGCTGTTTTTCTATACAAAGCTTGTGGAACAACCGATTCTTAAACCGTGTGAATGCAAAACTGATTTTTAAAAAAGAACTTAGTGGTGATAAAAAGTAAAACAAGCAATATTGCTATCTTGCAAATTGCCAAACCTAACTGTTGCACAGGCTCAGTTCCTGGCTCAGCAAGTAAGTGGGTTAGGAGCCATTTGGTGCAGGGTTGAAGGAGAGCCTTTATCATACCACTCACACATCCACAGTGTTTTGACCTACATTTGAATTACAGCTTGTTTTCATTTTCTAGGGCGAATTTTCCAATCTGGGTTGAATTTCCTTGCTACTTCTCAATTTTCCTGGGTCACACTTCTTACACACTTCCCCTCTCCTTACTGGCTGTCAGTTTAAGTTTGTTAAGAAAACACAAATTACGTGACATATTAAACTTGACAAACAACGAAAGAAAGACAAACCACCTAAAATGTTTCAGAATAAATTTCACACTCTCTAAACCCCTATTTCTTGTGATTAATGAAAATGAAGATTAACTTATTTATTTGAGAAAAGCACATGCTGAACTTGGGATGTGTTTTCATCATATTTTATACAGCGTGTACATCAAGCCAGGATGTTCAGGTGTCAGGGATTTTATTTCTAGGTTCCAGCCCTGCCTTAGTTAGGAGGAGCTCATCAACCTGATACCCACATAGAAAACATTAGTCTTGGCAACTAATCACCGACTTGCGGGTTGTTAAAGACTGAGAAGGTGGTTAGTCAGGACAGGCTGGAAAAAAGAAGGACGATCTCTTTTGTCATAAAAGGTAATCAATATTTTTCCATTTCAGCAATGATAACCCTTACAAGCATTATGTTATACTTAAGAAATAAGAGCCAATTTATCTTTGCTACACTGAAATTTTCCCACTACTTGGCTCCTCTGTGTTGAAAAGAAATAGTGGTATTTGTATCAACTGTCCGGGTGAGGTTTTGTAATTTGCTTAACACAAAACCAAAGCCAGAACACTTACGGCCATCCTAACTTCAACAAAGGAGTCTTCTGAGTGGCCGCTTGAGTTCAGCTTGAGCTGTAATTCAGACACCATGCCCATCAGATCTGCCATTTTAGCTTGAAGGCGCGCCGCCTGGGTCTTTAGCTGTTCCATTTCCTGTTCTGCTACTGCTTTGGGGTCCCCAGGTGGGTCCTGGAAATGACAAGGAACAAAGCAAATTAACTAATCAATCCAAGAATCTGGCCGTCAAACTCCAGTGCTCCACACCCACTGGGAAGGCAGTTTCTCAACATCTTTGTCCCCTGTGCTTTACAATAGAATATTCTAGCTTGTCCTTGGCAATTTTTTTTTGACATAACATTGAAAACGAACATTTTCATATCATTTTATTGTATTGAAATAATAGCAAATTAAAATAACCTCATGAAAGAAAGGCTTCCTCAGCATGCTGGAATAATCTGATATTATGAAAATAACCAACCAGACCTTGGCAATGGTAGACTTGCAAGTTTTAGTCCAGAATATCAGAAAATAAGGACAAATGCTGCCACAATTCAACCTCTTGCATTTTATTTTCCTCTACAAATGCATACCCACCCCCTCGCTCCCCATACCTGTCATGTCCACTTAGAAGCCCAAGCATCAAGGACATCACTTGGCACAGTGACAGCAAAACACAATGAAAGGTCCAAAATTCTCCCAGGTATATAGTCTGGATACTATAATACTCTGGGTTGGTGCTTTAAGATGCTAAGCTTAAGTCTGGTGAGAAATAAGCTGACTGAAAGTTCAGAGGCTGGTATGAAAGCTCAAAAAATTAAATTTCAGCCTCTGTAAACATGGATAGTTCAGCAATACATCAAGTACATGTTGTGTTCAGCCAGATGCAATTACTGCATATGACAAAGTCACAAGACAGACCCTGTTTAGATGCAGCCTTTTACTTGGGAGCAGGGAGAAGAGACTCGACTCCACACTCAGCTAATCAGTGTATGTGCTGCCTTGAGCAGATTCACTTAATGTCTTGGCCTCAGTTTACTTGAGTTAGAAAGAAAGACATGGCACACAGGGTCTCTGGTCCCTTCCAGCTCTGACCTTCTTGGCCTCTCTGATTTCCTCCTCAGGAAACCTTCACTACTCTTGAGGGCATGGCCACCACCACCAGAAATACGCTTGAGAAGCCCTGATGCTGAGGGCGGATTCCCCCCTGTGGAAACAGCGGCAAAGATGGGCCAGCATGAGTGAGACAAGTCCCAGGCCTTGAGAGCTTTACTAAGTGAGGAAGATGACCGCCTAAACCTAAAAACCACCTCAAGGGAGGGAAGGGTCAGCCTGGGAGGCACAGTCTGGGGGGGAGAAGGCTGATGACCAAGGGTATTAAAGAGCCCCAAGTATCTCATTGTTCCAACACCAAGTCCTTTGTCCCAAGGACTCGTTTCTGAGTCCTGCTTGTAGCTCACTTCGATAGATCACCTGCCCTGAAACAAGCGGTCCAGAGTTTCAACTTCTGATCTCAGCTTCTTCCAATGCTGGGATCGGTAAGAAAACCTACAGGCAGACAATCTCAAACTGCTTCTGGAAGCTTCCTTTTTGGCTTCAATGTGTTTGGCTGAAGCCAACTGTCAGCTCACATCCCAAAAGCCAAGGGAGGAAAACCATACAAGACGTCTTCTTCCAGAGAATACAAAATGACTCATATATCCCAGGTGTAATCATTTCTTCAGAGTATTATACCTCAAAAACATTCAGACAATGAGCGATTTCCCCCCAAAAGTGACGTAACCTCTTCCAACTGGAAGACACGTTGAAGCATCAGATGTGGTAAGCCTTATCCACAGTGAAACATTTCCAACACTAATATAAATGCACTAAAGCTCAATGTTTTCATTGTCTCATGAGCACCAGTTGATGAATAGATCACTGATACAAACTGACACTTTTCTAAACAACTTTTCATCCTTTGGATTATTCTACATCATCCCCTTTGCATTACTTTCTTTCCATGTTAGTCCTCTGTTCGCATTCTTTACCCATTCAAGAAATTAGCGATCATCAAAGTTCAAGGTAAAGTCTCAAGAAAGATCACTGATATCTGGAGTTACGTCCTCCCTGAATCAACCCAGTGCTCTGTCCTCCAAAGAGTTAAGATCCAGGTTTGGAAGAAAATGAACAGCAGATGCGTCCATGTAAACAAATAATACCCAGTGAGCGTTAGCAACCAGGCAGAGGCTGCACATGTGCTCTGCTTTGTTTTTCACTAACATCTTTGATACCCACTCTGCGTTGTGAGCATATTTCCCAGGTTCTTTGGGTCAATGAAAGCACGGCAACCCTATATAATCTTCTATCACAATATACATTTGTTAAACCATCTTTCAGAAGTAAATGTACAATGGAAAGTGATGAATCTATCTTAGACAGAGAGGAAGGACAAGGTCAGTAAGTAAAGCTTCTGAGTAACAGATTTCTTAAAATGTAATCTTATATCACAGACACACTGAAAACTAACACTTGGATGGTTCTAGGCAGAGGTCCTTCTGCACTGTCTATAATGAATACAAAACATTAGTTTATAACTGCAACATTCTTTTGACTATAATCAATATGGTCAAAGCTTTACAAATGTCTTTCCCCCAACAGTAATTTTTCATGACCCTTAAACCTGCAACCAACCTTCTCAGCAAGAACACTTTTTTCAAGGTAATGCAAAACATCTGTCTAACTTGAACCATGAAAGGTTTTGGTCTAGAAGTCAACACAAATAAGGTTCTACAAATAAGATACTACAAATATTAGTAAAAAAAAAAAAAAATCACAGCTTATCAGTCTGCTCACCTGGAATGACCTTTCTGATTTCCCTTTTAGTTTTCCAAGTTCCTCCTTCAAATTTTCAAATTCATGATTCAAAGCCATTAGGCGTTCTTTGGCTTCTTTGCTCTGGATCCCAAAAAAAGGGCGTTCTTCTTTCTGTTTCTCTGTCCAGGCTGAAAACTCCTCAAATCGTCCTTTCAGACCTCGTTCATTTAGCTTCATGGCTTCTGTATGGGGTTCACAGTGAGGGCGTCACACACCAGGGGACTGAAACTGATTTCATGAATCATACTGCCCCTCAGACCCCTTCACCGGGAGGCTCTGGATCTAAAGATGCCACGTTGGGCCTGGGCCCAAGGATCAGCCAGAAGAAGACTGTAGCAAGATGAGGGGCTTTTGTTTTCAGACAGGACCAGCGGGTCTAATGGCATTTCTAGTCCTCATAAGTCTCAAGAAAATAAAATTGGTTCAGGTACCTCCAGATAGCACAAGTACCTGTGTATAACTACAGAGACTAACCCGATTCAAACACAGGTCCTGCCAAAAGCCATGGCTTGAGATAGTAGAATGCTTCCTCTTAACGAGGTAATAATATGTAGGACTAACTGCAATAGTAGCAGCCTTCTTTCTTTTTCCTTTTAAATGGACTAAATGTCAATATGCTATTTCCCAGAGACACATAAAATACTTTTTATACTTACCTTCACCAAAAGTAAACAATGAAAGCAGCTTTAGCCTTACTGAAAGCTTAATTCTGTACTCTTTCTGTCCCCAGGGAACCAGACAGAGAGCAGGGAGTTCACAACAAGCCTTATTACAAAGGGTATTATGTTCAGGAAGGTCCAGGGTGAATGGAGAAACACGGGGGCCAGGTGCTGCTTGCCTTTCAGCAGGTGGTTCTCCATCAGGAGCCCCTTCATTTGCCGCAGCAGCTCCTCTGGGGTGAACGTGTCCAGGTTTGGGGGAGCCAGATTGGGGGGTCCATTTCCTGTGGTTTCGTCGGGGCTGTCCCCCTTTTCAGTTAGGCAGTTAAGCGGTTGCTGGGACATGGCAACAGATCCTATGGAAAAGTTACAAACAGAAAATATAGCTGTCCGTCCTCTGCAAGGGTTCCCCCTGAATCCCACCAAATCCATTAGCAATTGCTAATATGTATTCCAAAAGTTGCCTACTTTCCCTCCCATTATATTTTGAATATTTTTGACTCTTTTAAACAAAGGCATATCCTAGCTCAGTGTGTATGTGTGTGCATGTGTATGCCTGTGCATATGGGTGTGCAGAGGGGTACAGTGAGGAGCTGGGAAATGGAGGAGGAAATAAAGGGCACGGCATCATGATGATCGGGAATCTCAGCAAGACTCATTCAGGAGGATTTCCATATGTACATATTTGTAGATTTGGGCAAAGTATCATTGAGCTGATTTTCCCATGCAAATCATTCCATTCAAGTCTCCATACTGTGGGAGAATTGTGTGGTATGTTAAGTATATTTCAGTAAGCTGTTAATAATCTCCATATTTTATTTCTTGTATTCTTGGCTAAGAAGAAAGGGAGAACTAACATATTTTGGATGCTCACTATGTCCTGAATCACTGCATCAGACACATCAGCTCCTAATCCTCATTGAAACTCCATTATATTTAGTTTACAGCTGACAGAGCTGAGTTCACTGAGGTTTTACAGCTCATCCAAAGTCACTTAAGAAGAGGCACAAACAAGTATCAAGGATGACTCCAAACCCAGGTATATAGGACCATAAAGTGATGACTGAATATTTAGGCTTCAATATTGGATCATTTTGCAAAGCACACTAAAAAGACTAAGAAATCTCGCCTAGTTATTGCATGTTCTGAGACTGTTTTAAGCATACCACGTAACCTGTAGAGGGGGCAAAGCCGACGTCAATAAGACACAAGTGCATCCCAACTCCACTTCTGTAGGGCCTATCACCTGGGCAAACAGAACTCTCCTCTCATGACTGGCTGCATGCTACAGGCAAACATTTTCTTTTACACACTTCATGAAGAAGATGATAAGCCTTTTCATGAAACCCTGCAGTCAGTGAAGACGAGGAGAGAGAAGTACACTCTGATATCTCACTGTATCATCACAACTGAGTGGTCTCCCAGTGCCCATATAAGAAAGGCAACCAACACACTAGTGCAGGACAGTACTTCCTCCTGATCCAACAGGAGGCGGCACCCGGGCTCTCTGGGGGTCCCCTGGCATCAAGAGGCCGGCGACCTGCCTTTGATCTAAAGGTCCTTGTAGGAAATCAGAGATGGAGCTACTACTGATGGGACAGCAGGCCCCCAACAGTGTCACCTGTGTGACTTCTCCCCAGGCAGCTAGCACAAGGAAAGGCATTGTCATGAGATTCTTTAATGAAGATGGCAATGTCAGGAAGTAAAAACACTGATAAAGCACGATATTCAAGTGTGAGCCGTTGAAGGCACCGATGTGTCCCATATCCCAATTCATTTAGCAAAGAGGATACTGCTGACGTGTGCTCTCTGATAGTATCAGGGGACGAGAACGAGCTGCTTTTGTTTTCCAAATAAAATAATCTGGATAAAAATAATTCGGTAAAGCCATTTTCTGGCTTTCCATAAATTCAGTTTTGTACAGAATGATATTGGTGCTAACATTTCATAAAAATGGGTTTTTACTTTATATCAGTGTTCCCATCTATTTTGCAGGGGAATACTAAAGTTCTAGGTGATAGACCTAAAGATAAAATCCTTGTAACGTGTATCATTTACTCGTGCACATTAAATTTCCTCATTGTATTCGATGAGTACATGACACTTCGAAAAAGTAAATGGACATATTTAACAGATTTTTAAAAAGTACCTAAGCAGGTATCTACAAATGTGTTTGGTTCCATTTCATTATACGCACACATTTCTCCTTAATAGTTTTTCCAAGAGAGGGGAAAGAGGAGGAAAGGAGAGGAGAGGGGAGAGGAGAGGGAGGAAAGAAAACCACCCGGATATTTTTCCTCTTTGACTATCCTTTATACCTCTACCAAGTCTTCAGACACACCATAAAGGAGTTAAACAGCTTCTAGTTATTACATTGGTGCTTCTCACTTTTCCAGGTTGCCCAGATTTTATAAGGACACCAGGAAAAAACAACAACAGGGTTATACTAAGGGAGATGGTAGAATAAACACTGGGTGCCACAAACAGATGTGTGACCTCCAGATGTCACCTGACCTCTTGTGATGGTCAGCAAATGTGTCTTATCCAGCAAATGATCATTACAGTAGTTTTCAGCTCAAAAAGTGTTCTTAAGCTTCTAATAAGGTCACAGTCCAACCCATACCATTCAACACATGCACCCTAACAGCCCAGGGCCATGCCACCGTCTCACACTAATAATACACATGCCTATCCTAGCTATAGGAAAGCCTTCGGTATTCAGCATTGTTAGGGAAAATTATTTGGTAATGCAGATGTCACAGTAAATAAAGTTAGCCTGCATGCTGAATATAAGTATGTAAATACCAAAATTATAAGCATGTAAATTAGTACCAAAATTTTACTAAAAGCAATTTAACTGACTTGTGGTGACTCAAAGAGAACTTTATGATTTTAGAATATTTCAAGGGGCCTCATTATGAATTATCACAGTACAGTGCATATGTGAAAGGTCTGTTGGTAGAATGCCAGTTAGAGGGAGTTGAGTCCTCTGTTTTTAACAACACCTTGAGCTGCTTTCAATGAAACAAACACAGAGATGTATTATATATCCTTGCACGCATCTTCAAAGGTTATGGAAATTGGAACTAAGCCATTTATTCCAAGTTCTACCCCATAACAGATTTTTTTCATAAAAGGCCAACTAATGTGGATCTGAAACGTGTCATTTACAAAGGTGATATTTAACTACAGAAGGCTGAATTAATTTAACACAGGATTTGTCAAGATTTCCCTGAAGAGGAAAAAGGAGAGCTGCCTAGAAAGGAAAACGATCAAAAGCAAAATCTCCAGGATCTTATTCCCAGACCCACTATTTGAATTCCTGATTATATTTTTTTATCATTCTTAATTCCAGAGGTCACGTAGTTCTAGCAATGACTTGACTTTGTAGGCATGAACTTAAATCTCATCCCTGAGTTGGGCTTTAAAATGATCCAGTCCAACTCCCTATTCTGGCTCTGGCGGCCCAAGATGGCAGATTAGAAATTTAACCCTGGTCTTGAACAACAACAACCAAAATGTCTCGTCTGGCTTTGTGGCAGATGGTCATATAGACCAGGCGTAAATGTCTTCAATGGCAGGAAATATGAGCAATGATCTTAGCAGGCAACTGCCCATTGTATTACAGGATGGTTCTCATTGCCAGAAAGTCATTTTGTATTCAACATAATCTGCCTTATACTGACTTCCCCCCACTGGACATTGGACCAGTGTAAATACCGTGTTTGCCTGTAAATAAGACCTGGCCGGACAATCAGCTCTAACGCATCTTTTGGGACAAAAATTAATATAAGTCCTGGTCTTATTTTACTATAATATAAGACCTGGTCTTATCTAACATAAAATGATACCGGGTCTTATATTAATTTTTGCTCCACAAGACCCTTTAGAGCTAATTGTCCAGCTAGGTCTTATTTTCGGGGAAACACAATAATACAGAATAAGTCTAACCCTACGCTGGTGTGGTTGATTCTCCAAATCTGCTGATTAAGTTTTCATAGGTTCAATCCCCATGTGGATGAAGAAATTTTAAACAGTGAAAACCTATTTGGTGATTGGAGACAATAGCTGGCTATTGGCAAAGTCTGGTTTGGGTTCACAAGGAAGCTGAGTAAGATTCCAAGACTGCATCAACTAAACCCATCCCCATCCTGGGAAAAGAACTCAAAGTATGCATCCTTCTAGCGGGATAAAAACAACTCTCATCTTTTATGCCAGAAATGCTATCCTGATTTTGTAACTTGCTAATATACGGAAAATGGAAATAGACTTCACCTCATCGCCCCGGGCAGAAACCTGGGAGCTGTGTTTGAGTCTTCCCATTTCCTCTTCCTCCAAGTCTAATGGGTCACTAATGGGTCACCAAAGGGTGTCACTTCCGCCCCCTCTCCATCCTCACCAGCTTAGGTCAGGCCCTTCTTGTCTCGTCTGGACTACAGATATCAACGTCGCACTCCACAGAGTACAGGCCTATTTTGTCCACAGCACCTAGGACATTACCTGACATAGTTGGGGGTCCAACAAATACTTGCTGAATGAAATTTCATAGCCTCCTACACAGTCTGACTCTCAGATCTCCCTCTCAGCCCCACTACCTCCATGGTTTCTTCCCCAACATGAGCTCATGTGCCCGCTTAAAGCCCTTCCCATACAAGACAGAGGTCCAGCTCCTTCCTGAGTGAGACAAATAGGGCCTTTCAGGATCTGGCTGTCACTTAACCACCAATATCATCTCCTGTCGCCATGCCACTCATACCCAGAGGACACTACAGAGCTCACAGTTCCCTGCACTCTTGCTTCTATGCCCTTGCATCTGTGTTCTGCCCTGTGCTTGAAATGAATGGCCGCCTTTTGCCCTGACAAACAGCCACTGGACAGTTCAATGTCCAGGTCAAGTAGATGTCCCGTTCTTTCCTCTGCGTACCCGATAGCGCGTTCCTCCTGTGTTTCACCTCCCTGGCCCTTTTCTGCAAAGTAATCACCCCATGCCCGTCCATCTTCCTGTCAAACTTAGACCCAGGTCTGTATTTCATTCTTCCTAGATGTTGTCACACAGCAGGCCCTCAGGAAATGTTTGTTGAAATGAAAAGAAAATGTAGTTTACCAAGGTATTTTAAAGTCTAACACTAGTAAAACACTTCCTGCTGCGTAGGTGACAAATCCACATGAGTTTCTCTACAGTTCTATGGCATTCACTTCCAGATTCTTAAATTCAACATTTAAAACTTACCTTGAAAATCAGTACTGTTTTTCATGTTACTATTAGGTTGCTGCAAGAGTAATTGAGGTTTTAGTTTCGGAAATAACCTTTCCACCTTAGTCACTCAAGGGCCCCAGTGGTGGCAGCCCCTCACCACTGACACATTTTCACCCCTAAAGCCCAGTGGATAGTCTCACATCAAATTCTACTTAGAAGGCAATCTGGGAGCACACATAATAGCAGATAAGTGACTTTCAGCAAAGATAAATCAGGATGGTCTGGGACAACCTGTTGTTTTCAGTAAGTGAGGATGCTTTCAAATACAGCAGGGTGAGTGTTAAAAGATTACGCCCACCGACATAGCGGTGGTAACGTGAGCAACCAGAGGAAATTACAATGACAGGTGTTTGCAACAACTTCATCCTGGGTCATCCCACAGATGACCCCGCTAATTAAAATTACTGATAATAAGACATGCGTCGATTGCCAAAATGCTAACAAACCAGGTCAATGTGTAGCAAGGAAGGGACAGTACATTGTGAATGGCTGAACAAGGGAACAAAGCACATAAAGCTACTTCGTGTTAGAGAAAGAAGTAGGAGGAATTAAGGCCCATGTAAAGAGTAAGGACTTAAAATGTTCCCTGAGGTAGCAGATGTTAACTTTAAAGCGAACCGAGCAGAGTGAATATACATTTGGTTTTAAACATGTTGAGTGATACAAGTATGTTCTATACCTGATAGAAATTTAGTTAGTTATAAAACCCAAAATCCGTAACCTCAATTTGTCTGAAAAACTACTCTGTTTGCTTTTTTGTTTCTGATAATTGCCTAAAATTCTGGAAAGCTTTTTCTTAAAATGTAGAAATAAAGGAGCAATATATTTTCGTTCATGGTGAAAAAAAAAAAAAAAAGAGTAATTGAGGTGTTTGCATTCATTTTTAACCTTTAAAAACCACAATTACTTTTGCACAAACTTAATGGAAAGATATCTGAACATCATTTCATAACATATATTCTGTTATTCAATCCTCATGCACATCAAAGTGAAAACAATGAGAACTTGTGATACGTATATTTTTTCTGCATGAAATAGATGTTATTTTAAAAACCAACAACAAAGTTTACTTGTTTCGTTTTGCTTTGTATTAACTGTTCCACAGATTCCAAAGAACATACCACACAGTTCAAGTATCTATAAAATTCACAAGAAGCAGGGCTCGGAGATCTACGTAAAGGGGGGCTTCCACGGTAAGGTAATAGACACAGTGACCAATTCCTTTCAAGAATAAGTTTGTTTTGGTTTTTGGAGGGTTTATTTGGATTCTATAGCATGAGATGCAACCTGAGGTCAATTACAAAAAGACGCTACTTTTATAATGCTGTTCACAATATCTAAAGAACTACTGAAACTGTCCCAGTAGAAAAATGGATCGTTCATCCCAAAGACTCTAATCATTGTCTTCTGTCTCCAGGGTAGTCCATTCCAGGGCGGTCCCTGGCCCTGGCCTCCTGTCAGGGCCTCCCAGCTGACTACAGACTGGGCAGGGCCTGAGGGTTGGCCTGGCCCTTCGACAAAGAGCAAGGGGGGGTTCCTGTTCACAGCGCCACTTGCTGAACCAGATCTCAGGCTTTGCATGTCCTACCACCACCTTAGGGTCCTACAGCTTTGGTCTTCCTTAAATAACTCTGTGGCACACATTTCTGTGCAACAGTTTTCCTGGTGAAGGAGGCAGAGGAACCTGGTTTCATTTTCTCTCCTCGATGTTTACTGCCTCCAGCTTACACATCTCCAACAGTAAAAGCAAGTCCTCACCCTCATCAAATATTCATATTCTCTCTCTCTGTCTAAATACATGTATATAAGTATGTATGTACACATATCCACACACAGACACCCACACATGTTCTAGACACAAGAGTTTATGAAGATTCCTTTGGGCCAGCTCTTCAGTATCCCACCACCTGAGAGAAGTCATTTGTTCTTTAGTGTTCCTGGGCCGTTTCCTAAAGCTAGAGTAGTTTTCAGTTTTTTACGTCTCCCAAAGGTGTACCCTTAACCACTTCCCTTATAATGAGGCACTAGCTGTAGAGTGATTCCCAACCCGCAGGACGGTATCACCTTACGCCACCTTCGTGACCTTCACAGGAAGTCACCTGCGGCTGGCCAGGCCGGTGAAGGGGGAAGGGCGCTTAGGGATGGCTGCCCTCGTGGCCCTTTCCCACCAGGTCAGGATCCGCTGGGAACTGGAAACCCTCCCACAAAAGGGGACTCCCCAACCCCTGGCCACCCACTCCCCGATTGGCTCAGGATGGCAGGGAAGGGGTCTGCGGGAACAGCTTCCAGGGTAGATAGAGAAGAAGTCACCACCTCGCCCAACCCCGAAAGGCCCCCCGGCCCTGGCTCACCCGTTGCCTGAGCTCCCGCCTCTCTCTGGGTTACTGTGTCCTCGGCATCGTGCCCGCTGGGGAGAGTCTCCTAGTAAAAACCAAAACAGTGGAAAATAAGAGGAGGCCTGTGGGTCTTAGACATTTGGGTGGAGGAATGATGCTGAGGAAAGAGCTGGAAGCACAGGTCATTTCTTATGAAAAGGACAGAACAAAGACTCACAGGGGACAGCAAAGGGCCATGGAGAAGCACTGGCATGGGTAGGACTAAGTCCTAATCCAAGAACAGACAGCACACGTCAGGCTGTATTTCAGAATCGCTATGGACTAACGTGCCTTCCACTTTCCTTTTCTGCAGGGGAAACTTCAGCAGTCCGGCAGAATGTTGGGTGTGTGGGTGGTAGATAACTCGTTGGACAAACGAAAGGTAAATGAAATGTGGTATATATCAAATATTGCCTTTCGACTATCACAATCTTTTTGTATAAAAATCTGACTGCAAAAATCATTAATTTTATGAACTGAGATTTCTTTCTCTGTAGAGAGGAATTACATTACTCCCAGCAAGTAGTATCAACATGAATACAGTACTTTTATTAATGAGACTGTTCTTATTGTCTAAAATAGTATTATAAGCTACTATGACAGACATACACATTCCTTTGCAGTATGACACAAATGAAGAGATTGACTCACCAAGCTTGTACCTGACAGGTTCCTGTGAAGCTGTTCGATTAGGCCCACTAGCTTTTTAGTTGTCGTTGTTAGGTCAGTGCTTTCAGTGTCAAGCCTAAAGTGAATATTTTGACATAATTATTCTCACACATTGACTTTAAAGCATACCACATAATCTCTGAACAAATATCTGAAGGAGCAACTACATAAAATCTTACAATTTGAAAAGCGCATGATTTGGCAATTGTGCCGTTTTTCTAGTTGTGAATTGTGGATAATGTGCAAAATCAGAGACAATGTACACAAATTATTCTTTTCAAGGTAGCGCAAAGCTGACACTTTGACCCAGCTTCACACTCATGTGTTTATTGTTATAACTGATCTAACTGTCATACTACACTACACATCTGCTTTATAGATACTCAGGTTATTTTCTGTGCTGCTTTAACTTATACTTTTGTACGTGATCTTGAATCTTCTCAGTACATCTCGCATCCTCTGTATGTCGAGCTCTTGCTTCTTGCTGCTAAAATAAAGAAAAAGTGATGTTGAACTACTGATGATCTATGACATCTGACAACTAAGTTCGCAAACTTGTTGCAATGATGTTGCTCCCCTTTTTTTATATATGAGGGATTGTTCATTATGAATTTCTACCAACTGGACAAACAGTTAACCAAGTTTACTCTTTGGAAGTGCTGAAAAGGTTGTGTGAAAAAGTTAATTAAGAGGACCTGAATTTTTAGCCAACGACTCATTGCTCTTGTATCACGACAATGCACCAGCTCACAGGGCACTGTCTGTGAGGGAGTTTTTAGCCTGTAAACAAATAACTTTATTGCAACACCCTCCCTACTCACCTGATCTGGCCCCCAATGACTAAATATGTCATTATCCAAAGATAAAGAAAATATGGAAAGGAAGACTCTTTGATGACATTCAGGACATCAAAGGTAATATGATGACAGCAATGATGGCCATTCCAGAAAAAGAGTTCCAAAATTGCTTTGAACTGTGAACTAGGCGGTGGCATTGGTGCATAGCTTCCCAAAGGGAGCTTTGTGACCGAAGTGATATTCAGAAACGAGGTATGTAGCACTTTTTCTAGAATGAGTTCTCACACTTAATTATCATATCTTGTAGTACAAATGACCCGAGAAGTCAAACATACTGTATTCCAAGCATCCCATCAGCTCTAATTTTAAATATTGACATATGTGAATTACCAGGCTAGTCCAGTTGACATGTTACTCTTGGGGGCAGTCAGATAGTTCATGGAATAGTTTGAGGGGCAGTAACTAAATAAGAGCCAAAATGCCTGGGTTTTTATCCCAAGTCCACCAGTTATTAGCTGGGCGACCTTGAGCAAAATACTTAAACTTTTTGGGTCTCAGTTTCTTCATGTATAAAATGAGACAATAGTGGCATCTACCTCACTGGGATATTGGGAAGATTAAATTAAGGAACATATGTAATAGAAAAGGACACGGCGCACAGTAAAATCAAAGGGTTTGCAGTTGGACTACAATGCAAATGCCACCTCCCGGATTGAGCATACAATTTCTATGACCATGAGAGGCAGGGTAAAGCCACTGATGTGGGAATACCGGACTCTAGTGCTAAACCCAACTTCCCAAACCAATTCATTCCCGGGAACTGATTATGTTGGGATGTGTTAGCAAGCACTCAGAAGAGCAGAGGAAAGCAACACGCTCTGGCAGATCAGAAAAGCCGTCCTCAGACCTGTGCAGTTAGAACGTGCTATCAATCTGTACACCCTGTCTGGCTGCAGAGAGGAAGGGCTGCTTCCCTTTAATTTTATTTTTTTGTTTTCATGGAGAGGGGGAAAATGAGCATTTCATTGAACAATTTTCTGTTAGATTCGTGCTTTCGATTTTATATATAATTGTGAGAAATACTTCAGAATAAAAATTTAGTTATATCAATGTCTCCAAGGGGAAGTATTGGTTTGGTATAAAGTATTTAATTTTATCCTAACAACTGTTAAAGAAAACATTTTTAATTTATGCCAGGATAGGTGCCATCATATCAAATACTATTTCCCCTTAGACAAACTTATACTTAGAAAGACAGAATTCTCGCTCATGAAAAATTAAAACTATGTCAAATTTAGGGCTTGATTGCTCTGCACAGACTATCTGACAAGTGCTGAGGAACATGAGTTCAATGACAGTCAGAGAAAGCGTCACGGAGAGGCGAGGTTGGGAGCTGAAATCCGAGGGCAGGGAAATCAAAACATTGGCTCCCACCATAATTTGTAAACTCGTGTTCACAGCAGAATTATTAGCAGCCAAAAAGTGGAAACAACACAAAGTTCCATCAACTGATGAATGGGTAAGTATTCTGTCCACAAAGTGAAGTAATGTTGGGCCATAGGAAGAAATAGCTAACAACTGATATGTGCTACAACACGGTTGAACCCTGGAAACGTGACGTTACGGGAAAGAAGCGAGTCACAAAGGACCTCACTTCCTGTGATTCCATTCACATGAAACATCCAAAATAGGCAAATCTATGGAGACAGAAAGTAGATTGGTGGCTGCCTGAGGCTGGGAGAGACAGGAAGACGGGTGACAGCTAAGTGATGTGGGGTTTCTTTTGGGGGTGACGGAAATGTTCTATGATTGTGGTGATAGTTCCACAACTCTCTGAATGTAACGAGAGATATTGAATTGTATGTTTTAAATGGGTGAAATATGATATGGGAATTGCATCCCAATGAAGATTAAAAAGAACAATAGTGAATCTCGATTATTTTCTTAATTCTCTATTGTGGGTGTGCATACTATAATGATCTACATATTTCTATACTTTTACAATATTTCTAAAATGAAAACAAAATGAGGGAAATGTCTACTTCAATTGGTTTGTATAATGAACTTTCTGTACGAGTCAGTCTGAAGTCCATGAAATATATGCCAGTGCTGTAACCATTGACAAAAGTGATGACAAGAAATAAGACAAATGCCTGAATTGTTCTAGTAAACATCATCTTCTGATCTTAAATGGCTGCTCATCGTGGTCATGGAGCGATCACTACAAAATACTGTTTAGTAGGAAAAAGTCTCTCCATTTCTATGAGGAACGCTGCCTATTTCTCAACGTTACCAAGGGTATAGACTCTAAGAAAAAACATGCAATGCGAATAGCAGGATGCAAGCCAGAGTTTAAGGAAGAAGTGCATTATAAAGATAATAATATTATAATAAATTAATTACAACAAAAACACAAAAGAAAGCTGCCCTTGAAAATCAGGATCCTAAAACACTTTATATTAATCAACTATAGATGAACTGTTGACAGGTTACATTTCACACATACCTGACGTCTGAGTTGCTCTAACGTCTTGAAATCCTGTGTCTCAGCTTCTGAATTCATACGGTAACGTGATCTAACCTCCCGTGAAGCCTCTGACAGAGGCAGTTTTCTTGTGGTGTCAGGTAGCTCTTGTTGAAGTTGTCTCCCAACCACCTAGGAAGATGATGCTGTTAGTGATTTTATAATCACATCTATTAAATTATGTTAATAATCGCTAACTCTAACACATTAATATAATCTATAACTTGAAAAAGATCACCCCAGGCATCATTTCACCTTCTTTTCCTCTTTTGGGCACAAGTCTGTCTACTGAATCTGGGTAAGACACAGAAGGTGTTATCCCGCTGCCCACTCACTATTACGTAGGTTACTTGAACAACAGATTCAGCCCCACTCCCCATTTCCCCTGATGAAGCTGCAAAGCTTAACAATCTACTGACATCTCAAGGGGAAATTGGTATGTCGGTGGGACTAGTGGTAGTCAATTCTACATTGTGGAATGTTTTCCCCCTTTTTTTTATCACAGGCTTAAATTGACTTCACAGGTCCTCACGTACACAGTCCACTGCTCACAACCTTCCAACAGATGCCTGTATCTTAGAAGAAAAGCGAACTCATTCCAGTGGTCTTCAGGGCCCCAGGTAACGTGGCCTGGACCTCCTTCCTGCTACACATGAATCCTGCCTCCCCTCACTCGTCTGAAAATGGGGACCCAATGCCAAATTAATAAATCACAGACCGCTACAATGCTCTTTGAAATGGACAAACTTATGTCCAAATGATAGTAAATGGGCCTTGCGATGAGAAATACGAATTTGTAAAAATATTCAAGGACAATTATACATAGCAGTGGGAAGATCAAATCAAGTAGAGTTTTGATAAAACTCCTCACATTTGTCCAAAATCATGATTTAATGAAAAATTAGCTGTCTTTAAAGAGGTCACAGGTCATAAGAATACATTATTTGGGACTGAAATAGTTCCAATTTATATCAAATTGACATGAATAAAAACAAAATTATACCAACTAAAATGTGGAAGAAACTACTGAGGGAAAGGGACAGCATCTACACTTCAGTTCATGTGGGAAATCTAGAATTAACTCTACGTAATCCACTTAATTGAACCTTTATCTCTAAAAATTCTGTTTGCATAGGAGCATTTCCATTTATCTGCTTCACAATGGTATTACAATGTGGTAACAAAGATGAAAATTATTATTGCAGCAGTATAGGACTAAATCATTCATATCAATATGTATCTAATAACAATTTATACCTTAAAATTTCATAGTCAACACAATGTCTTGACTCAAAGTAAAGCACCTCACAGGTCTAAGTTTTATTGGCTGGATACAATGTATGCTTTTAAGCTGTTAGCACAAATGCATTTGTAATCTATATATTTTTAATATTCAGATAGATTCAACACTTAGCCATCATCAAATATTTGAACATTGAATTTTCTTTCGGGAAATTTGAAAACTATTTTTCTGGATACTTACTTCTCTTTCTGATTCATCGTTTTCATACTGGCATATTCTTCCTTCCAAGTGAATCAATGTGTCGACTAACTCCTTATGTCTCTCTTTCGCAATAGGATCTTGTTTTTCACATTCAGCTTGAAGCACTTTTCTGCCCTCCTGAAGCTGCTCTTCAACACTCATTCCTGAGTTTTCATTATTGTCACTTTTGTTGAACGCACCATCCAGTTGCCGTCGAAGAAGCATATTTCCACTTTGTAAGTCAGAACCTTTCTCCTTTAAGGATTCCGACTTTCCAATATATGTGTTCACGTTTCCGTGTTCCCTCTGATACACGGGTTCAATTTCCTCCTCTTGACACTGAGTTTGGTTTAGGTCTTTCAGTACAGGTTCAAAAACCAATGTCCTGTCTCTGACAGCATATCTTGTGTGAGGGAGCTCAGTGTCTAAGCTATTGAATTTACTTCCAGCTTTAGCAAGTTGTTGAGAAAGAATCGCCTTCTTTTCTTTTCGGTTACACATAGCAAACCCGCTTTTGTCCAATAAGGGCAAGCATTCATCTCTTAATCCCTGGAAAGCATTTTGTAGGTGTCTTATTAATTGCTTACTAAGCTTATAATGATGGGTGGATTCCGCTTCTGTTTTCAGTCTTTCTTTGCTTTGTCTTTCATTCTCCAGCTGAGAGTTCAGCATTGTATTCTCAGCTGTTGGGACATTAAGCTGTCTGTTACATTCAAATACTGTTTTTGTTAGTGTTTCGTCATTCAGTTTTCTCGTCTTTTGAAGACAGTCATTCTTTTCTTTTACGTTTGCAGTGTCCTCAAAGTACTTTTTTTCCATTTCCTGATTCTGAGTTTTCAGTGTGTCCCTTTGCAGTCTTCCTATGGTGGTTTCATCCCCCAACATCGGATTTTTAGGCAACAGGTCTTTTTCTTTTTCGTAACTCTCAGAAACCTAAGTAAAACAAAGGAGACTTGTAGCTAGCATTCAATGAAATGACATATCATGATATCCTCTGAAATTAAAGAAGAACCTAAATGTTTATATAATGAAAAGGTTGCAGTAAGTGGATATCCCATTGGCAAAATACAACGTTGAATCCAAACCTCCAACTTTATACAAGAATAAATTCCAAAAAGTTAAAAACAAAATTAATATAAGATGCTGAATCCATGAAATGGAAAAAGAGAATTTTAAAATCATAAGAGAACTTTAAGCGTCTCAGAACTGGAAAGGCAGCAAACCCAGAAGGCATGAAATAAAAGATTAAGAAGTCTGACTACACTTTAAAATAGAGGTTATCGTCTGAATATACACCTCTCCCACAGTAAGAGTATTCACTCTGCATACATTTGGACTGATTACATTTCCTACAACTTTATTCCCAAGAATACTGAAAAGATATTCTACATTTCTAATACTTTCAGAGTCACTTATAAGATTAAATCTACTAATCACTGATACATCTAGGCATTGCGCTAAGCACTTCTTTATACATCAATGAACTCGTTTCGTTATCACAATCTTGAACAGAGTGATTAAAAAGATGAGCAAGGTCAGGATTTTCCGCAGGACTTTGGGCTCCGCAATAGTGTGCTTGCTGCTCTTCTAGTGGAAATATGTAAATTCCAACGAAGCCTTAGATTTCAAAACACTCAGGGAAAATAAGCTCAAAATTATAGAGCTCTTCTTAGAAAGTAGTGAGATCATTTGCTGCTGCATAAGTGTTATTTCCTTTTCATAATGTTTAAAGGAGAAATAAATGTGAAACAGGGGCAAATACACTGACTTCTCTGAATAAAATCCTCACCAATAAATTATCACTAAGTATGTATCACGGCATCCAATTTCTTCAAAAGTTCCTAGTCTGAAGTAGGACTCTACTGGGAGCAAGTTGTTACTTTCTCAAAAGTAGGAGAACGGGATCTAAAAGACGGTCCCTGACCTGGCTATGCCTCTACTCCTTACAATCAGTGGAAGTGAAAACTAACCTCTCTGCTAATACAGCAAGGGGATGAAATCACTGCCTCACACTGAAACTTCCGTTATCAGTAGCAATAGTTTTGAGATTGTAGAAAGCTCATCGATCCCTGTAAAAAGCATTGAAAGCCTCCCCTTTAGATGAGACATTGGGAACGTCACTACTTGACTGTTGGACATAAAAGGACTTCAGTCAAGAATATCATTTATTGCAATGGACCAAAAATGTCACTCCCCCTAAAATACTCTCTCTCTCTCTCTCTCTCTCTCTCTCTCTCTCTCTCTCTCTCTCTCTCTCTCTCTCTTTTAAAATCCTCTACAATTCCCATACGTACAACATTGGTTTTTAAAATATGTACATACACGAATACACACACACATGTTTGAAAAGGACTAAAGAAAATACCTCAGAATTCATTTTCTGAAGGTTTATTTCTGTCTCCTTTTGTTGTTGAAGGCAATTGGTCAGAACTGCATCATGTAATATTCTCTTGTCCTGTTCTCGGGAAAGTGGCCTCTGAGTGTCGTTTTCCTCTTGTATAACCTGGAGAATAGAATATGAACCGAGAAAAATTAGAATATAACTAAATTTAACTGTTAAGAATCTTAATCTACATTTACTTACTCCCAAATTATTGGACTGTAACTAGAAAGTGAAAAATAAGTTGCCTTAGTCTAAATTAGAAGAAAAACATGAACCCGCAAAACTAATTTTGTCACCGTTTGCACTGAACAATCGCTTATATGTTAAATCCACCCAAAAAATGAGATAGTAGATGATTTTTAATGTCACAGAGGCTTCCTCACTTAAAATAGTTCACCCCACCATATCTTAAATCGTGAGACCCCATAGTGAATTTAAGATTATTTTTTCAAGATTAATAACTGGAGAATAGGCAAACTTTAATTAGGAGCCCATATGATCAACATCAATCAGTAAGAGAAGCAAATTCCTAAATATTAATTCCAATTATACACTATGACAGTGTTACACATTGACATAGTTATCTGTTGCATCCAATTATAACTTACTCACTACCCACTAATAAGAGCAGATAAAACATTAAATCATATTTACTGATTTCCTACACTGAACTGAAAGAAATTAGAAAGTTATTGTTTGTGCCCTAACAACCAAAGGTCCCATCCTGGAAGGTGTGATTCTCTTAAAAAGCAGTTGAGTTGAGTGCATGACCCCATTCTCTCCCTGAATGTAGACTCAGAGTCCGTTACACAGAGGTCACAAGGAAGAATCCATCTCTAACCTTGACCTTAGTGACCAGCCATATGGAACTGCACATTTTGAACCCCTGAGAATCCTGACTCCTTTCGCGTGAGCCCGAATCAGTGGCCATCATTTTTACATGGTTCATAATTTCAACTGTCTCATCATGTGACTCAATATTTGATGTTACTTTCTTTATTACGTAAGGGAGTTATAAAAATTAAAGGCGCAGACAATATTCAGGACTTTATTATTTTTTTTGCCTCAATCCAAAGATAAAGTTGAGCTATGAATATCTATAGATTCTAACAATATTTTAAGTTTTGTAACTAGTTCAAATGTTATAAATATCATTCAGTTATGACCTTTTGACTCTAAAAGGCTAGCATGTAAGGTAATTTCAACTGGACTGTATTATATTATTAAAGCACAGAAAACCATATTATACTAGAAATTTCAAAGTAAATTTCACATACATGCGTGTAGGTCTTTTCATTTCCATCAAGCCTCGCTTGCCCTTCCTCCGATGTCATTCCTAGGTGTTGTCCAGCTGACAAATCTACGTATTAGTTAAAACGAACTACTTAGAACAGTTTGATAAAAGCTATAATCTTTATAAATACAGAAAATAACATCTTATCAATTGAGAGTTCAAATTAAGCGTAATCTTTTCCTGAATATTTACTTAAGAAATACTTCTAATTAGCTAACACTTCAACAAACCATTTGGGAAATATGAGATGTCACAAACTGAAAGGCATACAAACATGTCAAAAATTCATCCACAAATTCATTCATTGAACATCGATGGAAGAACAATCAGAAACAAAAGACAGTTTAGAAATGCAGGACAAACATATCGAGTTGCACTCTATACTCTGCTCTCTACCTGGTAATGGTATCTTTTGAACAACACCCTAAGATTCAACTGCAACGTCATTCATTGTTTCCAAAATGACTGTTACTTCTGATGCATTTATCAGTGTACACCCTTCCTTATAGCTGAAATGTTTTCCTCTCCTATTCTGAAAATTTCTTTTCACCTTTGAGGATTCAGCACTGGGGTTTAAGGAAGAAGAGAGAGAAGAGGAGACAGACTGCGGACACAGCTGAGAAGGAAGTGCTATAGATTTAATTCTCGACGATTCCCATCACTGCTGGGAAAGTCAATTCTAAAATATATAAAGCCATAGAAAATCCAAGAAATATTTGATTGTTGGTTTCGGAAGGTGCTTTTTCATTTACAATAAATAGTTTTAACTGATACCTGTGAATTCAGAATATAAAACTAAAGCTAAGAAACTATGTTTTGTTTCACTAGGCAATCTTTAGATCTTTATGAAGTTTTCCCATCTGGTCCCAATGTGGTACATAGAGTCCTGCTGCCCACTCCCCAGTGTACGCTAAATACTAGTCTAAAGGAAACCACGCTTTCACCTCATTCTTTTTCTTATTCCCATATGTTGCTGTGGTTCAGGAAGAACGCCAATGTCTTGCTAAAAGTCATTTTGCTTTGTTGTAAGTTGCATAAACAGAGTAAACATAAAGTAGGTTTTGCCACAAAGTGACTGTTGGAAAGTCAGAACTATGATGAAGCTACATAGAGGTGGGCTGGGGTTGAACACTTTCTGTTCCTGTATTTCCTTCTTTGCTTTCTCTGTTTTCTGGTAGCGGTGATTCACACAAGTCATGGAGCCTATTATTACCTAACAGAAACACACCTACAATCTGAGTCTAGTTTGTCTATTACGGTCATCTGTCCAAACTCTGTGGATGCTGACATAGGTTTGCTCATTGAGTGTGTGGCAAATGGCCTTTTATCACCAACTTTCTAATCCCCGGATCTTTGACAAGTTCCATGATTAGAGGTCAAAGAAGTAGAATCCCCGTCTGAATTCTGGGATTAACTTTTCATTTATTAGGATGTAAAAATAACACAAAGTTGACTATGTTGTAAAACTTCTTTTTTCAGAGAAACAGTCACACGTCCTCCTTTCCCCCAATACACTATTCCTTCAGAGTACATTTTATTTTAGGTGTCCTATACTTGCCATTGACACAGGTAAGTTTAATTAACTATTATCAGGCAGCAATTTCTATTATATAATGTGTTTCCAATTAAAAATTACCTACTTAATAGATGGTGCAGGGTATGATTTTTTTTGTTATGATCCAAAGTTACGTGTAACCACTTATCTTTAGTTTAAATATGCATGACAAACGTGGGTTTACAAAAACTTTTAATGAATGGTACGACTTCAAATAAGAAACTACTTATTATAAGAAAATGGTATTTTCTAAATGCTCCAATATCTTCAGAATTCATTTTTTTAAGCCTTAGATAAACAGATATTCATGTGACAAATTACAGTCTTGGGTGACCTTATTGTTTCCAAGGAAAAATAGGATCAAACTAGGTCCACATGAGCTCCAAGGAGTACAGGGCACCATGAGACAGAAAACGAATATATGACAAAACTATTTTCCTTTTGTTTTTTAAACAATATTCTCAGCTTAAAACTTTTTAAGACAAGTGAAAGAAAAACACAATTGTAGAAGTGAAGCTTTAAAGCCTGTTTTATCATTTCACGTCCAGGAAGCCCGTACATCATTTCAAACGGTGGTTTCCAATGTCATGTAAGAATCCCTGAAGTCCCAAGATCTGTAAGTCGTGGGGCCCGAAAAGGTCACAACTATTTTCACAGAAAGACTAAATGTCATTTGCCATTGTCACTCTCATTCTCTTCTAAGTGTGCAGTAGAGTTCTCCACGGCTGTGATATCACAGCTCTGATGGTAACATCATAGGTCTGATGGTGACTGGGTCTTAGCTCTAATGGTTCATGGAATGCATGCGTGTGTGAGCTCGTATTTTACATTGCTCAGTTTTTATTTCTAATACTGTAACTATCTACGGAGACTACCGACTTAAAAATATTCTTTGGAATTCTCAATAATTTTTAATAGCATAAAAGCATCCCAAGGCACAAAAGCTTCAGAATTCCTGTTTTCAAAGATTGTGTCTACCAAATATTCATTACGATTAATTACTTCTCCCATTTTTAATAATCAAAGACACCATAAGTGTGCGTACACACACACCCGGTGTCTGCTCAGCAAAACATCTGGTTGTCTTAAGACCATCAGTGTTACAACACTAAGAGGAATAAATTTAAAACACAATTGACATGGTAGCAACTGAGGCTTACTCTGGGTAAAGGTCAAAATTCAAAGAACCATTTTCAAACCCTGGAAATATCTTCCAGTGTGATAATTAACCTCTGAGAACCCCTATTAAGTACAGGGGTTCCAAACTGGGACATTTAGGATATCAAACCAAGAGGAGAAACATCTGAATTAAAGTCACATTTTTAAAATCTTGTTTTCTTATTCCTGTCGATGTCTTTTTTTTCAAACATCAATACCAACAGTGACATCATGTTGCTTATGTGAAATCCTTCCATTAAATTGTAACAAAAGAAAGGAATTCTGAATAGAAGACTGCGAGCATGCCAAATGTCCTTGCGTACTCCTTCCCAAAATTAAACTGGTATTGCAAAGTGCACCTGGTCTGAAGGGTTGCACATCGTCCATTCCTACACCTTCGTGAGGACCAGGATTTTCCACTTCAATTCTCGTCTGAAAGGGTTAGGAAACAGGACGATTAGTAACTAATGGACACTTCATACAATTTCTAGTTAATAATTCAGGATAAAAATATTAGTGTTATCACCACCAAGAAAAGGACTTTTTGAAAAATATGTATTTAAGCAAACATTAGGTTCGTGCAAATGTAATTGCAGTTTTGCAATTTTTGTAAGCTTTTAAACTGCAATTACGTTTGTAGTGACCTAATACTTTGATAAGTGTACTTGATATAACTGCTAAATATTTCTAATGACAGATTTGATTTTTAGTGTTAAAACAAGATACTTGCTTGAAATGGTAAGAAACCTTGGTGTATGTCCAGTTGAGTCTAAACAGAACATTTTAGAACCTACTTCATCTAAATCAAGAAGAGCTTGGAAAAACCGAACTCTTGTTTGACAAAAATTTTGATAGAAAAAATGATTGAACAAAGTGGCAAAGTGATAAGAAAAACTTTTCATTAGATTATGTTTCAATAAATAATAGGGAAAATGTTATATATAGTTATGCAACTTTTCAAAAAAGTATAATAATTTCTAATCGGGGAAAAATAAGAACATTTATTTATTATAACCATCTAAAATGTACCAGACACTTACTATGCACATTTTATTTCTTTCCCACACAAAACAACAAATACAAAAATGGTTTGATGATGGTTACCCCACTTCCTGCTTCCTGGCCATTCCAAGACATTAGAATAAAATATGAACTGATGTGATCCATTGTTATCTCTGTCCAGCAGGTTTTGCTTCTAGATCTTCACACGACTGGCTCCTTCTCATGCTTCACTTGGCAGTTTTTGTCACACTCAGAAAGATCTTTCCTGACCCCCGAAAATCCACTCCCACTCCCATTCCAACTACAACCATGCCCCCCCACGACAATATTCTCTAACCCAGCATTCTCCATCCTCTTTAAATGAAGCACTTATAGTGCCTTATGATGGACTGTTGTTCACTTGTTTTTCTGCACCTACAACTACAGCTGAACCCCTGAACTTCTCCATTCAGTGTCTAACTGCCCAGCACACAGCTGGTGTCCAACTAGAAATTAACTCAAGGTGAAAACGTTGAGCTCGCACCAACAAAGCCTCAAGAACCGAAACACTACACATCTACAGGGTACCGCCAATCACAGTCTCCTGAAACTTAACATCCCCCAGATTAGAAATCCACATGCCCCTTCTAACTTTTCCACTCTGCTCTTGACACTACCGCCATTTGATTGTCCTACATGTTTACAAAAAGTGTCCCCGATATCTAGTAAGTCAGTACATCCCACTGTGATCGTTGTGTTTTACATTCTATAGCTCCCTTTACAGTTTTAAAAGTGTTTTCACATTCGTTACCACATTTGTGCATTCCACATACCTGAAAGGTAGTCATTAGTACCATTATGACGAATGAGGTCACTGACATCCGACAGGTTCAAAAGAAGTTTCCCCAAGATCCCATAGCTAGTAAGTGACCCATCCAGAATTCTAGTCTGTTCTGATCGTCAAACACAGTGTCTGTACCAGTAGGCAGCAGTTGCCTATATCAGAAGATCACACTTTTCTTATATCTTTCCACAGCTGTCACCTCACATTAGCTCATCATTACATTGTACTTCTATTACTACAAGGACGGTTGCCATCAAGTTACTCAATGCATGATACTTTAAGTGAACAAGACAGTTGTTAGTATTAAAGCAGCGCTCAGCCGAATTGTTGTTAGTATAATCCAACGTATTATTAGTATTCACCATGCTCTTCCTTCCCAGCAAAAGTTCCTTGCAGATCTCTTTGACAATACTAATTAATAATACTTTGATGTCCCAGGCATTATCTTTTCAAGTTCCAAGTTATAAACAAACCCTGCGATCCAAATTCTTTCTTTCTGAAATTCATTAGGACATTTACACATCCACAAAACCCACAAGATCATGCATTTGGGCATAGTTCGAGCTGGAATAATTCTTTAGCTTTTAGGGAAACTTAACTTCAGAACCCAAACTGATTCCTTATGACTTGGAAACCTTTGTGTTTTATACTATACTACACTGACTGCCTGAAGAGAAACTTGCAAGTTAGCAGAATTGTACTACGCTGTCTCATTATATTACACATAGCCAGTTTAATAATTACAGGCGAAACCATACAAATTGGTGTGTATGGGGAAATGTAGGGGTGAGAAAGTAAAGTCAAAGCATACCTTTTTCGTTTTCACATCACAGAATGGTGATATTTCAAATAATAACGATAATAATAAGAATAGTGAAAGACAGTACCTCAGAATGCCAAGGTGATTCTTCATCTTCCTCTTGTCCTAATCCTAATGATGACTTTCTAACTATAAAATGTAGTCACAGGTACATTAATGTGAACATATATTACTATGCATTTTGAATACACATTCAGTCATGAATATTTCCATAAAAGTAATAGCAGAAAAGAATTTCAGGGGGTTGAAGCATTTGCAAGAAGAAGCAGTTGTTAGTAGTGGGGACACTTTTGAAAAAAAGATAGAAAAAAAATGCTTAAAAGAAATAAATATCACATTTGGACCTACACATGTTAGATTTGTTTATAGCAGCACTTACGCTAGAAAGAATTCATAGACAGTCACTAAATTACCACTCATATTATTCTGCTGTGCTCCATCAGCACAAGTCAAATTACCATTGCTTGTTTGCTCTTGTGGAGCACTTTCAATAAGATCCACACCATTTTCTCTTTTTCCAGTTGCCGGTTTGGTTGCTTCTTTCTATTAAAAAAAAAGAAGGAAAAAGAAAAAACAACCCAACTTCAGAAAACACCATATTCGTTTACTCGTTCACTCACTCACTCAGTCCATCCATCGACAAGACAAAAGACTCTACTGTAGCCATCAAATCATAGGCACAGCCCCAGGGGAAGCTGGAAATATAAATGAGACTTTCTGTCCTACACGCTAGTACGAGTAGAGATGACATAACACATGAAAAAATAAGAGCAGAAAAGTACCGCTCTCCACTTCAACAGCCCACATGAGTCAAGTATCGTAAGGGCACAAGAGACAACAGTCAGTTGCACCAGGGAAGCTCAGCAGATGCGGCAAAGATAGGGCTGCATCTTGACAGTTATGCAAGGTGCTGAGGGAAGGCGTGACGGGGATTCCAGAAGGGCAGCGCGAGCAAAAGCCTGAGGATGAAAGAACATATTGCAAGTGAGGCCGCAAAGGAATGGGGTAAGCCTGGAACACTGAGAGTGGGATGGAGATACCACTGCAGTTTCAGAACCAAATCAAAGAAGGCACGTGTCATGCTAGCCTATGAATTTCACCCTCACGTAGTGGGGAGTCACTCAGTAAGCAGAGGTGTTGCATCGTCACAATTCTGTTTTAAGACAGTCACTCAGGCTGCACTTTATGATATTGAGGACCTCCGTTTCTTTCTGGTATCCTATCCATCATCCTGTCTTGCGTCACAGCGTAGGCGCTTCTCGGTGCCTCCAAACCCACAAAGGCAGCTACCAAGACTAGGTCACTTTGTGGCTTCTATTAGGTGGCTCTGAGTTGGGCACTAGCAGCAGCTGACCTGGGCCTGCCCCACAGCCCCTCCCAAGAGGCCCCAAATCCAACACACCTGGTGATCAGCTTCAGCAACACCAGAACAACACCCAATTAGCTCCATAAATGACACGCCCAAGCAATGGACTGAGCAGACACCAGAGCACTGCTATAGCCGATCTCACTCTGCGAGGTCAGCCCACATACATCAGCTCATGTACTGTAGTCACAGCCAGTCGTCCTGAGGGTCGATTCCACACACTGATGTGCCAAGAGCAATCAAGGCTCAAGTACAACAGGGGGGCACACACCACCCACACAAGCTTCTGGAGCACCTGGCTAAGGTGACCAGACTGTACCACTGGTCCCCACACAACACCTGTTATATGAGCCAATGCTGCCAAGAGGAGGCGAATTAGCAGATCTACATAATACATAGAAACAAACACAGAGAGGCAGTGAAAAAAGAAGAGAGAAAGAAACATTTCTCTAATGAAAGAATGGGATAAAACTAGAAAAAGAAGTAAACCAAATGGAGACAAGCAATCTACCAGAAACAGAGTTCAAAATACTAGTTATAAGGATGCTCGATGAAATTAGAAGAATAGATAAACTCAGTACAATTTCAACGAAGAGACAGGAAACATAAAAAGGACATAGAAATCATTAAAAACTGTCTGCAATGAGGAATACAGTATCTGAAATGAATAATTTATAGATGGAATCAGCACCACATTTGGTGAAGCAGAGGTTCAAATAGTGATTTGGTAGACACGGTAGCAGAAAACACCCAATCAGAACAGAAAAAAAAATGAATATAAGTAAAATATAAATAAAGACAGAGAATACTTTAAGGGACCTCTGGGACAATATCAAGTATAACAACATTCGTAAGGCTATCAAAAGGAGAAAAGAGAGAGAGAGAGAGAGAGAGAGAGAGAGAGAGAGAGAGAGAGAGAGAGAGACAGAGAGAGACAGAGAGAGAGAGAGAGAGAGAGGAATTGAAAACCTTTTGGATTACACAATGATGGAAAACTTTCCTGCCCTGGAGAAGGAAATAGACACACAAGCGCAGGAAACACAAAGAGTTCCAAACAAAATGAACCCAAACAGGCCCACACGAAAACATATTATAATTAAAATGCCAAAGGGTAAGGACACAGAGAAGATATTAAAACCTTCAAGAGAAAAGTAGTTAGTCATGTACAATGGAGCTCCCATAAGACTGTCAGCTGATCTCTCAACAGAAAATTTGCAGGCCAGAGGGATTGGCAAATATTGAAAGTGATGAAAAGCAATGATCTTCGACTAAGAGTACTGTATCCAGCTAGGCTCTCATTTACAATCAATGGAGAGGTAAAGACTTTCCAGAGAAAAAGATGATGGAGTTCAACACTAACAAACCAGTATTACAAGAAATGTGACATGAAGAAGGAGGAGGAGGAAAAGGAGGAGGAAGAGGAGGAGGAGGAGGAGGAGGAGGAGGAGGAGGGATGAAGAAGTAGAAAGAGAAGGAGAAGGAGACGAAAAAGGGAAGGGGAAGGGGAAGAAGGAGGAGAAGAAGAAGAAGAAGAAGAAGAAGAAGAAGAAGAAGAAGAAGAAGAAGAACAGAAAGAGGAGGAGAAGGAAGAGGATGAGGACGAAGAGGAGGAGAGGAAATATGAATAATAAAATGGCAATAATCACATGCCTATAAATAATTATTTAAATGTAAATAGGTTAAATGTTCCAGTGAAGACATAAGGTGGCTGAATGGATAGAACTACAAGACCCATAAATATGACATCAAACTTAAATTTTTTTGCACAGCAAGGGAAACCATCACAAAATGAAAACACGACCAGATGAATGGAGAAGAGATTTGCCAACGATATATTTGATAAAGGGTCGACATCCAAAACATGTAAGGAACTCATAAAATGCAACACCTTTAATAGACAAACAATGCAATTAAAAAATCAGAAAAGTACCTGAATAGACTTTTCTCCAAAGAGGTCACACAGACAGCCAAGAGACATACGAAAACATGCTCAGTGCCACTAATCATTAGAGCAATGCAAATTAAAAACACAATGAGTTATCACCTCACAACTGTCAGAATCGCCATCATCAATAAATCAACAAACAACAACTGTTGCTGAGGATGTGAAGGGAAGCCCCGCGCACTGTTGGTGAGACTGCAAACCCGGCCAGCCGCAATGGAAAACAATATGGAAGTTCCTCAAAAATTTGAAAATAGAACTACCACGTGGCACAGCAGCCCCACTTCTGGGTTTTTCTCCACAGAAATCCAAAACACTGATTTGAAAACATCTGTGCATCTGTATGGTCCTTGGCACATTATTTTCAATAGTCCAGATAAAGAAGCAACCGAAGTGTCCATCGTCTTGGATAAAGAAGAAGTGGTACATAGATACAACAACATACTACTTGGCTGTAACAAAGAATAAAATCTTACAAGCTGTGACAACGTGCGTGGACCTAGACGGTATCATTCAAAGTGAAATAAGTCAGACAGAGAAAGACAAATATCACCTTATTTCACTTATTTGTGATATCTAAAAAAAAAAGTTGACATAGAAAAGAGAAACAAACTCATAAGTGCAGAGAACTAACTGATCGTTGCCCAGTTCGAGGATTGTTGGGGGAATCCTTGAAAAGGTAAAAGGATTAAGGAGTATAAATTGACAGATATAAAATAGTTATGAACATGTCAGTTACAGTACAAGGAATATAGTAAATAAGATTGTAATAACTAAGTATGCTGTCAGGGATACCAGACTAATCGGGGTACCAGTTTATACATTATATGAATGCCTAACCACTATGCTGTACACCTGAAGCTGACATAATATTCAATGTCAACTCTAACATAAATGAAAAACTTTACATTTAAAAAACAAAAAAATTTCTGAAATTTGGTATATTACTATATGTTTCTTAAGAATGTCTGCTTCTAAAATTGGTTATTATTTTATGCAAAACATGTACTCCTCAATTAGAGGAAGACATTTAAATATAGTCATAATGCAATGATTTAGAACATAGTGGAATCCCTTTACAATATGGGGTTTAAGAAAGAGGACTTGAATTCTAAATTGTCACAATTTCTACTATTATTTTAGCCTAAATTATGAACCCAGTATACCTGAAACTTATACAAAATATTATTCAATTTCAACTGAATATAACTAAAAAGCACAAGAAAACAAAATAGAGAAAACACTGGCTCCCAACAACTATATGATACCAAAATACAAAGTGTAACAAAAAAAGAAGTGTATGTTATATGCTATATAGTTTTAAAACTGAAAGGTACCAGGAAGATTACATGACTATGACAATATGTAATTGAATCCATCAAAGATTTCATTTAGGCACGAGTATTATGAAAGTCATGTTGGAATAATGTAAAAGATATATTAAGAATCCTAATCCGTAACCAAATTTCATATCTCCATCACTGTGGGATACCTCCCAATATAATTGTCCTATCACTATATATTTCCCAGCCCCTTCTTTTTTACAGCTCCCATGTTCAATACTTCCTAAAGTTAAAAAAAAAAAGCCTCAAATGCTCACATGTTATAAAATGGTTCACGCTGACCAAGTTTCCATTACAAACATAAAACAATGATAGGTGGACCACTACTAAATTTTACAAGTAAGTGCTACACAAAACTAAATTCAGAGCAAAAAAGTTAATTCCACAAAGGAGCATTTTACCTCGGTATCAACACTGAAGAGTCCATCAGTTGATATAGACGTTGAATCATTAGTGCCAGGTTTGCGGGTAAGACTTTAGGGTGAAGATACACAAAAAAATAAGTGAGTTCATTTCTTTACAAAACCAACAAAAAAAGTAAAATGTCAGCTATTTGCATATTAAATGAAGTTTCTTGCTTGATTTAATTAAAATATGGACTCTGTTTTAGACAAGCTATTAGTTATCTATTTCTGCCTCTACCACTCCCAACTCATGCAATATTTAATGAAGATACACTCTAAGTTTCCATAACAAAGAATGACAGCCAATTTATTGTCAATGCCTGAGATTACTTTGCTTTCACCACAAGTCCTGAGGCTGAATTGAAAACCCAATTAATAGCTGATATTACTGGAACCTGAACTGGGACAAAACCGATGACCTAAATCAAGGTAGAAAGATACACTGTCCCTTCTCCATTGTCTGTCCCTGGTTCAAGGACTAATCTGTGTCAGTCTAAAATAGCAATCTTGGTTCTTTAACATAGAAAGCAGTTACTAAACTTACCCCATTCCTTCTTATCACTCAAAAACACTACGGTGAGTTCCCTGAAGTGTTTATAATGTTTGCAAGTTACACGTACAAAAGTTCAAGAACAAATATGTATGTTTTTAGCCTTCCCACTCCCAGATCACTTGTCCTCACAGCGTCCTGGCAATCTCCAACCTTGAAAATTTTAGCCTACGAAGGCATAGACTCCTGAAACAAGAATGGGCTCAAATGACCCACAGTAGGAGTTCTCTATTTCCCTGTTCCTGGAAAATAAGCTAAATGGAGCCTCAGTCATCCACGCCCAACACAGGCATGTTACCACCTACCCAAGTCCATTACTGTTTTCACAATCAGTCCTCCCTCTGCCCAACACTCCATATATATGGGAAGGACATCAGCGCGTTGGGAAAAGAGGTGGAGGTGACGAGACACCTGCCTTGGGCCATAGATCTATGTAGTTCGGCAATCTCCAGTGCCTCAGGACTCGAGGGGACATAAGCCCACCTCCCTAAGTTGGGGTTCAGGTGGATGATACCACATTCTTATTTGCTATAAAGAGAATGTTTCCAGGGGCTCAGATACTTTAATATGTTTTCATAAATTCTTAAATTAGGCTGGTTCCTCCAATTCAAGAAACAGAAAAGCAGCAACCTGTACAGAATGCCCTTGAAAACCTTCTATTAATCTGCTTTTTCAGAAAACTACCAACATCCTTTGTCCTTCCTTCTTGTAATATCTCTTTAAATTGTCATAGCCTACTATTCTCATCTCTTTTCCCTTATCTGATCTCTATTCTAAAAGCCTTATTCCTATCCCAACCAGTATTGTTCCTTTTAAAACTTGGATTCCCTTGCTAATTCCAGTCTTATCCTCTTCCACTGCATTCACTAGACCTTTCCATTATTAAAACACTCACCTAAAGGACGTGTACTGGGCTTAGAAACCTACACTGAATCTCATTTCATCACTCACTGTACTCAAATAAGTCACAGAATCGCTTGGAGTTTCAAACTTTCCATGTGAATAACCACTTGACCAAAACATTCATGGCAGAATGAAGAACTGCTGGGTGTTTTGAATAATTAATTGCTAACATTCGTTAAAACCCTGGAATTCTATGTACTTTTGATTCCGTCTAGAAAAATGGAGAATACTTAGCTAGCAGAAGTGGAATAAAACAACAGATCAACAACAACAAAAACCCCTGAGAACAGCAGAGAAAAAGTATAAAATGAAGAAGACTCATGGAAGAAGGAAGAAAGACTTTAGGAAAAAAAGAAAAAAAAACTTCCTAGAACAAGGGAAAGGTATCAGCCAGAAGGGAAACAAAGGCTGGGGATTCTGTAAGTAGAGAAATCAATTAGAAATACCCTCTCAATTTGTGCTGAATTAACACAACATGGTCTATACGTAGTTGTTCTTCACTTACAGAACAAAGATTCGTCCCAAGAAGGTACATCGCATTATACCTGAAAACACTTGCCTGATTAGGTCTTGCTTATGTACAGCCTGTGGTTCTGTGGCCACAGCTAACTGAGACCTGGCCTAAACACTGATGGTAAAAAGAAGGCTCTCGTGACTGCTGAAATTGTCAAGTACATTAAGACAAGAGCTTGGGCTAACTGGGCTTGGTAGGAAACTTCTAAATCAGCGTTAACACATCACTAAACGGGACTCTCTGAGTCCACCTGACTTGCACCTGAACCTTGAATCCACGCCAGCCCAGGCACTTCTCAGTACAGGCTGAGGGACAAGAGAACGGACTTGGAAGCCAAGCAGACTGAAGGTCACATCACAGGTCAGCCACTTGGTAACTATGGAACCAGGAGTCAATTAATACACGTCCCGGAACCACACTCGTCTAATGAATAAAAACTAGGCCGAACAGCACAGCTACTGTGCACAGCTACTGTGCACAGCTACTGTGTCGAGGACCTGAGACAACCAACGTTAGGCACATAGTATAGGGTCTCGCCCAGAGCAGAACACTCAGTAAAGGTTACTCGCTTCTCTCTGCACTCTCAGTTAACATGTGAGTTTGAAAAATCCATAAAAACCTACCTGCTTGAAGGGTCTCCTTCAGAACACTCATCCACTATTAAAGAAAAAATTCAAATACATTGTAAATTCACAATAGAAAAACACAGAACTTTAAAACTATCGGACTGAAGTTATGGAAAATATTTCTTTGGGACAACCCCTGAAGACTATAGTAAAGTGAATATTAATGATACGATTGGTAGGAAATTAATACATGAAGAACTTCTACTTCTTCTCCTATATGTGTGTGTGTGTGTGTGTGTGTGTGTGTGTATTTATATATACGTACACATAAACACACATATACAGGTACATATATGTGTGCATGAAAGTATATATTTATATCAAATGAAAGAAAAAAGAACGGGATGTGCAAAAATGGGATAGCTACAAGTCAAGTGCTACTTGCAATGATTGTAATCCTAACCAAACCCATCAGAGTGAACGAAAACGGTATCAGTAGTAAAATTATTGTCATAAACTAACAAGGGCAAATTTAAATAGCATGATTTTTCTGGACTTCTGTCATGAAGAGCAGTTAGAAGACTTGTTTTGCTCGTACACAGTACCGCTTGTGCCGCTCTTCAGTCAAGGGTGTTCAGTTTAGGATGAAACACCCCGTCATTAGCAGCTTAGTCAAGAGGCAGTCTACTTTGCAGCGGCAAGCACAGGAAACAGACGCTTTCTCGCCATCTCTCCAATTGCAGGGTAAGTATGAAAGACGTTGTGATTCCAGTTTTATCAAGTGTAACCTCTGAGATTGTTCCCTCCATTGCTAGAGAGTCTATCTTGTCCTACCTTATAGAGCAGGAAGGTCCAAAGAGTTATTGCTGTGCAGCAAGCAGCGTGTGATGCCATTTTTCTCAGCCCTCCCCATAGTGGCAAATGTGTATAGATAGCGTGTTTTTTTAGATTGTAAGTCATATGTCACCAGATTCTCAGCCAGTGAATAAGAGCAACCAAACAAAAACCCCCCGAAAGACAGAGAAGTTATCTTGAATAACTACATTCAATGACCCTGGAGTTTTAATTTTTTAAACATTCGAAAAGTTGGCCACTGTATGATTCCAACTATACGATATTCAGAAAAAAGCAAAACTAGAGAGGCAGTAAAAAAACAAGTGGTTTCCAGAGGTTGGGGAGAGGAGAGGGCTGAGGAAACGCCACAGAGGGTATCTAGGAGTGAATCTATTCTGTGTGATACTGGAAGGATGGAGACGTCCTTATACGTTTGTCAAACCCCACAGATTGTACAACAGCAAGAGTGAACTCTAATGTAAAGTGTGGGCTGTGAGTGGTAATGTTGAGTCAGTGCAGTTCATCGATCATCGTAAAAGTACCACTCGGGTGCAGGGTGTCAACAGTGAGGGAGGCTCTGTGTGTACAGGGACACGGGCTTTGAGGGGACTTTCTGTACTCTCCACTCAATTTTGCCCTGAACCTAAACCTGCTCTAATAACGAAGGCTTACTAATTAAAGAAAAAGAAAAAGTTTTCTACTGAACCTGCTATTAGCAGATATGAACACATTAATGCTATTTTCAAAACACAGTCACCTTGAAAATGAACATAAAGATCCAGTATCAGAATATGATTATTCACCCAACTGAATGAAGCATATGAAACTCCATAAACAAAGCAAATCATGTTTGGAATACTTACACAAGAAAGTAACTGATAAATGTGAATGAACATCTCGCTGTATCATGGTGTAGAGATGTAGTGCCAAGTGAATCAAAATGGAATCATCCCTACACTTAAAGGACAACTTTTATTCTAATTTTAAATCAGAAAGCATTATGCTGATTTTATTGAAAATCTATACTGAAACATTAATCACACAAAAAGATTATAATTGCCATGGTTATTGCCATAGTAATGTATGTACAAACACCTGTGAAATACTCACCAAAAGGCAAAAAAGTAACCAGCATTGCAATTTTTAATGGATGATACAACTGAAACCATTACCAAGGCGCGTCACCATATTACTTGCTTTTAATATTTTAAGCAACACCCAAAATTAAGTCAGGCCTATAACTGTTGTGCAGAAAAGATTTCACACAGCAGGCCTGACTGCTATCCTTTGAAAGTCCTACTTGGACGGCTGGCCCTTGGCTGGTGTCTGGAAACCTGCCTATGGGGAGGGTTCCCGCCATTCCCTAACTAAGTGTGGCTCACGGTGCCTGAACTGCTTGTACAAACAAGGTGGTTCGTGCTGAACACTCGCTTTCCTTCTGGGAATCAGGAATGTTGGTACTTGCTAGGGGGACGCTGCCTATGTGACTGGCGTGCCATGAAAGCATTAGGCACTGAGTCTCATGAGATTGTGGTACCACTAGACAGCATTTCACGGGTGGTGCCAGAATTTCACAGTGGAGGAATTAAGCACATCCTGCTAACTGCACAGGACATGAGTCTTGGAAACTTGCACCTGGTTCCCTCCAGACTCTGTCACATACACCTTTTCTCTCTGCTGATTTTGCTTTCACTGTAATAAATCACAGGTGTGAGCACTACTACAGGATGAGGCCTGTAAAGTGCTCTAGTGAATAACCAAACCTAACTGTGGTGTTAAGAACCTCTAATAAATTGCATTATATGAATTTTTCATTCTTTGGGTGGATGTTTTCTGCATGATTAAGGTCAGAAGGAGATTTTGCAGATTACCTGTCGATAAATTTGTTTTCCTTGATTCTTCTTTTGCAGATTCCTGTAGAGCTGGACATATTTGAATAAAGGCGTAAAGGGGATAAACGAAATGATGTCAGAAAATACTGTAAAACAAGCAACCGTCCTATTTTAATCAGAATAGAAAATAGAACATCCTAATGGCAACATCTTGAATCAGTTCCTAGAGAGAAAATGGAGAGATCTCATTGTCAATTTTCTGCAACTAGGCAGAAAACTGTTTTTATAATAGTTATGAATCGGTCAAGTCACTGGGATAATTACAGAAAAACATATAACTATCACTTGCAGTATAATAATGTGCACTGATTATAGAGTTCCTTTGGTTTCTAAGCTTCTTTATTTCTTATAAAACTAAAAACACAGCTCTCGTATGAAAAGGCAGTGGTTAACTGAATAAGTGAAAAATGAAACAAAAAGTGATATCCAACATGGAGGATGAGTTACCCATGGATATACCAGAAAACTCAACGTTCAGAGAAAAAAAGTGTCTTCCTTGTTGACCTGCTGCTCTTCTCTCTCCATCTGATAATGTCCTAGTCACTCTTCTCATGTCCCATTGAAATGCTAGTGCACAATCTGGAAACCTAGGAATGATCTGAGTTTCTCACTCCCCACTAACTTTTTACATGCAATCATCACTAATCCGTATTAACCATAACACTCTCCAGGCTCTACTTTCTTTTGCCACAGCCACTGCCCTAGTCAAACAGGGGCTCTGAGCAGATGGCTTTCGCTGGGGGAAAAAAATGAAACACCACCGCCTGTTATTGTTACTTCCTAAATGAACAGGATTTCTTTTCAGCAAAACAAATGAGAAAGACATAAGCCAGCAAAGACCAACACATTAAATTGAATAAATTAACCTTCCTAACTTTTTTTTTCATTCATAATGGATGGGTGAAAACATCACAGTGGACTGATACTAGTCCAAGGAAGTAAAAGCTTCCTTTGTCTGCCAGTTATTTTTAGGCGCTTTTCTTCAATCTATCCTCTATGCGAGGGGCCAGCAAACTCCAACCTGCCATCAGCTTCTGTAAATAAAGCTTTACTGTAGCACAGTCTTGCCAATTCACGTGGCCCACGACTGCTTTCACACCATAATGGCAGATTTGAGTAGGAATGACGGAGACCACATGGCCTCAAATCAGGCCCTTTACAGAATAAGCTTGCTGGTCCCCGCTTTATACCACAACCAGAGTGTCCGAATGCCATCTCATGTTGTTCCTCGTCTGCTCAAAACTCTCCCATGATCCCTGCAGTAACCACTGCTGAGTCCATGCCCACTTGCCATTTCTTCGTCTTCATTCTCCCTGGAGAACCACAACTCTGTGTGGATATTTCCTGTGCCAATACACAAAGAACATGGCCTCTCTCCAGCTCCACAAAGAAAAATGATTATACTGAGCTAATCAGTGACTGCTTTACCACTAACTGGTGTGGGAACCAGCCTGTGCCGTACCCCAGCCTGTAAATGTTAAGGGATCCACGGGCAGCCTCTCAGTTTTCTTCCTATTTAAAAGAATCACATAGCTGAACATCACTGATTATCAGGGAAACGCAAATCAAAACCACAGTGCAGCACCACCTCATAACTGTCAGGTGGCTATCATCAACATGGCCCCATATGACAAATGTCGGCAAGGAAGTGGAGGAAAGGGAAAACAGAGCCGACACTGTTTTGGGATTTGTAAATTGTTATATTCACTGTGGGAAACAGTATGGAGATTCCTCAAAAAATTAAAACTAGAACTGCCATGAGACCCTGTAATTCTACTTCTGGGTATTTGTCCAAAGAAAACCAAAGCACTAATTTGAAAAGATATCTGCACCTCTGTGTTCGCTGCAGCAGTCTATATAATAGCCAGGATACGGAAGCAACATAGGTGACCTTAGAGATGAATGGATGAAAAGGATTTGATATGTGTGTCTGTGGGGTGTGTGTGGACAGTAATACTATAACTGATATTAGAATAATTAGCTCATCCATAATATAACTGATATAATAATAACTCATCCACAAAAGATGAAATCTTGCCCTTTTAACAATATGGAAGTTCTTAGAGGTATTATGTGAAGTGAAAGAAGACAGAGAAAGACAAATACCTTCTCATCTCATTTATATGTGGAACCTAAAAAAGCAGAACAAACAAACCAGAAACAGACCCATAGCTACTATGAAGCAACTTGATTGTTCCCAGGTGAGAGGGAGTTGAAGCGATGAATGAAAAAGAAAGTGAAAGAGAAGTACAAACTGCCAGTGATGAAACATCTAAGCCACAGGGAGGTAGTTAACAGCACAGGGAAAATATCAATAATATTGCAGTCACTTTGAAGGGTGATAGATGCTTACAGACATATTGTGGTGATCACCTCGCAAGGTATATCAATGTCAAATCACTATGTTGTACACCTGAACTGGTATAATGTTGTATGCCAACTATATACTAATAAAACATAAAAAGACAATAGAAACACCTACAGAAACGCAGTCCTTCAGACTTTGGATATGGTAATGTGAGAATATGACGCTTGGAGCCGTTGCTAATTAACCAGCAGGCAAATGAGACTTAAACAAAACAATGACGACCTCACAACTGAAACAGGGACAACATCAGGGATCCTGATGGCATCACAGACCCACCAAAACCATCCTGGTTCCTCCTGTTGCAACCACTGCTAATTAGGTCACCTATTACCTGCAGCTAAAACATTCTAACTGATATATTTCCCAAGGCCTGCAGGATAAGAGCTACTCCTTTCTCTAGAACTAAAGACTTTCCTAAGCTTGCCTTACCTAGGTATTCAGCACCTTCTCAACCATTCCCACAGCACGCTTTTTATAGCATCAAAACTGAACTGCTCGTAAATCCTGCAGAGTTCACTATGTATCGTAGCCTATGTCTGCAGTTCCTTCTGCCAAACCTGTACTCTTGGTTATTGGTTCCCCTGCCCAACATGGTCCTTCTGCCTCTTTATCTGGACAACTCTCACTCACGCTGCCTACTTCCCTTAAATCCTACCCAGATTTTTATAACCGAAATCGTCATCATGGACATCAAGTGTCTGGCCCACGAGGTCTGAACAATTAGGTTGACGAACTCATCCTAGAAAAAGTGCTGCATACCTCACTGCTGAAGATCACTATGGTCACCTTTGAAGTACACCCCTTGGGAAGCTCTGCACCAACGCTAGCACCTAGTCTACTCTGTGAAGCAATTTTGGAACTCTTTACCTAGAATGGCCATCAGAGCTGTTGTCGTATTACCCTTGATGTCCTGAATGTCATCAAAATGTGTTCCTCTTAGTATTTCCTTTATCTTCGGGTAAAGAAGGAAGTCATTGGGGGCCAGATCAGGTGAGTAGGGTGGTTGTGTCAATACAGTTATTTGTTTACTGGCTAAAACCTCTCTCACAGATGGTGCCATGTGAGCTGATGCGTTGCCATCATGCAACAGCCATGAATAGAGGGCCAAATGTTGAGGTTGTTTTCTTCTAACATTTACTGGGTTTGCTCTGCTTCTCACAGGCAGCCAATGATGTTGACTCACAATTCGATGAATTTTTGCAATGCTTTCCTCAGTTCTGGTCGTTACTGGCCACCGTGACGTCTCTTCATCAGTGACACAATCTTTCCCCTCAGAGAAATGTTTAATCCATTTGTACATGGCCGTTTTCTTCATGACATTATCTCCATGAACCTGGACTAACATACTATCCCTGATTTCACTTCCACTCTTGCCAAGTGTAGCACGAAATTTAATGTTTGGTCATAGCTCTAATTCAAGCTCAGACAGCCTCGCAATGCACACAAAAACATGCAACAACAATAATGAGTGCCACTCAGCGAGACACTGCCACACATCTACACGAACGCAACTATGAGACACCGGTATACCAAGGTTATGAAACCTTACTGAGCTGTTTGTACAGTGCTGCCAATGTAAGTGCACGGTGGCAAGTTCTCGAACTTAAATGTCAGATCTCATACTACACACCCAATGAAAAACAGTAATGATAATGATGAGCTCTCAGTGGGCCCTGGCACCTAGTAAGCACTGTGTAAAGTACAGTAAATAATAGAAATGACAATGATAAGAACAAGCTCTTGGAGGGTAGGGACGTGGTTTTAAAACGCTTGTCTTCTGCAACATCAAAATGACACTTAGTACCTAAAAGACACCTGAAGGTTACATAGCAAACTGCTGCAGAGGCAAATAAATAAGTGAATGAAAACATTGCCCTTGAAAATTCTGTTTGAAGAAACTAAGAAATAAACCAGGGACAGCTCTAAAGTATTAGGGGCACAATAAGGACAAATTCCGTTTCATCTGTGTGTTTCCTATAACTTGCAAAACCACCGACACAAGCGCTTTGATAGAGGTCCACTAAGTTAAAGGGGTCCTCGGACATTTCAGATTGCACAATGCACAAGGTGCCACATCCAGTGAGTAAATAGCGTTTTTGTCATTGTGAAACTTTTCTGTACTTTTATTATAATTGTTAGAGTCCTAAGTTAGGCTATGGGAACATTTATTATGATTATCTTTTGACTAATGGCTACGGAGCATCTTGTTCTAGAGAAATTACACTGTCATGGCAACTATCCAACTAACAGAAGAAAACATCTTCTTCTAATGAGGTCAACACGTCTCACTCTGTTTTGACTTATGAGGAAAAAAGGTGATAATAGTGAGACCTTGGTGGCATATCCACATGGAAAATAACCATGCTTCTCAACAAGGCACAGCTTTACTGACTTGTAATAGGAGATACCTTTCAAAAACAGTCTCACTGCCCTTCCTTCACACTGGCTAAGTTTTGCAGTTCTTATTGTTTGCCATTTGTTTATGGGACTAGGAAGGTATTGTGGAGCTCCCAGTGTGAGTTACATTACGGTGAGACAAACCACTATGTAGTAACAAGAATTCATTCACTACATGTAATCCATTTGCTGGAAAATTTAAACAAATTTTCATGTTTACAACAAGTCCAACTTGTTGCAAGGTGATGATACAAGAAACATACAACATAGTAACTTAAAAATCGTTTTTCTTATTGACAAAAATATCATATGGAATTGTAGAGGTCATGACTAGATCAATGAGTTTCTTTTCACACAATACTCTCTCAGATTTTAAATTACCTACAATTAACTTTTATAATAATTCTGAATGCTAGACTATTAAGAAAAACATTAACTAAGAAAGAAAAAATATACATGCAATATACACATTTTTTAACAGCTCTTTCAATAGCAAAACTTTCTTAGTCTTACTGTATGTCTGGTAGGACCACAAAGAATACTTCACCATTAGGAGTCTTACCTCGACTGTTCTTGTCAGAAGATTTTTTGCATGTTTCTCTTTTAAAATCAGAAATTAGTTTGGCGTTGCTATGTATAAAAGAGGTGATAATATTACTGTCTTAATACTGACACGAAAACATTTATCAAAACATGGATTTCTCAGAGTATTTCAGGTAATGTCTGAGTTAATATAAAACTTGAATTATCCCATACGCTTCACTTTTGTAAGTTCTAAAGGCAAACAAATAAATAAAAACTCATAGACATAGACAACAGTTCAGTGGTTATGAGAGTAAGGGGAAGAGAGGATAGTAGAAAAGGGTAAAGGGGGTCAAATACATGGTGACAGAAGGAGAACTGACTCTGGGTGGTCAAAACACAATGTGATGTATAGAAAATATATTAAAGAATTGTACATTTGAAACCTATGTAATTTTGCTAATCATTGTGACCCCTACAAATTTAAGTTAAAAAAAAACAAAAAAAAACATGGTAAGTTGTACAAAATTTTTCTTAAGCATGTGATTAAAGAAGACAAAAAAGCAAGGTGAACCAGTCATGTTGAGGGCAGTATAGCTCAGTCAGTTAGTTAGAGTTAGCAGGGGCAAGTGTCGTGAACTCAGAAATCCTAGTTCCATAGTCCACAAGATCCATTTTCGGAGACGTCACTGCTGTTTGGCTCAGAGTTCTCTCTACAAACCAAGCATCTCACTGCCTTATTGTACAGGTTGTCAGAGGATCAAACAGATAATACAGCAAAATGGTAAGCCAATGGAATAAGTTTTTTTGAGCTTTAGATTTGACATTATTTTGCAATTCCAAATAAACCTAATGTGTGCTTTTCATACGTTCTAGCTAATATTCAAATGTTGCAGTTTACAGAAAATGTTTTCAATTTTGGTTATTAGCTACTCTTTCTTTGTGGTTTGTAATTCAGTACATCTCAGCTATTATATAATTTGTAATTAAATGCATTTAGAAATATTTTCCCTCAATAAGTCAGATAACATAATTGCCCCCTATTATCGTAGCTAATCACACCAGTGGCAGAAAACTTATAGAAGCCTAGATCTGGCTTGGACTACTTCTGTCTCATGTTTACCTCCTGAAACTCTGAACTATCAGAACTTTCCAACCTTCCTAGGCATCCGCAGTTGACTTGGAAGATATAACACATGCACACTCATGAGGCATGGAAGGGGTGCAGCTATTCTAACACCAAGTAACCTCCTTTAGATCCAGAGCTTTCTGTGTACTGGCTTCCATGTCAGGCACAACTTTAAATATTCTGAAACCTGAGGCAGAGTCAAGTCACTTGAGAGATTTTCATTATTTTGGAAAACAGATCACTGAGCCTCATCTCAACTAAGGAATCGCAGGCAAGTTAGTGCCTACTACTCTGGGAAAGGCGTTATGGGACCTTCCAGGACCTAAGGAAAGATACTCCATGGGACAGCAAGTGGCCTTGGGGTACAGATCTGGTAACAAAGGAGAAAGGAAAGTCTGATCTTTTCCTGCAGCATTACTGGCACCTCTCTGACAGCTCAGAACGTTGCAACTAACATGTGCTAGCAGAGGACACAACAAGACACTCAAAAGGGTAAGTCATCACGAGGTCTGGGCTGAGATGTGGGCCCCGCATAGGTTTTCAGTGTTGGGGAAGGGTGTGTGTGGCTAAAGCTAGAAGTCCAAGCTCCCGCGACAGGGTGCTGGTGCTCTGGAATAGGGGCTGAGAATGTAAGCAAGCCCATGTGTGTCGAGTAAAAAATATCATCACTTGGAATTCCAAGTGTGGGAAACCATGAACACCGAGGACTCGGGATCAGCAAGGGCACCTGGGAGCACAGGTAGTCATGACCACAGGACCCGTTTCTATAGCAACCGTGCAGCAACACAATCAATGGAAGCCAATGAATGACCAGAATGACCTTCCTTCCCTCTCCATCTGACTTGTGAAAGAGGATGGTCCCCCTTGGCCTTAGGGAACACTTTGGCTTCTTGAAAAATTCAAGGGGGGAGCACAGCCGATAGCCTCCATAAAGTAGAGAATTTCCTGCTAAACTGTACATTTTACACCCCCAAATAACTAGTTGGAAAAGTCAGAGAAGAAACATTATTGGTACCTGACACACAGGGGTTATGCTTGGGATGAAATGGAGAACGTTGGGATCCCTAAAGATAAAGGTCTTCAAAGTTGTGTGATAAGGAATCTGTCCCTTTGCTACGTCTTACACGTCTGACCGGTTGTTTGGTTTCTGGCTGAGGATGTCTACTAACTCACTGCCATTCCCCCACTGCCTGAGCCCAGTTATGAAGTCTCACCTGTTACCTAAGAAGTAACAGTTAAAGTGTTTTGAAGCTCAGTTTGGTGATAACTAGCATTTCAATGTAAACACTTACGCCTCAAAACCTCTAATAATCCCATGGTCTTCTGCAGTCCATCCAATGCAATCTCGAGCAAAGACATCAACACCTGCCTGAAGCAGAAGCACGACTGTATTTGAGGATGCATACTTTACAGCAAGTATGAGGGCCGTTCTGAAATAACAGAGAGATCACTTCACCCTTAGGAACTTTAAGTTATGTAAACAGCACCAGTGATAGTCTTTACTGAGTTCAATATATTGCTTGTCTGTATAGAATCGACCATTTACACGCTTAAGAGTTCATCTTTTAAATTATGTCCAAGGCTACAATCAAGGAACAAAAGAACATACAAACAAAAAAGCCTCTTGCCCCACTTAGGTACTACCTAGAAGTTGCTAATTTAAAGTTCTTTAATAGACAAGTAACTCTGCTGAGGTCACTTATCTGAAGGAGGTGAAGATTTCAATCAAGAATTCCTGTTTCTTCCTAGTCTTATATATGGTGCATCCAAAGTCAGCCAGAAGTCACGTAAGTTAAAGCTACTTGGCAGGCTCAAAACAATAATATTAGTAATAATTCTAGTAATTTTGTCATCGTTCAGTTAATGGTGCTCATAGCATGTGCCGGGCACTGAATCACATGCCAGGTCATGACCCACGACCATCCTTGAAGGAGATATTATTTCCCTCGTTTCCACATCGGGAAACATGTGTGGTGATGACAGTAACGTTCCTATGGTCACACACGTGACACGTAGGAAAGCTGAGCATTGAACCCAGTCCTGAATGAACTGAAAGCCCATCTCTTTTCTTATCACCCATCCATGGCTTGTCTTCATTAAAGAAAAAGTTTATTCGGTTAAATACCAATTAAAAATAGAAAACAAACAACATCAAAATAGACTAGAAATGAAGAAGGATAAAAACTGAGGACTGTCTGGTAGTAGTAATTCACAGTCGCTTAGGGAAAACCCTACAACATCACCATTCCTTGAAGAAAACAATGTAAAGCAGAGTCATCCGAACAACAAATCAACTCCTATTTACATTTAATGTGTATCTTTTAATGAAAACTGAATACACAGTAGAGGTTAAAAAAAATGTCAGAGAGACTAAATCTAATATTGCATCAGAAACTAAGTTAGAGTCCATACTATACAAAACTAGTAACATTACTGTGAAAACCCTTTAGCTAACATAATATCACGTGACCAAAAACTACAATGACAAATGACATCAGTCGATATCATAAATGAATATGAATCCTGCAGGATATGCTTCTTCTGTTCACCAGTCAGAATAATTGCTTTTCTTCCTAAATGATGACGTGCTGATATTGATAACTTTGTAATTATAGAATAATTGTCTTCTTATTAATTTAATCTTTGTGACTTGAGTGACTGTTACCACTCTAAAACAATACTGTTTTTTTTAAAAAAGAACAAACAACTGTACCTTTTCCACTTATCAACTGCATGGATGTTTGCATGTCTCTCGAGTAAAAATTCCACCATTTTCTGGCTGTTCTTATGCACAGCAACTAAAAGTGGTGTAAAATCAAACTGTAAAACAGAGAAAACAATTTATAGTTTAAAAAACTACATAGTTCTAAATTGAATTTGAAAACTCATAAAAGATCCTCTAAACTTGAACATACACTAGAGAAAGTAAATACAAAGTAGCCCTCTGTGCTGTCATCTGCGGCTCTTCCCTTTAAAATACCCTCCTCCTTCCTCTCCAACAGATGAACTTCACCTCACTCTCCAGAGCTCCCTTCAAACACTGACAGTCCTGGTTCCAAGAATCTGTGCTCCTATCACAGTCTCTATCACACTAGACTGCAGTTATTTTATCGTTCCCCGTCTGAACCCGGAGCTTTCTGAGGGCAGGGGCTATTCTTCACCCCTGTATCTCCAAGCTCGAAAACATAGACACAAATGCTTTAAGTCGTTTTATTGAATTGATAACCTAAATAACTATTTCTGGGGTAGTGTTTGTTACATTGTATTCCAAAGAATATGTACTTTACCAGAAATCATTTACTGTGCCCCAGTAGGAAGATTCCAGAAAGATCACCTGTGTTTGAGAAGTATTATAAAACTGTGCTCTATATGCCCATTACTAAAGAAGTGTTTCAGGCTGCTTAATCCCGATCTGACAATACTTTTCTGTGGCAAACGTTAACGTCTGAAACATCATAGAATATTAGGGATACAATTTGGAGAGTTTTCCAACAGAGGTGAAGGTTTTCTGCAGCTTATACAAACTTGCTTGCTTCTCTTCTATCAGTGTTCTCAGTATCCCAAATGTCAACTTCAGGCTCTCCCGCTCCAAAAGGGTCACTAAGGAAATGGATTCTAAATTAAAAAGAGTTAGGCTTCAAATGATCTTTGATTGCTTATCACTAAATGGTCCATGGGTTTTCTCCAATTGTGAGACAATAAGTTTTTATCTTAGCTGTTGATAAACTCAATATGAAATTGCATTTCAGTTACAATGATAATCTTGGGACCCCAATGCCTACCTACTTTTTGAAAAAATCTGTTTTTATTTTGGTTCTAGTTTAATTTCTATTTAAAATTATTGTATAACTCACGCAAAATATAAATCAGAAATAAAATATCATGGCTTCTCAGTTAACGTTTTAATACTGATCTACATGGATTATTTTTAGCATAACGAAAGCGACTAAACCACTTGCATGTTTAAGGAACTATGTTGAGGAGGAAGGTGGAATACTGTCTGGAATATGCGTAACATCTACAATTATACCCATAAGACTTAAAGACATTTCAATGGGTATGATTATTTATAGGACGTATAATGAAAAAGACGGTCTTTTTAATTTATTTTTATTTTTTTAAAGAAAAACAACTTAGGAATTCCAGCTTGAAAAACTCACTATCATTCTAAGGAGATTAATATAAAATACATATAATAAACCAATATAGAATGTCTTGAAAATCTTGAAATGTTTATCAAAATATTCTGTAAAAGAGGAATCGCACACTCCAGTGCTTCCGGAGGCAAAGAAGGTGACCCAAATAAGTGAAGAACCCCGGTGGGGACAGCAGCACACTAGAGAACACATGTCTCATAAAGAGGCACAGCCTCGCCACAGGACACCCAACTGTAGTCGGGAGTCAAGGGGACCAGGCTGGATTCTTTAAGAGAAGCTTGACATCCTTATTTCTTCATGAGTCTCCAAAACTTTCCATGTTGACTCAACATACGTAGGGAAAGTAAATATCTAGGAGCCACAATTAGTCTATAGCCATTTGGCATTTCATATTTGCTGTTTCCAAATGCTTGTGTCTAATGCGAATATTTGCACGTAAAATCTTTCCGGTTTTTAGTATCATATGCTTCATTAAAAAATGGGGCCCCAACATGCAATACAAGTGTCACTGAGAAGTGTCATACCCACTTCAAGAATTTTTCCAACTCTTATTCAAAGCACTATCTATTTTTATTTACTTTTTATAGATTGTTAATCCAATGGATAATTACACTATAGGACTCCTGACACTACATTAGTAACACTTCCCATCTGTATTAGTACTAACTTCATGGGATTTGATCTTTAAACCTACCATCGTGATTATGCCACGGTTGTATGAATGTCACAGACATACTGAGAGAGTTTATCACACACTTTGGATCATTGCAGCATCATTTACGGTGGCCAAGGAATGGAAACAACCGAACTGTCCTTCAACAGATGATTGGATAAAGAAGATGTAGTATGTATACACAATGGAATATTACTCTACCATGGAAAAATGAAATGCTGCCATTTGGGGCAACACAGATCAGATAGATCATGAGATTATTATGCTATGTGACATAAATGAGACAAAAAAAAGTCGGGACCATATGATTTCACTCATATGTGAGATATGAAACTGAAAGCAACAGATGAACAAGACAAAGAACCAAAACTCATAGACACAGACAACAGTTTCGTGGTTACCAGAGGGTGAGGTGGGACAGTGGATAGTAGAGGAGGGTTCGGGGGGGGGGGTGTCAAATATATGGTGAAGGCAGGAGAACTGACTCTGGGTGGTGAACACATAATATGACATATAGATGACGCATTATAAAAATGTACACTTGAAACCTATTTAAATACAATAACCATTGTCATCCCAACAAATTTAATTAAAAAACAAAGAAAACTGGAGATTTACAGAACAACAGGCAAAAAAGTAGGTTCACAATTTCCTATTACTGCAGGAAAACCCTGCTTGCAGTAAGCATTTGTTGATCTCACAACCTGAGCACAAACAAACATGCAAAATTCTTAAAGGGCCCGATTCAACGCATCAGGGGACCACCCATCAGCAAATTTCTCAAGAATCCCTGAGCACCAGTGAATGACTGATGGCTGAAAGGGAAAACGTGTTCTTCTTTAAGCCAGTAGATACTGCCATTGATATTTCCTTCCACTTCTCGAGCCCAGAGGTACAGACAGTTCAAAAGTCAGGCGAAGAGTGTTGGGAAGGAGAGAGCCGAAGGAAAATCACCTCTCATACGCCACCTCTTCCAGAGATTTCTTAAGTATTTGAGATCTGCGATTTGATATGCTGCACTAGTAGTTCTTAACCAAGAGTTGTATCAGAATCTCAGGGAAGTCTTTCTAAATGACACATGTCCAGGCCTTATTAGCTTTACTCAGTCAAAACCTTCAGGGAAGAGCCTAGCTTGTAAGTGGCTGTAAATGTTTTGAAAGTTCCTAGGGTGGGTGTGGTTCGCCAGCACAAGTCTAGCCGAGAACTCGTCCAGTAGACGATCACTTCGGTCTCTTCTCTCGCCTATGTCGCCAATTTCCTCTGACATTGAGGATTAGGCCAAATAAAAGTGGAAGAGGCATGTCACTTATGAAAACCACACTTAATTTCCTGGGTAGGAGTGGCAACGGGATTAATAAACTCAAAATGCAACTTGATTTCCTTATTGCTAAACTCCTTACTTCTCATGGGACGTCTAGACTTCACAGCAGAGTTTAGACTCTTACCGAGGAGGCTCTTCCTGCCAGAACAGGATGATACGTCACTTAATTATCTGTCCTTCCCTCGTTTCCCACTTAATTGCCACCTGTTCACTGCAATCTGGTGGATTCGGAGCCTTCCTCGTTGTGGTCTCAGGGAAGTTTACAACTCACTGACTCTCTCCCCCAAAGTAAGGATTGTTATCCCCCAACACTTAAGAGGACCTTGACTGAGCATATAAACTGAAGGAAAACTAAAATAAAAAACAACAACCTCATTTTAATAATTAAATTAATTGGGGTGACATTGGTTAGTAAAATTATGTTGGTTGCAAGTGTCATTTCTATAATACATCATCTGTGTATTGTATTGTGTGTTCACTATCAGAGTCAGTTCTCCTTCCATCACCATATATTTGACCCCCTTTTCTCTCTTCTTCCGACCCCTCCCCCCTTTACCCTCCGGTAAATATTGTACAGTTGTCTATGTCCATGAGTTTTTGAAAAACCTCTTCTTGTTATTTCCGCTCAAAAGTCAAATTTCCAAATTGCCCTGCATATTTCGGATTGTTATTTCCTTTCCATTTCCTTTTTCCCTCTTAGGCTTTGGCCAATGAGAGCTAAATCGCTTTATATAAATCACTTGTTTATAAATAGCAACTTGTCAACAGCAGGAAGATTTCTATGACATTGTAAAATGCCTTTGCTTGTTGGAGTTTTAAGGTAATGCCGATTTCAAAGACAAATTTTGCTTTCCTGCATTGTTTTGCCTTAATTGGAAAACAACTCGAACGTGAAAAAAACACTTAAAAAAGGAAGTGTTGCCTGTAACCAGTTGTGTTTTCACAACTAATTTGTCGTAAGTGCATAAAGGAGAGCTGCACCCTCTACTGCTACTTTAGAGGTATCATCATGTAAAGTGAAATTTCAGAAAATTAAGTTCCAACTGTTTGCATTCAGGGAACGCTTGAGCTTCCAAAGATGTAAAATTGACTCTTCCTGTGTCAACCAAGGGCGTTCCTGCCGGGTGGCAGTGGCCAGACGTGATGTATGTCCAGGAACAAAAAGGGGTGAACGCGTCCCCATCACCTGCTCCCTCTGTACACCTACAACTCGCCCAGCGTCTCCACGAGGCTGAGCAGGAGCCCCACTCCGAGGTGGAGACCCCAAGGGGGCCGTGGCTGGCAGAGTGGCTACGAGCACAGGCGCATGCCCTTGCTGGATGTCCAGACGTGACTGGCCCTCTTGCCCCAATCTTCAGAACCCCCGAGGCCTGGGCTGCTCAGGGCCTGTGTCCTGCTGCTTCCCCTCCCCACCTGCACACCCCCAGCTCCCCAGCGGGACCCAGGTTCCACTCCTCCACCCACCCACCCCCAGGAGCACCCATCTCCTAGGCCCTGCCCTGCAGCAGCCACCCCCACATACTTCCCTTCCCCCAGGCCTTCAGTCCTTGGTGGGCTCTGAGCCTGGCACCCACTCCTATGCAGTAACAGGACTGTTACAGGACAGAGCTGGGCCCTTTCTGTGGGCACCCCATTTCCCCTGCCTGACTTGGCTTTGGACTTGATTCTATGGCGACAGGGCCCGATGTACAGCATGCAGTATATATCGACTAGAAATAAAATGCTTGTGGCTGAAACACATGTATTACAAGTATTGTGTAAATACAGTCTGTGGATCTATACCTCATTGGTTGCTTCCATATCTGCCTGGTATTGCAGCAGCTGTTCAGCTATCGCAATGTTGTGCCCCATGGCCGCGTAGTGGAGAGCCGTGTTGCTACGGAAGTCCTTCATATTTGGGTCCGCTCCATGTTTTAGTAGGATTGTTGCACACTGCTCTTCCTGGCACTCCACGGCCTGTCAGGATTACGTCATTAAATAAACGGTAAATTTGGGGAATTCAAAGTAAGCATTCCACAAGTTTCCACCATTTGTTATAGTTAATTAAGATACATTCATTCTTATTCTAAATACTGAAATCAAATCCATCTCCTGTTGACAGAGCAGGCTACCACATACCTTCATTAGAGCCGTCCTGTTTTTGTTGTCACCGAAATTCATCTGGCATTTTTTCTCTGCTAGAAGAGTCACCACTTCCGGATGGCCAAAGGCGCAGGCCAAATGGAGAGCAGTCCTGTAAGGGTGAGAGGACATTTAGGACATTACAGGGCACTGTCTCAAACATGCAGTTCTGCACGCAATTGTAAACATGACGCACTACTCCAATGCCTTCAAACCCAACATGGAGTTTTCTTCTGCACAAAGGACAATATTCACGAGCTCTTGTTACTCGCCACACTAATGAAAGAGCAGCCTGTGTGACTACAGAGAGCATGACGTGGGGAATCAGCTCAACTCGGGTTTGCTCCTAATTGAACTACCACTTATTAGCTGTCCCTTAGCCTTTGTGTGCCTCCATTTCCTCATCAACAAAAGGGGCATAAAAACAGTAGTTAACATCACAGGACACTGTTGTTGGCTTAAATGGGAATCTATGCAAAGTGTTTACTTAGCTTCCTAGCACAAAACACACAGCTCAATAACTGTTTGGTAATATTATCAGAACTATTACCATCACTACTACTTTACAAGACAACATTTCAATTAAGTAAAATGATATCATTCTACCCACTTTGCAGCCATATTTTAAGGAGTAAGAAAGAACACTGCACTGCACTGGTTCTAAGATGCTTCTTTTTTCATATTTTAACACCTCTCACCCTGGAAGGTAATGTATAGTTCAGAACGCCTTGAAAGTATAGTTGGCAGCATTTAAATAATTTCTTACTGGTACTTACGAGAACGGGCATCCTACCTCCCGTGGTGCCCGACGTGAAGTGAAATAATGGAAACACACCAGACCTTCCGCAGTTCTCGTCATAAGTTGGCATCTAAGTAAATGTTCATTCTTAAGAACCTCATGGGGAAAGAGGACTAAAATCACAAAGTAATTCTTGTTTTGATTTTCAAGAAACTTGAAGCCAAAGGAGACTCAGGATTCAAGTGACTAGGGATGGCTCATTTCATTGACTGTTTAGATTCATAGATTATATGAAAACCGGATGATTTCCAATGATCAATATTCATATTTAATACTATTGTACACTAGCTAAACAGCAAGTTTAGTCACTGTTCACAATGTCCTAACTGTAGAAATCCTTTTGTTTGAAATGAGGGAGGAAAAGCTTCAATTGAGATTAGGTACTAATACTTCCATTTACAATTTTTTATTTTGCTCCTTCTAGGCAAGATAAAGTTTTTAAGGATGAAAAGGGCCTGAGAGACAGATTCTGAGAGTCCTGAGTAGACTGTGTCTGCTGCGTCACAGTTATTCAGGGTATATTTGATGAATGAATGGATTGGAAGAATGGATAACTAGAGCTGGAGAGTTCAATATTTTTCAACACAATTTTTATAGTAAAGCGGTACTTCTGCAATAGTAATGATCACTTATATGTGCTATTGTTGATTTCCATAAAGACAGAACCAAAATGATTAATCAAAAATTATTTAATATTATAGGTAATGAAGCTCTATGTAATAAAAAAAAACACACGTAAGTGTATTTACAAATATACATATATGAACTTCTACAGGCACAGATAAAAAGACTGCCTTTACTTCTGAAGAGGCTAAAAGTTGCCAGAGAATACCAATCGTTAAAAAAATAAAAATAAAATGTAGAAAACAGAAATTGTTTTAATCTATTTTAGTTGTTTACAAGATTCTTATTTCTGGGAATAATGAAATATTACCTGGGATTACTTTATTAATAATAAACTGTTACTAGAATTTCTGTATATGTTCAGTGTAGACATCAGATTTTTTAAAAAGGAAAATGTCACAGTACAAATACTCAGATATCAAGTTTGCACATATTTTTGGCTAAAATAACATCACAGTCTGTGTGTGTGTATAATCAAAGGAATGCTTTTCTCCTTTTCCGATCTACCAAAGTACATCTTTGCACGTACACATGTACGTATTTTCCATACCACCTTCAACTGTCTCAGGTAATTCCATCCTACGGATGCACTGCAATTTATTTACGAAATCCGTTGATGTGAGTTCTTCACAATACATTGATATTGTAAGCAGTGCTGAGAAAAACAAATTGTATGTGATTTATCTAATTATTTCATAAAGATATTTTAGTACTTGGAATTGATGGGTAAAGGGAATATACATTTTTAAATGTGGTACTTATCACCAAACTGCCTGTTTGAAAAGTCAGAAGCAACTTAAATTTGAAGCAGCAGTACAAATACCACAGCTCCTCATCTTCTCAACCTTTGAGGATGGAAAAGAAGTTTTCATTTTTCTTTCAACTTTAATTCCTTTATTTTACCTGGGACACTAAATATTGGTCACTGAAAGATACACAGAAAGAACTTGGTCCAATTCAAAATTCGAGTGCTTTTTTTGGTTGTTTTCAGAGACTTCGCTATAAAACAAAGATACACTTTTTCTCTGATATACGTATGCCGTACATGATTTGGAAGTACATTTTCTTTTACTTTATTATTTTCTGATATACAGAGACTTTTGATTTCTTATATTGCTCAACCAACCTTCTGAACTCTTGCTTTTGAAGTCTTTGCCAACATAAAAAGTCTATAAATAGGCATTTCTGTTTTCTTCTGGTACTTTCCCCATTTCATATATTTATAATTTTTAATCTATAGTACATCTGGAACTTATTTTTGTGATATGAAAATCTAACGAATTTCCCCCAAATAATTAACAGGTATTTCTCCATCATTCACGAGGAATTCATCTTTTCTACTAACGTGAAATGTCACCACTACCCAGCTCTAGCATCCGACATATATTAGGGTGTTTGGGCATTTTCTGCTATATTCCAATCATTTATCTCTCTTTTCAGCTCTTAGTAAGGAAATTGTGGCAATAGAGCACCTGTTGACACCTAGAAGGGCAAATCTTTGTCTACTATACAAAATGATCCTTAATTTTATCACTCCAATCAAAGAGACTACATGTGCAGCCCAAAACTTTTAAAACCCTGCTAGTTTAGTCGGCTTATGTAAAACATAACTAGAGGCAGAGCACACACGGTGAGAAAACAAGTGTTCCTAGACTGACCACAGCATCTGCCACTGGAAGCTTCCCTTCTAAGGCCCCTCAATAGACACCACACATACCTGGGTGTGCACTGATGTAAAACGGACACTGGGTTTTAGCTGAACTTTTAGCCCACAAGTTGCTCTATTATGGGAATTCGTTTTCTCATTATGCACTTTTCTATAGTATTTAACAATATCGTCTAAAACTGTGCACATCAAAACTAAAATGCTGTATATACTTCTTTTCATCTCTATTATTGATATTTAGTTAAATTTCTTTAAAATTGTCAGTAAAGTGCTTTATAAGGGGAATTATGAGTGACGGGTCCTTGAGATTTTGTTCCTGGTGCTCACAAAGTCGGCCTGGGCACTGGCCCCCAGGTAAGGTCCCACCCGCGAGGGAACCCAGCACAGCCCTGGGTGACAGGAGGGCTGAGCTCCACCTGGATGAGCCGGGCGGGTGAGCCCCTCTCCCAGGTCCCCCCAGCCTCCTCCAGGCCCGCCCGTGGCCACTGGCCTCGCAGTCCTTCTCACCTCTTCTTCCTGTCTCTGTCATTCAATGTCTCTGGATGGAGCGAGAGAAGCCTCTGCACTTCTGATACGTCGCCCCTGTAGGCAGCTTTGTGGATTTCTTGGAGGTCTCTGCCTCGGATGCGGCACCTGGACTCCAAGGAGATGCCATCTCCAGTCTCAGGCTGCCGGCCAACATCACCGCTCTGTGGTCTCTTTCTGAAAACCGAGCGGGACCTGACCTTCGGAGGCCCGAAGCCAAAAAGCTTCTTCATGGCCAAGCCTAAGGGCTTCAGAACCTCCTCGGCACTTCTCACGCTTTTTTTCTCCCGAGCCCAACCAACAGCAGACTCTAGAGCAACCAACTCCCTGTCGCCACAATATCCCAGCAGCGAGGTAGGCAGTTTGGAATCTCTCAGCCCAGAATGGCTGTAACCAAGCAACGGTGCACGGGTCAGAGGCTGACGTCATTGTGCATGCGCACAGAAGCCCGGTGGCCAAGGTCAGGGGCACCCAGAGCTCACGTGCAAGGCCCAGGCGTCGCAAGTTTCAGAGATTGCTCGTGGGCAGCGCTGAGTTCCATTCAGTCCTTGGTGGGCGTTGGCCCAGTCTTTTGCTGGGTCGTATGAGCAAAACGTAATAGAAAAATTCATTTCCTGAATTAAGAAAGCAGACATGTAACAGGCAGAGAACTTGGGGGAAGCAAAAAAACAAACAAACAAAAAAAATTTACCCTAAATCTGAAATCTATTAATTTCGATGTATAAAATAGAAAAGTATTTAAAAGCTTGATTCCCAGAGATAGCTCTTTTGCATTTTGAAATGTTTTATTTTCAACCTCAGTATCTATCACCTTAGATCAAATAAGCTACTTAAAAAATTGGAGTATACTTCGTACTTATCCGCTTTTTGAATAAGGCCTGTGAAACTAGAAATCTCTCTTTTCAGTATATATGTTAAGAGAGAAAGGATATTTGCTCCTTTTGCTTCAGGATTTCACCAATTTCTTCAGTCTTGAATGGCCAGAAAAGATCCACCTTTCCAATCCTTTAGTGGGTACTATAGTCATTTGTCAATTTATGACAACTGGACCAGTATTATAGCCGATCTTTGATTTTCAAACACTTTTTAAAAAACCCACCTTAAATTTGTCACTTAAATCCTTCTATTGTCTTTCCAAAGGCGAGTTTGCATTAGGTTAATGTGTACAATGATTTTGCCAATATTTGAGTATTTAATCATCTTTTTGTCCTTATAAAACTGAGTGGGAAATATAAAAATGAATTTACCAATACCCAGAAGCATAGATGATACAGACATAATACAATTATTAAACTTAGACATGATTAGACATTCTAAGAAACATCCTTACGTCAAGTGAAACAAATTAAAGCAAATATGTAAATCATTAGAAATAAGTCATGGAAGATTATAGCTAAAAATTGAGGATAAACCAGTAATAGCTTTGACAACTTTCTTAGGATGAAACCCTTACATTATAACACGTTAAGGCTACTATTAAGTTTTTGTGCTTTTAAGTTGCATATACATTTGAACCTAAAATGCTATGAACTAGTAATCACTTCTCCTTAATCACTACGTAAGTTTGACAGCTAGTGGAAAAATATCTACTATTTTTCTAATCTACCATTTCAGAAGGAAAGAGTCCAATTTTAGCTGTTGCATTTTGCTGAGTTTTCAGAAATAGATTCCAGCAGAGAAAGACTGTTTCTGATGCTCGGGAGAATATTTTGGCCCTTTGTCACAAGCACTGAGTGCAAGTTTTCGGTAGTGCTTCTATACATCATGTGCCTCCTAAGTAGTGTACATAGCTGTTTCCAAGTGCAGACATTTTTCCATCTTTGAAATTTAGCAAGTTACGATTCTACATGACAAAATATTTCACTCTAGATGAAGAGTATTTTTCAGATTTTATACGTTATGCTTGAATGGAGTATTATTTTCCTTGTACTTCCAATGTGCATTATTATGCAAAAGCTCAACTTACATTTTCTTTCAATCTGGGGCTTTGCTATGCATTCTTTTAGAGGTGTATTTTGATGAACTAAAGTTTGTAAAGTTTTGAAATCCCGTTTTTCTCCTCTTTCTCCTCCTTCTCCATCTTCTCCTCCTCTTCCCCTTCGTTCTCCATTTTTGGTTAGAGCTCTCTGTGTCTTCTCTAAGAAAATTTTGCCTTTTCCAAGATTACAAAAAAATTCATCCCTGTGCTGTTCTCTAAATAGATACCGTGTTTCCCTGAAAATAAGACCTAGCTGGACAATCAGTTGTAATGCGTCATTAGGAGCAAAAATTAATATAAGACCCAGTCTTATGTTACTGTAATGTAAGACAGGGTCTTATATAACATAATGTAATATACTATAATACCCAGTCTTATATCAATTTTTGCTCCAATACATGCAATAGAGCTGGTTGTCCGGCTAGGTCTAATTTTGGGTGAAACACGGTAGTTTTGTTTTTCCATTTGATCCATAAACTTGTGTTTGTCAGGAAGTATGCCAAGAGATTCATTTTCTTTCCATAATAGTTGTCTGGTTTTTCCAGCATCATTAGTAAAAAGACTATCCTTTCCCTAATTAATTTGGATTAACTTGGCACCTCTGTCAAAGAATCAGTTGACAATTTATGTGTGGCTTTTTTCTGATCATTGATCTTATTATCTGTACTAAAGCCAATACCACACTGCCTTGATTATTAAAGCTGTACAGTAATTCTTGAAATTAGGTGGTGTAAGTTGTCCAACATTTTTTTTCTTTTCCAAATTGTTTTTGCTACTCTAGGTCTTTAGATTTAAATATTCATTTTAGAATCACCTGTCAATTTATCCAAAAACAAAAACAACAACAACAACAACAACAACAGAGAGACAGAGAGAGAGAGAGAAAGCCTTCTGGGATCATGACTAGCTTATGGTGAATCTACAGATCAATTTGGAAAATAGATATTTTAGCAATATGGATTCTTCCATCTGTGAACAGAGTCTATGTGTGTATTGATTTATGTCCTTAATTGGTCTCAAGAACATCTTATAGTTTTAGGCATATTTACGTCCAAGTATTGTTTATTTTATGGTGTTTTGAATAATACTAATTTTAGATTCGTTTTCCATGTTATTCTAGTACATAAAACACAATTGATTTTGGTAAACTTACCTTATATAGTGTAACTTGATTACATTCATTTATTAGTTCTTGCAGATTTTAGTAATATATCTATACACCTAGGGAAGTGCACGTAAAAGCCATTTTATTTCTTCTGATATAATCTTTATTTCTTACTTGTCGTATTATATTGGTTTAAAACATCCAGAAAAAACGTGATAAAACATACTAAGTGCAGGATCACTGCCTTGTTCCCAACTCTGTGGGAAACATCAAGTATAATAATTACCTGGAGGCATTTCATAGCGGTTTCTATCAGGTTGTGAAAGATCCTCTCTACTCTGAGTAAGCCGAGATGCTCTATCGTGAATAGATACTGAATTGTGTCATACAATGTTCATCCATCTTTTAAGATTATCATGCCATTTCTTACTTTAATATAAGTCTCTTTATGTTGAATGACTTCTTAACATGACACCAATGTTGCATTCCTAGGCTGACTCACATTTGATCATGTCTTATGATTATTTTCAATATTGCTCTGTTCTGTGACTCTTTTGTCAATATTTGTTCCAGTGATCATGGGAGATATGGGTCTGCACTTCCATTTACTTGTAACATCTTTCTCAAGTTTTCATATCAGGGTTCTGTTGCCTTCAGGAAATGAGCTGGTCAATAATCCTCCTATTTTCTGAAATTTATGACGTATAACTAATATAATTTCTTCATTTTTCCCTTCAATATTTGCAGAATTCACCAGTGAAGTCATGGGGCCTTCGGTTTTTCTGGGAAGGCTTTGTATTTCGAATTCATTTTCTTTAACAAATGTAAGACCATTCAGATGCCGTGTTTCTTACTGGGTCACTTTAGCTATGTCTTATCTTACAAGGAATTTACCCATATTCGTAAGTGGCCATTAATTATTTCCTTAGCATCATTTTAAAGCTCCCAGTGATGTCTCCTGTGCAATTCTTGATATTGATCATGTGTATCACATCCTTTTATGTCTTGCTCAAGGGATTACTGATGACATCATATTTTTCCAAGAACCAAATTTTGGCTTTCTGAATTTTCTTTATGCTTTCTCCATTCACTAATTCATTGATTTCTTCTCTTTATTGCTTCTTGTTTTCTACTTGGACTTTAATTTTCTTTCCATTTTCAAGCTTTTTAATGTGGTAGTTCAAGCCATGGATTTAAACATTTATTCTTTTCTCTGAAAGCCTTTAATGTTATACATTTTGTTTTTGTTTTTTTCTTGTTTTTTTTTTTTTTAATTTTATTTTATTAAATTTATTGGGGTGACAATTGTTAGTAAAATTACATAGATTACAGGTGTACAATTCTGTATTACATCATCTATAAATCCCATTGTGTGTTCATCACCCAGAGTCAGTTCTCCTTCCATCACCATATATTCGATCCCCCTTACCCTCATCTCCCACCCCCCACCCCCTGCCTCTCTTACCCTCTGGCAACCACTAAACTATTGTCTGTGTCTATGAGTTTCTGTTTCTCATTTGTTTGTCTTGTTCATTTGTTGTTTTTGGTTTATATACCACATATCAGTGAAATCACATGGTTCTCTGCTTTTTCTGTCTGACTTGTTTCGCTCAGCATTACTCTCTCAAGATCCATCCATGTTGTCACAAATGTTCCTATATCATCTTTTCTTACTGCAGAATAGTATTCCATTGTGTATATATACCACAACTTCTTTACCCATTCATCTATCGAAGGACATTTCGGTTGTTTCCATGTCTTGGCAACCGTAAACAAAGCTGCAATGAACATTGGAGCATACGTGTCTTTATCTCTAAATGTTTTCAGATTTTTGAAGTAGATACCCAGGAGAGGGATTGCTGGGTCATATGGCAATTCTATTCGTAATTTTTTGAGGAACCTCCACACCACCTCCCATAACGGCTGCACCAGTCTGCATTCCCACCAACAGTGTATGAGGGTTCCTTTTTCTCCACAGCCTCTCCAACACTTGTTACTATTTGTCTTATTGATGATAGCCATTCTGACTGGGGTGAGGTGATATCTCATTGTGGTTTTGATTTGCATTTCTCTGATGATTAGTGATGTTGAGCATTTTTTCATATGTCTATTTGCCATTTGTATGTCCTCTTTGGAGAAATGTCTCTTCAAGTCCTCTGCCCATTTTCCAATTGGGTCTTTTTTTTTTTGTTGTTGTTGAGCTGCATGAGTTCCTTGTATATTCTGGATACTAGCCCCTTATTGGAGGCACTGTTTGCAAAAATCTTCTCCCATTCCGTTGGTGGCCTCTTTATTTTGTCGATGGTTTCTTTTGCTGTGCAGAAGCTTTTAAGTTTCACATAGTCCCATTCGTTTATTTTAGCTTTTACTTCCATTGCCTTTGGAGTCAAGTTCATAAAATGCTCTTTGAACCCAAGGTCCATAAGTTTAGTACCTAAGTTTTCTTCTATGCAGTTTATTGTGTCAGGTCTTATGCTTAAGTCTTTGATCCATTTTGAATTAACTTTGGTACACGGTGACAGACAGCAGTCCAGTTTCATTCTTTTGCACGTGGCTATCCAATTCTCCCAGCACCATTTATTGAAGAGGCTTTCATTGCTCCATTGTATGTTTTTAGCTTCTTTGTCAAAAATTATCTGTCCATATTTATGTGGTTTTATTTCTGGGTTCTCAATTCTATTCTATTGCTCTATGTGTCTGTTTTTCTGCCAATACAATGCTGTTTTGATTATTGTAGCCCTGATTAACAAAACCAGAAACGTAAAAGGGGAAGTTATCACGGACACCACAGAAATACAAAGGATCATCCAAGAATACTATGAAGGACTATATGCCACCAATTCAACAACCTAGAATAAATGGACAAGTTCTTAGAAACATACAGCCTTCCAAGGGTGAACCATGAAGAACTGGAAAATCTAAACAGACCGATCACCAGTAACGAAATGGAATCAGTCATCCAAAACCTTCCCAAAGGCAAAAGTCTGGGACCAGATGGCTTCACTAGTGAATTCTACCAAACCTTCAAAGAGGATCTAATACCAATCTTGCACAAACTCTTCCAAAAAATTGAAGAAGAGACAGTACACCCTAACTCATTCTATGAGGCCAACATTACCCTGATACCAAAACCTGGTAAGGACAGCACAAAAAAAGAAAACTACAGACCAATATCTCTGATGAATACCGATGCAAAAATCCTAAATAAAATACTAGCAAATCGAATACAACAATGCATTAAAAAGATTATTCATCACGACCAATTGGGGTTCATCCCCGGGGCACAAGGATGGTTCAACACATGCAAATCCATCAATGTGATACATCACATTAACAAAATAAAGGACAAAAATCATATGATCATATCAATTGATGCAGAAAAAGCATTTGACAAGATACAACATCCATTTATGATGATTAAAACACTTAATAAAATGAGTATAGAAGGAAAATAACTTAACATAATAAAGGCATTATATGACAAGCCCTCGGCTAATCTCATAATTAATGGAGAAAAACTGAAGCCCTTTGCTCTACGTTCAGGAACACGACAGGGATGTCCCCTATCACTCTGCTTTTCAACGTAGTGTTGGAAGTCCTTGCCAGAGCAATCAGGCAAGAGAAAGAAATAAAAGGCTTCCAAATTGGGAATGAAGAAGTTAAATTATCACTCTTTGCAGATGACATGATGCTATATATAGAAAACCCTAAAGACTCCACCAAAAAGCTATTAGAATCAATCAACGAATACAGTCAAGTTGCCGGCTATAAAATCAACACACAAAAGTCCATTGCCTTCCTATATACTAACAATGAAATCTCAGAAAAAGAAATACAAAAAACAATTCCTTTTGCAATTGCAGCAAAAAGAATAAAATACCTAGGAATAAACTTAACCAAGGATGTGAAAGACCTATATGCTGAAAACTATAAGACATTTTTGAAAGAAACTGAAGAAGACACAAAGAAATGGAAAGACATTCCGTGCTCATGGATTGGAAGAATCAACATAGTTAAAATGGCCATATTACCCAAAGCAATATACAGATTCCATGCAATCCCCATCAAAATCCCAATGGCATATTTTAAAGAAATAGAACAAAAAATCATCAGATTTGTTTGGAACCACAAAAGACCCCGAATAGCCAAAGCAATCTTAAGGAAAAAGAACAAAAATGGAGGTATCACACTTCCTGACTTTGGCCTGTACTACAGGGCTACAATAATCAAAACAGCATGGTATTGGCAGAAAAACAGACACATACACCAATGGAATAGAATTGAGAACCCAGAAATAAAACCACATAAATATGGACAGATAATTTTTGACAAAGAAGCAAAAAACATACAATGGATAAAATGTGGTCTCTTCAATAAATGGTGCTGGCAGAGTTGGAAAGCCACATGCAAAAGAATGAAACTGGACTGCTATCTGTCACCATGTACCAAAATTAATTCAAAATGGATCAAAGACTTAAGCATAAGACCTAACACAATAAACTCCATAGAAGAAAACATAGGTACTAAACTTATGGACCTTGGGTTCAAAGAGCATTGTATGTATTTGACTCCAAAGGCATTGGAAGTGAAAGCTAAAATAAATGAATGGGACTATATGAAACTTAAAAGCTTCTGCACAGCAGAAGAAACCATCAACAAAATAAAGAGTCAACCAACTGAATGGGAGAAGATTTTTGCAAACAGTGCCTCCGATAAGGGGCTAATATCCAAAATATACAAGGAACTCATGAAACTCAACAACAAAAAAACAAACAACCCAGTTGAAAAATGGGCAGAGGAACTGAAGAGACATTTCTCCAAAGAGGACATACAATGGCAAACAGACATATGAAAAAATGCTCAACATCACTAATCATCAGAGAAATGCAAATCAAAACCACAATGAGATATCACATCACCCCAGTCAGAATGGCTATCATCAACAAGACAAATAGTAACAAGTGTTGGAGAGGCTGTGGAGAAAAAGGAACCCTCATATACTGTTGGTGGGAATGCAGACTGGTGCAGCCGTTATGGAAGGCAGTGTGGAGGTTTCACAGAAAATTACGAATAGAATTACCATATGACCCAGCAATCCCTCTCCTGGGTCTCTACCCCCAAAATCTGAAAACATTTATACATAAAGACACGTGTGTTCCAATGTTCATTGCAGCTTTGTTTACGGTGGCCAAGACATGGAAACAACCAAAATGCCCTCCGATAGATGAATGGATAAAGAAGTTGTGGTATATGTACGCAATGGAATTCTATTTGGTGGTAAGAAAAGATGATATAGGAACATTTGTGACAACATGGATGGACCTTGAGAGTATAATGCTAAGCGAAATAAGTCAGACAGAAAAAGCAGAGAACCATGTGATCTCACTGCTATGTGGTATATAAACCAAAAACAACAAAAGAACAAGACAAACAAATGAGAAACAAAAATCCATAGACACAGACAATAGTTTAGTGGTTACCAGAGGGTAAGGGGGGTGAGGGTTGGGAGATGAGGGTAAGGGGGATCAAATACATGGTGATGGAAGGAGAACTGACTCTGGCTGGTGAACACACAATGGGATTTATAGATGATGTATTACAGAATTATACACCTGAAATCTATGTAATTTCACCAATGATTTTCACCCCAATAAATTTAAAAAATGTATATACTTTTTATAAATATATTGGAGACACTATGTTAAGGGGCTCTGTTGCTGTTTAAAAGAAAGCAACCACATAATAACGGTTACCTGTAGTGTATGCTATATTTAGTATATGGCCAATCAAGGGTAGTGTCATGTATATGAATGACACTGACACATTTGTTTTATAAAGCTTGTCTCCGGAGCTCTCACTGAAAAGAGAAGCTAGGACAGGAAGGCTATATTTCCAAGAAACAGAACAGCTAATATAATAGGCTATGATTCATGCAATTAATGAATCTGGTACTATCATTCTATGGATATGAGATCTTTCTATTAGTACATATCATAGAAAATATATGCAAGTTTTTACACTCATAATTATGGATAATGTAAATTAAGGGCTCTTTTTTTCTCTCTCTTTCTTTGCCTTTTTTACCTATATACACTTCAGACTGTATTTGTATGAAAATGTCTTAGTAAGTTTTGTTAAATAGTTATATTTTCATTATATAAGACCTCTTACATTTTGCATCTTTCTGATATTTACCTAATATTTAAAAATGTAGTGTCCTGGAATGAAATAAATAAAAAATGATAAAATGTGTCATGTAGACAACTACTCTCTCTCTAGACATGGCCATAAATTCTTTCCAGTAGAAGAAATTTTTTTTTAAGACAACTGTGTAAAGGTGGTCCATACTTATACCATATTATAAAAGTTATTCTGGCTAGAAAAACAAAGAAGACAGAGAAGCTTCAGGTTAAGCAATTTTCTTTCAAAGTTCTTAGGGATAAAAGGAAGGAACAATAGAAAGGAGGGAGAGAGAGAGGAGGGATTAAAGCAAGAGGAGAGAGAGAAAGGAGAAGAAAGAGTATAAGTGGAGTGAGTGGATAATGAAAGAGAAGGAAGAAGGAAGGAAAGAGGGAAAACAGAGGGAAAGAGGAGACAGAAAATAGAGAGGGAGGCAGAAGAGAGAGAGAATGATCTCAATCCATTCCTAACCCTCCCCTTCACAGTACATTCCGTGGCTAACTTTGAGAAACATTTCTTACGCTACAGTGGCCTCACCTTACATATTATAATTAGAAAGTGTTGGACTCTTAAGTGCCATTACAATATTATTTGGTTAGTATCAATTACTTTCCCTGAAAATTACAGTTTAGCTCCTATGACAGACACCTAAGATATGTTAGAGTTGGGGGAAAACAAATCACATGTCAAGGACTAACTGAAATCGATTACAGTGGAGGACCGAGGCAAGATAGGTGTGAAACCTGTATCTAGATGTGAAGAATAGGAACCCTTTCCTATAAAAATGTCTGACAGCTTGAGATCCGATCCAGCTTTCTTACAATTACTTAATGTGCCACAAATACACCAAACGGAGAGGAAAAAATGTGAAATGAACTTAATGGTTAAAAGTAGCTTCAGGGACAATCTCTATCTCAGAATTCCACAAGAAGCAACTCTACTCTTCTGAATACAGTAAACCAAGGAAAAACAGTTGGTATTACCATAAAATTATTAGAAATCTGTCACGCAAGGCGGACTGCGGGGTCTCTGCTCCTGCTCCCCACATAAAAACGCAGGACATGGTGAGGCCAAAAAGAAACACCCACGGAGCCATAGGTAGCGGAGTCATACTGCTATATACTCCCTGGCAGCTGGCTGGGAGAAACAGGATGCAGGAGCCACACTGTTTGCAACCCTCACTGCGCCCCTTGCAGGCTCAGCCACCATCTTCTTGCTAGCCCCCATTTTCTGCTAGCAAAGCTACGGCAGTTATATCAGTGGCCAATAGATCAGCGGTTACAGCTGACGGCCAACTAGCCACAGCTGATGGCCATCCAATCACAGTTGATGGCCATTTACTACCTGAGCCAGCACCTTTCCACGTGAGGCCGAGAGCCTGGAAACGGCACTCCTGGATTTGTCCCCACACTCCACCTGTACAGGGTCTCGCCTCACAATCTACGTGACAAGCGTCTTCTACAAGGGGCCCTGTGCGAGGAGCCTGGAGATGAATGTAATATCTTGGACACAGCCAGGGTTTATCAGGGCACCACCAGTCCCCCATGCACAGCCAGGGCTCGCAGGGCACTGCCACTCTCTCTGGGTACAGCCAGATTTCCTGGGCTCAGCCAGGGCTCTCTGGGCACAGCCAGACTTCCTGGGCTCAGCCAGGGCTCTCAGGGCACTGCCACTCTCTCTGGGTACAGCCAGACTTCCTGGGCTCAGCCAGGGCTCTCAGGGCACTGCCACTCTCTCTGGGCACAGCCAGATTTCCTGGGCTCAGCCAGGGCTCTCAGGGCACTGCCACTCTCTCTGGGTACAGCCAGACTTCCTGGGCTCAGCCAGGGCTCTCAGGGCACTGCCACTCTCTCTGGGCACAGCCAGACTTCCTGGGCTCAGCCAGGGCTCTCAGGGCACTGCCACTCTCTCTGGGCACAGCCAGACTTTCTGGGCTCAGCCAGGACTCTCAGGGCACTGCCACTCTCTCTGGGCCTCTCGGTACCGTGGTGGAACAACAGCGGCTCAAAGTCAAGGTGCTTACATATTCTCGATGGTGGCCGGTCAAGACACAAAAGCAAATATCCTCCAGTTCCACTACATGGTGGTATGTTCCCAAGCAAACAGTCAAGTGGTCCATTAAATTAGGGATGGAAGGCAATTCCCCATAGTCCGTAGTTATTTGCCAGGGCTGTCCTGGGGGTGAGGAACAACCTTGACCTCACCCTCATCTCCCACAGAGGACTCAGCAAGCCTTTCCTCCTGGGACAAGTCCTGCATCCGGGCTGCCTCAGTAAGCACTTCCCGGCCCACAGGGCCGCAACAAACTTTGCTTTCTCCAGCCTATTCTGGTTGGGGAACCGTCCACGTCTTCCCACCCCTCCACCGGGGTCCAGCTCTCCGGCAGCTACTCCTCCTGGTCTTTCTGAGACTGAGTGTTCATATGCACAATCTGCTCCATCGCCCTTCAGAGAGCTTTGACTGGCACCATACCCTGCTTGCTGCGCCATTTGTCATGCGGGAGACCCTGCTCCCTGCGCCATTTATCGTGCAGGGTGTCATGCAGAGTGGCCTGCGGGAGATGCTGTCAACTACGCCTTGTGCCCTGAGAGCCCTGGGTGAGTCCAGGAAGTCTGGCTATGCCCAGAAGTACTGGTGGTGCCCTGAGAAACCCTGGCTGTGCCCAGGGAAACTAGTTGTACCCTTAGAAGCCCAGGCAGTCTGGCTGTGTCCAGAAGCACTGGTGGTGCCCTGAGAAACCCTGGCTGTGCCCAGAGAGCCTGGCTGTGTCCAGGATATTGCATTCACCTCCAGGTTCCTCGCACAGGGCCCCTCGCAGAAGACGCTTGTCACGTAGATTGTGAGGGCAAGAGCCTGTAGGTGTGGAGTGTGGGGGCAGAGCCCCAGAAAGTAGTTTCCAGGCTCTCGGCATCACATAGACAGGTGCTGGCTCAGGTCGTAAATGGCCATCAACTGTGACTGGATGGCCATCAGCTGTGGCTAGTTGGCCGTCAGCTGTAACCAGTGAGCCATTGGCCACTAATATAACTGCTGTGGCTACGCTAGCAGGAAATGGAGGCTAGCAAGAAGATGGCGGCTGAGCTAGCAAGAGCGGATTGCAGAGAGGCAGTTGCCGTCGGAGAGAATATAGTGATATGACTCCCCTACCTATCGCTCCGTAGGTGTTCCTTTTGGGCCTGGCCACATCCTGCGTTCTTATGTGGGGAGCGGGAGCAGAGATCCTGCCAGATGCCCCGCACAACACATGGCGTAGGCAGCAGAATCTCCTGCAGGCCACTCTGCATGACACCCCGCATGACAAATGGCGCAGCAAGCGGGGTATGGTGCCGGCCAAAGCTCTCTGAAGGGCGATGGAGCAGTTTGTGCATATGTACACCCAGTCTCAGAAAGACCAGGAGGAGTAGCTGCCGGAGAGCTGGACCCCGGTGGAGGGGTGGGAAGACGTGGACGGTTCCCCAACCAGCATAGGCCGGAGAAAGCAAAGTTCATTGCAGCCCTGGTGGCCGGGAAGTTCCTGCTCAGGCAGCCCGGATGCGGGACTTGTCCCAGGAGGAAAGGCTTGCTGAGTCCTCCGTGGGAGATGTGGGTGAGGTCAAGTTCGTCCCTCAACCCCAGGACAGCCCTGGCGAATGACAATGGACTATGGAGAATTGCCTTCCATCCCTAATTTAATGGACCGCTTGACTGTTTGCTTGGGAACATACCACCATATAGCGGAACTTGGGGATGTTTGCTTTTGTGTCTTGACAGGCCGCCATCAAGAATATGTAAGTGCCTTGACTGTGAGCCGCTGTTGTTCCACCAAGGTACCGAGAGACCCAGAGAGAGTGGCAGTGCCCTGAGAAACTCTAGCTGTGTCTGGGAAAACTAGTGGTACCCAAAGAAGCCCAGGAAGTCTGGCTCTGCCCAGAAGCACTGGTGGTGCCCTTTGAAACCCTGGCCAGCACGGTACCCTGAGAGGCCCAGTGAGAGTGGCAGTGCCCTGAGAGCCCTGGCTGAGTCCAGGAAGTCTGGCTATGCCCAGAAGTACTCATGGTGCCCTGACAAACCCTGTCTGTGCCTGGGTAAGCTAATTATACCCTATGAAGCCAAGAAGTCTGGCTGTGCCCAGAAGCACTGGTGGTGCCCTGAGAAATCCTGGCTGTGCCCAGATAGCCTGGCTATGTCCAGGATATTGCATTCACCTCCAGGTTCCTCGCACAGAGCCCCTCACAGAAGACGCTTGTCACGTAGATTGTGAGGGCAAGAGCCTGTAGGTGTGGAGTGTGGGGGCAGAGCCCCAGAAAGTAGTTTCAAGGCTCTCGGCATCACATAGACAGGTGCTAGCTCAGGTCGTAAATGGCCATCAACTGTGATTGGATGGCCATCCGCTGTGGCTAGTTGGCCGTCAGCTGTAACCAGTGAGCCATTGGCCACTAATATAACTGCTGTGGCTACGCTAGCAGGAAATGGAGGCTAGCAAGAAGATGGCGGCTGAGCTAACAAGAGCGGATTGCAGAGAGGCGGTTGCCATCGGAGAGAATATAGTGATATGACTCCCCTACCTATCGCTCCGTAGGTGTTCCTTTTGGGCCTGGCCACATCCTGCGTTCTTATGTGGGGAGCAAGAGCAGAGATCCCGCCGGATGCCCCGCACGACAGTTTTACTCTTTGTTTTTCGTTCATGAATCAGGAGCAAAGTAATATTCAGAGACGGGGCTTTTTTAGGGCCAGGCCATTGGGGTTCATGCCCTGCCAAGTTTGCAATGGCCTATTTGTGCCGGGTGATCATGGAGACTTTTACTTTCTTTCTGAATCCCATGACCCCTGCAAACACTTTCCCTCTTAGGCAGCGTATTTTGACCTTGGTGACCACTGTAATTCCTGGCCACACTGACCCCGGGGAAGTGGTGGTTGTTACGTAGCCAGAGGCTGTGACACGTGCTGGTCTGTCCTGCTGGTGTTTGCTCAGGGTGCTTGGATGGCTACAGTTTTATTTTGAACTGCACTCCTGTTTCACAAGCTTCACAGTGTCTGCAGTCAGTGTGCCATCGGGCCCTAAGTAACAAGTGCAGCTGGGCGTGGACTCACTTATAAGGACAAGAGCATCTTGGTGGGATAATTATTTGCCGCTTTTAGAATCTGAATTTTCAAACAGGTGTGCTGGTCAGACATTTAGTGCAGTAAATTCCATTTGTGGAGTTAACAATTAGAGTGTGTAAGTTAGCTTTAAACTGGGTGTACAGGTTGTTCACTTTTGGTGGTGTTTTGAAGCCAAATAACAAGCAAAGGGGGAAATCTATGGACAGGCCAACCCATGGATCCACATTGTTTATACACAGACTTTTAAGAGTCATTCCCCACTTTGTAGTTTCAAGTTGGCTCTGGATTTATTTAGATACACGCTGGTCTCGTTTGTAGACATCTGAAACCTACAGTTTGGCTTTGACCATAGAAGGGTAGTAGAATATTATTAACAACAAACAGAAAGATGGGCACTTTATTACAAAAATAAACCAAAAACAAAACATAGCACATTCTTGCTTTGAGGGAAGAAATCATTTCAGTGAAGCTGCAAGGGCCCGATGCCCCCAAAAGCAATTCACAAATCCTGCACCGGGAGCCTCATTCTCAAGGAATCAGCTCTTCTCTGGAGGACACATTAAAAGTGTGCTTCAACCTTGCTATAAGAATAGGTGCAATAGAATAATAACAGAATAAAGAAATTCAGGTTGATTTAGCTGGAGGAAGTGAAAGGTTTCCTCATGATAATGGTTGAAATTTGGAGGGTCAGACTCAATAGATGTGAGGGGGAATTGAACTCCATAGGTCAGGGGAGTGAGATGTGGGTGGTCTACCTGCTCTCACAGAGGGTTTCAGGAAAGGGGCGGTGCTCTCATTGTTACTAGATCAGAAAGGTGACTGGACCCCACCAGTTTAGACGGAGGAAAGGCAGGATGCCAGCTGACTAGAGTGGTCCCTGAGAGGGTGTGTCTAAAAGCTGCAGAAAGACTCCCTAGGAAGACCAAGGAGGACCCTCCAATCAAATATTGGGACAGCAGTATGAATTGGTTACAGAATATCAGGGCAGGTTTGAGAGGGGAAGTTGAATCACATCAGTGTAAAAACTCAAAAACAAATTAGTGAGGGGCTGTTAAGGTGACCACGTATTGTATGCTGTACCCTGGGAAAACATGCCCAAGAAATCATGGTTAGGAGTCGTGGTAAGGCACAGAAAGGATGAGCTATATTGGAGGGAGGGTAGAAGGAAAGACCATATACTATCGACTGATTTTGTAATAGTCGTTGGTCTGATGGAAGGATCTCTTCTGGGAAGGATTATGTATCCCAGGAAAGTTGAATGTGGACAAGATTTGTTTAAACATCAGATGCCTTTGGCAGAAACCAAAGTTCCTGTTTTCACATATCTCACTATGGAAAATGGCATAAAACAAAATCTAGAGGAATATAAGTGTTAGGAAAACATCTAGGGCCAAAAAAGGGGAAAGAAAAAGTACTCAGAACCGGCAAAAAGCATAGCTCACTTGGTAAAGAAGGAAAGAACTCTGTGAGGTAGGGTAGTGAGCTAAGTCTTCCTGAAACTACTGGTAAACTAAAACAATAAAGGCATATAGCTTAAAGGACATAGCTGATAGAAGTGATACACAGAGCCAGTAACGTCCTACCTAAACCAGAGGAAAATACCTCTCTTGAGTAGTCATGACACAGACGGCCACTAGGGGCGCAGTTCATTTGAAGCAACTTGTTTCCGAACTTGCGGTGGTTCTCTCATTGAAACAATAATGGGGACAAAGTGGGCAGCAGAACGTTCCCTGGGAAGCAGCTTTCCCAGATCCAAGCAATTCCATAGTGAGTGGCAGCAACCACAGTTGCTCAGGACCAAAATCACTGCTCCATGGGAGAGAGTGGAATCACGAGGTGGAGCCCACAGGCCACGCAGCATCAGAAGGCCAGAAAGAGGACACTCAATGCGCTAGTCAGAACTGACAGACTGAAAATGCTGAATGGAAAGAACTTCTCAGGACCTGATACCTGGAACTACTTCCACTGAAAATTCTAAGGAAAAAAAGGCAGGACTACCTTAAGTGACAACCTTGGGAAAGAGATGAGTGAATCTTAGCCTCTACCACATCCTGGTTCCATATATATAGAAAATCCCATAGTGTCTAATTTAACCTCTTATGGAAGGTTTCTTCTAATTACTTTTTAGAAATTGGGATATAACATAACATACGCTGTTCAAAGGAGTGCAAATCTGTACTTTTAGTATATTGATTACGCTGTAACACCATCACCAGTATCTAATTCCAGAATATTTCCATCACATCAAAAGGCAACCCTGTACCTGTTAGTAGTCAGTCCCAATCCTCCCCTACCTGCCCTCCTGGGAACCACTAATCAAATTTTTGTGCCTATGTATTTGCCTCTTCCAGACATGTCACATACATGGAACCGTGCAGTGTGTGGCTTTTTAGACGGGCTGATTTCACTTAACATCGTGTTTTCAATTTTCATCCATATTGTAATGTGTAGCATTATAGATTCCTTAGTAAAGCTGAATGATATTCCATTGTGTGCATATACAGTATTTGTCTATCCATTTGTCAGTTGATGGGCGTGGATTGTTTCCATTTGGGGCTATTACGCAGAATGATGCTATGAGCATTGCTGTGTGATCCTAAATGGTTTTCAGGGTCGTGATCACAGACCCCAGACAAGCATCATGGGTTGACCAGTATACTAGCAAAGTTGAAACTAACTCTTTTTAGATACCTCTCCGTCTAGTACGGCCTTTGACTACACAAAGTACTGGGGTTGGGAAAATAATTGTGTTTGGGATAACTGTATTAGGAGTCGGGGATTGCTTTATTTTCTAAAATGTGTAAGTGTGGAAAACAATTGTCGTGTAATTGTTTTGAATCAAAACTTGCTCGACTCCTTAAAAGTGAGGCTCCTGAGCTGCTTAGCAGTGAACACACACACTTGCGATGCCCTGAACTGCACCCACTCCTGGCTGCAGCTGCCAAAGGGATGCAGACATGGACAGTTCATCTGATTGGAACTGGCACGATGAGAAGTCCGGGAGAATGGAGTTAGGCTCTAAATGGAGATTTGGGACTTGAATTTCTTTGGATTCCTAATGCACAAGGACAGCAGGGCCTTTTACATTATCGCTCCAGTGGACTTTCACTGAAAGAGTCAGGATTTTAATGTTTTAAGATTTTAATCTTTTAATTATATCACTAGGAAGTAATGGGAGGGGTCATACTTAATTTTGGAGTATCACTATATGCTGACACGTGAGTAGGGGAATATTTTAATTTAATTTGGAATATTTAATTTTGATGTTGTTATTTAATATCATTGCAGAAACTCTGAGAGGGTATATTGGTCAATATGGCTGGTCAGAAGTTGGGGTAGGAAATAGCTTTAAATTCAGAATGGTTATTGAGATCATTCAATTAATATAATACTATTCTGTTCCATTTCAGAATCTAGAGCAAAATCTAATTCTTTCAATAGAAAGAAAGGTCCTAGAATGTCCTAGAAAGATCGATACCTTAGTACAGAAGTGCAGTTATTTTCTTGTGACAAACATTTTGTTCTTCATTATGGTATATATATATATATATATATATATATATATATATATATATATATATATATATATATATACCATAGTTCTCTGCTAATGATGCCTCATCGGGTAATCTTTTGAGGACATCTAAAGAGACAGAGACACACATTTAGAGTGCATTTTTTAAAAGTGGCACAAGCTAAGGTATCTCTTATTCAAAGGGAAGGGCAAAAGCACAGGAACTGGTGGTCATATTATCACTTATCGTCCATCAAGGAGATGAAAAGATGCTTTTGCTGTAGATTTTTTAAGCAGCTAGATTACACAAATATTAAACTGCGGGGGAAAAAAATTCCTCCATTTTTCTCCCTTAGCTGAATCATTGCTACTGCCATTGCCAGGTGTGTAAAAATGATGATTAGATTTTGGCCGTTTAGAGTTTCGTCCTTGGGCCAAAGTAGAGGCTAAACCTGGGACGTCTCCCACTGTAGGCCTTGAAGTCTTTATCTCCAACATGGGACACAGACGGGAACCCAGGATGTCCTTCCTGCCCCCTGCCTGCAGTAAGTGGGGATTTGCAGAATTCCCCCCATTTGCTGCTGCTGTGCATATGCTCCTCTGCAAAGTGAGTGAGTTTTCCATTCCTGGTGTAGTAACTTAATTTGGTACAAGGTTTGTGGTAGGAGATTGGACTTTTTCTGGTTTCACGTTGGTAGACATGTTCCTCACTCTTTCTGCTTTTCTTTTTTCTTTTTTTGGAGGGTAGTCTGATTCCTTTTATTAATATTCATACAAAACAGGGTCTTAAGCAGGTCACCATTCAAAAATTATATAATTAAGAATTAAACCAAACCAAACTAGAGGCTCCTAAAACCAGACAATAACATTTCAGATACAGAGAACCGGACAGAAATGAAATCTTCAGAGTTTCATCCAACAGACAAATAAATTTTCCATAACCTCACCTGAACCCCCCGCCCCCCCAAACCGCTATCTTCTCAAGGAAGAGCAGGAGGAAATAAGCCTTGCTTGCCTTCCTCTAATCGACAGGGGCTGGACAGTTCACTTTTCTGAGGAAACCCCCAATTCTGGTGCTTGCTTTGGAATGGAGTTCCTTCTGTCTCCTCAGGCCAAGCCCCGGTTATCACTGCCCTGGGGCATTGGGGGTGAGGGGACAACAGCATAAGCTAAAACCAGTGACAGCTAAAGGTCACCCTGTGTCACCCCGTCCTAGACCCACTGGAACTACAAGTGCTCCCCCTTCCCCACTAGAGAGGGAGCACATCTCATCTCCCTTCTCACCCTGGGGGAGAAGCTTCACCACGCAGCTTTTTCTACTTTTTCAATTCACAAACTCATTTTCAAGAGATTTCAAAAGAGGTTACAAGAATCTGTACTTACATGGCCATTTTATCCTGTAGTATCTAGTTTTACAAATATTTCAGCCGCTTCTTTAAAAAACTGTCTGGCATATTGGATTAGTTAATGAATGGCACCCTGTCAGGTACTGAGGAAGAAGAATGGCACACATATTAAATGTGAGCTCTAGATTTTTGAAGTAAGACAAAAATTATATGAAAATAATACTGTCTAAGCCATCCAATTCTGGCAGTTTGGGGAAGCTCACCTAATTTTCTTTTTTCTTTCTTTTTTTTAAAATTTGTTTTATTGGGTAATATTGGGGAACAGTGTGCTTCTCCAGGGTCCATCAGCTCCAAGTGATTGTCCTTCAATCTGGTTGTGGAGGGTGCAGCTCAGCTCCAAGTCCAGTGGCTGTTTCATTGCAAGGGGTGCAGCCCACCATCCCATGCGGGAATTGAACCAGCAATCTTGTTGTTGAGAGCTCACTCTCTAACCAACTGAGCCATCCAGCTGCCCCTCCAGAAGCTCAGCGGCAGCTCATTGTCTTCAATCTAGTCGTGGAGAGTGCAACTCACTGGCCCATGTGGGAATCGACCGGCAACTGTGTTGTTCAGAGCTTGCGCTCTAACCAGCTGAGCCATCTGGCCGCCACCACATAATTTTTTTTTTTCTTTTTTCAAAAACGATCACATAAAATGATGCACAATCAGGGCACGGCATTCTACCTGGCATATGGTGAGTGGACAACAAATGTTGGCTTCTATGGTTATTATTCTTTTATTTTGCTCAGCCACATACAATCATTGCACACTATTTTACCCTCTGCTACTGTAATACGTTCTCACTCTCTCATTTTCTCTTCCTTCCCTGACTCTCCTTCATCTTTTTCTTTCTGTCCTTGCTGTGGCCAACTCCACAACCATCGTCCACGTCCTCTCCTACTTTTATTGCCATCCTTTCAATCAATAATTTCCTCAGGCAATTAGTGCCAATGTGTATGTTTATTTTTTATTCCTGTAGAGTAAGGCAGTATTTCCTAACAAATGTAGGTGTATATTATCAAGTTTAAATATAAATCATTAAATCATTATATCAATTTAGACTAAGAGGTCCAATCTGCTAGTATAAATGCCTGTCACCCAAATATCATCGCTTGTGTGGAGATTCCTCTAATCTTCAAGAACTGATCTGCCTGTGATGTAGCCGACTGAGTCTAGAACGTAGAGAAAGGACTGCTTCTGCTTTCTATGGCACCGTTTTGTAATCACAGCAAGGATGCATATGACTCAGCTCTGGCATTTTCCTTCAGTCTCTATAGAATGTGGGCCATTTGGGTGACATCTTGGCTCCTATTGATCTTATTTCTTTGATCAATCCAGAAATTTCCGGTAAGAGGTGTTTGACACCTCCTCCTACAGCACAGTTTTCTGGAAGTGAACCTGCACTTACGTGGACTCAAAAATCAAGTGACATACTGTTTCTGGGGCTCTGGACCATCTCTCAAAGACATTTGCTGTTAATGCCTAAAAAGATGTCTTACAGCTTTTTTCCCATGAAAGTATTCCCTTAGCACCGGAAATTAAGATCTGCCTCTGATTCGAAAATCAAATTATAACCACAGGAACATTTTTTTCAGGAAATTGGAATTTCCTGGCTGGAAGGAGTCTGATGTCAAGGAAGTATCTGCACATGAACAGTATCTAAGGGAGGAACAAGGAGGCTTTGTGTGGTTGTTGTAGAACATGAGGATTGCAGTTATTCAAACTGGGCCATATGTATATATGTGTGTGTATGTATATCAGCCATTGCTGATTTGGCAGTGATTCTTTCATATGCTATATATATATATGAGAGAGAGCGAGAGAGAGAAACTTTTTATTTTTACTTCTCCATAAGCACAAGATTGCCTCAATTTCCCATTTTAAAAAGTTTGTCACATTGCTGTTTTTGAGTTTTTGCATTTATTTTTTTCCTGATTCCAAGCTGTTGGACAAGGTTTGGCTATAAGCTTCCCTCAAATATGCAGTCACGCTACAAAACTAGGGCCACTGCATTAAATAAGAACCCATCAGTGGAGTAGATTTGTGATTTGCATTGCTCATACAAAGGCTCAATGTGGGGGAATGACTCATATGAATACAGTGGATACTGCACTACTGTTGCTCACAAATGTTTAATTACAGACCAAGTTTCAAACGCAGTGCAACATATTGGGAATTTGATTAGCCCTTTCTCATGCAGACTCATCGGATTCCTGTCTTTCTTTCTTTTCTTTTCTTTTTTTTTTTTCTTTTTGGAAGTGGAAAGAGCAACATGACTCCATTATTCACAAACCAGGCAGTAAAAAACACTAAAAACTAAGAATTCATTGGCATGCTTCAGATCTGGCTGTACATGTTTGGCAACAGATGTTGAATGCGTTTCTGAGATCTGACGGCCAAGAATAAGAATGAGAGCATTTTGCATCCAATTGCTCTCCTGCTGGTTTTTCTAGTTATCCTACAAATGGAATTTAGATTTCTCCAATTGGCTACAAAATAGCATTTGGCTAAACATTCATGATCACATTTTCTGTGGTGTTGGTGTTAAAGCAATTCAAATTGTGAAATCCTTTTCTGTCAGTTTTATAGCTCTGAGACTGACCCCAGCCTAGTGAGTTTGGGACAATGCCTGAAAATGACGAGGTGGCATCAGATTAAGCATGTTGGTTATAATTTTTTCCTGCATTAGTTTGCAAGTGTTAAAACGTGTGCCTCAAAGGACTTAAGGCAAAGGTAGAATGCATGTCTCATTCAGCTGAATAATCCACAGGTGGCCTGGCTTCCAGGGCTGCTGGATTCTGGCCCCTCACCTGATGGACTCCTCCCACTACAGCAAGTCTCTACTTCAGTCCTTCCCAGCTTAGACAGGTCTTTTCCTCAAAGGCCAATCCCTCCACTTGTGTTTTGGATCCCATCTTCCTGTTCTTTCTCTAGGTCTTTACAGTATTAACAACTTGGTCTCTATTTTGTAACTTCAGTCTCTACTTCTCACTGAATCCTCACTTTAGCTTTTAAGTATGTTCAAGATTCTCCCATTAAAAGTAAGTGTGCTTGGCGCTCTCATACTGCCCCGGCTACCCTACTATATCCCTCCCCTCCACCTCCAAACTCCTTCAAAACGTATTAGGACTCACAGCATCCACTGCCTCACCTCCCACTTACTGCCTAACCCATTTCCATCTAGCTTCCGCCTATTGTCAACACCTTTCACTGAAGTCACAAGTTACGTCCCTGCAGTAAAATCCAGTGCACACTGTCCAGGCCTCATTCTTCTTGAGGTCTTAGTATCATTCAGGGCAGCGGGTCACTGGCTTCCTTTTGAACCATTCTCTCTTCCCTTGCCTTCTATGACCCAGCCCTCACCTTGTTTCCTCACTTCCTCTCTGGCTGCGTCTCAGTCCCATCTGCAGATGTGTATCCCGCTTCCCAGCCCCTGTATTTACACCTTCCAGCCACTGAGTTTACCCTTTGCGCTGGTTTATCTCACCTATGCCCAAAGTTTAAATTATCACCTATGTGAAGTTGATTCCTAAATAGATGTCTCCGTTTTAGTCCTCTGAGTCCTTCCTGATCTATAGATCCAGTTGGTTTCTTGACATGTGCACTTGGCTGTCTCAGAGATTCCTTCAGCTCAGTAGTTCTTAAACTCGTTCCTCAACCGCCAAACCCAGGCCTATTTCTAGGGACACCACCATTCATCAGGCTCTGCTACCTTACCTCTCACTCAATCCATCACGGAATTCTGGCAATTTCTTACGTCCCGACTCTCTTCTGAATTCTTCGCTTCCCTCAGTTTCCACCCTAGTCTAAGATAGCAATGTCTCTCATGTGGTATATTGCATTAGCCTGAAAAGTGGCTTTGCTGCCTCCAGTGTGGTCTCTACTGGGCAGAATAACCCTTTCAAATGCAAATCTGATCGTGCCATCCCCTAGATAAGACACTTTGGAAATTGCCCTCTACACATAGGAGAAAGACTAAAATTCGAACTGTGAGTGACCCGGGCCTGCGTGATCTGGCTTCCACCTGAGATGCTGGCTTTCCCCAGCACCACCTCCCGCACCTTTCTTTCTATGCTCCCACCTCTTTGGCCTTTTTCAGGCTGAGCCACTCTCTCTTGTCACAGAACCTTCTCCCATGCTATTCTTTCTGTCTGGATCATGCTCCTACCCCTCTACTACTTACCCAGTTGGCTGCTGTCTTCCTACAATAAAAGCTTAAGCTTCACGTCCTCATGGCACCTGTTCTGACTTCTCTTGCTTCTCTCTTTCTTGGCACTGATCATGGTTATAATTTTTCATTTGCTTGTTATGATTGGTGAATGTCTGGCTTTCCTGGTAGACTCAAGTTCCACAAGGTCATGAGTTATGTGTGTTTTTATTAATCTTTATGCCTCTAGTCCCAAGCAGAAAAACACAATAGTAACTGAAGAGATATGTGTAAGAGGAAAGCTTGCTTACATGGCCCTATGATATTTTTCTATCTACAAGGAAACTGTGTGTAATTGCTATTAGATTTGGGATGTCTTGAGAGTCTGGTGAAGTGGCCAGCAGAAAGCTTCATGGCACACATGAGAGGGCATGTAACAGGCTATTGTGTGTGTTCTTTTAGAGGAGGTTGTGCATAAAGAAACTAATTTCCCAGAAGAAATAGATTGTTGCCTTCACTTTATTTCCTCTATAAACAAAGAGTAGCAATGTATGGAAAAAGTTAATTCAGGAGAATTTCAGGTAAGGTCCATAATATGCCGAGAACAGAGAGTATTATAGGATAGTCAAGATTATCTAAGATTGGCTTTGGAGAAATGCAGTGGGTCGTGTTCCCTACACATTGGGAAGCATAGAGAACCAAGTTTCAAGAAATGTTACCAGAAGAAAAAACCTTGTGTTCCTGAGAGTTGGTCCCACCCTTGCTCCTGATGCGGAGCATTTGTTGTGTTCTACTGTCTAGCCCTAACCCATGGGACTTGAGAGAGGTCACACTAGCCATGTCCCAGGAAGAAATTCCATGTGATCCATGCCAGTCCTTGTGATCCAGGTTTTCATGTCAGTTACTGAATCAGACGTGGGCATTTTCACCCAGATAAATGCCAGAGTCTTCTGAGTCCCTTGTTTGTTTTTTAAATTAAAATGTATTGGGATGCCAATGGTTAGTAAAATTACATAGGTTTCAAGTACAATTCTGTACTACAATAGACTCGTATCACATTGTGAGTTCACCACCCCGAGTTGGTTCTCCTTCCATTACCATATATTTGATCCTGTTTACCCTCATCTACCACCTCTCTCCCTCCTTACCCTCTGGTAACCATTGAACTATTTGCGTCTATGAGTTTTTTGTTTCTTTGTTTGTCTTGTTCATTTGTTGCTTTAGTTTTATATCCCACATATCAGTGAAATCAAATGCTTCTCGACTTTTTCTCTGTAATTTATTTTGCTTAGCATAATAATCTCAAGATCCCTCCATGTTGTCACAAATGGCACTATTTCATCTTTTCTCATGGCCCAATAGTATTCCATTGTGTATATATACCACCTCTTCTTTATCCAATCATCTATCGAAGGACACTTTGGTTGTTTCCATGTATTGGCCACCGTAAATAAAGCAGCAATGAACACCAGAGCACTTATACCACTCTTTGTAGAGGCACATGGGATAACAGTCCTTCTCCTCCCCCTCCATACTGTTGTATGTGACTGATCTGGAAAGTGCTACACCAGCTTGTGACAATGAGGAGAACTGGCCTGCAAAAGAGTGACACGCTGGGATGGCTGAGAGGGAAGACAGAGAGCACTGGGGTGGCAGGCTAGCCTTCCTCACTGAGGGGGCGGGTGGGCACGCACAATCTGCTGGACACACATATACAAGTTCATGTTTGTTGGTGTGCACAAGGGAACTTTGTAAAACATTATGTGCTTCAGTTTCCTTCTACTTTTTATTTATATATAAATAAATAATCTCCATCGTGGTATACAGTCTTCTTGCAGCACTGTATTTCAGGAATAAGAGTGACGGTCAATCACTTTCATCAATTTCATTTACAGGTGAAAGAAACGCAGTGGCATAGAAATCACTGAACAATCCCTCAGCCTGTCTAATGGTCTTCTGGGTCTAGAAAAAGGGAATTACTGTTTATCCCATGAGAGTCATTTCAGGATGACGACACCTGTCACACCTGGCTCATTTTGCTTGTCCAATATTCTGGTTCAGAAGGCATTGACTGTATTTTCCTTGGACATTTTCTAGTCTGCTACCCTCAAATGAGGCTTTACCTGTTTTCCTAAACAATTTTACCACCAAAGCACCTATATGATTTGTTTGGCAATCTTGAATCTTGGCCTATGATGTCCAAGCAAGGAAACCCGTCTCTTAATCATATATTAGATTTCCCCGAGTGATTAGCTGTTCTCCTCTGCCTCTGAACTTCAGAACTCCCAGAGATACCAGTAAATCCTTCCCCTGGAAGGCCAGGTTCTATCTAACTTGGTCACACCTGGAGACAAGGAATATGATGGAAGGAAATCACATTTATTGAGCACATACATGTAGCAGGTACTGAATTAGGCCCTTAATTTCTGTTACTTCATTTAATTCTCATAACTTTGTGAAGTATGAATTTTCCACAGTTTATAGAAGGGGCAAGTAATGTACGATTTAGTGATTTGCCCAAGGCCACACAGGTAGAAAATGGTGGACGCAGACTATGAGTACAAACCTCTATAACATCAAAGTTCATACACTTTTACCTAGAGCAGGGCAAGAAATTAATTCCTCTGAATGAGGACCGGATATATCGGCCGTGCTGATGAGGCAAGGGTGACTTCAGTGAGATCAGTGCAGGTGTGAAAGAAACTCCGCGGGGAGGAGCAAAACATTCCTTTCGGAAGCAAGAAACAATACTGGAAAGGTAGGACTGGAAACTTCCACAGCAGTGATGTCTGATAGAACTGTTCGTGAAGATGGAAACGTCCTATGTCGGCCCTGTCCAGTATGGCAGGCTCTCACCACATTAGCTATGGAGCACGTACAGTGTGCTGGGGGTGGGGTTTATGGTGAGATTTTGTCTCAGCCCTTCCTAACCGCTTGGATGCGTTCTCCCTCTTGTTTACCCGATGAGCAGGGGTCGCTGTACCAGTTGTTAGTTTTTTGTTGTTGTTTTTCTCAGAGTAAATTGTTCCATATATAGCTGTAGATTCGGTGTGTATGTCGGGGAGATGAGTTCAGGATCTTCCTATGCGGCCATCTTAAACCAGAACCCAGTTCAGCAATTTCGAAACGTCATTGCCCTGCTTTCTGGCCTCCATAGTGTCTGATGAGCAATATGCTGTGCATCTCATTGCAGATACTTTGTACCGACTTAATTTTTGTTTATTTGTTTCTTGCTTTCCAGATTGTTTGTCCTTGGCTTTGAAGAGTTTGGTGATGTATCTTGGTATGAACCTCTTTGATTTATAATTTTTGGAGTTCATTAAGCTTATGGAATATGTAGATCTGCATCTTTTATCAAAATCGGAAAGTTTTCAGCTATTGTTTCTTTAAAGATTCTTTATGCTTTTTTTTTTCCTGTTTTTTACTTTTATTAGCATTTATTTGAGGCTGAATTTATTCCCGGGCCATAAGGTTTAGTTTCTTCACTTTCTTCTCAGAGATCTTTTCCTTCTGTGCAACCTCCTCTTCTGGTTGAGGAACAATAAAAATCTGCTCTTCCTCAGTTAGGATCATCTCTCTGTTGCAGGGAGAGCTCCTGCAAGGGTTAATACACCCATGAGCTCTGTAAGTTCTGGGCTGCATCTTGGGAGCCCTGTTCACCTGGATGTGTTCAATGACCAGAGAGTCTACATCTAAACCCTTAAGTTCAGCATTACTCTCTGCATTTTTAAGCATGTGCAATAAAAATTCTGCTCTTGTTTTTGGGTTGGACTATGTGTCCAACCCTATTGTTTGGCCTGGGCACACCTCCTAATTCCACCACTATAACAACGGAACAGCACGCATTGCTTTTGTAATGTGACATCCTTTAGATACTTGGTGGCTTTTCAGATATGCATACTCTTGATGACCTGGGCAGTTTCACGAGTGTTCTTAAAATGAACAGGTAGATTCGAACCTCTTGATTTACATGATTTTGTGGGGTTCTCTGAGTCAAGCGAATAGCGAACCATTTTCAGAGGTCTCTTCAGGCTGCTTACGGGAAGAACTCTTTATGTTTTTGTTTTTGTTTTTCTGCCTTCTCTTCTTCTGGGATTCCCACTGTATGTTGGTTTGGTTGAACTCTTGGGCTCTGTTCATTTTCTTCATCCTTTTGCCTTTTTGCTCTTCCAACTGAACAATTTCAGTAGGTCTATTTTCCAGGTTGCAGATTCTTTATTCTGTTTATACAATTCTGCTGTTGAAATCCTGTAGTGAGCTTTTCATTTTAATTATTATACTTCTCATCACTAGGATTTGTATTTGGCTCTTTTTAATAATTTGTGTCTCTTTATTGATATTTTCTATTTGTTCACACATTATTCTTATGACTTCCTTTAACTATGTCAACATATTTGAGATATATGATTGAAAGTCTTTGTCTAGTAATTCCAATCAGTGTGCTTCCTCAGAGACAATGACAGTTAGCTTTAATTTTTGTGTGAATGGGCCAAATTTTTTTCCACGCTTTGTAATTTTTCATTGAAAACTAGACATCCTGAATATTATCATGTAGTCTTTTCAATCAAGGTTTCCTCCCTCCTTAGGGTTTCTGTTGCTTGTAGGTTGTAGCTGCTTGTTCAATGAACTTTATCAACTATATTACATGTCTGTGTTCTTTATCATTTGTGATCTCTTAAGTCTCTGTACCTCTAGCTATTGTTCAGCTAGTGTTTTGACCTAAATTTTCTTGAACATTAGAAACAAAAAAGAAAAAGAAAAAGAAGAGAAAGAGAGAGAGAGAGAGAGAGAGAGAGAGAGAGAGAGAGAGAGAGAGAGAGAGAGATTTAAAAATATTTTAAAAATCCTAACCTTTTCCTGGCTTTGCAAATTCAACCTAGGCTGGGGCACTCCTCAGTGCTTAGCCAGGCCATTTACAAGCCCTCCTTAGCCTTTACGTCCTGCTACACTGAGCCCAGAGTCAGCCAACGGTGAAAACTTAGTTTTCTTGTGTCTTTCCTGAGCAGGCATCCTGCCTTGAGGATGTGTGTGTCTAAATTTCCAGCATCCAGGAGTGCCTTTGAATACCTCAATTTTACAAAGATACTCCCTCTCTAGCTCTTCACCCATGGCTTTCACTGGTCTATTGTGTGCCTCAATCTATAATGTTTTGTCCTTACTGGCTGTGGGTTGTCAGTTTGCCTTACATTGCTTTTGCAGACTGCCTGCCTCTTCACCATGAGTGAGTTCTGAAGTAGTCAAAAGGGGGCAGTGCTTTGTGTCAGTCTTCTAGCTTTCAGACAGGTTAGAACATACAAATAACTCTTTGTGAACAAGGTCTGTTCTGCACCCTCTGAAACACAGCCCAGGGTCCCACATCAGGAATACCGGCCCCCTTCTGGAAGACCACCACCAGCACTGTCCTTCCCAGGCAGTGGGTTGGAACAAAGGCAAATGAAAATGTCACAAAACATTCTATCATTTTTAAGTTGCTTTTTTTCTCTCCCAGATTTAGTGTTCACTTTGTTGATACAAAGCTTGGCTTGTTTTCTAGAGTTCTGTCAGGGTTGATTTTGACACTTTTATGTAATTTTTTAAAGTTGCTGTGGTGAAGCAGGCTCTACGATTAGCGTCTTCTCTATTCTGCCCTGATGGCAACCCAGATACATTTTGCAGTGTGCTGTGAGTTACATCCAGGGCCCCAAACCAACAAATTCCACAACCAAAGTAAATTGCTTTGTTACGATAAATCTGGATTATAATGAAGACTTTCTTAAACTCCAGCATCAGTTTATAAAAGTTTATGATTAAAAAGTACCTAAGATAAATTTTGAAATCTGAAAGATTAATGAAGACAACAGTTATACATGACATGTTTATTCTCATTCCATCTTTCAAATTTCTGTACTTTGTGATGTAAATTTTTCAGAGAATGGAGAGACTAAAGTATATTATTGGCTATTGTGACATAACTTGACTAGTTGAGGTGTTGACTTTCTCTAAATGACCTATATTTTAATGTTCAATAGACAATGGGAGAAAAGATTTGAAGGTGGAACACCATAGGAATTCAGTGAATAGACTTGCAGATATTCCAGTTACCAAGAAGGCAATCGTTTAAGCAGTTTATCAGAATGACTGAGGAGAGTCTAAAAACCTTAGATTTCCTGGAACCCAGCGGTCTAGATTCTGATTTAATAGGTTTGTAGTGAAGCTGCAGAATCTTGTGTCTAAAAATTTACTGATATAATTCCAGTGCTCAAGCTGATTTGGACATCACTGGCAGCAAAATGGCCAATTTCCTGAATTTTCAATTCACATAGTATGGAAGGCCTCAATTAGAATCATTACACTTAGAAAACCATCTATATGCTTGGTGTGGAATTCCCATCTCCCTTGAAAAGGGTCATTAGCAAGGAGTAGTTTACTGTATATTTGAGAGGCACAGATTTTTCCAGATTTTATCATCAATTGACCTATTTAGTATAAGCTTTGTCATTTCCAAAATGTCAGACAATTTTAAAATAGTTTAGAAGCTCAATCTACCATTACATGCCATAGAATGAAGTTCAATTTGGAGCATAACCTTTTAAAAAAGACCACTGTTGCTCAAATGCATCTCTGCAATACAAGAAATATGGAACCCTAGGATGTATTTGCATTAGGCTCTGTCTGAGGTGAATGCATGTAGGCAAAGAATAACCATCACATATGAGTGTGTGTGAGACAGACAGGATGGGGACATCTTAGGGGTGGTCGAGGAGATACTGTCCAGAAAAGAGTTTAAATTCTCGGGATAACAGAGAAGTAGCAGTGAGAAATGTCCATGACAGCACTCACATGAGGATGAGTTTTATATTCAAGCCCAGAGGAGGCATGTATTAGACCTTCATGGCCGCATGTGTGACTTAAGAATTTTCCTGTTTCCACCTGGTACTTGTGGATGCTAGATCGGACTCTGATGAACAGAATTGTCAATTTATTAATGAAACATTGCTTGTGTTGAACAAGACAAGCTGGGTCAAGCATTTGAAGATGCTTTTGAGGTACTGAGGCAACATTCAGCTGGAGATCTTCAGTACTCCCCAGATTACAAAAACTACCCGACTTTCATCAACCACTGTTCTCATGTCAGAGGAAATCCCAACTGCTATGGTGTGTTGCCTGCAGAGGAACCTGTGTGTAACTGGAGAACAGTAATTAACAATGCTGCAGACCTGTATTTTGAAGGGAATATTCACCAATCTCTGCAGAACATCCCTGAAAACCAACTGGTACCACCTGCTGTTCTCCAGCAAAAGGGAGGAAAAGGCAGGAAGAAGCGCCGACTGTTCGAATACCTTCAGGAATCCCTGTGTAATCCCGAGATGGCAGCTTGTATTCAGTGGGTAGATAAAACCAAAGGCATCTTTCAGTTTGTATCAAAAAACAAAGAAAAACTTGCCCAACTTTGGGGAAAAAGAAAAGGCAACCGGAAGACTATGACTTACCAGAAAATGGCCAGAGCACTGAGAAATTATGGAAGAACGGGGGAATCACCAAAACCCGGAGAAAACTAACTTACCAATTCAGTGAGGCCATTCTCCAAAGACTCTCTCCATCTTATTTATTGGAAAAAGAGATCTTCTACTCACAGTATGTTCAGCCTGATCAAGGATATCTAAGTTTAAGTAACTGGAATGCAAATTGCAATTATACATATGCCAAATACCATGAGCTAAGTCAACCTGACTGTAAATATACCCTTACATTTCATGGTTTCCTGGCATCAGAAATCCCGACACATTTTGGGATTTTTCTCTTCAAGTAAATGTTGAACAGAAAAACAATTAACTTCATTGTTGCCATCTTTTATTAAATAGCATATAATCTATGCTAACGTCGTAAGAAGTTCTGCCAATGAACAATGTTAAAATGATCAAGTCCCATTTGAAAGTACAGACTGAATGTCCTTGTTCTTACTACTGTCTATGCAATACTTCTTCTAGGTTAACAATGCCAGTAGAGATGATTTAATTTATATATTCACTTAAACATTATTTTCCCGTCATACCACACACAAAAAAAATCACTAACATATATCTGATGGTTATGCAAACAGAAACTGATTGCATACAATAGTGTTCATTTCATGCTAAAATACATTTAATGGCTTTAAAAATCTTGGCTATCCTGAACCTATATTCTCTCTGCATTTCAGACCTCGTGGTCTGTCACCTTGTGGTGCTAAAGAAACAATTATCTAAGGAAAGCGCCACTTACTTTAATGATAAAACTCCAAACAAAACTTACACCTCCCACCAATTATTTCCTTGCATTTCTCTCTTCCCTAGAGTAGATTCAAAAGCCAGCCTGTTCTTGCTCTTCTGCCACTCAGCCACAGGGAGGTGCTCTTGCCCTGTTATCTTTCTGGCCCAACCTTGGAACATGATTTCCCGCCCTTGAACTAGGTCCAGCTGAGACCAAACTGGAATAGATGAAGAAAGAAAAAGAAAAAAAGAAAAAAAAAAAAGAAAAGGTTTTTGATAAATGATAAACTAGGAAATAATAAATCCAGAGAGAAACTAGGAGTTAGGCAGTCTGGCTTGAAAGCTATGGTTTACTCTCCATGTTCCATAAGGAGCTCAGGGAAGACATTTGTTTTTCTTCCTGCTTGGCAGGTTCGTGCATGTGCCATCTGGATTACCATGAAGCAGGAGAGCTTAGCTTCCTAGACTACGTGGGCCATTCTCATCCAGGCCCACAGCTCCCTGGCGCCTGCCCTATCTAATTTTTAGCATTCCCACTCTCCTTTGTTCCACTGCCCTCCTGGTGCCCTTCCTTCCCCAGAGACTCTTAAGAAAGAACATGTGTGGGATATAAACAAAAAGCAACAGGAACAAGCAAAACAAATTCACTGATACAGAAAACAGAATGGCAGTTACAGAGGGGAATGGGGAGAGGACAAAAGGGTAAACGGGGTCAAATATGTGGTAACAGAAGGAAAATAGGCTTCAGGAGGTGAGCACACAATTGAGGAACAGATGAATTATGATGTACACTTAAAATTTACAGAATGTTATTAATCAATGTTATCCCAATAAATTTAATAAATATTTTTTAAAAAACAAAACAAACAAACAAAAACGAATTTTCCTGTTCCCTATCCTTTTCTTTTTTTTTTTTTTTACTAAGTTTATTGGGGTGACAATTGTTAGTAAAATTACGTAGATTTCAGGTGTACAATTCTGTATTACATCATCTATAAATCCCACTGTGTGTTCATCACCCAGAGTCAGTTCTCCTTCCATCACCATATATTCGATCCCCCTTACCCTCATCTCCCACCCCCCTTACCCTCTGGCAACCACCAAACCATTGTCTGTGTCTATGAGTTTCTGTTTCTCATTTGTTTGTCTTGTTCTTTTGTTGCTTTCGGTTTATATACCACATATCAGTGAAATCACATGGTTCTCCTATCCTTTTCTCATTGGGCATATTCCCACCCAGGAAACAGCTTGACCGGATGGAAAGGAGAAGAATCTATGGTTGGAAAGTCCTGGCAAAAAAAAAAAAGTTTATCCTACTAATTACACAACAGAGTGTTTTCATTCCGCCCACCCCCATACTTTTTTGTTTTGTTTTCTAAGAGATGTTGTTTCCTCTCCAGAATAAGGAATTTATGAGGCAATTTATTAGTGGTACCCACAGTGGCCACATCCCTATACCTATTGGGGCTACGTTTCTCCTCCTTAAAACTAGGCCAGAAACCAGTATTCACAAGGAATGGGGTTGGCTCCCAGCTTGCCTTGGGCTGAGCTTGTGCTCTGACAACCAGAATATCTCTGGGCCCTGCCCCAATGCTGGTCTCATCTTAATTTAGGGCTCTGGATCTCAGGCTTATAAAACCTGTGACTTAGGGCCAGTTGTGTGGCTTGGATCTGGCCCCTGCTCCCATACTAATCTTTCTTCTAGCTCTGCTCCCATCTTTCCTTTGAGGACCCCAGTGTCTCTGACCCCTGTTCTGACTGACGACTGCTAAGAAACCCTCTGGGGTTGCCAAAGAGCTCCTTGCCCGGACTCCATTTCTGTTACAGACTTGCTTCTGGTTCTAGCCTTGCTTCTGGTTTTAGGCTCCCTTCAAGCTAGGACCAGACTGGGCTTGGGATCTGCCTCTTACACCACCTTAGAGGGACCAAGGCTCATGTCCTGGAAAGAGAGGCAATGAACAAAGTGTCAACTGATTGTCATTGGTGCTAATTCAACGCCACGAGGATTTACAATTTGTGGTGTGGGGAAAGAGGGAAGTTTATTCAATGTAAACAGCTCAATTGTGATACAGCAGAGCTATGGTGAAGCTCAATAGTGTTACAGCTCAATTAAGCGACAGCACGGCTGTGCGTCTACATGGCTTTGAGATGGTCCTGGGGCAAGGCCCCTCTCTGGCTTGATAGTTCTGCTCTGCTATAGTCTGGTCTGGCCCACTCCACCTGCTCTCCTCCACTCAGCTCTGGTCTGCCCTGCTTTGGTGAGATGGCTTTGGTGAGATGTCTTCGCTATTTCAGCTCCAACCAGGTCAACTCAGCCTTCAATAACAAGGGAGAGTGTGCTCTCTGATGGGGTTGGAGGGTGTGACTTATACAGAGAGAAGTCCCCACCCCTGGTCCCTGATTGGTCTTCATGCCCATGAGAATGTCAAATCTCAATTTGATTGGTCCAAAAATCACAGTCTTAATTGGTCAGAATGGAGCCACTCTGTTTGGTCGGTATAAATGCTAATGGGGTTATAGCTGTGCAGTTCCAGCTCTTATTGAAAGAAGGAACAGCTCAATCCTTTTGGTTGAAATGCAATTCCAGGATCTCCTTCGTATAGGTTAGCTCAGATGGTAGGAACGCAGTGCAGGCAGAATGTTCAGTTCAGTGTGGGAGGCACGCAGCTTAGAGCAGGCTTCTCCCTGAAGGGCAGTTTGCCTGAGAGGCCCCTGTTTAGCAATGGCTGCTAGGCTCTGTTGTCATAATTGAGCTCAGGTAGCCATCAGGAGCCCTTCTTGGTGGGTATCTTCTCAAGATCACCAAAAGTAGCTGCTGGATGTATTGCCCATCTCCACCCTACCCAACAGTTTCCAGGAGAATTTCCAAGGAAGTCAGTTTGAGCTCTGACTACTTGCATGCAGATGCCGGAGCTTTGTTGGGCAGCACATTATTTGCCCTGTAGCCTGACCACCCCCATCTGCGTCTGTGTCCTGTCCTCTCAGGAGTCCAGTTAATACAAGGAACATTTTCAAGGCAAATAATATGTGTGCCTGTCTTACACGATCCACATTATTGGAAGACTTTAGCTTGTTCCAGGCAAACACATACAAATCACACAGATATACATGTGCTGTGATTGACATCTTTTTCCTTCGTGGGACTCATCCGGTGGCATGTTTCTCAGGGAAGGCTTTAATGAACCTGCTTTCACGTCATTTATTTTTTCTAACTACAATTATTTTTCCTAACTACTCATGTAATATATACATGTATGTTAGAAATAATTGTATACAATGAAAATTGAAAATAAAAAATGCAAAACAGATCCCTAAACCATTTTCTATCCCATTCCTCTATTTGAAGAACAAGGTAAAAAGTGGGTGTTTGTCCTCACAACTCTTTCTATGCATTTATAGGAATATCAAAATATATGTAAATATATATTTTCATAAATATTATTGAACCATTTGTATATGCAAATTACATTTTGCCCTAAGATGTACAAAGAGCTCACCATAACATGCAAGTGCATATAAATTTATCTGCTTCTTTTAAACTGCTCTATAATTTTTCCAGTGTATGTGTGAAACATAGATTAATGAGACATAACCTTATTGATAGACCTGCGAGTGGTTTAGAGTCTTTTACTGATACAAGCAGTGTCGAATGAATGATTGTCTCTTATTTAGAGAATAAGAACTGTGTGTATGAGATAATTTTTAGAAGTAGGTTTACTAGGGCAAAGGGTATCCCCCTTTTAAATTTCTACAACTATTGATTAATTAAGATCTGTAGAGGTTGTATCAATTGACACCTTCATAAGTGGTGTATGAGGTTTTGTTTTGCTATAGCCTATCTCAGAATGTCAGTCAGTCAAGTGTTTGATTTGTACCATTGGCATATTATTTTGGTTTTATTTTTAATTTATGCTTAGAATCATCATATTTCCTCTTTGGGTGAACTATCTTCTATTATCTTTTGCCAGTTTTCCTTTTGGATTGTGGGGATTTTCTTCTGGATGTACAGGAACCATTGATACATTGAAATGATTATGTTTTGCCGTCTTTTGCGTCATGAGCCTCCACCCTGCCTCACCCACATTGCTGCTTGCCAACACTGTGTTTTCAGTTGAATTAACTAATTCTTTTCTTCTATGAGCTCTGGATTTTGTGTCATACATGACAGATTTTCCTTTTTTCCTGTTATTATAATTACCTACTTGTTTGCATTTAAGTATTGATCCATCTGGGGAATTCATCTTGCTGAAATACGTGAGGGTAAGAATCAATGACATTGGTTGTGACGTCATAGCAATGGCGGCAGCGGGGCGCACTTTTTGAGTTCTCCGTCGGATCTTATCAGAAACGGGAAGCTTATAACCCATCAAAGGACTCTCTGCTCATCACGCAGAACAGCGAAGAGACTCGCGCAGGGATTTCTTGCAGGTGGGGAAAAATTGGGCGAGCAGGGGAAGAAGGAAGGGAGCGAAGCGGAGACACGCCGCACCTGCGGCGGCGGTGGGGACGCGGGTTGGGATCGCGGTCCACACCTGTGGCGGTAGAAATTCGGCCCCCACCCTCGGGTTGTGGAAATCTGCTCCGCACCTGTGCCTGTGAAATTCCAGCCCACACCCACGGCTACAGATACGCAGGATATCCCAGGACGGAGGAGAGCCCGGAAGCCACGAGGTGGGCGTTTTGCCCTGCGTCCCACAGCGGACCTCTCCCGCTGCAGGCGCAGCATATCCAGCATTAACTTCAGCTAATAACCTCAGTTGGTCCTTGGGCCGGACAAGGAACACAGACTCCGTGCCTGGGCACCTTCCCCCGCTCTTCTGACCCTGCCCCCGCCTTTCTAGAGACTTGATCTAGCCCCTGCACTAAGGAGCAGCGGCAGATTACAGAGGCGCCTTGGAGCCCCGGCTCCGGGAAGACAGGCGGGCCCAGGGAGGAGGCTAGGAGCTGGGAATCTTCCGCCCCCAGCCACCACCTTTTCTGGCCTGCGGGAAGAGTGTTAAGACAGCGGGGCTGGGAAAGAGAAGACCCCTCCTTCCATCCCCAGCCCCCACCCTTTCTAGCCAGCCTAGAGCGGGGTAAACACATCCCCAGCTGCAGAGACGCAGGGGTTCCCAGGACAAAAGAGAGAACACAAAAGCCAAGTGCCGGACTCTACTTTGCGTCCCAGAGCAGACCTCTCCCTCCCGCAGAGGGAGGATATCTAGCATTTGAGACTATTAAACTCCATACCTGGGCCCCTCCCCCCGCTCTTCCAATCCTACCCCAACCCTTCCAGAGACTTAAACTGGCTCCTGGTCTGAAGAGCAGTGTCAGATTACAGAGGAGCCTTGGGGTTTGGGCTAAGGGAAGACTGGCCGCTGGCTTTGGTCCAGGGAAGAGGCTGAGAAGAGTGTGGTTTGCCCTGGACTAGGAGACAGAAGACTCATCCACCCCCAGATACCACCGTTTCTGGCCTGTGGGTGGGGTGTGACACAGCTGGGCTGGGAAAGAGAAGACCCCTCTTTCCATCCCCAGCCCCCACACTTTCTGGCCTGCCTAGGGCGTGGCAATTACATCGGCGGAGGCACTCCCAGGGATCAGCAGTAAGTGGTATATACAGCACTCAGCTTTCAGCAGCTGAGGAATTCCCTGCCGGCCACACACACACACAGGGAAGAGGTGCCCTAAGACTCAGGAGAGCTGGACACAGGGCTGGTGGTGCTATTCTCGGTGTGCATATGTGCCGGCAAGGGCAGAAACTGCACTGACTTTGTAAAACCTACTGTCCAGACCCCTCAGCCCCACGCATCTAAAGCTGCAGCCTCAGAGTCACTCTGGGCATCAGGTGACCGGCTCTACCTGCACAATACGCAGGGGATTACTTGGTGGGCTTAAGCCACAACTGGCGCTGTCTTTTTTTTTTTTTTTTTTTTTTTTTCTTTTTTTTTCTTTTTTTTCTTTTTCTTTCTTTTCTTTCTGTTTTGATTTGTCTTTATATTTTTGACATCTTTGCCTGTGTCGAGTGAGGATTCTGTGCTACAGCAGAGAACAACTTGGAGATTACTTGGTGGGCTTAAGCCACAACTGGCGCTGTGTTTTTTGTTTGTTTGTTTGTTTTTTGTTTGTTTGTTTTTTGTTTGTTTGTTTGTTTTTGTTCTGTGTTGATTTGTCTTTATATTTTTGACATCTTTGCCTGTGTCGAGTGGGGATTCTGTGCTACAGCAGAGAACAACTTGGAGATCACTTGGTGGGCTTAAGCCACAACTGGCGCTGTGTTTTTTGTTTGTTTGTTTGTTTTTTGTTTGTTTGTTTTTTGTTTGTTTGTTTGTTTTTGTTCTGTGTTGATTTGTCTTTATATTTTTGACATCTTTGCCTGTGTCGAGTGGGGATTCTGTGCTACAGCAGAGAACAACTTGGAGATTACTTGGTGGGCTTAAGCCACAACTGGCGCTGTGTTTTTTGTTTGTTTGTTTGTTTTTTGTTTGTTTGTTTTTTGTTTGTTTGTTTGTTTTTGTTCGGTGTTGATTTGTCTTTATATTTTTGACATCTTTGCCTATGTCGAGTGGGGGTTGTCGATTGTTTTTTTACATGTGAATGTATTTGACTTTTTCCTTGTTGTTATTGTTGTGCTTGGTGATTTGCTTTGTTCTGTAATTGCCCTACCAGTGCCCAGCTTAAGAGGCACAAGATTCAACATACCCAGCGGCCAACTCTAGACCAAGCCAGAGTACTACCGGGTTTGACCTACAAGTGATACACTCAGAGGGGATTCTTTACAGGCACATAGAGGCCAAAGGGCAAACCACATCTAAGCGGTCAATCCTCACGCAGCAGAATACCCTGCGTGGGCAAAGCCAAGTCTTACAACTAGTCAGCCTAGGAGTTAACTCCACCTACTCACAAGCGAAAAGCAATTAAGGATCTTCTTTAACAGGACAATATACACAACACAAGAGTCACTTTTAGAGCACACGTAGGGGAGAAGAACGAAGTAGTGCAAGTCAAATATAAAGGACATTTATTATATACTAATCCAGCAAGAACTAAGAACTCCAGGGCACCTATCTAATACATCGAAGCAAACACAGAGAGTCAGCCAGAATGAGGAAACAAAGAAACATATCCCAAATAAAAGAACAGAAGAAACCTTCAGAAATGGAACTAAATGAAGCAGAGGTAACCAAACTGTCAGAGACAGAGTTCAGAATACTGATGATAAGAATGTTTAAGGAACTTAGAGAGGACATCAAGAAGGATGTAGAAATCATAACGAACAACCAGTTAGAACTAAAGAACACAGTTACCGAAATAAAGAACTCACTTGAAGGAATTAACAGCAGGTTAGATGAAGCAGAGGATCGAATCAGCGACTTAGAAGACAAGTTAGCAGAGATCACCCAAACAGAACAACAGAAAGAAAAAAGAATAAAAAACAATGAAGATGGTTTAAGAGACCTATGGGATAACATCAAGCGCAACAACATGCGCATCATAGGAATACCAGAAGGTGAAGAGAAGAAACAAGGGATTGAGAACATATTTGAAGTAATAATGTCTGAAAATTTCCCTAACCTGATGAAGGAAACCAACATACAAGTCCAGGAAGTGCAGAGAGTTCCAACCAGGATAAACCCAAACAGGTCCACTCCAAGACACATTATAGCTAAAATGGCAAAGATTAAAGACAAAGAGAGAATCCTAAAAGCAGCAAGAGAAAGACAGAGGGTTACATACAAGGGAACTCCCATAAGACTATCAAATGACTTTTCTGCAGAAACATTGAAGGCCAGGAGGGAGTGGCAGGAGATACTCAAAGTGATGGAAAACAAAGGCCTACAACCTAGGTTGCTTTATCCAGCAAGGCTATCACTTAAAATTGATGGGGAGATAAAGAGCTTCCCAGAAAAGAATAAGCTAAAGGAATTCATTACCACCAAGCCAGCATTGCAAGAAATACTAAAAGGACTTCTGTAAATAGAAGAAAGACAAAAACAATTTATCCACAAATTTAAAAATGGCAATAACTATGTACTTATCAATAATCACTTTAAATGTAAATGGTTTAAATGCTCCAATCAAGAGACATAGGGTGGCTGAATGGATAAGAAAGCAAGACCCTTGTATATGCTGTATACAAGAGACTCACCTCAGATCAAAAGACACACACAGGCTAAAAGTGAAGGGTTGGAGTAAGATATTCCATGCAAATGGAAATGAGAAAAAAGCTGGAGTTGCAATACTTATCTCTGACAAAATAGACTTTAAAATGAAGAAAATATTAAAAGACAAAGATGGACACTATATAATAATAAAGGGATCAATTCGACAAGAGGATATAACTCTAGTAAACATCTATGCACCCAACATAGGAGCACCTAAATATATAAAACAGATATTGACTGACATAAAGATGGAGATCAACAGTAACACTATCATAGTAGGGGACTTCAACACACCTCTGACAACAAGGGACAGGTCTTCCAAACAGAAAATCAATACGGAAACAACAGCCTTAAATGACACATTGGACCACTTGGATTTAACCGATATTTTCAGAGCATTCCACCCCAATGCTGCAGAATACACGTTCTTCTCAAGCGCACATGGAACATTCTCCAAGATAAACCATATGTTAGGCCACAAAGCAAGTCTGGATAAATTTAAGAAAATTGAAATCATACCAATTGTCTTCTCTGACCACAGTGCTATGAAATTAGAAATGAACTACAGGAAAAAGACTGGAAGACACACAAATTCATGGAGGCTGAATAATATGTTACTAAACAATGAATGGGTCAAACAGGAGATCAAGGAAGAAATCAAAAGATATCTCGAGACAAACGAAAATGAAAATACAACGACCCAAAATCTATGGGATGCAGCGAAAGCAGTCCTAAGAGGGAAGTTCATAGCACTGCAGGCCTACCTAAAGAAACAAGAAACATCACTAATCAACAGTTTATCTTCACACTTAAGGGATCTGGAAAAAGAACAACAAAATAAGCCCAAAGGGAGTACAAGGAAGGAGATAATAAAGATCAGAGCGGAAATAAATGAAATAGAAACCAGAAAAACAATACAAAAGATCAATGAATCCAAGAGTTGGTTCTTAGAGAAGATAAACAAAATTGACAAACCTTTAGCCAGACTCATTAAAAAAAAGAGAGAGAGGACCCAAATTAATAAAATCAGTAATGAAAGAGGAGAAGTGACAACAGACACCGCAGAGATACAAAAAATCCTAAGAAATTTCTATGAGCAACTGTATGCCAACAAATTTGACAACCTGGAAGAAATGGACAATTTCCTAGATGCATACAACCTCCCAAGGCTAACTCAAGAGGAGACAGAAAACCTGAATAGACTGATTACCACCAAGGAAATTGAATCAGTAATCAACAATCTCCCAACAAACAAAAGCCCTGGACCAGATGGCTTTACAGGTGAATTTTACAGAGCGTTCCAAAAAGAATTGTCACCTATTCTCCTCAAACTCTTCCAAAAAATCCAGAGAGAGGGAAGACTCCCAAACACTTTTTACGAAGCCACTATCACCCTGATCCCAAAATCAGACAAAGACACCACAAAAAAAGAAAACTACAGGCCGATATCGCTAATGAACATAGATGCAAAAATCCTCAACAAAATACTAGCAAACAGAATTCAGCAATATATTAAAAAGATTATACACCATGATCAAGTGGGATTCATCCCTGGCATGCAAGGGTGGTTCAACATCCGCAAATCAATTAATGTGATACACCACATTAACAAAATGAAAAATAAAAATCATATGATCATATCAATTGACGCAGAAAAAGCATTTGATAAAATTCAGCAGCCATTCATGATAAAAACCCTTAAGAAAGTGGGAATAGAGGGATCATATCTCAACATAATAAAGGCCATATATGATAGACCCACAGCTAACATCATACTCAATGGGGAAAAACTAAAACCATTCCCCTTAAAATCAGGAACAAGGCAAGGCTGCCCACTTTCTCCACTTCTATTCAACATAGTGCTGGAAGTTCTAGCCACAGCAATCAGACAAGAAAAAGAAATAAAAGGCATCCAAATCGGTAAGGAGGAAGTAAAACTGTCATTATATGCAGATGATATGATACTATATTTAGAGAACCCTAAAGACTCCACCAAGAAACTATTAGAGCTGATAGATGAATTTAGTAAAGTAGCAGGATACAAAATTAATATTCAGAAATCAGTTGCATTTGTATATACCAATAATAAAACATCAGAAGGAGAAATTAAAAAAGCAATTCCGTTTACAATTGCTCCAAAGACTATAAAATACCTGGGAATAAATTTAACCAAAGAAGTAAAAGATCTGTACTCAGAAAATTATAAGACACTGAAGAAAGAAATGAAAGAAGATACAAATAGATGGAAACACATACCATGTTCATGGATAGGAAGAATTAATATAGTTAAAATGTCCATACTGCCTAAGGCAATATATATATTCAACGCAATTCCTATCAAACTACCAACGACATTTTTCACAGAAATAGAACATATAATCCTAAAATTTATATGGGATAACAAAAGACCCCGGATATCTTCAACAATCTTGAGAAATAAGAACAAAGTGGGAGGTATAACAATACCTGACTTCAAATTATACTACAAGGCTACAGTAATCAAAACAGCATGGTACTGGCATAAAAACAGACCCATAGATCAATGGAACAGAATAGAGAGTCCAGAAATAAATCCATGCCTATATGGCCACTTAATCTATGACAATGGAAGCAAGAATGTACGGTGGGGTAAAGACAGTCTATTCAATAAATGGTGCTGGGAAACTTGGACAGACACATGCAAAAAGATGAAGCTGGATCACCTCCTTACACCACATACAAAAATAAATTCAAAATGGCTTAAAGATTTAAATGTAAGATCTGAAACCATAAAATTCCTAGAAGAAAATATAGGAAGAAACTTCACAGACATTACCCGGAGTAAGATTTTTACTGATATATCCCCTCGCGCGAGGGAAGTAAGAGGAAAAATAAACATGTGGGATTACATCAAACTAAAAAGCTTTTTCACAGCAAAGGAAACCATCAATAAAACAAAAAGGGATCCTACTGATTGGGAAAATATATTTGCCAATGATATATCTGATAAGGGGTTAATATCACAAATTTATAAAAAACTCACTCAACTCAACTCCAAAAAAACAAACAACCCAATTAAAAAATGGGCAGAGGACATGAAGAGACATTTTTCTAAAAAGGACACACAGATGGCAAACAGACATATGAAGAAATGTTCAACCTCACTAACCATTAGAGAAATGCAAATAAAAACCACAATGAGATACCACCTCACCCCAGTCAGGATGGCTATCATCAATAAATCAACAAACAACAAGTGCTGGCGTGGATGCGGAGAAAAGGGAACGCTGGTGCACTGTTGGTGGGAATGCAGATTGGTGCAGCCACTATGGAAAACAGTTTGGAGATATCTCAAAAATCTGAAAATGGAACTACCTTATGATCCAGCAATCCCACTCCTAGGTATCTATCCGGAGAAATCCAAAACACCAATTCAAAAATCTTTATGCACTCCTATGTTTATTGCAGCACTATATACAATAGCCAAGACCTGGAAACAACCGAAATGCCCATCAGTAGATGACTGGATTAAGAAACTGTGGTACATTTATACAATGGAGTATTACGCAGCCATAAAGAAGAAAGAAATCTTACCATTTGCAACAACATGGATGGACCTAGAAAATATTATGTTAAGTGAAATAAGTCAGAAAGAGAAAGACAAATACCATATGATCTCACTTATATGCGGAATCTAAAGAAAAGAATAAGTGAATGAACTAATCAGAAACAGTTTTGGAAACATGGAGGAAAAACAGAGGGTTGCTAGAGGGGCGGGGGGGTGGGGATAAGGGGAAGGTGAGAGGTTTTGGGAACGTACAGAGGGATAGTGGATGGGGGGAGGAGGGTTCACACAGTGTGAGGGATATAAATGATAAATGTCTAAGTTTTGCTTTGTCTTGTGCACCTGAAACTAATTAAAAAAAAAAAATAAAAAAAAAAGAATCAATGACATTGAGTGCTTGCTGTCAACCAAAAATTGTGTTACCTTTCCATAATATAAAACTGAAATTGAAACATGACAGCCACATCAAGGACGGATTTTCTAGTCCTTTTAACTTGAATGTGTGACGAGTAAACAATTGTAAAATATGTGAAGAAGTGGTATGTGTCACCTACAGGCCAAGACTTTTAAGAAGTTCTCGGTCTGGTTCACCATCTAGACAGAGGCAACAGAGGAGCCTATTTGAAATATGGCAACGTAAGTTACCAGGAGCTTGGGTCTCTGAATCACCAGGGGCAAGATAACTGCTCAGTGACCAGTCACATCTTCAGTGACTGTTACATGAAGGAGAAATACACTTCCATTGTGATAAACCACTAAAATCTTGGGGCTTATTTATTAAAGTGGTTGGCATGGCTTCACCAATAAAAAGTCCAATGAAGAGATAGGTGTCTCTAACCACTCGTGTCTGAGCACACTTCATTTTATTTAGTGAGTGTTCTGCCCACTGCCAATGAAAGGGAATTGTTAGTAACCTAGCGTCTGTAAAGGACCTGGAATGGAGGTGGTTTATCAGCGGGTGATCTTCAGAGTTAACCACATATTCAAGTGAGAATTCTGTTCAGTGCACCTGTGTCATTCACATCCACAGTCCAGAACTTGGCAGAATCTGAAAGTAAAAAGCAGATTTATATCAAACCAGCCAAAGCTTCTTATAATTCACCTATTAATCATAATAATGCACTTCAAAGAAGACATCTAGGACAAATTTAAATTAGAGTTGTATACCAGGACAACAGTAGAAAACCAGTTCTGGCTGAAGGTAACAGAGTTACCGATTGCATAGGAAATTTATCAATGACCTGTACCATCCAAAATAGGCATCATTTGTCAATACGAATGGAGAACCAAAGATGTTATCTGCAGAATACATGAAGAAGGAGTTTGATGAGCAAATAAAATACCTAAAGGAAGTGCACAACAAACATTTGGTGCTTAAGCTGAGGTTGATTTAGAAGCATGACTGTATGAACTTTTCCTCTTGGCTGTCGGGCATGAGTCAGATTTTACAAGTAGTTCTTTGAAGAACTACTTTGAAAACCAATCTAGTGCCTTACAGTAGTATTGAAGTAGCTTGTGAGTGAGTCTTCTATTCATTTTTGCTGCAATCTCTTCAAAACCATTTGTGAATCTTCAATCAAAGCGTTCGATGAAGGGAACACCTTGGAAACTGAAAGTTTTGAAGCCTTTAGCAAATTGGAATTATTAAAAACAGAGTGGATAAATAGGAAGCCATGGAATTTGTTACTACCAAAGCGAGGAAAGATGTGAATGAAACACAGAGAGCTCGGTGTATCTGGTTTAAGTTTGAAATGTTATAACTGTGTTTTGTAATTTCCTCCCTTTTGAGAAGAATTTTTTGATGAGCTTCCTGGGGATGAATTTGCATTTGTATTGAATGGAATGAAATAGAAAACACCTGTTATTTTGCAATATCTCCATTTGGTTTGGCAAAACATTCAAGATAATCAGAAATAGAAACAACTTGTTTGCTGAGTTTTATGGCATAAAATATTTGTCTAAGAATGACAATGTCAATGAAATAATGACAATGATGACAAAAATATTTGGACTGAAATATTTAAACATTTTCACACATGAAATCATAAATAATAAGCTCCACATAGTAGAATTTCCCTGAGCTTACCAGGAATCTCACATAGGTAGAAACAGCATTTTTTTTCAATAAAATATGGGCTACAGAGAAGTGTCAATTAAAGGTGTCAATAAATTCAAATTCATTAATGATAAAATACAAACTTGAAGAATATTGCCATTTTATAAACCAACTAAAAATAACAAGTTGGAGCACCGGAAAGTGAGGAGAGACACAACGTGGCAAGAACATATTTGAAGAAATAAAGGTTAAAATATTTTCAAATATGATGGAAAATCACAAACAGGTTCAACAGCTCAAAGGGAACCTTAGAGGGCTGAACAGAAAACACATCATACACAACCACCTCATAGTCAAATTCCTGAAAACCAATCATAAAGAAAAGAAATCTCAAAAAGGAGAGAGAGAAATAAAAAGGGCAGATTTTATAGAGAAGAACTATGTAACAGGGAAGGCTGAATTCTAATCCAAGCATTACATCAAGAAGACGATGGAATGACATTTTCAAAGTGCTGAAAGAAAATAACCATGTCAACATAGAATTCTATGCCCAGTTAAAGTAGTCTTTAAAAAGAAAGAGGAAATAAAGCCATTGTTTGATCCCTAGTCAAAGAAGAAATCACAAGGCAAATAGGAACTTATTTTGAAATGAATGGTAATGAACATACATTGTATGAAAATTTCTGGGTATCATTAAAACTGCATTTAAAACAAAATGTATAACATTAAAGGCTTTCAGAGAAAAGAATAAATATTTAAATCCATGGCTTGAACTACCACATTAAAAAGCTTGAAAATGGAAAGAAAATTAAAGTCCAAGTAGAAAACAAGAAGCAATAAAGAGAAGAAATCAATGAATTAGTAAATGGAGAACGCATAAAGAAAATTCAGAAAGCAAAAATTTGGTTCTTGGAAGAATATGATGTCATCAGTAATCCCTTGAGCAAGACATAAAAGGATGTGATACACATGATCAATATCAAGAATTGCACAGGAGACATCACTGGGAGCTTTAAAATGATGCTAAGGAAATAATTAATGGCCACTTATGAATATGGGTAAATTCCTTGTAAGATAAGACATACCTAGACTGATGCAGTAAGAAACACGACATCTGAATGGTCTTACATTTGTTAAAGAAAATGAATTTGAAATACAAAGCCTTCCCAGAAAAACTGAAGGCCCCAATGACTTCACTGGTGAATTCTGAAAATATTGAAGGGGAAAATGAAGAAATGATATTAGTTATACGTCATAAATTTCAGAAAATAGAAGAGGAGGATTATTGACCAGCTCATTTCCTGAAGGCAACAGAACCCTGATATGAAAACTTGAGAAAGATGTTACAAGTAAATGGAAGTGCAGACCCATATCTCCCATGATCACTGGAACAAATATTGACAAAATAGTCACAGAACAGAGCAATATTGAAAATAATCATAAGACATGATCAAATGTGAGTCAGCCTAGGAATGCAACGTTGGTGTCATGTTAAGAAGTCATTCAACATAAAGAGACTTATATTAAAGTAAGAAATGGCATGATAATCTTAAAAGATGGATGAATATTGTATGACACAATTCAGTATCTATTCACGATAAAGCATCTCGGCTTACTCAGAGTAGAGAGGATCTTTCACAACCTGATAGAAACCGCTATGAAATGCCTCCAGATAATTATTATACTTGATGTTTCCCACAGAGTTGGGAACAAGGCAGGGATCCTGCACTTAGTATGTTTTCCCACGTTTTTCTGGATGTTTTCAACCAATATAATATGACAAGTAAGAAATAAAGATTATATCAGGAGAATAAAGATTATATAAAATGATTATATCATTTTATGTCAGAAGAAATAAAATGGCTTTTACGTGCCCTTCCCACAGTTGTATAGATATACTACTAAAATCTGCAAGAAGTAATAAATGAACGTAATCAAGTTACCCTATATAAGTTAAGTTTACCAAAATCAATTGCATTTTTATGAATTAGAATAACATGGGAAAGAAATTTAAAATTAGTATTATTCAAAATGCCATAAAAATAAACAATACTTGGAAGTAAATATGCCTAAATCTATAAGATATTCTTGAGACCAATTAAGGACATAAATCAATACACACATAGACTCTGTTCACAGATGGAAGAATCCATATTGCTAAAATACCTATTTTCCAAATTGATCTGTAGATTCACCATAAACTAGTCATGATCCCAGAAGTCCTTCTCTCTCTCTCTCTGTCACTCTCTCTTTTTGGATAAATTGACAGGTGATTCTAAAATGAATATTTAAATCTAAAGAAACTAGAATAGCAAAAACAATTTGAAAAACAAGAAAAATGTTGGACAACTTACACCACCTAATTTCAAGAATTACTGTACAGCTTTAATAATCAAGGCAGTGTGGTATTGGCTTTAGTACAGATAATAAGATCAATGATCAGAAAAAAGCCACACATAAATTGTTAACTGATTCTTTGACAGAGGTGCCAAGTTAATCCAAATTAATTAGGGAAAGGATAGTCTTTTTACTAATGATGCTGGAAAAACCAGACAACTATTATGGAAAGAAAATGAATCTCTTGGCATACTTCCTGACAAACACAAGTTTATGGATCAAATGGAAAAACAAAACTACCGTGTTTCACCCAAAATTAGACCTAGCCGGACAACCAGCTCTATTGCATGTATTGGAGCAAAAATTGATATAAGACTGGGTATTATAGTATATTACATTATGTTATATAAGACCCTGTCTTACATTACAGTAACATAAGACTGGGTCTTATATTAATTTTTGCTCCTAATGACGCATTACAACTGATTGTCCAGCTAGGTCTTATTTTCAGGGAAACACGGTATCTATTTAGAGAACAGCACAGGGATGAATTTTTTTGTAATCTTGGAAAAGGCAAAATTTTCTTAGAGAAGACACAGAGAGCTCTAACCAAAAATGGAGAACGAAGGGGAAGAGGAGGAGAAGATGGAGAAGGAGGAGAAAGAGGAGAAAAACGGGATTTCAAAACTTTACAAACTTTAGTTCATCAAAATACACCTCTAAAAGAATGCATAGCAAAGCCCCAGATTGAAAGAAAATGTAAGTTGAGCTTTTGCATAATAATGCACATTGGAAGTACAAGGAAAATAATACTCCATTCAAGCATAACGTATAAAATCTGAAAAATACTCTTCATCTAGAGTGAAATATTTTGTCATGTAGAATCGTAACTTGCTAAGTTTCAAAGATGGAAAAATGTCTGCACTTGGAAACAGCTATGTACACTACTTAGGAGGTACATGATGTATAGAAGCACTACCGAAAACTTGCACTCAGTGCTTGTGACAAAGGGCCAAAATATTCTCCCGAGCATCAGAAACAGTCTTTCTCTGCTGGAATCTATTTCTGAAAACTCAGAAAAATGCAACAGCTAAAATTGGACTCTTTCCTTCTGAAATGGTAGATTAGAAAAATAGTAGATACTTTTTCCACTAGATGTCAAACTTACGTAGTGATTAAGGAGAAGTGATTACTAGTTCATAGCATTTTAGGTTCAAATGTATATGCAACTTAAAAGCACAAAAACTTAATAGTAGCCTTAACGTGTTATAATGTAAGGCTTTCATCCTAAGAAAGTTGTCAAAGCTATTACTGGTTTATCCTCAATTTTCAGCTATAATCTTCCATGACTTATTTCTAATGATTTACATATTTTCTTTAATTTGTTTCACTTGACGTAAGGATGTTTCTTAGAATGTCTAATCATGTCTAAGTTTAATAATTGTATTATGTCTGTATGATCTATGCTTCTGGGTATTGGTAAATTCATTTTTATATTTCCCACTCAGTTTTATAAGGACAAAAAGATGATTAAATACTCAAATATTGGCAAAATCATTGTACACATTAACCTAATGCAAACTCGCCTTTGGAAAGACAATAGAAGGATTTAAGTGACAAATTTAAGGTGGGTTTTTAAAAAAGTGTTTGAAAATCAAAGATCGGCTATAATACTGGTCCAGTTGTCATAAATTGACAAATGACTATAGTACCCACTAAAGGATTGGAAAGGTGGATCTTTTCTGGCCATTCAAGACTGAAGAAATTGGTGAAATCCTGAAGCAAAAGGAGCAAATATCCTTTCTCTCTTAACATATATACTGAAAAGAGAGATTTCTAGTTTCACAGGCCTTATTCAAAAAGTGGATAAGTACGAAGTATACTCCAATTTTTTAAGTAGCTTATTTGATCTAAGGTGATAGATACTGAGGTTGAAAATAAAACATTTCAAAATGCAAAAGAGCTATCTCTGGGAATCAAGCTTTTAAATACTTTTCTATTTTATACATCGAAATTAATAGATTTCAGATTTAGGGTAAAGTTTTTTTTTGTTTTTTGTTTTTTTGCTTCCCCCAAGTTCTCTGCCTGTTACATGTCTGCTTTCTTAATTCAGGAAATGAATTTTTCTATTACGTTTTGCTCATACGACCCAGCAAAAGACTGGGCCAACGCCCACCAAGGTCTGAATGGAACTCAGCGCTGCCCACGAGCAATCTCTGAAACTTGCGACGCCTGGGCCTTGCACGTGAGCTCTGGGTGCCCCTGACCTTGGCCACCGGGCTTCTGTGCGCATGCACAATGACGTCAGCCTCTGACCTGCACCGTTGCTTGGTTACAGCCATTCTGGGCTGAGAGATTCCAAACTGCCTACCTCGCTGCTGGGATATTGTGGCGACAGGGAGTTGGTTGCTCTAGAGTCTGCTGTTGGTTGGGCTCGGGAGAAAAAAAGCGTGAGAAGTGCCGAGGAGGTTCTGAAGCCCTTAGGCTTGGCCATGAAGAAGCTTTTTGGCTTCGGGCCTCCGAAGGTCAGGTCCCGCTCGGTTTTCAGAAAGAGACCACAGAGCGGTGATGTTGGCCGGCAGCCTGAGACTGGAGATGGCATCTCCTTGGAGTCCAGGTGCCGCATCCGAGGCAGAGACCTCCAAGAAATCCACAAAGCTGCCTACAGGGGCGACGTATCAGAAGTGCAGAGGCTTCTCTCGCTCCATCCAGAGACATTGAATGACAGAGACAGGAAGAAGAGGTGAGAAGGACTGCGAGGCCAGTGGCCACGGGCGGGCCCGGAGGAGGCTGGGGGGACCTGGGAGAGGGGCTCACCCGCCCGGCTCATCCAGGTGGAGCTCAGCCCTCCTGTCACCCAGGGGCTGTGCTGGGTTCCCTCGCGGGTGGGACCTTACCTGGGGGCCAGTGCCCAGGCCGACTTTGTGAGCACCAGGAACAAAATCTCAAGGACCCGTCACTCATAATTCCCCTTATAAAGCACTTTACTGACAATTTTAAAGAAATTTAACTAAATATCAATAATAGAGATGCAAAGAAGTATATACAGCATTTTAGTTTTGATGTGCACAGTTTGAGACCATATTGTTAAATACTATAGAAAAGTGCATAGTGAGAAAACGAATTCCCATAATAGAGCAACTTGTGGGCTAAAAGTTCAGCTAAAACCCAGTGTCCGTTTTACATCAGTGCACACCCAGGTATGTGTGGTGTCTATTGAGGGGCCTTAGAAGGGAAGCTTCCAGTGGCAGATGCTGTGGTCAGTCTAGGAACACTTGTTTTCTCACCGTCTGTGCTCTGCCTCTAGTTATGTTTTACATAAGCCGACTAAACTCGCAGGGTTTTAAAAGTTTTGGGCTGCACATGTAGTCTCTTTGATTGGAGTGATAAAATTAAGGATCATTTTGTATAGTAGACAAAGATTTGCCCTTCTAGGTGTCAACAGGTGCTCTATTGCCACAATTTCCTTACTAAGAGCTGAAAAGAGAGATAAATGATTGGAATATAGCAGAAAATGCCCAAACACCCTAATATATGTCGGATGCTAGAGCTGGGTAGTGGTGACATTTCACGTTAGTAGAAAAGATGAATTCCTCGTGAATGATGGAGAAATACCTGTTAATTATTTGGGGGAAATTCGTTAGATTTTCATATCACAAAAATAAGTTCCAGATGTACTATAGATTAAAAATTATAAATATATGAAATGGGGAAAGTACCAGAAGAAAACAGAAATGCCTATTTATAGACTTTTTATGTTGGCAAAGACTTCAAAAGCAAGAGTTCAGAAGGTTGGTTGAGCAATATAAGAAACGAAAAGTCTCTGTATATCAGAAAATAATAAAGTAAAAGAAAATGTACTTCCAAATCATGTACGGCATACGTATATCAGAGAAAAAGTGTATCTTTGTTTTATAGCGAAGTCTCTGAAAACAACCAAAAAAAGCACTCGAATTTTGAATTGGACCAAGTTCTTTCTGTGTATCTTTCAGTGACCAATATTTAGTGTCCCAGGTAAAATAAAGGAATTAAAGTTGAAAGAAAAATGAAAACTTCTTTTCCATCCTCAAAGGTTGAGAAGATGAGGAGCTGTGGTATTTGTACTGCTGCTTCAAATTTAAGTTGCTTCTGACTTTTCAAACAGGCAGTTTGGTGATAAGTACCACATTTAAAAATGTATATTCCCTTTACCCATCAATTCCAAGTACTAAAATATCTTTATGAAATAATTAGATAAATCACATACAATTTGTTTTTCTCAGCACTGCTTACAATATCAATGTATTGTGAAGAACTCACATCAACGGATTTCGTAAATAAATTGCAGTGCATCCGTAGGATGGAATTACCTGAGACAGTTGAAGGTGGTATGGAAAATACGTACATGTGTACGTGCAAAGATGTACTTTGGTAGATCGGAAAAGGAGAAAAGCATTCCTTTGATTATACACACACACAGACTGTGATGTTATTTTAGCCAAAAATATGTGCAAACTTGATATCTGAGTATTTGTACTGTGACATTTTCCTTTTTAAAAAATCTGATGTCTACACTGAACATATACAGAAATTCTAGTAACAGTTTATTATTAATAAAGTAATCCCAGGTAATATTTCATTATTCCCAGAAATAAGAATCTTGTAAACAACTAAAATAGATTAAAACAATGTCTGTTTTCTACATTTTATTTTTATTTTTTTAACGATTGGTATTTTCTGGCAACTTTTAGCCTCTTCAGAAGTAAAGGCAGTCTTTTTATCTGTGCCTGTAGAAGTTCATATATGTATAGTTGTAAATACACTTACTTTTTTTTTTTATTATATAGAGCTTCATTACCTATAATATTAAATAATTTTTGATTAATCATTTTGGTTCTGTCTTTATGGAAATCAACAATAGCACATATAAGTGATCATTACTATTGCAGAAGTACCGCTTTACTATAAAAATTGTGTTTAAAAATATTGAACTCTCCAGCTCTAGTTATCCATTCTTCCAATCCATTCATTCATCAAATATACCCTGAATAACTGTTACGCAGCAGACACAGTCTACTCAGGACTCTCAGAATCTGTCTCTCAGGCCCTTTTCATCCTTAAAAACTTTATCTTGCCTAGAAGGAGCAAAATAAAAAATTGTAAATGGAAGTATTAGTACCTAATCTCAATTGAAGCTTTTCCTCCCTCATTTCAAACAAAAGGATTTCTACAGTTAGGACATTGTGAACAGTGACTAAACTTGCTGTTTAGCTAGTGTACAATAGTATTAAATATGAATATTGATCATTGGAAATCATCCGATTTTCATATAATCTATGAATCTAAACAGTCAATGAAATGAGCCATCCCTAGTCACTTGAATCCTGAGTCTCCTTTGGCTTCAAGTTTCTTGAAAATCAAAACAAGAATTACTTTGTGATTTTAGTCCTCTTTCCCCATGAGGTTCTTAAGAATGAACATTTACTTAGATGCCAACTTATGACGAGAACTGCGGAAGGTCTGGTGTGTTTCCATTATTTCACTTCACGTCGGGCACCACGGGAGGTAGGATGCCCGTTCTCGTAAGTACCAGTAAGAAATTATTTAAATGCTGCCAACTATACTTTCAAGGCGTTCTGAACTATACATTACCTTCCAGGGTGAGAGGTGTTAAAATATGAAAAAAGAAGCATCTTAGAACCAGTGCAGTGCAGTGTTCTTTCTTACTCCTTAAAATATGGCTGCAAAGTGGGTAGAATGATATCATTTTACTTAATTGAAATGTTGTCTTGTAAAGTAGTAGTGATGGTAATAGTTCTGATAATATTACCAAACAGTTATTGAGCTGTGTGTTTTGTGCTAGGAAGCTAAGTAAACACTTTGCATAGATTCCCATTTAAGCCAACAACAGTGTCCTGTGATGTTAACTACTGTTTTTATGCCCCTTTTGTTGATGAGGAAATGGAGGCACACAAAGGCTAAGGGACAGCTAATAAGTGGTAGTTCAATTAGGAGCAAACCCGAGTTGAGCTGATTCCCCACGTCATGCTCTCTGTAGTCACACAGGCTGCTCTTTCATTAGTGTGGCGAGTAACAAGAGCTCGTGAATATTGTCCTTTGTGCAGAAGAAAACTCCATGTTGGGTTTGAAGGCATTGGAGTAGTGCGTCATGTTTACAATTGCGTGCAGAACTGCATGTTTGAGACAGTGCCCTGTAATGTCCTAAATGTCCTCTCACCCTTACAGGACTGCTCTCCATTTGGCCTGCGCCTTTGGCCATCCGGAAGTGGTGACTCTTCTAGCAGAGAAAAAATGCCAGATGAATTTCGGTGACAACAAAAACAGGACGGCTCTAATGAAGGTATGTGGTAGCCTGCTCTGTCAACAGGAGATGGATTTGATTTCAGTATTTAGAATAAGAATGAATGTATCTTAATTAACTATAACAAATGGTGGAAACTTGTGGAATGCTTACTTTGAATTCCCCAAATTTACCGTTTATTTAATGACGTAATCCTGACAGGCCGTGGAGTGCCAGGAAGAGCAGTGTGCAACAATCCTACTAAAACATGGAGCGGACCCAAATATGAAGGACTTCCGTAGCAACACGGCTCTCCACTACGCGGCCATGGGGCACAACATTGCGATAGCTGAACAGCTGCTGCAATACCAGGCAGATATGGAAGCAACCAATGAGGTATAGATCCACAGACTGTATTTACACAATACTTGTAATACATGTGTTTCAGCCACAAGCATTTTATTTCTAGTCGATATATACTGCATGCTGTACATCGGGCCCTGTCGCCATAGAATCAAGTCCAAAGCCAAGTCAGGCAGGGGAAATGGGGTGCCCACAGAAAGGGCCCAGCTCTGTCCTGTAACAGTCCTGTTACTGCATAGGAGTGGGTGCCAGGCTCAGAGCCCACCAAGGACTGAAGGCCTGGGGGAAGGGAAGTATGTGGGGGTGGCTGCTGCAGGGCAGGGCCTAGGAGATGGGTGCTCCTGGGGGTGGGTGGGTGGAGGAGTGGAACCTGGGTCCCGCTGGGGAGCTGGGGGTATGCAGGTGGGGAGGGGAAGCAGCAGGACACAGGCCCTGAGCAGCCCAGGCCTCGGGGGTTCTGAAGATTGGGGCAAGAGGGCCAGTCACGTCTGGACATCCAGCAAGGGCATGCGCCTGTGCTCGTAGCCACTCTGCCAGCCACGGCCCCCTTGGGGTCTCCACCTCGGAGTGGGGCTCTTGCTCAGCCTCGTGGAGACGCTGGGCGGGTTGTAGGTGTACAGAGGGAGCAGGTGATGGGGACGCGTTCACCCCTTTTTGTTCCTGGACATACATCACGTCTGGCCACTGCCACCCAGCAGGAACGCCCTTGGTTGACACAGGAAAAGTCAATTTTACATCTTTGGAAGCTCAAGCGTTCCCTGAATGCAAACAGTTGGAACTTAATTTTCTGAAATTTCACTTTACATGATGATACCTCTAAAGTAGCAGTAGAGGGTACAGCTCTCCTTTATGCACTTACGACAAATTAGTTGTGAAAACACAACTGGTTACAGGCAACACTTCCTTTTTTAAGTGTTTTTTTCACGTTCGAGTTGTTTTCCAATTAAGGCAAAACAATGCAGGAAAGCAAAATTTGTCTTTGAAATCGGCATTACCTTAAAACTCCAACAAGCAAAGGCATTTTACAATGTCATAGAAATCTTCCTGCTGTTGACAAGTTGCTATTTATAAACAAGTGATTTATATAAAGCGATTTAGCTCTCATTGGCCAAAGCCTAAGAGGGAAAAAGGAAATGGAAAGGAAATAACAATCCGAAATATGCAGGGCAATTTGGAAATTTGACTTTTGAGCGGAAATAACAAGAAGAGGTTTTTCAAAAACTCATGGACATAGACAACTGTACAATATTTACCGGAGGGTAAAGGGGGGAGGGGTCGGAAGAAGAGAGAAAAGGGGGTCAAATATATGGTGATGGAAGGAGAACTGACTCTGATAGTGAACACACAATACAATACACAGATGATGTATTATAGAAATGACACTTGCAACCAACATAATTTTACTAACCAATGTCACCCCAATTAATTTAATTATTAAAATGAGGTTGTTGTTTTTTATTTTAGTTTTCCTTCAGTTTATATGCTCAGTCAAGGTCCTCTTAAGTGTTGGGGGATAACAATCCTTACTTTGGGGGAGAGAGTCAGTGAGTTGTAAACTTCCCTGAGACCACAACGAGGAAGGCTCCGAATCCACCAGATTGCAGTGAACAGGTGGCAATTAAGTGGGAAACGAGGGAAGGACAGATAATTAAGTGACGTATCATCCTCTTCTGGCAGGAAGAGCCTCCTCGGTAAGAGTCTAAACTCTGCTGTGAAGTCTAGACGTCCCATGAGAAGTAAGGAGTTTAGCAATAAGGAAATCAAGTTGCATTTTGAGTTTATTAATCCCGTTGCCACTCCTACCCAGGAAATTAAGTGTGGTTTTCATAAGTGACATGCCTCTTCCACTTTTATTTGGCCTAATCCTCAATGTCAGAGGAAATTGGCGACATAGGCGAGAGAAGAGACCGAAGTGATCGTCTACTGGACGAGTTCTCGGCTAGACTTGTGCTGGCGAACCACACCCACCCTAGGAACTTTCAAAACATTTACAGCCACTTACAAGCTAGGCTCTTCCCTGAAGGTTTTGACTGAGTAAAGCTAATAAGGCCTGGACATGTGTCATTTAGAAAGACTTCCCTGAGATTCTGATACAACTCTTGGTTAAGAACTACTAGTGCAGCATATCAAATCGCAGATCTCAAATACTTAAGAAATCTCTGGAAGAGGTGGCGTATGAGAGGTGATTTTCCTTCGGCTCTCTCCTTCCCAACACTCTTCGCCTGACTTTTGAACTGTCTGTACCTCTGGGCTCGAGAAGTGGAAGGAAATATCAATGGCAGTATCTACTGGCTTAAAGAAGAACACGTTTTCCCTTTCAGCCATCAGTCATTCACTGGTGCTCAGGGATTCTTGAGAAATTTGCTGATGGGTGGTCCCCTGATGCGTTGAATCGGGCCCTTTAAGAATTTTGCATGTTTGTTTGTGCTCAGGTTGTGAGATCAACAAATGCTTACTGCAAGCAGGGTTTTCCTGCAGTAATAGGAAATTGTGAACCTACTTTTTTACCTGTTGTTCTGTAAATCTCCAGTTTTCTTTGTTTTTTAATTAAATTTGTTGGGATGACAATGGTTATTGTATTTAAATAGGTTTCAAGTGTACATTTTTATAATGCGTAATCTATATGTCATATTATGTGTTCACCACCCAGAGTCAGTTCTCCTGCCTTCACCATATATTTGACTCTACTACTATCCCCGAACCCTCCTCTACTATCCACTGTCCCACCTCACCCTCTGGTAACCACGAAACTGTTGTCTGTGTCTATGAGTTTTGGTTCTTTGTCTTGTTCATCTGTTGCTTTCAGTTTCATATCTCACATATGAGTGAAATCATATGGTCCCGACTTTTTTTTGTCTCATTTATGTCACATAGCATAATAATCTCATGATCTATCTGATCTGTGTTGCCCCAAATGGCAGCATTTCATTTTTCCATGGTAGAGTAATATTCCATTGTGTATACTTACTACATCTTCTTTATCCAGTCATCTGTTGAAGGACAGTTCGGTTGTTTCCATTCCTTGGCCACCGTAAATGATGCTGCAATGATCCAAAGTGTGTGATAAACTCTCTCAGTATGTCTGTGACATTCATACAACCGTGGCATAATCACGATGGTAGGTTTAAAGATCAAATCCCATGAAGTTAGTACTAATACAGATGGGAAGTGTTACTAATGTAGTGTCAGGAGTCCTATAGTGTAATTATCCATTGGATTAACAATCTATAAAAAGTAAATAAAAATAGATAGTGCTTTGAATAAGAGTTGGAAAAATTCTTGAAGTGGGTATGAGTCTCAGTGACACTTGTATTGCATGTTGGGGCCCCATTTTTTAATGAAGCATATGATACTAAAAACCGGAAAGATTTTACGTGCAAATATTCGCATTAGACACAAGCATTTGGAAACAGCAAATATGAAATGCCAAATGGCTATAGACTAATTGTGGCTCCTAGATATTTACTTTCCCTACGTATGTTGAGTCAACATGGAAAGTTTTGGAGACTCATGAAGAAATAAGGATGTCAAGCTTCTCTTAAAGAATCCAGCCTGGTCCCCTTGACTCCCGACTACAGTTGGGTGTCCTGTGGCGAGGCTGTGCCTCTTTATGAGACATGTGTTCTCTAGTGTGCTGCTGTCCCCACCGGGGTTCTTCACTTATTTGGGTCACCTTCTTTGCCTCCGGAAGCACTGGAGTGTGCGATTCCTCTTTTACAGAATATTTTGATAAACATTTCAAGATTTTCAAGACATTCTATATTGGTTTATTATATGTATTTTATATTAATCTCCTTAGAATGATAGTGAGTTTTTCAAGCTGGAATTCCTAAGTTGTTTTTCTTTAAAAAAAATAAAAATAAATTAAAAAGACCGTCTTTTTCATTATACGTCCTATAAATAATCATACCCATTGAAATGTCTTTAAGTCTTATGGGTATAATTGTAGATGTTACGCATATTCTAGACAGTATTCCACCTTCCTCCTCAACATAGTTCCTTAAACATGCAAGTGGTTTAGTCGCTTTCGTTATGCTAAAAATAATCCATGTAGATCAGTATTAAAACGTTAACTGAGAAGCCATGATATTTTATTTCTGATTTATATTTTGCGTGAGTTATACAATAATTTTAAATAGAAATTAAACTAGAACCAAAATAAAAACAGATTTTTTCAAAAAGTAGGTAGGCATTGGGGTCCCAAGATTATCATTGTAACTGAAATGCAATTTCATATTGAGTTTATCAACAGCTAAGATAAAAACTTATTGTCTCACAATTGGAGAAAACCCATGGACCATTTAGTGATAAGCAATCAAAGATCATTTGAAGCCTAACTCTTTTTAATTTAGAATCCATTTCCTTAGTGACCCTTTTGGAGCAGGAGAGCCTGAAGTTGACATTTGGGATACTGAGAACACTGATAGAAGAGAAGCAAGCAAGTTTGTATAAGCTGCAGAAAACCTTCACCTCTGTTGGAAAACTCTCCAAATTGTATCCCTAATATTCTATGATGTTTCAGACGTTAACGTTTGCCACAGAAAAGTATTGTCAGATCGGGATTAAGCAGCCTGAAACACTTCTTTAGTAATGGGCATATAGAGCACAGTTTTATAATACTTCTCAAACACAGGTGATCTTTCTGGAATCTTCCTACTGGGGCACAGTAAATGATTTCTGGTAAAGTACATATTCTTTGGAATACAATGTAACAAACACTACCCCAGAAATAGTTATTTAGGTTATCAATTCAATAAAACGACTTAAAGCATTTGTGTCTATGTTTTCGAGCTTGGAGATACAGGGGTGAAGAATAGCCCCTGCCCTCAGAAAGCTCCGGGTTCAGACGGGGAACGATAAAATAACTGCAGTCTAGTGTGATAGAGACTGTGATAGGAGCACAGATTCTTGGAACCAGGACTGTCAGTGTTTGAAGGGAGCTCTGGAGAGTGAGGTGAAGTTCATCTGTTGGAGAGGAAGGAGGAGGGTATTTTAAAGGGAAGAGCCGCAGATGACAGCACAGAGGGCTACTTTGTATTTACTTTCTCTAGTGTATGTTCAAGTTTAGAGGATCTTTTATGAGTTTTCAAATTCAATTTAGAACTATGTAGTTTTTTAAACTATAAATTGTTTTCTCTGTTTTACAGTTTGATTTTACACCACTTTTAGTTGCTGTGCATAAGAACAGCCAGAAAATGGTGGAATTTTTACTCGAGAGACATGCAAACATACATGCAGTTGATAAGTGGAAAAGGTACAGTTGTTTGTTCTTTTTTAAAAAAAACAGTATTGTTTTAGAGTGGTAACAGTCACTCAAGTCACAAAGATTAAATTAATAAGAAGACAATTATTCTATAATTACAAAGTTATCAATATCAGCACGTCATCATTTAGGAAGAAAAGCAATTATTCTGACTGGTGAACAGAAGAAGCATATCCTGCAGGATTCATATTCATTTATGATATCGACTGATGTCATTTGTCATTGTAGTTTTTGGTCACGTGGTATTATGTTAGCTAAAGGGTTTTCACAGTAATGTTACTAGTTTTGTATAGTATGGACTCTAACTTAGTTTCTGATGCAATATTAGATTTAGTCTCTCTGACATTTTTTTTAACCTCTACTGTGTATTCAGTTTTCATTAAAAGATACACATTAAATGTAAATAGGAGTTGATTTGTTGTTCGGATGACTCTGCTTTACATTGTTTTCTTCAAGGAATGGTGATGTTGTAGGGTTTTCCCTAAGCGACTGTGAATTACTACTACCAGACAGTCCTCAGTTTTTATCCTTCTTCATTTCTAGTCTATTTTGATGTTGTTTGTTTTCTATTTTTAATTGGTATTTAACCGAATAAACTTTTTCTTTAATGAAGACAAGCCATGGATGGGTGATAAGAAAAGAGATGGGCTTTCAGTTCATTCAGGACTGGGTTCAATGCTCAGCTTTCCTACGTGTCACGTGTGTGACCATAGGAACGTTACTGTCATCACCACACATGTTTCCCGATGTGGAAACGAGGGAAATAATATCTCCTTCAAGGATGGTCGTGGGTCATGACCTGGCATGTGATTCAGTGCCCGGCACATGCTATGAGCACCATTAACTGAACGATGACAAAATTACTAGAATTATTACTAATATTATTGTTTTGAGCCTGCCAAGTAGCTTTAACTTACGTGACTTCTGGCTGACTTTGGATGCACCATATATAAGACTAGGAAGAAACAGGAATTCTTGATTGAAATCTTCACCTCCTTCAGATAAGTGACCTCAGCAGAGTTACTTGTCTATTAAAGAACTTTAAATTAGCAACTTCTAGGTAGTACCTAAGTGGGGCAAGAGGCTTTTTTGTTTGTATGTTCTTTTGTTCCTTGATTGTAGCCTTGGACATAATTTAAAAGATGAACTCTTAAGCGTGTAAATGGTCGATTCTATACAGACAAGCAATATATTGAACTCAGTAAAGACTATCACTGGTGCTGTTTACATAACTTAAAGTTCCTAAGGGTGAAGTGATCTCTCTGTTATTTCAGAACGGCCCTCATACTTGCTGTAAAGTATGCATCCTCAAATACAGTCGTGCTTCTGCTTCAGGCAGGTGTTGATGTCTTTGCTCGAGATTGCATTGGATGGACTGCAGAAGACCATGGGATTATTAGAGGTTTTGAGGCGTAAGTGTTTACATTGAAATGCTAGTTATCACCAAACTGAGCTTCAAAACACTTTAACTGTTACTTCTTAGGTAACAGGTGAGACTTCATAACTGGGCTCAGGCAGTGGGGGAATGGCAGTGAGTTAGTAGACATCCTCAGCCAGAAACCAAACAACCGGTCAGACGTGTAAGACGTAGCAAAGGGACAGATTCCTTATCACACAACTTTGAAGACCTTTATCTTTAGGGATCCCAACGTTCTCCATTTCATCCCAAGCATAACCCCTGTGTGTCAGGTACCAATAATGTTTCTTCTCTGACTTTTCCAACTAGTTATTTGGGGGTGTAAAATGTACAGTTTAGCAGGAAATTCTCTACTTTATGGAGGCTATCGGCTGTGCTCCCCCCTTGAATTTTTCAAGAAGCCAAAGTGTTCCCTAAGGCCAAGGGGGACCATCCTCTTTCACAAGTCAGATGGAGAGGGAAGGAAGGTCATTCTGGTCATTCATTGGCTTCCATTGATTGTGTTGCTGCACGGTTGCTATAGAAACGGGTCCTGTGGTCATGACTACCTGTGCTCCCAGGTGCCCTTGCTGATCCCGAGTCCTCGGTGTTCATGGTTTCCCACACTTGGAATTCCAAGTGATGATATTTTTTACTCGACACACATGGGCTTGCTTACATTCTCAGCCCCTATTCCAGAGCACCAGCACCCTGTCGCGGGAGCTTGGACTTCTAGCTTTAGCCACACACACCCTTCCCCAACACTGAAAACCTATGCGGGGCCCACATCTCAGCCCAGACCTCGTGATGACTTACCCTTTTGAGTGTCTTGTTGTGTCCTCTGCTAGCACATGTTAGTTGCAACGTTCTGAGCTGTCAGAGAGGTGCCAGTAATGCTGCAGGAAAAGATCAGACTTTCCTTTCTCCTTTGTTACCAGATCTGTACCCCAAGGCCACTTGCTGTCCCATGGAGTATCTTTCCTTAGGTCCTGGAAGGTCCCATAACGCCTTTCCCAGAGTAGTAGGCACTAACTTGCCTGCGATTCCTTAGTTGAGATGAGGCTCAGTGATCTGTTTTCCAAAATAATGAAAATCTCTCAAGTGACTTGACTCTGCCTCAGGTTTCAGAATATTTAAAGTTGTGCCTGACATGGAAGCCAGTACACAGAAAGCTCTGGATCTAAAGGAGGTTACTTGGTGTTAGAATAGCTGCACCCCTTCCATGCCTCATGAGTGTGCATGTGTTATATCTTCCAAGTCAACTGCGGATGCCTAGGAAGGTTGGAAAGTTCTGATAGTTCAGAGTTTCAGGAGGTAAACATGAGACAGAAGTAGTCCAAGCCAGATCTAGGCTTCTATAAGTTTTCTGCCACTGGTGTGATTAGCTACGATAATAGGGGGCAATTATGTTATCTGACTTATTGAGGGAAAATATTTCTAAATGCATTTAATTACAAATTATATAATAGCTGAGATGTACTGAATTACAAACCACAAAGAAAGAGTAGCTAATAACCAAAATTGAAAACATTTTCTGTAAACTGCAACATTTGAATATTAGCTAGAACGTATGAAAAGCACACATTAGGTTTATTTGGAATTGCAAAATAATGTCAAATCTAAAGCTCAAAAAAACTTATTCCATTGGCTTACCATTTTGCTGTATTATCTGTTTGATCCTCTGACAACCTGTACAATAAGGCAGTGAGATGCTTGGTTTGTAGAGAGAACTCTGAGCCAAACAGCAGTGACGTCTCCGAAAATGGATCTTGTGGACTATGGAACTAGGATTTCTGAGTTCACGACACTTGCCCCTGCTAACTCTAACTAACTGACTGAGCTATACTGCCCTCAACATGACTGGTTCACCTTGCTTTTTTGTCTTCTTTAATCACATGCTTAAGAAAAATTTTGTACAACTTACCATGTTTTTTTTTGTTTTTTTTTAACTTAAATTTGTAGGGGTCACAATGATTAGCAAAATTACATAGGTTTCAAATGTACAATTCTTTAATATATTTTCTATACATCACATTGTGTTTTGACCACCCAGAGTCAGTTCTCCTTCTGTCACCATGTATTTGACCCCCTTTACCCTTTTCTACTATCCTCTCTTCCCCTTACTCTCATAACCACTGAACTGTTGTCTATGTCTATGAGTTTTTGTTTATTTGTTTGCCTTTAGAACTTACAAAAGTGAAGCGTATGGGATAATTCAAGTTTTATATTAACTCAGACATTACCTGAAATACTCTGAGAAATCCATGTTTTGATAAATGTTTTCGTGTCAGTATTAAGACAGTAATATTATCACCTCTTTTATACATAGCAACGCCAAACTAATTTCTGATTTTAAAAGAGAAACATGCAAAAAATCTTCTGACAAGAACAGTCGAGGTAAGACTCCTAATGGTGAAGTATTCTTTGTGGTCCTACCAGACATACAGTAAGACTAAGAAAGTTTTGCTATTGAAAGAGCTGTTAAAAAATGTGTATATTGCATGTATATTTTTTCTTTCTTAGTTAATGTTTTTCTTAATAGTCTAGCATTCAGAATTATTATAAAAGTTAATTGTAGGTAATTTAAAATCTGAGAGAGTATTGTGTGAAAAGAAACTCATTGATCTAGTCATGACCTCTACAATTCCATATGATATTTTTGTCAATAAGAAAAACGATTTTTAAGTTACTATGTTGTATGTTTCTTGTATCATCACCTTGCAACAAGTTGGACTTGTTGTAAACATGAAAATTTGTTTAAATTTTCCAGCAAATGGATTACATGTAGTGAATGAATTCTTGTTACTACATAGTGGTTTGTCTCACCGTAATGTAACTCACACTGGGAGCTCCACAATACCTTCCTAGTCCCATAAACAAATGGCAAACAATAAGAACTGCAAAACTTAGCCAGTGTGAAGGAAGGGCAGTGAGACTGTTTTTGAAAGGTATCTCCTATTACAAGTCAGTAAAGCTGTGCCTTGTTGAGAAGCATGGTTATTTTCCATGTGGATATGCCACCAAGGTCTCACTATTATCACCTTTTTTCCTCATAAGTCAAAACAGAGTGAGACGTGTTGACCTCATTAGAAGAAGATGTTTTCTTCTGTTAGTTGGATAGTTGCCATGACAGTGTAATTTCTCTAGAACAAGATGCTCCGTAGCCATTAGTCAAAAGATAATCATAATAAATGTTCCCATAGCCTAACTTAGGACTCTAACAATTATAATAAAAGTACAGAAAAGTTTCACAATGACAAAAACGCTATTTACTCACTGGATGTGGCACCTTGTGCATTGTGCAATCTGAAATGTCCGAGGACCCCTTTAACTTAGTGGACCTCTATCAAAGCGCTTGTGTCGGTGGTTTTGCAAGTTATAGGAAACACACAGATGAAACGGAATTTGTCCTTATTGTGCCCCTAATACTTTAGAGCTGTCCCTGGTTTATTTCTTAGTTTCTTCAAACAGAATTTTCAAGGGCAATGTTTTCATTCACTTATTTATTTGCCTCTGCAGCAGTTTGCTATGTAACCTTCAGGTGTCTTTTAGGTACTAAGTGTCATTTTGATGTTGCAGAAGACAAGCGTTTTAAAACCACGTCCCTACCCTCCAAGAGCTTGTTCTTATCATTGTCATTTCTATTATTTACTGTACTTTACACAGTGCTTACTAGGTGCCAGGGCCCACTGAGAGCTCATCATTATCATTACTGTTTTTCATTGGGTGTGTAGTATGAGATCTGACATTTAAGTTCGAGAACTTGCCACCGTGCACTTACATTGGCAGCACTGTACAAACAGCTCAGTAAGGTTTCATAACCTTGGTATACCGGTGTCTCATAGTTGCGTTCGTGTAGATGTGTGGCAGTGTCTCGCTGAGTGGCACTCATTATTGTTGTTGCATGTTTTTGTGTGCATTGCGAGGCTGTCTGAGCTTGAATTAGAGCTATGACCAAACATTAAATTTCGTGCTACACTTGGCAAGAGTGGAAGTGAAATCAGGGATAGTATGTTAGTCCAGGTTCATGGAGATAATGTCATGAAGAAAACGGCCGTGTACAAATGGATTAAACATTTTTCTGAGGGGAAAGATTGTGTCACTGATGAAGAGACGTCACGGTGGCCAGTAACGACCAGAACTGAGGAAAGCATTGCAAAAATTCATCGAATTGTGAGTCAACATCATTGGCTGCCTGTGAGAAGCAGAGCAAACCCATTAAATGTTAGAAGAAAACAACCTCAACATTTGGCCCTCTATTCATGGCTGTTGCATGATGGCATCGCATCAGCTCACATGGCACCATCTGTGAGAGAGGTTTTAGCCAGTAAACAAATAACTGTATTGACACAACCACCCTACTCACCTGATCTGGCCCCCAATGACTTCCTTCTTTACCTGAAGATAAAGGAAATACTAAAAGGAACACATTTTGATGACATTCAGGATATCAAGGGTAATACGACAACAGCTCTGATGGCCATTCTAGGTAAAGAGTTCCAAAATTGCTTCACAGAGTAGACTAGGTGCTGGCGTTGGTGCAGAGCTTCCCAAGGGGTGTACTTCAAAGGTGACCATAGTGATCTTCAGCAGTGAGGTATGCAGCACTTTTTCTAGGATGAGTTCGTGAACCTAATTGTTCAGACCTCGTGGGCCAGACACTTGATGTCCATGATGACGATTTCGGTTATAAAAATCTGGGTAGGATTTAAGGGAAGTATGCAGCGTGAGTGGGAGTTGTCCAGATAAAGAGGCAGAAGGACCATGTTGGGCAGGGGAACCAATAACCAAGAGTACAGGTTTGGCAGAAGGAACTGCAGACATAGGCTAAGATACACAGTGAACTCTGCAGGATTTATGAGCAGTTCAGTTTTGATGCTATAAAAAGCGTGCTGTGGGAATGGTTGAGAAGGTGGTGAATACCTAGGTAAGGGAAGCTTAGGAAAGTCTTTAGTTCTAGAGAAAGGAGTAGCTCTTATCCTGCAGGCCTTGGGAAATATATTAGTTAGAATGTTTTAGCTGCAGGTAATAGGTGACCTAATTAGCAGTGGTTGCAACAGGAGGAACCAGGATGGTTTTGGTGGGTCTGTGATGCCATCAGGATCCCTGATGTTATCCCTGTTTCAGTTGTGAGGTCGTCAGTGTTTTGTTTAAGTCTCATTTGCCTGCTGGTTAATTAGCAATGGCTCCAAGCATCATATTCTCACATTACCATATCCAAAGTCTGAAGTACTGCGTTTCTGTAGGTGTTTCTATTGTCTTTTTATGTTTTATTAATATATAGTTGGCATACAACATTATACCAGTTCAGGTGTACAACATAGTGATTTGACATTGATATACCTTGCGAGGTGATCACCACAATATGTCTGTAAGCATCTATCACCCTTCAAAGTGACTGCAATATTATTGATATTTTCCCTGTGCTGTTAACTACATCCCTGTGGCTTAGATGTTTCATCACTGGCAGTTTGTACTTCTCTTTCACTTTCTTTTTCATTCATCGCTTCAACTCCCTCTCACCTGGGAACAATCAAGTTGCTTCATAGTAGCTATGGGTCTGTTTCTGGTTTGTTTGTTCTGCTTTTTTAGGTTCCACATATAAATGAGATGATGAGGTATTTGTCTTTCTCTGTCTTCTTTCACTTCACATAATACCTCTAAGAACTTCCATATTGTTGCAAAGGGCAAGATTTCATCTTTTGTGGATGAGTTATTATTATATCAGTTATATTATGGATGAGTTAATTATTCTAATATCAGTTATAGTATTACTGTCCACACCCCCCCCACAGACACACATATCAAATCCTTTTCATCCATTCATCTCTCGAAGGTCACCTACGTTGCTTCCGTATCCTGGCTATTATATAGACTGCTGCAGCGAACATAGAGGTGCAGATATCTTTTCAAATTAGTGCTTTGGTTTTCTTTGGACAAATACCCAGAAGTAGAATTACAGGGTCTCATGGCAGTTCTAGTTTTAATTTTTTGAGGAATCTCCATACTGTTTCCCACAGTGAATATAACAATTTACAAATCCCAAAACAGTGCCGGCTCTGTTTTCCCTTTCCTCCACTTCCTTGCCGACATTTGTCATATGGGGCCATGTTGATGATAGCCACCTGACAGTTATGAGGTGGTGCTGCACTGTGGTTTTGATTTGAGTTGCCCTGATAATCAGTGATGTTCAGCTATGTGATTCTTTTAAATAGGAAGAAAACTGAGAGGCTGCCCGTAGATCCCTTAACATTTACAGGCTGGGGTGCGGCACAGGCTGGTTCCCACACCAGTTAGTGGTAAAGCAGTCACTGATTAGCTCAGTATAATCATTTTTCTTTGTGGAGCTGGAGAGAGGCCATGTTCTTTGTGTATTGGCACAGGAAATATCCACACAGAGTTGTGGTTCTCCAGGGAGAATGAAGACGAAGAAATGGCAAGTGGGCAGGGACTCAGCAGTGGTTACTGCAGGGATCATGGGAGAGTTTTGAGCAGACGAGGAACAAGATGAGGTGGCATTCGGACACTCTGGTTGTGGTATAAAGCGGGGACCAGCAAGCTTATTCTGTAAAGGGCCTGATTTGAGGCCATATGGTCTCCGTCATACCTACTCAAATCTGCCATTATGGTGTGAAAGCAGTCGTGGGCCACGTGAATGGGCAAGACTGTGCTGCAGTAAGCTTTACTTACAGAAGCTGATGGCAGGTTGCAGTTTGCTGGCCCCTCGCATAGAGGATAGATTGAAGAAAAGCGCCTAAAAATAACTGGCAGACAAAGGAAGCTTTTACTTCCTTGGACTAGTATCAGTCCACTGTGATGTTTTCACCCATCCATTATGAATGGAAAAAAAAAGTCAGGAAGGTTAATTTATTCAATTTAATATGTTGGTCTTTGCTGGCTTATGTCTTTCTCATTTGTTTTGCTGAAAAGAAATCCTGTTCATTTAGGAAGTAACAATAACAGGCGGTGGTGTTTCATTTTTTTCCCCAGCGAAAGCCATCTGCTCAGAGCCCCTGTTTGACTAGGGCAGTGGCTGTGGCAAAAGAAAGTAGAGCCTGGAGAGTGTTATGGTTAATACGGATTAGTGATGATTGCATGTAAAAAGTTAGTGGGGAGTGAGAAACTCAGATGATTCCTAGGTTTCCAGATTGTGCACTAGCATTTCAATGGGACATGAGAAGAGTGACTAGGACATTATCAGATGGAGAGAGAAGAGCAGCAGGTCAACAGGGAAGACACTTTTTTCTCTGAACGTTGAGTTTCCTGGTACATCCATGGGTAACTCATCCTCCATGTTGGATATCACTTTTTGTTCCATTTTTCACTTATTCTGTTAACCACTGCCTTTTCATACGAGAGCTATGTTTTTAGTTTTATAAGAAATAAAGAAGCTTAGAAACCAAAGGAACTCTATTATCAGTGCACATTATTATACTACAAGTGATAGTTATATGTTTTTCTGTAATTATCCCAGTGACTTGACCGATTCATAACTATTATAAAAACAGTTTTCTGCCTAGTTGCAGAAAATTGACAATGAGATCTCTCCATTTTCTCTCTAGGAACTGATTCAAGATGTTGCCATTAGGATGTTCTATTTTTTATTCTGATTAAAATAGGACGGTTGCTTGTTTTACAGTATTTTCTGACATCATTCCGTTTATCCCCTTTACGCCTTTATTCAAATATGTCCAGCTCTACAGGAATCTGCAAAAGAAGAATCAAGGAAAACAAATTTATCGACAGGTAATCTGCAAAATCTCCTTCTGACCTTAGTCATGCAGAAAACATCCACCCAAAGAATGAAAAATTCATATAATGCAATTTATTAGAGGTTCTTAACACCACAGTTAGGTTTGGTTATTCACTAGAGCACTTTACAGGCCTCATCCTGTAGTAGTGCTCACACCTGTGATTTATTACAGTGAAAGCAAAATCAGCAGAGAGAAAAGGTGTATGTGACAGAGTCTGGAGGGAACCAGGTGCAAGTTTCCAAGACTCATGTCCTGTGCAGTTAGCAGGATGTGCTTAATTCCTCCACTGTGAAATTCTGGCACCACCCGTGTAATGCTGTCTAGTGGTACCACAGTCTCATGAGACTCAGTGCCTAATGCTTTCATGGCACGCCAGTCACATAGGCAGCGTCCCCCTAGCAAGTACCAACATTCCTGATTCCCAGAAGGAAAGCGAGTGTTCAGCATTAACCACCTTGTTTGTACAAGCAGTTCAGGCACCGTGAGCCACACTTAGTTAGGGAATGGCGGGAACCCTCCCCATATGCAGGTTTCCAGACACCAGACAAGGGCCAGCCGTCCAAGTAGGACTTTCAAAGGATAGCAGTCAGGCCTGCTGTGTGAAATCTTTTCTGCACAACAGTTATAGGCCTGACTTAATTTTGGGTGTTGCTTAAAATATTAACAGCAAGTAATATGGTGACGCGCCTTGGTAATGGTTTCAGTTGTATCATCCATTAAAAATTGCAATGCTGGTTACTTTTTTGCCTTTTGGTGAGTATTTCACAGGTGTTTGTACATACATTACTATGGCAATAACCATGGCAATTATAATCTTTTTGTGTGATTAATGTTTCAGTATAGATTTTCAATAAAATCAGCATAATGCTTTCTGGTTTAAAATTAGAATAAAAGTTGTCCTTTAAGTGTGGGGATGATTCCATTTTGATTCACTTGGCACTACATCTATACACCATGATAAAGCGAGATGTTCATTCACATTTATCAGTTATTTTCTTGTGTAAGTATTCCAAAAATGATTTGCTTTGTTTATGGAGTTTCATATGCTTCATTCAGTTGGGTGAATAATCATATTCTGATACTGGATCTTTATGTTCATTTTCAAGGTGACTGTGTTTTGAAAATAGCATTAATGTGTTCATATCTGCTAATAGCAGGTTCAGTAGAAAACTTTTTCTTTTTCTTTAATTAGTAAGCCTTCGTTATTAGAGCAGGTTTAGGTTCAGGGCAAAATTGAGTGAAGAGTACAGAAAGTCCCCTCAAAGCCCGTGTCCCTGTACACACAGAGCCTCCCTCACTGTTGACACCCTGCACCCGAGTGGTACTTTTACGATGATCGATGAACTGCACTGACTCAACATTACCACTCACAGCCCACACTTTACATTAGAGTTCACTCTTGCTGTTGTACAATCTGTGGGGTTTGACAAACGTATAAGGACGTCTCCATCCTTCCAGTATCACACAGAATAGATTCACTCCTAGATACCCTCTGTGGCGTTTCCTCAGCCCTCTCCTCTCCCCAACCTCTGGAAACCACTTGTTTTTTTACTGCCTCTCTAGTTTTGCTTTTTTCTGAATATCGTATAGTTGGAATTATACAGTGGCCAACTTTTCGAATGTTTAAAAAATTAAAACTCCAGGGTCATTGAATGTAGTTATTCAAGATAACTTCTCTGTCTTTCGGGGGGTTTTTGTTTGGTTGCTCTTATTCACTGGCTGAGAATCTGGTGACATATGACTTACAAGCTAAAAAAACACGCTATCTATACACATTTGCCACTATGGGGAGGGCTGACAAAAATGGCATCACACGCTGCTTGCTGCACAGCAATAACTCTTTGGACCTTCCTGCTCTATAAGGTAGGACAAGATAGACTCTCTAGCAATGGAGGGAACAATCTCAGAGGTTACACTTGATAAAACTGGAATCACAACGTCTTTCATACTTACCCTGCAATTGGAGAGATGGCGAGAAAGCATCTGTTTCCTGTGTTTGCCGCTGCAAAGTAGACTGCCTCTTGACTAAGCTGCTAATGACGGGGTGTTTCATCCTAAACTGAACACCCTTGACTGAAGAGCGGCACAAGCGGTACTGTGTACGAGCAAAACAAGTCTTCTAAGTGCTCTTCATGACAGAAGTCCAGAAAAATCATGCTATTTAAATTTGCCCTTGTTAGTTTATGACAATAATTTTACTACTGATACCGTTTTCGTTCACTCTGATGGGTTTGGTTAGGATTACAATCATTGCAAGTAGCACTTGACTTGTAGCTATCCCATTTTTGCACATCCCGTTCTTTTTTCTTTCATTTGATATAAATATATACTTTCATGCACACATATATGTACCTGTATATGTGTTTTTATGTGTACGTATATATGAATACACACACACACACACACACACACACACACACACACACACATATAGGAGAAGAAGTAGAAGTTCTTCATATATTAATTTCCTACCAATCATATCATTAATATTCACTTTACTATAGTCTTCAGGGGTTGTCCCAAAGAAATATTTTCCATAACTTCAGTCTGATAGTTTTAAAGTTCTGTGTTTTTCTATTGTAAATTTACAATGTATTTGAATTTTTTCTTTAATAGTGGATGAGTGTTCTGAAGGAGACCCTTCAAGCAGGTAGGTTTTTATGGATTTTTCAAACTCACATGTTAACTGAGAGTGCAGAGAGAAGCGAGTAACCTTTACTGAGTGTTCTGCTCTGGGCGAGACCCTATACTATGTGCCTAACGTTGGTTGTCTCAGGTCCTCGGCACAGTAGCTGTGCACAGTAGCTGTGCACAGTAGCTGTGCTGTTCAGCCTAGTTTTTATTCATTAGACGAGTGTGGTTCCGGGACGTGTATTAATTGACTCCTGGTTCCATAGTTACCAAGTGGCTGACCTGTGATGTGACCTTCAGTCTGCTTGGCTTCCAAGTCCGTTCTCTTGTCCCTCAGCCTGTACTGAGAAGTGCCTGGGCTGGCGTGGATTCAAGGTTCAGGTGCAAGTCAGGTGGACTCAGAGAGTCCCGTTTAGTGATGTGTTAACGCTGATTTAGAAGTTTCCTACCAAGCCCAGTTAGCCCAAGCTCTTGTCTTAATGTACTTGACAATTTCAGCAGTCACGAGAGCCTTCTTTTTACCATCAGTGTTTAGGCCAGGTCTCAGTTAGCTGTGGCCACAGAACCACAGGCTGTACATAAGCAAGACCTAATCAGGCAAGTGTTTTCAGGTATAATGCGATGTACCTTCTTGGGACGAATCTTTGTTCTGTAAGTGAAGAACATCTCGGTATAGACCATGTTGTGTTAATTCAGCACAAATTGAGAGGGTATTTCTAATTGATTTCTCTACTTACAGAATCCCCAGCCTTTGTTTCCCTTCTGGCTGATACCTTTCCCTTGTTCTAGGAAGTTTTTTTTTCTTTTTTTTCCTAAAGTCTTTCTTCCTTCTTCCATGAGTCTTCTTCATTTTATACTTTTTCTCTGCTGTTCTCAGGGGTTTTTGTTGTTGTTGATCTGTTGTTTTATTCCACTTCTGCTAGCTAAGTATTCTCCATTTTTCTAGACGGAATCAAAAGTACATAGAATTCCAGGGTTTTAACGAATGTTAGCAATTAATTATTCAAAACACCCAGCAGTTCTTCATTCTGCCATGAATGTTTTGGTCAAGTGGTTATTCACATGGAAAGTTTGAAACTCCAAGCGATTCTGTGACTTATTTGAGTACAGTGAGTGATGAAATGAGATTCAGTGTAGGTTTCTAAGCCCAGTACACGTCCTTCTTTATCATCCTTTAGGTGAGTGTTTTAATAATGGAAAGGTCTAGTGAATGCAGTGGAAGAGGATAAGACTGGAATTAGCAAGGGAATCCAAGTTTTAAAAGGAACAATACTGGTTGGGATAGGAATAAGGCTTTTAGAATAGAGATCAGATAAGGGAAAAGAGATGAGAATAGTAGGCTATGACAATTTAAAGAGATATTACAAGAAGGAAGGACAAAGGATGTTGGTAGTTTTCTGAAAAAGCAGATTAACATAAGGTTTTCAAGGACATTCTGTACAGGTTGCTGCTTTTCTGTTTCTTGAATTGGAGGAACCAGCCTAATTTAAGAATTTATGAAAACATATTAAAGTATCTGAGCCCCTGGAAACATTCTCTTTATAGCAAATAAGAATGTGGTATCATCCACCTGAACCCCAACTTAGGGAGGTGGGCTTATGTCCCCTCGAGTCCTAAGGCACTGGAGATTGCCGAACTACATAGATCTATGGCCCAAGGCAGGTGTCTCGTCACCTCCACCTCTTTTCCCAACGCGCTGATGTCCTTCCCATATATATGGAGTGTTGGGCAGAGGGAGGACTGATTGTGAAAACAGTAATGGACTTGGGTAGGTGGTAACATGCCTGTGTTGGGCGTGGATGACTGAGGCTCCATTTAGCTTATTTTCCAGGAACAGGGAAATAGAGAACTCCTACTGTGGGTCATTTGAGCCCATTCTTGTTTCAGGAGTCTATGCCTTCGTAGGCTAAAATTTTCAAGGTTGGAGATTGCCAGGACGCTGTGAGGACAAGTGATCTGGGAGTGGGAAGGCTAAAAACATACATATTTGTTCTTGAACTTTTGTACGTGTAACTTGCAAACATTATAAACACTTCAGGGAACTCACCGTAGTGTTTTTGAGTGAAAAGAAGGAATAGGGTAAGTTTAGTAACTGCTTTCTATGTTAAAGAACCAAGATTGCTATTTTAGACTGACACAGATTAGTCCTTGAACCAGGGACAGACAATGGAGAAGGGACAGTGTATCTTTCTACCTTGATTTAGGTCATCGGTTTTGTCCCAGTTCAGGTTCCAGTAATATCAGCTATTAATTGGGTTTTCAATTCAGCCTCAGGACTTGTGGTGAAAGCAAAGTAATCTCAGGCATTGACAATAAATTGGCTGTCATTCTTTGTTATGGAAACTTAGTGTGTATCTTCATTAAATATTGCATGAGTTGGGAGTGTTGGAGGCAGAAATAGATAACTAATAGCTTGTCTAAAACAGAGTCCACATTTTAATTAAATCAAGCAAGAAACTTCATTTAATATGGAAATAGCTGACCTTTTACTTTTTTTGTTGGTTTTGTAAAGAAATGAACTCACTTATTTTTTTGTGTATCTTCACCCTAAAGTCTTACCCGCAAACCTGGCACTAATGATTCAACGTCTATATCAACTGATGGACTCTTCAGTGTAGATACCGAGGTAAAATGCTCCTTTGTGGAATTAACTATTTTGCTCTGAATTTAGTTTTGTGTAGCACTTACTTGTAAAATTTAGTAGTGGTCCACCTATCATTGTTTTATGTTTGTAATGGAAAATTGGTCAGCGTGAACCATTTTATGACATGTGAGCATTTGAGGCTTTTTTTTTTTTTAACTTTAGGAAGTATTGAACATGGGAGCTGTAAAAAAGAAGGGTCTGGGAAATATATAGTGATAGGACAATTATATTGGGAGGTATCCCACAGTGATGGAGATATGCAATTTGGTTACGGATTAGGATTCTTAATATATCTTTTACATTATTCCAACATGACTTTCATAATACTCGTGCCTAAATGAAATCTTTGATGGATTCAATTACATATTGTCATAGTCATGTAATCTTCCTGGTACCTTTCAGTTTTAAAACTATATAGCATATAACATACACTTCTTTTTTTGTTACACTTTGTATTTTGGTATCATATAGTTGTTAGGAGCCAGTGTTTTCTCTATTTTGTTTTCTTGTGCTTTTTAGTTATATTCAGTTGAAATTGAATAATATTTTGTATAAGTTTCAGATATACTGGGTTCATAATTTAGGCTAAAATAATAGTAGAAATTGTGACAATTTAGAATTCAAGTTCTCTTTCTTAAACCCCATATTGTAAAGGGATTCCACTATGTTCTAAATCATTGCATTATGACTATATTTAAATGTCTTCCTCTAATTGAGGAGTACATGTTTTGCATAAAATAATAACCAATTTTAGAAGCAGACATTCTTAAGAACCATATAGTAATATACCAATTTTCAGAAATTTTTTTGTTTTTTAAATGTAAAGTTTTTCATTTATGTTAGAGTTGACATTGAATATTATGTCAACTTCAGGTGTACAGCATAGTGGTTAGGCATTCATATAATGTATAAACTGGTACCCCGATTAGTCTGGTATCCCTGACAGCATACTTAGTTGTTACAATCTTATTTACTATATTTTTTGTACTGTAACTGACATGTTCATAACTATTTTATATCTGTCAATTTATACTCCTTAATCCTTTTACCTTTTCAAGCATTCCCCCAACAATCCTCGAACTGGGCAACGATCAGTTAGTTCTCTGCACTTAAGAGTTTGTTTCTCTTTTCTATGTAAACTTTTTTTTTTAGATATCACAAATAAGTGAAATAATGTGATATTTGTCTTTCTCTGTCTGACTTATTTCACTTTGAATGATACCGTCTAGGTCCACGCACGTTGTCACAGCTTGTAAGATTTTATTCTTTGTTACAGCCAAGTAGTATGTTGTTGTATCTATGTACCACTTCTTCTTTATCCAAGACGATGGATACTTCGGTTGCTCCTTTATCTGGACTATTGAAAATAATGTGCCAAGTACCACACAGATGCACAGATGTTTTCAAATCAGTGTTTTGGATTTCTGTGGAGAAAAACCCAGAAGTGGGGCTGCTGTGCCACGTGGTAGTTCTATTTTCAAATTTTTGAGGAACTTCCATATTGTTTTCCATTGTGGCTGGCCGGGTTTGCAGTCTCACCAACAGTGCGCGGGGCTTCCCTTCACATCCTCAGCAACAGTTGTTGTTTGTTGATTTATTGATGATGGCGATTCTGACAGTTGTGAGGTGATAACTCTTTGTGTTTTTAATTTGCATTGCTCTAATGATTAGTGGCACTGAGCATGTTTTCGTATGTCTCTTGGCTGTCTGTGTGACCTCTTTGGAGAAAAGTCTATTCAGGTACTTTTCTGATTTTTTAATTGCATTGTTTGTCTATTAAAGGTGTTGCGTTTTATGAGTTCCTTTCATGTTTTGGATGTCAACCCTTTATCAAATATATCGTTGGCAAATCTCTTCTCCATTCATCTGGTCGTGTTTTCATTTTGTGATGGTTTCCCTTGCCTTGCAAAAAAATTTAAGTTTGATGTCATATTTATGGGTCTTGTAGTTCTATCCATTCAGCCACCTTATGTCTTGACTGGAACATTTAACCTATTTACATTTAAATAATTATTTATAGGCATGTGATTATTGCCATTTTATTATTCATATTTCTTCTCCTCCTCTTCGTCCTCATCCTCCTCCTTCTCCTCCTCTTTCTGTTCTTCTTCTTCTTCTCCTTCTTCTTCTTCTTCTTCTTCTTCTTCTTCTTCTTCTTCTTCTTCTTCTTCTTCTTCTTCTTCTTCTTCTTCTTCTTCTTCTTCTCCTTCTTCCCCTTCCCCTTCCCTTTTTCGTCTCCTTCTCCTTCTCCTTCTACTTCTTCATCCCTCCTCCTCCTCCTCCTCCTCCTCCTCCTCCTCCTCCTCCTCCTTTTCCTCCTCCTCCTTCTTCGTGTCACATTTCTTGTAATACTGGTTTGTTAGTGTTGAACTCCATCATCTTTTTCTCTGGAAAGTCTTTACCTCTCCATTGATTCTAAATGAGAGCCTAGCTGGATACAGTACTCTTAGTCGAAGATCATTGCTTTTCATCACTTTCAATATTTGCCAATCCCTCTGGCCTGCAAATTTTCTGTTGAGAGATCAGCTGACAGTCTTATGGGAGCTCCATTGTACATGACTAACTACTTTTCTCTTGATGGTTTTAATATCTTCTCTGTGTCCTTACCCTTTGGCATTTTAATTATAATATGTTTTCGTGTGGGCCTGTTTGGGTTCATTTTGTTTGGAACTCTTTGTGTTTCCTGCGCTTGTGTGTCTATTTCCTTCTCCAGGTCAAGAAAGTTTTCCATCATTGTGTAATCCAAAAGGTTTTCAATTCCTCTCTCTCTCTCTCTCTCTCTCTCTCTCTCTCTCTCTCTCTCTCTCTCTCTCTCTCTCTCTCTCCTTCTCTCTCTCTCTCTCCTCTCCTTTTGATAGCCTTACGAATGTTGTTATACTTGATATTGTCCCAGAGGTCCCTTAAAGTATTCTCTGTCTTTATTTATCTTTTACTTATATTCATTTTTTTTCTCTTCTGATTGGGTGTTTTCTGCTACCGTGTCTACCAAATCACTATTTGAACCTCTGCTTCACCAAACGTGCCTTCTTTGATTTGGTTCTGAAACTGCAGCGGTATCTCCATCCCACTCTCAGTGTTCCAGGCTTACCCCATTCCTTTGCGGCCTCACTTGCAATATGTTCTTTCATCCTCAGGCTTTTGCTCGCGCTGCCCTTCTGGAATCCCCGTCACACCTTCCCTCAGCACCTTGCATAACTGTCAAGATGCAGCCCTATCTTTGCCGCATCTGCTGAGCTTCCCTGGTGCAACTGACTGTTGTCTCTTGTGCCCTTACGATACTTGACTCATGTGGGCTGTTGAAGTGGAGAGCGGTACTTTTCTGCTCTTATTTTTTCATGTGTTATATTATCTCTACTCGTACTAGCGTGTAGGACAGAATGTCTCATTTATATTTCCAGCTTCCCCTGGGGCTGTGCCTATGATTTGATGGCTACAGTAGAGTCTTTTGTCTTGTCGATGGATGGACTGAGTGAGTGAGTGAACAAGTAAACGAATATGGTGTTTTCTGAAGTTGGGTTGTTTTTTCTTTTTCCTTCTTTTTTTTTTAATAGAAAGAAGCAACCAAACCGGCAACTGGAAAAGGAGAAAATGGTGTGGATCTTATTGAAAGTGCTCCACAAGAGCAAACAAGCAATGGTAATTTGACTTGTGCTGATGGAGCACAGCAGAATAATATGAGTGGTAATTTAGTGACTGTCTATGAATTCTTTCTAGCGTAAGTGCTGCTATAAACAAATCTAACATGTGTAGGTCCAAATGTGATATTTATTTCTTTTAAGCATTTTTTTCTATCTTTTTTTCAAAAGTGTCCCCACTACTAACAACTGCTTCTTCTTGCAAATGCTTCAACCCCCTGAAATTCTTTTCTGCTATTACTTTTATGGAAATATTCATGACTGAATGTGTATTCAAAATGCATAGTAATATATGTTCACATTAATGTACCTGTGACTACATTTTATAGTTAGAAAGTCATCATTAGGATTAGGACAAGAGGAAGATGAAGAATCACCTTCGCATTCTGAGGTACTGTCTTTCACTATTCTTATTATTATCGTTATTATTTGAAATATCACCATTCTGTGATGTGAAAACGAAAAAGGTATGCTTTGACTTTACTTTCTCACCGCTACATTTCCCCATACACACCAATTTGTATGGTTTCGCCTGTAATTATTAAACTGGCTATGTGTAATATAATGAGACAGCGTAGTACAATTCTGCTAACTTGCAAGTTTCTCTTCAGGCAGTCAGTGTAGTATAGTATAAAACACAAAGGTTTCCAAGTCATAAGGAATCAGTTTGGGTTCTGAAGTTAAGTTTCCCTAAAAGCTAAAGAATTATTCCAGCTCGAACTATGCCCAAATGCATGATCTTGTGGGTTTTGTGGATGTGTAAATGTCCTAATGAATTTCAGAAAGAAAGAATTTGGATCGCAGGGTTTGTTTATAACTTGGAACTTGAAAAGATAATGCCTGGGACATCAAAGTATTATTAATTAGTATTGTCAAAGAGATCTGCAAGGAACTTTTGCTGGGAAGGAAGAGCATGGTGAATACTAATAATACGTTGGATTATACTAACAACAATTCGGCTGAGCGCTGCTTTAATACTAACAACTGTCTTGTTCACTTAAAATATCATGCATTGAGTAACTTGATGGCAACCGTCCTTGTAGTAATAGAACTACAATGTAATGATGAGCTAATGTGAGGTGACAGCTGTGGAAAGATATAAGAAAAGTGTGATCTTCTGATATAGGCAACTGCTGCCTACTGGTTCAGACACTGTGTTTGATGATCAGAACAGACTAGAATTCTGGATGGGTCCCTTACTAGCTATGGGATCTTGGGGAAACTTCTTTTGAACCTGTCGGATGTCAGTGACCTCATTCGTCATAATGGTACTAATGACTACCTTTCAGGTATGTGGAATGCACAAATGTGGTAACGAATGTGAAAACACTTTTAAAACTGTAAAGGGAGCTATAGAATGTAAAACACAATGATCACAGTGGGATGTACTGACTTACTAGATATCGGGGACACTTTTTGTAAACATGTAGGACAATCAAATGGCGGTAGTGTCAAGAGCAGAGTGGAAAAGTTAGAAGGGGCATGTGGATTTCTAATCTGGGGGATGTTAAGTTTCAGGAGACTGTGATTGGCGGTACCCTGTAGATGTGTAGTGTTTCGGTTCTTGAGGCTTTGTTGGTGCGAGCTCAACGTTTTCACCTTGAGTTAATTTCTAGTTGGACACCAGCTGTGTGCTGGGCAGTTAGACACTGAATGGAGAAGTTCAGGGGTTCAGCTGTAGTTGTAGGTGCAGAAAAACAAGTGAACAACAGTCCATCATAAGGCACTATAAGTGCTTCATTTAAAGAGGATGGAGAATGCTGGGTTAGAGAATATTGTCGTGGGGGGGCATGGTTGTAGTTGGAATGGGAGTGGGAGTGGAACTTCGGGGGTCAGGAAAGATCTTTCTGAGTGTGACAAAAACTGCCAAGTGAAGCATGAGAAGGAGCCAGTCGTGTGAAGATCTAGAAGCAAAACCTGCTGGACAGAGATAACAATGGATCACATCTGTTCATATTTTATTCTAATGTCTTGGAATGGCCAGGAAGCAGGAAGTGGGGTAACCATCATCAAACCATTTTTGTATTTGTTGTTTTGTGTGGGAAAGAAATAAAATGTGCATAGTAAGTGTCTGGTACATTTTAGATGGTTATAATAAATAAATGTTCTTATTTTTCCCCGATTAGAAATTGTTATACTTTTTTGAAAAGTTGCATAACTATATATAACATTTTCCCTATTATTTATTGAAACATAATCTAATCAAAAGTTTTTCTTATCACTTTGCCACTTTGTTCAATCATTTTTTCTATCAAAATTTTTGTCAAATAAGAGTTCGGTTTTTCCAAGCTCTTCTTGATTTAGATGAAGTAGGTTCTAAAATGTTCTGTTTAGACTCAACTGGACATACACCAAGGTTTCTTACCATTTCAAGCAAGTATCTTGTTTTAACACTAAAAATCAAATCTGTCATTAGAAATATTTAGCAGTTATATCAAGTACACTTATCAAAGTATTAGGTCACTACAAACGTAATTGCAGTTTAAAAGCTTACAAAAATTGCAAAACTGCAATTACATTTGCACGAACCTAATGTTTGCTTAAATACATATTTTTCAAAAAGTCCTTTTCTTGGTGGTGATAACACTAATATTTTTATCCTGAATTATTAACTAGAAATTGTATGAAGTGTCCATTAGTTACTAATCGTCCTGTTTCCTAACCCTTTCAGACGAGAATTGAAGTGGAAAATCCTGGTCCTCACGAAGGTGTAGGAATGGACGATGTGCAACCCTTCAGACCAGGTGCACTTTGCAATACCAGTTTAATTTTGGGAAGGAGTATGCAAGGACATTTGGCATGCTCACAGTCTTCTATTCAGAATTCCTTTCTTTTGTTACAATTTAATGGAAGGATTTCACATAAGCAACATGATGTCACTGTTGGTATTGATGTTTGAAAAAAAAGACTTCGACAGGAATAAGAAAACAAGATTTTACAAATGTGACTTTAATTCAGATGTTTCTCCTCTTGGTTCGATATCCTAAATGTCCCAGTTTGGAACCCCTGTACTTAATAGGGGTTCTCAGAGGTTAATTATCACACTGGAAGATATTTCCAGGGTTTGAAAATGGTTCTTTGAATTTTGACCTTTACCCAGAGTAAGCCTCAGTTGCTACCATGTCAATTGTGTTTTAAATTTACTTCCTCTTAGTGTTGTAACACTGATGGTCTTAAGACAACCAGATGTTCTGCTGAGCAGACATCGGGTGTGTGTGTGTACGCGCGCTTATGGTGTCTTTGATTATTAAAAATGGGAGAAGTAATTAATCGTAATGAGTATTTGGTAGACACAATCTTTGAAAACAGGAATTCTGAAGCTTTTGTGCCTTGGGATGCTTTTATGCTATTAAATATTATTGAGAATTCCAAAGAATATTTTTAAGTCGGTAGTCTCCGTAGATAGTTACAGTATTAGAAATAAAAACTGAACAATGTAAAATACGAGCTCACACAGGCATGCATTCCATGAACCATTAGAGCTAAGACCCAGTCACCATCAGACCTATGATGTTACCATCAGAGCTGTGATATCACGGCCGTGGAGAACTCTACTGCACACTTAGAAGAGAATGAGAGTGACAATGGCAAATGACATTTAGTCTTTCTGTGAAAATAGTTGTGACCTTTTCGGGCCCCACGACTTACAGATCTTGGGACTTCAGGGATTCTTACATGACATTGGAAACCACCGTTTGAAATGATGTACGGGCTTCCTGGACGTGAAATGATAAAACAGGCTTTAAAGCTTCACTTCTACAATTGTGTTTTTCTTTCACTTGTCTTAAAAAGTTTTAAGCTGAGAATATTGTTTAAAAAACAAAAGGAAAATAGTTTTGTCGTATATTCGTTTTCTGTCTCATGGTGCCCTGTACTCTTTGGAGCTCATGTGGACCTAGTTTGATCCTATTTTTCCTTGGAAACAATAAGATCACCCAAGACTGTAATTTGTCACATGAATATCTGTTTATCTAAGGCTTAAAAAAATGAATTCTGAAGATATTGGAGCATTTAGAAAATACCATTTTCTTATAATAAGTAGTTTCTTATTTGAAGTCGTACCATTCATTAAAAGTTTTTGTAAACCCACGTTTGTCATGCATATTTAAACTAAAGATAAGTGGTTACACATAACTTTTGATCATAAAAAAAAAAAATCATACCCTGCACCATCTATTAAGTAGGTAATTTTTAATTGGAAACACATTATATAATAGAAATTGCTGCCTGATGATAGTTAATTAAACTTACCTGTGTCAATGGCAAGTATAGGACACCTGAAATAAAATGTACTCTGAAGGAATAGTGTATTGGGGGAAAAGGAGGACGTGTGACTGTTTCTCTGAAAAAAGAAGTTTTACAACATAGTCAACTTTGTGTTATTTTTACATCCCAATAAATGAAAAGTTAATCCCAGAATTCAGACGGGGATTCTACTTCTTTGACCTCTAATCATGGAACTTGTCAAAGATCCGGGAATTAGAAAGTTGGTGATAAAAGGCCATTTGCCACACACTCAATGAGCAAACCTATGTCAGCATCCACAGAGTTTGGACAGATGACCGTAATAGACAAACTAGAGACTCAGATTGTAAGTGTGTTTCTGTTAGGTAATAATAGGCTCCATGACTTGTGTGAATCACCGCTACCAGAAAACAGAGAAAGCAAAGAAGGAAATAAAGGAACAGAAAGTGTTCAACCCCAGCCCACCTCTATGTAGCTTCATCATAGTTCTGACTTTCCAACAGTCACTTTGTGGCAAAATCTACTTTATGTTTACTCTGTTTATGCAACTTACAACAAAGCAAAATGACTTTTAGCAAGACATTGGCATTCTTCCTGAACCACAGCAACATATGGGAATAAGAAAAAGAATGAGGTGAAAGCGTGGTTTCCTTTAGACTAGTATTTACCGTACACTGGGGAGTGGGCAGCAGGATTATATGTACCACATTGGGACCAGATGGGAAAACTTCATAAAGATCTAAAGATTGCCTAGTGAAACAAAACATAGTTTCTTAGCTTTAGTTTTATATGCTGAATTCACAGGTATCAGTTAAAACTGTATTTATTGTAAATGAAAAAGCACCTTCCGGAACCAACAATCAAATATTTCTTGGATTTTCTATGGCTTTATATATTTTAGAATTGACTTTCCCAGCAGTGATGGGAATCATCGAGAATTAAATCTATAGCATTTCCTTCTCAGCTGTGTCCGCAGTCTGTCTCCTCTTCTCTCTCTTCTTCCTTAAACCCCAGTGCTGAATCCTCAAAGGTGAAAAGAAATTTTCAGAATAGGAGAGAAAAACATTTCAGCTATAAGGAAGGGTGTACACTGATAAATGCATCAGAAGGAACAGTCATTCTGGAAACAATGAATGACGTTGCAGTTGAATCTTAGGGTGTTGTTCAAAAGATACCATTACCAGGTAGAGAGCAGAGTATAGAGTGCAACTCGATGTGTTTGTCCTGCATTTCTAAATTGACTTTTGTTTCTGATTGTTCTTCCATCGATGTTCAATGAATGAATTTGTGGATGAATTTTTGACATGTTTGTATGCCTTTCAGTTTGTGACATCTCATATTTACCAAATGGTTTGTTGAAGTGTTAGCTAATTAGAAGTATTTCTTAAGTAAAGTAAATATTCAGGAAAAGATTACGCTTAATTTGAACTCTCAATTGATAAGATGTTATTTTCTGTATTTATAAAGATTATAGCTTTTATCAAACTGTTCTAAGTAGTTCGTTTTAACTAATACGTAGATTCGTCAGCAGGACAACACCTAGGAATGACATCGGAGGAAGGGCAAGCGAGGCTTGATGGAAATGAAAAGACCTACACGCATGTATGTGAAATTTACTTTGAAATTTCTAGTATAATATGGTTTTCTGTGCTTTAATAATATAATACAGTCCAATTGAAATTACTTTACATGCTAGCCTTTTAGAGTCAAAAGGTCATAACTGAATGATATTTATAACATTTGAACTAGTTACAAAACTTAAAATATTGTTAGAACCTATAGATATTCATAGCTCAACTTTATCTTTGGATTGAGGCCAAAAAAAATAATAAAGTCCTGAATATTGTCTGCGCCTTTAATTTTTATAACTCCCTTACGTAATAAAGAAAGTAACATCAAATATTGAATCACATGATGAGACAGTTGAAATTATGAACCATGTAAAAATGATGGCCACTGATTCGGGCTCACGCGAAAGGAGTCAGGATTCTCAGGGGTTCAAAATGTGCAGTTCCATATGGCTGGTCACTAAGGCCAAGGTTGGAGATGGATTCTTCCTTGTGACCTCTGTGTAACGGACTCTGAGTCTACATTCAGGGAGAGAATGGGGTCATACTCTCAACTCAACTGCTTTTTAAGAGAATCACACCTTCCAGGATGGGACCTTTGGTTGTTAGGGCACAAACAATAACTTTCTAATTTCTTTCAGTTCAGTGTAGGAAATCAGTAAATATGATTTAATGTTTTATCTGCTCTTATTAGTGGGTAGTGAGTAAGTTATAATTGGATGCAACAGATAACTATGTCAATGTGTAACACTGTCATAGTGTATAATTGGAATTAATATTTAGGAATTTGCTTCTCTTACTGATTGATGTTAATCATATGGGCTCCTAATTAAAGTTTGCCTATTCTCCAGTTATTAATCTTGAAAAAATAATCTTAAATTCACTATGGGGTCTCACGATTTAAGATATGGTGGGGTGAACTATTTTAAGTGAGGAAGCCTCTGTGACATTAAAAATCATCTACTATCTCATTTTTTGGGTGGATTTAACATATAAGCGATTGTTCAGTGCAAACGGTGACAAAATTAGTTTTGCGGGTTCATGTTTTTCTTCTAATTTAGACTAAGGCAACTTATTTTTCACTTTCTAGTTACAGTCCAATAATTTGGGAGTAAGTAAATGTAGATTAAGATTCTTAACAGTTAAATTTAGTTATATTCTAATTTTTCTCCGTTCATATTCTATTCTCCAGGTTATACAAGAGGAAAACGACACTCAGAGGCCACTTTCCCGAGAACAGGACAAGAGAATATTACATGATGCAGTTCTGACCAATTGCCTTCAACAACAAAAGGAGACAGAAATAAACCTTCAGAAAATGAATTCTGAGGTATTTTCTTTAGTCCTTTTCAAACATGTGTGTGTGTATTCGTGTATGTACATATTTTAAAAACCAATGTTGTACGTATGGGAATTGTAGAGGATTTTAAAAAGAGAGAGAGAGAGAGAGAGAGAGAGAGAGAGAGAGAGAGAGAGAGAGAGAGAGAGAGAGAGAGAGTATTTTAGGGGGAGTGACATTTTTGGTCCATTGCAATAAATGATATTCTTGACTGAAGTCCTTTTATGTCCAACAGTCAAGTAGTGACGTTCCCAATGTCTCATCTAAAGGGGAGGCTTTCAATGCTTTTTACAGGGATCGATGAGCTTTCTACAATCTCAAAACTATTGCTACTGATAACGGAAGTTTCAGTGTGAGGCAGTGATTTCATCCCCTTGCTGTATTAGCAGAGAGGTTAGTTTTCACTTCCACTGATTGTAAGGAGTAGAGGCATAGCCAGGTCAGGGACCGTCTTTTAGATCCCGTTCTCCTACTTTTGAGAAAGTAACAACTTGCTCCCAGTAGAGTCCTACTTCAGACTAGGAACTTTTGAAGAAATTGGATGCCGTGATACATACTTAGTGATAATTTATTGGTGAGGATTTTATTCAAAGAAGTCAGTGTATTTGCCCCTGTTTCACATTTATTTCTCCTTTAAACATTATGAAAAGGGAATAACACTTATTGCAGCAGCAAATAATCTCACTATTTTCTAAGAAGAGCTCTATAATTTTGAGCTTATTTTCCCTGAGTTTTTTGAAATCTAAGGCTTCGTTGGAATTTACATATTTCCACTAGAAGAGCAGCAAGCACACTATTGCGGAGCCCAAAGTCCTGCGGAAAATCCTGACCTTGCTCATCTTTTTAATCACTCTGTTCAAGATTGTGATAACGAAACGAGTTCATTGATGTATAAAGAAGTGCTTAGCGCAATGCCTAGATGTATCAGTGATTAGTAGACTTAATCTTATAAGTGACTCTGAAAGTATTAGAAATGTAGAATATCTTTTCAGTATTCTTGGGAATAAAGTTGTAGGAAATGTAATCAGTCCAAATGTATGCAGAGTGAATACTCTTACTGTGGGAGAGGTGTATATTCAGACGATAACCTCTATTTTAAAGTGTAGTCAGACTTCTTAATCTTTTATTTCATGCCTTCTGGGTTTGCTGCCTTTCCAGATCTGAGACGCTTAAAGTTCTCTTATGATTTTAAAATTCTCTTTTTCCATTTCATGGATTCAGCATCTTATATTAATTTTGTTTTTAACTTTTTGGAATTTATTCTTGTATAAAGTTGGAGGTTTGGATTCAACGTTGTATTTTGCCAATGGGATATCCACTTACTGCAACCTTTTCATTATATAAACATTTAGGTTCTTCTTTAATTTCAGAGGATATCATGATATGTCATTTCATTGAATGCTAGCTACAAGTCTCCTTTGTTTTACTTAGGTTTCTGAGAGTTATGAAAAAGAAAAAGACCTGTTGCCTAAAAATCAGATGTTGGGGGATGAAATCGCCATAGGAAGACTGCAAAGGGACACACTGAAAACTCAGAATCAGGAAATGGAAAAAAAGTACTTTGAGGACACTGCAAACGTAAAAGAAAAGAATGACTGTCTTCAAAAGACGAGAAAACTGAATGACGAAACACTAACAAAAACAGTATTTGAATGTAACAGACAGCTTAATGTCCCAACAGCTGAGAATACAATGCTGAACTCTCAGCTGGAGAATGAAAGACAAAGCAAAGAAAGACTGAAAACAGAAGCGGAATCCACCCATCATTATAAGCTTAGTAAGCAATTAATAAGACACCTACAAAATGCTTTCCAGGGATTAAGAGATGAATGCTTGCATTTATTGGACAAAAGCGGGTTTGCTATGTGTGACCGAAAAGAAAAGAAGGCGATTCTTTCTCAACAACTTGCTAAAGCTGGAAGTAAATTCAATAGCTTAGACACTGAGCTCCCTCACACAAGATATGCTGTCAGAGACAGGACATTGGTTTTTGAACCTGTACTGAAAGACCTAAACCAAACTCAGTGTCAAGAGGAGGAAATTGAACCCGTGTATCAGAGGGAACACGGAAACGTGAACACATATATTGGAAAGCCGGAATCCCTAAAGGAGAAAGGTTCTGACCTACAAAGTGGAAATATGCTTCTTCGACGGCAACTGGATGATGCGTTCAACAAAAGTGACAATAATGAAAACTCAGGAATGAGTATTGAAGAGCAGCTTCAGGAGGTCAGAAAAGTGCTTCAAGCTGAATGTGAAAAACACGATCGTATTGCGAAAGAGACACATAAGGAGTTAGTCGACACATTGATTCACTTGGAAGGAAGAATATGCCAGTATGAAAACGATGAATCAGAAAGAGAAGTAAGTATCCAGAAAAATAGTTTTCAAATTTCCCGAAAGAAAATTCAATGTTCAAATATTTGATGATGGCTAAGTGTTGAATCTATCTGAATATTAAAAATATATAGATTACAAATGCATTTGTGCTAACAGCTTAAAAGCATACATTGTATCCAGCCAATAAAACTTAGACCTGTGAGGTGCTTTACTTTGAGTCAAGACATTGTGTTGACTATGAAATTTTAAGGTATAAATTGTTATTAGATACATATTGATATGAATGATTTAGTCCTATACTGCTGCAATAATAATTTTCATCTTTGTTACCACATTGTAATAACATTGTGAAGCAGATAAATGGAAATGCTCCTATGCAAACAGAATTTTTATAGAGATAAAGGTTCAATTAAGTGGATTACGTAGAGTTAATTCTAGATTTCCCACATGAACTGAAGTGTAGATGCTGTCCCTTTCCCTCAGTAGTTTCTTCCACATTTTAGTTGGTATAATTTTGTTTTTATTCATGTCAATTTGATATAAATTGGAACTATTTCAGTCCCAAATAATGTATTCTTATGACCTGTGACCTCTTTAAAGACAGCTAATTTTTCATTAAATCATGATTTTGGACAAATGTGAGGAGTTTTATCAAAACTCTACTTGATTTGATCTTCCCACTGCTATGTATAATTGTCCTTGAATATTTTTACAAATTCGTGTTTCTCATCGCAAGGCCCATTTACTATCATTTGGACATAAGTTTGTCCATTTCAAAGAGAATTGTAGCGGTCTGTGATTTATTAATTTGGCATTGGGTCCCCATTTTCAGACGAGTGAGGGGAGGCAGGATTCATGTGTAGCAGGAAGGAGGTCCAGGCCACGTTACCTGGGGCCCTGAAGACCACTGGAATGAGTTCGCTTTTCTTCTAAGATACAGGCATCTGTTGGAAGGTTGTGAGCAGTGGACTGTGTACGTGAGGACCTGTGAAGTCAATTTAAGCCTGTGATTAAAAAAAGGGGGAAAACATTCCCCAATGTAGAATTGACTACCACTAGTCCCACCGACATACCAATTTCCCCTTGAGATGTCAGTAGATTGTTAAGCTTTGCAGCTTCATCAGGGGAAATGGGGAGTGGGGCTGAATCTGTTGTTCAAGTAACCTACGTAATAGTGAGTGGGCAGCGGGATAACACCTTCTGTGTCTTACCCAGATTCAGTAGACAGACTTGTGCCCAAAAGAGGAAAAGAAGGTGAAATGATGCCTGGGGTGATCTTTTTCAAGTTATAGATTATATTAATGTGTTAGAGTTAGTGATTATTAACATAATTTAATAGATGTGATTATAAAATCACTAACAGCATCATCTTCCTAGGTGGTTGGGAGACAACTTCAACAAGAGCTACCTGACACCACAAGAAAACTGCCTCTGTCAGAGGCTTCACGGGAGGTTAGATCACATTACCGTATGAATTCAGAAGCTGAGACACAGGATTTCAAGACGTTAGAGCAACTCAGACGTCAGGTATGTGTGAAATGTAACCTGTCAACAGTTCATCTATAGTTGATTAATATAAAGTGTTTTAGGATCCTGATTTTCAAGGGCAGCTTTCTTTTGTGTTTTTGTTGTAATTAATTTATTATAATTTTATTATCTTTATAATGCACTTCTTCCTTAAACTCTGGCTTCCATCCTGCTATTCGCATTGCATGTTTTTTCTTAGAGTCTATACCCTTGGTAACGTTGAGAAATAGGCAGCGTTCCTCATAGAAATGGAGAGACTTTTTCCTACTAAAAGTATTTTGTAGTGATCGCTCCATGACCACGATGAGCAGCCATTTAAGATCAGAAGATGATGTTTACTAGAACAATTCAGGCATTTGTCTTATTTCTTATCATCACTTTTGTCAATGGTTACAGCACTGGCATATATTTCATGGACTTCAGACTGACTCGTACAGAAAGTTCATTATACAAACCAATTGAAGGAGACATTTCCCTCATTTTGTTTTCATTTTAGAAATATTGTAAAAGTATAGAAATATGTAGATCATTATAGTATGCACACCCACAATAGAGAATTAAGAAAATAATCGAGATTCACTATTGTTCTTTTTAATCTTCATTGGGATGCAATTCCCATATCATATTTCACCCATTTAAAACATACAATTCAATATCTCTCGTTACATTCAGAGAGTTGTGGAACTATCACCACAATCATAGAACATTTCCGTCACCCCCAAAAGAAACCCCACATCACTTAGCTGTCACCCGTCTTCCTGTCTCTCCCAGCCTCAGGCAGCCACCAATCTACTTTCTGTCTCCATAGATTTGCCTATTTTGGATGTTTCATGTGAATGGAATCACAGGAAGTGAGGTCCTTTGTGACTCGCTTCTTTCCCGTAGCGTCACGTTTCCAGGGTTCAACCGTGTTGTAGCACATATCAATTGTTAGCTATTTCTTCCTATGGCCCAACATTACTTCACTTTGTGGACAGAATACTTACCCATTCATCAGTTGATGGAACTTTGTGTTGTTTCCACTTTTCGGCTGCTAATAATTCTGCTATGAACACGAGTTTACAAGTTATGGTGGGAGCCAATGTTTTGATTTCCCTGCCCCCGGATTTCAGCTCCCAACCTCGCCTCTCCGTGACGCTTTCTCTGACTGTTCGAACTCTCATCGAACTCATGTTCCTCAGCACTTGTCAGATAGTCTGTGCAGAGCAATCAAGCCCTAAATTTGACATAGTTTTAATTTTTCATGAGCGAGAATTCTGTCTTTCTAAGTATAAGTTTGTCTAAGGGGAAATAGTATTTGATATGATGGCACCTATCCTGGCATAAATTAAAAATGTTTTCTTTAACAGTTGTTAGGATAAAATTAAATACTTTATACCAAACCAATACTTCCCCTTGGAGACATTGATATAATTAAATTTTTATTCTGAAGTATTTCTCACAATTATATATAAAATCGAAAGCACGAATCTAACAGAAAATTGTTCAATGAAATGCTCATTTTCCCCCTCTCCATGAAAACAAAAAAATAAAATTAAAGGGAACCAGCCCTTCCTCTCTGCAGCCAGACAGGGTGTACAGATTGATAGCACGTTCTAACTGCACAGGTCTGAGGACGGCTTTTCTGATCTGCCAGAGCGTGTTGCTTTCCTCTGCTCTTCTGAGTGCTTGCTAACACATCCCAACATAATCAGTTCCCGGGAATGAATTGGTTTGGGAAGTTGGGTTTAGCACTAGAGTCCGTTATTCCCACGTCAGTGGCTTTACCCTGCCTCTCATGGTCATAGAAATTGTATGCTCAATCCGGGAGGTGGCATTTGCATTGTAGTCCAACTGCAAACCCTTTGATTTTACTGTGCGCCGTGTCCTTTTCTATTACATATGTTCCTTAATTTAATCTTCCCAATATCCCAGTGACGTAGATGCCACTATTGTCTCATTTTATACATGAAGAAACTGAGACCCAAAAAGTTTAAGTATTTTGCTCAAGCTAATAACTGGTGGACTTGGGATAAAAACCCTGGCATTTTGGCTCTTATTTAGTTACTGCCCCTCAAACTATTCCATGAACTATCTGACTGCCCCCAAGAGTAACATGTCAACTGGACTAGCCTGGTAATTCACATATGTCAATATTTAAAATTAGAGCTGATGGGATGCTTGGAATACAGTATGTTTGACTTCTCGGGTCATTTGTACTACAAGATATGATAATTAAGTGTGAGAACTCATTCTAGAAAAAGTGCTACATACCTCGTTTCTGAATATCACTTCGGTCACAAAGCTCCCTTTGGGAAGCTATGCACCAATGCCACCACCTAGTTCAAAGTTCAAAGAAATTTTGGAACTCTTTTTCTGGAATGGCCATCATTGCTGTCATCATATTACCTTTGATGTCCTGAATGTCATCAAAGAGTCTTCCTTTCCATATTTTCTTTATCTTTGGATAATGACATATTTAGTCATTGGGGGCCAGATCAGGTGAGTAGGGAGGGTGTTGCAATAAAGTTATTTGTTTACAGGCTAAAAACTCCCTCACAGACAGTGCCCTGTGAGCTGGTGCATTGTCGTGATACAAGAGCAATGAGACGTTGGCTAAAAATTCAGGTCCTCTTAACTTTTTCACACAACCTTTTCAGCACTTCCAAAGAGTAAACTTGGTTAACTGTTTGTCCAGTTGGTAGAAATTCATAATGAACAATCCCTCATATATAAAAAAAGGGGAGCAACATCATTGCAACAAGTTTGCGAACTTAGTTGTCAGATGTCATAGATCATCAGTAGTTCAACATCACTTTTTCTTTATTTTAGCAGCAAGAAGCAAGAGCTCGACATACAGAGGATGCGAGACGTACTGAGAAGATTCAAGATCACGTACAAAAGTATAAGTTAAAGCAGCACAGAAAATAACCTGAGTATCTATAAAGCAGATGTGTAGTGTAGTATGACAGTTAGATCAGTTATAACAATAAACACATGAGTGTGAAGCTGGGTCAAAGTGTCAGCTTTGCGCTACCTTGAAAAGAATAATTTGTGTACATTGTCTCTGATTTTGCACATTATCCACAATTCACAACTAGAAAAATGGCACAATTGCCAAATCATGCGCTTTTCAAATTGTAAGATTTTATGTAGTTGCTCCTTCAGATATTTGTTCAGAGATTATGTGGTATGCTTTAAAGTCAATGTGTGAGAATAATTATGTCAAAATATTCACTTTAGGCTTGACACTGAAAGCACTGACCTAACAACGACAACTAAAAAGCTAGTGGGCCTAATCGAACAGCTTCACAGGAACCTGTCAGGTACAAGCTTGGTGAGTCAATCTCTTCATTTGTGTCATACTGCAAAGGAATGTGTATGTCTGTCATAGTAGCTTATAATACTATTTTAGACAATAAGAACAGTCTCATTAATAAAAGTACTGTATTCATGTTGATACTACTTGCTGGGAGTAATGTAATTCCTCTCTACAGAGAAAGAAATCTCAGTTCATAAAATTAATGATTTTTGCAGTCAGATTTTTATACAAAAAGATTGTGATAGTCGAAAGGCAATATTTGATATATACCACATTTCATTTACCTTTCGTTTGTCCAACGAGTTATCTACCACCCACACACCCAACATTCTGCCGGACTGCTGAAGTTTCCCCTGCAGAAAAGGAAAGTGGAAGGCACGTTAGTCCATAGCGATTCTGAAATACAGCCTGACGTGTGCTGTCTGTTCTTGGATTAGGACTTAGTCCTACCCATGCCAGTGCTTCTCCATGGCCCTTTGCTGTCCCCTGTGAGTCTTTGTCCTGTCCTTTTCATAAGAAATGACCTGTGCTTCCAGCTCTTTCCTCAGCATCATTCCTCCACCCAAATGTCTAAGACCCACAGGCCTCCTCTTATTTTCCACTGTTTTGGTTTTTACTAGGAGACTCTCCCCAGCGGGCACGATGCCGAGGACACAGTAACCCAGAGAGAGGCGGGAGCTCAGGCAACGGGTGAGCCAGGGCCGGGGGGCCTTTCGGGGTTGGGCGAGGTGGTGACTTCTTCTCTATCTACCCTGGAAGCTGTTCCCGCAGACCCCTTCCCTGCCATCCTGAGCCAATCGGGGAGTGGGTGGCCAGGGGTTGGGGAGTCCCCTCTTGTGGGAGGGTTTCCAGTTCCCAGCGGATCCTGACCTGGTGGGAAAGGGCCACGAGGGCAGCCATCCCTAAGCGCCCTTCCCCCTTCACCGGCCTGGCCAGCCGCAGGTGACTTCCTGTGAAGGTCACGAAGGTGGTGTAAGGTGATACCGTCCTGCGGGTTGGCAATCACTCTACAGCTAGTGCCTCATTATAAGGGAAGTGGTTAAGGGTACACCTTTGGTAGACGTAAAATACTGAAAACTACTCTAGGTTTAGGAAATGGCCCAGGAACACTAAAGAACAAATGACTTCTCTCAGGTGGTGGGATACTGAAGAACTGGCCCAAAGGAATCTTCATAAACTCTTGTGTCTAGAACATGTGTGGGTGTCTCTGTGTGGATATGTGTACATACATACTTATATACACGTATTTAGACAGAGAGAGAGAATATGAATATTTGATGAGGGTGAGGACTTGCTTTTACTGTTGGAGATGTGTAAGCTGGAGGCAGTAAACATCGAGGAGAGAAAATGAAACCAGGTTCCTCTGCCTCCTTCACCAGGAAAACTGTTGCACAGAAATGTGTGCCACAGAGTTATTTAAGGAAGACCAAAGCTGTAGGACCCTAAGGTGGTGGTAGGACATGCAAAGCCTGAGATCTGGTTCAGCAAGTGGCGCTGTGAACAGGAACCCCCCCTTGCTCTTTGTCGAAGGGCCAGGCCAACCCTCAGGCCCTGCCCAGTCTGTAGTCAGCTGGGAGGCCCTGACAGGAGGCCAGGGCCAGGGACCGCCCTGGAATGGACTACCCTGGAGACAGAAGACAATGATTAGAGTCTTTGGGATGAACGATCCATTTTTCTACTGGGACAGTTTCAGTAGTTCTTTAGATATTGTGAACAGCATTATAAAAGTAGCGTCTTTTTGTAATTGACCTCAGGTTGCATCTCATGCTATAGAATCCAAATAAACCCTCCAAAAACCAAAACAAACTTATTCTTGAAAGGAATTGGTCACTGTGTCTATTACCTTACCGTGGAAGCCCCCCTTTACGTAGATCTCCGAGCCCTGCTTCTTGTGAATTTTATAGATACTTGAACTGTGTGGTATGTTCTTTGGAATCTGTGGAACAGTTAATACAAAGCAAAACGAAACAAGTAAACTTTGTTGTTGGTTTTTAAAATAACATCTATTTCATGCAGAAAAAATATACGTATCACAAGTTCTCATTGTTTTCACTTTGATGTGCATGAGGATTGAATAACAGAATATATGTTATGAAATGATGTTCAGATATCTTTCCATTAAGTTTGTGCAAAAGTAATTGTGGTTTTTAAAGGTTAAAAATGAATGCAAAAACCTCAATTACTCTCTTTTTTTTTTTTCACCATGAACGAAAATATATTGCTCCTTTATTTCTACATTTTAAGAAAAAGCTTTCCAGAATTTTAGGCAATTATCAGAAACAAAAAAGCAAACAGAGTAGTTTTTCAGACAAATTGAGGTTACGGATTTTGGGTTTTATAACTAACTAAATTTCTATCAGGTATAGAACATACTTGTATCACTCAACATGTTTAAAACCAAATGTATATTCACTCTGCTCGGTTCGCTTTAAAGTTAATATCTGCTACCTCAGGGAACATTTTAAGTCCTTACTCTTTACATGGGCCTTAATTCCTCCTACTTCTTTCTCTAACACGAAGTAGCTTTATGTGCTTTGTTCCCTTGTTCAGCCATTCACAATGTACTGTCCCTTCCTTGCTACACATTGACCTGGTTTGTTAGCATTTTGGCAATCGACGCATGTCTTATTATCAGTAATTTTAATTAGCGGGGTCATCTGTGGGATGACCCAGGATGAAGTTGTTGCAAACACCTGTCATTGTAATTTCCTCTGGTTGCTCACGTTACCACCGCTATGTCGGTGGGCGTAATCTTTTAACACTCACCCTGCTGTATTTGAAAGCATCCTCACTTACTGAAAACAACAGGTTGTCCCAGACCATCCTGATTTATCTTTGCTGAAAGTCACTTATCTGCTATTATGTGTGCTCCCAGATTGCCTTCTAAGTAGAATTTGATGTGAGACTATCCACTGGGCTTTAGGGGTGAAAATGTGTCGGTGGTGAGGGGCTGCCACCACTGGGGCCCTTGAGTGACTAAGGTGGAAAGGTTATTTCCGAAACTAAAACCTCAATTACTCTTGCAGCAACCTAATAGTAACATGAAAAACAGTACTGATTTTCAAGGTAAGTTTTAAATGTTGAATTTAAGAATCTGGAAGTGAATGCCATAGAACTGTAGAGAAACTCATGTGGATTTGTCACCTACGCAGCAGGAAGTGTTTTACTAGTGTTAGACTTTAAAATACCTTGGTAAACTACATTTTCATTTCATTTCAACAAACATTTCCTGAGGGCCTGCTGTGTGACAACATCTAGGAAGAATGAAATACAGACCTGGGTCTAAGTTTGACAGGAAGATGGACGGGCATGGGGTGATTACTTTGCAGAAAAGGGCCAGGGAGGTGAAACACAGGAGGAACACGCTATCGGGTACGCAGAGGAAAGAACGGGACATCTACTTGACCTGGACATTGAACTGTCCAGTGGCTGTTTGTCAGGGCAAAAGGCGGCCATTCATTTCAAGCACAGGGCAGAACACAGATGCAAGGGCATAGAAGCAAGAGTGCAGGGAACTGTGAGCTCTGTAGTGTCCTCTGGGTATGAGTGGCATGGCGACAGGAGATGATATTGGTGGTTAAGTGACAGCCAGATCCTGAAAGGCCCTATTTGTCTCACTCAGGAAGGAGCTGGACCTCTGTCTTGTATGGGAAGGGCTTTAAGCGGGCACATGAGCTCATGTTGGGGAAGAAACCATGGAGGTAGTGGGGCTGAGAGGGAGATCTGAGAGTCAGACTGTGTAGGAGGCTATGAAATTTCATTCAGCAAGTATTTGTTGGACCCCCAACTATGTCAGGTAATGTCCTAGGTGCTGTGGACAAAATAGGCCTGTACTCTGTGGAGTGCGACGTTGATATCTGTAGTCCAGACGAGACAAGAAGGGCCTGACCTAAGCTGGTGAGGATGGAGAGGGGGCGGAAGTGACACCCTTTGGTGACCCATTAGTGACCCATTAGACTTGGAGGAAGAGGAAATGGGAAGACTCAAACACAGCTCCCAGGTTTCTGCCCGGGGCGATGAGGTGAAGTCTATTTCCATTTTCCGTATATTAGCAAGTTACAAAATCAGGATAGCATTTCTGGCATAAAAGATGAGAGTTGTTTTTATCCCGCTAGAAGGATGCATACTTTGAGTTCTTTTCCCAGGATGGGGATGGGTTTAGTTGATGCAGTCTTGGAATCTTACTCAGCTTCCTTGTGAACCCAAACCAGACTTTGCCAATAGCCAGCTATTGTCTCCAATCACCAAATAGGTTTTCACTGTTTAAAATTTCTTCATCCACATGGGGATTGAACCTATGAAAACTTAATCAGCAGATTTGGAGAATCAACCACACCAGCGTAGGGTTAGACTTATTCTGTATTATTGTGTTTCCCCGAAAATAAGACCTAGCTGGACAATTAGCTCTAAAGGGTCTTGTGGAGCAAAAATTAATATAAGACCCGGTATCATTTTATGTTAGATAAGACCAGGTCTTATATTATAGTAAAATAAGACCAGGACTTATATTAATTTTTGTCCCAAAAGATGCGTTATAGCTGATTGTCCGGCCAGGTCTTATTTACAGGCAAACACGGTATTTACACTGGTCCAATGTCCAGTGGGGGGAAGTCAGTATAAGGCAGATTATGTTGAATACAAAATGACTTTCTGGCAATGAGAACCATCCTGTAATACAATGGGCAGTTGCCTGCTAAGATCATTGCTCATATTTCCTGCCATTGAAGACATTTACGCCTGGTCTATATGACCATCTGCCACAAAGCCAGACGAGACATTTTGGTTGTTGTTGTTCAAGACCAGGGTTAAATTTCTAATCTGCCATCTTGGGCCGCCAGAGCCAGAATAGGGAGTTGGACTGGATCATTTTAAAGCCCAACTCAGGGATGAGATTTAAGTTCATGCCTACAAAGTCAAGTCATTGCTAGAACTACGTGACCTCTGGAATTAAGAATGATAAAAAAATATAATCAGGAATTCAAATAGTGGGTCTGGGAATAAGATCCTGGAGATTTTGCTTTTGATCGTTTTCCTTTCTAGGCAGCTCTCCTTTTTCCTCTTCAGGGAAATCTTGACAAATCCTGTGTTAAATTAATTCAGCCTTCTGTAGTTAAATATCACCTTTGTAAATGACACGTTTCAGATCCACATTAGTTGGCCTTTTATGAAAAAAATCTGTTATGGGGTAGAACTTGGAATAAATGGCTTAGTTCCAATTTCCATAACCTTTGAAGATGCGTGCAAGGATATATAATACATCTCTGTGTTTGTTTCATTGAAAGCAGCTCAAGGTGTTGTTAAAAACAGAGGACTCAACTCCCTCTAACTGGCATTCTACCAACAGACCTTTCACATATGCACTGTACTGTGATAATTCATAATGAGGCCCCTTGAAATATTCTAAAATCATAAAGTTCTCTTTGAGTCACCACAAGTCAGTTAAATTGCTTTTAGTAAAATTTTGGTACTAATTTACATGCTTATAATTTTGGTATTTACATACTTATATTCAGCATGCAGGCTAACTTTATTTACTGTGACATCTGCATTACCAAATAATTTTCCCTAACAATGCTGAATACCGAAGGCTTTCCTATAGCTAGGATAGGCATGTGTATTATTAGTGTGAGACGGTGGCATGGCCCTGGGCTGTTAGGGTGCATGTGTTGAATGGTATGGGTTGGACTGTGACCTTATTAGAAGCTTAAGAACACTTTTTGAGCTGAAAACTACTGTAATGATCATTTGCTGGATAAGACACATTTGCTGACCATCACAAGAGGTCAGGTGACATCTGGAGGTCACACATCTGTTTGTGGCACCCAGTGTTTATTCTACCATCTCCCTTAGTATAACCCTGTTGTTGTTTTTCCTGGTGTCCTTATAAAATCTGGGCAACCTGGAAAAGTGAGAAGCACCAATGTAATAACTAGAAGCTGTTTAACTCCTTTATGGTGTGTCTGAAGACTTGGTAGAGGTATAAAGGATAGTCAAAGAGGAAAAATATCCGGGTGGTTTTCTTTCCTCCCTCTCCTCTCCCCTCTCCTCTCCTTTCCTCCTCTTTCCCCTCTCTTGGAAAAACTATTAAGGAGAAATGTGTGCGTATAATGAAATGGAACCAAACACATTTGTAGATACCTGCTTAGGTAATTTTTAAAAATCTGTTAAATATGTCCATTTACTTTTTCGAAGTGTCATGTACTCATCGAATACAATGAGGAAATTTAATGTGCACGAGTAAATGATACACGTTACAAGGATTTTATCTTTAGGTCTATCACCTAGAACTTTAGTATTCCCCTGCAAAATAGATGGGAACACTGATATAAAGTAAAAACCCATTTTTATGAAATGTTAGCACCAATATCATTCTGTACAAAACTGAATTTATGGAAAGCCAGAAAATGGCTTTACCGAATTATTTTTATCCAGATTATTTTATTTGGAAAACAAAAGCAGCTCGTTCTCGTCCCCTGATACTATCAGAGAGCACACGTCAGCAGTATCCTCTTTGCTAAATGAATTGGGATATGGGACACATCGGTGCCTTCAACGGCTCACACTTGAATATCGTGCTTTATCAGTGTTTTTACTTCCTGACATTGCCATCTTCATTAAAGAATCTCATGACAATGCCTTTCCTTGTGCTAGCTGCCTGGGGAGAAGTCACACAGGTGACACTGTTGGGGGCCTGCTGTCCCATCAGTAGTAGCTCCATCTCTGATTTCCTACAAGGACCTTTAGATCAAAGGCAGGTGGCCGGCCTCTTGATGCCAGGGGACCCCCAGAGAGCCCGGGTGCTACCTCCTGTTGGATCAGGAGGAAGTACTGTCCTGCACTAGTGTGTTGGTTGCCTTTTCTTATATGGGCACTGGGAGAGCACTCAGTCGTGATGATACAGTGAGATATCAGAGTGTACTTCTCTCTCCTCGTCTTCACTGACGGCAGGGTTTCATGAAAAGGCTTATCATCTTCTTCATGAAGTGTGTAAAAGAAAATGTTTGCCTGTAGCATGCAGCCAGTCATGAGAGGAGAGTTCTGTTTGCCCAGGTGATAGGCCCTACAGAAGTGGAGTTGGGATGCACTTGTGTCTTATTGACGTCGGCTTTGCCCCCTCTACAGGTTAAGTGGTATGCTTAAAACAGTCTCAGAACATGCAATAACTAGGCGAGATTTCTTAGTCTTTTTAGTGTGCTTTGCAAAATGATCCAATATTGAAGCCTAAATATTCAGTCATCACTTTATGGTCCTATATACCTGGGTTTGGAGTCATCCTTGATACTTGTTTGTGCCTCTTCTTAAGTGACTTTGGATGAGCTGTAAAACCTCAGTGAACTCAGCTCTGTCAGCTGTAAACTAAATATAATGGAGTTTCAATGAGGATTAGGAGCTGATGTGTCTGATGCAGTGATTCAGGACATAGTGAGCATCCAAAATATGTTAGTTCTCCCTTTCTTCTTAGCCAAGAATACAAGAAATAAAATATGGAGATTATTAACAGCTTACTGAAATATACTTAACATACCACACAATTCTCCCACAGTATGGAGACTTGAATGGAATGATTTGCATGGGAAAATCAGCTCAATGATACTTTGCCCAAATCTACAAATATGTACATATGGAAATCCTCCTGAATGAGTCTTGCTGAGATTCCCGATCATCATGATGCCGTGCCCTTTATTTCCTCCTCCATTTCCCAGCTCCTCACTGTACCCCTCTGCACACCCATATGCACAGGCATACACATGCACACACATACACACTGAGCTAGGATATGCCTTTGTTTAAAAGAGTCAAAAATATTCAAAATATAATGGGAGGGAAAGTAGGCAACTTTTGGAATACATATTAGCAATTGCTAATGGATTTGGTGGGATTCAGGGGGAACCCTTGCAGAGGACGGACAGCTATATTTTCTGTTTGTAACTTTTCCATAGGATCTGTTGCCATGTCCCACCAACCACTTAACTGCCTAACTGAAAAGGGGGACAGCCCCGACGAAACCACAGGAAATGGACCCCCCAATCTGGGTCCCCCAAACCTGGACACATTCACCCCAGAGGAGCTGCTGCGGCAAATGAAGGAGCTCCTGATGGAGAACCATCTGCTGAAAGGCAAGCAGCACCTGGCCCCCGTTTTTCTCCATTCACCCTGGACCTTCCTGAGCATAATACCCTTTGTAATAAGGCTTGTTGTGAACTCCCTGCTCTCTGTCTGGTTCCCTGGGGACAGAAAGAGTACAGAATTAAGCTTTCAGTAAGGCTAAAGCTGCTTTCATTGTTTACTTTTGGTGAAGGTAAGTATAAAAAGTATTTTATGTGTCTCTGGGAAATAGCATATTGACATTTAGTCCATTTAAAAGGAAAAAGAAAGAAGGCTGCTACTATTGCAGTTAGTCCTACATATTATTACCTCGTTAAGAGGAAGCATTCTACTATCTCAAGCCATGGCTTTTGGCAGGACCTGTGTTTGAATCGGGTTAGTCTCTGTAGTTATACACAGGTACTTGTGCTATCTGGAGGTACCTGAACCAATTTTATTTTCTTGAGACTTATGAGGACTAGAAATGCCATTAGACCCGCTGGTCCTGTCTGAAAACAAAAGCCCCTCATCTTGCTACAGTCTTCTTCTGGCTGATCCTTGGGCCCAGGCCCAACGTGGCATCTTTAGATCCAGAGCCTCCCGGTGAAGGGGTCTGAGGGGCAGTGTGATTCATGAAATCAGGTTCAGTCCCCTGGTGTGTGACGCCCTCACTGTGAACCCCATACAGAAGCCATGAAGCTAAATGAACGAGGTCTGAAAGGACGATTTGAGGAGTTTTCAGCCTGGACAGAGAAACAGAAAGAAGAACGCCCTTTTTTTGGGATCCAGAGCAAAGAAGCCAAAGAACGCCTAATGGCTTTGAATCATGAATTTGAAAATTTGAAGGAGGAACTTGGAAAACTAAAAGGGAAATCAGAAAGGTCATTCCAGGTGAGCAGACTGATAAGCTGTGATTTTTTTTTTTTTTTTTTTTTTTTTTTTTACTAATATTTGTAGTATCTTATTTGTAGAACCTTATTTGTGTTGACTTCTAGACCAAAACCTTTCATGGTTCAAGTTAGACAGGTGTTTTGCATTACCTTGAAAAAAGTGTTCTTGCTGAGAAGGTTGGTTGCAGGTTTAAGGGTCATGAAAAATTACTGTTGGGGGAAAGACATTTGTAAAGCTTTGACCATATTGATTATAGTCAAAAGAATGTTGCAGTTATAAACTAATGTTTTGTATTCATTATAGACAGTGCAGAAGGACCTCTGCCTAGAACCATCCAAGTGTTAGTTTTCAGTGTGTCTGTGATATAAGATTACATTTTAAGAAATCTGTTACTCAGAAGCTTTACTTACTGACCTTGTCCTTCCTCTCTGTCTAAGATAGATTCATCACTTTCCATTGTACATTTACTTCTGAAAGATGGTTTAACAAATGTATATTGTGATAGAAGATTATATAGGGTTGCCGTGCTTTCATTGACCCAAAGAACCTGGGAAATATGCTCACAACGCAGAGTGGGTATCAAAGATGTTAGTGAAAAACAAAGCAGAGCACATGTGCAGCGTCTGCCTGGTTGCTAACGCTCACTGGGTATTATTTGTTTACATGGACGCATCTGCTGTTCATTTTCTTCCAAACCTGGATCTTAACTCTTTGGAGGACAGAGCACTGGGTTGATTCAGGGAGGACGTAACTCCAGATATCAGTGATCTTTCTTGAGACTTTACCTTGAACTTTGATGATCGCTAATTTCTTGAATGGGTAAAGAATGCGAACAGAGGACTAACATGGAAAGAAAGTAATGCAAAGGGGATGATGTAGAATAATCCAAAGGATGAAAAGTTGTTTAGAAAAGTGTCAGTTTGTATCAGTGATCTATTCATCAACTGGTGCTCATGAGACAATGAAAACATTGAGCTTTAGTGCATTTATATTAGTGTTGGAAATGTTTCACTGTGGATAAGGCTTACCACATCTGATGCTTCAACGTGTCTTCCAGTTGGAAGAGGTTACGTCACTTTTGGGGGGAAATCGCTCATTGTCTGAATGTTTTTGAGGTATAATACTCTGAAGAAATGATTACACCTGGGATATATGAGTCATTTTGTATTCTCTGGAAGAAGACGTCTTGTATGGTTTTCCTCCCTTGGCTTTTGGGATGTGAGCTGACAGTTGGCTTCAGCCAAACACATTGAAGCCAAAAAGGAAGCTTCCAGAAGCAGTTTGAGATTGTCTGCCTGTAGGTTTTCTTACCGATCCCAGCATTGGAAGAAGCTGAGATCAGAAGTTGAAACTCTGGACCGCTTGTTTCAGGGCAGGTGATCTATCGAAGTGAGCTACAAGCAGGACTCAGAAACGAGTCCTTGGGACAAAGGACTTGGTGTTGGAACAATGAGATACTTGGGGCTCTTTAATACCCTTGGTCATCAGCCTTCTCCCCCCCAGACTGTGCCTCCCAGGCTGACCCTTCCCTCCCTTGAGGTGGTTTTTAGGTTTAGGCGGTCATCTTCCTCACTTAGTAAAGCTCTCAAGGCCTGGGACTTGTCTCACTCATGCTGGCCCATCTTTGCCGCTGTTTCCACAGGGGGGAATCCGCCCTCAGCATCAGGGCTTCTCAAGCGTATTTCTGGTGGTGGTGGCCATGCCCTCAAGAGTAGTGAAGGTTTCCTGAGGAGGAAATCAGAGAGGCCGAGAAGGTCAGAGCTGGAAGGGACCAGAGACCCTGTGTGCCATGTCTTTCTTTCTAACTCAAGTAAACTGAGGCCAAGACATTAAGTGAATCTGCTCAAGGCAGCACATACACTGATTAGCTGAGTGTGGAGTCGAGTCTCTTCTCCCTGCTCCCAAGTAAAAGGCTGCATCTAAACAGGGTCTGTCTTGTGACTTTGTCATATGCAGTAATTGCATCTGGCTGAACACAACATGTACTTGATGTATTGCTGAACTATCCATGTTTACAGAGGCTGAAATTTAATTTTTTGAGCTTTCATACCATCCTCTGAACTTTCAGTCGGCTTATTTCTCACCAGACTTAAGCTTAGCATCTTAAAGCACCAACCCAGAGTATTATAGTATCCAGACTATATACCTGGGAGAATTTTGGACCTTTCATTGTGTTTTGCTGTCACTGTGCCAAGTGATGTCCTTGACGCTTGGGCTTCTAAGTGGACATGACAGGTATGGGGAGCGAGGGGGTGGGTATGCATTTGTAGAGGAAAATAAAATGCAAGAGGTTGAATTGTGGCAGCATTTGTCCTTATTTTCTGATATTCTGGACTAAAACTTGCAAGTCTACCATTGCCAAGGTCTGGTTGGTTATTTTCATACTATCAGATTATTCCAGCATGCTGAGGAAGCCTTTCTTTCATGAGGTTATTTTAATTTGCTATTATTTCAATACAATAAAATGATATGAAAATGTTCGTTTTCAATGTTATGTCAAAAAAAATTGCCAAGGACAAGCTAGAATATTCTATTGTAAAGCACAGGGGACAAAGATGTTGAGAAACTGCCTTCCCAGTGGGTGTGGAGCACTGGAGTTTGACGGCCAGATTCTTGGATTGATTAGTTAATTCGCTTTGTTCCTTGTCATTTCCAGGACACACCTGGGGACCCCAAAGCAGTAGCAGAACAGGAAATGGAACAGCTAAAGACCCAGGCGGCGCGCCTTCAAGCTAAAATGGCAGATCTGATGGGCATGGTGTCTGAATTACAGCTCAAGCTGAACTCAAGCGGCCACTCAGAAGACTCCTTTGTTGAAGTTAGGATGGCCGTAAGTGTTCTGGCTTTGGTTTTGTGTTAAGCAAATTACAAAACCTCACCCGGACAGTTGATACAAATACCACTATTTCTTTTCAACACAGAGGAGCCAAGTAGTGGGAAAATTTCAGTGTAGCAAAGATAAATTGGCTCTTATTTCTTAAGTATAACATAATGCTTGTAAGGGTTATCATTGCTGAAATGGAAAAATATTGATTACCTTTTATGACAAAAGAGATCGTCCTTCTTTTTTCCAGCCTGTCCTGACTAACCACCTTCTCAGTCTTTAACAACCCGCAAGTCGGTGATTAGTTGCCAAGACTAATGTTTTCTATGTGGGTATCAGGTTGATGAGCTCCTCCTAACTAAGGCAGGGCTGGAACCTAGAAATAAAATCCCTGACACCTGAACATCCTGGCTTGATGTACACGCTGTATAAAATATGATGAAAACACATCCCAAGTTCAGCATGTGCTTTTCTCAAATAAATAAGTTAATCTTCATTTTCATTAATCACAAGAAATAGGGGTTTAGAGAGTGTGAAATTTATTCTGAAACATTTTAGGTGGTTTGTCTTTCTTTCGTTGTTTGTCAAGTTTAATATGTCACGTAATTTGTGTTTTCTTAACAAACTTAAACTGACAGCCAGTAAGGAGAGGGGAAGTGTGTAAGAAGTGTGACCCAGGAAAATTGAGAAGTAGCAAGGAAATTCAACCCAGATTGGAAAATTCGCCCTAGAAAATGAAAACAAGCTGTAATTCAAATGTAGGTCAAAACACTGTGGATGTGTGAGTGGTATGATAAAGGCTCTCCTTCAACCCTGCACCAAATGGCTCCTAACCCACTTACTTGCTGAGCCAGGAACTGAGCCTGTGCAACAGTTAGGTTTGGCAATTTGCAAGATAGCAATATTGCTTGTTTTACTTTTTATCACCACTAAGTTCTTTTTTAAAAATCAGTTTTGCATTCACACGGTTTAAGAATCGGTTGTTCCACAAGCTTTGTATAGAAAAACAGCAGGTCCTTGGCTACACCCCCACCTGCTTTTCCTGCTTCCCTAGATAACCACTTTCAACATACTTAGCTGGTCCTTTCCATATTTACCTCCACATAACAGGCTTACATAGCTACTTAAAATTTCCCCCCCTATTGTAAACGTAGTTTATTGATCTCCCACTATGAAGGATGACTGTTTAACTGTCTTTCATCCCCATCGTCGTCATCACACACACATGCTAGGCTCACTAAGATAAAAAGAGAGAAGACACTGATTAACAAAATCAGAATGAAAAAGGGGAATTTATCACGATGCAAATACAAAGGATCATCCAAGAATACTATGAAGGACTATATGCCACCAAATTCAATAACCTAGAAGAAATGGACAAGTTCTTAGAAACATACAGCCTTCCTAGGCTGAACCATGAAGAACTGGAAAAATCTAAACAGACTGATCACCAGTAAGGAAATTGAATCAGTCATCCAAAACCTTCCCAAAAGCAAAAGTCCGGGACCAGATGGCTTCACTAGTGAATTCTACCAAACCTTCAAAGAGGATCTAATACCAATCCTGCTCAAACTCTTCCAAAAAATTGAAGAAGAGACAGTACTCCCCAACTCATTTTATGTGTCCAACTTTACCCTGATACCAAAACCTGGTAAGGACAACACAAAAAAACTGTAGACCAATATCTCTGATGAATACAGATGCAAAAATCCTAATCAAAATTCTAGCAAATCGAATACAACAATGCATTAAAAAGATTATTCGTCACAACCAAGCGGAGTTCATCCCAGGAGCACAACGATGGTTCAACATCTGCAAATCCATCAATGTGATACATCACATAAACAAAATAAAGGACAAAAATCATACGATTATATCAATTGATGCAGAAAAGCATTTGACAAGATACAACATCCATTTATGATTAAAACACTTAATAAAATAGGTATAGAAGGAAAATACCTTAACATAATAAAGGCCATATATGACAAGCCCTCAGCTAATCTCATAAATTGATGGTGAAAAATTTGCTGTACATTCAGAAACACGACAGGGCTCTCCCCTATCATCTCTGCTTTTCAACATATTGTTGGAAGTCCTTGCCAGAGCAATCAGGCAAGCGAAAGAAATAAAGGGCATCCAAATTGCGAATGAAGAAGTTAAATTATCACTCTTTGCAGATGACATGATGCTATATATAGAAAACCCTAAAGACTCCACCAAAAAGCTATTAGAAATAATCAACGAATACAGTAAAGTTGCTGGCTACAAAATCAACGTACCAAAGTCCATTGCCTTCCTATATACTAACAATGAAATCTCAGAAAAAGAAATACAAAAAACAATTCCTTTTGCAATTTCAGCAAAAAGAATAAAATACCTAGGAATAAACTTAACCAAGAATGTGAAAGACCTATATGCTGGAAACAATAAGACATTTTTGAAAGAAATTGAAGAAGACACAAAGAAATAGAAAGACATTCCGTGCTCATGGATTGGAAGAATCAACATAGTTAAAATGGCCATATTACCCAAAGCAATACACAGATTCAATGCAATCCCCGTCAAATCCAAATGGCATATTTTAAAGAAATAGAACAAAAAACCATCAGATTTGTTTGGAACCACAAAAGATCCTGAATAGCCAAAGCAATCTTAAAACAAAGAACAATACTGGAGGTATCACACTCCCAGACTTTAGCTTGTACTACAGGCCTATAATCATCAAAACAGCATGGAATTGGCAGAAAAACAGACACATAGACCAATGGAATAGAATTGATAACCCAGAAATAAAACCACATAAATATGGACAGATAAGTTTTGACAAAGAAGCAAAAAACATACAATGGATAAAATGTGGCCTCTTCAATAAATGGTGCTGGCAGAATTGGAAAGCCACAGGCAAAAGAATGAAACTGGACTGCTATCTGTCACCATGTACCAAAATTAATTCAAAATGGATCAAAGACTTAAGCATAAGACCTAACACAATAAACTGCATAGAAGAAAACATAGGTACTAAACTTATGGACCTTGGGTTTAAAGAGCATTTTATGGATTTGACTCCAAAGGCAATGGAAGTAAAAGCTAAAATAAATGAATGGGAATATATGAAACTTCAAAGCTTCTGCACAGCAAAAGAAACCATCGACAAAATAAAGAGGCAACCAACTGAATGGGAGATTTTTGCAAACAGTGCCTCCGATAAGGGGCTAATATCCAAAATATACAAGGAAGTCATGCAAATCAACAACAAAAAAATAAAAAAAAACAAAAAGAGAGGATTACAAGACAGCATTATCAAATTAAGACTTTTTTTGTTGTTGAAAAAAAATGTAGCAATCATCTCACTAAACATTCACAGTGTGAGATGTGATTTCTCCTTAACCTTGGGAATCATTTCTTCTTGGAAAGCAATTCAAATTACCATGAAACATTTGTAGCTGACAGAGGCCGAAGTAACTCAAGATGAGTTACTTGTAACTCCCTACAACTTCTTAAGAAATAATTGGGAACAGGTGAGAGACTATCAACTCAGAGGTGACTTATAGTCATTTTATAGAAGAAAGACATGAAACAATCATTCAAGAAATAGTAGAAAATTAAGTGCAGATGTTGTGTGGCAAAGTCGATGACAATAAAGGATGCATTTTTGAGACTCCTGGTGCTTATATCTTTGTTCCTCATTCCGAGTAATTCAAGGTTCCACATTCTAAGACTCTGCTGCAGTATCGATGACATTTTATTGCAATTGAATTTATTTCAAAAGTTGATCCTGGTTTGTGGTTAGACTATTCTCAGTCAACTTCCTTCGTAACCAAATTATACTATCTTACTCATTCAGAATGAGGATCTCACAGCAAAACTGGAAACTGCATTTTCAGAATGTCTACATCTGTGGGGTTCAATGGTTCATCTACTTTGTTCAATGGTTAGAGCATCGTGCTCATAACACCAAGGTGGCTGGTTCGATTCCCACATGGACCAGTTAGCTACACCCCCCCACAGCTGGATTGAAAACAATGGCTAGTTCTTGGAGCTGAGCCCACAGTGGGTGGCCAGCCCATTGGCTCAGTGGTTAGAGTGCAGTGCTCATAACACCAAGGTTGGCGGTTCGATTCCCGCATGGTTCTGTGAGCTGTACCCTCCATAACTAGTAGATTGAAGAGAACGATTTGACTTGGAGCCGAGCTGTGCATCCCGCAATTAGATTGCAAACAATTACTTGACATGGAGCTGATGGGTCCTGGAAAAAAACACTGGTCCCCAATTTAAAAAATAAATTTTGTTTTAAAAAGTTTTTTTTAAAAAGATGTGTACATCTTGTGGAAGAAAATCAATCTTAAACAGGAGGTATTATCTATGAAAGGAGTACAAAAGTCATGTGAAAAACTAGAGAATAAAAAGTGGAGACAAGAATTATTAAACCTCAAAATTCATATAGTGACGAATGTGGTAGAAAAGAGTGAAGCAGAACACTATAAATTCTGGGATATTGAAGACTGAGCAAGACGGGATGTAGTAGAAAAAAATTTTTAAATCTATTTTTACAGATTAATTCATTGATTTTTAACATGCCTTATGCATTTCACTGCAAATTACGTTTTAGATATACATATTGTATATGATTCCTCTACTCCCCTTAACAGCAGTTATTATTATTATTTTTTTTTAGATTTCTAGAACTAAGGTGGGATTTGCTTCTCCTTTTTAATATTTCAGTTCCCATCATTGTTATCACTCAGTTGATCTTTGAGAATCATTCTTTCTGGAAAATCATTTTATTTTTAAGACCACTTGATAGAAAACGAGACTATTAGGAAATAAAGAAAAAGGGTGATTTAAAAATTGCACCATACTCTTAGATTATTAGGTCATATTCAATTTTTAAAATTTAAAATTGATTCCCTTATTGGAATAGTCAGATGAGGTGATTCAAAATATTTTCATGATTCAGATTTATTTCATTCCATATTGATGATCAATATGTTAGACTTCAGCTTTTTTTACATTTAAATTTCCCTCCAAATCATTACTTAAAACTAAAGAATACAAATAGACTGTAATTATTCAGTTTATAATTGTTTTTAAAATGTATCCTTTCCGTTGGCTTTAGGAACAAGCAACATCTCAAGAAAACGTAGACCCGTTAAATGACTATGATGGTGCTTCCATAAGTGACCTGGAACTCAGAGTGAAACGTCTGGAATCTGAACTCTGCAAAGTGCAAACTTCTTCTAAAATAGAATTGGAAGAATGTAAGCACCTCTACCTAGAGGAATTAAAACTTAGAACATCATTGGAAAAAGAACTAAACAAGTAAGTCCAAACAAAGTCAGAGAAAACCAATCGAGTTCATTAATTTGCCTCTAAAGTATAATTTTTATCCAGGCAGATTCCCGAGATTAACAGGAAGTGAAAGCTTACTAAATAGTATAATTTTGGAAAATGATGTTAGTGAATAAATTACTTTTAAAATGTTAGTTCAGGATGCATCTCTCCCCATTTTTGGTTTTGCGTGACTGTATTTTTCCTTCTCGCGGTTTTCATAGAGTTAATCTGATCTACCAGTCTTTAAGCAAAGTGTTTTTGAAGCTTTATGATTTAGACAGCGCTGTTTATTATATAATTTCTTGTCAGAATTCCCTAAATAGTTTTTAATGAGGTAACTATTTATTATAAGATAACCACTTAAACCCAAAGGCTTAAGTACTCTGCATATTCTGGCACTTGGTAAATGTACCCTCTCTTATTGTGCTCTGTGTTATTATCTCTAGAGGTCGCTTTCAGACAAGCTGTTTTTTCTAGTTCTTCTGATGTACACAAAGGCATACACATGACATATAGGAGAAGGTTAACATAGGGGTGAAGGGTAGTGTAACCTACGAAGTGGCTAAAAAAATGAGGTGGTCAGCCTAAGGGGGTGTGTGGAAGACAGAAAGGGCAGATCGCACCTCCAGTGCCTTGGTAACAGTGTTATAAGCTACACGCCTCCGGAGCTGTTTCAGTTCAGTATGATCACCAACCAGGCTCTCTTGTTCTCCCCCAGAGGCCATTGTTCTAAATGACACCTCAGTGCCAAATGGTTAATTTCTTCAGGGTAATGAGGGGATTAGCCAAGGGAAGTGAAAGCAAATGCTTGAAAATATCTTGGTGGGATTTAAAAAAAAATTTCTAAACTCGTTTACTATGTATGTCTCATGGCAATCCTCAAGAATCTTATTGGTTCAGCCATTCCAGAAGGCAGCAAGTATTATCTGTGAAGCCGTGGACATCAGTGATAGCCCTTTTCCTCCCCTCCCTACTTTGAATTACTACTTAGTCTGGCTTCCCCGTAGAAAGATATGTGCTTACTTAGAACGATTTGAAACCTATCCCTGCACATGGTAGGTCTGCCCTGACATATGTTCAGTGTTCGTTTCATGGGCAATTCCACTTACTATTATGGCAACATTAAAAAATGCAAATCATTAAGGAAAAATAAACTACTAAGTCTTTGCTCTTACAATCTTCACAGGACTGATGACACACTGGCAGAGATGAGAACCCTCCTTCTCACGAAGGCACCACAGAACCCTTCACTCAGCACCGCTCCTAGGAGGCCAGACCTGCTGCCACCTTGTATAGGAAGGCTACATGATCGGTTCTTACCTCCAGGAAACCCTGCTCTAAGAGAACGGTTAGTGATTCCTACGTCAACCCCACAGACTTCTAATGATGGCACGTTGAGCAACATGAGGAAGGTGAGTTATATTATCTTCTTTCCTTTGGGTTTCAGATTTCCGAGATAATTCTTGTTCTTAACTTGGTGAGATTCTTAGTTGTTTCATTGACTAATGCACACAACGTAAAAGGCATAATTATGTGTGCTAATGTCGAAAGGAGACAGAAATTTTACAATCTTTTGTAAGTCCCTGCATCTCCCATGTTTTAAGAGCTACCTGTCATTAACTGTATTCAATAAATGTAATTAACTGACACAGTTTAAATTTCTGGAAAAGCTGCTTTCAATTAGATTTTACAAATGAAATATTATTGCCTAACAACGAACGGTATGCTTTGAGATGCTTTGGCTTACTTCTGCATTGTCTTTAATTTGGTGATGGTTTATAACAAATTTAGTTTTCCTACAGCCCAGTTTTGCCACCTCTAAGCGTAAGTGAATGCTTGACATTCACTAACTATATGTGGATATTTCTTATTTCAGTGAAACCGAGGTAGATCCTTTTTTATGAATTCAGCAAACTTGTAACACTGAACAGATTAATTTGTCTCTTTAAGTTAAAAGTTGTCATCTTTTTACATGACAGCACATCCTTAATTTCTATTTTACTTATAGCATTTTTTATTTCGATGATTTAAAATGTCTTGCTTAAAAAGTAATAATAAAATAAAATATCTTGCTAAGCAACAGTACGTTTTCTAAAGAGGTAAATTGAGCAAATATTTGAATATTCAAGGTGAAGTTCACTTATATCTCTACATCTTGGCATCACTTGAATTATTGATGACTGAGGTGGCAATGATATGGCGTCTTTAATACCAGCTTGTTTTCTTTGTGTCATACTGTTATTAAAATGTCCATTTTTTTATCTCCTTTCTTGAGTTCTTCATTCAGCTCCAGGATTTCTGTTTGGACCTTTTTTATAGTTTTCATACCATTGATAAAGTGCTCCTGTTCATTAATTTTACTCCTGAACTCATTGAACTGCCTTGTGAGTTTTCTTGTATCTCATTGAGATTCTTCATGGCTGCTATTTTGAAATCTCTATCACGTAGATCACAATTGTCCGTGACTTTGACTTAGTTTCTGGAGAAGTGTCATTGTCTCAGTGTTACCGTGTCACCTTGGTTGTTCATGCTGCTGGATGGCTTGTTCTTCTGCAGGCTCATTTGAAGTAGTGAACACTGTCTTATTCATGTACATTTTTTTAAATTTTTTCAATTTATTGGGGTGACATTTGTTAGTAAAATTACATAGATTTCAGGTGTAAAATTTGATTCAAGCAATTCAGCAGCTAGATAACTAGACGTCTTTGTTTTGTTTTTCAGTAGCTGATGCAATAGCACAGGTTCTGTTTCCTCTCACTGGTGCTACTTGAGCCTGGGGTGTCCACGTGTGGGGGCTTAGCTGTGAGTGTGGTTATGCTGGCCTGGGTGACCAGGCTGATGGGTGTTGCCGCTGTATCCAGACCACCAGGGTCTCTGGGCACCAGCACCGTGGGAGGGAACAGGGGAAGGGGCTGGTTGAGGCGAGTCTGTCTTGAGCCCACTGAGCCCACCTGGTTCCCTGTGGCCCTGGTAGCACTGTGCTGTGGGTGGAGGCTGGAGAAGTATTTCTGCTGCTGCTACTGGTCCCTGGTGGTGCCAGCACTGCTGCATCTGGAGAGGGGTGGGGATTCTTGGGGAGGTGGGGGGATGCTGCTGCTGCCCCGCTTAGCCTCCCCTGGGCTGTGATGTGGGAGCTGCACCCCGTCCCCTCCAACGCTACTGCCTTTGCTGGGGCTTCAGGCTCAGCCTTGTCCACCTGGAACTGCGGCTGTGGGCCTGTCCCTGTCCTTGCCTCCATCCTGCCTCCCTTTCACATCCAGTGCACCCTCCTTCCCTTATACAGATGTGTGATCTTTTAAGGAATTGTAGTGTGTTGAGCAGAAGAACCTTTCTTGGGCGATAGATGCCCGATGAGTTGTAGATATCGGTGGAGATAGAAAGGGGTTGTCTCTCTTGACATGATGTTTACATCATTCCAAAGAATATTCCTTTCAATCAATGCATGGTGGTTTGTGGTTTTGATGGTGTTTTGTGGCCTTCTTAACGCAGAGAAAAATAGCACAGGCCTGTGCTAAACGGGGCTCCAACCTGTGTTTTCATTCAGCTTCCCCTTAAAACATCATAGGAGAGCAAAGCCAAGGGCTTTCGGACAGCCCTTCGGCTAAATGGAGTCCACGTCCTTCAGAGTGGTGAACCTGGAGGAAGGACTGGGTACCAAAAGAAAGTGAATGTCCAATGCTTCTGTAAATTGTTAAGCGTGATGCACAATTAAAATGTTCTCAGTAGTTTCACCACAGAAATCAGAAGATGAAAGAGTGTAAAGGCATAAGCAATGCAAGAGAATATGCTTGTGGACATTTTTCCTTTAATTATTTTTTGGTAGGAAAGAGGTGTTTAGTTTTCAGTATTTCCTCATAAATTGAAAAACCGTTTTTGTTAAAGTCAATGTCCTCATTCCAAGGCCAACGCTGTTCCCTTGTGAGGCGCTGGGTTGCCCAATCATGCAAGGCTGAATAAGAGATGAAAAAGCACCAACTCTGTCAGGATCCAGAGATCAGTGTCCCAACTCACTACAGAACCCTGGAAAGACTTATGATATGGTTGTGATGATGTGAGATTGGACAGAAGTGCACTAGATGGTGAAGAGAAATCTGTTTTGTGTTTTCAATTTCGCTATAGTTAACCCCAACATGAATAATACCTGTGTTGGTTTATATTGGTCAGCCAAGTTTGATTCTGAGGAAAAGAAAAGTCATTTTAAGGAAGAATTTCCTCAACTTGAGTTTCCTTTCTTTAACTCATGATTTTCCCTTTTAAGTTCCGTGTTCTGTGTTTAGAAGTGTTTATGCTTTATAAACTGAGTGTGTTGACTTCTGTTAGTAGAAGTTGTGATATTAATCTGTGTCTTTATTTTTATTCCTGACTTTAAAGCTTATACTTGAGTTAGAAAGCTACTGTTTTGTTTCTCATGCCTTAACATTATTGAGCTACATGACAAAGTATTACGTATTCATTTTCTTTGAGTTGTGCTTAGAAATCGATGGAATTTTCCTTAATACGAGGTAGCAGCTGGCATAGCACTCTAGCCTCAATAGGAAGGCTTATCCCATTCCTGGCCCGCAGCTCATTGGTTTGGTGACCTCAGGTGACCTATAATCTCTGTGAGCCTTGGTTGCCTCTTATGTAAAATTAGGGACTTTCACTAAATCAGTGACTTTCATATTTGAAAAATATTATTTTCCTCAAAGAATAGTACTGTTCTTTGAGAAATTTTTTTTTTTTGTTTAAAACTCTATTACTGTGTTTCCCCAAAAATAAGACCTAGCCGGACAATCAGCTCTAATATGTCTTTTGGAACAAAAATTAATATAGGATCCGGTATTATATTGTAACATGTCATGTCAGATCATATCATATATCGTATCATACGCTGTCTTACATTATAGTAAAATAAGACCAGGTCTTAATTAATTTTTGCTCCAAAATTCATTAGAGCTGATTGTCCAGCTAGGTCTTATTTTCAGGGAAATACGGTATGTAAAAACAGGGACCACGGGCGGCCAGATGCCTCAGTTGGTTAGAGTGCAAGCTCTTAACGACAAGGTTGCCGGTTCGATTCCCACATGAGCCAGTGAACTGCGCCCTCCACCGCTAGATTGAAAACAACAGCTTGAGCTTCGAGGTGAATCATGGTGGGCAGCTGGTTGGCTCAGTGGTTGGAGCACGGTGCTCTTAACGCCAAGGTTGCCAGTTCGATTCCCACATAGACCCGTGAGAAGCAACGGCTTGAGCTTGGAATTGGGCTGCTGGTGGGGAGCCTGTTGCCTCAGTGGTTGGAGCGAGGTGCCCGTAACACCAAGGTAACCTGTTCGAGTCCCACATTGGCCAGTGACCATCCACAACTAGATTGAAAAAAAACGGCTTGACATCCTGGAAAAGCAAACTGTTCCTCGATAGTCCCCAATTAAAACAAAACAAAGCAAAGCAGAGAGACGTAGAGCTACCTGGCTAAGGAGGGATGCAGGCTCCTAAGCTGTGCTAATCCGTGGGTGTCCCCATGGAACCTGAGCTTTCTCCGAGACGTAGTGTAGTGAGAACTGCCAGTTGTGAGAAAATCCTTCTAGCTAAAATCCTTTGGATTAAAGTTTGCTGACACATTCTTTTGTGTATAGTTTTCTCAGCTTTCTATATATTTGATGAATGGAAAAGTATAAATGAGACTGCAGACGTGTTCTCCTTATTAATGTTGGACTTCAAGCTACTTCCACCATCTGAACACACGCCTCGCCTAGAAATAAACATGCCGTGTTTCCCCGAAAATAAGACATAGCTGGAACATCAGCTCTAACGTGTCTTTTGGAGCAAACATTAGTATAAGACCCGGTCTGATATTATTTTATATTATATAAGACCCGGTCTTATGTTAAAATAAGACCGGGTCTTATATTAATGTTTGCTCCAAAAGTCGCATTAGAGCTGATGGTCCAGCTACATCTTACTTTTGGGGAAACACGGTAGGAGGTGCTGAAGTAAATATTTAGGAAAAGAGCTGTTTTGGGGGAAAATAATAATAACACTACATTGGTAGTTCCTTAATTCAAGTCGTGTAAAAATGTGATTTACATTTTATATTGTTGATTAACAGTAACTTAAAACTGTTTCATGAAAGTCCTCTCCCTTCATATAGTATTTAGTTATTGATTTTACACGGCCTGTCTAGTGATGTTGTTGTCACATTATTCATGTTATAAGCCCTGTCTATCAAGCCATTCACAAAAAGAAGTGTTATGCAAATATTGGAAAACATGATGGCCAACAAATTTGTCTTCACCCCTAAATTTGTACAGGGATTGGGTGTCACATTGTTGTCACCACAGTATCTATTAGATTCTGGATATTATTTTAAGCACTCCTTTGGACATTTAGTGAGAGGATAGCTTTCAGAAGAAAGGTTTACGTAAGAACAGTCTAGACTGGGACACTTGTAATATAGTTTGAAATATTCCCACACATTTCATATTTAAACAGACTATCATTACAACTACGTGAGAGTTTCGACCTAGCTCAGTGCTCTGAGCTCGCTGCTTCCCGGAGCTACTGCAGCTGCGGGAGAGGGAAGAACTCGGACTGCTAGGGCTCCGTTTATGACCCACTGGGCTGAGGGGACAGCATATAACATGGCTGAACCCAACGCTCACGGCAGAGACCTCGGAAAAAAGACTGAGGGAAGAAGGCTAAAAATGGTGGTTTAAGCCCTCACTGCCAAGCAGAGAACGGAGCCTTAGGCACTGAGACTAGCCGCCCCCTCCCAGAGCTCGCCCTGCTCCCACCTGTCCAAGGCTAGAAGCAGAACAACAGCAGAAGAAAGGAAATAATAAAAATCAGAGCAGAACTCAATGAAATAGAGAACAAAAAGACAATAGAAAAAACTAATGTGACAAAGAGCTGGTTCTTTGACAAGATTAACAAAATTGACAAACCACAGCTAGGCTACTGAGATAAAAAGAGAGAAGACTAATAAACAAAATCAGAAATGAAAAAGGGGAAGTTATCATGGATGCCACAGAAATACAAAGGATCATCCAAGAATACTATGAAGGACTATATGCCACCAAATTCAATAACCTAAAAGAAATGGACAACTTCTTAGAAACATATAGCCTTCCTAGGCTGATCCATGAAGAACTGGAAAAGCTAAACAGACCGATCACCAGTAACGAAATTGAATCAGTCATCCAAAACCTTCCCAAAAGCAAAAGTCTGGGACCAGATGGCTTCACTAGTGAATTCTACCAAACCTTCAAAGAGGATCTAATACCAATCCTGCTTAAACTCTTCCAAAATATTGAAGAAGAGACAGTACTCCCTAACTCATTCTATGAGGCCAAAAATTACCCTGATACCAAAACTTGGCAAGGACAACACAAAAAAAGAGAACTACAGACCAATATCTATGATGAATACAGATGGCAAAATCGTAAACAAAGTTCTAGCAAATCGAATGCAACAATACATTAAAAAGATTATTCATCACGACCAACTGGGGTTCATCCCAGAGGCACAAGGATGATTCAAAATATGCCAATCCATCAATGTGATATGTCACATAAACAAAATAAACGACAAAAGTCATAGGATTATATCAATGATGCAGAAAAAGCATTTGACAAGATACAACATCCATTTATGATTAAAACACTTCCTGTACGTTCAGGAACTCGACAGGCTGTCCCCTATCACCTCTGCTTTTCAACATAGTGTTGGAAGTCCTTGCCAGAGCAATAAGGCAAGAGAAAGAAATAAAAGGCATCCAAATTGGGAATGAAGAAGTTAAATTATCACTCTGCAGATGACATGATGCTATATATAGAAAAGCCTAAAGACTCCACCAAAAAGTATTAGAAACAATCAACAAATACGGTAAAGTTGTTGGCTACAAAATCAACACACAAAAGTCCATTGCTTTCCTATATACTAACAATGAAATCTCAGAAAAAGAAATACAAAAAACAATTCCTTTTGCAATTGCAGCAAAAAGAATAAAATACCTAGGAATAAACTTAACCTATGATGTGAAAGACCTATATGCTGAAAACTACAAGGCATTTTTAAAAGAAATTGAAGAAGACACAAAGAAATGGAAAGACATTCCGTGCTCATGGACTGGAAGAGTCAACGTAGTTAAAATGGCCATATTACCCAAAGCAATATAGAGATTTAATGCAATCCCCATCAAAATCCCAATGGCATATTTTAAAGAAATAGAACAAAAATTCACCAGTTTGTTTGGAACCACAAAAGACCCCGAATAGCCCAAGCAATCTGAAGAACAAAGAACAATACTGGAGGTATCACACTTCCTGACTTTGGCTTGTACTACAGGGCTACAATAATCAAAACAGCATGGTATTGGCAGAAAAACAGACACATAGACCAATGCAATAAAATTGAGAACCCAGAAATAAAACCACATAAATATGGACAGATAATTTTTGACAAAGAAGCAAAAAACATACAATGGAGGAAAGACAGCCTCTTCAATAAATGGTGCTGGGAGAATTGGATAGCCACGTGCAAAAGAATGAAACTGAACTGCTATCTGTCACCATGTACCAAAGTTAATTCAAAATGGATCAAAGACTTAAGCATAAGACCTGACACAATAAACTGCATAGAAGAAAACATAGGTACTAAACTTATGGACCTTGGCTTCAAAGAGCATTTTATGAATTTGACTCCAAAGGCAATGGAAGTAAAAGCTAAAAGAAACGAATGGGACTGTATGAAACGTAAAAGCTTCTGCACAGCAGAAGAAACCATTGACAAAATAAAGAGGCCACCAACTGAATGGGAGAAGATTTTTGCAAACAGTGCCTCCGATAAGGGACTAGTATCCAGAATATACAAGGAACTCATGCAACTCAACAACAAAAAAACAAACAACCCAATTGAAAAATGGGCAGAGGACTTGAAGAGACATTTCTCCAAAGAGGACATACAAATAGCAAATAGACATATGAAAAAATGCTCAGCATCACTAATCATCAGAGAAATGCAAATCAAAACCACAATGAGATATCACCTCACCCCAGTCAGAATGGCTATCATCAACAAGACAAATAGTAACAAGTGTTGGAGAGGCTGTGGAGACAAAGGAACCCTCATACATTGTTTGTGGGAATGCAGACTGGTGCAGCTGTTATGGAAGACAGTGTGGAGGTTCCTCAAAAAAATACAAATAGAATTGCCATAAGACCCAGCAATCCCTCTCCTGGCTATCTACCCAATAAATCTGAAAACATTTAGAGATAAAGACACGTGTGCTCCAATGTTCATTGCAGCTTTGTTTACGGTGGCCAAGACATGGAAACAACCAAAATGTCCTTCGATAGATGAATGGATAAAGAAGTTGTGGTATATGTACACAATGGAATACTATTCGGCGGTAAGAAAAGATGGTATAGGAACATTTGTGACAACATGGATGGATCTTAAGAGTGTAATGCTGAGCGAAATAAGTCAGACAGAAAAAGCAGAGAACCATGCGATTTCACTGATATGTGGTATATAAACCAAAAACAACAAAAGAACAAGAAAAAACAAATGAGAAACAGAAACTCATAGACACAGACAATAGTTTAGTGGTTACCAGAGGGTAAGGGGGTTAGAGGGTGGGAGCTGAGGGTAAGGGGGATCAAATATATGGTGATGGAAGGAGAACTGACTCTGGCTGGTGAACACGCAATGGGATTTATAGATGATGTAATACAGAATGGTACACCTGAAATCTATGTAATTTTACTAACAAGTGTCACCCCAATAAATTTAAAAACCAAATTAGAAAAAAAAAAAAGAAAGCCCATATCACTTAGCTGTCACCCCCATCTTCCCGTCTCCTCCAGCCCCAGGGAACCACCAGTGTTCTTACTGTCTCTATAGATTTGCCTATTCTGGATATTTTATGTAAATGGAATCACACAATATGAGTTCCTCTGACTCGCTTCTTTCACTTAACATCACGTTTCCAGGGCACAACCGTGTTATAGCACATGTCAGCATATTAGTTATTTCTGCTTATTGCCCAACATTACTTCACTTTGTGGGTAAAATACTTATCCATTCATCAATGATGGATCTTTGTGTTGTTTCCACTTTTTGGGGATTAATAATTCTGCTGTGAACATTTGTGTACAAGTTATGGTGGGAGCCTACGGTTTTATTTCCCTGCCCTGGACGTCTGGCTTTCAAGCTCTCCTCCCGTGACGCTTCCTGTGACTGTTCCAACTCTCACTGAGCTCATTCTCCTCAGCAACTGTCAGCAGGACAACCTAGCCCTGAATTTGACAGGGCTAGAATTTGACAGGGCTAACAATGAATTTTACATTGTTCAAATTTTCTTCATGAGCGATACCTTGTCTTTCTAAGTATCAATTTGTCAAAGGAGAAATGGTATTCCATATGATGGCACCTCTCCTTGTACAAATTGAAAATATTTTGCTGAACAGTTGTTTGGATAACATTAAATATTCTATACCACACCAATACTTTCTTCTTGGAGACATGGATATAATAAAGCTTTTGTTGTAAAAGAATTTTACAAATTAAACACAAAATTGAAAGCACTTAATGTAATAGAGAATTGTTCAATCAAATGCTCAGTTTTCCCCCTCTGTAAGAAACAAAAAACAAAAACAAACAAATAAAAAAGGAAACCAGCCTCCCTTCACTCCTCCGCCACAGTGGGAATGTGCAGAGATTGGCAGCACGTGAGTAACTGTGAAGATCTGGGGACGGCTTCTCTGGTCCGCCAGAGCATGTTGCTTTCATCTGCTTCTCAGAGGACTTGGGAATGCAGCCCAGCATAAACATTTGCTGCGAATGAAGCGATCTGGGAGGTGGATTTAGCACTAGAGTCCATTCTTTCCATGTCAGTGGCTTTACCCTGCCTCTCATGGTCATGTGCACTGTATGCTCAGTCTGGGAGGTGGTTTCTGCGTTACACTCCATGGTCTTTGCCCGCTGAGTAGTACAGAACGAAGTGTATTGGCGTAGAATTAGCCCGTGGTCGGTGGCAGAATGAAAAAGTATTCACAAGACTCTACAGAGTGAGAAAGGATGTATTGAAAGTCAGGCAGAGAGTTTTCTGCTGGAACTGGCAAGAGGAATTTTACCAAGGCAGTGTGACAGAGAGAACTGTGGAGACAGGGGGTAAGGGAAATACTGACCAAAGGGGTTTTGCCAGGGTAGAGTCTGATGGAGACAGATGCACAGATGAGAAGTGCTGGGGTTTTATATTTTTCCATGTCGGGTGTAGGGTGCTTGTCAGCTTCAGAGGGGCTCCCGTTACAATTGTCTTCTCCTGGGAACTGCCCCGTTCCCACCGTTGATGGATGTCAGCTTCCATGGGGTTGCTCTTGTGACTGAGAACTGTTCTTCTCCCACCCGTGATGGATGTAAGGTGCTTGTCAGCTTGCAGGTGCCGTGCTAGCCAGGGGGCTCAGAACAGGCAGTTAATGTTTAAGCTCGTTCCTGCAGCTTCAAGTTTGCTCCTGTTCATCTTTGCCTGACCCATCCTGCCAGCTCAAAAGCCCACTCCTGTTAGCTGTTTACTTGTCTCAGCACAAAATTACTTATAAATTCTTACAAGCGGACAAAAAGTACTGCTTTTAGGAAAAGTGTGTCTGTCTCTGTTCCCCTCACCTTCAGTTGGGGCAGCTGGACGCTGGTGGCTGGAATCGTTTGAAAGTTTGTTCACCAGCATGTGCGGTTGTTGACGCCCACTGTCGGTGGGAACTTTCACTGGGGCCCAAACACCTCCGCTGGAACACCCAGGCTCGCATTGTGGCCCGAGCCTCCTCACAACATGGGGGCTGGGCTCCAAGGGTAACGTCCTCAGAGACACAGCCAGCAGCAGCTGTGTTGCTTTTTCTGAACCAGCCTTGGAATTCACACGGAATCTCTTTCAACATACTCTGTTTAGTAGGAGCAAGTCACTGAACAGTATTCTGTTTTTATGGCATGAATATTTCAAAACTTAGGGATACATTTAAAAACCTGCTTAATCTACCCACGGGCCACTATTTTATATCTTCCTCCCACATGGAAAATACACTCATCCCTACACAATACCCTCACAAGTCACAATTGTTACGGCGTCAGGCTCAGGCTCAAGTCCAACATTGTACCATCTTAGACTGGTGCCAATGATGATGAGATGCCTGGATCGTGGTTTCTGGAGTAAGCCCATCGAAGACAATTCCTTTCAATACGAAGACCTTAGAAGAAGCAAAGAGATGAGTTCGCTACCAGCCACACACCCAACATTCTGCAGAACTGCTAAAGTTTCCCACGCAGAAATGGAAATCGGGAGGCGTGCTGGTCCGCAGTGATTCTGAAACACCGCCTGATGCGTGCTGCCCATTCTTTGATTAGGACTTACTCCTGACCACGGGAAGGCTTCTCCATGCCCCTGTGCTCTACCCTCTGACCTCTCTGTTCTGTACTTTTCATGAAAAATGACCTGTGCGTGCAGCTCTTAGCCTGACTCCTCCCCTCAAAATGTGTAAGATCCACAGGCCTCCCCTTATTTTGTGCTGTCTTGGTTTTCATTAGGCAAAGCTAGCAAGCTCGTTTTTTGCTACTAGGATTCTCTTTAAAACTTTGAACTGCGTGTGAGTTTTATGGGTGTTCGTGCGTTTTGAGAAGCCACCCTCACAAAGCGTTTTGAGGTGAGCTTTTCACCTTGGGTTTCCTGTAACTGTTGTAGGACCAGGCCTTTAATATTCTTATACTCTTAAGATCCTTACAGGAATTGGAGGCCGCACCTTACTCTTTCCAAGTGACAGGCTTCCACTTGGCAAAGTGGAACAAGACTCTTTTACAGTCTTGTCTTCGTCCCTAGACCATGTCTTCCTGGAAGCACTCTGTATTAGATCTTCACCCACAAGCCATTTCTTCATTTTAGCGTGATTTGACAAGTGGACATGTGGGAGAGGCTATATTCAGGAAACAGATATTTGAAATCTGGAAATCATTTCTTCTTGGAATGCTATTCAAATTACCATAAAATATTGGTTGTTCAGTAAAAGGCTGATGGCATTATAATTTATTCTTATCAGATGCATTAATTACAGGCTTATTTTCGAAGTCTTATTTGGGAAGGCATTTATTGACTGAGACCTAAATAACGCAACATGATATCCCTAAACCTTCTTTAAAAATTATGGGGTGTTAAGTGAGGGAATCAAGAGACTTCTAAGAGGTGACTGCTGGTCATTTTGTGCAGTAAAGACATGAAGCAGTATAAAATCAAGTGCAGATGTTGTGTGGCAAACGCGATGACAGTAAGGAGTGTATTTTTGAGACTCCTGATGATTTTATCTTTGTTCTTGATTCTGAGTCATTCAAGGCTCCACATTCTGAGACTCTACTACAGTACAGATGACATTTATGGCAACTAAATTTAGTTCAGAGTTGATACTGCTTTTGGGCAGGACTGTTCTCAGTCAACTTCCTTCATAACCAAACTATATTATCTTATTCATGGAGATTGATGATGTCACAGCCAAACTGGAAACTGTGTCTTCAGAATGTCTACATCTGCTTGGAAAACATCAATCTCTTCAACAGGAGTTATTATCTATGAAAGGAATACAAAAGAAATGTGAAAAATTACAGAATAAAAATAAGGAGTTGAGAATTATTAAACCTCATATGTCATATGGCCATGAATACAGTACAAAAGAGTGAAGTAGAACGGTATAAACGGGAAATTTTGAAGAACAAGCAAGACAGGATGTCGTAAAAAAAATTGGAAGAAGTCGATCTATTTTTACAGATTCACTTATTGATCTTTAATGTGCCTTAATTCATTTCACTGCAAACTACATTTTGAATATATACATTGTATGTGATTCGCCTACTTCCCTTAATAGCTGCTGCTGCTGTTGTTTTCGGGGTTTTTTGTTGTTGTTGTTTTGTTTTTGAGATTTGTGGAAGGAAGGTGGCATTTGTTTCTCCCTTTAGATATTTCAGTGTCCATCATTATTATCACTAAAATGATCTTTGAGAATCATTCTTACTAGAGAATCATTTTATTTTTAAGAGCAGTTGATATGAAACAAGACTATTAGGAAGTTAAGAAAAAAGGTGATTTAAAAATTGCACCATACTCTTGGATTATTAAATTATATTGTTTGATTTTTAAAATTTGAAATTGATTGTATTATTTGAATAATCAGATGACATGAGTACAATAGAAGAAGGAGTCAACTCTATTTTCATATTTCAGATTTAATTCCATTGATATGGATGATAAATACATTAAACGTCAGCTTTTTTTTTTTTTTTTCACATTTAAAGTTACTTTCCAAATCATTGAAAGGAAAGTGACTTTACTTTCAATGTATTCAAGTAAAAATGTTCTATAATTATTTTTAAAGTGTATCCTGTTGATTGGCTTTAGGCACAAGCAGCTGCTCCAGAAAATTTGGACCCGTTAAATGAGTATAACAATATTTCTATCAGAAGTCAAATGGAACTCGGAAGTAAAGGTCTGGAGTCTGAACTCTCCAAAGTGAAAACTTCTCAAGATTCTTGTGCAGTAGAATTGGAAAAATATAAGCAGGCCTACCTGGAAGAACGAAAACGTAGAATATCACTGGTAAATAAACTAACCAAGTAAGTCAAAACACATAGAGAAGATCAGTTAAGCTCATTAATTTGCCTCTAACGTATAATTTTGATCCAGCCAGGTTCATGCGATTAGAAGGAAGTGAAAGCGAAGTAAATAGTAGAATTTGGGGAAATGATGCTAGTAAATGAACTTAACCTTTACAATGTTAGTCCAGGACATTTGCTTCTCTCCCCCATTTTTGGTTTCACATGACTGTGTTTTTCCCACTCAATGCTTTCATAAAGTCAGCCTGATCTACTAGTCTTTAAGCAAAGTGTTTTGGAAACACTATAAATTAGACAGTGCTATTATTATAAAATTTCTTGTCAGAATTCCCCTAAATCGTTTCTAACGAGTTTAACTATTTGGGGGAAGATAACACTAAACCCAAATGGTTAAGTACTCTGCACATCTGGCTCTTGGTAAATGCACTTTCTTGATTGTGATCTGTGTTATTACCACTACAGGTGGTTTTGAGAAAAACTATTTTTTTCTAGTCTTTCAACTCTACACAAAGGTATACATGTTAAATAGGGAAAGATTAACGGAGGTGTAAAAGTCAGCATAATTGACAAGGTGGCTAAAAATAATAAGGTGGTCTGCCTGCCTGAGGGGCTGTGTGGAAGACAGAAAGGGCAGGTCCCGCCTTCAAAGCCTTGGTGACAATGTTATAAGCTAAAGCCTCTGGAGCTGTTTTAATTGTTTTGATAACCAACCAGGCTGTCTTGTTCCCCACTAGAGGCTGTTGCTCTAAATGATGCCTCAGTGCCAAATGGTTACTAATTTCTCCAGGGTAATGAGAGTATTTTCCAAGGGCGGTGACAGCAAATGCTTGAAAATATCTTTGTGGGATTTTTAAAAATCTCTAACCTGGTTTACTAAGTATGTCTCAGTGCAGTGCTCCAGAATCATACTACGAGTTCAGCCATTGCAGAAGGCAGCAAGTATTACCTGTGAAGCCGTCACATCTCTGAGAGCCCTTTCTCTCCCTCCCTGCTTTGAATTTCTTCTTAGTCTGGCATCCCCATAGAAATATGTGTGTTTGTTTAGAATAATTTTAAACCTATACTTGTGCATGGTAGGTGTGCCCCGACACATTTTCAGTGTTAAAATGCTGTTTAATGGGAAATGCCTTTTACTATTTATTACGGCAAATTGAAAAAAATGCAAGTCATTCAGGAAAAATAAAATTCAAAGCTTTGTGTTTTACAATCTTCACAGTGCTGATGAAAGGCCGGCAGAGGCCAGAACCAATCTCCTCGCAAAGGAACAGCGGAACCAGTTTCTCAGCACTGCTCTGAGGAGGCCAGTCCTGGAGCCACCTTGCGTTGGAAGTTTGAATACTAAGCTACTCCGCAGTGGAAATCCTGCTCCAAGAGAAAACTTGGTGATTCCGAAGTCAACCGCACAGGCTACAAATGATGATAGCCTGGAGGCTTACTGTACCGAGGTTAGTTATATTAGCTTCTTTCCCTTGGGTTTCAGATTTCTTTCTTTTGTATTTCTTTGATAGAATTCTTGTTTTGTTTTGTCTTATATATTCATTGGGGTGATATTGGTTAGTGAAATCATATAGGTTTCAAGTGTACATTTCCATAATACATCTTCTGTATATTTCACTATGTGTTCACCCCCCCCCGTCAGTTCTCCTTGCATCGCCGTAGATTTGACCCCCTTTTCCCTCTTCTACCTCTCTCTCTTTCCCCTCACCCACTAAGTGTTGTTTGTGTCTGTGAGTTGTTGTTTCTTTCTTTCTTTGTCTTTGGTGAAATTTTGAGTTGTTTCATTGACTAATGTACACGAGGTAAAAGTCATAATTATGTGTGTTAATATACATACACAGGAGACAGAAATTTTACAATCTTTTTTTAAATCCCTAGATCTCTCCTGTGTTAAGAATGATTTATTATTTTTTAATAAATGTAATTAATTAAAGTGATGCATTTAAAATTCTTGAAAATTTGCCTTTAAATTTTATTTTAGGTGTTAAATATCATTGCCTAATAACCAATGGTATGCTTTGAGATGCTTTGGCTTACTTCTTAATTGGTTTTAGTTGGAGATGATTCATAACAATTTTAAAGTTTTGTGCATCCCAGTGTTTCCTCCCCTAAGCGTAAGTGAATGATGGACGTCCAAACACTTAACCACAAATGGATGTTTATTATTAAATGAAACGGATATGATTCTTTTTATCAATTCGGCAAACTTGTAATACTGGAAAAGATTCATCTCTGTTTTTATGTTTAAAGTTATCTTCTAACAAGACAGTATATCCTTAATTTTTATTTTATTCATAGCATTATCTATTGCAGTGTTTTAAAATGAGATGCTTCGCAATTGTACATATTCTAAATAGGGACATTAAGCAAATATTTGAATTTTTAAAGTGAAGTTCACTTATGTCTATATGTCTTGACAGCATTTGAGTAATTGATGAGTAGGATGGCAATGCTAGGGAATCTTTAATCACAACTTGTTTTCTTCGTGTGACGTGGTTATTAAAAATACTCATTCTTGAGTTCTTGACCAGCAGGATTTCTGTTTGGCTCTTTTTCATAGTGTCCATCTCTTTGATAAAGTACTCCTTCTGGTCATTAATTTTACTCCTGAACTCATTGAACTGCCTTGTGAGTGTTGTTATATCTGTGAGATTCTTCATGACTGCTGTTTCTTTGTTTTGTTTTGTTTTACCCTCCAAAATGTTTATTACATTTAAGCAACATGGAGAATACAGGAAGGAAAGCAACAAATCATCTGCTCGGAACAATTGGTCTGATTTACATGCAGCATACAATATAGAAAATTAGTTTAAACGGTTAGTAGAGGTCAAATTGAGGAGGGCTTTAAGTGAGTTTGAATTTTATTCTCTAGGCAGCAGTAGGCATAAAAAGGATAATGAAATAATAATTCTTTCATGGGGGAGTATATAATATGTGGCAGAGAGTCTGTTACCTCCTTTGTCTTTGAAAAATTAAGTGAAGTATAATGTATGTCGTTAGTTTCAGGTGAACAAGTTTTTCCTGGTTCGTGCTGATCTTTGGCCCTAGAAGTAACTACTGTATGTCTTTTGACTATTGACAAATAGTATTTTACATAATATAGTATATAATATACTCAGCTTCTTGCTGGGGCTACAGTTGAAAATCGCTCAGCCCTGTTTCTCTTCAGCCATGAATAGACTGTATTGAACTGGGTTATTTTAAGCTGAGGGCCAGATTGCTGATTGACAGGTGTTATATACATGCCTGAAAGTCATCGAGAAATGCTACTTTTTGTTTTACTGTGCAGAAACTAGTTCTGGGTGTTTTCTGTTTTGTTTTTTCAGTTAATGAGTTTTATTTATTTATTTTTCAGCTTTTTTTATTATTAGTTTCAGGTGTACAAAACAATGTAATAGTTAAACATTTATGATTTGTATCCCTCACATAATGATGACCCTCTCCCCTCATCAACGACCCCTCTGACATCGCACACAGCCATTATATTTCCACTACCTCTATCCCTAATGCTGTGCTCCACTTCTTGTAACCATATATATATATACATACATGTATATGTGTGTGTGTGTATAAACAACTGTAGTTAACATTAACATTCCTTATTGTTCAGCTTCAGCTTCAGGTGTACAGTGCAGTGGTCAGGCATCTACATCATCCCTGAGGTGGTCTCCCTAATGAGACAAGTGTCCATCGCATACCCTTCAAAATCTTTACATTATTGATTACGTTCACCAAATTGACTTTCGTATCCCTGTGGCAATCTTGTGGTTACTGATTGTGCTTTCTAATCCCCTCACCTTCCCCCTCATCCCCACCCCCCCTCCCATCTAGCAACCTTCAGTTTTTCCTCTATGTCTCTGAGACTGTTTCTGATTAGTTCACTCATGTATTCTTTTCTTTAGATTCCATATATAAGTGAGATCATAAGGTATTTATCTTCCTCTGTCTGACTTATTTCACTTAGCATAATGTTCTCTAGTTCCATCCATATTGTTGCAAATGGTAAGATTTCCTTCTTCTTTATGGCTCGTAATACTCCATTGTATAAATGTACCACAGTTTCTTAATCCAGTCATCTACTGATGGGCATTTCGGTTGTTTCCATGTCTTGGCTATTGTAAATAGTGCTGCAATAAACATAGGAGTGCATAAAGATTTTTGAGTTGGAGATTTGGATTTCTCCGGATAGATACCTAGGAGTGGGATTGCTGGATCATTAGGTAGTTCCGTTTTCAGATTTTTGAGATACCTCCATACTGTTTTCCATAGTGGCTGCAGCAATCTGCATTCCCACCAACAGTGCACAAGGGTTCCCTTTTCTCCACATCCTCGCCAGCACTTGTTGTTTGTTGATTTATTGATGCTAGCCATTTTGACTGGGGTGAGGTGATATCTTATTGTGGTTTTTATTTGTATTTCTCTAATGATTAGTGAGGTTGAGCATTTTTTCATGTCTGTATGTCCTCTTTAGAAAAATGTCTCCTCATGTCCTCTGCCTATTTTTTAATTGGGTTGTTTGGTTTTTTGGAGTTGAGTTGAGTGAGTTTTTTAATAAAGTTTGGATATATCATTGGCAAATAGCTTCTCCCATTCAGTAGGATCCTTTTGTGTTTTAATGATGGTTTCCTTTGCTGTGAAAAAACTTCTTAGTTTGATGTAATCCCACATGTTTATTTTTTCTCTTTCTTCCCTTGCCCAAGGGGATATATCAGTGAAAATCTTACTCCGAGCAATATATACATATATACATAAGTTTCTTCCTATATTTTCTTCCTATATTTTCTTATGGTTTCAGATCTTACATTTAACTCTTTAACCCATTTTGAATTTATTCTTGTATATGGTATAAGGAGCTGGTCCAGCTTCATTTTTTTGCATGTGTTTGTCCAGGTTTCCAAGCAACATTTATTGATTAGACTGTCTTTACCCCACCGTAAATTCTTGATTCCATTGTCATAGATTAAATGACCATATAGGCATGGATTTATTTTTGTTCTGCTTGGGTGACCTCTGCTAACTTGTCTTCTAAATCGCTGATTCGATTCTCTGCCTCATCTAACCCGCTGGTAATTCCTTCAAGTGTGTTCTTTATTTCAGTTATTGTGTTCTTTAGTTCTAACTGGTTGTTCATTATGATTTCTCTATCCTTCTTTGTGTCATCACTAAGCTCTTTAAACATTCTTGTCATCAGTGTTCTGAACTCTGTCTCTAATAGGTTGGTTTCCTCTATTTCATTTTGTTCCAATTCTGGAGATTTCTTCTGTTCTTTTATTTGGGACATGTCTCTTTGTGTCCCCATTCCTGCTGACTCTCTGTGTTTGCTTCAATGTGTTAGGTAGATCCCCTCGGGTTCTTGGTTTTGCTTGGTTGTCTTATGTAGTGCGTGTCCTTTATATTTGACTTGCACCACTTCCATATTCTCCTATGCGTGTGCTCCAAAGTTGACCCTTGTGTTGTGTATATTGTCTTGTTAAAGTTGAACTTTAATTGCTTTTGGCTTGTCAGTAGGTGGGATTGATCCTAGGCTGACTAGTTGTGAGACTTGGCTCTGCCCACGGTGGATGATCTGCTGCGTGAGGGTTGACCATTCAAATGAGGCTTGGCCCCTATGGGCTCTTGAGCCAGAGAATTCCCTCTGGGTGTGTCACTTGTAGGTCAAACCCGATAATACTCTGGTTTGGTCTGGAGTTGGAGTCTGGGTATGTTGAATATTGTGACTCTTGGACTGGGCCCTGGTGTAGGGCAATTTCAGAACAAAGCACATCACCAAGCACAACAACAACAACAAAGAAAAAACCAAATACACTCACGTGTAAAAACAACCAATAACCCACACTCAACACAGGCAAAAATATCAAAGATACGAAAACAAAACAAAACAAAAAAAGCAGCGCCAGTCTTGGCTTAAGCCCACCAAGTAATCTCCAGGCCGTCCTCTGCTGTACCAGAGAGTCCTCTACGTATTGTTCAGGCGGAGCCGGTCACCTGGTGCCCAGAGTGACCCTGGGACTGCAGTCCTGGATGAGTGGGGCTATGGGGGCTGGATGGTAGTTTCTACAAAGTCAGTGCAGTTTCTGTTCTTGCCTGCACATATGCACACTGAGAGTAACACAGCCAGCCCTGTGTCCAGGTCTCCTGAGTCTTAGGGCACTTCTTCCGTGTGTGTGAGTGTGTGTGTGTGTGTGTGTGTGTGTGTGTGTGTGGAGGGTGGGAGGTTTCTGAGCTGCTGAATGCCCAGAGCTGCCACTGTTGCCTACTGCTGACCCCTGGGGATGTCTCTGCAGTTGTAATTGCCCTGCCCTAGGCAGGTCAGAAAAGGTGGCGGCTGGGGATGGAGGAGTCTTCTCTCTCCCCGCCCAGCAGTGTCACACTCTTCCCAGCTTCTTCCCTGGGTCACAGCAGCTGCAAACCTGGTCCTCCCAGATTCTGAGCACTAGGGCTCCTCTGTAATCTGACACTACTCCTCAGTTCAGGGGCCACTTTGAGTCTCTGGAAGGGCAGGGGTAGGATTGGGAGAGTCAGGGGAGGGGCCCAGGTATGGTGTTTCCTTCCTTTGTCTGACCTAGGGCCCAGCTGGAGGTCTCAGCTGAGGTTACTGCATCAAATGCTGGATATGCTGCTCTCTGGGCAGCGGAGATCAGCTGTGGGACACAGGGAAAGGCCCACCTCCTGGCTCTTGTGGTCTCTGTTCTGTTCTGGCACCACCAGCACCTCCACAGCCATGGATGCGGGCCCAGTCTCCCTTCCCACTTCCCCTGCTCGCCCAGTTTGCCAACCTTCAAGTAACCTTCCTACAAGTCTCTTAGCTGTTCTGTGTGACGAGCAGAGAGCATGACTGCTGTTTTGAAATCTCGGTCATGTAGATCACAGTCTTCCGTGACTTTGACTTGGTTTCTGGAGAAGTGTCATCGTCTCTCAGTGTTACCGTGTCACCTTGCTTGTTCATGCTGCTGAATGCCTTGTTCCTCTACAGGCACATTTGAAGTAGTGAACACTTTCTTATGTAGGTACATTTTGATTTGAACAATTAAACAGGTATATAATTAGAGGTCTTTCTTTTGTTTTCAGTAGATGGTACAATAGTGTAGTTTCTGCTTTCTCCCACAGGTGCTCCTTGAGTATGGGAGGTCCAGGGGTGGGGGGCTTAGCTGTGGGTGTGGGAGTCCAGGCCTGGGTGACCAGGGAGGTGGGTGTCGCAACTGTATCCAGATCTCCAGGGTCTCTGGTCACCACCACCACTCAGGTGGGGGAAGTGGGTGCTTGAGGGGAGCCTGTTCTTGAGCCCGCTGAGCTTCTACCTGGTTCCCTGTGTATCCTGGTAGCACTGTGTGTGGTCTTGAGAATGGAGAATTGTTTCTGCTGCTGCTACTGGTCCCTGGTGGTGCCAGCACTGCTGCATCTGGAGAGGGGTGGGGATTCTTGGGGAGGTGGGGGGATGCTGCTGCTGCCCCGCTTAGCCTCCCCTGGGCTGTGATGTGGGAGCTGCACCCCATCCCCTCCAACGCTACTGCCTTTGCGGGGGCTTCAGGCTCAGCCTTGTCCACCTGGAACTGCGGCTGTGGGCCTGTCCCTGTCCTTGCCTCCATCCTGCCTCCCTTTCACATCCAGTGCACCCTCCTTCCCTTATACAGATGTGTGGTCTTTTAAGGAATTGTAGTGTGTTGAGCAGAAGAACCTTTCTTGGGCGATAGATGCCCGATGAGTTGTAGATATCGGTGGAGATAGAAAGGGGTTGTCTCTCTTGACATGATGTTTACATCATTCCAAAGAATATTCCTTTCAATCAATGCATGGTGGTTTGTGGTTTTGATGGTGTTTTGTGGCCTTCTTAACGCAGAGAAAAATAGCACAGGCCTGTGCTAAACGGGGCTCCAACCTGTGTTTTCATTCAGCTTCCCCTTAAAACATCATAGGAGAGCAAAGCCAAGGGCTTTCGGACAGCCCTTCGGCTAAATGGAGTCCACGTCCTTCAGAGTGGTGAACCTGGAGGAAGGACTGGGTACCAAAAGAAAGTGAATGTCCAATGCTTCTGTAAATTGTTAAGCGTGATGCACAATTAAAATGTTCTCAGTAGTTTCACCACAGAAATCAGAAGATGAAAGAGTGTAAAGGCATAAGCAATGCAAGAGAATATGCTTGTGGACATTTTTCCTTTAATTATTTTTTGGTAGGAAAGAGGTGTTTAGTTTTCAGTATTTCCTCATAAATTGAAAAACCGTTTTTGTTAAAGTCAATGTCCTCATTCCAAGGCCAACGCTGTTCCCTTGTGAGGCGCTGGGTTGCCCAATCATGCAAGGCTGAATAAGAGATGAAAAAGCACCAACTCTGTCAGGATCCAGAGATCAGTGTCCCAACTCACTACAGAACCCTGGAAAGACTTATGATATGGTTGTGATGATGTGAGATTGGACAGAAGTGCACTAGATGGTGAAGAGAAATCTGTTTTGTGTTTTCAATTTCGCTATAGTTAACCCCAACATGAATAATACCTGTGTTGGTTTATATTGGTCAGCCAAGTTTGATTCTGAGGAAAAGAAAAGTCATTTTAAGGAAGAATTTCCTCAACTTGAGTTTCCTTTCTTTAACTCATGATTTTCCCTTTTAAGTTCCGTGTTCTGTGTTTAGAAGTGTTTATGCTTTATAAACTGAGTGTGTTGACTTCTGTTAGTAGAAGTTGTGATATTAATCTGTGTCTTTATTTTTATTCCTGACTTTAAAGCTTATACTTGAGTTAGAAAGCTACTGTTTTGTTTCTCATGCCTTAACATTATTGAGCTACATGACAAAGTATTACGTATTCATTTTCTTTGAGTTGTGCTTAGAAATCGATGGAATTTTCCTTAATACGAGGTAGCAGCTGGCATAGCACTCTAGCCTCAATAGGAAGGCTTATCCCATTCCTGGCCCGCAGCTCATTGGTTTGGTGACCTCAGGTGACCTATAATCTCTGTGAGCCTTGGTTGCCTCTTATGTAAAATTAGGGACTTTCACTAAATCAGTGACTTTCATATTTGAAAAATATTATTTTCCTCAAAGAATAGTACTGTTCTTTGAGAAATTTTTTTTTTTGTTTAAAACTCTATTACTGTGTTTCCCCAAAAATAAGACCTAGCCGGACAATCAGCTCTAATATGTCTTTTGGAACAAAAATTAATATAGGATCTGGTATTATATTGTATCATGTCATGTCATGTCATGTCATGTCATACCACGTCATGTCATGTCATGTCATATCATATCATATATCATGTCATACGCTGTCTTATAGTAAAATTAGACCAGGTCTTAATTTGTTTTTGTTCCAAAATGCATTAGAGCTGATTGTCCAGTTAGGTCTTATTTTCAGGGAAACACGGTATGTAACAACAGAGACCAAGGGCGGCCAGATGCCTCAGTTGGTTACAGTGCAAGCTCTTAACAAAAAGGTTGCCGGTTCGATTCCCACATGAGCCAGTGAACTGCGCCCTCCACCGCTAGATTGAAAACAACGGCTTGAGCTTGTAGGTGAACAATGGTGGGCAGCCGGTTGGCTCAGTGGTTGGAGCACGGTGCTCATAACGCCAAGGTTGCCAGTTCGATTCCCACATAGACCCGTGAGAAGCAACGGCTTGAGCTTGGAATTGGGCTGCTGGTGGGCAGCTGGTTGGCTCAGTGGTTGGAGCGAGGTGCTCATAACATCAAGGTAACCGGTTCGAGTCCCACATTGGCCAGTGAGATGCACCATCCACAACTAGATTGAAAAAAAATGGCTTGACATCCTGGAAAAGCAAACTGTTCCTTGATAGTCCCCAATTAAAACAAAACAAAGCAAAGCAGAGACCGTAGCACTACCTGGCTAAGGAGGGATGCAGGCTCCTAAGCTGTGCTAATCCGTGGGTGTCCCCATGGAACCTGAGCTTTCTCCAAGACGTAGTGTAGTGAGAACTGCCAGTTGTGAGAAAATCCTTCTAGCTAAAATCCTTTGGATTAAAGTTTGCTGACACATTCTTTTGTGTATAGTTTTCTCACCTTTCTATATATTTGATGAATGGAAAAGTATAAATGAGACTGCAGATGTGTTCTCCTTATTAATGTTGGACTTCAAGCTACTTCCACCATCTGAACACATGCCTCGCCTAGAAATAAACATGCCGTGTTTCCCCGAAAATAAGACATAGCTGGACCATCAGCTCTAAAGTGTCTTTTGACATTGGTAGTTCCTGAATTCAAGTCATGTAAAAATGTGATTTACATTTTATATTGTTGATTAACAGTAACTTAAAACTGTTTCATGAAAGTCCTCTCCCTTCATAGGGTATTTAGTTATTGATTTTACACGGCCTGTCTAGTGATGTTGTTGTCACATTATTCATGTTATAAGTCCTGTCTATCAAGCCATTCACAAAAAAAGTGTTATGCAAATATTGGGCAACATGATGGCCAACAAATTTGTCTTCACCCCTAATTTGTACAGGGATTGGGTGTCACATTGCTGTCACCACAGTATCTATTAGGTTCTGGATATTATTTTAAGCACTCCTTTGGACACTTAGTTAGAGGATAGCTTTCAGAAGAAAGGTTTAAGTAAGAACACTCTAGAGTGGGACACTTGTAATGTGAAATATTCCCACGCATTTCATTATTAAATAGACTATAACTAGGGCTACTTGAGTGTTTTGCAAATTGGGCCTGATTTCTAAGGAACAAAGTTACATTTAAAGAATTATATATTATTTTTTGTTTCATATATTATTTTTTGTTTCTAACACTACAAAGTCATGAATAAGAAAGTAAATTTGAAAACTGGCTCTCGGTCATACTTTATTCAAGCAGCATTTCGGAAATCTTTCTGTCCATATGAATACAGTAATGTTTCAGTCATAGATGGCAAAATCATTTTGGTTATTGTTTCTGTCAGTAGACTTTTCACATGACATCACAGTACCACTTTCATCATTTTATGTCTTTAAGGTTCTATGCTGAAAAATGAATAGCCTAGAATACACCTTAAGATTACTTTTCTAGAAGTGCAAGAACGGAAAGCTCATTTTGAGGAAAAGTCCATTAAAGTAAAAACAAAAAACAAGAAACATTTATAAAGGACAATTTTTCTAAGAATTGCAAAGTACTGCATTCACTGTAAAATATGACTTGACCTGTTTAAACTTCTTTGTACCAATCAAATCAAACGTCACCCTTTGAAATTATGTATTTTCGGTAGACCAATATCAATTGCACTGTTGGTCAGATTAATCTAAACAGCATCTCATATAGATGGTCTCTATTATGTAAAATCAAAACAGGCAGTAATTTGTTTTACTCATTTTATTAATTTTTTGGATTTATATAATCTGTACGTTAAATCTAGTCTCTAAAGGTATTATTTATAGGGCACATTTCATAACATATATGTCATTTCTACAATAAAGTCTCTTGTTTACCTTAAATGCTATAATAAGATTTGATTTATTTCAGTTGTGGCAGAAGTTCGAGAAAGAACTAGCTAGAGGTCGACAGAAAGGTATGTTGCCAAAATGTATTAATTCAAGTTAGATATCATTGATTTCTGGAATAAAATGTAAATAGTAAATGGCATCCCTTTCCATGTTCTGATAATAGATACTACATTACATATTTTCTTCATAGCAAATAAAAAAGGTGAAAGCATAAACATTTATAGTGAGACAAGGTCGTATCAGTATTTATGACATTGTATATCTTTTTAAATATCTCAAGAGTCTATGTATCTCTTTCTGTTTTTGGTCTGTCCCCTTCCTTTCTTCTGCCATCCCTATGGAACTGTCCACCTGCACATTGAAAACTGGGCGTCATCAACTTCTTATGTTTTTGCCAGTGATATGAGGCCCAATACCCAGACTTATCTAGTGATATTTAGGCAATTACAGTTCATATATGGCATTTCCCCAAACACAAGACCTAACCGGAAAATAAGCCCCAATGTGTCTTTTGGAGTTAAAATTAATATGAGTCCCGGTCTTATTTTCGGGGAAATACGGTACCTCCTGGGAGGGCCAAGCTACCATATTTCCCCGAAAATAAGACCAGGTCTTACATTAATTATAGCTCCAAAAGACGCATTAGGGCTCAATTTCCGGTTAGTCTTATTTTGGGGGAAACACTGTAGCTGTCACCTGATGGGTGACATTTAAATCTGCAGTCGTTGACTGTGTCATTAGTTTGCCATGTACCCTCAGGAGAAACTCCGAATTCCTTTGCATGGAATGAAAACACCCACATCAATTTAGTTCTCACCAAATATTTCAGCCTTGTGTCTTGCTACCAAGCCTCGTTTGTTTGCGCCTTTGCTCTAGCATCTACCTAAACTAGACCACTTCTCATTCCGTAAGTGTTCTCCCCCACTCTAGTTTGCATCTGCTTCTTCCCTCTAGCTGGCCTCCTCTGTCCTTGTCCTTCAGGCATCAACTTCCGTATGACCTCCACCAGAGAACAGACAATCAATACTGGGGTGTCCCTTCCGTGTGCCCCACTCGCGTCCTGTTGTGCATTTGTGTGGTATAGGGGACTCTGCATGGAAATCGCCTGTTCATCTGTTCCTTCAGTTTATAGTAGATGATGGGTCAGGGGTGGACCGTGTCTTCTTCACCTTGTAACTTCAGTGCTTGTCGTACGACCTTGTCAATAAAGGGATGAAGAACGACACAACCAGAAGCTCTGATACTTAACAATAGCAGTTAAGTCAGTGTGCAGCCGTGGGCAAATTATATTAAATATGATCTCCTATTGTGCACTGTTGCCTCATATATAGGTTTTTCATTCTTCTTAACGCTTATACTTAGTTGTATTTTAAAGAACATAATTCTTTCTTTTTCTTTCCAGATGCTGCTGAATTTGAATCTAAATACAATCGAACATTTCCTCCATTATCTATTGATGATCAACTTAAGAAGGCAAAACAAGAATATGTCCAAATTTTGAAAGAAAAGTATATGATCTAAAATATAAGTCATACAAGTGTATTTACTGGGCTGTTTAAATAACATTTTAATTGCATCCCAAAGCATATGACATGCGAAATCCTTATTAAAGGAAAATACTTTTGTATCACATGTGTATAGGAAAATTTATTTCTTATCATATGTGTATAGGTGCAAAATTAATTGAGGGGTTTTCAGTTGTTTGTAAACCTTTAAATCGCAATTACGTTAGCACAAACCTAATAGTATTTTAAACTATTTTCTTGGCATCTAACTAACTTTGCAATGAAATGAAAACAAGAAGTATTGCATTTTACGTACTCAAACTATCCAAATACCAGTGTTTAATAACACCGAAACAACAAAGTTGTCATTAATACTTCGATGGTGTTAACTGATAGCCTTTTTTTGTATTTTTCAGTTTTTATCACCATATATGAAAGTAAAGCTTTAGGCAGGCATCATTTTGATATCTGCTGCTATTGCTATGAGCAATGTTTGGATGTATTAAAATGGTTATAGTGCCATAACACTTGGATATAATTTTAAACACTGATTCATAGATTCTGTCCTCATAGAGCAATAAGATTTGTCTAAGGATTTTCACCTTTTTTATTTATTGAGTGTATTTATTTATTGGAAGCAGTTTAAAATTAGGGAAAAGTTCCAAGTTTTAACACAAAGAACTTTTTTTGCCTGATTCATTTGATAGCAAATTGCTGACATTATGCCATCATCCCTGATTTATTTATTTCCTACAAGATGGTACATTCCACTGACCTGTCCTAGCGCCTTCACAATCAGGAAATTAACACTACTGCATTCTATCCTTTAATCCTCATATTCTTTTTATAGCACAAAGATCATGTTCAGATCCATAGATTGTATTTAATTGTCATGTCTCTTCATGCCCTAGAGTCTGGAACAGTTCCCTAGTCTTTCAGTGACTTTCATGACCTTGACTCTTTCGAAGAGTAAGTTCCAGTAATGTAGACTGTCCTTCAATGTGGGTTTTTCTGATGTTTCTCTGTAGTAAGATTCAGATCATATGTTTTTCACAAGAGCATCACAGAAGTGGTCCTGTGCTCTTCTCTTTGCATCTCGTGATGTGACTACAATTTTGATTTGTGCCATTTTTTGGTGCTGTTAACGTTGATCACTGATGGTAGTATCTGCCGGTTTTCTCTTCTGTGATGTTGTCTTTTCACTTTACAATTCATTGGTGCTTTACGGGGGAGACCTTTCAGACTATGTCAAGGTCCCTGTTCCTCATCTTTTTTTTTTTCTCCATTCATTCATCAGTATGGATTCACAGTTTATTGTATCCAATGGGTCCTAATTTGTTAACTTTATTTTTTAAGGTTATTTTTTAAATAACAGAAATGTCAGTGAATTCGAGGGGATGGTCAGTCTCTGTCAAATTAACTTTATGATATCCCACAACATACCACAGCAATTAAAAAAATAAATCATTGTAGATGCACTTACACTGCACCTCAGATGACTCTGAGCTTTTGAAAAATCGATTTTCTAGGATCACTGGGTGGTGTATAAATTACGCGTATCAAGTTCTTCTGTTTCTCTAGTTCAAGGACCCACGTCTTGCTTCCCAGGCATCGGCCACAGTTTGTTGGGCTGGAATCTGCCCTAACTCGCTCTGCAGACATAGATCATGGCTCTAGTGGACTCATCAATTCCCTGCTGGGAAGGAAATGAAAAGCTAGTGAAAACTTATCATTTTCAATCTTTTAAATGACTGTTAGGTCTACGCTAATACATTTTGCATCCAAAGTTCATAATTTTTGGTTCAAGCACATAATTCTTATTTTGTTTACAATCTCAAGAGTCTTAACATAAAATGCTACTTTCTTCATTGTACAGCCAAAAGAAAAATACCTGCCAGTTTGAATTCAAGGTAGTTTCCTTTTTTTCAATATTGTGAGAAAAACCTTGTTGCTTGGAAGCACTGGAGAAGCCCTAGACCTGTTGTTCAGGTATTTAAAATATGTACACAGGAGGGTAAAAACAAACTATAGAATTATATGTTTAAACTATTTCCTACTCTAATTCTATGTTAGTGTGTGAATAACATGTTTGTTATAAATTACACTACAGATACACATCATAGAAAACGTACAGGAAGGTAGAGGGTGCAGTGACTAGTACAACACACAACATTCAGATAATTCTAGACTCATTTCTGTTCCTTTTTGGCTGTGTGACCTTCACTGAGTCATTCAGTCTCTGAGTTTTACATTTCTTCTCTGTGAGTGTGGATAGTAATATTTGTTTCCCACACCCTACTGACTGACTTATACCCGGCATGTTTCTAAAAGTAGTATGCAGGAACCCCATGGCATTACTTACATCAATACCTCATTTGGGTCAGGAAATGATTTACAGTGACCAGTGAAAGGTATTTTAGTTATAGTTGAAAATATCACCAGTTGAATATCCATGATGAGAGCAGGGATACATCATCTATGTATCCCATTGTGTGCTCACCACCCACAGTCAGTTCTCCTCCATCACCTTATCTTGCACCCCTCAAAATGCAGGAACTTAGTTCTTAAGACGTGACTGGTATCTTTGGATAGGTCTTCCTTCCTTCCTCCCTTTACAGAAAATCTTCCTTTATATTGACTAAAATCTTGTCACTTGCTTTGGTTCTCCCATGGACAACGTCCAGAATTAAGGTAACCCTTCCCCCACACAAATGGTGTTCTGTACGTTTAAAGACAGTAACCCTGATCGCTCATCTTTATTTTCTGAGATTCCTGCTGGCTTTTGAGTATCATCATTCTGGCAACTTTCCTCTGAATAGTTCCGCTTTACACATACTCTCTCAAGTATGTTGCTCAGAACTGAACATAGTACTACCACAGCTGTGCTGGGGCTACAGAAAGAACAAACAAGCCTATGTTCTCTCTTGTTCTATTGTCTGTCCATTTCTATTACTGCAATCTAAGCTTTTATTGGCTTTTTCTATACACAACATAGTTGTAACATATACCTGACTCACTCATTCAAACAACATTCATTGAATGTCTACTGGAATGTCTTCTAGGCAAATAAAACAGTGAACCAACCAAACAGAAATACATATTAGAGAAGTATATTTAATGAAAATCTTCATTCTTTTGCATGATATCTGTCATTAAACCATTCTCTCCACCTTGAAATATTTTAATTCTTATTTATATGTAAGAATGCCTTTGCATTTTTCTATTTAAGTTTCATCTGAAATACATAGTACATTATTTTAACCTTCTGAGATTTCTGTGGAATTTTGATGCCATTATCCAATGCATTTACAATGACGTGGCTGTGTGAGTAAAAGTGATAAAATGTGCATCTTTTTTTTCACATTAGGGAGTAAAATGTTGAATGGGAAATGGCTGAAAACAGAGCCATGTGGCATTGACTACAGAACTCAAGACAGATGCATAACAGTACATTGTTCTCTACCCTTTTGGTGTGAACAATTAACTATATATTTGTCCTATTGATTGAACCTTCATCCAACTTATGTTCTTGCTGTGTGTGTGTGTGTGTGTGTGTGTGTGTGTGTGTGTGTATGAGAGAGAGAGACAGAGAGAGAAGAGAGGATATCAGAAAAGATTTTGCCAAATGCCTTGCTGAAGACTTGTTAGTCAAATTTTGAAATAACTTTATGGTGAGGCATGATGTTCTCTGTTTGTCACGGCACAGAGCAGATGGATCAAGAGGATAAAGGACTTGAGGAAGCACTTCTGTTCCTCATTTTGAGGGCTAAACATAAGCTAATCTAACTACAGTTGTTGTCTCCTGAAAGGAGAAAGACCGGTCAGCCTGTTGTCCAAGGGGGACTAATCAGTTCAGCTTTAATGAAGCTACAGCTGGCATCTAACATTAAACCAGGTCGGTGAAGCACCGGGAGTGAGATGACACCCAAGCAGAGGTCAGTTCTCGGGAGTCAGGGGCGTGGGCTGAGGCCACTTTGGTTCTCTATAGAGTTCTGTAACCTGGAAGGAGGGATGGTATGAGTGACAATGTAAGTGGACTTGTTTCCTAGGTTCATGTTTAGGGCAGGGATATGGTCTTATAGGGGTGCACAGAAGGTCACCAGTCCAAACTAAGAAGCTATGCCATAGGGAGAAGCACTATAGTGTAGCCTGGCTCAGCTCAGAACCAAAGAGGGAAGAAAGATGAAGTGGAGCGTTGCTCCTCAGTGAGGTGGAAAGGGCTGGAAAAAGGACACTTGGGACACAATGTGACTTTGGTTTTAGGATCCAAAGTCTTAGCGTTTCGGTCTAAGGATTTCAGTTTGATATAGTAATTATTACGATCAAGAAAAATGTGCCCTAGCTCCATCCTAGGTGCAGTAGGGAAGACTTAAAGGTAAGCACATTATTATAGCATGATAAAAGTGTCACAAATATCATGTAGGGAGCACCTAATACTGTCACAATGAGATGAGATCAGGAAAGAGGTGACACTGGGATTGGAAGGTGATGATCATAATTGTTGTTTTTGGTAGATGGGGACAATATTTGGAGGGATCAAGATGGAGTATTTTTGGGGAAGCAAACAGAATTTATTGAGGACCAGCCATATATCAGGCACTGTATTGGGCATGAAAATTACAGTAAGGAATGACACTATGTACCTTTACTCAGGGAATTTATAATCAAGCAAAAAAGTAACCTGGGACTGTTCTCCTTCGGGTGAATGACGCATGGGGAAAGGTCTAGAGTCAGGGAAAACTGGACCTGGCACGGAGTCTGAGTTTTAACCTGCAGACAACAGAGAGCTATGAAAAGATTATTTAGTAGGAGTGGAATAGGGCAAAACTTCTACTGTAAAAACATAATATCTGATACTGTGGAAGGTAAGCTAAAGGAAAAAAGGGTCTGAAGGAATTTTTTCTTATGTCTTAAATGCTCATGCTGAAGTGGGGCGTGCCATCCACAAGCCCCTTCTCCACAGATCGAGCTTGCAAGAAATATTTTCATTTCTTTATTCTTAAATGTGTACAATCAGATATTTAAATATAAGTGAAAGAATATGAGTGAGTCTGAAAATAATGAGAAGAGACATCAGAACGAGGGAACAAACCACAGGGAAATGAAATCTGCATCCTTTCACATGGTTTTTTCTCCATGAACCCTGGGAGGCACTCACAGAAGAGCTAGAGAATCCTAAGAAATGCCTCTCCTGGTAAAAGACAAAACAAAACAAAACACTGATCGGAAAGAGTGCCGCTTTGGAAGGAGCATTGAACTCCACTGGAACACTTTCCCTCTATCTCCTCTTTGGAACAGGAGCCTTGATCTGTGGGGCAGGGGAACCAAACACTTGCTCTTAGAACACTAGTGAGAAGAGATCGCAGCTGGAGAAGAGAACACGGCAATCTATCCTTACTTGAGGGGCAGGGAAGTGCTTGAATTACTAAGAGGATCAGCATCCTGCCTTGACGGATATGATACCTGGATAAGATTTAACAAAAAAATCAGCAGGCCAAAAATTGAAGGAAAAATAGTATCTTTCAGTCTTAAAGTATCTCCATTAAATATTATTTATCAAGGGAGATAAAGGAACTTCTCAATGAAAACACATGGTGGACATTACGTTAACAAAATGACCAAGTTTAACATAACCAGTAATAATACATATTTACATCGTGTACTCCCTGAAATTGTGCAGTGAGAAGGGCATGTCACCTCTGATATTCATCTCAGAAACCCATGACTTTATTGTACTTACGAGGATATATCAGACAAAATCAACATTGAGGAGCTTCCTATAAAATAGCTGAGAATTACACTTAACGTGTGTCAAAGTCATGAAAGTCAAGGAAAATCTGAGGAACTATTACAGGTTAGAGGAGAACTATGGCAATCAAAGATTGGATTGGACTGGCTCTTGGAACAGAAAGACAACACTGTAGGGAAAACTGGTGAAATCCAAATAAAGTCTTGAGTTTAGACCACAGTATTGTACCAATGTTTAGTTCTTTTTAATTGAAGTTTGTTTGGGTGACAATTGTTAGTAAAGTTACATAGATTTCAGGTGTACAATTCTGTATTACATCATCTATAAATTCCATTGTGTGTTCACCTTCCATCACCACATATTTGATCCCTTTTACCCTAATCTACCACTCCCCTCCCCCCTTAACCTCTGGTAAAATGTTTATTTCTTAGTTTTGATCATGCCAACATTAGGAGATTCTAGCTAATGGAAATAAGGGCACTGGGTACTATTTTTCTAGTTCTTCTCTAAATCTAAAATATTAAAATATTAGAAGCTAATTACATGTATAAATGTATGTCAAATGTAAGAATTTGAGAAGGACACTATGGAATCCAGGAAATCCTGAAATGAGTTAGTATAAGTACCAAGAAAACCAGTAGAATATCAGATTTTTGGAAAATGTGGTCCAGAGATAAAAATCACATTCTTTAGAATATATAATTATAGAGCTTAGAAAAATATTCCAGATGTGCTAAAGTCATAAAAAACAGACAATTGATTTAAATTTCATGAGAAAACTTCCTTTTTCTGGGGCACAGGGGTCACAGCAATGGACCTACAGAGTAAGGAATGGAATTTTAGCACCCTTCTTGGGTAGGGAGAGAACTCATGTACCTACTGACCATCAGCCTCCTCCTGAGCCGTACAGGTGTCCTCATGTTAACGAAATGTGAAGTCAAGAGACAATGGCTCTGGTATGTGGGATAAGAAGTGCAGGTGCACATATCTTGTTTGAATTTGCATAGTTGACAAATCAGAGTAGTGACTAAATAAATTAGCAAAAGGAGTAGATCACAATGTAAGGGAGATCATCCTTATCTATCATATTAGGAAGGCAATAGTTAAAATTTAACATCAATTGCACAATAACATTTAGATACAGAAGCAATATTTGGAGAATAAACATTACCCACCCAAGGAACTAAAAAAGAAAAGCTGATGGAGGGCATGGGTTGGACTTGTACAGGAAGGGCAAGATTGAGACAGACACATATAGTTAGTGCTTCATTGTAAACCTATGATCTTTTACCACATATTTGGAGGTATTTTATATATATTTATATATAGCAAGTAATCTGTTAGAAACATAAAACTATCGCCTAGACAAATAAGTGTGGTTATGTTTTTATTTACATTCTTTTGCGTGTTTCTGAGTATATACACGTGTATGTGTGGATATCTATTTATATGTCCGATACACACACATACATACATACATACATACACACATACATACATACATACATACATATAGACATGAAAGAGAATCATATACATTCCATATTATAGGTTATCAAATGTAATGCTAAATCCAAGAATGATTTTTGGCAATAGAGTCAGACAGTGAAATAGCCAATTGCATAAGCTATTATATAGGCAAAGACATATTTTCTAAACTGAAGGCAAAAATTTGGTGGCATATTCCTTTACATTGAAAAAAAACTCAGCTCTTAAGTCTAGCGCTTATTTCAACCAAACTTTCCAAACCAATGTTATTACAACATTATTTATATAGAATTCACTTGAGAATCACTTGTATTGTTTGATAGGTTGGCCGGAAATGGAATGCACACGGTCAGGCAAGTTAAGAAAGCTTTATTGTAAGAGAGCAACAGTATATGGGCTCTGCAAAAGATGGCTACAACCCGGACTGCATGTCTAAAGGAGACTTCCAGTCCTGAGGAGGGGGTGAGGAGGTTTTTATAGGGGCTGTGCAGACAGGATAGCATTGTTTGAACATGAAATGTTGAATGACAGCAAGCCAGTAGCTCTTTTGTGGTGTTTTTTCTTGTCACAAGCTTGGCTCTGCTGCAGGTGTAGGCCAGTCGACATGGCTCTGTCTGTAAGTCGAGGTCTCTGAGACCTAACATTCAGGGACCTAACATTAAATCAAGGTCTCTGACATTCAGAGACCTACCCTTCCAGCCTTGTTTGTTATTAAAAAGTAGAGGGGCCGTCGTGTCTCTATTCTGTAGTTTCTTCAGGCTGAATGAAGGTGGCGAGAGGAGGGAGACATTGTGGAAGGGGCTGGTAATGTTGTTGTAGGTGAAGCATTTTATGGACAGCTCCATTTGTGCACACCTGGAGTCGGCTCTGCAGGAATAGGGTGAAAAGATGGAAGAGGCAAAAACTAAAGGCTAGGACCAGGAAAGATAATAGTTAAAGGCCCTATGAGGGGGGCAAATCAAGAGCCACTCTTAGCTATAAACTCGGATAGCCACTGGTTCCTGAGGCGGCCTCTGATTCTGGGCCTGGGTGGGATCCTGTGGCAGGATTTGAAATTCATGTAAGGAGGCTCCTAGCCCTGCTGTTCCTTTCGTTACTCCCAGAGATGTTCAGTGACACTAGAAGTGGATAAGGAGACTGACCTTTTTTGGTGCATGAGAGTATATGTGGGGAGAGGTAGACATTGACTATTGGGGGTGATCTCAATATCTGGAGAAAGGAAACCTAGGGAGTAAGTGCCTGTACACTTGGTGGGGAGGCAAGCGTGTGTGGAAGATAAAGAATTAGCTTGTGAGTCAGGTAGAGATAAGGGGTAATGGTATGCAAAGTGTTATGAGAGGGAAGAGTAATATAATAAAGACAGTAATGGGACTCAAGTCTTCTTGGGTTGAAAATCAGGTGATGGAATCAAAGAATAGGAGCTCTAAAATGGACGAGTAGAGATAAGGGGAAAGGAAGACATAACCGAGAGGGTTTGGAGGGGGAGAGAAGGCGCTGGAGTGAGGTTGGAGTTGTGTGGTTCACGCAATGAGGAAAAGGGGAGGGGAGGGATCACAGTTCGTTAGTCTCCTGGTTTTTCCTGCGGGATGTTTTAAAGTCAAAACGAGGTGGGGCTCAGAAATGAGGTGCCATTATCATGGGGCCTGGGCGATCATGTGGAGTCGCAGGACAGGCGGGTCAGCTATTTTTGCAGCTGAGACAAATGAAAGCAGGAGGGGTGACCCAGCAATTGCTGCTTGGATGTGGTGACAAGATGGTGGCAAGGCTCTTTCCCAGTTTGTCGTAAGTCTCACAGGTTCAGGTGTTTGAGATGGACCCAGTCCCCTGGGGCTTAGGGAATGTAGAGAAACCGAGGAAGTGTCTTGGGGTCGGGGAAGAATGCGGTGTGCGTACTCCCAATGGATCTGCTGAATGAGGATGATGGCTAGGAGGCAGTCGGTCATTGGTGAGCTATTAGCTGGGAGGCTGTCTGGAAGGAAGGATCTGACATACGTGAGCTCGAAAGGACTGAGGAAGGGGGAGGCCCAAGGTGCGGTATAGAGTTAAATTTGGATATACCGTTAGCCATGATAGCCATGTCGGTGGAGGTGAGAGGGACATCCAAGTAGACAATAGAGGAAGTAGAGATTCGTGCCTTGCTTGAAGATAGCAGGTAGCCCGTGTTAGCGATGGACACAAGACGGGTAGAGATATGGCAGAGAGAGAGTGAGACTGACTGCACAAAAGGAGATTATCCACGTAGTGTAGGGGCGTGTTCAGGGCGAGGTGGAGAGAGGCTAGACAGGAGCTAGGCCTGGGCGAAAACGAAGGCTCAACCAAAAACCTTTGAAAGACTGCTGTCTTTGAGGTCTGGCACAGTGAAGCGAGCGGGTTCAGGAAAGGGATGGGGACGTGAGAAAGAGGGTATAGGCATTGGTTTGGAAACGAGAATAGATCACAGAGCTAGATCTCGACAGGACTGTCGTGTGTAATCATAGAAGGTCTCCCAAAGAACTGGATCCACAAGGGACGGCTGTAAGGGCATCTCTATCGGAGTGTCAGAGCGGGAGAGCAAGGAGAAAGATGGGACCATGGTTGGGCAGACGAAAATGGAAGGAGACTGTATTTGGAGTGTGGGCCTCCGGGGGAGTATAAGAAATGAGTGGTAATAGCCGAGTTATGAAGTGAGCCTGTTAGGGCTGGTATAGTTCAACATTGTGCGATAAAGCCATCAATCCCACCAATGGAGACAAAGCAGGGATGAGTAGCCCCTAAAAATTCGGGGAGGGCACAGAAAAGGGCCCCCACATCTATTAAGAAAGAGATGGGCTTCCTTGCCATGTGAGGTTTCTCCCTGGGTTCCTCCATTGTGATGCGGGAGCCTGGGTCCTGTCCTCTGTGTGAAAGCAAGGGTGACAAGTAAGTTTAAGTTCAGTTGCTTTCGAGAAATGGGCGATAGTGGAACGCCTGGGTCCCAAAAACTTGAGAGTCCTCGTCTATGGACTGAATTAAGTGGCGATGAACTGGAACTTAATTTCTGACCCAAGGGGAGAAAGTGGTTATAGAGTCCGTCACGGGGATAGGCTGGAAGCCTTGCACAATAGTCATCTGTAGTGTTAATAGACTCGATTTTGGAAGAGAGAAACTGGACAAGAATGTTAACACGTCAAGATCCAAACAGGGTTAGTCCAAGGATAATGAGAAGTGGGACGAGTAAAGGTGAGAGAAGGGACTAAACTAGGGCCCCTAACAGTGAGAAGGGCATCCCAGGTGGTTGTCAGTAAAGAGGAAACCTGGAGCTCTTACGATAAAGGTATTAAGAGGAGCTGCAGGAGTCTGGGGTTACTTATGAGTAGTTATCAGTCCTGGTGTGATACATCTGTCTGCTTCAAAAGGAGCTTAAGGTCTGCGATCGACTCACAGGAACAGAAGCATTAGTGGTTTTTCGTCTGTTTTTGGGGGGGAGAGATGTGGAGACTTTTAATCAAACAGGGAGGGTTGAGCTCAAAGTATAAAGAAGGCCTGGACATAGGGAATTTATGACCATTTTCCCCTGTGGTGACAGAAGTTAGATAGGGGTCAGGCAGTGTTGTAGTAAAAGGTGAGTCACGTGGTTCGGATCTCCTGTAAGTTGAGCCTGAGGGTGTGTAAGTTGTGGAGGAGACAACCGAGGGATGTAGATTTCACATGGACTGAATGTGAGGTCCCCATGGTCCCAACAGATGGAGTGAGAAAGGTGAGGAGGGAGCCTCCTATTAAGGGGAGAATAAGAGGTTGAGGGGTCCCAAATCCCGATGTCCAACCCCGCGAACACAAGTACGTGAGATCCCTCTCAGACTGGGTGTCCCCAAGACTGGGAGGATCTGGGACCCTGGGGCAAGGGGAACCCTGTGGCCTAGCGGTGGGATCTTCATGGAAACCTAGAACAATGAGGGAGAGACAGAAGGTCCGAGACACGAATAGTAGGTTTCACTCACCCGGCGAGAATTTGGCCTGCTGCTGTCTGGGATGTCAGCAAGGGAAGGGAGAAAGTCCTGAGTGCGTCCTTATGGCAGGTCCGGGAGGGAAGCCAGAGAGCGGATCAAGCCTGGGGAGAGGGAGAAGAGAAAGAGAAGGGGACATCTTGCGTTCTCTGGCCTAAACCTTCTCCAGGTTTCAGCACCAATGATAGGTTGGCCCGTAAAGGAACACACAAGGTCTCTCCAGTTAAGAAATTTTTGTTCTAAGATAACAAGCATTTATCGGGATGAGTAAAGATGACTTGATCCAAGGCGGCATGTCTAAAGGATAGATGCAGGCCCAGAGGAGGGAGAGAAGAGGGTTTTATAGGGGCTGTGCTGGCAGAGTAGCCAAGTTTGACAAAAACATTGACTGACTTCAAGCCAGTAGCTGCTTTGTGGCATTTTGTGATATCGCAAGTTTGGTTCTCTCTGCAAGTGCAGGGCAGCGGACATGGCTTTGTCTTTAAGTCAACTTATCTGAGACCTAACATTCAGAGACCACACATGAAGTCAAGGTCTGTAACATTAGGAGACCTACCATTCCCGCCTTGTTTGTTATGAAAAATGAGAGGGGCCAGCGTTTCTCTCTTCCTTACCTGCTTCAAGCAGAACGGGGCATCCGAGATGGGGGGCATTACGGGATGTACTGGTAATGTTGTAGGTGAAACATTTTATGGACAGCTGCATTTGTGAACACCTGGAGTGGTCTCTGGAGGAATTGGCAGAAAAGGTGGAGGAGGCGGGGACAAAATCTAGGACCCACAGTGATAATGATTAGAGGCCCTGCAGGGGCGGGAATATGGGCCTCAGTTTCTTATCCACTAGGAGCTCCACTGGTTCTTGTGGCGGTCTCTGTGTTCCTCGGCCTGGGCGAGGTCCTGTGACAGGGTTTGAAGCGGTGTAAGGAGACTCTTAGCCTGCTCTTCCTGTCGCTGTCCCCACAGAGATGTTCAGTGACACTAAGAGCGGAATAAGGGAGACGGCCCTTTGTTGGAGTTTGAGAGTGTATGTGGTGCGGTAGAGATTGATTATTGGGGGTGATCTGAATATCTGGAGAAAGTAAAAACGAGGGTGTGTGTGCCTGTCCTTTTGGTGGGGAGGCAGGCGTACGTGGAAGATGATGATGAGGTAGAGTGTCTGGAGGAGATGAGGGGTCATTCTATGGAAAATTTCACGAGAGGGAGGAGCAATACTATGAAGAAAACCATGAGGGCTTATGTCTTCTCTGGGGACATTCATAAACACACAAAGTAGAATAATGGTCGCCAGGGCTAGGGGAAGGAATGGAGTTACTGTGAATGGCGACAGGGTTTCACTTTGGAGTGGTGACAATGTTCTGGAATCTCACAGTGGTGATATTTGCACAACTGTGTGAATCCCGGGATCCCCTTGATCCGTGTTTTCTCACTTTCCGTGGTCAACTTTGGTCCAAAATTATTACATGGAAAACTCCACTAAATAAATTGTAAGTTTTAAAATGCACGATGTTCTGAGAAGCATGAAGAAATCCTGTGACATTACTTACTGTTTCACCCAGGACGTAAATCATGCCTTTCTCCAACGTACACACACTATATATTTTCCCTGCATATTAGTCACCTGGGTTATCAGGTAGACTTCAGCGGTACTGCAGTGGTTTTGTTCATGTGCCCCTCGCTTTACTTAATTATGGCTCCAAAGTACAAGAATAGTGATGCTGGCAATTCTGACACACCAAAGAAAAACCATAAAGTTCTTCCTTTAAGTGAATATATAGGTATGGTTCAGTACTATCTGAGGTTTCAGGCATCCATTGGGGGTCTTGGAATGTGTCATCCATAATTAAATGGGAATGATTATGCTGAAAGTGACACAATGATACACTTTAAAATGATGAATTTTATGGAATATATACATTATACCTCAATAAGGCTCCTACAAAAAGAGCGATTTTCATCAGAGAAATGCAAATAAAAACCACAATGAGATATCACCTCACCCCAGTCAGAATGGCTATCATCAACAAGACAAATAGTAACAAGTGTTGGAGAGGCTGTGGAGACAAAGGAACCCTCATACACTGTTGGTGGGAATGCAGACTGGTGCAGCCGTTATGGAAGGCAGTGTGGAGGTTCCTCAAAGAATTACGAATAGAATTGCCATATGACCCAGCAATCCCTCTCCTGGGTATCTACCCAAATATCTGAAAACATTTAGAGATAAAGACACGTGTGCTCCAATGTTCATTGCAGCTTTGTTTACTGTGGCCAAGACATGGAAACAACCAAAATGTCCTTCGATAGATGAATGGATAAAGAAGTTGTGGTATATAAACACAATGGAATACTATTCGGCGGTAAGAAAAGATGATATAGGAACATTTGTGACAACATGGATGGATCTTGAGAGAGTAATGCTGAGCGAAACAAGTCAGACAGAAAAAGCAGAGAACCATGTGATTTCACTGATATGTGGTATATAAACTAAAAAAACAAAAGAACAAGACAAACAAATGAGAAACAGAAACTCATAGACACAGACAATAGTTTAGTGGTTGCCAGAGGGTAAGGGGGGCGGGGGGTGGGGGGTGGGAGATGAGGGTAAGGGGGATCGAATATATGGTGATGAAAGGAGAACTGACTCTGGGTGGTAAACACACAATGGGATTTCTAGATGATGTAATACAGAATTGTACACCTGAAATCTATGTAATTTTACTAACAATTTAAGTAAAATTTAAGTAAATTTAAGTAAAAAAAAAAAACAAAGAAAAGAAAAACACAAAGTGGATACCCTTCACGGTGTGAAACGCTATTGTCCAAATCATTGCTGCTTCAGGGCTAATTTCTAGAACTAAAAAATGAAATGGGTGGCAACGGGTCACTAATGAGGTATAAAACCTGCATTAATATACACGGTGCCATAGTTTCTCTAGGGATTACCCAATTGAGCAGAGGTGGGAAGAAAGTCATACGCTGTCGTTCTAAAGGGAGAATTTTAATGGTCTCTGCCTGCAAACAAAGTGTGCGTGTGTGTATGTGCACACACAGACAGAAACTGCAGCGGGAAACGGAGACTTGGGCTTACTGATGACGGGGCGTATGCTCCTGGAATTATTGGGCTTTCGAGACAGAAAAGTGCGTTGGTCATCTAGCGGGAAAAAAGCCAGTGACCTGTAAGGGAAATAAAATTAGAATCTCATCCACCTTCTGGTACTAATTGGTACAAGAAGACAATGGAACATTATAGTTAGTGATGACCAGTGAGCCACGATCTTGACAGCCACGCCAGCATGAACGACCCCAGGTAATATTATTGTTCGCAGGAACTCCCTTCCAGGGGAATGAAAAACGTCAGAAAAGAAAATTCCTAGACAGACACTGCCATAAGGACATGTGGTAAGTACTAAATCTGAGGTTACTTTTTTGAAGGATTACTAAGTATTCCTCCCAAAACTCATCTTTGAAGTTATATCCTCCAGGACCAGAATGTGGAATTTTTTGGAGAAAGGGTCTTTACAGAGGCCATCAAGTTAAAGTGAGGTCATTAGAGAGATCACCAATCCACATCGCTGTGGTCCTTATTTTTTCTTTACAGGGGGACTGTGGACACAGACACACATAAAGATGATGTGAAGACACAGATGGAAGACAGGCATACGAGTCAGGAGACAGGCCTGTGACACATCCTTCGCTCACAGCCTCAGAAGGAACCAATGGTACCAGTACCTTGATTTTGGGCGTGTAGCTTCTACAACTGTGAGACAATACATTTGTTTTTCAAGCCCACACTTAAAGTGTAAACACACTGTAGTTGTTACAGCCGGTTTAAGAAACTAAGACTCTGCTCTGTTTAAACTGGGAGCTACTCCATTGGCACTGCCAATCCCCTTAATGTTGTTATTTTTATTTTTTCCATAGTACTTGTCACCTTTACAAAAATCAGTATCTATGTCGTTTATTATGTGTTCCCCTGACTCAGTGAATTCATCACGAGGAATCTCAGTTACCGATTATTCTCTGTGCCTAATAATCGTGGCTGGCTCATATCTGGCATTCGATAACTATTTCTCAAGTGTCGAAGAAATCGATGAAGAAATCAACATTCATCCAGTGAATATGTCACGGCGAGGTGTCATAAATTTACGGATAAGCAACAAGTAAACACAGTGATCTTTCAGCAAAAAGGAAGGTGAGACGGTAGTTACTGGACAACAAAGACACATTTCTTGGCACATGGGCGATGGTGGGTGTGATATTTTGTGCCATTGTGGTGGGTGGGACATATTTCCAGCCGGTGCGGCCAGTGGGACTTATTTCTCCCCTGGGTGCTGGGTGGGACTCATATCGTGCCCGGGTGCTGCAGATTTTCCTCAATAAAATGACCAAGATTCTACCCAACGCTGCAAGGACTGTTTGGATCACTCTGTTTGTCCAGAACCACATGTGTGCAAGCTTACTGGCCCATGTTGGCCCATTTGGGCCTCGGTTCTGGGCTCAGAACTGTGTTAGTTAGAATCAGTCTTCATTTTAACTATCTGTGAAATGGAGTGAGTAATGGTCTCTGCCGCCTCTGGAAAACGGGAGCAGTGGGTGAGGTGAGGCCTGTGAAGGGCCTGGAACTATTTCTCAGTGAGCTTCGTCCCAGGGGCCCGGATTCTCACAATGAGCAAGGAAACGCTCTTTTCTGCTGCCATGTTGTGTGAGTTTTAACAATAATACCTGTTTGCACGTCACCTGGAAAAGGTATTGTCTGCTGCCATCTTGTGTCCATCTAGGGAATAACACCGGAGTGGAGGTCAGGAAAGGCTCTTCAGTCTTCTGAGCCAAGTTGTCAGACCCAGGGCTGTGCCCCAGGTGCAGTCATCTGTGCCCTGGCAGCTGCCTGCAGGAATGTAGAGTCCTAGAGGTGAAACCTGGCACTGGGCTTTGCATACCTGAATTAACTACCTTCCCTTACCTGGCTCTTACCTATGCTGCCTTATGCCACCCTCCTCTCTGGCTCCTGACCTTCCCCAGAGCCGTTTTTTAACTCCCAGTGTGCTTAGAGAGCCTCTGTAAGTTACCACAAGTGGGGGCAGTGGGGTGCAAACCAAAGATTTATTTTCATGTAAGAGAGGCAGCCCAGGAGGACCACTCAGAAGGAACCCAGGTCTGAGACCCGAAAGCCTGGGTATGGAAAGGCCACAGAGAGGCCTGCAGGGACAAGACTGTAGCCCCCAGGGAGAGCTGGGGACGCAGGCTGTGGTGGGATCCCAGGCTCTGGCCTGGGCGCTGGGGCTGAAGGGGCTTTGGGGCCTCCACTCCAGGTGCAGCATTTGCAGCGGGAGCTGAACACCAGGCTCCTGGGGCAGCTTTGCTGGAAGAGCCTCCCCCCAGCACAGCTGTGGTAGCTGGACTTGTCCGGTGGTTTGGGGTAGAGTCCCTCAGCTTTTCCCTGGCATAAGGTGTCTTGTCCAAGGCTGGGGTCACTCGGGTTCACAGGACTGGCTTGGTGTAGGAACTTCAGTCCTGGGGGTCCTAAAGGTGTATATGGAAGACCTGGGAACACAGTGCGGAGTCAGCCGAGGTGTGGGGACAAATCCAGCAGTGCAGTTTCCAGGCTCTCGGCCTCACGTGGAAAGGTGCTGACTCAGGTAGTAAATGGCCATCAACTGTGATTGGATGGCCATCAGCTGTGACTAGCTGGCCATCAGCTGTAACCAGTAATATAACTGCCATGGCTTTGCTAGCAGAAAATGGGGGCTAGCAAGAAGATGGTGGCTGAGCTTGCAAGGGGTGCAGTAAGGGTTGCGAACAGTGTGGCTCCTGCTTCCTATTTCTCCAAGCCAGCCGCCAGTGAGAATATAGTAGTATGACTCCCCTACCTATGGCTCCGTGGGTGTTCCTTTTTGGCCTCACCATGTCCTGCGTTCTTATGTGGGGAGCGGGAGCTGAGACCCCGCAGGCCGCCCCGCATGACACGAGGACACCCCAAGAGATCCCAAACCACAGGCCACGCACACAGTTGGCGACCTTGAGCTGGCAGCAGCTCAGCACCCCTCACCTCACACCCCACATTCTCCATCTATTTCAGTCCTTGTCTGACTTCCAGTCTCTGTCAACACCAGTCTTTGTCTGACTAGGGACCTTCCTTCATCTCTAGCTCAGGGTGTCTTATCTACCCACGTTCCCTTTCTATCTCTCTGCCTCTCCTGCATCTTGGGTCTCTGACTCCCTCCGTGGGTGGGGTTCCCACATGTGTATATGAAATCTGTATATTCTCTTCTAATCTGTCTCATGTCTGTGTGATTATTAGAGCAGCCAGAAGAACCTGGAGGGTAGAGGAATGAGTCTTCCTCCCCCACATAAACAAGTAATCGGATATTTAATAAAAGGTGAGATTTGGGAGTACAGATTCTCAGGACTGAAAGATTAGATCAATGAAATATGGAACAATCTACCAATTTAACTGCTGAATGTTAACTGTTATTAGTTTCAAAGGAGGGAGTGAATAGACCAAAAATTTTGCCTTGGGCAAACTGACTTTGAGCTGGTAGTTAGGAAACAAAAGGCTCAGAAACAGCCTTTGACCCTCCCCTTTCCTCCCAAGGAGATTCATATAGAAAGACCTACTTTAGGAAGGCAGCCTGGGCATAAACTCCTTAGCATGAGGCGGGAAGACGCCCCGTGGAGCTTGCTGACCATCCTTCCCCCATGTCCCTTTATGTCCTGGGTTGCCTAACAGTTTACCCCCCACCCCGCATTCCCCGTGAGTGTGCCACTCTTCCTAAGTTACCCGCAAAGCACCCAATCTTACTTACCTCACTGTCTTTGGAATTTTCTCATGTAAGTGAATTCCCCTTGCGCATATGTTAAACTTCAATTTTATCTGTTAGTCTGATTATGTTAATTTGATGATTAGTTCAGCCATAAGAAGTTGTTACCTTAGGCAAGAGAACAGGGCCACTGGGAGAGGGGGGAGGAAAGGAAGGAAGATGTGAGATGAAACAAAGAAAAGAGAGATCATTCCTAAGAAAAGGTGCAGCCATCGTTAATTGTAATGGATTACAAAACTGTTAGCATTATAGGCAGGGAAAAATTCCTAAGAAACGCTACAGATACAGCTGATTGTAATGGGTTATAATCCCACTAGCATTGCAGTCAGGGAAAAATCTCCACCCCTTGTGTCCCGATGACAGTTCCTACAGGGAATCCCTCCTCCAATGGGAGGGAGTGGTCAACAAAGACACACCCTGGGAACGCCCTGGAAACACCCAGATGTGACCTGTGACTCCACCCTTGAATATTTGGCGCCCTCATTCAAATATAATCCTAAATTTTCTTTGCTCAGGAACAGTTCCTTTCTTCCTGCACTTATGTACTGCATTTTGGGACTATATTTTCTTTTAATAAATGCTTGGCCTGAATGGCTTTGTTCAGGAGGCTTTGTTCCTACATCCTGGAACGCCTACCCACTCTCCGACAACACACTTAAAAGGTGAGAGCAAAATAATGAATGTTTTAAGCCCCCACAGGATTGGGGAGTCAGCGAGGAGAATGACTGGCTGGAGCACTGCTAGCTCCTGGAAACTGCTGTAGCTGAGAACTCAAGGACCTCTGCACGTAGAGGTAAGTGCTGTTTTTGTTCACCCTGCCAGACTTCCTGGTCTATTTCTGCAGGGTTGTGGAGAATTTAAAAGTGCTGCGTGTCCTTTTCCTCTCTTGTACGTGTGGACTGTCAGGAAAAAATGTTTGTGAAGCTAGCTTCTCGGGAGTAGCGACTCACAGGTTTTCTTTATTGAATCTTTCCTCCCAGAGGTGGTCATTTTTTTGGTGTCTATGTCTCTTGTATCATTTGTCCTGACAAGGAAATACCACAGAGACAGAAAGAAAGCCTTTGGCTTCCTTGGTTAAGCTGTATAAAGGCTTTTTGGTTTGAGTAGCTATTAAAATCTTACCGTCAGTGGCCAGACTATGGATCCATAGAATTTGAAAAACTTAAAAACCTGAAAGTGTGTTGGAGAATGTTCATGAGAAACAGCTGTTTTATTGGACCCTAGAGAAAGACCACATGTTTAATGCAAAGGGATACAAGGAAATTCAACTATTCTTAAGCTTTTGATTTAGTTATTCAGCTTCCTGGGTCTTACAGAAGCTAATATCAATATTAGGTTTGAAAAAGGCAGAAGGGAAAATCAAGAGAAGTGCAATATTAAAAAATTTGGATATCTAAGATTATGAGAATTGGTATGTTGAAACCAGCTTTAAAGGATTTAATAACCTATCAGAAACTTGAGAAAAATGGAAGCTGATTTTTCAGTCTGATAGGAGTGAGAAAGTCTCACCATCACCGCCGGGCCCTCTGCCAGTAGATCTGAAATGTAAACACAGCCCACAACTGCCCCAGGCCCGCTGAGCTAAACAACATAAAACTTTCAAAAGGGGCATGTCGTGCGGGAGACCCTGCTTGCTGCGCCATTTGTCGTGTGGGGCGGCCTGCGGGGTCTCTGGTCCCGCTCCCCACATAAGAACGCAGGATATGGTGAGGCCAAAAAGGAACACCCACGGAGCCATAGGTAGGGGAGTCATACCACTATGGTCTCAATGGGCCCACCGGACGTGCGACCTGCCATCAGCCTTTCCGCCAACCGACCGACGACTCTCCTCCACTCCTTCCTGGACTCTCCTCGGCTCTCCTCCGTAGCCGCAGCTGTTATACTAGCGGCCAATTGGCCAACAGGCCACAGCCGACGGCCAACCAGCCCCAGCCGAGGGCCATCCACTACCCCAGCCAGCACCCCTCCACGTGAGGCCGAGAGCCTGTAAACTACTTTCTGGGGCTCTGCCCCACAGGGCAGTTTTAACCATACAAGCCTCCCTCATCCAGCCTGGCTCCCCTTGTCCTGCCTCCTTAAAGGCTGTGAAGCACAAATAAAACCCCGAGCACAATCCCCTTAGCTGTAGACACGAAGACTCCATGCAGGAGCTCACAAAACTTTACCTGCCATGTGTGTTTAGCTTTTCCTGAATTACCTGTATATCTCCCATTCTTCATCTAAAATCTAACAGCCCCCTCCCACCCTTGTCTAAAATGGCATATTTAGCTGATTTCTTCTCACTGTCTTTGGAAACGTCATGCTTATGTGAATCCTACGTGCACGTGTATTACAATTCCTGGTCTCTGTCTGCAGTTGGGTAGAAGTTAGAACAGGTGTGAGGCCTTGTCACCTTTCTGCATTTACATACAGAAAAATATTAGTGACGCTAACTTCTTGCACCTAGAGAATCTAGAGTCTTCTTTATTCTTTCCTCCCAGAGATGATCCTTTTTTCCTGTGTGTGTATTTTGTGTGTCCTTTGCCCTCAGAAGGAACTCCCACGGGGACAGAACACAGGCACAGGCTCCCGTAAGCCTGTCTTTGGAGCCAGCCCCACAGGCTGGGATTTAAGCGGTTCTCTCCAGACTGGCGTCTGAGGAGACAAACTTTGCTGTGGGTCCCTCTGTAAAAATCTCTTTAGGTTTTTCTTTCCTTCTCATCTGTGTCCCAGGAGCTTGTCTTTGTGACCGAGGAAGCTAATCCTCTCTGGTCCCCACCATTGGCCAGGTACACTTACTCCATTGGGCCTGGTGGCCATTGGGAGAAGCTGGGGTTCCCAGTGCGCCTCTGCCTGGCTGTGCCAGCTCCCAGGGGAGTGTATCCTGAGGGGCCTCTGCCCATAAGGGGCATCGGTCCCCCCAGCCTTCCTTACCCTTCAGTGCTGGACAGATCCCGGTCCAGTAACATTTGCTGGGGCCACAGATCAGTGGGTTTGGGGCTGGAGGTGCCTCCCATTTTGTGGGAGACCTGAGACACCCTGTCCACCCCACCATCCCTACTGCCTGTGTGACGAAGGTCTGTGCTTTCTCTGACTGTCTTTGGGGGTGACCCTTCGGCTGTGGGAGGGCTGCTTCCTCTGCACTCGGTGTGGAGGGGCCTCTGGCTTCCTGGCCTGAGCTGTAAAGAGGCTGGTTGGTGTCTCACTATTTAGACCTCAGTGTCCATGTGCAGACGATGGGTCCTTGGAATGGGGAAAACTTATAAATTTACATTGTGTTATACAGCTCTTGTGACAACAAGCTGTTTTTTGGTAAAACGTCTTGTGTGTTCTCTATAGTTATTACTAATTCTGTCAATTTGTGATCTCTGGGTGAAACCAGTTTGTGTTGGTGTGTCGTAAGATGTTTTGTATCTGTGGAGGGTGTTACCAGTTTTTGTTTTTGTTTCTTTTTTTTAATTTATTTTTTAAATTTATTGGGGTGACAATTGTTAGTAAAATTACATAGATTTCAGGTGTACAATTCTGTATTACATCAGCCATAAATACCATTGTGTGTTCACCACCCAGAGTCAGTTCTCCTTCCATCACCATATATTCGATCCCCCTTACCCTCAGCTCCCACCCCCTACCCCCCTTACCCTCTGGTAACCACTAAACTATTGTCTGTGTCTACGAGTTTTTGTTTCTCATTTATTTGTCTTGTTCTTTTGTTGTTTTTGGTTTATATACCACATATCAGTGAGATCACATGGTTCTCTGCTTTTTCTGTCTGACTTATTTCGCTCAGCATGACACTCTCAAGATCCATCCATGGCCCACCCAAGATCTCAAGATCCCACCCAGGCCCAGAATCAGAGGCCGCCTCAGGAACCAGTGGCTATCCGAGTTTATAGCTAAGAGTGGCTCTTGATTTGCCCCCCTCATAGGGCCTTTAACTATTATCTTTCCTGGTCCTAACCTTTGGTCTTTGCCTCTTCCATCTTTTCACCCTATTCCTGCAGAGCCGACTCCAGGTGTGCACAAATGGAGCTGTCCATAAAATGCTTCACCTACAACAACATTACCAGCCCCTTCCACAATGTCTCCCTCCTCTCGCCACCTTCATTCAGCCTGAAGAAACTACAGAATAGAGACACGACGGCCCCTCTACTTTTTAATAACAAACAAGGCTGGAAGGGTAGGTCTCTGAATGTCAGAGACCTTGATTTAATGTTAGGTCCCTGAATGTTAGGTCTCAGAGACCTCGACTTACAGACAGAGCCATGTCGACTGGCCTACACCTGCAGCAGAGCCAAGCTTGTGACAAGAAAAAACACCACAAAAGAGCTACTGGCTTGCTGTCATTCAACATTTCATGTTCAAACAATGCTATCCTGTCTGCACAGCCCCTATAAAAACCTCCTCACCCCCTCCTCAGGACTGGAAGTCTCCTTTAGACATGCAGTCCGGGTTGTAGCCATCTTTTGCAGAGCCCATATACTGTTGCTCTCTTGCAATAAAGCTTTCTTAACTTGCCTGACCGTGTGCATTCCATTTCCGGCCAACCTATCAAACAATACAACTGATTCTCAAGTGACTTCTATATAAATAATGTTGTAATAACATTGGTTTGGAAAGTTTGGTTGAAATAAGCACTAGACTTAAGAGCTGAGTTTTTTTTCTTTTTTTTTTTTTTTTATTAAATTTATTGAGGTGACAATTGTTAGTAAAATTACATAGATTTCAGGTGTACAATTCTGTATTACATCATCTATAAATCCCATTGTGTGTTCATCACCCAGAGTCAGTTCTCCCTCCATCACCATATACTCGATCCCCCTTACCCTCATCTCCCACCCCCCACCCCCCACCCCCCTTACCCTCTGGCAACCACCAAACCATTGTCTGTGTCTATGAGTTTCTGTTTCTCATTTGTTTGTCTTGTTCTTTTGTTGTTTTGGTTTATATACCACATATCAGTGAAATCTCATGGTTCTCTGCTTTTTCTGTCTGACTTATTTCGCTCAGCATTACACTCTCAAGATCCATCCATGTTGTCACAAATGTTCCTATATCATCTTTTCTTACCGCCGAATAGTATTCCATTGTGTATATATACCACAACTTCTTTATCCATTCATCTATTGAAGGACATTTTGGTTGTTTCCATGTCTTGGCCACTGTAAACAACGCTGCAATGAACATTGGAATATGCCACCCAATTTTTGCCTTCAGTTTACAAAATATGTCTTTGCCTATGTAATAGCTTATGCAATTGGCTAGTTCACTGTCTTACTCTATTGCCAAAAATCATTCTTGGATTTAGCATTACATTTGATAACCTATAATATGGAATGTATATGATTCTCTTTCATGTCTATATGTATGTATGTATGTATGTATGTGTGTATGTATGTATGTATGTATGTATGTATCTATGTGTGTGTATCGGACATATAAATAGATATCCACACATACACGTGTATATACTCAGAAACACGCAAAAGAATGTAAATAAAAACATAACCACACTTATTTGTCTTGGCCATAGTTTTATGGTTCTAACAGATTACTTGCTATGTATAAATATATATAAAATGCCTCCAAATATGTGGTAAAAGATCATAGGTTTACAATGAAGCACTAACTATATGTGTCTGTCTCAATCTTGCCCTTCCTGTACAAGTCCAACCCATAGCCTCCATCAGTTTTTCTTTTTCAGTTCCTTGGGTGGGTAATGTTTACTCTCCAAATACTGCTTCTGTATCTAAATGTTATTGTGCAATTGATGTTATATTTTAACTATTGCCTTCCTAATATGATAGATAAGGATGATCTCCCTTACATTGTGATCTACTCCTTTTGCTAATTTATTTAGTCACTACTCTGATTTGTCAACTATGCAAATTCAAACAAGATATGTGCACCTGCACTTCTTATCCCACATACCAGAGCCAATGTCTCTTGACTTCACATTTCGTTAACATGAGGACACCTGTACGGCTCAGGAGGAGGCTGATGGTCAGTAAGTACATGAGTTCTCTCCCTACCCAAGAAGGGTGCTAAAATTCCATTCCTTACTCTGTAGGTCCATTGCTGTGACCCCTGTGCCCCAGAAAAAGGAAGTTTTCTCATGAAATTTAAATCAATTGTCTGTTTTTTATGACTTTAGCACATCTGGAATATTTTTCTAAGCTCTATAATTATATATTCTAAAGAATGTGATTTTTATCTCTGGACCACATTTTCCAAAAATCTGATATTCTACTGGTTTTCTTGGTACTTATACTAACTCATTTCAGGATTTCCTGGATTCCATAGTGTCCTTCTCAAATTCTTACATTTGACATACATTTATACATGTAATTAGCTTCTAATATTTTAATATTTTAGATTTAGAGAAGAACTAGAAAAATAGTACCCAGTGCCCTTATTTCCATTAGCTAGAATCTCCTAATGTTAGCATGATCAAAATTAAGAAATAAACATTTTACCAGAGGTTAAGGGGCGAGGGGAGTGGTAGATTAGGGTAAAAGGGATCAAATATGTGGTGATGGAAGGTGAACACACAATGGGATTTATAGATGATGTAATACAGAATTGTACACCTGAAATCTATGTAACTTTACTAACAATTGTCACCCAAACAAACTTCAATTAAAAAGAACTAAACATTGGTACAATACTATGGTCTAAACTCAAGACTTTATTTGGATTTCACCAGTTTTCCCTACAGTGTTGTCTTTCTGTTCCAAGAGCCAGTCCAATCCAATCTTTGATTGCCATAGTTCTCCTCTAATCTGTAATAGTTCCTCAGATTTTCCTTGACTTTCATGACTTTGACACGTTAAGTGTAATTCTCAGCTATTTTATAGGAAGCTCCTCAATGTTGATTTTGTCTGATATATCCTCATAAGTACAATAAAGTCATGGGTTTCTGAGATGAATATCAGAGGTGACATGCCCTTCTCACTGCACAATTTCAGGGAGTACACGATGTAAATATGTATTATTACTGGTTATGTTAAACTTGGTCATTTTGTTAACGTAATGTCCACCATGTGTTTTCATTGAGAAGTTCCTTTATCTCCCTTGATAAATAATATTTAATGGAGATACTTTAAGACTGAAAGATACTATTTTTCCTTCAATTTTTGGCCTGCTGATTTTTTTGTTAAATCTTATCCAGGTATCATATCCGTCAAGGCAGGATGCTGATCCTCTTAGTAATTCAAGCACTTCCCTGCCCCTCAACTAAGGATAGATTGCCGTGTTCTCTTCTCCAGCTGCGATTTCTTCTCACTAGTGTTCTAAGAGCAAGTGTTTGGTTCCCCTGCCCCACAGTTCAAGGCTCCTGTTCCAAAGAGGAGATAGAGGGAAAGTGTTCCAGTGGAGTTCAATGCTCCTTCCAAAGCGGCACTCTTTCCCATCAGTGTTTTGTTTTGTTGTTGTTGTTTTTTTTTTTTTTTTTTTTTTACCAGGAGAGGCATTTCTTAGGATTCTCCAGCTCTTCTGTGAGTGCCTCCCAGGGTTCATGGAGAAAAAACCATGCGAAAGGATGCAGATTTCATTTCCCTGTGATTTGTTCCCTAGTTCTCATGTCTCATCTCATTATTTTCAGGCTCACGCATATTCTTTCACTTATATTTAAATATGTGATTGTACACATTTAAGAATAAAGAAATGAAAATATTTCTTGCAAGCTCGATCTGTGGAGAAGGGGCTTGTGGATGGCAGGCCCCGCTTCAGCATGAGCATTTAAGACATAAGAAAAAATTCCTTCAGACCCTTTTTTCCTTTAGCTTACCTTCCACAGTATCAGAAATTATGTTTTTACAGTAGAAGTTTTGCCCTATTCCACTCCTCCTAAATAATCTTTTCATAGGTCTCTGTTGTCTGCAGGTTAAAACTCAGACTCCGTGCCAGGTCCAGTTTTCCCTGACTCTAGCCCTTTCCCCATGCGTCATTCACCCGAAGGAGAACAGTCCCAGGTTACTTTTTTGCTTGATTATAAATTCCCTGAGTAAAGGTGCCCCGACCAGCGGGGCATTCAACAGGGACCGAAGGGAGACACCCTGAAAAGAGAAAATAGGAGGCGCGAAGAAATGGAGGCAAGACAAAGTTCTGATCAAGCCTCAAATTTTTTATTGCAGCTACAAGATTATATGGGTTAGGGTAAACTAGGCGGGGAGCGGAATGAGGAAGGAGCTTTACTTAGCAGAGACGTGACCTTTTAAGGGCAAACTGACGGTTCCAGGAATTAGGTCATGTGCTGCCAGATAGCATAGTTTCTCTGAGTCAGGCTCCTACATCTCCTCTCTCTTTATCTTTAAGAGAGTGAGCCTTAACCAAGACGGGAACTCAGGGTCTCAGACGGCCCGAGTAACGCGCAAGGCGTAGCCTCTGGTGTCTTTTTTGGACCAGGGGTGAAGCAATTGTTTTGACTTAGACACCAACCCCTATGCAGTCTGGACATGAGTTCAGGGAGAGCTGAAATGGGGTCAATCGGGACCCTCCCTTGCAGTACCCAGTCGCTGCAGCCGTCTGGTGCTCAAGCCCTTTAGATCGGGCCGACACGTTTTCAGTCACCGTGTCTGCTATATGTTTATATAGCTGGAGCCTGTTTGTAACTGGTTGTAATTATCTTCCGGATGGTCCATCGTGGCCAGGCGTTGATAATGAATATGGATAGGTTTGGCCAGAATGTTATCTATTTGTCGTTTGATGAATCCTGTCAGTTTATTAAATGCCCAAGGTCCGAGGGAGACAAGTAGGAGTAATCCTAGAATGGGGCCAAGGATGGGGAGGAGGACAGGCAAGAGACCATGAAAACTGGTTAGAAAGGGGTTGTCAAGAAGTTGTTTTTTGCGTTGAAGAAAATCTTCTTGGAGTCTCTTGACCTTGTCTCGCACTATGCCGGATTTGTTGGCATAGAAGCAGCATCGCTCCTGTAAAGCTAAACAGATCCCCCCTTGTTCCGCTGTTAGAAGATCAAGCCCTCGTCTGTTTTGGAGTACTACTTCTGCTAAGGAATCGACCTGGTCTTGAAGGTCATTAATAGTATCTGATAGTGTGGTAACATCATCAATAAGTTGGAGAGAGAGCCGTTGATAAGTGTCTACGGACACTCCTACCCCGGCAGCACCTGTGGCCATAGCGGCGGTTATACCTAGTCCTGCCATAAGGGGAATAAATGTGAGGGCCCGTTTTTGTCGCCCAGGGAAAAGATCAAGGGCTGGTATAGGAAGTGACTGATCTCCGGGTAGAATATCTATATCTGGCAAGAGAAAAGCCAGTGCACAGAGGCCAGTCCAATTGGTGGGGAGGGCCGTGAAGGCCAGGCCGTTGCCGCAGATGAAAACATGATTAGGAGCGGGGCAGGCAGGAGCAGTGGAATTGACAATAGCCAGCCAAAACGCAAGAAGTTACCAGGAGTAGATATCCAACGAGAATGGTTGGGTGTAATTTTGGCGTGATTGGCTGGTATGGCAACAGGGGAGGGGAGGCCAGGTTGAAGGGCCCCCATGGCAAACAGTTTTATTAATTTCACAGAGCTCTTGGAGAAGTCTCCAGGCTCCACTCTTTTTTTTAATAACAAATATAGGAGTGTTCCACGGGGAGGTAGTAGGCTCAAGATGGCCGGCCGCCAGTTGTTCCTGCACTAAGTGTGTGGCGGCTGTGAGTTTTTCTGAATTAAGTGGCCATTGGTCTACCCATACAGGCTCATCCGATCTCCATCTAATTTTGTCTGCATGGGGTACAGGGAAGTCAATGGCCGCTAGGAGAAATTTTGGTCGGGATGTCCCAGACCTGTCCGATTATTGTTGGTTATAACAGTTATGGGATGTTTGATGCCTTGTCCCGACTTTCCAAGCCCCTGTCCTGGGACAAAGCCTTGGTTGAGCATTTGTTGTGTGACTACTTCATTGGGGCTACACATGATAAGCTTTAACTGGGAAAGTATATCGCGTCCCCAGAGGTTAACGGGCAGCCCTGGGATGATATAAGGTTGGACGTGGCTGGTATTACCTTCACTGTCTGCCCAAGTGAGAAGTTTTGTACTCTGTCTAGGGTTAGTAGACTGACCGATGCCCTTTAGATGGGTGGAGGCAACAGTGGTAGGCCACGAGGCAGGCCAGAAGTGAGAGGCGATGACCGTAGCATCAGCCCCAGTGTCAATGAGTCCTTCAAAGGGTTTATTGTCTAATTTTAGAGTGAGTAGGGGTCTGTCAGGGGTAATTTGTTGTATCCAGTATGTATCCGAGGCCCCAAAGGCAGAGTGTAGTCTGTGGTGAGGGAGGTTAGACTTAGTGGAGGAATCTAAGGGAAGTAAAATAAGTTGAGCTATTCTCTGGCCTTGTTGAATAGTAACCGGCCCGTTAGGCGCTGAGGCCAGGAGAGTAATGATCCCCGTGTAATCTTGGTCAATTACTCCCGGGATAATATTAATCCCCGCTAGAGCTGAACTACCGCGCCCAAGGACTAACCCGAAGGTATTGGGTGGTAGAGGCCCATGGGCATTGGTAGGGAGGAGTTGTATGCCTTGATCAGGGGTTAATAATGTTGGGGTGGGGGACAAGAGGTCCAATCCTGCACTGCCTGGGGTGGCTCTGCAAAGGGAGGTAATGGAGACTGGGACTGAGGAACAAACCGTATTGCCCCTGGTTTGTTCTGGGGACTTGGGGACAGGGGCTGGCCCCATTGGGGGTTTCCCGACCTGGGGGGAATTGGGTTACCCATAGCATCTACCTTGGAGTGACAGTCTCTAGCCCAGTGTTTGCCGCGTTTACAGCGAGGACAGATAGTGGAAGGTGGCTGACGGGGCTGTTTGTCTATAGGGCATTCCCGGACAAAATGACCAGGCTGTTTACAATTGTAACAGGATTTTTGATTGTCCTGTGTGAAGCTTTTTAGTGCGGCTCCAATGGCTAGACCGATGGCGTGAGACGCCCCGACACCAGAACAAAGTTTAATATAGTCTGAGAGGGAGCCATTGCGATGGGGGCGGATGGCGTTTTGGCATGTGGCATTGGCATTTTCAAATGCAAGATGTATAATAAAGGTGCTATCTGACTCTTCTTTTCCAATTAAACGCTCGGCAGCCTCAGTTAGGCGGCTGATGAAATCGCAATAGGATTCATCAGGCCCTTGATGGATTTTGGCCAAGGAGGTGCTGGCGGGCCCTTTGGGTGGGAGTTTACGCCCGGCCTTGAGGCTGGCATTTTGGATTTGAGCTAATAAGCCTGGGGGGAAGGCGGCCTGAGTCTCATTGGTGTTATAGGGCGGTCGGCCGAGAAGGCGATCTCTAGTCCAGGAGCGGGAGGACTGGCTCTGAGTATTTCGTTCAGCCATTTTTCGTGCGTTTTCCGCATACTCTGTGCGCCATAAAACAAAATCACCGCCAGACAGGGCGGCGTGAGCTAAAGTGAACCAATCATTTGGCGTCAGCCAACGGTCGGTGAGGCTTTCCAGCAAGGCTACCGTGAAGGGAGCCACAGGGCCATAAGTGTGGACCGCAGCCTTTAAGTCTTTTAAATATTTAATGTTTAAAGGGCGGTAGCGCTGTCTGTCTCTTGGGGGTTCCGTTTCTTCCTCTGAGGGGGGGTTATCTTGTTCCTCAGCCTCATTATCGGACCCCTCTGCGGTATCCTCCTCTTGGGGGTCCTCAGGGGTATGAATATCGGGACCTACCTCTGCAGCCTGTCTGCGAGTGACCGGAAAGGCGAGGACAGGTTTTTGTTTAGGAGCTCGTTTTAGGGGTAGACGGGGGGAAAAGGGCAGCCCAGAGAGTGCAGCGAATTCAGCCTCAAGGGCACGGAGTTCTTTGAGAAGACTAATGTGTTGGCATTTTTCCTGGAGGGCCTCTCGAAGAGAGGCAATCTGTTGTGTTAGGGAAGCGGCTGTTTGAGTAGGGGGATTGGAGTGAGGAATAGTAGAAGGGGGACCGTGGATGATGGGAGCGAGGAATGGAGGATGTTGAGGGATGATATAAGGAGGTAGCCGGAAGGGTGGAGGAGACGATACAGAGGGGTCCTTCTGATGGTAATGAGCGGCCGCATCCTCAAGGGTAGCCTGGTCCTCGGGAGGGAGGGTTGTGTCTGAATCTTGGGGAAGGTTTTTAAGGCAGGGATAAAGTCTTAATGAGGGATGACTAGGGGGTTCAGCCGAATTTTGGGTAGGGCCTTCCTCGAGACAGGGCTTGGGCTTAGGGTCAGTAATAGGGATATCTATATACACGGAGTCATTTTCTGACGGGGGACGGGACGATTCCTTTAAGAGGCTCTCCCCCTTTTTTATAACTTTGAACCCTGAGGACGTCATTTATGAGATTCCAGTAAGTAAAAGTAGAAACAGGGACCTTTTCAGGCCCAAAGGCTTTATAAAAATCTTGGAACGCATCGCCGACGCGCTTCCAAATCCTAATATCAATCGTTCCTTCTTGGGGGAACCAGGGACAAATATCTGTCAGAAACTCGAAAAATTCACGGAGATCCTTTTTTCTAGCCTTAATTCCACGCACCTTGAGGGAACTCTTTAACCCAGAAATGAACAGTTCATGAGAACTTAATGTCTGACCCATGGTCCCCTTCTCGGCCCTTCAATCAATAAGCGAAACAATCAGATGCCCATCTGGCCGTGACCCTCGTGGGACTAAATCTGTCTTAGCTAAGGCGCTTTGGTATAAACCCCCAAACTGGTGGACCGGAGTCCAGTCGCCGTTATGCCGTATGACAGAACCGGAACCGCAGATTAGGGCCCAAGCAAGCTCCGTGATGAGAAGTCGTGGAACTATCACTCATTCACACATTCATTCAACCGAGGGGTAATATTAAATCTAAAATCATCCCAAAACATCTATTTTCGTATGTCTGCTTACCTCTATCAGATCAGGTTCACGGATCGGCTTGTATCCGCGGAGATCAGTAAACGAGTCAGGCTCGCACGGTAAAATCGCGCGGAGACTCAGCAACGCGTCCGGCCGGACTTAAGGCAGACAGTTTTTCAAGGGGTCTGGGATCTTCGGGCCCCACGTTGGGCGCCAGAAATGCCCCGACCAGCGGGGCATTCAACAGGGACCGAAGGGAGACACCCTGAAAAGAGAAAATAGGAGGCGCGAAGAAATGGAGGCAAGACAAAGTTCTGATCAAGCCTCAAATTTTTTATTGCAGCTACAAGATTATATGGTTTAGGGTAAACTGGGCGGGGAGCGGAATGAGGAAGGAGCTTTACTTAGCAGAGACGTGACCTTTTAAGGGCAAACTGACGGTTCCAGGAATTAGGTGCTGCCAGATAGCATAGTTTCTCTGAGTCAGGCTCCTACATAAAGGTACATAGTGTCATTCCTTACTGTAATTTTCATGCCCAATACAGTGCCTGATATATGGCTGGTCCTCAATAAATTCTGTTTGCTTCCCCAAAAATACTTCATCTTGATCCCTCCAAATATTGTCCCCATCTACCAAAAACAACAATTATGATCATCACCTTCCAATCCCAGTGTCACCTCTTTCCTGATCTCATCTCATTGTGACAGTATTAGGTGCTCCCTACATGATATTTGTGACACTTTTATCATGCTATAATAATGTGCTTACCTTTAAGTCTTCCCTACTGCACCTAGGATGGAGCTAGGGCACATTTTTCTTGACCTTAATAATTACTATGTCACACTGAAATCCTTAGACTCAAACGCTAAGACTTAGGATCCTAAAACCAAAGTCGCATTGTGTCCCAAGTGTCCTTCTTCCAGTTCTTTGCACCTCACTGAGGAGCAACGCTCCACTTCATCTTTCTTCCCTCTTTGCATCTGTGTTGAGCCAGGCTACACTATAGTGCTTCTCCCTATGGCATAGCTTCTTAGTTTGGACTGGTGACCTTCTGTGCACCCCTATAAGACCATATCCCTGCCCTAAACATGAACCTAGGAAACAAGTCCACTTACATTTTCACTCATACCATCCCTCCTTCCAGGTTACAGAACTCTATAGAGAACCAAAGTGGCCTCAGCCCATGTCCGTGACTGCCAAGAACTGACCTCTGCTTGGGTGTCATCTCACTCCCGGTGCTTCACTGACCTGGTTTAATGTTAGATGCTGTAGCTGCATTAAAGCTGAGCTGCTTAGTCCCTTACGATAGGCTGTCCTGTCTTGCTCCTTTCAGGAGTCAGCAACTGTAGTTAGATTAGCTTATGTTTAGCCTAGAGACGAGGAACAGAAGAGCTTCCTCATGTCCTTTATCCTCTTGACCCATCTGCTCTGAGCGGCGACAAGCACAGAACATCGTGACTCACGTGAATTTATTTCAAAACTTGACTAACAAGTCTTCAGCAAGGCATTTAGCAAAATCTTTTCTTTTTTTAATTAAAGTTTATTGGGGTGCAATTGTTAGTAAAGTTACATAGATTTCCGGTGTACAGTTCTGTAATACATCATCTATAAATCCCATTGTGTGTTCACCACCCAGAGTCAGTTCTCCTTCCATCACCATATATTTGATCCCCCTTACCCTCATCTCCCACCCCCCAACCCCCTTACCCTCTGGTAACCACTAAACTATTGTCTGTGTCTATGAGTTTTTGTTTCTCATTTGTTTGTCTTGTTCTTTTGTTGCTTTGGGTTCATATACCACATATCAGTGAAATCATATGGTTCTCTGCTTTTTCTGTCTGACTTATTTCGCTTAGCACTATGTTGTCAAGATCCATCCATGTTGTCACAAATGGTCTTATTTCAACTTTTCTTAGGGCAGAATAATATTCCATTTTGTATATATACCATGACTTCTTTATCCATTCATCTATCGAAAGACATTTTGGTTGTTTCCATGTCTAGCCCACTGTAAACAAAGCTGCAATGAACAATGGAGCACACGTGTCTTTATGTATAAATGTTTTCAGATTTTTTTGGTAGATACCTAGGAGTGGGATTGCTGGGTCATACGGTAATTCTATTCTAAATTTTTGGAGGAACCGCCACACTACGTTCCATTGCAGCTGCACCAGTCTGCATTTCCACTAACAGTGTATGAGGGTTCCTTTTTCTCCACAGCATCTCCAACACTTGTTACTTGTTGATGATAGCCATTCTGACTGGGGTGAGGTGATATCTCATTGTGGTTTTTATTTGCATTTCTCTGATGATTAGTGATGTTGAGCATTTTTTCATATGTCTATTTGCCATTTGTGTATCCTCCTTGGAGAAATGTCTCTTCAGAACCTCTGCCCATTTTTCACTTGGGTTGTTTGTTTTTTTATTGTTGAGTTGCATGAGTTCCTTGTATATTTTGGATATTAGCCCCTTATCGGAGGCTCTGTTTGCAAAAATCTTCTCCCATTCACTTGGTTGCCTCTTTATTTTGTCAATGGTTTCTTTTGCTGTGCAGAAGCTTTTTAAGTTTGATATAGTCCCATTCATTTATTTTAGCTTTTACTTCCCTTGCTTTTGGAGTCAAATTCATAAAATGCTCTTTGAAGCCAAGGTCCATCAGTTTAGTACCTATGTTTTCTTCTATGCATTTTATTGTGTCAGGTCTTATGCTTAAGTCTTTGTTCCATTTTAAATTAATTTTGGTACATGGTGACAGATAGCAGTCCAGTTTCATTCTTTTGCACGTGTCTATCCAATTCTGCCAGCACCATTTATTAAAGAGGCTGTCTTTTCTCCATTGCATGTTTTTTGCTTTTTGTCAAAAATTATCTGTCCATATTTATGTGGTTTTATTTCTGAGTTCTCAATTCTATTCCATTGGTCTACATGTCTGTTTTTCTGCCAATACCATGCTGTTTTGATTATTGTAGCCCTGTAGTACAAGCTAAAGTCAGGGAGTGTGATACCTCCAGTATTGTTCTTTTTTCTTAGGATTGCTTTAGCTATTTGGGGTCTTTTGTGGTTCCAAACAAATCTGATGATTTTTTATTCTATTTCTTTAAAAAATAGCATTGGGATTTTGATGGGGATTGCATTAAATCTGTATATTGCTTTGGGAAATATGGCCATTTTAACTTGTTGATTCTTTCAATCCATGAGCACGGAATGTCTTTCCATTTCTTTGTGTCTTCTTCAGTTTCTTTTAAGAATGCCTTATAGTTTTCAGCATACAGGTTTTTCACATCCTTGGTTAGGTTTATTCCTAGGTATTTTATTCTTTTTGCTGCATTGCAAAAGGAATTGTTTTTTTCATTTCTTTTTCTGAGATTTCATTGTTAGCATATAGGAATGCAATGGATTTTTGTACGTTGATTTTATAGCTGTCAACTTTACTGTATTTGTTGATTGTTTCTAATAGCTTTTTGGTGGAGTCTTTAGGGTTTTTTATATATAGCATCATGCCATCTGCAAAGAGTGACAATTTAACTTCTTCATTCCCAATTTGGATGCCTTTTATTTCTTTCTCTTACCTGATTGCTCTGGCAAGGACTTCCAACACTATCTTGAAAAGCAGAGGTGATAGGGGACAGCCCTATTGTTTCCTGACCGTGAGCAAAGGGCTTCAGTTTTTCACCATTAATCATGAGATTAGCTGAGGGCTTGTCACATATGGCCTTTATTATGTTGAGGTATTTTCCTTCTATACCCATTTTATTAAGTGTTTTAATCATAAATGGATGTTGTATCTTGTCAAATGCTTTTCCTGCATCCATTGATATAATCATATGATTTTTGTCCTTTATATTGTTTATGTGATGTATCACATTGATGGATTTGCGTATGTTGAACCATCCTTGTGCCCCGGGGATGAACCCCACTTGGTCGTGATGAATAATCTTTTTAATGCATTGTTGTATTCGATTTGCTAGAATTTTATTTAGGATTTTTGCATCTGTATTCATCAGAGATATTGGTCTGTAGTTCTCTTTTTTTGTGTTTTCCTTACCAGGTTTTGTTATCAGGGTAAAGTTGGACACATAAAATGAGTTGGGGAGTACTGTCTCTTCTTCAGTGTTTTGGAAGAGTTTGAGCAGGATTGGTATTAGTTCCTCTTTGAAGGTTTGGTAGAATTCACTAGTGAAGCCATCTGGTCCCGGACTTTTGCTTTTAGGAAGGTTTTGGATGACTGATTCAGTTTCGTTACTGGTGATCAGTCTGTTTAGATTTTCCAGTTCTTCATGGTTCAGCCTAGGAAGGCGGCATGTTTCTAAGAAGTTGTCCATTTCTTCTAGGTTATTGAATTTGGTGGCATATAGTCCTTCATAGTATTCTTGGATCATCCTTTGTATTTCTGAGGCATCCATGATAACTTCCCCTTTTTCATTTCTGATTTTGTTTATTAGCGTCTTCTCTCTTTTTATCTTAGTAGCCTAGCCACCGGTTTGTCAATTTTGATAATCTTTTCAAAGAACCAGCTCTTTGTCACATTAATTTTTTCTATTGTCTGCTTGTTCTCTATTTCATTTAGTTCTACTCAGATTTTTATTATTTCCTTTCTTCTGCTGACTTTGGGATTCATTTGTTCTTCTTTTTCTAGATCTTTAAGGTGTAACATGAGGTTATTTATCTGGGACTTTTCTTGTTTCTTGAGATAGGCCTGTAATGGTATAAATTTCCCTCTTAAATCTGCTTTTGCTGCATCCCAAAAATTTTGGTAGGATGTATTTTCATTCTCATTCGTTTCTATGTATCTTTTGATCTCTCCTCTAACTTTTTCTTTGACCCAGTCGTTCTTTAAAAGTATGTTTTTTAATCTCCATGTATTTGTGTTTTTTCCTGCTTTCTTTTTGCAGTTGATATCCAATTTCAAAGCCTTGTGATCAGAGAATATGCTTGGTATGATTTCACTCTTCTTAAATTTGCTGAGGTTGGTTTTATGTTCCAATATATGGTCTCCTTGAAAATGTTCCATGTATACTAGAAAAAAAAATGTATAGTCTGATATTTTAGGATGAACTGCTCTATAAATGTCAATTGTGTCCGTTTCATCTAATGTGTCATTTAGGGCTGCTATTTCATTATTTATTTTCTGTTTGGATGATGTATCCATAGCTGTCAATGATGTATTTAAGTCCCCTAGTATAAATGTGTTTTGGTCTATTTTTTCCTTTAGTTCTGTTAGTAGTTGGTTGGTATATTTAGGTGCTCCCTGATTGGGGGCATAAATATTGATGACTGTTGTGTCTTCTTGTTGTATAGTCCCCTTTACCATTGTGAAATGTCCATCATTGTCTCTTGTTACCTTTTTCACCCTGAAGTCTGTTTCATCTGATATCAGTATGGCTACACCTGATTTTCTCTGGATATCATTTGCTTGGAGTGTCAATTTCCACCCTTTCACTTTGAGTCTATGCTTGTCCTTGTAGCTGAGATGCGTCTCTTGGAGACAGCATGTGGTTGGCTTTAGTTTTTTGATCCAATCTGCTACTCTGTGCCTTTTTATTAGTGCGTTCAGTCCATTTACACATAGGGTGATTATTATTATGTGATGATTTTCTATCATTGTATCTTTGGTTTTCTGGTGAGACTGTGTCTTCATTGTTTCTCTGCCTTTTTGTTGTTGTCGATTATTTCTGTGTTGTGGTATTCTATGATGTTTCCCTCTGTTTCTTCTTTTATTACAGTATATATTTCAGTTCTGGATTTTTTTTGAGTGGTTACCCTTAAGTTTACGTAAAAGAAAGTTTGATATTTAGAGTATTCCATTTTCTTCAGCATGCTTACTTCTCCATTCCCATATTTGGTTCAGGCCTTTACTCTCCCCCTTTTTATATTTTGGTTTCTACAAATTGTCTCTGTTCGTGGTGGTCGAATAGCCTCCTTTAGTATTTCTTGTAGTGCAGGTCATGTATTAGAAAATTTCCTCAGCTTCTGTATGTCTGGAAAGGTCTTTATTCCTCCTTCATATCTAAACGATATCTTTCCTGGGTATATTATTCTTGGCAAATATTTCTCTCTTTCAATAGTTTGAATATTTGGTTCCACTCCCTCCTGGCTTGTAGAGTTTCTGCTGAAAAATCTGATGATAATCTAATGGGCTTTCCTTTGTAGGTTACCATCTTCTTTTCCCTGGCTGCCTTGAGGATTCTTTCTTTGTCGTTGATTTTTGACAGCTTCAATACAATGTGCCTTGTTGGGTTTGAGGTAACTAGGTGTTCTGTTTGCTTCTTGGATTCCAGGATCCAGTTCTGTCCACAAGTTTGGGAAGTTCTCATCGACTATTTGTTTGAATATACTCTCTGTTCCCTTCTCTCTTTCTTCTCCTTCTGGTATGCCCATTATTCTTGTATTGTTCTGTCTGATGGAGTCAGAAAGTTCTTGTAGAGTTCTTTCATTTCTTTTAAGTCTCAAGTCTCTTTCTTCTTCCATCCATGTCATTTCCAGGTTTCTATCTTCGATGTCACTGATTCTTTCCTCCATCTGGTGAACTCTATTACCTAAGCTGGCTATTTCATTCTTCATTTCTTCTATTGAGTTCTTAATCTCCAGGAATTCTATTTGGTTCTTTTTAAATTTCAATCTCTTTGGTAAAATGTTCATGTTGTTCTTTGATTGTGTTTCTGAGTTCATTAAACTGCCTTTCTGTGTTTTCTTGCATCTCGTTGAGTTTTTTTAGAACTGCACTCTTGAATTCTCTGTCATTCAAGTCACATAGTTCCATATCTTTAAGTTCACTTGCTGGACACTTTTCTCTTTCTTTCTGAGCTGTCTTGTTGCCTTGGTTATTCATGACAATTACTGATTTATTATTTCTCTTCCTAGACATCTACAGGAGTGGGTTGTACAACAGGTTGATAGGAAGAGGTCTTTCTTTTGTTTTCCAGGAGGTGTTGGTAGAATGTTTTATTTTCTCTCCGACTGCAGCCTTTTTTTCTCTCTCACACTGTAGCGTTGTTTTTCTGCACTATTCCAGCTTCTCACATAATGAGGGGATTCCCTGGAAGGCGGGCTTCTCCTCTGTTAACAGTTCACCTGGGTCACAGGGTGCAGTGTCCGTGTGGGGATGCAGAGAGCTTTTGAAGTTACAAAGCTCTATCTGCACCAGAGTCTGAGCCCGTGTATTTCAGCAGTTCTGTTAACTCCTGCAGGGATCTACCCAAATAGGTGTGAACAGGGGAGGGGTGGGTTGTGAGAAGTGGCCCAGAGCAATGGTGGCGACCACCATCACAGCAAGTCCTGCTTCCTCTTTTCCAGAACTAGTTGGGCTGTGAATCTGTGTCTGTGGACCACAGTCTGAGAACTGCCAATATTCTGTTCTTTTGTTCTGACAGTGCTACTATTCCACTTCTAGCACTGAGCAGGTGGGGGTGGGGTGAGCTCTTAGAGGGTACAGAGGGGACGGCTAGTCTCAGTGCCTAAGGCTTCCGTTCTCCGCAGCAGTGAGGGTTTAAACCACTGTTGTCAGCCTTCTTCCGTCAGTCTTTCCTCCAAGGTCTCTGCCGTGAGCGTTGGGTTCTGCCGTGTTATATGCTGCCCCCTCAGCCCTGTGGGCCATAAGCGGAGCCCTAGCAATCCAAGTTCTTCCCTTTCCGGCAGCTATGGTAGTTCCCGGGATGCAGCGAGCTCGGAGCACTGAGCTAGGTCTGCGTCCTGTGCCCCCGCAACGCCATCTCCACACTTCTCTCTTCCCTCCTCCCCCGCTTACACAATTTGCCCACCTTTAGGTTATTTCTCTACTGTGCCTCTTAGTCTTCCCTGTCTGCCATGCAGGGAGTTCTCTGTGGCGTCGTAGTTCTTCAATTGTAAATTCCAGGGAAGAATTCAAGAGGCTTAACTCACGCTGCCATTTTTATGACGTCCCTTCCCTTCTTTCTTAGGTATTTTCTAGAAAACCTGACCTCTACTCAATTATATCCAATCCTCAGAAATCAGCCGGCTGAGGGCATGTATCGGGGTATTCAGGTGGCAGACCCACGGAGCCATCCTGCCTATCAGAACTGACAGAGGACCATACAAATGTGTGACCTGCCTCTCTGTGCACCAACATGCCCTTGACACTACTCAGCAAATGTGAATCAATTGTGAATCAAGAACCTGATGCCCAAACTTGTTACGTATGATAAGTGGTTATTGTTGAAAGTCATCATCTGAGACCAGAATCCCCCTTCTGCTTCTTTTCCGCAGCTCACATTCATCTGTGCACACTCTACAACGGAGCACTTTTTGGAGCCAAGGCTCACATAGACTTCATTGAGGACATTTCTCCTCTTTGAAATGGCAAGATGATTCTGGCAAGTCATTATTGCTGGAACGAAGGGCCTCTGTAGTATGAGCAAGCTGGACCTACAGAGCACAGAGGATGGCGCAAGTGGAGCCCAGAGCTCAAAGGGGAAGGACTGTCGTGGGATAAGGCTCTGGGCAGGAAATGGGTCAAGGCACTTCTGTGGCTGCAGCCACCTGCAGAAGGGATGATGATGTCACAGCTGCATTTTGACTCATGCATATCCTCAGCTGGGATTGCCCAGGAGGGCGATGGGCGGCGATAAAAGCTCCAGTGCCTGGCAGACAACGGAGAGTGAGTCTGTGAGGAGAACGACCTCTGTGGTTCCGCTAGGCTGGGTCTTCCTACGGACACCCTCGGTGTCAGAACCTGCTGAGCAGGTTCCTGTTCCATGACCCTCATGAGAAAGCAACACTCATGGCACCTTTATCTTGGATTGTCAGGATGGTGAGAAATGCACTTCTGTTATTGAAGCCACAAAGTCTATAATATTTTGCTATAAAAATCCGAATACACTAACACTTTACCAGTCAGGGATGGGGAAATCGATAGCACAATGAGATAGTACGTTACACCCTCAAGAATGGTGTGATCAACCAAAAGAGAAAATATCACATGCGGTTGACAATGTGATGTGGAAAAAATGGATCGCTCACATGTCTCTGGTGGAAACATAAAGTGATATAGCTAGTGTGGAAAATAGTTCACACTTTGTTTAGTATGTTGGAAATATCATATGACATTGAAATATAAACAAAAGAGCTTAAAAGAGGTGTTCAGACACTCCTAAACAGAATTCAGAGCTGCACTATTGACAATAGCAAAAATTTAGAAACACAATATTGCATCAACTGATGAATAAATTAACAAAGGTGGTATATCTATAAAGTGAAATATCATGCAGTCATAAAGATGAAGGAAGTCCTGATACTGGTTACAACATGGATGAATATTCAGACCATGGCAAATGAAAGAAGCTAGCTTCAGAAGGCCACATATGGTGTTACTGCCATTTACATAACAGAAAAATAATAATCAAATCCATAGGGAAAGAAGGCAGGAAAGTGTTTGCCAGGGCCCAGGGTGAGGGGAGAATGGGAAGTGAAAGCTCCATGGCATGGGGTTTCTATTGATTGTTTGGAGTCAGATAAATGGTATTAGATAGCATTGGCTGATGATAGCACAATGTTGTTGGCATATTAGCATGACTGAATTGTATTTTTTAATGGTTCAAGTGGCAAACTGGTTGTGTGCATTTTACAAAAACAACACAAGGAATATTCCTAGTAGGGCACATCTGATAAACCGTAAGTCCTCTAATATTCTTTTTCCCCCCCATTTTTCTATATTGGTTTCAGGTGCACAAAACAATATAATAGTTAGACATTTATCATTTATATCCCTCACACAGTGACAACCTCCTCCCCCATCCATTACCCCTCTGACATCATATACAGCCATTACATTTCCACTATCTTTATTCCTAATGCCGTACTATAGTTGACATTCATTATTGTTCAAATTCAGCTTCAGGTGTACAGTACTGTGATCAGGCATCTACATCATCCCTGAGGTGGTCTCCCTAATGAGACAAGGGTCCATCAGATACCCTACAGAATCTTTACAACATTATTGATTACATTCCCCCAAAAAACTTGTTTCCCTGTGGCAATCTTGTGGTTACCGACTGTTTTCTAATCCCCTCACCTTCCCCCTCCCATCTAGCAACCCTCAGTTTTTCTTCTATGTCTCTGAGACTGTTTCTGATCGGGTCATTCATTTATTCTTTTCTTTAGATTCCACATATAAGTGAGATCATATGGTATTTGTCTTTCTCTGTCTGACTTCTTTCACTTAACATAATGTTCTCTAGGTCCATCCACGTTGTTGCAAATGGTAATATTTCCTTCTTTATTGCTGCGTAATACTCCATTGCATTTGTACACACAAATAATAAAATATCAGAGGGAGAAATTAAGAAAACAACACCATTTACAATTGCTTCAAAGACTATAAAATACCTGGGAATAAATTTAACCAAAGAAATTAAAGATCTGTACTCAGAAAATTATAAGACACTGAAGAGAGAAATTAAAGAAGATACAAATAGATGGAAACACATACCATGCTCATGGACAGGAAGAATTAGTATCCTTAAAATGTCCATACTGCCTAAGGCAATACAGGGATTCAACGCAATTCCTATCAAACTACCAAGGATATTTTTCACAGAAATAAGTCCTCTAGTATTTGGATGGCCCTGCCTCCTACATCCTTTCGGCTACATGAGAAAGCTTCTCAGTTATAAAAAACATTAAACACTGCCACTGAAATTTTGGTTCAAATGGGAGAAGGGCCCTTGTTAGAAAGCAATGTGGTGGTGGATTTTTGCCTGATGATTATAATTTTACAGAGAGAGCACTGATTTTGGAGAGAATTTTTCACAGATTTCATTCAATGTGAATTGAATGGCACATAATCATTCCACATGGAAAGAAGTCTCTATAACCAAACTTGATGGGCCTACTCACCTGTGAGCATAGACATTTCCTTGGAGTGGAAAGGAAGGCTTGGTCAGAGAGCCGGGTCAAGGGCTGTTGTCTCTTCTGGGGTTCCGGGCTGGGCTAGACTGAAGGACTACAGTCTGGACCAGGCTAAAACTCAGATTGCTGTGAGTCTGCTGTGCCTCTCCCATTCTCTTTTATGTAATTTAGGGCCTCCTGTGGCAATTCTATCTGTTTCATCTTTTACATTTTGCACACACTGGGTGTGTTTCTTTAATACTGCGATCTTCATGATTCAGGAAACATTCCCAATTTTCACTCTTTTCTAAGACAGTCTATACATTTTGCATGTGGGAATCTATTTGTGGACAGAGACTCTATCGTGGCTTCAAATTCGTTGTTACATCACCCAATCAGTGGTGGCAGAGAATGTCCTCCCCAGAGAAACTGAGAGTGTGCTTCGACAAATAGAATAAGAATACCCACAATATATACTGTGCCAGCTCCTGAGCCAACTCTCAAAAGAAGTGGAACTTCCCTTCTTTCTTTAGGTATTTTCTAGAAACACTGACATATACTGAATTAAATCCAACTATCTGTAATCAGCCGGCTGAGGGCATGTATCGGGATATTCAGGTGGCAGGCCCACGGAGCCCATCCTGCCTATCAGAACTGACAGAGGACCATACAAATGCATGACCTGCCTCTCTGTGCACCAACATGCCCTTGACACTACTCAGCAAATGTGGATGAATTGTCAAGATCCTGATGCCCAAACTTGTTATATATAATAAGTGGGTATTGCTGAAAGTCACCAACATAGACTAGAAGCCCCCTTCTGCTTGGTTTCCGGAGCTCACATTCATCCCTGCACTCTTGGACAGAGCGCTTTTGGAGCCAGGGCTCACACAGACTGCATGTCAGGACATTCTCCTCTTTGTATTAGCAAGGTGATTCTAGGCAAGCCATTTTCCCTGGGCTCAAGGGCCTCTCTAGTGTGAGTAAGCTGGCTCTACAGAGCACAGAAGATGGCGCAGGTGGAGCCCAGATCTCGAAGGGGAAGGACTGTTATGGGATAAGGCTCTGGGCAGGAAGTGGGTCAAGGGACTTCTGTGGCTGCAGCCACCTGTGGAGGGGTTGATGGTGTCATAGTTGTTTCATTGTGACACATGTGGATCCTCAGCTGGGATTGGCCAGGAGGGCGCTGGGCGTGGATAAAAGCCCCAGTTCCAGGCAGATATCAGATGGAGAGTATGTGCAGATATTGGGCTGTCTGATTGTGCTCAGTCTGGATCTTCCTTCTGTCACCCTCAGTGACAGACCCTTCTGTGGAGTTTCCTCTAACCTTATCCTCATTAGAAATCAACTCTAATAACACTTTCTTCATGCATTTCCAGAACTTTGGAGAAACACGTTTCTGTTATTTAAGCCACCCAGTTTACAACATTTTGTTATGAAAGTCTGAATAGACTAACGCATTAGTAGTCAGAGAATTGCAAACCCAAACCGCAATGAGATGGTACATCACACCCACAAAGATGGCTATGATGACAAAAACAGAAAATATCAAGTGTTGATGAGGATGTGATGTGGAGAAACTGGAAAGTGCATACATGTCATGTGGAAATGTAAAATTGTATAGCTCTGTGTAAAATGGTTTGGCATTTCTCCAGTAAGTTGAACATAGTTATAGCATATGACCTCTGATATATACCCCAAACAACAGAAAACAGGTGTTCCAAACTAGTATGGAAAAACCCATCGCAGCACTATTCAAAACAGTCAAAATGTAAAGACCCAAATTTTCATCAACTGATGAATGAATCAACAAATGTGCTATAACCATAAAATGAAATATTCAGTCATAAAACTGAATGAAGTACTGATACTGGTTGCCACATGGATGAATCTACATACATGGAAAGTAAAACAAGCTAGCCACAACAGACCCCGAATTGTGTGACTCCATTTACATGACACGTTCATAATAGGCAAATCCAAATAGACCAAAAGCACGTTAATGTTTGCCAGGGCCTAGAAGAAGGGGAGAGTGGGAAGTGATTGCTCAGTGATATGGGGTTTCCTTTCGGTAATGGTGGAAATAGATTGAGGGTATTAGATGAGGTTATTGATGATTGCACAACACTGTAAGATAAATGTCACTCTACAATGACAAATTTGTTTGTGAATTTTACCAAAAGAATATTAGAATTGTTCCTAGTAGACCCTCTCTGATAGACAATAAATCCACTAATATTCTGAAGCCCCTGCCTCCCAGATCCTTTCGACAACATGAGAAATCTTTCTCAGTTTTACAGGCATGTGCCACTGCACCATAAGTTTTGGTCCAAAGGAAAGAAGGGCCCATCTTAGAAAGAATCGTGGTGGTGGTTTTTGTCTAATGGAATAGATTATACTTTTAGAGAGAGACCACAAACTTTTGAAAGGAATTTTAACAGATGTATGCAATTTGAATTTAATGGGACAGAGACACTAAAATTGGAAAGAGGTCTCTACACCCCAAACTTCTCTGGGCCTACTCAGTTGCACTTGTTGACCAAAAAACATCCTGCCTAAGAGAAAGCTTATAAGAGTTTATTTGAGCCATGCTGATGACAACTGCAGGAAAGCAAATTCTCAACAGATTGAAGAAATGCTCTGAAAAAATGGTTATTTTGCAACTTTTTTTATACATTAGAATCAACGGAGGAGGGTTACATGAAAGCCATTGGTTGTACATTAAAGGGGTGGGAGAAAGCAAAGCGAGGAAATCTCTGAGATTGGATAAAAAGTAAAATGGAGAGACACACCCTTCTTTTACATTCATGGGAACAGGGTAGTTAATAGCATTTTACAGCACATAGAGATAGTATTTGGGGAACAAGGTAACAATGAGGGATTTTGTAGTGTCCTGCTCTAGTGTGGTGGGTTGTCCCCCCTTGAGGGGGCGGGGCTGGAAAGGGATTACTCTTACAATCCCAGGGTATGTTATCTTAGATGCAAAAAGACAAAAGATTGGCTCACTTAGGTGAAGATCGACCTTTGTCAAGGAAGCTACAGGCCAAGGATGTGACTTCCTGCAACGGCCCATCTTAGGAATTTTTGTGTTCATGTCATTCTATGTGGTAATTTTCAGTTTCCTGAGTTTGTCAGGTTTAACATGTAGTCACTTTCCCATCCACAGTTTCTCCTTTTGGTCATAAATCAATCCGAAGGATGCATTGATGACCAACTTTTTGGTTGGATAGTGTGGTCCCTCGGTGCTAGGAAGGCTCATTCCTAGGACGTCTTAGTGTCAGTGTTTGTCCTGCTGAACGTTGGACCATTGGGGGTGTGGCAACATCATAACCTTAGATGGCAGCCAAGGCCGAATTATTTATTTATAGTTAAAAGAAAATGTGAACAAATGGGAGGCAGTCAGATCCTATATGTCTTCATTAAATGCATTCTGGGTGATTTCTAATCTTTGAGCTATCATGATCTGAGTTTTTTCCTTTTTCTGTCTTACGTTGTTTTTTGTGTCTAATATAACATTTACAAACTAGGACCAAGAGCAATAATAATATTAAACCAATAACACCAATTAGGATCAGAAAGTATCCAATATTAGACAAGTATGAGTCTGAGGAAAGCAAATATCACAGCTATCTGAAGAATCCTTTACATGTATAATTAAGCTAATAATGGGTTTTCTTCCCTTGTCTACTGCTATTTGTACCTTATGATAAGATTGGCCAGAAAAATGAAGACGTTCTACTATTTCATGATTGAAAAGCTCTAATTTTTCTTCTGGCCAATTAGTTTCCATAGAAATGACTTCATGGGAGGATTAAGTTCAATTTCCCAATACACTGGATTTTCAGTATCAATATTATCATGGGTTTTATTAACCTCAGGCAAAGTTAATTTGCCTATGATTTTAGTATTACACCATAGTCCCATAGCATTTACTGTAAACTTTATGTCATTACAATAGAAATGAATTAGTATGACAGAAGAATTTTCTAACCCTTCTGAACAAAAATGTCCACTTCCCAAACACCATATATTGTTGTTTGTTGGGGTGGATACAATAGGCCAGGATTGGGTGAATTCAGAACTCCATATAGATTGGGGACAGAAACATTCACCTTTTTTATTTAATATGGCCTATCTAGCTTATATTGGAAGCACTCAAGTGTCATTCATTAATCTGATTTCTGCTAATTAGAATTGGGAACTGTAACTTTAAGGTTTAATAGGGGCCAAGGCTGTAAGAACATAATGGTGTAAATTTCCATTACTACCTAAACATTTCTAGAGGCCAGGAGGACAGTAAGAGTTTCCTAAATAAATTTTCTGTGCCTCAGCAGCCATTACAGAAGGCAATTTATATATATCTGCAGTTCAGCTTCTCTCTTTATTAATATAGTTAATAGTCATTGTTGAGTTAAGGGGTAAGCATAATTGTGTTCTAGTATTTATATATACATATATATGTATATATATAAATTCCTTTTTCAATATTTCTTGTCTACTAACCATCTACAACTTCATTTGTCCTTCACAGCTTGTCTCTGTTTTCTCATTCAGAAACAATCAATGCACTAGGACAAACTAATTCCTTTTAACTTCTCTCAAAAATACATACATCCCTTTTATTCCTTCTACAATAATATTCCTTCTAAATTTCAAAACCATAAAAATAATATTGTTGATAATATAAAAAATGATAACATAAAAAATATATACCTTCAGCAATAACTTACAGTTGGGCTATATAAGTACAGGGTTTGAGAAAAGCCTAAAGAACAAGTATAATTATCACTATTAGTAATATTATTAGCAGACAGGTAAAGATTATCAAACAAATGGTTATTTTAAATTCAATATCAATTATGTAAATATAGAGGCCTTCTCGATGTCTTGGGGTAGCTGTCTACCCCTGATGTCGGTGGCTTCTCATCCTTGGGGGCTTTGGTGCCCACTGATAGGTCCCTTCTGACAAGGTGGGAGAGTATTAATTGAGGTCTTGTCCAATGGACAACGTCTCCCGGCTGTGAGTCGTGGTCTTTGCAGTCTTCGTCTCCCGGGAGCACACTGAAGTGATTCAGTTACTAATTTATTAATTTCTTTAAGATAATTGATAAGTCCTTGATAATAATGCAGCATGCCTCCTTCTAGTAAGGTTGGTTCACATGTCCCTTCACACAGGGTGAGCAATGACTAATGAGGAGAAAGCCTGTGTTTACCAAAAGTATATCTCAGGTTGAGAAGCACGATAAGGAGAGCTTTCGGCCAAGGGGAGTTAAAAGCTTCTGAAAATTTACCTAGTCGAGTTTTCATTTACCATTTGTACATTCCACCAATGCCAAAGCCTGGGGTGATAAACATAATGAAAATACTGTAAAATAAGCCAAATATTACAAGTAGATTATATTATTGGCCCAGTGAAATGAATCCCTGTTACTATGTAACTCACAGGGAATTCTCCAATTGAGTATTAGTATTATTATTATTAATTATTATAACAAATAATTTACCTACCATTAAGGCTGTTGTTCTCCTGCAAGGGGATGTCTCAACCCAGTGAGACAACATACAAATCATGACTAATACATATTTGTATCCATGAGATGGGGGCATTTGGATAAAATGCAATTACCGTATCTCAAATGGACCTAAACGAAAAGGGAAATGTCCTTAGGACCCATGTAGTGATTTTCCACGGTTATATTTTAGACAGCAAGAACATCTGCTATACATCTTATGAGCTACAGTAAGAGGTCTCTGATAATATTCTTTACTCCATGAAACCATCTTTCCAAGATCCCAATTCATTAGCTCATGTACATGCTAAGCTATATTTGTTTGGGTCAAAGTTTCCCACTTTTATTGACATATTTTCTTCTTCAATAGCTGTCCATTGGAACTATGAAACAGAGCCTTTTATGATTTAATAGGGAGAAGAAACATTCTCAAGTCTGGATGATTTGGCTGTTTATTGCTGCCAGTCTAGCTGCAGTATCAGCTAAATTATTTTCTTTTGCTTCCATGGTGGCAGCCTTAGATTGTCCTGGAATTTTGAAAATTGCCCATTGTTTTGGTTGCTGTATGATATCTAATTTAAATTCTGCAACCTGTTTTCCATTCGTACGGGCTGCCCTGAGGAAGTTAAGAAGCCTCACTTCTTATAACATTTCCAAGTTGTAATTTACACGAGAGGTATAGCAACTGTCAGTGTACATATTGGCTGTTTGATCTTTGGTTCATTTGAAAGCTCCTGTTAAGTCAATTAATTCAGCTTGCTGGGCAGATCTTTGTCAGGTAAATAAGAAATTTAAATTTATGTTTACCATGAAAGTTATTGCATATCCAACTTTGGCAATGCCCTTGTTCATCTTTCAGATAAAAGTCAGCATTATCAATAAGGGTTTCCTGGAAGTCATTCCTAGGAACAAGAAGGTGGTCAGAATACTGACATCATAAAAATGGCAGCATGAGGTGAGCCTCTTGAAATCTCCCCTGGAATTTATAATAAATTGAACAACTATAACTCCACAAAGGACTCTCTGCACAGCAGACAGGCAAGGCAAAAAGGCACACTATTAAAATCACCTAAAGGTGGACAAACTGCGCAAGTGGGAGAGGAGGGAAGGGAGAAGTGCGGAGACGGAGCCGCGTGGGCGCAGGTCGCAGACCTAGCTCAGTGCTCCGAGCTCGCTGCTTCCCGGAACTACCGCAGCTACAGGAGAGGGAAGAACTCGGACTGCTAGGGCTCCGCTTATGGCCCACAGGGCTGAGGGGACAGCATATAACATGGCTGAACCCAACGCTCACGGCAAAGACCTCAGAGCAAAGACTGAGGGAAGAAGGCTGAAAACGGTGGTTTAAGCCCTCACTGCCGAGCAGAGAACGGAGCCTTAGGCACTGAGAGTAGCCGTCCCCTCCCTACCCTCCCAGAGCTCGCCCCGCCCCAACCTGCCCTGTGCCAGAAGCAGAACAGTATCAGTGTCAGATCAAAAGAACAGAATATATGCTGTTCTGAGACTGTGGTCCACAGACACGGACTCACAGCCCAACTAGTTCTGACAAAGGGGAGGGAGCTGTGGAAGCAGGACCGGCTGTGGTGGTGGTCGCCACCATTGCTCTGGGCCACCTCTCACAACTCACCCCGCCCCTGTCCCCACCTATCTGGGCGGATCCCTACAGGAGTAAAGAGGACTGCTGAAACATATGGGCTCTGAATCTGATGCAGGAAGAGCTTTGGAACTTCAGAAGCTCTCCAAATTCCCCCACAGAGGTGGACCATATGATCCAGGTGAACTATTCACAGAGGAGAAGCCCGCCTTCCAGGGAATCCCCCCATTGTGTGAGAAGCCGGAATAGCGCAGAGAAAACATAACACTACAGAGTAAGAGAGAATAAAAGGCTGCAGTCTGAGAGAAAATAAAACATTCTATAGAATACCACCACACAGAAATAATGGACAACAACAAAAAGGCAAAGAAACAATGGAGACACGGTCTTACAAGAAAACCAAAGATAGAATGATAGGAAATCCTCACATATCAATAATCACCCTAAATGCAGATGGACTGAACTCACCAATAAAAAGGCAGAGTAGCAGATTGGATCGAAAAACTAAACCTAAGCCTCCAAGAGACACATCTCAGCTACAAGGACATAGACTCAAAGTGAAAGGGTGAAAATTGACACTCCAAGCAAATGGTATCCAGAGAAAATCAGCTGTAGCCATACTAACATCAGATGAAACAGACTTCAGGATAAAAAAGGTAACGAGACAAAGATAGACATTTCATAATGATAAAGGGGACTATACAACAAGAAGACATAACAGTCATCAATATTTATGCCCCCAATCGGAGCACCAAAATATACCAAGAAACTACTAACAGAACTAAAGGGAGAAATTGACCAAAACACAATTATAGTAGGGGACCTAAATACATCATTGACAGCTATGGATAGATCATCAAAACAGAAAATAAATAAAGAAATCTCAGCCCTCAATGACACACTAGATGAAATGGACATAATTGACATTTACAGAGCACTTCATCCTAGAACATCAGACTATACATTTTTTTCAGGTGTACATGGAACATTATCAAGGATAGGCCATATATTGGGACATAAAACTAGCCTCAGAAAATTTAAAAAGATTGAAATCATGTGAAGCATATTCTCTGATCACAAAGCTTTGAAATTGGATATCAACTGCAAAAGGAAAGCAGGAAAAACCACAAATATGTGAAGATAAAACAATATACTTTTAAAGAACAACTGAGTCAAAGAAGAAATAAGAGATCAAAAGATACATAGAAACAAACGAGAATGAAAATACATCCAATGAAAATTTTTGGGATTCAGTGAATGCAGTTTTAAGAGGGACATTTATATCATAAGAGGCGTATCTCAAGAAACAAGAAAAGTCCCAGATAAATAACCTCATGTTACACCTTAAAGATCTAGAAAAAGAAGAACAAATGAATCCCAAAGTCAGCAGAAGAAAGGAAATAATAAAAATCTGAGTAGAACTAAATGAAATAGAGAACAAAAAGACAATAGAAAAAATTAATGTGACAAAAAGCTGGTTGTTTGAAAAGATTAATAAAATTGACAAACCCTTGACTAGACTTACTAAGATTAAAAGAGAAAAGACACTAATAACAAAATCAGATATGAAAGAGGGGAAGTTATGGATGCCACAGGAATACAAAGGATCATCCAAGAATACTATGAAGGACTATATGCCACCAAATTCAATAACCTAGAAGAAATGGACAAGTTCTTAGAAAGATATAGCCTTCCTAGGCGGAATCACGAATAATTGGAAAATCAAAATAGACCAATCACCAGTAAGGAAATTGAATCAGTCATTCAAAACCTTCTCAAAACAAAAGTCCGGGACCAGGGCTTCACTAGTGAATTCTACCAAAACTGCAAAGAAGATCTAATCCTACTCAAACTCTTCCAAAAAAATGGAGAAGAGACAATACTCCCTAACTCATTTTATGAGGCCAACATTACCCTGATACCAAAACCTGGTAAGTATAACTCAAAAAAGAAAACTACAAACCAATATCTCTAATAAGTAGTGACAAAAATCCTAAACAAAATTCTAGCAAATCAAATGCAACAATGCAATAAAAAGGTTATTCATCACGACCAAGTGGGGTTCATCCCAGGGGCACACGGATGGTTCAAAATATGCAAATCCATCAATGTGATACACTACATAAATAAAATAAAGGACAAAATTAAATGATCATATCAACTGATGGAGAAAAGGCGTTTGACAAGATACAACATCCATTTATGACTAAAACACTTAGTAAAATAGGTAGAGAATGTAAATACCTTAACATAGTAAAGGCCATATATAACAAACCCTCAGCTAATATCATAATTAATGGTGAAAAACTGAAGCCCTTTGCTCTACGTTCAGGAACACGACAGGGCTGTCCCCTATCACCTCTGCTTTTCAACATAGTGTTGGAAGTCCTCACCAGAGCAATCAGGCAAGAGAAAGAAATAAAAGGCATCCAAATTGGGAATGAAGAAGTTAAATTGTCACTCTTTGCAGATGATATGATGCTATATATAGAAAACCCTAAAGACTCCACCAAAAAGCCATTTAGAAACAATAAACGAATACACTAAAGTTGCCGGCGACAAAATCAACATACGAAAGTACACGGCATTCCTATATACTAACAATAAAATCTCAGAAAAAGAAATAAAAATAATTCATTTTGCAATTGCAACAAAAAAATAAATAAAATACGTAGGAATAAACTTAACCAAGGATGTGAAAGACCTCTATGCTGAAAAATATAAAACACTTATAAGAGAAATTGAAGAAGACACAAAAAAATGGAAAGACATTCCGTGCTCATGGATTTGAAGAATCAACATAGTTAAGTTGGCTATATTACCCAAAGCAATATACAGATTTAATGCAATCATCATCAAAATCCCAATGCCATTTTTTAAAGAAATAGAACAAAAAATCATCAGATTTGTATGGAACCACAAAAGACCTCGAAAAGTCAAAACAGTCCTAAGAAAAAAGAACAATGCTGGACGTATCATACTCCCTGACTTTAGCTTGTACTACAGGGCAACAATAATCAAAATAGCATGGTATTGGCAGAAAAACGAACACATAGACCAATGGAATAGAATTGAGAACACAGAAATAAAACCACATAAATATAGACAGATAATTTTTGATAAAGAAGCAAAAAACATACAATGGAGAAAAGACAGCCTCTTCAATAAATGGTGCTGGGAGAATTGGATAGCCACGTGCAAAAGAATGAAACTGGACTGCTATCTGTCACCATGTACCAAAATTAATTCAAAATGGATCAAAGACCTAAGCATAAGACCTGAAACAATAAAATGCATAGAAGAAAACATAGGTACTAAACTTATGGACCTTGGGTTCAAGGAGCATTTTAAGAATTTGACTCCAAAGGCAAGGGAAGTAAAAGCTAAAACAAATGAATGGGACTATATGAAACTTAAAAACTTCTGCACAGCAAAAGAAACTATCGACAAAGAGGCAACCAACTGAATGGGAGATTTTTGCAAACAATACCTCCAATAAAGGGCTAATATCCAAAATATACAGGGAACTCATACAACTCAACACCAAAAAACAAACAACCCAATTGAAAAATGGGCAGAGGACCTGAAGACACATTTCTCCAAAGAGGACATACAAATGGCAAATAGACATATGAAAAAATGCTCAACATCACTAATCATCAGAGAAATGCAAATAAAAACCACAGTGAGATATCAGCTCACCCCAGTTAGAATGGCTATCACCAACAAGACAAATAGTAACAAGTGTTGGAGAGGCTGTGGAGAAAAAGGAACCCTCATACACTGTTGGTGGGAATGCAAACTGGTGCTGCCGCTATGGAAGGCGGTGTGGAGGTTCCTCAAAAAATTACAAATGGAATTACCATATAACCCAGCAATCCCTCTCCTGGGTATCTACCCAAAAATATCTGAAAATATTTATCCATAAAGGCATGTGTGATCCAATATTCATAGCAGCTTTATTTATGGTGGCCAAGACATGGAAACAACCAAAATGTCCTTTGATAGATGAATGGATAAAGAAGTTGTGGTATATGTACACAATGAAATACTATTCTGTCCTAAAAAAGATGAAGTAATGCCATTTGTGACAACATGGGAAATAAGTCAGAAAAAGCGGAGAACCATATGATTTCACTGATAACGTGTTATATAAAACTGAAAACAACAACAGAACAAGACAAACAAATTAAGAAACAAAAACTCATAGACAATAGTTTAGGGGTTACCAGAGCATAAGGGTGGAGTAGGGCTCTAGAAGAGGGTAAACAGGTCTAATATATGGTGATGGAAAGAGAACTGACTCTGGGTGGTGAACACACAATGTGAGATATAGGTAATGTATTACAGAATGGTACACCTGAAATCTATGTAACTTTACTAATAATTGTCACCCCAATAAACTTTAATATAAAAAAGAAAGAAAATGCCCTGTTTCATATACCAAATTCCCATATATGCAAGAGTCAATTTGTAGAATCTTTGCTGTTCTATTAGTCTCTGTCTCACCTTGTGCCAGAATCACAAGTTTAATTACTAAAGCTCTATAATAAATATTAATAACTAGAAAAAAAACTGACATTCTTTCTGTCAATGTGGATTTGCCTATTCTGGATGTCATATGAATGGAGTAACACATATATGCCTTTTGCGGCTTCTGTCACTTATTACGTTTTCAAGATCATCCATGTGATTGCCACTATCAGTTCTTTATGCATTTTTATGACTGAATAACATTTCATTTTATGCATATATCACATTTGTTTATTCATTCATCAGTTGATGGAAATTTGGGTTTCTATGATTTGGTGTTTGTGAATACTGTTGCTATGAACTTTTGTGTACAGGATTTGGAACACTTGTTTTCAGTTCTTTGGGGTAGCCTTATGGTATTTCTACATTCAGCATACTGCAGAAACGCTAAACCATTTTCCACATAGCTATATTCTTTTACATTTCTTCCAGGGATGTATGAGCATTCCAATACCTCTGTATCACATCCTCACCAACACTTGATATTTTCTGTTTCTGTTGATCCTAGCCAGAACTGTGGGTGTTACTTAGTATGTTTTTGTGGTTTAGGCTTGCATTTCACTGCCTACAAAGGTATTAGTCTATTCAGGCTTTGATAACAAATGTATAGACTGGATGCCTTAAATAACAGAAGTGTAATTCTCCATAGTTCTGGAAATCCAAGATGAATGTGCCATCAGAGTTGATTTACTAAGGGTCAGAGGAGAGGGACCCGCTCAGCAGGGACTGCCCTTGAGGGCGTCAGTAGGAAGGCACAGCCTGAAGAGAACGAGAGAGCCCACTCTCCGCACAGACTCACCCTATTTTCTCTGCCAGGGAGTGGGGCTTTCATCCTCACACAGTGTCCACCTGGCCAATCCCAGCTCAGGATCCACATGTGTCACAAAGAGATGTTTGTGACATCATCAGTCCCCTCTCCTGGTGGCTATATCCGGAGAAGTGTCTGGTCCCACTTCCTACCCCAGAGCCATATCCCATGACAGTCCTCCCCCTTCCCACTCCCCCCTCCATCTGCACCATCCTCTGTGCTGTGTAGAACCTGATGCCTCACTCTACAGAGAGGGACTTGGGGCCCAGGACCAATGACTTGCTTATGGTCACCTTGTCACTTGGAGAAGTTTTGTCTGAAACACAGTGTCTGCATAACTGCTGTATCCAAGAGCAGCTGTCTCCGAGCAGGCGCAGGGATGAACGTGACCACCGAAAACCAAGCAGAAGGGGGCTTGGAGTCTTTGTTGGTGACTTAAAACAATGCCCACTTATTATACCTCACAAATTTGAGGGTCAGGAATCTGGTCAGTTGAACCACAATGTGTTGAGTAAATTCATGGGCATATCGGTGGACAGGGAGGCATGTCGCTTAAATGTCTGACCCTCTGCCAGGTCTGGTGGGCAGGCTGAGCTCAGACGGACTGCCAAACACATCACCCTATGCATGTCCTCTTAGCAGGGTGATTTCAGAGAGCTGGAATTTTTATAGTATATGTCAGGGATTCCGGACTGTACCCAAAGTGAGGAAACGGAACAACCACTTCATTTACGTCTTGGCTCCAAACCTGGCAGAATTTATTCTAATGGTCTACTCATTCTACTGGTCAAAGCAGACTGCCCAGTGCTGAGGGGAAGAGTCTCACTGGCACCTCTTAATGCTGATGTATCAAAGGATTTGCAGCCACAATACAGTCTGTGGCCACAAATTATATTCCCTCATGCAAAATATACCGACCCTCTCACAAATGAGCAAAAATTGGGAATGGTTCTGGAAATATGACCATCTGAGAATCAAAGAAACACACCCCCACATTCCCAAATGTAACAGAAGAAACAGGATTGCTGCGACACTGAATTCTGAGGGGGAGAGAATGGGAGAAGCACAGCAGGCCCACAGCAATGAGTTCCAGCCTAGTCCAGTCTGAAGGTCCTGCAGTATAGCCCAATCCTGCTCCCTGTAAAGGACTGTGCAGCTCTTAACTCTGCCCTCTGACCAATCCTTCCATTCCACAAGAAAAGGCCTATGGTTGAAACTGAGTAGCCCAGACAAGTCTGTGGATAGAAACCTCTTTCCAATTTGTACTCTTTTTGTCACTTTCAATTCAAATTGAATGCAATCTGTTAAAATTCCTTTCCAAAGTTTGTGGTCTCTCTCTAAAACTACAATCTACTGCATTAGACAAAAGACACCACATTTCTTTTGAGGATGGGCCCTTCTCAACTTTGGACCAAAACTTGAGTTGCAGTGGTTAATGCCTTAAATCTAAAGAAGTTTCTCATATAAAGGGTCTGGGTGTCAGGGGCTTCAGAATATTAGAGGATTTATGTCTATCAGAGAGGGTCTACTAGGAAGAATTCTAATATTCTTTGGTAAAATGCACATAACCAAAATTGCCATTTGAACGATTATAAAGTACAATTCAGTTACACTTAGCATACACGCAGTGTTGTGCAATCATCGATAACCGCTAATACCCTCTGTATACTTCCAAAACATCGAATGGGAACCGCATACCATTAAGTTATCATTTCCCATTCTCTCCTTCACTGGGCCCTGGCAAACACTAACCTGGTTCCTATCTATGTAGATTTGCCTAATCTGGATGTCCTGTAAATGGAGTCATACCATGTGGCCTTTTGTGGCTAGCTTCTGTCACTTATCACGTTTTCAGGATTCATCCATCCGGTAGCCAGAATCACTTCTTAATTCATTTTTATGACTGAATAATATTTCATTTTATGGATATACCACTTTGTTTCTTCATTCATCAGTCGATGGAAATTTGGGTTTCTACAACTTGGCTCTTGTGAATAGTGCTGCTCTGAAACTGCGTACAGGTTTTTGTACACCTCTTCAGTTCTTTGGTGTATATATCAATGGCTACATGGTATTTCTATATGCAGTGTACTGGAGAAACGCTAAACCATTTTTCACAGAGCTGTATTATTTCACATTTTCCCAGTGACGTGTGAGCATTCCAGTACCTCGGTATCACCTCCTCATCAACACTCGATATTTTCTATTTTTGTTGATCCTCGCGGTACTTGCGGGGGTGACTTGGTATCTCTTTCTGGGTTTGATTTGCATTTCCCTGACTTCTATGTGTTAATCTATACAGATTTTCATAACGAAGTGCTGAGGGCGTCAGTAGGAAGCGCAGCCTGAGCAGAACCGCAGAACCCACTCTCCGCACAGACTCGCCACCTGGCATTTGCCGGGCACTGGGGCTTTTGTCCTCACCCAGCTTGCACACGGACAGTCGGGTCTAGACTCTGCGTGGGCCTCCACAGGATGAAGGGGACGCAGTGTGGTCCCGCCCCAAGTGACTCCACCCCCGGAAGCCCCCTGCGAAATGCCCCTGCCTGAGTCCTTGCCCCAGAGCTAGTCATTCCCCGCCTTCCACAGCCCTCTCCTTCCAGCCCAGCCTCCCTCTCACCCTAACACACTTGTCCTTTATCCATTTTAGAATCAGATCTCAGCGACCTGCCCATCATCATCCCACCGCTGGAGGAGGGGTAGCTCCTCCAGGCCGCTTCACCAGCGCTGAGCTGATTTACGCAGGCTCCACGCTTCCAAGCGGCCCAGGGCGTTGGTTTGAGCCCAAGCTCCGGAGCTGCCAGCTTGCACGTGCACCGTGCGGATCTCCCCCACCCGGACCCCCTGCTGGACTCCGACCACGCCCCCTCCGAAGCCCCGCCCATGATTTATGGCCCCGAGTTTCCACGGTGATGTAACAAACCTCAGCAACGCGGTGGCCACAAAAAGGCAGCTCCCGCAACCCTCACTCCTGTAAATAAGGTGATCAAGCATAACAGCGCAGATGCCCAGATGTAACGAGAGGCTTGAGTCCCAAGTGGGGCTGTGCCCTGGGGCTGGGGCACGGCCTGGGGGTCCGGGACGTGGAGACCGGCTCTGGGGCGACTGCCTGCAACCCTCAGCAGCTACTGGAGAACCGGGATTGAAAGTGAGGGAGGAGACGTGCAGAGGGAGCCAGGATGTTACGAGGCAGAGCAGGAGGAAGACGCCAGGAGCAAGAGGGGCTCATTCAAGCAGAAAACCTGGTAGAGCTTCCCTAAGAAAACATAGGAGGGGCTCTCCCAGGCTAACAAGGGAGCGGTGGGCCGACTACTGGAGGGACAAAGAGACCGGAACCCAAGCATTGCGCGGGGCAAGGGAGGGGGCGGTCCGGCACATTCTGCTTTATGTTATACATCCACATAATTTAAAGGGCTAAGCAGTTCTAGAATTTTTATTAAGAAAACAGTACCGCCAATACCGCTCATCCATTTCCTTCTCCAACGGGATAACATTTTCATAGTTTGGTGCGTATTTTTTTTCTGAGCGCCCCCATGTTTCTTTTGCCTTTTGTTATCTTGCCTTCTGCCTGAGTCCTGGGATCTATCTATGTGTTTGTCCCGTTTGTGGAGGTGATGGCGTCCCTGAGTTTTTTTCTCTTTTTTTAAGATTTTATTGGGGAAGGGGAACAGGACTTTATTGGGGAACAGTGTGCACTTCCAGGACTTTTTTCCAAGTCAAGTTGTTGTCCTTTCAATTTTAGTTGTGGAGGGTGCCATTTAGCTTCAAGTTGTTGTCCTTTCAGTCTTAGTTGTGGAGGGCGCAGCTCAGCTCTAGGTCCAGTTGCTGTTGCTAGTTGCAGGGAGCGGAGCCCACCATCCCTTGAGGTACTCCAGGAATTGAACCAGCAACCTTGTGGTTGAGAGCCCACTGGCCCATGTGGGAATCGAACCGGCAGCCTTCGGAGTTAGGAGCATGGAGCTCTAACTGCCTGGGCCACCGGGCCGGCCCTTCCCTGAATTTTTTAAGATTAATAGTTTGATGCTAAGTTTTGATCATAGATTGTTTTCTTATGAGTGTTCTAGACAATCCTGTTTTTCCTCCCTCTTCTTCTGGTTTCTTTGTGTAGACCTTGTGCTGGTTTCTTTTTAAGAATTCCTCTTTGTGTTAAATGAGTTCTCTTGAAACAGTTTGTAGGCAGGAGATGGGTTTGTTTGTTTGCTTGTTCGTTTCCCATGAGAGAGAGAGAGAGAGAGAGAGAGAGAGAGAGAGAGAGAGAGAGAGAGAGAGCTGAGTGCTAGAGCTGTGCTGTCCAATGGGTTCACCTCTAACTACTGTATTGTAGCTATTTAAATTTTATTAAAATTTTATTTTCTCAGTTGCCATAGCTGTATTTCAAGGAAATATATAAAAGATGATATCTAAGATATATAGGATAATAATAAGACAAATATTAGTTCCTTCACTTCCAGACACCATCATTATCCTTAATTTTGTAATCAGCAATTGCTTGCCATTCTGTAGAGGTTTCTCACAATTTAAAATCCCAACAATGTATTGAATTAATTGCTGTGCTTTCAACCTTTCACACAAATGGTTTCATTCTGTCTGACCTCTTCTTTTTATTGTTCAAGATTAGATGTTTTAAATTCTTCTATGTTGGTGTGTATAGCTGTAGTTTTTCCTTTTCATTCTTGTATAGGTGTCATAATTTCTCTCTCGTCTTCTTTTAATGACAATTTCTGGTTTGTTCCCAGTTTTTGGTGATACAAACAATGCTTCTTCAACAGATTGGTCCACGTCTCCTAGGGCACATGTGCAAGACATTCTCCAGGGTGTGTACGGAAGAGTGGAATTACTGGGTCATAAGGCCCACATAGATATTAAGACACATGTAAGTGCATCTCAACGTATTTGAGCAACATACACATTAAACCTCAGTGTAAGAGAGCTCCCTTTACATTCCTGCAAAGTCTTCCTATTTTTTAATGTTTATTTTTGGCCTTTAATAGTGAAAGAGCAGTTTCACCTTTTATCTGCATTACAGTTTCCTGCATATGTCCTAGATCTATGGGTTGATAATGTGATTCACATTTGTCCCTACTTCCCTTTTTTTTCCTTCTGAGGGGCAAAGTTCAAAGACATTCCTGTCCCAGGCCATGAATTCTTTGCCACTATTTTGAAGGAAGGGTTTGGGTTGTGCCACTCAGGGTATCACCTTCCTCTTGGAAAAGAACACCTGAAGGTCGTCCTGAGATCTGTCTTGCATCTTCTCTCACACATTTCCTGCATCTATATTCGATCTTTACTACTCATTTTGTGGGTCTGCATTTGTTTCTTATTTACCTTGTTGCTTTCTATGGAGAAAAGAAATAGAAATGCCAAATTTATGCCCACCATCTCAAGCTCAAATACCCTGGGAAGCATTTTAAAGCCTACCTAAACCAGCATTTCCAAATGGAGCTCCCAAGCATCTGTGTTTTTTAAACCTCTCCAAATATAAAGCCAAATTTAACAGCCACTGAACTACAATGCATGTTTTCTAATTAAGTCTTCTTTTAGTTTTAATGTGAAACAATCCTTTAATAATTAAAGACTATACTGCTGTTCTTAAGTACTTAATGAGTATGTTACTTTTCTTGTTGCTACTTAACAAATTAACACAAATTTATTATCATACTTTTCTGGAGGTCTGAAGTCTAACATCTAACTGTTGGCAGGGCTGTGTTCCTTTCAGGGCATCCAAGGGAGAATCCATGTCCTTGCCTTTTTCAGATTCTAGAGGTCCCTCCATTCCTTGGTTTGTGGCTACTTCCTCACATCATTCCATCTTCTTGCTTTGGGGGTCCCCTGCCCTACAGTGTGTCTCCATCTGGATAATCCTGGATAATCGCCTTTTCTCAAAATCACACCTACAAAGGCCTATTGCCTTATAATGTAACATATCCATGGGTTCTGAGGATTAGATCTGGACACTTTTCCAGGACCATTGTCAGCCTATCACAATGAGTTAGAAAGTTTATTTACATTTTCAAGATCTACTCCATTCATATTTGTGTATCTATGGATCTTGCTCTGTATATTTAATAATTGTATGGAGGTTGTATTTCTCATTCTGTATTCAAATTCTGATTTATAATTTATTTTCCGCAAGTCAAATTGTGCTAATATCTTAAAATATCCTTTTATAGACAATATATTTTCTTGAGTGAGATGTTCACTGACAATAGGAATTCTTCCCTACTTGTGTCTTTTCTCACTGTGGGTGGGTGAACTAAATAATAAAAACATCTCCCTTCCTCCATTCTGGTCCATATTTTCTGCCACTGATTCTGACACAATTCTAGTTTTCTAACAATGAATTCTGTGGGTGGAAGAATGCTGCTGACCTTTTGAAATATGAACATTTGTGTGATGTGAATTTATACTTGTTTACTGAATTCATTTATTAGGTGCTTAACTTTCAGTATCATTTTTATCTAATTTATCCCTCACAAAAGCCTTATCAGGTGGGTATTAGTTGAATATAGTGCATTAGTTTGATAAGGGAAACAAAATGCTGCACAAGAAAAAAATTGAACACAAGTGAAGACCATAAAAGTCATTGAGGGACAACAACAAAAATATATAGGACATATGGAAAACAAATATCAAAATGACAGAATAACTCCCTCTTGATTAATAATTACTTTAAATGTAAATAGATTAAACCCTCCAATTAAAAGGCAGAAGTTGGCAGAATGAATTTGAAAAATGATCCAACTGTATTTTGTGTTTAAGAGAATCACTTTAGATCTGAAGACACAAACAGGTTGAAAGTGAAAATATGGAAAGATATTTCATGCACACGGTAACCAATGGAGAGTGGGGGTAGCTATACTAATATAAAAAATAGACGAAGTAAAAAAATTGTTAAAAGAGATATTATATATTGAGAAAGAGTGTCAATTTATCAGAGGGAAAACAATTATAAACATATATGCACTTCATAACAGAGTCTCCAAAATACATGAAATAAAAACGAATAGAATTAAGGGGATGAATAGAAACATCTAAATGATGTTGGAGACTTTATTTACTTATTTTTGTTTGTTTGTTTATTATAAAACCACAATTGAAGAATATGGGGCCACCAGCGTGCGGCTCGAGAGGTGGCCGCCAGTGTCAGAGTCAGTGGAGGGGGAGTTGCAGCAAGCCAGGGACCAGAGCTCTTTCACAAGCCAAAGGCCTCAGCAACTATCCAGTTAACTTTGCAACTGCTGCTACAAAATAAATAAATAACTGAATCAGTTGCTGAAGCAGCACAAATAATAAAGAATTCAGTGGAAGGAAATGTAGATGACATCAATGATAAAGCGATTGTAGGAGATTTACAGAAGGAACAGAAAAAAATTGTTGAACAACACAAAAAAATCAGAATCAGTAGGGCCTCCATGGGTTGACAGTAATGATGCAGAAATAATTTAACAAATTTTGGCCTTATCAGCTGACAAGAGGAATTTCTTTCGTGATTCTCCTGTTGGCATGCAGTTTCATTTTGCCTTTGATCAGACGTACCCTGTTGCCCTGTTCATGCTACAAGAGGACGAACTGCTGAGCCAGATGAGATTTGCCCTTGTTCCTAAACTTGTGAAGGAAGAAGTGTCTTGGAGGAACTACGTTTACTGTGCCTCCCTGATTAAACGGTCGGCCCCGCTCATGGCCCTGGCCTCCCAGGAGCAGGCCACCAGAAAAGAGGGGAAGAGCCACGCTGAGAGGATGCATGGCCACTGACAGAGGCAGTGCAGCCCCAAGCGCCAACTGGCATAATCAAATCTCATATTAAAACTCAAGAGGATGAAGAAGAGATCTCTACCAGCCCCGCTGTTTCTCAGTTTGTCAGTATTGACTTTGGTGCCTGTAACTTTGGTCAGGAGGATGTGAGGAAGGAGCTGAGCAACTCGTGCTTCACAAGAAGGAGGAAACTGTACTAGAAGAGGATTCTGCAGATTTGGCAAAAGAACTACAAGAGGAACTTCAGGAATACGAAGTGGTGACAGAATCAGAGAAACAAGGAGAAAACTGGGATAAGGAAATAAAGAAAATGCTGCAGCAGGAAAATTAGCGATTTCCTGAAACATAAGAACAATCCTCAGTGTTCTGTAACTGACATTAAATTCTAGATGGTGACACTCGCTGAAACAGAAGGCACAAAAGAGTGTAACTTGATGAAATTCAAAATTATTCTTTTTTTAAGTTGAAATTTGCCTCTTTAAAAAATAATCAAAAAATGGATGTTTCATGTAATATTTCTTTCATATAAATGTAGTTAGAGATAGTCTTGTAGTCAGTATGGCTATCCTAGCCACAGAATCATAAGTAAAATTTTAGAGTTCTGTTTTCTGGGAGGTCAAACTGGCTGCTGCAATCCAAACCAACTTCTCAAATCCTGGAACATCCCTACTAGGGAGCCATCCATGGTCCTGGTCACCAGAGACCCTCGCAGGTGATGCCTTCACTGACATTGGAGACTTTACTATCCAACTTTTAATAATGGTAGCACAATTCGATGGAAGGGCAATAAGAAAATAGAGGACTTGAAAACACGATGAACCAGCTAGACCTAACAGACATAAGTAGAACACTCCACCCGAAAACTGTATATGCATGTTCTCAAGTGCACACGGAAATCAATGAAACCAAAAGTTGTTTCTTTGAAAAGATCAATAAATACGACAAACTTTTACCTAAATTGATCAAGAAAAAAAAAAGCACTCAAATTGCTAGAATCAGAAATGAAACAGGGAACATTGCTAACAACCTTACAGAAACAAAGGGATTATAAAGGAATAAAGAAAAACAATTGTATGCTAATAAATTAGATAGCTTAAAGAGAAAAATTCCTAGACACAAAATATCAAAACTGTCTCAATAACAAATAGAAAATCTCGGTAGACTTATAACCAGTAAAGAAGAAAAAAATAAAGAGTAAAGAAAGCCTAAAGGACTTATGGAATACCAAAAGAGAATCAATATACACAGTGTGGGATCCCCAGACAGAGAGAGAGAAAGGAGCAGAAAGGTTGTTTAAAGAAATAATGGCTAAAACCTTCCCAAATCTGGGAAGGGAGATGGACATCCTGATTTGTTTAAAACCAATGGATCCCAAATAGGATGATCCGAAAGTCTATACTAAGAAGTATTATAATCAAATTATCAAAATTCAAAGATAAAGATTTTGAAAGCAGAAAAATAAAAGCATCTTGTCACGTAAAAGGGAGTCCCCATAAAACTATCAGTGGATTTTTCGACAGAAACTTTGCAGGCCAGAAAGGAGTGGGATGATATATTCAAAGTGCTACAGAAAATAATGGCCAACCAAGAATACTCTAACTGGCACAATTGTCCTTTGGAACTGTGGAGTGATTAAGACTTTTCCAGACAAATGAAAGCTGAAGGAGTTCACCATTATACCTGCCTTACAAGACATCCTAAAGGAATTTCTTCAAATCGTTATGACAGGACACAAAGTAACTGCACAAATGTATAAAATTCACTGGTAAGTATAAGTATAAAGACAAATATAGAATATTGTAATGTTGTATAAATCACTTAAATTTTTAAAATGTTTTCCATTTTTCTTGAGATATAATTGGCATATAACATTGTATTAATTTTAAGTGCACCACATACAGATTTGATATATGTATATATTGTGAAATGATTACCACAATAAGTTAACATTCATCACCTCACATAGTTATAATTGTCCTGGGATGAAGACTTACTCTCTTAGCAACTTTCAAATATATAATACAGCATGCTCAGAACTTACTACATTACATCCTCAGAACTTATTTATCTTATAATTGGAAGTTTGTACCTTTTGTCCACTCTCACCTATTTTCCACATCTCCCACCCGCTGCCTCTGGCAACCACCAATCTGTTCTCTGTTTCCAAGAATTTGTGTGTTTTTTATATTCCACATATAAGAGGTCATACAGTATTTGTCTTCCTCTGTCTGATTTACTTCACTCAGCATAATGCCCTCAAGGTCTACCCATGTTGTCCCAAATGGCAAGATTTCCTTCTTTCTCATGGCTGAGTAATATTCCAGTGAGTGTGTGTGTGTGTGTGTGTGTGTGTGTGTGTGTGTGTGACATTTTCTTTATCCATTCATCTACCAATGGACACTTAGGTTCTTTCCATATCTTGGTTATTGCAAATAATGCTGCAATAAACATGGGGGTACAGATATCTCTTTAAGATAGTGATTTCAATTCTTTCAGGTATATACCTAGAAGTGGAATTGCAGGATCATGCAGTAGTTCTATTTTTAAGTTTTTGAGGAACCTCCACACCGTTTTCCATAGTGGCTGCACCACTGGTAGTTGGTAGTTTATATTCCTACCAACATTGCACAAGGGTTCCCTTTTCTCCACATCCTCACCAACACTTGTTACTTCTTGTCTTTTTTATACTAGCCATTCTAACATGTAAAGTGACATCTCATTGTGGTTTTGATTTGCATTTCCCTCTTAGTGATGTTGAGCACAGTCTAAGCATAGAATGGAGCTTTCTCAACATGAAAAGGGCATCTAAGAAAAACTCACAGTTAATGTCCTACTTAGTGGTAAAAGACTGGATGCTTTACCCTAAGATCAAGAACAAGATAGGGATGTTCACTCTCCCCACTTCTGTTAAACGTTGTAGTGGCGGTTTCAGCCTAGGCAATTAGACAAGAACAAGAGACAAAAGGCATCTTCGTTGGAGTGGAAGAAGTAAAACTGTCCCATATGGCATGATCTTGAACACAGACAACCCTAAGGAATACACTAAAAACCCTTACTTAGTTCAGCAAGTTTATAGGATACAAGATTAACATGCAAAATTAGTTGTGTTCTTATACACTAGCAATGAACAATTCAAAAATGAAATTACAAAACCAATTCCACTTAAAATATCGTCAGAAAGAATACAATATTTAGGAATAAATTTAAGTAAAGACACAAAATTTACTCTGAAAACTACAAAACGGTTGAAAGTAACTGAAAATCTGTGTAGGTGAAAAAACTCTATGTTTATGAATTGGAACACTTAATATTGTTAAGATGGCAATACATCTTAAATTGATCTACAGAATCAATGCAATCCCCATCAAAAATATGAGCTGGAGTCTTGATAGAAATTGACAAGCTGACCCTGAAATTCATATGGATACTCAGGGACTCAGAAGAGACAAAACAATCGTGGAAAAGAACAAAGTTGGAGGACTCACATTTCCAGGTTTCAAAACTTACTACAAAGCAACGGTAACTAAGACATTCTAGAACCGGTATATGGATAGACATATAAATCAGTGGAATAGAATTGAGTATCCAGAAATAAATCTATGTATATATAGTCGACTGATATACAAAACTTAAGTCAAGGTGGATCAAAGACCAAAATGTAATAGCCAAAATGATAACACTTTTGGAAAAGAACACAAGGGTATATCTTTGAATTTTTCAATGGGTTCTTATATTTCACACCAAAAGAAAAAGCTACAAAAGATAAACTGGACTTCATCAAAGTTAAAAACTTTTGGACTTCAAAGGGTACTATCAAGAAAGTGAAAAAGGCAAGCCATAAAATACATGCAATGGAGAAAATAGAGCCTTTTCAATAAATGGTGTGGGGAGAATTGGAAAACCACGTGCAAAAGAATGAAACTAGACTATCTGTCACCATGTATAAAAATTAATTCAAAATGGATCAAAGACCTAAACATAAGACCTGAAACAATAAATTGAATCGAAGAAAACATAGGTACTAAACTTATAGACCTTGGGTTCAAAGAGCATTTTATGATTTGACTCCAAAGGCAAGGGAAGTAAAAGCTAAAATAAATGAATGGGACTATATCAAACCTGAAAGCTTCTGCACAGCAAAAGAAATCATCAACAAAATAAAGAGGCAACCAGCCGAATGGGAGAAGATTTTTGCAAACGATGCCTCCCATAAGGGGCTGATATCTAATATATATATAAGGAACTCATGCAACTCAACAGCAAAAAAACAAACAATCCAATTAAAAAATGATCAGAGGACCTGAAGACACATTTCTCCAAAGAGGACACACAAATGGCAAATAAACATGAAAAAATGCTCAACATCACTAATCATCAGAGAAATGCAAATAAAAACCACAATGAGATATCACCTCACCCCAGTTAGAATGGCTATCATCAACAAGACAAATAGTAACAAGTGTTGGAGAGGCTGTGGAGAAAAAGAAACCCTCATATATTGTTGATAGGAATGCAGACTGGTGCAGCTGCTATGGAAGGCAGTGTGGAGGTTCCTCAAACAATTAAGAATAGAATTACCATATGACCAGCAATACCTCTCCTGGGTATCTACCCAAAAAAATCTGAAAACATTTATACATAAAGACACGTGTGCTCCAATGTTCATTGCTGCTTTGTTTACGGTGCCCAAGACATGGAAACAACCAAAATGTCCTTCGATAGATGAATGGATAAAGAAGTTGTGGTATATATACACAATGGAATACTATTTGGTGGTAAGAAAAGAGGAAACAGTACTATTGTGACCACATGGATGGATCTTGAGATATAACGCTAAGCAAAATAAGTCACCATATGATTTCACTGATATGTGGTATATAAAACTGAAAACAACAAAAGAACAAGGAAAAAATGAAGAAACAAAAACTCATAGACACAGATAATAATTTAGTGGTTACCTCTTAGAGGGTAAGGGGGAAGGGAGTTCTAGAAGAGGGTAAATGGGGTAAAATATATGGTGATGGAAGGAGAACTGACTGGGTGGTAAACACATAATGTGAGACACAGATGACGTATTACAGAATTGTACACCTGGAATCTATGTAACTTTACTAACCATTGTCACCTCAATAAACTTTTTTTTTTTTTAAAGGCAAGTCATATAATGGGAGAAAATATTTGCAAATCATATATCTGACAAGGAACTTGTTTCTAGAATATATAAAGAACTCATAATAGTAAATTGACAACTAAATGTTTAAACGTTCTGAATAGACATTTTCCCCAGATAAAGATATACAAATGGCCAAAAGCACACAAAAATATACTCAACATCAATTGTCTTCAGGGAAATGAAAATCCAAGCCACAATGAGATAGTAATTCACACCCACTTAGGATGAGTATAATAAAAAAGACAAATAAACACAAGTGTTGGCAAGAAATTAGAGAAGTGTTGAAAAATTGACACACTCAAACACTTTGGGTGGGAATGCAAAGTAGTGCAGCCCCTTTGAAATACAGTATGCAGTTTCCCCAAATTAAACATAGTGTTACCATCTGACCCAGCAAATCTTACTGTTATACTTAAAAGAAATAAAAACACACATGTCCACACAAAACTTGTACATAAATGTTCATAGCAGTTAAAAGGTGGAAACAACCCAAATGTCCATCAACTGATGAGTGGTAAACAAACTGTGGTATATCCATGCAATGGAATATCATGAGATATTCATCCATAAAAAAGGAATGAAATACTGATACAAGGTGAGCCAATTAAGTTCACGAACTCATCCTAGAAAAAGTGCTACATACCTCTTTGATGAATATCACTACGGTCACCTTCAAAGGACTCCCTTTGGGAAGTTAAGTCCAACGCCAGCAACTAGTCCACCCTTCAAAGCAATTTTGGAACTCTTTCTGTAATGGCCATCAGAGCTGTCATCATATTACACTTGATGTCCTGAATGTCATCAAAATGTCTTCCTTTCAATATTTCCTTTATCTTCGGGTAAAGAGAGAAATCATTGGGGGCCATATCAGGTGAGTAGGAAGGGTGTTCCAACACAGTTATTTGTTTACTGGTTAAAAACTCCCCCACAGACAGTGCCGTGTGAGCTGGTGCATTGTCGTGATGCAAGAGCCACGAATTGTTGGCGAAAAGTTCAGGTCGTCCAACTTTTTCATGCAGCCTTTTCAGCACTTCCAAATAGTAAACTTGGTTAACTGTTTGCCCAGTTTGTACAAATTCATAATGAATAATCCCTGTGACATCAAAAAAGGTTAATAACATCGTTGCAATAAGTTCGCAAACTTATTTGTCAGATCTCGTATGCTATAACATGGGTGAACCTTAAAAAAGTATGGAAAGAAAACAAAGCAGTCACTAAGGATCACACATTATATGACTCCGTTTATAAGAAATGTTCAGAATAGGCAAACAGAAACAGAAAGTAGATTTGTCCTGCCTAGGGCTGCAGTGGAGGTGGGGAGTTTGGAGGTGATAGCTAAAGTTTATAGGATTTCTTTTTGAAGTGAAGAAAATGTTCCACAATTGAAAACCATTGAATTGTGCGCCTTAAATCGATGAATTGTACGGCATATGAATTGTATCTTAATAATCCTGTGACTTGACTTGGAACCTCTAGGGTTCTGCACCAGGCCACATACTGTCATACATACTAAAGGACTCCTGCCTCCATCCACTGCTCCTGTCTTCTCTCCACAATTCCACTTGCCTACAACCTCTCTTTGTTGTGCTTAGAGACCAGTTTACTCCTCTGCCATCTTCCTGCTTCAGCAGCCCAGATTTAACTCATTTTCCCCACTAAATCCTCCTAGAATAAATTTCTATAGACAAAGTTTAAATCGGTCCTTAAATCCCTCATCCCAGGAGATTCTCTGCAGCGCCCCCTGCAGGTGAGGAACAGGGCAGGGGCAGCCAGGATGGAAGTGTCTCCCCCGCCCCACTTGATCCAATCAGAAATTGCCAATCGTGTTGTCATTACTAAACACTTGCTGTATAAAAAGGTCCCTCACAAAGGTTAGACCATTGTAGGTGCTTAACAAATAACAGGTATTAGCTGAGAACGTGCACACACACAAAGTACAAACACACAGTCACCTATACGTACATACATATATACATACGTACATATATACATAGATACATATATACACAAAACTGCTCTTTCTTCCAGAAGTCCAGGACAGCCCTGAAACAGAAACCCAGCACTGAGTGTGTCCCAGGAGCCATTTTTGCCAAATAGCTTATGGGAAGGAGCAGGACTTCAGAGGAGGCTGTAGTGCCAGTCCAGGCATCCTGCCCCTTCCTGACTCTCTTAATCATGTTTTATTATCTTCTATTTAGTAAATATATGTCCCCATTTATCCATGGGGGATATGTTCCAAGACCCCCAGTGGATGCCTGAGCTCACAGATAGTACCAAACTCTATACATAGCTTGTTTTTTCCTATACATACATACCTGTTCACTTAAAGGAAGTTTCTGTCTTCTCTTTGCCATATCTGAATTGCCAGCAGCACTCCTCTTCTGCTTTGGGGGCATTAAGTAAAACAAGGATGACTTGAACACAAGCACCGCGATGCCACGAAAGCCCATCTGACAACCAAATGGCTGCTAAGGGACTAAGAGGTGGGGAGCGTACACAAGTGGATAATTCATGTCTGGGGTGAGAGATGCCATCACATCACTCAGAAGAACACAGAATTTAAAACTTATGAATGGTTTATTTCTGGAATTTTTCATTCAATATTTTCAGACCACAGTTGACTGGGGGTAAGTAATTCCTAGGGATAGTAACACTTGCCATTGAGTGCACTTTGATATGCAAAAAACCCTGAGTCCACAGCTCCAGGCCTCCTTTTCCAAGTTCCCACAGTCTAGGAAACTATCTTCCCTGCCACAGATCATTTCAGGGCCAGGTTCCAGACAATTGGGGGCAGCCAATATACCAGAACCTGCTGAAATTATTGAAACTAGCCGGTCATTAGCCTGCTCCCCGTCTCACCCAGTTCTTCCAACAGAAACCACAGTAAAGGCTTTTGTCCACACATTCCCCTCATTTCTTCTGCTTCCTGACTGATCTGGATGCCTCCCTCTATGGCCCTGCATGATGTGGTGTGTCTCCCTCTTAGGAACTGTTAATAACAAACTATCTTTCGATGGCAATCAGGATAAATCAATCCTGATCTCGACCTCACCATACTTGAAGAAAACCAAAATCCTGGAAATCATTGCAGGGTCCCTTCTGGACCTTTCATAGAGGGGGGACCCTGGACTTCAGATGACTGGAGAAAGGGGGAAAGGACAACCCATCTTCACCTTAACCATCACTAAGTTTGGGTGTAGTTGTTGATTCACACAGGCCCATAATGAGCTCCAGAATGGAGCTAATGCCCTTTTTCAGCACACAGAGAAGATGAGAGGAAGGGACATTCACACAATCAGAAATTCAATCTCATTGCCTCTCTCCAAGCTGCTCATAGCCTGAGCCCAGGTTAAAGGTGAAACAGGAAAGCCGGTCCCCTTTCACCACCCCACAGAGGCTTGGGAGATAATCTTAAGGTTGTAAAGGGATACAGAGAACCTGCAATGATGGGTAAGGAAGTTCCAACAACCTGACTGTCTGAGCGATGCCAGGAGTAGGACCACTGCTGTCAGAGATAGTTTTCCTGGATCTGCCCTGGGCAAGGCTTTCCCTGGTCCAAATGATGGAAAGTGTTTGGTCTCCAAATGCTAAGATAACCCTCCCCAAAGATGACACCAGGTTTCATTGCAGCTTTATTCACAATATCCCCAGGTTTCCATCAACAGGAGAATATAAAGCAATCCATGGTCATCCGTACAATGGAATAGTGCTGAGCAATAAAAATAAGGGGCTACGATACCTTATGCTGAGTGAAGGAGACTCACCCAACAGCACACACTATGATTCCACACATGTGAAGTTCTAGGACAGGCAAAGCGTATACCTAATTAAAGAAAGAACAGTGGTGGTCTTTGTGGGGACAGGGGACTTGCCAGGTCTGAGGGAGCCCCAGAACATGAGAAGCATGTATACAACCGTCCAGAGGATGCCCTGCTCCGAGTGTGCCTGGTTAGGCTAATTATTAGCGTCTCAGAAGGGGAAATGCTTTGTGCTGGCTGTTCCCTCATGAATAAACCATTCTCGTGAACTCACAGGTTCATTATTGTTGGGTAGAGAAGAAAATGCATGAAATGAAACTGAATCCCAAGTATACCTTCCTCTTCTGCAGATGCAGAATCTCTCATGACGGTTCTCATTTAGGGCTCTGATTTTCATTCCAAGATTTTCCCTCCATTTTCTTCTCTGGCTTGTGCCCCATGTGTTCAACATGTGTCATGTTGCAGCTTCCTCAGGTGTCATCCAGCAGATCCTTTTGTTCACATTTGGGATTGGAATAGAGGCAGATCTTTTTCTAAACCATTAGATTCGGTCCCAGAAATATCTGGCATCTGACCCTTCTGATGTTTTCTGTTTCTACTCAGGGGTTCTGTCCACAGGTGCTGCTGCAGCCGGATGTTTCCTCACCCTCATGTCTGTTCCATTCATCAGCCAGATGTCCCTGTTCTGATTTTCCTCCACTGTGCGTAGTTTTGCCTGTTCTAGAACTTCTTTTCTGTGGTTTCATACAGTATGTGCTGTGCTGGGTAAGTCTTCCTTCATTCAGCATCCATAGAACGTCCTCTTCATTGCTGAGTACTGTTCCATTGTGTGGGTGACCACAGACTGCTTTCCATTCTCCTAGGATTTCCATGACACTGATAAGGGTCACTGAGGTCGTGACATTGTTCATTCTGGTGACGGGCTTTCCTTTGTTACTGCTCTACGAGCTGCCAAATCATAGTGTTTCCCTCCAGAGGCCAACTTGGTGATTTTCTGCTTCTTTGGCTGCCTCAGGATAGAGAAGGTAGATGTGGGCAGTAAGATGTGAGTCTATACTTGAGACCCTGAGAACAGAAGAGGGGGCAGGGTGGGTGCTGGGGGTGTGGGGAGGATGCAGGCCAGCCCGAGGAGCAGAGCCACACAGCCCAGGCTCTTAAACCCGCCCTCGTGCCTGCCTGGCAATCCCAGCTGAGGCTCCATGTGAGTCAACGGGACATTTGTGACATCCGCTCCCAGCATGACACCATTTGCAGAAATCCTCCCCACCTGCCCAGAATCCTCCCTCCTCCATCCCACAAAGCCTTGTCCAGGCAGGCAGCTGATGTCCCCAGTTTATTGTTGAGTTTATTGTTGCTCATGAGGTCGAAGATGAGCTCACAAGACAAAAGTTAGAAAGAAAATTGAAGAATGCGGGATATTAGGTGCTGTATCTCAAACGTCGAGTCCTATCTGAGGGATGTGGAGTCTTGTGGGCTTTGTTCTTGAAAATTACTCACATTAGCTCCTACTATGATGGTGAACATCGTCACCACAGTGTGAATGATTAAAGAACTAATGAGAATTGCAAAGTATGTTGTACCAGGAGAACCTGAGCCCTTTTTGTGTTCCCAAAGGAAATCTGTGTCTAGTGGCAAGAGATGGAAGTGATAACAGAAATGTTTGCATTTGTGTTCTTTAAGTGACGCTCACTACAGTGGCCCACCTCCACAGTCTATCTAAAGTCACCGGAAGGCAACGAGATGGAGCACCAATGCCCACATCCTAAGAGGTGTAATCGAGCTGCTCTGGAGCTCGACTGCCTGAATTTGAGTCCCCACCTGTGACTGGTCGCCATGCGGGTCTAGGGTGTGTCTTAAACTCCCTCAGTCTCACCATCTGTCTATCAGCTAGAGGACCACAGAGCCTGATCCAGGGATACTGTAAGATTAATGTGGAAACCGATAAAGCACTCAAAACAATACCTGTGCTCTTGTTATATTGTTAATGATGCACTTTTTGAAACAACCCTGGAATCTTGTGTCACATTTTACCAAATGAGAGCCTTCCTCCCTTGATTAATTTTACCTCCTCATTCAGTGGTGCCACTTGTGGGTTTCATTCATGTTTGTCCACCTTCCTCTTTTTTGTGGTCACAGGTAAAGTAAATGACTGGGTCAGGCTACTGCCATGGGTATGTGAAATGAGACTGCAGATTTCCCATGGGAAGCAGGTGGAAGCGATAGAACAGATCACAGAATACGGGATGAATGGTAAAAACCTGCAGAATGATAAAAACCTAGAGCAGAACGTTGCTGTAGAAGTGTGCTTTCGGGGCCCTTAACCTGGATGGCTGGGGCAAAACCACCCCCTGCCTGGCCTCCCATTGCTATATTTGGCTTATGAACTCTAAGATACCAACATCATCTGTTTATCACCCCACTTTGACTGGACCTCCCCCTAAAGAAGGCAAAGTAAAATGTCTCCTTCCATGTCTGCGATATTTAAATGGTTTCAATTTACAGTTGTTTCATGGGTTAGGAAAACAGAGGGACTGGATTTACCTCAGGTTGGTGCCATTGTCTCAGGTACACTGTAATTTTAAATCTGCATCCTGTGAGCGAAGTAACTGAAGAAAGCACTTTTAAAAAAATGATTGTTTTATTTTTCAATTACAGTTGACATACAATGTTATATTAGTTTCAGGTGTACAACATAGTGACTAGACATTTATATAACTTAAGAAGTGATCACCCTGGTAAATCTAGATCTAGTACCATCTGACACCATACATAGTTATTACAATATTTTGACTATATTCCTTATGCTATACGTCACATCCCCATGACTATTTTGTAACTACCAATTTATACTTCTTAATCCCTTCACCTTTTTCACCCAGCCCTCCAACCCCCCTCTCATCTGGCAACCATGAACGTGTTCTCTGTATCTATGAGTTTATTTCTATTCTGCCTGTTTGTTCTCTAGATTCCATATATAAGTGAAATCATAGAGCACCTGTCCTTCTCTGTCTGTCTGACACACACCACCCAGCACAACACCCTCCAGGTTTATCCATGTTCCTGCAGATGGCAAGACTTCATTCTTTTTTATGGCTTAGCAAACATGCACCACCCCTTCTCCATCCACTCATCCGCTGAAGGACACCCAGGCTCCATATCCCAGCTACTATTAACAATGCGGCAATGAACATATGGGTGCACAAGTCCCCTCAAAGTAGTGTTTTGGGTTTCTTCAGATAAATAACCAAAGTGGGATTACTGGGTCCTTTGTCTCTTGTTGTTTTAAAGTCTATTTTATCTAGTATAAGTATTGCTACCCCAACTTTTTTTTAATTTCCATTTTCACGAAATAGCGTTTTCCATCCATTTATTTCAGGATGGAATATCAGTGTTTCTTTTTCTCTCTCTCTTGCATCTGAGAAAATTTGGTCTCTCCTTAAGAATGAAAAAGTGCAGAGCATGCCTACAAAACATAATATTGGGGGGAGAGAAAGACCATCCATAAAGCTGTATGGTCTTATGTTCTAGAGTATGATTCCTCAAGTATTCCTGCAAACCCTAGTTCTTTGTGGTCCTGTTAGACCAAAATTTCTATAATTACTGATTCTAATATGCAAAATAACATTCACATTTCGTGTGTATAGTCAGATTGTCCTACAAAATGTTTCCACAAGTTTGTTCTCCAGTCAGCATGATGCAAGAAAGCCTGGGACCCTATTCCCTTCCCAAGGCATGTGGTAGGATTGGGGATAGAAGTGAGGTCTCTGATAGGGAATTTAGACCCTATATTAGTTTTCTATGACTTCTGTAACAAAGAACCTCAACTGGGTGACGTAAAGCAACAGAAATTTATTTTCTCACAGTTCAAGAGACAAGCAGTCTAAAATCATGGTGTGAGCATGGTTAGTTCCTTCCAGATGCACTGAGGGAGAAGCTGTCGTATACCCCTCTCTGAGGGAGAAGCTGTTGCATGCCTCTCTGAGGGAGAAGCTGTTGCATACCCTTCTCTGAGGAAGAAGCTGTCGCATACCCCTCTCTGAGGGAGAAGATGTCGCATACCCCTCTCTGAGGGAGAAGCTGTCGCATACCCCTCTCTGAGGGAGAAGCTGTCGCATACCCCTCACTGAGGGAGAAGCTGTTGCATGCCTCTGAGGGAGAAGCTGTTGCATACCCTTCTCTGAGGAAGAAGCTGTCGCATACCCCTCTCTGAGGGAGAAGATGTCGCATACCCCTCTCTGAGGGAGAAGCTGTCGCATACCCCTCTCTGAGGGAGAAGCTGTCGCATACCCCTCACTGAGGGAGAAGCTGTTGCATGCCTCTGAGGGAGAAGCTGTCGCATACCCCTCTCTGAGGAAGAAGCTGTCGCATACCCCTCTCTGAGGGAGAAGCTGTCGCGTACTCCTCTATGAAGGAGAAGCTGTTGCATGCCTCTGAGGGAGAAGCTGTCGCATACCCCTCTCTGAGGGAGAAGCTGTCGCGTACTCCTCTATGAAGGAGAAGCTGTTCCATACCTCTGAGGGAGAAGCTGTTGCATACCCCGCTCTGAGGGAGAAGCTGTTCCATACCTCTGAGGGAGAAGCTGTTGCATACCCCTCTCTGAGGGAGAAGCTGTAGCATACCCCTCTCTGAGGGAGAAGCTATTGCATGCCTCTGAGGGAGAAGCTGCTGCATACCTCTGAGGGAGAAGCTGTCGCATACCCCTCTCTGAGGAAGAAGCTGTCGCATACTCCTCTCTGAGAGAGAAGCTGTTGCATGCCTCTGAGGGAGAAGCTGTCGCATACCCCTCTCTGAGGGAGAAGCTGTCTCATACCCCTCTCTGAGGGAGAAGCTGTAGCATACCACTCTCTGAGGGAGAAGCTGTCGCATACTCCTCTCTGAGGGAGAAGCTGTCACAGACCCCTCTATGAGGGAGAAGCTGTTGCATACCTCTGAGGGAGAAGCTGTTGCATACCTCTGAGGGAGAAGCTGTTGCATACCTCTGAGGGAGAAGGTGTTGCATACCTCTGAGGGAGAAGCTGTTGCATTCCTCTGAAGGAGAAGCTGTTGCATACCCCTCTCTGAGGGAGAAGCTGTCGCGTACTCCTCTATGAAGGAGAAGCTGTTGCATGCCTCTGAGGGAGAAGCTGTCGCATACCCCTCTCTGAGGGAGAAGCTGTCGCGTACTCCTCTATGAAGGAGAAGCTGTTCCATACCTCTGAGGGAGAAGCTGTTGCATACCCCTCTCTGAGGGAGAAGCTGATCCATACCTCTGAGGGAGAAGCTGTTGCATACCCCTCTCTGAGGGAGAAGCTGTTCCATACCTCTGAGGGAGAAGCTGTTGCATACCCCTCTCTGAGGGAGAAGCTGTAGCATACCCCTCTCTGAGGGAGAAGCTATTGCATGCCTCTGAGGGAGAAGCTGCTGCATACCTCTGAGGGAGAAGCTGTCGCATACCCCTCTCTGAGGAAGAAGCTGTCGCATACCCCTCTCTGAGGGAGAAGCTGTTCCATACCTCTGAGGGAGAAGCTGTTGCATACCCCTCTCTGAGGAAGAAGCTGTCGCATACCCCTCTCTGAGGGAGAAGCTGTTCCATACCTCTGAGGGAGAAGCTGTAGCATACCCCTCTCTGAGGGAGAAGCTGTCGCATACCCCTCTCTGAGGGAGAAGCTGTTGCATACTCCTCTCTGAGGGAGAAGCTGTTCCATACCTCTGAGGGAGAAGCTCTTGCATACCTCTGAGGGAGAAGCTGTCGCATACCCCTGACTGAGGGAGAGCTGTCGCATACCCCTCTCTGAGGGAGAAGTTGTTGCATACCCCTCTCTGAGGGAGAAGCTGTTGCATAACTCTGAGGGAGAAGCTGTTGCATACCCCTCTCTGAGGGAGAAGCTGTTGCATACCTCTGAGGGAGAAGCTGTCACATAACCCTCTCTGAGGGAGAAGCTGTCGCATACCCCTCTCTGAGGGAGAAGCTGTCGCATACCCCTCTCTGAGAGAGAAGCTGTCGCATACCCCTCTCTGAGGGAGAAGCTGTCGTATACCCCTCTCTGAGGGAGAAGCTGTCGCATACCCCTCTCTGAGGGAGAAGCTGTTGCATACTCCTCTCAGGGAGAAGCTGTTCCATACCTCTGAGGGAGAAGCTGTTGCATACCTCTGAGGGAGAAGCTGTAGCATACCCCTCTCTGTGGAAGAAGATGTCGCATACTCCTCTCTGAGGGAGAAGCTGTTCCATACCTCTGAGGGAGAAGCTCTTGCATACCTCTGAGGGAGAAGCTGTCGCATACCCCTGTCTGAGGGAGAGCTGTCGCATACCCCTCTCTGAGGGAGAAGCTGTTGCATACCCCTCTCTGAGGGAGAAGCTGTTGCATACCTCTGAGGGAGAAGCTGTCGCATACCCCTCTCTGAGGGAGAAGCTGTTGCATACCTCTGAGGGAGAAGCTGTCGCATACCCCTCTCTGAGGGAGAAGCTGTCGCATACCCCTCTCTGAGGGAGAAGCTGTCGCATACCACTCTCTGAGGGAGAAGCTGTCGCATACCCCTCTCTGAGGGAGAAGCTGTCCATACACCTCTCTGAGGGAGAAGCTGTCGCATACTCCTCTCTGAGGGAGAAGCTGTCACATACCACTCTATGAGGGAGAAGCTGTTGCATACCTCTGAGGGAGAAGCTGTTGCATACCTCTGAGGGAGAAGCTGTTGCATTCCACTGAGGGAGAAGCTGTCCCATACCCCTCTCTGAGGGAGAAGCTGTCGCGTACTCCTCTATGAAGGAGAAGCTGTTGCATGCCTCTAAGGGAGAAGCTGTCACATACCCCTCTCTGAGGGAGAAGCTGTCGCGTACTCCTCTATGAAGGAGAAGCTGTTCCATACCTCTGAGGGAGAAGCTGTTGCATACCCCTCTCTGAGGGAGAAGCTGTTCCATACCTCTGAGGGAGAAGCTGTTGCATACCCCTCTCTGAGGGAGAAGCTGTTCCATACCTCTGAGGGACATGCTGTTGCATACCCCTCTCTGAGGGAGAACCTGTATCATACCCCTCTCTGAGGGAGAAGCTGTTGCATGCCTCTGAGGGAGAAGCTGCTGCATACCTCTGAGGGAGAAGCTCTCGCATACCCCTCTCTGAGGGAGAAGCTGTCACATACCCCTCTCTGAGGGAGAAGCTGTCGCATACCCCTCTCTGAGGGAGAAGCTGTCACATACCCCTCTATGAGGGAGAAGCTGTTGCATACCCCTCTCTGAGGGAGAAGCTGTAGCATACCACTCTCTGAGGGAGAAGCTGTTGCATGCGTCTGAGGGAGAAGCTGCTGCATACCTCTGAGGGATAAGCTGTCGCATACCCCTCTCTGAGGGACAAGCTGTCGCATACCCCTCTCTGAGGGAGAAGCTGTTGCATACTCCTCTCTGAGGGAAAAGCTGCTGCATACCTCTGAGGGAGAAGCTGTCGCATACCCCTCTCTGAGGAAGAGGCTGTCGCATACCCCTCTCTGAGGGAGAAGCTGTTCCATACCTCTGAGGGAGAAGCTGTTGCATACCTCTGAGGGAGAAGCTGTCGCATACCCCTCTCTGAGGGAGAAGCTGTTGCATACCTCTGAGGGATAAGCTGTCGCATACCCCTCTCTGAGGGAAAAGCTGTCGTATACCCCTCTATGAGGGAGAAGCTGTCGCATACCCCTCTCTGAGGGAGAAGCTGTCGCATACCTCTGAGGGAGAAGCTGTCGCATACCCCTCTCTGAGGGAGAAGCTGTTGCATACCTCTGAGGGAGAAGCTGTCGCATACCCCTCTCTGAGGGAGAAGCTGTCGCATACCCCTCTATGAGGGAGAAGCTCTCGCATACCCCTCTCTGAGGGAGAAGCTGTCGCATACCCTTCTCTGAGGGAGAAGCTGTCGCATACCCCTCTCTGAGGGAGAAGCTGTCCCATACCCTTCTGTGGGGAGCCATGGTTTCTTGCAACCCTGAACCTTGCAGACTGGCTCGGTTTCTGCCCCCATAACGTTGTCTCTGCCTTATCTGAAAAGCGCCTAACGGCTGCTGAGGAATGTGGTGAAAACGGCCAGTTCCCAGACACAGAAAACTAAGGGCTTTCTAGACAATTAGTAGAGTCTGTCTCCTTGAAATATTTACTTTTGTGAGTTTCAGTGACCTTGTATCTTCTATGTCAAAGTAAGGTTGAAGCTGGAAAGATTTACTTTCACTGAGATAATGCATATCTTCTTCGTTTAACTGCACGTACTCAAATTGTATATATTGGTTAGAGATAATAAACTCAGGGCTTCAGCATGACTGAAGACCGGCCGCATTAGCATTTGTGTGTGTCTTTTATTTCATTCCCACTCCCCCATTCAGGTACTGATCGACTCGTGGCGGCTGGCCCGTCACACTTGGCGCCCGAACAGGGACCTGAATACGGGGGTAACAGTGAGGAACACCACGTGGCAAGGGCCCGGCTCGTAGAGAGCTTATCAGTGGATGCGTGGTGAGTAAGGCACAATACCCCTCGGTCGAATGAATGTGTGAGTGAGTGATAGTTCCACGACTTCTTGTCATGGAGCTTGATTGGGCCCTAATCTGCGGTTCCGGTTCTGTCATATGGCATAACGGCGACTGGGCTTTACAACCCATCTGGCCGGGGAATTATACCGGCGCACCTCTAGCTAAGACGGATTTGGCTCCGCGAGGGGCACGGCCAGACGGGCATCAGAGTGTTTTCTTTGTTTGAAAGAAGGGCCGAGTTAGGGTGAAGAATGGGTCACGCTAGCAGCAAGGACCTGTATGTTAGAGGACTTAAGAAATTGCTTGCCGCCCGTGGCAGTCGGGTGAGCAGAGAACAGTTAGATAAGTTTTTAGAATTTGTAAAAGAAGTTTGTCCATGGTTTCCAGAAGAAGGCACTGTCAGTCTGGAAACTTGGGAGAAAATGGGAGAGCAGTTACAAGATTATTATGCTGCCCACGGACCTCAGCAGATCCCTGTAGAAACATTCGGGTTGTGGACCTTGATTAGAGATTGTTTAGATCTCAGGCGTAAGAGCTGTAAGCTAGAGAAAGTAAAACAAGCTGGCAATGAAGAAATTCTTTCATCTGCCGCTTCTCTGGCAGAGAGAGAAAAGGGGGAGGAAGCCAAACCCACAGAAGAATTTTTTAAAGATACAGAGCCTATTTATTATGAACCTCCGGTCGAGGACTGGGAAGATTTAGACTCTCAGGATCAGGAAGACTCAGAGGATGAAGCAGCCAAACATAATAGGAACAAATACCCTCCTTTGGTGGCTATGGCTCAAGAAGGCAGACAACCTGCAGGCACTACACTTTCTCTTGCAGATCAGATAAAGATGATTCAGGGACAGTTGATTGAACTTAAAGTTGCTGTGGACGAAGGAAATTGTCCTCGGGGTCCCCAGATTCCTTTTAGAGAACAATGGAATCCTCGGGGCAAAGATCCCCCCAGAGTTATTCCTTTTGCACCACCTCCTGAGGAGCTCTGTATGTGGGGTCCTCCGTTGCAGCCCCCAGTTTGGGACATGCCTACTAAGCCTCCGCCGAATTATGTTAAGCCAGGATCAGACTCTAATGTGCGTTCCCCTCTTCAAATGGCTTGTGAGGAAGCTCACAAGCAGGGGGAATCCACAGAACAATTTGGAGTATATCCTCTTTTTGACAGGATTGACCAGGAAGGAAATAGGTTTAGAGAATGGAGGCCAATTCAATGGAAACAATTAAAAGAGTTAAAAGAGGCTTGTGTACAGTACGGCCCTATTGCCCCTTTCACCTTAGCAATTCTGGATGCTTTGTCTAATGAAGCTACTCCTCCAGAGGATTGGAAGCATATTGCTCATGCTTGCCTTTCCGGGGGCGATTATCTTTTGTGGAAATCTGAGTTTTATGAAAATTGCAAGAAGAAAGCTAATCAGAATGCCTTAGGACAAATTCCCATCACTTTTGACATGTTAGCAGGAGAAGGCATATATGCTGAATTAAGGAATCAGATGGACTTTGTGGCAGGAGCTTATGTTCAGACCACTGCTGCAGCAAAAGATGCCTGGCGTATGCTGCCAGATACTTCCCGCAAAGAGGATCATGTTTCTCAGATAAGGCAAGGACCCGATGAGCCCTTTCAAGATTTTGTATCTCGCCTCTGTACAGCTGCAGGGCGGATTTTTGGGCCATCAATGGCCACTCAGTCCTTTATAACACAGCTTGCCTATGAGAATGCTAATTCTGCATGTCAAGCTGTTATTAGACCATTCAGAAAAAAGGGAACCTTATCTGATTATATTCGCTTGTGCTCTGATGTAGGTTCCTCTTTTACACAGGGCATAGCCATAGCGGCTGCTATTCAGGGAAAGCCTATGAAAGAAATACTGTATCAACAAGCAAGATTTAATGCAGGAAGTCGTTCTGGAGCTTGTTTTACTTGTGGCAAAAAGGGACATCGAGCTGCTCAATGCCCTCATAAAGGGGAATCTGAGAACTCGGCTGCTCCTGTGAGAAAGCCTCCAGATGTGTGTCCTAAATGCAGGAGAGGAAAACATTGGGCCAATGAATGCAGATCCAAGACAGATAAAGATGGAAAGCCCATCCAGGGAAACTGGGTGAGGGGCCAGCCCCAGGCCCCGAATCAACAATGTTATGGGGCACTGCAGATCCCAGCGCAGATGCAGGGACAAAGAGGGAACGAGCCTCTGAGAGGAAATACATCACAGATTTGTTTCAGGCCACCTCAGGTAGCGCAGGATTGGACCTGTGTTCCACCACCAACATTGTACTAACTCCCGAGATGGGAATGCAAGCATTGCCCACAGGAATCTTTGGGCCACTACCACCAGAAACTGTAGGTTTATTATTAGGAAGAAGCAGTACCACTATGAAAGGGATTCAGGTTTCCCCGGGAGTTATTGATGAGGATTTTACCGGAGAAATTAAAATCATGACTCATTCACCCTTGAATGTTTCAGTCATACCTGCTGGAACTCGCATAGCTCAGCTAATTATTTTGCCTCGTGTAAAAATAAGAAAAAATAGGCAAAATCAGGAACGTGGAGACCGAGGATTCGGTTCCTCTGATGTTTATTGGGTTCAGGAAATAAAAAGAGATCGACCTGTTTTGCAGCTTAAAATTAATGGAAAAAGTTTTCAGGGACTTTTGGATACTGGCGCTGATGTCTCCTGCATATCTGCACAACACTGGCCATCTAACTGGCCGACGCAAAACACTATTACAGATTTGCAGGGCATAGGACAATCTCATTCCCCTAAGCAAAGCAGTAATTTGTTGTCATGGCAGGATGAGGACGGACATCAAGGGACTTTCCAGCCATATATTATTCCCGGCCTGCCTGTTAATTTGTGGGGACGAGATATTATGAGTAATATGGGAGTCTATCTTTATAGCCCAAGCACTCAAGTAACTCAGCAAATGTTTGATCAAGGGCTTCTCCCAGGACAAGGCTTAGGCATTAAGGGACAGGGACATCAGGAACCTATTTCGCCTAACCCTAATTTACAAAGAACAGGTCTGGGATATTTTCCCCAGGGGTCATAGATTTACCTGTACTCCACCAAAAAACTGCAGAAGCAATAACTTGGAAATCTGATACGCCTGTGTGGATAGATCAATGGCCCCTTACTCAAGAAAAAATATTAGCCGCTCAAGCGCTAGTACAGGAGCAGCTTGATAAAGGCCATGTAATTGAATCTACGTCACCCTGGAATTCACCCATTTTTGTAATTAAGAAAAAATCAGGGAAATGGAGATTATTGCAAGATTTGAGAAAAGTAAATGAAACTATGGAAGTTATGGGTGCTCTCCAGCCAGGGTTACCTCATCCTTCTGCTATTCCAAAGGATACTTATAAAATAGTGCTAGATTTGAAAGACTGCTTTTATAATATACCACTCCATCCCCAAGATTGTAAGAGATTTGCCTTTAGCATTCCTAGTCCAAACTTCCAGGAACCTGTAAGAAGGTATCAATGGAGAGTCCTTCCCCAGGGTATGGCCAATAGCCCTACCTTGTGTCAAAAGTTTGTTAGTAAAGCAATTGATAACACCAGAAAACAGTTTCCTTCTGTGTATATCATTCATTATATGGATGACATCTTATTGGCTTGTAAAAAAGAAGGAATGTTGTTAGCTTGCTTTGCAGATATGAAAAAGAAACTTCTAGCCTCGGGTCTTATTATTGCACCTGAAAAAGTGCAAAGAAGTGAGCCTTATTCTTACTTGGGATGGCACTTATTTGCTCAGTATTTCACTCCACAGAAAATAGAGCTTAGGAAAGATCATCTTAAATCTCTTAATGATTTTCAAAAGCTGTTGGGAGATATTAATTGGCTACGTCCTTCTTTGGGATTAACTACTGGAGATCTTAAACCACTGTTTGAAATTTTAAAAGGAGATTCTGATCCAACCTCCTCCAGGTCTCTTACTGAGCCTGCAAGGAAGGCTCTTTCTAAGGTTGAGAAAGCCATTCAGCAACAGCATGTTTCCTTTTTAGATTATTCTAAACCTCTATATGTGTATGTTCTGGACACCAAACATACACCCACAGCGGTGTTATGGCAAGAAGGACCACTTAGATGGATACACCTCCATGTGGCTGCTCAAAAGAATCTTACTCCTTATTATGAATTTGTGGCTAGTTTAATTCAGGAGAGCCGCCTAGAAGCTCGAAAATATTATGGAAAAGAGCCAGATTTTATTATTATCCCTTTTACAAAAACACAAATTCAAGGCCTGATGCAGTTTACAAACAGTTTTCCTATTGCATTGGCTCATTTTGTGGGAACTTTGGATAATCATTATCCCAAGCATAAATTGCTTCAATTTTTTCAACATCATGATCCAATTTTTCCTTCAATAGTGTCACATACTCCTCTTCCTGCTGTACCTAATATTTTTACTGATGGATCTAGCAATGGTGTAGCTGTTTATGCGCTCAATGAAAAAGTCATTAAAAGAGTACAGACACCTCCTGCCTCAGCTCAGATAGTTGAGCTTCGAGCAGTTCATATGGTATTGCTTGACTTTGCTTCTCAGTCTTTTAATTTATTCTCTGACAGCCATTATGTGGTTCGTGCCATCAGGAATTTAGAAACGGTACCTTTTATTAGCACCAGTAATCCTGTTATTCAGGACTTGTTTCTTCAGATACAACAGGCCATTCAGCTACGCTGTAAGAAATTTTACATTGGCCATATTAGAGCTCACTCTAATCTTCCAGGTCCTTTAGCCTCAGGAAATCAAATTGCAGACTCTGCTACTCAGCTCATTGCCTTGACTCAAATAGAAAAGGCACAAAAGGCTCATAGTCTCCATCATCAAAATAGCCAGAGCTTGAGACTGCAGTATAAAATAACCAGAGAAGCAGCACGTCAGATAGTAAAACAGTGTCCGGATTGTTCACATCTCCAACCTGTGCCTCATTATGGAGTCAACCCTCGAGGCTTGCGTCCTAATGACTTATGGCAAATGGATGTGACTCATATACCTGAATTTGGAAAGTTAAAATATGTTCATGTCTCTATTGATACCTTCTCCTGTGGGGAGCCATGGTTACAGGAAACTCTGAGCTTTGCAGAATGGCTCGGTTTATGCTACCTGTTTCCTCCCCCTGAGGCAATTGTCTCTGCCTGCACCTGAGGGGAGCTTGAGCTTGTAAGCTGCTGAGGAATTTGGTGGGAGCGGCCCATTCCCGGACACAGAAGGCTGATGCCTATCAGGGCAATTGATAAGATAATTACTTGTGAGTTTCGGTGAATTTTGTATCCTCTATGTGAAAGCTAAAGAATTTACATTTGTTATGTTAATACGCACTTGCACGTGCTCAAACTGCTTATATGGGAGCAGTAAAATAAACTTAGTGTCTTCAGGATCACTGAAGTTCCGCGATCGCCATCATATGTGAGAGTGTCTTTTATTCATTCCCACTCCCCCATTCGGGAACCCACCGACTCGTGACGGCTGGCCCGTCACACTTGGCGCCCGAACAGGGACTCGAATACGGGGGTAACAGTGAGGAACACCGCGTGGAAAGGGCCCCGGCTCATTAGAGCTGAATCAGTGGATGCACGGTGAGTGAGACACGATCCCCTCGGTTGAATGAATGTGTGAATGATTGATAGTTCCACGACTTTTTGTCACGGAGCTTGATTGGGCCCCAATCCAGAAGGGCACCTGATTGTTTCTTTGTTTGAAAGAAGGACCGAGTTAGGGAAAAGAATGGGTCACGCTAGCAGCAAGGACCTGTATGTTAGAGGACTTAAGAAATTGCTTGCCGCCCATGGCAGTCGGGTGAGCAGAGAACAGTTAGATAAGTTTTTAGAATTTGTAAAAGAAGTTTGTCCGTGGTTTCCTGAAGAAGGAACGGTCAGTCTGGGAACCTGGCAGAAAGTGGGAAAACAATTAAAGGATTTTTACACTGACCACGGGCCTCAGCAGGTTCCGATTGAAACATTTGGATTGTGGACTTTGATCCGAGACTGTTTGAACCTTAAACATGAGGAATGCAAATTAGAAAAAGTGAAACAAGCCGGTGATGAGGAGGGAGAGAGCGCAAAGTTGTTAGAGGGAGTTCTTAAGGTTAATAAAGAGCCTGTTTATCAGGAAACTCCGGTCGAGCACCGGGAAGATTTAAAACCTCAGGATCAGGAAAAATTAGAAGATGAGGGAGTCAAATATGATAGGGACAAAAACCCTCCTTTAGTGGCTGTGGCTCGGGAGGACGAGAAACTTGCAGATACTGCACTTTCTCTTGCAGATCAAATAAAAAAGATTCAGGGACAGTTGATAGAACTTAAAGTTGCTGTAGACGGAGGAAATTGTCCTCGGGGTAAAGATCCCCCCATAGTTGATACCTCTGCACCACCTCCTGAGGAGTCCTGTAGGTGGAGACCTCCGCCGCAGTCCCCGGTTTGGGACATGCCTGCAGAGCCTTCGCCAAGTTATGTTAAGCTAGGATCGGACTCTGTTGTACTATCCCCTCTTCAAATAGCTTGTGAAGAGGCTCACAAGCAAGGGGAATCTACAGAGCAGTTTGGCGTATATCCTATTTTTGAAAGATATGATCAGACAGGACGTAGGGTTAGGGATTGGAGGCCTTTCCAGTGGAAGCAGATAAAAGAATTAAAAGAGGCTTGTGTGCAGTATGGACCTATTGCCCCTTTCACCATGGCAATTTTGGATGTTCTGTCTACTGAAGCCACCCCTCCAGAGGATTGGAAGCTTATTGCTCATGCTTGCCTTTCGGGAGGCGATCATCTCTTATGGAGATCTGAGTTTTATGAAAACTGCAAAAAGAAAGCTAATCAGAACAATTTGAGGCGAGTTCCCATCACTTTTGAGATGTTGGCCGGTGAAGGCATTTATGCTGAAATAAGAAACCAAATGGGCTTTGCGGCAGGAGCTTATGCTCAGACTTCTGCCGCTGCAAAGGAAGCCTGGCGTATGCTACCAGACACTTCCCGCAAAGAGGAACATGTATCTCAGATAAGGCAGGGAGCGGATGAGCCTTTTCAAGAATTTGTGTCTCGCCTCAATACAGCCGCGGGGCGGATTTTTGGGCCATCGGCTGCTACTCAGTCTTTTATAATGTAGCTTGCTTATGAAAATGCTAATTCTGCATGCCAAGCTGCTATTAGACCGTTTAAAAAAAAGAGAACATTGTCTGATTATATTCGTTTGTGTTCTGACGTAGGACCTTCTTTTACTCAAGGCATAGCCATAGCGGCAGCTATACAGGGAAAGCCTATGAAAGAAGTATTGTATCAACAGGCAAGACTCAATTCAGGGAGTCGCCCTGGAATTCACCCATTTTTGTAATTAAGAAAAAATCGGGGAAATGGAGATTGTTGCAGGATTTGAGAAAAGTAAATGAAACTATGGAAGTTATGGGTGCTCTCCAGCCAGGATTACCTCATCCTTCTGCTATTCCAAAAGATACTTATAAAATAGTGCTAGATCTGAAAGATTGCTTTTATAATATACCACTCCATCCCCAAGATTGTAAGAGATTTGCTTTTAGTATTCCTAGTCCAAATTTCCAAAAACCTATAAAAAGATATCAATGGCGAGTCCTCCCCCAAGGTATGGCAAACAGCCTTATGTCAGAAGTTTGTTAGTGAAGCAATTGATAACACCAGAAAACAGTTTCCTTCTGTGTATATCATTCATTATATGGATGACATCTTATTGGCTTGTAAGAAAAAAGGAATGTTGTTAGCTTGCTTTGCAGATATAAAAAAAAATCTTCTAGCCTCAGGTCTTATTATTACACCTGAGAAAGTACAGAGAAGTGAGCCTTATTCTTACTTGGGATTTCAGTTATTTGCTCAGTATTTCGCTCCACAAAAAATAGAGCTTAGGAAAGATCATCTTAAATCTCTTAATGATTTTCAAAAACTGTTGGGAGATATTAATTGGCTGCGCCCTTCTTTGGGACTAACTACTGGAGATCTTAAACCACACCTCCATGTGGCTGCACAAAAAAATCTTACACCTTATTATGAATTTGTGGCCAGTTTAATTCAGGAGAGCCGCTTGGAAGCTCGAAAATATTATAAAAAGAAACCAAATTCTATTGTTATTCCTTTTACAAAAGCACAGATTCAAGGCCTGATGCAGTTTACTAACAGTTGTCTTGCTGCATTTGCCATGATTGGAACTCCTAAAAAACTTAAAACAGACAATGGCTCAGGTTATACCAGCAAAAAATTTGCTCTATTTTGCCAGCAATTTTCGATCAATCATGTTACTGGCATTCCTTACAATCCCCAAGGACAAGGGATTGTTGAGCGTACTCATGGTACATTAAAAGTTAATTTACAAAAAATAAAAAAGGGGGAGTTATATCCCCTGACACCTCATAATTATTTGTCTCATTCTCTCTTTATTCAAAATTTTTTGACCTTGGATGCCCATGGCAAGAGTGCTGCAGAGCGCTTTTGGCATCCTTCTACTGCCCCACAGGCTTTGGTCAAATGGAAAGACCCACTTACGGGCTCTTGGCAAGGCCCAGATCCAGTCCTCATATGGGGACGAGGACATGTATGTGTTTTTCCACAGGATGCAGAAGGCCCTCGGTGGCTGCCAGAAAGATTGGTGCGACATGTGGACCCTCAGCCCATTGATGATGCTACTGATGCTTTGCCAAGCGGAACCTGACCAGACGTATTGGGCCTATGTACCTGATCCACCAATCCTCCACCCCGCTGTGTGGGACGGTCCTGAGATTCCAGTCTATGTTAATGATACTCAGGCGTTTAGGATTGCCCTCTGATGGACACATAAAACAACAACTAGAGAAGAATTTTACTTATAATGGTATAGGAACAGGTTTGCCTATTTGTATTGCAAATAATAGGTCAACATCTTGGTGCTTGCGTAGTTCTCCTGTCACTATGCACATTAATGACTCTTTAGTTGGATGGACTGTTCGTCTTAATATGCTAGGTGATTGGTCAGGAGGACGCAGAATAAATCTGCCCATCCCTCCATCACATCCATCTTGCAATAAAAGATTGAAATTAAATATTGAGACTGTCCCATGGAGAGACTATCCTGGCAATGATCCTGTTCGTTATGACATTCCTGGAACAGGCAGATACATCATTAACTGGTCAAGAAGTAACCAGTCAGGATGGGCCCGAGAACTGATTTCTGGACTTTGGACTTCTGATACACAATATCAGCAAAATTCATTATGGAGACTTATGGGAGTAATAGGTGAAGTTGTTCAAATAGTTGAGTTCTATATATCAGGCACTCCCTGCAGTCATGTGAGTGTCTTGAAAGATGGGACTAGAGATTGGACTATTGTTACTGAGACTGTTAATCTATCTGCTTGTGTTCCTTCTTCTTATGCGCTGTTGATTAGAAATGTTAATGTACACTTTATAGAAAATCAATTTAGTGTATCCTGTAGTAATTGTTCTTTAGCAAATTGTATTTCTTGGGTACCATTAGGAACTCATGTTATGATACTTAAACAACCATCTTTTTCCTGTTAATATTTCTGGACCTTGGTATGCTGAAAAAAGTTTGCAGGTTTTTAAAGAAATTGAGTATGCTTTGAGTAGGTTTATTGGGCTTCTGTGTCTGTTTGGTTCTGTGCCTACTCCCCATCCTCATTAGACATCCCTCAGCTTGAGCTTAAGGCAAGTCTTAAGACTCTCACCCCTGTGCATTTATGAGGGACGGGTTAGTCAATGACGGGTAAATACTTGGGAGCCGCTTCAACACCTAAGACAGGGCTTGTATGATAAAATATGAGTACCAATGACGGGTAAGTTGAGGCAGGCGTCCTGGGATGCCTAAGACAGGCGCCGTCACCTCACCATCCTGACTGGATGGATTTTGTTCATATAAAATAAAAAAGGGGGAGATGTGGGGAGCCATGGTTACAGGAAACTCTGAGCTTTGCAGAATGGCTCGGTTTATGCTACCTGTTTCCTCCCCCTGAGGCAATTGTCTCTGCCTGCACCTGAGGGGAGCTTGAGCTTGTAAGCTGCTGAGGAATTTGGTGGGAGCGGCCCATTCCCGGACACAGAAGGCTGATGCCTATCAGGGCAATTGATAAGATAATTACTTGTGAGTTTCGGTGAATTTTGTATCCTCTATGTGAAAGCTAAAGAATTTACATTTGTTATGTTAATACGCACTTGCACGTGCTCAAACTGCTTATATGGGAGCAGTAAAATAAACTTAGTGTCTTCAGGATCACTGAAGTTCCGCGATCGCCATCATATGTGAGAGTGTCTTTTATTCATTCCCACTCCCCCATTCGGGAACCCACCGACTCGTGACGGCTGGCCCGTCACATTCTCCGGATTCGTTGTGGCCACGGCTCAGACTGGAGAAGCAACGTCACATGTAATCAGACATTGTCTTGCTGCATTTGCCATGATTGGAACCCCTAAAAAACTTAAAACAGATAATGGCTCAGGTTATACCAGCAAAAAATTTTTTCTATTTTGCCAGTAATTTTCGATCAATCATGTTACTGGCATTCCTTACAATCCCCAAGGACAAGGGATTGTTGAGCGTACTCATGGTACATTGAAAGTTAATTTGCATAAAATAAAAAAGGGGAGTTATATCCCCTGACGCCTCATAATTATCTGTCTCATTCTCTCTTTATTCAAAATTTCTTGACCTTGGATGCCCATGGTAAAAGTGCTGCAGAACGCTTTTGGCATCCTTCTACTGCCCCTCAGGCTTTAGTCAAATGGAAAGATCCACTTACGGGCTCTTGGCAAGGCCCAGATCCAGTCCTCATATGGGGACGAGGACATGTATGTGTTTTTCCACAGGATGCAGAAGGCCCTCGGTGGCTGCCAGAACGATTGGTGCGACATGTGGACCCTCTACCTACTGATGAGGCTGATAGTCTTCAGCAATGCAGAAGATGACCAGACGTATTGGGCCTATGTACCTGATCCACCAATCCTCCACCCCGCAGTGTGGGACGGTCCTGAGATTCCAGTCTATGTTAATGACACCCATGTCTTAGGACTGCCCTCTGATGGACACATGAAACAGCATTTGGAGAAGAAGTTCACTTATAATGGTATAGGAATAGGTTTGCCTATTTGTATTGCAAAAAATAGGTCTACATCTGGGTGCTTGCGCAGTTCTCCTGTCACTATGCACATTAATGACTCTTTAGTTGGACTATTCGTCTTAACATGCTAGGCGATTGGTCAGGAGGACGCAGAATAAATCTGCCCGTCCCTCCATCGCGTCCATCTTGCAATAAAAGATTGAAATTAAATACTGAGACTGTCCCATGGAGAGATTGTCCTGGCAATGATCCTGTTCGTTATGACATCCCCGGGACAAACAGATATATCATTGACTGGTCGAGAAGTAACCGGTCAGGATGGGCCAGAGAACTGACTTCTGGACTTTGGACTTCTGATACGCAGTATCAGCAAAATTCACTATGGAGGCTTATGGGAGCAATGGATAAGGTTGAAACCAGGCTCTCTCTGCCCATGAGGATTTTGGAAGAGGGAACTAGGGATTGGACTGTTGTTACTGAGATTGTTAATGTATCTGCTTGTGTTCCTTCTCCTTATGCGCTGTTGATTGGAAATGTTAATGTACACTTTGTAGGAAATCAATTTAATGTATCTTGTAGCAATTGTTCTTTAGCAAATTGTATTTCTTGGGTACCATCAGGAACTCATGTTATGATACTTAAACAACCATCTTTTGTTATGCTTCCTGTTAATATTTCTGGACCTTGGTATACTGAAAGAAGTTTGCAGATTTTCAAAGAAATTGAGTATGCTTTGAGTAGACCAAAGCGGTTTATTGGACTTCTAATTACAGGAATTATGGCTTTGGTTACTATTATTGCAACTGCTGCTACAGCAGCTGTGGCTCTTTCTCAGACTATTCAAAATGCTCATTATGTTAATACTCTTTCAAAAAATGTTACTTTAGCTTTAGGGACCCAAGAAGCTATTGATGAGAAATTAGAGCAAAAAGTGAATGCCCTTTATGATACAGTTCAGTATATGGGAAATGTCATTCAAGGTATGAAAGTTAAATCTCATTTAGAATGTCATTCAGAATATCATTGGATATGTGTCACTTCTAAAAAGTATAATAGTAGTCAATATGATTGGAATCGGGTTCGTTTACATCTTCAAGGAATTTGGCATAATGCTAATTTGTCTTTAGATATGCTTCAGCTTCATGATAAAGTTCAAAGTATGAGAGAAGCTGAACCCTTAAAATTTGATGCAGCTCAGGCTGCCTCTGAGTTTGTTGATGTTCTTAGGAGTGTTTTGCCCTCTATGCCTTATATTACCCATTCTGTTATAATATTTCTTACATTGGGCATCTGTGTCTGCTTGGTTCTGTGCCTACTCCCTATCCTCATCAGATGTTTCATCAGCAGGATGTTAGACTTACGAGCTGACATCCATCAGCTTGAGCTCAAGGCGAAGCCTTAAGCCTCTCTCCCCCATGCATTTAGAGGGGCGGGTTAGTCAACGACGGGCAAATACTTGGGAGCCGCTTCAACACCTAAGACAGGGCTTGTATTAATAAAATATGAGTACCAATGACGGGTAAGTTGAGGCAGGCGTCCTGGGATGCCTAAGTCAGGCACCGTCACCTTGCCATCCTGGCTGGATGGACTTTGCTTTTATAAAATAAAAAAGGGGGAGATGTGGGGAGCCATGGTTTCTTGCAACCCTGAACCTTGCAGACTGGCTCGGTTTCTGCCCCCATAACATTGTCTCTGCCTTATCTGAAAAGCGCCTAACGGCTGCTGAGGAATGTGGTGAAAACGGCCAGTTCCCAGACACAGAAAACTAAGGGCTTTCTAGACAATTAGTAGAGTCTGTCTCCTTGAAATATTTACTTTTGTGAGTTTCAGTGACCTTGTATCTTCTATGTCAAAGTAAGGTTGAAGCTGGAAAGATTTACTTTCACTGAGATAATGCATATCTTCTTCGTTTAACTGCACGTACTCAAATTGTATATATTGGTTAGAGATAATAAACTCAGGGCTTCAGCATGACTGAAGACCGGCCGCATTAGCATTTGTGTGTGTCTTTTATTTCATTCCCACTCCCCCATTCAGGTACTGATCGACTCGTGGCGGCTGGCCCGTCACACCCTTCTCTGAGGGAGAAGCTGTCGCATACCCCTGTCTGAGGGAGAGCTGTCGCATACCCCTCTCTGAGGGAGAAGCTGTTGCATACCCCTCTCTGAGGGAGAAGCTGTCGCATACCCCTCTCTGAGGGAGAAGCTGTTGCATGCCTCTGAGGGAGAAGCTGCTGCATACCTCTGAGGGATAAGCTGTCGCATACCCCTCTCTGAGGGACAAGCTGTCGCATACCCCTCTCTGAGGGAGAAGCTGTTGCATACTCCTCTCTGAGGGAAAAGCTGTTGCATACCTCTGAGGGAGAAGCTGTCGCATACCCCTCTCTGAGGAAGAAGCTGTTCCATACCTCTGAGGGAGAAGCTCTTGCATACCTCTGAGGGAGAAGCTGTCGCATACCCCTGTCTGAGGGAGAAGCTGTTGCATACCCCTCTATGAGGGAGAAGCTGTTGCATACCTCTGAGGGAGAAGCTGTCGCATACCCCTCTCTGAGGGAGAAGCTGTGGCATACCCCTCTCTGAGGGAGAAGCTGTCGCATACCCCTCTCTGAGGGAGAAGCTGTGGCATACCCCTCTCTGAGGGAGAAGCTGTCGCATACCCTTCTCTGAGGGAGAAGCTGTCGCATACCCCTCTCTGAGGGAGAAGCTGTCCATACCCCTCTCTGAGGGAGAAGCTGTCGCATACTCCTCTCTGAGGGAGAAGCTGTCACATACCACTCTATGAGGGAGAAGCTGTTGCATACCTCTGAGGGAGAAGCTGTTGCATACCTCTGAGGGAGAAGCTGTTGCATTCCTCTGAGGGAGAAGCTGTCGCATACCCCTCTCTGAGGGAGAAGCTGTCGCGTACTCCTCTATGAAGGAGAAGCTGTTGCATGCCTCTGAGGGAGAATCTGTCGCATACCCCTCTCTGAGGGAGAAGCTGTCGCATACCCCTCTCTGAGGGAGAAGCTGTCGCATACCCCTCTCTGAGGGAGAAGCTGTCACATGCCCCTCTATGAGGGAGAAGCTGTTTCATACCCGCCTCTGAGAGAGAAGCTGTAGCATACCACTCTCTGAGGGAGAAGCTGTTGCATGCCTCTGAGGGAGAAGCTGCTGCATACCTCTGAGGGATAAGCTGTCGCATACCCCTCTCTGAGGGACAAGCTGTCGCATACCCCTCTCTGAGGGAGAAGCTGTTGCATACTCCTCTCTGAGGGAAAAGCTGTTGCATACCTCTGAGGGAGAAGCTGTCGCATACCCCTCTCTGAGGAAGAAGCTGTCGCATACCCCTCTCTGAGGGAGAAGCTGTTCCATACCTCTGAGGGAGAAGATGTTGCATACCTCTGAGGGAGAAGCTGTAGCATACCCCTCTCTGAGGGAGAAGCTGTCGCATACCCCTGTCTGAGGGAGAGCTGTCGCATACCCCTCTCTGAGGGAGAAGCTGTTGCATACCCCTCTCTGAGGGAGAAGCTGTTGCATACCTCTGAGGGAGAAACTGTCGCATACCCCTCTCTGAGGGAGAAGCTGTTGCATACCTCTGAGGGAGAAGCTGTCGCATACCCCTCTCTGAGGGAGAAGCTGTCGCATACCCCTCTCTGAGGGATAAGCTGTCGCATACCCCTCTCTGAGGGACAAGCTGTCGCATACCCCTCTCTGAGGGAGAAGCTGTTGCATACTCCTCTCTGAGGGAAAAGCTGTTGCATACCTCTGAGGGAGAAGCTGTCTCATACCCCTCTCTGAGGAAGAAGCTGTCGCATACCCCTCTCTGAGGGAGAAGCTCTTCCATACCTCTGAGGGAGAAGCTGTTGCATACCTCTGAGGGAGAAGCTGTAGCATACCCCTCTCTGAGGGAGAAGCTGTCGCATACCCCTGTCTGAGGGAGAGCTGTCGCATACCCCTCTCTGAGGGAGAAGCTGTTGCATACCCCTCTCTGAGGGAGAGGCTGTTGCATACCTCCGAGGGAGAAGCTGTCGCATACCCCTCTCTGAGGGAGAAGCTGTTGCACACCTCTGAGGGAGAAGCTGTCACATACCCCTCTCTGAGGGAGAAGCTGTCGTATACCCCTCTCTGAGGGAGAAGCTGTCGCATACCCCTGTCTGAGGGAGAAGCTGTTGCATACCCCTCTATGAGGGAGAAGCTGTTGCATACCTCTGAGGGAGAAGCTGTCGCATACCCCTCTCTGAGGGAGAAGCTGTGGCATACCCCTCTCTGAGGGAGAAGCTGTCGCATACCCCTCTCTGAGGGAGAAGCTGTGGCATACCCCTCTCTGAGGGAGAAGCTGTCGCATACCCTTCTCTGAGGGAGAAGCTGTCGCATACCCCTCTCTGAGGGAGAAGCTGTCCATACCCCTCTCTGAGGGAGAAGCTGTCGCATACTCCTCTCTGAGGGAGAAGCTGTCACATACCACTCTATGAGGGAGAAGCTGTTGCATACCTCTGAGGGAGAAGCTGTTGCATACCTCTGAGGGAGAAGCTGTTGCATTCCTCTGAGGGAGAAGCTGTCGCATACCCCTCTCTGAGGGAGAAGCTGTCGCGTACTCCTCTATGAAGGAGAAGCTGTTGCATGCCTCTGAGGGAGAATCTGTCGCATACCCCTCTCTGAGGGAGAAGCTGTCGCATACCCCTCTCTGAGGGAGAAGCTGTCGCATACCCCTCTCTGAGGGAGAAGCTGTCACATGCCCCTCTATGAGGGAGAAGCTGTTTCATACCCCTCTCTGAGAGAGAAGCTGTAGCATACCCCTCTCTGAGGGAGAAGCTGTCGCATACCCCTGTCTGAGGGAGAGCTGTCGCATACCCCTCTCTGAGGGAGAAGCTGTTGCATACCCCTCTCTGAGGGAGAAGCTGTTGCATACCTCTGAGGGAGAAACTGTCGCATACCCCTCTCTGAGGGAGAAGCTGTTGCATACCTCTGAGGGAGAAGCTGTCGCATACCCCTCTCTGAGGGAGAAGCTGTCGCATACCCCTCTCTGAGGGATAAGCTGTCGCATACCCCTCTCTGAGGGACAACCTGTCGCATACCCCTCTCTGAGGGAGAAGCTGTTGCATACTCCTCTCTGAGGGAAAAGCTGTTGCATACCTCTGAGGGAGAAGCTGTCGCATACCCCTCTCTGAGGGAGAAGCTGTCGCATACCCCTCTCTGAGGGAGAAGCTGTTGCATACCTCTGAGGGAGAAGCTGTCGCATACCCCTCTCTGAGGGAGAAGCTGTAGCATACCCCTCTCTGAGGGATAAGCTGTCGCATACCCCTCTCTGAGGGACAAGCTGTCGCATACCCCTCTCTGAGGGAGAAGCTGTTGCATACTCCTCTCTGAGGGAAAAGCTGTCTCATACCCCTCTCTGAGGAAGAAGCTGTCGCATACCCCTCTCTGAGGGAGAAGCTCTTCCATACCTCTGAGGGAGAAGCTGTTGCATACCTCTGAGGGAGAAGCTGTAGCATACCCCTCTCTGAGGGAGAAGCTGTCGCATACCCCTGTCTGAGGGAGAGCTGTCGCATACCCCTCTCTGAGGGAGAAGCTGTTGCATACCCCTCTCTGAGGGAGAAGCTGTTGCATACCTCTGAGGGAGAAGCTGTCGCATACCCCTCTCTGAGGGAGAAGCTGTTGCACACCTCTGAGGGAGAAGCTGTCACATACCCCTCTCTGAGGGAGAAGCTGTCGTATACCCCTCTCTGAGGGAGAAGCTGTCGCATACCCTTCTCTGAGGGAGAAGCTGTCGCATACCCTTCTCTGAGGGAGAAGCTGTCGCATATCCCTCTCTGAGGGAGAAGCTGCCGCATACCCCTCTCTGAGGGAGAAGCTGTCGCATACCCCTCTCTGAGGGAGAAGCTTTTGCATACTCCTCTCTGAGGGAGAAGCTGTTCCATACCTCTGAGGGAGAAGCTGTTGCATACCTCTGAGGGAGAATCGGTTGCATACCTCTGAGGGAGAAGCTGTTGCATACCTCTGAGGGAGAAGCTGTTGCATGCCTCTGAGGGAGATGCTGTCGCATACCCCTCTCTGAGGAAGAAGCTGTCGCGTACTCCTGTATGAAGGAGAAGCTGTTCCATACCTCTGAGGGAGAAGCTGTTGCATACCCCTCTCTGAGTGAGAAGCTGTTCCATACCTCTGAGGGAGAAGCTGTTGCATACACCTCTCTGAGGGAGAAGCTGTTCCATACCTCTGAGGGTGAAGCTGTTGCATACCCCTCTCTGAGGGAGAAGCTGTAGCATACCCCTGTCTGAGTAGAAGCTGTTGCATGCCTCTGAGGGAGAAGCTGCTGCATACCTCTGAGGGAGAAGCTGTCGCATACCCCTCTCTGAGGGAGAAGCTGTCGCGTACCCCTCTCTGAGGGAGAAGCTGTCGCATACCCCTCTCTGAGGGAGAAGCTGTCACATACACCTCTATGAGGGAGAAGCTGTTGCATACCCCTCTCTGAGGGAGAAGCTGTCACATACACCTCTATGAGGGAAAAGCTGTTGCATACCCCTCTCTGAGGGAGAAGCTGTAGCATACCCCTCTCTGAGGGAGAAGCTGTTGCATGCCTCTGAGGGAGAAGCTGCTGCATACCTCTGAGGGATAAGCTGTCGCATACCCCTCTCTGAGGGACAAGCTGTCGCATACCCCTCTCTGAGGGACAAGCTGTCGCATACCCCTCTCTGAGGGAGAAGCTGTTCCATACCTCTGAGGGAGAAGCTTTTGCATACCTCTGAGGGAGAAGCTGTAGCATACCCCTCTCTGAGGGAGAAGCTGTCGCATACCCCTCTCTGAGGGAGAAGCTGTCGCATACCCCTCTCTGAGGGAGAAGCTGTTGCACACTCCTCTCTGAGGGAGAAGCTGTTCCATACCTCTGAGGGAGAAGCTCTTGCATACCTCTGAGGGAGAAGCTGTCACATACCCCTGTTTGAGGGAGAGCTATCGCATACCCCTCTCTGAGGGAGAAGCTGTTGCATACCCCTCTCTGAGGGAGAAGCTGTTGCATACCTCTGAGGGAGAAGCTGTCGCATACCCCTCTCTGAGGGAGAAGCTGTCGCATACCCCTCTCTGAGGGAGAAGCTGTCGCATACCCCTCTCTGAGGGAGAAGCTGTCGCATACCCCTCTCTGAGGGAGAAGCTGTCCATACCCCTCTCTGAGGGAGAAGCTGTCGCATACCCCTCTCTGAGGGACAAGCTGTCGCATACCCCTCTCTGAGGGACAAGCTGTTGCATACCCCTCTCTGAGGGAGAAGCTGTCGCATACCCCTCTCTGAGGGAGAAGCTGTTGCATACCTCTGAGGGAGAAGCTGTCACATACCCCTCTCTGAGGGAGAAGCTGTCGCATACCCCTCTCTGAGGGAGAAGCTGCCGCATACCTCTCTCTGAGGGAGAAGCTGTTGCATATTGCATACCCCTCTCTGAGGGAGAAGCTGTTGCATACTCCTCTCTGAGGGAGAAACTGTTCCATACCTCTGAGGGAGAAGCTGTTGCATACCTCTGAGGGAGAAGCTGTAGCATACCCCTCTCTGAGGGAGAAGCTGTCGCATACCCCTCTCTGAGGGAGAAGCTGTCGCATACCCCTCTCTGAGGGAGAAGCTTTTGCATACTCCTCTCTGAGGGAGAAGCTGTTCCATACCTCTGAGGGAGAAGCTGTTGCATACCTCTGAGGGACAAGCTGTCGCATACCCCTCTCTGAGGGAGAAGCTGTTGCATACTCCTCTCTGAGGGAAAAGCTGTTGCATACCTCTGAGGGAGAAGCTGTCGCATACCCCTCTCTGAGGAAGAAGCTGTCGCATACCCCTCTCTGAGGGAGAAGCTGTCGCATTCCCCTCTCTGAGGGAGAAGCTGTCGCATACCCCTCTCTGAGGGAGAAGCTGTCGCATACCCCTCTCTGAGGGAGAAGCTGTCGCATACCCCTCTATGAGGGAGAAGCTGTCGCATACCCCTCTCTGAGGGAGAAGCTGTCGCATATCCCTCTCTGAGGGAGAAGCTGTCGCATACCCTTCTCTGAGGGAGAAGCTGTCGCATACCCCTCTCTGAGGGAGAAGCTGTCGCATACCCTTCTCTGAGGGAGAAGCTGTCGCATACCCCTCTCTGAGTGAGAAGCTGTCGCATACCCTTCTCTGAGGGAGAAGCTGTCGCATACCCCTGTCTGAGGGACAGCTGTCGCATACCCCTCTCTGAGGGAGAAGCTGTTGCATACTCCTCTCTGAGGGAAAAGCTGTTGCATACCTCTGAGGGAGAAGCTGTTGTATACCTCTGAGGGAGAAGCTGTCGCATACCCCTCTCTGAAGGAGAAGCTGTCGCATACCCCTCTCTGAGGGAGAAGCTGTCGCATTCCCCTCTCTGAGGGAGAAGCTGTCGCATACCCCTCTCTGAGGGAGATGCTGTTGAATGCCTCTCTGAGGGAGAAGCTGTTGCATAACTCTGAGGGAGAAGCTGTCGCATACCTCTGAGGAAGAAGCTGTCTCATACCCCTCTCTGAGGGAGAAGCTGTTGCATACCCCTCTCTGAGGGAGAAGCTGTTGCATACCTCTGTGGGAGAAGCTCGCATACCCCTCTCTGAGGGAGAAGCTGTCGCATACCCCTCTCTGAGGGAGAAGCTGTCGCATACCCCTCTCTGAGGGAGAAGCTGTCACATACTCCTCTCTGAGGGAGAAGCTGTCGCATACTCCTCTCTGAGGGAGAAGCTGTCACATACCCCTCTATGAGGGAGAAGCTGTTCCATACCTCTCTCCTAGCTTCCGGTGGTGGTGGGCAACTCTTGGTGTCTCTTGGCCTTGTAGATGCATCCTTTCTTCACAAGGCTTTCTCTCTGTCTCTTCCTCCAATATTTCTACCCTTTCTTTCATAAGGACACCAGTTTGTGGATTTACAGCCCACCTTAAATCCAGGATAGTCTCATCTTAATTTGTAAGCGGGCATTTTCCCGCCAAATCGCGTCGTAACGCTGGGCTTTTTTGACATTTTCTCACCAAAATTAGACTTTTCGTAAAATATTCATATCTTTCGATCTATTTGATATTTTTCTATGAAACTTTCAGTGTTTTAGTTTAAAAAGAGGTGCAAAATATGTGTTTTTCTCGTCTCCCGCGCTTTGGTATAAAAAACGATATGACGAGTTTACTCGTTTCCCGCAAAAAATGTCTTAAGATCCTTACCTTGATTACAACTGCAAAACTATTATTTCCAAATGAGGTCACATTCTAAGTTTCCTGGTAGACATATTTTTTAGGTGGCACTATTCAGCTCACCACAGACCCATCTCTTGTTTGCCAATGTTCTACTACAGATTGCTGTTCTGATTGCTGTTCTGCTACAGAATAAGACTTGGAACATATCCCACAGCCTTCCTGATCTTTATTTTCTTCACTAGTTAAAGGAGGTATAAACTTTATATGGTGTGCCTCACTCATTCAAACATTTATTCAGTATGTTTGTGTTGCGCACTGGGCTCTATACATCTGACCACCTCAGATCTCTTGGGTAAAGAATAGAGGAGTCAGGCTGATATCAGCAAGATGGTTGGATAAGACGTCTCAGCCCACATTCCCCAACAGAGACACAAAGTTAACAACAATATATGGACCTTTAGGAAAACTCCAGAGATCAGGTAAGAAGTTGTAGTACCCTAGTCAAGCTTATCAGTGATCACCCCTCCTTCAAGCCAGCACAGCTTCTCCTTAAGTAGAGAGAAGTGTGGGGTGTGTGTTCATCATTCCAGCTTTTAGAGGTTCTGCTTGAGGGACTGGGTTCTTTCTCTCCTGACTTGGAGGGCTAATAAAAATGGCATAGTTTGAATGCTGGGGGATGCCAAAAGCAAGAAAGAGTGGAGGCAGATTTCTGCAGCACCAGAGGGCGAGGGCAGCTTGACTTGATCAGGAGAAGGCACCTAACTTAGTAGCTTCTCCCTAAGAAGGGAGGAAAGAGAGACGGCATTCCGATTTTTTTGAGAGCTCCCTGAGGTATCTGTTTCACATGCTTTGGCCTTGACAAGGAGCTGTCCTACTTTGAATGCCTGGGGGCCACTGAGAATAGGAGAGATTGAAGGCTTGCTGCTGTAGAGCCAGATAACCTGCAGTACTATAGATGGACACCAGAGGGAGCAAGAGATTATGAGTTCCTGAAAAAGAAACCTGCAACCCTCTCTAATTGGGAAATTATACCAATGAGCCCAGTGAAGTTTCATTCCTCAAAAAGGTGTCAGAGGTCCCCAGAATCTTCAGCTGGGCTGATTGACAGAAGTCTTCCTCTGTATGAAGACGGAGACGTGGCTGTTTTTTCAAATGCCTAAAACTCAGGAAATAATCGCAAGGCACATGAACAAACAAGAAAACATGTCCCAATCAAAAGAACAAAACAAATCTCCAGAAATCAAACCAAAAGAAATGGAGATCTATGAATTACCTGACAAACAATTAAAAATAATTGTGCTTAAGAAGCTCAATGATCACATCAATAATCACCCTAAATGTAAATGGACTGAATCCGCCAATAAAAAGGCACAGAGTAGGAGACTGGATCAAAAATAGAACCCAACTGTATACTGCCTTCAGGAGATACATCTCAGCTGCAAGGACAAATATAGACTCAAAGTGAAATCAATACTCCAAGCAAACGGTATCCAGAGAAAAGCAGGTATAGTTATACTTAAAGCAGACAAAAACAAACTTCAGGATACAAAACGGTAAGGAGTGACAAAGACAGACATTTCATAATGATACAGGAGACAATACAACAAGAAGACATAACACTTATTAATACATATGCCCCCAATCAGGGAGCACCAAAATATACAAAGCAATCACTATCAGAACTAAACGGAGAAACTGGCAAAAACACAATTATACTAGGGGACCTAAATGCTTCATTGACAGCTATGGATGGATCATCCAAATGGAAAACCAGTAAGGAAATCTCGGCCTTACATGACACATTAGACCAAATGGACATAATTGAGATTTACAGAGCACTCCATCTCAGAACATCAGATTATACATTCTTCTCTAGTGATCATGGAACATTCTCAAGGATAGACCATGTGTTGGTACACAAAACTAGCTTCAACAAAATTAAGAAAATTGAAATCATACATATCCTGACCACAATGCTTTGAAATTGAAAATCACCTGCAAAAAGAACGTGAGAAAAACCACGAATATATGGAGATAAAACAACATGCTACAAAAGAATGACTGGGTCAATGAGAAATAAATGGAGAAATCAAAAGACACATAGAGACAAATAGAATGACAATACAACATATCAAAACTTTTGGGATGTAACAAAAGTGGCAGTAAGAAGGAAATTTATCTCAGGCTTATCTCAAGAAACAAGAAAAATCCCAAATAAACAACCTAACATTACATCTTAAATAACTAGAAAAAGAAGAACAAATGGAACCCAAAGTCAGCAGAAGGAAGGAAATGAAAAAAGTTAGAGCATAATTAAATTAAATAGAGAACAAACAACAACAGAAAAAAGTACTGCAACAAAGAGATGATTCTTTGAAAAGATTAATAAAATTCACAAACCCCTGGGTAGACTCACTAAGGAAAAAAGAGAAAAGATTCAAATAAACAAAATTAGAAATGAAACAGAAGTTATGATGGGCATGACAGAAATACAAAGAATCATACGAAAATACTATGAAAGAGTATATGCCACCAAATTCAATAACCTAGAAGAAATGGACAAGTTCTTAGAAATATATAACCTTCCTAGACTGAACTACAAAGAACTGGAAAATCTAAATAGACTGATCAATGGAAAGGAAATTGAAACAATCATCAAAAAGTAAAAGTCCAGAACAAAATGGCTTCACTAGTGAATTCTACTAAGCATTCAATATTTAATACCTATCATTCTCAAACTCTTCCTAACTCATTTTATGAAACCAACATTACCCTGATATCAAAACCTGCCAAGGATAATACAAAAAAAAAAAAAAAAGAAAGAAAGAAAGAAAGAAAGAAAGAAGACTATAGACCAGTATCTCTGTGAATACAGGTGCAAAAATACTACACCAAATACTAGCAAACAGAACACAACACATTAAAAAGATTATACATCACGACCAAATGAGGTTCATTCCAGGGGTGCAAGGATGGTTCAATGTATGCAAATTGTTCCATGTCATACACTACATAAACAAAATAAAAGCAAAAAACCATATGATCATTACCAATAGATGCAGAAAAAGCATTTGACAAGCTACATCTATTTATGATTAAAACACTTAATAAAATGGGTACAGAAGGAAAGTACCTCAACATAATAAAGGCCATATATGACAAACCCTCAGCTAATATCATACTCAATGGTGAAAACCTGAAAGCTTTACCTCTAAGATCAGGACAAGACTAGGATGCCCACCCCCCACCACTGTTATTCAATATAGAATTGGAAGTCCTGGCCAGAGCAATCAGGCAAGAGAAAGAAATAAATGGCATCCAAATTTGGAATTAAGGAATAAAATTGTCATTTTTTGCAAATGACATGATTCTTTATATAGAAAACCCTAAAGACTCCACCAAAGAAAAAAGAAAAAAAAAAAAACTATTAGAAACAATATACAAATACAGTAAAGTTGCAGGATAAAAAAATCAATGTACAAAAATCCATTGTGTTCCTATATACTAACAATGTAATTTCAGAATTGTAATTGCAATTATAACAAAAAAGAACAGAATACCTAGGAACAAACTTAACATAGGATGTGAAGGACCTATACAGTAAAAACTACAGACATTATTAAAAGAAGACAAAAAGAAATGGAAAGATATTCCATGTTCATGGTTTGGAAGAATCAACATGGTTAAAATGGCTGTATTACCCAAAGCAATGTACAGATTTAATGCAATTCCCATCAAAATCACAATAGTATTTTTTTAAAGAAATAGAACAAAAAAAAGTCATCAGATTTGTATGCAACCACAAAAAACCCTTGGATAACCAAAACAATCCTGGGAAAAAATAAGGCTGGAGGTATCATACTCCCTGACTCCAAATTATACTACAAAGTTAAATAATCAAAATAGCATGGTTTTGGCAGAAAAACAGACACACAGACCAATGGAACAGAATTGAGAACTCAGAAATAGACCCATGTATACATGGGCAAATATTTTTGAGAAAGGATCCAAAAACATACAATGGAGAAAAGAAAGCCTCTTCAATAAATGGTCCTGGGAAAATTGGAAAGCCACAAGCAAAAGAACGAAGCTAGATTGCTATTTGTCACCACACACAAAAATTAACTCAAAATGGATAAAAGACATAAATATAAGACCGAAGCAATAAAATGCAGAGAAGAAAGCATAGGTACTAAACTTATGGACCTTGGTCTTAGAAAGGATTTTATGAATTTGACCTCAAAGGCAAGGGAAGTAAAAGCAAAAATAAATTAATGGGATTATATCAAATTAAAAAGCTTCTGCACAGCAAAAGAAACCATCAACGAAACAAAGAGGCAACAACTGACTGGAAGAAGGTATTTGCAAAGGACACCGCTAATAAATGGTTAATATCCAAACTATATAAAGAACTCACACAACTCAACAACAACAAAAAGGAAATCCATCCAATTGAAAAAAGGACAGAGGACCTGAACAGATACTTCTCCCAGGAAGACATACAAACATACAACTGGTATATGGAAAGGTGCTCAACTTCACTAGCTATCAGGGAAATGCAAATCAAAACAACAATGAGATACCACCTCACACCTGTTAGAATGGCTATTATCAACAAGACAAGTAATAAAAAGTGTTGGAGAGGCTATGGGAAAAAAATGAACACTCATACACTACTGGTGGGAATGTAAATTGGTACAGCCACCATATAAAACAGTATGGAGGTTCCTCAAAAAATTAAGGACAGAATTACCATATGACCCAGCAATCCCTCTTCTGGGTATCTACCAAAGAAAATCTGAAAACATTTATCCATAAAGATATGCTTACCCTTATGTTCATTGCAGCATTGTTCACGGTGACCAAGTCATGGAAACAACCGAAGTGTCCTTCAGTAAGTGACTGGATAAAGGCGATGTGGTATATATATACAATGGAATATTACTTGGCCATAAGGAAAGATGAAATACTGCCATTTGTGACAACATGGATGGATCTTGAATATATCATGCTAAGAGAAATAAGTCAAATGGAAAAAGTTGAGGACCATATGATTTCATTCATATGTGGGACATAAAACTGAAAGCAACAAAAACAAAAACTCATAGATACCAATAATATAGTTCTTACCAGCGGGAAAGGGAGGTTGGGGGAGGTACAACAGGGTAATGGAGTCAAATATATGGTGATGGAAGATTTGACTTTGGGTGGAGAACACACAAATGCAATATAAAAATGTATTATAGAGTTGTACCCTTGAAACCTATAGAATTTTATTAACCAATGTCACTCCAATAAATTTAATTTTAAAAGTCGACCAAAGAAAAGCTCAATGGTCTACAAGAGAACACAGATAAACAACTAAACAAAATCGGGAAAGTGATGCAAAAACAAAATGAAAGTGCCAACAAAGAGATAAAAACTATTAAAAAGAACAAAACAGAAGTTCTGGAACTGAACAATACAATAACTGAATTGAAAAATTCACTAGAGGGGTTCCATAATCAATTTGATCAAGCAAAGGAATCAATGAACTCAAAGACAAGTCATATGAAATTATTGAGTCAGAGGAACAAAAAGAAGAAAGAAGAAAGAAAAGTGAAGAAAGCTTAAGTGGATTTATGCGACTGCTTCAAGTTGGTCAATATATGCACTATGGGAGTTCCAGAAGGAGGATAGAGAAAGGAGCAGAGAGCTTATTTGAAGAAGTAATGGTCAAAATCCGAGGAAGGAAATGGACATCCTAATTCAAGAAGCTCCAAGGACTTTAACCAGGATAAACCTAAAGAAGCCTGCACCACAACACATACAGGCAGACCTCGGAGATATCACGGGTTCAGTTCCAGACCACCACAATAAAGTGAATATTGCAATAAAATGAGTCACACAGGGTTTTCTTTTTTTTGTTTCCCAATGCTTTTATGTTTACACTATGCTGTAGTCTTTTAAGTGTGCGATAGTATTATGTCTAAAGAAAAGAATACATATACCTTACTTTAAAAATACTTTAGTGCTAAAAAAAATGCTAACTATCATCTGAGACTTCAGGGAGTCAAAATCTTTTTGCTGGTGAAGTGTCTTATCTTCAGTTTGTAAAAAAAAATGCAATATCTGTGAAGTGCAATAAAATGAGCTATGCCTGTAATCAAACTGTCAAAGTGAAAGAGAAAATCTTGAAACCAAAACAGAAAAGCAACTTGTCATGTGCAAGAGAGCTCCTATTAGAATATTGGTGGATTTCTCAGCAGAGACATTACAGACCAGGAGACCACGAAATGATATATTCGAAGTACTGAAAGAAAAAAAGTGTCAACCAAGAATACTATATCTTGCAAAACTCTCCTTCAAAATGAGGATGAAATAAGGACCTGCCCAGATAAACAAAAGGTTGTTTATCACCACTAGACTTGCCTTGTAAGAACTGTTAAAGGGAGTACTTCAAGTTGGAATGAAAGATGCTGACAGCAATATGAAAGTATATGAAAATATAAAGCTCTCTGGTAAAGGTAAAGGTAGATACAGAGGGTGCCCCCAAAAATGTATACATATTTTAAGAAAGGAAAAAAACTATTAAAATTGTAATACTCAACATATACCAATAAAAGGTGAATACAAGTCGCATTTGACTTCTGAAATGATAAGAGGTGCTCAGAGTAGTTACCATTAGTGTCCAGACACTTCTAATTATGGCGAACTACTGCTTGAGCAACATTGACCAAAGTGTCCACTTGTACACATTTTTATTGCACCCCTCATAGATAGAAAAATGCAGAATCCTGCAATACTGCAATAATGGTATTATTCTTATACATATTGCATCTATAAATTTTACTACTCCAACAATGTATTGTTATAATTATTACTTTATATAACTTTGTCTTTCAAAGAAGCAATGAGTAGAAAGAAGAGCAAGATATATTTATTAGTTTAGTTATATTAGCCTTCTATTTATCCTGTCTACTTATCTTCACTTGTTCTTATAAATTCAGGTTACCATCTGGAGTCATTTCATTTTGCTGCCACTCATCTCTGTGCTGTTATGGCATATGTATCACATTTTTATGTATTATAGGTCCAAGAATTTAGTATATACATACTGAATGTACGATGTGTATATGTAATATACAATTATTTTATACAATTACTTTTACTGTTTTTTATTTTATTCATTTTTTTTAAGGAGGGCGCAGTTCACAATGGCCCATGCGGGGATTGAACCAGCACCCTTGGTGTTATTAGCACCACGCTCTAACCAACTGACCTAACTGGCTACCCCCATGATTACTTTTAAATAAGAGGTAAAAGGAGAAAGTGTGCATTTATACTATTATAATTACATAATTAACCTTTACTTTTGCTCTTTTTGTTTTCATGTGGATTTAAATTATCATCTGGGATCACCTGCTTTCAACTTGAAGAATTTTCTTTAAGATTCATTGTAAGGTTAGTCTGCTAGCCAACAAATTCTCTGTTTTTATTTATGTCTTCTTTCACCTTCATTTTTAAAAGGTAGATTATTTGATGGATATAGAGTTAACAGTTGTGTGTGGGGTTTTAGTTTTGTTTTGTTTTGAGCACTTTGAATGGCATACCACTGTTCTCTAATAGCCATTGTTTCTGGGGAAGAAGTTAAGTCTGAATCTTATTGGGGTTCCCTTGTAAGTGATGTCTTTTTTCTTGCTGCTTTCAAGATTTTTCTCCCTGTTTTTGGCTTTTGACATTTTTTTATGGTGTGTCTATTTGTGGATCTCTTTCCGTGTATCCTACTTGGCATTAGTTGAGTCTGCTGTATATGTAGTGGGTTTTTTCCTCAAGAAATTTGAGGAGTTTTCAGCCATTATTCTCAAATGCTTTTTTCAGCTTCTTTTTCTCTCCCCTCTTCTTCTAGTATTTCCATTATGTGTACGCCAATGCACTTAACAGTGTCCCACATTTTTTCTGAGGGTCTGTTTATTACTTTTTCCTCTCCATTATTTGGTTGCACAGTCTTTATGAATCTACCTTCACATTCACACATTCTTTCTTCTGCCAGTTCAAATCTACTGTGGAGCTCTCTTAGGGAATTTTTTATTTTAGTTATCATCCTTTAAATTTCAGAATATCCATTTGATTCTTTTGTAACACACAATTTCTATGTCTGTTTATATTCTCTATTTGATGCAGCACTGTTGTCATGTCTTTCTTTACTTCTTCAACATATTTATAATGGCTACTTGAAAGCGTTATCTGTTAAAACCAATATCTGATCTCATTAACTGGAAGTTTCTGCGCCTGAATTTTTTCTTGTGCATGAATTATACTTTCCAGTTCCTTTGCATGTCTCATTTTTGTTGTTGAATTCTGAACATTTTGGGTAACATATTGTAACAATTCTAGTTACTGGTTCTCTTCCTGGATTGTTATTACTTATTTGTTGTTTTGTTCAGTGACTGGCTGGATTATTTTAGTGCAGTCTACTTTCATCCCTGCCATGTTAAGTCTGTGATGTCAATTCTCAGGGGGCACAGCCTTATACATACATGTCACCTTGGAATGACACTGGCTTTGGTACAGTTCTCTTTGACTGTCTCTTTCCCTGACTATACCCAGCTGTTCAAAAGCACTAATTATGTGCTGATTCCTCTGTTGTTTCCAACAATACCCTGGGGCATAAATTGATCCACAGGCTAAACCCATTTTATTCTCAGTGCTTCGAAGGGATATTTGTAGAGGTCAGTGTTTGAGATCTGCTCTGACCCCAGATGGGCTCCCCTTAGATGTCTTCATCCATGGTTCCGTGGTTCTCTTGGGCAAACCAGCCAGCCTACTGTTTAGCTTGTGTGTCTGATGATTCTACCAATCTCCTTCCAAATGCCTTTCATCACATCCTCCACTGCTAAGAGCCCGCTTAGGCTTGAACGTCTCCACACTCTATTACAAATGAAGTTAGTTCCTCTGGGAAGGGATTAGGATTTATCTGCCTTGTGGCCTGATTCTCCCCAAAGGCAAAATCTCTGAGTCGGGGTATGGAGCTGGGAGTGAAGACAATGGCCCACTTCTGAGTGAGTCCTCACAGGAGGGGATGCGCAGTAGACGTGGGTCCTCCTGGTTTGCCTCTCCAGGTGTGGAAGTGCCACCTTACATCTGGTTGTGGTGGGCCTGTCTGACAAACTTGGTTCTGACTGTTTTTGCTTGTGTTTTGTTTGTTTGTTTGTTTGTTTGTTTGTTTTTGTTTGGCATTTCTTTGGAGGGACTGGCCCCTGGTGCCTCCTATGCTATCATTTTCTCTCCCCGCTCTGCTCATTTTTCCTCATCATTTTTGTTTTCTGTTCAATATACTGGACCATTTTAAGTGGCCTATCTTCAAGTTTACTGGCTTTTTCCCACTCAAACTGGAGCTGAGTCACGGGTGAATTTTTCATTTCAGTTATTGCACTATTCAGCTCCAGAATTTCTATGCGGTTCTTTTTTTATAATTTCTATCTCTTTACTGATATTTTTTCTACTTATTGAGACAGGTCATCCTGGTTTCCTTTAGTTTTCCCCCATGGTTTTCTTTAGCCCTTTGAGCATATTTAAGACAGTTGATTTAAATCCAACGTCTCTGTTTCCTCAAAGAGTTTCTGTTCATTTTTTCTTATAATAGGCCACACTTTCTCTTTCACCATAGTTTTACTGAGGTATAATTGACATACAACACAGTATAATTTTAAGGTGTAGAGCATAATGATTTGACTTATATGTATTGTGAAATGACTACCACAATAAGTTTAGTCAACATTCATCATCTCATTATCTCATACTTACTGTTTTTTTGTAATTTTTTATTGATAACTGGAAATTTTGACTATTATAGCAGGTAACTCTGGAAGTCAGGCTGGCACCATCCCCAGGGTTTGTTGTTGCTGCTTGTTGCAGGCGGCAGTTGTTTGCTTAGTGACTTATCTAAATTATTTCTGTGAAGACTGTTTTTGTCACGTGCTCAGTGAAATCTCTTTTCCATTAGCTCAGTTGTCAGCTAGTGATTTGACAACTATTTCCCCGAATGCCTGTACCCAACCACAGCACGCTGCCTGAATCTTTACCACTGGGATTTGTGTCTGTGTTGGGGCACACCTCCAACACTCAGCCAGGCAGCTCACAACTCTGCCTTCACCTTGACTTCCTGCTTGGACAAATCTTGAAGGTCTGTCAGAGGTCTTAAATCTTGAAGGTCTTAGTGCCCTCTCTGGGCTTTTCTGAGTGTGTACCCCTCCCGGGGCATGACATGGCTTTCAGGATTCCCAGGCATAAGCAGAAGTTTTTCAAAGCCCTTTGTAGTCACACAACAGCCTAGCCAACTGTCCCCCCGTGTCTTTCCTTAAGGAAAGAAGAGTCTGTGAGACTGTGCCTTTCTGGGACTCTGTTCCATCCTTGTGTTTACACCTTATGTCTCTCTGTCTGGTCCCCAAAAGATGGTTTGCAGCCAAAGACGGGTAAGATTCTCATGGGAGATACAACCTAAGCCAGGCGGAACCGAGTGGGGACCCCCAATGAGCTGCCTTAGAAAAATATGGGAAGGAGCCTTGCCTCCCCTTCCCCTGCCTGGGAAAAGCTGTTGCCGGCTCTGGCTTTTCCCTGGCACCTGTTTGTGAGAGAAGTTACAAAAACAATACAGATCAGTTCTCTCCACTTAGCTCAATGGAACTTACAAAATAAGAGACTTGACCCTTCTGACCTGAGAAGGTACATACCTTAATTAGGACATTGTGGGACCTTGTGCTTCAGCTGTTGACTGATAAAGGGTGATTGAGATAAATATTTTTCTGTTATGATGTGTGAGTTTCAGAGACGTGTAAGAAACAATGTTGCTTTCTCTTGTTTTTGCATACCTATTCAATAAAAACCCCCAGTCGGCCTTATTCTGGGCTCCAGTCCTCTGAGACTGAGAGACCCCTGGCCTTCGGAGAGATTTAACTGCATTAAGTCTCTGTTTCTTTCTTAAAAACTTAACCCAAACTGCCCCTCCTCACACCTTCACTGCCTGTGTTGCGCTGGACGCGACATCTGGCGCCCAACGTGGGGCTCGAGAAGGGAAGGACGACTTTGAGTCGTAAGGATCTGCAGACACGGTGAAGGGACTCCGAGAATCCGCCGCAGCCGCTGCCTGGGGTAAGGAGGTAGTCTATGGACTTGGAGAATTTATCCAGGGTAACGAAGGAATTCAAAAGAAACAACGAACACTTTCGTGTGAAGGAGTGTGATTGTGTGAGTGAATGCTTATAGCTCCACCGTCCTTTAGGACTAGGGAGTTTGCCTGGGCTCATAACCGCGGTTCCGTAAGGCGTCATACGGCATAACGGCGATTTGGCATCTCGCCAACCAGGGTTGGGGGTTATACAACCACGCCTTAGCCAAGATGTGTTCTAAGGTCTCGAGAGAGGCACGGCCGGCCGAGCATCAGAGTGGAATTGGAGTGAAAGTCCTTCTCTTTTCTTTCCTGCTTAATTACTAACATGGGTAATGCAGAAAGCAAGTCCAGACCTTACATCTGCCTGCTTCAGCAGCTTCTTAAGAAGGGAAAGCACAGAACCTCAGTAAAAAGATTAGAGGAACTCCTCAAAGTAATTGAGACTCATTGTTCCTGATTTCCAAACCTTGGGACACTTGATATGGATAAGTGGGAAGAGGTAGGACAAAATCTAAGTGAAGTACATTCCAACGGACTGTCTTTCCCCAGTTCAACCTGGGAAACGTTCCAGCTAATCCACTCAGTTTTGGAACCGCTCCAAACAGACTCAGAGGAAGAGAGAGAAAAAGATGACATAGACCAGTTTAAAAAGACAAAAGAGGGTCGAGATGATGATGAGGGGTCCGAGACGGCGTCCACTGTCATCCCTAAAATTCTATATCCAGACCCAGAGGAATGTTTTGAGGACGATTGTCCCCCTCCTCCGTCTCATTGGCTGCCTCCGCCACCTTCCTGTTTAAAACAAACGCGGAGGCTTTCCAAACCTGCTAGACAAAACAATAATCCCTTTCTCAGTAAAAGTATCCCTCAGACAACTAAGAAGGGTATGCGCTCTTCATTATCAGCTATAGAGCGTGGCATACATCAAGCTAAACTCGAAGGAGACATAGATGCCCTTAATTTTCCAGGGATCTTTGGACAGGCTGAAGCCCCTAATGCAGACCATCCTGAAGGAATCCATGAAGCCGTTTATGAGCCTTTCCCCTTTAAATTGCTAAAAGAATTAAAACAAGCAGTTTTGCAGTTTGGAGTCACTTCTCCGTATACCGTCGGCCTTGTTAAAGGTATTGCTGATGGCAATCGGATGATTCCCGCTGATTGGCAAGCTTTAGCTAAGACCTGTCTGACTCCTCAGTTCCTTCAATTTAAAACCTGGTGGATTGATGGTGCAGAAACACAGGAGAGACAAAATCAGGCTCATAATATAGATATTTCTGCTGACCAGCTATTAGGGAAGAGACTTTGGACTGAGACCCGTGATCAGCTAGATATGGAAGAATTGACTGTCGGACAATTAAAACAAATTTGTCTAGCAGCATGGGAAAAGATTGAGATAGAGGGCAAAACTCCCTCCTCTTTTCAAAAGATCTTGCAAGGTCCACAGGAACCTTATTCAGATTTCCTTGCCCGTTTGCAAGAAGCCATTAATAAACAAATCACTTATTCTGCTGCCTCAGATATCATTTTACAAATTATGGCTTTTGAAAACACAAACAAAGATTGTTAGCGTGCCATTGGCACACAAAAAGGAAAAACTGATGCTATGGGATATCTTAGGCAGTGTCAAGAAGTGGGGACAAAAGACCATAAAGCTGCTATGTTAGCTAGTGCTATTACAGGGGCAATTCAGAGAAGAGACAAGTTTTCTGGCACCTGCCATAATTGTGGCAAGCCAGGACATACTAAAAAGAATTGCAGAGTTAAGAAAAAAAGCGGCTCCCGGCTACAAAGTCCTTCTGCTCCCCAGGGTCCTAAACAACCTGGGGTTTGTCCTTGGTGTAAAAAAGGAAACCATTGGGCCTCTGAATGCCAATCTAAATATCATAACGATGGGACCCCGCTTCAGGGAAACAGGAAGCGGGGCCAGCCCCAGGCCCAGACAATAACCGGGGCGTTTTTGAGTCAGGCGGCACCTCAAAATTACCAGACGGTGCCTCTTCCTCAAAATTATCTGTTCAACAATTAACCCCTGCCACTGAGGGAAGTGCTGCAGTTGATGTTTGTACAGCTCAAGATATACTGCTGCTTCCAGGGGAAACCCCCCTTCGTGTGTCCACAGGAATAATTGGACCAATCCCTCAAAATACAGTTGGACTTCTGGTTGGTCGCTCAAGCTTAACATCAAAAGGAGTTATAGTCCACACTGGAATAATAGATCCAGATTTCAAGGGAGAAATTCAGATTGTTATGTCCTCCTCAGTCCCTTGGTCTGCTAAAAAGGGAGAGCGAGTTGCACAGCTTCTTTTAATCCCTTATGTACCCCCCAAAAAGAGGGGAACCCAAAAAAGAACTGGAGGATTTGGAAGTACCGGATCAGCAGGTGCTTTTCTGGCAGAAAAGATTTCTGGCATCCGCCCAGTCTGTGAAGTTAAGATTCACAATAAAAAATTCTTAGGATTGATGGACACTGGTGCGGACATCTCTGTAATAAATTCTCACGATTGGCCGGCTAATTGGCAAGTACAACCATCTAACACTAATGTTGTGGGGATAGGCGAGGCTGCAGGACTGCTTCAGAGCACCTGCATGCTTCCTTGCCTCGGGCCAGAAGGACAAAAAGGATTTTTACAGCCTTATATCGCTGATATTCCAATCAGTTTGTGGGGTCGAGATCTGCTTTCTCAATGGGGAGCAGAACTCTGGATACCCCCAGGACAATTTCAAAAGCTGTAACAGTTTTTACTGATGGGTCTAGTAATGGCAGGGCCGCAATTGTAAGTGAAATAAATCAACAAGTCATTCAAACTAATTGTACCTCTGCACAGAGAGCAGAGTTAGTTGCTGTGCTAACTGCCTTACAAGATTATACTGAACCTTTAAATATTGTCTCTGATTCAGCTTATGTAGTTCACACAGTAAAAAATATCGAGACGGCTTTACTGTCTAATAACTCAAACCCATCTCTCCAGTTTCTTTTTAATCAGCTTCAACAGGTTGTTAGAACCCGACAACATCCATTTTTCATTACCCATATACGTGCCCACACCTCCCTACTGGGACCACTGACGCGTGGCAATGCTGTTGCTGATTCTTTAATTGCTAATGTTCTAGTTATTGAGGCAGCTCTCATTCCCCAGCACTCACCTTGGGTTCCAGCAGAGGGATAGTAACTTGGGTGGTATTGGAGACATATGAGGGGCAGACTGAGTTGTGTGGCTTTCGAACGAGGGCTGGAGGACAGTCAGCATTTTCCCTGTGTGGGGATCCACCTCTGCTGCAGCCAGCAGGCAGGTGCCATCTGTCCTGTGTTGAGCACTCCACCTATGCTTACAACCAAATCTGAATCTGATTGGTCTGGTGAGCTCTGCACCTCTGCCCTGCTGACTTACTGAGACCCCACCCAACCCAACTACCTAAATGCTGGAGGCACTTCCTCCCAGAGCACCTAGCCTTGCACTCTTTTTTGAAAAACTATCAGAGTCCAGCAGACCCCAGGCACATGGTGATTGGCCTTGACGTGTTCTCAGGTTTTTGCTGAGTAGCTTCAGACTCAACGTTGGCACCAAACCAGAATTTACATTAACTTTGTGACCACAACTCTTCTCACTCAAGTGACTCCCTGACATCTTGCCTCACCCAACTTACATACCACATGAGACTTTATCAGTTGCTGCACCTTAAGGGAGTTGGCAGGTGGTAGCAGGCCTCAGGGTGTCCTGGCATTTTGTAGAGCTGCCCCAGGCCCAGTACTAGTGGCAGATGTCCTTGGTTCACAGAGTGGTCTCTTCCACATGCCTCCAGGGTTAACACAGACAGCAAACAGCCACATTTCACTTTGCAGCTCTTACCAGGTAGCCCCCAGTTGGTCATAGGCAGTGGGTGGCCTTGGCCTGCACCAGAGCCCCTCTCAAGAGACCCCAGAATGAACATACTTGGAGGTTGGCTTCAGACCACAGCAGAGCACTGCCCAATTAGCCCCACAAGTGGCACACACAAAGGGCAATCTCAACAGACACCAGAGCCCACTGGGGCAAATCCCACCCAGTGGGGTAAGCCCCTTACACAGCAGCCTGTAAGCTGTGGATGTGGCAAAACCCCACAGCCAATCAGCCTGCGTCAAACCCACCCACTGATGTGCCAATAGCAACAAAGGCTCAATTATAACAGGAGGGCACACACAACCCACATAAGGGACACACCTGGAGCACCTGGTGCAGGTGACCAGGGAGACTGTGCCACTGAGCCCCACAGGGCACCTACTACATAAGGCCACTTGGCCAAGGCTTGAGGATATAGTAGATCTACCTAGTACATAGAAACAGAGAGGCAGCCAAAAATGAGGAAACAAAGAAATGCATCCCAAATGAAAGAACAGAAGAAAACTCCAGAAAGAGAACTAAACAAAATAGAGGCAAGCAACCTGCCAAATACAGAGTTCAAATGATGGTTACAAGGATGCTCAAGGAACTTAGTGAGAATTTCAACAAAGAGATGGCAAGCATGAAAAAAGGACATAGAAACCATACAAAAGAATCAGTCAGAAGTGAAGCGTACAATAACTGAAATGAAGAATGCATTAGAAGGAATCACCAACAGACTAGATGAAGCAGAGGATAGAATCCGTGATTTAAAAGACAGGGTAGCATAAAACACCCAATCAGAACAGCACAAAGAATTCAAAAAAATGAGGATAGTTTGAGAGACTTCTGGGACAACATCAGGCGTAACAATATTCACATCATATGGGTACCAGAAGGAGAAGAGAAAGCAAGGGATTGAGAACCTATCTGAAGAAATAATGACAGAAAATTTCCCTAACCTGCAAAGAAAATAGACATACAAGCCCAAGAAACACAGAGTCCCCCCCCCAAAAAAAAAAAATGAATCCAACCAAGCCCACACCAAGACACATTATAATTAGATTGCCATGGTTAAAGACAAAGAGAGAATCTTAAAAGCAACAAGAGAAAGGCAATTTGTAACTTGTAAGGGAACTCCCATAAGATTGTCAGCTGATTTCTCAACAGAAAATTTGCAGGCCAGAAGAGATTGACACAAAATATTCAACATGATGAAAAGCAAGGACATACAACCAAGATTACTCTACCCAGTAAAGCTATCATGTAGAATCAAAGAGCAGATAAAGAGCTTCCCAGAGAAGAAAAAGCTAAAGTTCGTCATCACCAAGCCAGTATTACAAGGAATGTTAGAGGGATTTCTTTAAGATGGAAAAAAAATCAAAATTATGAATAATAAAATTTTACTAACTACATATCGAACAGAAGAGGCTTAACACTGTGTGGGGGTGTTGGGGTTGGAGGAGCCATCATAGACTTCAGTAAAATGATCTAACCGGTTACTCAAAAATAAACTAGCAAATGACAATAAGAAGCCCTGGAGGAGGAGGGAATAGTACCTAGGGCTGCTCAAATATATTATTGGAACTATAATATAGTTTCATTTTCATTTATAGTTTCCAGAGAGAGAGAGAGAGAGAGCCAAAACAAACCAAGAAAGTATGATCCATACAGCAGAAAGCAGGCAAGAAAAACTGTAAGAGTGACAAGATGCTGAGTAGTCATTATAAATATGTTCACAAAACTAAAGGAAACCATGATTAAAGAAGTAAAGGAAGGCATAATGACAATGTTGCATTAAAGAGGAAAAAAATATCAATAAAGTGATATAAATCTAAAAAATTATTGCTGTCAATAATTTTTTGACTGATTTTTCCAGTTTTATTGAGATATAATTGATATGTAGCACTGTATAAGTTTAAGTTGTACAGCATAATGGCTTGACATATATATTGTGAAATGATTAAGATAAAAATTATTTTAAAATAACCACAGTAAGACACACTAAAGAATATTCTTCAGGCTGAAAGCAACTAAATCCAGATGAAAATTCAGAGAGAGACAGTGAGAGAGAGAGAGAGAGAGAGAGAGAGAGAGAGAGAGAGAGAGAGAGAGAGAGAGAGAGAATTGGTAAAGGCAATTTGTAATTATAAAAATTGATGTAAATGCATATTTCATCTTCTTTCTTCTCTTAACTGATTTACAGAGTAAGTTTTAAATCAATGAACAAAAATAAGAGCTGAAGCCATAAAACATTTAGAAGTTCAGGTGTACAACATTATAATTCAATATCTGTATACACAATAGCATGCTCACCACCTAAAGTTTAGTTTCCAATCATCACCAAACACTTGACCCTCTTTACCTATTTCACACCCCCTTCCCCACCTTCTCCCATGGTAGCCATCAATCTGTTGTCTATATCTATGAGTTTGTTTTGGTTTTGTTTGTTTTTCTTTCTTTACTTGTGTTTTATAATTCACATATTTTGGTGAGGATTTCTGCATCTATGTTAATCAGAGATATTGGCCTGTAATTTTCTTTTTGTGTGTTGTCCTTGTCAGTTTTGATATCAGGATAAATGAGTTAAGTGTTCCCTCTCTTCAATTTTTTGGAAGAGTGTGAGAAAAATAGGTATTGAATCTTCTTTGAATGTTCAATAGAATTAATCAGTGAAGCCATCTGGTCCTAGACTTACGTTTTTTGGAAGGTTTTTGATTACTGTTTCAATTTCCTCACTACTGATCAATCTATTCAGATGTTCTATTTCTTCATGATTCAATCTAGGAAGTTTGCATGGTTCTAAGAATTTATCCATTTCTTCTAGGTTGTCCAATTTGGTGGTGTATATACTTTCAAACTAATCCCTTATGATACTTTGTATTTCTGTGATATCTATTTAACTTCTTTTTTGTTTCTGTTATTTATGTGAGTGCTCTGTATTTTTTCTCAGAGAGTCTAAACATTGTCCATTTTTTATCTTTTCAAAGAACTAGCTCTTAGTTTCCTTGATTTTTTAGTTGTCTTTTTAGTTGCTATTCATTTATTTCCTTTCTGATTTTTATTATTTCCTTTCTTCTACAGACTTTGGGATTTGTTTGTTCTTTTTCTACTTCCTTAAGGTGTAAGGTTAAATTAAGCTTTTCTTGTTTCTTCAGGGAGCCCTATATTGCTATCGACTTCCTTCTTAGTACCATTTACTGTGTCTCATAGATTTTGGTAGTTCATATTTTCATTTTCATTTCTCTCCATGTATTTTTTAAATTTATCCTTTTATTTCTCATTCATCCAATAGTTGTTCAGTAGCATGTTGTTTAATCTCCATGTATTTGTGATTTTTCCAGATTTCTTTTCTTCTATTTTGATTTTTTCCTATTATTTTTATTTATTTTTATTTTTTGTTTCTCATCTCCAGCTTTATTGTAGTTGATTTCTAGTTTCATATTGTTGTTGTCAGAAAAGATGCTTGATATGGTTTCAATCTTCTTAAATTTATTAAGACTTGTTTTGTGTTGCAACATATTGTCTATCCTGGAAAACGTTTCATGCATTTGAGAAGAATGCATATTCTGTTGCTTTCGGATGGAATGTTCTGTATGTATCAATTAAGGCTATGTGATCTAATGTGTCACTTAATGACAGCGACTCCTTGACTTTCTTTCTGGAAGCTCTATTCATTGGTGTAACTGTGGTGCTAAAGTCTCCTACTATTATTGTGTAGCAGTCAGCTTCTCCCTTAGTGCTGTTAATAATTGCTTTATATATTTTGGTGCTCCTAAGTTGGCTAGATATACACTAATAAATGTTATGTTTTCTTGTTGGGTTGTCCCCTTTATCATTATATAATGTCCACCTTTGTCTCTTGCCACCTTTTTAGGCTTGACTTCTATTTTTCTTACATAAGTATGGCTACACCCACTTTCTTTATGCCTCCATTTGCTTGGAGTATCATCATCCAGCCCTTCACTTTGAGCCAATGTTTGTCTTTGGAACTGAGGTGAGTGTCCTGGAGGCAGCATATAATTGGGTCTTGTTGTTTGACCCATCCAGCTACTGTGTGCCTTTTGATTGGTGAGTTCAGTCCATTTATGTTTAGGGTGATTATTGGTATATGACGACTTACTACTGCCATTTTATCTTTTGTTTTCAGATTGCTCTATATCTACATTGTTTCTTTACCCTGTGTTTTTCTCTGCCATTTTAGTTTGGTGGTTTTCTTTTTTTTTCTTCTCTTTCTTTCTCTCTTCTCCTCTCTTCCTCCTTCTCTTCCTCCTCCTCCTCCACTTCCTCCTCCTCCTCCTCTTCCTCCTCTTCCTCCTCCTCCTCTTCCTCCTCCTCCTCTTCCTCCTCCTCCTCCTCCTCCTCTTCCTCCTCCTCCTCTTCCTCCTCCTCCTCCTCTTCCTCCTCCTCCTCCTCCTCTTCCTCCTCCTCCTCCTCCTCCTCCTCCTCCTCCTCCTCCTCCTCCTCCTCCTCCTCCTCCTCCTCCTTCTTCTTCTTCTTCTTCTTCTTCTTCTTCTTCTTCTTCTTCTGTTTCATGTCTCTGCTCTAGATTTTTGTTTTGTGATTACCATGAGGTTTATATAAAATGTCTCATAGATAAAATAGTCCCTTTTCTTCTGATAGTGTATTCTCTTCCTTTGCCTATACAAGTTCTGTCCTTTTCCTCTTTCCCTTTTATGGTCTTGTTGTCACAAATTATCTCTTTTTATGTTGTGTGTTCATTACCAAACTGAATTTGCTATAGTTATTTTTAATGCTTTTTTCGCCTTTAAGCTTTATGCTATAATTGTTTACACCCTGTTCTGTAAAAGAGTCACAATTTTCTGGTTCTGTGTGTCTGTTTATCACCTTACTCAAAGTTTTCTGTAATTTTGTCTTTTTATTTCTGGTAAAAACAAAAAAACAAAAAAACTAAAAACTAAAAATAATCTTACTTATACATTTTTTGTAAAGCAGATTTTGTTCTGGTGAACTCATTTTCTATTTGTCTGGTAAGGCTGCTATTGTTCCTTCATAACTGAAGTATAACTTTGCTGAATAGATTGTTCTTGGTTGGCAATTTTTATCTTTCAATATTTTGAATATGTCATTCCACTCTCTCCTGGTCTGTAGAGTTTCGGCTGAGAAATCTGATGATCACCTGATTGGGTTCCTTTGTCTCCCCCCACCTCTTGGCTGCCTTTAGAATTCTTTCTTTATCATTGACTTTTGACTGTGTTAATATAATGTGTCTTAGAGAAAGTCTTTTTGTGTTGAGATAATTAGGTGTTCTAATATTAGCTTCTTATACTTGTATGTTCAGCTCCTTCCCCAGTTTTAGGAGTTCTTATCTATTATTTCTTTAAGTAGGCTCTTTGTTCCCTTCTCCCTTTCTTCTCCTTCTAGAAGACCCATTATCTGCATATTGCCCTTTCTATTACAGCTTGTTCTCACAGAGTCTTTTATTTTTTTAAAATTCTAGTTCTCTCTTCTTTTCCACCGGAGTCATCTCTATATTTCTGTCTTCAAGCTTACTAACTCTCTCTTCCATGTAATCTGCTCTATGTCTATTGCTTTTTAATGCATTTTTAAATCTCATTTATTGAGTTCATCAGCTCCAGAATTTCTGTTTGGTTCTTTTTTAGAGTTTAAATCTTTTTGGTAGAGCACTCCTTCTGTTCATTAATTTTATTCCTCGGCTCATTGAACTGCCTTTCTCGGCTTCCTTGTATCTCGTTGAGTTACTTCATGATAGCCATTTTGAATTCTCTATCATTTACATCGCAGTATTCCATGACTTTGAGTTTGGTTTCTGGAGAATTGTCATTTCCTTTTTGTGAAGCTATGTCACTGTGATTATTCGTGGTACTGAATGAGTTGTTCCTCTGTCAGCACATCTGAAATAGTGAACACTTTTCTTATTTAGGTACAGTTTTGTTTAATTTTAACAATTCTGCAGGTTGGAATTAGAGGCTTTTCTCTTGTTTTTCAGTACGTGGCCTCTATAGCGCAAATTTTGGTTTCTCTTACCTGTGTTGACTTTTGTTATATTTGAGAGTCAAGACTATCCACCCTCCTCTGCCTCTGCCAGAGGTGTCACATGTGCCCTCTTTGTAACTGCTTGTGCCTCCAGAGTCACTGGTTACTTGTTGCTGCCAGTATCACTACAGGCATGGATTTCACTGCAGTTGCAGGCATCACCACTGGGGTCACTGGGATAGCATGTGCCCCCGTTGCTAGCGGGGTTGTCTGGGTCCCACGCACCCATGGCATGGAGGGGGCTGGGGGTTAGCAGCATCTCAAGCTCGCTGTTACTGCTGCCCTGTTCCCTGTGGTCTCTGGTGCCATAGCAGCTGGAAGCCCTGGGTCACGTGTGCTGTTTCCACTTCTGCTACCAAGCACTGCCACAGCCAGGGGAGGGAGCCAGAGTAGTGGGTACCGATGTGACTGCTGCCCTTCTTTTCCTTCATAAGGGCCTTGATGGGGAGGTGGGTAGAGTCACAGGCCTTATCTCTGCCACTGCTACTGCACTCACTGGGGTCATAGGCTCGGCTACCATGGCCCAGAACTGGGGTTGTGGGCACCATCCCTGCTATTTCCCCAGTTCCACCTTCCCTATGCATCTTACTCCACCTCCCTTCAGATGTACAGCTTTGTAGACATCTCAGGCATTCTCATGTGTTGAGCAGAGGAATCTTTGTTGCATTATAGATGTCCCACCAGTTGTAGATTGAAGGGGAGAGACAAAGAAGTGTCTCACTCCTCCTCATGATGCTGCCACCACTTGAACTTCAATGTGAATGTACTTTATGCCAAAGAAACGTACACTGAAAAATAGTTAAAATGATAAATTTTATTGTTAGGCATGGCTGGAGGAATGAGTCGTGGGAGATCAGAATTTATTTGGTGTGTTTGAGCTGTGGAAGGTCAAACTAAAAGAGACTATGACCTCCCCAAGCAAAACAGGGTATGGGGTTTTATAGCAGGGGTAAAGGAAGCTGATATCCCTTCAATGCTTCAGGGGGTTTTCATTGCATTGACTCTAGCAACAAAGGGTTTTGGGGCATGACCAAGCCCTCCAGCTCCACACCCTGGCCCCTAAGCCTCCAACGGACCGGACCACCCAGGCCTGCTCAGGCCCACTGATCACAAGCCCCTAGGAGACAAACAAAGTACAAAGCAAGACAGGATAAGATGGTTTCTACATTCCAGACGGCTTCTCCGGGCCTAAGGCAAACACAAGCCAGCACGTACAAGGTACAAAGCAAGACAAGATGACTTTTGAGATATGGAAGTTCCTGTTCCTGGCTTCAATATGGCCTAACATTTATGTTATGTATATTTTAGCACAACAAAAATAAATAAGTTAATTTTAACTACAAAAAAAAAAAAAGCGTAAGAGTGCTGGGTGAATTAAAACTTGCAATCCATCACTGGGTCACAGGTAAAAGATATGGGGTTGGGATGGGAGGAGACATCTGTTGCAATTCCCTCTCTTCTGCAAAGGGGAGAATGGACGAGACAGGATCTTGTCCCAGGTAGAAGGTGGGGGTCTGACCACCTGTTCCTTTAAAAAAGTTACCCTTGTAGAATTAGGAGATAATCTATAGATCCCAGAAGGGGTTGATCTTATAGACATTAAAGCTAATGGTAATACTTTCATTCAGGGGAGGCTGGATGAGTTCCCTCAGTAAGATGGAGGGGACACACGTCTGTGGGCCCCTCTGCTGCCCCTGCAGGGTGAGCCCACTCTGAGCTAGCCTGGCCCACCTGGGTGGTCTGTGGAGTCACAGCAATGGCTATGGCAGTTGGAGCACCACGCTGCAAGGAACTGTGCCTGAACCATTGAGAGCTATGGCCAGTGCAGCCTGCCCTAGCCCACTGCTCGGACCAAGCTGCCAGCTGACCAGCTCACACCAGGGAAGAGGTAGTGAGAACCAGGTGGTGGGCAGGGCTAAATGCAGACACTGCTGCTCCAGGCTAGACACAGTCCTCTCATGCAGCCTGTAGTTTGGTCCCCTGGCAAGAGCTGTGTTTCTGGAGCCCAAATCTTGAGTTGTGGTTAGAATAATTTATAATTATAAGAAGTAAGAATAGTAACAGACACTTTTTTCCATCTTTTGGAGTGTTTTCGTTTTTTTTTGGTTTTGGTTTTTTGGGTTTTTAGCCTCTTTTCATTCTTCACACCAGCCCCGTTCGAGACAGAAGGCTCCTGTTTTATGCATTTGGGTAAAGAAAGGTACAGAGAGCAGTAGTGTGAGAGGATCAAGGGAGCACAGCAGGAAGTGTCAGAACCCCGGCCAAGCCCACTCCACAGCAGCCCCTGCACTGATGTGCACTTGACTTCTCAGTGCCCTGCAGCCAGCGTACCAGGAACATGTGTAACTGACCACACTGGGCTGTTAACTAGCTGCAGGGAAGGAGACTGGGCACCATGGGACCTGTGGGCTGTGTCAGTGAGAGGATGTCAGAAGGAACCTCTGACAGGATTTGGGTGTCATGTGGGTGACTTGGTGGAGGGTCCAAGGAAACCAGGGATTTGTGCCAGATTGATTGCTATTAGAAAGCAGGGGACAGCTCTACAACTGGATACTTTGTGGGTACCACAGTGACCTTATTTGTGTCTGTTCTTAGATAAACTTATGAAGCAGCCTTGTTTTGTTTCATTTTATCCTGGTCTCAGAGTAACCTCTGAGGTTGATTGTCTGTGAGAATTTAGTGTCCAACAGAACAAAGTGGCCTGGCTGTGAGCCTCACACAGGTTCATGATCATATTGAGATCCAGCCGCAAAAGTCAGATCAGCTCCAGATGGCAAGGGCTGCTTTTTCTCTCTCTCAGTTCTTCTTTTGGCCAAGGACAAATGACATCAGGCCACAGGACATTAATTCACAATGTACAGATTTTTACCCTTGTCAAGATTTTGTTGGTTAAGATCAGAAACATCTATTAAATATACTCTGCAGTTGATCCAAAGTTAATCTCTCTCTTTTTTTTTCTTTCTGTTGTAGGATGAGTTGTTGAACCATCTGATGTGACAATGGCTATGCAGTAGCATTTAAAACTCTGGGCAGGACATATAAACCAACTAAAATAGACAAATGACACAAACAAAATGACTATTAATGTTTGCTGCGGGTTTCAAAGCCAATAGGTCCCAGAATCTAGTTATGTCTGTTTTAGAGAGTTAGGTCATTTTTTTTCAGCGTGTAACAGACTCTTCTACTTGCCCTGTGGTACTTATGTTTGTGTAACAAGGAGTATGTGCTATAGCATTACTCCCTCTTCACTGACTAAAAGCCCATCAAAGGCTATACAATTGTTCACAATTGCTTTAGTTAATGCATTTAGATTAGTTTGTTGGATCTTTGGAACTGAAGCACCATCATTTATGACTTTTGTGAAGGTTAGAGACAATTTCGAACCACCTTTTTTAGTTGTCTTATCCCCCTTGTGGGAACTGTTTCTTGTGGGGTATGCATGGAAAGGTAATAAATTAACCCTTCGAGAAATTTTGAGAATAATGTGTGTTTCTTTCGGTTTAGAACGTTGTGGATATCTTTTTTAGAACATATGATTGATTGGAGGGCTAGGAGTTTTAAATATCTGGATACCTCCCACAATTACTCAGAATACACAGGATAAGTTAGAGTATGATAGAGTATAAGTCTGATGTCCATGACAAGTGCTGTCCTAATGGAGTCTAGAATATATTGGGAATATAAATATAATTTATTGGAATAGAAATGAGTCAATTGGACATGTGTTTTTAGATTTATGGTGCTTTGATGCTTCACTGATACCAACATGGGGTTTCAAATTGGCCTTTTGCTTAGTGCCCCTGAGTTTTCTTTTACCCAGCAATCTGATTTGGGACTTATCCACTATAAAATTAGTGGTGCTCACTTAGGGGTGGGAAGAAATTCAGCATGGAAAAAACTTGAAATACATGGGACTGGATATTTTCTTCCTTGAAAAACTGTTGCACTTTGTTCTGGAGTACAGTTAAACTACTAGGGATTTAAAAGTGTTTGTTAGCAGAAAATCCCACTCTTTTTATACGAGTTGAACAAAATCTTGACCCAACAGTGTAAAAGTCACAATGTTTAGCATCCAATCAATAGGCATGACTTAAAAAGGAAGGAAACCCTGTCACATGCTACAACGTGGAGGAACCTTGAAGACATGCCCAGTGACATGCTAGCCAATCACAAAAGGACATATATTGTATGATTCCACTCATACGAGGTACCTAGAGTAGTCAAATTCATAGAAATAGAAAGTAGGATGGTTGTTGACAAGGGCTAATGTGGGGTGAGGGCAATAATGGGGAATAAATGTTTAATGGGGACAGGGTTTCAGTTTTGCAAAAACATTTGGAGATGGATGGTGGTGATAGCTGTACAATAATGCGAATGGACTTAATGCCCCTGAACTGTACACTTATAAAATGGTTACAAAGGTAAATTTTGTGTTATATGCATATTACCAGAATTTAAAATTAAAAAAAAAATCAATAGGCATGAATAGAAGCAGGAAAATATTATTCATAATCAGGGGGAAAATATATCAGTAGAATCAGATCCATAAGTAACGGAGATGTATGTATATGTATAGAATTAATAGACAAAGACAGAAACAGCTATCATAAATATGCTCAAGAATGCAGAAAATATCAGGAGAGAAATAGAAGATACTTTAAAAATAAAGACTACATGGATTTTATAGCAGAGTAGATATTATAAAGAAAAGATCAGAGAAGAAAAGCTAAAGAAAGAATGAAAACGGGGGGGAAGAATATCAGGGACTCATGGGACAATGTCAAATAGTCCAGCATACATGTCATTGAAGTCCTAGAATAAAAGGGGGTGGAAAAAATAATTTGAAGAATAATGTCCTGAAATTTTTCAAATATAATGGAACACAGCAGATCCAAGAAGGTCAATGGACCCTAAGTACAGGAGACACAGAAAACCACATCAAGGTGCAGCCTATTAATAATTACTTTAAATGTAAATGGTTTAAATACTGCAAAAAGAAAAAGGCAGATGTTATCAGACGGAGTAAAAAGGCGAGACTCAAATATGCTCTCTCTAAGAAACCCACTTTAAATATAAAGACACAGCTAGTTAAAAGTGAAAGAAAGAAAAATTGTATACCATGCAACCACTAAGTGAGACACACCTGGAGTAGTCACATTAATATCAAAGTGGACTTTAAAAGTCCTACTACTAGGATAATGGAGAAACGCTTCATAGCGCTGCATTCAAAGGAGGGTATGACAGTCCAAAATGTGCATACACCTGAATAACAGAACTTTAAAATACATGGACCCAAACTGATAGAACAGCAAGGAAGAGAAGATGGTGCCACAATTATAGTTAGAGAGTTCAACATTCCTCTGTCAGTAATTGATAACCACCTAGACATAAAATCAGTATAGATACACAAGATTTGACAACACTGTAAACCATGTTGACCTAATTAACATTTTAAAAGACTCTACCCGACAACAATAGAATTCTTTTCAGCTGTTCCTCTTTCTCTGCAGTTCCCATGCAGACAGGTTGTCCCAGGAACAGTCATTCTTACTTTCTCCTGATTCTCCTGGAGTGTTTGTGGAGCTCCCTGGAAAAAACACCCTTGAGTTGTGTCATGCAGGGTCTCATGCGGGGTCTCTGGTGCCGCTCCCCGCACAAGAATGAAGGATATGGGGAGGCCAAAAAGGAACATCCATGGAGCCATAGCTAGGGGATTCATACCACTATATTCTTGCTGGTGGTTGGTTTGAAGACACAGGAAGCAGGAGCCACACGATCTGAAGACTGCCATCCACTTCTCTGTCAACCAACCCCTTGCTAACTGCAATCTGAGTTTGCTAGCATAGCCATGGCAGCTATATTAGTGGCTAATGGCTAACCGGTAACAGCTGATGGCCAACTAGTCACAGCTGATGGCCATCTACTACCTGAGCCAGCACATTTCCATGTGAGGCTGAGAGCCTGGAAACTGCTCCCTGGGACACTGTCCCCACAACTTGGTTACTCTGTGCCTTCCCTAGAAAAGGGGAATGACAGAGTGGCAATCTCACATCATGCTGGAAAAGCACCCAGGCTGAGAGATCCATGCACCACTTTGGGACCTAGGGAATAATCATACTGGTTTAATTGGCGATATAAAACCAATAAAAATAACTTTCCAAAGAACAAGCCATGGTCATGTGTAAAACACTATGTTTTGTCAAAGGCTCAATTAGAGGAAATCAAACCAGTTATAAAAAATTAGGAAAAACAAGGCGGAAGTGACGTTGAAGGTCGGCGATGCCTTTGTTGGGCAGGCCTCTCTGGTCCGCTGACTGATTGATGGAGTCTGGAGCGCATGGCCTCTGCCCGGGTGTCCTCTGTGGGTGTGAAAGAGGATATATAGAGCATATAAAATGTGTTATATATGTTGGATTGAGGTTTGCAAAACAAGTTGTTTACTGGTAGGGCCAGGACTATGGTCGCGCATGTGTGAGACTGATAAGAGTGAAGTAAAAAACATGTTTTTGTGTGAAACTGAGCATGACAAAATTGAGTGATAAACACTTTCACCAAAACAACTTCTGATTATCACCTAAGAAGTAAACAACTCCTGGCAAACCACTTCTGGTTATCAGCTAAGAAGTAAACAAGTTCAAGTAAAAGAGGATAAAAGCAGAACTGCAGAGCAATGCCGTGGGTGGTCTGACTGGGCGCTCCGGCTAAGCCCCTCTGCGAGGCTCTGAGCCAGACACTCCAGGACGATCCTCCAGGATGTTCTTCTGGACGATCCCACAGAGTTCTCTGCGAGGTGCAAGCTGAGCTATTCCGGGACTCCCTGAAGTTCTTCCTTGCAAGACCAGCTCGCCTCAGACCCGTCGTGGGCGCTGCCGTCTCTCCCGGACCAGGGATTTTCTCCACTTCAATTTGACTCTGGGACTTGGTTCGTTATTAAATTCTATTCTGTTCTGTATAGCCTTCTGAGCTTACCAGAGCATTGGCCTCTGGAGGGATATTGGCTCCCAAATGAAGTTGTGTTACTCACTGTCGTGTGGGAGACCCTGCTTGCTGCGCCTTGTGTCGTGCAGGGCGGCCTGTGGGGTCTCTGGTCCCGCTCCCCACATAAGAACGCAGGATATGGCTAGGCCAAAAAGGAACACCCACGGAGCCATAGGTAGGGGAGTCATACCACTATAGTCTCCCTGGAGGCTGGAGCCACACGACCTGCAACCTGCTGTCCCCTTCTCTGCCTGCCAACCGACCGACTGACCAACCAAAGCAGCCATGGCAGTTATATCAGTGGTTAATTGGCTAACTGGTTACAGCTGCCAGTCAATCAGCCACCGCTGACGGCCATCTACTACCCAAGTCAGCACATTTCCACGTGAGGCCAAGAGCCTGGAAACTGGTCTCTGGGACTCTGTCCCCACACTCACTCTATCTGAACCTGTGTGCCGGGACTTTGTTCCCCACTTGCGTCATGAGTGCCACACAGGGACGTAGGGCCTGCCGAGGGGTTAATGTCCCCTTGACTTTCAGGAAGAGACTGAAGTGTGGTACTGCCCTTACAGGTGCTTGCAACAAAGGAGAACTACTCCTTTTTACCTTTGGTTCACAATATCATCAAATGCATGGACAAGGACAGCCCGGACACCCACCAGGACCTGCACGCCCTCAAGGCCAAGTTCCAGGAGATGTAAAAGGTCATCAGCACCATGCCTGGCATCCACCTGAGCCCAGAGCAGCAGCAGCAGCAACAGCTGCACAGCCTCCGCGAGCAAGTCAGGACCAAGAATGAGCTTCTGCAAAAGTACAAGAGCCTCTGCATGTTCGAGATCCCCAAGGAGTAGACGAGGCGGCTTTGGGGAAGGCCCGAGAGAGCAGGGGAGGAGCAGGCGACCTCACTGCCCCTTGGGGAGGGCTTCTTTCCGAGCCCAGCCCCGAACTTCGTAGCTGAGTAGGGAGGGGCTACTGTACTGCTTCCTGAGCTGAACTTGGCCTTGACTGTGGGAGGAGCCAGCCCCGGAGCTTGGCTTCGGTGGGGCGTCCTTGGATATATCCGCGTGTCTAGAGGCATAATAACGGGAGTGCCTGCTGTGGGAGGAGGAATGTTTCTGGAGGCTGCAGAGGGGCTGGAGGACCCTAGCCCTGTCCCTGGGGAGGGTCCACCTGCTGGGGGCTGGGCTCCTCTGGGATCTGAGGAGCTCAGCAGGGAAGGAGGCATCTCCCGTGCTTCCTGCCTTCCCTCTCCTCCGGTCCCGGGATGTGAAATCTGTACCAGCTACACCTTGTTCTGTTGTAGCAGAATCATGAAACATTTGCATAGAATTCACTGGACAGAGTAGGCCTCTAGTCACATGGCGTGGGTTTAAATGGTCAAGGAAGGCTGTGAGAGAGCGAGCGTTGTTCCGACAGACTACAGGGCAGCCTTTTCCCCGCAACACTTTGTTTGCTTTCGTGTTTGAGCCCGTGACTGTAACAGCCCCGAGCCCTGCCTGCCGGCCCCTGTGCCGGGGTCTCCAACACCTACACGTGCTCATTACCTTCAGCGCTTGCTCCCTTTGTCTCCTGTCACCTTCCGGCGGCTCAGGCAGCCATTTAATGCCTGAGAAGGACCAGACCACTTCAGACCCCACAGCGCTTCCCGCGGGCGGGAGGACACGTGGTTTCTGCGCAGGCGCAGGCAGCCGTCCAGGTGTGCAGACCCTGCCTCTTCCGGCGTTTCAGGCTCCCGTTGTCCTGGTGTAAGAAACGTTTCCCCTCTGGCCTGCTCATAGAGTCAACCAGGAACATCGCCGCACTGCAGATAGGGGTTCGTGTGCACTTTGCCTTCGGAGAAGGGCAGTTCTGGGTGACGGCTCTGGTCGTACCTGGCCAGGTGGGACCGCATAGCTCTGATTCAGTTCTGAGGTGCGACGAGCTAGACCCAGACATTAAGGGTCAAGTCCTGGTTCGTAAAATGTGTGCAAACGCCCCTCGTTTTCTGCAGGTGGGACATCTTATTTGTGTGCCCTTGCCTTCCCTCTCAAGGTTACGGTGAGCACAGTAAGCGAGTATTGTTTAGACCTAGAAAGGAGTCCATAACCTGCTGACCAGTTCAGGGCCCTGACAGATGCTCGCCGACTGGCCTTGTGGGCAGGTGTTGGTTGAAGACGTTTTTCGCAGGGGTTCGGTTCATGCCAACCTGCAGCCACCTGTCAGAAGATGGCAGGCTTATTGGGAGCTCAGGGAGGTATGAGGGAGATGTCAGGTTCCAGTGGCTTCGGACAGAAGAGCAGGCTCTGGATTGAAGTGGGCAGTCGCCTATTAGACGCCTACCTTGGGACTGTTATTTAACTGAATCAGTTATTGTCTTGACATCTCGGCCTAGTGTGTGGGCCGGTTTTAAGGCTCTGACCAAATACCATGAAACATGAAGCCTGAAATGGACACGGGCTCCTCACGGGCAAGGGGAGGTGGAAGCTTTGCTGCATTTGTCAATGTTATGACTTGTGATGGTTTTCAAGAGTATAATTAAAAGAACTTGTGTCCTGATTTAAAAAAAAAAAAGAAATAAATTAGAAAAACAAGGCATAATTTTTAAAAAGGGACACACCCTGTCATACTCCCATACTTTCAGCAAGCAAAGAAGATATATTTGAGAAAGATGGTTGGCCACTAAAGATTTGTACCAGATCTTAGAGGGTAAATGAATTTGTTGTTCCATGAACCACTGTAGTCCCTAACCCTGAAACTTTTCTTTTTAAAAAATTTTTACTAAATTTATTGGGTAACATTGGTTAATAACACTATATAAATTTCAGGTGTATATAATACATCATCTGTGTACTCCATTGTGTGCTCACCACCCAAAATCTAGTCTCCTTGTCACCTTGTATTTGACCCCCGTCACCCTCTTTGTCCTCCCCCACCTCTCTTCTCCTCTGACAGCCACCATTCTGTTGTCTGTATGTATAAGTTTGTGTGTTTTTGTTTGTTTGTATACCCTTAAACTTTCCTGACTTTGATTTTGTTGTCTGCCAAGTTTTTCTCTATGTTCTGCTTTTTTTTTTCTTTCTGTCCCTCTAGCTAATGAGTCCAAATTCTCATTTGCTTTCACCTGTGAAAGAGTCCAGTGTTTATAGCAAAGAATTCCTCTAGAGTTTCGGGACTCCTACTATTTTTTCTAGCCATCTTAGGGAAATCTGTCTTGTGGGATGATCTATCATTATTGAGTACGTAGATGATTTCCTGGGAGCCTCAGAAACTAAAGAGTAAAGCAAAACTGATACTTTGGCTTTGTTACAATTCCTCATCTTGCAGGGACAGGTTCATTAGACAAACTGCAGTATTGTCAAACTGAGGTCGAGTATTTAGGAAATCGGTTGTGGAAGGCCACAAAGTGTTAGAATCTAGGAGGAAACTGATTCTGTAGATGAAATAACCCACAATAACAAAGTAACTTAACAATTTGAAGGACCAGTAAGACATTTTCCACAGTGCATTTCAGCTTTTGCAGAGTGGACAAATCCTCTGATGGACCAATTAATTAATAATACTCTAGACCCTTGGATTTGATCCCTAGATTCTAAAGGAAGCTTTTGAACAACTGAAATTGGCTGTAGTCCCTCCCCAAGGTGTGAGGATTTCAATTTTTGAAAAAGCTTTCCACATGATATGCCATGAAAACAAAGGCACTGCTAGCAGAATTTAACTCAAAAGTTGGACTCCAGATCCATAGCATGTTTCTGAGTCCTTCTGGATGCCTCCGAACTGTGGCTGCCGCAGCCAAACTTATTGAAAGGGCTCAAGCCCTACTTTGGGTTACTTGACTTATTTGCATATCCCATGTGCCCTGACAGCTATCTTTCCAGTGCATAAGACCCAGCATTGTAAGTGTACCATTAGAGCAGCTATGAACAAGCGTTATTATGCAACCCGATATTGTGCTTAGGAGATGTGATCTCCTACACCCTGCTACTCTCTTATCAAATCCTGATCAAATAGGTGGTGGTGACTACAATGGCAACAGAGGAAGACTTTAGGTCCTCATCTGATTTGTGTGACATTCCTGTTCAAAACTCAGATTTGACCATGGTTTCTGCTGGGTCACGTACAGGGATGAAAGTGACCAAGTTAAGACTTTCTGTGCTGTGGTGGCTGCTTGTGAAACTTCAGCTTAGGTTTTGCCTGGAATTAAATCAGTACAAGATGAGTTAACTGGCATAGGATAACTAGGATACTAGGACCACGATTCTCAGTTCAGGACTTAAAGTGAATCTATATACTGATAATAAGTAACTGTTTAAGGTCTGCCATGCAATAGGACAAATTTGGGAATATAAGGAATTATTGACTTTGATGGGAACTAAAATATCTCACAGAAAATTGAGTGGTCAGAGGCTTTGCAACTCATATGTCAGCAATCCGTTATAGCATTCATGTGGGACATGGTGATGCCCCATATGAAATGATTTTGCTGGCAGAGCTGCAGAAGCCCCTGTTAAAACATAGAGAACCCCAAACTTAGATGTCTCACTTTTAACACAAGTAACTTCTGTTCATTTTCAAAAATGTGCTTCACAAAAGGAAATGGACAAATGGGAGAAAGGGGCTAAAAGAAATTCAACTGGACTCTAGGAATCGGCTAACAAAATAATTCCTGTACCACACTTCCCATCTGATTGATTGTCATGTGTCATTGACAAAATCATCTGTGTGAATCATCTAAGAGGGATTTTAAAAGCACTAGACTCTTAGCATGGCTACCAAAGAGGTGACATTATCCTAAATGTACAAGAGATGCATAGTTTATCAGCAGAATCCTTTACAGGTCACAGTCAAAATACAGGAGTTTCCTTGACCAGCTTTGCCAAGCATCTGGTGGCAGTTGGATTCTGTAGAAACAAGGCCTGTGGAAGGTAAGAGATTTGACTCATTACGATTTGCATACCGTCCAAATGGCCTGCCTGAAGTCTACTGTTACTTAAGCTTCCTGCAAACCATGCTATCAGATGCTCTGTCCCCTCAGCCCTTTGGGGAAGTAGAGCAATGACTCTGGCTCTAAACACTTCATGCAGCAGGCTACCAGGTGAGAATGGCCTAGAGCTCCACCATCAGCCTTGTCAAAAATGAGGGCAACCTCCCAGAAAGCACAGTATCGCGCCCTTGAACTTAGGAACTTATATTTGGCAGGCCTAGGAATTTCAGTCTGAGCCCATACCCTGGGCCCAATTTAGCTGAATCATCTCATGACCACGTTCAATATTTAAAAGGGCTTCTCTCCCTAGAAATTATGACATAAAGTCATAAGGACCTGAGAGGACCCACGAGAAGAGGTCTGCCACGTCACCCCTATCTGCCGGGAGATTTAATGTACATGAAGTTGTTCTAGAAGAAAGACAGCTGTCATCACATGGGGAGGGACCCTTTCAAGGGCTACCAAAGTGGGCAAAAATTCCAGTTGGAGTCATGCTTCCCCGGTGAAGCCAGCATCTCAGAAGGAATGAACTGAGGTTCCCACAAGCACTTGAGACTTGAATTTTCTAGAATCGCTGATATTGGTACTGAACTCAACTGAAAAGAGCTTTTGTAGGAAATGATTATTATCATCATAAACAGCCCTGTTGCCCTATTCACAGTAATGATTATCTCAATTTAAGACTCAGAATTTACTAGACGTGAACATGTTATTTGTAATACTGCTATCTCTTTTGGTCCTCTCAGTAATGGTCTCCACAGAAATTTATTTCTGATCAGCTCCATATTGTATTTCCAATATGGGAATGGCCTGGACATACAAGTGTAACAATCCAATTAAAGGCAAAATAAAGTTAGGACTGTGAGGGGAAAGAAAAAAATTCCCCTTTCTCTCCTCTGGTTCTTTTGGGCTGGCCTAATAATCAAAGCAACAAGAGGCATGTTGACAAGAGAAAATCAAATTTAATCTCATACGTACAGGAACCCCATATACACGAGAGAGTCAGAGACCCCACATGCATGAGGGGTTCAGAATGTATGTAAGACATCCTGAACTAGGGATAAGGTGAGGTGCTTGGGGGCTTCAAAGGGTCATTGCAAAATGACACGAAGAGCAGATGTTTAGTAAATAGAGGTTTGTCCTGCCCTATAGATAGGTCAAAAGAAGTTATCTCTGATAATCTCTTTTAGGCAAGGCCTTTAGCTCAAATTTTTCTAGGTAGCTAAAGCCGTGGTGGGGGGCAGAAGTTTCTCGAGCCAGAAGCTAAAATTGCCTTTAGCTCAAAGTAATCTGCATACTGAGGCAGACTTTGGAGTGGCTCATTCTAGACCCCCACAGGACCATCTTCGTGAGTTATTTTTGATAATATTACAGTAAAAGTAGCCAATATGCATCTCAATACTTGTTAAAATACTCATGACACTTGTTAAAGAATCATAAGGCAGACTTTATTCAGGGCCACAGTGATAGATGCAGGGACCACTGCAATGGGGTCTTGCAGTAGGGAGGCCCTAGACTCAACTCCAAATACAACAAAGAAAAGTGGGGATTTATGGCCAAGGAGCAGGGTGGGGATCAGTGGATGGAAAATTACTAAGAAGAGACATCAGAGACTGGGAGGGATTCAGACGAACCCCACCTAACAGGAGTCTGCTGAAGGCAGGCGGGGGGACGGCGGGGGGGGGGGAGACATCACCTGGGGAATGGTAGCATCACCCTGCTACATGCTGATCAGACACCCAGGGTGAGTGTTCTGGGTAACCAGATTTAGTAGGATTCTTGCTAAAATTGGTATTCTGAGATTCAGTTTCCAAAGGGGGTGTGGAGAGCCATGGTTTCTTGCAACCCTGAACCTTGCAGACTGGCTCGGTTTCTGCCCCCATAACATTGTCTCTGCCTTATCTGAGAGGCGCCTAACGGCTGCTGAGGAATGTGGTGGAAACGGCCAGTTCCCGGACACAGAAGACTAAGGGCTTTCTGGACAATTGGTAGGTTCTGTCTCCTTGAGATATTTACTTTTGTGAGTTTCAGTGACCTTGTATCTTCTATGTCAAAGTAAGGTTGAGGCTGGAAAGATTCACTTTCGCTGAGATAATGCATATCTTCTTCGTTTAACTGCACGTACTCAAACTGTATATATTGGTTAGAGATAATAAACTCAGGGCCTCAGCATGACTGAAGACCGGCCGCATTAGCATTTGTGTGTGTCTTTTATTTCATTCCCACTCCCCCATTCAGGTACTGATCGACTCGTGGCGGCTGGCCCGTCACACAAGCCGTTCCGATGGCCCCGATTTTAGTGCTGGTACTTTCACCAGCTCCCTATTAAGCATCGTCTTACCTTCTGTCTCACATAGAGAACGGGCAGCTCCTCTGGTGTGTAATAGGAGCGTAGGCAATGTTGACGAGTATGTAGTAAGAGCTACTGCTTCTTGAGCACAGGGGCTGTGTCAGACCAGTGTTAAAGGTTTGCCTCAGCTGGTCCTTGTCACCGAACCCAGAAGTAAGTGTTGTAGTTTCTGTCATCTCACAGAGGAGTACGCCAACTCTCCCCGGGTCAGGAGCTCAGCTAAGGTTGTGTTATGTGCAAGAAGAGATACTGAGAAGTTCTGGTTTAATTGTGTGTCTTCCTGTTTTACTTGCAATGGCGTGGTTTTCAAAGAATAGCCACATGTTGCCCGATCTGCCCATGGATTTAAATTATTCTGGAGGAGGATCTTAAACAGCATTTTTTTTTTTTTTTTTTTTGCTTACGTATACAGCACTATTCTTTTGTCTGTGTTGAAAACATGTGTTCATCTATTCAGGATTTGTAGATATTGTTTCATTCTATCGATAGCAAACAGGAATAATAGATAAAGGAAACCTCTCGACGGACATTTAGGCCCCATTTAGTGTCATAGAACTTCCCTCTCCCAAAAACCTTGGGGAATCACTGAGATTTTTATCACTTACTCAGAATCTTTAATTGTGAGGTATGTGAGCAAGTGCTGCACTACACATGCTCATTATTTTCTTTGCAAATGAAAATATTCACAAGGGAAAGGTTGGGGGCATGTAAATGGGTGTGCTTGTGTGTGTGCGGGGGGGCTTAGTGTGTGTGTGTGTGTGTGTGTGTGGCCATTCCAGGAAAAGTTTCAAAATTGCTTTGACAGGTGGACAGGGTGCTCGCATTGGTTCATAGCTTCCCAAGGGGAGTACTTCAAAGGTGACCATAGTGATATTCAGCAATGAGGTATGAAGCACTTTTTCTAGGATGAGTTCACGAACTTCATTGCAGACTTTGTGTCTGTGTGTCTGTGTATATGTGTGTGTATTCCCATATTCACATATATTTTAAAAACAAAACAAAACATATTTTACTTAAAAAGATAAGATCTTGCCAAGTCCATGGAACTGAAAGGTGGCAGTGCTAGGATTTGAACCCAGGGAGGCCTGGCTGCAAAGGGGTTGAACTGACATCGGTAGGATCCCAGGTCATGGTCGGGGCCTGTGCTCAGCATGTTGTGTGCCTGAGTCGTGTCCCCAGCCATCTTGGTGGAAGCTGATGGGCTTCTCAAGATTATGAGAGGGGAATTAAAGCACGTCCTTCATTAAGAGACACTCCAATCATGAAATAAAAGACTTTTGTGGGAGAAAGACAGAAACACTCCCACTTACATGTGCACACTGACTATGAGCTACCCCCTGACTTGAGGAACATGCAACACACCTATCTCTAGCCACTGTGAAACTACAGTAAAAACCTGGCAGCACACTTACTTCTGGAACTTTCGGAGCATAGCTGGTTCAAAGAGAGAAATCTGAGTCACTCTCTGAGCCCCGCTCCCGCCTCTTTTGCTGAGTCAGTTGGACACGATCCCTCAGGGTACGTCCATGGATCTTAATTCTCTACTCTTTCCCCCTTGCTTCTGCCTCCCCTCCCCCCACTTCATTCAAGTTGTTGCTTCTCAGTCTATTTGTGTAGGACACAGCCTCCAGGCCCATGCTGGTGGTATTATGACCCTTGCGCTCCCCGCCCCCCGGCTGAGGCAGGTAGTCGCCGTTGTAGGGTTGGCCGCTCACAGCAGCTCACGGCAGCTCTGGCCGGCTGCGGGCCACTCACGATGGCTGCCGGTGACTCACACTGGCTGCCGGACCCTCATGCTGGTCACTGGCTGCTCCTGGCAGCATGTGGTAGGTAGCCCACGGCAGCACATAGCAGCTTGCGGCCGCTCACAGCAGCTTACGCCAACCTCTAGCTGCTCACAGTAGCCCAGCTCCAAGGAGAGACCACGTTCACATCTTAGCTGTAGAGGGTGCAGCTCACTGGCCCATGAGGGAATCAAACCAGCGACCTCCGCATTAGGAGCACAGCGCTCCAACCACCTGAGCTCCGGGGCCGGCCCAATTCTCTACTTTTTCAAGTCCTCATTCCTTCTCTTCCTATACTTTACAACACCATAGGCAGAGTGAGGAATGGATGTGGAACTCATTCTTCAGAGGCAAAACTAGCCGTCTGGGGGAGGGTTAGTGGGAACTGAGCCCAGGGACACGAAGCCATGATCACCTTGTCATGGGTTAGCGAGGTCATGCTTAGTTTCTTCTCTAGACTTCTAATGGAATCAGAAAATAACGCCACAGTTACAATGCAAAACAAACAAACAAACAAAGACGTGAGAACCCTGGCTCAAATGCCCTATCTCCCTGAGGCAGCCCACAGAGAACAAAGTCATTTTTCAAGGCTACGGGCCACAGACTCACCACAGTAGGAGACAATGTGTCTTCGTGCACAAACTTCCTGTGACAGCCTCCTCCATCATCTTCTGCACACGGAAGAGGAGGCAGCTGGAGGGGAGAACCCAGTGCATCCCAGGGGACAGTTTGGTTACCACTTTTCTTGCACAGCCTCCTCGCTGTATCTTCTGTACTTTCAAGGCCTGTGCCTATGACAGCTCCACACTCACATTTTACTGCATTAGTTTTTTTCGGCTCTATGCATGGCAGGCTTCTTCTCAGGTATCGCAAAGAATGTCAAGCCCTTCGCTGACCACATTAGCTAAGCAGCCCTCCCCACCCCACCTTCCATTCTCTGTTATAGCTCCCCTGTTATAAAGGGCTTACAGAATTCCTGGCTGATGTGTTTACTGTCTGTCTCCTTTTTCTAGAATATGCCTTCCCAGAGAGCGTCAGCTAACATGCCTTGGTCACCGCTGTATCCCTGGAGCCTAGAACAGTGCCCGGTGTGTGGTAGGTGCTCAATAAATATTTTTGAAGTGAAAGGATGAACGGATGAACCAATGAGTGAAAGAAGTACATAAACGAAGCAAGAGGGTGGCAGGTGAAAAATCAGCCCTGGGATATGGCAGACCTGGGTTCTGATCCATAATGGGGGACCTACCAGCTGGATACGTGACCTTAGTTTGGAAAGTGGATGCTCAGCAGGTGAAGCAACTCACCCAGAGAAGTGGAGCTGCCCAGAGTGGAAACAGAATTCCGGCCCAAGTCTGGCTTCCAGGCTGCAGGTTTTCTCTACCGTACTCAGGAACCCAACAGATCTTTCTGCAGTGCATCTTGTTACCAGGAATGGTGTTTTATTATCTCAGCTCTTGGTCTCCTTGAAAGAAGTATTCAGTCCTGAGACAGAGTTTGTATAGCACAGAATCACAAGATGTTTATTACTACAAGCAAGTGTTCTCCCAGACGTTGAGTGGGCTGACCCAAGAGAGGGAAGCAGCCTCTCCTTACACTGTGTGTGTGTTTATTTGTGTGCATAAAATTGTACTCCCCCTCTCTCCAGTACGTACTGTTCTCCCAGCTGGTATGCGTCATACTCCCTTCGTGCTCCCCAAGTTGTCGGAGCTCATTAAAATGGCCCTGAGAAGTATCATGTACATTCGGATAAGCAGGATGGTTTGTGTCTCTCAACTGTAACGATGCATCCCTTTGATTTAGGGGCATCTGTGAGCCTGGAATCCTGCTGGGCTGGTGCCCTAAGGGCATCGGTGCCCTAAGTGAGAGCACCTGGAAGGGGTGACAAACTGAGTAGGAGTTGCAGCAAGACTTTCTAACCGGGGCTAGGTCTCTCCTTCTGCGCATTTCTATTCATCTACCTATCCTATCATTCATCCCTCAAGAGTTTGAGACCCTTAAGTCTTTCAGGAACGGGGGCGACGTGTCTCTTCCTTAGCTACTTCCTGCTGAAAGGGGGCGATGTCATAGTCAGGGTCTCATCCTCTTGCTCTCTGTCAGAAGGACGGAGGTGTTGTCCCCGTACTGTTGGCAGGCGGGAGGTGAAAGCTGCTGGCAACAGCGTCGAGAGGAGATGGGTATAAATCTGAGTCTTCGATTTTCGTCGAACAGGTGGGAATCGCTGGACGACTATCATTTTTAAGTGCAACTGTACGAGTCTGGAGGAGACAAAGTTGACATGTTGATTGAAAAGACAAGGTGGAATAGTAGTAGAGGCAATATACACACATAAAGCTACCAAGTCATAGGAGGTAGAGTGTCTTTTACCACACGCAAGACGGAATGACTTGCTTGACGTTACATAGCAAAATTACGAAGCTGTTCAGCCTGACTGTACATCTTGCTAATATCTTCTATCTGACCGGTGGCGTGTGTACAAGTCCGGCAAGTCTTATCAATGAGCGCACATCCCCCCCTTGATTCAGCTAGTAAGCACTCAAGGGCAGGGGGTTGTCGCTGGTAACACTTGTAAGCGAATCAAGAGCCACTAGAGATTCTCGAAGGTGTCTCCAGTGTCTCGAGCCAGGGTGGCTGTGGGGTTTGTTAGGGTGGTTACAGCAGCCCCTGATAGGCAAACCCTCCCCAAGGACCTACTAGACCGACGACAGCCCCAGGACCAACCAGAATAGGTCTTAAGGCCTGTTTGGTTTGGGAGTGAGTCATGTTACGGACAGTGATTGATACGTCCCGAGGGCCTATAAACCCTGCGTGTATTGTCCTTCCAACTGAGAATTGTCAACACATAGTAGGCCAGGGCTACAGGTGGTTGGCAGTAGACCGCGTTTTGGTGACTCTTCACTGGGTAGTTCATTTTGAGCAGGACTACAGAGACATAAATGCCCAGGGGGAAGCATCAGCATCATGTGGAGAGGAGGAGTTAAAGCGTGGTTAGGTCTGATCCCCAAATAGGGGCTCTACTGCACTGGCGAGATGCAGGCCTCCCCTCAGACCAGCGTCCCTGGGCCCTGGCGGTGCCCTCTCTGCTCTTGGATGCAGATAGTAAAGTTTCCAGGAATTTGCCTGTCCCTCCCAGTATGTGCACCATATCCTGTGGCTTGTAGTTTGTTTCCCGTCATGAGCTCTATGACTAGTTGGACTCCAGAAGGTAGTATTTGCTGTGCACTTTCTAGAAATGCCCAGTGTGGTAGGGTAATAAGGGGGTCAGCAGATTAAAGGTAACCTCCCTCTTGATACGTACAGAAGTGACAAGAGTGAGATGTGGATACAGATTTGAGGGTTTTGACCCTAATTGTATCAGACCGATTAACGAGTGGGGTGAGGTAAATGCAGCCCAGATGTGTAGCTGAGGGGTCAAACCCCACAAGGAAGGGAGTGGTCTTGGGCAATTCCTAGGGGACACCTGGAAGAAAGGTAAGGCTGAGATTAAAACGGGCAGGTTGAAACTGGGGAAGAGGAGGGGTGTTTCAGGGCTGCTCGTGGCATATCCAGCAGTCAGAGAGGCTATTTCCCTTTGCAGTTATGTTTGAAAAGTTTACCAGGGTGTGATTCTCCTATTCCCCCTGAAGGGGCAGAGAATATAATAGAAATCCAGGAGAACTAATGCCACGATGACGATTTCACCTAACTGTTTAAGAAATAATTATTTAGTGGGGTACCAGAAGAATAAGAACTGAGAGGAAAACCAAATAGTAAATAGAACTCAGGTGTCAGTTATCAGTACTCTGCGGCAATTTCTTGAATAATACTGTAACTTGAAGTCCTCTCGAGGATCGCAGGAGTACTGAGATCCGGTTGGCGTGTCTTCTCCATCACCCTTCCATGGTTTTATCCGGGAGTGATGTATCCAGCTAGAATCTCCCGGTACCTTGACAGCTGTAGGGCTAGAAAGTAAGAGTGCAGGGGCCCTTCCAAGTGGGCCTTAGTTGGATGTACGGGTGCTATCTTTCCAAGAGTTTATGATTATCTGACTGCCAGGCAGGTCCTGGGTAGGAGACAGTGGGTTCTGCCCTACAGGTGAGGGCAGAGCCTTTTGTCCATAGGGCCTTCGGGCCTCCTGGAACTGCCCTAGAGAGGTGATATATTGAAGGAGGATTGTAGCCTCTGAATCTAAGAGTATGTCAGATGAGAGGAAGGCCCTCCTATATCGAGCCAAATGAGGGTGAACTGTACGGAAGCCGGGGGGTGTATTGGAACTTGCAATAGAGCTACTGGTAGGAGGTTAAGCCACAGTTGACAGGTTTCTTGACAGAGCTTCCTTAGGAAGTTCTTAAGGGTTGCTTTGCCCTTTCTGCTTACCGGAGCTAAGAGATCTCTGTGAGGAATGTATGAGATATCGCTAGGGCCTTAGCTCCCTGTTGTGTAATATGTGAGGGAACAGAGGCCCATTGTCACTTTGTAAGGACCAGGGCAGGCCAAACCCAGGAAGGATTTCTTTTAGCAACTCTTAGAAAAGTCTTGGGCACTCTTTCCAGGTGGGGAATGACTCCACCCACCCGACGACGGTGTCAGTAAATACCAAGACATATTGAAATCCTTCGCATGGAGGCAACTGAGTGAGATCCAATTGGCATCCCTCTCTTGCATGGCTTCCCCAAAGCTGAATAGACTATATAAGCAGTGGAGGCTTATTCTCCTGGGGACTGTTGTAAGTGCAAAGCACAGAGGCAGGACACACCTGGGTAATTGTCTTACATATAACTTTTCCACTAAACATTTTCCTGCAGACTCTGTGCATAGCATCCCATCGAAAATCACAGGCATCACGAAGTCCTTTAATGACTTTGCCCTGGAGGGACTGTGGAAGGTGTCGCCTTTGACTCAGCTCCTACCATCCCTTCTGAATGGTCCGGTTTTCTGCTCTCCTGATGTACATGATGGGGGAAGAGTAGGGCCCGGTAAAGAAGGATTGAGAGTCTCTATACATTTCCAGTGAGAGAGAGTGGTGGCTTTGGCTGCCGGATCCGCCTGATGAATTCCGTGAGCTGTTTCATCTTGTCCCTTTTGACATCCCCGAAGGTGGATTACTGCCACCTCCATAGGTAAGTGTACGGCCTCGGCCTCTCAGGGGGATAATATCTGAGGTCCATATTTTATAGGAGTGCCTTTGGCAGTGAGGAATCCTCTTGCTTTCCAGATAATAAGCATGGGTACGCAGCACTAAGAAAGTATATTTAGAGTCCGTGTAGGTACTGAGCCTTCTGTTTCTTTCTAGCTGTAAAGCGCAAGTTAGGGGGATGAACTCAGCTAATTCAGCTCAAATCCGGGTGGTAATGCTTTGGCTTCCATGGTTCCCAATGCGGTGACTATGGCATATCCTGAATGCAAGAATCCTTGCCTTACAAAGCTGCTACCATCAGTAAACCAAGTCTCTGCATTTTCTAGTGGCTGGTCCTTTAAGTCTCTCCTGCTAGCATAAGTTAGGTTGAGGGTTTCTTCGCGGGAGTGTATTGGGGTGCCCTCGTCTGGGCAATGTAGTGGAGTGACAGGGTTAAGGGTGGTACCTTTAGATAGTCATATCAGGATTTTCCACTTGCAACAGCTGAGAGTTGAATATCCTGCTGTCCATCATCTAATGGGGCCCTTAAGGACTAGGAAAGTAGCCACCTGGTGGGAGGTGAAAACCTGTGCGGCCTGACCTACAGTCACTTAAGAAGCCTCTTCTGCTACAATGGCAGCTGCCTCCACTGCCCAGAGGCACCCTGGCCAGCCCTGTGCCGCTGAGTCTCATCTCTTAGGTAGAGAGCTCTTAGGTAGACAGAATGGAGAGAGTGCCGAGTGGGGCCTAATCCCTGGGCTAACACCCCTAGGGCTAGACCTTGTTTTCAGTGACGTATAGCCAATGAGGGCTTGTCGGCTGAGGCAGTCCTCAGGCCGGAGCCCAAGGAATATCTCTCTTTAATTGTCAAAGACTCACAATTGCTCCGAGCCCCGGACAAGGGAGCCTTGTTCCTCTCTCTCCTTGAGGACTTCCTATGCAGGCTGCACCCTGAGCCTATATCCAAGGGGCCAGAGTCTACAGCACCCCGAGGGTCCATGGGATAGTCTGAGCTGCCTCTTGGTCATGGGAGAGGGCAGCAGAGTAATTGCCCTGACCTTGTCAGGAGATAACTTTCGTTCTCCCGGGGTAAGGATTGGTGCTACATATTGGACCTGTTGACTGACCAGTTGAGCTTTGGTCTAGAGACCTCATAGTCTTGTTTGGCTAGGAAACTTAAAATCTGCATAGCATGCAGTTGTGCTAATTCATGGGTGCGGGAGCAAATGAGTAAATAATCTACATATTAAATAAGCACTCCCTGCTCAAGGGACAGGCAGCCTGGGTCCCTAGCTAAAGCCTGACCAAAGAGGTGTGCGCTGTCTCGTCCTTTGTGAGAGGGCAATGCAAGTGAGCTATTGATGATTCCCACCCCCGTCCCATTCAGAGGCAAAGAGAAATTGAGAGGAAGGACCCAGGGGTATACAGAAGAAGGCGTCTTTTAAATCTAGGTGTGAGAACCATTCTTTCTCTGGGGGTGTCTCTCCAAGAATCATCAATGGGTTTGGAACCACAGGTTGGAGGGACACCAAAGCCTCATTAGTGACCCTTAGATCTTGGATTATTCTATATTCCCTGAAACTTTCTTTACGGGGAGCCTGGGGTGTTGCAGGGAGATGAGCATGGTTTTCGCAGACCATACTTGAGGAAGTTGTTAATAAAGGGCCCCAGGCCCTCTTGGCTTCAGGTTTCAGTGACTATTGTCACTGGTGGAGGTGATGGGAGGGATCTTTAAGTTGAATCTTAACTTGAGTAGCGTGTTTAGCTCATCCTGGGATTTCTGTGGCCAAACTTCTGGGTTCACTGAGCTGAACTATTCAGATTTCATCGAGACAGAGGGCTCTTTGTCAGTGAGGACTACAAGTATATGAGGAGAGGATTTTCGACAGCCAGATATGCTCCCACTTTCTGGATTACATCCCTGACAAGATCAGGTCTGGGGCATTGTGGCATAACTAAGAATGAGTGACAAAATAGAGCTTCCCCCCACGAACAACATAGAGGAGGAGTAAATCTCTGGGTTATGGACATTCCCTCGACCCCAATTACTTAGCAGGATTTGAGAGAGAGTGCACCGGACAAAGGGTTCACAGTGGAATAGGCGGCTTTCGTATCAAATAGCAAATTGATGGTCCTACCCGCCATGTCGAAGGTCACCCTAGGGTCTGTCCCCTCAGTGGTGAGTCCGGAGCTGGAGGGAGCTTTGGGCCCTTTCAGTTCAAGACCACGATGAGTTGGGAGTCTGACGGGGTGGACCTTCGGCCCTCCAGGCAGTCTTTTCCATGGTGGCTGAACTTCTTGCAGTTGGGACATGGTGTCCGTGGCTTTTTCTCCTCAGGGCATCCGCATTGCCCGAGTCTGGTCTTTCTTCAGTTGTAACACTTTCTTGGAGAGATCTTCCCTGGGTGACCTGGAGTTGGCTTTTGGACTTGTAAAGCAGACAATAATTGAGCCTAGCTCTTATTCCTTTGCTTTTCTTTCTCCTGTTCTCTCTCCCTGACCTTTTCCTCCTTCTCTTGGTCCTGACTGCAAAGGACCAAGGAGGCTATGTTAAGCAGCTCCCCCAGAAGAGTGCTGGCACCTACTGCTACACTCTATAACTTCCTCCTGATGTCTGGGTCAGAATGAGTAATGAACCCGTCTTTGAGTATTAACTCTCCTTCAGGAGAGTCAGGATCTACATTTGAAAATTGTGAGAGCCTCTCTCTGAGTAAGTCAGAAAAACGGGGGGCGGGGGGCATTCTCATAGGGGCTTTTGCTAACGTTAGCTAGCTTCTGGTAATTAGTTTCTTAATCATTCTTTGTCCTACGCCCTCAGTTAAACAAAGACCTAGAGGATTTCAGTGCCAAGCTCCTTCTGGGAAATTATAGTCCCTGTTGGGGTCAGTGCTGGGTTTAGCCAGTTGCCCTGTTGGATAATTATTAGGCTTAGTCATACTAGATTTAGAGTTAGTCAGACACTGACTGTGTAACAAATGGCAGTCTCTATAATTGCGTCATTTTCTGCCTTGGAGAGACTTTGTCACGTGATGACATGTACATCTCTCTAGGTGACGTCCAAAGTAAGAGTGGGCCTCTGAAACCCATTGATTTATGTTTCAGGGTCATTGGATTAGCCCCCTAGGTCTGTCTTTATCTGGAGGAAGTCCTGTGTGAGAAGGGGACCCACACTCTTCTAGAGCTGCCTGTTAGGCCTCCACTTACCTCCTGGGGAAGACAAAATTTGGGGGCACCAGGGTACCCCAGGCATGGAGGTGAAGGCCCTTTGGGTCTGAGGAGGGGCAGTTAGCAGGGGCCATGTCTCCTAGTCCTTTAAGATGAGGAGGCAGGGGGATGTCTGCTGGGCCGTCCCTGATATCAGGACCTCTCTGTGGACGAGTTAATGGGGCTCGAACTACTGAAGGGTCTGTCTTACAGGAGCTACAGAGGTCTGAGTGATCACTGAGGTCCATAAAGACCTGGACATGTGGTACTTTTGTCCACTTTTCTAGTTTGTGTCAGAAGAGGTCCGATTGTAAGATGGCGTTATGCTGTAGACTTTCATTTTCAGGTCTGCTTTCTCCATCCGCTAATTTATATTGAGGCCAAGTCATATTGTAGAGAAAGATGAGCCTCCTCTTCTTTAACGTCTCAGGGTCAAATTTGTTCCAATTTAGCAGAATACCACTGTTGGGGATTCCTGAGGGACAGCGTCCTTGTCACCCATCTATAAGAAAAGACACACTCAGAGGCAGGCGTTAGGGCATCCCCTCTCTATACCCCATCTCCGAAACACTTCCTAAGCAAAGTATACCCCTCTCAGACCGTGGGACGGGCCTGTTGCCGTCCCTGAAGCTATGAAATTATGCATATCCTGACCCCGTGTTTGCCCTTGTGTGCCCCTAGGCTATGGACTTAACGCAAACCACACCTCACGCTTGCGAGAAAGCCTCCCCTCCATCTTCCCCCCGCCCTTGTATTGAGGAGAGGTGAAACGGTGGGTATCATCTTTGTCCCTTTCCCCTTTCATGTTCCTCTGAGCGGGTTGACGCAACGGCCCTCAAAGCAACTGTTGCTCTGAACTCTTAGATGGACCCTAGATCTTTTGGCTACTTTGTAGCCATCCCACCTTTGGTTATCTGTCCAGATCTCAGAGATTATCCTATCTATAATGACCCTAAGAGCCTATCCCTGAACAGGCTATTAAAATTGGTCAACCTGATCATTCAGGAGGTAAAAGAGAGATCTGTCCTTGCCATCAATGTCAGTATTTGTCCAGTTCTGGACCACACTGGTCCACAATCTGAGGAATCTGACTGAGCCCAGGGAAAAGAAGACAGACAGTGGCACAGGAAGCTGAATCCCAGATGAGTGGGCTGGACTCTGGGCAGAGGTGTTTCTGCCAGTGCCAGTCAAAGGGCGGTGGGCTCCCAACATTAGGGATAGCACAGACACAACAGGAGAAGTGGTCCAGAAAGAGTGGGCTACTTGGAGACATAAGTCTAAAGTCCCCAGTCCCCAGAGGTGCCGGAGGAGTTCACGGAAGTAGAGAACACTGTTTTGTGAGCCCAAAAGAAGAAAGGTACATCCTGGGGTCCTTGGTACGAGCTTAAGGGAAGCTAAGTAAGCACAGAGCTCCTCAAAGCCATCACTCTCACTCATTTTGAGCCATTCCACGTAGACTGTAAGGGGAAGAGGAGAGAGAGAGAGAGAGAGAGAGAGAGAGAGAGAGAGAGAGAGAGAGAGAGAGAGAGCTTTCATTTCTGTGGCAGAAGGAAGGCTGGAAGTAAATAGGGTGTCTGATGTGGGGTGGAGACAAGGTGGAAGATACCCACTCCTGGGAGGCTGTACTATTCCCATCATGGGAATTGCCGTGGGGAGGGAGAACTGTGTGCTTGTGGACGGTGTGCCTTACTGCAAGGGTATTTTCTTTAGACTGGCAGGGTGCCTGTTACCTGTCTTCCCCAATCCGTGACTCATTCATCCTATCTTGGGAGTCTTTAAGCAGCAGGGGCTCTGGCAGTGTTTAGGAGCCTGACCCATGCACATGATGTGGCAAAGGCCTTCCCGGAGTGGTTTCGTCACGGCAATGGAAGAAGGTGGAGAGAGTGGGTGAAGGGAGCAGTGTCTGAGAGAAAGCAGACAGTGAAAGCAATTTGAGACTTCCCTAAAGGAGGAGGGAAAGCCAAGAGCCAAGTGAGAAAGTCAAAGACAGAGGGCTGAGCCATCTTGTGGCCACACTTCAGGTATTGCTGCCGGGAGGGGGTGGTGTGTTTGTGAACCGAGTTCGTGGTCAGCTCGCGGATTTTGTCTTGTGCCCAGTGGGACTTAAGCCTCATGTCCCAGACCTCAACTGAGTCATTTTCCCACTGGAGACTTCTTTAAGGTAGAAGATGCCTTAGAGCCTTTTAAAGGTCCATCCCGGGCCCACCAAATTGTGTGGCAGATGGTGTCTCAGCCACAGAAAGGAGTTAGAGAAACAAGAAAGAAAGAAAAGTACCTTGAATCCAGTGGATCTGAGTCACAACACCAGAAAGCTGTTATGGGGAATGACGTTGCTCCTCACTCCTTTGGTCTTCTAGAAGGAAAGAATTCAGTCAAGAGAGAGAGTTTGTGCAGCATAGAACAACAAGAAGTTTATTAGTGAAAGCAAGCATGGTCCGGCATGGAGCAGGCCGACCCAAGAGAGGGAAACAAACCCTCCTTACTTTGTGTGAGAGCTTCTATTTCTGTGTGTTGAACTGTCTCCCCCCTGCCCTCTCCGGTACCTCTCATTTTCTTGGCTGGAGTGCCTCGTACTCCCTTCTTGCTCCCAAGATTGTCTGAGCTCATTACAATACACGGAGAAGCATGGTGTACATTCTGATAAGCAGGATGGTCTCTCTCTCTCTCTCTCTCTCTCTCTCTCTCTCTCTCTCTCTCTCTCTCTCTCTCGCTTCTAACAACACATCCTTTGCTTCAGTTGCATGTGAGAGCCTGGAATCCTGCTGAGCCAGTAAGACACTGGAGACCTAAGTGAGTGCAGCTGCAAGGGGCCTTGACCTAAGTAGGAAATACAGCCAGGGGCTTTCTAACCTGTTCTAGCTCGCTCCTTCCCCTGCTCATTGCTATCTCTGTACCTAACCTATCACAACTGGTCCCAAGGACACTCCCTCTCCCATTCGCTCAACCTGAGTGTTGGTACCTACGTGTAAAGTCTTCGTCATCACTGTCGGGGTCTGAGAAGCTTTCCACCAGCCAGTCTTTACAAACAGAAACATAAGCAATAAAGTTATTAGAAAGACTTCCTTCACCTCCCCCTCCTCCACTGGAGGCTGTTGAGAGTCATAGAGCATTACCACGATATTTCCTCCAGGTTCTCAGACCTTCCGTGGGCTCTGTGGGGTCAGAGCCCTTCAACAAGACGTTGGTCACAGATGCCATTTCTACAACCAGGCAGATGCTGCAGGAATTACCTTTCAACTACTCACTGCCACTGGCCCAAAGTTGCTCCCTCTCCAAACTCATCAACCGGAAACTGCAGCTCTTATGTATAAACTTGAGTGTGGGATGCATGACTGAGCAGTTGGGCGTTTTAATTTATTTGAACTCACATCATTAATTAATGATCAAGTGGAAACAAATTAAAAAGAGTCACACTGGGCCACTGGCTGTTGCGATGGATAGCCCATCTCTAGAACTGAAAGGTGTGGAAGGTGTGCCCTCCCCTCCCCAGCTTGTTCCATCAGAGAGGTTTTTGGGTCTGATCTGATCATTTCCTTTCAGGAAGTTCAAGGACTTGTGTGCATGTGTCAAGTGCTACTTCAGGCTCTGGGGATACTCAAAGTGTAAGGTCAAAACCAGATCCTAAAGGATCCCCAGGAGGGGGCCCCCCTGCAGACAAAGCTGAGAGCATGGCTGGCACACCTGTGTGAGACACAGTCAGCGTGTTGGGTGAGGGCACTTCCCTGTCTTCTGAAGCCCACACTTCTCACCCCTAACTCTGAAGTGGAGCTGAGGGAGGCAGTGGCAAAGACCTCTAAGTGGGTGAACGACTTGTTCAATGATAACTGGAAAACATTGCTGAAAGAATTTCAGAAAGACACAAATACTTGAAATGACACACTGTGTTCATGGGTTGGAAGACTTAATAATGTTACTTTTTCAGTATGACCCAAAGCGATCTACAGATTCAGTGCAAGACCTATCAAAAGCCCTATGTGATTTGTACAGAATAGAAAGAGAAAAACATACTACAATACATGTGGAGCCACAAAGCACGTGGTTAGTCAAAACGGTGTCCAGAGTGAAGAACAAAGAGACAGAGTCCAAACTTCCTGGCTTCAAAACACATGACAAAGGAACAGTGATCCACACAGAATGGTACTGACGTAAAAACAGTCACATCGATCTGTGAAAGTAAAGAGAGGGCCGAGACATACAGCCACGTCCACATGGTCATGTAATGTACGAGCAGGGAAGCAACAATGAGGCAAAGACAGTGTATTTAATAAATAGTGTTTGGAAAATTGGACAGATAAGTGCCAAACCATGGACCTGCAGCACCTTATTACTCCCTATACAAGAATAAACTAAAAGTGAATTAAAGATGTAAATGTAAGACACTGAAACCATCAAGTCCTAGAACAAAATATAGGCAGTAAAGACTCTGACATTGCTCTTAGTGACATATATCTCCTGGGGTAAGGAACACACACACACACACACACACACACACACACACACACACACACGGGACACCATCAAACTAAAAAGCTTTTGCATGCCAAAGGAAACCACCCACAAAATGAAAAGACAAACAACTGAATTGCAAAGATAGTCACCATAATATCCGATAAGAGGTTATCATTCAAATAAATAAAGAGCTCCTAGAACTCAATACCCAAACAACCAAGAATCCAATTAAGAAATGGGCAGAAAAACTTAAGATATTTCTCAAAAGAAGACATACACGTGGACAATGGGCATATGAAAGATGCTCAAAGTCACTAATCATGAGAAAACCTGCAAATCAAAATCACAATGAGAAATCAACTCACACCTGTCAGAATGGCTACAGCACAGAATGATTCAACAAACAGGAAATGTTGGCCAGGATGTGAAGAAACGGGAATCCTCCCGTGCTGTAGCTGAGATTGAAAACTGGTGCAGGCGCTATGGAAAACAATTCTGAGGTTCCTGAAAACATTAAAAATAGAACTGGCTTATTACCCAGCAATTCCCCTTCTGGGTATTTATCTGACGAAATCCAAAACACGAATTTCAAAAGACATATGCACCCATGTGTCTACCTCAGCTCTATGTTCAACAGCCCCAATAGGGTAGCAGCCTAGTTGCCATTCAGTAGACAACTGGATCAAAACCAGAAAAACATCATCAACAACAACAAAAACAACCACAAACAACCACAGGTGACACATATATAAAATGGAACACAACTTGGCCAGAAAAAAATGTTACCATTTGTGACAACATGGACAGACTTAGACGGTATTATTCTAAGGAATATGGGTCAAACAGAGAAAGGCAAATACCGCATGATCTCACTTGTATGTGGAATCTCAAGAAAAAATAATAAAACGGACACAGACTGATAGGGACAGAGAACAAAGTGATGGTTGCCAGAAGGGAGGGGGCTGGGAGCTGGGTGAAACAGGTAAAGGCTTTAAGACGTACAAAATGCTGATTACAAAACAGTCACGAGGATGTGAAGTACAGCGTAGGGAATCTAGTCAATAATGCTCTAATAATTACGTATGGTGCCAGGCAGGTACTAGCGAAACCAGGGTGATCACTTCATAAATTATATAAAGGTCTCACGCTATGTAGTTCACCTGAAACTAATGTAAAATAATGCTGAATGTCAGCTGTAAATGAAACATGAAAAAACAAACAAACACACACACAAAAAAAACAGACATGCTCTGAGATTTGGCTGGTTCTGTGGGAAAAATAATTTTTAAATAGCAAAGCACAAAATGTTGATGTCAGCCGCAGCACACTCAGAGCCCATGGACACAATTCCTTTTTCTAAGACCTCATTCATATAGCAAAGGAACAAATCAGACTTCCACACATTTCCTTTTCGTCTCTGATTCCATATGTGCCTTCGTCAGTCTTCAAAGCATCAGGTGACACCCAACCGGTCGCAGGTACCCTCTCCCATTAGATCCGACCTGAGTCTTTGTAGTAAAGCGTAGAATCTTCTTCCTCACTGCCAGCGTCAGAGAAGTTCTCCACCGGCCAATCTTTGCAAACAGAAAGATGAGCAATACATTTATTAGAAAGAGTGTCTGTCTCCCCCATTCGGCCTCCTCCAATTGAGACTATGGGAAGACACAGAGCATCACCCTGATCTTTTCTGTAGGTTCTCAGGTCATCCATGGACTCTGTGAGGTCAGAGCCCTTCAACGAGGCATTGGTCACAGATGCCAACCTTCCAGTCAGTGATAGCTGAAGGAATCACCTTCTTGTTCCCACTGGCCCACAATTGCTCTCCCCTCCAAACTTTCAACCTGAAATTGGAACTGTTATATACAAACTTGAGTGTGGCTCCTGTGACTGTGCAACTGGATATGTATTTTCTTTTAATTCATCGAGTTAATAAATGATCAAGTGAAACAAACTAAAAAGAGTCACAGCTGGCCACTGGCTCCCCCAACGGATCGGCCAAAGCTAGAACTGAAAGATGTGGAAGGCGTATCCTCCCCTCCCCAGATTGTTCCTGCAGAGTCACTCGCAGGCCTGAACTGATCATTCACTCGTAGGAACTTCAAGGACTCCTGTACACGTGCCAGGTGCTTCTTCAGACTCTGGGGACAGTCAAACAGTAAGGTCAACACCAGCTATTAAAGGATTCCCAGCAGGGGGCCCAACTACAAGCGGAGGAGACCAGCAGGGCTGGCACACCTCTGCTAGACGGAATCAGAGTGGTGGTCGGGGCCACTTTGCTGTCCTCAGGAATCCCCTCTTCATCCACCTGAACACTGGATTAGAGCAGGAGGAAGGCAGTGGCAAAGACCCCTAAGAGGGTGAACGACTTGTACGATGAAAACTACACAGCACTGCTGCAACAATTAAAAAGGACACAGACTCTGAATGATGTGCGGTGATCCTGGCTTGGAAGGCTTAATATCGTTACCATTCAAATACAACTCAAAGGGGTCTGCCGATTCAGCACAACTCCTATGAAAAGCTCAATGTCATTTCTACAGAGATAGAAAAAAACAAATCATAAAATGCTTATGGAACCACAAAGGACCCCTGTAGCCAAAAGCATCTTGAGAAGGAAGAACAAAGACAGAAGCTCCATACTTTTTGGCTTCAACACACATGACAATGCTACAGGAATCTACAGAAAACAGTATGCCGCTGGTGTAAAGACAGACACATTGTTCGGTGGAACAGAAGACAAAATTCCCAGACACGCATATATGACCAAATGATTTTTAAGAACGGTGCCAAGAACACACCATGGAAGAAGGGGAGTCTCTTCAACAATCAACCCAATGGCAAAGCACCCACAGAACAGGAGAAAACACTTGGAAGCCTACTATCCAATATATATATATGACATACCAAAACTTGATTATAAAAAGAAAGAAAAAGGAAAGGACCCAATTAAAGAAGGGAAAACGACTGAAAAAAAAGAAATTTATACAAAGAAGACATACAAATGACCAACAGACCTTTGAAAAGATGCTCAACAGCAGAAATCACCAAGGAAATAACAATCAAAAGTACAGTGGAATACTACCCAACACCCGTTAGACTGTATTATTCAAAAGTAGAAAAGATAATGTGTTGGCGAGGATGTGAAAACATTGGATCCTTTCTACACTGTTAGTGGGCATGCAAAATGGTGCAGTCATCGTGGAAAACAGCATTGAGGTTCCTCCCAGTATTACAAATAGAACAACCCTACGACACACCCATCGCACTTTTGGGTCTACACCCCAAGGGAATGAAATCAGGATCTGCAGGAGATCAGTGCACGGCCCTGATCATTGCTGCATTGCTCATAATAACACAGACCTGGAGAAACAGCCCCTGTGTCCAGGGACAGGTGAGTGCATAAAGAAAAGGTGGTACGTGCATTCAGTGGACTTGCATTCCCCTTGAAAAACGAAGGGAATCCTGCCATTGGCAGCAACGTGAATAAACCCAGAGGACATTATTCCACGAGATATAAGCCAGTCTTAACAACAAAGGAAAACACACACAAATAGTTTCTGATTCCATTTAAATGAGTTTCTAAAATAGTCAAATTCATAGACGAGAGAGTACAAGGGTGGTTGGCAAGAATTGAGGGGACAAAGAAATATAAAGTTACGCTGAAAGGGTGTACAGTTTCAGCCATGTGACATGAAAAACTTTTAGAGATTGGCTGTACCACAATGTACATACCATGCACGCTACTGTAGTAGATATTTAAATATGTACAGAGGTCAGATTTCATGTTATGTGTTTTGACCACAAGAAGAAATAAGTGAAATGAAATAGAAACTAAGGAGAACTGACCCTGGGTGGTCAAACACATGATGTGAGATATAAATGATGTATCACATAGTCGTACACCTGAAATCTATGCTACTTTACTAACAATTGTCACCCCAATAAATTTAAAAAAAAAAAAAAAAAAAAGAAAAGAAAGAAAGAAAGACATGGAGAGGGAACGAGGGAGTGAGAGGGCGAGATGAAGGAGGAATATCGGAAGCAATGACAACAAAAAGCAGAGAAGGTAGAAAGGGAGTAGAGAAGAAAGGGTCTGGTTGTCACACAGGCCGATAAAGGAGCCCACAGGGCAGGAGGAAAGCTTCTGTCTCCGGGTTGTCAAGAAGACGTGCACAGCGTTTGCTCCAGAAACATGGCTGTTTCCTATCCCCATTCAAGAAACAGCCACATGGCATCTGAGGTCTGGGCAAGACTGGGCTCACAGCTTGATGTCACACAGCTTCTCCCGACCTTGAAACCACCACCTGTCCTGGGAACCCTCCCTGTGTCTTCGTATGCTGCTCTAAATTGTTTTCATCATCAAGTGCGGCCCAAGGTTCTCAGAGCTGTTCTCACAAATCGAGTCTACTGGGCCACTGTCTCTGAATTCTTGGAACACAGCTGTTGGTTGCATTTCGTACCACACGTCAGGGTTCCCTTCAGCACCACAGGGAAATCATCTAGAAATTAAGGACTCCTAAGACAAACTTGTCTCAAGAAGACAGTTTCTGGGGTAAACAAGTGATATTTTGCACTCTAGAAGTCTTAAAGATCTGCTTAGTGGGGCAAGTTTGAAGACTACAGGACAAAGAAGTTCTACTAAAATGCATGTAATTCACAGGAGTCCTGGTCCAATGGAAACTCCCACTATAATTGGGCCCATTTTATATTTATCTTGACTTAAAATACTCCCTTCACTTGATTTCTTACAGAGCGCTGCGGAAGACACCGTGACCCTATTTCCAGCCGAAGGTTCAGAACGACTGTGAGTGGTGATGCTCCTGCCTCACGGCTGAACTTTCCTTCCCTGTGTTGCAACGCACAACCTCCCCTTTGTCCCATACGAACAAAGCCCAGTGCCTCCCTGATGCTGAGGAGCTGTCAATGACCTCTTAGCTCCTTTCAACACAGTTATTCTGGCTCGCACACAAAGCCAGAGCTACGATGAGTGATGGGAGGCCTATTTTCCACATGAGACACACACTGTGTATTCTTAGTAAGAGTGTGTGAGGGGATATGTGAGACCTCCATGGAGAAAGTCACAGTGAATAGCACCCAACTGTTCCTGGTGGCTCCTCTGGGCTCCGATTCCTCTAGAAAAAGGGGTGGCATGGGGCTACAGCAGGGGCCGCCTGCAAGACGAGCCCTGCACTGCACTCAGCTATATTGGGCGGGAGGAGCCATTCTGAGGCCTTTAATAGAAAAACGACGTGAATGAGGGGCGTGGCAGACGTGACACATCATGACCACTCAAAATGCCACGAGACGTCCTAAGAGGTGATGGCCGTCAGTAAGTGAAGTTGCCACAGATGCAGAACAGAGGTTCTAAAACACACGTTGTCCATTTAGAACCCAACGAACATTGCGTTGGGACGTGATGGATTTGCTTCCAGGTTAACTGCCATACACTTGGCACACAAGTGGTGCACACATTTAGAGTACAATGTGATTAGTATGTACACACCACATACCTAGCCACAAAGATGCCATGAGATGGGAATGTTTATTGTGAAACATGACAGCTGCAACTTCAGGGACATAAATCTAGGGAAACACTCCTCACACAAAAATTTATACACACACACACACACACAAACTATAACACTCAGGGATGCACACAGAGACAGTTACTCCCACACATGCACATTGAATGACCAAATTGGAACTGGAGAACATGTAAACAATTCTGTACTTAGAAAGCCAGGTTCTATCATCACATCCCCAGTTCTCATCGCCAACAGGAAGCTGACATCACGGTGACTCTGCATTTTAAAGCCAGCAAGAAAGCCCCTATTTTGTCATGTTCTCCACTTTTTGTCACCAAGTGAGGAATTCTAGAATACGTACCATCGACGGTGTCCACTGGAGCGTCCTGAAATGATAGAAAATATGACAAGGATCAGATCATGTGGTTTGTGTTTGCACAGGTCTTTGGTTTCCATAATGACAATAGAAAACCAATGGGAACACTGGTGGGTCAAGAAACCCAAAACAAGAAATCAAGCAAAACTACGCATGTCAAAAGCCATACCTTTTGCTGCAGGAAGTATCTCACACAGGCATTTTGGGTTGTCAGTTACACAGTTGTATTCCAAAAGGAAAAAACAAACAAACAAAAAAAACACTGCATAGGAAAAAGATCACTCCCATATATTCTGTTGCTAATGCTGCCATCGTTGAATGCACATTCAAAACAAGTATCAGTTGGTAACAAATTCACACTCAACAGTCTCCTCAGCCAGAAGATTGTCTGTCTCATCTGGAATGGACATGCTAACCTTTTCAATCTTAGTTTGACTGAGTGTACTAAAGGAGCATTTCTTTCTCAGAGGGTGGAAGGCAAGCTTACCGTGAAAGGTTTGATGTCCTCATTGCAATTCTCAGGGACAAGGTCTTCCTCTGGGATGTCAGGGAGAGCTACAAGAACACAGAGTAAATGCGCCATTGGTGATACTAGTCAAACACACTCAGGGAGATTAGCTTGATGCGGACGTGAGAGAGACTGTGTGGCTATGGGATTTTCACATCTATGAGCTGAACATGTTCCAGGCCGCACTCCTTGGTGGAAGGCGCAAGGCCAAGGAGAGGAGAGGAAAGAAGTGAGACATGGGGTCTTTGGTGTCTAGCTAAATGGAATGTAATTAATTGGAAATACTCTGAAACCGGGTAAACAGTTAAATGCATGTTGTGTTTCAGTGAGAGATTTTCATGAATTTTTCTGCCCATTTTAAAACAACACAGTTGCACTTTTTCCTGAAATGTTAAAAGACCATTCCGGTTTTCCGTGAATTGATATGTGCTGTCCTCCCTTTATCATCTCTATTATTGGATTTTCTTAACTTTTTGACAGTGAGGAGGTAGAAATGCTATTTACGCTGCTTTTAATAATTAGTGACTATGCAGGTCAGGAACCTGGGTTCTATGCACAACGCTACGGATTCATCACTACTACCCAGATCCCGTCTTTTTCATCATCTCCACCTCAGTTCCCATTAACAAATGACTCTAATTTCACCCTCCTTCCAAACCTTGTTATCTCTACTTTGTCTCTCCCCTGTGAATCTGCCTGTGGCAGGGACCTCATATAAGTGATTCACAAATTATTTTCTTTCTGTGGCTGCCTGGTGTTACTAAGCATGACAATTTCTCAATGTCCTTTCATGTTGCAGCATATTTCAAAATTCAATTCCCATTCGTGACTGAATGACATTCCACTTTGGGTACATATCAGACTATATTCATCCACTCATCACTTGATGGACTTTGGAAAATTTTCCAACTGTTGGCTGTTGTGAAGAATGTTGCTATGACATCCGTGCACTGATATCCTGGGATCCTCTAACTTTGACACATAATGTTATGATCTTCGCCAAACTTATAGAATGTCACAGCAGCAGGCGTAAACCTTAGCATGAACTGTGCACATTTTAATCAATAAAACATTGATATCATTGCAATGACTGTAACACACGTATCACAGGAACGTCAGGTGTTACTAACAGGGAGCATTGGAGTGGTGGGCTGCGGGAATGTTGTATATCATCTTGTCAACTCCTTTGTTAATCCCAACCTGTTGTCAACAAGGTCTCTCAATGTGTACAAATTTGGAGACATTGTATTCCGGAGGGACCTATTCAGCAAAAGTTAAACACTCAGCTAACGTGAGCATTAGCTGAGGACATTGTCTGCTGTTCAACGTGAACCATATTTTGAGTTGTCAATGCATCTTGACTTCATAGTTACAGGAGTACTAATTTTGTGAAGATACTTAAATTTGCAGGCATAAAAGAAGAACGTGGCTTAGCATTTTTGTAGTTTTCTGTTAAAACTAGGACACACAAAATTCTTCCTGCATTAACTTAATGAGCATATATCCACAGTACCTTCTGCTGGGTCCCTGTCAGGGTAGCACTTGAGGCGTGGCCGCTCACGCACTCTTCTTTCCCATCTCTTGCTGGAAACTGATGAGTGGGATCGATCTGTTTATGGGAAGACAACTTCCCTCATCCTGGCTGCTACTTCCTGGGAAATACACGACAATAGAGAGAATCTTTGACATCTTACTGGCAGGAGACCATAGGGACTTTAGGAATAGTTTATTCACACTTCCAACTATTGTTCCCTAAATTCACCAGCTAGCTGAGTAGATGACCCACGGGACATAAAGATGGACCTAGGAATATCTTGTAGTTTGCTGTGCAACTAAATCCCCCAACAGACAGGTTTTGTAGAAAAAAATCTTTAATTAGCTGAGGCATTATAGAAACGCAGCAAAACACAGTGACTACACCTGAGTTCCAATCCTCTACAGAAGCTGCACGTACCCGAAAGATATGGAGACCGCTCTTGGACTCAGTACTCCGTTTCAAAGTGAGACAATGCGAAGAGGACCTCCTTGTTAGTATTATGTGATGAGGCTAAACAAAATTAAATACCGTAAAGCCTCCAGGCAAATCAAAGACAGGTGTTGTGTAATTGCTCTGACTTTCCAATCATTGAGTGGCTGCAGAATGAGCTAGACACTTGTGGAGGTTAAATGCAGATAACACCTGGATGGTTCCACCTAAAGGGCACGAGGGAGGTGACTTTTCATCCTCTATATGGGTGTGATGCTTACAGCTCAGGGAGAGTATGTGTTATCATCTCTAGTGACGCCCACAGCAGTGCCACCTCAAGGAAGGCAAGCCAGGGTCGTGACCCACTTTTTACAATAGTGGGCGTAGAAACTTTGTGTGATTAAGCAACTGGCCCTGACTCACAACACTGCTATGTGATAGATCTGGGACCACTATTTGGTTGATGTCCTAGGCATAGAGATCAGAGGCCCTGAGACAACTGAGATCATGCCCGGGACCCCTGAACCCCATCAACCCTCCAATCTCCAGGCCCCAAGGTTTCTGCCAGGGAGAGATGATGACCTCGACCAGGTAGTGGAGCCATGAGGATCCAAACCCACAACACAGCCTACATCCCACGTATCCGTCCCTGACACAAATGCCACAGTTTCCTGCAAACCAAGATCCTCTGAAAGAGCAGGGGAGTCCACACTGGTGGTTAACGGCCCCCAAGGGCTTCACACTCTCAGCGTTTTCTCACCAACTGTCCCCTCAACAGAAAACCACCCTGAGTGACCAGCAGTCTGTGGGCCTCCCACGCCACCTCAGAACATTCTGGACCAACTCCCACATGACAGCTCTGCCAAAGTAGCTTCCGTTTAATTGACCTACTCTGATGAGCAATTCATGCACGTGACCCGGGAAAGCGGCCTTCTGCATGGTACCCTGGTAATTCATAATTCAGTGAACTCAGGCTCAAACCTCCACTGTCTGCTGACGACCGATGTGAGCATCCTTCTGCACAGGCTGGTCTCGGGCCTGGCTGAAAGCGGGCAGTGACTCACGGGTTCTGAGTGTCCACATCGCTGCCTATGGCTTCCCTCACCTCAACCCAGGATCCAACTGCCCCTTCATCCCTCCCGATACTGCAGAGGCATGAAACAGATCCCCATGTCCTCTGAGAGGGACACTTCATTAGTCACAGCTTGTGAACTCACCCCAGGCCCTCCTAATCTGTCATCCATGTTCATGCCACCCGCTCATTGACTGGGTCACGGCTACCACTCTCCCGGCCAGGAAGCCCCCGGAGACCCAGGGACTCCATGGACTTCAACCCACGCAATCCCACCATGAAAACCCAGTGGGAATATAAAATGTGCACCCATTGTGGAAACAGTATTGAACTTCCTCACAATATTGCAAATAGATGCACTAATCCCACTTCAATTTATCCATTCCAAGCAGTTGAAATCAGCATCTCCAGAGGTAAACGCATGGCCCTCATCACTGCTGCTCTGCTCACAACAACCCACATCAGGGGAAAGCATAAAGAAAATACATTTAATACATATTATGCACTGTGAACAAGAAGGGAATCCTGCCATTTGAAGCATCGCGAATGAACCTGTTCTATGTGAGATAAGCCATTCTCAGAAAAAAGCAAAAACACATACTTTATGATTCCATTGAAATGAGTGTGTAAAATAGGCCAATTCATAGAAACAGAAAGTACAAGTGTTGGTGCCAAGAGTGGGGTGGGTACATGGAGTCACTGTGAATGGGTGTACAGTTTCAGCAATGAGAGATGAAGAACACGCAGAGATGGCCTGTACAATGCTGTACATATAGTGAATTCTACTGTACTATACACTTAAAAACGTTCAGCGGTTGGATTTCATGTTGTGTATGTTCTCCACATTAAAAAAAGTAAGTGTAAAAGGATAAAAAGTAAACAAACTAAAGAAAGAAAGAGTGAGAGTGAGTAGTGGGTAGAGAAAGTGAGGTAGAAGGAATTTTCCTCAATAAAATGACCAAGATTCTACCCAACGCTGCAAGGACTGTTTGGATCACTCTGTTTGTCCAGAACCACACACCACCTTACTGGCCCATGTTGGCCCTCGGTTCTGGGCTCAGAACTGTGTTAGTTAGAATCAGTCTTCATTTTAACTATCTGTGAAATGGAGTTAGTAATGGTCTCTGCCACCTCTGGAAAACGGGAGCAGTGGGTGAGATGAGGCCTGTGAAGGGCCTGGAAATATTTCTCAGTGAGCTTCGTCCCAGGGGCCCGGATTCTCACAATGAGCAAGGAAACGCTCTTTTCTGCTGCCATGTTGTGTGAGTTTTAAGAATAATACCTGTTTGCCTGTCACCTGGAAAATGTATTGTCTGCTGCCATCTTGTGTCCATCTAGGGAATAACACCGGAGTGGAGGTCAGGAAAGGCTCTTCATTTCAGTCTTCTGAGCCAAGGTGTCAGACCCGGGGCTGTGCCCCAGGTGCAGTCATCTGTGCCCTGGCAGCTGCCTGCAGGAATGTAGAGTCCTAGAGGTGAAACCTGGCACTGGGCTTTGCATACCTGAATTAACTGCCTTCCCTTACCTGGCTCTTACCTATGTTGCCTTATGCCACCCTCCTCTCTGGCTCCTGACCTTCCCCAGAGCCGTTTTTTAACTCCCAGTGTGCTTAGAGGCCTCTGTAAGTCACCACAAGTGGGGGTAGTGGGGTGCAAACCAAAGATTTATTTTCATGTAAGAGAGGCAGCCCAGGAGGACCACTCAGAAGGAACCCAGGTCTGAGACCCGAAAGCCTGGGTATGGAAAGGCCACAGGGAAGCCTGCAGGGACAAGACTGTAGCCCCCAGGGAGAGCTGGGGACGCAGGCTGTGGTGGGATCCCAGGCTCTGGCCTGGGCGCTGGGGCTGAAGGGGCTTTGGGGCCTCCACTCCAGGTGCAGCATTGGCAGCGGGAGCTGAACACCAGGCTCCTGGGGCAGCTTTGCTGGAAGAGCCTCCCCCCAGCACAGCTGTGGTAGCTGGACCTGTCCTTTTCCTCTCTTGTACGTGTGGACTGTCAGGAAAAAATGTTTGTGAAGCTAGCTTCTCGGGAGTAGCGACTCACAGGTTTTCTTTATTTAATCTTTCCTCCCAGAGGCGGTCATTTTTTTGGTGTCTATGTCTCTTGTATCATTTGTCCTGACAAGGAAATACCACAGAGACAGAAAGAAAGCCTTTGGCTTCCTTGGTTAAGCTGTAAAAAGGCTTTTTGGTTTGAGTAGCTATTAAAATCTTACCGTCAGTGGCCAGACTATGGATCCATAGAATTCGAAAAACTTCAAAACCTGAAAGTGTGTTGGAGAATGTTCATGAGAAACAGCTGTTTTATTGGACCCTAGAGAAAGACCACATGTTTAATGCAAAGGGATACAAGGAAATTCAACTATTCTTAAGCTTTTGATTTAGTTATTCAGCTTCCTGGGTCTTACAGAAGCTAATATCAATATTAGGTTTGAAAAAGGCAGAAGGGAAAATCAAGAGAAGTGCAATATTAAAAAATTTGGATATCTAAGATTATGAGAATTGGTATGTTGAAACCAGCTTTAAAGGATTTAATAACCTATCAGAAACTTGAGAAAAATGGAAGCTGATTTTTCAGTCTGATAGGAGTGAGAAAGTCTCACCATCACCCCCGGGCCCTCTGCCAGTAGATCTGAAATGTAAACACAGCCCACAACTGCCCCAGGCCCGCTGAGCTAAACAACATAAAACTTTCAAAAGGGGCATATCGTGCGGGAGACCCTGCTTGCTGCGCCATTTGTCGTGTGGGGCGGCCTGAGGGGTCTCTGGTCCCGCTCCCCACATAAGAACGCAGGATATGGTGAGGCCAAAAAGGAACACCCACGGAGCCCACCGGACGTGCAACCTGCCGTCAGCCTTTCCGCCAACCGACCGACGACTCTCCTCCACTCCTTCCTGGACTCTCCTCGGCTCTCCTCGGCAGTCCTCGGCTCTCCTCCGTAGCCGCAGCTGTTATACTAGCGGCCAATTGGCCAACAGGCCACAGCCGACGGCCAACCAGCCCCAGCCGAGGGCCATCCACTACCCGAGCCAGCACCCCTCCACGTGAGGCCGAGAGCCTGTAAACTACTTTCTGGGGCTCTGTCCCCACAGGGCACTTTTAACCATACAAGCCTCCCTCGTCCTGCCCGGCTCCCCTTTTCCTGCCTCCTTAAAGGCTGTGAAGCACAAATAAAACCCCGAGTACAATCCCCTTAGCTGTAGACAGGAAGACTCCATGCAGGAGCCTCACAAAACTTTACCTGCCATGTGTGTTTAGCTTTTCCTGAATTACCTGTATATCTCCCATTCTTCATCTAAAATCTAAGAGCCCCCTCCCACCCTTGTCTAAAATGGCATATTTACCTGATTGCTTCTCACTGTCTTTGGAAACGTCATGCTTATGTGAATCCTACGTGCACGTGTATTACAATTCCTGGTCTCTGTCTGCAGTTGGGTAGAAGTTAGAACAGGTGTGAGGCCTTGTCACCTTTCTGCATTTACATACAGAAAAATATTAGTGACGCTAACTTCTTGCACCTAGAGAATCTAGAGTCTTCTTTATTCTTTCCTCCCAGAGATGATCCTTTTTTCCTGTGTGTGTATTTTGTGTGTCCTTTGCCCTCAGAAGGAACTCCCACGGGGACAGAACACAGGCACAGGCTCCCGTAAGCCTGTCTTTGGAGCCAGCCCCACAGGCTGGGATTTAAGCGGTTCTCTCCAGACTGGCGTCTGAGGAGACAAACTTTGCTGTGGGTCCCTCTGTAAAAATCTCTTTAGGTTTTTCTTTCCTTCTCATCTGTGTCCCAGGAGCTTGTCTTTGTGACCGAGGAAGCTAATCCTCTCTGGTCCCCACCATTGGCCAGGTACACTTACTCCATTGGGCCTGGTGGCCATTGGGAGAAGCTGGGGTTCCCAGTGCGCCTCTGCCTGGCTGTGCCAGCTCCCAGGGGAGTGTGTCCTGAGGGGCCTCTGCCCATAAGGGGCGTCTGTCCCCCCAGCCTTCCTTACCCTTCAGTGCTGGACAGGTCCCGGTCCAGTAACATTTGCTGGGGCCACAGATCAGTGGGTTTGGGGCTGGAGGTGCCTCCCATTTTGTGGGAGACCTGAGACACCCTGTCCACCCCACCATCCCTACTGCCTGTGTGACGAAGGTCTGTGCTTTCTCTGACTGTCCTTGGGGGTGACCCTTCGGCTGTGGGAGGGCTGCTTCCTCTGCACTCGGTGTGGAGGGGCCTCTGGCTTCCTGGCCTGAGCTGTAAAGAGGCTGGTTGGTGTCTCACTATTTAGACCTCAGTGTCCATGTGCAGACGATGGGTCCTTGGAATGGGGAAAACTTATAAATTTACATTGTGTTATACAGCTCTTGTGACAACCAGCTGTTTTTTGGTAAAATGTCTTGTGTGTTCTCTATAGTTACTACTAATTCTGTCAATTTGTGATCTCTGGGTGAAACCAGTTTGTGTTGGTGTGTGGTAAGATGTTTTGTATCTGTGGAGGGTGTTACCAGTTTTTTTTTCTTTTCTTTTTTTTAATTTATTTTTTAAATTTATTGGGGTGACAATTGTTAGTAAAATTACAGAGATTTCAGGTGTACAATTCTGTATTACATCATCTATAAATCCCACTGTGTGTTCACCACCCAGAGTCAGTTCTCCTTCCATCACCATATATTCGATCCCCCTTACCCTCAGCTCCCACCCCCTACCCCCCTTACCCTCTGGTAACCACTAAACTATTGTCTGTGTCTACGAGTTTTTGTTTCTCATTTATTTGTCTTGTTCTTTTGTTGTTTTTGGTTTATATACCACATATCAGTGAGATCACATGGTTCTCTGCTTTTTCTGTCTGACTTATTTCGCTCAGCATGAAACTCTCAAGATCCATCCATGGCCCACCCAAAATCTCAAGATCCCACCCAGGCCCAGAATCAGAGGCCGCCTCAGGAACGAGTGGCTATCCGAGTTTATAGCTAAGAGTGGCTCTTGATTTGTCCCCCTCATAGGGCCTTTAACTATTAGCTTTCCTGGTCCTAGCCTTTGGTTTTTGCCTCTTCCATCTTTTCACCCTATTTCTGCAGAGCCGACTCCAGGTGTGCACAAACGGAGCTGTCCATAAAATGCTTCACCTACAACAACATTACCAGCCCCTTCCACAATGTCTCCCTCCTCTCGCCACCTTCATTCAGCCTGAAGAAACTACAGAATAGAGACACGACGGCCCCTCTACTTTTTAATAACAAACAAGGCTGGAAGGGTAGGTCTCTGAATGTCAGAGACCTTGATTTAATGTTAGGTCCCTGAATGTTAGGTCTCAGAGACCTCGACTTACAGACAGAGCCATGTCGACTGGCCTACACCTGCAGCAGAGCCAAGCTTGTGACAACAAAAAACACCACAAAAGAGCTACTGGCTTGCTGTCGTTCAACATTTCATGTTCAAACAATGCTATCCTGTCTGCACAGCCCCTATAAAAACCTCCTCACCCCCTCCTCAGGACTGGAAGTCTCCTTTAGACATGCAGTCCGGGTTGTAGCCATCTTTTGCAGAGCCCATATACTGTTGCTCTCTTGCAATAAAGCTTTCTTAACTTGCCTGACCATGTGCATTCCATTTCCGGCCAACCTATCAAACAATACAAGTGATTCTCAAGTGACTTCTATATAAATAATGTTGTAATAACATTGGTTTGGAAAGTTTGGTTGAAATAAGCACTAGACTTAAGAGCTGAGTTTTTTTTCAATGTAAAGGAATATGCCACCCAATTTTTGCCTTCAGTTTAGAAAATATGTCTTTGCCTATATAATAGCTTATGCAATTGGCTATTTCACTGTCTGACTCTATTGCCAAAAATCATTCTTGGATTTAGCATTACATTTGATAACCTATAATATGGAATGTATATGATTCTCTTTCATGTCTATATGTATGTATGTATGTATGTGTGTATGTATGTATGTATGTATCTATGTGTGTGTATCGGACATATAAATAGATATCCACACATACACGTGTATATACTCAGAAACACGCAAAAGAATGTAAATAAAACCATAACCACACTTATTTGTCTTGGCCATAGTTTTATGGTTCTAACAGATTACTTGCTATATATAAATATATATAAAATGCCTCCAAATATGTGGTAAAAGATCATAGGTTTACAATGAAGCACTAACTATATGTGTCTGTCTCAATCTTGCCCTTCCTGTACAAGTCCAACCCATGCCCTCCATCAGTTTTTCTTTTTTAGTTCCTTGGGTGGGTAATGTTTACTCTCCAAATACTGCTTCTGTATCTAAATGTTATTGTGCAATTGATGTTATATTTTAACTATTGCCTTCCTAATATGATAGATAGGATGATCTCCCTTACATCTGTGATCTACTCCTTTTGCTAATTTATTTAGTCACTACTCTGATTTGTCAACTATGCAAATTCAAACAAGATATGTACACTTGCACTTCTTATCCCACATACCAGAGCCATTGTCTCTTGACTTCACATTTCGTTAACATGAGGACACCTGTACGGCTCAGGAGGAGGCTGATGGTCAGTAAGTACATGAGTTCTCTCCCTACCCAAGAAGGGTGCTAAAATTCCATTCCCTACTCTGTAGGTCCATTGCTGTGACCCCTGTGCCCCAGAAAAAGGAAGTTTTCTCATGAAATTTAAATCAATTGTCTGTTTTTTATGACTTTAGCACATCTGGAATATTTTTCTAAGCTCTATAATTATATATTCTAAAGAATGTGATTTTTATCTCTGGACCACATTTTCCAAAAATCTGATATTCTACTGGTTTTCTTGGTACTTATACTAACTCATTTCAGGATTTCCTGGATTCCATAGTGTCCTTCTCAAATTCTTACATTTGACATACATTTATACGTGTAATTAGCTTCTAATATTTTAATATTTTAGATTTAGAGAAGAACTAGAAAAATAGTACCCAGTGCCCTTATTTCCATTAGCTAGAATCTCCTAATGTTGGCATGATCAAAATTAAGAAATAAACATTTTACCAGAGGTTAAGGGGCGAGGGGAGTGGTAGATTAGGGTAAAAGGGATCAAATATGTGGTGATGGAAGGTGAACACACAATGGGATTTATAGATGATGTAATACAGAATTGTACACCTGAAATCTATGTAACTTGACTAACAATTGTCACCCAAACAAACTTCAATTAAAAAGAACTAAACATTGGTACAATACTATGGTCTAAACTCAAGACTTTATTTGGATTTCACCAGTTTTCCCTACAGTGTTGTCTTTCTGTTCCAAGAGCCAGTCCAATCCAATCTTTGATTGCCATAGTTCTCCTCTAATCTGTAATAGTTCCTCAGATTTTCCTTGACTTTCATGACTTTGACACGTTAAGTGTAATTCTCAGCTATTTTATAGGAAGCTCCTCAATGTTGATTTTGTCTGATATATCCTCATAAGTACAATAAAGTCATGGGTTTCTGAGATGAATATCAGAGGTGACATGCCCTTCTCACTGCACAATTTCAGGGAGTACACGATGTAAATATGTATTATTACTGGTTATGTTAAACTTGGTCATTTTGTTAACGTAATGTCCACCATGTGTTTTCATTGAGAAGTTCCTTTATCTCCCTTGATAAATAATATTTAATGGAGATAATTTAAGACTGAAAGATATTATTTTTCCTTCAATTTTTGGCCTGCTGATTTTTTTGTTAAATCTTATCCAGGTATCATATCCGTCAAGGCAGGATGCTGATCCTCTTAGTAATTCAAGCACTTCCCTGCCCCTCAACTAAGGATAGATTGCCGTGTTCTCTTCTCCAGCTGCGATCTCTTCTCACTAGTGTTCTAAGAGCAAGTGTTTGGTTCCCCTGCCCCACAGATCAAGGCTCCTGTTCCAAAGAGGAGATAGAGGGAAAGTGTTCCAGTGGAGTTCAATGCTCCTTCCAAAGCGGCACTCTTTCTCATCAGTGTTTTGTTTTGTTTTGTCTTTTTCCAGGAGAGGCATTTCTTAGGATTCTCTAGCTCTTCTGTGAGTGCCTCCCAGGGTTCATGGAGAAAAAACCATGTGAAAGGATGCAGATTTCATTTCCCTGTGGTTTGTTCCCTCGTTCTGATGTCTCTTCTCATTATTTTCAGACTCACTCATATTCTTTCACTTATATTTAAATATCTGATTGTACACATTTAAGAATAAAGAAATGAAAATATTTCTTGCAAGCTCGATCTGTGGAGAAGGGGCTTGTGGATGGCAGGCCCCGCTTCAGCATGAGCATTTAAGACATAAGAAAAAATTCCTTCAGACCCTTTTTTCCTTTAGCTTACCTTCCACAGTATCAGAAATTATGTTTTTACAGTAGAAGTTTTGCCCTATTCCACTCCTACTAAATAATCTTTTCATAGCTCTCTGTTGTCTGCAGGTTAAAACTCAGACTCCGTGCCAGGTCCAGTTTTCCCTGACTCTAGACCTTTCCCCATGCGTCATTCACCCGAAGGAGAACAGTCCCAGGTTACTTTTTTGCTTGATTATAAATTCCCTGAGTAAAGGTACATAGTGTCATTCCTTACTGTAATTTTCATGCCCAATACAGTGCCTGATGTATGGCTGGTCCTCAATAAATTCTGTTTGCTTCCCCAAAAATACTCCATCTTGATCCGTCCAAATATTGTCCCCATCTACCAAAAACAACAATTATGATCATCACCTTCCAATCCCAGTGTCACCTCTTTCCTGATCTCATCTCATTGTGACAGTATTAGGTGCTCCCTACATGATATTTGTGACACTTTTATCATGCTATAATAATGTGCTTACCTTTAAGTCTTCCCTACTGCACCTAGGATGGAGCTAGGGCACATTTTTCTTGATCGTAATAATTACTATATCAAACTGAAATCCTTAGACCGAAACGCTAAGACTTTGGATCCTAAAACCAAAGTCACATTGTGTCCCAAGTGTCCTTTTTCCAGCCCTTTCCACCTCACTGAGGAGCAACGCTCCACTTCATCTTTCTTCCCTCTTTGGTTCTGAGCTGAGCCAGGCTACACTATAGTGCTTCTCCCTATGGCATAGCTTCTTACTTTGGACTGGTGACCTTCTGTGCACCCCTATAAGACCATATCCCTGCCCTAAACATGAACATAGGAAACAAGTCCACTTACATTGTCACTCATACCATCCCTCCTTCCAGGTTACAGAACTCTATAGAGAACCAAAGTGGCCTCAGTCCACGGCCCTGACTCCCGAGAACTGACCTCTGCTTGGGTGTCATCTCACTCCCGGTGCTTCACCGACCTGGTTTAATGTTAGATGCTGTAGCTGCATTAAAGCTGAGCTGCTTAGTCCCTTACGATAGGCTGTCCTGTCTTGCTCCTTTCAGGAGTCAGCAACTGTAGTTAGATTAGCTTATGTTTAGCCTAGAGACGAGGAACAGAAGAGCTTCCTCATGTCCTTTATCCTCTTGACCCATCTGCTCTGAGCGGAGACAAGCACAGAACATCGTGACTCACGTGAATTTATTTCAAAACTTGACTAACAAGTCTTCAGCAAGGCATTTAGCAAACTCTTTTCTGATATCCACTCCCCACCCCGAAACACACACACACACACACACACACACACACACACACACAAACAACAAGAACATAAGTTGCATGAAGGTTCAATCAAGAGGCCAAATACGTAGTTAATTGTTCACTCCAAAAGGGTAGAGAACAATGTGCTGTTCTGCATCTGTCTTGAGTTCTGTAGTCAATGCCACACGGCTCTGTCTTCAGCCTTTTCCCGTTCAACATTTTAATCCCTAATGTGAAAAAAGATATCACCTCATCCCAGTCAGAATGGCTATCATCAACAAGACAAATAGTAACAAGTGTTGGAGAGGCTGTGGAGAAAAAGGAGCCCTCATACATTGTTGGTGGGAATGCAGACTGGTGCAGCCATTATGGAAGGTGGTGTGGAGGTTCCTCAAAAACTTATGAATAGAGTTACCATATGACCCAGCAATCCCTCTCCTGGGTAGCTACCCAAAAAATCTAAAAACATTTATACATAAAGACACATGTGCTCCAATGTTCACTGCAGCTTTGTTTACGGTGGCGAAGACATGGAAACAACCGAAATGTCCTTCGATAGATGAATGGATAAAGAAGTTGTGGTATATGTACACAATGGAATACTATTTGGCGGTAAGAAAAGATGATATAGGAATATTTGTTACAAATGGATGGATCTTGACAGTGTAATGCTAAGCGAAATAAGTCAGACAGAAAAAACAGAGAACCATGTGATTTCACTGATATGTGGTATATAAAATAAAAACAACAAAAGAACGAGACAGACAAATGAGAAACAGAAACTCATAGACACAGACAATAGTTTAGTGGTTGCCAGAGGGTACGGGGGGTGAGGGGTGGGGGGTGGGAGATGAGGGTAAGGGGGATCGAATATATGGTGATGGAAGGAGAACTGACTCTGGGTGGTGAGCACACAATGGGATACATAGATGATGTATCCCTTCTCTCATCATGGATATTCAACTGGTGATATTTTCAACTATAACTAAAATACCTTTCACTGGTCACTATAAATCATTTCCTGATCCAAATGAGGTATTGATGTAAGTAATGCCAGGGGGTTCCTGCATACTACTTTTAGAAACATGCAGGGTATAAATCAGTCAGTAGGGTGTGGGAGACAAATATTAGTATCCACACTCACAGAGAAAAAATGTAAAACTCAGAGACTGAATGACTCAGTGAAGGTCACACAGCCAAAAAGGAACCGAAATGAGTCTAGAATTATCTGAATGTTGTGTGTTGTACTAGTCACTGCACCCTCTACCTTCCTGTACGTTTTCTATGATGTGTATCTGTAGTGTAATTTATAACAAACATGTTATTCACACACTAACATAGAATTAGAGTAGGAAATAGTTTAAACATATAATTCTATAGTTTGTTTTTACCCTCCTGTGTACATATTTTAAATACCTGAACAACAGGTCTAGGGCTTCTCCAGTGCTTCCAAGCAACAAGATTTTTCTTGAAATATTGAAAAACAGAAACAACCTTTAATTCAAACTGGCAGGTATTTTTCTTTTGAGTCTATAATGAAGACAGTAGCATTTTATTCTAAGACTCTTGAGATTGTAAACAAAATAAGAATTATGTGCTTGAATCAAAAATTATGAACTTTGGATGCAAGATGTATTAGCATAAACCTAAATACCATGTAAAAGATTGAAAATGATAAGTTTTCACTAGCTTTTCATTTCCTTCCCAGCAGAGAATTGATGAGTCCACTAGAGCCATGATCTATGTCTGCACAGCGAGTTAGGGCAGATTCCAGCCCAACAAACTGTGGCCGATGCCTGGGAGGCAAGACGTGGGTCCTTGAACTAGAGAAACAGAAGAACTTGATACGCGTAATTTATACACCACCCAGTGATCCTAGAAAATCGATGTTTCATAAGCTCAGAGTCATCTGAGGTGCATGGTAAGTGCATCTACAATGATTTATTTTTTTTAATTGCTGTGGTATGTTTTGGGATATCACAAAGTTAATGTGACAGAGACCGACCATCCCCTCAAATTCACTGACATTTCTGTACCAGGTTCCCATGCAGCTTTAGGGAAAAAGAGGTCAAAATCTCTCTTTTCCTCCTACTAATTATCTCTCAAATTTGGGGGCACTATAGTCACTTATGTCAGGGTGACCATCATTGTCACAGGGGGCAGCCTGCGGGATCTCTGCTCCCGCTCCCCACATAATAATGCAGGATGTGGCCAGGCCTAAAAGGAACACCCACAGAGCCATAGGCAGGGGAGTCATACCACTATGGTCTCACTGGAGGCTGGATTCACACGACGTGCGACCTGCTGTCCGCTTTTTCTGCCAACCGACCGACGACTCTCCTCGACTCCACTCCCCAGCGCAGCCGGGGTAGTTATATTAGTGGCCAATGGTTCAAGGGTTACAGCTGACGGCCATCTACTACCCGAGCCAGCACCTTTCCACGTGAGGCCGAGAGCCTGGAAACTGCTCTTTTGGGCTCTGTCCCCACACTCTACCCCTACAGGGTCTCGCCTCAACATCTACGTGGCAAGCGTCTTCCGCGAGGGTCCCTGTGCCATCTTAGCCTATTGGCACTTTATTTAACTCCCTATAGTCCACAGTCATTCGCCAGGTCCCATCTGGGTTCTTATTTTTTTTTCTTAATTTTATTAAATTTATTGGGGTGACAATTGTTAGTAAAATTACATAGATTTCAGGTGTACAATTCTGTATTACATCATCTATAAATCCCATTGTGTGTTCATCACCCAGAGTCAGTTCTCCTTCCATCACCATATATTCGATCCCCCTTACCCTCATCTCCCACCCCCCACCCCCCGCCCCCCTTACCCTCTGGCTTCTTGACAGGCCATACTGGGGAGTTAAAGGGACTGTGCGTTGGCCTCACAATATGTGCCTTCCCCAATTCCAATATTGTACGACCAATCTCCTCCTGCCCTCCTGGCAGGCGGTACTGTCGTACTGTAACCACGCGCCAGGGCTGTGGCAACGCTTGAGGAGGGTGGTGAGCATGCCCGCGTGTCACTGCTTTCACCACCCGGATCCGGAGACGGAACTCTCCTACCGACGTCTGTAAGCTGAGGCCATGTAGCACGTCCACCCCTAGAATATACTCCGGGACGGGGGAGACATAAACCTTGTAGGTACGAGGGGGAAGCCTTCCTATAACTTGTGGTAAGGAAACGGCTTTCACAGTCACAGTGTTTCCCCCGTAGCCATCAATGCAGATTGCTGGTCCGGGGAACAGTTCTGGGTTCCTATAAACGAGACTGCAGTCGGCGCCAGTGTCAACTAGGGCCAAAACCTTCTGCACATTAGAAAGGGACCAATGTATGGACAGTTCCACGTGTGGCCTCCGGTCCCTGCTCATCTCCTCTGACCGGGTACCTTGGCCCCACCCCTAATCAAGCTGCAAGGAGTCGGCCTCAAGCGGCTGCATGAAGTCCTGGAGGGACACGGGTCGCACGTTCCCAGACTCCTCCTTTATGCTTCTCCAGAAATACTGTTCCGGATGCAACTGTTTCCAAAGTTCCAGCAGGAGTGTATTGGGTTGTCGGTCTATTTTCTTCCGATCAACCCCTGCTGCCACGAGATCACGCCACATCTGTGCGCGTGTTACTCTCTGAGGCCCGCGACCTCGCCCCTTTACTTTTGATTTGGGCTTCCAGGTCTCAACTGTGCAGACCTCCTAACTTCCTTCTCCTCCGGCGTTCAACATCCCCTAGGATGGCCATGGCAGTTGTAACTTCATGGATGTGTCATCCCACATAGGGTGTAAGAATGGCATCCAAGGATCCAAAAGCACTCACAGGTGCAGTATACAAAACCACATCTCTCATGCTGGCTGTAAAAAGCTCGTCATCCGGCTCCCGCATATTAGGGTTGAAAATAGCATGTCTCATACCCATTTCACGGATGACTTGAGTAAATTCCGTATGTGACTGCCATTGACTCACAGTGTCTGGCAGCTTGGCCTGTCCCCATACTGTGCGTACCGCAGCAGTGAGCCACTCCATTAGAGAGTGGTTGCCCTTGTCTTGGGCCAACCTATGGCAGTTCTGTAACCTTTCTCGCAGGAACGGTTACACTGTCACGAAGGCTAGCTTTTCCAACTCGCCTGGGGAGCAGAGAATGTTGTCTGCTCCCTCATCCCATAAACGTAACAGCCAAGCCGACACTGATTCTCCAGGGCGCTGTCTGTACTGCCTCCCCAGCTCCTGCAACTCAGTGGGAGTGTAAGGAGTGTAGGTCATGAACTCAGTCACAGCTGGGTTGCCGGCAGCAACGCCCCTGGGGCCCACAGGTTGCTCACATTTTTCCGTTTGCTTCAAGATTGGCTGGACTTGGGGATTGGGAGCTACATTGTCTGCACTCGCTTCCTCCGCCTCTGCCTCAGAGTCTCCAGTGTGGGGCCCCTCTTCTAACAGGCGGCCCCAGGCTTCCAGCGCCTCCATCGGGACACGTGGTCCGGCACCTGGGCCATTTCATTCAGCGCATTTTCTGTGTTGAGACTCAAGGCCATGAGGAACATCCAGCCCACACAGCCGGCCGTAGCCTTCTCCTCCTCTGGCAACCGCTCAGCCTGAGCCTGCAGGGCCCTCTCCACGCTGGCCAGAGAGCCGTCCTTGTCCTCCCACCCCTCCTTGGGGGTCCAACTCTTGAGAACAGTGGCCACCCGACACCATACACTGTGTGGGGGCCACACGTCCTCCTGCCCAGAGTCAGACTCCATTCCTAGCTGGTCGGAATCCTGCTTGCCGTGCCAGGTGTCTGAGTGGGTGGTGGCCTCGGTGTATAATGTCCACAATCCTCAGAGCCTATAGCAGAAGCAGATCAACAAAAGGAGGACAACGCCTTCCATGGCCAAGAGGGAGGTGTGCCATCTGGAGGCTCGAGTTTTCCAGGCAGACCGTGCCTCCCACTCTCGGCGTTGCTCCTCATGGGCCTCCCGAAGCTGAACTTTTGTACGCATAAACTGCTCCACCATCTTTCGGTGAGTTTTGGCTGTCACCATAACCTGCTCACTGTGCCATTTGTCATGCGGGGTGTCATGCGGGGTTTCAGCTCCCACACCCCACACAAGAACACAGGATATGGTGAGGCCAAAAAGGACCACCCACAGAGCCATATGTAGAGGACTCATACCACTATAGTCTCACTGGAGGTTGGATTCACACGACATGTGACCTGCTGCCTGCTTTTCTGCCAACCGACCGACGACTCTCTCCACCACAGCCGCGGCAGTTATATCAGTGGCCAATTGGTTAACCGGCTACAGCTGATGGCCAACTAGCCATAGCCGACAGCCATCTACTACCCGAGCCAGCAACTTTCCATGTGAGGCCAAGTGCCTGGAAACTGCTCTCTGGGGCTCTATCTCCACAGGGTGGTTTTAAGGTGCTATGATGGTGGTGATCTGTTATACAGCAGTGTGAAACTAATGCATTAATAAAGCACCCAGCTGAACCATGCCCATACTCCTGACCCATCAAACTTTGAAATAATAAGTGTGGCTGGTTTTAAGGTGCTACATTGGTGGTGATCTGTTATACAGCAGTGGAAAAATAATGCATTAATAAAGGATAACTCTTTTGTAAAATGCCACTATTGACATAATTACTGAAAGATAGCCTGTTTCTCCTTTACTGTTTCAACAAGACCTATATACCCAGTATCCCCACTTCTAGTCAACAACATGCTTGCAATAAGAAAGAGAAATAAATGAAATCTCTAGGAATTGGAAATAAATTTCTCAGGATTTATAGATTATATGTCTGTACATGTAGAAATCCAAAAGGATCTGCAAATAAAACAATCAAGAAAACTATGACATCATGCCGGGTGTCATGCGGGGTCTCCGGTCCCGCCCCCCGCATAAGAATGTGAGGCCAAAAAGGAACACCCACGGAGCCACAGATAGGGGAGTCGTACCACTATATTCTCGCTGATGGCTGGGTTGGAGACACAGGAAGCAGGAGCCACACTATCCGCAACCTGCCGTCCACTTTTCTCTGCCAACCAACCTCACTTGCTAGCTACAATCCGCCATGCTAACTGCAAGCTGCTCTTGCTAGCTCAGCCACCATCTCTTGCTAGCCCCCATTTTCTGCTATCGTAGTCACGGCAGCTATATTAGTGGCCAATGACTCACTGGTTACAGCTGATGGCCAACTAGCCACAGCCGATGGCCATCCAATCACAGTTGATGGCCATTTACTACCTGAGCCAGCACCTTTCCATGTGAGGCCGAGAGCCTGGAAACTGCACTCCTGGCTCTGTCCCCATATATGAGAATTCAGCATCATAGCTGGACCGAAGGCCAATATGCAAAATGTCCATTTTATTTGTATAAGTTAGCAATAAACAGGGTATAAACTTGAGTTTTAAAATATTTATAATTAAATGTATCAATACACTGGGAATAAATGTAAAATACATATGCTAGATCACTACTGGAAATATTTTAAAACTTGAGAGTCAATCAGATTATTAAAACATTAATAGTTTGGAAAACTCCATAATATGAATGTCTTTCCTCCATAGTTTGTTCATAGAGTCAATCAATGCATTTTGAATCAAATCCTTGCTTTCTATTTGCAGAGCTTGAGAAGTGGATTATAAAAGGTACATGGAGCCCTTCCCCCTTTCTTCTTTCTGTTCCCCAACAGTTCACAAGTATGGGGACAAAAACAGGGAGTTGTGGGGCCCAGACTGAGGTGTGGGAACCTGGATGGAAGAGGAAGGCATAGGTGGGGGAGGGCCCCCTGCACAGGGCTGGAGCTCAAGGCCCAGTGTCCCTGAGGCGAGGGGCAGGATGGGAGCAGAGATGGGGCTGGGTCAGGAGGCCTCACACAGGAGTACAGGGACAGCCCAGACGGGATCTCAGGGTCTGATGGGGGCCACCTACAGAAGGGGGGCCCGGCCCAGGGGATCTGAGAGGATGTGGTGAAGAGGGCACATACAGGGAGGGACAGCAGCGGGGTCAACAGCAGAGACGACCCAATGTGGGGCGTTGGAATCCAAGGGACAGTGAGGAGGACGTGTATGTGGGGACAGGTACATCAGAGCCTGGATCCATAGAAGGAGACTGGACAGGTAACGAAGATACTGATGATGGGAGCCAGTGTCCTGACAGACAGGGAGGTCACAAATAGAAGGGAAACCTAGAATGATCCATGTGCAGTTTGATTGGAATCGGAAGAATTGCTGAGAATTCATGGTTTTCAATACACTTGGTAGAGAACCATTGACCAATAGTTCTATAGATCCACAGGCTGTAGTCCTAGAGTCTCTAGAACCACAGACTCATGACATGACCACACACATAATCCCGGCTCCTCCCCGAGAAGCCCGTGAGCAGTGACAACCCCATGGCAATATGCACACCGAGCATAACTAATGCCCAGACCTTGGTTTCCCAAAATCACTCTACCCTAAGAGGATTCAGGGCTACTATGAAAAATGGCTACTTCCAGGGCTGGGGCAGAAAACCACAAGGTGAGCTTGTCCAGAGAGTAAGGAAGTGCTCAAAGACTAATGGGGACAGGTCAAAAGACATGAAGGGAGCTTGGAATGGCTACCACGGGCCAAATCTGGGGCGATTTAAGCACCAAAATAATAAGCTTTCTCTTCTCCCTCACGGTTTGCTTGTTTCCTTAGGTTTGATGTATTGATCAATGCAGGAGGGATGATAGAATAAGAATATCACCATTTGGCAACCACTGTAATAATTGATCCAAGCAAGAGTCATCAATGGATGCTCCATCTAGTCGGTGAGGTTTTGAGCCTATTTACAGAGGCTCAGAGTATCTCCACACAAGATATTTGGGAATTTCAAAGGGTAAATAGAAATTTTCCTGTGGACAAACCCGGCAGACTCTTCTTAACCTCATAATCAAAGTCAACGTTGCCAGTAACGGAACCAAGCACGTGCCTCCAGATGTGCTGCACTGGGAAGAAGTCAGCATCATTTGGGTGACATTTCTGCCCAGATGGCATAACCTGAAGCTACTAATGAGGAAGCAGCATACAATTCTAAACTGAGAGAGTGTCTGCAACATGACTGACCTATACTCTCCAAAATGTAAATGTCATGAAGAGCAGAGGGAGACTCAAAAACTGTCCCAGAGGAAAGCAGACTGAAGAAACATGACAGTTGGACACCATGTTGCATCTGGGATTTTCTTTGCCTCTAAGGGGTATTGTTGAGACAATTGGAAAAATAGGAACAAAGTCCATGGGTTAAATATTAATCCTGAACCAATTTTCACTTCCTGATTTTGATAATTATGCTACAGTTATGTAAGATAATCCCTTTTCTTTAGGAAATACACACTTAAGTATTTAGGAGTAAAGAGACAACTTACAAATGGTTGTTATATTATATACTTACATTGATATTTATCTAAAAAGAGAGGAGAAGGGAGAGAGCATAAAGCAAATATAGTAAAATGTTAACATTTGGGGTAAAGTACCCTGGAATTCTTTGTACGATTCTTGCAACCTTTCTGTAAGGCTGAAATTACCAATACAAAATATTTTTAAAAGAAAAATGACTTTAAAAAATAAAGTTAGGACTTCAAGAAAAATGGCAGCGTGAGGTGAGCCTCTGTAAAGCTCCCCTGGAATTTACAAAGAATCGAACAACAAAAACTCCACAAAGGACTCCCTGCACAGCAGACAGGCAAGACGAAGAGGCCCACTACTGACTGAAATCACCTACAGGTGGGAGATTCGCGCGAGTGGAGGGAGGAGGAAAGTGAGAAGTGCGCGGAGACGGAGCCGCGCGGGCGCAGGACGCAGACCCAGCTCAGTGCTCCGAGCTCGCTGCTTCCCGAAACTACTGCAGCTGCGGGAGAGGGAAGAACTCGGACTGCTAGGGCTCCGCCAGGGCTCCACAGGGCTGAGGGGACAGCATATACCACGGCTGAACCCAACGCTCACGGCAGAGACCTCGGAGAAAAGACTGAGGGAAGAAGGCTGAAAACGGTGGTTTAAGCCCTCACTGCCGAGCAGAGAACGGAGCCTTAGGCACTGAGACTAGCCACCCCCTCCCCCCCTCACAGAGCTCACACCGCCCCCACCTGCCCGGTGCTGGAAGCGAAACAGTAGCAGTGTCAGATCAAAACAACAGAATATTTGCTATTTTGAGAACTGTGGACCGCAGACACAAATTCACAGCCCAACTAGTTCCCGCAAAGGGGAGGGAGCTGTGGAAGCAGGACCGGCTGTGGTGGTGGTCGCCGCCATTGCTCTGGGCCACCTCTCACAGCTCACCCCGCCCCTGGCCCCACCTATCTGGGCGGATCCCTGCAGGAGTAAACAGAACTGCTGAAACATACGGGCTCTGAATCAGGAGCTGGAAGAGCTTTGGAACATCAAAAGCTCTCCGCATACCCACCGGGACACTGCGCCCTGTGACCTAGACGAACTATTAACAGAGGAGAAGCCCGTATCTCGGGGAATCCCCCCATTGTGTGAGAAGTTGGAATAGTGCAGAGAAAACATAGCACTACCGTGTGGGAGAAGAAAAGTAAGCTGCAGTTGGAGAAAAAAGAAAACATTCTACCAACAAGTACTGGAAAACAAAAGAAAGACCGCTTCCTATCAACCTGTTGCAGAAGTCACTCCTGTAGATGTCTAGGAAGAGAAATAGTAAACCAGTAATCGCCATGAATAACCAAGGCAACAAGATAGCTCAGCAAGAAAGTGAAAAATCTCCAGAAAAGGCACTTAAAGATACAGAAATATGTGACTTAAATGAGAGAGAATTCAAGATTGCAGTTCTGAAAAAACTCAACGAGATACAAGAAAACACAGATAGGCAGTTAAATGAACTCAGAAACTCAATCAATTAACAGCATGAGCATTTTATGAAAGAGATTGAAATTTTAAAAAAGAATCAAATAGAATTTCTGGAGATTAAGAACTCAATAGAAGAAATTAAGAATGAAATAACCAGCTTAGGTAGTAGAGTTGACCAGATGGAAGAAAGAATCAGTGACATTGAAGATAGAAACCTGGAAATGACACAGATGGAAGAAGAGAGACTTGAGAATTATAAGAAATGAAAGAACTCTGCAAGAACTTTCTGACTCCATCAGAAAGAGCAATATAAGAATAATGGGCATACCAGAAGGAGAAGAAAGAGAGAAGGGAACAGAGAATATATTCAAACAAATTGTCGATGAGAACTTCCCAAACTTGTGGACAGAACTGGACCTTCAAATCCAAGAAGCAAATAGAACACCTAATTACCTCACCCCCAACAGGCCTTCTCCAAGGCACATTGTACTGAAGCTGTCTAAAATCAACAACAAAGAAAGAATCCTTAAGCAGCCAGGGAAAAGAGGACGGTAACTTACAAAGGAAAGCCCATTAGATTATCATCAGATTTTTTTTTTTCAATTTTATTTTATTAAATTTATTGGGGTGACAATTGTTAGTAAAATTACATAGATTTCAGGTGTACAATTCTGTATTACATCATCTATAAATCCCATTGTGTGTTCATCACCCAGAGTCAGTTCTCCTTCCATCACCATATATTCGATCCCCCTTACCCTCATCTCCCACCCCCCACCCCCCGCCCCCCCTTACCCTCTGGCAACCACTAAACTATTGTCTGTGTCTATGAGTTTCTGTTTCTCATTTGTTTGTCTTGTTCTTTTGTTGTTTTTGGTTTATATACCACATATCAGTGAAATCACATGGTTCTCTGCTTTTTCTGTCTGACTTGTTTCGCTCAGCATTACTCTCTCAAGATCCATCCATGTTGTCACAAATGTTCCTATATCATCTTTTCTTACCAATGAACAGTATTCCATTGTGTATATATACCACAACTTCTTTATCCATTCATCTATCGAAGGACATTTTGGTTGTTTCCATGTCTTGGCCACCGTAAACAAAGCTGCAATGAACATTGGAGCACACGTGTCTTTATCTCTAAATGTTTTCAGATTTTTTTGGTAGATACCAAGGAAAGGGATTGCTGGGTCATATGGCAATTCTATTCATAATTCTTTGAGGAACCTCCACACTGCCTTCCATAACGGCTGCACCAGTCTGCATTCCCACCAACAGTGTATGAGGGTTCCTTTTTCTCCACAGCCTCTCCAACACTTGTTACTATTTGTCTTGTTGATGATAGCCATTCTGACTGGGGTGAGGTGATATCTCATTGTGGTTTTGATTTGCATTTCTCTGATGATTAGTGATGTTGAGCATTTTTTCATATGTCTATTTGCCATTTGTATGTCCTCTTTGGAGAAATGTCTCTTCAAGTCCTCTGCCCATTTTTCAATTGGGTTGTTTTTTTGTTGTTGAGTTGCATGAGTTCCTTGTATATTCTGGATACTAGCCCCTTATCAGAGGCACTGTTTGCAAAAATCTTCTCCCATTCAGTTGGTGGCCTCTTTATTTTGTCAATGGTTTCTTTTGCTGTGCAGAGCTTTTAAGTTTCATATAGTCCCATTTGTTTCTTTTAGCTTTTACTTCCATTGCCTTTGGAGTCAAGTTCATAAAATGCTCTTTGAACCCAAGGTCCATAAGTTTAGTACCTATGTTTTCTTCTATGCAGTTTATTGTGTCAGGTCTTATGCTTAAGTCTTTGATCCATTTTGAATTAACTTTGGTACATGGTGACAAATAGCAGTCCAGTTTCATTCTTTTGCACGTGGCTATCCAATTCTCCCAGCACCATTTATTGAAGAGGCTGTCTTTGCTCCATTGTATGTTTTTAGCTTGTTTGTCAAAAATTACCTGTCCATATTTATGTGGTTTTATTTCTGGGTTCTCAATTCTATTCCATTGGTCTATGTGTCTGTTTTTCTGCCAATACCATGCTGTTTTGATTATTGTAGCCCTGTAGTACAAGCCAAAGTCAGGAAGTGTGATACCTCCATTATTGTTCTTTTTTCTTAAGATTGCTTTGGCTATTCGGGGTCTTTTGTGGTTCCAAACAAATCTGATGATTTTTTGTTCTATTTCTTTAAAATATGCCATTGGGATTTTGATGGGGATTGCATGGAATCTGTATATTGCTTTGGGTAATATGGCCATTTTAACTATGTTGATTCTTCCAATCCATGAGCACGGAATGTCTTTCCATTTCTTTGTGCCTTCTTCAATTTCCTTCAAAAATGTCTTATAGTTTTCAGCATATAGGTCTTTCACATCCTTGGTTAAGTTTATTCCTAGGTATTTTATTCTTTTTGCTGCAATTGCAAAAGGAATTGTTTTTTGTATTTCTTTTTCTGAGATTTCATTGTTAGTATATAGGAAGGCAATGGACTTTTGTGCATTGATTTTGTAGCCGGCAATTTTACTGTATTTGTTGATTGTTTCTAATAGCTTTTTGGTGGAGTCTTTAGGGTTTTCTATATATAGCATCATGTCATCTGCAAAGAGTGATAATTTAACTTCTTCATTCCCAATTTGGATGCCTTTTATTTCTTTTTTTTTTTTTAATTAAATTTATTGGGGTGACAATTGTTAGTAAAATTACATAGATTTCAGGTGTACAATTCTGTATTACATCATCTGTAAATCCCATTGTGTGTTCATCACCCAGAATCAGTTCTCCTTCCATCACCATATATTCGATCCCCCTTACCCTCATCTCCCACCCCCCACCCCCCACCCCCCTTACCCTCTGGCAACCACTAAACTATTGTCTGTGTCTATGAGTTTCTGTTTCTCATTTGTTTGTCTTGTTCTTTTGTTGTTTTTGGTTTATATACCACATATCAGTGAAATCACATGGTTCTCTGCTTTTTCTGTCTGACTTGTTTCGCTCAGCATTACTCTCTCAAGATCCATCCATGTTGTCACAAATGTTCCTATATCATCTTTTCTTACTGCCGAATAGTATTCCATTGTGTATATATACCACAACTTCTTTATCCGTTCATCTATCGAAGGACATTTTGGTTGTTTCCATGTCTTGGCCACCATAAACAAAGATGCAATGAAATAATAACAAATGTTGGAGAGGCTGTGGAGAAAAAGGAACCCTCATACACTGTTGGTGGGAATGCAGACTGGTGCAGCCGTTATGGAAGGCAGTGTGGAGGTTCCTCAAGGAATTACGAATAGAATTGCCATATGACCCAGCAATCCCTCTCCTGGGTATCTATCCAAAAAATCTGAAAACATTTAGAGATAAAGACACGTGTGCCTTTTATTTCTTTCTCTTGCCTGATTGCTCTGGCAAGGACTTCCAACACTCTGTTGAAAAGCAGAGGTGATAGGGGACATCCCTGTCGTGTTCCTGAACGTAGAGCAAAGGGCTTCAGTTTTTCTCCATTAATTATGAGATTAGCAGAGGGCTTGTCATATATGGCCTTTATTATGTTAAGGTATTTTCCTTCTATACCCATTTTATTAAGTGTTTTAATCATAAATGGATGTTGTATCTTGTCAAATGCTTTTTCTGCATCAATTGATATAATCATATGATTTTTGTCCTTTATTTTGTTTATGTGATGTATCACATTGATGGATTTTCGTATGTTGAACCATCCTTGTGCCCCGGGGATGAACCCCACTTGGTCGTGATGAATAATCTTTTTAATGCATTGTTGTATTCGATTTGCTAGAATTTTATTTAGGATTTTTGCATCGGTATTTATTAGAGATATTGGTCTGTAGTTTTCTTTTTTTGTGCTGTCCTTACCAGGTTTTGGTATCAGGGTAAAGTTGGACACATAAAATGAGTTGGGGAGTACTGTCTCTTCTTCAATTTTTTGTTAGAGTTTGAGCAGGATTGGTCTTAGATCCTCTTTGAAGGTTTGGTAGAATTCACTAGTGAAGCCATCTGGTCCCAGACTTTTGCTTTTGGGAAGGTTTTGGATGACTGATTCCATTTCCTTACTGGTGATCGATCTGTTTAGATTTTCCAGTTCTTCATGGTTCAGCCTTGGAAGGCTATATGTTTCTAAGAACTTGTCCATTTCTTCTAGGTTGTTGAATTTGGTGGCATATAGTCCTTCATAGTATTCTTGGATGATCCTTTGTATTTCTGTGGTGTCTGTGATAACTTCCCCTTTTACGTTTCTGACTTTGGTAATCAGTGTCTTCTCTCTTTTTATCCTAGTAAGTCTAGCCAAAGGTTTGTCAATTTTGATAATCTTCTCAAAGAACCAGCTCTTTGTCACATTAATTTTTTCTATTGTCTTTTTGTTCTCTATTTCATTTAGTTCTGCTCTAATTTTTTTTTATTTCCTTTCTTCTGCTGACCTTGGGTTTTACTTGTTCTTCTTTTTCTAGTTCTTTAAGGTGTAACATGAGGTTATTTATTTGGGAGTTTTCTTGTTTCTTGAGATAGGCCTGTAATGAGATAAATTTCCCTCTTAAAACTGCTTTCGCTGCATCCCAAAAATTTTGGTAGGATGTATTTTCATTGTTATTTGTTTCTATGTATCTTTTGATCTCTCCTCTAATTTCTTCTTTGACCCAGTCCTTCTTTAAAGTATGTTGTTTAATCTCCATGTATTTGTGTTTTTTCCAGCTTTCTTTTTACAGTTGATATCCAATTTCTAAGCCTTGTGATCAGAGAATATGCATGGTATGATTTCAATCTTCTTAAATTTGTTGAGACTGATTTTATGTCCCAATATATGGTCTATCCTTGAGAATGTTCCGTGTACACTAGAAAAGAATGTATAGTCTGATGTTTTAGGATGAAGTGCTCTGTAAATGTCAATTATGTCCGTTTCATCTAATGTGTCATTTAGGGCTACTATTTCGTTATTTATTTTCTGTTTGGATGATCTATCCATAGATGTCAATGATGTATTTAAGTCCCCTAGTATAATTGTGTTTTGGTCAATTTCTCCCTTTAGTTCTGTTAGTAGTTGCTTGGTGTATTTCAGTGCTCCCTGATTGGGGGCATAAATATTGATGACTGTTATGTCTTCTTGTTGTACAGTCCCCTTCACCATTATGAAATGTCCATCTTTATCTCTTGTTATCTTTTTCACCTTGAAGTCTGTTTCATCTGATATCATTATGGCTACACCTGATTTTCTCTGGGTACCATTTGCTTGGAGTGTCAATTTCCACCCTTTCACTTTGAGTCTATGCTTGTCCTTGTAGCTGAGATGTGTCTCTTGGAGACAGCATATGGTTGGGTTTAGTTTTTTGATCCAATCTGCTACTCTGTGCCTTTTTATTGGTGAGTTCAGTCCATTTACATTTAGGGTGATTATTGATATGTGAGGATTTCCTGTCATTCTATCTTTAGTTTTCTGGTAAGGCTGTGTCTCCATTGTTTCTTTGCCTTTTTGTTGTTGTCTGTTATTTCTGTGTGGTGGTATTCTATGATGTTTCCCTCTGTTTCTTCTTTTATTTCAGTATATATTTCAATTCTGGATTTATTTTGAGTGGTTACCCTTAAGTTTATGCAAAAGAAAGTTTGATACTTAGAATATTCCATTTTCTTCAGCACGCTTACTTTCTCCATTCCCATATTCCGGTTCAGGCCTTTACTCTCCCCCTTTTTGAGTTTTGGTTGCCACAAATTGTCCCTGTTGATGGTGGTCAAATAACCTCCTTTAGTATTTCTTGTAGTGCAGGTCGTGTATTAGAAAATTCCCTCAGCTTCTGTATGTCTGGAAAGGTCTTTATTCCTCCTTCATATTTAAAGGATATCTTTGCTGGATATATTATTCTTGGCTCATGATTTCTCTCTTTCAATAGTTTGAATATTTGGTTCCACTCCCTCCTGGCTTGTAGAGTTTCTGCTGAAAAATCTGATGATAATCTAATGGGCTTTCCTTTGTAAGTTACCGTCTTCTTTTCCCTGGCTGCCTTGAGGATTCTTTCTTTGTCGTTGATTTTAGACAGTTTCAATACAATGTGCCTGGAGAAGGCCTGTTGGGATTGAGGTAACTAGGTGTTCTATTTGCTTCTTGGATTCGAGGGTCCAGTTCTGTCCACAAATTTGGGAAGTTCTCATCGACAATTTGTTTGAATATATTCTCTGTTCCCTTCTCTCTTTCTTCTCCTTCTGATATGCCCATTATTCTTATATTGCTCTTTCTGATGGAGTCAGAAAGTTCTTGTAGAGTTCTTTCGTTTCTTTTAAGTCTCAAGTCTCTTTCTTCTTCTATCTGTGTCATTTCCAGGTTTTCTCTCTGAGGGCAGATCTATGAATCAGTGTTTAAAATTATATCCAAGTGTTATGGCACTATAACCATTGTAATAAATCCAAATATTGCTCATAACAATAGCAGCAGATATCAAAATGATGCCTGTCTAAAGCTTGAGGTTCATATATGGTGATAAAAAATGAAAAATAGAAAAATAAAGCTATCAGTTAACACCATCGAAGTATTAATGACAACTTTGTTGTTTCGGTGTTGTTAAACACTGGTATTTGGATAGTTTGAGTACATAAAATGCAATACATCTTGTTTTCATTTCATTGCAAAGTTAGTTAGATGCCAAGAAAATAGTTTAAAATACTATTAGGTTTGTGCAAACATAATTGTGATTTAAAGGGATAAAAACAACTGAAAACACCTCAATTAATTTTGCACCTATACACATATGATGCAAAATAAATTTTCCTATACACATGTGATACAAAAGTATTTTCCTTTAATAAGGACTTCGCATGTCATATGCTTTGGGATGCAATTAAAATGTTATTTAAACAGCCCAGTAAATACACTTGTATGACTTATATTTTAGATCATATACTTTTCGTTCAAAATTTGGACATATTATTGTTTTGCATTCTTAAGTTCATCATCAATAGATAATGGAGGAAATGTTCGATTGGATTCAGATTCAAATTCAGCAGCATCTGGAAAGAAAAAGAAAGAATTATGTTCTTTAAAATACAACTAAGTATAAGCGTTAAGAAGAATGAAAAACCTATATATGAGGCAACAGTGCACAATAGGAGATCATATTCAATATAATTTGCCCACGGCTGCACACTGACTTAACTGCTATTGTTAAGTACCAGAGCTTCTGGTTGTGTCGTTCTTCATCCCTTTATTGACAAGGTCGTACGACAAGCACTGAAGTTACAAGGTGAAGAAGACACGGTCCACCCCTGACCCATCATCTACTATAAACTGAAGGAACAGATGAACAGGCGATTTCCATGCAGAGTCCCCTATACCACACAAATGCACAACAGGACGCGAGTGGGGCACACGGAAGGGACACCCCAGTATTGATTGTCTGTTCTCTGGTGGAGGTCATACGGAAGTTGATGCCTGAAGGACAAGGACAGAGGAGGCCAGCTAGAGGGAAGAAGCAGATGCCAACTAGAGTGGGGGAGAACACTTACGGAATGAGAAGTGGTCTAGTTTAGGTAGATGCTAGAGCAAAGGCGCAAACAAACGAGGCTTGGTAGCAAGACACAAGGCTGAAATATTTGGTGAGAACTAAATTGATGTGGGTGTTTTCATTCCATGCAAAGGAATTCGGAGTTTCTCCTGAGGGTACATGGCAAACTAATGACACAGTCAACGACTGCAGATTTAAATGTCACCCATGAGGTGACAGCTACAGTGTTTCCCCCAAAATAAGACTAACCGGAAATTGAGCCCTAATGCGTCTTTTGGAGCTATAATTAATGTAAGACCTGGTCTTATTTTCGGGGAAATATGGTAGCTTGGCCCTCCCAGGAGGTACCGTATTTCCCCGAAAATAAGACCGGGACTCATTAATTTTTGCTCCAAAAGACACATTAGGGCTTATTTTCCGGTTAGGTCTTATTTTCGGGGAAATGCCATATGTGAACAGTAATTGCCTAAATATCACTAGATAAGTCTGGGTATTGGGCCTTATATCACTGGCAGAAACATGAGAAGTTGATGACGCCCAGTTTTCAATGTGCAGGCAGACAGTTCCATAGGGATGGCAGAAGAAAGGAAGGGGACAGACCAGAAATAAAAAGCGATACATAGACTCTTGAGATATTTAGAAAGATATACAATGTCGTAAATACTCATACGACCTTGTCTCACTATAAATGTTTATGCTTTCACCTTTTTTATTTGCTATGAAGAAAATATGTAATGTAGTATCTATTATCAGAACATGGAAAGGGATGCCATTTACTATTTACATTTTATTCCAGAAATCAATGATATCTAACTTGAATTAATACATTTTGGCAACATACCTTTCTGTCAACTTATACTTAGTTCTTTCTCCAACTCCTGCAACAACTGAAATAAATCAAATCTTATTATAGCATTTAAGGTAAACAATAGACTTTATTGTAGAAATGACATATATCTTATGAAATGTGCTCTTTAAATGATACCTTTAGAGACTAGACTTAACGTACAGATTGTATAAATACAAAAAAGTTAAAAAATGAGTAAAATAAATTACTGCCTATTTTGATTTTACACAATAGAGACCATCTATATGAGATGCTATTTAGATTAATCTGACCAACAGTGCAATTGATACTGGTCTACCGAAGATACATAATTTCCAAAGGGTGCCGTTTGATTTGATTGGTACAAAGAAGTTTAAACAGGTCAAGTCATATTTTACACTGAATGCAGTACTTTGCAATTCTTAGAAAAACTGTCCTTTATAAATGTTTCTTGTTTTCTGTTTTTACTTTAATGGACTTTTCCTCAAAATGAGCTTTCCATTCTTGCACTTCTAGAAAAGTAATCTTAAGGTGTATTCTAGGCTATTCATTTTTCAGCATAGAACCTTAAAGACATAAAATCATGAAAGTGGTACTGTGATGTCATGTGAAAATTCTACTGACAGAAACAATACCCAAAACGATTTTGCCATCTATGACTGAAACATTACTGTATTCGTATGGACAGAAAGATTTCCGAAAAGCTGCTTGAATAAAGTATGACCGAGAGCCAGTTTTCAAATTTACTTTCTTATTCATGACTTTGTAGAGTTAGAAACAAAAAACAATATATAATTCTTTAAATGTAACTTTATTCTTTAGAAATCAGGTCCAATTTTCAAAACACTCAAGTAGCTGTAGCTATAGTCTATTTAATAATAAAATGTGTGGGAATATTTCACATTACAAGTGTCCCACTCTAGAGTGTTCTTACTTAAACCTTTCTTCTGAAAGCTATCCTCTCACTAAGTGTCCAAAGGAGTGCTTAAAATAATATCCAGAATCTAATAGATATTGTGGTGACAGCAATGTGACACCCAATCCCTGTACAAATTAGGGGTGAAGACAAATTTGTTGGCCATCATGTTTTCCAATATTTGCATAACACTTTTTTCTGAATGGCTTGATAGACAGGACTTATAACATGAATAATGTGACAACAACATCACTAGACAGGCCGTGTAAAATCAATAACTAAATACCCTATGAAGGGAGAGGACTTTCATGAAACAGTTTTAAGTTACTGTTAATCAACAATATAAAATGTAAATCACATTTTTACACGACTTGAATTGAGGAACTACCAATGTAGCATTATTATTATTTTCCCCCAAAACAGCTCTTTTCCTAAATATTTACTTCAGCACCTTCTACCATGTTTCCCCAAAAGTAAGATGTAGCTGGACCATCAGTTGTAATGCGACTTTTGGAGCAAAAATTAATATAAGACCCAGTCTTATTTTAATATAATATGAGACGGGGTCTTATATAATATAAAATAATATCAGACCGGGTCTTATACTAATGTTTGCTCCAAAAGACACTTTAGAGCTGATGGTCCAGCTATGTCTTATTTTCGGGGAAACACGGCATGTTTATTTCTAGGTGAGGAGTGTGTTCAGATGGTGGAAGTAGCTTGAAGTCCAACATTAATAAGGAGAACACGTCTGCAGTCTCATTTATACTTTTCCATTCATCAAATATATAGAAAGGTGAGAAAACTATACACAAAAGAATGTACCAGCAAACTTTAATCCAAAGGATTGTAGCTAGAAGGATTTTCTCACAACTGGCAGTTCTCACTACACTACGTCTCGGAGAAAGCTCAGGTCCCATGGGGACACCCACGGATTAGCACAGCTTAGGAGCCTGCATCCCTCCTTAGCCAGGTAGTGCTACGGTCTCTGCTTTGTTTTGTTTTGTTTTAATTGGGGACTATCGAGGAACAGTTTGCTTTTCCAGGATGTCAAGCCGTTTTTTTTCAATCTAGTTGTGGATGGTGCATCTCACTGGCCAATGTGGGACTCGAACCGGTTACCTTGGTGTTATGAGCACCTCGCTCCAACCACTGAGCCAACCAGCTGCCCACCAGCAGCCCAATTCCAAGCTCAAGCCGTTGCTTCTCACGGGTCTATGTGGGAATCAAACTGGCAACCTTGGCGTTATGAGCACCGTGCTCCAACCATTGAGACAACCGGCTGCCCACCATGGTTCACCTACAAGTTCAAGCCGTTGTTTTCAATCTAGCGGTGGAGGGCGCAGTTCACTGGCTCATGTGGGAATCGAACCGGCAACCTTGTCGTTAAGAGCTTGCAGTCTACCCAACTGAGGCATCAGGCCGCCCGTGGTCTCTGTTTTTACATACCGTGTTTCCCTGAAAATAAGACGTAACTGGACAATCAGCCCTAATGCATTTTGGAGCAAAAACAAATTAAGACCTGGTCTTATTTTACTGTAATATAAGACAGCGCATGATACGAGATATGATATGTTATGACATGGCATGACGTGACCTGACATGACATGATACAATATAATATCGGATCTTATATTAATTTTTGTTCCAAAAGACATATTAGAGCTGATTGTCCGGCTAGGTCTTATTTTTGGGGAAACACAGTAATAGAATTTTAAACAAAACAATTTTCTCAAAGAACAGTACTATTCTTTGAGAAAAAGCATATTTTTCAAGTCTGAAAGTCACTGATTTAGTGAAAGTCCCTAATTTTACATGAGAGGCAACCAAGGCTCACAGAGATTATAGGTCACCTGAGGTCACCAAACCAATGAGCTGCGGGCCAGGAATGGGATAAGTCTTCCTTTTGAGGCTAGAGTGCTATGCCAGCTGCTACCTCGTATTAAGGAAAATTCCATCGATTTCTAAGTACAACTCAAAGAAAATGAATACGTAAACCTTTGTCATGGAGCTCAATAATGTTGATGCATGAGAAACAAAACAGTAGCTTTCTAACTCAAGTATAAGCTTTAAAGTCAGGAATAAAAACAAAGACACAGATTAATATCACAACTCCTATTAACAGAAGTCAACATACTCAGTTTATAAAGCATAAACACTTCTAAACACAGAACACGGAACTTGAAGGAGAAAATCATGAGTTAAAGAAAGCAAACTCAAGTTGAGGAAATTCTTCCTTAAAATGACTTTTCTTTTCCTCAGAATCAAACTTGACTGACCTATATAAACCAGCACAGGTATTATTCATGTTGGGGGTTAACTATAGCAAAATTGGAAACACAAAACAGATTTCTCTTCACCATCTAGTGCACTTCTGTCCAATCTCACATCGTCACAACCATATCATAAGTCTTTCCAGGGTTCTGTAGTGAGTTGGGACACTTATCTCTGGATCCTGACAGAGTTGGTGCTTTTTCATCTCTTATTCAGCCTTGCATCATTGGGCAACCCAGCGCCTCACAAGGGAACAGCGTTGGCCTTGGAATGAGGACATTGACTTTAACAAAAACGGTTTTTCAATTTATGAGGAAATACTGAAAACTAAACACCTCTTTCCTACCAAAAAATAATTAAAGGAAAAATGTCCACAAGCATATTCTCTTGCATTGCTTATGCCTTTACACTCTTTCATCTTCTGATTTCTGTGGTGAAACTACTGAGAACATTTTAATTGTGCATCACGCTTAACAATTTACAGAAGCATGGGACATTCACTTTCTTTTGGTACCCAGTCCTTCCTCCAGGTTCACCACTCTGAAGGACGTGGACTCCATTTAGCCGAAGGGCTGTCCGAAAGCCCTTGGCTTTGCTCTCCTATGATGTTTTAAGGGGAAGCTGAATGAAAACACAGGTTGGAGCCCCGTTTAGCACAGGCCTGTGCTATTTTTCTCTGCGTTAAGAAGGCCACAAAACACCATCAAACACACAAACCACCTTGCATTGATTGAAATGAATATTCTTTGGAATGATGTAAACATCATGTCAAGAGAGACAACCCCTTTCTATCTCCACCGATATCTACAACTCATCGGGCATCTATCGCCCAAGAAAGGTTCTTCTGCTCAACACACTACAATTCCTTAAAAGACCACACATCTGTATAAGGGAAGGAGGGTGCACTGGATGTGAAAGGGAGGCAGGATGGAGGAAAGGACAGGGACAGGCCCACAGCCGCAGTTCCAGGTGGACAAGGCTGAGCCTGAAGCCCCAGCAAAGGCAGTAGCGGTGGAGGGGACGGGTCAGCTCCCACATCACAGCCCAGGGGAGGCTAAGCAGGGCAGCAGCAGCATCCCCCCACCTCCCCAAGAATCCCCACCCCTCTCCAGATGCAGCAGTGCTGGCACCACCAGGGACCAGTAGCAGCAGCAGAAATACTTCTCCAGCCTCCACCCACAGCACAGTGCTACCAGGGCCACAGGGAGCCAGGTGGGCTCAGTGGGCTCAAGACAGACTCGCCTCAACCAGCCCCTTCCCCTGTTCCCTCCCACGGGGCTGGTGCCCAGAGACTCTGGTGGTCTGGATAAAGCGGCAACACCCATCACCCTGGTCACCCAGGCCAGCATAACCACACTCACAGCTAAGCCCCCACACGTGGACACCCCAGGCTCAAGTAGCACCAGTGAGAGAAAACAGAAACTGTGCTATTGCATCAGCTACTGAAAAACAAAACAAAGACGTCTAGTTATCTGCCTGTTGAATTGCTTGAATCAAATTTTACATAAATAAGAAAGTGTTCACTACTTCAAATGAGCCTGCAGAGGAACAAGCCATCCAGCAGCATGAACACCCAAGGTGACACGGTAACACTGAGACAATGACACTTCCCCAGAAACCAAGTCAAAGTCACGGAAAATTGTGATTTATGTGATAGAGATTTCAAAATAGCAGCCATGAAGAATCTCAATGAGATACAAGAAAACTCACAAGGCAGTTCAATGAGTTCAGGAGTAAAATTATTGAACAGAAGGAGTACTTTATCAATGATATGAAAACTATAAAAAAGGTCCAAACAGAAATCCTGGAGCTGAATGAAGAACTCAAGAAATGAGATAAAAAATGGACATTTTAATAACAGTATGACACAAAGAAAACAAGCTGGTATTAAAGACGCCATATCATTGCCACCTCAGTCATCAATAATTCAAGTGATGCCAAGATGTACAGATATAAGTAACTTCATTTTAAAAATTCGAATATATTTGCTCAATTTACCTCTTTAGAAAACGTACTATTGCTTAGCAAGATATTTTATTTTATTATTGCCTTTAAGCAAGACATTTTAAATCATCGAAATAAAAAATGCTATAAGTAAAATAGAAATTAAGGATGTACTGTCATGTAAAAAGATGACAACTTTTAACTTAAAGAGACAAATTAATCTGTTCAGTGTTACAAGTTTGCTGAATTCATAAAAAGGATCTACCTTGGTTTCACTGAAATAAGAAATATCCACGTATAGTTAGTGAATGTCAATCATTCACTTACACTTAGGGGTGGCAAAACTGGGCTGTAGGAAAACTAAATTTGTTATAAACCATCACCAAATTAAAGACAATGCAGAAGTAAGCCAAAGCATCTCAAAGCATACCGTTCGTTGTTAGGCAATAATATTTCATTTGTAAAATCTAATTGAAAAGCAGCTTTTCCAGAAATTTAAACTGTGTCAGTTAATTACATTTATTGAACACAGTTAATGAGAGGTCGCTCTTAAAACATGGGAGATGCAGGGACTTACAAAAGATTGTAAAATTTCTGTCTCCTTTCGACATTAGCACACATAATTATGCCTTTTCCGTTGTGTGCATTAGTCAATGAAACAACTAAGAATCTCACCAAGTTAAGAACAAGAATTATCTCGGAAATCTGAAACCCAAAGGAAAGAAGATAATATAACTCACCTTCCTCAAGTTGCTCAACGTGCCATCATTAGAAGTCTGTGGGGTTGACGTAAGAATCACCAACTGTCCTCTTGGAGCAGGGTTTCCTGGAGGTAAGAACCGATCATGTAGCCTTCCAATACAAGGTGGCAGCAGGTCTGGCCTCCTAGGAGTGGTGCTGAGTGAAGGGTTCTGTGGTGCCTTCGTGAGAAGGAGGGTTCTCATCTCTGCCAGTGTGTCATCAGTCCTGTGAAGATTGTAAGAGCAAAGACTTAGTACTTTATTTTTCCTTAATGATTTGCATTTTTTAATGTTGCCATAATAGTAAGTGGAATTGCCCATGAAACGAACACTGAACATATGTCAGGGCAGACCTACCATGTGCAGGGATAGGTTTCAAATCGTTCTAAGTAAGCACATATCTTTCTATGGGGAAGCCAGACTAAGAAGTAATTCAAAGTAGGGAGGGGGAGGAAAAGGGCTATCACTGATGTCCACGGCTTCACAGATAATACTTGCTGCCTTCTGGAATGGCTGAACCAATAAGATTCTTGAGGATTGCCATGAGACATACATAGTAAACGAGTTTAGAAATTTTTTTTTAAATCCCACCAAGATATTTTCAAGCATTTGCTTTCACTTCCCTAGGCTAATCCCCTCATCACCCTGAAGAAATTAACCGTTTGGCACTGAGGCGTCATTTAGAACAATGGCCTCTGGGGGAGAACAAGAGAGCCTGGTTGGTGATCATACTGAACTGAAACAGCTCCGGAGGCGTGTAGCTTATAACACTGTTACCAAGGCACTGGAGGTGCGATCTGCCCTTTCTGTCTTCCACACACCCCCTTAGGCTGACCACCTCATTTTTTTAGCCACTTCGTAGGTTACACTACCCTTCACCCCTATGTTAACCTTCTCCTATATGTCACGTGTATGCCTTTGTGTACATCAGAAGAACTAGAAAAAGCAGCTTGTCTGAAAGCGACCTCTAGAGATAATAACACAGAGCACAATAAGAGAGGGTACATTTACCAAGTGCCAGAATATGCAGAGTACTTAAGCCTTTGGGTTTAAGTGGTTATCTTATAATAAATAGTTACCTCATTAAAAACTATTTAGGGAATTCTGACAAGAAATTATATAATAAACAGCGCTGTCTAAATCATAAAGCTTCAAAAACACTTTGCTTAAAGACTGGTAGATCAGATTAACTCTATGAAAACCGCGAGAAGGAAAAATACAGTCACGTAAAACCAAAAATGGGGAGAGATGCATCCTGAACTAACATTTTAAAAGTAATTTATTCACTAACATCATTTTCCAAAATTATACTATTTAGTAAGCTTTCACTTCCTGTTAATCTCGGGAATCTGCCTGGATAAAAATTATACTTTAGAGGCAAATTAATGAGCTCGATTGGTTTTCTCTGACTTTGTTTGGACTTACTTGTTTAGTTCTTTTTCCAATGATGTTCTAAGTTTTAATTCCTCTAGGTAGAGGTGCTTACATTCTTCCAATTCTATTTTAGAAGAAGTTTGCACTTTGCAGAGTTCAGATTCCAGACGTTTCACTCTGAGTTCCAGGTCACTTATGGAAGCACCATCATAGTCATTTAGCGGGTCTACGTTTTCTTGAGATGTTGCTTGTTCCTAAAGCCAACGGAAAGGATACATTTTAAAAATAATTATAAACTGAATAATTACAGTCTATTTGTATTCTTTAGTTTTAAGTAATGATTTGGAGGGCAATTTAAATGTAAAAAAAGCTGAAGTCTAACATATTGATCATCAATATGGAATGAAATAAATCTGAATCATGAAAATATTTTGAATCACCTCATCTGACTATTCCAATAAGGGAATCAATTTTAAATTTTAAAAATTGAATATGACCTAATAATCTAAGAGTATGGTGCAATTTTTAAATCACCCTTTTTCTTTATTTCCTAATAGTCTCGTTTTCTATCAAGTGGTCTTAAAAATAAAATGATTTTCCAGAAAGAATGATTCTCAAAGATCAACTGAGTGATAACAATGATGGGAACTGAAATATTAAAAAGGAAAAGCAAATCCCACCTTAGTTCTAGAAATCTAAAAAAATAATAATAATAATAACTGCTGTTAAGGGGAGTAGAGGAATCACATACAATATGTATATCTAAAACGTAATTTGCAGTGAAATGCATAAGGCATGTTAAAAATCAATGAATTAATCTGTAAAAATAGATTTAAAAATTTTTTTCTACTACATCCCGTCTTGCTCAGTCTTCAATATCCCAGAATTTATAGTGTTCTGCTTCACTCTTTTCTACCACATTCGTCACTATATAAATTTTGAGGTTTAATAATTCTTGTCTCCACTTTTTATTCTCTAGTTTTTCACATGACTTTTGTACTCCTTTCATAGATAATACCTCCTGTTTAAGATTGATTTTCTTCCACAAGATGTACACATCTTTTTTAAAAAAACTTTTTAAAACAAAATTTATTTTTTAAATTGGGGACCAGTGTTTTTTCCAGGACCCATCAGCTCCATGTCAAGTAATTGTTTGCAATCTAATTGTGGGATGCACAGCTCGGCTCCAAGTCAAATCGTTCTCTTCAATCTACTAGTTATGGAGGGTACAGCTCACAGACCCATGCGGGAATCGAACCGCCAACCTTGGTGTTATGAGCACTGCACTCTAACCACTGAGCCAATGGGCTGGCCGCCCACTGGGGGCTCAGCTCCAAGAACTAGCCATTGTTTTCAATCCAGCTGTGGGGGGGTGTAGCTAACTGGTCCATGTGGGAATCGAACCAGCCACCTTGGTGTTATGAGCACAATGCTCTAACCATTGAACAAAGTGGCCACCCCACAGATGTAGACATTCTGAAAATGCAGTTTCCAGTTTTGCTGTGAGATCCTCGTTCTGAATGAGTAAGATAGTATAATTTTGTTACGAAGGAAGTTGACTGAGAATAGTCTAACCACAAACCAGGATCAACTTTTGAAATAAATTCAATTGCAATAAAACGTCATCGATACTGCAGCAGAGTCTTAGAATGTGGAACCTTGAATTACTCAGAAGGAGGAACAAAGACATAAGCACCAGGAATCTCAAAAATGCATCCTTTATTGTCATCGACTTTGCCACACAACATCTGCACTTAATTTTCTACTATTTCTTGAATGATTGTTTCATGTCTTTCTTCTATAAAATGACTATAAGTCACCTCTGAGTTGATAGTCTCTCACCTGTTCCCCATTATTTCTTAAGAAGTTGTAGGGAGTTACAAGTAACTCATCTTGAATTACTTCGGCCTCTGTCAGCTACAAATGTTTCATGGTAATTTGAATTGCTTTCCAAGAAGAAATGATTCCCAAGGTTAAGGAGAAATCACATCTCACACTATGAATGTTTAGCGAGATGATTGCTACATTTTTTTTCAACAACAAAAAAAGTCTTAATTTGATAATGCTGCATTGTAATCCTCTCTTTTTGTTTTTTTATTTTTTTGTTGTTGAGTTGCATGACTTCCTTGTATATTTTGGATATTAGCCCCTTATCGGAGGCACTGTTTGCAAAAATCTCCCATTCAGTTGGTTGCCTCTTTATTTTGTCGATGGTTTCTTTTGCTGTGCAGAAGCTTTTAAGTTTCATATATTCCCATTCATTTGTTTTAGCTTTTACTCCCATTGCCTTTGGAGTCAAATTCATAAAATGCTCTTTGAACCCAAGGTCCATAAGTTTAGTACCTATGTTTTCTTCTATGCAGTTTATTGTGTTAGGTCTTATGCTTAAGTCTTTGATCCATTTTGAATTAATTTTGGTACATGGTGACAGATAGCAGTCCAGTTTCACTCTTTTGCCTGTGGCTTTCCAATTCTGCCAGCACCATTTATTGAAGAGGCCACATTTTATCCATTGTATGTTTTTTGCTTCTTTGTCAAAAATTATCTGTCCATATTTATGTGGTTTTATTTCTGGGTTCTCAATTCTATTCCATTGGTCTATGTGTCTGTTTTTCTGCCAATACCATGCTGTTTTGATGATTATAGGCCTGTAGTACTGTAAGAGACTGTTAACAGTAAGGCCTGCCGCTTCACGGTTACGATAGGGTTAACAGCCCTGGCTAACAGCCCTGGCGGCACTAGGCTCAAGGAATGTTACTCTAAAATCAGAGTAAGATTAACAGCCTAACAGCCTTGAGCTTAAAACATCCTAATGGCCTAATTGTTAGTTCCAAGATGTGGACATAGAGACCAGGTGTTTTATCTCCTGATATAGAAGCTTTTTTTTGAAGCGTATCTATTGTAAACTCTTTGAAGCATAGCCATCTGCACTCCCTAAGACTTTAGAAATCACAGAATGTCTTAGTTATGTGAGAATTGTAAGTCTATACTGTACTCCCTAAGACTTTAGTCATTACTAAGCTCCTAGAACTGCTATAAAAAACCCTTAGCTTAGTAGGCTAGGGGTCCTTTGTTAAAACCCGCTGCGTCGGGGAGAGACCGGGACCCCAGCTAGCTGGAAATAAACCTCGCTGTGTGACTTGCATTGTCGTGTGTGTCTCTGTCTTTCTGAGGGGTGAAAGATTCCCGGACTTAACAGTACAAGCTAGAGTCAGGGAGTGTGATACCTCCAGTATTGTTGTTTGTTCTTAAGACTGCTTTGGCTATTCAGGATCTTTTGTGGTTCCAAACAAATCTGATGGTTTTTTTGTTCTATTTCTTTAAAATATGCCATTTGGATTTGATGGGGATTGCATTGAATCTGTGTATTGCTTTGGGTAATATGGCCATTTTAACTATGTTGATTCTTCCAATCCATGAGCACGGAATGTCTTTCCATTTCTTTGTGTCTTCTTCAATTTTTTTCAAAAATGTCTTATAGTTTCCAGCATATAGATCTTTCACATTCTTGGTTAAGTTCATTCCTAGGTATTTTATTCTTTTTGCTGCAATTGCAAAAGGAATTGTTTTTTGTATTTCTTTTTCTGAGATTTCATTGTTAGTATATAGGAAGGCAATGGACTTTGGTACATTGATTTTGTAGCCAGCAACTTTACTGTATTCGTTGATTATTTCTAATAGCTTTTTGGTGGAGTCTTTAGGGTTTTTTATATATATCATCATGTCATCTGCAAAGAGTGATAATTTAACTTCTTCATTCGCAATTTGGATGCCCTTTATTTCTTTCTCTTTCCTGATTGCTCTGGCAAGGACTTCCAACACTATGTTGAAAAGCAGAGGTGATAGGGGAGAGCCCTGTCGTGTTTCTGAATGTACAGCAAATTTTTCACCATTAATTTATGAGATTAGCTGAGGGCTTGTCATATATGGCCTTTATTATGTTAAGGTATTTCCCTTCTATACCTATTTTTATTAAGTGTTTTAATCATAAATGGATGTTGTATCTTGTCAAATGCTTTTCTGCATCAATTGATATAATCATATGATTTTTGTCCTTTATTTTGTTTATGTGATGTATCACATTGATGGATTTGCAGATGTTGAACCATCGTTGTGCTCCTGGGATGAACTCCGCTTGGTTGTGATGAATAATCTTTTTAATGCATTGTTGTATTCGATTTGCTAGAATTTTGATTAGTATTTTTGCATCTGTATTCATCAGAGATATTGGTCTACAGTTTTTTTTTGTGTTGTCCTTACCAGGTTTTGGTATCAGGGTAAAGTTGGACACATAAAATGAGTTGGGGAGTACTGTCTCTTCTTCAATTTTTTGGAATAGTTTGAGCAGGATTGGTATTAGATCCTCTTTGAAGGTTTGGTAGAATTCACTAGTGAAGCCATCTGGTCCCAGACTTTTGCTTTTGGGAAGGTTTTGGATGACTGATTCAATTTCCTTACTGGTGATCGGTCTGTTTAGATTTTCCAGTTCTTCATGGTTCAGCCTAGGAAGGCTGTATGTTTCTAAGAACTTGTCCATTTCTTCTAGGTTATTGAATTTGGTGGCATATAGTCCTTCATAGTATTCTTGGATGATCCTTTGTATTTGCATCGTGATAAATTCCCCATTTTCATTCTGATTTTGTTAATCAGTGTCTTCTCTCTTTTTATCTTAGTGAGTCTAGCATGTGTGTGTGATGACGACGATGGGGATGAAAGACAGTTAAACAGTCATCCTTCATAGTGGGAGATCAATAAACTACGTTTACAATAGGGGGGGAAATTTTAAGTAGCTATGTAAGCCTGTTATGTGGAGGTAAATATGGAAAGGACCAGCTAAGTATGTTGAAAGTGGTTATCTGGGGAAGCAGGAAAAGCAGGTGGGGGTGTGGCCAAGGACCTGCTGTTTTTCTATACAAAGCTTGTGGAACAACCGATTCTTAAACCGTGTGAATGCAAAACTGATTTTTAAAAAAGAACTTAGTGGTGATAAAAAGTAAAACAAGCAATATTGCTATCTTGCAAATTGCCAAACCTAACTGTTGCACAGGCTCAGTTCCTGGCTCAGCAAGTAAGTGGGTTAGGAGCCATTTGGTGCAGGGTTGAAGGAGAGCCTTTATCATACCACTCACACATCCACAGTGTTTTGACCTACATTTGAATTACAGCTTGTTTTCATTTTCTAGGGCGAATTTTCCAATCTGGGTTGAATTTCCTTGCTACTTCTCAATTTTCCTGGGTCACACTTCTTACACACTTCCCCTCTCCTTACTGGCTGTCAGTTTAAGTTTGTTAAGAAAACACAAATTACGTGACATATTAAACTTGACAAACAACGAAAGAAAGACAAACCACCTAAAATGTTTCAGAATAAATTTCACACTCTCTAAACCCCTATTTCTTGTGATTAATGAAAATGAAGATTAACTTATTTATTTGAGAAAAGCACATGCTGAACTTGGGATGTGTTTTCATCATATTTTATACAGCGTGTACATCAAGCCAGGATGTTCAGGTGTCAGGGATTTTATTTCTAGGTTCCAGCCCTGCCTTAGTTAGGAGGAGCTCATCAACCTGATACCCACATAGAAAACATTAGTCTTGGCAACTAATCACCGACTTGCGGGTTGTTAAAGACTGAGAAGGTGGTTAGTCAGGACAGGCTGGAAAAAAGAAGGACGATCTCTTTTGTCATAAAAGGTAATCAATATTTTTCCATTTCAGCAATGATAACCCTTACAAGCATTATGTTATACTTAAGAAATAAGAGCCAATTTATCTTTGCTACACTGAAATTTTCCCACTACTTGGCTCCTCTGTGTTGAAAAGAAATAGTGGTATTTGTATCAACTGTCCGGGTGAGGTTTTGTAATTTGCTTAACACAAAACCAAAGCCAGAACACTTACGGCCATCCTAACTTCAACAAAGGAGTCTTCTGAGTGGCCGCTTGAGTTCAGCTTGAGCTGTAATTCAGACACCATGCCCATCAGATCTGCCATTTTAGCTTGAAGGCGCGCCGCCTGGGTCTTTAGCTGTTCCATTTCCTGTTCTGCTACTGCTTTGGGGTCCCCAGGTGGGTCCTGGAAATGACAAGGAACAAAGCAAATTAACTAATCAATCCAAGAATCTGGCCGTCAAACTCCAGTGCTCCACACCCACTGGGAAGGCAGTTTCTCAACATCTTTGTCCCCTGTGCTTTACAATAGAATATTCTAGCTTGTCCTTGGCAATTTTTTTTTGACATAACATTGAAAACGAACATTTTCATATCATTTTATTGTATTGAAATAATAGCAAATTAAAATAACCTCATGAAAGAAAGGCTTCCTCAGCATGCTGGAATAATCTGATATTATGAAAATAACCAACCAGACCTTGGCAATGGTAGACTTGCAAGTTTTAGTCCAGAATATCAGAAAATAAGGACAAATGCTGCCACAATTCAACCTCTTGCATTTTATTTTCCTCTACAAATGCATACCCACCCCCTCGCTCCCCATACCTGTCATGTCCACTTAGAAGCCCAAGCATCAAGGACATCACTTGGCACAGTGACAGCAAAACACAATGAAAGGTCCAAAATTCTCCCAGGTATATAGTCTGGATACTATAATACTCTGGGTTGGTGCTTTAAGATGCTAAGCTTAAGTCTGGTGAGAAATAAGCTGACTGAAAGTTCAGAGGCTGGTATGAAAGCTCAAAAAATTAAATTTCAGCCTCTGTAAACATGGATAGTTCAGCAATACATCAAGTACATGTTGTGTTCAGCCAGATGCAATTACTGCATATGACAAAGTCACAAGACAGACCCTGTTTAGATGCAGCCTTTTACTTGTGAGCAGGGAGAAGAGACTCGACTCCACACTCAGCTAATCAGTGTATGTGCTGCCTTGAGCAGATTCACTTAATGTCTTGGCCTCAGTTTACTTGAGTAAGAAAGAAAGACATGGCACACAGGGTCTCTGGTCCCTTCCAGCTCTGACCTTCTCGGCCTCTCTGATTTCCTCCTCAGGAAACCTTCACTACTCTTGAGGGCATGGCCACCACCACCAGAAATACGCTTGAGAAGCCCTGATGCTGAGGGCGGATTCCCCCCTGTGGAAACAGCGGCAAAGATGGGCCAGCATGAGTGAGACAAGTCCCAGGCCTTGAGAGCTTTACTAAGTGAGGAAGATGACCGCCTAAACCTAAAAACCACCTCAAGGGAGGGAAGGGTCAGCCTGGGAGGCACAGTCTGGGGGGGAGAAGGCTGTTGACCAAGGGTATTAAAGAGCCCCAAGTATCTCATTGTTCCAACACCAAGTCCTTTGTCCCAAGGACTCGTTTCTGAGTCCTGCTTGTAGCTCACTTCGATAGATCACCTGCCCTGAAACAAGCGGTCCAGAGTTTCAACTTCTGATCTCAGCTTCTTCCAATGCTGGGATCGGTAAGAAAACCTACAGGCAGACAATCTCAAACTGCTTCTGGAAGCTTCCTTTTTGGCTTCAATGTGTTTGGCTGAAGCCAACTGTCAGCTCACATCCCAAAAGCCAAGGGAGGAAAACCATACAAGACGTCTTCTTCCAGAGAATACAAAATGACTCATATATCCCAGGTGTAATCATTTCTTCAGAGTATTATACCTCAAAAACATTCAGACAATGAGCGATTTCCTCCCAAAAGTGACGTAACCTCTTCCAACTGGAAGACACGTTGAAGCATCAGATGTGGTAAGCCTTATCCACAGTGAAACATTTCCAACACTAATATAAATGCACTAAAGCTCAATGTTTTCATTGTCTCATGAGCACCAGTTGATGAATAGATCACTGATACAAACTGACACTTTTCTAAACAACTTTTCATCCTTTGGATTATTCTACATCATCCCCTTTGCATTACTTTCTTTCCATGTTAGTCCTCTGTTCGCATTCTTTACCCATTCAAGAAATTAGCGATCATCAAAGTTCAAGGTAAAGTCTCAAGAAAGATCACTGATATCTGGAGTTACGTCCTCCCTGAATCAACCCAGTGCTCTGTCCTCCAAAGAGTTAAGATCCAGGTTTGGAAGAAAATGAACAGCAGATGCGTCCATGTAAACAAATAATACCCAGTGAGCGTTAGCAACCAGGCAGAGGCTGCACATGTGCTCTGCTTTGTTTTTCACTAACATCTTTGATACCCATTCTGCGTTGTGAGCATATTTCCCAGGTTCTTTGGGTCAATGAAAGCACGGCAACCCTATATAATCTTCTATCACAATATACATTTGTTAAACCATCTTTCAGAAGTAAATGTACAATGGAAAGTGATGAATCTATCTTAGACAGAGAGGAAGGACAAGGTCAGTAAGTAAAGCTTCTGAGTAACAGATTTCTTAAAATGTAATCTTATATCACAGACACACTGAAAACTAACACTTGGATGGTTCTAGGCAGAGGTCCTTCTGCACTGTCTATAATGAATACAAAACATTAGTTTATAACTGCAACATTCTTTTGACTATAATCAATATGGTCAAAGCTTTACAAATGTCTTTCCCCCAACAATAATTTTTCATGACCCTTAAACCTGCAACCAACCTTCTCAGCAAGAACACTTTTTTCAAGGTAATGCAAAACACCTGTCTAACTTGAACCATGAAAGGTTTTGGTCTAGAAGTCAACACAAATAAGGTTCTACAAATAAGATACTACAAATATTAGTAAAAAAAAAATAAAAAGAAAAAGAAAAATCACAGCTTATCAGTCTGCTCACCTGGAATGACCTTTCTGATTTCCCTTTTAGTTTTCCAAGTTCCTCCTTCAAATTTTCAAATTCATGATTCAAAGCCATTAGGCGTTCTTTGGCTTCTTTGCTCTGGATCCCAAAAAAAGGGCGTTCTTCTTTCTGTTTCTCTGTCCAGGCTGAAAACTCCTCAAATCGTCCTTTCAGACCTCGTTCATTTAGCTTCATGGCTTCTGTATGGGGTTCACAGTGAGGGCGTCACACACCAGGGGACTGAACCTGATTTCATGAATCACACTGCCCCTCAGACCCCTTCACCGGGAGGCTCTGGATCTAAAGATGCCACGTTGGGCCTGGGCCCAAGGATCAGCCAGAAGAAGACTGTAGCAAGATGAGGGGCTTTTGTTTTCAGACAGGACCAGCGGGTCTAATGGCATTTCTAGTCCTCATAAGTCTCAAGAAAATAAAATTGGTTCAGGTACCTCCAGATAGCACAAGTACCTGTGTATAACTACAGAGACTAACCAGATTCAAACACAGGTCCTGCCAAAAGCCATGGCTTGAGATAGTAGAATGCTTCCTCTTAACGAGGTAATAATATGTAGGACTAACTGCAATAGTAGCAGCCTTCTTTCTTTTTCCTTTTAAATGGACTAAATGTCAATATGCTATTTCCCAGAGACACATAAAATACTTTTTATACTTACCTTCACCAAAAGTAAACAATGAAAGCAGCTTTAGCCTTACTGAAAGCTTAATTCTGTACTCTTTCTGTCCCCAGGGAACCAGACAGAGAGCAGGGAGTTCACAACAAGCCTTATTACAAAGGGTATTATGCTCAGGAAGGTCCAGGGTGAATGGAGAAACACGGGGGCCAGGTGCTGCTTGCCTTTCAGCAGATGGTTCTCCATCAGGAGCTCCTTCATTTGCCGCAGCAGCTCCTCTGGGGTGAATGTGTCCAGGTTTGGGGGAGCCAGATTGGGGGGTCCATTTCCTGTGGTTTCGTCGGGGCTGTCCCCCTTTTCAGTTAGGCAGTTAAGTGGTTGGTGGGACATGGCAACAGATCCTATGGAAAAGTTACAAACAGAAAATATAGCTGTCCGTCCTCTGCAAGGGTTCCCCCTGAATCCCACCAAATCCATTAGCAATTGCTAATATGTATTCCAAAAGTTGCCTACTTTCCCTCCCATTATATTTTGAATATTTTTGACTCTTTTAAACAAAGGCATATCCTAGCTCAGTGTGTATGTGTGTGCATGTGTATGCCTGTGCATATGGGTGTGCAGAGGGGTACAGTGAGGAGCTGGGAAATGGAGGAGGAAATAAAGGGCACGGCATCATGATGATCGGGAATCTCAGCAAGACTCATTCAGGAGGATTTCCATATGTACATATTTGTAGATTTGGGCAAAGTATCATTGAGCTGATTTTCCCATGCAAATCATTCCATTCAAGTCTCCATACTGTGGGAGAATTGTGTGGTATGTTAAGTATATATCAGTAAGCTGTTAATAATCTCCATATTTTATTTCTTGTATTCTTGGCTAAGAAGAAAGGGAGAACTAACATATTTTGGATGCTCACTATGTCCTGAATCACTGCATCAGACACATCAGCTCCTAATCCTCATTGAAACTCCATTATATTTAGTTTACAGCTGACAGAGCTGAGTTCACTGAGGTTTTACAGCTCATCCAAAGTCACTTAAGAAGAGGCACAAACAAGTATCAAGGATGACTCCAAACCCAGGTATATAGGACCATAAAGTGATGACTGAATATTTAGGCTTCAATATTGGATCATTTTGCAAAGCACACTAAAAAGACTAAGAAATCTCGCCTAGTTATTGCATGTTCTGAGACTGTTTTAAGCATACCACTTAACCTGTAGAGGGGCAAAGCCGACGTCAATAAGACACAAGTGCATCCCAACTCCACTTCTGTAGGGCCTATCACCTGGGCAAACAGAACTCTCCTCTCATGACTGGCTGCATGCTACAGGCAAACATTTTCTTTTACACACTTCATGAAGAAGATGATAAGCCTTTTCATGAAACCCTGCGGTCAGTGAAGACGAGGAGAGAGAAGTACACTCTGATATCTCACTGTATCATCACGACTGAGTGCTCTCCCAGTGCCCATATAAGAAAAGGCAACCAACACACTAGTGCAGGACGGTACTTCCTCCTGATCCAACAGGAGGCGGCACCCGGGCTCTCTGGGGGTCCCCTGGCATCAAGAGGCCGGCGACCTGCCTTTGATCTAAAGGTCCTTGTAGGAAATCAGAGATGGAGCTACTACTGATGGGACAGCAGGCCCCCAACAGTGTCACCTGTGTGACTTCTCCCCAGGCAGCTAGCACAAGGAAAGGCATTCTCATGAGATTCTTTAATGAAAATGGCAATGTCAGGAAGTAAAAACACTGATAAAGCACGATATTCAAGTGTGAGCCGTTGAAGGCACCGATGTGTCCCATATCCCAATTCATTTAGCAAAGAGGATACTGCTGACGTGTGCTCTCTGATAGTATCAGGGGACGAGAACGAGCTGCTTTTGTTTTCCAAATAAAATAATCTGGATAAAAATAATTCGGTAAAGCCATTTTCTGGCTTTCCATAAAATTCAGTTTTGTACAGAATGATATTGGTGCTAACATTTCATAAAAATGGGTTTTTACTTTATATCAGTGTTCCCATCTATTTTGCAGGGGAATACTAAAGTTCTAGGTGATAGACCTAAAGATAAAATCCTTGTAACGTGTATCATTTACTCGTGCACATTAAATTTCCTCATTGTATTCGATGAGTACATGACACTTCGAAAAAGTAAATGGACATATTTAACAGATTTTTAAAAAGTACCTAAGCAGGTATCTACAAATGTGTTTGGTTCCATTTCATTATACGCACACATTTCTCCTTAATAGTTTTTCCAAGAGAGGGGAAAGAGGAGGAAAGGAGAGGAGAGGGGAGAGGGAGGAAAGAAAACCACCCGGATATTTTTCCTCTTTGACTATCCTTTATACCTCTACCAAGTCTTCAGACACACCATAAAGGAGTTAAACAGCTTCTAGTTATTACATTGGTGCTTCTCACTTTTCCAGGTTGCCCAGATTTTATAAGGACACCAGGAAAAAACAACAACAGGGTTATACTAAGGGAGATGGTAGAATAAACACTGGGTGCCACAAACAGATGTGTGACCTCCAGATGTCACCTGACCTCTTGTGATGGTCAGCAAATGTGTCTTATCCAGCAAATGATCATTACAGTAGTTTTCAGCTCAAAAAGTGTTCTTAAGCTTCTAATAAGGTCACAGTCCAACCCATACCATTCAACACATGCACCCTAACAGCCCAGGGCCATGCCACCGTCTCACACTAATAATACACATGCCTATCCTAGCTATAGGAAAGCCTTCGGTATTCAGCATTGTTAGGGAAAATTATTTGGTAATGCAGATGTCACAGTAAATAAAGTTAGCCTGCATGCTGAATATAAGTATGTAAATACCAAAATTATAAGCATGTAAATTAGTACCAAAATTTTACTAAAAGCAATTTAACTGACTTGTGGTGACTCAAAGAGAACTTTATGATTTTAGAATATTTCAAGGGGCCTCATTATGAATTATCACAGTACAGTGCATATGTGAAAGGTCTGTTGGTAAAATGCCAGTTAGAGGGAGTTGAGTCCTCTGTTTTTAACAACACCTTGAGCTGCTTTCAATGAAACAAACACAGAGATGTATTATATATCCTTGCACGCATCTTCAAAGGTTATGGAAATTGGAACTAAGCCATTTATTCCAAGTTCTACCCCATAACAGATTTTTTTCATAAAAGGCCAACTAATGTGGATCTGAAACGTGTCATTTACAAAGGTGATATTTAACTACAGAAGGCTGAATTAATTTAACACAGGATTTGTCAAGATTTCCCTGAAGAGGAAAAAGGAGAGCTGCCTAGAAAGTAAAACGATCAAAAGCAAAATCTCCAGGATCTTATTCCCAGACCCACTATTTGAATTCTTGATTATATTTTTTTATCATTCTTAATTCCAGAGGTCACGTAGTTCTAGCAATGACTTGACTTTGTAGGCATGAACTTAAATCTCATCCCTGAGTTGGGCTTTAAAATGATCCAGTCCAACTCCCTATTCTGGCTCTGGCGGCCCAAGATGGCAGATTAGAAATTTAACCCTGGTCTTGAACAACAACAACCAAAATGTCTCGTCTGGCTTTGTGGCAGATGGTCATATAGACCAGGCGTAAATGTCTTCAACGGCAGGAAATATGAGCAATGACCTTAGCAGGCAACTGCCCATTGTATTACAGGATGGTTCTCATTGCCAGAAAGTCATTTTGTATTCAACATAATCTGCCTTATACTGACTTCCCCCCACTGGACATTGGACCAGTGTAAATACCGTGTTTGCCCGTAAATAAGACCTGGCCGGACAATCAGCTCTAATGCATCTTTTGGGGCAAAAATTAATATAAGTCCTGGTCTTATTTTAGTATAATATAAGACCCGGTCTTATCTAACATAAAATGATACCGGGTCTTATATTAATTTTTGCTCCACAAGACCCTTTAGAGCTAATTGTCCAGCTAGGTCTTATTTTCGGGGAAACACAATAATACAGAATAAGTCTAACCCTACCCTGGTGTGGTTGATTCTCCAAATCTGCTGATTAAGTTTTCATAGGTTCAATCCCCATGTGGATGAAGAAATTTTAAACAGTGAAAACCTATTTGGTGATTGGAGACAATAGCTGGCTATTGGCAAAGTCTGGTTTGGGTTCACAAGGAAGCTGAGTAAGATTCCAAGACTGCATCAACTAAACCCATCCCCATCCTGGGAAAAGAACTCAAAGTATGCATCCTTCTAGCGGGATAGAAACAACTCTCATCTTTTATGCCAGAAATGCTATCCTGATTTTGTAACTTGCTAATATACGGAAAATGGAAATAGACTTCACCTCATCGCCCCGGGCAGAAACCTGGGAGCTGTGTTTGAGTCTTCCCATTTCCTCTTCCTCCAAGTCTAATGGGTCACTAATGGGTCACCAAAGGGTGTCACTTCCGCCCCCTCTCCATCCTCACCAGCTTAGGTCAGGCCCTTCTTGTCTCGTCTGGACTACAGATATCAACGTCGCACTCCACAGAGTACAGGCCTATTTTGTCCACAGCACCTAGGACATTACCTGACATAGTTGGGGGTCCAACAAATACTTGCTGAATGAAATTTCATAGCCTCCTACACAGTCTGACTCTCAGATCTCCCTCTCAGCCCCACTACCTCCATGGTTTCTTCCCCAACATGAGCTCATGTGCCCGCTTAAAACCCTTCCCATACAAGACAGAGGTCCAGCTCCTTCCTGAGTGAGACAAATAGGGCCTTTCAGGATCTGGCTGTCACTTAACCACCAATATCTCCTGTCGCCATGCCACTCATACCCAGAGGACACTACAGAGCTCACAGTTCCCTGCACTCTTGCTTCTATGCCCTTGCATCTGTGTTCTGCCCTGTGCTTGAAATGAATGGCCGCCTTTTGCCCTGACAAACAGCCACTGGACAGTTCAATGTCCAGGTCAAATAGATGTCCCGTTCTTTCCTCTGCGTACCCGATAGCGCGTTCCTCCTGTGTTTCACCTCCCTGGCCCTTTTCTGCAAAGTAATCACCCCATGCCCGTCCATCTTCCTGTCAAACTTAGACCCAGGTCTGTATTTCATTCTTCCTAGATGTTGTCACACAGCAGGCCCTCAGGAAATGTTTGTTGAAATGAAAAGAAAATGTAGTTTACCAAGGTATTTTAAAGTCTAACACTAGTAAAACACTTCCTGCTGCGTAGGTGACAAATCCACATGAGTTTCTCTACAGTTCTATGGCATTCACTTCCAGATTCTTAAATTCAACATTTAAAACTTACCTTGAAAATCAGTACTGTTTTTCATGTTACTATTAGGTTGCTGCAAGAGTAATTGAGGTTTTAGTTTCGGAAATAACCTTTCCACCTTAGTCACTCAAGGGCCCCAGTGGTGGCAGCCCCTCACCACCGACACATTTTCACCCCTAAAGCCCAGTGGATAGTCTCACATCAAATTCTACTTAGAAGGCAATCTGGGAGCACACATAATAGCAGATAAGTGACTTTCAGCAAAGATAAATCAGGATGGTCTGGGACAACCTGTTGTTTTCAGTAAGTGAGGATGCTTTCAAATACAGCAGGGTGAGTGTTAAAAGATTACGCCCACCGACATAGCGGTGGTAACGTGAGCAACCAGAGGAAATTACAATGACAGGTGTTTGCAACAACTTCATCCTGGGTCATCCCACAGATGACCCCGCTAATTAAAATTACTGATAATAAGACATGCGTCGATTGCCAAAATGCTAACAAACCAGGTCAATGTGTAGCAAGGAAGGGACAGTACATTGTGAATGGCTGAACAAGGGAACAAAGCACATAAAGCTACTTCGTGTTAGAGAAAGAAGTAGGAGGAATTAAGGCCCATGTAAAGAGTAAGGACTTAAAATGTTCCCTGAGGTAGCAGATGTTAACTTTAAAGCGAACCGAGCAGAGTGAATATACATTTGGTTTTAAACATGTTGAGTGATACAAGTATGTTCTATACCTGATAGAAATTTAGTTAGTTATAAAACCCAAAATCCGTAACCTCAATTTGTCTGAAAAACTATGCTGTTTGCTTTTTTGTTTCTGATAATTGCCTAAAATTCTGGAAAGCTTTTTCTTAAAATGTAGAAATAAAGGAGCAATATATTTTCGTTCATGGTGAAAAAAAAAAAAAGAGTAATTGAGGTTTTTGCATTCATTTTTAACCTTTAAAAACCACAATTACTTTTGCACAAACTTAATGGAAAGATATCTGGACATCATTTCATAACATATATTCTGTTATTCAATCCTCATGCACATCAAAGTGAAAACAATGAGAACTTGTGATACGTATATTTTTTCTGCATGAAATAGATGTTATTTTAAAAACCAACAACAAAGTTTACTTGTTTCGTTTTGCTTTGTATTAACTGTTCCACAGATTCCAAAGAACATACCACACAGTTCAAGTATCTATAAAATTCACAAGAAGCAGGGCTCGGAGATCTACGTAAAGGGGGGCTTCCACGGTAAGGTAATAGACACAGTGACCAATTCCTTTCAAGAATAAGTTTGTTTTGGTTTTTGGAGGGTTTATTTGGATTCTATAGCATGAGATGCAACCTGAGGTCAATTACAAAAAGACACTACTTTTATAATGCTGTTCACAATATCTAAAGAACTACTGAAACTGTCCCAGTAGAAAAATGGATCGTTCATCCCAAAGACTCTAATCATTGTCTTCTGTCTCCAGGGTAGTCCATTCCAGGGCGGTCCCTGGCCCTGGCCTCCTGTCAGGGCCTCCCAGCTGACTACAGACTGGGCAGGGCCTGAGGGTTAGCCTGGCCCCTCGACAAAGAGCAAGGGGGGGTTCCTGTTCACAGCGCCACTTGCTGAACCAGATCTCAGGCTTTGCATGTCCTACCACCACCTTAGGGTCCTACAGCTTTGGTCTTCCTTAAATAACTCTGTGGCACACATTTCTGTGCAACAGTTTTCCTGGTGAAGGAGGCAGAGGAACCTGGTTTCATTTTCTCTCCTCGATGTTTACTGCCTCCAGCTTACACATCTCCAACAGTAAAAGCAAGTCCTCACCCTCATCAAATATTCATATTCTCTCTCTCTGTCTAAATACGTGTATATAAGTATGTATGTACACATATCCACACAGAGACACCCACACATGTTCTAGACACAAGAGTTTATGAAGATTCCTTTGGGCCAGTTCTTCAGTATCCCACCACCTGAGAGAAGTCATTTGTTCTTTAGTGTTCCTGGGCCATTTCCTAAACCTAGAGTAGTTTTCAGTATTTTACGTCTACCAAAGGTGTACCCTTAACCACTTCCCTTATAATGAGGCACTAGCTGTAGAGTGATTGCCAACCCGCAGGACGGTATCACCTTACGCCACCTTCGTGACCTTCACAGGAAGTCACCTGCGGCTGGCCAGGCCGGTGAAGGGGGAAGGGCGCTTAGGGATGGCTGCCCTCGTGGCCCTTTCCCACCAGGTCAGGATCCGCTGGGAACTGGAAACCCTCCCACAAGAGGGGACTCCCCAACCCCTGGCCACCCACTCCCCGATTGGCTCAGGATGGCAGGGAAGGGGTCTGCGGGAACAGCTTCCAGGGTAGATAGAGAAGAAGTCACCACCTCGCCCAACCCCGAAAGGCCCCCCGGCCCTGGCTCACCCGTTGCCTGAGCTCCCGCCTCTCTCTGGGTTACTGTGTCCTCGGCATCGTGCCCGCTGGGGAGAGTCTCCTAGTAAAAACCAAAACAGTGGAAAATAAGAGGAGGCCTGTGGGTCTTAGACATTTGGGTGGAGGAATGATGCTGAGGAAAGAGCTGGAAGCACAGGTCATTTCTTATGAAAAGGACAGGACAAAGACTCACAGGGGACAGCAAAGGGCCATGGAGAAGCACTGGCATGGGTAGGACTAAGTCCTAATCCAAGAACAGACAGCACACGTCAGGCTGTATTTCAGAATCGCTATGGACTAACGTGCCTTCCACTTTCCTTTTCTGCAGGGGAAACTTCAGCAGTCCGGCAGAATGTTGGGTGTGTGGGTGGTAGATAACTCGTTGGACAAACGAAAGGTAAATGAAATGTGGTATATATCAAATATTGCCTTTCGACTATCACAATCTTTTTGTATAAAAATCTGACTGCAAAAATCATTAATTTTATGAACTGAGATTTCTTTCTCTGTAGAGAGGAATTACATTACTCCCAGCAAGTAGTATCAACATGAATACAGTACTTTTATTAATGAGACTGTTCTTATTGTCTAAAATAGTATTATAAGCTACTATGACAGACATACACATTCCTTTGCAGTATGACACAAATGAAGAGATTGACTCACCAAGCTTGTACCTGACAGGTTCCTGTGAAGCTGTTCGATTAGGCCCACTAGCTTTTTAGTTGTCGTTGTTAGGTCAGTGCTTTCAGTGTCAAGCCTAAAGTGAATATTTTGACATAATTATTCTCACACATTGACTTTAAAGCATACCACATAATCTCTGAACAAATATCTGAAGGAGCAACTACATAAAATCTTACAATTTGAAAAGCGCATGATTTGGCAATTGTGCCATTTTTCTAGTTGTGAATTGTGGATAATGTGCAAAATCAGAGACAATGTACACAAATTATTCTTTTCAAGGTAGCGCAAAGCTGACACTTTGACCCAGCTTCACACTCATGTGTTTATTGTTATAACTGATCTAACTGTCATACTACACTACACATCTGCTTTATAGATACTCAGGTTATTTTCTGTGCTGCTTTAACTTATACTTTTGTATGTGATCTTGAATCTTCTCAGTACATCTCGCATCCTCTGTATGTCGAGCTCTTGCTTCTTGCTGCTAAAATAAAGAAAAAGTGATGTTGAACTACTGATGATCTATGACATCTGACAACTAAGTTCGCAAACTTGTTGCAATGATGTTGCTCCCCTTTTTTTATTTATATGAGGGATTGTTCATTATGAATTTCTACCAACTGGACAAACAGTTAACCAAGTTTACTCTTTGGAAGTGCTGAAAAGGTTGTGTGAAAAAGTTAAGAGGACCTGAATTTTTAGCCAACGACTCATTGCTCTTGTATCACGACAATGCACCAGCTCACAGGGCACTGTCTGTGAGGGAGTTTTTAGCCTGTAAACAAATAACTTTATTGCAACACCCTCCCTACTCACCTGATCTGGCCCCCAATGACTAAATATGTCATTATCCAAAGATAAAGAAAATATGGAAAGGAAGACTCTTTGATGACATTCAGGACATCAAAGGTAATATGATGACAGCAATGATGGTCATTCCAGAAAAAGAGTTCCAAAATTGCTTTGAACTGTGAACTAGGTGGTGGCATTGGTGCATAGCTTCCCAAAGGGAGCTTTGTGACCGAAGTGATATTCAGAAACGAGGTATGTAGCACTTTTTCTAGAATGAGTTCTCACACTTAATTATCATATCTTGTAGTACAAATGACCCGAGAAGTCAAACATACTGTATTCCAAGCATCCCATCAGCTCTAATTTTAAATATTGACATATGTGAATTACCAGGCAAGTCCAGTTGACATGTTACTCTTGGGGGCAGTCAGATAGTTCATGGAATAGTTTGAGGGGCAGTAACTAAATAAGAGCCAAAATGCCTGGGTTTTTATCCCAAGTCCACCAGTTATTAGCTGGGCGACCTTGAGCAAAATACTTAAACTTTTTGGGTCTCAGTTTCTTCATGTATAAAATGAGACAATAGTGGCATCTACCTCACTGGGATATTGGGAAGATTAAATTAAGGAACATATGTAATAGAAAAGGACACGGCGCACAGTAAAATCAAAGGGTTTGCAGTTGGACTACAATGCAAATGCCACCTCCCGATTGACCATACAATTTCTATGACCATGAGAGGCAGGGTAAAGCCACTGACGTGGGAATAACGGACTCTAGTGCTAAACCCAACTTCCCAAACCAATTCATTCCCGGGAACTGATTATGTTGGGATGTGTTAGCAAGCACTCAGAAGAGCAGAGGAAAGCAACACGCTCTGGCAGATCAGAAAAGCCGTCCTCAGAACTGTACAGTTAGAACGTGCTACCAACCTGTACACCCTGTCTGGCTGCAGAGAGGAAGGGCTGGTTCCCTTTAATTTTATTTTTTTGTTTTCATGGAGAGGGGGAAAATGAGCATTTCATTGAACAATTTTCTGTTAGATTCGTGCTTTCGATTTTATATATAATTGTGAGAAATACTTGAGAATAAAAATTTAGTTATATCAATGTCTCCAAGGGGAAGTATTGGTTTGGTATAAAGTATTTAATTTTATCCTAACAACTGTTAAAGAAAACATTTTTAATTTATGCCAGGATAGGTGCCATCATATCAAATACTATTTCCCCTTAGACAAACTTATACTTAGAAAGACAGAATTCTCGCTCATGAAAAATTAAAACTATGTCAAATTTAGGGCTTGATTGCTCTGCACAGACTATCTGACAAGTGCTGAGGAACATGAGTTCAATGACAGTCAGAGAAAGCGTCACGGAGAGGCGAGGTTGGGAGCTGAAATCCGAGGGCAGGGAAATCAAAACATTGGCTCCCACCATAACTTGTAAACTCGTGTTCACAGCAGAATTATTATCAGCCAAAAAGTGGAAACAACACAAAGTTCCATCAACTGATGAATGGGTAAGTATTCTGTCCACAAAGTGAAGTAATGTTGGGCCATAGGAAGAAATAGCTAACAATTGATATGTGCTACAACACGGTTGAACCCTGGAAACGTGACGTTACGGGAAAGAAGCGAGTCACAAAGGACCTCACTTCCTGTGATTCCATTCACATGAAACATCCAAAATAGGCAAATCTATGGAGACAGAAAGTAGATTGGTGGCTGCCTGAGGCTGGGAGAGACAGGAAGACGGGTGACAGCTAAGTGATGTGGGGTTTCTTTTGGGGGTGACGGAAATGTTCTATGATTGTGGTGATAGTTCCACAACTCTCTGAATGTAACGAGAGATATTGAATTGTATGTTTTAAATGGGTGAAATATGATATGGGAATTGCATCCCAATGAAGATTAAAAAGAACAATAGTGAATCTCGATTATTTTCTTAATTCTCTATTGTGGGTGTGCATACTATAATGATCTACATATTTCTATACTTTTACAATATTTCTAAAATGAAAACAAAATGAGGGAAATGTCTACTTCAATTGGTTTGTATAATGAACTTTCTGTACGAGTCAGTCTGAAGTCCATGAAATATATGCCAGTGCTGTAACCATTGACAAAAGTGATGACAAGAAATAAGACAAATGCCTGAATTGTTCTAGTAAACATCATCTTCTGATCTTAAATGGCTGCTCATCGTGGTCATGGAGCGATCACTACAAAATACTGTTTAGTAGGAAAAAGTCTCTCCATTTCTATGAGGAACGCTGCCTATTTCTCAACGTTACCAAGGGTATAGACTCTAAGAAAAAACATGCAATGCGAATAGCAGGATGGAAGCCAGAGTTTAAGGAAGAAGTGCATTATAAAGATAATAATATTATAATAAATTAATTACAACAAAAACACAAAAGAAAGCTGCCCTTGAAAATCAGGATCCTAAAACACTTTATATTAATCAACTATAGATGAACTGTTGACAGGTTACATTTCACACATACCTGACGTCTGAGTTGCTCTAACGTCTTGAAATCCTGTGTCTCAGCTTCTGAATTCATACGGTAACGTGATCTAACCTCCCGTGAAGCCTCTGACAGAGGCAGTTTTCTTGTGGTGTCAGGTAGCTCTTGTTGAAGTTGTCTCCCAACCACCTAGGAAGATGATGCTGTTAGTGATTTTATAATCACATCTATTAAATTATGTTAATAATCACTAACTCTAACACATTAATATAATATATAACTTGAAAAAGATCACCCCAGGCATCATTTCACCTTCTTTTCCTCTTTTGGGCACAAGTCTGTCTACTGAATCTGGGTAAGACACAGAAGGTGTTATCCTGCTGCCCACTCACTATTACATAGGTTACTTGAACAACAGATTCAGCCCCACTCCCCATTTCTCCTGATGAAGCTGCAAAGCTTAACAATCTACTGACATCTCAAGGGGAAACTGGTATGTCGGTGGGACTAGTGGTAGTCAATTCTACATTGTGGAATGTTTTCCCCCTTTTTTTTATCACAGGCTTAAATTGACTTCACAGGTCCTCACGTACACAGTCCACTGCTCACAACCTTCCAACAGATGCCTGTATCTTAGAAGAAAAGCGAACTCATTCCAGTGGTCTTCAGGGCCCCAGGTAACGTGGCCTGGACCTCCTTCCTGCTACACATGAATCCTGCCTCCCCTCACTCGTCTGAAAATGGGGACCCAATGCCAAATTAATAAATCACAGACCGCTACAATTCTCTTTGAAATGGACAAACTTATGTCCAAATGATAGTAAATGGGCCTTGCGATGAGAAATACGAATTTGTAAAAATATTCAAGGACAATTATACATAGCAGTGGGAAGATCAAATCAAGTAGAGTTTTGATAAAACTCCTCACATTTGTCCAAAATCATGATTTAATGAAAAATTAGCTGTCTTTAAAGAGGTCACAGGTCATAAGAATACATTATTTGGGACTGAAATAGTTCCAATTTATATCAAATTGACATGAATAAAATCAAAATTATACCAACTAAAATGTGGAAGAAACTACTGAGGGAAAGGGACACCATCTACACTTCAGTTCATGTGGGAAATCTAGAATTAACTCTACGTAATCCACTTAATTGAACCTTTATCTCTAAAAATTCTGTTTGCATAGGAGCATTTCCATTTATCTGCTTCACAATGGTATTACAATGTGGTAACAAAGATGAAAATTATTATTGCAGCAGTGTAGGACTAAATCATTCATATCAATATGTATCTAATAACAATTTATACCTTAAAATTTCATAGTCAACACAATGTCTTGACTCAAAGTAAAGCACCTCACAGGTCTAAGTTTTATTGGCTGGATACAATGTATGCTTTTAAGCTGTTAGCACAAATGCATTTGTAATCTATATATTTTTAATATTCAGATAGATTCAACACTTAGCCATCATCAAATATTTGAACATTGAATTTTCTTTCGGGAAATTTGAAAACTATTTTTCTGGATACTTACTTCTCTTTCTGATTCATCGTTTTCATACTGGCATATTCTTCCTTCCAAGTGAATCAATGTGTCGACTAACTCCTTATGTCTCTCTTTCGCAATAGGATCTTGTTTTTCACATTCAGCTTGAAGCACTTTTCTGCCCTCCTGAAGCTGCTCTTCAACACTCATTCCTGAGTTTTCATTATTGTCACTTTTGTTGAACGCATCATCCAGTTGCCGTCGAAGAAGCATATTTCCACTTTGTAAGTCAAAACCTTTCTCCTTTAAGGATTCCGACTTTCCAATATATGTGTTCACGTTTCCGTGTTCCCTCTGATACACGGGTTCAATTTCCTCCTCTTGACACTGAGTTTGGTTTAGGTCTTTCAGTACAGGTTCAAAAACCAATGTCCTGTCTCTGACAGCATATCTTGTGTGAGGGAGCTCAGTGTCTAAGCTATTGAATTTACTTCCAGCTTTAGCAAGTTGTTGAGAAAGAATCGCCTTCTTTTCTTTTCGGTTACACATAGCAAACCCGCTTTTGTCCAATAAGGGCAAGCATTCATCTCTTAATCCCTGGAAAGCATTTTGTAGGTGTCTTATTAATTGCTTACTAAGCTTATAATGATGGGTGGATTCTGCTTCTGTTTTCAGTCTTTCTTTGCTTTGTCTTTCATTCTCCAGCTGAGAGTTCAGCATTGTATTCTCAGCTGTTGGGACATTAAGCTGTCTGTTACATTCAAATACTGTTTTTGTTAGTGTTTCGTCATTCAGTTTTCTCGTCTTTTGAAGACAGTCATTCTTTTCTTTTACGTTTGCAGTGTCCTCAAAGTACTTTTTTTCCATTTCCTGATTCTGAGTTTTCAGTGTGTCCCTTTGCAGTCTTCCTATGGCGATTTCATCCCCCAACATCTGATTTTTAGGCAACAGGTCTTTTTCTTTTTCATAACTCTCAGAAACCTAAGTAAAACAAAGGAGACTTGTAGCTAGCATTCAATGAAATGACATATCATGATATCCTCTGAAATTAAAGAAGAACCTAAATGTTTATATAATGAAAAGGTTGCAGTAAGTGGATATCCCATTGGAAAAATACAACGATGAATCCAAACCTCCAACTTTATACAAGAATAAATTCCAAAAAGTTAAAAACAAAATTAATATAAGATGCTGAATCCATGAAATGGAAAAAGAGAATTTTAAAATCATAAGAGAACTTTAAGCGTCTCAGAACTGGAAAGGCAGCAAACCCAGAAGGCATGAAATAAAAGATTAAGAAGTCTGACTACACTTTAAAATAGAGGTTATCGTCTGAATATACACCTCTCCCACAGTAAGAGTATTCACTCTGCATACATTTGGACTGATTACATTTCCTACAACTTTATTCCCAAGAATACTGAAAAGATATTCTACATTTCTAATACTTTCAGAGTCACTTATAAGATTAAGTCTACTAATCACTGATACATCTAGGCATTGCGCTAAGCACTTCTTTATACATCAATGAACTCGTTTCGTTATCACAATCTTGAACAGAGTGATTAAAAAGATGAGCAAGGTCAGGATTTTCCGCAGGACTTTGGGCTCCGCAATAGTGTGCTTGCTGCTCTTCTAGTGGAAATATGTAAATTCCAACGAAGCCTTAGATTTCAAAACACTCAGGGAAAATAAGCTCAAAATTATAGAGCTCTTCTTAGAAAGTAGTGAGATCATTTGCTGCTGCATAAGTGTTATTTCCTTTTCATAATGTTTAAAGGAGAAATAAATGTGAAACAGGGGCAAATACACTGACTTCTTTGAATAAAATCCTCACCAATAAATTATCACTAAGTATGTATCACGGCATCCAATTTCTTCAAAAGTTCCTAGTCTGAAGTAGGACTCTACTGGGAGCAAGTTGTTACTTTCTCAAAAGTAGGAGAACGGGATCTAAAAGACGGTCCCTGACCTGGCTATGCCTCTACTCCTTACAATCAGTGGAAGTGAAAACTAACCTCTCTGCTAATACAGCAAGGGGATGAAATCACTGCCTCACACTGAAACTTCCGTTATCAGTAGCAATAGTTTTGAGATTGTAGAAAGCTCATCGATCCCTGTAAAAAGCATTGAAAGCCTCCCCTTTAGATGAGACATTGGGAACGTCACTACTTGACTGTTGGACATAAAAGGACTTCAGTCAAGAATATCATTTATTGCAATGGACCAAAAATGTCACTCCCCCTAAAATACTCTCTCTCTCTCTCTCTCTCTCTCTCTCTCTCTCTCTCTCTCTCTCTCTCTCTCTCTCTCTCTTTTTAAAATCCTCTACAATTCCCATACGTACAACATTGGTTTTTAAAATATGTACATACACGAATACACACACACATGTTTGAAAAGGACTAAAGAAAATACCTCAGAATTCATTTTCTGAAGGTTTATTTCTGTCTCCTTTTGTTGTTGAAGGCAATTGGTCAGAACTGCATCATGTAATATTCTCTTGTCCTGTTCTCGGGAAAGTGGCCTCTGAGTGTCGTTTTCCTCTTGTATAACCTGGAGAATAGAATATGAACGGAGAAAAATTAGAATATAACTAAATTTAACTGTTAAGAATCTTAATCTACATTTACTTACTCCCAAATTATTGGACTGTAACTAGAAAGTGAAAAATAAGTTGCCTTAGTCTAAATTAGAAGAAAAACATGAACCCGCAAAACTAATTTTGTCACCGTTTGCACTGAACAATCGCTTATATGTTAAATCCACCCAAAAAATGAGATAGTAGATGATTTTTAATGTCACAGAGGCTTCCTCACTTAAAATAGTTCACCCCACCATATCTTAAATCGTGAGACCCCATAGTGAATTTAAGATTATTTTTTCAAGATTAATAACTGGAGAATAGGCAAACTTTAATTAGGAGCCCATATGATTAACATCAATCAGTAAGAGAAGCAAATTCCTAAATATTAATTCCAATTATACACTATGACAGTGTTACACATTGACATAGTTATCTGTTGCATCCAATTATAACTGACTCACTACCCACTAATAAGAGCAGATAAAAAATTAAATCATATTTACTGATTTCCTACACTGAACTGAAAGAAATTAGAAAGTTATTGTTTGTGCCCTAACAACCAAAGGTCCCATCCTGGAAGGTGTGATTTTCTTAAAAAGCAGTTGAGTTGAGTGCATGACCCCATTCTCTCCCTGAATGTAGACTCAGAGTCCGTTACACAGAGGTCACAAGGAAGAATCCATCTCTAACCTTGACCTTAGTGACCAGCCATATGGAACTGCACATTTTGAACCCCTGAGAATCCTGACTCCTTTCGCGTGAGCCCGAATCAGTGGCCATCATTTTTACATGGTTCATAATTTCAACTGTCTCATCATGTGACTCAATATTTGATGTTACTTTCTTTATTACGTAAGGGAGTTATAAAAATTAAAGGCGCAGACAATATTCAGGACTTTATTATTTTTTTTGCCTCAATCCAAAGATAAACTTGAGCTATGAATATCTATAGATTCTAACAATATTTTAAGTTTTGTAACTAGTTCAAATGTTATAAATATCATTCAGTTATGACCTTTTGACTCTAAAAGGCTAGCATGTAAGGTAATTTCAACTGGACTGTATTATATTATTAAAGCACAGAAAACCATACTATACTAGAAATTTCAAAGTAAATTTCACATACATGCGTGTAGGTCTTTTCATTTCCATCAAGCCTCGCTTGCCCTTCCTCCGATGTCATTCCTAGGTGTTGTCCTGCTGACAAATCTACGTATTAGTTAAAACGAACTACTTAGAACAGTTTGATAAAAGCTATAATCTTTATAAATACAGAAAATAACATCTTATCAATTGAGAGTTCAAATTAAGCGTAATCTTTTCCTGAATATTTACTTAAGAAATACTTCTAATTAGCTAACACTTCAACAAACCATTTGGGAAATATGAGATGTCACAAACTGAAAGGCATACAAACATGTCAAAAATTCATCCACAAATTCATTCATTGAACATCGATGGAAGAACAATCAGAAACAAAAGACAGTTTAGAAATGCAGGACAAACATATCGAGTTGCACTCTATACTCTGCTCTCTACCTGGTAATGGTATCTTTTGAACAACACCCTAAGATTCAACTGCAACGTCATTCATTGTTTCCAAAATGACTGTTCCTTCTGATGCATTTATCAGTGTACACCCTTCCTTATAGCTGAAATGTTTTCCTCTCCTATTCTGAAAATTTCTTTTCACCTTTGAGGATTCAGCACTGGGGTTTAAGGAAGAAGAGAGAGAAGAGGAGACAGACTGCGGACACAGCTGAGAAGGAAGTGCTATAGATTTAATTCTCGACGATTCCCATCACTGCTGGGAAAGTCAATTCTAAAATATATAAAGCCATAGAAAATCCAAGAAATATTTGATTGTTGGTTTCGGAAGGTGCTTTTTCATTTACAATAAATAGTTTTAACTGATACCTGTGAATTCAGAATATAAAACTAAAGCTAAGAAACTATGTTTTGTTTCACTAGGCAATCTTTAGATCTTTATGAAGTTTTCCCATCTGGTCCCAATGTGGTACATATAATCCTGCTGCCCACTCCCCAGTGTACGCTAAATACTAGTCTAAAGGAAACCACGCTTTCACCTCATTCTTTTTCTTATTCCCATATGTTGCTGTGGTTCAGGAAGAACGCCAATGTCTTGCTAAAAGTCATTTTGCTTTGTTGTAAGTTGCATAAACAGAGTAAACATAAAGTAGGTTTTGCCACAAAGTGACTGTTGGAAAGTCAGAACTATGATGAAGCTACATAGAGGTGGGCTGGGGTTGAACACTTTCTGTTCCTTTATTTCCTTCTTTGCTTTCTCTGTTTTCTGGTAGCGGTGATTCACACAAGTCATGGAGCCTATTATTACCTAACAGAAACACACCTACAATCTGAGTCTAGTTTGTCTATTACGGTCATCTGTCCAAACTCTGTGGATGCTGACATAGGTTTGCTCATTGAGTGTGTGGCAAATGGCCTTTTATCACCAACTTTCTAATCCCCGGATCTTTGACAAGTTCCATGATTAGAGGTCAAAGAAGCAGAATCCCCGTCTGAATTCTGGGATTAACTTTTCATTTATTAGGATGTAAAAATAACACAAAGTTGACTATGTTGTAAAACTTCTTTTTTCAGAGAAACAGTCACACGTCCTCCTTTTCCCCCAATACACTATTCCTTCAGAGTACATTTTATTTTAGGTGTCCTATACTTGCCATTGACACAGGTAAGTTTAATTAACTATCATCAGGCAGCAATTTCTATTATATAATGTGTTTCCAATTAAAAATTACCTACTTAATAGATGGTGCAGGGTATGATTTTTTTTTGTTATGATCCAAAGTTACGTGTAACCACTTATCTTTAGTTTAAATATGCATGACAAACGTGGGTTTACAAAAACTTTTAATGAATGGTACGACTTCAAATAAGAAACTACTTATTATAAGAAAATGGTATTTTCTAAATGCTCCAATATCTTCAGAATTCATTTTTTTAAGCCTTAGATAAACAGATATTCATGTGACAAATTACAGTCTTGGGTGACCTTATTGTTTCCAAGGAAAAATAGGATCAAACTAGGTCCACATGAGCTCCAAGGAGTACAGGGCACCATGAGACAGAAAACGAATATATGACAAAACTATTTTCCTTTTGTTTTTTAAACAATATTCTCAGCTTAAAACTTTTTAAGACAAGTGAAAGAAAAACACAATTGTAGAAGTGAAGCTTTAAAGCCTGTTTTATCATTTCACGTCCAGGAAGCCCGTACATCATTTCAAACGGTGGTTTCCAATGTCATGTAAGAATCCCTGAAGTCCCAAGATCTGTAAGTCGTGGGGCCCGAAAAGGTCACAACTATTTTCACAGAAAGACTAAATGTCATTTGCCATTGTCACTCTCATTCTCTTCTAAGTGTGCAGTAGAGTTCTCCACGGCCGTGATATCACAGCTCTGATGGTAACATCATAGGTCTGATGGTGACTGGGTCTTAGCTCTAATGGTTCATGGAATGCATGCCTGTGTGAGCTCGTATTTTACATTGTTCAGTTTTTATTTCTAATACTGTAACTATCTACGGAGACTACCGACTTAAAAATATTCTTTGGAATTCTCAATAATTTTTAATAGCATAAAAGCATCCCAAGGCACAAAAGCTTCAGAATTCCTGTTTTCAAAGATTGTGTCTACCAAATATTCATTACGATTAATTACTTCTCCCATTTTTAATAATCAAAGACACCATAAGCGCGCGTACACACACACCTGGTGTCTGCTCAGCAGAACATCTGGTTGTCTTAAGACCATCAGTGTTACAACACTAAGAGGAATAAATTTAAAACACAATTGACATGGTAGCAACTGAGGCTTACTCTAGGTAAAGGTCAAAATTCAAAGAACCATTTTCAAACCCTGGAAATATCTTCCAGTGTGATAATTAACCTCTGAGAACCCCTATTAAGTACAGGGGTTCCAAACTGGGACATTTAGGATATCGAACCAAGAGGAGAAACATCTGAAAAAAGTCACATTTTTAAAATCTTGTTTTCTTATTCCTGTCGATGTCTTTTTTTTCAAACATCAATACCAACAGTGACATCATGTTGCTTATGTGAAATCCTTCCATTAAATTGTAACAAAAGAAAGGAATTCTGAATAGAAGACTGCGAGCATGCCAAATGTCCTTGCGTACTCCTTCCCAAAATTAAACTGGTATTGCAAAGTGCACCTGGTCTGAAGGGTTGCACATCGTCCATTCCTACACCTTCGTGAGGACCAGGATTTTCCACTTCAATTCTCGTCTGAAAGGGTTAGGAAACAGGACGATTAGTAACTAATGGACACTTCATACAATTTCTAGTTAATAATTCAGGATAAAAATATTAGTGTTATCACCACCAAGAAAAGGACTTTTTGAAAAATATGTATTTAAGCAAACATTAGGTTCGTGCAAATGTAATTGCAGTTTTGCAATTTTTGTAAGCTTTTAAACTGCAATTACGTTTGTAGTGACCTAATACTTTGATAAGTGTACTTGATATAACTGCTAAATATTTCTAATGACAGATTTGATTTTTAGTGTTAAAACAAGATACTTGCTTGAAATGGTAAGAAACCTTGGTGTATGTCCAGTTGAGTCTAAACAGAACATTTTAGAACCTACTTCATCTAAATCAAGAAGAGCTTGGAAAAACCGAACTCTTGTTTGACAAAAATTTTGATAGAAAAAATGATTGAACAAAGTGGCAAAGTGATAAGAAAAACTTTTGATTAGATTATGTTTCAATAAATAATAGGGAAAATGTTATATATAGTTATGCAACTTTTCAAAAAAGTATAATAATTTCTAATCGGGGAAAAATAAGAACATTTATTTATTATAACCATCTAAAATGTACCAGACACTTACTATGCACATTTTATTTCTTTCCCACACAAAACAACAAATACAAAAATGGTTTGATGATGGTTACCCCACTTCCTGCTTCCTGGCCATTCCAAGACATTAGAATAAAATATGAACAGATGTGATCCATTGTTATCTCTGTCCAGCAGGTTTTGCTTCTAGATCTTCACACGACTGGCTCCTTCTCATGCTTCACTTGGCAGTTTTTGTCACACTCAGAAAGATCTTTCCTGACCCCCGAAATTCCACTCCCACTCCCATTCCAACTACAACCATGCCCCCCCACGACAATATTCTCTAACCCAGCATTCTCCATTCTCTTTAAATGAAGCACTTATAGTGCCTTATGATGGACTGTTGTTCACTTGTTTTTCTGCACCTACAACTACAGCTGAACCCCTGAACTTCTCCATTCAGAGTCTAACTGCCCAGCACACAGCTGGTGTCCAACTAGAAATTAACTCAAGGTGAAAACGTTGAGCTCGCACCAACAAAGCCTCAAGAACCGAAACACTACACATCTACAGGGTACCGCCAATCACAGTCTCCTGAAACTTAACATCCCCCAGATTAGAAATCCACATGCCCCTTCTAACTTTTCCACTCTGCTCTTGACACTACCGCCATTTGATTGTCCTACATGTTTACAAAAAGTGTCCCCGATATCTAGTAAGTCAGTACATCCCACTGTGATCATTGTGTTTTACATTCTATAGCTCCCTTTACAGTTTTAAAAGTGTTTTCACATTCGTTACCACATTTGTGCATTCCACATACCTGAAAGGTAGTCATTAGTACCATTATGACGAATGAGGTCACTGACATCCGACAGGTTCAAAAGAAGTTTCCCCAAGATCCCATAGCTAGTAAGGGACCCATCCAGAATTCTAGTCTGTTCTGATCATCAAACACAGTGTACCAGTAGGCAGCAGTTGCCTATATCAGAAGATCACACTTTTCTTATATCTTTCCACAGCTGTCACCTCACATTAGCTCATCATTACATTGTACTTCTATTACTACAAGGACGGTTGCCATCAAGTTACTCAATGCATGATACTTTAAGTGAACAAGACAGTTGTTAGTATTAAAGCAGCGCTCAGCCGAATTGTTGTTAGTATAATCCAACGTATTATTAGTATTCACCATGCTCTTCCTTCCCAGCAAAAGTTCCTTGCAGATCTCTTTGACAATACTAATTAATAATACTTTGATGTCCCAGGCATTATCTTTTCAAGTTCCAAGTTATAAACAAACCCTGCGATCCAAATTCTTTCTTTCTGAAATTCATTAGGACATTTACACATCCACAAAACCCACAAGATCATGCATTTGGGCACAGTTCGAGCTGGAATAATTCTTTAGCTTTTAGGGAAACTTAACTTCAGAACCCAAACTGATTCCTTATGACTTGGAAACCTTTGTGTTTTATACTATACTACACTGACTGCCTGAAGAGAAACTTGCAAGTTAGCAGAATTGTACTACGCTGTGTCATTATATTACACATAGCCAGTTTAATAATTACAGGCGAAACCATACAAATTGGTGTGTATGGGGAAATGTAGGGGTGAGAAAGTAAAGTCAAAGCATACCTTTTTCGTTTTCACATCACAGAATGGTGATATTTCAAATAATAACGATAATAATAAGAATAGTGAAAGACAGTACCTCAGAATGCCAAGGTGATTCTTCATCTTCCTCTTGTCCTAATCCTAATGATGACTTTCTAACTATAAAATGTAGTCACAGGTACATTAATGTGAACATATATTACTATGCATTTTGAATACACATTCAGTCATGAATATTTCCATAAAAGTAATAGCAGAAAAGAATTTCAGGGGGTTGAAGCATTTGCAAGAAGAAGCAGTTGTTAGTAGTGGGGACACTTTTGAAAAAAAGATAGAAAAAAAATGCTTAAAAGAAATAAATATCACATTTGGACCTACACATGTTAGATTTGTTTATAGCAGCACTTACGCTAGAAAGAATTCATAGACAGTCACTAAATTACCACTCATATTATTCTGCTGTGCTCCATCAGCACAAGTCAAATTACCATTGCTTGTTTGCTCTTGTGGAGCACTTTCAATAAGATCCACACCATTTTCTCCTTTTCCAGTTGCCGGTTTGGTTGCTTCTTTCTATTAAAAAAAAAAGAAGGAAAAAGAAAAAACAACCCAACTTCAGAAAACACCATATTCGTTTACTCGTTCACTCACTCACTCAGTCCATCCATCGACAAGACAAAAGACTCTACTGTAGCCATCAAATCATAGGCACAGCCCCAGGGGAAGCTGGAAATATAAATGAGACTTTCTGTCCTACACGCTAGTACGAGTAGAGATGACATAACACATGAAAAAATAAGAGCAGAAAAGTACCGCTCTCCACTTCAACAGCCCACATGAGTCAGGTATCGTAAGGGCACAAGAGACAACAGTCAGTTGCACCAGGGAAGCTCAGCAGATGCGGCAAAGATAGGGCTGCATCTTGACAGTTATGCAAGGTGCTGAGGGAAGGCGTGACGGGGATTCCAGAAGGGCAGCGCGAGCAAAAGCCTGAGGATGAAAGAACATATTGCAAGTGAGGCCGCAAAGGAATGGGGTAAGCCTGGAACACTGAGAGTTGGATGGAGATACCACTGCAGTTTCAGAACCAAATCAAAGAAGGCACGTGTCATGCTAGCCTATGAATTTCACCCTCACGTAGTGGGGAGTCACTCAGTAAGCAGAGGTGTTGCATCGTCACAATTCTGTTTTAAGACAGTCACTCAGGCTGCACTTTATGATATTGAGGACCTCCGTTTCTTTCTGGTATCCTATCCATCATCCTGTCTTGTGTCACAGCGTAGGCGCTTCTCGGTGCCTCCAAACCCACAAAGGCAGCTACCAAGAGTAGGTCACTTTGTGGCTTCTATTAGGTGGCTCTGAGTTGGGCACTAGCAGCAGCTGAACTTGGCCTGCCCCACAGCCCCTCCCAAGAGGCCCCAAATCCAACACACCTGGTGATCAGCTTCAGCAACACCAGAACAACACCCAATTAGCTCCATAAATGACACGCCCAAGCAATGGACTGAGCAGACACCAGAGCCCTGCTATAGCCGATCTCACTCTGCGAGGTCAGCCCACATACATCAGCTCAAGTACTGTAGTCACAGCCAGTCGTCCTGAGGGTCGATTCCACACACTGATGTGCCAAGAGCAATCAAGGCTCAAGTTCAACAGGGGGGCACACACCACCCACACAAGCTTCTGGAGCACCTGGCTAAGGTGACCAGACTGTACCACTGGTCCCCACACAACACCTGTTATATGAGCCAATGCTGCCAAGAGGAGGCGAATTAGCAGATCTACATAATACATAGAAACAAACACAGAGAGGCAGTGAAAAAAGAAGAGAGAAAGAAACATTTCTCTAATGAAAGAATGGGATAAAACTAGAAAAAGAAGTAAACCAAATGGAGACAAGCAATCTACCAGAAACAGAGTTCAAAATACTAGTTATAAGGATGCTCGATGAAATTAGAAGAATAGATAAACTCAGTACAATTTCAACGAAGAGACAGGAAACATAAAAAGGACATAGAAATCATTAAAAAATGTCTGCAATGAAGAATACAGTATCTGAAATGAATAATTTATAGATGGAATCAGCACCACATTTGGTGAAGCAGAGGTTCAAATAGTGATTCGGTAGACAAGGTAGCAGAAAACACCCAATCAGAACAGAAAAAAAATGAATATAAGTAAAAGATAAATAAAGACAGAGAATACTTTAAGGGACCTCTGGGACAATATCAAGTATAACAACATTCGTAAGACTATCAAAAGGAGAAGAGAGAGAGAGAGAGAGAGCGAGAGAGAGAGAGAGAGAGAGAGAGAGAGAGAGAGAGAGAGAGAGAGAGAGGAATTGAAAACCTTTTGGATTACACAATGATGGAAAACTTTCCTGACCTGGAGAAGGAAATAGACACACAAGCGCAGGAAACACAAAGAGTTCCAAACAAAATGAACCCAAACAGGCCCACACGAAAACATATTATAATTAAAATGCCAAAGGGTAAGGACACAGAGAAGATATTAAAACCTTCAAGAGAAAAGTAGTTAGTCATGTACAATGGAGCTCCCATAAGACTGTCAGCTGATCTCTCAGCAGAAAATTTGCAGGCCAGAAGGGATTGGCAAATATTGAAAGTGATGAAAAGCAATGATCTTCGACTAAGAGTACTGTATCCAGCTAGGCTCTCATTTACAATCAATGGAGAGGTAAAGACTTTCCAGAGAAAAAGATGATGGAGTTCAACACTAACAAACCAGTATTACAAGAAATGTGACATGAAGAAGGAGGAGGAGGAAAAGGAGGAGGAAGAGGAGGAGGAGGAGGAGGAGGAGGAGGAGGAGGGATGAAGAAGTAGAAAGAGAAGGAGAAGGAGACGAAAAAGGGAAGGGGAAGGGGAAGAAGGAGGAGAAGAAGAAGAAGAAGAAGAAGAAGAAGAAGAAGAAGAAGAAGAAGAAGAAGAACAGAAAGAGGAGGAGAAGGAAGAGGATGAGGACGAAGAGGAGGAGAGGAAATATGAATAATAAAATGGCAATAATCACATGCCTATAAATAATTATTTAAATGTAAATAGGTTAAATGTTCCAGTGAAGACATAAGGTGGCTGAATGGATAGAACTACAAGACCCATAAATATGACATCAAACTTAAATTTTTTTGCACAGCAAGGGAAACCATCACAAAATGAAAACACGACCAGATGAATGGAGAAGAGATTTGCCAACGATATATTTGATAAAGGGTCGACATCCAAAACATGTAAGGAACTCATAAAATGCAACACCTTTAATAGACAAACAATGCAATTAAAAAATCAGAAAAGTACCTGAATAGACTTTTCTCCAAAGAGGTCACACAGACAGCCAAGAGACATACGAAAACATGCTCAGTGCCACTCATCATTAGAGCAATGCAAATTAAAAACACAATGAGTTATCACCTCACAACTGTCAGAATCGCATCATCAATAAATCAACAAACAACAACTGTTGCTGAGGATGTGAAGGGAAGCCCCGCGCACTGTTGGTGAGTCTGCAAACCCGGCCAGCCGCAATGGAAAACAATATGGAAGTTCCTCAAAAATTTGAAAATAGAACTACCACGTGGCACAGCAGCCCCACTTCTGGGTTTTTCTCCACAGAAATCCAAAACACTGATTTGAAAACATCTGTGCATCTGTATGGTCCTTGGCACATTATTTTCAATAGTCCAGATAAAGAAGCAACCGAAGTGTCCATCGTCTTGGATAAAGAAGAAGTGGTACATAGATACAACAACATACTACTTGGCTGTAACAAAGAATAGAATCTTACAAGCTGTGACAACGTGCGTGGACCTAGACGGTATCATTCAAAGTGAAATAAGTCAGACAGAGAAAGACAAATATCACATTATTTCACTTATTTGTGATATCTAAAAAAAAAAGTTGACATAGAAAAGAGAAACAAACTCATAAGTGCAGAGAACTAACTGATCGTTGCCCAGTTCGAGGATTGTTGGGGGAATGCTTGAAAAGGTAAAAGGATTAAGGAGTATAAATTGACAGATATAAAATAGTTATGAACATGTCAGTTACAGTACAAGGAATATAGTAAATAAGATTGTAATAACTAAGTATGCTGTCAGGGATACCAGATTAATCGGGGTACCAGTTTATACATTATATGAATGCCTAACCACTATGCTGTACACCTGAAGCTGACATAATATTCAATGTCAACTCTAACATAAATGAAAAACTTTACATTTAAAAAACAAAAAAATTTCTGAAATTTGGTATATTACTATATGGTTCTTAAGAATGTCTGCTTCTAAAATTGGTTATTATTTTATGCAAAACATGTACTCCTCAATTAGAGGAAGACATTTAAATATAGTCATAATGCAATGATTTAGAACATAGTGGAATCCCTTTACAATATGGGGTTTAAGAAAGAGGACTTGAATTCTAAATTGTCACAATTTCTACTATTATTTTAGCCTAAATTATGAACCCAGTATACCTGAAACTTATACAAAATATTATTCAATTTCAACTGAATATAACTAAAAAGCACAAGAAAACAAAATAGAGAAAACACTGGCTCCCAACAACTATATGATACCAAAATACAAAGTGTAACAAAAAAAGAAGTGTATGTTATATGCTATATAGTTTTAAAACTGAAAGGTACCAGGAAGATTACATGACTATGACAATATGTAATTGAATCCATCAAAGATTTCATTTAGGCACGAGTATTATGAAAGTCATGTTGGAATAATGTAAAAGATATATTAAGAATCCTAATACGTAACCAAATTGCATATCTCCATCACTGTGGGATACCTCCCAATATAATTGTCCTATCACTATATATTTCCCAGCCCCTTCTTTTTTACAGCTCCCATGTTCAATACTTCCTAAAGTTAAAAAAAAAAAAGCCTCAAATGCTCACATGTTATAAAATGGTTCACGCTGACCAATTTTCCATTACAAACATAAAACAATGATAGGTGGACCACTACTAAATTTTACAAGTAAGTGCTACACAAAACTAAATTCAGAGCAAAAAAGTTAATTCCACAAAGGAGCATTTTACCTCGGTATCAACACTGAAGAGTCCATCAGTTGATATAGACGTTGAATCATTAGTGCCAGGTTTGCGGGTAAGACTTTAGGGTGAAGATACACAAAAAAATAAGTGAGTTCATTTCTTTACAAAACCAACAAAAAAAGTAAAAGGTCAGCTATTTGCATATTAAATGAAGTTTCTTGCTTGATTTAATTAAAATATGGACTCTGTTTTAGACAAGCTATTAGTTATCTATTTCTGCCTCTACCACTCCCAACTCATGCAATATTTAATGAAGATACACTCTAAGTTTCCATAACAAAGAATGACAGCCAATTTATTGTCAATGCCTGAGATTACTTTGCTTTCACCACAAGTCCTGAGGCTGAATTGAAAACCCAATTAATAGCTGATATTACTGGAACCTGAACTGGGACAAAACCGATGACCTAAATCAAGGTAGAAAGATACACTGTCCCTTCTCCATTGTCTGTCCCTGGTTCAAGGACTAATCTGTGTCAGTCTAAAATAGCAATCTTGGTTCTTTAACATAGAAAGCAGTTACTAAACTTACCCCATTCCTTCTTTTCACTCAAAAACACTACGGTGAGTTCCCTGAAGTGTTTATAATGTTTGCAAGTTACACGTACAAAAGTTCAAGAACAAATATGTATGTTTTTAGCCTTCCCACTCCCAGATCACTTGTCCTCACAGCGTCCTGGCAATCTCCAACCTTGAAAATTTTAGCCTACGAAGGCATAGACTCCTGAAACAAGAATGGGCTCAAATGACCCACAGTAGGAGTTCTCTATTTCCCTGTTCCTGGAAAATAAGCTAAATGGAGCCTCAGTCATCCACGCCCAACACAGGCATGTTACCACCTACCCAAGTCCATTACTGTTTTCACAATCAGTCCTCCCTCTGCCCAACACTCCATATATATGGGAAGGACATCAGCGCGTTGGGAAAAGAGGTGGAGGTGACGAGACACCTGCCTTGGGCCATAGATCTATGTAGTTCGGCAATCTCCAGTGCCTCAGGACTCGAGGGGACATAAGCCCACCTCCCTAAGTTGGGGTTCAGGTGGATGATACCACATTCTTATTTGCTATAAAGAGAATGTTTCCAGGGGCTCAGATACTTTAATATGTTTTCATAAATTCTTAAATTAGGCTGGTTCCTCCAATTCAAGAAACAGAAAAGCAGCAACCTGTACAGAATGTCCTTGAAAACCTTCTATTAATCTGCTTTTTCAGAAAACTACCAACATCCTTTGTCCTTCCTTCTTGTAATATCTCTTTAAATTGTCATAGCCTACTATTCTCATCTCTTTTCCCTTATCTGATCTCTATTCTAAAAGCCTTATTCCTATCCCAACCAGTATTGTTCCTTTTAAAACTTGGATTCCCTTGCTAATTCCAGTCTTATCCTCTTCCACTGCATTCACTAGACCTTTCCATTATTAAAACACTCACCTAAAGGATGATAAAGAAGGACGTGTACTGGGCTTAGAAACCTACACTGAATCTCATTTCATCACTCACTGTACTCAAATAAGTCACAGAATCGCTTGGAGTTTCAAACTTTCCATGTGAATAACCACTTGACCAAAACATTCATGGCAGAATGAAGAACTGCTGGGTGTTTTGAATAATTAATTGCTAACATTCGTTAAAACCCTGGAATTCTATGTACTTTTGATTCCGTCTAGAAAAATGGAGAATACTTAGCTAGCAGAAGTGGAATAAAACAACAGATCAACAACAACAAAAACCCCTGAGAACAGCAGAGAAAAAGTATAAAATGAAGAAGACTCATGGAAGAAGGAAGAAAGACTTTAGGAAAAAAAAGAAAAAAAAACTTCCTAGAACAAGGGAAAGGTATCAGCCAGAAGGGAAACAAAGGCTGGGGATTCTGTAAGTAGAGAAATCAATTAGAAATACCCTCTCAATTTGTGCTGAATTAACACAACATGGTCTATACGTAGATGTTCTTCACTTACAGAACAAAGATTCGTCCCAAGAAGATACATCGCATTATACCTGAAAACACTTGCCTGATTAGGTCTTGCTTATGTACAGCCTGTGGTTCTGTGGCCACAGCTAACTGAGACCTGGCCTAAACACTGATGGTAAAAAGAAGGCTCTCGTGACTGCTGAAATTGTCAAGTACATTAAGACAAGAGCTTGGGCTAACTGGGCTTGGTAGGAAACTTCTAAATCAGCGTTAACACATCACTAAACGGGACTCTCTGAGTCCACCTGACTTGCACCTGAACCTTGAATCCACGCCAGCCCAGGCACTTCTCAGTACAGGCTGAGGGACAAGAGAACGGACTTGGAAGCCAAGCAGACTGAAGGTCACATCACAGGTCAGCCACTTGGTAACTATGGAACCAGGAGTCAATTAATACACGTCCCGGAACCACACTCGTCTAATGAATAAAAACTAGGCTGAACAGCACAGCTACTGTGCACAGCTACTGTGCACAGCTACTGTGCCGAGGACCTGAGACAACCAACGTTAGGCACATAGTATAGGGTCTCGCCCAGAGCAGAACACTCAGTAAAGGTTACTCGCTTCTCTCTGCACTCTCAGTTAACATGTGAGTTTGAAAAATCCATAAAAACCTACCTGCTTGAAGGGTCTCCTTCAGAACACTCATCCACTATTAAAGAAAAAATTCAAATACATTGTAAATTCACAATAGAAAAACACAGAACTTTAAAACTATCAGACTGAAGTTATGGAAAATATTTCTTTGGGACAACCCCTGAAGACTATAGTAAAGTGAATATTAATGATATGATTGGTAGGAAATTAATACATGAAGAACTTCTACTTCTTCTCCTATATGTGTGTGTGTGTGTGTGTGTGTGTGTGTGTGTGTATTCATATATACGTACACATAAACACACATATACAGGTACATATATGTGTGCATGAAAGTATATATTTATATCAAATGAAAGAAAAAAGAACGGGATGTGCAAAAATGGGATAGCTACAAGTCAAGTGCTACTTGCAATGATTGTAATCCTAACCAAACCCATCAGAGTGAACGAAAACGGTATCAGTAGTAAAATTATTGTCATAAACTAACAAGGGCAAATTTAAATAGCATGATTTTTCTGGACTTCTGTCATGAAGAGCAGTTAGAAGACTTGTTTTGCTCGTACACAGTACCGCTTGTGCCGCTCTTCAGTCAAGGGTGTTCAGTTTAGGATGAAACACCCCGTCATTAGCAGCTTAGTCAAGAGGCAGTCTACTTTGCAGCGGCAAACACAGGAAACAGATGCTTTCTCGCCATCTCTCCAATTGCAGGGTAAGTATGAAAGACGTTGTGATTCCAGTTTTATCAAGTGTAACCTCTGAGATTGTTCCCTCCATTGCTAGAGAGTCTATCTTGTCCTACCTTATAGAGCAGGAAGGTCCAAAGAGTTATTGCTGTGCAGCAAGCAGCGTGTGATGCCATTTTTCTCAGCCCTCCCCATAGTGGCAAATGTGTATAGATAGCGTGTTTTTTTAGCTTGTAAGTCATATGTCACCAGATTCTCAGCCAGTGAATAAGAGCAACCAAACAAAAACCCCCCGAAAGACAGAGAAGTTATCTTGAATAACTACATTCAATGACCCTGGAGTTTTAATTTTTTAAACATTCGAAAAGTTGGCCACTGTATGATTCCAACTATACGATATTCAGAAAAAAGCAAAACTAGAGAGGCAGTAAAAAGACAAGTGGTTTCCAGAGGTTGGGGAGAGGAGAGGGCTGAGGAAACGCCACAGAGGGTATCTAGGAGTGAATCTATTCTGTGTGATACTGGAAGGATGGAGACGTCCTTATACTTTTGTCAAACCCCACAGATTGTACAACAGCAAGAGTGAACTCTAATGTAAAGTGTGGGCTGTGAGTGGTAATGTTGAGTCAGTGCAGTTCATCGATCATCGTAAAAGTACCACTCGGGTGCAGGGTGTCAACAGTGAGGGAGGCTCTGTGTGTACAGGGACACGGGCTTTGAGGGGACTTTCTGTACTCTCCACTCAATTTTGCCCTGAACCTAAACCTGCTCTAATAACGAAGGCTTACTAATTAAAGAAAAAGAAAAAGTTTTCTACTGAACCTGCTATTAGCAGATATGAACACATTAATGCTATTTTCAAAACACAGTCACCTTGAAAATGAACATAAAGATCCAGTATCAGAATATGATTATTCACCCAACTGAATGAAGCATATGAAACTCCATAAAAAAAGCAAATCATGTTTGGAATACTTACACAAGAAAGTAACTGATAAATGTGAATGAACATCTCGCTGTATCATGGTGTATAGATGTAGTGCCAAGTGAATCAAAATGGAATCATCCCTACACTTAAAGGACAACTTTTATTCTAATTTTAAATCAGAAAGCATTATGCTGATTTTATTGAAAATCTATACTGAAACATTAATCACACAAAAAGATTATAATTGCCATGGTTATTGCCAGAGTAATGTATGTACAAAGATCTGTGAAATACTCACCAAAAGGCAAAAAAGTAACCAGCATTTCAATTTTTAATGGATGATACAACTGAAACCATTACCAAGGCGCGTCACCATATTACTTGCTGTTAATATTTTAAGCAACACCCAAAATTAAGTCAGGCCTATAACTGTTGTGCAGAAAAGATTTCACACAGCAGGCCTGACTGCTATCCTTTGAAAGTCCTACTTGGACGGCTGGCCCTTGGCTGGTGTCTGGAAACCTGCATATGGGGAGGGTTCCCGCCATTCCCTAACTAAGTGTGGCTCACGGTGCCTGAACTGCTTGTACAAACAAGGTGGTTAATGCTGAACACTCGCTTTCCTTCTGGGAATCAGGAATGTTGGTACTTGCTAGGGGGACGCTGCCTATGTGACTGGCGTGCCATGAAAGCATTAGGCACTGAGTCTCATGAGACTGTGGTACCACTAGACAGCATTACACGGGTGGTGCCAGAATTTCACAGTGGAGGAATTAAGCACATCCTGCTAACTGCACAGGACATGAGTCTTGGAAACTTGCACCTGGTTCGCTCCAGACTCTGTCACATACACATTTTCTCTCTGCTGATTTTGCTTTCACTGTAATAAATCACAGGTGTGAGCACTACTACAGGATGAGGCCTGTAAAGTGCTCTAGTGAATAACCAAACCTAACTGTGGTGTTAAGAACCTCTAATAAATTGCATTATATGAATTTTTCATTCTTTGGGTGGATGTTTTCTGCATGACTAAGGTCAGAAGGAGATTTTGCAGATTACCTGTCGATAAATTTGTTTTCCTTGATTCTTCTTTTGCAGATTCCTGTAGAGCTGGACATATTTGAATAAAGGCGTAAAGGGGATAAACGGAATGATGTCAGAAAATACTGTAAAACAAGCAACCATCCTATTTTAATCAGAATAAAAAATAGAACATCCTAATGGCAACATCTTGAATCAGTTCCTAGAGAGAAAATGGAGAGATCTCATTGTCAATTTTCTGCAACTAGGCAGAAAACTGTTTTTATAATAGTTATGAATCGGTCAAGTCACTGGGATAATTACAGAAAAACATATAACTATCACTTGTAGTATAATAATGTGCACTGATTATAGAGTTCCTTTGGTGTCTAAGCTTCTTTATTTCTTATAAAACTAAAAACACAGCACTCGTATGAAAAGGCAGTGGTTAACAGAATAAGTGAAAAATGGAACAAAAAGTGATATCCAACATGGAGGATGAGTTACCCATGGATGTACCAGGAAACTCAACGTTCAGAGAAAAAAGTGTCTTCCCTGTTGACCTGCTGCTCTTCTCTCTCCATCTGATAATGTCCTAGTCACTCTTCTCATGTCCCATTGAAATGCTAGTGCACAATCTGGAAACCTAGGAATCATCTGAGTTTCTCACTCCCCACTAACTTTTTACATGCAATCATCACTAATCCGTATTAACCATAACACTCTCCAGGCTCTACTTTCTTTTGCCACAGCCACTGCCCTAGTCAAACAGGGGCTCTGAGCAGATGGCTTTCGCTGGGGAAAAAAATGAAACACCACCGCCTGTTATTGTTACTTCCTAAATGAACAGGATTTCTTTTCAGCAAAACAAATGAGAAAGACATAAGCCAGCAAAGACCAACATATTAAATTGAATAAATTAACCTTCCTGACTTTTTTTTTCCATTCATAATGGATGGGTGAAAACATCACAGTGGACTGATACTAGTCCAAGGAAGTAAAAGCTTCCTTTGTCTGCCAGTTATTTTTAGGCGCTTTTCTTCAATCTATCCTCTATGCGAGGGGCCAGCAAACTGCAACCTGCCATCAGCTTCTGTAAGTAAAGCTTTACTGCAGCACAGTCTTGCCCATTCACGTGGCCCACGACTGCTTTCACACCATAATGGCAGATTTGAGTAGGTATGACGGAGACCATATGGCCTCAAATCAGGCCCTTTACAGAATAAGCTTGCTGGTCCCCGCTTTATACCACAACCAGAGTGTCCGAATGCCACCTCATCTTGTTCCTCGTCTGCTCAAAACTCTCCCATGATCCCTGCAGTAACCACTGCTGAGTCCCTGCCCACTTGCCATTTCTTCGTCTTCATTCTCCCTGGAGAACCACAACTCTGTGTGGATATTTCCTGTGCCAATACACAAAGAACATGGCCTCTCTCCAGCTCCACAAAGAAAAATGATTATACTGAGCTAATCAGTGACTGCTTTACCACTAACTGGTGTGGGAACCAGCCTGTGCCGTACCCCAGCCTGTAAATGTTAAGGGATCTACGGGCAGCCTCTCAGTTTTCTTCCTATTTAAAAGAATCACATAGCTGAACATCACTGATTATCAGGGAAACGCAAATCAAAACCACAGTGCAGCACCACCTCATAACTGTCAGGTGGCTATCATCAACATGGCCCCATATGACAAATGTCGGCAAGGAAGTGGAGGAAAGGGAAAACAGAGCCGGCACTGTTTTGGGATTTGTAAATTGTTATATTCACTGTGGGAAACAGTATGGAGATTCCTCAAAAAATTAAAACTAGAACTGCCATGAGACCCTGTAATTCTACTTCTGGGTATTTGTCCAAAGAAAACCAAAGCACTAATTTGAAAAGATATCTGCACCTCTATGTTCGCTGCAGCAGTCTATATAATAGCCAGGATACGGAAGCAACGTAGGTGACCTTCGAGAGATGAATGGATGAAAAGGATTTGATATGTGTGTCTGTGGGGTGTGTGTGGACAGTAATACTATAACTGATATTAGAATAATTAACTCATCCATAATATAACTGATATAATAATAACTCATCCACAAAAGATGAAATCTTGCCCTTTGCAACAACATGGAAGTTCTTAGAGGTATTATGTGAAGTGAAAGAAGACAGAGAAAGACAAATACCTTATCATCTCATTTATATGTGGAACCTAAAAAAGCAGAACAAACAAACCAGAAACAGACCCATAGCTACTATGAAGCAACTTGATTGTTCCCAGGTGAGAGGGAGTTGAAGCGATGAATGAAAAAGAAAGTGAAAGAGAAGTACAAACTGCCAGTGATGAAACATCTAAGCCACAGGGAGGTAGTTAACAGCACAGGGAAAATATCAATAATATTGCAGTCACTTTGAAGGGTGATAGATGCTTACAGACATATTGTGGTGATCACCTCGCAAGGTATATCAATGTCAAATCACTATGTTGTACACCTGAACTGGTATAATGTTGTATGCCAACTATATATTAATAAAACATAAAAAGACAATAGAAACACCTACAGAAACGCAGTACTTCAGACTTTGGATATGGTAATGTGAGAATATGATGCTTGGAGCCATTGCTAATTAACCAGCAGGCAAATGAGACTTAAACAAAACACTGACGACCTCACAACTGAAACAGGGATAACATCAGGGATCCTGATGGCATCACAGACCCACCAAAACCATCCTGGTTCCTCCTGTTGCAACCACTGCTAATTAGGTCACCTATTACCTGCAGCTAAAACATTCTAACTGATATATTTCCCAAGGCCTGCAGGATAAGAGCTACTCCTTTCTCTAGAACTAAAGACTTTCCTAAGCTTCCCTTACCTAGGTATTCACCACCTTCTCAACCATTCCCACAGCACGCTTTTTATAGCATCAAAACTGAACTGCTCGTAAATCCTGCAGAGTTCACTGTGTATCTTAGCCTATGTCTGCAGTTCCTTCTGCCAAACCTGTACTCTTGGTTATTGGTTCCCCTGCCCAACATGGTCCTTCTGCCTCTTTATCTGGACAACTCCCACTCACGCTGCATACTTCCCTTAAATCCTACCCAGATTTTTATAACCGAAATCGTCATCATGGACATCAAGTGTCTGGCCCACGAGGTCTGAACAATTAGGTTCACGAACTCATCCTAGAAAAAGTGCTGCATACCTCACTGCTGAAGATCACTATGGTCACCTTTGAAGTACACCCCTTGGGAAGCTCTGCACCAACGCTAGCACCTAGTCTACTCTGTGAAGCAATTTTGGAACTCTTTACCTAGAATGGCCATCAGAGCTGTTGTCGTATTACCCTTGATATCCTGAATGTCATCAAAATGTGTTCCTTTTAGTATTTCCTTTATCTTCAGGTAAAGAAGGAAGTCATTGGGGGCCAGATCAGGTGAGTAGGGTGGTTGTGTCAATACAGTTATTTGTTTACTGGCTAAAACCTCTCTCACAGATGGTGCCATGTGAGCTGATGCAATGCCATCATGCAACAGCCATGAATAGAGGGCCAAATGTTGAGGTTGTTTTCTTCTAACATTTAATGGGTTTGCTCTGCTTCTCACAGGCAGCCAATGATGTTGACTCACAATTCGATGAATTTTTGCAATGCTTTCCTCAGTTCTGGTCGTTACTGGCCACCGTGACGTCTCTTCATCAGTGACACAATCTTTCCCCTCAGAAAAATGTTTAATCCATTTGTACACGGCCGTTTTCTTCATGACATTATCTCCATGAACCTGGACTAACATACTATCCCTGATTTCACTTCCACTCTTGCCAAGTGTAGCACGAAATTTAATGTTTGGTCATAGCTCTAATTCAAGCTCAGACAGCCTCGCAATGCACACAAAAACATGCAACAACAATAATGAGTGCCACTCAGCGAGACACTGCCACACATCTACACGAACGCAACTATGAGACACCGGTATACCAAGGTTATGAAACCTTACTGAGCTGTTTGTACAGTGCTGCCAATGTAAGTGCACGGTGGCAAGTTCTCGAACTTAAATGTCAGATCTCATACTACACACCCAATGAAAAACAGTAATGATAATGATGAGCTCTCAGTGGGCCCTGGCACCTAGTAAGCACTGTGTAAAGTACAGTAAATAATAGAAATGACAATGATAAGAACAAGCTCTTGGAGGGTAGGGACGTGGTTTTAAAACGCTTGTCTTCTGCAACATCAAAATGACACTTAGTACCTAAAAGACACCTGAAGGTTACATAGCAAACGGCTGCAGAGGCAAATAAATAAATGAATGAAAACATTGCCCTTGAAAATTCTGTTTGAAGAAACTAAGAAATAAACCAGGGACAGCTCTAAAGTATTAGGGGCACAATAAGGACAAATTCCGTTTCATCTGTGTGTTTCCTATAACTTGCAAAACCACCGACACAAGCGCTTTGATAGAGGTCCACTAAGTTAAAGGGGTCCTCGGACATTTCAGATTGCACAATGCACAAGGTGCCACATCCAGTGAGTAAATAGCGTTTTTGTCATTGTGAAACTTTTCTGTACTTTTATTATAATTGTTAGAGTCCTAAGTTAGGCTATGGGAACATTTATTATGATTATCTTTTGACTAATGGCTACGGAGCATCTTGTTCTAGAGAAATTACACTGTCATGGCAACTATCCAACTAACAGAAGAAAACATCTTCTTCTAATGAGGTCAACACGTCTCACTCTGTTTTGACTTATGAGGAAAAAAGGTGATAATAGTGAGACCTTGGTGGCATATCCACATGGAAAATAACCATGCTTCTCAACAAGGCACAGCTTTACTGACTTGTAATAGGAGATACCTTTCAAAAACAGTCTCACTGCCCTTCCTTCACACTGGCTAAGTTTTGCAGTTCTTATTGTTTGCCATTTGTTTATGGGACTAGGAAGGTATTGTGGAGCTCCCAGTGTGAGTTACATTACGGTGAGACAAACCACTATGTAGTAACAAGAATTCATTCACTACATGTAATCCATTTGCTGGAAAATTTAAACAAATTTTCATGTTTACAACAAGTCCAACTTGTTGCAAGGTGATGATACAAGAAACATACAACATAGTAACTTAAAAATCGTTTTTCTTATTGACAAAAATATCATATGGAATTGTAGAGGACATGACTAGATCAATGAGTTTCTTTTCACACAATACTCTCTCAGATTTTAAATTACCTACAATTAACTTTTATAATAATTCTGAATGCTAGACTATTAAGAAAAACATTAACTAAGAAAGAAAAAATATACATGCAATATACACATTTTTTAACAGCTCTTTCAATAGCAAAACTTTCTGAGTCTTACTGTATGTCTGGTAGGACCACAAAGAATACTTCACCATTAGGAGTCTTACCTCGACTGTTCTTGTCAGAAGATTTTTTGCATGTTTCTCTTTTAAAATCAGAAATTAGTTTGGCGTTGCTATGTATAAAAGAGGTGATAATATTACTGTCTTAATACTGACACGAAAACATTTATCAAAACATGGATTTCTCAGAGTATTTCAGGTAATGTCTGAGTTAATATAAAACTTGAATTATCCCATACGCTTCACTTTTGTAAGTTCTAAAGGCAAACAAATAAACAAAAACTCATAGACATAGACAACAGTTCAGTGGTTATGAGAGTAAGGGGAAGAGAGGATAGTAGAAAAGGGTAAAGGGGGTCAAATACATGGTGACAGAAGGAGAACTGACTCTGGGTGGTCAAAACACAATGTGATGTATAGAAAATATATTAAAGAATTGTACATTTGAAACCTATGTAATTTTGCTAATCATTGTGACCCCTACAAATTTAAGTTAAAAAAAAACAAAAAAAAACATGGTAAGTTGTACAAAATTTTTCTTAAGCATGTGATTAAAGAAGACAAAAAAGCAAGGTGAACCAGTCATGTTGAGGGCAGTATAGCTCAGTCAGTTAGTTAGAGTTAGCAGGGGCAAGTGTCGTGAACTCAGAAATCCTAGTTCCATAGTCCACAAGATCCATTTTCGGAGACGTCACTGCTGTTTGGCTCAGAGTTCTCTCTACAAACCAAGCATCTCACTGCCTTATTGTACAGGTTGTCAGAGGATCAAACAGATAATACAGCAAAATGGTAAGCCAATGGAATAAGTTTTTTTGAGCTTTAGATTTGACATTATTTTGCAATTCCAAATAAACCTAATGTGTGCTTTTCATACGTTCTAGCTAATATTCAAATGTTGCAGTTTACAGAAAATGTTTTCAATTTTGGTTATTAGCTACTCTTTCTTTGTGGTTTGTAATTCAGTACATCTCAGCTATTATATAATTTGTAATTAAATGCATTTAGAAATATTTTCCCTCAATAAGTCAGATAACATAATTGCCCCCTATTATCGTAGCTAATCACACCAGTGGCAGAAAACTTATAGAAGCCTAGATCTGGCTTGGACTACTTCTGTCTCATGTTTACCTCCTGAAACTCTGAACTATCAGAACTTTCCAACCTTCCTAGGCATCCGCAGTTGACTTGGAAGATATAACACATGCACACTCATGAGGCATGGAAGGGGTGCAGCTATTCTAACACCAAGTAACCTCCTTTAGATCCAGAGCTTTCTGTGTACTGGCTTCCATGTCAGGCACAACTTTAAATATTCTGAAACCTGAGGCAGAGTCAAGTCACTTGAGAGATTTTCATTATTTTGGAAAACAGATCACTGAGCCTCATCTCAACTAAGGAATCGCAGGCAAGTTAGTGCCTACTACTCTGGGAAAGGCGTTATGGGACCTTCCAGGACCTAAGGAAAGATACTCCATGGGACAGCAAGTGGCCTTGGGGTACAGATCTGGTAACAAAGGAGAAAGGAAAGTCTGATCTTTTCCTGCAGCATTACTGGCACCTCTCTGACAGCTCAGAACGTTGCAACTAACATGTGCTAGCAGAGGACACAACAAGACACTCAAAAGGGTAAGTCATCACGAGGTCTGGGCTGAGATGTGGGCCCCGCATAGGTTTTCAGTGTTGGGGAAGGGTGTGTGTGGCTAAAGCTAGAAGTCCAAGCTCCCGCGACAGGGTGCTGGTGCTCTGGAATAGGGGCTGAGAATGTAAGCAAGCCCATGTGTGTCGAGTAAAAAATATCATCACTTGGAATTCCAAGTGTGGGAAACCATGAACACCGAGGACTCGGGATCAGCAAGGGCACCTGGGAGCACAGGTAGTCATGACCACAGGACCCGTTTCTATAGCAACCGTGCAGCAACACAATCAATGGAAGCCAATGAATGACCAGAATGACCTTCCTTCCCTCTCCATCTGACTTGTGAAAGAGGATGGTCCCCCTTGGCCTTAGGGAACACTTTGGCTTCTTGAAAAATTCAAGGGGGGAGCACAGCCGATAGCCTCCATAAAGTAGAGAATTTCCTGCTAAACTGTACATTTTACACCCCCAAATAACTAGTTGGAAAAGTCAGAGAAGAAACATTATTGGTACCTGACACACAGGGGTTATGCTTGGGATGAAATGGAGAACGTTGGGATCCCTAAAGATAAAGGTCTTCAAAGTTGTGTGATAAGGAATCTGTCCCTTTGCTACGTCTTACACGTCTGACCGGTTGTTTGGTTTCTGGCTGAGGATGTCTACTAACTCACTGCCATTCCCCCACTGCCTGAGCCCAGTTATGAAGTCTCACCTGTTACCTAAGAAGTAACAGTTAAAGTGTTTTGAAGCTCAGTTTGGTGATAACTAGCATTTCAATGTAAACACTTACGCCTCAAAACCTCTAATAATCCCATGGTCTTCTGCAGTCCATCCAATGCAATCTCGAGCAAAGACATCAACACCTGCCTGAAGCAGAAGCACGACTGTATTTGAGGATGCATACTTTACAGCAAGTATGAGGGCCGTTCTGAAATAACAGAGAGATCACTTCACCCTTAGGAACTTTAAGTTATGTAAACAGCACCAGTGATAGTCTTTACTGAGTTCAATATATTGCTTGTCTGTATAGAATCGACCATTTACACGCTTAAGAGTTCATCTTTTAAATTATGTCCAAGGCTACAATCAAGGAACAAAAGAACATACAAACAAAAAAGCCTCTTGCCCCACTTAGGTACTACCTAGAAGTTGCTAATTTAAAGTTCTTTAATAGACAAGTAACTCTGCTGAGGTCACTTATCTGAAGGAGGTGAAGATTTCAATCAAGAATTCCTGTTTCTTCCTAGTCTTATATATGGTGCATCCAAAGTCAGCCAGAAGTCACGTAAGTTAAAGCTACTTGGCAGGCTCAAAACAATAATATTAGTAATAATTCTAGTAATTTTGTCATCGTTCAGTTAATGGTGCTCATAGCATGTGCCGGGCACTGAATCACATGCCAGGTCATGACCCACGACCATCCTTGAAGGAGATATTATTTCCCTCGTTTCCACATCGGGAAACATGTGTGGTGATGACAGTAACGTTCCTATGGTCACACACGTGACACGTAGGAAAGCTGAGCATTGAACCCAGTCCTGAATGAACTGAAAGCCCATCTCTTTTCTTATCACCCATCCATGGCTTGTCTTCATTAAAGAAAAAGTTTATTCGGTTAAATACCAATTAAAAATAGAAAACAAACAACATCAAAATAGACTAGAAATGAAGAAGGATAAAAACTGAGGACTGTCTGGTAGTAGTAATTCACAGTCGCTTAGGGAAAACCCTACAACATCACCATTCCTTGAAGAAAACAATGTAAAGCAGAGTCATCCGAACAACAAATCAACTCCTATTTACATTTAATGTGTATCTTTTAATGAAAACTGAATACACAGTAGAGGTTAAAAAAAATGTCAGAGAGACTAAATCTAATATTGCATCAGAAACTAAGTTAGAGTCCATACTATACAAAACTAGTAACATTACTGTGAAAACCCTTTAGCTAATATAATACCACGTGACCAAAAACTACAATGACAAATGACATCAGTCGATATCATAAATGAATATGAATCCTGCAGGATATGCTTCTTCTGTTCACCAGTCAGAATAATTGCTTTTCTTCCTAAATGATGACGTGCTGATATTGATAACTTTGTAATTATAGAATAATTGTCTTCTTATTAATTTAATCTTTGTGACTTGAGTGACTGTTACCACTCTAAAACAATACTGTTTTTTTTAAAAAAGAACAAACAACTGTACCTTTTCCACTTATCAACTGCATGTATGTTTGCATGTCTCTCGAGTAAAAATTCCACCATTTTCTGGCTGTTCTTATGCACAGCAACTAAAAGTGGTGTAAAATCAAACTGTAAAACAGAGAAAACAATTTATAGTTTAAAAAACTACATAGTTCTAAATTGAATTTGAAAACTCATAAAAGATCCTCTAAACTTGAACATACACTAGAGAAAGTAAATACAAAGTAGCCCTCTGTGCTGTCATCTGCGGCTCTTCCCTTTAAAATACCCTCCTCCTTCCTCTCCAACAGATGAACTTCACCTCACTCTCCAGAGCTCCCTTCAAACACTGACAGTCCTGGTTCCAAGAATCTGTGCTCCTATCACAGTCTCTATCACACTAGACTGCAGTTATTTTATCGTTCCCCGTCTGAACCCGGAGCTTTCTGAGGGCAGGGGCTATTCTTCACCCCTGTATCTCCAAGCTCGAAAACATAGACACAAATGCTTTAAGTCGTTTTATTGAATTGATAACCTAAATAACTATTTCTGGGGTAGTGTTTGTTACATTGTATTCCAAAGAATATGTACTTTACCAGAAATCATTTACTGTGCCCCAGTAGGAAGATTCCAGAAAGATCACCTGTGTTTGAGAAGTATTATAAAACTGTGCTCTATATGCCCATTACTAAAGAAGTGTTTCAGGCTGCTTAATCCCGATCTGACAATACTTTTCTGTGGCAAACGTTAACGTCTGAAACATCATAGAATATTAGGGATACAATTTGGAGAGTTTTCCAACAGAGGTGAAGGTTTTCTGCAGCTTATACAAACTTGCTTGCTTCTCTTCTATCAGTGTTCTCAGTATCCCAAATGTCAACTTCAGGCTCTCCTGCTCCAAAAGGGTCACTAAGGAAATGGATTCTAAATTAAAAAGAGTTAGGCTTCAAATGATCTTTGATTGCTTATCACTAAATGGTCCATGGGTTTTCTCCAATTGTGAGACAATAAGTTTTTATCTTAGCTGTTGATAAACTCAATATGAAATTGCATTTCAGTTACAATGATAATCTTGGGACCCCAATGCCTACCTACTTTTTGAAAAAATCTGTTTTTATTTTGGTTCTAGTTTAATTTCTATTTAAAATTATTGTATAACTCACGCAAAATATAAATCAGAAATAAAATATCATGGCTTCTCAGTTAACGTTTTAATACTGATCTACATGGATTATTTTTAGCATAACGAAAGCGACTAAACCACTTGCATGTTTAAGGAACTATGTTGAGGAGGAAGGTGGAATACTGTCTGGAATATGCGTAACATCTACAATTATACCCATAAGACTTAAAGACATTTCAATGGGTATGATTATTTATAGGACGTATAATGAAAAAGACGGTCTTTTTAATTTATTTTTATTTTTTTAAAGAAAAACAACTTAGGAATTCCAGCTTGAAAAACTCACTATCATTCTAAGGAGATTAATATAAAATACATATAATAAACCAATATAGAATGTCTTGAAAATCTTGAAATGTTTATCAAAATATTCTGTAAAAGAGGAATCGCACACTCCAGTGCTTCCGGAGGCAAAGAAGGTGACCCAAATAAGTGAAGAACCCCGGTGGGGACAGCAGCACACTAGAGAACACATGTCTCATAAAGAGGCACAGCCTCGCCACAGGACACCCAACTGTAGTCGGGAGTCAAGGGGACCAGGCTGGATTCTTTAAGAGAAGCTTGACATCCTTATTTCTTCATGAGTCTCCAAAACTTTCCATGTTGACTCAACATACGTAGGGAAAGTAAATATCTAGGAGCCACAATTAGTCTATAGCCATTTGGCATTTCATATTTGCTGTTTCCAAATGCTTGTGTCTAATGCGAATATTTGCACGTAAAATCTTTCCGGTTTTTAGTATCATATGCTTCATTAAAAAATGGGGCCCCAACATGCAATACAAGTGTCACTGAGACTCATACCCACTTCAAGAATTTTTCCAACTCTTATTCAAAGCACTATCTATTTTTATTTACTTTTTATAGATTGTTAATCCAATGGATAATTACACTATAGGACTCCTGACACTACATTAGTAACACTTCCCATCTGTATTAGTACTAACTTCATGGGATTTGATCTTTAAACCTACCATCGTGATTATGCCATGGTTGTATGAATGTCACAGACATACTGAGAGAGTTTATCACACACTTTGGATCATTGCAGCATCATTTACGGTGGCCAAGGAATGGAAACAACCGAACTGTCCTTCAACAGATGACTGGATAAAGAAGATGTAGTATGTATACACAATGGAATATTACTCTACCATGGAAAAATGAAATGCTGCCATTTGGGGCAACACAGATCAGATAGATCATGAGATTATTATGCTATGTGACATAAATGAGACAAAAAAAAGTCGGGACCATATGATTTCACTCATTTGTGAGATATGAAACTGAAAGCAACAGATGAACAAGACAAAGAACCAAAACTCATAGACACAGACAACAGTTTCGTGGTTACCAGAGGGTGAGGTGGGACAGTGGATAGTAGAGGAGGGTTCGGGGATAGTAGTAGAGTCAAATATATGGTGAAGGCAGGAGAACTGACTCTGGGTGGTGAACACATAATATGACATATAGATGACGCATTATAAAAATGTACACTTGAAACCTATTTAAATACAATAACCATTGTCATCCCAACAAATTTAATTAAAAAACAAAGAAAACTGGAGATTTACAGAACAACAGGCAAAAAAGTAGGTTCACAATTTCCTATTACTGCAGGAAAACCCTGCTTGCAGTAAGCATTTGTTGATCTCACAACCTGAGCACAAACAAACATGCAAAATTCTTAAAGGGCCCGATTCAACGCATCAGGGGACCACCCATCAGCAAATTTCTCAAGAATCCCTGAGCACCAGTGAATGACTGATGGCTGAAAGGGAAAACGTGTTCTTCTTTAAGCCAGTAGATACTGCCATTGATATTTCCTTCCACTTCTCGAGCCCAGAGGTACAGACAGTTCAAAAGTCAGGCGAAGAGTGTTGGGAAGGAGAGAGCCGAAGGAAAATCACCTCTCATACACCACCTCTTCCAGAGATTTCTTAAGTATTTGAGATCTGCGATTTGATATGCTGCACTAGTAGTTCTTAACCAAGAGTTGTATCAGAATCTCAGGGAAGTCTTTCTAAATGACACATGTCCAGGCCTTATTAGCTTTACTCAGTCAAAACCTTCAGGGAAGAGCCTAGCTTGTAAGTGGCTGTAAATGTTTTGAAAGTTCCTAGGGTGGGTGTGGTTCGCCAGCACAAGTCTAGCCGAGAACTCGTCCAGTAGACGATCACTTCGGTCTCTTCTCTCGCCTATGTCGCCAATTTCCTCTGACATTGAGGATTAGGCCAAATAAAAGTGGAAGAGGCATGTCACTTATGAAAACCACACTTAATTTCCTGGGTAGGAGTGGCAACGGGATTAATAAACTCAAAATGCAACTTGATTTCCTTATTGCTAAACTCCTTACTTCTCATGGGACGTCTAGACTTCACAGCAGAGTTTAGACTCTTACCGAGGAGGCTCTTCCTGCCAGAACAGGATGATACGTCACTTAATTATCTGTCCTTCCCTCGTTTCCCACTTAATTGCCACCTGTTCACTGCAATCTGGTGGATTCGGAGCCTTCCTCGTTGTGGTCTCAGGGAAGTTTACAACTCACTGACTCTCTCTCCCAAAGTAAGGATTGTTATCCCCCAACACTTAAGAGGACCTTGACTGAGCATATAAACTGAAGGAAAACTAAAATAAAAAAACAACAACCTCATTTTATTAATTAAATTAATTGGGGTGACATTGGTTAGTAAAATTATGTTGGTTGCAAGTGTCATTTCTATAATACATCATCTGTGTATTGTATTGTGTGTTCACTATCAGAGTCAGTTCTCCTTCCATCACCATATATTTGACCCCCTTTTCTCTCTTCTTCCGACCCCTCCCCCCTTTACCCTCCGGTAAATATTGTACAGTTGTCTATGTCCATGAGTTTTTGAAAAACCTCTTCTTGTTATTTCCCCTCAAAAGTCAAATTTCCAAATTGCCCTGCATATTTCGGATTGTTATTTCCTTTCCATTTCCTTTTTCCCTCTTAGGCTTTGGCCAATGAGAGCTAAATCGCTTTATATAAATCACTTGTTTATAAATAGCAACTTGTCAACAGCAGGAAGATTTCTATGACATTGTAAAATGCCTTTGCTTGTTGGAGTTTTAAGGTAATGCCGATTTCAAAGACAAATTTTGCTTTCCTGCATTGTTTTGCCTTAATTGGAAAACAACTCGAACGTGAAAAAAACACTTAAAAAAGGAAGTGTTGCCTGTAACCAGTTGTGTTTTCACAACTAATTTGTCGTAAGTGCATAAAGGAGAGCTGTACCCTCTACTGCTACTTTAGAGGTATCATCATGTAAAGTGAAATTTCAGAAAATTAAGTTCCAACTGTTTGCATTCAGGGAACGCTTGAGCTTCCAAAGATGTAAAATTGACTTTTCCTGTGTCAACCAAGGGCGTTCCTGCTGGGTGGCAGTGGCCAGACGTGATGTATGTCCAGGAACAAAAAGGGGTGAACGCGTCCCCATCACCTGCTCCCTCTGTACACCTACAACCCGCCCAGCGTCTCCACGAGGCTGAGCAAGAGCCCCACTCCGAGGTGGAGACCCCAAGGGGGCCGTGGCTGGCAGAGTGGCTACGAGCACAGGCGCATGCCCTTGCTGGATGTCCAGACGTGACTGGCCCTCTTGCCCCAATCTTCAGAACCCCCGAGGCCTGGGCTGCTCAGGGCCTGTGTCCTGCTGCTTCCCCTCCCCACCTGCACACCCCCAGCTCCCCAGCGGGACCCAGGTTCCACTCCTCCACCCACCCACCCCCAGGAGCACCCATCTCCTAGGCCCTGCCCTGCAGCAGCCACCCCCACATACTTCCCTTCCCCCAGGCCTTCAGTCCTTGGTGGGCTCTGAGCCTGGCACCCACTCCTATGCAGTAACAGGACTGTTACAGGACAGAGCTGGGCCCTTTCTGTGGGCACCCCATTTCCCCTGCCTGACTTGGCTTTGGACTTGATTCTATGGCGACAGGGCCCGATGTACAGCATGCAGTATATATCGACTAGAAATAAAATGCTTGTGGCTGAAACACATGTATTACAAGTATTGTGTAAATACAGTCTGTGGATCTATACCTCATTGGTTGCTTCCATATCTGCCTGGTATTGCAGCAGCTGTTCAGCTATCGCAGTGTTGTGCCCCATGGCCGCGTAGTGGAGAGCCGTGTTGCTACGGAAGTCCTTCATATTTGGGTCCGCTCCATGTTTTAGTAGGATTGTTGCACACTGCTCTTCCTGGCACTCCACGGCCTGTCAGGATTACGTCATTAAATAAACGGTAAATTTGGGGAATTCAAAGTAAGCATTCCACAAGTTTCCACCATTTGTTATAGTTAATTAAGATACATTCATTCTTATTCTAAATACTGAAATCAAATCCATCTCCTGTTGACAGAGCAGGCTACCACATACCTTCATTAGAGCCGTCCTGTTTTTGTTGTCACCGAAATTCATCTGGCATTTTTTCTCTGCTAGAAGAGTCACCACTTCCGGATGGCCAAAGGCGCAGGCCAAATGGAGAGCAGTCCTGTAAGGGTGAGAGGACATTTAGGACATTACAGGGCACTGTCTCAAACATGCAGTTCTGCACGCAATTGTAAACATGACGCACTACTCCAATGCCTTCAAACCCAACATGGAGTTTTCTTCTGCACAAAGGACAATATTCACGAGCTCTTGTTACTCGCCACACTAATGAAAGAGCAGCCTGTGTGACTACAGAGAGCATGACGTGGGGAATCAGCTCAACTCGGGTTTGCTCCTAATTGAACTACCACTTATTAGCTGTCCCTTAGCCTTTGTGTGCCTCCCTTTCCTCATCAACAAAAGGGGCATAAAAACAGTAGTTAACATCACAGGACACTGTTGTTGGCTTAAATGGGAATCTATGCAAAGTGTTTACTTAGCTTCCTAGCACAAAACACACAGCTCAATAACTGTTTGGTAATATTATCAGAACTATTACCATCACTACTACTTTACAAGACAACATTTCAATGAAGTAAAATGATATCATTCTACCCACTTTGCAGCCATATTTTAAGGAGTAAGAAAGAACACTGCACTGCACTGGTTCTAAGATGCTTCTTTTTTCATATTTTAACACCTCTCACCCTGGAAGGTAATGTATAGTTCAGAACGCCTTGAAAGTATAGTTGGCAGCATTTAAATAATTTCTTACTGGTACTTACGAGAACGGGCATCCTACCTCCCGTGGTGCCCGACGTGAAGTGAAATAATGGAAACACACCAGACCTTCCGCAGTTCTCGTCATAAGTTGGCATCTAAGTAAATGTTCATTCTTAAGAACCTCATGGGGAAAGAGGACTAAAATCACAAAGTAATTCTTGTTTTGATTTTCAAGAAACTTGAAGCCAAAGGAGACTCAGGATTCAAGTGACTAGGGATGGCTCATTTCATTGACTGTTTAGATTCATAGATTATATGAAAATCGGATGATTTCCAATGATCAATATTCATATTTAATACTATTGTACACTAGCTAAACAGCAAGTTTAGTCACTGTTCACAATGTCCTAACTGTAGAAATCCTTTTGTTTGAAATGAGGGAGGAAAAGCTTCAATTGAGATTAGGTACTAATACTTTCATTTACAATTTTTTATTTTGCTCCTTCTAGGCAAGATAAAGTTTTTAAGGATGAAAAGGGCCTGAGAGACAGATTCTGAGAGTCCTGAGTAGACTGTGTCTGCTGCGTCACAGTTATTCAGGGTATATTTGATGAATGAATGGATTGGAAGAATGGATAACTAGAGCTGGAGAGTTCAATATTTTTAAACACAATTTTTATAGTAAAGCGGTACTTCTGCAATAGTAATGATCACTTATATGTGCTATTGTTGATTTCCATAAAGACAGAACCAAAATGATTAATCAAAAATTATTTAATATTATAGGTAATGAAGCTCTATATAATAAAAAAAAAAGTAAGTGTATTTACAACTATACATATATGAACTTCTACAGGCACAGATAAAAAGACTGCCTTTACTTCTGAAGAGGCTAAAAGTTGCCAGAAAATACCAATCGTTAAAAAAACAAAAATAAAATGTAGAAAACAGACATTGTTTTAATCTATTTTAGTTGTTTACAAGATTCTTATTTCTGGGAATAATGAAATATTACCTGGGATTACTTTATTAATAATAAACTGTTACTAGAATTTCTGTATATGTTCAGTGTAGACATCAGATTTTTTAAAAAGGAAAATGTCACAGTACAAATACTCAGATATCAAGTTTGCACATATTTTTGGCTAAAATAACATCACAGTCTGTGTGTGTGTATAATCAAAGGAATGCTTTTCTCCTTTTCCGATCTACCAAAGTACATCTTTGCACGTACACATGTACGTATTTTCCATACCACCTTCAACTGTCTCAGGTAATTCCATCCTACGGATGCACTGCAATTTATTTACGAAATCCGTTGATGTGAGTTCTTCACAATACATTGATATTGTAAGCAGTGCTGAGAAAAACAAATTGTATGTGATTTATCTAATTATTTCATAAAGATATTTTAGTACTTGGAATTGATGGGTAAAGGGAATATACATTTTTAAATGTGGTACTTATCACCAAACTGCCTGTTTGAAAAGTCAGAAGCAACTTAAATTTGAAGCAGCAGTACAAATACCATGGCTCTTCGTTTTCTCACCCTTTGAGGATGGAAAAGGTTTTTCATTTTTCTTTCAACTTTAATTCCTTTATTTTACCTGGGACACTAAATATTGGTCACTGAAAGATACACAGAAAGAACTTGGTCCAATTCAAAATTCGAGTGCTTTTTTTTTGTTGTTTTCAGAGACTTCGCTATAAAACAAAGATACACTTTTTCTCTGATATACGTATGCCGTACATAATTTGGAAGTACATTTTCTTTTAATTTATTATTTTCTGATATACAGAGACTTTTCATTTCTTATATTGCTCAACCAACCTTCTGAACTCTTGCTTTTGAAGTCTTTGCCAACATAAAAAGTCTATAAATAGGCATTTCTGTTTTCTTCTGGTACTTTCCCCATTTCATATATTTATAATTTTTAATCTATAGTACATCTGGAACTTATTTTTGTGGTATGAAAATCTAACGAATTTCCCCCAAATAATTAACAGGTATTTCTCCATCATTCACGAGGAATTCATCTTTTCTACTAACGTGAAATGTCACCACTATCCAGCTCTAGCATCTGACATATATTAGGGTGTTTGGGCATTTTCTGCTATATTCCAATCATTTATCTCTCTTTTCAGCTCTTAGTAAGGAAATTGTGGCAATAGAGCGCCTGTTGACACCTAGAAGGGCAATTCTTTGTCTACTGTACCAAATACAAAATGATCCTTAATTTTATCACTCCAATCAAAGAGACTACATGTGCAGCCCAAAACTTTTAAAACCCTGCGAGTTTAGTCGGCTTATGTAAAACATAACTAGAGGCAGAGCACAGACGGTGAGAAAACAAGTGTTCCTAGACTGACCACAGCATCTGCCACTGGAAGCTTCCCTTCTAAGGCCCCTCAATAGACACCACACATACCTGGGTGTGCACTGATGTAAAACGGACACTGGGTTTTAGCTGAACTTTTAGCCCACAAGTTGCTCTATTATGGGAATTCGTTTTCTCATTATGCACTTTTCTATAGTATTTAACAATATGGTCTCAAACTGTGCACATCAAAACTAAAATGCTGTATATACTTCTTTTCATCTCTATTATTGATATTTAGTTACATTTCTTTAAAATTGTCAGTAAAGTGCTTTATAAGGGGAATTATGAGTGACGGGTCCTTGAGATTTTGTTCCTGGTGCTCACAAAGTCGGCCTGGGCAGTGGCCCCCAGGTAAGGTCCCACCCGCGAGGGAACCCAGCACAGCCCTGGGTGACAGGAGGGCTGAGCTCCACCTGGATGAGCCGGGCGGGTGAGCCCCTCTCCCAGGTCCCCCCAGCCTCCTCCGGGCCCGCCCGTGGCCACTGGCCTCGCAGTCCTTCTCACCTCTTCTTCCTGTCTCTGTCATTCAATCTGTCTGGATGGAGCGAGAGAAGCCTCTGCACTTCTGATACGTCGCCCCTGTAGGCAGCTTTGTGGATTTCTTGGAGGTCTCTGCCTCGGATGCGGCACCTGGACTCCAAGGAGATGCCATCTCCAGTCTCAGGCTGCCGGCCAACATCACCGCTCTGTGGTCTCTTTCTGAAAACCGAGCGGGACCTGACCTTCGGAGGCCCGAAGCCAAAAAGCTTCTTCATGGCCAAGCCTAAGGGCTTCAGAACCTCCTCGGCACTTCTCACGCTTTTTTTCTCCCGAGCCCAACCAACAGCAGACTCTAGAGCAACCAACTCCCTGTCGCCACAATATCCCAGCAGCGAGGTAGGCAGTTTGGAATCTCTCAGCCCAGAATGGCTGTAACCAAGCAACGGTGCACGGGTCAGAGGCTGACGTCATTGTGCATGCGCACAGAAGCCTGGTGGCCAAGGTCAGGGGCACCCAGAGCTCACGTGCAAGGCCCAGGCGTCGCAAGTTTCAGAGATTGCTCGTGGGCAGCGCTGAGTTCCATTCAGACCTTGGTGGGCGTTGGCCCAGTCTTTTGCTGGGTCGTATGAGCAAAACGTAATAGGAAAATTCGTTTCCTGAATTAAGAAAGCAGACATGTAACAGGCAGAGAACTTGGGGGAAGCAAAAAAACAAAAAACAAAAAAAAACTTTACCCTAAATCTGAAATCTATTAATTTCGATGTATAAAATAGAAAAGTATTTAAAAGCTTGATTCCCAGAGATAGCTCTTTTGCATTTTGAAATGTTTTATTTTCAACCTCAGTATCTATCACCTTAGATCAAATAAGCTACTTAAAAAATTGGAGTATACTTCGTACTTATCCACTTTTTGAATAAGGCCTGTGAAACTAGAAATCTCTCTTTTCAGTATATATGTTAAGAGAGAAAGGATATTTGCTCCTTTTGCTTCAGGATTTCACCAATTTCTTCAGTCTTGAATGGCCAGAAAAGATCCACCTTTCCAATCCTTTAGTGGGTACTATAGTCATTTGTCAATTTATGACAACTGGACCAGTATTATAGCCGATCTTTGATTTTCAAACACTTTTTTAAAAACCCACCTTAAATTTGTCACTTAAATCCTTCTATTGTCTTTCCAAAGGCGAGTTTGCATTAGGTTAATGTGTACAATGATTTTGCCAATATTTGAGTATTTAATCATCTTTTTGTCCTTATAAAACTGAGTGGGAAATATAAAAATGAATTTACCAATACCCAGAAGCATAGATCATACAGACATAATACAATTATTAAACTTAGACATGATTAGACATTCTAAGAAACATCCTTACGTCAAGTGAAACAAATTAAAGAAAATATGTAAATCATTAGAAATAAGTCATGGAAGATTATAGCTAAAAATTGAGGATAAACCAGTAATAGCTTTGACAACTTTCTTAGGATGAAAGCCTTACATTATAACACGTTAAGGCTACTATTAAGTTTTTGTGCTTTTAAGTTGCATATACATTTGAACCTAAAATGCTATGAACTAGTAATCACTTCTCCTTAATCACTACGTAAGTTTGACAGCTAGTGGAAAAAGTATCTACTATTTTTCTAATCTACCATTTCAGAAGGAAAGAGTCCAATTTTAGCTGTTGCATTTTGCTGAGTTTTCAGAAATAGATTCCAGCAGAGAAAGACTGTTTCTGATGCTCGGGAGAATATTTTGGCCCTTTGTCACAAGCACTGAGTGCAAGTTTTCGGTAGTGCTTCTATACATCATGTACCTCCTAAGTAGTGTACATAGCTGTTTCCAAGTGCAGACATTTTTCCATCTTTGAAATTTAGCAAGTTACGATTCTACATGACAAAATATTTCACTCTAGATGAAGAGTATTTTTCAGATTTTATACGTTATGCTTGAATGGAGTATTATTTTCCTTGTACTTCCAATGTGCATTATTATGCAAAAGCTCAACTTACATTTTCTTTCAATCTGGGGCTTTGCTATGCATTCTTTTAGAGGTGTATTTTGATGAACTAAAGTTTGTAAAGTTTTGAAATCCCGTTTTTCTCCTCTTTCTCCTCCTTCTCCATCTTCTCCTCCTCTTCCCCTTCGTTCTCCATTTTTGGTTAGAGCTCTCTGTGTCTTCTCTAAGAAAATTTTGCCTTTTCCAAGATTACAAAAAAATTCATCCCTGTGCTGTTCTCTAAATAGATACCGTGTTTCCCTGAAAATAAGACCTAGCTGGACAATCAGTTGTAATGCGTCATTAGGAGCAAAAATTAATATAAGACCCAGTCTTATGTTACTGTAATGTAAGACAGGGTCTTATATAACATAATGTAATATACTATAATACCCAGTCTTATATCAATTTTTGCTCCAAAACATGCAATAGAGCTGGTTGTCCGGCTATGTCTAATTTTGGGTGAAACACGGTAGTTTTGTTTTTCCATTTGATCCATAAACTTGTGTTTGTCAGGAAGTATGCCAAGAGATTCATTTTCTTTCCATAATAGTTGTCTGGTTTTTCCAGCATCATTAGTAAAAAGACTATCCTTTCCCTAATTAATTTGGATTAACTTGGCACCTCTGTCAAAGAATCAGTTGACAATTTATGTGTGGCTTTTTTCTGATCATTGATCTTATTATCTGTACTAAAGCCAATACCACACTGCCTTGATTATTAAAGCTGTACAGTAATTCTTGAAATTAGGTGGTGTAAGTTGTCCAACATTTTTCTTGTTTTTCAAATTGTTTTTGCTATTCTAGTTTCTTTAGATTTAAATATTCATTTTAGAATCACCTGTCAATTTATCCAAAAAGAGAGAGTGACAGAGAGAGAGAGAGAAGGACTTCTGGGATCATGACTAGTTTATGGTGAATCTACAGATCAATTTGGAAAATAGGTATTTTAGCAATATGGATTCTTCCATCTGTGAACAGAGTCTATGTGTGTATTGATTTATGTCCTTAATTGGTCTCAAGAATATCTTATAGATTTAGGCATATTTACTTCCAAGTATTGTTTATTTTTATGGCATTTTGAATAATACTAATTTTAAATTTCTTTCCCATGTTATTCTAATTCATAAAAATGCAATTGATTTTGGTAAACTTAACTTATATAGGGTAACTTGATTACGTTCATTTATTACTTCTTGCAGATTTTAGTAGTATATCTATACAACTGTGGGAAGGGCACGTAAAAGCCATTTTATTTCTTCTGACATAAAATGATATAATCATTTTATATAATCTTTATTCTCCTGATATAATCTTTATTTCTTACTTGTCATATTATATTGGTTGAAAACATCCAGAAAAACGTGGGAAAACATACTAAGTGCAGGATCCCTGCCTTGTTCCCAACTCTGTGGGAAACATCAAGTATAATAATTACCTGGAGGCATTTCATAGCGGTTTCTATCAGGTTGTGAAAGATCCTCTCTACTCTGAGTAAGCCGAGATGCTCTATCGTGAATAGATACTGAATTGTGTCATACAATGTTCATCCATCTTTTAAGATTATCATGCCATTTCTTACTTTAATATAAGTCTCTTTATGTTGAATGACTTCTTAACATGACACCAACGTTGCATTCCTAGGCTGACTCACATTTGATCATGTCTTATGATTATTTTCAATATTGCTCTGTTCTGTGACTATTTTGTCAATATTTGTTCCAGTGATCATGGGAGATATGGGTCTGCACTTCCATTTACTTGTAACATCTTTCTCAAGTTTTCATATCAGGGTTCTGTTGCCTTCAGGAAATGAGCTGGTCAATAATCCTCCTCTTCTATTTTCTGAAATTTATGACGTATAACTAATATCATTTCTTCATTTTCCCCTTCAATATTTTCAGAATTCACCAGTGAAGTCATTGGGGCCTTCAGTTTTTCTGGGAAGGCTTTGTATTTCAAATTCATTTTCTTTAACAAATGTAAGACCATTCAGATGTCGTGTTTCTTACTGCATCAGTCTAGGTATGTCTTATCTTACAAGGAATTTACCCATATTCATAAGTGGCCATTAATTATTTCCTTAGCATCATTTTAAAGCTCCCAGTGATGTCTCCTGTGCAATTCTTGATATTGATCATGTGTATCACATCCTTTTATGTCTTGCTCAAGGGATTACTGATGACATCATATTCTTCCAAGAACCAAGTTTTTGCTTTCTGAATTTTCTTTATGCTTTCTCCATTCACTAATTCATTGATTTCTTCTCTTTATTGCTTCTTGTTTTCTACTTGGACTTTAATTTTCTTTCCATTTTCAAGCTTTTTAATGTGGTAGTTCAAGCCATGGATTTAAATATTTATTCTTTTCTCTGAAAGCCTTTAATGTTATACATTTTGTTTTAAATGCAGTTTTAATGATACCCAGAAATTTTCATACAATGTATGTTCATTACCATTCATTTCAAAATAAGTTCCTATTTGCCTTGTGATTTCTTTTTTGACTAGGGATCAAACAATGGCTTTATTTCCTCTTTCTTTTTAAAGACTACTTTAACTGGGCATAGAATTCTATGTTGACATGGTTATTTTCTTTCAGCACTTTGAAAATGTCATTCCATCGTCTTCTTGATGTAATGCTTGGATTAGAATTCAGCCTTCCCTGTTACATAGTTCTTCTCTATAAAATCTGCCCTTTTTATTTCTCTCTCTCCTTTTTGAGATTTCTTTTCTTTATGATTGGTTTTCAGGAATTTGACTATGAGGTGGTTGTGTATGATGTGTTTTCTGTTCAGCCCTCTAAGGTTCCCTTTGAGCTGTTGAACCTGTTTGTGATTTTCCATCATATTTGAAAATATTTTAACCTTTATTTCTTCAAATATGTTCTTGCCACGTTGTGTCTCTCCTCACTTTCCGGTGCTCCAACTTGTTATTTTTAGTTGGTTTATAAAATGGCAATATTCTTCAAGTTTGTATTTTATCATTAATGAATTTGAATTTATTGACACCTTTAATTGACACTTCTCTGTAGCCCATATTTTATTGAAAAAAAATGCTGTTTCTACCTATGTGAGATTCCTGGTAAGCTCAGGGAAATTCTACTATGTGGAGCTTATTATTTATGATTTCATGTGTGAAAATGTTTAAATATTTCAGTCCAAATATTTTTGTCATCATTGTCATTATTTCATTGACATTGTCATTCTTAGACAAATATTTTATGCCATAAAACTCAGCAAACAAGTTGTTTCTATTTCTGATTATCTTGAATGTTTTGCCAAACCAAATGGAGATATTGCAAAATAACAGGTGTTTTCTATTTCATTCCATTCAATACAAATGCAAATTCATCCCCAGGAAGCTCATCAAAAAATTCTTCTCAAAAGGGAGGAAATTACAAAACACAGTTATAACATTTCAAACTTAAACCAGATACACCGAGCTCTCTGTGTTTAATTCACATCTTTCCTCGCTTTGGTAGTAACAAATTCCATGGCTTCCTATTTATCCACTCTGTTTTTAATAATTCCAATTTGCTAAAGGCTTCAAAACTTTCAGTTTCCAAGGTGTTCCCTTCATCGAACGCTTTGATTGAAGATTCACAAATGGTTTTGAAGAGATTGCAGCAAAAATGAATAGAAGACTCACTCACAAGCTACTTCAATACTACTGTAAGGCACTAGATTGGTTTTCAAAGTAGTTCTTCAAAGAACTACTTGTAAAATCTGGCTCATGCCCGACAGCCAAGAGGAAAAGTTCATACAGTCATGCTTCTAAATCAACCTCAGCTTAAGCACCAAATGTTTGTTGTGCACTTTCTTTAGGTATTTTATTTGTTCATCAAACTCCTTCTTCATGTATTCTGCAGATAACATCTTTGGTTCTCCATTCGTATTGACAAATGATGCCTATTTTGGATGGTACAGGTCATTAATAAATTTCCTATGCAATCGGTAACTCTGTTACCTTCAGCCAGAACTGGTTTTCTACTGTTGTCCTGGTATACAACTCTAATTTAAATTTGTCCTAGATGTCTTCTTTGAAGTGCATTATTATGATTAATAGGTGAATAATAAGAAGCTTTGGCTGGTTTGATATAAATCTGCTTTTTACTTTCAGATTCTGCCAAGTTCTGGACTGTGGATGTGAATGACACAGGTGCACTGAACAGAATTCTCACTTGAATATGTGGTTAACTCTGAAGATCACCCGCTGATAAACCACCTCCATTCCAGGTCCTTTACAGACGCTAGGTTACTAACAATTCCCTTTCATTGGCAGTGGGCAGAACACTCACTAAATAAAATGAAGTGTGCTCAGACACGAGTGGTTAGAGACACCTATCTCTTCATTGGACTTTTTATTGGTGAAGCCATGCCAACCACTTTAATAAATAAGCCCCAAGATTTTAGTGGTTTATCACAATGGAAGTGTATTTCTCCTTCATGTAACAGTCACTGAAGATGTGACTGGTCACTGAGCAGTTATCTTGCCCCTGGTGATTCAGAGACCCAAGCTCCTGGTAACTTACGTTGCCATATTTCAAATAGGCTCCCCTGTTGCCTCTGTCTAGATGGTGAACCAGACCGAGAACTTCTTAAAAGTCTTGGCCTGTAGGTGACACATACCACTTCTTCACATATTTTACAATTGTTTACTCGTCACACATTCATGTTAAAAGGACTAGAAAAATCCGTCCTTGATGTGGCTGTCATGTTTCAATTTCAGTTTTATATTATGGAAAGGTAACACAATTTTTGGTTGACAGCAAGCACTCAATGTCATTGATTCTTACCCTCACGTATTTCAGTAAAATGAATTCCCCAGATGGATCAATACTTAAATGCAAACAAGTAGGTAATTATAATAACAGAAAAAAAGGAAAATCTGTCATGTATGACACAAAATCCAGAGCTCATAGAAGAAAGGAATTAGTTAATTCAACTGAAAACACAGTGTTGGCAAGCAGCAATGTGGGTGAGGCAGGGTGGAGGCTCATGACGCAAAAGACGGCAAAACATAATCATTTCAATGTATCAATGGTTCCTGTACATCCAGAAGAAAATCCCCACAATCCAAAAGGAAAACTGGCAAAAGATAATAGAAGATAGTTCACCCAAAGAGGAAATATGATGATTCTAAGCATAAATTAAAAATAAAACCAAAATAATATGCCAATGGTACAAATCAAACACTTGACTGACTGACATTCTGAGATAGGCTATAGCAAAACAAAACCTCATACACCACTTATGAAGGTGTCAATTGATACAACCTCTACAGATCTTAATTAATCAATAGTTGTAGAAATTTAAAAGGGGGATACCCTTTGCCCTAGTAAACCTACTTCTAAAAATTATCTCATACACACAGTTCTTATTCTCTAAATAAGAGACATTCATTATTCGACACTGCTTGTATCAGTAAAAGACTCTAAACCACTCGCAGGTCTATCAATAAGGTTATGTCTCATTAATCTATGTTTCACACATACACTGGAAAAATTATAGAGCAGTTTAAAAGAAGCAGATAAATTTATATGCACTTGCATGTTATGGTGAGCTCTTTGTACATCTTAGGGCAAAATGTAATTTGCATATACAAATGGTTCAATAATATTTATGAAAATATATATTTACATATATTTTGATATTCCTATAAATGCATAGAAGGAGTTGTGAGGACAAACACCCACTTTTTACCTTGTTCTTCAAATAGAGGAATGGGATAGAAAATGGTTTAGGGATCTGTTTTGCATTTTTTATTTTCAATTTTCATTGTATATAATTATTTCTAACATACATGTATATATTACATGAGTAGTTAGGAAAAATAATTGTAGTTAGAAAAAATAAATGACGTGAAAGCAGGTTCATTAAAGCCTTCCCTGAGAAACATGCCACCGGATGAGTCCCACGAAGGAAAAAGATGTCAATCACAGCACATGTATATCTGTGTGATTTGTATGTGTTTGCCTGGAACAAGCTAAAGTCTTCCAATAATGTGGATCGTGTAAGACAGGCACACATATTATTTGCCTTGAAAATGTTCCTTGTATTAACTGGACTCCTGAGAGGACAGGACACAGACGCAGATGGGGGTGGTCAGGCTACAGGGCAAATAATGTGCTGCCCAACAAAGCTCCGGCATCTGCATGCAAGTAGTCAGAGCTCAAACTGACTTCCTTGGAAATTCTCCTGGAAACTGTTGGGTAGGGTGGAGATGGGCAATACATCCAGCAGCTACTTTTGGTGATCTTGAGAAGATACCCACCAAGAAGGGCTCCTGATGGCTACCTGAGCTCAATTATGACAACAGAGCCTAGCAGCCATTGCTAAACAGGGGCCTCTCAGGCAAACTGCCCTTCAGGGAGAAGCCTGCTCTAAGCTGCGTGCCTCCCACACTGAACTGAACATTCTGCCTGCACTGCGTTCCTACCATCTGAGCTAACCTATACGAAGGAGATCCTGGAATTGCATTTCAACCAAAAGGATTGAGCTGTTCCTTCTTTCAATAAGAGCTGGAACTGCACAGCTATAACCCCATTAGCATTTATACCGACCAAACAGAGTGGCTCCATTCTGACCAATTAAGACTGTGATTTTTGGACCAATCAAATTGAGATTTGACATTCTCATGGGCATGAAGACCAATCAGGGACCAGGGGTGGGGACTTCTCTCTGTACAAGTCACACCCTCCAACCCCATCAGAGAGCACACTCTCCCTTGTTATCGAAGGCTGAGTTGACCTGGTTGGAGCTGAAATGCCGAAGACATCTCACCAAAGCAGGGCAGACCAGAGCTGAGTGGAGGAGAGCAGGTGGAGTGGGCCAGACCAGACTATAGCAGAGCAGAACTATCAAGCCAGAGAGGGGCCTTGCCCCAGGACCATCTCAAAGCCATGTAGACGCACAGCCGTGCTGTCTCTTAATTGAGCTGTAACACTATTGAGCTTCACCATAGCTCTGCTGTATCACAATGGAGCTGTTTACATTGAATAAACTTCCCTCTTTCCCCACACCACAAATTGTAAATCCTCTTGGCGTTGAATTAGCACCAATGACAATCAGTTGACACTTTGTTGTTTGAGAACATTGCCTCTCTTTCCAGGACATGAGCCTTGGTCCCTCTAAGGTGGTGTAAGAGGCAGATCCCAAGCCCAGTCTGGTCCTAGCTTGAAGGGAGCCTAAAACCAGAAGCAAGGCTAGAACCAGAAGCAAGTCTGTAACAGAAATGGAGTCCGGGCAAGGAGCTCTTTGGCGACCCCAGAGGGTTTCTTAGCAGTCGTCAGTCAGAACAGGGGTCAGAGACACTGGGGTCCTCAAAGGAAAGAAGGGAGCAGAGCTAGAAGAAAGATTAGTATGGGAGCAGGGGCCAGATCCAAGCCACACAACTGGCCCTAAGTCACAGGTTTTATAAGCCTGAGATCCAGAGCCCTAAATTAAGATGAGACCAGCATTGGGGCAGGGCCCAGAGATATTCTGGTTGTCAGAGCACAAGCTCAGCCCAAGCCAAGCAGGGAGCCAACCCCGTTCCTTGTGAATACTGGTTTCTGGCCTAGTGTTAAGGAGGAGAAACGTAGCCCCAATAGGTATAGGGATGTGGCCACTGTGGGTACCACTAATAAATTGCCTCATAAATTCCTTATTCTGGAGAGGAAACAACATCTCTTAGAAAACAAAACAAAAAAGTATGGGGGTGGGCGGAATGAAAACACTCTGTTGTGTAATTAGTAGGATAAACTTTTTTTTTTTTTTGCCAGGACTTTCCAACCATAGATTCTTCTCCTTTCCATCCGGTCAAGCTGTTTCCTGGGTGGGAATATGCCCAATGAGAAAAGGATAGGAGAACCATGTGATTTCACTGATATGTGGTATATAAACCAAAAGCAACAAAAGAACAAGACAAACAAATGAGAAACAGAAACTCATAGACACAGACAATGGTTTGGTGGTTGCCAGAGGGTAAGGGGGGTGGGGGGTGGGGGGTGGGAGATGAGGGTAAGGGGGATCGAATATATGGTGATGGAAGGAGAACTGACTCTGGGTGATGAACACACAGTGGGATTTATAGATGATGTAATACAGAATTGTACACCTGAAATCTACGTAATTTTACTAACAATTGTCACCCCAATAAACTTAGTAAAAAAAAAAAAAAAGAAAAGGATAGGGAACAGGAAAATTCGTTTTTGTTTGTTTGTTTTGTTTTTTAAAAAATATTTATTAAATTTATTGGGATAACATTGATTAATAACATTCTGTAAATTTTAAGTGTACATCATAATTCATCTGTTCCTCAATTGTGTGCTCACCTCCTGAAGCCTATTTTCCTTCTGTTACCACATATTTGACCCCGTTTACCCTTTTGTCCTCTCCCCATTCCCCTCTGTAACTGCCATTCTGTTTTCTGTATCAGTGAATTTGTTTTGCTTGTTCCTGTTGCTTTTTGTTTATATCCCACACATGTTCTTTCTTAAGAGTCTCTGGGGAAGGAAGGGCACCAGGAGGGCAGTGGAACAAAGGAGAGTGGGAATGCTAAAAATTAGATAGGGCAGGCGCCAGGGAGCTGTGGGCCTGGATGAGAATGGCCCACGTAGTCTAGGAAGCTAAGCTCTCCTGCTTCATGGTAATCCAGATGGCACATGCACGAACCTGCCAAGCAGGAAGAAAAACAAATGTCTTCCCTGAGCTCCTTATGGAACATGGAGAGTAAACCATAGCTTTCAAGCCAGACTACCTAACTCCTAGTTTCTCTCTGGATTTATTATTTCCTAGTTTATCATTTATCAAAAACCTTTTCTTTTTTTTTTTTCTTTTTTTCTTTTTCTTTCTTCATCTATTCCAGTTTGGTCTCAGCTGGACCTAGTTCAAGGGCGGGAAATCATGTTCCAAGGTTGGGCCAGAAAGATAACAGGGCAAGAGCACCTCCCTGTGGCTGAGTGGCAGAAGAGCAAGAACAGGCTGGCTTTTGAATCTACTCTAGGGAAGAGAGAAATGCAAGGAAATAATTGGTGGGAGGTATAAGTTTTGTTTGGAGTTTTATCATTAAAGTAAGTGGCGCTTTCCTTAGATAATTGTTTCTTTAGCACCACAAGGTGACAGACCACGAGGTCTGAAATGCAGAGAGAATATAGGTTCAGGATAGCCAAGATTTTTAAAGCCATTAAATGTATTTTAGCATGAAATGAACACTATTGTATGCAATCAGTTTCTGTTTGCATAACCATCAGATATATGTTAGTGATTTTTTTTGTGTGTGGTATGACGGGAAAATAATGTTTAAGTGAATATATAAATTAAATCATCTCTACTGGCATTGTTAACCTAGAAGAAGTATTGCATAGACAGTAGTAAGAACAAGGACATTCAGTCTGTACTTTCAAATGGGACTTGATCATTTTAACATTGTTCATTGGCAGAACTTCTTACAACGTTAGCATAGATTATATGCTATTTAATAAAAGATGGCAACAATGAAGTTAATTGTTTTTCTGTTCAACATTTACTTGAAGAGAAAAATCCCAAAATGTGTCGGGATTTCTGATGCCAGGAAACCATGAAATGTAAGGGTATATTTACAGTCAGGTTGACTTAGCTCATGGTATTTGGCATATGTATAATTGCAATTTGCATTCCAGTTACTTAAACTTAGATATCCTTGATCAGGCTGAACATACTGTGAGTAGAAGATCTCTTTTTCCAATAAATAAGATGGAGAGAGTCTTTGGAGAATGGCCTCACTGAATTGGTAAGTTAGTTTTCTCCGGGTTTTGGTGATTCCCCCGTTCTTCCATAATTTCTCAGTGCTCTGGCCATTTTCTGGTAAGTCATAGTCTTCCGGTTGCCTTTTCTTTTTCCCCAAAGTTGGGCAAGTTTTTCTTTGTTTTTTGATACAAACTGAAAGATGCCTTTGGTTTTATCTACCCACTGAATACAAGCTGCCATCTCGGGATTACACAGGGATTCCTGAAGGTATTCGAACAGTCGGCGCTTCTTCCTGCCTTTTCCTCCCTTTTGCTGGAGAACAGCAGGTGGTACCAGTTGGTTTTCAGGGATGTTCTGCAGAGATTGGTGAATATTCCCTTCAAAATACAGGTCTGCAGCATTGTTAATTACTGTTCTCCAGTTACACACAGGTTCCTCTGCAGGCAACACACCATAGCAGTTGGGATTTCCTCTGACATGAGAACAGTGGTTGATGAAAGTCGGGTAGTTTTTGTAATCTGGGGAGTACTGAAGATCTCCAGCTGAATGTTGCCTCAGTACCTCAAAAGCATCTTCAAATGCTTGACCCAGCTTGTCTTGTTCAACACAAGCAATGTTTCATTAATAAATTGACAATTCTGTTCATCAGAGTCCGATCTAGCATCCACAAGTACCAGGTGGAAACAGGAAAATTCTTAAGTCACACATGCGGCCATGAAGGTCTAATACATGCCTCCTCTGGGCTTGAATATAAAACTCATCCTCATGTGAGTGCTGTCATGGACATTTCTCACTGCTACTTCTCTGTTATCCCGAGAATTTAAACTCTTTTCTGGACAGTATCTCCTCGACCACCCCTAAGATGTCCCCATCCTGTCTGTCTCACACACACTCATATGTGATGGTTATTCTTTGCCTACATGCATTCACCTCAGACAGAGCCTAATGCAAATACATCCTAGGGTTCCATATTTCTTGTATTGCAGAGATGCATTTGAGCAACAGTGGTCTTTTTTAAAAGGTTATGCTCCAAATTGAACTTCATTCTATGGCATGTAATGGTAGATTGAGCTTCTAAACTATTTTAAAATTGTCTGACATTTTGGAAATGACAAAGCTTATACTAAATAGGTCAATTGATGATAAAATCTGGAAAAATCTGTGCCTCTCAAATATACAGTAAACTACTCCTTGCTAATGACCCTTTTCAAGGGAGATGGGAATTCCACACCAAGCATATAGATGGTTTTCTAAGTGTAATGATTCTAATTGAGGCCTTCCATACTATGTGAATTGAAAATTCAGGAAATTGGCCATTTTGCTGCCAGTGATGTCCAAATCAGCTTGAGCACTGGAATTATATCAGTAAATTTTTAGACACAAGATTCTGCAGCTTCACTACAAACCTATTAAATCAGAATCTAGACCGCTGGGTTCCAGGAAATCTAAGGTTTTTAGACTCTCCTCAGTCATTCTGATAAACTGCTTAAACGATTGCCTTCTTGGTAACTGGAATATCTGCAAGTCTATTCACTGAACTCCTATGGTGTTCCACCTTCAAATCTTTTCTCCCATTGTCTATTGAACATTAAAATATAGGTCATTTAGAGAAAGTCAACACCTCAACTAGTCAAGTTATGTCACAATAGCCAATAATATACTTTAGTCTCTCCATTCTCTGAAAAATTTACATCACAAAGTACAGAAATTTGAAAGATGGAATGAGAATAAACATGTCATGTATAACTGTTGTCTTCATTAATCTTTCAGATTTCAAAATTTATCTTAGGTACTTTTTAATCATAAACTTTTATAAACTGATGCTGGAGTTTAAGAAAGTCTTCATTATAATCCAGATTTATCGTAACAAAGCAATTTACTTTGGTTGTGGAATTTGTTGGTTTGGGGCCCTGGATGTAACTCACAGCACACTGCAAAATGTATCTGGGTTGCCATCAGGGCAGAATAGAGAAGACGCTAATCGTAGAGCCTGCTTCACCACAGCAACTTTAAAAAATTACATAAAAGTGTCAAAATCAACCCTGACAGAACTCTAGAAAACAAGCCAAGCTTTGTATCAACAAAGTGAACACTAAATCTGGGAGAGAAAAAAAGCAACTTAAAAATGATAGAATGTTTTGTGACATTTTCATTTGCCTTTGTTCCAACCCACTGCCTGGGAAGGACAGTGCTGGTGGTGGTCTTCCAGAAGGGGGCCGGTATTCCTGATGTGGGACCCTGGGCTGTGTTTCAGAGGGTGCAGAACAGACCTTGTTCACAAAGAGTTATTTGTATGTTCTAACCTGTCTGAAAGCTAGAAGACTGACACAAAGCACTGCCCCCTTTTGACTACTTCAGAACTCACTCATGGTGAAGAGGCAGGCAGTCTGCAAAAGCAATGTAAGGCAAACTGACAACCCACAGCCAGTAAGGACAAAACATTATAGATTGAGGCACACAATAGACCAGTGAAAGCCATGGGTGAAGAGCTAGAGAGGGAGTATCTTTGTAAAATTGAGGTATTCAAAGGCACTCCTGGATGCTGGAAATTTAGACACACACATCCTCAAGGCAGGATGCCTGCTCAGGAAAGACACAAGAAAACTAAGTTTTCACCGTTGGCTGACTCTGGGCTCAGTGTAGCAGGACGTAAAGGCTAAGGAGGGCTTGTAAATGGCCTGGCTAAGCACTGAGGAGTGCCCCAGCCTAGGTTGAATTTGCAAAGCCAGGAAAAGGTTAGGATTTTTAAAATATTTTTAAATCTCTCTCTCTCTCTCTCTCTCTCTCTCTCTCTCTCTCTCTCTCTCTCTCTCTCTTTCTCTTCTTTTTCTTTTTCTTTTTTGTTTCTAATGTTCAAGAAAATTTAGGTCAAAACACTAGCTGAACAATAGCTAGAGGTACAGAGACTTAAGAGATCACAAATGATAAAGAACACAGACATGTAATATAGTTGATAAAGTTCATTGAACAAGCAGCTACAACCTACAAGCAACAGAAACCCTAAGGAGGGAGGAAACCTTGATTGAAAAGACTACATGATAATATTCAGGATGTCTAGTTTTCAATGAAAAATTACAAAGCGTGGAAAAAAATTTGGCCCATTCACACAAAAATTAAAGCTAACTGTCATTGTCTCTGAGGAAGCACACTGATTGGAATTACTAGACAAAGACTTTCAATCATATATCTCAAATATGTTGAAATAGTTAAAGGAAGTCATAAGAATAATGTGTGAACAAATAGAAAATATCAATAAAGAGACACAAATTATTAAAAAGAGCCAAATACAAATCCTAGTGATGAGAAGTATAATAATTAAAATGAAAAGCTCACTACAGGATTTCAACAGCAGAATTGTATAAACAGAATAAAGAATCTGCAACCTGGAAAATAGACCTACTGAAATTGTTCAGTTGGAAGAGCAAAAAGGCAAAAGGATGAAGAAAATGAACAGAGCCCAAGAGTTCAACCAAACCAACATACAGTGGGAATCCCAGAAGAAGAGAAGGAAGAAAAACAAAAACAAAAACATAAAGAGTTCTTCCCGTAAACAGCCTGAAGTGACCTCTGAAAATGGTTCGCTATTCGCTTGACTCAGAGAACCCCACAAAATCATGTAAATCAAGAGGTTCGAATCTACCTGTTCATTTTAAGAACACTCGTGAAACTGTCCAGGTCATCAAGAGTATGCATATCTGAAAAGCCACCAAGTATCTAAAGGATGTCACATTACAAAAGCAATGCGTGCTGTTCCATTGTTATAGTGGTGGAATTAGTAGGTGTGCCCAGGCCAAACAATAGGGTTGGACACATAGTCCAACCCAAAAACAAGAGCAGAATTTTTATTGCACATGCTTAAAAATGCAGAGAGTAATGCTGAACTTAAGGGTTTAGATGTAGACTCTCTGGTCATTGAACACATCCAGGTGAACAGGGCTCCCAAGATGCAGCCCAGAACTTACAGAGCTCATGGGTGTATTAACCCTTACAGGAGCTCTCCCTGCAACAGAGAGATAATCCTAACTGAGAAAGAGCAGATTTTTATTGTTCCTAAACCAGAAGAGGAGGTTGCACAGAAGGAAAAGATCTCTGAGAAGAAAGTGAAGAAACTAAAACTTATGGCCCGGGAATAAATTCAGCCTCAAATAAATGCTAATAAAAGTAAAAAACAGGAAAAAAAAAAGCATAAAGAATCTTTAAAGAAACAATAGCTGAAAACTTTCCGATTTTGATAAAAGATGCAGATCTACATATTCCATAAGCTTAATGAACTCCAAAAATTATAAATCAAAGAGGTTCATACCAAGATACATCACCAAACTCTTCAAAGCCAAGGACAAACAATCTGGAAAGCAAGAAACAAATAAACAAAAATTAAGTCGGTACAAAGTATCTGCAATGAGATGCACAGCATATTGCTCATCAGACACTATGGAGGCCAGAAAGCAGGGCAATGACGTTTCAAAATTGCTGAACTGGGTTCTGGTTTAAGATGGCCGCATAGGAAGATCCTGAACTCATCTCCCCGACATACACACCGAATCTACAGCTATATATGGAACAATTTACTCTGAGAAAAACAACAACAAAAAACTAACAACTGGTACAGCGACCCCTGCTCATCGGGTAAACAAGAGGGAGAACGCATCCAAGCGGTTAGGAAGGGCTGAGACCAAAATCTCACCATAAACCCCACCCCCAGCACACTGTACGTGCTCCATAGCTAATGTGGTGAGAGCCTGCCATACTGGACAGGGCCGACATAGGACGTTTCCATCTTCACGAACAGTTCTATCAGACATCACTGCTGTGGAAGTTTCCAGTCCTACCTTTCCAGTATTGTTTCTTGCTTCCGAAAGGAATGTTTTGCTCCTCCCCGCGGAGTTTCTTTCACACCTGCACTGATCTCACTTAAGTCACCCTTGCCTCATCAGCACGGCCGATATATCCGGTCCTCATTCAGAGGAATTAATTTCTTGCCCTGCTCTAGGTAAAAGTGTATGAACTTTGATGTTATAGAGGTTTGTACTCATAGTCTGCGTCCACCATTTTCTACCTGTGTGGCCTTGGGCAAATCACTAAATCGTACATTACTTTCCCCTTCTATAAACTGTGGAAAATTCATACTTCACAAAGTTATGAGAATTAAATGAAGTAACAGAAATTAAGGGCCTAATTCAGTACCTGCTACATGTATGTGCTCAATAAATGTGATTTCCTTCCATCATATTCCTTGTCTCCAGGTGTGACCAAGTTAGATAGAACCTGGCCTTCCAGGGGAAGGATTTACTGGTATCTCTGGGAGTTCTGAAGTTCAGAGGCAGAGGAGAACAGCTAATCACTCGGGGAAATCTAATATATGATTAAGAGACGGGTTTCCTTGCTTGGACATCATAGGCCAAGATTCAAGATTGCCAAACAAATCATATAGGTGCTTTGGTGGTAAAATTGTTTAGGAAAACAGGTAAAGCCTCATTTGAGGGTAGCAGACTAGAAAATGTCCAAGGAAAATACAGTCAATGCCTTCTGAACCAGAATATTGGACAAGCAAAATGAGCCAGGTGTGACAGGTGTCGTCATCCTGAAATGACTCTCATGGGATAAACAGTAATTCCCTTTTTCTAGACCCAGAAGACCATTAGACAGGCTGAGGGATTGTTCAGTGATTTCTATGCCACTGCGTTTCTTTCACCTGTAAATGAAATTGATGAAAGTGATTGACCGTCACTCTTATTCCTGAAATACAGTGCTGCAAGAAGACTGTATACCACGATGGAGATTATTTATTTATATATAAATAAAAAGTAGAAGGAAACTGAAGCACATAATGTTTTACAAAGTTCCCTTGTGCACACCAACAAACATGAACTTGTATATGTGTGTCCAGCAGATTGTGCGTGCCCACCCGCCCCCTCAGTGAGGAAGGCTAGCCTGCCACCCCAGTGCTCTCTGTCTTCCCTCTCAGCCATCCCAGCGTGTCACTCTTTTGCAGGCCAGTTCTCCTCATTGTCACAAGCTGGTGTAGCACTTTCCAGATCAGTCACATACAACAGTATGGAGGGGGAGGAGAAGGACTGTTGTCCCATGTGCCTCTACAAAGAGTGGTATAAGTGCTCTGGTGTTCATTGCTGCTTTATTTACGGTGGCCAATACATGGAAACAACCAAAATGTCCTTCGATAGATGATTGGATAAAGAAGAGGTGGTATATATACACAATGGAATACTATTGGGCCATGAGAAAAGATGAAATAGTGCCATTTGTGACAACATGGAGGGATCTTGAGATTATTATGCTAAGCAAAATAAATTACAGAGAAAAAGTCGAGAAGCATTTGATTTCACTGATATGTGGGATATAAAACTAAAGCAACAAATGAACAAGACAAACAAAGAAACAAAAAACTCATAGACGCAAATAGTTCAATGGTTACCAGAGGGTAAGGAGGGAGAGAGGTGGTAGATGAGGGTAAACAGGATCAAATATATGGTAATGGAAGGAGAACCAACTCGGGGTGGTGAACTCACAATGTGATACGAGTCTATTGTAGTACAGAATTGTACTTGAAACCTATGTAATTTTACTAACCATTGGCATCCCAATACATTTTAATTTAAAAAACAAACAAGGGACTCAGAAGACTCTGGCATTTATCTGGGTGAAAATGCCCACGTCTGATTCAGTAACTGACATGAAAACCTGGATCACAAGGACTGGCATGGATCACATGGAATTTCTTCCTGGGACATGGCTAGTGTGACCTCTCTCAAGTCCCATGGGTTAGGGCTAGACAGTAGAACACAACAAATGCTCCGCATCAGGAGCAAGGGTGGGACCAACTCTCAGGAACACAAGGTTTTTTCTTCTGGTAACATTTCTTGAAACTTGGTTCTCTATGCTTCCCAATGTGTAGGGAACACGACCCACTGCATTTCTCCAAAGCCAATCTTAGATAATCTTGACTATCCTATAATACTCTCTGTTCTCGGCATATTATGGACCTTACCTGAAATTCTCCTGAATTAACTTTTTCCATACATTGCTACTCTTTGTTTATAGAGGAAATAAAGTGAAGGCAACAATCTATTTCTTCTGGGAAATTAGTTTCTTTATGCACAACCTCCTCTAAAAGAACACACACAATAGCCTGTTACATGCCCTCTCATGTGTGCCATGAAGCTTTCTGCTGGCCACTTCACCAGACTCTCAAGACATCCCAAATCTAATAGCAATTACACACAGTTTCCTTGTAGATAGAAAAATATCATAGGGCCATGTAAGCAAGCTTTCCTCTTACACATATCTCTTCAGTTACTATTGTGTTTTTCTGCTTGGGACTAGAGGCATAAAGATTAATAAAAACACACATAACTCATGACCTTGTGGAACTTGAGTCTACCAGGAAAGCCAGACATTCACCAATCATAACAAGCAAATGAAAAATTATAACCATGATCAGTGCCAAGAAAGAGAGAAGCAAGAGAAGTCAGAACAGGTGCCATGAGGACGTGAAGCTTAAGCTTTTATTGTAGGAAGACAGCAGCCAACTGGGTAAGTAGTAGAGGGGTAGGAGCATGATCCAGACAGAAAGAATAGCATGGGAGAAGGTTCTGTGACAAGAGAGAGTGGCTCAGCCTGAAAAAGGCCAAAGAGGTGGGAGCATAGAAAGAAAGGTGCGGGAGGTGGTGCTGGGGAAAGCCAGCATCTCAGGTGGAAGCCAGATCACGCAGGCCCGGGTCACTCACAGTTCGAATTTTAGTCTTTCTCCTATGTGTAGAGGGCAATTTCCAAAGTGTCTTATCTAGGGGATGGCACGATCAGATTTGCATTTGAAAGGGTTATTCTGCCCAGTAGAGACCACACTGGAGGCAGCAAAGCCACTTTTCAGGCTAATGCAATATACCACATGAGAGACATTGCTATCTTAGACTAGGGTGGAAACTGAGGGAAGCGAAGAATTCAGAAGAGAGTCGGGACGTAAGAAATTGCCAGAATTCCGTGATGGATTGAGTGAGAGGTAAGGTAGCAGAGCCTGATGAATGGTGGTGTCCCTAGAAATAGGCCTGGGTTTGGCGGTTGAGGAACGAGTTTAAGAACTACTGAGCTGAAGGAATCTCTGAGACAGCCAAGTGCACATGTCAAGAAACCAACTGGATCTATAGATCAGGAAGGACTCAGAGGACTAAAACGGAGACATCTATTTAGGAATCAACTTCACATAGGTGATAATTTAAACTTTGGGCATAGGTGAGATAAACCAGCGCAAAGGGTAAACTCAGTGGCTGGAAGGTGTAAATACAGGGGCTGGGAAGCGGGATACACATCTGCAGATGGGACTGAGACGCAGCCAGAGAGGAAGTGAGGAAACAAGGTGAGGGCTGGGTCATAGAAGGCAAGGGAAGAGAGAATGGTTCAAAAGGAAGCCAGTGACCCGCTGCCCTGAATGATACTAAGACCTCAAGAAGAATGAGGCCTGGACAGTGTGCACTGGATTTTACTGCAGGGACGTAACTTGTGACTTCAGTGAAAGGTGTTGACAATAGGCGGAAGCTAGATGGAAATGGGTTAGGCAGTAAGTGGGAGGTGAGGCAGTGGATGCTGTGAGTCCTAATACGTTTTGAAGGAGTTTGGAGGTGGAGGGGAGGGATATAGTAGGGTAGCCGGGGCAGTATGAGAGCGCCAAGCACACTTACTTTTAATGGGAGAATCTTGAACATACTTAAAAGCTAAAGTGAGGATTCAGTGAGAAGTAGAGACTGAAGTTACAAAATAGAGACCAAGTTGTTAATACTGTAAAGACCTAGAGAAAGAACAGGAAGATGGGATCCAAAACACAAGTGGAGGGATTGGCCGTTGAGGAAAAGACCTGTCTAAGCTGGGAAGGACTGAAGTAGAGACTTGCTGTAGTGGGAGGAGTCCATCAGGTGAGGGGCCAGAATCCAGCAGCCCTGGAAGCCAGGCCACCTGTGGATTATTCAGCTGAATGAGACATGCATTCTACCTTTGCCTTAAGTCCTTTGAGGCACACGTTTTAACACTTGCAAACTAATGCAGGAAAAAATTATAACCAACATGCTTAATCTGATGCCACCTCGTCATTTTCAGGCATTGTCCCAAACTCACTAGGCTGGGGTCAGTCTCAGAGCTATAAAACTGACAGAAAAGGATTTCACAATTTGAATTGCTTTAACACCAACACCACAGAAAATGTGATCATGAATGTTTAGCCAAATGCTATTTTGTAGCCAATTGGAGAAATCTAAATTCCATTTGTAGGATAACTAGAAAAACCAGCAGGAGAGCAATTGGATGCAAAATGCTCTCATTCTTATTCTTGGCCGTCAGATCTCAGAAACGCATTCAACATCTGTTGCCAAACATGTACAGCCAGATCTGAAGCATGCCAATGAATTCTTAGTTTTTAGTGTTTTTTACTGCCTGGTTTGTGAATAATGGAGTCATGTTGCTCTTTCCACTTCCAAAAAGAAAAAGAAAAAAAGAAAAGAAAAGAAAGAAAGACAGGAATCCGATGAGTCTGCATGAGAAAGGGCTAATCAAATTCCCAATATGTTGCACTGGGTTTGAAACTTGGTCTGTAATTAAACATTTGTGAGCAACAGTAGTGCAGTATCCACTGTATTCATATGAGTCATTCCCCCACATTGAGCCTTTGTATGAGCAATGCAAATCACAAATCTACTCCACTGATGGGTTCTTATTTAATGCAGTGGCCCTAGTTTTGTAGCGTGACTGCATATTTGAGGGAAGCTTATAGCCAAACCTTGTCCAACAGCTTGGAATCAGGAAAAAAATAAATGCAAAAACTCAAAAACAGCAATGTGACAAACTTTTTAAAATGGGAAATTGAGGCAATCTTGTGCTTATGGAGAAGTAAAAATAAAAAGTTTCTCTCTCTCGCTCTCTCTCATATATATATATAGCATATGAAAGAATCACTGCCAAATCAGCAATGGCTGATATACATACACACACATATATACATATGGCCCAGTTTGAATAACTGCAATCCTCATGTTCTACAACAACCACACAAAGCCTCCTTGTTCCTCCCTTAGATACTGTTCATGTGCAGATACTTCCTTGACATCAGACTCCTTCCAGCCAGGAAATTCCAATTTCCTGAAAAAAATGTTCCTGTGGTTATAATTTGATTTTCGAATCAGAGGCAGATCTTAATTTCCGGTGCTAAGGGAATACTTTCATGGGAAAAAAGCTGTAAGACATCTTTTTAGGCATTAACAGCAAATGTCTTTGAGAGATGGTCCAGAGCCCCAGAAACAGTATGTCACTTGATTTTTGAGTCCACGTAAGTGCAGGTTCACTTCCAGAAAACTGTGCTGTAGGAGGAGGTGTCAAACGCCTCTTACCGGAAATTTCTGGATTGATCAAAGAAATAAGATCAATAGGAGCCAAGATGTCACCCAAATGGCCCACATTCTATAGAGACTGAAGGAAAATGCCAGAGCTGAGTCATATGCATCCTTGCTGTGATTACAAAACGGTGCCATAGAAAGCAGAAGCAGTCCTTTCTCTACGTTCTAGACTCAGTCGGCTACATCACAGGCAGATCAGTTCTTGAAGATTAGAGGAATCTCCACACAAGCGATGATATTTGGGTGACAGGCATTTATACTAGCAGATTGGACCTCTTAGTCTAAATTGATATAATGATTTAATGATTTATATTTAAACTTGATAATATACACCTACATTTGTTAGGAAATACTGCCTTACTCTACAGGAATAAAAAATAAACATACACATTGGCACTAATTGCCTGAGGAAATTATTGATTGAAAGGATGGCAATAAAAGTAGGAGAGGACGTGGACGATGGTTGTGGAGTTGGCCACAGCAAGGACAGAAAGAAAAAGATGAAGGAGAGTCAGGGAAGGAAGAGAAAATGAGAGAGTGAGAACGTATTACAGTAGCAGAGGGTAAAATAGTGTGCAATGATTGTATGTGGCTGAGCAAAATAAAAGAATAATAACCATAGAAGCCAACATTTGTTGTCCACTCACCATATGCCAGGTAGAATGCCGTGCCCTGATTGTGCATCATTTTATGTGATCGTTTTTGAAAAAAGAAAAAAAAAAATTATGTGGTGGCGGCCAGATGGCTCAGCTGGTTAGAGCGCAAGCTCTGAACAACACAGTTGCCGGTCGATTCCCACATGGGCCAGTGAGTTGCACTCTCCACGACTAGATTGAAGACAATGAGCTGCCGCTGAGCTTCTGGAGGGGCAGCTGGATGGCTCAGTTGGTTAGAGAGTGAGCTCTCAACAACAAGATTGCTGGTTCAATTCCCGCATGGGATGGTGGGCTGCGCCCCTTGCAATGAAACAGCCACTGGACTTGGAGCTGAGCTGCACCCTCCACAACCAGATTGAAGGACAATCACTTGGAGCTGATGGACCCTGGAGAAGCACACTGTTCCCCAATATTACCCAATAAAACAAATTTTAAAAAAAAGAAAGAAAAAAGAAAATTAGGTGAGCTTCCCCAAACTGCCAGAATTGGATGGCTTAGACAGTATTATTTTCATATAATTTTTGTCTTACTTCAAAAATCTAGAGCTCACATTTAATATGTGTGCCATTCTTCTTCCTCAGTACCTGACAGGGTGCCATTCATTAACTAATCCAATATGCCAGACAGTTTTTTAAAGAAGCGGCTGAAATATTTGTAAAACTAGATACTACAGGATAAAATGGCCATGTAAGTACAGATTCTTGTAACCTCTTTTGAAATCTCTTGAAAATGAGTTTGTGAATTGAAAAAGTAGAAAAAGCTGCGTGGTGAAGCTTCTCCCCCAGGGTGAGAAGGGAGATGAGATGTGCTCCCTCTCTAGTGGGGAAGGGGGAGCACTTGTAGTTCCAGTGGGTCTAGGACGGGGTGACACAGGGTGACCTTTAGCTGTCACTGGTTTTAGCTTATGCTGTTGTCCCCTCACCCCCAATGCCCCAGGGCAGTGATAACCGGGGCTTGGCCTGAGGAGACAGAAGGAACTCCATTCCAAAGCAAGCACCAGAATTGGGGGTTTCCTCAGAAAAGTGAACTGTCCAGCCCCTGTCGATTAGAGGAAGGCAAGCAAGGCTTATTTCCTCCTGCTCTTCCTTGAGAAGATAGCGGTTTGGGGGGGCGGGGGGTTCAGGTGAGGTTATGGAAAATTTATTTGTCTGTTGGATGAAACTCTGAAGATTTCATTTCTGTCTGGTTCTCTGTATCTGAAATGTTATTGTCTGGTTTTAGGAGCCTCTAGTTTGGTTTGGTTTAATTCTTAATTATATAATTTTTGAATGGTGACCTGCTTAAGACCCTGTTTTGTATGAATATTAATAAAAGGAATCAGACTACCCTCCAAAAAAAGAAAAAAGAAAAGCAGAAAGAGTGAGGAACATGTCTACCAACGTGAAACCAGAAAAAGTCCAATCTCCTACCACAAACCTTGTACCAAATTAAGTTACTACACCAGGAATGGAAAACTCACTCACTTTGCAGAGGAGCATATGCACAGCAGCAGCAAATGGGGGGAATTCTGCAAATCCCCACTTACTGCAGGCAGGGGGCAGGAAGGACATCCTGGGTTCCCGTCTGTGTCCCATGTTGGAGATAAAGACTTCAAGGCCTACAGTGGGAGACGTCCCAGGTTTAGCCTCTACTTTGGCCCAAGGACGAAACTCTAAACGGCCAAAATCTAATCATCATTTTTACACACCTGGCAATGGCAGTAGCAATGATTCAGCTAAGGGAGAAAAATGGAGGAATTTTTTTCCCCCGCAGTTTAATATTTGTGTAATCTAGCTGCTTAAAAAATCTACAGCAAAAGCATCTTTTCATCTCCTTGATGGACGATAAGTGATAATATGACCACCAGTTCCTGTGCTTTTGCCCTTCCCTTTGAATAAGAGATACCTTAGCTTGTGCCACTTTTAAAAAATGCACTCTAAATGTGTGTCTCTGTCTCTTTAGATGTCCTCAAAAGATTACCCGATGAGGCATCATTAGCAGAGAACTATGGTATATATATTTACCATAATGAAGAACAAAATGTTTGTCACAAGAAAATAACTGCACTTCTGTACTAAGGTATCGATCTTTCTAGGACATTCTAGGACCTTTCTTTCTATTGAAAGAATTAGATTTTGCTCTAGATTCTGAAATGGAACAGAATAGTATTATATTAATTGAATGATCTCAATAACCATTCTGAATTTAAAGCTATTTCCTACCCCAACTTCTGACCAGCCATATTGACCAATATACCCTCTCAGAGTTTCTGCAATGATATTAAATAACAACATCAAAATTAAATATTCCAAATTAAATTAAAATATTCCCCGACTCACGTGTCAGCATATAGTGATACTCCAAAATTAAGTATGACCCCTCCCATTACTTCCTAGTGATATAATTAAAAGATTAAAATCTTAAAACATTAAAATCCTGACTCTTTCAGTGAAAGTCCACTGGAGCGATAATGTAAAAGGCCCTGCTGTCCTTGTGCATTAGGAATCCAAAGAAATTCAAGTCCCAAATCTCCATTTAGAGCCTAACTCCATTCTCCCGGACTTCTCATCGTGCCAGTTCCAATCAGATGAACTGTCCATGTCTGCATCCCTTTGGCAGCTGCAGCCAGGAGTGGGTGCAGTTCAGGGCATCGCAAGTGTGTGTGTTCACTGCTAAGCAGCTCAGGAGCCTCACTTTTAAGGAGTCGAGCAAGTTTTGATTCAAAACAATTACACGACAATTGTTTTCCACACTTACACATTTTAGAAAATAAAGCAATCCCCGACTCCTAATACAGTTATCCCAAACACAATTATTTTCCCAACCCCAGTACTTTGTGTAGTCAAAGGCCGTACTAGACGGAGAGGTATCTAAAAAGAGTTAGTTTCAACTTTGCTAGTATACTGGTCAACCCATGATGCTTGTCTGGGGTCTGTGATCACGACCCTGAAAACCATTTAGGATCACACAGCAATGCTCATAGCATCATTCTGCGTAATAGCCCCAAATGGAAACAATCCACGCCCATCAACTGACAAATGGATAGACAAATACTGTATATGCACACAATGGAATATCATTCAGCTTTACTAAGGAATCTATAATGCTACACATTACAATATGGATGAAAATTGAAAACACGATGTTAAGTGAAATCAGCCCGTCTAAAAAGCCACACACTGCACGGTTCCATGTATGTGACATGTCTGGAAGAGGCAAATACATAGGCACAAAAATTTGATTAGTGGTTCCCAGGAGGGCAGGTAGGGGAGGATTGGGACTGACTACTAACAGGTACAGGGTTGCCTTTTGATGTGATGGAAATATTCTGGAATTAGATACTGGTGATGGTGTTACAGCGTAATCAATATACTAAAAGTACAGATTTGCACTCCTTTGAACAGCGTATGTTATGTTATATCCCAATTTCTAAAAAGTAATTAGAAGAAACCTTCCATAAGAGGTTAAATTAGACACTATGGGATTTTCTATATATATGGAACCAGGATGTGGTAGAGGCTAAGATTCACTCATCTCTTTCCCAAGGTTGTCACTTAAGGTAGTCCTGCCTTTTTTTCCTTAGAATTTTCAGTGGAAGTAGTTCCAGGTATCAGGTCCTGAGAAGTTCTTTCCATTCAGCATTTTCAGTCTGTCAGTTCTGACTAGCGCATTGAGTGTCCTCTTTCTGGCCTTCTGATGCTGCGTGGCCTGTGGGCTCCACCTCGTGATTCCACTCTCTCCCATGGACCAGTGATTTTGATCCTGAGCAACTGTGGTTGCTGCCACTCACTATGGAATTGCTTGGATCTGGGAAAGCTGCTTCCCAGGGAATGTTCTGCTGCCCACTTTGTCCCCATTATTGTTTCAATGAGAGAACCACCGCAAGTTCGGAAACAAGTTGCTTCAAATGAACTGCGCCCCTAGTGGCCGTCTGTGTCATGACTACTCAAGAGAGGTATTTTCCTCTGGTTTAGGTAGGACGTTACTGGCTCTGTGTATCACTTCTATCAGCTATGTCCTTTAAGCTATATGCCTTTATTGTTTTAGTTTACCAGTAGTTTCAGGAAGACTTAGCTCACTACCCTACCTCACAGAGTTCTTTCCTTCTTTACCAAGTGAGCTATGCTTTTTGCCGGTTCTGAGTACTTTTTCTTTCCCCTTTTTTGGCCCTAGATGTTTTCCTAACACTTATATTCCTCTAGATTTTGTTTTATGCCGTTTTCCATAGTGAGATATGTGAAAACAGGAACTTTGGTTTCTGCCAAAGGCATCTGATGTTTAAACAAATCTTGTCCACATTCAACTTTCCTGGGATACATAATCCTTCCCAGAAGAGATCCTTCCATCAGACCAACGACTATTACAAAATCAGTCGATAGTATATGGTCTTTCCTTCTACCCTCCCTCCAATATAGCTCATCCTTTCTGTGCCTTACCACGACTCCTAACCATGATTTCTTGGGCATGTTTTCCCAGGGTACAGCATACAATACGTGGTCACCTTAACAGCCCCTCACTAATTTGTTTTTGAGTTTTTACACTGATGTGATTCAACTTCCCCTCTCAAACCTGCCCTGATATTCTGTAACCAATTCATACTGCTGTCCCAATATTTGATTGGAGGGTCCTCCTTGGTCTTCCTAGGGAGTCTTTCTGCAGCTTTTAGACACACCCTCTCAGGGACCACTCTAGTCAGCTGGCATCCTGCCTTTCCTCCCTCTAAACTGGTGGGGTCCAGTCACCTTTCTGATCTAGTAACAATGAGAGCACCGCCCCTTTCCTGAAACCCTCTGTGAGAGCAGGTAGACCACCCACATCTCACTCCCCTGACCTATGGAGTTCAATTCCCCCTCACATCTATTGAGTCTGACCCTCCAAATTTCAACCATTATCATGAGGAAACCTTTCACTTCCTCCAGCTAAATCAACCTGAATTTCTTTATTCTGTTATTATTCTATTGCACCTATTCTTATAGCAAGGTTGAAGCACACTTTTAATGTGTCCTCCAGAGAAGAGCTGATTCCTTGAGAATGAGGCTCCCGGTGCAGGATTTGTGAATTGCTTTTGGGGGCATCGGGCCCTTGCAGCTTCACTGAAATGATTTCTTCCCTCAAAGCAAGAATGTGCTATGTTTTGTTTTTGGTTTATTTTTGTAATAAAGTGCCCATCTTTCTGTTTGTTGTTAATAATATTCTACTACCCTTCTATGGTCAAAGCCAAACTGTAGGTTTCAGATGTCTACAAACGAGACCAGCGTGTATCTAAATAAATCCAGAGCCAACTTGAAACTACAAAGTGGGGAATGACTCTTAAAAGTCTGTGTATAAACAATGTGGATCCATGGGTTGGCCTGTCCATAGATTTCCCCCTTTGCTTGTTATTTGGCTTCAAAACACCACCAAAAGTGAACAACCTGTACACCCAGTTTAAAGCTAACTTACACACTCTAATTGTTAACTCCACAAATGGAATTTATTGCACTAAATGTCTGACCAGCACACCTGTTTGAAAATTCAGATTCTAAAAGCGGCAAATAATTATCCCACCAAGATGCTCTTGTCCTTATAAGTGAGTCCACGCCCAGCTGCACTTGTTACTTAGGGCCCGATGGCACACTGACTGCAGAGACACTGTGAAGCTTGTGAAACAGGAGTGCAGTTCAAAATAAAACTGTAGCCATCCAAGCACCCTGAGCGAACACCAGCAGGACAGACCAGCACGTGTCACAGCCTCTGGCTACGTAACAACCACCACTTCCCCGGGGTCAGTGTGGCCAGGAATTACAGTGGTCACCAAGGTCAAAATACGCTGCCTAAGAGGGAAAGTGTTTGCAGGGGTCATGGGATTCAGAAAGAAAGTAAAAGTCTCCATGATCACCCGGCACAAATAGGCCATTGCAAACTTGGCAGGGCATGAACCCCAATGGCCTGGCCCTAAAAAAGCCCCGTCTCTGAATATTACTTTGCTCCTGATTCATGAACGAAAAACAAAGAGTAAAACTGTCGTGCGGGGCATCCGGCGGGATCTCTGCTCTTGCTCCCCACATAAGAACGCAGGATGTGGCCAGGCCCAAAAGGAACACCTACGGAGCGATAGGTAGGGGAGTCATATCACTATATTCTCTCCGATGGCAACCGCCTCTCTGCAATCCGCTCTTGCTAGCTCAGCCGCCATCTTCTTGCTAGCCTCCATTTCCTGCTAGCGTAGCCACAGCAGTTATATTAGTGGCCAATGGCTCACTGGTTACAGCTGACGGCCAACTAGCCACAGCTGATGGCCATCCAGTCACAGTTGATGGCCATTTACGACCTGAGCCAGCACCTGTCTATGTGATGCCGAGAGCCTTGAAACTACTTTCTGGGGCTCTGCCCCCACACTCCACACCTACAGGCTCTTGCCCTCACAATCTACATGACAAGCGTCTTCTGTGAGGGGCTCTGTGCGAGGAACCTGGAGGTGAATGCAATATCCTGGACATAGCCAGGCTATCTGGGCACAGCCAGGATTTCTCAGGGCACCACCAGTGCTTCTGGGCACAGCCAGACTTCCTTGGCTTCATAGGGTATAATTAGCTTACCCAGGCACAGACAGGGTTTGTCAGGGCACCATGAGTACTTCTGGGCATAGCCAGACTTCCTGGACTCAGCCAGGGCTCTCAGGGCACTGCCACTCTCACTGGGCCTCTCAGGGTACCGTGCTGGCCAGGGTTTCAAAGGGCACCACCAGTGCTTCTGGGCAGAGCCAGACTTCCTGGGCTTCTTTGGGTACCACTAGTTTTCCCAGACACAGCTAGAGTTTCTCAGGGCACTGCCACTCTCTCTCTGGGCACAGCCAGACTTCCTGGACTCAGCCAGGGTTCTCAGGGCACTGCCACTCTCTCTGGGAACAGCCAGACTTCCTGGACTCAGCCAGGGCTCTCAGGGCACTGCCACTCTCTCTGGGTCTCTCGGTACCTTGGTCGAACAACAGCGGCTCACAGTCAAGGCACTTACATATTCTTGATGGCGGCCTGTCAAGACACAAAAGCAAACATCCCCAAGTTCCGCTATATGGTGGTATGTTCCCAAGCAAACAGTCAAGCGGTCCATTAAATTAGGGATGGAAGGCAATTCTCCATAGTCCATTGTCATTCGCCAGGGCTGTCCTGGGGTTGAGGGACGAACTTGACCTCACCCACATCTCCCACGGAGGACTCAGCAAGCCTTTCCTCCTGGGACAAGTCCCGCATCCGGGCTGCCTGAGCAGGAACTTCCCGGCCACCAGGGCTGCAATGAACTTTGCTTTCTCCGGCCTATGCTGGTTGGGGAACCGTCCACGTCTTCCCACCCCTCCACCGGGGTCCAGCTCTCCGGCAGCTACTCCTCCTGGTCTTTCTGAGACTGGGTGTACATATGCACAAACTGCTCCATCGCCCTTCAGAGAGCTTTGGCCGGCACCATACCCCGCTTGCTGCGCCATTTGTCATGCGGGGTGTCATGCAGAGTGGCCTGCGGGAGATTCTGCTGCCTACGCCATGTGTTGTGCGGGGCATCTGGCAGGATCTCTGCTCCCGCTCCCCACATAAGAACGCAGGATGTGGCCAGGCCCAAAAGGAACACCTACGGAGCGATAGGTAGGGGAGTCATATCACTATATTCTCTCCGACGGCAACTGCCTCTCTGCAATCCGCTCTTGCTAGCTCAGCCGCCATCTTCTTGCTAGCCTCCATTTCCTGCTAGCGTAGCCACAGCAGTTATATTAGTGGCCAATGGCTCACTGGTTACAGCTGACGGCCAACTAGCCACAGCTGATGGCCATCCAGTCACAGTTGATGGCCATTTACGACCTGAGCCAGCACCTGTCTATGTGATGCCGAGAGCCTGGAAACTACTTTCTGGGGCTCTGCCGCCACACTCCACACCTACAGGCTCTTGCCCTCACAATCTACGTGACAAGCGTCTTCTGCGAGGGGCCCTGTGCGAGGAACCTGGAGGTGAATGCAATATCCTGGACACAGCCAGGCTCTCTGGGCACAGCCAGGGTTTCTCAGGGCACCACCAGTGCTTCTGGACACAGCCAGACTGCCTGGGCTTCTAAGGGTACAACTAGTTTCCCTGGGCACAGCCAGGGTTTCTCAGGGCACCACCAGTACTTCTGGGCATAGCCAGACTTCCTGGACTCACCCAGGGCTCTCAGGGCACAAGGCGTAGTTGACAGCATCTCCCGCAGGCCACTCTGCATGACACCCTGCACGATAAATGGCGCAGGGAGCAGGGTCTCCCGCATGACAAATGGCGCAGCAAGCAGGGTATGGTGCCAGTCAAAGCTCTCTGAAGGGCGATGGAGCAGCTTGTGCATATGAACACTCAGTCTCAGAAAGACCAGGAGGAGTAGCTGCCGGAGAGCTGGACCCCGGTGGAGGGGTGGGAAGACGTGGACGGTTCCCCAACCAGAATAGGCTGGAGAAAGCAAAGTTTGTTGCGGCCCTGTGGGCCGGGAAGTGCTTACTGAGGCAGCCCGGATGCAGGACTTGTCCCAGGAGGAAAGGCTTGCTGAGTCCTCTGTGGGAGATGAGGGTGAGGTCAAGGTTGTTCCTCACCCCCAGGACAGCCCTGGCAAATAACTACGGACTATGGGGAATTGCCTTCCATCCCTAATTTAATGGACCACTTGACTGTTTGCTTGGGAACATACCACCATGTAGTGGAACTGGAGGATATTTGCTTTTGTGTCTTGACCGGCCACCATCGAGAATATGTAAGCACCTTGACTTTGAGCCGCTGTTGTTCCACCACGGTACCGAGAGGCCCAGAGAGAGTGGCAGTGCCCTGAGAGTCCTGGCTGAGCCCAGAAAGTCTGGCTGTGCCCAGAGAGAGTGGCAGTGCCCTGAGAGCCCTGGCTGAGCCCAGGAAGTCTGGCTGTGCCCAGAGAGAGTGGCAGTGCCCTGAGAGCCCTGGCTGAGCCCAGGAAGTCTGGCTGTACCCAGAGAGAGTGGCAGTGCCCTGAGAGCCCTGGCTGAGCCCAGGAAGTCTGGCTGTGCCCAGAGAGAGTGGCAGTGCCCTGAGAGCCCTGGCTGAGCCCAGGAAGTCTGGCTGTACCCAGAGAGAGTGGCAGTGCCCTGAGAGCCCTGGCTGAGCCCAGGAAGTCTGGCTGTGCCCAGAGAGCCCTGGCTGAGCCCAGGAAATCTGGCTGTACCCAGAGAGAGTGGCAGTGCCCTGCGAGCCCTGGCTGTGCCTGGGGGACTGGTGGTGCCCTGATAAACCCTGGCTGTGTCCAAGATATTACATTCATCTCCAGGCTCCTCGCACAGGGCCCCTTGTAGAAGACGCTTGTCACGTAGATTGTGAGGCGAGACCCTGTACGGGTGGAGTGTGGGGACAAATCCAGGAGTGCCGTTTCCAGGCTCTCGGCCTCACGTGGAAAGGTGCTGGCTCAGGTAGTAAATGGCCATCAACTGTGATTGGATGGCCATCAGCTGTGGCTAGTTGGCCGTCAGCTGTAACCGCTGATCTATTGGCCACTGATATAACTGCCGTAGCTTTGCTAGCAGAAAATGGGGCTAGCAAGAAGATGGTGGCTGAGCCTGCAAGGGGCGCAGTGAGGGTTGCAAACAGTGTGGCTCCTGCATCCTGTTTCTCCCAGCCAGCTGCCAGGGAGTATATAGCAGTATGACTCCGCTACCTATGGCTCCGTGGGTGTTTCTTTTTGGCCTCACCATGTCCTGCGTTCTTATGTGGGGAGCAGGAGCAGAGACCCCGCAGTCCGCCTTGCGTGACAGATTTCTAATAATTTTATGGTAATACCAACTGTTTTTCCTTGGTTTACTGTATTCAGAAGAGTAGAGTTGATTCTTGTGGAATTCTGAGATAGAGATTGTCCCTGAAGCTACTTTTAATCATTAAGTTTATTTCACATTTTTTCCTCTCCGTTTGGTGTATTTGTGGCACATTAAGTAATTGTAAGAAAGCTGGATCGGATCTCAAGCTGTCAGACATTTTTATAGGAAAGGGTTCCTATTCTTCACATCTAGATACAGGTTTCACACCTATCTTGCCTCGGTCCTCCACTGTAATCGATTTCAGTTAGTCCTTGACATGTGATTTGTTTTCCCCCAACTCTAACATATCTTAGGTGTCTGTCATAGGAGCTAAACTGTAATTTTCAGGGAAAGTAATTGATACTAACCAAATAATATTGTAATGGCACTTAAGAGTCCAACACTTTCTAATTATAATATGTAAGGTGAGGCCACTGTAGCGTAAGAAATGTTTCTCAAAGTTAGCCACGGAATGTACTGTGAAGGGGAGGGTTAGGAATGGATTGAGATCATTCTCTCTCTCTTCTGCCTCCCTCTCTATTTTCTGTCTCCTCTTTCCCTCTGTTTTCCCTCTTTCCTTCCTTCTTCCTTCTCTTTCATTATCCACTCACTCCACTTATACTCTTTCTTCTCCTTTCTCTCTCTCCTCTTGCTTTAATCCCTCCTTTCTCTCTCCCTCCTTTCTATTGTTCCTTCCTTTTATCCCTAAGAACTTTGAAAGAAAATTGCTTAACCTGAAGCTTCTCTGTCTTCTTTATTTTTCTAGCCAGAATAACTTTTATAATATGGTATAAGTATGGACCACCTTTACACAGTTGTCTTAAAAAAAACATTTCTTCTACTGGAAAGAATTTATGGCCATGTCTAGAGAGAGAGTAGTTGTCTACATGACACATTTTATCATTTTTTATTTATTTCATTCCAGGACACTACATTTTTAAATATTAGGTAAATATCAGAAAGATGCAAAATGTAAGAGGTCTTATATAATGAAAATATAACTATTTAACAAAACTTACTAAGACATTTTCATACAAATACAGTCTGAAGTGTATATAGGTAAAAAAGGCAAAGAAAGAGAGAGAAAAAAAGAGCCCTTAATTTACATTATCCATAATTATGAGTGTAAAAACTTGCATATATTTTCTATGATATGTACTAATAGAAAGATCTCATATCCATAGAATGATAGTACCAGATTCATTAATTGCATGAATCATAGCCTATTATATTAGCTGTTCTGTTTCTTGGAAATATAGCCTTCCTGTCCTAGCTTCTCTTTTCAGTGAGAGCTCCGGAGACAAGCTTTATAAAACAAATGTGTCAGTGTCATTCATATACATGACACTACCCTTGATTGGCCATATACTAAATATAGCATACACTACAGGTAACCGTTATTATGTGGTTGCTTTCTTTTAAACAGCAACAGAGCCCCTTAACATAGTGTCTCCAATATATTTATAAAAAGTATATACATTTTTTTAATTTATTGGGGTGAAAATCATTGGTGAAATTACATAGATTTCAGGTGTATAATTCTGTAATACATCATCTATAAATCCCACTGTGTGTTCACCAGCCAGAGTCAGTTCTCCTTCCATCACCATATATTTGATCCCCTTTACCCTCATCTCCCAACCCTCACCCCCCTTACCCTCTGGTAACCACTAAACTATTGTCTGTGTCTATGGATTTTTGTTTCTCATTTGTTTGTCTTGTTCTTTTGTTGTTTTTGGTTTATATACCACATAGCAGTGAGATCACATGGTTCTCTGCTTTTTCTGTCTGACTTATTTCGCTTAGCATTATACTCTCAAGGTCCATCCATGTTGTCACAAATGTTCCTATATCATCTTTTCTTACCACCAAATAGAATTCCATTGCGTACATATACCACAACTTCTTCATCCATTCATCTATCGAAGGACATTTTGGTTGTTTCCATGTCTTGGCCACCGTAAACAAAGCTGCAATGAACATTGGAACACACGTGTCTTTATGTATAAATGTTTTCAGATTTTGGGAGTAGAGACCCAGGAGAGGGATTGCTGGGTCATATGGTAATTCTATTCGTAATTTTCTGTGAAACCTCCACACTGCCTTCCATAACGGCTGCACCAGTCTGCATTCCCACCAACAGTATATGAGGGTTCCTTTTTCTCCACAGCCTCTCCAACACTTGTTACTATTTGTCTTGTTGATGATAGCCATTCTGACTGGGGTGATGTGATATCTCATTGTGGTTTTGATTTGCATTTCTCTGATGATTAGTGATGTTGAGCATTTTTTCATATGTCTGTTTGCCATTGTATGTCCTCTTTGGAGAAATGTCTCTTCAGTTCCTCTGCCCATTTTTCAACTGGGTTGTTTGTTTTTTTGTTGTTGAGTTTCATGAGTTCCTTGTATATTTTGGATATTAGCCCCTTATCGGAGGCACTGTTTGCAAAAATCTTCTCCCATTCAGTTGGTTGACTCTTTATTTTGTTGATGGTTTCTTCTGCTGTGCAGAAGCTTTTAAGTTTCATATAGTCCCATTCATTTATTTTAGCTTTCACTTCCAATGCCTTTGGAGTCAAATACATACAATGCTCTTTGAACCCAAGGTCCATAAGTTTAGTACCTATGTTTTCTTCTATGGAGTTTATTGTGTTAGGTCTTATGCTTAAGTCTTTGATCCATTTTGAATTAATTTTGGTACATGGTGACAGATAGCAGTCCAGTTTCATTCTTTTGCATGTGGCTTTCCAACTCTGCCAGCACCATTTATTGAAGAGGCCACATTTTATCCATTGTATGTTTTTTGCTTCTTTGTCAAAAATTATCTGTCCATATTTATGTGGTTTTATTTCTGGGTTCTCAATTCTATTCCATTGGTGTATGTGTCTGTTTTTCTGCCAATACCATGCAGTTTTGATTATTGTAGCCCTGTAGTACAGGCCAAAGTCAGGAAGTGTGATACCTCCATTTTTGTTCTTTTTCCTTAAGATTGCTTTGGCTATTCGGGGTCTTTTGTGGTTCCAAACAAATCTGATGATTTTTTGTTCTATTTCTTTAAAATATGCCATTGGGATTTTGATGGGGATTGCATGGAATCTGTATATTGCTTTGGGTAATATGGCCATTTTAACTATGTTGATTCTTCCAATCCATGAGCACGGAATGTCTTTCCATTTCTTTGTATCTTCTTCAGTTTCTTTCAAAAATGTCTTATAGTTTTCAGCATATAGGTCTTTCACATCCTTGGTTAAGTTTATTCCTAGGTATTTTATTCTTTTTGCTGCAATTGCAAAAGGAATTGTTTTTTGTATTTCTTTTTCTGAGATTTCATTGTTAGTATATAGGAAGGCAATGGACTTTTGTGTGTTGATTTTATAGCCGGCAACTTGACTGTATTCGTTGATTGATTCTAATAGCTTTTTGGTGGAGTCTTTAGGGTTTTCTATATATAGCATCATGTCATCTGCAAAGAGTGATAATTTAACTTCTTCATTCCCAATTTGGATGACTTTTATTTCTTTCTCTTGCCTGATTGCTCTGGCAAGGACTTCCAACACTACGTTGAAAAGCAGAGTGATAGGGGACATCCCTGTCGTGTTCCTGAACGTAGAGCAAAGGGCTTCAGTTTTTCTCCATTAATTATAAGATTAGCCGAGGGCTTGTCATATAATGCCTTTATTATGTTAAGTTATTTTCCTTCTATACTCATTTTATTAAGTGTTTTAATCATCATAAATGGATGTTGTATCTTGTCAAATGCTTTTTCTGCATCAATTGATATGATCATATGATTTTTGTCCTTTATTTTGTTAATGTGATGTATCACATTGATGGATTTGCATGTGTTGAACCATCCTTGTGCCCCGGGGATGAACCCCAATTGGTCGTGATGAATAATCTTTTTAATGCATTGTTGTATTCGATTTGCTAGAATTTTATTTAGGATTTTTGCATCGGTATTCATCAGAGATATTGGTCTGTAGTTTTCTTTTTTTGTGCTGTCCTTACCAGGTTTGGTATCAGGGTAATGTTGGCCTCATAGAATGAGTTAGGGTGTACTGTCTCTTCTTCAATTTTTTGGAAGAGTTTGTGCAAGATTGGTATTAGATCCTCTTTGAAGGTTTGGTAGAATTCACTAGTGAAGCCATCTGGTCCCAGACTTTTGCTTTTGGGAAGGTTTTGGATGACTGATTCCATTTCGTTACTGGTGATCGGTCTGTTTAGATTTTCTAGTTCTTCATGGTTCACCCTTGGAAGGCTGTATGTTTCTAAGAACTTGTCCATTTATTCTAGGTTGTTGAATTGGTGGCATATAGTCCTTCATAGTATTCTTGGATGATCCTTTGTATTTCTGTGGTGTCCGTGATAACTTCCCCTTTTACGTTTCTGGTTTTGTTAATCAGGGCTACAATAATCAAAACAGCATGGTATTGGCAGAAAAACAGACACATAGAGCAATAGAATAGAATTGAGAACCCAGAAATAAAACCACATAAATATGGACAGATAATTTTTGACAAAGAAGCTAAAAACATACAATGGAGCAAAGACAGCCTCTTCAATAAATGGTGCTGGGAGAATTGGATAGCCACGTGCAAAAGAATGAAACTGGACTGCTGTCTGTCACCGTGTACCAAAGTTAATTCAAAATGGATCAAAGACTTAAGCATAAGACCTGACACAATAAACTGCATAGAAGAAAACTTAGGTACTAAACTTATGGACCTTGGGTTCAAAGAGCATTTTATGAACTTGACTCCAAAGGCAATGGAAGTAAAAGCTAAAATAAACGAATGGGACTATGTGAAACTTAAAAGCTTCTGCACAGCAAAAGAAACCATCGACAAAATAAAGAGGCCACCAACGGAATGGGAGAAGATTTTTGCAAACAGTGCCTCCGATAAGGGGCTAGTATCCAGAATATACAAGGAACTCATGCAGCTCAACAACAACAACAAAAAAAGACCCAATTGGAAAATGGGCAGAGGACTTGAAGAGACATTTCTCCAAAGAGGACATACAAATGGCAAATAGACATTGAAAAAATGCTCAACATCACTAATCATCAGAGAAATGCAAATCAAAACCACAATGAGATAGCACCTCACCCCAGTCAGAATGGCTATCATCAACAAGACAAATAGTAACAAATGTTGGAGAGGCTGTGGAGAAAAAGGAACCCTCATACACTGTTGGTGGGAATGCAGATTGGTGCAGCCGTTATGGAAGGCAGTGTGGAGGTTCCTCAAAAAATTACGAATAGAATTGCCGTATGACCCAGCAATCCCTCTCCTGGGTATCTACTTCAAAAATCTGAAAACATTTAGAGATAAAGACACGTATGCTCCAATGTTCATTGCAGCTTTGTTTACGGTTGCCAAGACATGGAAACAACCGAAATGTTCTTCGATAGATGAATGGGTAAAGAAGTTGTGGTATATATACACAATGGAATACTATTCTGCAGTAAGAAAAGATGATATAGGAACATTTGTGACAACATGGATGGATCTTGAGAGAGTAATGCTGAGCGAAACAAGTCAGACAGTAAAAGCAGAGAACCAAGTGATTTCACTGATATGTGGTATATAAACCAAAAACAACAAATGAACAAGACAAACAAATGAGAAACAGAAACTCATAGACACAGACAATAGTTTAGTGGTTGCCAGAGGGTAAGAGAGGTGGGGGGTGGGGGGTGGGAGATGAGGGTAAGGGGGATCGAATATATGGTGATGGAAGGAGAACTGACTCTGGGTGATGAACACACAATGGGATTTATAGATGATGTCATACAGAATTGTACACCTGTAATCTATGTAATTTTACTAACAATTGTCACCCCAATAAATTTAATAAAATAAAATTAAAAAAAAAAAAACAAGAAAAAAACAAAAACAAAATGTATAACATTAAAGGCTTTCAGAGAAAAGAATAAATGTTTAAATCCATGGCTTGAACTACCACATTAAAAAGCTTGAAAATGGAAAGAAAATTAAAGTCCAAGTAGAAAACAAGAAGCAATAAAGAGAAGAAATCAATGAATTAGTGAATGGAGAAAGCATAAAGAAAATTCAGAAAGCCAAAATTTGGTTCTTGGAAAAATATGATGTCATCAGTAATCCCTTGAGCAAGACATAAAAGGATGTGATACACATGATCAATATCAAGAATTGCACAGGAGACATCACTGGGAGCTTTAAAATGATGCTAAGGAAATAATTAATGGCCACTTACGAATATGGGTAAATTCCTTGTAAGATAAGACATAGCTAAAGTGACCCAGTAAGAAACACGGCATCTGAATGGTCTTACATTTGTTAAAGAAAATGAATTCGAAATACAAAGCCTTCCCAGAAAAACCGAAGGCCCCATGACTTCACTGGTGAATTCTGCAAATATTGAAGGGAAAAATGAAGAAATGATATTAGTTATACGTCATAAATTTCAGAAAATAGGAGGATTATTGACCAGCTCATTTCCTGAAGGCAACAGAACCCTGATATGAAAACTTGAGAAAGATGTTACAAGTAAATGGAAGTGCAGACCCATATCTCCCATGATCACTGGAACAAATATTGACAAAAGAGTCACAGAACAGAGCAATATTGAAAATAATCATAAGACATGATCAAATGTGAGTCAGCCTAGGAATGCAACATTGGTGTCATGTTAAGAAGTCATTCAACATAAAGAGACTTATATTAAAGTAAGAAATGGCATGATAATCTTAAAAGATGGATGAACATTGTATGACACAATTCAGTATCTATTCACGATAGAGCATCTCAGCTTACTCAGAGTAGAGAGGATCTTTCACAACCTGATAGAAACCGCTATGAAATGCCTCCAGGTAATTATTATACTTGATGTTTCCCACAGAGTTGGGAACAAGGCAGTGATCCTGCACTTAGTATGTTTTCCCACGTTTTTTCTGGATGTTTTAAACCAATATAATACGACAAGTAAGAAATAAAGATTATATCAGAAGAAATAAAATGGCTTTTACGTGCACTTCCCTAGGTGTATAGATATATTACTAAAATCTGCAAGAACTAATAAATGAATGTAATCAAGTTACACTATATAAGGTAAGTTTACCAAAATCAATTGTGTTTTATGTACTAGAATAACATGGAAAACGAATCTAAAATTAGTATTATTCAAAACACCATAAAATGAACAATACTTGGACGTAAATATGCCTAAAACTATAAGATGTTCTTGAGACCAATTAAGGACATAAATCAATACACACATAGACTCTGTTCACAGATGGAAGAATCCATATTGCTAAAATATCTATTTTCCAAATTGATCTGTAGATTCACCATAAGCTAGTCATGATCCCAGAAGGCTTTCTCTCTCTCTCTCTCTGTCTCTCTGTTGTTGTTGTTGTTGTTGTTGTTGTTTTTGTTTTTGGATAAATTGACAGGTGATTCTAAAATGAATATTTAAATCTAAAGACCTAGAGTAGCAAAAACAATTTGGAAAAGAAAAAAAATGTTGGACAACTTACACCACCTAATTTCAAGAATTACTGTACAGCTTTAATAATCAAGGCAGTGTGGTATTGGCTTTAGTACAGATAATAAGATCAATGATCAGAAAAAAGCCACACATAAATTGTCAACTGATTCTTTGACAGAGGTGCCAAGTTAATCCAAATTAATTAGGGAAAGGATAGTCTTTTTACTAATGATGCTGGAAAAACCAGACAACTATTATGGAAAGAAAATGAATCTCTTGGCATACTTCCTGACAAACACAAGTTTATGGATCAAATGGAAAAACAAAACTACCGTGTTTCACCCAAAATTAGACCTAGCCGGACAACCAGCTCTATTGCATGTTTTGGAGCAAAAATTGATACAAGACTGGGTATTATAGTATATTACATTATGTTATATAAGACCCTGTCTTACATTACAGTAACATAAGACTGGGTCTTATATTAATTTTTGCTCCTAATGACGCATTACAACTGATTGTCCAGCTAGGTCTTATTTTCAGGGAAACACGGTATCTATTTAGAGAACAGCACAGGGATGAATTTTTTTGTAATCTTGGAAAAGGCAAAATTTTCTTAGAGAAGACACAGAGAGCTCTAACCAAAAATGGAGAACGAAGGGGAAGAGGAGGAGAAGATGGAGAAGGAGGAGAAAGAGGAGAAAAACGGGATTTCAAAACTTTACAAACTTTAGTTCATCAAAATACACCTCTAAAAGAATGCATAGCAAAGCCCCAGATTGAAAGAAAATGTAAGTTGGGCTTTTGCATAATAATGCACATTGGAAGTACAAGGAAAATAATACTCCATTCAAGCATAACGTATAAAATCTGAAAAATACTCTTCATCTAGAGTGAAATATTTTGTCATGTAGAATCGTAACTTGCTAAATTTCAAAGATGGAAAAATGTCTGCACTTGGAAACAGCTATGTACACTACTTAGGAGGCACATGATGTATAGAAGCACTACCGAAAACTTGCACTCAGTGCTTGTGACAAAGGGCCAAAATATTCTCCCGAGCATCAGAAACAGTCTTTCTCTGCTGGAATCTATTTCTGAAAACTCAGCAAAATGCAACAGCTAAAATTGGACTCTTTCCTTCTGAAATGGTAGATTAGAAAAATAGTAGATACTTTTTCCACTAGCTGTCAAACTTACGTAGTGATTAAGGAGAAGTGATTACTAGTTCATAGCATTTTAGGTTCAAATGTATATGCAACTTAAAAGCACAAAAACTTAATAGTAGCCTTAACGTGTTATAATGTAAGGGTTTCATCCTAAGAAAGTTGTCAAAGCTATTACTGGTTTATCCTCAATTTTCAGCTATAATCTTCCATGACTTATTTCTAATGATTTACATATTTTCTTTAATTTGTTTCACTTGACGTAAGGATGTTTCTTAGAATGTCTAATCATGTCTAAGTTTAATAATTGTATTATGTCTGTATGATCTATGCTTCTGGGTATTGGTAAATTCATTTTTATATTTCCCACTCAGTTTTATAAGGACAAAAAGATGATTAAATACTCAAATATTGGCAAAATCATTGTACACATTAACCTAATGCAAACTCGCCTTTGGAAAGACAATAGAAGGATTTAAGTGACAAATTTAAGGTGGGTTTTTAAAAAAGTGTTTGAAAATCAAAGATCGGCTATAATACTGGTCCAGTTGTCATAAATTGACAAATGACTATAGTACCCACTAAAGGATTGGAAAGGTGGATCTTTTCTGGCCATTCAAGACTGAAGAAATTGGTGAAATCCTGAAGCAAAAGGAGCAAATATCCTTTCTCTCTTAACATATATACTGAAAAGAGAGATTTCTAGTTTCACAGGCCTTATTCAAAAAGTGGATAAGTACGAAGTATACTCCAATTTTTTAAGTAGCTTATTTGATCTAAGGTGATAGATACTGAGGTTGAAAATAAAACATTTCAAAATGCAAAAGAGCTATCTCTGGGAATCAAGCTTTTAAATACTTTTCTATTTTATACATCGAAATTAATAGATTTCAGATTTAGGGTAAAGTTTTTTTTTGTTTTTTGTTTTTTTGCTTCCCCCAAGTTCTCTGCCTGTTACATGTCTGCTTTCTTAATTCAGGAAACGAATTTTCCTATTACGTTTTGCTCATACGACCCAGCAAAAGACTGGGCCAACGCCCACCAAGGACTGAATGGAACTCAGCGCTGCCCACGAGCAATCTCTGAAACTTGCGACGCCTGGGCCTTGCACGTGAGCTCTGGGTGCCCCTGACCTTGGCCACCGGGCTTCTGTGCGCATGCACAATGACGTCAGCCTCTGACCCGTGCACCGTTGCTTGGTTACAGCCATTCTGGGCTGAGAGATTCCAAACTGCCTACCTCGCTGCTGGGATATTGTGGCGACAGGGAGTTGGTTGCTCTAGAGTCTGCTGTTGGTTGGGCTCGGGAGAAAAAAAGCGTAAGAAGTGCCGAGGAGGTTCTGAAGCCCTTAGGCTTGGCCATGAAGAAGCTTTTTGGCTTCGGGCCTCCGAAGGTCAGGTCCCGCTCGGTTTTCAGAAAGAGACCACAGAGCGGTGATGTTGGCCGGCAGCCTGAGACTGGAGATGGCATCTCCTTGGAGTCCAGGTGCCGCATCCGAGGCAGAGACCTCCAAGAAATCCACAAAGCTGCCTACAGGGGCGACGTATCAGAAGTGCAGAGGCTTCTCTCGCTCCATCCAGACAGATTGAATGACAGAGACAGGAAGAAGAGGTGAGAAGGACTGCGAGGCCAGTGGCCACGGGCGGGCCTGGAGGAGGCTGGGGGGACCTGGGAGAGGGGCTCACCCGCCCGGCTCATCCAGGTGGAGCTCAGCCCTCCTGTCACCCAGGGCTGTGCTGGGTTCCCTCGCGGGTGGGACCTTACCTGGGGGCCAGTGCCCAGGCCGACTTTGTGAGCACCAGGAACAAAATCTCAAGGACCCGTCACTCATAATTCCCCTTATAAAGCACTTTACTGACAATTTTAAAGAAATTTAACTAAATATCAATAATAGAGATGAAAAGAAGTATATACAGCATTTTAGTTTTGATGTGCACAGTTTGAGACCATATTGTTAAATACTATAGAAAAGTGCATAATGAGAAAACGAATTCCCATAATAGAGCAACTTGTGGGCTAAAAGTTCAGCTAAAACCCAGTGTCCGTTTTACATCAGTGCACACCCAGGTATGTGTGGTGTCTATTGAGGGGCCTTAGAAGGGAAGCTTCCAGTGGCAGATGCTGTGGTCAGTCTAGGAACACTTGTTTTCTCACCGTCTGTGCTCTGCCTCTAGTTATGTTTTACATAAGCCGACTAAACTCGCAGGGTTTTAAAAGTTTTGGGCTGCACATGTAGTCTCTTTGATTGGAGTGATAAAATTAAGGATCATTTTGTATTTGGTACAGTAGACAAAGAATTGCCCTTCTAGGTGTCAACAGGCGCTCTATTGCCACAATTTCCTTACTAAGAGCTGAAAAGAGAGATAAATGATTGGAATATAGCAGAAAATGCCCAAACACCCTAATATATGTCAGATGCTAGAGCTGGATAGTGGTGACATTTCACGTTAGTAGAAAAGATGAATTCCTCGTGAATGATGGAGAAATACCTGTTAATTATTTGGGGGAAATTCGTTAGATTTTCATATCACAAAAATAAGTTCCAGATGTACTATAGATTAAAAATTATAAATATATGAAATGGGGAAAGTACCAGAAGAAAACAGAAATGCCTATTTATAGACTTTTTATGTTGGCAAAGACTTCAAAAGCAAGAGTTCAGAAGGTTGGTTGAGCAATATAAGAAATGAAAAGTCTCTGTATATCAGAAAATAATAAATTAAAAGAAAATGTACTTCCAAATTATGTACGGCATACGTATATCAGAGAAAAAGTGTATCTTTGTTTTATAGCGAAGTCTCTGAAAACAACAAAAAAAAAGCACTCGAATTTTGAATTGGACCAAGTTCTTTCTGTGTATCTTTCAGTGACCAATATTTAGTGTCCCAGGTAAAATAAAGGAATTAAAGTTGAAAGAAAAATGAAAAACCTTTTCCATCCTCAAAGGGTGAGAAAACGAAGAGCCATGGTATTTGTACTGCTGCTTCAAATTTAAGTTGTTTCTGACTTTTCAAACAGGCAGTTTGGTGATAAGTACCACATTTAAAAATGTATATTCCCTTTACCCATCAATTCCAAGTACTAAAATATCTTTATGAAATAATTAGATAAATCACATACAATTTGTTTTTCTCAGCACTGCTTACAATATCAATGTATTGTGAAGAACTCACATCAACGGATTTCGTAAATAAATTGCAGTGCATCCGTAGGATGGAATTACCTGAGACAGTTGAAGGTGGTATGGAAAATACGTACATGTGTACGTGCAAAGATGTACTTTGGTAGATCGGAAAAGGAGAAAAGCATTCCTTTGATTATACACACACACAGACTGTGATGTTATTTTAGCCAAAAATATGTGCAAACTTGATATCTGAGTATTTGTACTGTGACATTTTCCTTTTTAAAAAATCTGATGTCTACACTGAACATATACAGAAATTCTAGTAACAGTTTATTATTAATAAAGTAATCCCAGGTAATATTTCATTATTCCCAGAAATAAGAATCTTGTAAACAACTAAAATAGATTAAAACAATGTCTGTTTTCTACATTTTATTTTTGTTTTTTTAACGATTGGTATTTTCTGGCAACTTTTAGCCTCTTCAGAAGTAAAGGCAGTCTTTTTATCTGTGCCTGTAGAAGTTCATATATGTATAGTTGTAAATACACTTACTTTTTTTTTTATTATATAGAGCTTCATTACCTATAATATTAAATAATTTTTGATTAATCATTTTGGTTCTGTCTTTATGGAAATCAACAATAGCACATATAAGTGATCATTACTATTGCAGAAGTACCGCTTTACTATAAAAATTGTGTTTAAAAATATTGAACTCTCCAGCTCTAGTTATCCATTCTTCCAATCCATTCATTCATCAAATATACCCTGAATAACTGTTACGCAGCAGACACAGTCTACTCAGGACTCTCAGAATCTGTCTCTCAGGCCCTTTTCATCCTTAAAAACTTTATCTTGCCTAGAAGGAGCAAAATAAAAAATTGTAAATGGAAGTATTAGTACCTAATCTCAATTGAAGCTTTTCCTCCCTCATTTCAAACAAAAGGATTTCTACAGTTAGGACATTGTGAACAGTGACTAAACTTGCTGTTTAGCTAGTGTACAATAGTATTAAATATGAATATTGATCATTGGAAATCATCCGATTTTCATATAATCTATGAATCTAAACAGTCAATGAAATGAGCCATCCCTAGTCACTTGAATCCTGAGTCTCCTTTGGCTTCAAGTTTCTTGAAAATCAAAACAAGAATTACTTTGTGATTTTAGTCCTCTTTCCCCATGAGGTTCTTAAGAATGAACATTTACTTAGATGCCAACTTATGACGAGAACTGCGGAAGGTCTGGTGTGTTTCCATTATTTCACTTCACGTCGGGCACCACGGGAGGTAGGATGCCCGTTCTCGTAAGTACCAGTAAGAAATTATTTAAATGCTGCCAACTATACTTTCAAGGCGTTCTGAACTATACATTACCTTCCAGGGTGAGAGGTGTTAAAATATGAAAAAAGAAGCATCTTAGAACCAGTGCAGTGCAGTGTTCTTTCTTACTCCTTAAAATATGGCTGCAAAGTGGGTAGAATGATATCATTTTACTTCATTGAAATGTTGTCTTGTAAAGTAGTAGTGATGGTAATAGTTCTGATAATATTACCAAACAGTTATTGAGCTGTGTGTTTTGTGCTAGGAAGCTAAGTAAACACTTTGCATAGATTCCCATTTAAGCCAACAACAGTGTCCTGTGATGTTAACTACTGTTTTTATGCCCCTTTTGTTGATGAGGAAAGGGAGGCACACAAAGGCTAAGGGACAGCTAATAAGTGGTAGTTCAATTAGGAGCAAACCCGAGTTGAGCTGATTCCCCACGTCATGCTCTCTGTAGTCACACAGGCTGCTCTTTCATTAGTGTGGCGAGTAACAAGAGCTCGTGAATATTGTCCTTTGTGCAGAAGAAAACTCCATGTTGGGTTTGAAGGCATTGGAGTAGTGCGTCATGTTTACAATTGCGTGCAGAACTGCATGTTTGAGACAGTGCCCTGTAATGTCCTAAATGTCCTCTCACCCTTACAGGACTGCTCTCCATTTGGCCTGCGCCTTTGGCCATCCGGAAGTGGTGACTCTTCTAGCAGAGAAAAAATGCCAGATGAATTTCGGTGACAACAAAAACAGGACGGCTCTAATGAAGGTATGTGGTAGCCTGCTCTGTCAACAGGAGATGGATTTGATTTCAGTATTTAGAATAAGAATGAATGTATCTTAATTAACTATAACAAATGGTGGAAACTTGTGGAATGCTTACTTTGAATTCCCCAAATTTACCGTTTATTTAATGACGTAATCCTGACAGGCCGTGGAGTGCCAGGAAGAGCAGTGTGCAACAATCCTACTAAAACATGGAGCGGACCCAAATATGAAGGACTTCCGTAGCAACACGGCTCTCCACTACGCGGCCATGGGGCACAACACTGCGATAGCTGAACAGCTGCTGCAATACCAGGCAGATATGGAAGCAACCAATGAGGTATAGATCCACAGACTGTATTTACACAATACTTGTAATACATGTGTTTCAGCCACAAGCATTTTATTTCTAGTCGATATATACTGCATGCTGTACATCGGGCCCTGTCGCCATAGAATCAAGTCCAAAGCCAAGTCAGGCAGGGGAAATGGGGTGTCCACAGAAAGGGCCCAGCTCTGTCCTGTAACAGTCCTGTTACTGCATAGGAGTGGGTGCCAGGCTCAGAGCCCACCAAGGACTGAAGGCCTGGGGGAAGGGAAGTATGTGGGGGTGGCTGCTGCAGGGCAGGGCCGAGGAGATGGGTGCTCCTGGGGGTGGGTGGGTGGAGGAGTGGAACCTGGGTCCCGCTGGGGAGCTGGGGGTGTGCAGGTGGGGAGGGGAAGCAGCAGGACACAGGCCCTGAGCAGCCCAGGCCTCGGGGGTTCTGAAGATTGGGGCAAGAGGGCCAGTCACGTCTGGACATCCAGCAAGGGCATGCGCCTGTGCTCGTAGCCACTCTGCCAGCCACGGCCCCCTTGGGGTCTCCACCTCGGAGTGGGGCTCTTGCTCAGCCTCGTGGAGACGCTGGGCGGGTTGTAGGTGTACAGAGGGAGCAGGTGATGGGGACGCGTTCACCCCTTTTTGTTCCTGGACATACATCACGTCTGGCCACTGCCACCCGGCAGGAACGCCCTTGGTTGACACAGGAAGAGTCAATTTTACATCTTTGGAAGCTCAAGCGTTCCCTGAATGCAAACAGTTGGAACTTAATTTTCTGAAATTTCACTTTACATGATGATACCTCTAAAGTAGCAGTAGAGGGTGCAGCTCTCCTTTATGCACTTACGACAAATTAGTTGTGAAAACACAACTGGTTACAGGCAACACTTCCTTTTTTAAGTGTTTTTTTCACGTTCGAGTTGTTTTCCAATTAAGGCAAAACAATGCAGGAAAGCAAAATTTGTCTTTGAAATCGGCATTACCTTAAAACTCCAACAAGCAAAGGCATTTTACAATGTCATAGAAATCTTCCTGCTGTTGACAAGTTGCTATTTATAAACAAGTGATTTATATAAAGCGATTTAGCTCTCATTGGCCAAAGCCTAAGAGGGAAAAAGGAAATGGAAAGGAAATAACAATCCGAAATATGCAGGGCAATTTGGAAATTTGACTTTTGAGCGGAAATAACAAGAAGAGGTTTTTCAAAAACTCATGGACATAGACAACTGTACAATATTTACCGGAGGGTAAAGGGGGGAGGGGTCGGAAGAAGAGAGAAAAGGGGGTCAAATATATGGTGATGGAAGGAGAACTGACTCTGATAGTGAACACACAATGCAATACACAGATGATGTATTATAGAAATGACACTTGCAACCAACATAATTTTACTAACCAATGTCACCCCAATTAATTTAATTAATAAAATGAGGTTGTTGTTTTTTATTTTAGTTTTCCTTCAGTTTATATGCTCAGTCAAGGTCCTCTTAAGTGTTGGGGGATAACAATCCTTACTTTGGGGGAGAGAGTCAGTGAGTTGTAAACTTCCCTGAGACCACAACGAGGAAGGCTCCGAATCCACCAGATTGCAGTGAACAGGTGGCAATTAAGTGGGAAACGAGGGAAGGACAGATAATTAAGTGACGTATCATCCTGTTCTGGCAGGAAGAGCCTCCTCGGTAAGAGTCTAAACTCTGCTGTGAAGTCTAGACGTCCCATGAGAAGTAAGGAGTTTAGCAATAAGGAAATCAAGTTGCATTTTGAGTTTATTAATCCCGTTGCCACTCCTACCCAGGAAATTAAGTGTGGTTTTCATAAGTGACATGCCTCTTCCACTTTTATTTGGCCTAATCCTCAATGTCAGAGGAAATTGGCGACATAGGCGAGAGAAGAGACCGAAGTGATCGTCTACTGGACGAGTTCTCGGCTAGACTTGTGCTGGCGAACCACACCCACCCTAGGAACTTTCAAAACATTTACAGCCACTTACAAGCTAGGCTCTTCCCTGAAGGTTTTGACTGAGTAAAGCTAATAAGGCCTGGACATGTGTCATTTAGAAAGACTTCCCTGAGATTCTGATACAACTCTTGGTTAAGAACTACTAGTGCAGCATATCAAATCGCAGATCTCAAATACTTAAGAAATCTCTGGAAGAGGTGGTGTATGAGAGGTGATTTTCCTTCGGCTCTCTCCTTCCCAACACTCTTCGCCTGACTTTTGAACTGTCTGTACCTCTGGGCTCGAGAAGTGGAAGGAAATATCAATGGCAGTATCTACTGGCTTAAAGAAGAACACGTTTTCCCTTTCAGCCATCAGTCATTCACTGGTGCTCAGGGATTCTTGAGAAATTTGCTGATGGGTGGTCCCCTGATGCGTTGAATCGGGCCCTTTAAGAATTTTGCATGTTTGTTTGTGCTCAGGTTGTGAGATCAACAAATGCTTACTGCAAGCAGGGTTTTCCTGCAGTAATAGGAAATTGTGAACCTACTTTTTTCCCTGTTGTTCTGTAAATCTCCAGTTTTCTTTGTTTTTTAATTAAATTTGTTGGGATGACAATGGTTATTGTATTTAAATAGGTTTCAAGTGTACATTTTTATAATGCGTCATCTATATGTCATATTATGTGTTCACCACCCAGAGTCAGTTCTCCTGCCTTCACCATATATTTGACTCTACTACTATCCCCGAACCCTCCTCTACTATCCACTGTCCCACCTCACCCTCTGGTAACCACGAAACTGTTGTCTGTGTCTATGAGTTTTGGTTCTTTGTCTTGTTCATCTGTTGCTTTCAGTTTCATATCTCACATATGAGTGAAATCATATGGTCCCGACTTTTTTTTGTCTCATTTATGTCACATAGCATAATAATCTCATGATCTATCTGATCTGTGTTGCCCCAAATGGCAGCATTTCATTTTTCCATGGTAGAGTAATATTCCATTGTGTATACATACTACATCTTCTTTATCCAGTCATCTGTTGAAGGACAGTTCGGTTGTTTCCATTCCTTGGCCACCGTAAATGATGCTGCAATGATCCAAAGTGTGTGATAAACTCTCTCAGTATGTCTGTGACATTCATACAACCGTGGCATAATCACGATGGTAGGTTTAAAGATCAAATCCCATGAAGTTAGTACTAATACAGATGGGAAGTGTTACTAATGTAGTGTCAGGAGTCCTATAGTGTAATTATCCATTGGATTAACAATCTATAAAAAGTAAATAAAAATAGATAGTGCTTTGAATAAGAGTTGGAAAAATTCTTGAAGTGGGTATGAGTCTCAGTGACACTTGTATTGCATGTTGGGGCCCCATTTTTTAATGAAGCATATGATACTAAAAACCGGAAAGATTTTACATGCAAATATTCGCATTAGACACAAGCATTTGGAAACAGCAAATATGAAATGCCAAATGGCTATAGACTAATTGTGGCTCCTAGATATTTACTTTCCCTACGTATGTTGAGTCAACATGGAAAGTTTTGGAGACTCATGAAGAAATAAGGATGTCAAGCTTCTCTTAAAGAATCCAGCCTGGTCCCCTTGACTCCCGACTACAGTTGGGTGTCCTGTGGCGAGGCTGTGCCTCTTTATGAGACATGTGTTCTCTAGTGTGCTGCTGTCCCCACCGGGGTTCTTCACTTATTTGGGTCACCTTCTTTGCCTCCGGAAGCACTGGAGTGTGCGATTCGTCTTTTACAGAATATTTTGATAAACATTTCAAGATTTTCAAGACATTCTATATTGGTTTATTATATGTATTTTATATTAATCTCCTTAGAATGATAGTGAGTTTTTCAAGCTGGAATTCCTAAGTTGTTTTTCTTTAAAAAAATAAAAATAAATTAAAAAGACCGTCTTTTTCATTATACGTCCTATAAATAATCATACCCATTGAAATGTCTTTAAGTCTTATGGGTATAATTGTAGATGTTACGCATATTCCAGACAGTATTCCACCTTCCTCCTCAACATAGTTCCTTAAACATGCAAGTGGTTTAGTCGCTTTCGTTATGCTAAAAATAATCCATGTAGATCAGTATTAAAACGTTAACTGAGAAGCCATGATATTTTATTTCTGATTTATATTTTGCGTGAGTTATACAATAATTTTAAATAGAAATTAAACTAGAACCAAAATAAAAACAGATTTTTTCAAAAAGTAGGTAGGCATTGGGGTCCCAAGATTATCATTGTAACTGAAATGCAATTTCATATTGAGTTTATCAACAGCTAAGATAAAAGCTTATTGTCTCATAATTGGAGAAAACCCATGGACCATTTAGTGATAAGCAATCAAAGATCATTTGAAGCCTAACTCTTTTTAATTTAGAATCCATTTCCTTAGTGACCCTTTTGGAGCAGGAGAGCCTGAAGTTGACATTTGGGATACTGAGAACACTGATAGAAGAGAAGCAAGCAAGTTTGTATAAGCTGCAGAAAACCTTCACCTCTGTTGGAAAACTCTCCAAATTGTATCCCTAATATTCTATGATGTTTCAGACGTTAACGTTTGCCACAGAAAAGTATTGTCAGATCGGGATTAAGCAGCCTGAAACACTTCTTTAGTAATGGGCATATAGAGCACAGTTTTATAATACTTCTCAAACACAGGTGATCTTTCTGGAATCTTCCTACTGGGGCACAGTAAATGATTTCTGGTAAAGTACATATTCTTTGGAATACAATGTAACAAACACTACCCCAGAAATAGTTATTTAGGTTATCAATTCAATAAAACGACTTAAAGCATTTGTGTCTATGTTTTCGAGCTTGGAGATACAGGGGTGAAGAATAGCCCCTGCCCTCAGAAAGCTCCGGGTTCAGATGGGGAACGATAAAATAACTGCAGTCTAGTGTGACAGAGACTGTGATAGGAGCACAGATTCTTGGAACCAGGACTGTCAGTGTTTGAAGGGAGCTCTGGAGAGTGAGGTGAAGTTCATCTGTTGGAGAGGAAGGAGGAGGGTATTTTAAAGGGAAGAGCCGCAGATGACAGCACAGAGGGCTACTTTGTATTTACTTTCTCTAGTGTATGTTCAAGTTTAGAGGATCTTTTATGAGTTTTCAAATTCAATTTAGAACTATGTAGTTTTTTAAACTATAAATTGTTTTCTCTGTTTTACAGTTTGATTTTACACCACTTTTAGTTGCTGTGCATAAGAACAGCCAGAAAATGGTGGAATTTTTACTCGAGAGACATGCAAACATACATGCAGTTGATAAGTGGAAAAGGTACAGTTGTTTGTTCTTTTTTAAAAAAAACTTAGTATTGTTTTAGAGTGGTAACAGTCACTCAAGTCACAAAGATTAAATTAATAAGAAGACAATTATTCTATAATTACAAAGTTATCAATATCAGCACGTCATCATTTAGGAAGAAAAGCAATTATTCTGACTGGTGAACAGAAGAAGCATATCCTGCAGGATTCATATTCATTTATGATATCGACTGATGTCATTTGTCATTGTAGTTTTTGGTCACGTGGTATTATATTAGCTAAAGGGTTTTCACAGTAATGTTACTAGTTTTGTATAGTATGGACTCTAACTTAGTTTCTGATGCAATATTAGATTTAGTCTCTCTGACATTTTTTTTAACCTCTACTGTGTATTCAGTTTTCATTAAAAGATACACATTAAATGTAAATAGGAGTTGATTTGTTGTTCGGATGTCTCTGCTTTACATTGTTTTCTTCAAGGAATAGTGATGTTGTAGGGTTTTCCCTAAGCGACTGTGAATTACTACTACCAGACAGTCCTCAGTTTTTATCCTTCTTCATTTCTAGTCTATTTTGATGTTGTTTGTTTTCTATTTTTAATTGGTATTTAACCGAATAAACTTTTTCTTTAATGAAGACAAGCCATGGATGGGTGATAAGAAAAGAGATGGGCTTTCAGTTCATTCAGGACTGGGTTCAATGCTCAGCTTTCCTACGTGTCACGTGTGTGACCATAGGAACGTTACTGTCATCACCACACATGTTTCCCGATGTGGAAACGAGGGAAATAATATCTCCTTCAAGGATGGTCATGGGTCATGACCTGGCATGTGATTCAGTGCCCGGCACATGCTATGAGCACCATTAACTGAACGATGACAAAATTACTAGAATTATTACTAATATTATTGTTTTGAGCCTGCCAAGTAGCTTTAACTTACGTGACTTCTGGCTGACTTTGGATGCACCATATATAAGACTAGGAAGAAACAGGAATTCTTGATTGAAATCTTCACCTACTTCAGATAAGTGACCTCAGCAGAGTTACTTGTCTATTAAAGAACTTTAAATTAGCAACTTCTAGGTGGTACCTAAGTGGGGCAAGAGGCTTTTTTGTTTGTGTGTTCTTTTGTTCCTTGATTGTAGCCTTGGACATAATTTAAAAGATGAACTCTTAAGCGTGTAAATGGTCGATTCTATACAGACAAGCAATATATTGAACTCAGTAAAGACTATCACTGGTGCTGTTTACATAACTTAAAGTTCCTAAGGGTGAAGTGATCTCTCTGTTATTTCAGAACGGCCCTCATACTTGCTGTAAAGTATGCATCCTCAAATACAGTCGTGCTTCTGCTTCAGGCAGGTGTTGATGTCTTTGCTCGAGATTGCATTGGATGGACTGCAGAAGACCATGGGATTATTAGAGGTTTTGAGGCGTAAGTGTTTACATTGAAATGCTAGTTATCACCAAACTGAGCTTCAAAACACTTTAACTGTTACTTCTTAGGTAACAGGTGAGACTTCATAACTGGGCTCAGGCAGTGGGGGAATGGCAGTGAGTTAGTAGACATCCTCAGCCAGAAACCAAACAACCGGTCAGACGTGTAAGACGTAGCAAAGGGACAGATTCCTTATCACACAACTTTGAAGACCTTTATCTTTAGGGATCCCAACGTTCTCCATTTCATCCCAAGCATAACCCCTGTGTGTCAGGTACCAATAATGTTTCTTCTCTGACTTTTCCAACTAGTTATTTGGGGGTGTAAAATGTACAGTTTAGCAGGAAATTCTCTACTTTATGGAGGCTATCGGCTGTGCTCCCCCCTTGAATTTTTCAAGAAGCCAAAGTGTTCCCTAAGGCCAAGGGGGACCATCCTCTTTCACAAGTCAGATGGAGAGGGAAGGAAGGTCATTCTGGTCATTCATTGGCTTCCATTGATTGTGTTGCTGCACGGTTGCTATAGAAACGGGTCCTGTGGTCATGACTACCTGTGCTCCCAGGTGCCCTTGCTGATCCCGAGTCCTCGGTGTTCATGGTTTCCCACACTTGGAATTCCAAGTGATGATATTTTTTACTCGACACACATGGGCTTGCTTACATTCTCAGCCCCTATTCCAGAGCACCAGCACCCTGTCGAGGGAGCTTGGACTTCTAGCTTTAGCCACACACACCCTTCCCCAACACTGAAAACCTATGCGGGGCCCACATCTCAGCCCAGACCTCGTGATGACTTACCCTTTTGAGTGTCTTGTTGTGTCCTCTGCTAGCACATGTTAGTTGCAACGTTCTGAGCTGTCAGAGAGGTGCCAGTAATGCTGCAGAAAAGATCAGACTTTCCTTTCTCCTTTGTTACCAGATCTGTACCCCAAGGCCACTTGCTGTCCCATGGAGTATCTTTCCTTAGGTCCTGGAAGGTCCCATAACGCCTTTCCCAGAGTAGTAGGCACTAACTTGCCTGCGATTCCTTAGTTGAGATGAGGCTCAGTGATCTGTTTTCCAAAATAATGAAAATCTCTCAAGTGACTTGACTCTGCCTCAGGTTTCAGAATATTTAAAGTTGTGCCTGACATGGAAGCCAGTACACAGAAAGCTCTGGATCTAAAGGAGGTTACTTGGTGTTAGAATAGCTGCACCCCTTCCATGCCTCATGAGTGTGCATGTGTTATATCTTCCAAGTCAACTGCGGATGCCTAGGAAGGTTGGAAAGTTCTGATAGTTCAGAGTTTCAGGAGGTAAACATGAGACAGAAGTAGTCCAAGCCAGATCTAGGCTTCTATAAGTTTTCTGCCACTGGTGTGATTAGCTACGATAATAGGGGGCAATTATGTTATCTGAATTATTGAGGGAAAATATTTCTAAATGCATTTAATTACAAATTATATAATAGCTGAGATGTACTGAATTACAAACCACAAAGAAAGAGTAGCTAATAACCAAAATTGAAAACATTTTCTGTAAACTGCAACATTTGAATATTAGCTAGAACGTATGAAAAGCACACATTAGGTTTATTTGGAATTGCAAAATAATGTCAAATCTAAAGCTCAAAAAAACTTATTCCATTGGCTTACCATTTTGCTGTATTATCTGTTTGATCCTCTGACAACCTGTACAATAAGGCAGTGAGATGCTTGGTTTGTAGAGAGAACTCTGAGCCAAACAGCAGTGACGTCTCCGAAAATGGATCTTGTGGACTATGGAACTAGGATTTCTGAGTTCACGACACTTGCCCCTGCTAACTCTAACTAACTGACTGAGCTATACTGCCCTCAACATGACTGGTTCACCTTGCTTTTTTGTCTTCTTTAATCACATGCTTAAGAAAAATTTTGTACAACTTACCATGTTTTTTTTTGTTTTTTTTTTAACTTAAATTTGTAGGGGTCACAATGATTAGCAAAATTACATAGGTTTCAAATGTACAATTCTTTAATATATTTTCTATACATCACATTGTGTTTTGACCACCCAGAGTCAGTTCTCCTTCTGTCACCATGTATTTGACCCCCTTTACCCTTTTCTACTATCCTCTCTTCCCCTTACTCTCATAACCACTGAACTGTTGTCTATGTCTATGAGTTTTTGTTTATTTGTTTGCCTTTAGAACTTACAAAAGTGAAGCGTATGGGATAATTCAAGTTTTATATTAACTCAGACATTACCTGAAATACTCTGAGAAATCCATGTTTTGATAAATGTTTTCGTGTCAGTATTAAGACAGTAATATTATCACCTCTTTTATACATAGCAACGCCAAACTAATTTCTGATTTTAAAAGAGAAACATGCAAAAAATCTTCTGACAAGAACAGTCGAGGTAAGACTCCTAATGGTGAAGTATTCTTTGTGGTCCTACCAGACATACAGTAAGACTCAGAAAGTTTTGCTATTGAAAGAGCTGTTAAAAAATGTGTATATTGCATGTATATTTTTTCTTTCTTAGTTAATGTTTTTCTTAATAGTCTAGCATTCAGAATTATTATAAAAGTTAATTGTAGGTAATTTAAAATCTGAGAGAGTATTGTGTGAAAAGAAACTCATTGATCTAGTCATGACCTCTACAATTCCATATGATATTTTTGTCAATAAGAAAAACGATTTTTAAGTTACTATGTTGTATGTTTCTTGTATCATCACCTTGCAACAAGTTGGACTTGTTGTAAACATGAAAATTTGTTTAAATTTTCCAGCAAATGGATTACATGTAGTGAATGAATTCTTGTTACTACATAGTGGTTTGTCTCACTGTAATGTAACTCACACTGGGAGCTCCACAATACCTTCCTAGTCCCATAAACAAATGGCAAACAATAAGAACTGCAAAACTTAGCCAGTGTGAAGGAAGGGCAGTGAGACTGTTTTTGAAAGGTATCTCCTATTACAAGTCAGTAAAGCTGTGCCTTGTTGAGAAGCATGGTTATTTTCCATGTGGATATGCCACCAAGGTCTCACTATTATCACCTTTTTTCCTCATAAGTCAAAACAGAGTGAGACGTGTTGACCTCATTAGAAGAAGATGTTTTCTTCTGTTAGTTGGATAGTTGCCATGACAGTGTAATTTCTCTAGAACAAGATGCTCCGTAGCCATTAGTCAAAAGATAATCATAATAAATGTTCCCATAGCCTAACTTAGGACTCTAACAATTATAATAAAAGTACAGAAAAGTTTCACAATGACAAAAACGCTATTTACTCACTGGATGTGGCACCTTGTGCATTGTGCAATCTGAAATGTCCGAGGACCCCTTTAACTTAGTGGACCTCTATCAAAGCGCTTGTGTCGGTGGTTTTGCAAGTTATAGGAAACACACAGATGAAACGGAATTTGTCCTTATTGTGCCCCTAAAACTTTAGAGCTGTCCCTGGTTTATTTCTTAGTTTCTTCAAACAGAATTTTCAAGGGCAATGTTTTCATTCACTTATTTATTTGCCTCTGCAGCCGTTTGCTATGTAACCTTCAGGTGTCTTTTAGGTACTAAGTGTCATTTTGATGTTGCAGAAGACAAGCGTTTTAAAACCACGTCCCTACCCTCCAAGAGCTTGTTCTTATCATTGTCATTTCTATTATTTACTGTACTTTACACAGTGCTTACTAGGTGCCAGGGCCCACTGAGAGCTCATCATTATCATTACTGTTTTTCATTGGGTGTGTAGTATGAGATCTGACATTTAAGTTCGAGAACTTGCCACCGTGCACTTACATTGGCAGCACTGTACAAACAGCTCAGTAAGGTTTCATAACCTTGGTATACCGGTGTCTCATAGTTGCGTTCGTGTAGATGTGTGGCAGTGTCTCGCTGAGTGGCACTCATTATTGTTGTTGCATGTTTTTGTGTGCATTGCGAGGCTGTCTGAGCTTGAATTAGAGCTATGACCAAACATTAAATTTCGTGCTACACTTGGCAAGAGTGGAAGTGAAATCAGGGATAGTATGTTAGTCCAGGTTCATGGAGATAATGTCATGAAGAAAACGGCCGTGTACAAATGGATTAAACATTTTTCTGAGGGGAAAGATTGTGTCACTGATGAAGAGACGTCACGGTGGCCAGTAACGACCAGAACTGAGGAAAGCATTGCAAAAATTCATCGAATTGTGAGTCAACATCATTGGCTGCCTGTGAGAAGCAGAGCAAACCCATTAAATGTTAGAAGAAAACAACCTCAACATTTGGCCCTCTATTCATGGCTGTTGCATGATGGCATCACATCAGCTCACATGGCACCATCTGTGAGAGAGGTTTTAGCCAGTAAACAAATAACTGTATTGACACAACCACCCTACTCACCTGATCTGGCCCCCAATGACTTCCTTCTTTACCTGAAGATAAAGGAAATACTAAAAGGAACACATTTTGATGACATTCAGGATATCAAGGGTAATACGACAACAGCTCTGATGGCCATTCTAGGTAAAGAGTTCCAAAATTGCTTCACAGAGTAGACTAGGTGCTAGCGTTGGTGCAGAGCTTCCCAAGGGGTGTACTTCAAAGGTGACCATAGTGATCTTCAGCAGTGAGGTATGCAGCACTTTTTCTAGGATGAGTTCGTGAACCTAATTGTTCAGACCTCGTGGGCCAGACACTTGATGTCCATGATGACGATTTCGGTTATAAAAATCTGGGTAGGATTTAAGGGAAGTATGCAGCGTGAGTGGGAGTTGTCCAGATAAAGAGGCAGAAGGACCATGTTGGGCAGGGGAACCAATAACCAAGAGTACAGGTTTGGCAGAAGGAACTGCAGACATAGGCTAAGATACACAGTGAACTCTGCAGGATTTACGAGCAGTTCAGTTTTGATGCTATAAAAAGCGTGCTGTGGGAATGGTTGAGAAGGTGGTGAATACCTAGGTAAGGGAAGCTTAGGAAAGTCTTTAGTTCTAGAGAAAGGAGTAGCTCTTATCCTGCAGGCCTTGGGAAATATATCAGTTAGAATGTTTTAGCTGCAGGTAATAGGTGACCTAATTAGCAGTGGTTGCAACAGGAGGAACCAGGATGGTTTTGTTGGGACTGTGATGCCATCAGGATCCCTGATGTTGTCCCTGTTTCAGTTGTGAGGTCGTCAGTGTTTTGTTTAAGTCTCATTTGCCTGCTGGTTAATTAGCAATGGCTCCAAGCATCATATTCTCACATTACCATATCCAAAGTCTGAAGTACTGCGTTTCTGTAGGTGTTTCTATTGTCTTTTTATGTTTTATTAATATATAGTTGGCATACAACATTATACCAGTTCAGGTGTACAACATAGTGATTTGACATTGATATACCTTGCGAGGTGATCACCACAATATGTCTGTAAGCATCTATCACCCTTCAAAGTGACTGCAATATTATTGATATTTTCCCTGTGCTGTTAACTACCTCCCTGTGGCTTAGATGTTTCATCACTGGCAGTTTGTACTTCTCTTTCACTTTCTTTTTCATTCATCGCTTCAACTCCCTCTCACCTGGGAACAATCAAGTTGCTTCATAGTAGCTATGGGTCTGTTTCTGGTTTGTTTGTTCTGCTTTTTTAGGTTCCACATATAAATGAGATGATAAGGTATTTGTCTTTCTCTGTCTTCTTTCACTTCACATAATACCTCTAAGAACTTCCATATTGTTAAAAGGGCAAGATTTCATCTTTTGTGGATGAGTTATTATTATATCAGTTATATTATGGATGAGCTAATTATTCTAATATCAGTTATAGTATTACTGTCCACACCCCCCCCACAGACACACATATCAAATCCTTTTCATCCATTCATCTCTCGAAGGTCACCTACGTTGCTTCCGTATCCTGGCTATTATATAGACTGCTGCAGCGAACATAGAGGTGCAGATATCTTTTCAAATTAGTGCTTTGGTTTTCTTTGGACAAATACCCAGAAGTAGAATTACAGGGTCTCATGGCAGTTCTAGTTTTAATTTTTTGAGGAATCTCCATACTGTTTCCCACAGTGAATATAACAATTTACAAATCCCAAAACAGTGCCGGCTCTGTTTTCCCTTTCCTCCACTTCCTTGCCGACATTTGTCATATGGGGCCATGTTGATGATAGCCACCTGACAGTTATGAGGTGGTGCTGCACTGTGGTTTTGATTTGAGTTTCCCTGATAATCAGTGATGTTCAGCTATGTGATTCTTTTAAATAGGAAGAAAACTGAGAGGCTGCCCGTAGATCCCTTAACATTTACAGGCTGGGGTACGGCACAGGCTGGTTCCCACACCAGTTAGTGGTAAAGCAGTCACTGATTAGCTCAGTATAATCATTTTTCTTTGTGGAGCTGGAGAGAGGCCATGTTCTTTGTGTATTGGCACAGGAAATATCCACACAGAGTTGTGGTTCTCCAGGGAGAATGAAGACGAAGAAATGGCAAGTGGGCAGGGACTCAGCAGTGGTTACTGCAGGGATCATGGGAGAGTTTTGAGCAGACGAGGAACAAGATGAGGTGGCATTCGGACACTCTGGTTGTGGTATAAAGCGGGGACCAGCAAGCTTATTCTGTAAAGGGCCTGATTTGAGGCCATATGGTCTCCGTCATACCTACTCAAATCTGCCATTATGGTGTGAAAGCAGTCGTGGGCCACGTGAATGGGCAAGACTGTGCTGCAGTAAAGCTTTACTTACAGAAGCTGATGGCAGGTTGCAGTTTGCTGGCCCCTCGCATAGAGGATAGATTGAAGAAAAGCGCCTAAAAATAACTGGCAGACAAAGGAAGCTTTTACTTCCTTGGACTAGTATCAGTCCACTGTGATGTTTTCACCCATCCAATATGAATGAAAAAAAAAAAGTCAGGAAGGTTAATTTATTCAATTTAATAAGTTGGTCTTTGCTGGCTTATGTCTTTCTCATTTGTTTTGCTGAAAAGAAATCCTGTTCATTTAGGAAGTAACAATAACAGGCGGTGGTGTTTCACTTTTTTCCCCCAGCGAAAGCCATCTGCTCAGAGCCCCTGTTTGACTAGGGCAGTGGCTGTGGCAAAAGAAAGTAGAGCCTGGAGAGTGTTATGGTTAATACGGATTAGTGATGATTGCATGTAAAAAGTTAGTGGGGAGTGAGAAACTCAGATGATTCCTAGGTTTCCAGATTGTGCACTAGCATTTCAATGGGACATGAGAAGAGTGACTAGGACATTATCAGATGGAGAGAGAAGAGCAGCAGGTCAACAGGGAAGACACTTTTTTCTCTGAACGTTGAGTTTCCTGGTACATCCATGGGTAACTCATCCTCCATGTTGGATATCACTTTTTGTTTCATTTTTCACTTATTCTGTTAACCACTGCCTTTTCATACGAGAGCTGTGTTTTTAGTTTTATAAGAAATAAAGAAGCTTAGACACCAAAGGAACTCTATAATCAGTGCACATTATTATACTACAAGTGATAGTTATATGTTTTTCTGTAATTATCCCAGTGACTTGACCGATTCATAACTATTATAAAAACAGTTTTCTGCCTAGTTGCAGAAAATTGACAATGAGATCTCTCCATTTTCTCTCTAGGAACTGATTCAAGATGTTGCCATTAGGATGTTCTATTTTTTATTCTGATTAAAATAGGACGGTTGCTTGTTTTACAGTATTTTCTGACATCATTCCGTTTATCCCCTTTACGCCTTTATTCAAATATGTCCAGCTCTACAGGAATCTGCAAAAGAAGAATCAAGGAAAACAAATTTATCGACAGGTAATCTGCAAAATCTCCTTCTGACCTTAGTCATGCAGAAAACATCCACCCAAAGAATGAAAAATTCATATAATGCAATTTATTAGAGGTTCTTAACACCACAGTTAGGTTTGGTTATTCACTAGAGCACTTTACAGGCCTCATCCTGTAGTAGTGCTCACACCTGTGATTTATTACAGTGAAAGCAAAATCAGCAGAGAGAAAAGGTGTATGTGACAGAGTCTGGAGGGAACCAGGTGCAAGTTTCCAAGACTCATGTCCTGTGCAGTTAGCAGGATGTGCTTAATTCCTCCACTGTGAAATTCTGGCACCACCCGTGTAATGCTGTCTAGTGGTACCACAGTCTCATGAGACTCAGTGCCTAATGCTTTCATGGCACGCCAGTCACATAGGCAGCGTCCCCCTAGCAAGTACCAACATTCCTGATTCCCAGAAGGAAAGCGAGTGTTCAGCATTAACCACCTTGTTTGTACAAGCAGTTCAGGCACCGTGAGCCACACTTAGTTAGGGAATGGCGGGAACCCTCCCCATATGCAGGTTTCCAGACACCAGCCAAGGGCCAGCCGTTCAAGTAGGACTTTCAAAGGAGAGCAGTCAGGCCTGCTGTGTGAAATCTTTTCTGCACAACAGTTATAGGCCTGACTTAATTTTGGGTGTTGCTTAAAATATTAACAGCAAGTAATATGGTGACGCGCCTTGGTAATGGTTTCAGTTGTATCATCCATTAAAAATTGCAATGCTGGTTACTTTTTTGCCTTTTGGTGAGTATTTCACAGGTGTTTGTACATACATTACTATGGCAATAACCATGGCAATTATAATCTTTTTGTGTGATTAATGTTTCAGTATAGATTTTCAATAAAATCAGCATAATGCTTTCTGATTTAAAATTAGAATAAAAGTTGTCCTTTAAGTGTGGGGATGATTCCATTTTGATTCACTTGGCACTACATCTATACACCATGATAAAGCGAGATGTTCATTCACATTTATCAGTTATTTTCTTGTGTAAGTATTCCAAAAATGATTTGCTTTGTTTATGGAGTTTCATATGCTTCATTCAGTTGGGTGAATAATCATATTCTGATACTGGATCTTTATGTTCATTTTCAAGTTGACTGTGTTTTGAAAATAGCATTAATGTGTTCATATCTGCTAATAGCAGGTTCAGTAGAAAACTTTTTCTTTTTCTTTAATTAGTAAGCCTTCGTTATTAGAGCAGGTTTAGGTTCAGGGCAAAATTGAGTGAAGAGTACAGAAAGTCCCCTCAAAGCCCGTGTCCCTGTACACACAGAGCCTCCCTCACTGTTGACACCCTGCACCCGAGTGGTACTTTTACGATGATCAATGAACTGCACTGACTCAACATTACCACTCACAGCCCACACTTTACATTAGAGTTCACTCTAGCTGTTGTACAATCTGTGGGGTTTGACAAACGTATAAGGACGTCTCCATCCTTCCAGTATCACACAGAATAGATTCACTCCTAGATACCCTCTGTGGCGTTTCCTCAGCCCTCTCCTCTCCCCAACCTCTGGAAACCACTTGTTTTTTTACTGCCTCTCTAGTTTTGCTTTTTTCTGAATATCGTATAGTTGGAATCATACAGTGGCCAACTTTTCGAATGTTTAAAAAATTAAAACTCCAGGGTCATTGAATGTAGTTATTCAAGATAACTTCTCTGTCTTTCGGGGGGTTTTTGTTTGGTTGCTCTTATTCACTGGCTGAGAATCTGGTGACAAATGACTTACAAGCTAAAAAAACACGCTATCTATACACATTTGCCACTATGGGGAGGGCTGAGAAAAATGGCATCACACGCTGCTTGCTGCACAGCAATAACTCTTTGGACCTTCCTGCTCTATAAGGTAGGACAAGATAGACTCTCTAGCAATGGAGGGAACAATCTCAGAGGTTACACTTGATAAAACTGGAATCACAACGTCTTTCATACTTACCCTGCAATTGGAGAGATGGCGAGAAAGCGTCTGTTTCCTGTGTTTGCCGCTGCAAAGTAGACTGCCTCTTGACTAAGCTGCTAATGACGGGGTGTTTCATCCTAAACTGAACACCCTTGACTGAAGAGCGGCACAAGCGGTACTGTGTACGAGCAAAACAAGTCTTCTAACTGCTCTTCATGACAGAAGTCCAGAAAAATCATGCTATTTAAATTTGCCCTTGTTAGTTTATGACAATAATTTTACTACTGATACCGTTTTCGTTCACTCTGATGGGTTTCGTTAGGATTACAATCATTGCAAGTAGCACTTGACTTGTAGCTATCCCATTTTTGCACATCCCGTTCTTTTTTCTTTCATTTGATATAAATATATACTTTCATGCACACATATATGTACCTGTATATGTGTGTTTATGTGTACGTATATATGAATACACACACACACACACACACACACACATATAGGAGAAGAAGTAGAAGTTCTTCATGTATTAATTTCCTACCAATCATATCATTAATATTCACTTTACTATAGTCTTCAGGGGTTGTCCCAAATAAATATTTTCCATAACTTCAGTCTGATAGTTTTAAAGTTCTGTGTTTTTCTATTGTGAATTTACAATGTATTTGAATTTTTTCTTTAATAGTGGATGAGTGTTCTGAAGGAGACCCTTCAAGCAGGTAGGTTTTTATGGATTTTTCAAACTCACATGTTAACTGAGAGTGCAGAGAGAAGCGAGTAACCTTTACTGAGTGTTCTGCTCTGGGCGAGACCCTATACTATGTGCCTAACGTTGGTTGTCTCAGGTCCTCGACACAGTAGCTGTGCACAGTAGCTGTGCACAGTAGCTGTGCTGTTCGGCCTAGTTTTTATTCATTAGACGAGTGTGGTTCCGGGACGTGTATTAAGTGACTCCTGGTTCCATAGTTACCAAGTGGCTGACCTGTGATGTGACCTTCAGTCTGCTTGGCTTCCAAGTCCGTTCTCTTGTCCCTCAGCCTGTACTGAGAAGTGCCTGGGCTGGCGTGGATTCAAGGTTCAGGTGCAAGTCAGGTGGACTCAGAGAGTCCCGTTTAGTGATGTGTTAACGCTGATTTAGAAGTTTCCTACCAAGCCCAGTTAGCCCAAGCTCTTGTCTTAATGTACTTGACAATTTCAGCAGTCACGAGAGCCTTCTTTTTACCATCAGTGTTTAGGCCAGGTCTCAGTTAGCTGTGGCCACAGAACCACAGGCTGTACATAAGCAAGACCTAATCAGGCAAGTGTTTTCAGGTATAATGCGATGTACCTTCTTGGGACGAATCTTTGTTCTGTAAGTGAAGAACATCTCGGTATAGACCATGTTGTGTTAATTCAGCACAAATTGAGAGGGTATTTCTAATTGATTTCTCTACTTACAGAATCCCCAGCCTTTGTTTCCCTTCTGGCTGATACCTTTCCCTTGTTCTAGGAAGTTTTTTTTTCTTTTTTTCCTAAAGTCTTTCTTCCTTCTTCCATGAGTCTTCTTCATTTTATACTTTTTCTCTGCTGTTCTCAGGGGTTTTTGTTGTTGTTGATCTGTTGTTTTATTCCACTTCTGCTAGCTAAGTATTCTCCATTTTTCTAGACGGAATCAAAAGTACATAGAATTCCAGGGTTTTAACGAATGTTAGCAATTAATTATTCAAAACACCCAGCAGTTCTTCATTCTGCCATGAATGTTTTGGTCAAGTGGTTATTCACATGGAAAGTTTGAAACTCCAAGCGATTCTGTGACTTATTTGAGTACAGTGATTGATGAAATGAGATTCAGTGTAGGTTTCTAAGCCCAGTACACGTCCTTCTTTATCATCCTTTAGGTGAGTGTTTTAATAATGGAAAGGTCTAGTGAATGCAGTGGAAGAGGATAAGACTGGAATTAGCAAGGGAATCCAAGTTTTAAAAGGAACAATACTGGTTGGGATAGGAATAAGGCTTTTAGAATAGAGATCAGATAAGGGAAAAGAGATGAGAATAGTAGGCTATGACAATTTAAAGAGATATTACAAGAAGGAAGGACAAAGGATGTTGGTAGTTTTCTGAAAAAGCAGATTAATAGAAGGTTTTCAAGGGCATTCTGTACAGGTTGCTGCTTTTCTGTTTCTTGAATTGGAGGAACCAGCCTAATTTAAGAATTTATGAAAACATATTAAAGTATCTGAGCCCCTGGAAACATTCTCTTTATAGCAAATAAGAATGTGGTATCATCCACCTGAACCCCAACTTAGGGAGGTGGGCTTATGTCCCCTCGAGTCCTGAGGCACTGGAGATTGCCGAACTACATAGATCTATGGCCCAAGGCAGGTGTCTCGTCACCTCCACCTCTTTTCCCAACGCGCTGATGTCCTTCCCATATATATGGAGTGTTGGGCAGAGGGAGGACTGATTGTGAAAACAGTAATGGACTTGGGTAGGTGGTAACATGCCTGTGTTGGGAGTGGATGACTGAGGCTCCATTTAGCTTATTTTCCAGGAACAGGGAAATAGAGAACTCCTACTGTGGGTCATTTGAGCCCATTCTTGTTTCAGGAGTCTATGCCTTCGTAGGCTAAAATTTTCAAGGTTGGAGATTGCCAGGACGCTGTGAGGACAAGTGATCTGGGAGTGGGAAGGCTAAAAACATACATATTTGTTCTTGAACTTTTGTACGTGTAACTTGCAAACATTATAAACACTTCGGGGAACTCACCGTAGTGTTTTTGAGTGAAAAGAAGGAATGGGGTAAGTTTAGTAACTGCTTTCTATGTTAAAGAACCAAGATTGCTATTTTAGACTGACACAGATTAGTCCTTGAACCAGGGACAGACAATGGAGAAGGGACAGTGTATCTTTCTACCTTGATTTAGGTCATCGGTTTTGTCCCAGTTCAGGTTCCAGTAATATCAGCTATTAATTGGGTTTTCAATTCAGCCTCAGGACTTGTGGTGAAAGCAAAGTAATCTCAGGCATTGACAATAAATTGGCTGTCATTCTTTGTTATGGAAACTTAGAGTGTATCTTCATTAAATATTGCATGAGTTGGGAGTGGTAGAGGCAGAAATAGATAACTAATAGCTTGTCTAAAACAGAGTCCATATTTTAATTAAATCAAGCAAGAAACTTCATTTAATATGCAAATAGCTGACCTTTTACTTTTTTTGTTGGTTTTGTAAAGAAATGAACTCACTTATTTTTTTGTGTATCTTCACCCTAAAGTCTTACCCGCAAACCTGGCACTAATGATTCAACGTCTATATCAACTGATGGACTCTTCAGTGTTGATACCGAGGTAAAATGCTCCTTTGTGGAATTAACTTTTTTGCTCTGAATTTAGTTTTGTGTAGCACTTACTTGTAAAATTTAGTAGTGGTCCACCTATCATTGTTTTATGTTTGTAATGGAAAATTGGTCAGCGTGAACCATTTTATAACATGTGAGCATTTGAGGCTTTTTTTTTTTTTTAACTTTAGGAAGTATTGAACATGGGAGCTGTAAAAAAGAAGGGGCTGGGAAATATATAGTGATAGGACAATTATATTGGGAGGTATCCCACAGTGATGGAGATATGCAATTTGGTTACGGATTAGGATTCTTAATATATCTTTTACATTATTCCAACATGACTTTCATAATACTCGTGCCTAAATGAAATCTTTGATGGATTCAATTACATATTGTCATAGTCATGTAATCTTCCTGGTACCTTTCAGTTTTAAAACTATATAGCATATAACATACACTTCTTTTTTTGTTACACTTTGTATTTTGGTATCATATAGTTGTTGGGAGCCAGTGTTTTCTCTATTTTGTTTTCTTGTGCTTTTTAGTTATATTCAGTTGAAATTGAATAATATTTTGTATAAGTTTCCGGTATACTGGGTTCATAATTTAGGCTAAAATAATAGTAGAAATTGTGACAATTTAGAATTCAAGTCCTCTTTCTTAAACCCCATATTGTAAAGGGATTCCACTATGTTCTAAATCATTGCATTATGACTATATTTAAATGTCTTCCTCTAATTGAGGAGTACATGTTTTGCATAAAATAATAACCAATTTTAGAAGCAGACATTCTTAAGAACCATATAGTAATATACCAAATTTCAGAAATTTTTTTGTTTTTTAAATGTAAAGTTTTTCATTTATGTTAGAGTTGACATTGAATATTATGTCAGCTTCAGGTGTACAGCGTAGAGGTTAGGCATTCATATAATGTATAAACTGGTACCCCGATTAATCTGGTATCCCTGACAGCATACTTAGTTATTACAATCTTATTTACTATATTCCTTGTACTGTAACTGACATGTTCATAACTATTTTATATCTGTCAATTTATACTCCTTAATCCTTTTACCTTTTCAAGCATTCCCCCAACAATCCTCGAACTGGGCAACGATCAGTTAGTTCTCTGCACTTATGAGTTTGTTTCTCTTTTCTATGTCAACTTTTTTTTTTAGATATCACAAATAAGTGAAATAATGTGATATTTGTCTTTCTCTGTCTGACTTATTTCACTTTGAATGATACCGTCTAGGTCCACGCACGTTGTCACAGCTTGTAAGATTTTATTCTTTGTTACAGCCAAGTAGTATGTTGTTGTATCTATGTACCACTTCTTCTTTATCCAAGACGATGGACACTTCGGTTGCTTCTTTATCTGGACTATTGAAAATAATGTGCCAAGGACCATACAGATGCACAGATGTTTTCAAATCAGTGTTTTGGATTTCTGTGGAGAAAAACCCAGAAGTGGGGCTGCTGTGCCACGTGGTAGTTCTATTTTCAAATTTTTGAGGAACTTCCATATTGTTTTCCATTGCGGCTGGCCGGGTTTGCAGTCTCACCACCAGTGCGCGGAGCTTCCCTTCACATCCTCAGCAACAGTTGTTGTTTGTTGATTTATTGATGATGGCGATTCTGACAGTTGTGAGGTGATAACTCTTTGTGTTTTTAATTTGCATTGCTCTAATGATTAGTGGCACTGAGCATGTTTTCGTATGTCTCTTGGCTGTCTGTGTGACCTTTTTGGAGAAAAGTCTATTCAGGTACTTTTCTGATTTTTTAATTGCATTGTTTGTCTATTAAAGGTGTTGCATTTTATGAGTTCCTTACATGTTTTGGATGTCGACCCTTTATCAAATATATCGTTGGCAAATCTCTTCTCCATTCATCTGGTCGTGTTTTCATTTTGTGATGGTTTCCCTTGCTGTGCAAAAAAATTTAAGTTTGATGTCATATTTATGGGTCTTGTAGTTCTATCCATTCAGCCACCTTGTGTCTTCACTGGAACATTTAACCTATTTACATTTAAATAATTATTTATAGGCATGTGATTATTGCCATTTTATTATTCATATTTCTTCTCCTCCTCTTCGTCCTCCTCCTCCTCCTTCTCCTCCTCTTTCTGTTCTTCTTCTTCTTCCTCTTCTTCTTCTTCTTCTTCTTCTTCTTCTTCTTCTTCTTCTTCTTCTTCTTCTTCTTCTTCTTCTTCTTCTTCTTCTTCTTCTCCTTCTTCTCCTTCTTCTCCTTCTTCCCCTTCCCCTTCCCTTTTTCGTCTCCTTCTCCTTCTCCTTCTACTTCTTCATCCCTCCTCCTCCTCCTCCTCCTCCTCCTCCTCTTCCTCCTCCTTTTCCTCCTCCTCCTTCTTCGTGTCACATTTCTTGTAATACTGGTTTGTTAGTGTTGAACTCCATCATCTTTTTCTCTGGAAAGTCTTTACCTCTCCATTGATTGTAAATGAGAGCCTAGCTGGATACAGTACTCTTAGTCGAAGATCATTGCTTTTCATCACTTTCAATATTTGCCAATCCCTTCTGGCCTGCAAATTTTCTGCTGAGAGATCAGCTGACAGTCTTATGGGAGCTCCATTGTACATGACTAACTACTTTTCTCTTGAAGGTTTTAATATCTTCTCTGTGTCCTTACCCTTTGGCATTTTAATTATAATATGTTTTCGTGTGGGCCTGTTTGGGTTCATTTTGTTTGGAACTCTTTGTGTTTCCTGCGCTTGTGTGTCTATTTCCTTCTCCAGGTCAGGAAAGTTTTCCATCATTGTGTAATCCAAAAGGTTTTCAATTCCTCTCTCTCTCTCTCTCTCTCTCTCTCTCTCTCTCTCTCTCTCTCTCTCTCTCGCTCTCTCTCTCTCTCTCTCTTCTCCTTTTGATAGTCTTACGAATGTTGTTATACTTGATATTGTCCCAGAGGTCCCTTAAAGTATTCTCTGTCTTTATTTATCTTTTACTTATATTCATTTTTTTTCTGTTCTGATTGGGTGTTTTCTGCTACCTTGTCTACCGAATCACTATTTGAACCTCTGCTTCACCAAATGTGGTGCTGATTCCATCTATAAATTATTCATTTCAGATACTGTATTCTTCATTGCAGACATTTTTTAATGATTTCTATGTCCTTTTTATGTTTCCTGTCTCTTCGTTGAAATTGTACTGAGTTTATCTATTCTTCTAATTTCATCGAGCATCCTTATAACTAGTATTTTGAACTCTGTTTCTGGTAGATTGCTTGTCTCCATTTGGTTTACTTCTTTTTCTAGTTTTATCCCATTCTTTCATTAGAGAAATGTTTCTTTCTCTCTTCTTTTTTCACTGCCTCTCTGTGTTTGTTTCTATGTATTATGTAGATCTGCTAATTCGCCTCATCTTGGCAGCATTGGCTCATATAACAGGTGTTGTGTGGGGACCAGTGGTACAGTCTGGTCACCTTAGCCAGGTGCTCCAGAAGCTTGTGTGGGTGGTGTGTGACCCCTGTTGTACTTGAGCCTTGATTGCTCTTGGCACATCAGTGTGTGGAATCGACCCTCAGGACGACTGGCTGTGACTACAGTACATGAGCTGATGTATGTGGGCTGACCTCGCAGAGTGAGATCGGCTATAGCAGGGCTCTGGTGTCTGCTCAGTCCATTGCTTGGGCGTGTCATTTATGGAGCTAATTGGGTGTTGTTCTGGTGTTGCTGAAGCTGATCACCAGGTGTGTTGGATTTGGGGCCTCTTGGGAGGGGCTGTGGGGCAGGCCCAGGTCAGCTGCTGCTAGTGCCCAACTCAGAGCCACCTAATAGAAGCCACAAAGTGACCTACTCTTGGTAGCTGCCTTTGTGGGTTTGGAGGCACCGAGAAGCGCCTACGCTGTGACGCAAGACAGGATGATGGATAGGATACCAGAAAGAAACGGAGGTCCTCAATATCATAAAGTGCAGCCTGAGTGACTGTCTTAAAACAGAATTGTGACGATGCAACACCTCTGCTTACTGAGTGACTCCCCACTATGTGAGGGTAAAATTCATAGGCTAGCATGACACGTGCCTTCTTTGATTTGGTTCTGAAACTGCAGTGGTATCTCCATCCAACTCTCAGTGTTCCAGGCTTACCCCATTCCTTTGCGGCCTCACTTGCAATATGTTCTTTCATCCTCAGGCTTTTGCTCGCGCTGCCCTTCTGGAATCCCCGTCACGCCTTCCCTCAGCACCTTGCATAACTGTCAAGATGCAGCCCTATCTTTGCCGCATCTGCTGAGCTTCCCTGGTGCAACTGACTGTTGTCTCTTGTGCCCTTACGATACCTGACTCATGTGGGCTGTTGAAGTGGAGAGCGGTACTTTTCTGCTCTTATTTTTTCATGTGTTATGTCATCTCTACTCGTACTAGCGTGTAGGACAGAAAGTCTCATTTATATTTCCAGCTTCCCCTGGGGCTGTGCCTATGATTTGATGGCTACAGTAGAGTCTTTTGTCTTGTCGATGGATGGACTGAGTGAGTGAGTGAACGAGTAAACGAATATGGTGTTTTCTGAAGTTGGGTTGTTTTTTCTTTTTCCTTCTTTTTTTTTTAATAGAAAGAAGCAACCAAACCGGCAACTGGAAAAGGAGAAAATGGTGTGGATCTTATTGAAAGTGCTCCACAAGAGCAAACAAGCAATGGTAATTTGACTTGTGCTGATGGAGCACAGCAGAATAATATGAGTGGTAATTTAGTGACTGTCTATGAATTCTTTCTAGCGTAAGTGCTGCTATAAACAAATCTAACATGTGTAGGTCCAAATGTGATATTTATTTCTTTTAAGCATTTTTTTTCTATCTTTTTTTCAAAAGTGTCCCCACTACTAACAACTGCTTCTTCTTGCAAATGCTTCAACCCCCTGAAATTCTTTTCTGCTATTACTTTTATGGAAATATTCATGACTGAATGTGTATTCAAAATGCATAGTAATATATGTTCACATTAATGTACCTGTGACTACATTTTATAGTTAGAAAGTCATCATTAGGATTAGGACAAGAGGAAGATGAAGAATCACCTTGGCATTCTGAGGTACTGTCTTTCACTATTCTTATTATTATCGTTATTATTTGAAATATCACCATTCTGTGATGTGAAAACGAAAAAGGTATGCTTTGACTTTACTTTCTCACCCCTACATTTCCCCATACACACCAATTTGTATGGTTTCGCCTGTAATGATTAAACTGGCTATGTGTAATATAATGACACAGCGTAGTACAATTCTGCTAACTTGCAAGTTTCTCTTCAGGCAGTCAGTGTAGTATAGTATAAAACACAAAGGTTTCCAAGTCATAAGGAATCAGTTTGGGTTCTGAAGTTAAGTTTCCCTAAAAGCTAAAGAATTATTCCAGCTCGAACTGTGCCCAAATGCATGATCTTGTGGGTTTTGTGGATGTGTAAATGTCCTAATGAATTTCAGAAAGAAAGAATTTGGATCGCAGGGTTTGTTTATAACTTGGAACTTGAAAAGATAATGCCTGGGACATCAAAGTATTATTAATTAGTATTGTCAAAGAGATCTGCAAGGAACTTTTGCTGGGAAGGAAGAGCATGGTGAATACTAATAATACGTTGGATTATACTAACAACAATTCGGCTGAGCGCTGCTTTAATACTAACAACTGTCTTGTTCACTTAAAGTATCATGCATTGAGTAACTTGATGGCAACCGTCCTTGTAGTAATAGAAGTACAATGTAATGATGAGCTAATGTGAGGTGACAGCTGTGGAAAGATATAAGAAAAGTGTGATCTTCTGATATAGGCAACTGCTGCCTACTGGTACACTGTGTTTGACGATCAGAACAGACTAGAATTCTGGATGGGTCCCTTACTAGCTATGGGATCTTGGGGAAACTTCTTTTGAACCTGTCGGATGTCAGTGACCTCATTCGTCATAATGGTACTAATGACTACCTTTCAGGTATGTGGAATGCACAAATGTGGTAACGAATGTGAAAACACTTTTAAAACTGTAAAGGGAGCTATAGAATGTAAAACACAATGATCACAGTGGGATGTACTGACTTACTAGATATCGGGGACACTTTTTGTAAACATGTAGGACAATCAAATGGCGGTAGTGTCAAGAGCAGAGTGGAAAAGTTAGAAGGGGCATGTGGATTTCTAATCTGGGGGATGTTAAGTTTCAGGAGACTGTGATTGGCGGTACCCTGTAGATGTGTAGTGTTTCGGTTCTTGAGCCTTTGTTGGTGCGAGCTCAACGTTTTCACCTTGAGTTAATTTCTAGTTGGACACCAGCTGTGTGCTGGGCAGTTAGACACTAAATGGAGAAGTTCAGGGGTTCAGCTGTAGTTGTAGGTGCAGAAAAACAAGTGAACAACAGTCCATCATAAGGCACTATAAGTGCTTCATTTAAAGAGGATGGAGAATGCTGGGTTAGAGAATATTGTCGTGGGGGGGCATGGTTGTAGTTGGAATGGGAGTGGGAGTGGATTTTCGGGGGTCAGGAAAGATCTTTCTGAGTGTGACAAAAACTGCCAAGTGAAGCATGAGAAGGAGCCAGTCGTGTGAAGATCTAGAAGCAAAACCTGCTGGACAGAGATAACAATGGATCACATCTGTTCATATTTTATTCTAATGTCTTGGAATGGCCAGGAAGCAGGAAGTGGGGTAACCATCATCAAACCATTTTTGTATTTGTTGTTTTGTGTGGGAAAGAAATAAAATGTGCATAGTAAGTGTCTGGTACATTTTAGATGGTTATAATAAATAAATGTTCTTATTTTTCCCCGATTAGAAATTATTATACTTTTTTGAAAAGTTGCATAACTATATATAACATTTTCCCTATTATTTATTGAAACATAATCTAATCAAAAGTTTTTCTTATCACTTTGCCACTTTGTTCAATCATTTTTTCTATCAAAATTTTTGTCAAACAAGAGTTCGGTTTTTCCAAGCTCTTGTTGATTTAGATGAAGTAGGTTCTAAAATGTTCTGTTTAGACTCAACTGGACATACACCAAGGTTTCTTACCATTTCAAGCAAGTATCTTGTTTTAACACTAAAAATCAAATCTGTCATTAGAAATATTTAGCAGTTATATCAAGTACACTTATCAAAGTATTAGGTCACTACAAACGTAATTGCAGTTTAAAAGCTTACAAAAATTGCAAAACTGCAATTACATTTGCACGAACCTAATGTTTGCTTAAATACATATTTTTCAAAAAGTCCTTTTCTTGGTGGTGATAACACTAATATTTTTATCCTGAATTATTAACTAGAAATTGTATGAAGTGTCCATTAGTTACTAATCGTCCTGTTTCCTAACCCTTTCAGACGAGAATTGAAGTGGAAAATCCTGGTCCTCACGAAGGTGTAGGAATGGACGATGTGCAACCCTTCAGACCAGGTGCACTTTGCAATACCAGTTTAATTTTGGGAAGGAGTACGCAAGGACATTTGGCATGCTCGCAGTCTTCTATTCAGAATTCCTTTCTTTTGTTACAATTTAATGGAAGGATTTCACATAAGCAACATGATGTCACTGTTGGTATTGATGTTTGAAAAAAAAGACATCGACAGGAATAAGAAAACAAGATTTTAAAAATGTGACTTTAATTCAGATGTTTCTCCTCTTGGTTCGATATCCTAAATGTCCCAGTTTGGAACCCCTGTACTTAATAGGGGTTCTCAGAGGTTAATTATCACACTGGAAGATATTTCCAGGGTTTGAAAATGGTTCTTTGAATTTTGACCTTTACCCAGAGTAAGCCTCAGTTGCTACCATGTCAATTGTGTTTTAAATTTATTCCTCTTAGTGTTGTAACACTGATGGTCTTAAGACAACCAGATGTTCTGCTGAGCAGACACCAGGTGTGTGTGTACGCGCGCTTATGGTGTCTTTGATTATTAAAAATGGGAGAAGTAATTAATCGTAATGAATATTTGGTAGACACAATCTTTGAAAACAGGAATTCTGAAGCTTTTGTGCCTTGGGATGCTTTTATGCTATTAAAAATTATTGAGAATTCCAAAGAATATTTTTAAGTCGGTAGTCTCCATAGATAGTTACAGTATTAGAAATAAAAACTGAACAATGTAAAATACGAGCTCACACAGGCATGCATTCCATGAACCATTAGAGCTAAGACCCAGTCACCATCAGACCTATGATGTTACCATCAGAGCTGTGATATCACGGCCGTGGAGAACTCTACTGCACACTTAGAAGAGAATGAGAGTGACAATGGCAAATGACATTTAGTCTTTCTGTGAAAATAGTTGTGACCTTTTCGGGCCCCACGACTTACAGATCTTGGGACTTCAGGGATTCTTACATGACATTGGAAACCACCGTTTGAAATGATGTACGGGCTTCCTGGACGTGAAATGATAAAACAGGCTTTAAAGCTTCACTTCTACAATTGTGTTTTTCTTTCACTTGTCTTAAAAAGTTTTAAGCTGAGAATATTGTTTAAAAAACAAAAGGAAAATAGTTTTGTCATATATTCGTTTTCTGTCTCATGGTGCCCTGTACTCCTTGGAGCTCATGTGGACCTAGTTTGATCCTATTTTTCCTTGGAAACAATAAGGTCACCCAAGACTGTAATTTGTCACATGAATATCTGTTTATCTAAGGCTTAAAAAAATGAATTCTGAAGATATTGGAGCATTTAGAAAATACCATTTTCTTATAATAAGTAGTTTCTTATTTGAAGTCGTACCATTCATTAAAAGTTTTTGTAAACCCACGTTTGTCATGCATATTTAAACTAAAGATAAGTGGTTACACGTAACTTTGGATCATAACAAAAAAAAATCATACCCTGCACCATCTATTAAGTAGGTAATTTTTAATTGGAAACACATTATATAATAGAAATTGCTGCCTGATGATAGTTAATTAAACTTACCTGTGTCAATGGCAAGTATAGGACACCTAAAATAAAATGTACTCTGAAGGAATAGTGTATTGGGGGAAAAGGAGGACGTGTGACTGTTTCTCTGAAAAAAGAAGTTTTACAACATAGTCAACTTTGTGTTATTTTTACATCCTAATAAATGAAAAGTTAATCCCAGAATTCAGACGGGGATTCTACTTCTTTGACCTCTAATCATGGAACTTGTCAAAGATCCGGGGATTAGAAAGTTGGTGATAAAAGGCCATTTGCCACACACTCAATGAGCAAACCTATGTCAGCATCCACAGAGTTTGGACAGATGACCGTAATAGACAAACTAGACTCAGATTGTAGGTGTGTTTCTGTTAGGTAATAATAGGCTCCATGACTTGTGTGAATCACCGCTACCAGAAAACAGAGAAAGCAAAGAAGGAAATAAAGAAACAGAAAGTGTTCAACCCCAGCCCACCTCTATGTAGCTTCATCATAGTTCTGACTTTCCAACAGTCACTTTGTGGCAAAACCTACTTTATGTTTACTCTGTTTATGCAACTTACAACAAAGCAAAATGACTTTTAGCAAGACATTGGCGTTCTTCCTGAACCACAGCAACATATGGGAATAAGAAAAAGAATGAGGTGAAAGCGTGGTTTCCTTTAGACTAGTATTTAGCGTACACTGGGGAGTGGGCAGCAGGACTATATGTACCACATTGGGACCAGATGGGAAAACTTCATAAAGATCTAAAGATTGCCTAGTGAAACAAAACATAGTTTCTTAGCTTTAGTTTTATATTCTGAATTCACAGGTATCAGTTAAAACTATTTATTGTAAATGAAAAAGCACCTTCCGAAACCAACAATCAAATATTTCTTGGATTTTCTATGGCTTTATATATTTTAGAATTGACTTTCCCAGCAGTGATGGGAATCGTCGAGAATTAAATCTATAGCACTTCCTTCTCAGCTGTGTCCGCAGTCTGTCTCCTCTTCTCTCTCTTCTTCCTTAAACCCCAGTGCTGAATCCTCAAAGGTGAAAAGAAATTTTCAGAATAGGAGAGGAAAACATTTCAGCTATAAGGAAGGGTGTACACTGATAAATGCATCAGAAGGAACAGTCATTTTGGAAACAATGAATGACGTTGCAGTTGAATCTTAGGGTGTTGTTCAAAAGATACCATTACCAGGTAGAGAGCAGAGTATAGAGTGCAACTCGATATGTTTGTCCTGCATTTCTAAACTGTCTTTTGTTTCTGATTGTTCTTCCATCGATGTTCAATGAATGAATTTGTGGATGAATTTTTGACATGTTTGTATGCCTTTCAGTTTGTGACATCTCATATTTCCCAAATGGTTTGTTGAAGTGTTAGCTAATTAGAAGTATTTCTTAAGTAAATATTCAGGAAAAGATTACGCTTAATTTGAACTCTCAATTGATAAGATGTTATTTTCTGTATTTATAAAGATTATAGCTTTTATCAAACTGTTCTAAGTAGTTCGTTTTAACTAATACGTAGATTTGTCAGCAGGACAACACCTAGGAATGACATCGGAGGAAGGGCAAGCGAGGCTTGATGGAAATGAAAAGACCTACACGCATGTATGTGAAATTTACTTTGAAATTTCTAGTATAGTATGGTTTTCTGTGCTTTAATAATATAATACAGTCCAGTTGAAATTACCTTACATGCTAGCCTTTTAGAGTCAAAAGGTCATAACTGAATGATATTTATAACATTTGAACTAGTTACAAAACTTAAAATATTGTTAGAATCTATAGATATTCATAGCTCAAGTTTATCTTTGGATTGAGGCAAAAAAAATAATAAAGTCCTGAATATTGTCTGCGCCTTTAATTTTTATAACTCCCTTACGTAATAAAGAAAGTAACATCAAATATTGAGTCACATGATGAGACAGTTGAAATTATGAACCATGTAAAAATGATGGCCACTGATTCGGGCTCACGCGAAAGGAGTCAGGATTCTCAGGGGTTCAAAATGTGCAGTTCCATATGGCTGGTCACTAAGGTCAAGGTTAGAGATGGATTCTTCCTTGTGACCTCTGTGTAACGGACTCTGAGTCTACATTCAGGGAGAGAATGGGGTCATGCACTCAACTCAACTGCTTTTTAAGAAAATCACACCTTCCAGGATGGGACCTTTGGTTGTTAGGGCACAAACAATAACTTTCTAATTTCTTTCAGTTCAGTGTAGGAAATCAGTAAATATGATTTAATTTTTTATCTGCTCTTATTAGTGGGTAGTGAGTCAGTTATAATTGGATGCAACAGATAACTATGTCAATGTGTAACACTGTCATAGTGTATAATTGGAATTAATATTTAGGAATTTGCTTCTCTTACTGATTGATGTTAATCATATGGGCTCCTAATTAAAGTTTGCCTATTCTCCAGTTATTAATCTTGAAAAAATAATCTTAAATTCACTATGGGGTCTCACGATTTAAGATATGGTGGGGTGAACTATTTTAAGTGAGGAAGCCTCTGTGACATTAAAAATCATCTACTATCTCATTTTTTGGGTGGATTTAACATATAAGCGATTGTTCAGTGCAAACGGTGACAAAATTAGTTTTGCGGGTTCATGTTTTTCTTCTAATTTAGACTAAGGCAACTTATTTTTCACTTTCTAGTTACAGTCCAATAATTTGGGAGTAAGTAAATGTAGATTAAGAATCTTAACAGTTAAATTTAGTTATATTCTAATTTTTCTCCGTTCATATTCTATTCTCCAGGTTATACAAGAGGAAAACGACACTCAGAGGCCACTTTCCCGAGAACAGGACAAGAGAATATTACATGATGCAGTTCTGACCAATTGCCTTCAACAACAAAAGGAGACAGAAATAAACCTTCAGAAAATGAATTCTGAGGTATTTTCTTTAGTCCTTTTCAAACATGTGTGTGTGTATTCGTGTATGTACATATTTTAAAAACCAATGTTGTACGTATGGGAATTGTAGAGGATTTTAAAAGAGAGCGAGAGAGAGAGAGAGAGAGAGAGAGAGAGAGAGAGAGAGAGAGAGAGAGTATTTTAGGGGGAGTGACATTTTTGGTCCATTGCAATAAATGATATTCTTGACTGAAGTCCTTTTATGTCCAACAGTCAAGTAGTGACGTTCCCAATGTCTCATCTAAAGGGGAGGCTTTCAATGCTTTTTACAGGGATCGATGAGCTTTCTACAATCTCAAAACTATTGCTACTGATAACGGAAGTTTCAGTGTGAGGCAGTGATTTCATCCCCTTGCTGTATTAGCAGAGAGGTTAGTTTTCACTTCCACTGATTGTAAGGAGTAGAGGCATAGCCAGGTCAGGGACCGTCTTTTAGATCCCGTTCTCCTACTTTTGAGAAAGTAACAACTTGCTCCCAGTAGAGTCCTACTTCAGACTAGGAACTTTTGAAGAAATTGGATGCCGTGATACATACTTAGTGATAATTTATTGGTGAGGATTTTATTCAAAGAAGTCAGTGTATTTGCCCCTGTTTCACATTTATTTCTCCTTTAAACATTATGAAAAGGAAATAACACTTATGCAGCAGCAAATGATCTCACTACTTTCTAAGAAGAGCTCTATAATTTTGAGCTTATTTTCCCTGAGTGTTTTGAAATCTAAGGCTTCGTTGGAATTTACATATTTCCACTAGAAGAGCAGCAAGCACACTATTGCGGAGCCCAAAGTCCTGCGGAAAATCCTGACCTTGCTCATCTTTTTAATCACTCTGTTCAAGATTGTGATAACGAAACGAGTTCATTGATGTATAAAGAAGTGCTTAGCGCAATGCCTAGATGTATCAGTGATTAGTAGATTTAATCTTATAAGTGACTCTGAAAGTATTAGAAATGTAGAATATCTTTTCAGTATTCTTGGGAATAAAGTTGTAGGAAATGTAATCAGTCCAAATGTATGCAGAGTGAATACTCTTACTGTGGGAGAGGTGTATATTCAGACGATAACCTCTATTTTAAAGTGTAGTCAGACTTCTTAATCTTTTATTTCATGCCTTCTGGGTTTGCTGCCTTTCCAGTTCTGAGACGCTTAAAGTTCTCTTATGATTTTAAAATTCTCTTTTTCCATTTCATGGATTCAGCATCTTATATTAATTTTGTTTTTAACTTTTTGGAATTTATTCTTGTATAAAGTTGGAGGTTTGGATTCATCGTTGTATTTTTCCAATGGGATATCCACTTACTGCAACCTTTTCATTATATAAACATTTAGGTTCTTCTTTAATTTCAGAGGATATCATGATATGTCATTTCATTGAATGCTAGCTACAAGTCTCCTTTGTTTTACTTAGGTTTCTGAGAGTTATGAAAAAGAAAAAGACCTGTTGCCTAAAAATCAGATGTTGGGGGATGAAATCGCCATAGGAAGACTGCAAAGGGACACACTGAAAACTCAGAATCAGGAAATGGAAAAAAAGTACTTTGAGGACACTGCAAACGTAAAAGAAAAGAATGACTGTCTTCAAAAGACGAGAAAACTGAATGACGAAACACTAACAAAAACAGTATTTGAATGTAACAGACAGCTTAATGTCCCAACAGCTGAGAATACAATGCTGAACTCTCAGCTGGAGAATGAAAGACAAAGCAAAGAAAGACTGAAAACAGAAGCGGAATCCACCCATCATTATAAGCTTAGTAAGCAATTAATAAGACACCTACAAAATGCTTTCCAGGGATTAAGAGATGAATGCTTGCCCTTATTGGACAAAAGCGGGTTTGCTATGTGTAACCGAAAAGAAAAGAAGGCGATTCTTTCTCAACAACTTGCTAAAGCTGGAAGTAAATTCAATAGCTTAGACACTGAGCTCCCTCACACAAGATATGCTGTCAGAGACAGGACATTGGTTTTTGAACCTGTACTGAAAGACCTAAACCAAACTCAGTGTCAAGAGGAGGAAATTGAACCCGTGTATCAGAGGGAACACGGAAACGTGAACACATATATTGGAAAGTCGGAATCCTTAAAGGAGAAAGGTTTTGACTTACAAAGTGGAAATATGCTTCTTCGACGGCAACTGGATGATGCGTTCAACAAAAGTGACAATAATGAAAACTCAGGAATGAGTGTTGAAGAGCAGCTTCAGGAGGGCAGAAAAGTGCTTCAAGCTGAATGTGAAAAACAAGATCCTATTGCGAAAGAGAGACATAAGGAGTTAGTCGACACATTGATTCACTTGGAAGGAAGAATATGCCAGTATGAAAACGATGAATCAGAAAGAGAAGTAAGTATCCAGAAAAATAGTTTTCAAATTTCCCGAAAGAAAATTCAATGTTCAAATATTTGATGATGGCTAAGTGTTGAATCTATCTGAATATTAAAAATATATAGATTACAAATGCATTTGTGCTAACAGCTTAAAAGCATACATTGTATCCAGCCAATAAAACTTAGACCTGTGAGGTGCTTTACTTTGAGTCAAGACATTGTGTTGACTATGAAATTTTAAGGTATAAATTGTTATTAGATACATATTGATATGAATGATTTAGTCCTATACTGCTGCAATAATAATTTTCATCTTTGTTACCACATTGTAATACCATTGTGAAGCAGATAAATGGAAATGCTCCTATGCAAACAGAATTTTTAGAGATAAAGGTTCAATTAAGTGGATTACGTAGAGTTAATTCTAGATTTCCCACATGAACTGAAGTGTAGATGGTGTCCCTTTCCCTCAGTAGTTTCTTCCACATTTTAGTTGGTATAATTTTGATTTTATTCATGTCAATTTGATATAAATTGGAACTATTTCAGTCCCAAATAATGTATTCTTATGACCTGTGACCTCTTTAAAGACAGCTAATTTTTCATTAAATCATGATTTTGGACAAATGTGAGGAGTTTTATCAAAACTCTACTTGATTTGATCTTCCCACTGCTATGTATAATTGTCCTTGAATATTTTTACAAATTCGTATTTCTCATCGCAAGGCCCATTTACTATCATTTGGACATAAGTTTGTCCATTTCAAAGAGAATTGTAGCGGTCTGTGATTTATTAATTTGGCATTGAGTCCCCATTTTCAGACGAGTGAGGGGAGGCAGGATTCATGTGTAGCAGGAAGGAGGTCCAGGCCACGTTACCTGGGGCCCTGAAGACCACTGGAATGAGTTCGCTTTTCTTCTAAGATACAGGCATCTGTTGGAAGGTTGTGAGCAGTGGACTGTGTACGTGAGGACCTGTGAAGTCAATTTAAGCCTGTGATAAAAAAAAGGGGGAAAACATTCCACAATGTAGAATTGACTACCACTAGTCCCACCGACATACCAGTTTCCCCTTGAGATGTCAGTAGATTGTTAAGCTTTGCAGCTTCATCAGGAGAAATGGGGAGTGGGGCTGAATCTGTTGTTCAAGTAACCTACGTAATAGTGAGTGGGCAGCAGGATAACACCTTCTGTGTCTTACCCAGATTCAGTAGACAGACTTGTGCCCAAAAGAGGAAAAGAAGGTGAAATGATGCCTGGGGTGATCTTTTTCAAGTTATATATTATATTAATGTGTTAGAGTTAGTGATTATTAACATAATTTAATAGATGTGATTATAAAATCACTAACAGCATCATCTTCCTAGGTGGTTGGGAGACAACTTCAACAAGAGCTACCTGACACCACAAGAAAACTGCCTCTGTCAGAGGCTTCACGGGAGGCTAGATCACGTTACCGTATGAATTCAGAAGCTGAGACACAGGATTTCAAGACGTTAGAGCAACTCAGACGTCAGGTATGTGTGAAATGTAACCTGTCAACAGTTCATCTATAGTTGATTAATATAAAGTGTTTTAGGATCCTGATTTTCAAGGGCAGCTTTCTTTTGTGTTTTTGTTGTAATTAATTTATTATAATATTATTATCTTTATAATGCACTTCTTCCTTAAACTCTGGCTTCCATCCTGCTATTCGCATTGCATGTTTTTTCTTAGAGTCTATACCCTTGGTAACGTTGAGAAATAGGCAGCGTTCCTCATAGAAATGGAGAGACTTTTTCCTACTAAACAGTATTTTGTAGTGATCGCTCCATGACCACGATGAGCAGCCATTTAAGATCAGAAGATGATGTTTACTAGAACAATTCAGGCATTTGTCTTATTTCTTGTCATCACTTTTGTCAATGGTTACAGCACTGGCATATATTTCATGGACTTCAGACTGACTCGTACAGAAAGTTCATTATACAAACCAATTGAAGTAGACATTTCCCTCATTTTGTTTTCATTTTAGAAATATTGTAAAAGTATAGAAATATGTAGATCATTATAGTATGCACACCCACAATAGAGAATTAAGAAAATAATCGAGATTCACTATTGTTCTTTTTAATCTTCATTGGGATGCAATTCCCATATCATATTTCACCCATTTAAAACATACAATTCAATATCTCTCGTTACATTCAGAGAGTTGTGGAACTATCACCACAATCATAGAACATTTCCGTCACCCCCAAAAGAAACCCCACATCACTTAGCTGTCACCCGTCTTCCTGTCTCTCCCAGCCTCAGGCAGCCACCAATCTACTTTCTGTCTCCATAGATTTGCCTATTTTGGATGTTTCATGTGAATGGAATCACAGGAAGTGAGGTCCTTTGTGACTCGCTTCTTTCCCGTAGCGTCACGTTTCCAGGGTTCAACCGTGTTGTAGCACATATCAATTGTTAGCTATTTCTTCCTATGGCCCAACATTACTTCACTTTGTGGACAGAATACTTACCCATTCATCAGTTGATGGAACTTTGTGTTGTTTCCACTTTTTGGCTGATAATAATTCTGCTGTGAACACGAGTTTACAAGTTATGGTGGGAGCCAATGTTTTGATTTCCCTGCCCTCGGATTTCAGCTCCCAACCTCGCCTCTCCGTGACGCTTTCTCTGACTGTCATTGAACTCATGTTCCTCAGCACTTGTCAGATAGTCTGTGCAGAGCAATCAAGCCCTAAATTTGACATAGTTTTAATTTTTCATGAGCGAGAATTCTGTCTTTCTAAGTATAAGTTTGTCTAAGGGGAAATAGTATTTGATATGATGGCACCTATCCTGGCATAAATTAAAAATGTTTTCTTTAACAGTTGTTAGGATAAAATTAAATACTTTATACCAAACCAATACTTCCCCTTGGAGACATTGATATAACTAAATTTTTATTCTGAAGTATTTCTCACAATTATATATAAAATCGAAAGCACGAATCTAACAGAAAATTGTTCAATGAAATGCTCATTTTCCCCCTCTCCATGAAAACAAAAAAATAAAATTAAAGGGAACCAGCCCTTCCTCTCTGCAGCCAGACAGGGTGTACAGGTTGGTAGCACGTTCTAACTGCACAGGTCTGAGGACGGCTTTTCTGATCTGCCAGAGCGTGTTGCTTTCCTCTGCTCTTCTGAGTGCTTGCTAACACATCCCAACATAATCAGTTCCCGGGAATGAATTGGTTTGGGAAGTTGGGTTTAGCACTAGAGTCCGTTATTCCCACGTCAGTGGCTTTACCCTGCCTCTCATGGTCATAGAAATTGTATGGTCAATCGGGAGGTGGCATTTGCATTGTAGTCCAACTGCAAACCCTTTGATTTTACTGTGCGCCGTGTCCTTTTCTATTACATATGTTCCTTAATTTAATCTTCCCAATATCCCAGTGAGGTAGATGCCACTATTGTCTCATTTTATACATGAAGAAACTGAGACCCAAAAAGTTTAAGTATTTTGCTCAAGGTCGCCCAGCTAATAACTGGTGGACTTGGGATAAAAACCCAGGCATTTTGGCTCTTATTTAGTTACTGCTCCTCAAACTATTCCATGAACTATCTGACTGCCCCCAAGAGTAACATGTCAACTGGACTAGCCTGGTAATTCACATATGTCAATATTTAAAATTAGAGCTGATGGGATGCTTGGAATACAGTATGTTTGACTTCTCGGGTCATTTGTACTACAAGATATGATAATTAAGTGTGAGAACTCATTCTAGAAAAAGTGCTACATACCTCGTTTCTGAATATCACTTCGGTCACAAAGCTCCCTTTGGGAAGCTATGCACCAATGCCACCACCTAGTTCACAGTTCAAAGCAATTTTGGAACTCTTTTTCTGGAATGACCATCATTGCTGTCATCATATTACCTTTGATGTCCTGAATGTCATCAAAGAGTCTTCCTTTCCATATTTTCTTTATCTTTGGATAATGACATATTTAGTCATTGGGGGCCAGATCAGGTGAGTAGGGAGGGTGTTGCAATAAAGTTATTTGTTTACAGGCTAAAAACTCCCTCACAGACAGTGCCCTGTGAGCTGGTGCATTGTCGTGATACAAGAGCAATGAGTCGTTGGCTAAAAATTCAGGTCCTCTTAACTTTTTCACACAACCTTTTCAGCACTTCCAAAGAGTAAACTTGGTTAACTGTTTGTCCAGTTGGTAGAAATTCATAATGAACAATCCCTCATATAAATAAAAAAAGGGGAGCAACATCATTGCAACAAGTTTGCGAACTTAGTTGTCAGATGTCATAGATCATCAGTAGTTCAACATCACTTTTTCTTTATTTTAGCAGCAAGAAGCAAGAGCTCGACATACAGAGGATGCGAGATGTACTGAGAAGATTCAAGATCACATACAAAAGTATAAGTTAAAGCAGCACAGAAAATAACCTGAGTATCTATAAAGCAGATGTGTAGTGTAGTATGACAGTTAGATCAGTTATAACAATAAACACATGAGTGTGAAGCTGGGTCAAAGTGTCAGCTTTGCGCTACCTTGAAAAGAATAATTTGTGTACATTGTCTCTGATTTTGCACATTATCCACAATTCACAACTAGAAAAATGGCACAATTGCCAAATCATGTGCTTTTCAAATTGTAAGATTTTATGTAGTTGCTCCTTCAGATATTTGTTCAGAGATTATGTGGTATGCTTTAAAGTCAATGTGTGAGAATAATTATGTCAAAATATTCACTTTAGGCTTGACACTGAAAGCACTGACCTAACAACGACAACTAAAAAGCTAGTGGGCCTAATCGAACAGCTTCACAGGAACCTGTCAGGTACAAGCTTGGTGAGTCAATCTCTTCATTTGTGTCATACTGCAAAGGAATGTGTATGTCTGTCATAGTAGCTTATAATACTATTTTAGACAATAAGAACAGTCTCATTAATAAAAGTACTGTATTCATGTTGATACTACTTGCTGGGAGTAATGTAATTCCTCTCTACAGAGAAAGAAATCTCAGTTCATAAAATTAATGATTTTTGCAGTCAGATTTTTATACAAAAAGATTGTGATAGTCGAAAGGCAATATTTGATATATACCACATTTCATTTACCTTTCGTTTGTCCAACGAGTTATCTACCACCCACACACCCAACATTCTGCCGGACTGCTGAAGTTTCCCCTGCAGAAAAGGAAAGTGGAAGGCACGTTAGTCCATAGCGATTCTGAAATACAGCCTGACGTGTGCTGTCTGTTCTTGGATTAGGACTTAGTGCTACCCATGCCAGTGCTTCTCCATGGCCCTTTGCTGTCCCCTGTGAGTCTTTGTTCTGTCCTTTTCATAAGAAATGACCTGTGCTTCCAGCTCTTTCCTCAGCATCATTCCTCCACCCAAATGTCTAAGACCCACAGGCCTCCTCTTATTTTCCACTGTTTTGGTTTTTACTAGGAGACTCTCCCCAGCGGGCACGATGCCGAGGACACAGTAACCCAGAGAGAGGCGGGAGCTCAGGCAACGGGTGAGCCAGGGCCGGGGGGCCGTTCGGGGTTGGGCGAGGTGGTGACTTCTTCTCTATCTACCCTGGAAGCTGTTCCCGCAGACCCCTTCCCTGCCATCCTGAGCCAATCGGGGAGTGGGTGGCCAGGGGTTGGGGAGTCCCCTCTTGTGGGAGGGTTTCCAGTTCCCAGCGGATCCTGACCTGGTGGGAAAGGGCCACGAGGGCAGCCATCCCTAAGCGCCCTTCCCCCTTCACCGGCCTGGCCAGCCGCAGGTGACTTCCTGTGAAGGTCACGAAGGTGGCGTAAGGTGATACCGTCCTGCGGGTTGGGAATCACTCTACAGCTAGTGCCTCATTATAAGGGAAGTGGTTAAGGGTACACCTTTGGTAGACGTAAAATACTGAAAACTACTCTAGGTTTAGGAAATGGCCCAGGAACACTAAAGAACAAATGACTTCTCTCAGGTGGTGGGATACTGAAGAACTGGCCCAAAGGAATCTTCATAAACTCTTGTGTCTAGAACATGTGTGGGTGTCTCTGTGTGGATATGTGTACATACATACTTATATACACGTATTTAGACAGAGAGAGAGAATATGAATATTTGATGAGGGTGAGGACTTGCTTTTACTGTTGGAGATGTGTAAGCTGGAGGCAGTAAACATCGAGGAGAGAAAATGAAACCAGGTTCCTCTGCCTCCTTCACCAGGAAAACTGTTGCACAGAAATGTGTGCCACAGAGTTATTTAAGGAAGACCAAAGCTGTAGGACCCTAAGGTGGTGGTAGGACATGCAAAGCCTGAGATCTGGTTCAGCAAGTGGCGCTGTGAACAGGAACCCCCCCTTGCTCTTTGTCGAGGGGCCAGGCTAACCCTCAGGCCCTGCCCAGTCTGTAGTCAGCTGGGAGGCCCTGACAGGAGGCCAGGGCCAGGGACCGCCCTGGAATGGACTACCCTGGAGACAGAAGACAATGATTAGAGTCTTTGGGATGAACGATCCATTTTTCTACTGGGACAGTTTCAGTAGTTCTTTAGATATTGTGAACAGCATTATAAAAGTAGTGTCTTTTTGTAATTGACCTCAGGTTGCATCTCATGCTATAGAATCCAAATAAACCCTCCAAAAACCAAAACAAACTTATTCTTGAAAGGAATTGGTCACTGTGTCTATTACCTTACCGTGGAAGCCCCCCTTTAAGTAGATCTCCGAGCCCTGCTTCTTGTGAATTTTATAGATACTTGAACTGTGTGGTATGTTCTTTGGAATCTGTGGAACAGTTAATACAAAGCAAAACGAAACAAGTAAACTTTGTTGTTGGTTTTTAAAATAACATCTATTTCATGCAGAAAAAATATACGTATCACAAGTTCTCATTGTTTTCACTTTGATGTGCATGAGGATTGAATAACAGAATATATGTTATGAAATGATGTCCAGATATCTTTCCATTAAGTTTGTGCAAAAGTAATTGTGGTTTTTAAAGGTTAAAAATGAATGCAAACACCTCAATTACTCTTTTTTTTTTTTTCACCATGAACGAAAATATATTGCTCCTTTATTTCTACATTTTAAGAAAAAGCTTTCCAGAATTTTAGGCAATTATCAGAAACAAAAAAGCAAACAGCATAGTTTTTCAGACAAATTGAGGTTACGGATTTTGGGTTTTATAACTAACTAAATTTCTATCAGGTATAGAACATACTTGTATCACTCAACATGTTTAAAACCAAATGTATATTCACTCTGCTCGGTTCGCTTTAAAGTTAATATCTGCTACCTCAGGGAACATTTTAAGTCCTTACTCTTTACATGGGCCTTAATTCCTCCTACTTCTTTCTCTAACACGAAGTAGCTTTATGTGCTTTGTTCCCTTGTTCAGCCATTCACAATGTACTGTCCCTTCCTTGCTACACATTGACCTGGTTTGTTAGCATTTTGGCAATCGACGCATGTCTTATTATCAGTAATTTTAATTAGCGGGGTCATCTGTGGGATGACCCAGGATGAAGTTGTTGCAAACACCTGTCATTGTAATTTCCTCTGGTTGCTCACGTTACCACCGCTATGTCGGTGGGCGTAATCTTTTAACACTCACCCTGCTGTATTTGAAAGCATCCTCACTTACTGAAAACAACAGGTTGTCCCAGACCATCCTGATTTATCTTTGCTGAAAGTCACTTATCTGCTATTATGTGTGCTCCCAGATTGCCTTCTAAGTAGAATTTGATGTGAGACTATCCACTGGGCTTTAGGGGTGAAAATGTGTCAGTGGTGAGGGGCTGCCACCACTGGGGCCCTTGAGTGACTAAGGTGGAAAGGTTATTTCCGAAACTAAAACCTCAATTACTCTTGCAGCAACCTAATAGTAACATGAAAAACAGTACTGATTTTCAAGGTAAGTTTTAAATGTTGAATTTAAGAATCTGGAAGTGAATGCCATAGAACTGTAGAGAAACTCATGTGGATTTGTCACCTACGCAGCAGGAAGTGTTTTACTAGTGTTAGACTTTAAAATACCTTGGTAAACTACATTTTCATTTCATTTCAACAAACATTTCCTGAGGGCCTGCTGTGTGACAACATCTAGGAAGAATGAAATACAGACCTGGGTCTAAGTTTGACAGGAAGATGGACGGGCATGGGGTGATTACTTTGCAGAAAAGGGCCAGGGAGGTGAAACACAGGAGGAACGCGCTATCGGGTACGCAGAGGAAAGAACGGGACATCTACTTGACCTGGACATTGAACTGTCCAGTGGCTGTTTTTCAGGGCAGAACACAGATGCAAGGGCATAGAAGCAAGAGTGCAGGGAACTGTGAGCTCTGTAGTGTCCTCTGGGTATGAGTGGCATGGCGACAGGAGATGATATTGGTGGTTAAGTGACAGCCAGATCCTGAAAGGCCCTATTTGTCTCACTCAGGAAGGAGCTGGACCTCTGTCTTGTATGGGAAGGGTTTTAAGCGGGCACATGAGCTCATGTTGGGGAAGAAACCATGGAGGTAGTGGGGCTGAGAGGGAGATCTGAGAGTCAGACTGTGTAGGAGGCTATGAAATTTCATTCAGCAAGTATTTGTTGGACCCCCAACTATGTCAGGTAATGTCCTAGGTGCTGTGGACAAAATAGGCCTGTACTCTGTGGAGTGCGACGTTGATATCTGTAGTCCAGACGAGACAAGAAGGGCCTGACCTAAGCTGGTGAGGATGGAGAGGGGGCGGAAGTGACACCCTTTGGTGACCCATTAGTGACCCATTAGACTTGGAGGAAGAGGAAATGGGAAGACTCAAACACAGCTCCCAGGTTTCTGCCCGGGGCGATGAGGTGAAGTCTATTTCCATTTTCCGTATATTAGCAAGTTACAAAATCAGGATAGCATTTCTGGCATAAAAGATGAGAGTTGTTTCTATCCCGCTAGAAGGATGCATACTTTGAGTTCTTTTCCCAGGATGGGGATGGGTTTAGTTGATGCAGTCTTGGAATCTTACTCAGCTTCCTTGTGAACCCAAACCAGACTTTGCCAATAGCCAGCTATAGTCTCCAATCACCAAATAGGTTTTCACTGTTTAAAATTTCTTCATCCACATGGGGATTGAACCTATGAAAACTTAATCAGCAGATTTGGAGAATCAACCACACCAGGGTAGGGTTAGACTTATTCTGTATTATTGTGTTTCCCCGAAAATAAGACCTAGCTGGACAATTAGCTCTAAAGGGTCTTGTGGAGCAAAAATTAATATAAGACCCGGTATCATTTTATGTTAGATAAGACCGGGTCTTATATTATACTAAAATAAGACCAGGACTTATATTAATTTTTGCCCCAAAAGATGCGTTAGAGCTGATTGTCCGGCCAGGTCTTATTTACGGGCAAACACGGTATTTACACTGGTCCAATGTCCAGTGGGGGGAAGTCAGTATAAGGCAGATTATGTTCAATACAAAATGACTTTCTGGCAATGAGAACCATCCTGTAATACAATGGGCAGTTGCCTGCTAAGGTCATTGCTCATATTTCCTGCCGTTGAAGACATTTACGCCTGGTCTATATGACCATCTGCCACAAAGCCAGACGAGACATTTTGGTTGTTGTTGTTCAAGACCAGGGTTAAATTTCTAATCTGCCATCTTGGGCCGCCAGAGCCAGAATAGGGAGTTGGACTGGATCATTTTAAAGCCCAACTCAGGGATGAGATTTAAGTTCATGCCTACAAAGTCAAGTCATTGCTAGAACTACGTGACCTCTGGAATTAAGAATGATAAAAAAATATAATCAAGAATTCAAATAGTGGGTCTGGGAATAAGATCCTGGAGATTTTGCTTTTGATCGTTTTACTTTCTAGGCAGCTCTCCTTTTTCCTCTTCAGGGAAATCTTGACAAATCCTGTGTTAAATTAATTCAGCCTTCTGTAGTTAAATATCACCTTTGTAAATGACACGTTTCAGATCCACATTAGTTGGCCTTTTATGAAAAAAATCTGTTATGGGGTAGAACTTGGAATAAATGGCTTAGTTCCAATTTCCATAACCTTTGAAGATGCGTGCAAGGATATATAATACATCTCTGTGTTTGTTTCATTGAAAGCAGCTCAAGGTGTTGTTAAAAACAGAGGACTCAACTCCCTCTAACTGGCATTTTACCAACAGACCTTTCACATATGCACTGTACTGTGATAATTCATAATGAGGCCCCTTGAAATATTCTAAAATCATAAAGTTCTCTTTGAGTCACCACAAGTCAGTTAAATTGCTTTTAGTAAAATTTTGGTACTAATTTACATGCTTATAATTTTGGTATTTACATACTTATATTCAGCATGCAGGCTAACTTTATTTACTGTGACATCTGCATTACCAAATAATTTTCCCTAACAATGCTGAATACCGAAGGCTTTCCTATAGCTAGGATAGGCATGTGTATTATTAGTGTGAGACGGTGGCATGGCCCTGGGCTGTTAGGGTGCATGTGTTGAATGGTATGGGTTGGACTGTGACCTTATTAGAAGCTTAAGAACACTTTTTGAGCTGAAAACTACTGTAATGATCATTTGCTGGATAAGACACATTTGCTGACCATCACAAGAGGTCAGGTGACATCTGGAGGTCACACATCTGTTTGTGGCACCCAGTGTTTATTCTACCATCTCCCTTAGTATAACCCTGTTGTTGTTTTTTCCTGGTGTCCTTATAAAATCTGGGCAACCTGGAAAAGTGAGAAGCACCAATGTAATAACTAGAAGCTGTTTAACTCCTTTATGGTGTGTCTGAAGACTTGGTAGAGGTATAAAGGATAGTCAAAGAGGAAAAATATCCGGGTGGTTTTCTTTCCTCCCTCTCCCCTCTCCTCTCCTTTCCTCCTCTTTCCCCTCTCTTGGAAAAACTATTAAGGAGAAATGTGTGCGTATAATGAAATGGAACCAAACACATTTGTAGATACCTGCTTAGGTACTTTTTAAAAATCTGTTAAATATGTCCATTTACTTTTTCGAAGTGTCATGTACTCATCGAATACAATGAGGAAATTTAATGTGCACGAGTAAATGATACACGTTACAAGGATTTTATCTTTAGGTCTATCACCTAGAACTTTAGTATTCCCCTGCAAAATAGATGGGAACACTGATATAAAGTAAAAACCCATTTTTATGAAATGTTAGCACCAATATCATTCTGTACAAAACTGAATTTTATGGAAAGCCAGAAAATGGCTTTACCGAATTATTTTTATCCAGATTATTTTATTTGGAAAACAAAAGCAGCTCGTTCTCGTCCCCTGATACTATCAGAGAGCACACGTCAGCAGTATCCTCTTTGCTAAATGAATTGGGATATGGGACACATCGGTGCCTTCAACGGCTCACACTTGAATATCGTGCTTTATCAGTGTTTTTACTTCCTGACATTGCCATTTTCATTAAAGAATCTCATGAGAATGCCTTTCCTTGTGCTAGCTGCCTGGGGAGAAGTCACACAGGTGACACTGTTGGGGGCCTGCTGTCCCATCAGTAGTAGCTCCATCTCTGATTTCCTACAAGGACCTTTAGATCAAAGGCAGGTCGCCGGCCTCTTGATGCCAGGGGACCCCCAGAGAGCCCGGGTGCCGCCTCCTGTTGGATCAGGAGGAAGTACCGTCCTGCACTAGTGTGTTGGTTGCCTTTTCTTATATGGGCACTGGGAGAGCACTCAGTCGTGATGATACAGTGAGATATCAGAGTGTACTTCTCTCTCCTCGTCTTCACTGACCGCAGGGTTTCATGAAAAGGCTTATCATCTTCTTCATGAAGTGTGTAAAAGAAAATGTTTGCCTGTAGCATGCAGCCAGTCATGAGAGGAGAGTTCTGTTTGCCCAGGTGATAGGCCCTACAGAAGTGGAGTTGGGATGCACTTGTGTCTTATTGACGTCGGCTTTGCCCCTCTACAGGTTAAGTGGTATGCTTAAAACAGTCTCAGAACATGCAATAACTAGGCGAGATTTCTTAGTCTTTTTAGTGTGCTTTGCAAAATGATCCAATATTGAAGCCTAAATATTCAGTCATCACTTTATGGTCCTATATACCTGGGTTTGGAGTCATCCTTGATACTTGTTTGTGCCTCTTCTTAAGTGACTTTGGATGAGCTGTAAAACCTCAGTGAACTCAGCTCTGTCAGCTGTAAACTAAATATAATGGAGTTTCAATGAGGATTAGGAGCTGATGTGTCTGATGCAGTGATTCAGGACATAATGAGCATCCAAAATATGTTAGTTCTCCCTTTCTTCTTAGCCAAGAATACAAGAAATAAAATATGGAGATTATTAACAGCTTACTGAAATATACTTAACATACCACACAATTCTCCCACAGTATGGAGACTTGAATGGAATGATTTGCATGGGAAAATCAGCTCAATGATACTTTGCCCAAATCTACAAATATGTACATATGGAAATCCTCCTGAATGAGTCTTGCTGAGATTCCCGATCATCATGATGCCGTGCCCTTTATTTCCTCCTCCATTTCCCAGCTCCTCACTGTACCCCTCTGCACACCCATATGCACAGGCATACACATGCACACACATACACACTGAGCTAGGATATGCCTTTGTTTAAAAGAGTCAAAAATATTCAAAATATAATGGGAGGGAAAGTAGGCAACTTTTGGAATACATATTAGCAATTGCTAATGGATTTGGTGGGATTCAGGGGGAACCCTTGCAGAGGACGGACAGCTATATTTTCTGTTTGTAACTTTTCCATAGGATCTGTTGCCATGTCCCACCAACCACTTAACTGCCTAACTGAAAAGGGGGACAGCCCCGACGAAACCACAGGAAATGGACCCCCCAATCTGGCTCCCCCAAACCTGGACACATTCACCCCAGAGGAGCTGCTGCGGCAAATGAAGGAGCTCCTGATGGAGAACCATCTGCTGAAAGGCAAGCAGCACCTGGCCCCCGTGTTTCTCCATTCACCCTGGACCTTCCTGAGCATAATACCCTTTGTAATAAGGCTTGTTGTGAACTCCCTGCTCTCTGTCTGGTTCCCTGGGGACAGAAAGAGTACAGAATTAAGCTTTCAGTAAGGCTAAAGCTGCTTTCATTGTTTACTTTTGGTGAAGGTAAGTATAAAAAGTATTTTATGTGTCTCTGGGAAATAGCATATTGACATTTAGTCCATTTAAAAGGAAAAAGAAAGAAGGCTGCTACTATTGCAGTTAGTCCTACATATTATTACCTCGTTAAGAGGAAGCATTCTACTATCTCAAGCCATGGCTTTTGGCAGGACCTGTGTTTGAATCGGGTTAGTCTCTGTAGTTATACACAGGTACTTGTGCTATCTGGAGGTACCTGAACCAATTTTATTTTCTTGAGACTTATGAGGACTAGAAATGCCATTAGACCCGCTGGTCCTGTCTGAAAACAAAAGCCCCTCATCTTGCTACAGTCTTCTTCTGGCTGATCCTTGGGCCCAGGCCCAACGTGGCATCTTTAGATCCAGAGCCTCCCGGTGAAGGGGTCTGAGGGGCAGTGTGATTCATGAAATCAGGTTCAGTCCCCTGGTGTGTGACGCCCTCACTGTGAACCCCATACAGAAGCCATGAAGCTAAATGAACGAGGTCTGAAAGGACGATTTGAGGAGTTTTCAGCCTGGACAGAGAAACAGAAAGAAGAACGCCCTTTTTTTGGGATCCAGAGCAAAGAAGCCAAAGAACGCCTAATGGCTTTGAATCATGAATTTGAAAATTTGAAGGAGGAACTTGGAAAACTAAAAGGGAAATCAGAAAGGTCATTCCAGGTGAGCAGACTGATAAGCTGTGATTTTTCTTTTTATTTTTTTTTTTTTTTACTAATATTTGTAGTATCTTATTTGTAGAACCTTATTTGTGTTGACTTCTAGACCAAAACCTTTCATGGTTCAAGTTAGACAGGTGTTTTGCATTACCTTGAAAAAAGTGTTCTTGCTGAGAAGGTTGGTTGCAGGTTTAAGGGTCATGAAAAATTATTGTTGGGGGAAAGACATTTGTAAAGCTTTGACCATATTGATTATAGTCAAAAGAATGTTGCAGTTATAAACTAATGTTTTGTATTCATTATAGACAGTGCAGAAGGACCTCTGCCTAGAACCATCCAAGTGTTAGTTTTCAGTGTGTCTGTGATATAAGATTACATTTTAAGAAATCTGTTACTCAGAAGCTTTACTTACTGACCTTGTCCTTCCTCTCTGTCTAAGATAGATTCATCACTTTCCATTGTACATTTACTTCTGAAAGATGGTTTAACAAATGTATATTGTGATAGAAGATTATATAGGGTTGCCGTGCTTTCATTGACCCAAAGAACCTGGGAAATATGCTCACAACGCAGAATGGGTATCAAAGATGTTAGTGAAAAACAAAGCAGAGCACATGTGCAGCCTCTGCCTGGTTGCTAACGCTCACTGGGTATTATTTGTTTACATGGACGCATCTGCTGTTCATTTTCTTCCAAACCTGGATCTTAACTCTTTGGAGGACAGAGCACTGGGTTGATTCAGGGAGGACGTAACTCCAGATATCAGTGATCTTTCTTGAGACTTTACCTTGAACTTTGATGATCGCTAATTTCTTGAATGGGTAAAGAATGCGAACAGAGGACTAACATGGAAAGAAAGTAATGCAAAGGGGATGATGTAGAATAATCCAAAGGATGAAAAGTTGTTTAGAAAAGTGTCAGTTTGTATCAGTGATCTATTCATCAACTGGTGCTCATGAGACAATGAAAACATTGAGCTTTAGTGCATTTATATTAGTGTTGGAAATGTTTCACTGTGGATAAGGCTTACCACATCTGATGCTTCAACGTGTCTTCCAGTTGGAAGAGGTTACGTCACTTTTGGGAGGAAATCGCTCATTGTCTGAATGTTTTTGAGGTATAATACTCTGAAGAAATGATTACACCTGGGATATATGAGTCATTTTGTATTCTCTGGAAGAAGACGTCTTGTATGGTTTTCCTCCCTTGGCTTTTGGGATGTGAGCTGACAGTTGGCTTCAGCCAAACACATTGAAGCCAAAAAGGAAGCTTCCAGAAGCAGTTTGAGATTGTCTGCCTGTAGGTTTTCTTACCGATCCCAGCATTGGAAGAAGCTGAGATCAGAAGTTGAAACTCTGGACCGCTTGTTTCAGGGCAGGTGATCTATCGAAGTGAGCTACAAGCAGGACTCAGAAACGAGTCCTTGGGACAAAGGACTTGGTGTTGGAACAATGAGATACTTGGGGCTCTTTAATACCCTTGGTCAACAGCCTTCTCCCCCCCAGACTGTGCCTCCCAGGCTGACCCTTCCCTCCCTTGAGGTGGTTTTTAGGTTTAGGCGGTCATCTTCCTCACTTAGTAAAGCTCTCAAGGCCTGGGACTTGTCTCACTCATGCTGGCCCATCTTTGCCGCTGTTTCCACAGGGGGGAATCCGCCCTCAGCATCAGGGCTTCTCAAGCGTATTTCTGGTGGTGGTGGCCATGCCCTCAAGAGTAGTGAAGGTTTCCTGAGGAGGAAATCAGAGAGGCCGAGAAGGTCAGAGCTGGAAGGGACCAGAGACCCTGTGTGCCATGTCTTTCTTTCTTACTCAAGTAAACTGAGGCCAAGACATTAAGTGAATCTGCTCAAGGCAGCACATACACTGATTAGCTGAGTGTGGAGTCGAGTCTCTTCTCCCTGCTCACAAGTAAAAGGCTGCATCTAAACAGGGTCTGTCTTGTGACTTTGTCATATGCAGTAATTGCATCTGGCTGAACACAACATGTACTTGATGTATTGCTGAACTATCCATGTTTACAGAGGCTGAAATTTAATTTTTTGAGCTTTCATACCAGCCTCTGAACTTTCAGTCAGCTTATTTCTCACCAGACTTAAGCTTAGCATCTTAAAGCACCAACCCAGAGTATTATAGTATCCAGACTATATACCTGGGAGAATTTTGGACCTTTCATTGTGTTTTGCTGTCACTGTGCCAAGTGATGTCCTTGATGCTTGGGCTTCTAAGTGGACATGACAGTTATGGGGAGCGAGGGGGTGGGTATGCATTTGTAGAGGAAAATAAAATGCAAGAGGTTGAATTGTGGCAGCATTTGTCCTTATTTTCTGATATTCTGGACTAAAACTTGCAAGTCTACCATTGCCAAGGTCTGGTTGGTTATTTTCATAATATCAGATTATTCCAGCATGCTGAGGAAGCCTTTCTTTCATGAGGTTATTTTAATTTGCTATTATTTCAATACGATAAAATGATATGAAAATGTTCGTTTTCAATGTTATGTCAAAAAAAAATTGCCAAGGACAAGCTAGAATATTCTATTGTAAAGCACAGGGGACAAAGATGTTGAGAAACTGCCTTCCCAGTGGGTGTGGAGCACTGGAGTTTGACGGCCAGATTCTTGGATTGATTAGTTAATTTGCTTTGTTCCTTGTCATTTCCAGGACCCACCTGGGGACCCCAAAGCAGTAGCAGAACAGGAAATGGAACAGCTAAAGACCCAGGCGGCGTGCCTTCAAGCTAAAATGGCAGATCTGATGGGCATGGTGTCTGAATTACAGCTCAAGCTGAACTCAAGCGGCCACTCAGAAGACTCCTTTGTTGAAGTTAGGATGGCCGTAAGTGTTCTGGCTTTGGTTTTGTGTTAAGCAAATTACAAAACCTCACCCGGACAGTTGATACAAATACCACTATTTCTTTTCAACACAGAGGAGCCAAGTAGTGGGAAAATTTCAGTGTAGCAAAGATAAATTGGCTCTTATTTCTTAAGTATAACATAATGCTTGTAAGGGTTATCATTGCTGAAATGGAAAAATATTGATTACCTTTTATGACAAAAGAGATCGTCCTTCTTTTTTCCAGCCTGTCCTGACTAACCACCTTCTCAGTCTTTAACAACCCGCAAGTCGGTGATTAGTTGCCAAGACTAATGTTTTCTATGTGGGTATCAGGTTGATGAGCTCCTCCTAACTAAGGCAGGGCTGGAACCTAGAAATAAAATCCCTGACACCTGAACATCCTGGCTTGATGTACACGCTGTATAAAATATGATGAAAACACATCCCAAGTTCAGCATGTGCTTTTCTCAAATAAATAAGTTAATCTTCATTTTCATTAATCACAAGAAATAGGGGTTTAGAGAGTGTGAAATTTATTCTGAAACATTTTAGGTGGTTTGTCTTTCTTTCGTTGTTTGTCAAGTTTAATATGTCACGTAATTTGTGTTTTCTTAACAAACTTAAACTGACAGCCAGTAAGGAGAGGGGAAGTGTGTAAGAAGTGTGACCCAGGAAAATTGAGAAGTAGCAAGGAAATTCAACCCAGATTGGAAAATTCGCCCTAGAAAATGAAAACAAGCTGTAATTCAAATGTAGGTCAAAACACTGTGGATGTGTGAGTGGTATGATAAAGGCTCTCCTTCAACCCTGCACCAAATGGCTCCTAACCCACTTACTTGCTGAGCCAGGAACTGAGCCTGTGCAACAGTTAGGTTTGGCAATTTGCAAGATAGCAATATTGCTTGTTTTACTTTTTATCACCACTAAGTTCTTTTTTAAAAATCAGTTTTGCATTCACACGGTTTAAGAATCGGTTGTTCCACAAGCTTTGTATAGAAAAACAGCAGGTCCTTGGCTACACCCCCACCTGCTTTTCCTGCTTCCCCAGATAACCACTTTCAACATACTTAGCTGGTCCTTTCCATATTTACCTCCACATAACAGGCTTACATAGCTACTTAAAATTTCCCCCCCTATTGTAAACGTAGTTTATTGATCTCCCACTATGAAGGATGACTGTTTAACTGTCTTTCATCCCCATCGTCGTCATCACACACACATGCTAGACTCACTAAGATAAAAAGAGAGAAGACACTGATTAACAAAATCAGAATGAAAAAGGGGAATTTATCACGATGCAAATACAAAGGATCATCCAAGAATACTATGAAGGACTATATGCCACCAAATTCAATAACCTAGAAGAAATGGACAAGTTCTTAGAAACATACAGCCTTCCTAGGCTGAACCATGAAGAACTGGAAAATCTAAACAGACCGATCACCAGTAAGGAAATTGAATCAGTCATCCAAAACCTTCCCAAAAGCAAAAGTCTGGGACCAGATGGCTTCACTAGTGAATTCTACCAAACCTTCAAAGACGATCTAATACCAATCCTGCTCAAACTCTTCCAAAAAATTGAAGAAGAGACAGTACTCCCCAACTCATTTTATGTGTCCAACTTTACCCTGATACCAAAACCTGGTAAGGACAACACAAAAAAAACCTGTAGACCAATATCTCTGATGAATACAGATGCAAAAATCCTAATCAAAATTCTAGCAAATCGAATACAACAATGCATTAAAAAGATTATTCATCACAACCAAGCGGAGTTCATCCCAGGAGCACAATGATGGTTCAACATCTGCAAATCCATCAATGTGATACATCACATAAACAAAATAAAGGACAAAAATCATACGATTATATCAATTGATGCAGAAAAGCATTTGACAAGATACAACATCCATTTATGATTAAAACACTTAATAAAATAGGTATAGAAGGGAAATACCTTAACATAATAAAGGCCATATATGACAAGCCCTCAGCTAATCTCATAAATTAATGGTGAAAAATTTGCTGTACATTCAGAAACACGACAGGGCTCTCCCCTATCACCTCTGCTTTTCAACATAGTGTTGGAAGTCCTTGCCAGAGCAATCAGGCAAGAGAAAGAAATAAAGGGCATCCAAATTGCGAATGAAGAAGTTAAATTATCACTCTTTGCAGATGACATGATGATATATATAAAAAACCCTAAAGACTCCACCAAAAAGCTATTAGAAATAATCAACGAATACAGTAAAGTTGCTGGCTACAAAATCAATGTACCAAAGTCCATTGCCTTCCTATATACTAACAATGAAATCTCAGAAAAAGAAATACAAAAAACAATTCCTTTTGCAATTGCAGCAAAAAGAATAAAATACCTAGGAATGAACTTAACCAAGAATGTGAAAGATCTATATGCTGGAAACTATAAGACATTTTTGAAAAAAATTGAAGAAGACACAAAGAAATGGAAAGACATTCCGTGCTCATGGATTGGAAGAATCAACATAGTTAAAATGGCCATATTACCCAAAGCAATACACAGATTCAATGCAATCCCCATCAAATCCAAATGGCATATTTTAAAGAAATAGAACAAAAAAACCATCAGATTTGTTTGGAACCACAAAAGATCCTGAATAGCCAAAGCAGTCTTAAGAACAAACAACAATACTGGAGGTATCACACTCCCTGACTCTAGCTTGTACTGTTAAGTCCGGGAATCTTTCACCCCTCAGAAAGACAGAGACACACACGACAATGCAAGTCACACAGCGAGGTTTATTTCCAGCTAGCTGGGGTCCCGGTCTCTCCCCGACGCAGCGGGTTTTAACAAAGGACCCCTAGCCTACTAAGCTAAGGGTTTTTTATAGCAGTTCTAGGAGCTTAGTAATGACTAAAGTCTTAGGGAGTACAGTATAGACTTACAATTCTCACATAACTAAGACATTCTGTGATTTCTAAAGTCTTAGGGAGTGCAGATGGCTATGCTTCAAAGAGTTTACAATAGATACGCTTCAAAAAAAAGCTTCTATATCAGGAGATAAAACACCTGGTCTCTATGTCCACATCTTGGAACTAACAATTAGGCCATTAGGATGTTTTAAGCTCAAGGCTGTTAGGCTGTTAATCTTACTCTGATTTTAGAGTAACATTCCTTGAGCCTAGTGCCGCCAGGGCTGTTAGCCAGGGCTGTTAACCCTATCGTAACCGTGAAGCGGCAGGCCTTACTGTTAACAGTCTCTTACAGTACTACAGGCCTATAATCATCAAAACAGCATGGTATTGGCAGAAAAACAGACACATAGACCAATGGAATAGAATTGAGAACCCAGAAATAAAACCACATAAATATGGACAGATAATTTTTGACAAAGAAGCAAAAAACATACAATGGATAAAATGTGGCCTCTTCAATAAATGGTGCTGGCAGAATTGGAAAGCCACAGGCAAAAGAGTGAAACTGGACTGCTATCTGTCACCATGTACCAAAATTAATTCAAAATGGATCAAAGACTTAAGCATAAGACCTAACACAATAAACTGCATAGAAGAAAACATAGGTACTAAACTTATGGACCTTGGGTTCAAAGAGCATTTTATGAATTTGACTCCAAAGGCAATGGGAGTAAAAGCTAAAACAAATGAATGGGAATATATGAAACTTAAAAGCTTCTGCACAGCAAAAGAAACCATCGACAAAATAAAGAGGCAACCAACTGAATGGGAGATTTTTGCAAACAGTGCCTCCGATAAGGGGCTAATATCCAAAATATACAAGGAAGTCATGCAACTCAACAACAAAAAAATAAAAAACAAAAAGAGAGGATTACAATGCAGCATTATCAAATTAAGACTTTTTTTGTTGTTGAAAAAAAATGTAGCAATCATCTCGCTAAACATTCATAGTGTGAGATGTGATTTCTCCTTAACCTTGGGAATCATTTCTTCTTGGAAAGCAATTCAAATTACCATGAAACATTTGTAGCTGACAGAGGCCGAAGTAATTCAAGATGAGTTACTTGTAACTCCCTACAACTTCTTAAGAAATAATGGGGAACAGGTGAGAGACTATCAACTCAGAGGTGACTTATAGTCATTTTATAGAAGAAAGACATGAAACAATCATTCAAGAAATAGTAGAAAATTAAGTGCAGATGTTGTGTGGCAAAGTCGATGACAATAAAGGATGCATTTTTGAGATTCCTGGTGCTTATGTCTTTGTTCCTCCTTCTGAGTAATTCAAGGTTCCACATTCTAAGACTCTGCTGCAGTATCGATGACGTTTTATTGCAATTGAATTTATTTCAAAAGTTGATCCTGGTTTGTGGTTAGACTATTCTCAGTCAACTTCCTTCGTAACAAAATTATACTATCTTACTCATTCAGAACGAGGATCTCACAGCAAAACTGGAAACTGCATTTTCAGAATGTCTACATCTGTGGGGTGGCCACTTTGTTCAATGGTTAGAGCATTGTGCTCATAACACCAAGGTGGCTGGTTCGATTCCCACATGGACCAGTTAGCTACACCCCCCCACAGCTGGATTGAAAACAATGGCTAGTTCTTGGAGCTGAGCCCCCAGTGGGCGGCCAGCCCATTGGCTCAGTGGTTAGAGTGCAGTGCTCATAACACCAAGGTTGGCGGTTCGATTCCCGCATGGGTCTGTGAGCTGTACCCTCCATAACTAGTAGATTGAAGAGAACGATTTGACTTGGAGCCGAGCTGTGCATCCCACAATTAGATTGCAAACAATTACTTGACATGGAGCTGATGGGTCCTGGAAAAAACACTGGTCCCCAATTTAAAAAATAAATTTTGTTTTAAAAAGTTTTTTTAAAAAAGATGTGTACATCTTGTGGAAGAAAATCAATCTTAAACAGGAGGTATTATCTATGAAAGGAGTACAAAAGTCATGTGAAAAACTAGAGAATAAAAAGTGGAGACAAGAATTATTAAACCTCAAAATTTATATAGTGACGAATGTGGTAGAAAAGAGTGAAGCAGAACACTATAAATTCTGGGATATTGAAGACTGAGCAAGACGGGATGTAGTAGAAAAAAATTTTTAAATCTATTTTTACAGATTAATTCATTGATTTTTAACATGCCTTATGCATTTCACTGCAAATTACGTTTTAGATATACATATTGTATGTGATTCCTCTACTCCCCTTAACAGCAGTTATTATTATTATTATTTTTTTAGATTTCTAGAACTAAGGTGGGATTTGCTTTTCCTTTTTAATATTTCAGTTCCCATCATTGTTATCACTCAGTTGATCTTTGAGAATCATTCTTTCTGGAAAATCATTTTATTTTTAAGACCACTTGATAGAAAACGAGACTATTAGGAAATAAAGAAAAAGGGTGATTTAAAAATTGCACCATACTCTTAGATTATTAGGTCATATTCAATTTTTAAAATTTAAAATTGATTCCCTTATTGGAATAGTCAGATGAGGTGATTCAAAATATTTTCATGATTCAGATTTATTTCATTCCATATTGATGATCAATATGTTAGACTTCAGCTTTTTTTACATTTAAATTGCCCTCCAAATCATTACTTAAAACTAAAGAATACAAATAGACTGTAATTATTCAGTTTATAATTATTTTTAAAATGTATCCTTTCCGTTGGCTTTAGGAACAAGCAACATCTCAAGAAAACGTAGACCCGCTAAATGACTATGATGGTGCTTCCATAAGTGACCTGGAACTCAGAGTGAAACGTCTGGAATCTGAACTCTGCAAAGTGCAAACTTCTTCTAAAATAGAATTGGAAGAATGTAAGCACCTCTACCTAGAGGAATTAAAACTTAGAACATCATTGGAAAAAGAACTAAACAAGTAAGTCCAAACAAAGTCAGAGAAAACCAATCGAGCTCATTAATTTGCCTCTAAAGTATAATTTTTATCCAGGCAGATTCCCGAGATTAACAGGAAGTGAAAGCTTACTAAATAGTATAATTTTGGAAAATGATGTTAGTGAATAAATTACTTTTAAAATGTTAGTTCAGGATGCATCTCTCCCCATTTTTGGTTTTACGTGACTGTATTTTTCCTTCTCGCGGTTTTCATAGAGTTAATCTGATCTACCAGTCTTTAAGCAAAGTGTTTTTGAAGCTTTATGATTTAGACAGCGCTGTTTATTATATAATTTCTTGTCAGAATTCCCTAAATAGTTTTTAATGAGGTAACTATTTATTATAAGATAACCACTTAAACCCAAAGGCTTAAGTACTCTGCATATTCTGGCACTTGGTAAATGTACCCTCTCTTATTGTGCTCTGTGTTATTATCTCTAGAGGTCGCTTTCAGACAAGCTGCTTTTTCTAGTTCTTCTGATGTACACAAAGGCATACACGTGACATATAGGAGAAGGTTAACATAGGGGTGAAGGGTAGTGTAACCTACGAAGTGGCTAAAAAAATGAGGTGGTCAGCCTAAGGGGGTGTGTGGAAGACAGAAAGGGCAGATCGCACCTCCAGTGCCTTGGTAACAGTGTTATAAGCTACACGCCTCCGGAGCTGTTTCAGTTCAGTATGATCACCAACCAGGCTCTCTTGTTCTCCCCCAGAGGCCATTGTTCTAAATGACGCCTCAGTGCCAAACGGTTAATTTCTTCAGGGTGATGAGGGGATTAGCCTAGGGAAGTGAAAGCAAATGCTTGAAAATATCTTGGTGGGATTTAAAAAAAAATTTCTAAACTCGTTTACTATGTATGTCTCATGGCAATCCTCAAGAATCTTATTGGTTCAGCCATTCCAGAAGGCAGCAAGTATTATCTGTGAAGCCGTGGACATCAGTGATAGCCCTTTTCCTCCCCCTCCCTACTTTGAATTACTTCTTAGTCTGGCTTCCCCATAGAAAGATATGTGCTTACTTAGAACGATTTGAAACCTATCCCTGCACATGGTAGGTCTGCCCTGACATATGTTCAGTGTTCGTTTCATGGGCAATTCCACTTACTATTATGGCAACATTAAAAAATGCAAATCATTAAGGAAAAATAAAGTACTAAGTCTTTGCTCTTACAATCTTCACAGGACTGATGACACACTGGCAGAGATGAGAACCCTCCTTCTCACGAAGGCACCACAGAACCCTTCACTCAGCACCACTCCTAGGAGGCCAGACCTGCTGCCACCTTGTATTGGAAGGCTACATGATCGGTTCTTACCTCCAGGAAACCCTGCTCCAAGAGGACAGTTGGTGATTCTTACGTCAACCCCACAGACTTCTAATGATGGCACGTTGAGCAACTTGAGGAAGGTGAGTTATATTATCTTCTTTCCTTTGGGTTTCAGATTTCCGAGATAATTCTTGTTCTTAACTTGGTGAGATTCTTAGTTGTTTCATTGACTAATGCACACAACGGAAAAGGCATAATTATGTGTGCTAATGTCGAAAGGAGACAGAAATTTTACAATCTTTTGTAAGTCCCTGCATCTCCCATGTTTTAAGAGCGACCTCTCATTAACTGTGTTCAATAAATGTAATTAACTGACACAGTTTAAATTTCTGGAAAAGCTGCTTTTCAATTAGATTTTACAAATGAAATATTATTGCCTAACAACGAACGGTATGCTTTGAGATGCTTTGGCTTACTTCTGCATTGTCTTTAATTTGGTGATGGTTTATAACAAATTTAGTTTTCCTACAGCCCAGTTTTGCCACCCCTAAGTGTAAGTGAATGATTGACATTCACTAACTATACGTGGATATTTCTTATTTCAGTGAAACCAAGGTAGATCCTTTTTATGAATTCAGCAAACTTGTAACACTGAACAGATTAATTTGTCTCTTTAAGTTAAAAGTTGTCATCTTTTTACATGACAGTACATCCTTAATTTCTATTTTACTTATAGCATTTTTTATTTCGATGATTTAAAATGTCTTGCTTAAAGGCAATAATAAAATAAAATATCTTGCTAAGCAATAGTACGTTTTCTAAAGAGGTAAATTGAGCAAATATATTCGAATTTTTAAAATGAAGTTACTTATATCTGTACATCTTGGCATCACTTGAATTATTGATGACTGAGGTGGCAATGATATGGCGTCTTTAATACCAGCTTGTTTTCTTTGTGTCATACTGTTATTAAAATGTCCATTTTTTATCTCATTTCTTGAGTTCTTCATTCAGCTCCAGGATTTCTGTTTGGACCTTTTTTATAGTTTTCATATCATTGATAAAGTACTCCTTCTGTTCAATAATTTTACTCCTGAACTCATTGAACTGCCTTGTGAGTTTTCTTGTATCTCATTGAGATTCTTCATGGCTGCTATTTTGAAATCTCTATCACATAAATCACAATTTTCCGTGACTTTGACTTGGTTTCTGGGGAAGTGTCATTGTCTCAGTGTTACCGTGTCACCTTGGGTGTTCATGCTGCTGGATGGCTTGTTCCTCTGCAGGCTCATTTGAAGTAGTGAACACATTCTTATTTATGTAAAATTTGATTCAAGCAATTCAACAGGCAGATAACTAGACGTCTTTGTTTTGTTTTTCAGTAGCTGATGCAATAGCACAGTTTCTGTTTTCTCTCACTGGTGCTACTTGAGCCTGGGGTGTCCACGTGTGGGGGCTTAGCTGTGAGTGTGGTTATGCTGGCCTGGGTGACCAGGGTGATGGGTGTTGCCGCTTTATCCAGACCACCAGAGTCTCTGGGCACCAGCCCCGTGGGAGGGAACAGGGGAAGGGGCTGGTTGAGGCGAGTCTGTCTTGAGCCCACTGAGCCCACCTGGCTCCCTGTGGCCCTGGTAGCACTGTGCTGTGGGTGGAGGCTGGAGAAGTATTTCTGCTGCTGCTACTGGTCCCTGGTGGTGCCAGCACTGCTGCATCTGGAGAGGGGTGGGGATTCTTGGGGAGGTGGGGGGATGCTGCTGCTGCCCTGCTTAGCCTCCCCTGGGCTGTGATGTGGGAGCTGACCCGTCCCCTCCACCGCTACTGCCTTTGCTGGGGCTTCAGGCTCAGCCTTGTCCACCTGGAACTGCGGCTGTGGGCCTGTCCCTGTCCTTTCCTCCATCCTGCCTCCCTTTCACATCCAGTGCACCCTCCTTCCCTTATACAGATGTGTGGTCTTTTAAGGAATTGTAGTGTGTTGAGCAGAAGAACCTTTCTTGGGCGATAGATGCCCGATGAGTTGTAGATATCGGTGGAGATAGAAAGGGGTTGTCTCTCTTGACATGATGTTTACATCATTCCAAAGAATATTCATTTCAATCAATGCAAGGTGGTTTGTGTGTTTGATGGTGTTTTGTGGCCTTCTTAACGCAGAGAAAAATAGCACAGGCCTGTGCTAAACGGGGCTCCAACCTGTGTTTTCATTCAGCTTCCCCTTAAAACATCATAGGAGAGCAAAGCCAAGGGCTTTCGGACAGCCCTTCGGCTAAATGGAGTCCACGTCCTTCAGAGTGGTGAACCTGGAGGAAGGACTGGGTACCAAAAGAAAGTGAATGTCCCATGCTTCTGTAAATTGTTAAGCGTGATGCACAATTAAAATGTTCTCAGTAGTTTCACCACAGAAATCAGAAGATGAAAGAGTGTAAAGGCATAAGCAATGCAAGAGAATATGCTTGTGGACATTTTTCCTTTAATTATTTTTTGGTAGGAAAGAGGTGTTTAGTTTTCAGTATTTCCTCATAAATTGAAAAACCGTTTTTGTTAAAGTCAATGTCCTCATTCCAAGGCCAACGCTGTTCCCTTGTGAGGCGCTGGGTTGCCCAATGATGCAAGGCTGAATAAGAGATGAAAAAGCACCAACTCTGTCAGGATCCAGAGATAAGTGTCCCAACTCACTACAGAACCCTGGAAAGACTTATGATATGGTTGTGACGATGTGAGATTGGACAGAAGTGCACTAGATGGTGAAGAGAAATCTGTTTTGTGTTTCCAATTTTGCTATAGTTAACCCCCAACATGAATAATACCTGTGCTGGTTTATATAGGTCAGTCAAGTTTGATTCTGAGGAAAAGAAAAGTCATTTTAAGGAAGAATTTCCTCAACTTGAGTTTGCTTTCTTTAACTCATGATTTTCTCCTTCAAGTTCCGTGTTCTGTGTTTAGAAGTGTTTATGCTTTATAAACTGAGTATGTTGACTTCTGTTAATAGGAGTTGTGATATTAATCTGTGTCTTTGTTTTTATTCCTGACTTTAAAGCTTATACTTGAGTTAGAAAGCTACTGTTTTGTTTCTCATGCATCAACATTATTGAGCTCCATGACAAAGGTTTACGTATTCATTTTCTTTGAGTTGTACTTAGAAATCGATGGAATTTTCCTTAATACGAGGTAGCAGCTGGCATAGCACTCTAGCCTCAAAAGGAAGACTTATCCCATTCCTGGCCCGCAGCTCATTGGTTTGGTGACCTCAGGTGACCTATAATCTCTGTGAGCCTTGGTTGCCTCTCATGTAAAATTAGGGACTTTCACTAAATCAGTGACTTTCAGACTTGAAAAATATGCTTTTTCTCAAAGAATAGTACTGTTCTTTGAGAAAATTGTTTTGTTTAAAATTCTATTACTGTGTTTCCCCAAAAATAAGACCTAGCCGGACAATCAGCTCTAATATGTCTTTTGGAACAAAAATTAATATAAGATCCGATATTATATTGTATCATGTCATGTCAGGTCACGTCATGCCATGTCATAACATATCATATCTCGTATCATGCGCTGTCTTATATTACAGTAAAATAAGACCAGGTCTTAATTTGTTTTTGCTCCAAAATGCATTAGGGCTGATTGTCCAGTTACGTCTTATTTTCAGGGAAACACGGTATGTAAAAACAGAGACCACGGGCGGCCTGATGCCTCAGTTGGGTAGACTGCAAGCTCTTAACGACAAGGTTGCCGGTTCGATTCCCACATGAGCCAGTGAACTGTGCCCTCCACCGCTAGATTGAAAACAACGGCTTGAACTTGTAGGTGAACCATGGTGGGCAGCCGGTTGTCTCAATGGTTGGAGCACGGTGCTCATAACGCCAAGGTTGCCAGTTTGATTCCCACATAGACCCGTGAGAAGCAACGGCTTGAGCTTGGAATTGGGCTGCTGGTGGGCAGCTGGTTGGCTCAGTGGTTGGAGCGAGGTGCTCATAACACCAAGGTAACCGGTTCGAGTCCCACATTGGCCAGTGAGATGCACCATCCACAACTAGATTGAAAAAAAACGGCTTGACATCCTGGAAAAGCAAACTGTTCCTCGATAGTCCCCAATTAAAACAAAACAAAACAAAGCAGAGACCGTAGCACTACCTGGCTAAGGAGGGATGCAGGCTCCTAAGCTGTGCTAATCCGTGGGTGTCCCCATGGGACCTGAGCTTTCTCCAAGACGTAGTGTAGTGAGAACTGCCAGTTGTGAGAAAATCCTTCTAGCTACAATCCTTTGGATTAAAGTTTGCTGGTACATTCTTTTGTGTATAGTTTTCTCACCTTTCTATATATTTGATGAATGGAAAAGTATAAATGAGACTGCAGACGTGTTCTCCTTATTAATGTTGGACTTCAAGCTACTTCCACCATCTGAACACACTCCTCACCTAGAAATAAACATGCCGTGTTTCCCCGAAAATAAGACATAGCTGGACCATCAGCTCTAAAGTGTCTTTTGGAGCAAACATTAGTATAAGACCCGGTCTGATATTATTTTATATTATATAAGACCCCGTCTCATATTATATTAAAATAAGACTGGGTCTTATATTAATTTTTGCTCCAAAAGTCGCATTACAACTGATGGTCCAGCTACATCTTACTTTTGGGGAAACATGGTAGAAGGTGCTGAAGTAAATATTTAGGAAAAGAGCTGTTTTGGGGGAAAATAATAATAATGCTACATTGGTAGTTCCTCAATTCAAGTCGTGTAAAAATGTGATTTACATTTTATATTGTTGATTAACAGTAACTTAAAACTGTTTCATGAAAGTCCTCTCCCTTCATAGGGTATTTAGTTATTGATTTTACACGGCCTGTCTAGTGATGTTGTTGTCACATTATTCATGTTATAAGTCCTGTCTATCAAGCCATTCAGAAAAAAGTGTTATGCAAATATTGGAAAACATGATGGCCAACAAATTTGTCTTCACCCCTAATTTGTACAGGGATTGGGTGTCACATTGCTGTCACCACAATATCTATTAGATTCTGGATATTATTTTAAGCACTCCTTTGGACACTTAGTGAGAGGATAGCTTTCAGAAGAAAGGTTTAAGTAAGAACACTCTAGAGTGGGACACTTGTAATGTGAAATATTCCCACACATTTTATTATTAAATAGACTATAGCTACAGCTACTTGAGTGTTTTGAAAATTGGACCTGATTTCTAAAGAATAAAGTTACATTTAAAGAATTATATATTGTTTTTTGTTTCTAACTCTACAAAGTCATGAATAAGAAAGTAAATTTGAAAACTGGCTCTCGGTCATACTTTATTCAAGCAGCTTTTCGGAAATCTTTCTGTCCATACGAATACAGTAATGTTTCAGTCATAGGTGGCAAAATCGTTTTGGGTATTGTTTCTGTCAGTAGAATTTTCACATGACATCACAGTACCACTTTCATGATTTTATGTCTTTAAGGTTCTATGCTGAAAAATGAATAGCCTAGAATACACCTTAAGATTACTTTTCTAGAAGTGCAAGAATGGAAAGCTCATTTTGAGGAAAAGTCCATTAAAGTAAAAACAGAAAACAAGAAACATTTATAAAGGACAGTTTTTCTAAGAATTGCAAAGTACTGCATTCAGTGTAAAATATGACTTGACCTGTTTAAACTTCTTTGTACCAATCAAATCAAACGGCACCCTTTGGAAATTATGTATCTTCGGTAGACCAGTATCAATTGCACTGTTGGTCAGATTAATCTAAATAGCATCTCATATAGATGGTCTCTATTGTGTAAAATCAAAATAGGCAGTAATTTATTTTACTCATTTTTTAACTTTTTTGTATTTATACAATCTGTACGTTAAGTCTAGTCTCTAAAGGTATCATTTAAAGAGCACATTTCATAAGATATATGTCATTTCTACAATAAAGTCTATTGTTTACCTTAAATGCTATAATAAAATTTGATTTATTTCAGTTGTTGCAGGAGTTGGAGAAAGAACTAAGTATAAGTTGACAGAAAGGTATGTTGCCAAAATGTATTAATTCAAGTTAGATATCATTGATTTCTGGAATAAAATGTAAATAGTAAATGGCATCCCTTTCCATGTTCTGATAATAGATACTACATTACATATTTTCTTCATAGCAAATAAAAAAGGTGAAAGCATAAACATTTATAGTGAGACAAGGTCGTATGAGTATTTACGACATTGTATATCTTTCTAAATATCTCAAGAGTCTATGTATCGCTTTTTATTTCTGGTCTGTCCCCTTCCTTTCTTCTGCCATCCCTATGGAACTGTCTGCCTGCACATTGAAAACTGGGCGTCATCAACTTCTCATGTTTCTGCCAGTGATATAAGGCCCAATACCCAGACTTATCTAGTGATATTTAGGCAATTACTGTTCACATATGGCATTTCCCCGAAAATAAGACCTAACCGGAAAATAAGCCCTAATGTGTCTTTTGGAGCAAAAATTAATGAGTCCCGGTCTTATTTTCGGGGAAATACGGTACCTCCTGGGAGGGCCAAGCTACCATATTTCCCCGAAAATAAGACCAGGTCTTACATTAATTATAGCTCCAAAAGACGCATTAGGGCTCAATTTCCGGTTAGTCTTATTTTGGGGGAAACACTGTAGCTGTCACCTCATGGGTGACATTTAAATCTGCAGTCGTTGACTGTGTCATTAGTTTGCCATGTACCCTCAGGAGAAACTCCGAATTCCTTTGCATGGAATGAAAACACCCACATCAATTTAGTTCTCACCAAATATTCCAGCCTTGTGTCTTGCTACCAAGCCTCGTTTGTTTGCGCCTTTGCTCTAGCATCTACCTAAACTAGACCACTTCTCATTCCGTAAGTGTTCTCCCCCACTCTAGTTGGCATCTGCTTCTTCCCTCTAGCTGGCCTCCTCTGTCCTTGTCCTTCAGGCATCAACTTCCGTATGACCTCCACCAGAGAACAGACAATCAATACTGGGGTGTCCCTTCCGTGTGCCCCACTCGCGTCCTGTTGTGCATTTGTGTGGTATAGGGGACTCTGCATGGAAATCGCCTGTTCATCTGTTCCTTCAGTTTATAGTAGATGATGGGTCAGGGGTGGACCGTGTCTTCTTCACCTTGTAACTTCAGTGCTTGTCGTACGACCTTGTCAATAAAGGGATGAAGAACGACACAACCAGAAGCTCTGGTACTTAACAATAGCAGTTAAGTCAGTGTGCAGCCGTGGGCAAATTATATTGAATATGATCTCCTATTGTGCACTGTTGCCTCATATATAGGTTTTTCATTCTTCTTAACGCTTATACTTAGTTGTATTTTAAAGAACATAATTCTTTCTTTTTCTTTCCAGATGCTGCTGAATTTGAATCTGAATCCAATCGAACATTTCCTCCATTATCTATTGATGATGAACTTAAGAATGCAAAACAATAATATGTCCAAATTTTGAACGAAAAGTATATGATCTAAAATATAAGTCATACAAGTGTATTTACTGGGCTGTTTAAATAACATTTTAATTGCATCCCAAAGCATATGACATGCGAAGTCCTTATTAAAGGAAAATACTTTTGTATCACATGTGTATAGGAAAATTTATTTTGCATCATATGTGTATAGGTGCAAAATTAATTGAGGTGTTTTCAGTTGTTTTTATCCCTTTAAATCACAATTATGTTTGCACAAACCTAATAGTATTTTAAACTATTTTCTTGGCATCTAACTAACTTTGCAATGAAATGAAAACAAGATGTATTGCATTTTATGTACTCAAACTATCCAAATACCAGTGTTTAACAACACCCAAACAACAAAGTTGTCATTAATACTTCGATGGTGTTAACTGATAGCTTTATTTTTCTATTTTTCATTTTTTATCACCATATATGAACCTCAAGCTTTAGACAGGCATCATTTTGATATCTGCTGCTATTGTTATGAGCAATATTTGGATTTATTACAATGGTTATAGTGCCATAACACTTGGATATAATTTTAAACACTGATTCATAGATCTGCCCTCAGAGAGAAAACCTGGAAATGACACAGATAGAAGAAGAAAGAGACTTGAGACTTAAAAGAAACGAAAGAACTCTACAAGAACTTTCTGACTCCATCAGAAAGAGCAATATAAGAATAATGGGCATATCAGAAGGAGAAGAAAGAGAGAAGGGAACAGAGAATATATTCAAACAAATTGTCGATGAGAACTTCCCAAATTTGTGGACAGAACTGGACCCTCGAATCCAAGAAGCAAATAGAACACCTAGTTACCTCAATCCCAACAGGCCTTCTCCAAGGCACATTGTATTGAAACTGTCTAAAATCAACGACAAAGAAAGAATCCTCAAGGCAGCCAGGGAAAAGAAGACGGTAACTTACAAAGGAAAGCCCATTAGATTATCATCAGATTTTTCAGCAGAAACTCTACAAGCCAGGAGGGAGTGGAACCAAATATTCAAACTATTGAAAGAGAGAAATCATGAGCCAAGAATAATATATCCAGCAAAGATATCCTTTAAATATGAAGGAGGAATAAAGACCTTTCCAGACATACAGAAGCTGAGGGAATTTTCTAATACACGACCTGCACTACAAGAAATACTAAAGGAGGTTATTTGACCACCATCAACAGGGACAATTTGTGGCAACCAAAACTCAAAAAGGGGGAGAGTAAAGGCCTGAACCGGAATATGGGAATGGAGAAAGTAAGCGTGCTGAAGAAAATGGAATATTCTAAGTATCAAACTTTCTTTTGCATAAACTTAAGGGTAACCACTCAAAATAAATCCAGAATTGAAATATATACTGAAATAAAAGAAGAAACAGAGGGAAACATCATAGAATACCACCACACAGAAATAACAGACAACAACAAAAAGGCAAAGAAACAATGGAGACACAGCCTTACCAGAAAACTAAAGATAGAATGACAGGAAATCCTCACATATCAATAATCACCCTAAATGTAAATGGACTGAACTCACCAATAAAAAGGCACAGAGTAGCAGATTGGATCAAAAAACTAAACCCAACCATATGCTGTCTCCAAGAGACACATCTCAGCTACAAGGACAAGCATAGACTCAAAGTGAAAGGGTGGAAATTGACACTCCAAGCAAATGGTACCCAGAGAAAATCAGGTGTAGCCATAATGATATCAGATGAAACAGACTTCAAGGTGAAAAAGATAACAAGAGATAAAGATGGACATTTCATAATGGTGAAGGGGACTGTACAACAAGAAGACATAACAGTCATCAATATTTATGCCCCCAATCAGGGAGCACTGAAATACACCAAGCAACTACTAACAGAACTAAAGGGAGAAATTGACCAAAACACAATTATACTAGGGGACTTAAATACATCATTGACATCTATGGATAGATCATCCAAACAGAAAATAAATAACGAAATAGTAGCCCTAAATGACACATTAGATGAAACGGACATAATTGACATTTACAGAGCACTTCATCCTAAAACATCAGACTATACATTCTTTTCTAGTGTACACGGAACATTCTCAAGGATAGACCATATATTGGGACATAAAATCAGTCTCAACAAATTTAAGAAGATTGAAATCATACCATGCATATTCTCTGATCACAAGGCTTAGAAATTGGATATCAACTGTAAAAAGAAAGCTGGAAAAAACACAAATACATGGAGATTAAACAACATACTTTAAAGAAGGACTGGGTCAAAGAAGAAATTAGAGGAGAGATCAAAAGATACATAGAAACAAATAACAATGAAAATACATCCTACCAAAATTTTTGGGATGCAACGAAAGCAGTTTTAAGAGGGAAATTTATCTCATTACAGGCCTATCTCAAGAAACAAGAAAACTCCCAAATAAATAACCTCATGTTACACCTTAAAGAACTAGAAAAAGAAGAACAAGTAAAACCCAAGGTCAGCAGAAGAAAGGAAATAAAAAAAAATTAGAGCAGAACTAAATGAAATAGAGAACAAAAAGACAATAGAAAAAATTAATGTGACAAAGAGCTGGTTCTTTGAGAAGATTATCAAAATTGACAAACCTTTGGCTAGACTTACTAGGATAAAAAGAGAGAAGACACTGATTACCAAAGTCAGAAACGTAAAAGGGGAAGTTATCACAGACACCACAGAAATACAAAGGATCATCCAAGAATACTATGAAGGACTATATGCCACCAAATTCAACAACCTAGAAGAAATGGACAAGTTCTTAGAAACATATAGCCTTCCAAGGCTGAACCATGAAGAACTGGAAAATCTAAACAGATCGATCACCAGTAAGGAAATGGAATCAGTCATCCAAAACCTTCCCAAAAGCAAAAGTCTGGGACCAGATGGCTTCACTAGTGAATTCTACCAAACCTTCAAAGAGGATCTAAGACCAATCCTGCTCAAACTCTAACAAAAAATTGAAGAAGAGACAGTACTCCCCAACTCATTTTATGTGTCCAACTTTACCCTGATACCAAAACCTGGTAAGGACAGCACAAAAAAAGAAAACTACAGACCAATATCTCTAATAAATACCGATGCAAAAATCCTAAATAAAATTCTAGCAAATCGAATACAACAATGCATTAAAAAGATTATTCATCACGACCAAGTGGGGTTCATCCCCGGGGCACAAGGATGGTTCAACATACGAAAATCCATCAATGTGATACATCACATAAACAAAATAAAGGACAAAAATCATATGATTATATCAATTGATGCAGAAAAAGCATTTGACAAGATACAACATCCATTTATGATTAAAACACTTAATAAAATGGGTATAGAAGGAAAATACCTTAACATAATAAAGGCCATATATGACAAGCCCTCTGCTAATCTCATAATTAATGGAGAAAAACTGAAGCCCTTTGCTCTACGTTCAGGAACACGACAGGGATGTCCCCTATCACCTCTGCTTTTCAACAGAGTGTTGGAAGTCCTTGCCAGAGCAATCAGGCAAGAGAAAGAAATAAAAGGCACACGTGTCTTTATCTCTAAATGTTTTCAGATTTTTTGGATAGATACCCAGGAGAGGGATTGCTGGGTCATATGGCAATTCTATTCGTAATTCCTTGAGGAACCTCCACACTGCCTTCCATAACGGCTGCACCAGTCTGCATTCCCACCAACAGTGTATGAGGGTTCCTTTTTCTCCACAGCCTCTCCAACATTTGTTATTATTTCATTGCATCTTTGTTTATGGTGGCCAAGACATGGAAACAACCAAAATGTCCTTCGATAGATGAACGGATAAAGAAGTTGTGGTATATATACACAATGGAATACTATTCGGCAGTAAGAAAAGATGATATAGGAACATTTGTGACAACATGGATGGATCTTGAGAGAGTAATGCTGAGCGAAACAAGTCAGACAGAAAAAGCAGAGAACCATGTGATTTCACTGATATGTGGTATATAAACCAAAAACAACAAAAGAACAAGACAAACAAATGAGAAACAGAAACTCATAGACACAGACAATAGTTTAGTGGTTGCCAGAGGGTAAGGGGGGTGGGGGGTGGGGGGTGGGAGATGAGGGTAAGGGGGATCGAATATATGGTGATGGAAGGAGAACTGATTCTGGGTGATGAACACACAATGGGATTTACAGATGATGTAATACAGAATTGTACACCTGAAATCTATGTAATTTTACTAACAATTGTCACCCCAATAAATTTAATTAAAAAAAAAAAAAGAAATAAAAGGCATCCAAATTGGGAATGAAGAAGTTAAATTATCACTCTTTGCAGATGACATGATGCTATATATAGAAAACCCTAAAGACTCCACCAAAAAGCTATTAGAAACAATCAACAAATACAGTAAAATTGCCGGCTACAAAATCAATGCACAAAAGTCCATTGCCTTCCTATATACTAACAATGAAATCTCAGAAAAAGAAATACAAAAAACAATTCCTTTTGCAATTGCAGCAAAAAGAATAAAATACCTAGGAATAAACTTAACCAAGGATGTGAAAGACCTATATGCTGAAAACTATAAGACATTTTTGAAGGAAATTGAAGAAGGCACAAAGAAATGGAAAGACATTCCGTGCTCATGGATTGGAAGAATCAACATAGTTAAAATGGCCATATTACCCAAAGCAATATACAGATTCCATGCAATCCCCATCAAAATCCCAATGGCATATTTTAAAGAAATAGAACAAAAAATCATCAGATTTGTTTGGAACCACAAAAGACCCCGAATAGCCAAAGCAATCTTAAGAAAAAAGAACAATAATGGAGGTATCACACTTCCTGACTTTGGCTTGTACTATAGGGCTACAATAATCAAAACAGCATGGTATTGGCAGAAAAACAGACACATAGACCAATGGAATAGAATTGAGAACCCAGAAATAAAACCACATAAATATGGACAGGTAATTTTTGACAAACAAGCTAAAAACATACAATGGAGCAAAGACAGCCTCTTCAATAAATGGTGCTGGGAGAATTGGATAGCCACGTGCAAAAGAATGAAACTGGACTGCTATTTGTCACCATGTACCAAAGTTAATTCAAAATGGATCAAAGACTTAAGCATAAGACCTGACACAATAAACTGCATAGAAGAAAACATAGGTACTAAACTTATGGACCTTGGGTTCAAAGAGCATTTTATGAACTTGACTCCAAAGGCAATGGAAGTAAAAGCTAAAAGAAACAAATGGGACTATATGAAACTTAAAAGCTCTGCACAGCAAAAGAAACCATTGACAAAATAAAGAGGCCACCAACTGAATGGGAGAAGATTTTTGCAAACAGTGCCTCTGATAAGGGGCTAGTATCCAGAATATACAAGGAACTCATGCAACTCAACAACAAAAAAACAACCCAATTGAAAAATGGGCAGAGGACTTGAAGAGACATTTCTCCAAAGAGGACATACAAATGGCAAATAGACATATGAAAAAATGCTCAACATCACTAATCATCAGAGAAATGCAAATCAAAACCACAATGAGATATCACCTCACCCCAGTCAGAATGGCTATCATCAACAAGACAAATAGTAACAAGTGTTGGAGAGGCTGTGGAGAAAAAGGAACCCTCATACACTGTTGGTGGGAATGCAGACTGGTGCAGCCGTTATGGAAGGCAGTGTGGAGGTTCCTCAAAGAATTATGAATAGAATTGCCATATGACCCAGCAATCCCTTTCCTTGGTATCTACCAAAAAAATCTGAAAACATTTAGAGATAAAGACACGTGTGCTCCAATGTTCATTGCAGCTTTGTTTACGGTGGCCAAGACATGGAAACAACCAAAATGTCCTTCGATAGATGAATGGATAAAGAAGTTGTGGTATATATACACAATGGAATACTGTTCATTGGTAAGAAAAGATGATATAGGAACATTTGTGACAACATGGATGGATCTTGAGAGAGTAATGCTGAGCGAAACAAGTCAGACAGAAAAAGCAGAGAACCATGTGATTTCACTGATATGTGGTATATAAACCAAAAACAACAAAAGAACAAGACAAACAAATGAGAAACAGAAACTCATAGACACAGACAATAGTTTAGTGGTTGCCAGAGGGTAAGGGGGGGCGGGGGGTGGGGGGTGGGAGATGAGGGTAAGGGGGATCGAATATATGGTGATGGAAGGAGAACTGACTCTGGGTGATGAACACACAATGGGATTTATAGATGATGTAATACAGAATTGTACACCTGAAATCTATGTAATTTTACTAACAATTGTCACCCCAATAAATTTAATAAAATAAAATTGAAAAAAAAAAATCTGATGATAATCTAATGGGCTTTCCTTTGTAAGTTACCGTCCTCTTTTCCCTGGCTGCTTAAGGATTCTTTCTTTGTTGTTGATTTTAGACAGCTTCAGTACAATGTGCCTTGGAGAAGGCCTGTTGGGGGTGAGGTAATTAGGTGTTCTATTTGCTTCTTGGATTTGAGGGTCCAGTTCTGTCCACAAGTTTGGGAAGTTCTCATCGACAATTTGTTTGAATATATTCTCTGTTCCCTTCTCTCTTTCTTCTCCTTCTGGTATGCCCATTATTCTTATATTGCTCTTTCTGATGGAGTCAGAAAGTTCTTGCAGAGTTCTTTCATTTCTTATAATTCTCAAGTCTCTCTTCTTCCATCTGTGTCATTTCCAGGTTTCTATCTTCAATGTCACTGATTCTTTCTTCCATCTGGTCAACTCTACTACCTAAGCTGGTTATTTCATTCTTAATTTCTTCTATTGAGTTCTTAATCTCCAGAAATTCTATTTGATTCTTTTTTAAAATTTCAATCTCTTTCATAAAATGCTCATGCTGTTAATTGATTGAGTTTCTGAGTTCATTTAACTGCCTATCTGTGTTTTCTTGTATCTCGTTGAGTTTTTTCAGAACTGCAATCTTGAATTCTCTCTCATTTAAGTCACATATTTCTGTATCTTTAAGTGCCTTTTCTGGAGATTTTTCACTTTCTTGCTGAGCTATCTTGTTGCCTTGGTTATTCATGGCGATTACTGGTTTACTATTTCTCTTCCTAGACATCTACAGGAGTGACTTCTGCAACAGGTTGATAGGAAGCGGTCTTTCTTTTGTTTTCCAGTACTTGTTGGTAGAATGTTTTCTTTTTTCTCCAACTGCAGCTTACTTTTCTTCTCCCACACGGTAGTGCTATGTTTTCTCTGCACTATTCCAACTTCTCACACAATGGGGGGATTCCCCGAGATACGGGCTTCTCCTCTGTTAATAGTTCGTCTAGGTCACAGGGCGCAGTGTCCCGGTGGGTATGCGGAGAGCTTTTGATGTTCCAAAGCTCATCCAGCTCCTGATTCAGAGCCCGTATGTTTCAGCAGTTCTGTTTACTCCTGCAGGGATCCGCCCAGATAGGTGGGGCCAGGGGCGGGGTGAGCTGTGAGAGGTGGCCCAGAGCAATGGCGGCGACCACCACCACAGCCGGTCCTGCTTCCACAGCTCCCTCCCCTTTGCGGGAACTAGTTGGGCTGTGAATTTGTGTCTGCGGTCCACAGTTCTCAAAATAGCAAATATTCTGTTGTTTTGATCTGACACTGCTACTGTTTCGCTTCCAGCACCGGGCAGGTGGGGGCGGTGTGAGCTCTGTGAGGGGGGGAGGGGGTGGCTAGTCTCAGTGCCTAAGGCTCCGTTCTCTGCTCGGCAGTGAGGGCTTAAACCACCGTTTTCAGCCTTCTTCCCTCAGTCTTTTCTCCGAGGTCTCTGCCGTGAGCGTTGGGTTCAGCCGTGGTATATGCTGTCCCCTCAGCCCTGTGGAGCCCTGGCGGAGCCCTAGCAGTCCGAGTTCTTCCCTCTCCCGCAGCTGCAGTAGTTTCGGGAAGCAGCGAGCTCGGAGCACTGAGCTGGGTCTGCGTCCTGCGCCCGCGCGGCTCCGTCTCCGCGCACTTCTCACTTTCCTCCTCCCTCCACTCGCGCGAATCTCCCACCTGTAGGTGATTTCAGTCAGTAGTGGGCCTCTTCGTCTTGCCTGTCTGCTGTGCAGGGAGTCCTTTGTGGAGTTTTTGTTGTTCGATTCTTTGTAAATTCCAGGGGAGCTTTACAGAGGCTCACCTCACGCTGCCATTTTTCTTGAAGTCCTAACTTTATTTTTTAAAGTCATTTTTCTTTTAAAAATATTTTGTATTGGTAATTTCAGCCTTACAGAAAGGTTGCAAGAATCGTACAAAGAATTCCAGGGTACTTTACCCCAAATGTTAACATTTTACTATATTTGCTTTATGCTCTCTCCCTTCTCCTCTCTTTTTAGATAAATATCAATGTAAGTATATAATATAACAACCATTTGTAAGTTGTCTCTTTACTCCTAAATACTTAAGTGTGTATTTCCTAAAGAAAAGGGATTATCTTACATAACTGTAGCATAATTATCAAAATCAGGAAGTGAAAATTGGTTCAGGATTAATATTTAACCCATGGACTTTGTTCCTATTTTTCCAATTGTCTCAACAATACCCCTTAGAGGCAAAGAAAATCCCAGATGCAACATGGTGTCCAACTGTCATGTTTCTTCAGTCTGCTTTCCTCTGGGACAGTTTTTGAGTCTCCCTCTGCTCTTCATGACATTTACATTTTGGAGAGTATAGGTCAGTCATGTTGCAGACACTCTCTCAGTTTAGAATTGTATGCTGCTTCCTCATTAGTAGCTTCAGGTTATGCCATCTGGGCAGAAATGTCACCCAAATGATGCTGACTTCTTCCCAGTGCAGCACATCTGGAGGCACGTGCTTGGTTCCGTTACTGGCAACGTTGACTTTGATTATGAGGTTAAGAAGAGTCTGCCGGGTTTGTCCACAGGAAAATTTCTATTTACCCTTTGAAATTCCCAAATATCTTGTGTGGAGATACTCTGAGCCTCTGTAAATAGGCTCAAAACCTCACCGACTAGATGGAGCATCCATTGATGACTCTTGCTTGGATCAATTATTACAGTGGTTGCCAAATGGTGATATTCTTATTCTATCATCCCTCCTGCATTGATCAATACATCAAACCTAAGGAAACAAGCAAACCGTGAGGGAGAAGAGAAAGCTTATTATTTTGGTGCTTAAATCGCCCCAGATTTGGCCCGTGGTAGCCATTCCAAGCTCCCTTCATGTCTTTTGACCTGTCCCCATTAGTCTTTGAGCACTTCCTTACTCTCTGGACAAGCTCACCTTGTGGTTTTCTGCCCCAGCCCTGGAAGTAGCCATTTTTCATAGTAGCCCTGAATCCTCTTAGGGTAGAGTGATTTTGGGAAACCAAGGTCTGGGCATTAGTTATGCTCGGTGTGCATATTGCCATGGGGTTGTCACTGCTCACGGGCTTCTCGGGGAGGAGCCGGGATTATGTGTGTGGTCATGTCATGAGTCTGTGGTTCTAGAGACTCTAGGACTACAGCCTGTGGATCTATAGAACTATTGGTCAATGGTTCTCTACCAAGTGTATTGAAAACCATGAATTCTCAGCAATTCTTCCGATTCCAATCAAACTGCACATGGATCATTCTAGGTTTCCCTTCTATTTGTGACCTCCCTGTCTGTCAGGACACTGGCTCCCATCATCAGTATCTTCGTTACCTGTCCAGTCTCCTTCTATGGATCCAGGCTCTGATGTACCTGTCCCCACATACACGTCCTCCTCACTGTCCCTTGGATTCCAACGCCCCACATTGGGTCGTCTCTGCTGTTGACCCCGCTGCTGTCCCTCCCTGTATGTGCCCTCTTCACCACATCCTCTCAGATCCCCTGGGCCGGGCCCCCCTTCTGTAGGTGGCCCCCGTCAGACCCTGAGATCCCGTCTGGGCTGTCCCTGTACTCCTGTGTGAGGCCTCCTGACCCAGCCCCATCTCTGCTCCCATCCTGCCCCTCGCCTCAGGGACACTGGGCCTTGAGCTCCAGCCCTGTGCAGGGGGCCCTCCCCCACCTATGCCTTCCTCTTCCATCCAGGTTCCCACACCTCAGTCTGGGCCCCACAACTCCCTGTTTTTGTCCCCATACTTGTGAACTGTTGGGGAACAGAAAGAAGAAAGGGGGAAGGGCTCCATGTACCTTTTATAATCCACTTCTCAAGCTCTGCAAATAGAAAGCAAGGATTTGATTCAAAATGCATTGATTGACTCTATGAACAAACCATGGAGGAAAGACATTCATATTATGGAGTTTTCCAAACTATTAATGTTTTAATAATCTGATTGACTCTCAAGTTTTAAAATATTTCCAGTAGTGATCTAGCATATGTATTTTACATTTATTCCCAGTGTATTGATACATTTAATTATAAATATTTTAAAACTCAAGTTTATACCCTGTTTATTGCTAACTTATACAAATAAAATGGACATTTTGCATATTGGCCTTCGGTCCAGCTATGATGCTGAATTCTCATATATGGGGACAGAGCCAGGAGTGCAGTTTCCAGGCTCTCGGCCTCACATGGAAAGGTGCTGGCTCAGGTAGTAAATGGCCATCAACTGTGATTGGATGGCCATCGGCTGTGGCTAGTTGGCCATCAGCTGTAACCAGTGAGTCATTGGCCACTAATATAGCTGCCGTGACTACGATAGCAGAAAATGGGGGCTAGCAAGAGATGGTGGCTGAGCTAGCAAGAGCAGCTTGCAGTTAGCATGGCGGATTGTAGCTAGCAAGTGAGGTTGGTTGGCAGAGAAAAGTGGACGGCAGGTTGCGGATAGTGTGGCTCCTGCTTCCTGTGTCTCCAACCCAGCCATCAGCGAGAATATAGTGGTACGACTCCCCTATCTGTGGCTCCGTGGGTGTTCCTTTTTGGCCTCACATTCTTATGCGGGGGGCGGGACCGGAGACCCCGCATGACACCCGGCATGATGTCATAGTTTTCTTGATTGTTTTATTTGCAGATCCTTTTGGATTTCTACATGTACAGACATATAATCTATAAATCCTGAGAAATTTATTTCCAATTCCTAGAGATTTCATTTATTTCTCTTTCTTATTGCAAGCATGTTGTTGACTAGAAGTGGGGATACTGGGTATATAGGTCTTGTTGAAACAGTAAAGGAGAAACAGGCTATCTTTCAGTAATTATGTCAATAGTGGCATTTTACAAAAGAGTTATCCTTTATTAATGCATTATTTTTCCACTGCTGTATAACAGATCACCACCAATGTAGCACCTTAAAACCAGCCACACTTATTATTTCAAAGTTTGATGGGTCAGGAGTATGGGCATGGTTCAGCTGGGTGCTTTATTAATGCATTAGTTTCACACTGCTGTATAACAGATCACCACCATCATAGCACCTTAAAACCACCCTGTGGAGATAGAGCCCCAGAGAGCAGTTTCCAGGCACTTGGCCTCACATGGAAAGTTGCTGGCTCGGGTAGTAGATGGCTGTCGGCTATGGCTAGTTGGCCATCAGCTGTAGCCGGTTAACCAATTGGCCACTGATATAACTGCCGCGGCTGTGGTGGAGAGAGTCGTCGGTCGGTTGGCAGAAAAGCAGGCAGCAGGTCACATGTCGTGTGAATCCAACCTCCAGTGAGACTATAGTGGTATGAGTCCTCTACATATGGCTCTGTGGGTGGTCCTTTTTGGCCTCACCATATCCTGTGTTCTTGTGTGGGGTGTGGGAGCTGAAACCCCGCATGACACCCCGCATGACAAATGGCACAGTGAGCAGGTTATGGTGACAGCCAAAACTCACCGAAAGATGGTGGAGCAGTTTATGCGTACAAAAGTTCAGCTTCGGGAGGCCCATGAGGAGCAACGCCGAGAGTGGGAGGCACGGTCTGCCTGGAAAACTCGAGCCTCCAGATGGCACACCTCCCTCTTGGCCATGGAAGGCGTTGTCCTCCTTTTGTTGATCTGCTTCTGCTATAGGCTCTGAGGATTGTGGACATTATACACCGAGGCCACCACCCACTCAGACACCTGGCACGGCAAGCAGGATTCCGACCAGCTAGGAATGGAGTCTGACTCTGGGCAGGAGGACGTGTGGCCCCCACACAGTGTATGGTGTCGGGTGGCCACTGTTCTCAAGAGTTGGACCCCCAAGGAGGGGTGGGAGGACAAGGACGGCTCTCTGGCCAGCGTGGAGAGGGCCCTGCAGGCTCAGGCTGAGCGGTTGCCAGAGGAGGAGAAGGCTACGGCCGGCTGTGTGGGCTGGATGTTCCTCATGGCCTTGAGTCTCAACACAGAAAATGCGCTGAATGAAATGGCCCAGGTGCCGGACCACGTGTCCCGATGGAGGCGCTGGAAGCCTGGGGCCGCCTGTTAGAAGAGGGGCCCCACACTGGAGACTCTGAGGCAGAGGCGGAGGAAGCGAGTGCAGACAATGTAGCTCCCAATCCCCAAGTCCAGCCAATCTTGAAGCAAACGGAAAAATGTGAGCAACCTGTGGGCCCCAGGGGCGTTGCTGCCGGCAACCCAGCTGTGACTGAGTTCATGACCTACACTCCTTACACTCCCACTGAGTTGCAGGAGCTGGGGAGGCAGTACAGACAGCGCCCTGGAGAATCAGTGTCGGCTTGGCTGTTACGTTTATGGGATGAGGGAGCAGACAACATTCTCTGCTCCCCAGGCGAGTTGGAAAAGCTAGCCTTCGTGACAGTGTAACCGTTCCTGCGAGAAAGGTTACAGAACTGCCATAGGTTGGCCCAAGACAAGGGCAACCACTCTCTAATGGAGTGGCTCACTGCTGCGGTACGCACAGTATGGGGACAGGCCAAGCTGCCAGACACTGTGAGTCAATGGCAGTCACATACGGAATTTACTCAAGTCATCCGTGAAATGGGTATGAGACATGCTATTTTCAACCCTAATATGCGGGAGCCGGATGACGAGCTTTTTACAGCCAGCATGAGAGATGTGGTTTTGTATACTGCACCTGTGAGTGCTTTTGGATCCTTGGATGCCATTCTTACACCCTATGTAGGATGACACATCCATGAAGTTACAACTGCCATGGCCATCCTAGGGGATGTTGAACGCCGGAGGAGAAGGAAGTTAGGAGGTCTGCACAGTTGAGACCTGGAAGCCCAAATCAAAAGTAAAGGGGCGAGGTCGCGGGCCTCAGAGAGTAACACGCGCACAGATGTGGCGTGATCTCGTGGCAGCAGGGGTTGATCGGAAGAAAATAGACCGACAACCCAATACACTCCTGCTGGAACTTTGGAAACAGTTGCATCCGGAACAGTATTTCTGGAGAAGCATAAAGGAGGAGTCTGGGAACGTGCGACCCGTGTCCCTCCAGGACTTCATGCAGCCGCTTGAGGCCGACTCCTTGCAGCTTGATTAGGGGTGGGGCCAAGGTACCCGGTCAGAGGAGATGAGCAGGGACCGGAGGCCACACGTGGAACTGTCCATACATTGGTCCCTTTCTAATGTGCAGAAGGTTTTGGCCCTAGTTGACACTGGCGCCGACTGCAGTCTCGTTTATAGGAACCCAGAACTGTTCCCCGGACCAGCAATCTGCATTGATGGCTACGGGGGAAACACTGTGACTGTGAAAGCCGTTTCCTTACCACAAGTTATAGGAAGGCTTCCCCCTCGTACCTACAAGGTTTATGTCTCCCCCGTCCCGGAGTATATTCTAGGGGTGGACGTGCTACATGGCCTCAGCTTACAGACGTCGGTAGGAGAGTTCCGTCTCCGGATCCGGGTGGTGAAAGCAGTGACACGCGGGCATGCTCACCACCCTCCTCAAGCGTTGCCACAGCCCTGGCGCGTGGTTACAGTACGACAGTACCGCCTGCCAGGAGGGCAGGAGGAGATTGGTCGTACAATATTGGAATTGGGGAAGGCACATATTGTGAGGCCAACGCACAGTCCCTTTAACTCCCCAGTATGGCCTGTCAAGAAGCCAGAGGGTAAGGGGGGCGGGGGGTGGGGGGTGGGAGATGAGGGTAAGGGGGATCGAATATATGGTGATGGAAGGAGAACTGACTCTGGGTGATGAACACACAATGGGATTTATAGATGATGTAATACAGAATTGTACACCTGAAATCTATGTAATTTTACTAACAATTGTCACCCCAATAAATTTAATAAAATTAAGAAAAAAAAATAAGAACCCAGATGGGACCTGGCGAATGACTGTGGACTATAGGGAGTTAAATAAAGTGCCAATAGGCTAAGATGGCACAGGGACCCTCGCGGAAGACGCTTGCCACGTAGATGTTGAGGCGAGACCCTGTAGGGGTAGAGTGTGGGGACAGAGCCCAAAAGAGCAGTTTCCAGGCTCTCGGCCTCACGTGGAAAGGTGCTGGCTCGGGTAGTAGATGGCCGTCAGCTGTAACCCTTGAACCATTGGCCACTAATATAACTACCCCGGCTGCGCTGGGGAGTGGAGTCGAGGAGAGTCGTCGGTCGGTTGGCAGAAAAAGCGGACAGCAGGTCGCACGTCGTGTGAATCCAGCCTCCAGTGAGACCATAGTGGTATGACTCCCCTGCCTATGGCTCTGTGGGTGTTCCTTTTAGGCCTGGCCACATCCTGCATTATTATGTGGGGAGCGGGAGCAGAGATCCCGCAGGCTGCCCCCTGTGACAATGATGGTCACCCTGACATAAGTGACTATAGTGCCCCCAAATTTGAGAGATAATTAGTAGGAGGAAAAGAGAGATTTTGACCTCTTTTTCCCTAAAGCTGCATGGGAACCTGGTACAGAAATGTCAGTGAATTTGAGGGGATGGTCGGTCTCTGTCACATTAACTTTGTGATATCCCAAAACATACCACAGCAATTAAAAAAAATAAATCATTGTAGATGCACTTACCATGCACCTCAGATGACTCTGAGCTTATGAAACATCGATTTTCTAGGATCACTGGGTGGTGTATAAATTACGCGTATCAAGTTCTTCTGTTTCTCTAGTTCAAGGACCCACGTCTTGCCTCCCAGGCATCGGCCACAGTTTGTTGGGCTGGAATCTGCCCTAACTCGCTGTGCAGACATAGATCATGGCTCTAGTGGACTCATCAATTCTCTGCTGGGAAGGAAATGAAAAGCTAGTGAAAACTTATCATTTTCAATCTTTTACATGGTATTTAGGTTTATGCTAATACATCTTGCATCCAAAGTTCATAATTTTTGATTCAAGCACATAATTCTTATTTTGTTTACAATCTCAAGAGTCTTAGAATAAAATGCTACTGTCTTCATTATAGACTCAAAAGAAAAATACCTGCCAGTTTGAATTAAAGGTTGTTTCTGTTTTTCAATATTTCAAGAAAAATCTTGTTGCTTGGAAGCACTGGAGAAGCCCTAGACCTGTTGTTCAGGTATTTAAAATATGTACACAGGAGGGTAAAAACAAACTATAGAATTATATGTTTAAACTATTTCCTACTCTAATTCTATGTTAGTGTGTGAATAACATGTTTGTTATAAATTACACTACAGATACACATCATAGAAAACGTACAGGAAGGTAGAGGGTGCAGTGACTAGTACAACACACAACATTCAGATAATTCTAGACTCATTTCGGTTCCTTTTTGGCTGTGTGACCTTCACTGAGTCATTCAGTCTCTGAGTTTTACATTTTTTCTCTGTGAGTGTGGATACTAATATTTGTCTCCCACACCCTACTGACTGATTTATACCCTGCATGTTTCTAAAAGTAGTATGCAGGAACCCCCTGGCATTACTTACATCAATACCTCATTTGGATCAGGAAATGATTTATAGTGACCAGTGAAAGGTATTTTAGTTATAGTTGAAAATATCACCAGTTGAATATCCATGATGAGAGAAGGGATACATCATCTATGTATCCCATTGTGTGCTCACCACCCAGAGTCAGTTCTCCTTCCATCACCATATATTCGATCCCCCTTACCCTCATCTCCCACCCCCCACCCCTCACCCCCCGTACCCTCTGGCAACCACTAAACTATTGTCTGTGTCTATGAGTTTCTGTTTCTCATTTGTCTGTCTCGTTCTTTTGTTGTTTTTATTTTATATACCACATATCAGTGAAATCACATGGTTCTCTGTTTTTTCTGTCTGACTTATTTCGCTTAGCATTACACTGTCAAGATCCATCCATTTGTAACAAATATTCCTATATCATCTTTTCTTACCGCCAAATAGTATTCCATTGTGTACATATACCACAACTTCTTTATCCATTCATCTATCGAAGGACATTTCGGTTGTTTCCATGTCTTCGCCACCGTAAACAAAGCTGCAGTGAACATTGGAGCACATGTGTCTTTATGTATAAATGTTTTTAGATTTTTTGGGTAGCTACCCAGGAGAGGGATTGCTGGGTCATATGGTAACTCTATTCATAAGTTTTTGAGGAACCTCCACACCACCTTCCATAATGGCTGCACCAGTCTGCATTCCCACCAACAATGTATGAGGGCTCCTTTTTCTCCACAGCCTCTCCAACACTTGTTACTATTTGTCTTGTTGATGATAGCCATTCTGACTGGGATGAGGTGATATCTTTTTTCACATTAGGGATTAAAATGTTGAACGGGAAAAGGCTGAAGACAGAGCCGTGTGGCATTGACTACAGAACTCAAGACAGATGCAGAACAGCACATTGTTCTCTACCCTTTTGGAGTGAACAATTAACTACATATTTGGCCTCTTGATTGAACCTTCATGCAACTTATGTTCTTGTTGTTTGTGTGTGTGTGTGTGTGTGTGTGTGTGTGTGTGTGTTTCGGGGTGGGGAGTGGATATCAGAAAAGAGTTTGCTAAATGCCTTGCTGAAGACTTGTTAGTCAAGTTTTGAAATAAATTCACGTGAGTCACGATGTTCTGTGCTTGTCTCCGCTCAGAGCAGATGGGTCAAGAGGATAAAGGACATGAGGAAGCTCTTCTGTTCCTCGTCTCTAGGCTAAACATAAGCTAATCTAACTACAGTTGCTGACTCCTGAAAGGAGCAAGACAGGACAGCCTATCGTAAGGGACTAAGCAGCTCAGCTTTAATGCAGCTACAGCATCTAACATTAAACCAGGTCGGTGAAGCACCGGGAGTGAGATGACACCCAAGCAGAGGTCAGTTCTCGGGAGTCAGGGCCGTGGACTGAGGCCACTTTGGTTCTCTATAGAGTTCTGTAACCTGGAAGGAGGGATGGTATGAGTGACAATGTAAGTGGACTTGTTTCCTATGTTCATGTTTAGGGCAGGGATATGGTCTTATAGGGGTGCACAGAAGGTCACCAGTCCAAAGTAAGAAGCTATGCCATAGGGAGAAGCACTATAGTGTAGCCTGGCTCAGCTCAGAACCAAAGAGGGAAGAAAGATGAAGTGGAGCGTTGCTCCTCAGTGAGGTGGAAAGGGCTGGAAAAAGGACACTTGGGACACAATGTGACTTTGGTTTTAGGATCCAAAGTCTTAGCGTTTCGGTCTAAGGATTTCAGTTTGATATAGTAATTATTACGATCAAGAAAAATGTGCCCTAGCTCCATCCTAGGTGCAGTAGGGAAGACTTAAAGGTAAGCACATTATTATAGCATGATAAAAGTGTCACAAATATCATGTAGGGAGCACCTAATACTGTCACAATGAGATGAGATCAGGAAAGAGGTGACACTGGGATTGGAAGGTGATGATCATAATTGTTGTTTTTGGTAGATGGGGACAATATTTGGACGGATCAAGATGGAGTATTTTTGGGGAAGCAAACAGAATTTATTGAGGACCAGCCATACATCAGGCACTGTATTGGGCATGAAAATTACAGTAAGGAATGACACTATGTACCTTTACTCAGGGAATTTATAATCAAGCAAAAAAGTAACCTGGGACTGTTCTCCTTCGGGTGAATGACGCATGGGGAAAGGTCTAGAGTCAGGGAAAACTGGACCTGGCACGGAGTCTGAGTTTTAACCTGCAGACAACAGAGACCTATGAAAAGATTATTTAGTAGGAGTGGAATAGGGCAAAACTTCTACTGTAAAAACATAATTTCTGATACTGTGGAAGGTAAGCTAAAGGAAAAAAGGGTCTGAAGGAATTTTTTCTTATGTCTTAAATGCTCATGCTGAAGCGGGGCCTGCCATCCACAAGCCCCTTCTCCACAGATCGAGCTTGCAAGAAATATTTTCATTTCTTTATTCTTAAATGTGTACAATCAGATATTTAAATATAAGTGAAAGAATATGAGTGAGTCTGAAAATAATGAGAAGAGACATCAGAACGAGGGAACAAACCACAGGGAAATGAAATCTGCATCCTTTCACATGGTTTTTTCTCCATGAACCCTGGGAGGCACTCACAGAAGAGCTAGAGAATCCTAAGAAATGCCTCTCCTGGAAAAAGACAAAACAAAACAAAACACTGATGAGAAAGAGTGCCGCTTTGGAAGGAGCATTGAACTCCACTGGAACACTTTCCCTCTATCTCCTCTTTGGAACAGGAGCCTTGATCTGTGGGGCAGGGGAACCAAACACTTGCTCTTAGAACACTAGTGAGAAGAGATCGCAGCTGGAGAAGAGAACACGGCAATCTATCCTTAGTTGAGGGGCAGGGAAGTGCTTGAATTACTAAGAGGATCAGCATCCTGCCTTGACGGATATGATACCTGGATAAGATTTAACAAAAAAATCAGCAGGCCAAAAATTGAAGGAAAAATAATATCTTTCAGTCTTAAATTATCTCCATTAAATATTATTTATCAAGGGAGATAAAGGAACTTCTCAATGAAAACACATGGTGGACATTACGTTAACAAAATGATCAAGTTTAACATAACCAGTAATAATACATATTTACATCGTGTACTCCCTGAAATTGTGCAGTGAGAAGGGCATGTCACCTCTGATATTCATCTCAGAAACCCATGACTTTATTGTACTTATGAGGATATATCAGACAAAATCAACATTGAGGAGCTTCCTATAAAATAGCTGAGAATTACACTTAACGTGTCAAAGTCATGAAAGTCAAGGAAAATCTGAGGAACTATTACAGATTAGAGGAGAACTATGGCAATCAAAGATTGGATTGGACTGGCTCTTGGAACAGAAAGACAACACTGTAGGGAAAACTGGTGAAATCCAAATAAAGTCTTGAGTTTAGACCATAGTATTGTACCAATGTTTAGTTCTTTTTAATTGAAGTTTGTTTGGGTGACAATTGTTAGTCAAGTTACATAGATTTCAGGTGTACAATTCTGTATTACATCATCTATAAATCCCATTGTGTGTTCACCTTCCATCACCACATATTTGATCCCTTTTACCCTAATCTACCACTCCCCTCGCCCCTTAACCTCTGGTAAAATGTTTATTTCTTAATTTTGATCATGCCAACATTAGGAGATTCTAGCTAATGGAAATAAGGGCACTGGGTACTATTTTTCTAGTTCTTCTCTAAATCTAAAATATTAAAATATTAGAAGCTAATTACACGTATAAATGTATGTCAAATGTAAGAATTTGAGAAGGACACTATGGAATCCAGGAAATCCTGAAATGAGTTAGTATAAGTACCAAGAAAACCAGTAGAATATCAGATTTTTGGAAAATGTGGTCCAGAGATAAAAATCACATTCTTTAGAATATATAATTATAGAGCTTAGAAAAATATTCCAGATGTGCTAAAGTCATAAAAAACAGACAATTGATTTAAATTTCATGAGAAAACTTCCTTTTTCTGGGGCACAGGGGTCACAGCAATGGACCTACAGAGTAGGGAATGGAATTTTAGCACCCTTCTTGGGTAGGGAGAGAACTCATGTACTTACTGACCATCAGCCTCCTCCTGAGCCGTACAGGTGTCCTCATGTTAACGAAATGTGAAGTCAAGAGACAATGGCTCTGGTATGTGGGATAAGAAGTGCAAGTGTACATATCTTGTTTGAATTTGCATAGTTGACAAATCAGAGTAGTGACTAAATAAATTAGCAAAAGGAGTAGATCACAGATGTAAGGGAGATCATCCTATCTATCATATTAGGAAGGCAATAGTTAAAATATAACATCAATTGCACAATAACATTTAGATACAGAAGCAGTATTTGGAGAGTAAACATTACCCACCCAAGGAACTAAAAAAGAAAAACTGATGGAGGGCATGGGTTGGACTTGTACAGGAAGGGCAAGATTGAGACAGACACATATAGTTAGTGCTTCATTGTAAACCTATGATCTTTTACCACATATTTGGAGGCATTTTATATATATTTATATATAGCAAGTAATCTGTTAGAACCATAAAACTATGGCCAAGACAAATAAGTGTGGTTATGGTTTTATTTACATTCTTTTGCGTGTTTCTGAGTATATACACGTGTATGTGTGGATATCTATTTATATGTCCGATACACACACATAGATACATACATACATACATACACACATACATACATACATACATATAGACATGAAAGAGAATCATATACATTCCATATTATAGGTTATCAAATGTAATGCTAAATCCAAGAATGATTTTTGGCAATAGAGTCAGACAGTGAAATAGCCAATTGCATAAGCTATTATATAGGCAAAGACATATTTTCTAAACTGAAGGCAAAAATTGGGTGGCATATTCCTTTACATTGAAAAAAAACTCAGCTCTTAAGTCTAGTGCTTATTTCAACCAAACTTTCCAAACCAATGTTATTACAACATTATTTATATAGAAGTCACTTGAGAATCACTTGTATTGTTTGATAGGTTGGCCGGAAATGGAATGCACATGGTCAGGCAAGTTAAGAAAGCTTTATTGCAAGAGAGCAACAGTATATGGGCTCTGCAAAAGATGGCTACAACCCGGACTGCATGTCTAAAGGAGACTTCCAGTCCTGAGGAGGGGGTGAGGAGGTTTTTATAGGGGCTGTGCAGACAGGATAGCATTGTTTGAACATGAAATGTTGAACGACAGCAAGCCAGTAGCTCTTTTGTGGTGTTTTTTGTTGTCACAAGCTTGGCTCTGCTGCAGGTGTAGGCCAGTCGACATGGCTCTGTCTGTAAGTCGAGGTCTCTGAGACCTAACATTCAGGGACCTAACATTAAATCAAGGTCTCTGACATTCAGAGACCTACCCTTCCAGCCTTGTTTGTTATTAAAAAGTAGAGGGGCCGTCGTGTCTCTATTCTGTAGTTTCTTCAGGCTGAATGAAGGTGGCGAGAGGAGGGAGACATTGTGGAAGGGGCTGGTAATGTTGTTGTAGGTGAAGCATTTTATGGACAGCTCCGTTTGTGCACACCTGGAGTCGGCTCTGCAGAAATAGGGTGAAAAGATGGAAGAGGCAAAAACCAAAGGCTAGGACCAGGAAAGCTAATAGTTAAAGGCCCTATGAGGGGGACAAATCAAGAGCCACTCTTAGCTATAAACTCGGATAGCCACTCGTTCCTGAGGCGGCCTCTGATTCTGGGCCTGGGTGGGATCTTGAGATTTTGGGTGGGCCATGGATGGATCTTGAGAGTTTCATGCTGAGCGAAATAAGTCAGACAGAAAAAGCAGAGAACCATGTGATCTCACTGATATGTGGTATATAAACCAAAAACAACAAAAGAACAAGACAAATAAATGAGAAACAAAAACTCGTAGACACAGACAATAGTTTAGTGGTTACCAGAGGGTAAGGGGGGTAGGGGGTGGGAGCTGAGGGTAAGGGGGATCGAATATATGGTGATGGAAGGAGAACTGACTCTGGGTGGTGAACACACAGTGGGATTTATAGATGATGTAATACAGAATTGTACACCTGAAATCTCTGTAATTTTACTAACAATTGTCACCCCAATAAATTTAAAAAATAAATTAAAAAAAAGAAAAGAAAAAAAAACTGGTAACACCCTCCACAGATACAAAACATCTTACCACACACCAACACAAACTGGTTTCACCCAGAGATCACAAATTGACAGAATTAGTAGTAACTATAGAGAACACACAAGACGTTTTACCAAAAAACAGCTTGTTGTCACAAGAGCTGTATAACACAATGTAAATTTATAAGTTTTCCCCATTCCAAGGACCCATCGTCTGCCCATGGACACTGAGGTCTAAATAGTGAGACACCAACCAGCCTCTTTACAGCTCAGGCCAGGAAGCCAGAGGCCCCTCCACACCGAGTGCAGAGGAAGCAGCCCTCCCACAGCCGAAGGGTCACCCCCAAGGACAGTCAGAGAAAGCACAGACCTTCGTCACACAGGCAGTAGGGATGGTGGGGTGGACAGGGTGTCTCAGGTCTCCCACAAAATGGGAGGCACCTCCAGCCCCAAACCCACTGATCTGTGGCCCCAGCAAATGTTACTGGACCGGGACCTGTCCAGCACTGAAGGGTAAGGAAGGCTGGGGGGACAGACGCCCCTTATGGGCAGAGGCCCCTCAGGACACACTCCCCTGGGAGCTGGCACAGCCAGGCAGAGGCGCACTGGGAACCCCAGCTTCTCCCAATGGCCACCAGGCCCAATGGAGTAAGTGTACCTGGCCAATGGTGGGGACCAGAGAGGATTAGCTTCCTCGGTCACAAAGACAAGCTCCTGGGACACAGATGAGAAGGAAAGAAAAACCTAAAGAGATTTTTACAGAGGGACCCACAGCAAAGTTTGTCTCCTCAGACGCCAGTCTGGAGAGAACCGCTTAAATCCCAGCCTGTGGGGCTGGCTCCAAAGACAGGCTTACGGGAGCCTGTGCCTGTGTTCTGTCCCCGTGGGAGTTCCTTCTGAGGGCAAAGGACACACAAAATACACACACAGGAAAAAAGGATCATCTCTGGGAGGAAAGAATAAAGAAGACTCTAGATTCTCTAGGTGCAAGAAGTTAGCGTCACTAATATTTTTCTGTATGTAAATGCAGAAAGGTGACAAGGCCTCACACCTGTTCTAACTTCTACCCAACTGCAGACAGAGACCAGGAATTGTAATACACGTGCACGTAGGATTCACATAAGCATGACGTTTCCAAAGACAGTGAGAAGCAATCAGGTAAATATGCCATTTTAGACAAGGGTGGGAGGGGGCTCTTAGATTTTAGATGAAGAATGGGAGATATACAGGTAATTCAGGAAAAGCTAAACACACATGGCAGGTAAAGTTTTGTGAGGCTCCTGCATGGAGTCTTCCTGTCTACAGCTAAGGGGATTGTACTCGGGGTTTTATTTGTGCTTCACAGCCTTTAAGGAGGCAGGAAAAGGGGAGCCGGGCAGGACGAGGGAGGCTTGTATGGTTAAAAGTGCCCTGTGGGGACAGAGCCCCAGAAAGTAGTTTACAGGCTCTCGGCCTCACGTGGAGGGGTGCTGGCTCGGGTAGTGGATGGCCCTCGGCTGGGGCTGGTTGGCCGTCGGCTGTGGCCTGTTGGCCAATTGGCTGCTAGTATAACAGCTGCGGCTACGGAGGAGAGCCGAGGACTGCCGAGGAGAGCCGAGGAGAGTCCAGGAAGGAGTGGAGGAGAGTCGTCGGTCGGTTGGCGGAAAGGCTGACGGCAGGTTGCACGTCCGGTGGGCTCATTGAGACCATAGTGGTATGACTCCCCTCCGATGGCTCCGTGGGTGTTCCTTTTTGGCCTCACCATATCCTGCGTTCTTATGTGGGGAGCGGGACCAGAGACCCCTCAGGCCGCCCCACACGACAAATGGCGCAGCAAGCAGGGTCTCCCGCACGATATGCCCCTTTTGAAAGTTTTATGTTGTTTAGCTCAGCGGGCCTGGGGCAGTTGTGGGCTGTGTTTACATTTCAGATCTACTGGCAGAGGGCCCGGGGGTGATGGTGAGACTTTCTCACTCCTATCAGACTGAAAAATCAGCTTCCATTTTTCTCAAGTTTCTGATAGGTTATTAAATCCTTTAAAGCTGGTTTCAACATACCAATTCTCATAATCTTAGATATCCAAATTTTTTAATATTGCACTTCTCTTGATTTTCCCTTCTGCCTTTTTCAAACCTAATATTGATATTAGCTTCTGTAAGACCCAGGAAGCTGAATAACTAAATCAAAAGCTTAAGAATAGTTGAATTTCCTTGTATCCCTTTGCATTAAACATGTGGTCTTTCTCTAGGGTCCAATAAAACAGCTGTTTCTCATGAACATTCTCCAACACACTTTCAGGTTTTGAAGTTTTTCGAATTCTATGGATCCATAGTCTGGCCACTGACGGTAAGATTTTAATAGCTACTCAAACCAAAAAGCCTTTTTACAGCTTAACCAAGGAAGCCAAAGGCTTTCTTTCTGTCTCTGTGGTATTTCCTTGTCAGGACAAATGATACAAGAGACATAGACACCAAAAAAATGACCGCCTCTGGGAGGAAAGATTAAATAAAGAAAACCTGTGAGTCGCTACTCCCGAGAAGCTAGCTTCACAAACATTTTTTCCTGACAGTCCACACGTACAAGAGAGGAAAAGGACAGGTCCAGCTACCACAGCTGTGCTGGGGGGAGGCTCTTCCAGCAAAGCTGCCCCAGGAGCCTGGTGTTCAGCTCCCGCTGCCAATGCTGCACCTGGAGTGGAGGCCCCAAAGCCCCTTCAGCCCCAGCGCCCAGGCCAGAGCCTGGGATCCCACCACAGCCTGCGTCCCCAGCTCTCCCTGGGGGCTACAGTCTTGTCCCTGCAGGCTTCCCTGTGGCCTTTCCATACCCAGGCTTTCGGGTCTCAGACCTGGGTTCCTTCTGAGTGGTCCTCCTGGGCTGCCTCTCTTACATGAAAATAAATCTTTGGTTTGCACCCCACTACCCCCACTTGTGGTGACTTACAGAGGCCTCTAAGCACACTGGGAGTTAAAAAACGGCTCTGGGGAAGGTCAGGAGCCAGAGAGGAGGGTGGCATAAGGCAACATAGGTAAGAGCCAGGTAAGGGAAGGCAGTTAATTCAGGTATGCAAAGCCCAGTGCCAGGTTTCACCTCTAGGACTCTACATTCCTGCAGGCAGCTGCCAGGGCACAGATGACTGCACCTGGGGCACAGCCCCGGGTCTGACACCTTGGCTCAGAAGACTGAAATGAAGAGCCTTTCCTGACCTCCACTCCGGTGTTATTCCCTAGATGGACACAAGATGGCAGCAGACAATACATTTTCCAGGTGACAGGCAAACAGGTATTATTCTTAAAACTCACACAACATGGCAGCAGAAAAGAGCGTTTCCTTGCTCATTGTGAGTATCCGGGCCCCTGGGACGAAGCTCACTGAGAAATATTTCCAGGCCCTTCACAGGCCTCATCTCACCCACTGCTCCCGTTTTCCAGAGGTGGCAGAGACCATTACTAACTCCATTTCACAGATAGTTAAAATGAAGACTGATTCTAACTAACACAGTTCTGAGCCCAGAACCGAGGCCCAAATGGGCCAACATGGGCCAGTAAGCTTGCACACATGTGGTTCTGGACAAACAGAGTGATCCAAACAGTCCTTGCAGCGTTGGGTAGAATCTTGGTCATTTTATTGAGGAAAATCTGCAGCACCCGGGCACGAAATGAGTCCCACCCAGCACCCAGGGGAGAAATAAGTCCCACTGGCCGCACCGGCTGGAAATATGTCCCACCCACCACAATGGCACAAAATATCACACCCACCATCGCCCATGTGCCAAGAAATGTGTCTTTGTTGTCCAGTAACTACCGTCTCACCTTCCTTTTTGCTGAAAGATCACTGTGTTTACTTGTTGCTTATCCGTAAATTTATGACACCTCGCCGTGACGTATTCACTGGATGAATGTTGATTTCTTCATCGATTTCTTCGATACTTGAGAAATAGTTATCGAATGCCAGATATGAGCCAGCCACGATTATTAGGCACAGAGAATAATCTGTAACTGAGATTCCTCGTGATGAATTCACTGAGTCAGTGGAACACATAATAAACGACATAGATACTGATTTTTGTAAAGGTGACAAGTACTATGGAAAAAATAAAAATAACAACATTAAGGGGATTGGCAGTGCCAATGGAGTAGCTCCCAGTTTAAACAGAGCAGAGTCTTAGTTTCTTAAACCGGCTGTAACAACTACAGTGTGTTTACACTTTAAGTGTGGGCTTGAAAAACAAATGTATTGTCTCACAGTTGTAGAAGCTACACGCCCAAAATCAACGTACTGGTACCATTGGTTCCTTCTGAGGCTGTGAGCGAAGGATGTGTCACAGGCCTGTCTCCTGACTCATATGCCTGTCTTCCATCTGTGTCTTCACATCATCTTTATGTGTGTCTGTGTCCACAGTCCCCCTGTAAAGAAAAAATAAGGACCACAGCGATGTGGATTGGTGATCTCTCTAATGACCTCACTTTAACTTGATGGCCTCTGTAAAGACCCTTTCTCCAAAAAATTCCACATTCTGGTCCTGGAGGATATAACTTCAAAGATGAGTTTTGGGAGGAATACTTAGTAATCCTTCAAAAAAGTAACCTCAAATTTAGTACTTACCACATGTCCTTATGGCAGTATCTGTCTAGGAATTTTCTGACGTTTTTCATTCCCCTGGAAGGGAGTTCCTGCGAACAATAATATTACCTGGGGTCGTTCATGCTGGCGTGGCTGTCAAGATCGTGGCTCACTGGTCATCACTAACTATAATGTTCCATTGTCTTCTTGTACCAATTAGTACCAGAAGGTGGATGAGATTCTAATTTTATTTCCTTACAGGTCACTGGCTTTTTTCCCGCTAGATGACCAACGCACTTTTCTGTCTCGAAAGCCCAATAATTCCAGGAGCATACGCCCCGTCATCAGTAAGCCCAAGTCTCCGTTTACCCGCTGCAGTTTCTGTCTGTGTGTGCACATACACACACGCACACTTTGTTTGCAGGCAGAGACCATTAAAATTCTCCCTTTAGAACGACAGCGTATGACTTTCTTCCCACCTCTGCTCAATTGGGTAATCCCTAGAAAAACTATGGCACCGTGTATATTAATGCAGGTTTTATACCTCATTAGTGACCCGTTGCCACCCATTTCATTTTTTAGTTCTAGAAATTAGCCCTGAAGCAGCAATGATTTGGACAATAGCGTTTCACACCGTGAAGGGTATCCACTTTGTGTTTTTCTTTTCTTTGTTTTTTTTTGTTTTTTTTTTTTTTTTTTACTTAAATTTACTTAAATTTTACTTAAATTGTTAGTAAAATTACATAGATTTCAGGTGTACAATTCTGTATTACATCATCTAGAAATCCCATTGTGTGTTTACCACCCAGAGTCAGTTCTCCTTTCATCACCATATATTCGATCCCCCTTACCCTCATCTCCCACCCCCCACCCCCCGCCCCCCTTACCCTCTGGCAACCACTAAACTATTGTCTGTGTCTATGAGTTTCTGTTTCTCATTTGTTTGTCTTGTTCTTTTGTTTTTTTAGTTTATATACCACATATCAGTGAAATCACATGGTTCTCTGCTTTTTCTGTCTGACTTGTTTCGCTCAGCATTACTCTCTCAAGATCCATCCATGTTGTCACAAATGTTCCTATATCATCTTTTCTTACCGCCGAATAGTATTCCATTGTGTACATATACCACAACTTCTTTATCCATTCATCTATCGAAGGACATTTTGGTTGTTTCCATGTCTTGGCCACAGTAAACAAAGCTGCAATGAACATTGGAGCACACGTGTCTTTATCTCTAAATGTTTTCAGATATTTGGGTAGATACCCAGGAGAGGGATTGCTGGGTCATATGGCAATTCTATTCGTAATTCTTTGAGGAACCTCCACACTGCCTTCCATAACGGCTGCACCAGTCTGCATTCCCACCAACAGTGTATGAGGGTTCCTTTGTCTCCACAGCCTCTCCAACACTTGTTACTATTTGTCTTGTTGATGATAGCCATTCTGACTGGGGTGAGGTGATATCTCATTGTGGTTTTTATTTGCATTTCTCTGATGAAAATCGCTCTTTTTGTAGGAGCCTTATTGAGGTATAATGTATATATTCCATAAAATTCATCATTTTAAAGTGTATCATTGTGTCACTTTCAGCATAATCGTTCCCATTTAATTATGGATGACACATTCCAAGACCCCCAATGGATGCCTGAAACCTCAGATAGTACTGAACCATACCTATATATTCACTTAAAGGAAGAACTTTATGGTTTTTCTTTGGTGTGTCAGAATTGCCAGCATCACTATTCTTGTACTTTGGAGCCATAATTAAGTAAAATGAGGGGCACATGAACAAAACCACTGCAGTACCGCTGAAGTCTACCTGATAACCCAGGTGACTAATATGCAGGGAAAATATATAGTGTGTGTACGTTGGAGAAAGGCATGATTTACGTCCTGGGTGAAACAGTAAGTAATGTCACAGGATTTCTTCATGCTTCTCAGAACATCGTGCATTTTAAAACTTACAATTTATTTAGTGGAGTTTTCCATGTAATAATTTTGGACCAAAGTTGACCATGGAAAGTGAGAAAACACGGATCAAGGGGATCCCGGGATTCACACAGTTGTGCAAATATCACCACTGTGAGATTCCAGAACATTGTCACCACTCCAAAGTGAAACCCTGTCGCCATTCACAGTAACTCCATTCCTTCCCCTAGCCCTGGCGACCATTATTCTACTTTGTGTGTTTATGAATGTCCCCAGAGAAGACATAAGCCCTCATGGTTTTCTTCATAGTATTACTCCTCCCTCTCGTGAAATTTTCCATAGAATGACCCCTCATCTCCTCCAGACACTCTACCTCATCATCATCTTCCACGTACGCCTGCCTCCCCACCAAAAGGACAGGCACACACACCCTCGTTTTTACTTTCTCCAGATATTCAGATCACCCCCAATAATCAATCTCTACCGCACCACATACACTCTCAAACTCCAACAAAGCGCCGTCTCCCTTATTCCGCTCTTAGTGTCACTGAACATCTCTGTGGGGACAGCGACAGGAAGAGCAGGCTAAGAGTCTCCTTACACCGCTTCAAACCCTGTCACAGGACCTCGCCCAGGCCGAGGAACACAGAGACCGCCACAAGAACCAGTGGAGCTCCTAGTGGATAAGAAACTGAGGCCCATGTTCCCGCCCCTGCAGGGCCTCTAATCATTATCACTGTGGGTCCTAGATTTGGTCCCCGCCTCCTCCACCTTTTCTGCCAATTCCTCCAGAGACCACTCCAGGTGTTCACAAATGCAGCTGTCCATAAAATGTTTCACCTACAACATTACCAGTACATCCCGTAATGCCCCCCATCTCGGATGCCCCGTTCTGCTTGAAGCAGGTAAGGAAGAGAGAAACGCTGGCCCCTCTCATTTTTCATAACAAACAAGGCAGGAATGGTAGGTCTCCTAATGTTACAGACCTTGACTTCATGTGTGGTCTCTGAATGTTAGGTCTCAGATAAGTTGACTTAAAGACAAAGCCATGTCCGCTGCCCTGCACTTGCAGAGAGAACCAAACTTGCGATATCACAAAATGCCACAAAGCAGCTACTGGCTTGAAGTCAGTCAATGTTTTTGTCAAACTTGGCTACTCTGCCAGCACAGCCCCTATAAAACCCTCTTCTCTCCCTCCTGCATCCCTCTGGGCCTGCATCTATCCTTTAGACATGCCGCCTTGGATCAAGTCATCTTTACTCATCCCGATAAATGCTTGTTATCTTAGAACAAAAATTTCTTAACTGGAGAGACCTTGTGTGTTCCTTTACGGGCCAACCTATCATTGGTGCTGAAACCTGGAGAAGGTTTAGGCCAGAGAACGCAAGATGTCCCCTTCTCTTTCTCTTCTCCCTCTCCCCAGGCTTGATCCGCTCTCTGGCTTCCCTCCCGGACCTGCCATAAGGACGCACTCAGGACTTTCTCCCTTCCCTTGCTGACATCCCAGACAACAGCAGGCCAAATTCTCGCCGGGTGAGTGAAACCTACTATTCGTGTCTCAGACCTTCTGTCTCTCCCTCATTGTTCTAGGTTTCCATGAAGATCCCACCACTAGGCCAGAAGGTTCCCCTTGCCCCAGGGTCCCAGATCCTCCCAGTCTTGGGGACACCCAGTCTGAGAGGGATCTCACGTACTTGTGTTCGCGGGGTTGGACATCGGGATTTGGGACCCCTCAACCTCTTATTCTCCCCTTAATAGGAGGCTCCCTCCTCACCTTTCTCACTCCATCTGTTGGGACCATGGGGACCTCACATTCAGTCCATGTGAAATCTACATCCCTCGGTTGTCTCCTCCACAACTTACACACCCTCAGGCTCAACTTACAGGAGATCCGAACCACGTGACTCACCTTTTACTACAACACTGCCTGACCCCTATCTAACTTCTGTCACCACAGGGGAAAATGGTCATAAATTCCCTATGTCCAGGCCTTCTTTATACTTTGAGCTCAACCCTCCCTGTTTGATTAAAAGTCTCCACATCTCTCCCCCCAAAAAACAGACGAAAAACCACTAATGCTTCTGTTCCTGTGAGTCGATCGCAGACCTTAAGCTCCTTTTGAAGCAGACAGATGTATCACACCAGGACTGATAACTACTCATAAGTAACCCCAGACTCCTGCAGCTCCTCTTAATACCTTTATCGTAAGAGCTCCAGGTTTCCTCTTTACTGACAACCACCTGGGATGCCCTTCTCACTGTTAGGGGCCCTAGTTTAGTCCCTTCTCTCACCTTTACTCGTCCCACTTCTCATTATCCTTGGACTAACCCTGTTTGGATCTTGACGTGTTAACATTCTTGTCCAGTTTCTCTCTTCCAAAATCGAGTCTATTAACACTACAGATGACTCTTGTGCAAGGCTTCCAGCCCATCCCCGTGACGGACTCTATAACCACTTTCTCCTCTTGGGTCAGAAATTAAGTTCCAGTTCATCGCCACTTAATTCAGTCCATAGACGAGGACTCTCAAGTTTTTGGGACCCAGGCGTTCCACTATCGCCCATTTCTCGAAAGCAACTGAACTTAAACTTACTTGTCACCCTTGCTTTCACACAGAGGGCAGGACCCAGGCTCCCGCATCACAATGGAGGAACCCAGGGAGAAACCTCACATGGCAAGGAAGCCCATCTCTTTCTTAATAGATGTGTGTGGGGAGCCATGGTTTCTTGCAACCCTGAACCTTGCAGACTGGCTCGGTTTCTGCCCCCATAACATTGTCTCTGCCTTATCTGAAAAGCGCCTAACGGCTGCTGAGGAATGTGGTGAAAACGGCCAGTTCCCAGACACAGAAAACTAAGGGCTTTCTAGACAATTAGTAGATTCTGTCTCCTTGAAATATTTACTTTTGTGAGTTTCAGTGACCTTGTATCTTCTATGTCAAAGTAAGGCTGAAGCTGGAAAGATTTACTTTCACTGAGATAATGCATATCTTCTTCGTTTAACTGCACGTACTCAAATTGTATATATTGGTTAGAGATAATAAACTCAGGGCTTCAGCATGACTGAAGACCGGCCGCATTAGCATTTGTGTGTGTCTTTTATTTCATTCCCACTCCCCCATTCAGGTACTGATCAACTCGTGGCGGCTGGCCCGTCACAGATGTGGGGGCCCTTTTCTGTGCCCTCCCCGAATTTTTAGGGGCTACTCATCCCTGCTTTGTCTCCATTGGTGGGATTGATGGCTTTATCGCACAATGTTGAACTATACCAGCCCTAACAGGCTCACTTCATAACTCGGCTATTACCACTCATTTCTTATACTCCCCCGGAGGCCCACACTCCAAATACAGTCTCCTTCCATTTTCGTCTGCCCAACCATGGTCCCATCTTTCTCCTTGCTCTCCCGCTCTGACACTCCGATAGAGATGCCCTTACAGCCGTCCCTTGTGGATCCAGTTCTTTGGGAGACCTTCTATGATTACACACGACAGTCCTGTCGAGATCTAGCTCTGTGATCTATTCTCGTTTCCAAACCAACTCCTATACCCTCTTTCTCACGTCCCCATCCCTTTCCTGAACCCGCTCGCTTCACTGTGCCAGACCTCAAAGACAGCAGTCTTTCAAAGGTTTTTGGTTGAGCCTTCGTTTTCGCCCAGGCCTAGCTCCTGTCTAGCCTCTCTCCACCTCGCCCTGAACACGCCCCTACACTACGTGGATAATCTCCTTTTGTGCAGTCAGTCTCACTCTCTCTCTGCCATATCTCTACCCGTCTTGTGTCCATCGCTAACACGGGCTACCTGCTATCTTCAAGCAAGGCACGAATCTCTACTTCCTCTATTGTCTACTTGGATGTCCCTCTCACCTCCACCGACATGGCTATCATGGCTAACGGTATATCCAAATTTAACTCTATACCGCACCTTGGGCCTCCCCCTTCCTCAGTCCTTTCGAGCTCACGTATGTCAGATCCTTCCTTCCAGACAGCCTCCCAGCTAATAGCTCACCAATGACCGACTGCCTCCTAGCCATCATCCTCATTCAGCAGATCCATTGGGAGTACGCACACCGCATCTTCCCCGACCCCAAGACACTTCCTCGGTTTCTCTACATTCCCTAAGCCCCAGGGGACTGGGTCCATCTCAAACACCTGAACCTGTGAGACTTACGACAAACTGGGAAAGAGCCTTGCCACCATCTTGTCACCACATCCAAGCAGCAATTGCTGGGTCACCCCTCCTGCTTTCATTTGTCTCAGCTGCAAAAATAGCTGACCCGCCTGTCCTGCGACTCCACATGATCGCCCAGGCCCCATGATAATGGCACCTCATTTCTGAGCCCCACCTCGTTTTGACTTTAAAACATCCCGCAGGAAAAACCAGGAGACTAACGAACTGTGATCCCTCCCCTCCCCTTTTCCTCATTGCGTGAACCACACAACTCCAACTTCACTCCAGCGCCTTCTCTCCCCCTCCAAACCCTCTCGGTTATGTCTTCCTTTCCCCTTATCTCTACTCGTCCATTTTAGAGCTCCTTTTCTTTGATTCCATCACCTGATTTTCAACCCAAGAAGACTTGAGTCCCATTACTGTCTTTATTATATTACTATTCCCTCTCATAACACTTTGCATACCATTACCCCTTATCTCTACCTGACTCACAAGCTAATTCTTCATCTTCCACACACGCTTGCCTCCCCACCAAGTGTACAGGCACTTACTCCCTAGGTTTCCTTTCTCCAGATATTGAGATCACCCCCAATAGTCAATGTCTACCTCTCCCCACATATACTCTCATGCACCAAAAAAGGTCAGTCTCCTTATCCACTTCTAGTGTCACTGAACATCTCTGGGAGTAACGAAAGGAACAGCAGGGCTAGGAGCCTCCTTACATGAATTTCAAATCCTGCCACAGGATCCCACCCAGGCCCAGAATCAGAGGCTGCCTCAGGAACCAGTGGCGATCCGAGTTTATAGCTAAGAGTGGCTCTTGATTTGTCCCCCTCGTAGGGCCTTTAACTATTATCTTTCCTGGTCCTAACCTTTGGTCTTTGCCTCTTCCATCTTTTCACACAATTCCTGCAGAGCCGACTCCAGTTGTGACAAATGGAGCTGTCCATAAAATGCTTCACCTACAACAACATTACCAGCCCCTTCCACAATGTCTCCCTCCTCTCGCCACCTTCATTCAGCCTGAAGAAACTACAGAATAGAGACACGACGGCCCCTCTACTTTTTAATAACAAACAAGGCTGGAAGGGTAGGTCTCTGAATGTCAGAGACCTTGATTTAATGTTAGGTCCCTGAATGTTAGGTCTCAGAGACCTCGACTTACAGACAGAGCCATGTCGACTGGCCTACACCTGCAGCAGAGCCAAGCTTGTGACAAGAAAAAACACCACAAAAGAGCTACTGGCTTGCTGTCATTCAACATTTCATGTTCAAACAATGCTATCCTGTCTGCACAGCCCCTATAAAAACCTCCTCAACCCCTCCTCAGGACTGGAAGTCTCCTTTAGACATGCAGTCCGGGTTGTAGCCATCTTTTGCAGAGCCCATATACTGTTGCTCTCTTGCAATAAAGCTTTCTTAACTTGCCTGACCGTGTGCATTCCATTTCCGGCCAACCTATCAAACAATACAAGTGATTCTCAAGTGACTTCTATATAAATAATGTTGTAATAACATTGGTTTGGAAAGTTTGGTTGAAATAAGCGCTAGACTTAAGAGCTGAGTTTTTTTTCAATGTAAAGGAATATGCCACCAAATTTTTGCCTTCAGTTTAGAAAATATGTCTTTGCCTATATAATAGCTTATGCAATTGGCTATTTCACTGTCTGACTCTATTGCCAAAAATCATTCTTGGATTTAGCATTACATTTGATAACCTATAATATGGAATGTATATGATTCTCTTTCATGTCTATATGTATGTATGTGTGTGTGTATGTATGTGTGTATGTATGTATGTATGTATGTATCTATGTGTGTGTATCGGACATATAAATAGATATCCACACATACACGTGTATATACTCAGAAACACGCAAAAGAATGTAAATAAAAACATAACCACACTTATTTGTCTAGGCCATAGTTTTATGTTTCTAACAGATTACTTGCTATATATAAATATATATAAAATACCTCCAAATATGTGGTAAAAGATCATAGGTTTACAATGAAGCACTAACTATATGTGTCTGTCTCAATCTTGCCCTTCCTGTACAAGTCCAACCCATAGCCTCCATCAGTTTTTCTTTTTCAGTTCCTTGGGTGGGTAATGTTTATTCTCCAAATACTGCTTCTGTATCTAAATGTTATTGTGCAATTGATGTTAAATTTTAACTATTGCCTTCCTAATATGATAGATAAGGATGATCTCCCTTACATTGTGATCTACTCCTTTTGCTAATTTATTTAGTCACTACTCTGATTTGTCAACTATGCAAATTCAAACAAGATATGTACACTTGCACTTCTTATCCCACATACCAGAGCCAATGTCTCTTGACTTCACATTTCGTTAACATGAGGACACCTGTACGGCTCAGGAGGAGGCTGATGGTCAGTAGGTACATGAGTTCTCTCCCTACCCAAGAAGGGTGCTAAAATTCCATTCCTTACTCTGTAGGTCCATTGCTGTGACCCCTGTGCCCCAGAAAAAGGAAGTTTTCTCATGAAATTTAAATCAATTGTCTGTTTTTTATGACTTTAGCACATCTGGAATATTTTTCTAAGCTCTATAATTATATATTCTAAAGAATGTGATTTTTATCTCTGGACCACATTTTCCAAAAATCTGATATTCTACTGGTTTTCTTGGTACTTATACTAACTCATTTCAGGATTTCCTGGATTCCATAGTGTCCTTCTCAAATTCTTACATTTGACATACATTTATACATGTAATTAGCGTCTAATATTTTAATATTTTAGATTTAGAGAAGAACTAGAAAAATAGTACCCAGTGCCCTTATTTCCATTAGCTAGAATCTCCTAATGTTGGCATGATCAAAATTAAGAAATAAACATTTTACCAGAGGTTAAGGGGGGAGGGGAGTGGTAGATTAGGGTAAAAGGGATCAAATATGTGGTGATGGAAGGTGAACACACAATGGAATTTATAGATGATGTAATACAGAATTGTACACCTGAAATCTATGTAACTTTACTAACAATTGTCACCCAAACAAACTTCAATTAAAAAGAACTAAACATTGGTACAATACTGTGGTCTAAACTCAAGACTTTATTTGGATTTCACCAGTTTTCCCTACAGTGTTGTCTTTCTGTTCCAAGAGCCAGTCCAATCCAATCTTTGATTGCCATAGTTCTCCTCTAATCTGTAATAGTTCCTCAGATTTTCCTTCACTTTCATGACTTTGACACACGTTAAGTGTAATTCTCAGCTATTTTATAGGAAGCTCCTCAATGTTGATTTTGTCTGATATATCCTCATAAGTACAATAAAGTCATGGGTTTCTGAGATGAATATCAGAGAGGTGACATGCCCTTCTCACTGCACAATTTCAGGGAGTACACGATGTAAATATGTATTATTACTGGTTATGTTGAACTTGGTCATTTTGTTAACGTAATGTCCACCATGTGTTTTCATTGAGAAGTTCCTTTATCTCCCTTGATAAATAATATTTAATGGAGATACTTTAAGACTGAAAGATACTATTTTTCCTTCAATTTTTGGCCTGCTGATTTTTTTGTTAAATCTTATCCAGGTATCATATCCATCAAGGCAGGATGCTGATCCTCTTAGTAATTCAAGCACTTCCCTGCCCCTCAACTAAGGATAGATTGCCGTGTTCTCTTCTCCAGCTGCGATCTCTTCTCACTAGTGTTCTAAGAGCAAGTGTTTGGTTCCCCTGCCCCACAGATCAAGGCTCCTGTTCCAAAGAGGAGATAGAGGGAAAGTGTTCCAGTGGAGTTCAATGCTCCTTCCAAAGCGGCACTCTTTCCCATCAGTGTTTTTTTTTTTTTTTTTTTTTTACCAGGAGAGGCATTTCTTAGGATTCTCCAGCTCTTCTGTGAGTGCCTCCCAGGGTTCATGGAGAAAAAACCATGCGAAAGGATGCAGATTTCATTTCCCTGTGATTTGTTCCCTAGTTCTCATGTCTCATCTCATTATTTTCAGGCTCACGCATATTCTTTCACTTATATTTAAATATGTGATTGTACACATTTAAGAATAAAGAAATGAAAATATTTCTTGCAAGCTCGATCTGTGGAGAAGGGGCTTGTGGATGGCAGGCCCCGCTTCAGCATGAGCATTTAAGACATAAGAAAAAATTCCTTCAGACCCTTTTTTCCTTTAGTTTACCTTCCACAGTATCAGAAATTATGTTTCTACAGTAGAAGTTTTGCCCTATTCCACTCCTACTAAATAATCTTTTCATAGGTCTCTGTTGTCTGCAGGTTAAAACTCAGACTCCGTGCCAGGTCCAGTTTTCCCTGACTCTAGCCCTTTCCCCATGCGTCATTCACCCGAAGGAGAACAGTCCCAGGTTACTTTTTTGCTTGATTATAAATTCCCTGAGTAAAGGTACATAGTGTCATTCCTTACTGTAAATTTCAGTGCCCAATACAGTGCCTGATATATGGCTGGTCCTCAATAAATTCTGTTTGCTTCCCCAAAAATACTCCATCTTGATCCCTCCAAATGTTGTCCCCATCTACCAAAAACAACAATTATGATCATCACCTTCCAATCCCAGTGTCACCTCTTTCCTGATCTCATCTCATTGTGACAGTATTAGGTGCTCCCTACATGATATTTGTGACACTTTTATCATGCTATAATAACATATTTACCTTTAAGTCTTCCCTACTGCACCTAGGATGGAGCTAGGGCACATTTTTCTTGATCGTAATAATTACTATATCAAACTGAAATCCTTAGACCGAAACGCTAAGACTTTGGATCCTAAAACCAAAGTCACATTGTTTCCCAAGTGTCCTTTTTCCAGCCCTTTCCACCTCACTGAGGAGCAACGCTCCACTTCATCTTTCTTCCCTCTTTGCATCTGTGTTGAGCCAGGCTACACTATAGTGCTTCTCCCTATGGCATAGCTTCTTAGTTTGGACTGGTGACCTTCTGTGCACCCCTATAAGACCATATCCCTGCCCTAAACATGAACCTAGGAAACAAGTCCACTTACATTTTCACTCATACCATTCCTCCTTCCAGGTTACAGAACTCTATAGAAAACCAAAGTGGCCTCAGCCCATGTCCGTGACTGCCAAGAACTGACCTCTGCTTGGGTGTCATCTCACTCCCTGTGCTTCACCGACCTGGTTTAATGTTAGATGCCAGCTGTAGCTTCATTAAAGCTGAACTGATTAGTCCCCCTTGGACAACAGGCTGACCGGTCTTTCTCCTTTCAGGAGACAACAACTGTAGTTAGATTAGCTTATGTTTAGCCCTCAAAATGAGGAACAGAAGTGCTTCCTCAAGTCCTTTATCCTCTTGATCCATCTGCTCTGTGCCGTGACAAACAGAGAACATCATGCCTCACCATAAAGTTATTTCAAAATTTGACTAACAAGTCTTCAGCAAGGCATTTGGCAAAATCTTTTCTGATATCCTCTCTTCTCTCTCTGTCTCTCTCTCTCATACACACACACACACACACACACACACACACACACACACACACACACAGCAAGAACATAAGTTGGATGAAGGTTCAATCAATAGGACAAATATATAGTTAATTGTTCACACCAAAAGGGTAGAGAACAATGTACTGTTATGCATCTGTCTTGAGTTCTGTAGTCAATGCCACATGGCTCTGTTTTCAGCCATTTCCCATTCAACATTTTACTCCCTAATGTGAAAAAAAAGATGCACATTTTATCACTTTTACTCACACAGCCACGTCATTGTAAATGCATTGGATAATGGCATCAAAATTCCACAGAAATCTCAGAAGGTTAAAATAATGTACTATGTATTTCAGATGAAACTTAAATAGAAAAGTGCAAAGGCCTTCTTACATATAAATAAGAATTAAAATATTTCAAGGTGGAGAGAATGGTTTAATGACAGATATCATGCAAAAGAATGAAGATTTTCATTAAATATACTTCTCTAACATGTATTTCTGTTTGGTTGGTTCACTGTTTTATTTGCCTAGAAGAGATTCCAGTAGACATTCAATGAATGTTGTTTGAATGAGTGAGTCAGGTATATGTTACAACTATGTTGTGTATAGAAAAAGCCAATAAAAGCTTAGATTGCAGTAATAGAAATGGACAGACAATAGAACAAGAGAGAACACAGGCTTGTTTGTTCTTTCTGTAGCCCCAGCACAGCTGTGGTAGTACTATGTTCAGTTCTGAGCAACATACTTGAGAGAGTGTGTGTAAAGCGGAACTATTCAGAGGAAAGTTGCCAGAATGATGATACTCAAAAGCCAGCAGGAATCTCAGAAAATAAAGATGAGCGATCAGGGTTACTGTCTTTAAACGTACAGAACACCATTTGTGTGGGGGAAGGGTTACCTTAATTCTGGACGTTGTCCATGGGAGAACCAAAGCAAGTGACAAGATTTTAGTCAATATAAAGGAAGATTTTCTGTAAAGGGAGGAAGGAAGGAAGACCTATCCAAAGATACCAGTCACGTCTTAAGAACTAAGTTCCTGCATTTCGAGGGGTGCAAGATAAGGTGATGGAGGAGAACTGACTGTGGGTGGTGAGCACACAATGGGATACATAGATGATGTATCCCTGCTCTCATCATGGATATTCAACTGGTGATATTTTCAACTATAACTAAAATACCTTTCACTGGTCACTGTAAATCATTTCCTGACCCAAATGAGGTATTGATGTAAGTAATGCCATGGGGTTCCTGCATACTACTTTTAGAAACATGCCGGGTATAAGTCAGTCAGTAGGGTGTGGGAAACAAATATTACTATCCACACTCACAGAGAAGAAATGTAAAACTCAGAGACTGAATGACTCAGTGAAGGTCACACAGCCAAAAAGGAACAGAAATGAGTCTAGAATTATCTGAATGTTGTGTGTTGTACTAGTCACTGCACCCTCTACCTTCCTGTACGTTTTCTATGATGTGTATCTGTAGTGTAATTTATAACAAACATGTTATTCACACACTAACATAGAATTAGAGTAGGAAATAGTTTAAACATATAATTCTATAGTTTGTTTTTACCCTCCTGTGTACATATTTTAAATACCTGAACAACAGGTCTAGGTCCAGTGCTTCCAAGCAACAAGGTTTTTCTCACAATATTGAAAAAAAGGAAACTACCTTGAATTCAAACTGGCAGGTATTTTTCTTTTGGCTGTACAATGAAGAAAGTAGCATTTTATGTTAAGACTCTTGAGATTGTAAACAAAATAAGAATTATGTGCTTGAACCAAAAATTATGAACTTTGGATGCAAGATGTATTAGCATAAACCTAAATACCATGTAAAAGATTGAAAATGATAAGTTTTCACTAGCTTTTCATTTCCTTCCCAGCCGGGAATTGATGAGTCCATTAGAGCCATAATCTATGTCTGCAGAGCGAGTTAGGGCAGATTCCAGCCCAACAAACTGTGGCCGATGCCTGGGAAGCAAGACGTGGGTCCTTGAACTAGAGAAACAGAAGAACTTGATACGCGTAATTTATACACCACCCAGTGATCCTAGAAAATTGATTTTTCAAAAGCTCAGAGTCATCTGAGGTGCAGTGTAAGTGCATCTACAATGATTTATTTTTTTAATTGCTGTGGTATGTTGTGGGATATCATAAAGTTAATTTGACAGAGACTGACCATCCCCTCGAATTCACTGACATTTCTGTTATTTAAAAAATAACCTTAAAAAATAAAGTTAACAAATTAGGACCCATTGGATACAATAAACTGTGAATCCATACTGATGAATGAATGGAGAAAAAAAAAAAAGATGAGGAACAGGGACCTTGACATAGTCTGAAAGGTCTCCCCCGTAAAGCACCAATGAATTGTAAAGTGAAAAGACAACATCATAGAAGAGAAAACCGGCAGATACTACCATCACTGATCAACGTTAACAGCACCAAAAAATGGCACAAATCAAAATTGTAGTCACATCACGAGATGCAAAGAGAAGAGCACAGGACCACTTCTGTGATGCTCTTGTGAAAAACATTTGATCTGAATCTTACTACAGAGAAACATCAGAAAAACCCACATTGAAGGACAGTCTACATTACTGGAACTTACTCTTCGAAAGAGTCAAGGTCATGAAAGTCACTGAAAGACTAGGGAACTGTTCCAGACTCTAGGGCATGAAGAGACATGACAATTAAATACAATCTATGGATCTGAACATGATCTTTGTGCTATAAAAAGAATATGAGGATTAAAGGATAGAATGCAGTAGTGTTAATTTCCTGATTGTGAAGGCGCTAGGACAGGTCAGTGGAATGTACCGTCTTGTAGGAAATAAATAAATCAGGGATGATGGCATAATGTCAGCAATTTGCTATCAAATGAATCAGGCAAAAAAAGTTCTTTGTGTTAAAACTTGGAACTTTTCCCTAATTTTAAACTGCTTCCAATAAATGAATACACTCAATAAATAAAAAAGGTGAAAATCCTTAGACAAATCTTATTTCTCTATGAGGACAGAATCTATGAATCAGTGTTTAAAATTATATCCAAGTGTTATGGCACTATAACCATTGTAATACATCCAAACATTGCTCATAGCAATAGCAGCAGATATCAAAATGATGCCTGCCTAAAGCTTTACTTTCATATATGGTGATAAAAACTGAAAAATACAAAAAAAGGCTATCAGTTAACACCATCGAAGTATTAATGACAACTTTGTTGTTTCGGTGTTATTAAACACTGGTATTTGGATAGTTTGAGTACGTAAAATGCAATACTTCTTGTTTTCATTTCATTGCAAAGTTAGTTAGATGCCAAGAAAATAGTTTAAAATACTATTAGGTTTGTGCTAACGTAATTGCGATTTAAAGGTTTACAAACAACTGAAAACCCCTCAATTACTTTTGCACCTATACACATATGATACGAAATAAATTTTCCTATACACATGTGATACAAAAGTATTTTCCTTTAATAAGGATTTCGCATGTCATATGCTTTGGGATGCAATTAAAATGTTATTTAAACAGCCCAGTAAATACACTTGTATGACTTATATTTTAGATCATATACTTTTCTTTCAAAATTTGGACATATTCTTGTTTTGCCTTCTTAAGTTGATCATCAATAGATAATGGAGGAAATGTTCGATTGTATTTAGATTCAAATTCAGCAGCATCTGGAAAGAAAAAGAAAGAATTATATTCTTTAAAATACAACTAAGTATAAGCGTTAAGAAGAATGAAAAACCTATATATGAGGCAACAGTGCACAATAGGAGATCATATTCAATATAATTTGCCCACGGCTGCACACTGACTTAACTGCTATTGTTAAGTACCAGAGCTTCTGGTTGTGTTGTTCTTCATCCCTTTATTGACAAGGTCGTACGACAAGCACTGAAGTTACAAGGTGAAGAAGACACGGTCCACCCCTGACCCATCATCTACTATAAACTGAAGGAACAGATGAACAGGCGATTTCCATGCAGAGTCCCCTATACCACACAAATGCACAACAGGACGTGAGTGGGGCACACGGAAGGGACACCCCAGTATTGATTGTCTGTTCTCTGGTGGAGGTCATACGGAAGTTGATGCCTGAAGGACAAGGACAGAGGAGGCCAGCTAGAGGGAAGAAGCAGATGCAAACTAGAGTGGGGGAGAACACTTACGGAATGAGAAGTGGTCTAGTTTAGGTAGATGCTAGAGCAAAGGCGCAAACAAACGAGGCTTGGTAGCAAGACACAAGGCTGGAATATTTGGTGAGAACTAAATTGATGTGGGTGTTTTCATTCCATGCAAAGGAATTCGGAGTTTCTCCTGAGGGTACATGGCAAACTAATGACACAGTCAACGACTGCAGATTTAAATGTCACCCATGAGGTGACAGCTACAGTGTTTCCCCCAAAATAAGACTAACCGGAAATTGAGCCCTAATGCGTCTTTTGGAGCTATAATTAATGTAAGACCTGGTCTTATTTTCGGGGAAATATGGTAGCTTGGCCCTCCCAGGAGGTACCGTATTTCCCCGAAAATAAGACCGGGACTCATTAATTTTTGCTCCAAAAGACACATTGGGGCTTATTTTCCGGTTAGGTCTTGTGTTTGGGGAAATGCCATATATGAACTGTAATTGCCTAAATATCACTAGATAAGTCTGGGTATTGGGCCTCATATCACTGGCAAAAACATAAGAAGTTGATGACGCCCAGTTTTCAATGTGCAGGTGGACAGTTCCATAGGGATGGCAGAGGAAAGGAAGGGGACAGACCAAAAACAAAAAGAGATACATAGACTCTTGAGATATTTAAAAAGATATACAATGTCATAAATACTGATACGACCTTGTCTCACTATAAATGTTTATGCTTTCACCTTTTTTATTTGCTATGAAGAAAATACGTAATGTAGTATCTATTATCAGAACATGGAAAGGGATGCCATTTACTATTTACATTTTATTCCAGAAATCAATGATATCTAACTTGAATTAATACATTTTGGCAACATACCTTTCTGTCGACCTCTAGCTAGTTCTTTCTCGAACTTCTGCCACAACTGAAATAAATCAAATCTTATTATAGCATTTAAGGTAAACAAAAGACTTTATTGTAGAAATGACATATATGTTATGAAATGTGCCCTATAAATAATACCTTTAGAGACTAGATTTAACGTACAGATTATATAAATCCAAAAAATTAATAAAATGAGTAAAACAAATTACTGCCTGTTTTGATTTTACATAATAGAGACCATCTATATGAGATGCTGTTTAGATTAATCTGACCAACAGTGCAATTGATATTGGTCTACCGAAAATACATAATTTCAAAGGGTGACGTTTGATTTGATTGGTACAAAGAAGTTTAAACAGGTCAAGTCATATTTTACAGTGAATGCAGTACTTTGCAATTCTTAGAAAAATTGTCCTTTATAAATGTTTCTTGTTTTTTGTTTTTACTTTAATGGACTTTTCCTCAAAATGAGCTTTCCGTTCTTGCACTTCTAGAAAAGTAATCTTAAGGTGTATTCTAGGCTATTCATTTTTCAGCATAGAACCTTAAAGACATAAAATGATGAAAGTGGTACTGTGATGTCATGTGAAAAGTCTACTGACAGAAACAATAACCAAAATGATTTTGCCATCTATGACTGAAACATTACTGTATTCATATGGACAGAAAGATTTCCGAAATGCTGCTTGAATAAAGCATGAACGAGAGCCAGTTTTCAAATTTACTTTCTTATTCATGACTTTGTAGTGTTAGAAACAAAAAATAATATATGAAACAAAAAATAATATATAATTCTTTAAATGTAACTTTGTTCCTTAGAAATCAGGCCCAATTTCCAAAACACTCAAGTAGCCCTAGTTATAGTCTATTTAATAATGAAATGCATGGGAATATTTCACATTACAAGTGTCCCACTCTAGAGTGTTCTTACTTAAACCTTTCTTCTGAAAGCTATCCTCTAACTAAGTGTCTAAAGGAGTGCTTAAAATAATATCCAGAACCTAATAGACACTGTGGTGACAGCAATGTGACACCCAATCCCTGTACAAATTAGGGGTGAAGACAAATTTGTTGGCCATCATGTTGCCCAATATTTGCATAACACTTTTTTTGTGAATGGCTTGATAGACAGGGCTTATAACATGAATAATGTGACAACAACATCACTAGACAGACCGTGTAAAATCAATAACTAAATACCATATAAAGGGAGAGGACTTTCATGAAACAGTTTTAAGTTACTGTTAATCAACAATATAAAATGTAAATCACATTTTTACATGACTTGAATTAAGGAACTACCAATGCCAAAAGACACTTTAGAGCTGATGGTCCAGGTACGTCTTATTTTCGAGGAAACACGGCATGTTTATTTCTAGGTGAGGAGTGTGTTCAGATGGTGGAAGTAGCTTGAAGTCCAACATTAATAAGGAGAACACGTCTGCAGTCTCATTTATACTTTTCCATTCATCAAATATATAGAAAGGTGAGAAAACTATACACAAAAGAATGTGTCAGCAAACTTTAATCCAAAGGATTGTAGCTAGAAGGATTTTCTCACAACTGGCAGTTCTCACTACACTACGTCTCGGAGAAAGCTCAGGTTCCATGGGGACACCCACGGATTAGCACAGCTTAGGAGCCTGCATCCCTCCTTAGCCAGGTAGCTCTACGGGTCTCTGCTTTGCTTTGTTTTGTTTTAATTGGGGACTATCGAGGAACAGTTTGCTTTTCCAGGATGTCAAGCCGTTTTTTTTCAATCTAGTTGTGGATGGTGCATCTCACTGGCCAATGTGGGACTCGAACCGGTTACCTTGGTGTTATGGGCACCTCGCTCCAACCACTGAGGCAACAGGCTCCCCACCAGCAGCCCAATTCCAAGCTCAAGCCGTTGCTTCTCACGGGTCTATGTGGGAATCGAACTGGCAACCTTGGCGTTATGAGCACCGTGCTCCAACCACTGAGCCAACCGGCTGCCCACCATGGTTCACCTACAAGCTCAAGCCGTTGTTTTCAATCTAGCGGTGGAGGGCGCAGTTCACTGGCTCATGTGGGAATCGAACCGGCAACCTTTTTGTTAAGAGCTTGCACTCTAACCAACTGAGGCATCTGGCCGCCCTTGGTCTCTGTTGTTACATACCGTGTTTCCCTGAAAATAAGACCTAACTGGACAATCAGCTCTAATGCATTTTGGAACAAAAACAAATTAAGACCTGGTCTAATTTTACTATAAGACAGCGTATGACATGATATATGATATGATATGACATGACATGACATGACGTGGTATGACATGACATGACATGACATGATACAATATAATACCAGATCTTATATTAATTTTTGTTCCAAAAGACATATTAGAGCTGATTGTCCGGCTAGGTCTTATTTTTGGGGAAACACAGTAATAGAGTTTTAAACAAAAAAAAAAATTTCTCAAAGAACAGTACTATTCTTTGAGGAAAATAATATTTTTCAAATCTGAAAGTCACTGATTTAGTGAAAGTCCCTAATTTTACATAAGTGGCAACCAAGGCTCACAGAGATTATAGGTCACCTGAGGTCACCAAACCAATGAGCTGCGGGCCAGGAATGGGATAAGCCTTCCTTTTGAGGCTAGAGTGCTATGCCAGCAGCTACCTCGTATTAAGGAAAATTCCATCAATTTCTAAGTACAACTCAAAGAAAATGAATACGTAATACTTTGACATGGAGCTCAATAATGTTAAGGCATGAGAAACAAAACAGTAGCTTTCTAACTCAAGTATAAGCTTTAAAGTAAGGAATAAAAATAAAGACACAGATTAATATCACAACTTCTGCTAACAGAAGTCAACACACTCAGTTTATAAAGCATAAACACTTCTAAACACAGAACACGGAACTTGAAAGGGAAAATCATCAGTTAAAGAAAGGAAACTCAAGTTGAGGAAATTCTTCCTTAAAATGACTTTTCTTTTCCTCAGAATCAAACTTGGCTGACCAATATAAACCAACACAGGTATTATTCATGTTGAGGGTTAACTATAGCGGAATTGAAAACACAAAACAGATTTCCCTTCACCATCTAGTGCACTTCTGTCCAATCTCACATCATCACAACCATATCATAAGTCTTTCCAGGGTTCTGTAGTGAGTTGGGACACTTATCTCTGGATCCTGACAGAGTTGGTGCTTTTTCATCTCTTATTCAGCCTTGCATGATTGGGCAACCCAGCGCCTCACAAGGGAACAGCGTTGTCCTTGGAATGAGGACATTGACTTTAACAAAAACGGTTTTTCAATTTATGAGGAAATACTGAAAACTAAACACCTCTTTCCTACCAAAAAATAATTAAAGGAAAAATGTCCACAAGCATATTCTCTTGCATTGCTTATGCCTTTACACTCTTTCATCTTCTGATTTCTGTGGTAAAACTACTGAGAACATTTTAACTGTGCAATACGCTTAACAATTTACAGAAGCATTGGACATTCACTTTCTTTTGGTACCTAGTCCTTCCTCCAGGTTCACCACTCTGAAGGACGTGGACTCCATTTAGCCGAAGGGCTGTCCGAAAGCCCTTGGCTTTGCTCTCCTATGATGTTTTAAGGGGAAGCTGAATGAAAACACAGGTTGGAGCCCCGTTTAGCACAGGCCTGTGCTATTTTTCTCTGCGTTAAGAAGGCCACAAAACACCATCAAAACCACAAACCACCATGCATTGATTGAAAGGAATATTCTTTGGAATGATGTAAACATCATGTCAAGAGAGACAACCCCTTTCTATCTCCACCGATATCTACAACTCATCGGGCATCTATCGCCCAAGAAAGGTTCTTCTGCTCAACACACTACAATTCCTTAAAAGATCACACATCTGTATAAGGGAAGGAGGGTGCACTGGATGTGAAAGGGAGGCAGGATGGAGGCAAGGACAGGGACAGACCCACAGCCGCAGTTCCAGGTGGACAAGGCTGAGCCTGAAGCCCCAGCAAAGGCAGTAGCGTTGGAGGGGACGGGGTGCAGCTCCCACATCACAGCCCAGGGGAGGCTAAGCAGGGCAGCAGCAGCATCCCCCCACCTCCCCAAGAATCCCCACCCCTCTCCAGATGCAGCAGTGCTGGCACCACCAGGGACCAGTAGCAGCAGCAGAAACAATTCTCCATTCTCAAGACCACACACAGTGCTACCAGGATACACAGGGAACCAGGTAGAAGCTCAGCGGGCTCAAGAACAGGCTCCCCTCAAGCACCCACTTCCCCCACCTGAGTGGTGGTGGTGACCAGAGACCCTGGAGATCTGGATACAGTTGCGACACCCACCTCCCTGGTCACCCAGGCCTGGACTCCCACACCCACAGCTAAGCCCCCCACCCCTGGACCTCCCATACTCAAGGAGCACCTGTGGGAGAAAGCAGAAACTACACTATTGTACCATCTACTGAAAACAAAAGAAAGACCTCTAATTATATACCTGTTTAATTGTTCAAATCGAAATGTACCTACATAAGAAAGTGTTCACTACTTCAAATGTGCCTGTAGAGGAACAAGGCATTCAGCAGCATGAACAAGCAAGGTGACACGGTAACACTGAGAGACGATGACACTTCTCCAGAAACCAAGTCAAAGTCACGGAAGACTGTGATCTACATGACCGAGATTTCAAAACAGCAGTCATGCTCTCTGCTCGTCACACAGAACAGCTAAGAGGCTTGTAGGAAGGTTACTTGAAGGTTGGCAAACTGGGCGAGCAGGGGAAGTGGGAAGGGAGACTGGGCCCGCATCCATGGCTGTGGAGGTGCTGGTGGTGCCAGAACAGAACAGAGACCACAAGAGCCAGGAGGTGGGCCTTTCCCTGTGTCCCACAGCTGATCTCCGCTGCCCAGAGAGCAGCATATCCAGCATTTGATGCAGTAACCTCAGCTGAGACCTCCAGCTGGGCCCTAGGTCAGACAAAGGAAGGAAACACCATACCTGGGCCCCTCCCCTGACTCTCCCAATCCTACCCCTGCCCTTCCAGAGACTCAAAGTGGCCCCTGAACTGAGGAGTAGTGTCAGATTACAGAGGAGCCCTAGTGCTCAGAATCTGGGAGGACCAGGTTTGCAGCTGCTGTGACCCAGGGAAGAAGCTGGGAAGAGTGTGACACTGCTGGGCGGGGAGAGAGAAGACTCCTCCATCCCCAGCCGCCACCTTTTCTGACCTGCCTAGGGCAGGGCAATTACAACTGCAGAGACATCCCCAGGGGTCAGCAGTAGGCAACAGTGGCAGCTCTGGGCATTCAGCAGCTCAGAAACCTCCCACCCTCCACACACACACACACACACACACACACACACACACTCACACACACGGAAGAAGTGCCCTAAGACTCAGGAGACCTGGACACAGGGCTGGCTGTGTTACTCTCAGTGTGCATATGTGCAGGCAAGAACAGAAACTGCACTGACTTTGTAGAAACTACCATCCAGCCCCCATAGCCCCACTCATCCAGGACTGCAGTCCCAGGGTCACTCTGGGCACCAGGTGACCGGCTCCGCCTGAACAATACGTAGAGGACTCTCTGGTACAGCAGAGGACGGCCTGGAGATTACTTGGTGGGCTTAAGCCAAGACTGGCGCTGCTTTTTTTGTTTTGTTTTGTTTTCGTATCTTTGATATTTTTGCCTGTGTTCAGTGTGGGTTATTGGTTGTTTTTACACGTGAGTGTATTTGGTTTTTTCTTTGTTGTTGTTGTTGTGCTTGGTGATGTGCTTTGTTCTGAAATTGCCCTACACCAGGGCCCAGTCCAAGAGTCACAATATTCAACATACCCAGACTCCAACTCCAGACCAAACCAGAGTATTATCGGGTTTGACCTACAAGTGACACACCCAGAGGGAATTCTCTGGCTCAAGAGCCCATAGGGGCCAAGCCTCATTTGAATGGTCAACACTCACGCAGCAGATCATCCACCGTGGGCAGAGCCAAGTCTCACAACTGGTCAGCCTAGGATCAATCCCACCTACTGACAAGCCAAAAGCAATTAAAGTTCAACTTTAACAAGACAATATACACAACACAAGGGTCACCTTTGGAGCACACGCATAGGAGAATATGGAAGTGGTGCAGGTCAAATATAAAGGACACGCACTACATAAGACAACCAAGCAAAACCAAGAACCCGAGGGGATCTACCTAACACATTGAAGCAAACACAGAGAGTCAGCAGGAATGGGGACACAAAGAGACATGTCCCAAATAAAAGAACAGAAGACATCTCCAGAATTGGAACAAAATGAAATAGAGGAAACCAACCTATTAGAGACAGAGTTCAGAACACTGATGACAAGAATGTTTAAAGAGCTTAGTGATGACACAAAGAAGGATAGAGAAATCATAATGAACAACCAGTTAGAACTAAAGAACACAATAACTGAAATAAAGAACACACTTGAAGGAATTACCAGCGGGTTAGATGAGGCAGAGAATCGAATCAGCGATTTAGAAGACAAGTTAGCAGAGGTCACCCAAGCAGAACAAAAATAAATCCATGCCTATATGGTCATTTAATCTATGACAATGGAATCAAGAATTTACGGTGGGGTAAAGACAGTCTAATCAATAAATGTTGCTTGGAAACCTGGACAAACACATGCAAAAAAATGAAGCTGGACCAGCTCCTTATACCATATACAAGAATAAACTCAAAATGGGTTAAAGAGTTAAATGTAAGATCTGAAACCATAAGAAAATATAGGAAGAAAATATAGGAAGAAACTTATGTATATATGTATATATTGCCCGGAGTAAGATTTTCACTGATATATCCCCTTGGGCAAGGGAAGAAAGAGAAAAAATAAACATGTGGGATTACATCAAACTAAGAAGTTTTTTCACAGCAAAGGAAACCATCATTAAAACACAAAAGGATCCTACTGAATGGGAGAAGCTATTTGCCAATGATATATCCAAACTTTATTAAAAAACTCACTCAACTCAACTCCAAAAAAACCAAACAACCCAATTAAAAAATAGGCAGAGGACATGAGGAGACATTTTTCTAAAGAGGACATACAGACATGAAAAAATGCTCAACCTCACTAATCATTAGAGAAATACAAATAAAAACCACAATAAGATATCACCTCACCCCAGTCAAAATGGCTAGCATCAATAAATCAACAAACAACAAGTGCTGGCGAGGATGTGGAGAAAAGGGAACCCTTGTGCACTATTGGTGGGAATGCAGATTGCTGCAGCCACTATGGAAAACAGTATGGAGGTATCTCAAAAATCTGAAAACGGAACTACCTAATGATCCAGCAATCCCACTCCTAGGTATCTATCCAGAGAAATCCAAATCTCCAACTCAAAAATCTTTATGCACTCCTATGTTTATTGCAGCACTATTTACAATAGCCAAGACATGGAAACAACCGAAATGCCCATCAGTAGATGACTGGATTAAGAAACTGTGGTACATTTATACAATGGAGTATTACGAGCCATAAAGAAGAAGGAAATCTTACCATTTGCAACAATATGGATGGAACTAGAGAACATTATGCTAAGTGAAATAAGTCAGACAGAGGAAGATAAATACCTTATGATCTCACTTATATATGGAATCTAAAGAAAAGAATACATGAGTGAACTAATCAGAAACAGTCTCAGAGACATAGAGGAAAAACTGAAGGTTGCTAGATGGGAGGGGGGGTGGGGATAAGGGGGAAGGTGAGGGGATTAGAAAGCACAATCGGTAACTACAAGATTGTCACAGGGATACGAAAGTCAATTTGGTGAACGTAATCAATAATGTAAAGATTTTGAAGGGTATGCGATGGACACTTGTCTCATTAGGGAGACCACCTCAGGGATGATGTAGATGCCTGACCACTGCACTGTACACCTGAAGCTGAAGCTGAACAATAAGGAATGTTAATGTTAACTACAGTTGTTTATACACACACACACATGTACATGTATGTATATATATATGGTTACAAGAAGTGGAGCACAGCATTAGGGATAGAGGTAGTGGAAATATAATGGCTGTGTGCGATGTCAGAGGGGTCGTTGATGAGGGGAGAGGGTCATCATTATGTGAGGGATACAAATCATAAATGTTTACCTATTACATTGTTTTGTACACCTGAAACTAATAATAAAAAAAGCTGAAAAATAAATAAATAAAACTCATTAACTGAAAAAACAAAACAAAAACCACCCAGAACTAGTTTCTGCACAGTAGAACAAAAAGTAGCATTTCTCGATGACTTTCAGGCATGTATATAACACCTGTCAATCAGCAATCTGGCCCTCAGCTTAAAATAACCCAGTTCAATACAGTCTATTCATGGCTGAAGAGAAACAGGGCTGAGCGATTTTCAACTGTAGCCCCAGCAAGAAGCTGAGTATATTATATACTATATTATGTAAAATACTATTTGTCAATAGTCAAAAGACATACAGTAGTTACTTCTAGGGCCAAAGATCAGCACGAACCAGGAAAAACTTATTCACCTGAAACTAACGACATACATTATACTTCACTTAATTTTTCAAAGACAAAGGAGGTAACAGACTCTCTGCCACATATTATATACTCCCCCATGAAAGAATTATTATTTCATTATCCTTTTTATGCCTACTGCTGCCTAGAGAATAAAATTCAAACTCACTTAAAGCCCTCCTCAATTTGACCTCTACTAACCGTTTAAACTAATTTTCTATATTGTATGCTGCATGTAAATCAGACCAATTGTTCCGAGCAGATGATTTGTTGCTTTCCTTCCTGTATTCTCCATGTTGCTTAAATGTAATAAACATTTTGGAGGGTAAAACAAAACAAAACAAAGAAACAGCAGTCATGAAGAATCTCACAGATATAACAACACTCACAAGGCAGTTCAATGAGTTCAGGAGTAAAATGAATGACCAGAAGGAGTACTTTATCAAAGAGATGGACACTATGAAAAAGAGCCAAACAGAAATCCTGCTGGTCAAGAACTCAAGAATGAGTATTTTTAATAACCACGTCACACGAAGAAAACAAGTTGTGATTAAAGATTCCCTAGCATTGCCATCCTACTCATCAATTACTCAAATGCTGTCAAGACATATAGACATAAGTGAACTTCACTTTAAAAATTCAAATATTTGCTTAATGTCCCTATTTAGAATATGTACAATTGCGAAGCATCTCATTTTAAAACACTGAAATAGATAATGCTATGAATAAAATAAAAATTAAGGATATACTGTCTTGTTAGAAGATAACTTTAAACATAAAAACAGAGATGAATCTTTTCCAGTATTACAAGTTTGCCGAATTGATAAAAAGAATCATATCCGTTTCATTTAATAATAAACATCCATTTGTGGTTAAGTGTTTGGACGTCCATCATTCACTTACGCTTAGGGGAGGAAACACTGGGATGCACAAAACTTTAAAATTGTTATGAATCATCTCCAACTAAAACCAATTAAGAAGTAAGCCAAAGCATCTCAAAGCATACCATTGGTTATTAGGCAATGATATTTAACACCTAAAATAAAATTTAAAGGCAAATTTTCAAGAATTTTTAATGCATCACTTTAATTACATTTATTAAAAAATAATAAATCATTCTTAACACAGGAGAGATCTAGGGATTTAAAAAAAGATTGTAAAATTTCTGTCTCCTGTGTATGTATATTAACACACATAATTATGACTTTTACCTCGTGTACATTAGTCAATGAAACAACTCAAAATTTCACCAAAGACAAAGAAAGAAAGAAACAACAACTCACAGACACAAACAACACTTAGTGGGTGAGGGGAAAGAGAGAGAGTTAGAAGAGGGAAAAGGGGGTCAAATATACGGCGATGGAAGGAGAACTGACGGGGGGGGGTGAACACATAGTGAAATATACAGAAGATGTATTATGGAAATGTACACTTGAAACCTATATGATTTCACCAACCAATATCACCCCAATGAATATATAAGACAAAACAAAACAAGAATTCTATCAAAGAAATACAAAAGAAAGAAATCTGAAACCCAAGGGAAAGAAGCTAATATAACTAACCTCGGTACAGTAAGCCTCCAGGCTATCATCAATTGAAGCCTGTGCGGTTGACTTCGGAATCACCAAGTTTTCTCTTGGAGCAGGATTTCCACTGCGGAGTAGCTTAGTATTCAAACTTCCAACGCAAGGTGGCTCCAGGACTGGCCTCCTCAGAGCAGTGCTGAGAAACTGGTTCCGCTGTTCCTTTGCGAGGAGATTGGTTCTGGCCTCTGCCGGCCTTTCATCAGCACTGTGAAGATTGTAAAACACAAAGCTTTGAATTTTATTTTTCCTGAATGACTTGCATTTTTTTCAATTTGCCGTAATAAATAGTAAAAGGCATTTCCCATTAAACAGCATTTTAACACTGAAAATGTGTCGGGGCACACCTACCATGCACAAGTATAGGTTTAAAATTATTCTAAACAAACACGCATATTTCTATGGGGATGCCAGACTAAGAAGAAATTCAAAGCAGGGAGGGAGAGAAAGGGCTCTCAGAGATGTGACGGCTTCACAGGTAATACTTGCTGCCTTCTGCAATGGCTGAACTCGTAGTATGATTCTGGAGCACTGCACTGAGACATACTTAGTAAACCAGGTTAGAGATTTTTAAAAATCCCACAAAGATATTTTCAAGCATTTGCTGTCACCGCCCTTGGAAAATACTCTCATTACCCTGGAGAAATTAGTAACCATTTGGCACTGAGGCATCATTTAGAGCAACAGCCTCTAGTGGGGAACAAGACAGCCTGGTTGGTTATCAAAACAATTAAAACAGCTCCAGAGGCTTTAGCTTATAACATTGTCACCAAGGCTTTGAAGGCGGGACCTGCCCTTTCTGTCTTCCACACAGCCCCTCAGGCAGGCAGACCACCTTATTATTTTTAGCCACCTTGTCAATTATGCTGACTTTTACACCTCCGTTAATCTTTCCCTATTTAACATGTATACCTTTGTGTAGAGTTGAAAGACTAGAAAAAAATAGTTTTTCTCAAAACCACCTGTAGTGGTAATAACACAGATCACAATCAAGAAAGTGCATTTACCAAGAGCCAGATGTGCAGAGTACTTAACCATTTGGGTTTAGTGTTATCTTCCCCCAAATAGTTAAACTCGTTAGAAACGATTTAGGGGAATTCTGACAAGAAATTTTATAATAATAGCACTGTCTAATTTATAGTGTTTCCAAAACACTTTGCTTAAAGACTAGTAGATCAGGCTGACTTTATGAAAGCATTCAGTGGGAAAAACACAGTCATGTGAACCAAAAATGGGGGAGAGAAGCAAATGTCCTGGACTAACACTGTAAAGGTTAAGTTCATTTACTAGCATCATGTCCCCAAATTCTACTATTTACTTCGCTTTCACTTCCTTCTAATCGCATGAACCTGGCTGGATCAAAATTATACGTTAGAGGCAAATTAATGAGCTTAACTGATCTTCTCTATGTGTTTTGACTTACTTGGTTAGTTTATTTACCAGTGATATTCTACGTTTTCGTTCTTCCAGGTAGGCCTGCTTATATTTTTCCAATTCTACTGCACAAGAATCTTGAGAAGTTTTCACTTTGGAGAGTTCAGACTCCAGACCTTTACTTCCGAGTTCCATTTGACTTCTGATAGAAATATTGTTATACTCATTTAACGGGTCCAAATTTTCTGGAGCAGCTGCTTGTGCCTAAAGCCAATCAACAGGATACACTTTAAAAATAATTATAGAACATTTTTACTTGAATACATTGAAAGTAAAGTCACTTTCCTTTCAATGATTTGGAAAGTAACTTTAAATGTGAAAAAAAAAAAAAAAGCTGACGTTTAATGTATTTATCATCCATATCAATGGAATTAAATCTGAAATATGAAAATAGAGTTGACTCCTTCTTCTATTGTATTCATGTCATCTGATTATTCAAATAATACAATCAATTTCAAATTTTAAAAATCAAACAATATAATTTAATAATCCAAGAGTATGGTGCAATTTTTAAATCACCTTTTTTCTTAACTTCCTAATAGTCTCGTTTCATATCAACTGCTCTTAAAAATAAAATGATTCTCTAGTAAGAATGATTCTCAAAGATCATTTTAGTGATAATAATGATGGACACTGAAATATCTAAAGGGAGAAACAAATGCCACCTTCCTTCCACAAATCTCAAAAACAAAACAACAACAACAACAAAAAACCCCGAAAACAACAGCAGCAGCAGCTATTAAGGGAAGTAGGCGAATCACATACAATGTATATATTCAAAATGTAGTTTGCAGTGAAATGAATTAAGGCACATTAAAGATCAATAAGTGAATCTGTAAAAATAGATCGACTTCTTCCAATTTTTTTTACGACATCCTGTCTTGCTTGTTCTTCAAAATTTCCCGTTTATACCGTTCTACTTCACTCTTTTGTACTGTATTCATGGCCATATGACATATGAGGTTTAATAATTCTCAACTCCTTATTTTTATTCTGTAATTTTTCACATTTCTTTTGTATTCCTTTCATAGATAATAACTCCTGTTGAAGAGATTGATGTTTTCCAAGCAGATGTAGACATTCTGAAGACACAGTTTCCAGTTTGGCTGTGACATCATCAATCTCCATGAATAAGATAATATAGTTTGGTTATGAAGGAAGTTGACTGAGAACAGTCCTGCCCAAAAGCAGTATCAACTCTGAACTAAATTCAGTTGCCATAAATGTCATCTGTACTGTAGTAGAGTCTCAGAATGTGGAGCCTTGAATGACTCAGAATCAAGAACAAAGATAAAATCATCAGGAGTCTCAAAAATACACTCCTTACTGTCATCGCGTTTGCCACACAACATCTGCACTTGATTTTATACTGCTTCATGTCTTTACTGCACAAAATGACCAGCAGTCACCTCTTAGAAGTCTCTTAATTCCCTCACTTAACACCCCATAATTTTTAAAGAAGGTTTAGGGATATCATGTTGCGTTATTTAGGTCTCAGTCAATAAATGCCTTCCCAAATAAGACTTCGAAAATAAGCCTGTAATTAATGCATCTGATAAGAATAAATTATAATGCCATCAGCCTTTTACTGAACAACCAATATTTTATGGTAATTTGAATAGCATTCCAAGAAGAAATGATTTCCAGATTTCAAATATCTGTTTCCTGAATATAGCCTCTCCCACATGTCCACTTGTCAAATCACGCTAAAATGAAGAAATGGCTTGTGGGTGAAGATCTAATACAGAGTGCTTCCAGGAAGACATGGTCTAGGGACGAAGACAAGACTGTAAAAGAGTCTTGTTCCACTTTGCCAAGTGGAAGCCTGTCACTTGGAAAGAGTAAGGTGCGGCCTCCAATTCCTGTAAGGATCTTAAGAGTATAAGAATATTAAAGGCCTGGTCCTACAACAGTTACAGGAAACCCAAGGTGAAAAGCTCACCTCAAAACGCTTTGTGAGGGTGGCTTCTCAAAACGCACGAACACCCATAAAACTCACACGCAGTTCAAAGTTTTAAAGAGAATCCTAGTAGCAAAAAACGAGCTTGCTAGCTTTGCCTAATGAAAACCAAGACAGCACAAAATAAGGGGAGGCCTGTGGATCTTACACATTTTGAGGGGAGGAGTCAGGCTAAGAGCTGCACGCACAGGTCATTTTTCATGAAAAGTACAGAACAGAGAGGTCAGAGGGTAGAGCACAGGGGCATGGAGAAGCCTTCCCGTGGTCAGGAGTAAGTCCTAATCAAAGAATGGGCAGCACGCATCAGGCGGTGTTTCAGAATCACTGCGGACCAGCACGCCTCCCGATTTCCATTTCTGCGTGGGAAACTTTAGCAGTTCTGCAGAATGTTGGGTGTGTGGCTGGTAGCGAACTCATCTCTTTGCTTCTTCTAAGGTCTTCGTATTGAAAGGAATTGTCTTCGATGGGCTTACTCCAGAAACCACGATCCAGGCATCTCATCATCATTGGCACCAGTCTAAGATGGTACAATGTTGGACTTGAGCCTGAGCCTGACGCCGTAACAATTGTGACTTGTGAGGGTATTGTGTAGGGATGAGTGTATTTTCCATGTGGGAGGAAGATATAAAATAGTGGCCCGTGGGTAGATTAAGCAGGTTTTTAAATGTATCCCTAAGTTTTGAAATATTCATGCCATAAAAACAGAATACTGTTCAGTGACTTGCTCCTACTAAACAGAGTATGTTGAAAGAGATTCCGTGTGAATTCCAAGGCTGGTTCAGAAAAAGCAACACAGCTGCTGCTGGCTGTGTCTCTGAGGACGTTACCCTTGGAGCCCAGCCCCCATGTTGTGAGGAGGCTCGGGCCACAATGCGAGCCTGGGTGTTCCAGCGGAGGTGTTTGGGCCCCAGCGAAAGTTCCCACCGACGGTGGGCGTCAACAACCGCACATGCTGGTGAACAAACTTTCAAACGATTCCAGCCACCAGCGTCCAGCTGCCCCAACTGAAGGTGAGGGGAACAGAGACAGACACACTTTTCCTAAAAGCAGTACTTTTTGTCCGCTTGTAAGAATTTATAAGTAATTTTGTGCTGAGACAAGTAAACAGCTAACAGGAGTGGGCTTTTGAGCTGGCAGGATGGGTCAGGCAAAGATGAACAGGAGCAAACTTGAAGCTGCAGGAACGAGCTTAAACATTAACTGCCTGTTCTGAGCCCCCTGGCTAGCACGGCACCTGCAAGCTGACAAGCACCTTACATCCATCACGGGTGGGAGAAGAACAGTTCTCAGTCACAAGAGCAACCCCATGGAAGCTGACATCCGTCAACGGTGGGAACGGGGCAGTTCCCAGGAGAAGACAATTGTAACGGCAGCCCCTCTGAAGCTGACAAGCACCCTACACCCGACATGGAAAAATATAAAACCCCAGCACTTCTCATCTGTGCATCTGTCTCCATCAGACTCTACCCTGGCAAAACCCCTTTGGTCAGTATTTCCCTTACCCCCTGTCTCCACAGTTCTCTCTGTCACACTGCCTTGGTAAAATTCCTCTTGCCAGTTCCAGCAGAAAACTCTCTGCCTGACTTTCAATACATCCTTTCTCACTCTGTAGAGTCTTGTGAATACTTTTTCATTCTGCCACCGACCACGGGCTAATTCTACGCCAATACACTTCGTTCTGTACTACTCAGCGGGCAAAGACCATGGAGTGTAACGCAGAAACCACCTCCCAGACTGAGCATACAGTGCACATGACCATGAGAGGCAGGGTAAAGCCACTGACATGGAAAGAATGGACTCTAGTGCTAAATCCACCTCCCAGATCGCTTCATTCGCAGCAAATGTTTATGCTGGGCTGCATTCCCAAGTCCTCTGAGAAGCAGATGAAAGCAACATGCTCTGGCGGACCAGAGAAGCCGTCCCCAGATCTTCACAGTTACTCACGTGCTGCCAATCTCTGCACATTCCCACTGTGGCGGAGGAGTGAAGGGAGGCTGGTTTCCTTTTTTTATTTGTTTGTTTATGTTTTTTGTTTCTTACAGAGGGGGAAAACTGAGCATTTGACTGAACAATTCTCTATTACATTAAGTGATTTCAATTTTGTATTTAATTTGTAAAATTCTTTTACAATAAAAGCTTTATTATATCCATGTCTCCAAGAAGAAAGTATTGGTGTGGTATAGAATATTTAATGTTATCCAAACAACTGTTCAGCAAAATATTTTCAATTTGTACAAGGAGAGGTGCCATCATATGGAATACCATTTCTCCTTTGACAAATTGATACTTAGAAAGACAAGACATCACTCATGAAGAAAATTTGAACAATGTAAAATTCATTGTTAGCCCTGTCAAATTCTAGCCCTGTCAAATTCAGGGCTAGATTGTCCTGCTGACAATTGCTGAGGAGAATGAGCTCAGTGAGAGTTGGAACAGTCACAGGAAGCGTCACGGGAGGAGAGCTTGAAAGCCAGACGTCCAGGGCAGGGAAATAAAACCGTAGGCTCCCACCATAACTTGTACACAAATGTTCATAGCAGAATTATTAATCCCCAAAAAGTGGAAACAACACAAAGATCCATCATTGATGAATGGATAAGTATTTTACCCACAAAGTGAAGTAATGTTGGGCAATAAGCAGAAATAACTAATATGCTGACATGTGGTATAACACGGTTGTGCCCTGGAAACGTGATGTTAAGTGAAAGAAGCGAGTCAGAGGAACTCATATTGTGTGATTCCATTTACATAAAATATCCAGAATAGGCAAATCTATAGAGACAGTAAGAACACTGGTGGTTCCCTGGGGCTGGAGGAGACGGGAAGATGGGGGTGACAGCTAAGTGATATGGGCTTTCTTTTTTTTTTTTCTAATTTGGTTTTTAAATTTATTGGGATGACACTTGTTAGTAAAATTACATAGATTTCAGGTGTACCATTCTGTATTACATCATCTATAAATCCCATTGCGTGTTCACCAGCCAGAGTCAGTTCTCCTTCCATCACCATATATTTGATCCCCCTTACCCTCATCTCCCACCCTCTAACCCCCTTACCCTCTGGTAACCACTAAACTATTGTCTGTGTCTATGAGTTTCTGTTTCTCATTTGTTTTTTCTTGTTCTTTTGTTGTTTTTGGTTTATATACCACATATCAGTGAAATCGCATGGTTCTCTGCTTTTTCTGTCTGACTTATTTCGCTCAGCATTACACTCTCAAGATCCATCCATGTTGTCACAAATGTTCCTATACCATCTTTTCTTACCGCCGAATAGTATTCCATTGTGTACATATACCACAACTTCTTCATCCATTCATCTATCGAAGGACATTTTGGTTGTTTCCATGTCTTGGCCACCGTAAACAAAGCTGCAATGAACATTGGAGCACACGTGTCTTTATCTCTAAATGTTTTCAGATTTATTGGGTAGATACCCAGGAGAGGGATTGCTGGGTCATATGGCAATTCTATTTGTATTTTTTTGAGGAACCTCCACACTGTCTTCCATAACGGCTGCACCAGTCTGCATTCCCACAAACAATGTATGAGGGTACCTTTGTCTCCACAGCCTCTCCAACACTTGTAACTATTTGTCTTGTTGATGATAGCCATTCTGACTGGGGTGAGGTGATATCTCATTGTGGTTTTGATTTGCATTTCTCTGATGATTAGTGATGCTGAGCATTTTTTCATATGTCTATTTGCTATTTGTATGTCCTCTTTGGAGAAATGTCTCTTCAAGTCCTCTGCCCATTTTTCAATTGGGTTGTTTGTTTTTTTGTTGTTGAGTTGCATGAGTTCCTTGTATATTCTGGATACTAGTCCCTTATCGGAGGCACTGTTTGCAAAAATCTTCTCCCATTCAGTTGGTGGCCTCTTTATTTTGTCAATGGTTTCTTCTGCTGTGCAGAAGCTTTTACGTTTCATACAGTCCCATTCGTTTATTTTAGCTTTTACTTCCATTGCCTTTGGAGTCAAATTCATAAAATGCTCTTTGAACCCAAGGTCCATAAGTTTAGTACCTATGTTTTCTTCTATGCAGTTTATTGTGTTAGGTCTTATGCTTAAGTCTTTGATCCATTTTGAATTAACTTTGGTACATGGTGACAGATAGCAGTTCAGTTTCATTCTTTTGCACGTGGCTATCCAATTCTCCCAGCACCATTTATTGAAGAGGCTGTCTTTCCTCCATTGTATGTTTTTTGCTTCTTTGTCAAAAATTGTCTGTTCATATTTATGTGGTTTTATTTCTGGGTTCTCAATTTTATTGCATTGGTCTATGTGTCTGTTTTTCTGCCAATACCATGCTGTTTTGGTTATTGTAGCCCTGTAGTACAAGCTAAAGTCAGGGAGTGTGATACCTCCAGTATTGTTCTTTTTTCTTAGGATTGCTTTAGCTATTTGGGGTCTTTTGTGGTTCCAAACAAATCTGATGATTTTTTATTCTATTTCTTTAAAAAATAGCATTGGGATTTTGATGGGGATTGCATTAAATCTCTATATTGCTTTGGGTAATATGGCCATTTTAACTATGTTGACTCTTCCAGTCCATGAGCACGGAATGTCTTTCCATTTCTTTGTGTCTTCTTCAATTTCTTTTAAAAATGCCTTGTAGTTTTCAGCATATAGGTCTTTCACATCATAGGTTAAGTTTATTCCTAGGTATTTTATTCTTTTTGCTGCAATTGCAAAAGGAATTGTTTTTTGTATTTCTTTTTCTGAGATTTCATTGTTAGTATATAGGAAAGCAATGGACTTTTGTGTGTTGATTTTGTAGCCAACAACTTTACCGTATTTGTTGATTGTTTCTAATACTTTTTGGTGGAGTCTTCAGGCTTTCCTATATATAGCATCATGTCATCTGCAGAGTGATAATTTAACATCTTCATTCCCAATTTGGATGCCTTTTATTTCTTTCTCTTGCCTTATTGCTCTGGCAAGGACTTCCAACACTATGTTGAAAAGCAGAGGTGATAGGGGACAGCCTGTCGAGTTCCTGAACATACAGGAAGTGTTTTAATCATAAATGGATGTTGTATCTTGTCAAATGCTTTTTCTGCATCATTGATATAATCCTATGACTTTTGTCGTTTATTTTGTTTATGTGACATATCACATTGATGGATTTGCATATTTTGAATCATCCTTGTGCCTCTGGGATGAACCCCAGTTGGTCGTGATGAATAATCTTTTTAATGTATTGTTGCATTCGATTTGCTAGAACTTTGTTTACGATTTTTGCATCTGTATTCATCATAGATATTGGTCTGTAGTTCTCTTTTTTTGTGTTGTCCTTGCCAAGTTTTGGTATCAGGGTAATTTTGGCCTCATAAAATGAGTTAGGGAGTACTGTCTCTTCTTCAATTTTTTGGAAGAGTTTGAGCAGGATTGGTATTAGATCCTCTTTAAAGGTATGGTAGAATTCACTAGTGAAGCCATCTGGTCCCAGACTTTTGCTTTTGGGAAGGTTTTGGATGACTGATTCAATTTCGTTACTGGTGATCGGTCTGTTTAGCTTTTCCAGTTCTTCATGGATCAGCCTAGGAAGGCTATATGTTTCTAAGAAGTTGTCCGTTTCTTCTAGGTTATTGAATTTGGTGGCATATAGTCCTTCATAGTATTCTTGGATGATCCTTTGTATTTCTGTGGCATCCATGATAACTTCCCCTTTTTCATTTCTGATTTTGTTTATTAGTCTTCTCTCTTTTTATCTCAGTAGCCTAGCTGTGGCTTGTCAATTTTGTTAATCTTGTCAAAGAACCAGCTCTTTGTCACATTAGTTTTTTCTATTGTCTTTTTGTTCTCTATTTCATTGAGTTCTGCTCTGATTTTTATTATTTCCTTTCTTCTGCTACTGTTCCGCTTCTAGCCTTGGACAGGTGGGGGCAGGGCGAGCTCTGGGAGGGGGCGGCTAGTCTCAGTGCCCAAGGCTCCGTTCTCTGCTTGGCAGTGAGGGCTTAAACCACCATTTTTAGCCTTCTTCCCTCAGTCTTTTTTCCGAGGTCTCTGCCGTGAGCGTTGGGTTCAGCCATGTTATATGCTGTCCCCTCAGCCCAGTGGGTCATAAACGGAGCCCTAGCAGTCCGAGTTCTTCCCTCTCCTGCAGCTGCAGTAGCTCCGGGATGCAGCGAGCTCGGAGCACTGAGCTAGGTCGAAACTCTCAAGTAGTTGTAATGATAGTCTGTTTAAATATGAAATGTGTGGGAATATTTCAAACTATATTACAAGTGTCCCAGTCTAGACTGTTCTTACATAAACCTTTCTTCTGAAAGCTATCCTCTCACTAAATGTCCAAAGGAGTGCTTAAAATAATATCCAGAATCTAATAGATACTGTGGTGACAACAATGTGACACCCAATCCCTGTACAAATTTAGGGGTGAAGACAAATTTGTTGGCCATCATGTTGCCCAATATTTGCATAACACTTTTTTTGTGAATGGCTTGATAGACAGGGCTTATAACATGAATAATGTGACAACAACATCACTAGACAGACCGTGTAAAATCAATAACTAAATACCATATAAAGGGAGAGGACTTTCATGAAACAGTTTTAAGTTACTGTTAATCAACAATATAAAATGTAAATCACATTTTTACACGACTTGAATTAAGGAACTACCAATGTAGCGTTATTATTATTTTCCCCCAAAACAGCTCTTTTCCTAAATATTTACTTCAGCACCTCCTACCGTGTTTCCCCAAAAGTAAGATGTAGCTGGACCATCAGCTCTAATGCGACTTTTGGAGCAAACATTAATATAAGACCCGGTCTTATTTTAACATAAGACCGGGTCTTATATAATATAAAATAATATCAGACTGGGTCTTATACTAATGTTTGCTCCAAGAGACACTTTAGAGCTGACGGTCCAGCGACGTCTTATTTTCGGGGAAACACGGCATGTTTATTTCTAGGTGAGGAGTGTGTTCAGATGGTGGAAGTAGCTTGAAGTCCAACATTAATAAGGAGAACACGTCTGCAGTCTCATTTATACTTTTCCATTCATCAAATATATAGAAAGGTGAGAAAACTATACACAAAAGAATGTGTCAGCAAACTTTAATCCAAAGGATTTTAGCTAGAAGGATTTTCTCACAACTGGCAGTTCTCACTACACTACGTCTCGGAGAAAGCTCAGGTTCCATGGGGACACCCACGGATTAGCACAGCTTAGGAGCCTGCATCCCTCCTTAGCCAGGTAGTGCTACGGTCTCTGCTTTGCTTTGTTTTGTTTTAATTGGGGACTATCGAGGAACAGTTTGCTTTTCCAGGATGTCAAGCCGTTTTTTTTCAATCTAGTTGTGGATGGTGCATCTCACTGGCCAATGTGGGACTCGAACCGGTTACCTTGGTGTTATGGGCACCTCGCTCCAACCACTGAGGCAACAGGCTCCCCACCAGCAGCCCAATTCCAAGCTTAAGCCGTTGCTTCTCACGGGTCTATGTGGTAATCGAACTGGAAACCTTGGGGTTATGAGCACCGTGCTCCAACCACTGAGCCAACCGGCTGCCCACCATGATTCATCTCGAAGCTCAAGCCGTTGTTTTCAATCTAGCGGTGGAGGGCGCAGTTCACTGGCTCATGTGGGAATCGAACCGGCAACCTTGTCGTTAAGAGCTTGCACTCTAACCAACTGAGGCATCTGGCCGCCCGTGGTCCCTGGTTTTACATACCGTATTTCCCTGAAAATAAGACCTAGCTGGACAATCAGCTCTAATGAATTTTGGAGCAAAAATTAATTAAGACCTGGTCTTATTTTACTATAATGTAAGACAGCTTATGATACGATATATGATATGATCTGACATGACATGATACAATATAATACCGGATCCTATATTAATTTTTGTTCCAAAAGACATATTAGAGCTGATTGTCCAGCTAGGTCTTATTTTTGGGGAAACACAGTAATAGTTTTTTAAACAAAAAAATTTTCTCAAAGAACGGTACTATTCTTTGAAAAAAAGAATATTTTTCAAGTCTGAAAGTCACAGATTTAGTGAAAGTCCCTAATTTTACATAAGAGGCAACCAAGGCTCACAGAGATTATAGGTCACCTGAGGTCACCAAACCAATGAGCTGCGGGCCACGAATCGGATAAGTCTTCCTATTGAGGCTAGAGTGCTATGCCAGCTGCTACCTCCTATTCAGGAAAATTCCATCAATCTCCAAGTACAACTCAAAGAAAATGAATACGTAAAACTTTGTCATGGAGCTCAATAATGTTGATGCATGAGAAACAAAATAGTAGCTTTCTACCTCAAGTATAAGCTTTAAAGTCATGAATAAAAACAAAGACACAGATTAATATCACAACTCCTATTAACAGAAGTCAACACAGTCAGTTTATAAAGCATAAACACTTCTAAACACAGAACAGGGAACTTGAAAGAGAAAATCATGAGTTAAAGAAAGCAAACTCAAGTTGAGGAAATTCTTCCTTAAAATGACTTTTCTTTTCCTCAGAATCAAACTTGGCTGACCAATATAAACCAACACAGGTATTATTCATGTTGGGGTTAACTATAGTGAAATTGAAAACACAAAACAGATTTCTCTTTACCATCTAGTGCACTTCTGTCCAATCTCACATCGTCACAACCATATCATGTCTTTCCAGGGTTCTGTAGTGAGTTGGGACACTTATCTCTGGATCCTGACAGAGTTGGTGCTTTTTCATCTCTTATTCAGCCTTGCATGATTGGGCAACCCAGTGCCTCACAAGGGAACAGCGTTGGCCTTGGAATGAGGACATTGACTTTAACAAAAACGGTTTTTCTATTTATGAGGAAATACTGAAAACTAAACACCTCTTTCCTACCAAAAAATAATTAAAGGAAAAATGTCCACAAGCATATTCTCTTGCATTGCTTATGCCTTTACACTCTTTCATCTTCTGATTTCTGTGGTGAAACTACTGAGAACATTTTAATTGTGCATCACGCTTAACAATTTACAGAAGCATTGGACATTCACTTTCTTTTGGTACCTAGTCCTTCCTCCAGGTTCACCACTCTGAAGGACGTGGACTCCATTTAGCCGAAGGGCTGTCCGAAAGCCCTTGGCTTTGCTCTCCTATGATGTTTTAAGGGGAAGCTGAATGAAAACACAAGGTTGGAGCCCCATTTAGCACAGGCCTGTGCTATTTTTCTCTGCGTTAAGAAGGCCACAAAACACCATCAAACACACAAACCACCTTGCATTGATTGTAATGAATATTCTTTGGAATGATGTAGACATCATGTCAAGAGAGACAACCCCTTTCTATCTCCACCGATATCTACAACTCATCGGGCATCTATCGCCCAAGAAAGGTTCTTCTGCTCAACACACTACAATTCCTTAAAATACCACAAATCTGTATAAGGGAAGGAGGGTGCACTGGATGTGAAAGGGAGGCAGGATGGAGGCAAGGACAGGGACAGGCCCACAGCCGCAGTTCCAGGTGGACAAGGCTGAGCCTGAAGCCCCCGCAAAGGCAGTAGCGATGGAGGGGACGGGGTGCAGCTCCCACATCACAGCCCAGGGGAGGCTAAGCGGGGCAGCAGCAGCATCCCCCCACCTCCCCAAGAATCCCCACCCCTCTCCAGATGCAGCAGTGCTGGCACCACCAGGGACCAGTAGCAGCAGCAGAAATACTTCTCCAGCCTCCACCCACAGCACGGTGCTACCAGGGCCACAGGGAACCAGGTGGGCTCAGTGGGCTCAAGACAGACTCGCCTCAACCAGCCCCTTCCCCTGTTCCCTCCCACGGTGCTGGTGCCCAGAGACCCTGGTGGTCTGGATACAAGGCAACACCCATCAGCCTGGTCACCCAGGCCAGCATAACCACACTCACAGCTAAGCCCCCACACGTGGACACCCCAGGCTCAAGTAGCACCAGTGAGAGGAAACAGAACCTGTGCTATTGAATCAGCTACTGAAAAACAAAACAAAGACGTCTAGTTATCTACCTGCTGAATTGCTTGAATCAAATTTTACACCTGGAATCTATGTAATTTTACTAACAAATGTCACCCCAATAAATTGAAAAAATTTTAAAAAATGTACATGAATAAGACAGTGTTCACTACTTCAAATGAGCCTGCAGAAGAACAAGCCATCCAGCAGCATGAACACCCAAGGTGACACGGTAACACTGAGACAATGACACTTCTCCAGAAACCAAGTCAAAGTCACGGACAATTGTGATCTACGTGATAGAGATTTCAAAATAGCAGCCATGAAGAATCACAATGAGATACAAGAAAACTCACAAGGCAGTTCAATGAGTTCAGGAGTAAAATTAATGAACAGGAGTACTTTATCAATGATATGAAAACTATAAAAAAGGTCCAAACAGAAATCCTGGAGCTGAATGAAGAACTCAAGAAATGAGATAAAAAATGGACATTTTAATAACAGTATGACACAAAGAAAACAAGTTGGTATTAAAGACGCCATATCATTGCCACCTCAGTCATCAATAATTCAAGTGATGCCAAGATGTACAGATATAAGTGAACTTCACCTTGAATATTCAAATATTTGCTCAATTTACCTCTTTAGAAAACGTACTGTTGCTTAGCAAGATATTTTATTTTATTATTACTTTTTAAGCAAGACATTTTAAATCATCGAAATAAAAAATGCTATAAGTAAAATAGAAATTAAGGATGTACTGTCATGTAAAAAGATGACAACTTTTAACTTAAAGAGACAAATTAATCTGTTCAGTGTTACAAGTTTGCTGAATTCATAAAAAGGATCTACCTCGGTTTCACTGAAATAAGAAATATCCACATGTAGTTAGTGAATGTCAAGCATTCACTTACGCTTAGAGGTGGCAAAACTGGGCTGTAGGAAAACTAAATTTGTTATAAACCATCACCAAATTAAAGACAATGCAGAAGTAAGCCAAAGCATCTCAAAGCAGAGTGTAATGCTGAGCGAAATAAGTCAGACAGAAAAAGCAGAGAACCATGTGATTTCACTGATATGTGGTATATAAACCAAAACAACAAAAGAACAAGACAAACAAATGAGAAACAGAAACTCATAGACACAGACAATGGTTTGGTGGTTGCCAGAGGGTAAAGGGGGTGGGGGGTGGGGGGTGGGAGATGAGGGTAAGGGGGATCGAATATATGGTGATGGAAAGAGAACTGACTCTGGGTGATGAACACACAACGGGATTTATAGATGATGTAATACAGAATTGTACACCTGAAATCTATGTAATTTTACTAACAACTGTCACCTCAATAAATTTAATTAAAAAAAAAAAAAATCTAATTGACAGCGCTTTTCCAGAAATTTAAACTGTGTCAGTTAATTACATTTATTGAATGCAGTTAATGACAGGTAGCTCTTAAAACATGGGAGATGCAGGGACTTACAAAAGATTGTAAAATTTCTGTCTCCTTTCAACATTAGCACACATAATTATGCCTTTTCCGTTGTGTGCATTAGTCAATGAAACAACTAAGAATCTCACTAAGTTAAGAACAAGAATTATCTCGGAAATCTGAAACCCAAAGGAAAGAAGATAATATAACTCACCTTCCTCAAGTTGCTCAACGTGCCATCATTAGAAGTCTGTGGGGTTGACGTAAGAATCACCAACTGTTCTCTTGGAGCAGGGTTTCCTGGAGGTAAGAACCGATCATGTAGCCTTCCAATACAAGGTGGCAGCAGGTCTGGCCTCCTAGGAGCGGTGCTGAGTGAAGGGTTCTGTGGTGCCTTCGTGAGAAGGAGGGTTCTCATCTCTGCCAGTGTGTCATCAGTCCTGTGAAGATTGTAAGAGCAAAGACTTAGTACTTTATTTTTCCTTAATGATTTGCATTTTTTAATGTTGCCATAATAGTAAGTGGAATTGCCCATGAAACGAACACTGAACATATGTCAGGGCAGACCTACCATGTGCAGGGATAGGTTTCAAATCGTTCTAAGTAAGCACATATGTTTCTATGGGGAAGCCAGACTAAGAAGTAATTCAAAGTAGGGAGGGGAGGAAAAGGGCTATCACTGATGTCCACGGCTTCACAGATAATACTTGCTGCCTTCTGGAATGGCTGAACCAATAAGATTCTTGAGGATTGCCATGAGACATACATAGTAAACGAGTTTAGAAATTTTTTTTTTAAATCCCACCAAGATATTTTCAAGCATTTGCTTTCACCGCCCTTGGCTAATCCCCTCATCACCCTGAAGAAATTAACCATTTGGCACTGAGGTGTCATTTAGAACAATGGCCTCTGGGGGAGAACAAGAGAGCCTGGTTGGTGATCATACTGAACTGAAACAGCTCCGGAGGCGTGTAGCTTATAACACTGTTACCAAGGCACTGGAGGTGCGATCTGCCCTTTCTGTCTTCCACACACCCCCTTAGGCTGACCACCTCATTTTTTTAGCCACTTCGTAGGTTACACTACCCTTCACCCCTATGTTAACCTTCTCCTATATGTCACGTGTATGCCTTTGTGTACATCAGAAGAACTAGAAAAAACAGCTTGTCTGAAAGCGACCTCTAGAGATAATAACACAATAAGAGCACAATAAGAGAGGGTACATTTACCAAGTGCCAGAATATGCAGAGTACTTAAGCCTTTGGGTTTAAGTGGTTATCTTATAATAAATAGTTACCTCATTAAAAACTATTTAGGGAATTCTGACAAGAAATTATATAATAAACAGCGCTGTCTAAATCATAAAGCTTCAAAAACACTTTGCTTAAAGACTGGTAGATCAGATTAACTCTATGAAAACCGCGAGAAGGAAAAATACAGTCACGTAAAACCAAAAATGGGGAGAGATGCATCCTGAACTAACATTTTAAAAGTAATTTATTCACTAACATCATTTTCCAAAATGATACTATTTAGTAAGCTTTCACTTCCTGTTAATCTCGGGAATCTGCCTGGATAAAAATTATACTTTAGAGGCAAATTAATGAGCTCGATTGGTTTTCTCTGACTTTGTTTGGACTTACTTGTTTAGTTCTTTTTCCAATGATGTTCTAAGTTTTAATTCCTCTAGGTAGAGGTGCTTACATTCTTCCAATTCTATTTTAGAAGAAGTTTGCACTTTGCAGAGTTCAGATTCCAGACGTTTCACTCTGAGTTCCAGGTCACTTATGGAAGCACCATCATAGTCATTTAACGGGTCTACGTTTTCTTGAGATGTTGCTTGTTCCTAAAGCCAACGGAAAGGATACATTTTAAAAATAATTATAAACTGAATAATTACAGTCTATTTGTATTCTTTAGTTTTAAGTAATAATTTGGAGGGAAATTTAAATGTAAAAAAAGCTGAAGTCTAACATATTGATCATCAATATGGAATGAAATAAATCTGAATCATGAAAATATTTTGAATCACCTCATCTGACTATTCCAATAAGGGAATCAATTTTAAATTTTAAAAATTGAATATGACCTAATAATCTAAGAGTATGGTGCAATTTTTAAATCACCCTTTTTCTTTATTTCCTAATAGTCTCGTTTTATATCAAGTGGTCTTAAAAATAAAATGATTTTCCAGAAAGAATGATTCTCAAAGATCAACTGAGTGATAACAATGATGGGAACTGAAATATTAAAAAGGAGAAGCAAATCCCACCTTAGTTCTAGAAATCAAAAAAATAATAATAATAACTGCTTTTAAGGGGAGTAGAGGAATCACATACAATATGTATATCTAAAACATAATTTGCAGTGAAATGCATAAGGCATGTTAAAAATCAATGAACTAATCTGTAAAAATAGATTTAAAAATTTTTTTCTACTACATCCCATCTTGCTCAGTCTTCAATATCCCAGAATTTATAGTGTTCTGCTTCACTCTTTTCTACCACATTCGTCACTATATGAATTTTGAGGTTTAATAATTTTTGTCTCCACTTTTTATTCTCTAGTTTTTCACATGACTTTTGTACTCCTTTCATAGATAATACCTCCTGTTTAAGATTGATTTTCTTCCACAAGATGTACACATCTTTTTTAAAAAAAGTTTTTAAAACAAAATTTATTTTTTAAATTGGGGACCAGTGTTTTTTCCAGGACCCATCAGCTCCATGTCAAGTAATTGTTTGCAATCTAATTGTGGGATGCACAGCTCGGCTCCAAGTCAAATCGTTCTCTTCAATCTACTAGTTATGGAGGGTACAGCTCACAGACCCATGCGGGAATCGAACCGCCAACCTTGGTGTTATGAGCACTGCACTCTAACCACTGAGCCAATGGGCTGGCCGCCCACTGGGGGCTCAGCTCCAAGAACTAGCCATTGTTTTCAATCCAGCTGTGGGGGGTGTAGCTAACTGGTCCATGTGGGAATCGAACCAGCCACCTTGGTGTTATGAGCACAATGCTCTAACCATTGAACAAAGTGGCCACCCCACAGATGTAGACATTCTGAAAATGCAGTTTCCAGTTTTGCTGTGAGATCCTCGTTCTGAATGAGTAAGATAGTATAATTTGGTTACAAAGGAAGTTGACTGAGAATAGTCTAACCACAAACCAGGATCAACTTTTGAAATAAATTCAATTGCAATAAAATGTCATCGATACTGCAGCAGAGTCTTAGAATGTGGAACCTTGAATTACTCAGAATGAGGAACAAAGACATAAGCACCAGGAGTCTCAAAAATGCATCCTTTATTGTCATCGACTTTGCCACACAACATCTGCACTTAATTTTCTACCATTTCTTGAATGATTGTTTCATGTCTTTCTTCTATAAAATGACTATAAGTCACCTCTGAGTTTATAGTCTCTCACCTGTTCCCCATTATTTCTTAAGAAGTTGTAGGGAGTTACAAGTAACCCATCTTGAGTTACTTCGGCCTCTGTCAGCTACAAATGTTTCATGGTAATTTGAATTGCTTTCCAAGAAGAAATGATTCCCAAGGTCAAGGAGAAATCACATCTCACACTATGAATGTTTAGCGAGATGATTGCTACATTTTTTTTCAACAACACAAAAAGTCTGAATTTGATAATGCTGTCTTGTAATCCTCTCTTTTTGTTTTTTTATTTTTTTGTTGTTGATTTGCATGACTTCCTTGTATATTTTGGATATTAGCCCCTTATCGGAGGCACTGTTTGCAAAAATCTCCCATTCAGTTGGTTGCCTCTTTATTTTGTCGATGGTTTCTTTTGCTGTGCAGAAGCTTTTAAGTTTCATATATTCCCATTCATTTATTTTAGCTTTTACTTCCATTGCCTTTGGAGTCAAATCCATAAAATGCTCTTTGAACCCAAAGTCCATAAGTTTAGTACCTATGTTTTCTTCTATGCAGTTTATTGTGTTAGGTCTTATGCTTAAGTCTTTGATCCATTTTGAATTAAGTTTGGTACATGGTGACAGATAGCAGTCCAGTTTCATTCTTTTGCCTGTGGCTTTCCAATTCTGCCAGCACCATTTATTGAAGAGGCCACATTTTATCCATTGTATGTTTTTTGCTTCTTTGTCAAAAATTATCTGTCCATATTTATGTGGTTTTATTTCTGGGTTATCAATTCTATTCCATTGGTCTATGTGTCTGTTTTTCTGCCAATACCATGCTGTTTTGATGATTATAGGCCTGTAGTACAAGCTAAAGTCAGGGAGTGTGATACCTCCAGTATTGTTCTTTGTTCTTAAGATTGCTTTGGCTATTCAGGGTCTTTTGTGGTTCCAAACAAATCTGATGGTTTTTTGTTCTATTTCGTTAAAATATGCCATTTGGATTTGATGGGGATTGCATTGAATCTGTGTATTGCTTTGGGTAATATGGCCATTTGAACTATGTTGATTCTTCCAATCCATGAGCACGGAATGTCTTTCTATTTCTTTGTGTCTTCTTCAATTTCTTTCAAAAATGTCTTATAGTTTCCAGCATATAGGTCTTTCACATCCTTGGTTAAGTTTATTCCTAGGTATTTTATTCTTTTTGCTGCAATTGCAAAAGGAATTGTTTTTTGTATTTCTTTTTCTGATATTTCATTGTTAGTATATAGGAAGGCAATGGACTTTTGTGCGTTGATTTTGTAGCCAGCAACTTTACTGTATTCGTTGATTATTTCTAATAGCTTTTTGGTGGAGTCTTTAGGGTTTTCTATATATAGCATCATGTCATCTGCAAAGAGTGATAATTTAACTTCTTCATTCGCAATTTGGATGCCCTTTATTTCTTTCTCTTGCCTGATTGCTCTGGCAAGGACTTCCAACACTATGTTGAAAAGCAGAGGTGATAGGGGACAGCCCTGTCGTGTTTCTGAATGTACAGCAAATTTTTCACCATTAATTTATGAGATTAGCTGAGGGCTTGTCATATATGGCCTTTATTATGTTAAGGTATTTCCCTTCTATACCTATTTTTATTAAGTGTTTTAATCATAAATGGATGTTGTATCTTGTCAAATGCTTTTCTGCATCAATTGATATAATCGTATGATTTTTGTCCTTTATTTTGTTTATGTGATGTATCACATTGATGGATTTGCAGATGTTGAACCATCGTTGTGCTCCTGGGATGAACTCCGCTTGGTTGTGACGAATAATCTTTTTAATGCATTGTTGTATTCGATTTGCTAGAATTTTGATTAGGATTTTTGCATCTGTATTCATCAGAGATATTGGTCTACAGTTTTTTTGTGTTGTCCTTACCAGGTTTTGGTATCAGGGTAAAGTAGGACACATAAAATGAGTTGGGGAGTACTGTCTCGTCTTCAATTTTTTGGAAGAGTTTATGCAGGATTGGTATTAGATCGTCTTTGAAGGTTTGGTAGAATTCACTAGTGAAGCCATCTGGTCCGGGACTTTTGCTTTTGGGAAGGTTTTGGATGACTGATTCAATTTCCTTACTGGTGATCGGTCTGTTTAGATTTTCCAGTTCTTCATGGTTCAGCCTAGGAAGGCTGTATGTTTCTAAGAACTTGTCCATTTCTTCTAGGTTATTGAATTTGGTGGCATATAGTCCTTCATAGTATTCTTGGATGATCCTTTGTATTTGCATCGTGATAAATTCCCCTTTTTCATTCTGATTTTGTTAATCAGTGTCTTCTCTCTTTTTATCTTAGTGAGCCTAGCATGTGTGTGATGACGACGATGGGGATGAAAGACAGTTAAACAGTCATCCTTCATAGTGGGAGATCAATAAACTATGTTTACAATAGGGGGGGGGAATTTTAAGTAGCTATGTAAGCCTGTTATGTGGAGGTGAATATGGAAAGGACCAGCTAAGTATGTTGAAAGTGGTTATCTGGGGAAGCAGGAAAAGCAGGTGGGGGTGTAGCCAAGGACCTGCTGTTTTTCTATACAAAGCTTGTGGAACAACCGATTCTTAAACCGTGTGAATGCAAAACTGATTTTTAAAAAAGAACTTAGTGGTGATAAAAAGTAAAACAAGCAATATTGCTATCTTGCAAATTGCCAAACCTAACTGTTGCACAGGCTCAGTTCCTGGCTCAGCAAGTAAGTGGGTTAGGAGCCATTTGGTGCAGGGTTGAAGGAGAGCCTTTATCATACCACTCACACATCCACAGTGTTTTGACCTACATTTGAATTACAGCTTGTTTTCATTTTCTAGGGCGAATTTTCCAATCTGGGTTGAATTTCCTTGCTACTTCTCAATTTTCCTGGGTCACACTTCTTACACACTTCCCCTCTCCTTACTGGCTGTCAGTTTAAGTTTGTTAAGAAAACACAAATTACGTGACATATTAAACTTGACAAACAACAAAAGAAAGACAAACCACCTAAAATGTTTCAGAATAAATTTCACACTCTCTAAACCCCTATTTCTTGTGATTAATGAAAATGAAGATTAACTTATTTATTTGAGAAAAACACATGCTGAACTTGGGATGTGTTTTCATCATATTTTATACAGCGTGTACATCAAGCCAGGATGTTCAGGTGTCAGGGATTTTATTTCTAGGTTCCAGCCCTGCCTTAGTTAGGAGGAACTCATCAACCTGATACCCACATAGAAAACATTAGTCTTGGCAACTAATCACCGACTTGCGGGTTGTTAAAGACTGAGAAGGTGGTTAGTCAGGACAGACTGGAAAAAAGAAGGACGATCTCTTTTGTCATAAAAGGTAATCAATATTTTTCCATTTCAGCAATGATAACCCTTACAAGCATTATGTTATACTTAAGAAATAAGAGCCAATTTATCTTTGCTACACTGAAATTTTCCCACTACTTGGCTCCTCTGTGTTGAAAAGAAATAGTGGTATTTGTAGCAACTGTCCGGGTGCGGTTTTGTAATTTGCTTAACACAAAACCAAAGCCAGAACACTTACAGCCATCCTAACTTCAACAAAGGAGTCTTCTGAGTGGCCGCTTGAGTTCAGCTTGAGCTGTAATTCAGACACCATGCCCAGCAGATCTGCCATTTTAGCTTGAAGGCGCGCCGCCTGGGTCTTTAGCTGTTCCATTTCCTGTTCTGCTACTGCTTTGGGGTCCCCAGGTGGGTCCTGGAAATGACAAGGAACAAAGCGAATTAACTAATCAATCCAAGAATCTGGCCGTCAAACTCCAGTGCTCCACACCCACTGGGAAGGCAGTTTCTCAACATCTTTGTCCCCTGTGCTTTACAATAGAATATTCTAGCTTGTCCTTGGCAATTTTTTTTTGACATAACATTGAAAACGAACATTTTCATATCATTTTATTGTATTGAAATAATAGCAAATTAAAATAACCTCATGAAAGAAAGGCTTCCTCAGCATGCTGGAATAATCTGATAGTATGAAAATAACCAACCAGACCTTGGCAATGGTAGACTTGCAAGTTTTAGTCCAGAATATCGGAAAATAAGGACAAATGCTGCCACAATTCAACCTCTTGCATTTTATTTTCCTCTACAAATGCACACCCACCCCCTCGCTCCCCATAACTGTCATGTCCACTTAGAAGCCCAAGCATCAAGGACATCACTTGGCACAGTGACAGCAAAACACAATGAAAGGTCCAAAATTCTCCCAGGTATATCGTCTGGATACTATAATACTCTGGGTTGGTGCTTTAAGATGCTAAGCTTAAGTCTGGTGAGAAATAAGCCGACTGAAAGTTCAGAGGATGGTATGAAAGCTCAAAAAATTAAATTTCAGCCTCTGTAAACATGGATAGTTCAGCAATACATCAAGTACATGTTGTGTTCAGCCAGATGCAATTACTGCATATGACAAAGTCACAAGACAGACCCTGTTTAGATGCAGCCTTTTACTTGGGAGCAGGGAGAAGAGACTCGACTCCACACTCAGCTAATCAGTGTATGTGCTGCCTTGAGCAGATTCACTTAATGTCTTGGCCTCAGTTTACTTGAGTTAGAAAGAAAGACATGGCACACAGGGTCTCTGGTCCCTTCCAGCTCTGACCTTCTCGGCCTCTCTGATTTCCTCCTCAGGAAACCTTCACTACTCTTGAGGGCATGGCCACCACCACCAGAAATACGCTTGAGAAGCCCTGATGCTGAGGGCGGATTCCCCCCTGTGGAAACAGCGGCAAAGATGGGCCAGCATGAGTGAGACAAGTCCCAGGCCTTGAGAGCTTTACTAAGTGAGGAAGATGACCGCCTAAACCTAAAAACCACCTCAAGGGAGGGAAGGGTCAGCCTGGGAGGCACAGTCTGGGGGGGAGAAGGCTGATGACCAAGGGTATTAAAGAGCCCCAAGTATCTCATTGTTCCAACACCAAGTCCTTTGTCCCAAGGACTCGTTTCTGAGTCCTGCTTGTAGCTCACTTCGATAGATCACCTGCCCTGAAACAAGCGGTCCAGAGTTTCAACTTCTGATCTCAGCTTCTTCCAATGCTGGGATCGGTAAGAAAACCTACAGGCAGACAATCTCAAACTGCTTCTGGAAGCTTCCTTTTTGGCTTCAATGTGTTTGGCTGAAGCCAACTGTCAGCTCACATCCCAAAAGCCAAGGGAGGAAAACCATACAAGACGTCTTCTTCCAGAGAATACAAAATGACTCATATATCCCAGGTGTAATCATTTCTTCAGAGTATTATACCTCAAAAACATTCAGACAATGAGCGATTTCCCCCCAAAAGTGACGTAACCTCTTCCAACTGGAAGACACGTTGAAGCATCAGATGTGGTAAGCCTTATCCACAGTGAAACATTTCCAACACTAATATAAATGCACTAAAGCTCAATGTTTTCATTGTCTCATGAGCACCAGTTGATGAATAGATCACTGATACAAACTGACACTTTTCTAAACAACTTTTCATCCTTTGGATTATTCTACATCATCCCCTTTGCATTACTTTCTTTCCATGTTAGTCCTCTGTTCGCATTCTTTACCCATTCAAGAAATTAGCGATCATCAAAGTTCAAGGTAAAGTCTCAAGAAAGATCACTGATATCTGGAGTTATGTCCTCCCTGAATCAACCCAGTGCTCTGTCCTCCAAAGAGTTAAGATCCAGGTTTGGAAGAAAATGAACAGCAGATGCGTCCATGTAAACAAATAATACCCAGTGAGCGTTAGCAACCAGGCAGACGCTGCACATGTGCTCTGCTTTGTTTTTCACTAACATCTTTGATACCCACTCTGCGTTGTGAGCATATTTCCCAGGTTCTTTGGGTCAATGAAAGCACGGCAACCCTATATAATCTTCTATCACAATATACATTTGTTAAACCATCTTTCAGAAGTAAATGTACAATGGAAAGTGATGAATCTATCTTAGACAGAGAGGAAGGACAAGGTCAGTAAGTAAAGCTTCTGAGTAACAGATTTCTTAAAATGTAATCTTATATCACAGACACACTGAAAACTAACACTTGGATGGTTCTAGGCAGAGGTCCTTCTGCACTGTCTATAATGAATACAAAACATTAGTTTATAACTGCAACATTCTTTTGACTATAATCAATATGGTCAAAGCTTTACAAATGTCTTTCCCCCAACAGTAATTTTTCATGACCCTTAAACCTGCAACCAACCTTCTCAGCAAGAACACTTTTTTCAAGGTAATGCAAAACACCTGTCTAACTTGAACCATGAAAGGTTTTGGTCTAGAAGTCAACACAAATAAGGTTCTACAAATAAGATACTACAAATATTAGTCAAAAAAAAATCAAAAAAAAAAAATCACAGCTTATCAGTCTGCTCACCTGGAATGACCTTTCTGATTTCCCTTTTAGTTTTCCAAGTTCCTCCTTCAAATTTTCAAATTCATGATTCAAAGCCATTAGGCGTTCTTTGGCTTCTTTGCTCTGGATCCCAAAAAAAGGGCGTTCTTCTTTCTGTTTCTCTGTCCAGGCTGAAAACTCCTCAAATCGTCCTTTCAGACCTCGTTCATTTAGCTTCATGGCTTCTGTATGGGGTTCACAGTGAGGGCGTCACACACCAGGGGACTGAACCTGATTTCATGAATCACACTGCCCCTCAGACCCCTTCACCGGGAGGCTCTGGATCTAAAGATGCCACGTTGGGCCTGGGCCCAAGGATCAGCCAGAAGAAGACTGTAGCAAGATGAGGGGCTTTTGTTTTCAGACAGGACCAGCGGGTCTAATGGCATTTCTAGTCCTCATAAGTCTCAAGAAAATAAAATTGGTTCAGGTACCTCCAGATAGCACAAGTACCTGTGTATAACTACAGAGACTAACCCGATTCAAACACAGGTCCTGCCAAAAGCCATGGCTTGAGATAGTAGAATGCTTCCTCTTAACGAGGTAATAATATGTAGGACTAACTCTGCAATAGTAGCAGCCTTCTTTCTTTTTCCTTTTAAATGGACTAAATGTCAATATGCTATTTCCCAGAGACACATAAAATACTTTTTATACTTACCTTCACCAAAAGTAAACAATGAAAGCAGCTGTAGCCTTACTGAAAGCTTAATTCTGTACTCTTTCTGTCCCCAGGGAACCAGACAGAGAGCAGGGAGTTCACAACAAGCCTTATTACAAAGGGTATTATGTTCAGGAAGGTCCAGGGTGAATGGAGAAAAACGGGGGCCAGGTGCTGCTTGCCTTTCAGCAGATGGTTCTCCATCAGGAGCTCCTTCATTTGAAGCAGCAGCTCCTCTGGGGTGAATGTGTCCAGGTTTGGGGGAGCCGGTTTGGGGGAGCCAGATTGGGGGGTCCATTTCCTGTGGTTTCGTCGGGGCTGTCCCCCTTTTCAGTTAGGCAGTTAAGTGGTTGGTGGGACATGGCAACAGATCCTATGGAAAAGTTACAAACAGAAAATATAGCTGTCCGTCCTCTGCAAGGGTTCCCCCTGAATCCCACCAAATCCATTAGCAATTGCTAATATGTATTCCAAAAGTTGCCTACTTTCCCTCCCATTATATTTTGAATATTTTTGACTCTTTTAAACAAAGGCATATCCTAGCTCAGTGTGTATGTGTGTGCATGTGTATGCCTGTGCATATGGGTGTGCAGAGGGGTACAGTGAGGAGCTGGGAAATGGAGGAGGAAATAAAGGGCACGGCATCATGATGATCGGGAATCTCAGCAAGACTCATTCAGGAGGATTTCCATATGTACATATTTGTAGATTTGGGCAAAGTATCATTGAGCTGATTTTCCCATGCAAATCATTCCATTCAAGTCTCCATACTGTGGGAGAATTGTGTGGTATGTTAAGTATATTTCAGTAAGCTGTTAATAATCTCCATATTTTATTTCTTGTATTCTTGGCTAAGAAGAAAGGGAGAACTAACATATTTTGGATGCTCACTATGTCCCGAATCACTGCATCAGACACATCAGCTCCTAATCCTCATTGAAACTCCATTATATTTAGTTTACAGCTGACAGAGCTGAGTTCACTGAGGTTTTACAGCTCATCCAAAGTCACTTAAGAAGAGGCACAAACAAGTATTAAGGATGACTCCAAACCCAGGTATATAGGACCATAAAGTGATGACTGAATATTTAGGCTTCAATATTGGATCATTTTGCAAAGCACACTAAAAAGACTAAGAAATGTCGCCTAGTTATTGCATGTTCTGAGACTGTTTTAAGCATACCACGTAACCTGTAGAGGGGGCAAAGCCGACGTCAATAAGACACAAGTGCATCCCAACTCCACTTCTGTAGGGCCTATCACCTGGGCAAACAGAACTCTCCTCTCATGACTGGCTGCATGCTACAGGCAAACATTTTCTTTTACACACTTCATGAAGAAGATGATAAGCCTTTTCATGAAACCCTGCGGTCAGTGAAGACGAGGAGAGAGAAGTACACTCTGATATCTCACTGTATCATCACAACTGAGTGGTCTCCCAGTGCCCATATAAGAAAGGCAACCAACACACTAGTGCAGGACAGTACTTCCTCCTGATCCAACAGGAGGCGGCACCCGGGCTCTCTGGGGGTCCCCTGGCACCAAGAGGCTGGCGACCTGCCTTTAATCTAAAGGTCCTTGTAGGAAATCAGAGATGGAGCTACTACTGATGGGACAGCAGGCCCCCAACAGTGTCACCTGTGTGACTTCTCCCCAGGCAGCTAGCACAAGGAAAGGCATTCTCATGAGATTCTTTAATGAAGATGGCAATGTCAGGAAGTAAAAACACTGATAAAGCACGATATTCAAGTGTGAGCCGTTGAAGGCACCGATGTGTCCCATATCCCAATTCATTTAGCAAAGAGGATACTGCTGACGTGTGCTCTCTGATAGTATCAGGGGACGAGAACGAGCTGCTTTTGTTTTCCAAATACAATAATCTGGATAAAAATAATTCGGTAAAGCCATTTTCTGGCTTTCCATAAATTCAGTTTTGTACAGAATGATATTGGTGCTAACATTTCATAAAAATGGGTTTTTACTTTATATCAGTGTTCCCATCTATTTTGCAGGGGAATACTAAAGTTCTAGGTGATAGACCTAAAGATAAAATCCTTGTAACGTGTATCATTTACTCGTGCACATTAAATTTCCTCATTGTATTCGATGAGTACATGACACTTCGAAAAAGTAAATGGACATATTTAACAGATTTTTAAAAAGTACCTAAGCAGGTATCTACAAATGTGTTTGGTTCCATTTCATTATACGCACACATTTCTCCTTAATAGTTTTTCCAAGAGAGGGGAAAGAGGAGGAAAGGAGAGGAGAGGGGAGAGGGAGGATAGAAAACCACCCGGATATTTTTCCTCTTTGACTATCCTTTATACCTCTACCAAGTCTTCAGACACACCATAAAGGAGTTAAACAGCTTCTAGTTATTACATTGGTGCTTCTCACTTTTCCAGGTTGCCCAGATTTTATAAGGACACCAGGAAAAAACAACAACAGGGTTATACTAACGGAGATGGTAGAATAAACACTGGGTGCCACAAACAGATGTGTGACCTCCAGATGTCACCTGACCTCTTGTGATGGTCAGCAAATGTGTCTTATCCAGCAAATGATCATTACAGTAGTTTTCAGCTCAAAAAGTGTTCTTAAGCTTCTAATAAGGTCACAGTCCAACCCATACCATTCAACACATGCACCCTAACAGCCCAGGGCCATGCCACCGTCTCACACTAATAATACACATGCCTATCCTAGCTATAGGAAAGCCTTCGGTATTCAGCATTGTTAGGGAAAATTATTTGGTAATGCAGATGTCACAGTAAATAAAGTCAGCCTGCATGCTGAATATAAGTATGTAAATACCAAAATTATAAGCATGTAAATTAGTACCAAAATTTTACTAAAAGCAATTTAACTGACTTGTGGTGACTCAAAGAGAACTTTATGATTTTAGAATATTTCAAGGGGCCTCATTATGAATTATCACAGTACAGTGCATATGTGAAAGGTCTGTTGGTAGAATGCCAGTTAGAGGGAGTTGAGTCCTCTGTTTTTAACAACACCTTGAGCTGCTTTCAATGAAACAAACACAGAGATGTATTATATATCCTTGCACGCATCTTCAAAGGTTATGGAAATTGGAACTAAGCCATTTATTCCAAGTTCTACCCGATAACAGATTTTTTTCATAAAAGGCCAACTAATGTGGATCTGAAACGTGTCATTTACAGAGGTGATATTTAACTACAGAAGGCTGAATTAATTTAACACAGGATTTGTCAAGATTTCCCTGAAGAGGAAAAAGGAGAGCTGCCTAGAAAGGAAAACGATCAAAAGCAAAATCTCCAGGATCTTATTCCCAGACCCACTATTTGAATTCCTGATTATATTTTTTTATCATTCTTAATTCCAGAGGTCACGTAGTTCTAGCAATGACTTGACTTTGTAGGCATGAACTTAAATCTCATCCCTGAGTTGGGCTTTAAAATGATCCAGTCCAACTCTCTATTCTGGCTCTGGCGGCCCAAGATGGCAGATTAGAAATTTAACCCTGGTCTTGAACAACAACAACCAAAATGTCTCGTCTGGCTTTGTGGCAGATGGTCATATAGACCAGGCGTAAATGTCTTCAATGGCAGGAAATATGAGCAATGATCTTAGCAGGCAACTGCCCATTGTATTACAGGATGGTTCTGATTGCCAGAAAGTCATTTTGTATTGAACATAATCTGCCTTATACTGACTTCCCCCCACTGGACATTGGACCAGTGTAAATACCGTGTTTGCCCGTAAATAAGACCTGGCCGGACAATCAGCTCTAACGCATCTTTTGGGGCAAAAATTAATATAAGTCCTGGTCTTATTTTACTATAATATAAGACCCGGTCTTATCTAACATAAAATGATACCGGGTCTTATATTAATTTTTGCTCCACAAGACCCTTTAGAGCTAATTGTCCAGCTAGGTCTTATTTTCGGGGAAACACAATAATACAGAATAAGTCTAACCCTACCCTGGTGTGGTTGATTCTCCAAATCTGCTGATTAAGTTTTCATAGGTTCAATCCCCATGTGGATGAAGAAATTTCAAACAGTGAAAACCTATTTGGTGATTGGAGACAATAGCTGGCTATTGGCAAAGTCTGGTTTGGGTTCACAAGGAAGCTGAGTAAGATTCCAAGACTGCATCAACTAAATCCATCCCCATCCTGGGAAAAGAACTCAAAGTATGCATCCTTCTAGCGGGATAAAAACAACTCTCATCTTTTATGCCAGAAATGCTATCCTGATTTTGTAACTTGCTAATATACGGAAAATGGAAATAGACTTCACCTCATCGCCCCGGGCAGAAACCTGGGAGCTGTGTTTGAGTCTTCCCATTTCCTCTTCCTCCAAGTCTAATGGGTCACTAATGGGTCACCAAAGGGTGTCACTTCCGCCCCCTCGCCATCCTCACCAGCTTAGGTCAGGCCCTCCTTGTCTCGTCTGGACTACAGATATCAACGTCGCACTCCACAGAGTACAGGCCTATTTTGTCCACAGCACCTAGGACATTACCTGACATAGTTGGGGGTCCAACAAATACTTGCTGAATGAAATTTCATAGCCTCCTACACAGTCTGACTCTCAGATCTCCCTCTCAGCCCCACTACCTCCATGGTTTCTTCCCCAACATGAGCTCATGTGCCCGCTTAAAACCCTTCCCATACAAGACAGAGGTCCAGCTCCTTCCTGAGTGAGACAAATAGGGCCTTACAGGATCTGGCTGCCACTTAACCACCAATATCTCCTGTCGCCATGCCACTCATACCCAGAGGACACTACAGAGCTCACAGTTCCCTGCACTCTTGCTTCTATGCCCTTGCATCTGTGTTCTGCCCTGTGCTTGAAATGAATGGCCGCCTTTTGCCCTGACAAACAGCCACTGGACAGTTCAATGTCCAGGTCAAGTAGATGTCCCGTTCTTTCCTCTGCGTACCCGATAGCGCGTTCCTCCTGTGTTTCACCTCCCTGGCCCTTTTCTGCAAAGTAATCACCCCATGCCCGTCCATCTTCCTGTCAAACTTAGACCCAGGTCTGTATTTCATTCTTCCTAGATGTTGTCACACAGCAGGCCCTCAGGAAATGTTTGTTGAAATGAAATGAAAATGTAGTTTACCAAGGTATTTTAAAGTCTAACACTAGTAAAACACTTCCTGCTGCGTAGGTGACAAATCCACATGAGTTTCTCTACAGTTCTATGGCATTCACTTCCAGATTCTTAAATTCAACATTTAAAACTTACCTTGAAAATCAGTACTGTTTTTCATGTTACTATTAGGTTGCTGCAAGAGTAATTGAGGTTTTAGTTTCGGAAATAACCTTTCCACCTTAGTCACTCAAGGGCCCCAGTGGTGGCAGCCCCTCACCACCGACACATTTTCACCCCTAAAGCCCAGTGGATAGTCTCACATCAAATTCTACTTAGAAGGCAATCTGGGAGCACACATAATAGCAGATAAGTGACTTTCAGCAAAGATAAATCAGGATGGTCTGGGACAACCTGTTGTTTTCAGTAAGTGAGGATGCTTTCAAATACAGCAGGGTGAGTGTTAAAAGATTACGCCCACCGACATAGCGGTGGTAACGTGAGCAACCAGAGGAAATTACAATGACAGGTGTTTGCAACAACTTCATCCTGGGTCATCCCACAGATGACCCCGCTAATTAAAATTACTGATAATAAGACATGCGTCGATTGCCAAAATGCTAACAAACCAGGTCAATGTGTAGCAAGGAAGGGACAGTACATTGTGAATGGCTGAACAAGGGAACAAAGCACATAAAGCTACTTCGTGTTAGAGAAAGAAGTAGGAGGAATTAAGGCCCATGTAAAGAGTAAGGACTTAAAATTTTCCCTGAGGTAGCAGATGTTAACTTTAAAGCGAACCGAGCAGAGTGAATATACATTTGGTTTTAAACATGTTGAGTGATACAAGTATGTTCTATACCTGATAGAAATTTAGTTAGTTATAAAACCCAAAATCCGTAACCTCAATTTGTCTGAAAAACTATGCTGTTTGCTTTTTTGTTTCTGATAATTGCCTAAAATTCTGGAAAGCTTTTTCTTAAAATGTAGAAATAAAGGAGCAATATATTTTTGTTCATGGTGAAAAAAAAAAAAGAGTAATTGAGGTGTTTGCATTCATTTTTAACCTTTAAAAACCACAATTACTTTTGCACAAACTTAATGGAAAGATATCTGAACATCATTTCATAACATATATTCTGTTATTCAATCCTCATGCACATCAAAGTGAAAACAATGAGAACTTGTGATACGTATATTTTTTCTGCATGAAATAGATGTTATTTTAAAAACCAACAACAAAGTTTACTTGTTTCGTTTTGCTTTGTATTAACTGTTCCACAGATTCCAAAGAACATACCACACAGTTCAAGTATCTATAAAATTCACAAGAAGCAGGGCTCGGAGATCTACGTAAAGGGGGGCTTCCACGGTAAGGTAATAGACACAGTGACCAATTCCTTTCAAGAATAAGTTTGTTTTGGTTTTTGGAGGGTTTATTTGGATTCTATAGCGTGAGATGCAACCTGAGGTCAATTACAAAAAGACGCTACTTTTATAATGCTGTTCACAATATCTAAAGAACTACTGAAACTGTCCCAGTAGAAAAATGGATCGTTCATCCCAAAGACTCTAATCATTGTCTTCTGTCTCCAGGGTAGTCCATTCCAGGGCGGTCCCTGGCCCTGGCCTCCTGTCAGGGCCTCCCAGCTGACTACAGACTGGGCAGGGCCTGAGGGTTAGCCTGGCCCCTCGACAAAGAGCAAGGGGGGGTTCCTGTTCACAGCGCCACTTGCTGAACCAGATCTCAGGCTTTGCATGTCCTACCACCACCTTAGGGTCCTACAGCTTTGGTCTTCCTTAAATAACTCTGTGGCACACATTTCTGTGCAACAGTTTTCCTGGTGAAGGAGGCAGAGGAACCTGGTTTCATTTTCTCTCCTCGATGTTTACTGCCTCCAGCTTACACATCTCCAACAGTAAAAGCAAGTCCTCACCCTCATCAAATATTCATAGTCTCTCTCTCTGTCTAAATACATGTATATAAGTATGTATGTACACATATCCACACACAGACACCCACACATGTTCTAGACACAAGAGTTTATGAAGATTCCTTTGGGCCAGCTCTTCAGTATCCCACCACCTGAGAGAAGTCATTTGTTCTTCAGCGTTCCTGGGCCGTTTCCTAAAGCTAGAGTAGTTTTCAGTTTTTTACGTCTCCCAAAGGTGTACCCTTAACCACTTCCCTTATAATGAGGCACTAGCTGTAGAGTGATTCCCAACCCGCAGGATGGTATCACCTTACGCCACCTTCGTGACCTTCACAGGAAGTCACCTGCGGCTGGCCAGGCCGGTGAAGGGGGAAGGGCGCTTAGGGATGGCTGCCCTCGTGGCCCTTTCCCACCAGGTCAGGATCCGCTGGGAACTGGAAACCCTCCCACAAAAGGGGACTCCCCAACCCCTGGCCACCCACTCCCCGATTGGCTCAGGATGGCAGGGAAGGGGTCTGCGGGAACAGCTTCCAGGGTAGATAGAGAAGAAGTCACCACCTCGCCCAACCCCGAACGGCCCCCCGGCCCTGGCTCACCCGTTGCCTGAGCTCCCGCCTCTCTCTGGGTTACTGTGTCCTCGGCATCGTGCCCGCTGGGGAGAGTCTCCTAGTAAAAACCAAAACAGTGGAAAATAAGAGGAGGCCTGTGGGTCTTAGACATTTGGGTGGAGGAATGATGCTGAGGAAAGAGCTGGAAGCACAGGTCATTTCTTATGAAAAGGACAGGACAAAGACTCACAGGGGACAGCAAAGGGCCATGGAGAAGCACTGGCATGGGTAGGACTAAGTCCTAATCCAAGAACAGACAGCACACGTCAGGCTGTATTTCAGAATCGCTATGGACTAACGTGCCTTCCACTTTCCTTTTCTGCAGGGGAAACTTCAGCAGTCCGGCAGAATGTTGGGTGTGTGGGTGGTAGATAACTCGTTGGACAAACGAAAGGTAAATGAAATGTGGTATATATCAAATATTGCCTTTCGACTATCACAATCTTTTTGTATAAAAATCTGACTGCAAAAATCATTAATTTTATGAACTGAGATTTCTTTCTCTGTAGAGAGGAATTACATTACTCCCAGCAAGTAGTATCAACATGAATACAGTACTTTTATTAATGAGACTGTTCTTATTGTCTAAAATAGTATTATAAGCTACTATGACAGACATACACATTCCTTTGCAGTATGACACAAATGAAGAGATTGACTCACCAAGCTTGTACCTGACAGGTTCCTGTGAAGCTGTTCGATTAGGCCCACTAGCTTTTTAGTTGTCGTTGTTAGGTCAGTGCTTTCAGTGTCAAGCCTAAAGTGAATATTTTGACATAATTATTCTCACACATTGACTTTAAAGCATACCACATAATCTCTGAACAAATATCTGAAGGAGCAACTACATAAAATCTTACAATTTGAAAAGCGCATGATTTGGCAATTGTGCCATTTTTCTAGTTGTGAATTGTGGATAATGTGCAAAATCAGAGACAATGTACACAAATTATTCTTTTCAAGGTAGCGCAAAGCTGACACTTTGACCCAGCTTCACACTCATGTGTTTATTGTTATAACTGATCTAACTGTCATACTACACTACACATCTGCTTTATAGATACTCAGGTTATTTTCTGTGCTGCTTTAACTTATACTTTTGTACGTGATCTTGAATCTTCTCAGTACATCTCGCATCCTCTGTATGTCGAGCTCTTGATTCTTGCTGCTAAAATAAAGAAAAAGTGATGTTGAACTACTGATGATCTATGACATCTGACAACTAAGTTCGCAAACTTGTTGCAATGATGTTGCTCCCCTTTTTTTATTTATATGAGGGATTGTTCATTATGAATTTCTACCAACTGGACAAACAGTTAACCAAGTTTACTCTTTGGAAGTGCTGAAAAGGTTGTGTGAAAAAGTTAAGAGGACCTGAATTTTTAGCCAACGACTCATTGCTCTTGTATCACGACAATGCACCAGCTCACAGGGCACTGTCTGTGAGGGAGTTTTTAGCCTGTAAACAAATAACTTTATTGCAACACCCTCCCTACTCACCTGATCTGGCCCCCAATGACTAAATATGTCATTATCCAAAGATAAAGAAAATATGGAAAGGAAGACTCTTTGATGACATTCAGGACATCAAAGGTAATATGATGACAGCAATGATGGCCATTCCAGAAAAAGAGTTCCAAAATTGCTTTGGACTGTGAACTAGGCGGTGGCATTGGTGCATAGCTTCCCAAAGGGAGCTTTGTGACCGAAGTGATATTCAGAAACGAGGTATGTAGCACTTTTTCTAGAATGAGTTCTCACACTTAATTATCATATCTTGTAGTACAAATGACCCGAGAAGTCAAACATACAGTATTCCAAGCATCCCATCAGCTCTAATTTTAAATATTGACATATGTGAATTACCAGGCTAGTCCAGTTGACATGTTACTCTTGGGGGCAGTCAGATAGTTCATGGAATAGTTTGAGGGGCAGTAACTAAATAAGAGCCAAAATGCCAGGGTTTTTATCCCAAGTCCACCAGTTATTAGCTTGAGCAAAATACTTAAACTTTTTGGGTCTCAGTTTCTTCATGTATAAAATGAGACAATAGTGGCATCTACGTCACTGGGATATTGGGAAGATTAAATTAAGGAACATATGTAATAGAAAAGGACATGGCGCACAGTAAAATCAAAGGGTTTGCAGTTGGACTATAATGCAAATGCCACCTCCCGATTGACCATACAATTTCTATGACCATGAGAGGCAGGGTAAAGCCACTGACGTGGGAATAACGGACTCTAGTGCTAAACCCAACTTCCCAAACCAATTCATTCCCGGGAACTGATTATGTTGGGATGTGTTAGCAAGCACTCAGAAGAGCAGAGGAAAGCAACACGCTCTGGCAGATCAGAAAAGCCATCCTCAGACCTGTACAGTTAGAACGTGCTACCAATCTGTACACCCTGTCTGGCTGCAGAGAGGAAGGGCTGGTTCCCTTTAATTTTATTTTTTTGTTTTCATGGAGAGGGGGAAAATGAGCATTTCTTTGGACAATTTTCTGTTAGATTCGTGCTTTCGATTTTATATATAATTGTGAGAAATACTTCAGAATAAAAATTTAGTTATATCAATGTCTCCAAGGGGAAGTATTGGTTTGGTATAAAGTATTTAATTTTATCCTAACAACTGTTAAAGAAAACATTTTTAATTTATGCCAGGATAGGTGCCATCATATCAAATACTATTTCCCCTTAGACAAACTTATACTTAGAAAGACAGAATTCTCGCTCATGAAAAATTAAAACTATGTCAAATTTAGGGCTTGATTGCTCTGCACAGACTATCTGACAAGTGCTGAGGAACATGAGTTCAATGACAGTCAGAGAAAACGTCACGGAGAGGCGAGGTTGGGAGCTGAAATCCGAGGGCAGGGAAATCAAAACATTGGCTCCCACCATAACTTGTAAACTCGTGTTCACAGCAGAATTATTATCAGCCAAAAAGTGGAAACAACACAAAGTTCCATCAACTGATGAATGGGTAAGTATTCTGTCCACAAAGTGAAGTAATGTTGGGCCATAGGAAGAAATAGCTAACAATTGATATGTGCTACAACACGGTTGAACCCTGGAAACGTGACGTTACGGGAAAGAAGCGAGTCACAAAGGACCTCACTTCCTGTGATTCCATTCACATGAAACATCCAAAATAGGCAAATCTATGGAGACAGAAAGTAGATTGGTGGCTGCCTAAGGCTGGGAGAGACAGGAAGACGGGTGACAGCTAAGTGATGTGGGGTTTCTTTTGGGGGTGACGGAAATGTTCTATGATTGTGGTGATAGTTCCACAACTCTCTGAATGTAACGAGAGATATTGAATTGTATGTTTTAAATGGGTGAAATATGATATGGGAATTGCATCCCAATGAAGATTAAAAAGAACAATAGTGAATCTCGATTATTTTCTTAATTCTCTATTGTGGGTGTGCATACTATAATGATCTACATATTTCTATACTTTTACAATATTTCTAAAATGAAAACAAAATGAGGGAAATGTCTACTTCAATTGGTTTGTATAATGAACTTTCTGTACGAGTCAGTCTGAAGTCCATGAAATATATGCCAGTGCTGTAACCATTGACAAAAGTGATGATAAGAAATAAGACAAATGCCTGAATTGTTCTGGTAAACATCATCTTCTGATCTTAAATGGCTGCTCATCGTGGTCATGGAGCAATCACTACAAAATACTGTTTAGTAGGAAAAAGTCTCTCCATTTCTATGAGGAACGCTGCCTATTTCTCAACGTTACCAAGGGTATAGACTCTAAGAAAAAACATGCAATGCGAATAGCAGGATGCAAGCCAGAGTTTAAGGAAGAAGTGCATTATAAAGATAATAAAATTATAATAAATTAATTACAACAAAAACACAAAAGAAAGCTGCCCTTGAAAATCAGGATCCTAAAACACTTTATATTAATCAACTATAGATGAACTGTTGACAGGTTACATTTCACACATACCTGACGTCTGAGTTGCTCTAACGTCTTGAAATCCTGTGTCTCAGCTTCTGAATTCATACGGTAACGTGATCTAACCTCCCGTGAAGCCTCTGACAGAGGCAGTTTTCTTGTGGTGTCAGGTAGCTCTTGTTGAAGTTGTCTCCCAACCACCTAGGAAGATGATGCTGTTAGTGATTTTATAATCACATCTATTAAATTATGTTAATAATCGCTAACTCTAACACATTAATATAATCTATAACTTGAAAAAGATCACCCCAGGCATCATTTCACCTTCTTTTCCTCTTTTGGGCACAAGTCTGTCTACTGAATCTGGGTAAGACACAGAAGGTGTTATCCCGCTGCCCACTCACTATTACGTAGGTTACTTGAACAACAGATTCAGCCCCACTCCCCATTTCCCCTGATGAAGCTGCAAAGCTTAACAATCCACTGACATCTCAAGGGGAAATTGGTATGTCGGTGGGACTAGTGGTAGTCAATTCTACATTGTGGAATGTTTTCCCCCTTTTTTTATCACAGGCTTAAATTGACTTCACAGGTCCTCACGTACACAGTCCACTGCTCACAACCTTCCAACAGATGCCTGTATCTTAGAAGAAAAGCGAACTCATTCCAGTGGTCTTCAGGGCCCCAGGTAACGTGGCCTGGACCTCCTTCCTGCTACACATGAATCCTGCCTCCCCTCACTCGTCTGAAAATGGGGACTCAATGCCAAATTAATAAATCACAGACCGCTACAATTCTCTTTGAAATGGACAAACTTATGTCCAAATGATAGTAAATGGGCCTTGCAATGAGAAATACGAATTTGTAAAAATATTCAAGGACAATTATACATAGCAGTGGGAAGATCAAATCAAGTAGAGTTTTGATAAAACTCCTCACATTTGTCCAAAATCATGATTTAATGAAAAATTAGCTGTCTTTAAAGAGGTCACAGGTCATAAGAATACATTATTTGGGACTGAAATAGTTCCAATTTATATCAAATTGACATGAATAAAATCAAAATTATACCAACTAAAATGTGGAAGAAACTACTGAGGGAAAGGGACACCATCTACACTTCAGTTCATGTGGGAAATCTAGAATTAACTCTACGTAATCCACTTAATTGAACCTTTATCTCTAAAAATTCTGTTTGCATAGGAGCATTTCCATTTATCTGCTTCACAATGGTATTACAATGTGGTAACAAAGATGAAAATTATTATTGCAGCAGTATAGGACTAAATCATTCATATCAATATGTATCTAATAACAATTTATACCTTAAAATTTCATAGTCAACACAATGTCTTGACTCAAAGTAAAGCACCTCACAGGTCTAAGTTTTATTGGCTGGATACAATGTATGCTTTTAAGCTGTTAGCACAAATGCATTTGTAATCTATATATTTTTAATATTCAGATAGATTCAACACTTAGCCATCATCAAATATTTGAACATTGAATTTTCTTTCGGGAAATTTGAAAACTATTTTTCTGGATACTTACTTCTCTTTCTGATTCATCGTTTTCATACTGGCATATTCTTCCTTCCAAGTGAATCAATGTGTCGACTAACTCCTTATGTCTCTCTTTCGCAATAGGATCTTGTTTTTCACATTCAGCTTGAAGCACTTTTCTGCCCTCCTGAAGCTGCTCTTCAACACTCATTCCTGAGTTTTCATTATTGTCACTTTTGTTGAACGCATCATCCAGTTGCCGTCGAAGAAGCATATTTCCACTTTGTAGGTCAGAACCTTTCTCCTTTAGGGATTCCGACTTTCCAATATATGTGTTCACGTTTCCGTGTTCCCTCTGATACACGGGTTCAATTTCCTCCTCTTGACACTGAGTTTGGTTTAGGTCTTTCAGTACAGGTTCAAAAATCAATGTCCTGTCTCTGACAGCATATCTTGTGTGAGGGAGCTCAGTGTCTAAGCTATTGAATTTACTTCCAGCTTTAGCAAGTTGTTGAGAAAGAATCGCCTTCTTTTCTTTTCGGTTACACATAGCAAACCCGCTTTTGTCCAATAAGGGCAAGCATTCATCTCTTAATCCCTGGAAAGCATTTTGTAGGTGTCTTATTAATTGCTTACTAAGCTTATAATGATGGGTGGATTCCGCTTCTGTTTTCAGTCTTTCTTTGCTTTGTCTTTCATTCTCCAGCTGAGAGTTCAGCATTGTATTCTCAGCTGTTGGGACATTAAGCTGTCTGTTACATTCAAATACTGTTTTTGTTAGTGTTTCGTCATTCAGTTTTCTCGTCTTTTGAAGACAGTCATTCTTTTCTTTTACGTTTGCAGTGTCCTCAAAGTACTTTTTTTCCATTTCCTGATTCTGAGTTTTCAGTGTGTCCCTTTGCAGTCTTCCTATGGCGATTTCATCCCCCAACATCTGATTTTTAGGCAACAGGTCTTTTTCTTTTTCATAACTCTCAGAAACCTAAGTAAAACAAAGGAGACTTGTAGCTAGCATTCAATGAAATGACATATCATGATATCCTCTGAAATTAAAGAAGAACCTAAATGTTTATATAATGAAAAGGTTGCAGTAAGTGGATATCCCATTGGAAAAATACAACGATGAATCCAAACCTCCAACTTTATACAAGAATAAATTCCAAAAAGTTAAAAACAAAATTAATATAAGATGCTGAATCCATGAAATGGAAAAAGAGAATTTTAAAATCATAAGAGAACTTTAAGCATCTCAGAACTGGAAAGGCAGCAAACCCAGAAGGCATGAAATAAAAGATTAAGAAGTCTGACTACACTTTAAAATAGAGGTTATCGTCTGAATATACACCTTTCCCACAGTAAGAGTATTCACTCTGCATACATTTGGACTGATTACATTTCCTACAACTTTATTCCCAAGAATACTGAAAAGATATTCTACATTTCTAATACTTTCAGAGTCACTTATAAGATTAAGTCTACTAATCACTGATACATCTAGGCATTGCGCTAAGCACTTCTTTATACATCAATGAACTCGTTTCGTTATCACAATCTTGAACAGAGTGATTAAAAAGATGAGCAAGGTCAGGATTTTCCGCAGGACTTTGGGCTCCGCAATAGTGTGCTTGCTGCTCTTCTAGTGGAAATATGTAAATTCCAACGAAGCCTTAGATTTCAAAAAACTCAGGGAAAATAAGCTCAAAATTATAGAGCTCTTCTTAGAAAGTAGTGAGATCATTTGCTGCTGCATAAGTGTTATTTCCTTTTCATAATGTTTAAAGGAGAAATAAATGTGAAACAGGGGCAAATACACTGACTTCTCTGAATAAAATCCTCACCAATAAATTATCACTAAGTATGTATCACGGCATCCAATTTCTTCAAAAGTTCCTAGTCTGAAGTAGGACTCTACTGGGAGCAAGTTGTTACTTTCTCAAAAGTAGGAGAACGGGATCTAAAAGACGGTCCCTGACCTGGCTATGCCTCTACTCCTTACAATCAGTGGAAGTGAAAACTAACCTCTCTGCTAATACAGCAAGGGGATGAAATCACTGCCTCACACTGAAACTTCCGTTATCAGTAGCAATAGTTTTGAGATTGTAGAAAGCTCATCGATCCCTGTAAAAAGCATTGAAAGCCTCCCCTTTAGATGAGACATTGGGAACGTCACTACTTGACTGTTGGACATAAAAGGACTTCAGTCAAGAATATCATTTATTGCAATGGACCAAAAATGTCACTCCCCCTAAAATACACACACACACACACACACACACACTCTCTCTCTCTCTCTCTCTCTCTCTCTCTCTCTCTCTCTCTCTCTCTCTCTCTCTCAAAATCCTCTACAATTCCCATACGTACAACATTGGTTTTTAAAATATGTACATACACGAATACACACACACATGTTTGAAAAGGACTAAAGAAAATACCTCAGAATTCATTTTCTGAAGGTTTATTTCTGTCTCCTTTTGTTGTTGAAGGCAATTGGTCAGAACTGCATCATGTAATATTCTCTTGTCCTGTTCTCGGGAAAGTGGCCTCTGAGTGTCGTTTTCCTCTTGTATAACCTGGAGAATAGAATATGAACGGAGAAAAATTAGAATATAACTAAATTTAACTGTTAAGAATCTTAATCTACATTTACTTACTCCCAAATTATTGGACTGTAACTAGAAAGTGAAAAATAAGTTGCCTTAGTCTAAATTAGAAGAAAAACATGAACCCGCAAAACTAATTTTGTCACCGTTTGCACTGAACAATCGCTTATATGTTAAATCCACCCAAAAAATGAGATAGTAGATGATTTTTAATGTCACAGAGGCTTCCTCACTTAAAATAGTTCACCCCACCATATCTTAAATAGTGAGACCCCATAGTGAATTTAAGATTATTTTTTCAAGATTAATAACTGGAGAATAGGCAAACTTTAATTAGGAGCCCATATGATTAACATCAATCAGTAAGAGAAGCAAATTCCTAAATATTAATTCCAATTATACACTATGACAGTGTTACACATTGACATAGTTATCTGTTGCATCCAATTATAACTGACTCACTACCCACTAATAAGAGCAGATAAAACATTAAATCATATTTACTGATTTCCTACACTGAACTGAAAGAAATTAGAAAGTTATTGTTTGTGCCCTAACAACCAAAGGTCCCATCCTGGAAGGTGTGATTCTCTTAAAAAGCAGTTGAGTTGAATGCATGACCCCATTCTCTCCCTGAATGTAGACTCAGAGTCCGTTACACAGAGGTCACAAGGAAGAATCCATCTCTAACCTTGACCTTAGTGACCAGCCATATGGAACTGCACATTTTGAACCCCTGAGAATCCTGACTCCTTTCGCGTGAGCCCGAATCAGTGGCCATCATTTTTACATGGTTCATAATTTCAACTGTCTCATCATGTGACTCAATATTTGATGTTACTTTCTTTATTACGTAAGGGAGTTATAAAAATTAAAGGCGCAGACAATATTCAGGACTTTATTATTTTTTTTGCCTCAATCCAAAGATAAACTTGAGCTATGAATATCTATAGATTCTAACAATATTTTAAGTTTTGTAACTAGTTCAAATGTTATAAATATCATTCAGTTATGACCTTTTGACTCTAAAAGGCTAGCATGTAAGGTAATTTCAACTGGACTGTATTATATTATAAAAGCACAGAAAACCATACTATACTAGAAATTTCAAAGTAAATTTCACATACATGCGTGTAGGTCTTTTCATTTCCATCAAGCCTCGCTTGCCCTTCCTCCGATGTCATTCCTAGGTGTTGTCCTGCTGACAAATCTACGTATTAGTTAAAACGAACTACTTAGAACAGTTTGATAAAAGCTATAATCTTTATAAATACAGAAAATAACATCTTATCAATTGAGAGTTCAAATTAAGCGTAATCTTTTCCTGAATATTTACTTAAGAAATACTTCTAATTAGCTAACACTTCAACAAACCATTTGGGAAATATGAGATGTCACAAACTGAAAGGCATACAAACATGTCAAAAATTCATCCACAAATTCATTCATTGAACATCGATGGAAGAACAATCAGAAACAAAAGACAGTTTAGAAATGCAGGACAAACATATCGAGTTGCACTCTATACTCTGCTCTCTACCTGGTAATGGTATCTTTTGAACAACACCCTAAGATTCAACTGCAACGTCATTCATTGTTTCCAAAATGACTGTTACTTCTGATGCATTTATCAGTGTACACCCTTCCTTATAGCTGAAATGTTTTCCTCTCCTATTCTGAAAATTTCTTTTCACCTTTGAGGATTCAGCACTGGGGTTTAAGGAAGAAGAGAGAGAAGAGGAGACAGACTGCGGACACAGCTGAGAAGGAAGTGCTATAGATTTAATTCTCGACGATTCCCATCACTGCTGGGAAAGTCAATTCTAAAATATATAAAGCCATAGAAAATCCAAGAAATATTTGATTGTTGGTTTCGGAAGGTGCTTTTTCATTTACAATAAATAGTTTTAACTGATACCTGTGAATTCAGAATATAAAACTAAAGCTAAGAAACTATGTTTTGTTTCACTAGGCAATCTTTAGATCTTTATGAAGTTTTCCCATCTGGTCCCAATGTGGTACATATAATCCTGCTGCCCACTCCCCAGTGTACGGTAAATACTAGTCTAAAGGAAACCACGCTTTCACCTCATTCTTTTTCTTATTCCCATATGTTGCTGTGGTTCAGGAAGAACGCCAATGTCTTGCTAAAAGTCATTTTGCTTTGTTGTAAGTTGCATAAACAGAGTAAACATAAAGTAGGTTTTGCCACAAAGTGACTGTTGGAAAGTCAGAACTATGATGAAGCTACATAGAGGTGGGCTGGGGTTGAACACTTTCTGTTCCTTTATTTCCTTCTTTGCTTTCTCTGTTTTCTGGTAGCGGTGATTCACACAAGTCATGGAGCCTATTATTACCTAACAGAAACACACCTACAATCTGAGTCTAGTTTGTCTATTACGGTCATCTGTCCAAACTCTGTGGATGCTGACATAGGTTTGCTCATTGAGTGTGTGGCAAATGGCCTTTTATCACCAACTTTCTAATCCCCGGATCTTTGACAAGTTCCATGATTAGAGGTCAAAGAAGTAGAATCCCCGTCTGAATTCTGGGATTAACTTTTCATTTATTAGGATGTAAAAATAACACAAAGTTGACTATGTTGTAAAACTTCTTTTTTCAGAGAAACAGTCACACGTCCTCCTTTTCCCCCAATACACTATTCCTTCAGAGTACATTTTATTTTAGGTGTCCTATACTTGCCATTGACACAGGTAAGTTTAATTAACTATCATCAGGCAGCAATTTCTATTATATAATGTGTTTCCAATTAAAAATTACCTACTTAATAGATGGTGCAGGGTATGATTTTTTTTTGTTATGATCCAAAGTTACGTGTAACCACTTATCTTTAGTTTAAATATGCATGACAAACGTGGGTTTACAAAAACTTTTAATGAATGGTACGACTTCAAATAAGAAACTACTTATTATAAGAAAATGGTATTTTCTAAATGCTCCAATATCTTCAGAATTCATTTTATTAAGCCTTAGATAAACAGATATTCATGTGACAAATTACAGTCTTGGGTGACTTTATTGTTTCCAAGGAAAAATAGGATCAAACTAGGTCCACATGAGCTCCAAGGAGTACAGGGCACCATGAGACAGAAAACGAATATATGACAAAACTATTTTCCTTTTGTTTTTTAAACAATATTCTCAGCTTAAAACTTTTTAAGACAAGTGAAAGAAAAACACAATTGTAGAAGTGAAGCTTTAAAGCCTGTTTTATCATTTCACGTCCAGGAAGCCCGTACATCATTTCAAACGGTGGTTTCCAATGTCATGTAAGAATCCCTGAAGTCCCAAGATCTGTAAGTCGTGGGGCCCGAAAAGGTCACAACTATTTTCACAGAAAGACTAAATGTCATTTGCCATTGTCACTCTCATTCTCTTCTAAGTGTGCAGTAGAGTTCTCCACGGCCGTGATATCACAGCTCTGATGGTAACATCATAGGTCTGATGGTGACTGGGTCTTAGCTCTAATGGTTCATGGAATGCATGCCTGTGTGAGCTCGTATTTTACATTGTTCAGTTTTTATTTCTAATACTGTAACTATCTACGGAGACTACCGACTTAAAAATATTCTTTGGAATTCTCAATAATTTTTAATAGCATAAAAGCATCCCAAGGCACAAAAGCTTCAGAATTCCTGTTTTCAAAGATTGTGTCTACCAAATATTCATTACGATTAATTACTTCTCCCATTTTTAATAATCAAAGACACCATAAGCGCGCGTACACACACACCCGGTGTCTGCTCAGCAGAACATCTGGTTGTCTTAAGACCATCAGTGTTACAACACTAAGAGGAAGTAAATTTAAAACACAATTGACATGGTAGCAACTGAGGCTTACTCTGGGTAAAGGTCAAAATTCAAAGAACCATTTTCAAACCCTGGAAATATCTTCCAGTGTGATAATTAACCTCTGAGAACCCCTATTAAGTACAGGGGTTCCAAACTGGGACATTTAGGATATCGAACCAAGAGGAGAAACATCTGAATTAAAGTCACATTTTTAAAATCTTGTTTTCTTATTCCTGTCGATGTCTTTTTTTTCAAACATCAATACCAACAGTGACATCATGTTGCTTATGTGAAATCCTTCCATTAAATTGTAACAAAAGAAAGGAATTCTGAATAGAAGACTGCGAGCATGCCAAATGTCCTTGCATACTCCTTCCCAAAATTAAACTGGTATTGCAAAGTGCACCTGGTCTGAAGGGTTGCACATCGTCCATTCCTACACCTTCGTGAGGACCAGGATTTTCCACTTCAATTCTCGTCTGAAAGGGTTAGGAAACAGGACGATTAGTAACTAATGGACACTTCATACAATTTCTAGTTAATAATTCAGGATAAAAATATTAGTGTTATCACCACCAAGAAAAGGACTTTTTGAAAAATATGTATTTAAGCAAACATTAGGTTCGTGCAAATGTAATTGCAGTTTTGCAATTTTTGTAAGCTTTTAAACTGCAATTACGTTTGTAGTGACCTAATACTTTGATAAGTGTACTTGATATAACTGCTAAATATTTCTAATGACAGATTTGATTTTTAGTGTTAAAACAAGATACTTGCTTGAAATGGTAAGAAACCTTGGTGTATGTCCAGTTGAGTCTAAACAGAACATTTTAGAACCTACTTCATCTAAATCAAGAAGAGCTTGGAAAAACCGAACTCTTGTTTGACAAAAATTTTGATAGAAAAAATGATTGAACAAAGTGGCAAAGTGATAAGAAAAACTTTTGATTAGATTATGTTTCAATAAATAATAGGGAAAATGTTATATATAGTTATGCAACTTTTCAAAAAAGTATAATAATTTCTAATCGGGGAAAAATAAGAACATTTATTTATTATAACCATCTAAAATGTACCAGACACTTACTATGCACATTTTATTTCTTTCCCACACAAAACAACAAATACAAAAATGGTTTGATGATGGTTACCCCACTTCCTGCTTCCTGGCCATTCCAAGACATTAGAATAAAATATGAACAGATGTGATCCATTGTTATCTCTGTCCAGCAGGTTTTGCTTCTAGATCTTCACACGACTGGCTCCTTCTCATGCTTCACTTGGCAGTTTTTGTCACACTCAGAAAGATCTTTCCTGACCCCCGAAAATCCACTCCCACTCCCATTCCAACTACAACCATGCCCCCCCACGACAATATTCTCTAACCCAGCATTCTCCATCCTCTTTAAATGAAGCACTTATAGTGCCTTATGATGGACTGTTGTTCACTTGTTTTTCTGCACCTACAACTACAGCTGAACCCCTGAACTTCTCCATTCAGTGTCTAACTGCCCAGCACACAGCTGGTGTCCAACTAGAAATTAACTCAAGGTGAAAACGTTGAGCTCGCACCAACAAAGCCTCAAGAACCGAAACACTACACATCTACAGGGTACCGCCAATCACAGTCTCCTGAAACTTAACATCCCCCAGATTAGAAATCCACATGCCCCTTCTAACTTTTCCACTCTGCTCTTGACACTACCGCCATTTGATTGTCCTACATGTTTACAAAAAGTGTCCCCGATATCTAGTAAGTCAGTACATCCCACTGTGATCATTGTGTTTTACATTCTATAGCTCCCTTTACAGTTTTAAAAGTGTTTTCACATTCGTTACCACATTTGTGCATTCCACATACCTGAAAGGTAGTCATTAGTACCATTATGACGAATGAGGTCACTGACATCCGACAGGTTCAAAAGAAGTTTCCCCAAGATCCCATAGCTAGTAAGTGACCCATCCAGAATTCTAGTCTGTTCTTATCGTCAAACACAGTGTCTGAACCAGTAGGCAGCAGTTGCCTATATCAGAAGATCACACTTTTCTTATATCTTTCCACAGCTGTCACCTCACATTAGCTCATCATTACATTGTACTTCTATTACTACAAGGACGGTTGCCATCAAGTTACTCAATGCATGATACTTTAAGTGAACAAGACAGTTGTTAGTATTAAAGCAGCGCTCAGCCGAATTGTTGTTAGTATAATCCAACGTATTATTAGTATTCACCATGCTCTTCCTTCCCAGCAAAAGTTCCTTGCAGATCTCTTTGACAATACTAATTAATAATACTTTGATGTCCCAGGCATTATCTTTTCAAGTTCCAAGTTATAAACAAACCCTGCGATCCAAATTCTTTCTTTCTGAAATTCATTAGGACATTTACACATCCACAAAACCCACAAGATCATGCATTTGGGCATAGTTCGAGCTGGAATAATTCTTTAGCTTTTAGGGAAACTTAACTTCAGAACCCAAACTGATTCCTTATGACTTGGAAACCTTTGTGTTTTATACTATACTACACTGACTGCCTGAAGAGAAACTTGCAAGTTAGCAGAATTGTACTACGCTGTCTCATTATATTACACATAGCCAGTTTAATAATTACAGGCGAAACCATACAAATTGGTGTGTATGGGGAAATGTAGCGGTGAGAAAGTAAAGTCAAAGCATACCTTTTTCGTTTTCACATCACAGAATGGTGATATTTCAAATAATAACGATAATAATAAGAATAGTGAAAGATAGTACCTCAGAATGCCAAGGTGATTCTTCATCTTCCTCTTGTCCTAATCCTAATGATGACTTTCTAACTATAAAATGTAGTCACAGGTACATTAATGTGAACATATATTACTATGCATTTTGAATACACATTCAGTCATGAATATTTCCATAAAAGTAATAGCAGGAAAGAATTTCAGGGGGTTGAAGCATTTGCAAGAAGAAGCAGTTGTTAGTAGTGGGGACACTTTTGAAAAAAAGATAGAAAAAAAATGCTTAAAAGAAATAAATATCACATTTGGACCTACACAGGTTAGATTTGTTTATAGCAGCACTTACGCTAGAAAGAATTCATAGACAGTCACTAAATTACCACTCATATTACTCTGCTGTGCTCCATCAGCACAAGTCAAATTACCATTGCTTGTTTGCTCTTGTGGAGCACTTTCAATAAGATCCACACCATTTTCTCCTTTTCCAGTTGCTGGTTTGGTTGCTTCTTTCTATTAGAAAAAAATGAAGGAAAAAGAAAAAACAACCCAACTTCAGAAAACACCATATTCGTTTACTCGTTCACTCACTCACTCAGTCCATCCGTCGATAAGACAAAAAACTCTACTGTAGCCATCAAATCATAGGCACAGCCCCAGGGGAAGCTGGAAATATAAATGAGACATTCTGTCCTACACGCTAGTACGAGTAGAGATAATATAACACATGAAACAATAAGAGCAGAAAAGTACCGCTCTCCACTTCAACAGCCCACATGAGTCAAGTATCGTAAGGGCACAAGAGACAACAGTCAGTTGCACCAGAGAAGCTCAGCAGAAGCGGCAAAGATAGGGCTGCATCTTGACAGTTATGCAAGGTGCTGAGGGAAGGCGTGACGGGGATTCCAGAAGGGCAGCGCGAGCAAAAGCCTGAGGATGAAAGAACATATTGCCAGTGAGGGCGCAAAGGAATGGGGTAAGCCTGGGACACTGAGAGTGGGATGGAGCTACCACTGCAGTTTCAGAACCAAATCAAAGAAGGCACGTGTCATGCTAGCCTATGAATTTTACCCTCACGTAGTGGGGAGTCACTCAGTAAGCAGAGGTGTTGCATCGTCACAATTCTGTTTTAAGACAGTCACTCAGGCTGCACGTTATGATATTGAGGACCTCCGATTCTTTCTGGTATCCTATCCATCATCCTGTCTTGCGTCACAGCGTAGGTTCTTCTCGGTGCCTCCAAACCCACAAAGGCAGCTACCAAGACTAGGTCACTTTGTTGCTTCTATTAGGTGGCTCTGGGTTGGGCACTAGCAGCAGCTGACCTGGGCCTGCCCCACAGCCCCTCCCAAGAGGCCCCAAATCCAACACACCTGGTGATCAGCTTCAGCAACACCAGAACAACACCCAATTAGCTCCATAAATGACACGCCCAAGCAATGGACTGAGCAGACACCAGAGCCCTGCTATAGCCGATCTCACTCTGCGAGGTCAGCCCACATACATCAGCTCATGTACTGTAGTCACAGCCAGTCGTCCTGAGGGTCGATTCCACACACTGATGTGCCAAGAGCAATCAAGGCTCAAGTACAACAGGGGTCACACACCACCCACACAAGCTTCTGGAGCACCTGGCTAAGGTGACCAGACTGTACCACTGGTCCCCACACAACACCTGTTATATGAGCCAATGCTGCCAAGAGGAGGCGAATTAGCAGATCTACATAATACATAGAAACAAACACAGAGAGGCAGTGAAAAAAGAAGAGAGAAAGAAACATTTCTCTAATGAAAGAATGGGATAAAACTAGAAGAAGAAGTAAACCAAATGGAGACAAGCAATCTACCAGAAACAGAGTTCAAAATACTAGTTATAAGGATGCTCGATGAAATTAGAAGAATAGATAAACTCAGTACAATTTCAACAAAGAGACAGGAAACATAGAAAGGACATAGAAATCATTAAAAACTGTCTGCAATGAAGAATACAGTATCTGAAATGAATAATTTATAGATGGAATCAGCACCACATTTGGTGAAGCAGAGGTTCAAATAGTGATTCGGTAGACAAGGTAGCAGAAAACACCCAATCAGAACAGAAAAAAAAAATGAATATAAGTAAAAGATAAATAAAGACAGAGAACACTTTAAGGGACCTCTGGGACAATATCAAGTATAACAACATTCGTAAGACTATCAAAAGGAGAAGAGAGAGAGAGAGAGAGAGAGAGAGAGAGAGAGAGAGAGAGAGAGAGAGAGAGGAATTGAAAACCTTTTGGATTACACAATGATGGAAAACTTTCCTGACCTGGAGAAGGAAATAGACACACAAGCGCAGGAAACACAAAGAGTTCCAAACAAAATGAACCCAAACAGGCCCACACGAAAACATATTATAATTAAAATGCCAAAGGGTAAGGACACAGAGAAGATATTAAAACCATCAAGAGAAAAGTAGTTAGTCATGTACAATGGAGCTCCCATAAGACTGTCAGCTGATCTCTCAACAGAAAATTTGCAGGCCAGAAGGGATTGGCAAATATTGAAAGTGATGAAAAGCAATGATCTTCGACTAAGAGTACTGTATCCAGCTAGGCTCTCATTTAGAATCAATGGAGAGGTAAAGACTTTCCAGAGAAAAAGATGATGGAGTTCAACACTAACAAACCAGTATTACAAGAAATGTGACACGAAGAAGGAGGAGGAGGAAAAGGAGGAGGAGGAGGAGGAGGAGGAGGAGGAGGAGGAGGAGGAGGAGGGATGAAGAAGTAGAAGGAGAAGGAGAAGGAGACGAGAAAGGGAAGGGGAAGGGGAAGAAGAAGAAGAAGAAGAAGAAGAAGAAGAAGAAGAAGAAGAAGAAGAAGAAGAAGAAGAAGAAGAAGAAGAAGAAGAACAGAAAGAGGAGGAGAAGGAGGAGGATGAGGACGAAGAGGAGGAGAAGAAATATGAATAATAAAATGGCAATAATCACATGCCTATAAATAATTATTTAAATGTAAATAGGTTAAATGTTCCAGTCAAGACATAAGGTGGCTGAATGGATAGAACTACAAGACCCATAAATATGACATCAAACTTAAATTTTTTTTGCACAGCAAGGGAAACCATCACAAAATGAAAACACGACCAGATGAATGGAGAAGAGATTTGCCAACGATATATTTGATAAAGGGTTGACATCCAAAACATGTAAGGAACTCATAAAACGCAACACCTTTAATAGACAAACAATGCAATTAAAAAATCAGAAAAGTACCTGAATAGACTTTTCTCCAAAAAGGTCACACAGACAGCCAAGAGACATACAAAAACATGCTCAGTGCCACTAATCATTAGAGCAATGCAAATTAAAAACACAAAGAGTTATCACCTCACAACTGACAGAATCGCCATCATCAATAAATCAACAAACAACAACTGTTGGTGAGGATGTGAAGGGAAGCCCCGCGCACTGTTGGTGAGACTGCAAACTCGGCCAGCCGCAATGGAAAACAATATGGAAGTTCCTCAAAAATTTGAAAATAGAACTACCACGTGGCACAGCAGCCCCACTTCTGGGTTTTTCTCCACAGAAATCCAAAACACTGATTTGAAAACATCTGTGCATCGGTATGGTCCTTGGCACATTATTTTCAATAGTCCAGATAAAGAAGCAACCGAAGTATCCATCGTCTTGGATAAAGAAGAAGTGGTACATAGATACAACAACATACTACTTGGCTGTAACAAAGAATAAAATCTTACAAGCTGTGACAACGTGCGTGGACCTAGAGGGTATCATTCAAAGTGAAATAAGTCAGACAGAGAAAGACAAATATCACATTATTTCACTTATTTGTGATATCTAAAAAAAAAAAGTTGACATAGAAAAGAGAAACAAACTCATAAGTGCAGAGAACTAACTGATCGTTGCCCAGTTCGAGGATTGTTGGGGGAACGCTTGAAAAGGTAAAAGGATTAAGGAGTACAAATTGACAGTTATAAAATAGTTATGAACATGTCAGTTACAGTACAAGGAATATAGTAAATAAGATTGTAACAACTAAGTATGCTGTCAGGGATACCAGACTAATCGGGGTACCAGTTTATACATTATATGAATGCCTAACCACTATGCTGTACACCTGAAGCTGACATAATCTTCAATGTCAACTCTAACATAAATGAAAAACTTTACATTTAAAAAACAAAAAAATTTCTGAAATTTGGTATATTACTATATGGTTCTTAAGAATGTCTGCTTCTAAAATTGGTTATTATTTTATGCAAAACATGTACTCCTCAATTAGATGAAGACATTTAAATATAGTCATAATGCAATGATTTAGAACATAGTGGAATCCCTTTACAATATGGGGTTTAAGAAAGAGAACTTGAATTCTAAATTGTCACAATTTCTACTATTATTTTAGCCTAAATTATGAACCCAGTATACCTGAAACTTATACAAAATATTATTCAATTTCAACTGAATATAACTAAAAAGCACAAGAAAACAAAATAGAGAAACACTGGCTCCTAACAACTATATGATACCAAAATACAAAGTGTAACAAAAAAAGAAGTGTATGTTATATGCTATATAGTTTTAAAACTGAAAGGTACCAGGAAGATTACATGACTATGACAATATGTAATTGAATCCATCAAAGATTTCATTTAGGCACGAGTATTATGAAAGTCATGTTGGAATAATGTAAAAGATATATTAAGAATCCTAATCCTTAACCAAATTGCATATCTCCATCACTGTGGGATACCTCCCAATATAATTGTCCTATCACTATATATTTCCCAGCCCCTTCTTTTTTACAGCTCCCATGTTCAATACTTCCTAAAGTTAAAAAAAAAAAAAGCCTCAAATGCTCACATGTTATAAAATGGTTCACGCTGACCAATTTTCCATTACAAACATAAAACAATGATAGGTGGACCACTACTAAATTTTACAAGTAAGTGCTACACAAAACTAAATTCAGAGCAAAAAAGTTAATTCCACAAAGGAGCATTTTACCTCGGTATCAACACTGAAGAGTCCATCAGTTGATATAGACGTTGAATCATTAGTGCCAGGTTTGCAGGTAAGACTTTAGGGTGAAGATACACAAAAAAATAAGTGAGTTCATTTCTTTACAAAAACAACAAAAAAAGTAAAAGGTCAGCTATTTCCATATTAAATGAAGTTTCTTGCTTGATTTAATTAAAATATGGACTCTGTTTTAGACAAGCTATTAGTTATCTATTTCTGCCTCCACCACTCCCAACTCATGCAATATTTAATGAAGATACACTCTAAGTTTCCATAACAAAGAATGACAGCCAATTTATTGTCAATGCCTGAGATTACTTTGCTTTCACCACAAGTCCTGAGGCTGAATTGAAAACCCAATTAATAGCTGATATTACTGGAACCTGAACTGGGACAAAACCGATGACCTAAATCAAGGTAGAAAGATACACTGTCCCTTCTCCATTGTCTGTCCCTGGTTCAAGGACTAATCTGTGTCAGTCTAAAATAGCAATCTTGGTTCTTTAACATAGAAAGCAGTTACTAAACTTACCCCATTCCTTCTTTTCACTCAAAAACACTACGGTGAGTTCCCCGAAGTGTTTATAATGTTTGCAAGTTACACGTACAAAAGTTCAAGAACAAATATGTATGTTTTTAGCCTTCCCACTCCCAGATCACTTGTCCTCACAGCGTCCTGGCAATCTCCAACCTTGAAAATTTTAGCCTACGAAGGCATAGACTCCTGAAACAAGAATGGGCTCAAATGACCCACAGTAGGAGTTCTCTATTTCCCTGTTCCTGGAAAATAAGCTAAATGGAGCCTCAGTCATCCACGCCCAACACAGGCATGTTACCACCTACCCAAGTCCATTACTGTTTTCACAATCAGTCCTCCCTCTGCCCAACACTCCATATATATGGGAAGGACATCAGCGCGTTGGGAAAAGAGGTGGAGGTGACGAGACACCTGCCTTGGGCCATAGATCTATGTAGTTCGGCAATCTCCAGTGCCTCAGGACTCGAGGGGACATAAGCCCACCTCCCTAAGTTGGGGTTCAGGTGCATGATACCACATTCTTATTTGCTATAAAGAGAATGTTTCCAGGGGCTCAGATACTTTAATATGTTTTCATAAATTCTTAAATTAGGCTGGTTCCTCCAATTCAAGAAACAGAAAAGCAGCAACCTGTACAGAATGCCCTTGAAAACCTTCTATTAATCTGCTTTTTCAGAAAACTACCAACATCCTTTGTCCTTCCTTCTTGTAATATCTCTTTAAATTGTCATAGCCTACTATTCTCATCTCTTTTCCCTTATCTGATCTCTATTCTAAAAGCCTTATTCCTATCCCAACCAGTATTGGTCCTTTTAAAACTTGGATTCCCTTGCTAATTCCAGTCTTATCCTCTTCCACTGCATTCACTAGACCTTTCCATTATTAAAACACTCACCTAAAGGATGATAAAGAAGGACGTGTACTGGGCTTAGAAACCTACACTGAATCTCATTTCATCACTCACTGTACTCAAATAAGTCACAGAATCGCTTGGAGTTTCAAACTTTCCATGTGAATAACCACTTGACCAAAACATTCATGGCAGAATGAAGAACTGCTGGGTGTTTTGAATAATTAATTGCTAACATTCGTTAAAACCCTGGAATTCTATGTACTTTTGATTCCGTCTAGAAAAATGGAGAATACTTAGCTAGCAGAAGTGGAATAAAACAACAGATCAACAACAACAAAAACCCCTGAGAACAGCAGAGAAAAAGTATAAAATGAAGAAGACTCATGGAAGAAGGAAGAAAGACTTTAGGAAAAAAAGAAAAAAAAAACTTCCTAGAACAAGGGAAAGGTATCAGCCAGAAGGGAAACAAAGGCTGGGGATTCTGTAAGTAGAGAAATCAATTAGAAATACCCTCTCAATTTGTGCTGAATTAACACAACATGGTCTATACGTAGATGTTCTTCACTTACAGAACAAAGATTCGTCCCAAGAAGGTACATCGCATTATACCTGAAAACACTTGCCTGATTAGGTCTTGCTTATGTACAGCCTGTGGTTCTGTGGCCACAGCTAACTGAGACCTGGCCTAAACACTGATGGTAAAAAGAAGGCTCTCGTGACTGCTGAAATTGTCAAGTACATTAAGACAAGAGCTTGGGCTAACTGGGCTTGGTAGGAAAATTCTAAATCAGCGTTAACACATCACTAAACGGGACTCTCTGAGTCCACCTGACTTGCACCTGAACCTTGAATCCACGCCAGCCCAGGCACTTCTCAGTACAGGCTGAGGGACAAGAGAACGGACTTGGAAGCCAAGCAGACTGAAGGTCACATCACAGGTCAGCCACTTGGTAACTATGGAACCAGGAGTCAATTAATACACGTCCCGGAACCACACTCGTCTAATGAATAAAAACTAGGCCGAACAGCACAGCTACTGTGCACAGCTACTGTGCACAGCTACTGTGCCGAGGACCTGAGACAACCAACGTTAGGCACATAGTATAGGGTCTCGCCCAGAGCAGAACACTCAGTAAAGGTTACTCGCTTCTCTCTGCACTCTCAGTTAACATGTGAGTTTGAAAAATCCATAAAAACCTACCTGCTTGAAGGGTCTCCTTCAGAACACTCATCCACTATTAAAGAAAAAATTCAAATACATTGTAAATTCACAATAGAAAAACACAGAACTTTAAAACTATCGGACTGAAGTTATGGAAAATATTTCTTTGGGACAACCCCTGAAGACTATAGTAAAGTGAATATTAATGATACGATTGGTAGGAAATTAATACATGAAGAACTTCTACTTCTTCTCCTATATGTGTGTGTGTGTGTGTGTGTGTATGTGTGTATTTATATATACGTACACATATACACACATATACAGATACATATGTGTGTGCATGGAAGTATATATTTATATCAAATGAAAGAAAAATGAACGGGATGTGCAAAAATGGGATAGCTACAAGTCAAGTGCTACTTGCAATGATTGTAATCCTAACCAAGCCCATCAGAGTGAACGAAAACGGTATCAGTAGTAAAATTATTGTCATAAACTAACAAGGGCAAATTTAAATAGCATGATTTTTCTGGACTTCTGTCATGAAGAGCACTTAGAAGACTTGTTTTGCTCGTACACAGTACCGCTTGTGCCGCTCTTCAGTCAAGGGTGGTCAGTTTAGGATGAAACACCCCGTCATTAGCAGCTTAGTCAAGAGGCAGTCTACTTTGCAGCGGCAAACACAGGAAACAGACACTTTCTCGCCATCTCTCCAATTGCAGGGTAAGTATGAAAGACGTTGTGATTCCAGTTTTATCAAGTGTAACCCCTGAGATTGTTCCCTCCATTGCTAGAGAGTCTATCTTGTCCTACCTTATAGAGCAGGAAGGTCCAAAGAGTTATTGCTGTGCAGCAAGCAGCGTGTGATGCCATTTTTCTCAACCCTCCCCATAGTGGCAAATGTGTATAGATAGCGTGTTTTTTTAGCTTGTAAGTCATATGTCACCAGATTCTCAGCCAGTGAATAAGAGCAACCAAACAGAAACCCCCCGAAAGACAGAGAAGCTATCTTGAATAACTACATTCAATGACCCTGGAGTTTTAATTTTTTAAACATTCGAAAAGTTGGCCACTGTATGATTCCAACTATACGATATTCAGAAAAAAGCAAAACTAGAGAGGCAGTAAAAAGACAAGAGGTTTCCAGAGGTTGGGGAGAGGAGAGGGCTGAGGAAACGCCACAGAGGGTATCTAGGAGTGAATCTATTCTGTGTGATACTGGAAGGATGGAGACGTCCTTATACGTTTGTCAAACCCCACAGATTGTACAACAGCAAGAGTGAACTCTAATGTAAAGTGTGGGCTGTGAGTGGTAATGTTGAGTCAGTGCAGTTCATCGATCATCGTAAAAGTACCACTCGGGTGCAGGGTGTCAACAGTGAGGGAGGCTCTGTGTGTACAGGGACACGGGCTTTGAGGGGACTTTCTGTACTCTCCACTCAATTTTGCCCTGAACCTAAACCTGCTCTAATAACGAAGGCTTACTAATTAAAGAAAAAGAAAAAGTTTTCTACTGAACCTGCTATTAGCAGATATGAACACATTAATGCTATTTTCAAAACATAGTCACCTTGAAAATGAACATAAAGATCCAGTATCAGAATATGATTATTCACCCAACTGAATGAAGCATATGAAACTCCATAAACAAAGCAAATCATTTTTGGAATACTTACACAAGAAAGTAACTGATCAATGTGAATGAACATCTCGCTGTATCATGGTGTATAGATGTAGTGCCAAGTGAATCAAAATGGAATCATCCCTACACTTAAAGGACAACTTTTATTCTAATTTTAGATCAGAAAGCATTATGCTGATTTTATTGAAAATCTATACTGAAACATTAATCACACAAAAAGATTATAATTGCCATGGTTATTGCCAGAGTAATGTATGTACAAAGACCTGTGAAATACTCACCAAAAGGCAAAAAAGTAACCAGCATTGCAATTTTTAATGGATGATACAACTGAAACCATTACCAAGGCGCGTCACCATATTACTTGCTTTTAATATTTTAAGCAACACCCAAAATTAAGTCAGGCCTATAACTGTTGTGCAGAAAAGATTTCACACAGCAGGCCTGACTGCTATCCTTTGAAAGTCCTACTTGAACGGCTGGCCCTTGGCTGGTGTCTGGAAACCTGCCTATGGGGAGGGTTCCCGCCATTCCCTAACTAAGTGTGGCTCACGGTGCCTGAACTGCTTGTACAAACAAGGTGGTGCGTGCTGAACACTCGCTTTCCTTCTGGGAATCAGGAATGTTGGTACTTGCTAGGGGGACGCTGCCTATGTGACTGGCGTGCCATGAAAGCATTAGGCACTGAGTCTCATGAGACTGTGGTACCACTAGACAGCGTTTCACGGGTGGTGCCAGAATTTCACAGTGGAGGAATTAAGCACATCCTGCTAACTCCACAGGACATGAGTCTTGGAAACTTGCACCTGGTTCCCTCCAGACTCTGTCACATACACATTTTCTCTCTGCTGATTTTGCTTTCACTGTAATAAATCACAGGTGTGAGCACTACTACAGGATGAGGCCTGTAAAGTGCTCTAGTGAATAACCAAACCTAACTGTGGTGTTAAGAACCTCTAATAAATTGCATTATATGAATTTTTCATTCTTTGGGTGGATGTTTTCTACATGATTAAGGTCAGAAGGAGATTTTGCAGATTACCTGTCGATAAATTTGTTTTCCTTGATTCTTCTTTTGCAGATTCCTGTAGAGCTAGACATATTTGAATAAAGGCGTAAAGGGGATAAACGAAATGATGTCAGAAAATACTGTAAAACAAGCAACCGTCCTATTTTAATCAGAATAGAAAATAGAACATCCTAATGGCAACATCTTGAGTCAGTTCCTAGAGAGAAAATGGAGAGATCTCATTGTCAATTTTCTGCAACTAGGCAGAAAACTATTTTTATAATAGTTATGAATCGGTCAAGTCACTGGGATAATTACAGAAAAACATATAACTATCACTTGTAGTATAATAATGTGCACTGATTATAGAGTTCCTTTGGTTTCTAAGCTTCTTTATTTCTTATAAAACTAAAAACACAGCTCTCGTATGAAAAGGCTGTGGTTAACAGAATAAGTGAAAAATGAAACAAAAAGTGATATCCAACATGTAGGATGAGTTACCCATGGTTATACCAGGAAACTCAACGTTCAGAGAAAAAAGTGTCTTCCCTGTTGACCTGCTGCTCTTCTCTCTCCATCTGATAATGTCCTAGTCACTCTTCTCATGTCCCATTGAAATGCTAGTGCACAATCTGGAAACCTAGGAATGATCTGAGTTTCTCACTCCCCACTAACTTTTTACATGCAATCATCACTAATCCGTATTAACCATAACACTCTCCAGGCTCTACTTTCTTTTGCCACAGCCACTGCCCTAGTCAAACAGGGGCTCTGAGCAGATGGCTTTTGCTGGGGATAAAAATGAAACACCACCGCCTGTTATTGTTACTTCCTAAATGAACAGGATTTCTTTTCAGCAAAACAAATGAGAAAGACATAACCCAGCAAAGACCAACATATTAAATTGAATAAATTAACCTTCCTGACTTTTTTTTCCCCATTCATAATGGATGGGTGAAAACATCACAGTGGACTGATACTAGTCCAAGGAAGTAAAAGCTTCCTTTGTCTGCCAGTTATTTTTAGGCGCTTTTCTTCAATCTATCCTCTATGCGAGGGGCCAGCAAACTCCAACCTGCCATCAGCTTCTGTAAGTAAAGCTTTACTGTAGCACAGTCTTGCCCATTCACGTGGCCCACGACTGCTTTCACACCATAATGGCAGATTTGAGTAGGTATGACGGAGACCACATGGCCTCAAATCAGGCCCTTTACAGAATAAGCTTGCTGGTCCCCGCTTTATACCACAACCAGAGTGTCCGAATGCCACCTCATCTTGTTCCTCGTCTGCTCAAACGGCTGCAGAGGCAAATAAATAAGTGAATGAAAACATTGCCCTTGAAAATTCTGTATTAAGTAACTAAGAAATAAACCAGGGACAGCTCTAAAGTATTAGGGGCACAATAAGGACAAATTCCGTTTCATCTGTGTGTTTCCTATAACTTGCAAAACCACCGACACAAGCGCTTTGATAGAGGTCCACTAAGTTAAAGGGGTCCTCGGACATTTCAGATTGCACAATGCACAAGGTGCCACATCCAGTGAGTAAATAGCGTTTTTGTCATTGTGAAACTTTTCTGTACTTTTATTATAATTGTTAGAGTCCTAAGTTAGGCTATGGGAACATTTATTATGATTATCTTTTGACTAATGGCTACGGAGCATCTTGTTCTAGAGAAATTACACTGTCATGGCAACTATCCAACTAACGGAAGAAAACATCTTCTTCTAATGAGGTCAACACGTCTCACTCTGTTTCACTTATGAGGAAAAAAGGTGATAATAGTGAGACCTTGGTGGCATATCCACATGGAAAATAACCATGCTTCTCAACAAGGCACAGCTTTACTGACTTGTAATAGGAGATACCTTTCAAAAACAGTCTCACTGCCCTTCCTTCACACTGGCTAAGTTTCCAGTTCTTATTGTTTGCCATTTGTTTATGGGACTAGGAAGGTATTGTGGAGCTCCCAGTGTGAGTTACATTACGGTGAGACAAACCACTATGTAGTGACAAGAATTCATTCACTACATGTAATCCATTTGCTGGAAAATTTAAACAAATTTTCATGTTTACAACAAGTCCAACTTGTTGCAAGGTCATGATACAAGAAACATACAACATAGTAACTTAAAAATCGTTTTTCTTATTGACACAAATATCATATGGAATTGTAGAGGTCATGACTAGATCAATGAGTTTCTTTTCACACAATACTCTCTCAGATTTTAAATTACCTACAATTAACTTTTATAATAATTCTGAATGCTAGACTATTAAGAAAAACATTAACTAAGAAAGAAACAATATACATGCAATATACACATTTTTTAACAGCTCTTTCAATAGCAAAACTTTCTTAGTCTTACTGTATGTCTGGTAGGACCACAAAGAATACTTCACCATTAGGAGTCTTACCTCGACTGTTCTTGTCAGAAGACTTTTTGCATGTTTCTCTTTTAAAATCAGAAATTAGTTTGGCGTTGCTATGTATAAAAGAGGTGATAATATTACTGTCTTTATACTGACACGAAAACATTTATCAAAACATGGATTTCTCAGAGTTTTTCAGGTAATGTCTGAGTTAATATAAAAACTTGAATTATCCCATACGCTTCACTTTTGTAAGTTCTAAAGGCAAACAAATAAACAAAAACTCATAGACATAGACAACAGTTCAGTGGTTGTGAGAGTCAGGGGAAGAGAGGATAGTAGAAAAGGGTAAAGGGGGTCAAATACATGGTGACAGAAGGAGAACTGACTCTGGGCGGTCAAAACACAATGTGATGTATAGAAAATACATTAAAGAATTGTACATTTGAAACCTATGTAATTTTGCTAATCATTGTGACCCCTACAAATTTAAGTTAAAAAAAACAAAAAACATGGTAAGTTGTACAAAATTTTTCTTAAGCATGTGATTAAAGAAGACAAAAAAGCAAGGTGAACCAGTCATGTTGAGGGCAGTATAGCTCAGTCAGTTAGTTAGAGTTAGCAGGGGCAAGTGTCGTGAACTCAGAAATCCTAGTTCCATAGTCCACAAGATCCATTTTCGGAGACGTCACTGCTGTTTGGCTCAGAGTTCTCTCTACAAACCAAGCATCTCACTGCCTTATTGTACAGGTTGTCAGAGGATCAAACAGATAATACAGCAAAATGGTAAGCCAATGGAATAAGTTTTTTTGAGCTTTAGATTTGACATTATTTTGCAATTCCAAATAAACCTAATGTGTGCTTTTCATACGTTCTAGCTAATATTCAAATGTTGCAGTTTACAGAAAATGTTTTCAATTTTGGTTATTAGCTACTCTTTCTTTGTGGTTTGTAATTCAGTACATCTCAGCTATTATATAATTTGTAATTAAATGCATTTAGAAATATTTTCCCTCAATAAGTCAGATAACATAATTGCCCCCTATTATCGTAGCTAATCACACCAGTGGCAGAAAACTTATAGAAGCCTAGATCTGGCTTGGACTACTTCTGTCTCATGTTTACCTCCTGAAACTCTGAACTATCAGAACTTTCCAACCTTCCTAGGCATCCGCAGTTGACTTGGAAGATATAACACATGCACACTCATGAGGCATGGAAGGGGTGCAGCTATTCTAACACCAAGTAACCTCCTTTAGATCCAGAGCTTTCTGTGTACTGGCTTCCATGTCAGGCACAACTTTAAATATTCTGAAACCTGAGGCAGAGTCAAGTCACTTGAGAGATTTTCATTATTTTGGAAAACAGATCACTGAGCCTCATCTTAACTAAGGAATCACAGGCAAGTTAGTGCCTAGTACTCTGGGAAAGGCGTTATGGGACCTTCCAGGACCTAAGGAAAGATACTCCATGGGACAGCAAGTGGCCTTGGGGTACAGATCTGGTAACAAAGGAGAAAGGAAAGTCTGATCTTTTCCTGCAGCGTTACTGGCACCTCTCTGACAGCTCAGAACGTTCCAACTAACATGTGCTAGCAGAGGACACAACAAGACACTCAAGAGGGTAAGTCATCACGAGGTCTGGGCTGAGATGTGGGCCCCGCATAGGTTTTCAGTGTTGGGGAAGGGTGTGTGTGGCTAAAGCTAGAAGTCCAAGCTCCCGCGACAGGGTGCTGGTGCTCTGGAATAGGGGCTGAGAATGTAAGCAAGCCCATGTGTGTCGAGTAAAAAATATCATCACTTGGAATTCCAAGTGTGGGAAACCATGAACACCGAGGACTCGGGATCAGCAAGGGCACCTGGGAGCACAGGTAGTCATGACCACAGGACCCGTTTCTATAGCAACCGTGCAGCAACACAATCAATGGAAGCCAATGAATGACCAGAATGACCTTCCTTCCCTCTCCATCTGACTTGTGAAAGAGGATGGTCCCCCTTGGCCTTAGGGAACACTTTGGCTTCTTGAAAAATTCAAGGGGGGAGCACAGCCGATAGCCTCCATAAAGTAGAGAATTTCCTGCTACACTGTACATCTTACACCCCCAAATAACTAGTTGGAAAAGTCAGAGAAGAAACATTATTGGTACCTGACACACAGGGGTTATGCTTGGGATGAAATGGAGAACGTTGGGATCCCTAAAGATAAAGGTCTTCAAAGTTGTGTGATAAGGAATCTGTCCCTTTGCTACGTCTTACACGTCTGACCGGTTGTTTGGTTTCTGGCTGAGGATGTCTACTAACTCACTGCCATTCCCCCACTGCCTGAGCCCAGTTATGAAGTCTCACCTGTTACCTAAGAAGTAACAGTTAAAGTGTTTTGAAGCTCAGTTTGGTGATAACTAGCATTTCAATGTAAACACTTACGCCTCAAAACCTCTAATAATCCCATGGTCTTCTGCAGTCCATCCAATGCAATCTCGAGCAAAGACATCAACACCTGCCTGAAGCAGAAGCACGACTGTATTTGAGGATGCATACTTTACAGCAAGTATGAGGGCCGTTCTGAAATAACAGAGAGATCACTTCACCCTTAGGAACTTTAAGTTATGTAAACAGCACCAGTGATAGTCTTTACCGAGTTCAATATATTGCTTGTCTGTATAGAATCGACCATTTACACGCTTAAGTGTTCATCTTTTAAATTATGTCCAAGGCTACAATCAAGGAACAAAAGAACACACAAACAAAAAAGCCTCTTGCCCCACTTAGGTACCACCTAGAAGTTGCTAATTTAAAGTTCTTTAATAGACAAGTAACTCTGCTGAGGTCACTTATCTGAAGTAGGTGAAGATTTCAATCAAGAATTCCTGTTTCTTCCTAGTCTTATATATGGTGCATCCAAAGTCAGCCAGAAGTCACGTAAGTTAAAGCTACTTGGCAGGCTCAAAACAATAATATTAGTAATAATTCTAGTAATTTTGTCATCGTTCAGTTAATGGTGCTCATAGCATGTGCCGGGCACTGAATCACATGCCAGGTCATGACCCACGACCATCCTTGAAGGAGATATTATTTCCCTCGTTTCCACATCGGGAAACATGTGTGGTGATGACAGTAACGTTCCTATGGTCACACACGTGACACGTAGGAAAGCTGAGCATTGAACCCAGTCCTGAATGAACTGAAAGCCCATCTCTTTTCTTATCACCCATCCGTGGCTTGTCTTCATTAAAGAAAAAGTTTATTCGGTTAAATACCAATTAAAAATAGAAAACAAACAACATCAAAATAGACTAGAAATGAAGAAGGATAAAAACTGAGGACTGTCTGGTAGTAGTAATTCACAGTTGCCTAGGGAAAACCCTACAACATCACTATTCCTTGAAGAAAACAATGTAAAGCAGAGACATCCGAACAACAAATCAACTCCTATTTACATTTAATGTGTATCTTTTAATGAAAACTGAATACACAGTAGAGGTTAAAAAAAAATGTCAGAGAGACTAAATCTAATATTGCATCAGAAACTAAGTTAGAGTCCATACTATAGAAAACTAGTAACATTACTGTGAAAACCCTTTAGCTAATATAATACCATGTGACCAAAAACTACAATGACAAATGACATCAGTCAATATCATAAACGAATATGAATCCTGCAGGATATGCTTCTTCTGTTCACCAGTCAGAATAATTACTTTTCTTCCTAAATGATGACGTGCTGATATTTATAGCTTTGTAATTATAGAATAATTGTCTTCTTATTAATTTAATCTTTGTGACTTGAGTGACTGTTACCACTCTAAAACAATACTAAGTTTTTTTTTAAAAAAGAACAAACAAATGTACCTTTTCCACTTATCAACTGCATGTATGTTTGCATGTCTCTCGAGTAAAAATTCCACCATTTTCTGGCTGTTCTTATGCACAGCAACTAAAAGTGGTGTAAAATCAAACTGTAAAACAGAGAAAACAATTTATAGTTTAAAGAACTACATAGTTCTAAATTGAATTTGAAAACTCATAAAAGATCCTCTAAACTTGAACATACACTAGAGAAAGTAAATACAAAGTAGCCCTCTGTGCTGTCATCTGCGGCTCTTCCCTTTAAAATACCCTCCTCCTTCCTCTCCAACAGATGAACTTCACCTCACTCTCCAGAGCTCCCTTCAAACACTGACAGTCCTGGTTCCAAGAATCTGTGCTCCTATCACAGTCTCTATCACACTAGACTGCAGTTATTTTATCGTTCCCCATCTGAACCCGGAGCTTTCTGAGGGCAGGGGCTATTCTTCACCCCTGTATCTCCAAGCTCGAAAACATAGACACAAATGCTTTAAGTCGTTTTATTGAATTGATAACCTAAATAACTATTTCTGGGGTAGTGTTTGTTACATTGTATTCCAAAGAATATGTACTTTACCAGAAATCATTTACTGTGCCCCAGTAGGAAGATTCCAGAAAGATCACCTGTGTTTGAGAAGTATTATAAAACTGTGCTCTATATGCCCATTACTAAAGAAGTGTTTCAGGCTGCTTAATCCCGATCTGACAATACTTTTCTGTGGCAAACGTTAACGTCTGAAACATCATAGAATATTAGGGATACAATTTGGAGAGTTTTCCAACAGAGGAGAAGGTTTTCTGCAGCTTATACAAACTTGCTTGCTTCTCTTCTATCAGTGTTCTCAGTATCCCAAATGTCAACTTCAGGCTCTCCTGCTCCAAAAGGGTCACTAAGGAAATGGATTCTAAATTAAAAAGAGTTAGGCTTCAAATGATCTTTGATTGCTTATCACTAAATGGTCCATGGGTTTTCTCCAATTATGAGACAATAAGCTTTTATCTTAGCTGTTGATAAACTCAATATGAAATTGCATTTCAGTTACAATGATAATCTTGGGACCCCAATGCCTACCTCCTTTTTCAAAAAATCTGTTTTTATTTTGGTTCTAGTTTAATTTCTATTTAAAATTATTGTATAACTCACACAAAATATAAATCAGAAATAAAATATCATGGCTTCTCAGTTAACGTTTTAATACTGATCTACATGGATTATTTTTAGCATAACGAAAGCGACTAAACCACTTGCATGTTTAAGGAACTATGTTGAGGAGGAAGGTGGAATGCTGTCTGGAATATGCATAACATCTACAATTATACCCATAAGACTTAAAGACATTTCAATGGGTATGATTATTTATAGGACGTATAATGAAAAAGACGGTCTTTTTAATTTATTTTTATTTTTTTAAAGAAAAACAACTTAGGAATTCCAGCTTGAAAAACTCACTATCATTCTAAGGAGATTAATATAAAATACATATAATAAACCAATATAGAATGTCTTGAAAATCTTGAAATGTTTATCAAAATATTCTGTAAAAGACGAATCGCACACTCCAGTGCTTCCGGAGGCAAAGAAGGTGACCCAAATAAGTGAAGAACCCCGGTGGGGACAGTCGCACACTAGAGAACACATGTCTCATAAAGAGGCGCAGCCTCGCCACAGGACACTCAACTGTAGTCGGGAGTCAAGGGGACCAGGCTGGATTCTTTAAGAGAAGCTTGACATCCTTATTTCTTCATGAGTCTCCAAAACTTTCCATGTTGACTCAACATACGGAGGGAAAGTAAACATCTAGGAGCCACAATTAGTCTATAGCCCATTTGGCATTTCATATTTGCTGTTTCCAAATGCTTGTGTCTAATGCGAATATTTGCACGTAAAATCTTTCCGGTTTTTAGTATCATATGCTTCATTAAAAAATTGGGCCCCAACATGCAATACAAGTGTCACTGAGACTCATTATACCCACTTCAAGAATTTTTCCAACTCTTATTCAAAGCACTATCTATTTTTATTTACTTTTTATAGATTGTTAATCCAATGGATAATTACACTATAGGACTCCTGACACTACATTAGTAACACTTCCCATCTGTATTAGTACTAACTTCATGGGATTTGATCTTTAAACCTACCATCTTGATTATGCCACGGTTGTATGAATGTCACAGACATACTGAGAGAGTTTATCACACACTTTGGATCATTGCAGCATCATTTACGGTGGCCAAGGAATGGAAACAACCGAACTGTCCTTCAACAGATGATTGGATAAAGAAGATGTAGTATGTATACACAATGGAATATTACTCTACCATGAAAAAATGAAATGCTGCCATTTGGGGCAACACAGATCAGATAGATCATGAGATTATTATTCTATGTGACATAAATGAGACAAAAAAAAGTCGGGACCATATGATTTCACTCATATGTGAGATATGAAACTGAAAGCAACAGATGAACAAGACAAAGAACCAAAAACTCATAGACACAGACAACAGTTTCGTGGTTACCAGAGGGTGAGGTGGGACAGTGGATAGTAGAGGAGGGTTCGGGGGGGGGGGTTGTGTCAAACACATGGTGAAGGCAGGAGAACTGACTCTGGGTGGTGAACACATAATATGACATATAGATGACGCATTATAAAAATGTACACTTGAAACCTATTTAAATACAATAACCATTGTCATCCCAACAAATTTAATTAAAAAACAAAGAAAACTGGAGATTTACAGAACAACAGGCAAAAAAGTAGGTTCACTATTTCCTATTACTGCAGGAAAACCCTGCTTGCAGTAAGCATTTGTTGATCTCACAACCTGAGCACAAACAAACATGCAAAATTCTTAAAGGGCCCGATTCAACGCATCAGGGGACCACCCATCAGCAAATTTCTCAAGAGTCCCTGAGCACCAGTGAATGACTGATGGCTGAAAGGGAAAAGGTGTTCTTCTTTAAGCCAGTAGATACCGCCATTGATATTTCCTTCCACTTCTCGAGCCCAGAGGTACAGACAGTTCAAAAGTCAGGCGAAGAGTGTTGGGAAGGAGAGAGCCGAAGGAAAATCACCTCTCATACGCCACCTCTTCCAGAGGTTTCTTAAGTATTTGAGATCTGCGATTTGATATGCTGCACTAGTAGTTCTTAACCAAGAGTTGTATCAGAATCTCAGGGAAGTCTTTCTAAATGACACATGTCCAGGCCTTATTAGCTTTACTCAGTCAAAACCTTCAGGGAAGAGCCTAGCTTGTAAGTGGCTGTAAATGTTTTGAAAGTTCCTAGGGTGGGTGTGGTTCGCCAGCACAAGTCTAGCCGAGAACTCGTCCAGTAGACGATCACTTCGGTCTCTTCTCTCGCCTATGTCGCCAATTTCCTCTGACATTGAGGATTAGGCCAAATAAAAGTGGAAGAGGCATGTCACTTATGAAAACCACACTTAATTTCCTGGGTAGGAGTGGCAACGGGATTAATAAACTCAAAATGCAACTTGATTTCCTTATTGCTAAACTCCTTACTTCTCATGGGACGTCTAGACTTCACAGCAGAGTTTAGACTCTTACCGAGGAGGCTCTTCCTGCCAGAACAGGATGATACGTCACTTAATTATCTGTCCTTCCCTCGTTTCCCACTTAATTGCCACCTGTTCACTGCAATCTGGTGGATTCGGAGCCTTCCTTGTTGTGGTCTCAGGGAAGTTTACAACTCACTGACTCTCTCTCCCAAAGTAAGGATTGTTATCCCCCAACACTTAAGAGGACCTTGACTGAGCATATAAACTGAAGGGAAACTAAAATAAAAAACAACAACCTCATTTTATTAATTAAATTAATTGGGGTGACATTGGTTAGTAAAATTATGTTGGTTGCAAGTGTCATTTCTATAATACATCATCTGTGTATTGTATTGTGTGTTCACTATCAGAGTCAGTTCTCCTTCCATCACCATATATTTGACCCCCTTTTCTCTCTTCTTCCGACCCCTCCCCCCTTTACCCTCCGGTAAATATTGTACAGTTGTCTATGTCCATGAGTTTTTGAAAAACCTCTTCTTGTTATTTCCGCTCAAAAGTCAAATTTCCAAATTGCCCTGCATATTTCGGACAGTTATTTCCTTTTTCCCTCTTAGGCTTTGGCCAATGAGAGCTAAATAGCTTTATATAAATCACTTGTTTATAAATAGCAACTTGTCAACAGCAGGAAGATTTCTATGACATTGTAAAATGCCTTTGCTTGTTGGAGTTTTAAGGTAATGCCGATTTCAAAGACAAATTTTGCTTTCCTGCATTGTTTTGCCTTAATTGGAAAACAACTCGAACGTGAAAAAAACACTTAAAAAAGGAAGTGTTGCCTGTAACCAGTTGTGTTTTCACAACTAATTTGTCGTAAGTGCAGAAAGGAGAGCTGCACCCTCTACTGCTACTTTAGAGGTATCATCATGTAAAGTGAAATTTCAGAAAATTAAGTTCCAACTGTTTGCATTCAGGGAACGCTTGAGCTTCCAAAGATGTAAAATTGACTCTTCCTGTGTCAACCAAGGGCGTTCCTGCCGGGTGGCAGTGGCCAGACGTGATGTATGTCCAGGAACAAAAAGGGGTGAACGCGTCCCCATCACCTGCTCCCTCTGTACACCTACAACCCGCCCAGCGTCTCCACGAGGCTGAGCAGGAGCCCCACTCCGAGGTGGAGACCCCAAGGGGGCCGTGGCTGGCAGAGTGGCTACGAGCACAGGCGCATGCCCTTGCTGGATGTCCAGACGTGACTGGCCCTCTTGCCCCAATCTTCAGAACCCCCGAGGCCTGGGCTGCTCAGGGCCTGTGTCCTGCTGCTTCCCCTCCCCACCTGCACACCCCCAGCTCCCCAGCGGGACCCAGGTTCCACTCCTCCACCCACCCACCCCCAGGAGCACCCATCTCCTAGGCCCTGCCCTGCAGCAGCCACCCCCACATACTTCCCTTCCCCCCAGGCCTTCAGTCCTTGGTGGGCTCTGAGCCTGGCACCCACTCCTATGCAGTAACAGGACTGTTACAGGACAGAGCTGGGCCCTTTCTGTGGGCACCCCATTTCCCCTGCCTGACTTGGCTTTGGACTTGATTCTATGGCGACAGGGCCCGATGTACAGCATGCAGTATATATCGACTAGAAATAAAATGCTTGTGGCTGAAACACATGTATTACAAGTATTGTGTAAATACAGTCTGTGGATCTATACCTCATTGGTTGCTTCCATATCTGCCTGGTATTGCAGCAGCTGTTCAGCTATCGCAGTGTTGTGCCCCATGGCCGCGTAGTGGAGAGCCGTGTTGCTACGGAAGTCCTTCATATTTGGGTCCGCTCCATGTTTTAGTAGGATTGTTGCACACTGCTCTTCCTGGCACTCCACGGCCTGTCAGGATTACGTCATTAAATAAACGGTAAATTTGGGGAATTCAAAGTAAGCATTCCACAAGTTTCCACCATTAGTTATAGTTAACTAAGATACATTCATTCTTATTCTAAATACTGAAATCAAATCCATCTCCTGTTGACAGAGCAGGCTACCACATACCTTCATTAGAGCCGTCCTGTTTTTGTTGTCACCGAAATTCATCTGGCATTTTTTCTCTGCTAGAAGAGTCACCACTTCCGGATGGCCAAAGGCGCAGGCCAAATGGAGAGCAGTCCTGTAAGGGTGAGAGGACATTTAGGACATTACAGGGCACTGTCTCAAACATGCAGTTCTGCACGCAATTGTAAACATGACGCACTACTCCAATGCCTTCAAACCCAACATGGAGTTTTCTTCTGCACAAAGGACAATATTCACGAGCTCTTGTTACTCGCCACACTAATGAAAGAGCAGCCTGTGTGACTACAGAGAGCATGACGTGGGGAATCAGCTCAACTCGGGTTTGCTCCTAATTGAACTACCACTTATTAGCTGTCCCTTAGCCTTTGTGTGCCTCCATTTCCTCATCAACAAAAGGGGCATAAAAACAGTAGTTAACATCACAGGACACTGTTGTTGGCTTAAATGGGAATCTATGCAAAGTGTTTACTTAGCTTCCTAGCACAAAACACACAGCTCAATAACTGTTTGGTAATATTATCAGAACTATTACCATCACTACTACTTTACAAGACAACATTTCAATGAAGTAAAATGATATCATTCTACCCACTTTGCAGCCATATTTTAAGGAGTAAGAAAGAACACTGCACTGCACTGGTTCTAAGATGCTTCTTTTTTCATATTTTAACACCTCTCACCCTGGAAGGTAATGTATAGTTCAGAACGCCTTGAAAGTATAGTTGGCAGCATTTAAATAATTTCTTACTGGTACTTACGAGAACGGGCATCCTACCTCCCGTGGTGCCCGACGTGAAGTGAAATAATGGAAACACACCAGACCTTCCGCAGTTCTCGTCATAAGTTGGCATCTAAGTAAATGTTCATTCTTAAGAACCTCATGGGGAAAGAGGACTAAAATCACAAAGTAATTCTTGTTTTGATTTTCAAGAAACTTGAAGCCAAAGGAGACTCAGGATTCAAGTGACTAGGGATGGCTCATTTCATTGACTGTTTAGATTCATAGATTATATGAAAACCGGATGATTTCCAATGATCAATATTCATATTTAATACTATTGTACACTAGCTAAACAGCAAGTTTAGTCACTGTTCACAATGTCCTAACTGTAGAAATCCTTTTGTTTGAAATGAGGGAGGAAAAGCTTCAATTGAGATTAGGTACTAATACTTCCATTTACAATTTTTTATTTTGCTCCTTCTAGGCAAGATAAAGTTTTTAAGGATGAAAAGGGCCTGAGAGACAGATTCTGAGAGTCCTGAGTAGACTGTGTCTGCTGCGTAACAGTTATTCAGGGTATATTTGATGAATGAATGGATTGGAAGAATGGATAACTAGAGCTGGAGAGTTCAATATTTTTAAACACAATTTTTATAGTAAAGCGGTACTTCTGCAATAGTAATGATCACTTATATGTGCTATTGTTGATTTCCATAAAGACAGAACCAAAATGATTAATCAAAAATTATTTAATATTATAGGTAATGAAGCTCTATATAATAAAAAAAAAAGTAATTGTATTTAGAAATATACATATATGAACTTCTACAGGCACAGATAAAAAGACTGCCTTTACTTCTGAAGAGGCTAAAAGTTGCCAGAAAATACCAATCGTTAAAAAATAAAAATAAAATGTAGAAAACAGAAATTGTTTTAATCTATTTTAGTTGTTTACAAGATTATTTCTGGGAATAATGAAATATTACCTGGGATTACTTTATTAATAATAAACTGTTACTAGAATTTCTGTATATGTTCAGTGTAGACATCAGATTTTTTAAAAAGGAAAATGTCACAGTACAAATACTCAGATATCAAGTTTGCACATATTTTTGGCTAAAATAACATCACAGTCTGTGTGTGTGTATAATCAAAGGAATGCTTTTCTCCTTTTCCGATCTACCAAAGTACATCTTTGCACGTACACATGTACGTATTTTCCATACCACCTTCAACTGTCTCAGGTAATTCCATCCTAGGGATGCACTGCAATTTATTTACGAAATCCGTTGATGTGAGTTCTTCACAATACATTGATATTGTAAGCAGTGCTGAGAAAAACAAATTGTATGTGATTTATCTAATTATTTCATAAAGATATTTTAGTACTTGGAATTGATGGGTAAAGGGAATATACATTTTTAAATGTGGTACTTATCACCAAACTGCCTGTTTGAAAAGTCAGAAGCAACTTAAATTTGAAGCAGCAGTACAAATACCATGGCTCTTCGTTTTCTCACCCTTTGAGGATGGAAAAGGTTTTTCATTTTTCTTTCAACTTTAATTCCTTTATTTTACCTGGGACACTAAATATTGGTCACTGAAAGATACACAGAAAGAACTTGGTCCAATTCAAAATTCGAGTGCTTTTTTTTTGTTGTTTTCAGAGACTTCGCTATAAAACAAAGATACACTTTTTCTCTGATATACGTATGCCGTACATAATTTGGAAGTACATTTTCTTTTATTTTGTTATTTTCTGATATACAGAGACTTTTGATTTCTTATATTGCTCAACCAACCTTCTGAACTCTTGCTTTTGAAGTCTTTGCCAACATAAAAAGTCTATAAATAGGCATTTCTGTTTTCTTCTGGTACTTTCCTCATTTCGTATATTTATAATTTTTAATCTATAGTACATCTGGAACTTATTTTTGTGATATGAAAATCTAACGAATTTCCCCAAAATAATTAACAGGTATTTCTCCATCATTCACGAGGAATTCATCTTTTCTACTAACGTGAAATGTCACCACTATCCAGCTCTAGCATCCAACATATATTAGGGTGTTTGGGCATTTTCTGCTATATTCCAATCACTTATCTCTCTTTTCAGCTCTTAGTAAGGAAATTGTGGCAATAGAGCACCTGTTGACACCTAGAAGGGCAAATCTTTGTCTACTATACAAAATGATCCTTAATTTTATCACTCCAATCAAAGAGACTACATGTGCAGCCCAAAACTTTTAAAACCCTGCGAGTTTAGTCGGCTTATGTAAAACATAACTAGAGGCAGAGCACACACGGTGAGAAAACAAGTGTTCCTAGACTGACCACAGCATCTGCCACTGGAAGCTTCCCTTCTAAGGCCCCTCAATAGACACCACACATACCTGGGTGTGCACTGATGTAAAACGGACACTGGGTTTTAGCTGAACTTTTAGCCCACAAGTTGCTCTATTATGGGAATTTGTTTTCTCATTATGCACTTTTCTATAGTATTTAACAATATGGTCTCAAACTGTGCACATCAAAACTAAAATGCTGTATATACTTCTTTGCATCTCTATTATTGATATTTAGTTAAATTTCTTTAAAATTGTCAGTAAAGTGCTTTATAAGGGGAATTATGAGTGACGGGTCCTTGAGATTTTGTTCCTGGTGCTCACAAAGTCGGCCTGGGCACTGGCCCCCAGGTAAGGTCCCACCCGCGAGGGAACCCAGCACAGCCCTGGGTGACAGGAGGGCTGAGCTCCACCTGGATGAGCCGGGCGGGTGAGCCCCTCTCCCAGGTCCCCCCAGCCTCCTCCAGGCCCGCCCGTGGCCACTGGCCTCGCAGTCCTTCTCACCTCTTCTTCCTGTCTCTGTCATTCAATGTCTCTGGATGGAGCGAGAGAAGCCTCTGCACTTCTGATACGTCGCCCCTGTAGGCAGCTTTGTGGATTTCTTGGAGGTCTCTGCCTCGGATGCGGCACCTGGACTCCAAGGAGATGCCATCTCCAGTCTCAGGCTGCCGGCCAACATCACCGCTCTGTGGTCTCTTTCTGAAAACCGAGCGGGACCTGACCTTCGGAGGCCCGAAGCCAAAAAGCTTCTTCATGGCCAAGCCTAAGGGCTTCAGAACCTCCTCGGCACTTCTCACGCTTTTTTTCTCCCGAGCCCAACCAACACCAGACTCTAGAGCAACCAACTCCCTGTCGCCACAATATCCCAGCAGCAAGGTAGGCAGTTTGGAATCTCTCAGCCCAGAATGGCTGTAACCAAGCAACGGTGCACGGGTCAGAGGCTGACGTCATTGTGCATGCGCACAGAAGCCCGGTGGCCAAGGTCAGGGGCACCCAGAGCTCACGTGCAAGGCCCAGGCGTCGCAAGTTTCAGAGATTGCTCGTGGGCAGCGCTGAGTTCCATTCAGTCCTTGGTGGGCGTTGGCCCAGTCTTTTGCTGGGTCGTATGAGCAAAACGTAATAGGAAAATTCATTTCCTGAATTAAGAAAGCAGACATGTAACAGGCAGAGAACTTGGGGGAAGCAAAAAAAAGACAAAAAAAAAACTTTACCCTAAATCTGAAATCTATTAATTTCGATGTATAAAATAGAAAAGTATTTAAAAGCTTGATTCCCAGAGATAACTCTTTTGCATTTTGAAATGTTTTATTTTCAACCTCAGTATCTATCACCTTAGATCAAATAAGCTAGTTAAAAAATTGGAGTATACTTCGTACTTATCCGCTTTTTGAATAAGGCCTGTGAAACTAGAAATCTCTCTTTTCAGTATATATGTTAAGAGAGAAAGGATATTTGCTCCTTTTGCTTCAGGATTTCACCAGTTTCTTCAGTCTTGAATGGCCTGAAAAGATCCACCTTTCCAATCCTTTAGTGGGTACTATAGTCATTTGTCAATTTATGACAACTGGACCAGTATTATAGCCGATCTTTGATTTTCAATCACTTTTTTAAAAACCCACCTTAAATTTGTCACTTAAATCCTTCTATTGTCTTTCCAAAGGCGAGTTTGCATTAGGTTAATGTGTACAATGATTTTGCCAATATTTGAGTATTTAATCATCTTTTTGTCCTTATAAAACTGAGTGGGAAATATAAAAATGAATTTACCAATACCCAGAAGCATAGATCATACAGACATAATACAATTATTAAACTTAGACATGATTAGACATTCTAAGAAACATCCTTACGTCAAGTGAAACAAATTAAAGAAAATATGTAAATCATTAGAAATAAGTCATGGAAGATTATAGCTAAAAATTGAGGATAAACCAGTAATAGCTTTGACAACTTTCTTAGGATGAAAGCCTTACATTATAACACGTTAAGGCTACTATTAAGTTTTTGTGCTTTTAAGTTGCATATACATTTGAACCTAAAATGCTATGAACTAGTAATCACTTCTCCTTAATCACTACGTAAGTTTGACAGCTAGTGGAAAAATATCTACTATTTTTCTAATCTACCATTTCAGAAGGAAAGAGTCCAATTTTAGCTGTTGCATTTTTCTGAGTTTTCAGAAATAGATTCCAGCAGAGAAAGACTGTTTCTGATGCTCGGGAGAATATTTTGGCCCTTTGTCACAAGCACTGAGTGCAAGTTTTCGGTAGTGCTTCTATACATCATGTGCCTCCTAAGTAGTGTACATAGCTGTTTCCAAGTGCAGACATTTTTCCATCTTTGAAATTTAGCAAGTTACGATTCTACATGACAAAATATTTCACTCTAGATGAAGAGTATTTTTCAGATTTTATACGTTATGCTTGAATGGAGTATTATTTTCCTTGTACTTCCAATGTGCATTATTATGCAAAAGCTCAACTTACATTTTCTTTCAATCTGGGGCTTTGCTGTGCATTCTTTTAGAGGTGTATTTTGATGAACTAAAGTTTGTAAAGTTTTGAAATCCCGTTTTTCTCCTCTTTCTCCTCCTTCTCCATCTCTCCTCCTCTTCCCCTTCGTTCTCCATTTTTGGTTAGAGCTCTCTGTGTCTTCTCTAAGAAAATTTTGCCTTTTCCAAGATTACAAAAAAATTCATCCCTGTGCTGTTCTCTAAATAGATACCGTGTTTCCCTGAAAATAAGACCTAGCTGGACAATCAGTTGTAATGCGTCATTAGGAGCAAAAATTAATATAAGACCCAGTCTTATGTTACTGTAATGTAAGACAGGGTCTTATATAACATAATGTAATATACTATAATACCCAGTCTTATATCAATTTTTGCTCCAAAACATGCAATAGAGCTGGTTGTCCGGCTAGGTCTAATTTTGGGTGAAACACGGTAGTTTTGTTTTTCCATTTGATCCATAAACTTGTGTTTGTCAGGAAGTATGCAAAGAGATTCATTTTCTTTCCATAATAGTTGTCTGGTTTTTCCAGCATCATTAGTAAAATGACTATCCTTTCCCTAATTAATTTGGATTAACTTGGCACCTCTGTCAAAGAATCAGTTGACAATTTATGTGTGGCTTTTTTCTGATCATTGATCTTATTATCTGTACTAAAGCCAATACCACACTGCCTTGATTATTAAAGCTGTACAGTAATTCTTGAAATTAGGTGGTGTAAGTTGTCCAACATTTTTCTTCTTTTTCAAATTGTTTTTGCTATTCTAGTTTCTTTAGATTTAAATATTCATTTTAGAATCACCTGTCAATTTATCCAAAAAAAGAGAGTGACAGAGAGAGAGAGAGAAAGACTTCTGGGATCATGACTAACTTATGGTGAATCTACAGATCAATTTGGAAAATAGATATTTTAGCAATATGGATTCTTCCATCTGTGAACAGAGTCTATGTGTGTATTGATTTATGTCCTTAATTGGTCTCAAGAACATCTTATAGATTTAGGCATATTTACGTAAAAGTATTGTTTATTTTATGGTGTTTTGAATAATACTAATTTTAGATTCGTTTTCCATGTTATTCTAGTACATAAAACACAATTGATTTTGGTAAACTTACCTTATATAGTGTAACTTGATTACGTTCATTTATTAGTTCTTGCAGATTTTAGTAATATATCTATACACCTAGGGGAAGTGCACGTAAAAGCCATTTTATTTCTTCTGATATAATCTTTATTTCTTACTTGTCGTATTATATTGGTTTAAAACATCCAGAAAAACGTGGGAAAACATACTAAGTGCAGGGTCACTGCCTTGTTCCCAACTCTGTGGGAAACATCAAGTATAATAATTACCTGGAGGCATTTCATAGCGGTTTCTATCAGGTTGTGAAAGATCCTCTCTACTCTGAGTAAGCCGAGATGCTCTATCGTGAATAGATACTGAATTGTGTCATACAATGTTCATCCATCTTTTAAGATTATCATGCCATTTCTTACTTTAATATAAGTCTCTTTATGTTGAATGACTTCTTAACATGACACCAATGTTGCATTCCTAGGCTGACTCACATTTGATCATGTCTTATGATTATTTTCAATATTGCTCTGTTCTGTGACTATTTTGTCAATATTTGTTCCAGTGATTATGGGAGATATGGGTCTGCACTTCCATTTACTTGTAACATTTTCTCAAGTTTTCATATCAGGGTTCTGTTGCCTTCAGGAAATGAGCTGGTCAATAATCCTCCTATTTTCTGAAATTTATGACGTATAACTAATATCATTTCTTCATTTTTCCCTTCAATATTTGCAGAATTCACCAGTGAAGTCATGGGGCCTTCGGTTTTTCTGGGAAGGCTTTGTATTTCGAATTCATTTTCTTTAACAAATGTAAGACCATTCAGATGTCGTGTTTCTTACTGGGTCACTTTAGCTATGTCTTATCTTACAAGGAATTTACCCATATTCGTAAGTGGCCATTAATTATTTCCTTAGCATCATTTTAAAGCTCCCAGTGATGTCTCCTGTGCAATTCTTGATATTGATCATGTGTATCACATCCTTTTATGTCTTGCTCAAGGGATTACTGATGACATCATATTTTTCCAAGAACCAAATTTTTGCTTTCTGAATTTTCTTTATGCTTTCTCCATTCACTAATTCATTGATTTCTTCTCTTTATTGCTTTTTGTTTTCTACTTGGACTTTAATTTTCTTTCCATTTTCAAGCTTTTTAATGTGGTAGTTCAAGCCATGGATTTAAACATTTATTCTTTTCTCTGAAAGCCTTTAATGTTATACATTTTGTTTTTGTTTTTTTCTTGTTTTTTTTTTTTTTAATTTTATTTTATTAAATTTATTGGGGTGACAATTGTTAGTAAAATTACATAGATTACAGGTGTGCAATTCTGTATCACATCATCTATAAATCCCATTGTGTGTTCATCACCCAGAGTCAGTTCTCCTTCCATCACCATATATTCGATCCCCCTTACCCTCATCTCCCACCCCCCACCCCCCGCCTCTCTTACCCTCTGGCAACCACTAAACTATTGTCTGTGTCTATGAGTTTCTGTTTCTCATTTGTTTGTCTTGTTCATTTGTTGTTTTTGGTTTATATACCACATATCAGTGAAATCACATGGTTCTCTGCTTTTTCTGTCTGACTTGTTTCGCTCAGCATTATACTCTCAAGATCCATCCATGTTGTCACAAATGTTCCTATATCATCTTTTCTTACTGCAGAATAGTATTCCATTGTGTATATATACCACAACTTCTTTACCCATTCATCTATCGAAGGACATTTCGGTTGTTTCCATGTCTTGGCCACCGTAAACAAAGCTGCAATGAACATTGGACCATACGTGTCTTTATCTCTAAATGTTTTCAGATTTTTGGGGAAGATACCCAGGAGAGGGATTGCTGGGTCATATGGTAATTCTATTCGTAATTTTTTGAGGAACCTCCACACCACCTCCCATAACGGCTGCACCAGTCTGCATTCCCACCAACAGTGTATGAGGGTTCCTTTTTCTCCACAGCCTCTCCAACACTTGTTACTATTTGTCTTATTGATGATAGCCATTCTGACTGGGGTGAGGTGATATCTCATTGTGGTTTTGATTTGCATTTCTCTGATGATTAGTGATGTTGAGCATTTTTTCATATGTCTATTTGCCATTTGTATGTCCTCTTTGGAGAAATGTCTCTTCAAGTCCTCTGCCCATTTTTCAATTGGGTTGTTTTTTTTTTTGTTGTTGTTGAGTTGCATGAGTTCCTTGTATATTCTGGATACTAGCCCCTTATCGGAGGCACTGTTTGCAAAAATCTTCTCCCATTCCGTTGGTGGCCTCTTTATTTTGTCAATGGTTTCTTTTGCTGTGCAGAAGCTTTTAAGTTTCACATAGTCCCATTCGTTTCTTTTAGCTTTTACTTCCATTGCCTTTGGAGTCAAGTTCATAAAATGCTCTTTGAACCCAAGGTCCATAAGTTTAGTACCTATGTTTTCTTCTATGCAGTTTATTGTGTCAGGTCTTATGCTTAAGTCTTTGATCCATTTTGAATTAACTTTGGTACAAGGTGACAGATAGCAGTCCAGTTTCATTCTTTTGCACGTGGCTATCCAATTCTCCCAGCACCATTTATTGAAGAGGCTGTCTTTGCTCCATTGTATATTTTTAGCTTCTTTGTCAAAAATTATCTGTCCATATTTATGTGGTTTTATTTCTGGGTTCTCAATTCTATTCTATTGCTCTATGTGTCTGTTTTTCTGCCAATACCATGCTGTTTTGATTATTGTAGCCCTGATTAACAAAATCAGAAACGTAAAAGGGGAAGTTATCACGGACACCACAGAAATACAAAGGATCATCCAAGAATACTATGAAGGACTATATGCCACCAAATTCAACAACCTAGAATAAATGGACAAGTTCTTAGAAACATACAGCCTTCCAAGGGTGAATCATGAAGAACTGGAAAATCTAAACAGACCGATCACCAGTAACGAAATGGAATCAGTCATCCAAAACCTTCCCAAAAGCAAAAGTCTGGGACCAGATGGCTTCACTAGTGAATTCTACCAAACCTTCAAAGAGGATCTAATACCAATCTTGCACAAACTCTTCCAAAAAATTGAAGAAGAGACAATACTCCCTAACTCATTCTATGAGGCCAACATTACCCTGATACCAAAACCTGGTAAGGACAGCACAAAAAAAGAAAACTACAGACCAATATCTCTGATGAATACCGATGCAAAAATCCTAAATAAAATTCTAGCAAATCGAATACAACAATGTATTAAAAAGATTATTCATCACGACCAAGTGGGGTTCATCCCCGGGGCACAAGGATGGTTCAACACATGCAAATCCATCAATGTGATACATCACATTAACAAAATAAAGGACAAAAATCATATGATCATATAAATTGATGCAGAAAAGCATTTGACAAGATACAACATCCATTTATGATGATTAAAACACTTAATAAAATGAGTATAGAAGGAAAATAACTTAACATAATAAAGGCCATATATGACAAGCCCTCGGCTAATCTCATAATTAATGGAGAAAAACTGAAGCCCTTTGCTCTACGTTCAGGAACACGACAGGGATGTCCCCTATCACTCTGCTTTTCAACATAGTGTTGGAAGTCCTTGCCAGAGCAATCAGGCAAGAGCAAGAAATAAAAGGCATCCAAATTGGGAATGAAGAAGTTAAATTATCACTCTTTGCAGATGACATGATGCTATATATAGAAAACCCTAAAGACTCCACCAAAAAGCTATTAGAAACAATCAACGAATACAGTCAAGTTGCCGGCTATAAAATCAACGCACAAAAGTCCATTGCCTTCCTATATACTAACAATGAAATCTCAGAAAAAGAAATACAAAAAACAATTCCTTTTGCAATTGCAGCAAAAAGAATAAAATACCTAGGAATAAACTTAACCAAGGATGTGAAAGACCTATATGCTGAAAACTATAAGACATTTTTGAAAGAAATTGAAGAATACACAAAGAAATGGAAAGACATTCCATGCTCATGGATTGGAAGAATCAACATAGTTAAAATGGCCATATTACCCAAAGCAATAAACAGATTCAATGCAATCCCCATCAAAATCCCAATGGCATATTTTAAAGAAATAGAACAAAAAATCATCAGATTTGTTTGGAACCACAAAAGACCCCGAACAGCCAAAGCAATCTTAAGGAAAAAGAACTATAATGGAGGTGTCACACTTCCTGACTTTGGCTTGTGCTACAGGGCTACAATAATCAAAACAGCATGGTATTGGCAGAAAAACAGACACATAGACCAATGGAATAGAATTGAGAACCCAGAAATAAAACCACATAAATATGGAGAGATAATTTTTGACAAAGAAGCAAAAAACATACAATGGATAAAATGTGGCCTCTTCAATAAATGGTGCTGGCAGAGTTGGAAAGCCTCATGCAAAAGAATGAAACTGGACTGCTATCTGTCACCATGTACCAAAATTAATTCAAAATGGATCAAAGACTTAAGCATAAGACCTAATAAAATAAACTGCATGGAAGAAAACATAGGTACTAAACTTATGGACCTTGGGTTCAAAGAGCATTGTATGTATTTGACTCCAAAGGCAGTGGAAGTAAAAGCTAAAATAAATGAATGGGACTATATGAAACTTAAAAGCTTCTGCACAGCAGAAGAAACCATCAACAAAATAAAGAGTCGACCAACTGAATGGGAGAAGATTTTTGCAAACAGTGCCTCCGATAAGGGGCTAATATCCAAAATATACAAGGAACTCATGAAACTCAACAACAAAAAAACAAACAACCCAGTTGAAAAATGGGCAGAGGAACTGAAGAGACATTTCTCCAAAGAGGACATACAATGGCAAAGAGACATATGAAAAAATGCTCAACATCACTGATCATCAGAGAAATGCAAATAAAAACCACAATGAGATATCACCTCACCCCAGTCAGAATGGCTATCATCAACAAGACAAATAGTAACAAGTGTTGGAGAGGCTGTGGAGAAAAAGGAACCCTCATATACTGTTGGTGGGAATGCAGACTGGTGCAGCCGTTATGGGAGGTGGTGTGGAGGTTTCACAGAAAATTACGAATAGAATTACCATATGACCCAGCAATCCCTCTCCTGGGTTTCTACCCCCAAAATCTGAAAACATTTATACATAAAGACACGTGTGTTCCAATGTTCATTGCAGCTTTGTTTACAGTGGCCAAGACATGGAAACAACCAAAATGCCCTCCGATAGATGAATGGATAAAGAAGTTGTGGTATATGTGCGCAATGGAATACTATTCGGCGGTAAGAAAAGATGATATAGGAACATTTGTGACAACATGGATGGACCTTGAGAGTATAATGCTGAGCGAAATAAGTCAGACAGAAAAAGCAGAGAACCATGTGATTTCACTGATATGTGGTATATAAACCAAAAACAACAAATGAACAAGACAAACAAATGAGAAACAGAAACTCATAGACACAGACAATAGTTTAGTGGTTGCCAGAGGGTAAGAGAGGCGGGGGGTGGGGGGTGGGAGATGAGGGTAAGGGGGATCGAATATATGGTGATGGAAGGAGAACTGACTCTGGGTGATGAACACACAATGGGATTTATAGATGATGTAATACAGAATTGTACACCTGTAATCTATGTAATTTTACTAACAATTGTCACCCCAATAAATTTAATAAAATAAAATTAAAAAAAAAAACAAGAAAAAAACAAAAAACAAAATGTATAACATTAAAGGCTTTCAGAGAAAAGAATAAATGTTTAAATCCATGGCTTGAACTACCACATTAAAAAGCTTGAAAATGGAAAGAAAATTAAAGTCCAAGTAGAAAACAAAAAGCAATAAAGAGAAGAAATCAATGAATTAGTGAATGGAGAAAGCATAAAGAAAATTCAGAAAGCCAAAATTTGGTTCTTGGAAAAATATGATGTCATCAGTAATCCCTTGAGCAAGACATAAAAGGATGTGATACACATGATCAATATCAAGAATTGCACAGGAGACATCACTGGGAGCTTTAAAATGATGCTACGGAAATAATTAATGGCCACTTATGAATATGGGTAAATTCCTTGTAAGATGAGACATAGCTAAAGTGACCCAGTAAGAAACACGACATCTGAATGGTCTTACATTTGTTAAAGAAAATGAATTCGAAATACAAAGCCTTCCCAGAAAAACCGAAGGCCCCATGACTTCACTGGTGAATTCTGCAAATATTGAAGGGAAAAATGAAGAAATGATATTAGTTATACGTCATAAATTTCAGAAAATAGGAGGATTATTGACCAGCTCATTTCCTGAAGGCAACAGAACCCTGATATGAAAACTTGAGAAAGATGTTACAAGTAAATGGAAGTGCAGACCCATATCTCCCATGATCACTGGAACAAATATTGACAAAATAGTCACAGAACAGAGCAATATTGAAAATAATCATAAGACATGATCAAATGTGAGTCAGCCTAGGAATGCAACGTTGGTGTCATGTTAAGAAGTCATTCAACATAAAGAGACTTATACTAAAGTAAGAAATGGCATGATAATCTTAAAAGATGGATGAACATTGTATGACACAATTCAGTATCTATTCACGATAGAGCATCTCGGCTTACTCAGAGTAGAGAGGATCTTTCACAACCTGATAGAAACCGCTATGAAATGCCTCCAGGTAATTATTATACTTGATGTTTCCCACAGAGTTGGGAACAAGGCAGTGATCCTGCACTTAGTATGTTTTCCCGCGTTTTTCTGGATGTTTTAAACCAATATAATACGACAAGTAAGAAATAAAGATTATATCAGAAGAAATAAAATGGCTTTTATGTGCACTTCCCCTAGGTGTATAGATATATTACTAAAATCTGCAAGAACTAATAAATGAACGTAATCAAGTTACACTATATAAGGTAAGTTTACCAAAATCAATTGTGTTTTATGTACTAGAATAACATGGAAAACGAATCTAAAATTAGTATTATTCAAAACACCATGAAATAAACAATACTTGGACGTAAATATGCCTAAATCTATAAGATGTTCTTGAGACCAATTAAGGACATAAATCAATACACACATAGACTCTGTTCACAGATGGAAGAATCCATATTGCTAAAATATCTATTTTCCAAATTGATCTGTAGATTCACCATAAGTTAGTCATGATCCCAGAAGTCTTTCTCTCTCTCTCTCTGTCACTCTCTTTTTTTGGATAAATTGACAGGTGATTCTAAAATGAATATTTAAATCTAAAGAAACTAGAATAGCAAAAACAATTTGAAAAAGAAGAAAAATGTTGGACAACTTACACCACCTAATTTCAAGAATTACTGTACAGCTTTAATAATCAAGGCAGTGTGGTATTGGCTTTAGTACAGATAATAAGATCAATGATCAGAAAAAAGCCACACATAAATTGTCAACTGATTCTTTGACAGAGGTGCCAAGTTAATCCAAATTAATTAGGGAAAGGATAGTCATTTTACTAATGATGCTGGAAAAACCAGACAACTATTATGGAAAGAAAATGAATCTCTTTGCATACTTCCTGACAAACACAAGTTTATGGATCAAATGGAAAAACAAAACTACCGTGTTTCACCCAAAATTAGACATAGCCGGACAACCAGCTCTATTGCATGTTTTGGAGCAAAAATTGATATAAGACTGGGTATTATAGTATATTACATTATGTTATATAAGACCCTGTCTTACATTACAGTAACATAAGACTGGGTCTTATATTAATTTTTGCTCCTAATGACGCATTACAACTGATTGTCCAGCTAGGTCTTATTTTCAGGGAAACACGGTATCTATTTAGAGAACAGCACAGGGATGAATTTTTTTGTAATCTTGGAAAAGGCAAAATTTTCTTAGAGAAGACACAGAGAGCTCTAACCAAAAATGGAGAACGAAGGGGAAGAGGAGGAGAAGATGGAGAAGGAGGAGAAAGAGGAGAAAAACGGGATTTCAAAACTTTACAAACTTTAGTTCATCAAAATACACCTCTAAAAGAATGCACAGCAAAGCCCCAGATTGAAAGAAAATGTAAGTTGAGCTTTTGCATAATAATGCACATTGGAAGTACAAGGAAAATAATACTCCATTCAAGCATAACGTATAAAATCTGAAAAATACTCTTCATCTAGAGTGAAATATTTTGTCATGTAGAATCGTAACTTGCTAAATTTCAAAGATGGAAAAATGTCTGCACTTGGAAACAGCTATGTACACTACTTAGGAGGTACATGATGTATAGAAGCACTACCGAAAACTTGCACTCAGTGCTTGTGACAAAGGGCCAAAATATTCTCCCGAGCATCAGAAACAGTCTTTCTCTGCTGGAATCTATTTCTGAAAACTCAGAAAAATGCAACAGCTAAAATTGGACTCTTTCCTTCTGAAATGGTAGATTAGAAAAATAGTAGATATTTTTCCACTAGCTGTCAAACTTACGTAGTGATTAAGGAGAAGTGATTACTAGTTCATAGCATTTTAGGTTCAAATGTATATGCAACTTAAAAGCACAAAAACTTAATAGTAGCCTTAACGTGTTATAATGTAAGGCTTTCATCCTAAGAAAGTTGTCAAAGCTATTACTGGTTTATCCTCAATTTTTAGCTATAATCTTCCATGACTTATTTCTAATGATTTACATATTTTCTTTAATTTGTTTCACTTGACGTAAGGATGTTTCTTAGAATGTCTAATCATGTCTAAGTTTAATAATTGTATTATGTCTGTATGATCTATGCTTCTGGGTATTGGTAAATTCATTTTTATATTTCCCACTCAGTTTTATAAGGACAAAAAGATGATTAAATACTCAAATATTGGCAAAATCATTGTACACATTAACCTAATGCAAACTCGCCTTTGGAAAGACAATAGAAGGATTTAAGTGACAAATTTAAGGTGGGTTTTTAAAAAAGTGATTGAAAATCAAAGATCGGCTATAATACTGGTCCAGTTGTCATAAATTGACAAATGACTATAGTACCCACTAAAGGATTGGAAAGGTGGATCTTTTCAGGCCATTCAAGACTGAAGAAACTAGTGAAATCCTGAAGCAAAAGGAGCAAATATCCTTTCTCTCTTAACATATATACTGAAAAGAGAGATTTCTAGTTTCACAGGCCTTATTCAAAAAGCGGATAAGTACGAAGTATACTCCAATTTTTTAACTAGCTTATTTGATCTAAGGTGATAGATACTGAGGTTGAAAATAAAACATTTCAAAATGCAAAAGAGTTATCTCTGGGAATCAAGCTTTTAAATACTTTTCTATTTTATACATCGAAATTAATAGATTTCAGATTTAGGGTAAAGTTTTTTTTTTGTCTTTTTTTTGCTTCCCCCAAGTTCTCTGCCTGTTACATGTCTGCTTTCTTAATTCAGGAAATGAATTTTCCTATTACGTTTTGCTCATACGACCCAGCAAAAGACTGGGCCAACGCCCACCAAGGACTGAATGGAACTCAGCGCTGCCCACGAGCAATCTCTGAAACTTGCGACGCCTGGGCCTTGCACGTGAGCTCTGGGTGCCCCTGACCTTGGCCACCGGGCTTCTGTGCGCATGCACAATGACGTCAGCCTCTGACCCGTGCACCGTTGCTTGGTTACAGCCATTCTGGGCTGAGAGATTCCAAACTGCCTACCTTGCTGCTGGGATATTGTGGCGACAGGGAGTTGGTTGCTCTAGAGTCTGGTGTTGGTTGGGCTCGGGAGAAAAAAAGCGTGAGAAGTGCCGAGGAGGTTCTGAAGCCCTTAGGCTTGGCCATGAAGAAGCTTTTTGGCTTCGGGCCTCCGAAGGTCAGGTCCCGCTCGGTTTTCAGAAAGAGACCACAGAGCGGTGATGTTGGCCGGCAGCCTGAGACTGGAGATGGCATCTCCTTGGAGTCCAGGTGCCGCATCCGAGGCAGAGACCTCCAAGAAATCCACAAAGCTGCCTACAGGGGCGACGTATCAGAAGTGCAGAGGCTTCTCTCGCTCCATCCAGAGACATTGAATGACAGAGACAGGAAGAAGAGGTGAGAAGGACTGCGAGGCCAGTGGCCACGGGCGGGCCTGGAGGAGGCTGGGGGACCTGGGAGAGGGGCTCACCCGCCCGGCTCATCCAGGTGGAGCTCAGCCCTCCTGTCACCCAGGGCTGTGCTGGGTTCCCTCGCGGGTGGGACCTTACCTGGGGGCCACTGCCCAGGCCGACTTTGTGAGCACCAGGAACAAAATCTCAAGGACCCGTCACTCATAATTCCCCTTATAAAGCACTTTACTGACAATTTTAAAGAAATTTAACTAAATATCAATAATAGAGATGCAAAGAAGTATATACAGCATTTTAGTTTTGATGTGCACAGTTTGAGACCATATTGTTAAATACTATAGAAAAGTGCATAATGAGAAAACAAATTCCCATAATAGAGCAACTTGTGGGCTAAAAGTTCAGCTAAAACCCAGTGTCCGTTTTACATCAGTGCACACCCAGGTATGTGTGGTGTCTATTGAGGGGCCTTAGAAGGGAAGCTTCCAGTGGCAGATGCTGTGGTCAGTCTAGGAACACTTGTTTTCTCACCGTGTGTGCTCTGCCTCTAGTTATGTTTTACATAAGCCGACTAAACTAGCAGGGTTTTAAAAGTTTTGGGCTGCACATGTAGTCTCTTTGATTGGAGTGATAAAATTAAGGATCATTTTGTATAGTAGACAAAGATTTGCCCTTCTAGGTGTCAACAGGTGCTCTATTGCCACAATTTCCTTACTAAGAGCTGAAAAGAGAGATAAATGATTGGAATATAGCAGAAAATGCCCAAACACCCTAATATATGTCGGATGCTAGAGCTGGGTAGTGGTGACATTTCACGTTAGTAGAAAAGATGAATTCCTCGTGAATGATGGAGAAATACCTGTTAATTATTTGGGGGAAATTCGTTAGATTTTCATATCACAAAAATAAGTTCCAGATGTACTATAGATTAAAAATTATAAATATATGAAATGGGGAAAGTACCAGAAGAAAACAGAAATGCCTATTTATAGACTTTTTATGTTGGCAAAGACTTCAAAAGCAAGAGTTCAGAAGGTTGGTTGAGCAATATAAGAAATCAAAAGTCTCTGTATATCAGAAAATAATAAAGTAAAAGAAAATGTACTTCCAAATCATGTACGGCATACGTATATCAGAGAAAAAGTGTATCTTTGTTTTATAGCGAAGTCTCTGAAAACAACAAAAAAAAGCACTCGAATTTTGAATTGGACCAAGTTCTTTCTGTGTATCTTTCAGTGACCAATATTTAGTGTCCCAGGTAAAATAAAGGAATTAAAGTTGAAAGAAAAATGAAAAACCTTTTCCATCCTCAAAGGGTGAGAAAACGAAGAGCCATGGTATTTGTACTGCTGCTTCAAATTTAAGTTGCTTCTGACTTTTCAAACAGGCAGTTTGGTGATAAGTACCACATTTAAAAATGTATATTCCCTTTACCCATCAATTCCAAGTACTAAAATATCTTTATGAAATAATTAGATAAATCACATACAATTTGTTTTTCTCAGCACTGCTTACAATATCAATGTATTGTGAAGAACTCACATCAACGGATTTCGTAAATAAATTGCAGTGCATCCCTAGGATGGAATTACCTGAGACAGTTGAAGGTGGTATGGAAAATACGTACATGTGTACGTGCAAAGATGTACTTTGGTAGATCGGAAAAGGAGAAAAGCATTCCTTTGATTATACACACACACAGACTGTGATGTTATTTTAGCCAAAAATATGTGCAAACTTGATATCTGAGTATTTGTACTGTGACATTTTCCTTTTTAAAAAATCTGATGTCTACACTGAACATATACAGAAATTCTAGTAACAGTTTATTATTAATAAAGTAATCCCAGGTAATATTTCATTATTCCCAGAAATAATCTTGTAAACAACTAAAATAGATTAAAACAATTTCTGTTTTCTACATTTTATTTTTATTTTTTAACGATTGGTATTTTCTGGCAACTTTTAGCCTCTTCAGAAGTAAAGGCAGTCTTTTTATCTGTGCCTGTAGAAGTTCATATATGTATATTTCTAAATACAATTACTTTTTTTTTTATTATATAGAGCTTCATTACCTATAATATTAAATAATTTTTGATTAATCATTTTGGTTCTGTCTTTATGGAAATCAACAATAGCACATATAAGTGATCATTACTATTGCAGAAGTACCGCTTTACTATAAAAATTGTGTTTAAAAATATTGAACTCTCCAGCTCTAGTTATCCATTCTTCCAATCCATTCATTCATCAAATATACCCTGAATAACTGTTACGCAGCAGACACAGTCTACTCAGGACTCTCAGAATCTGTCTCTCAGGCCCTTTTCATCCTTAAAAACTTTATCTTGCCTAGAAGGAGCAAAATAAAAAATTGTAAATGGAAGTATTAGTACCTAATCTCAATTGAAGCTTTTCCTCCCTCATTTCAAACAAAAGGATTTCTACAGTTAGGACATTGTGAACAGTGACTAAACTTGCTGTTTAGCTAGTGTACAATAGTATTAAATATGAATATTGATCATTGGAAATCATCCGGTTTTCATATAATCTATGAATCTAAACAGTCAATGAAATGAGCCATCCCTAGTCACTTGAATCCTGAGTCTCCTTTGGCTTCAAGTTTCTTGAAAATCAAAACAAGAATTACTTTGTGATTTTAGTCCTCTTTCCCCATGAGGTTCTTAAGAATGAACATTTACTTAGATGCCAACTTATGACGAGAACTGCGGAAGGTCTGGTGTGTTTCCATTATTTCACTTCACGTCGGGCACCACGGGAGGTAGGATGCCCGTTCTCGTAAGTACCAGTAAGAAATTATTTAAATGCTGCCAACTATACTTTCAAGGCGTTCTGAACTATACATTACCTTCCAGGGTGAGAGGTGTTAAAATATGAAAAAAGAAGCATCTTAGAACCAGTGCAGTGCAGTGTTCTTTCTTACTCCTTAAAATATGGCTGCAAAGTGGGTAGAATGATATCATTTTACTTCATTGAAATGTTGTCTTGTAAAGTAGTAGTGATGGTAATAGTTCTGATAATATTACCAAACAGTTATTGAGCTGTGTGTTTTGTGCTAGGAAGCTAAGTAAACACTTTGCATAGATTCCCATTTAAGCCAACAACAGTGTCCTGTGATGTTAACTACTGTTTTTATGCCCCTTTTGTTGATGAGGAAATGGAGGCACACAAAGGCTAAGGGACAGCTAATAAGTGGTAGTTCAATTAGGAGCAAACCCGAGTTGAGCTGATTCCCCACGTCATGCTCTCTGTAGTCACACAGGCTGCTCTTTCATTAGTGTGGCGAGTAACAAGAGCTCGTGAATATTGTCCTTTGTGCAGAAGAAAACTCCATGTTGGGTTTGAAGGCATTGGAGTAGTGCGTCATGTTTACAATTGCGTGCAGAACTGCATGTTTGAGACAGTGCCCTGTAATGTCCTAAATGTCCTCTCACCCTTACAGGACTGCTCTCCATTTGGCCTGCGCCTTTGGCCATCCGGAAGTGGTGACTCTTCTAGCAGAGAAAAAATGCCAGATGAATTTCGGTGACAACAAAAACAGGACGGCTCTAATGAAGGTATGTGGTAGCCTGCTCTGTCAACAGGAGATGGATTTGATTTCAGTATTTAGAATAAGAATGAATGTATCTTAGTTAACTATAACTAATGGTGGAAACTTGTGGAATGCTTACTTTGAATTCCCCAAATTTACCGTTTATTTAATGACGTAATCCTGACAGGCCGTGGAGTGCCAGGAAGAGCAGTGTGCAACAATCCTACTAAAACATGGAGCGGACCCAAATATGAAGGACTTCCGTAGCAACACGGCTCTCCACTACGCGGCCATGGGGCACAACACTGCGATAGCTGAACAGCTGCTGCAATACCAGGCAGATATGGAAGCAACCAATGAGGTATAGATCCACAGACTGTATTTACACAATACTTGTAATACATGTGTTTCAGCCACAAGCATTTTATTTCTAGTCGATATATACTGCATGCTGTACATCGGGCCCTGTCGCCATAGAATCAAGTCCAAAGCCAAGTCAGGCAGGGGAAATGGGGTGCCCACAGAAAGGGCCCAGCTCTGTCCTGTAACAGTCCTGTTACTGCATAGGAGTGGGTGCCAGGCTCAGAGCCCACCAAGGACTGAAGGCCTGGGGGGAAGGGAAGTATGTGGGGGTGGCTGCTGCAGGGCAGGGCCTAGGAGATGGGTGCTCCTGGGGGTGGGTGGGTGGAGGAGTGGAACCTGGGTCCCGCTGGGGAGCTGGGGGTGTGCAGGTGGGGAGGGGAAGCAGCAGGACACAGGCCCTGAGCAGCCCAGGCCTCGGGGGTTCTGAAGATTGGGGCAAGAGGGCCAGTCACGTCTGGACATCCAGCAAGGGCATGCGCCTGTGCTCGTAGCCACTCTGCCAGCCACGGCCCCCTTGGGGTCTCCACCTCGGAGTGGGGCTCCTGCTCAGCCTCGTGGAGACGCTGGGCGGGTTGTAGGTGTACAGAGGGAGCAGGTGATGGGGACGCGTTCACCCCTTTTTGTTCCTGGACATACATCACGTCTGGCCACTGCCACCCGGCAGGAACGCCCTTGGTTGACACAGGAAGAGTCAATTTTACATCTTTGGAAGCTCAAGCGTTCCCTGAATGCAAACAGTTGGAACTTAATTTTCTGAAATTTCACTTTACATGATGATACCTCTAAAGTAGCAGTAGAGGGTGCAGCTCTCCTTTCTGCACTTACGACAAATTAGTTGTGAAAACACAACTGGTTACAGGCAACACTTCCTTTTTTAAGTGTTTTTTTCACGTTCGAGTTGTTTTCCAATTAAGGCAAAACAATGCAGGAAAGCAAAATTTGTCTTTGAAATCGGCATTACCTTAAAACTCCAACAAGCAAAGGCATTTTACAATGTCATAGAAATCTTCCTGCTGTTGACAAGTTGCTATTTATAAACAAGTGATTTATATAAAGCTATTTAGCTCTCATTGGCCAAAGCCTAAGAGGGAAAAAGGAAATAACTGTCCGAAATATGCAGGGCAATTTGGAAATTTGACTTTTGAGCGGAAATAACAAGAAGAGGTTTTTCAAAAACTCATGGACATAGACAACTGTACAATATTTACCGGAGGGTAAAGGGGGGAGGGGTCGGAAGAAGAGAGAAAAGGGGGTCAAATATATGGTGATGGAAGGAGAACTGACTCTGATAGTGAACACACAATACAATACACAGATGATGTATTATAGAAATGACACTTGCAACCAACATAATTTTACTAACCAATGTCACCCCAATTAATTTAATTAATAAAATGAGGTTGTTGTTTTTTATTTTAGTTTCCCTTCAGTTTATATGCTCAGTCAAGGTCCTCTTAAGTGTTGGGGGATAACAATCCTTACTTTGGGAGAGAGAGTCAGTGAGTTGTAAACTTCCCTGAGACCACAACAAGGAAGGCTCCGAATCCACCAGATTGCAGTGAACAGGTGGCAATTAAGTGGGAAACGAGGGAAGGACAGATAATTAAGTGACGTATCATCCTGTTCTGGCAGGAAGAGCCTCCTCGGTAAGAGTCTAAACTCTGCTGTGAAGTCTAGACGTCCCATGAGAAGTAAGGAGTTTAGCAATAAGGAAATCAAGTTGCATTTTGAGTTTATTAATCCCGTTGCCACTCCTACCCAGGAAATTAAGTGTGGTTTTCATAAGTGACATGCCTCTTCCACTTTTATTTGGCCTAATCCTCAATGTCAGAGGAAATTGGCGACATAGGCGAGAGAAGAGACCGAAGTGATCGTCTACTGGACGAGTTCTCGGCTAGACTTGTGCTGGCGAACCACACCCACCCTAGGAACTTTCAAAACATTTACAGCCACTTACAAGCTAGGCTCTTCCCTGAAGGTTTTGACTGAGTAAAGCTAATAAGGCCTGGACATGTGTCATTTAGAAAGACTTCCCTGAGATTCTGATACAACTCTTGGTTAAGAACTACTAGTGCAGCATATCAAATCGCAGATCTCAAATACTTAAGAAACCTCTGGAAGAGGTGGCGTATGAGAGGTGATTTTCCTTCGGCTCTCTCCTTCCCAACACTCTTCGCCTGACTTTTGAACTGTCTGTACCTCTGGGCTCGAGAAGTGGAAGGAAATATCAATGGCGGTATCTACTGGCTTAAAGAAGAACACCTTTTCCCTTTCAGCCATCAGTCATTCACTGGTGCTCAGGGACTCTTGAGAAATTTGCTGATGGGTGGTCCCCTGATGCGTTGAATCGGGCCCTTTAAGAATTTTGCATGTTTGTTTGTGCTCAGGTTGTGAGATCAACAAATGCTTACTGCAAGCAGGGTTTTCCTGCAGTAATAGGAAATAGTGAACCTACTTTTTTGCCTGTTGTTCTGTAAATCTCCAGTTTTCTTTGTTTTTTAATTAAATTTGTTGGGATGACAATGGTTATTGTATTTAAATAGGTTTCAAGTGTACATTTTTATAATGCGTCATCTATATGTCATATTATGTGTTCACCACCCAGAGTCAGTTCTCCTGCCTTCACCATGTGTTTGACACAACCCCCCCCCCGAACCCTCCTCTACTATCCACTGTCCCACCTCACCCTCTGGTAACCACGAAACTGTTGTCTGTGTCTATGAGTTTTTGGTTCTTTGTCTTGTTCATCTGTTGCTTTCAGTTTCATATCTCACATATGAGTGAAATCATATGGTCCCGACTTTTTTTTGTCTCATTTATGTCACATAGAATAATAATCTCATGATCTATCTGATCTGTGTTGCCCCAAATGGCAGCATTTCATTTTTTCATGGTAGAGTAATATTCCATTGTGTATACATACTACATCTTCTTTATCCAATCATCTGTTGAAGGACAGTTCGGTTGTTTCCATTCCTTGGCCACCGTAAATGATGCTGCAATGATCCAAAGTGTGTGATAAACTCTCTCAGTATGTCTGTGACATTCATACAACCGTGGCATAATCAAGATGGTAGGTTTAAAGATCAAATCCCATGAAGTTAGTACTAATACAGATGGGAAGTGTTACTAATGTAGTGTCAGGAGTCCTATAGTGTAATTATCCATTGGATTAACAATCTATAAAAAGTAAATAAAAATAGATAGTGCTTTGAATAAGAGTTGGAAAAATTCTTGAAGTGGGTATAATGAGTCTCAGTGACACTTGTATTGCATGTTGGGGCCCAATTTTTTAATGAAGCATATGATACTAAAAACCGGAAAGATTTTACGTGCAAATATTCGCATTAGACACAAGCATTTGGAAACAGCAAATATGAAATGCCAAATGGGCTATAGACTAATTGTGGCTCCTAGATGTTTACTTTCCCTCCGTATGTTGAGTCAACATGGAAAGTTTTGGAGACTCATGAAGAAATAAGGATGTCAAGCTTCTCTTAAAGAATCCAGCCTGGTCCCCTTGACTCCCGACTACAGTTGAGTGTCCTGTGGCGAGGCTGCGCCTCTTTATGAGACATGTGTTCTCTAGTGTGCGACTGTCCCCACCGGGGTTCTTCACTTATTTGGGTCACCTTCTTTGCCTCCGGAAGCACTGGAGTGTGCGATTCGTCTTTTACAGAATATTTTGATAAACATTTCAAGATTTTCAAGACATTCTATATTGGTTTATTATATGTATTTTATATTAATCTCCTTAGAATGATAGTGAGTTTTTCAAGCTGGAATTCCTAAGTTGTTTTTCTTTAAAAAAATAAAAATAAATTAAAAAGACCGTCTTTTTCATTATACGTCCTATAAATAATCATACCCATTGAAATGTCTTTAAGTCTTATGGGTATAATTGTAGATGTTATGCATATTCCAGACAGCATTCCACCTTCCTCCTCAACATAGTTCCTTAAACATGCAAGTGGTTTAGTCGCTTTCGTTATGCTAAAAATAATCCATGTAGATCAGTATTAAAACGTTAACTGAGAAGCCATGATATTTTATTTCTGATTTATATTTTGTGTGAGTTATACAATAATTTTAAATAGAAATTAAACTAGAACCAAAATAAAAACAGATTTTTTGAAAAAGGAGGTAGGCATTGGGGTCCCAAGATTATCATTGTAACTGAAATGCAATTTCATATTGAGTTTATCAACAGCTAAGATAAAAGCTTATTGTCTCATAATTGGAGAAAACCCATGGACCATTTAGTGATAAGCAATCAAAGATCATTTGAAGCCTAACTCTTTTTAATTTAGAATCCATTTCCTTAGTGACCCTTTTGGAGCAGGAGAGCCTGAAGTTGACATTTGGGATACTGAGAACACTGATAGAAGAGAAGCAAGCAAGTTTGTATAAGCTGCAGAAAACCTTCTCCTCTGTTGGAAAACTCTCCAAATTGTATCCCTAATATTCTATGATGTTTCAGACGTTAACGTTTGCCACAGAAAAGTATTGTCAGATCGGGATTAAGCAGCCTGAAACACTTCTTTAGTAATGGGCATATAGAGCACAGTTTTATAATACTTCTCAAACACAGGTGATCTTTCTGGAATCTTCCTACTGGGGCACAGTAAATGATTTCTGGTAAAGTACATATTCTTTGGAATACAATGTAACAAACACTACCCCAGAAATAGTTATTTAGGTTATCAATTCAATAAAACGACTTAAAGCATTTGTGTCTATGTTTTCGAGCTTGGAGATACAGGGGTGAAGAATAGCCCCTGCCCTCAGAAAGCTCCGGGTTCAGATGGGGAACGATAAAATAACTGCAGTCTAGTGTGATAGAGACTGTGATAGGAGCACAGATTCTTGGAACCAGGACTGTCAGTGTTTGAAGGGAGCTCTGGAGAGTGAGGTGAAGTTCATCTGTTGGAGAGGAAGGAGGAGGGTATTTTAAAGGGAAGAGCCGCAGATGACAGCACAGAGGGCTACTTTGTATTTACTTTCTCTAGTGTATGTTCAAGTTTAGAGGATCTTTTATGAGTTTTCAAATTCAATTTAGAACTATGTAGTTCTTTAAACTATAAATTGTTTTCTCTGTTTTACAGTTTGATTTTACACCACTTTTAGTTGCTGTGCATAAGAACAGCCAGAAAATGGTGGAATTTTTACTCGAGAGACATGCAAACATACATGCAGTTGATAAGTGGAAAAGATACAGTTGTTTGTTCTTTTTTTAAAAAAAATTAGTATTGTTTTAGAGTGGTAACAGTCACTCAAGTCACAAAGATTAAATTAATAAGAAGACAATTATTCTATAATTACAAAGCTATAAATATCAGCACGTCATCATTTAGGAAGAAAAGTAATTATTCTGACTGGTGAACAGAAGAAGCATATCCTGCAGGATTCATATTCGTTTATGATATTGACTGATGTCATTTGTCATTGTAGTTTTTGGTCACATGGTATTATGTTAGCTAAGGGGTTTTCACAGTAATGTTACTAGTTTTCTATAGTATGGACTCTAACTTAGTTTCTGATGCAATATTAGATTTAGTCTCTCTGACATTTTTTTTAACCTCTACTGTGTATTCAGTTTTCATTAAAAGATACACATTAAATGTAAATAGGAGTTGATTTGTTGTTCGGATGTCTCTGCTTTACATTGTTTTCTTCAAGGAATAGTGATGTTGTAGGGTTTTCCCTAAGCGACTGTGAATTACTACTACCAGACAGTCCTCAGTTTTTATCCTTCTTCATTTCTAGTCTATTTTGATGTTGTTTGTTTTCTATTTTTAATTGGTATTTAACCGAATAAACTTTTTCTTTAATGAAGACAAGCCACGGATGGGTGATAAGAAAAGAGATGGGCTTTCAGTTCATTCAGGACTGGGTTCAATGCTCAGCTTTCCTACGTGTCACGTGTGTGACCATAGGAACGTTACTGTCATCACCACACATGTTTCCCGATGTGGAAACGAGGGAAATAATATCTCCTTCAAGGATGGTCGTGGGTCATGACCTGGCATGTGATTCAGCGCCCGGCACATGCTATGAGCACCATTAACTGAACGATGAGAAAATTACTAGAATTATTACTAATATTATTGTTTTGAGCCTGCCAAGTAGCTTTAACTTACCTGACTTCTGGCTGGCTTTGGATGCACCATATATAAGACTAGGAAGAAACAGGAATTCTTCATTGAAGTCTTCACCTCCTTCAGATAAGTGACCTCAGCAGAGTTACTTGTCTATTAAAGAACTTTAAATTAGCAACTTCTAGGTAGTACCTAAGTGGGGCAAGAGGCTTTTTTGTTTGTGTGTTCTTTTGTTCCTTGATTGTAGCCTTGGACATAATTTAAAAGATGAACACTTAAGCATGTAAATGGTCGATTCTATACAGACAAGCAATATATTGAACTCGGTAAAGACTATCACTGGTGCTGTTTACATAACTTAAAGTTCCTAAGGGTGAAGTGATCTCTCTGTTATTTCAGAACGGCCCTCATACTTGCTGTAAAGTATGCATCCTCAAATACAGTCGTGCTTCTGCTTCAGGCAGGTGTTGATGTCTTTGCTCGAGATTGCATTGGATGGACTGCAGAAGACCATGGGGTTATTAGAGGTTTTGTGGCGTAAGTGTTTACATTGAAATGCTAGTTATCACCAAACTGAGCTTCAAAACACTTTAACTGTTACTTCTTAGGTAACAGGTGAGACTTCATAACTGGGCTCAGGCAGTGGGGGAATGGCAGTGAGTTAGTAGACATCCTCAGCCAGAAACCAAACAACCGGTCAGACGTGTAAGACGTAGCAAAGGGACAGATTCCTTATCACACAACTTTGAAGACCTTTATCTTTAGGGATCCCAACGTTCTCCATTTCATCCCAAGCATAACCCCTGTGTGTCAGGTACCAATAATGTTTCTTCTCTGACTTTTCCAACTAGTTATTTGGGGGTGTAAGATGTACAGTGTAGCAGGAAATTCTCTACTTTATGGAGGCTATCGGCTGTGCTCCCCCCTTGAATTTTTCAAGAAGCCAAAGTGTTCCCTAAGGCCAAGGGGGACCATCCTCTTTCACAAGTCAGATGGAGAGGGAAGGAAGGTCATTCTGGTCATTCATTGGCTTCCATTGATTGTGTTGCTGCACGGTTGCTATAGAAACGGGTCCTGTGGTCATGACTACCTGTGCTCCCAGGTGCCCTTGCTGATCCCGAGTCCTCGGTGTTCATGGTTTCCCACACTTGGAATTCCAAGTGATGATATTTTTTACTCGACACACATGGGCTTGCTTACATTCTCAGCCCCTATTCCAGAGCACCAGCACCCTGTCGCGGGAGCTTGGACTTCTAGCTTTAGCCACACACACCCTTCCCCAACACTGAAAACCTATGCGGGGCCCACATCTCAGCCCAGACCTCGTGATGACTTACCCTCTTGAGTGTCTTGTTGTGTCCTCTGCTAGCACATGTTAGTTGGAACGTTCTGAGCTGTCAGAGAGGTGCCAGTAATGCTGCAGGAAAAGATCAGACTTTCCTTTCTCCTTTGTTACCAGATCTGTACCCCAAGGCCACTTGCTGTCCCATGGAGTATCTTTCCTTAGGTCCTGGATGGTCCCATAACGCCTTTCCCAGAGTACTAGGCACTAACTTGCCTGCGATTCCTTAGTTAAGATGAGGCTCAGTGATCTGTTTTCCAAAATAATGAAAATCTCTCAAGTGACTTGACTCTGCCTCAGGTTTCAGAATATTTAAAGTTGTGCCTGACATGGAAGCCAGTACACAGAAAGCTCTGGATCTAAAGGAGGTTACTTGGTGTTAGAATAGCTGCACCCCTTCCATGCCTCATGAGTGTGCATGTGTTATAGCTTCCAAGTCAACTGCGGATGCCTAGGAAGGTTGGAAAGTTCTGATAGTTCAGAGTTTCAGGAGGTAAACATGAGACAGAAATAGTCCAAGCCAGATCTAGGCTTCTATAAGTTTTCTGCCACTGGTGTGATTAGCTACAATAATAGGGGGCAATTATGTTATCTGACTTATTGAGGGAAAATATTTCTAAATGCATTTAATTACAAATTATATAATAGCTGAGATGTACTGAATTACAAACCACAAAGAAAGAGTAGCTAATAACCAAAATTGAAAACATTTTCTGTAAACTGCAACATTTGAATGTTAGCTAGAACGTATGAAAAGCACACATTAGGTTTATTTGGAATTGCAAAATAATGTCAAATCTAAAGCTCAAAAAAACTTATTCCATTGGCTTACCATTTTGCTGTATTATCTGTTTGATCCTCTGACAACCTGCACAATAAGGCAGTGAGATGCTTGGTTTGTAGAGAGAACTCTGAGCCAAACAGCAGTGACTTCTCCGAAAATGGATCTTGTGGACTATGGAACTAGGATTTCTGAGTTCACGACACTTGCCCCTGCTAACTCTAACTGACTGACTGAGCTATACTGCCCTCAACATGACTGGTTCACCTTGCTTTTTTGTCTTCTTTAATCACATGCTTAAGAAAAATTTTGTACAACTTACCATGTTTGTTTGTTTTTTTTTTTGTTTTTTTTTTAACTTAAATTTATAGGGGTCACAATGATTAGCAAAATTACATAGGTTTCAAATGTACAATTCTTTAATGTATTTTCTATATATCACATTGTGTTTTGACCACCCAGAGTCAGTTCTCCTTCTGTCACCATGTATTTGACCCCCTTTACCCTTTTCTACTATCCTCTCTTCCCCTTACTCTCACAACCACTGAACTGTTGTCTATGTCTATGAGTTTTTGTTTATTTGTTTGCCTTTAGAACTTACAAAAGTGAAGCGTATGGGATAATTCAAGTTTTTATATTAACTCAGACATTACCTGAAATACTCTGAGAAATCCATGTTTTGATAAATGTTTTCGTGTCAGTGTTAAGACAGTAATATTATCACCTCTTTTATACATAGCAACGCCAAACTAATTTCTGATTTTAAAAGAGAAACATGCAAAAAGTCTTTTGACAAGAACAGTCGAGGTAAGACTCCTAATGGTGAAGTATTCTTTGTGGTCCTACCAGACATACAGTAAGACTAAGAAAGTTTTGCTATTGAAAGAGCTGTTAAAAAATGTGTATATTGCATGTATATTGTTTCTTTCTTAGTTAATGTTTTTCTTAATAGTCTAGCATTCAGAATTATTATAAAAGTTAATTGTAGGTAATTTAAAATCTGAGAGAGTATTGTGTGAAAAGAAACTCATTGATCTAGTCATGACCTCTACAATTCCATATGATATTTGTGTCAATAAGAAAAACGATTTTTAAGTTACTATGTTGTATGTTTCTTGTATCATCACCTTGCAACAAGTTGGACTTGTTGTAAACATGAAAATTTGTTTAAATTTTCCAGCAAATGGATTACATGTAGTGAATGAATTCTTGTCACTACACAGTGGTTTGTCTCACCGTAATGTAACTCACACTGGGAGCTCCACAATACCTTCCTAGTCCCATAAACAAATGGCAAACAATAAGAACTGCAAAACTTAGCCAGTGTGAAGGAATGGCAGTGAGACTGTTTTTGAAAGGTATCTCCTATTACAAGTCAGTAAAGCTGTGCCTTGTTGAGAAGCATGGTTATTTTCCATGTGGATATGCCACCAAGGTCTCACTATTATCACCTTTTTCCTCATAAGTCAAACAGAGTGAGACGTGTTGACCTCATTAGAAGAAGATGTTTTCTTCCGTTAGTTGGATAGTTGCCATGACAGTGTAATTTCTCTAGAACAAGATGCTCCGTAGCCATTAGTCAAAAGATAATCATAATAAATGTTCCCATAGCCTAACTTAGGACTCTAACAATTATAATAAAAGTACAGAAAAGTTTCACAATGACAAAAACGCTATTTACTCACTGGATGTGGCACCTTGTGCATTGTGCAATCTGAAATGTCCGAGGACCCCTTTAACTTAGTGGACCTCTATCAAAGCGCTTGTGTCGGTGGTTTTGCAAGTTATAGGAAACACACAGATGAAACGGAATTTGTCCTTATTGTGCCCCTAATACTTTAGAGCTGTCCCTGGTTTATTTCTTAGTTTCTTCAAACAGAATTTTCAAGGGCAATGTTTTCATTCATTTATTTATTTGCCTCTGCAGCCGTTTGCTATGTAACCTTCAGGTGTCTTTTAGGTACTAAGTGTTATTTTGATGTTGCAGAAGACAAGCGTTTTAAAACCACGTCCCTACCCTCCAAGAGCTTGTTCTTATCATTGTCATTTCTATTATTTACTGTACTTTACACAGTGCTTACTAGGTGCCAGGGCCCACTGAGAGCTCATCATTATCATTACTGTTTTTCATTGGGTGTGTAGTATGAGATCTGACATTTAAATTTGAGAACTTGCCACCGTGCACTTACATTGGCAGCACTGTACAAACAGCTCAGTAAGGTTTCATAACCTTGGTATACCGGTGTCTCATAGTTGCGTTCGTGTAGATGTGTGGCAGTGTCTCGCTGAGTGGCACTCATTATTGTTGTTGCATGTTTTTGTGTGCATTGCGAGGCTGTCTGAGCTTGAATTAGAGCTATGACCAAACATTAAATTTCGTGCTACACTTGGCAAGAGTGGAAGTGAAATCAGGGATAGTATGTTAGTCCAGGTTCATGGGGATAATGTCATGAAGAAAACGGCCGTGTACAAATGGATTAAACATTTTTCTGAGGGGAAAGATTGTGTCACTGATGAAGAGACGTCACGGTGGCCAGTAACGACCAGAACTGAGGAAAGCATTGCAAAAATTCATCGAATTGTGAGTCAACATCATTGGCTGCCTGTGAGAAGCAGAGCAAACCCAGTAAATGTTAGAAGAAAACAACCTCAACATTTGGCCCTCTATTCATGGCTGTTGCATGATGGCAACGCATCAGCTCACATGGCACCATCTGTGAGAGAGGTTTTAGCCAGTAAACAAATAACTGTATTGACACAACCACCCTACTCACCTGATCTGGCCCCCAATGACTTCCTTCTTTACCCGAAGATAAAGGAAATACTAATAGGAACACATTTTGATGACATTCAGGACATCAAGGGTACTAAGACAACAGCTCTGATGGCCATTCTAGGTAAAGAGTTCCAAAATTGCTTCACAGAGTAGACTAGGTGCTGGCGTTGGTGCAGAGCTTCCCAAGGGGTGTACTTCAAAGGTGACCATAGTGATCTTCAGCAGTGAGGTATGCAGCACTTTTTCTAGGATGAGTTCGTGAACCTAATTGTTCAGACCTCGTGGGCCAGACACTTGATGTCCATGATGACGATTTCAGTTATAAAAATCTGGGTAGGATTTAAGGGAAGTATGCAGCATGAGTGGGAGTTGTCCAGATAAAGAGGCAGAAGGACCATGTTGGGCAGGGGAACCAATAACCAAGAGTACAGGTTTGGCAGAAGGAACTGCAGACATAGGCTAAGATACACAGTGAACTCTGCAGGATTTACGAGCAGTTCAGTTTTGATGCTATAAAAAGCGTGCTGTGGGAATGGTTGAGAAGGTGGTGAATACCTAGGTAAGGGAAGCTTAGGAAAGTCTTTAGTTCTAGAGAAAGGAGTAGCTCTTATCCTGTAGGCCTTGGGAAATATATCAGTTAGAATGTTTTAGCTGCAGGTAATAGGTGACCTAATTAGCAGTGGTTGCAACAGGAGGAACCAGGATGGTTTTGTTGGGACTGTGATGCCATCAGGATCCCTGATGTTGTCCCTGTTTCAGTTGTGAGGTCGTCAGTGTTTTGTTTAAGTCTCATTTGCCTGCTGGTTAATTAGCAATGGCTCCAAGCATCATATTCTCACATTACCATATCCAAAGTCTGAAGGACTGCGTTTCTGTAGGTGTTTCTATTGTCTTTTTATGTTTTATTAATATACCATTATACCAGTTCAGGTGTACAACATAGTGATTTGACATTGATATGCCTTGCGAGGTGATCACCACAATATGTCTGTAAGCATCTATCACCCTTCAAAGTGACTGCAATATTATTGATATTTTCCCTGTGCTGTTAACTACATCCCTGTGGCTTAGATGTTTCATCACTGGCAGTTTGTACTTCTCTTTCACTTTCTTTTTCATTCATCGCTTCAACTCCCTCTCACCTGGGAACAATCAAGTTGCTTCATAGTAGCTATGGGTCTGTTTCTGGTTTGTTTGTTCTGCTTTTTTAGGTTCCACATATAAATGAGATGAGAAGGTATTTGTCTTTCTCTGTCTTCTTTCACTTCACATAATACCTCTAAGAACTTCCATGTTGTTGCAAAGGGCAAGATTTCATCTTTTGTGGATGAGTTATTATTATATCAGTTATATTATGGATGAGTTAATTATTCTAATATCAGTTATAGTATTACTGTCCACACACCCCCCACAGACACACATATCAAATCCTTTTCATCCATTCATCTCTCGAAGGTCACCTACGTTGCTTCCGTATCCTGGCTATTATATAGACTGCTGCAGCGAACACAGAGGTGCAGATATCTTTTCAAATTAGTGCTTTGGTTTTCTTTGGACAAATACCCAGAAGTAGAATTACAGGGTCTCATGGCAGTTCTAGTTTTAATTTTTTGAGGAATCTCCATACTGTTTCCCACAGTGAATATAACAATTTACAAATCCCAAAACAGTGCCGGCTCTGTTTTCCCTTTCCTCCACTTCCTTGCCAACATTTGTCATATGGGGCCATGTTGATGATAGCCACCTGACAGTTATGAGGTGGTGCTGCACTGTGGTTTTGATTTGCGTTTCCCTGATAATCAGTGATGTTCAGCTATGTGATTCTTTTAAATAGGAAGAAAACTGAGAGGCTGCCCGTGGATCCCTTAACATTTACAGGCTGGGGTACGGCACAGGCTGGTTCCCACACCAGTTAGTGGTAAAGCAGTCACTGATTAGCTCAGTATAATCATTTTTCTTTGTGGAGCTGGAGAGAGGCCATGTTCTTTGTGTATTGGCACAGGAAATATCCACACAGAGTTTTGGTTCTCCAGGGAGAATGAAGACGAAGAAATGGCAAGTGGGCAGGGACTCAGCAGTGGTTACTGCAGGGATCATGGGAGAGTTTTGAGCAGACGAGGAACAAGATGAGATGGCATTCGGACACTCTGGTTGTGATATAAAGCGGGGACCAGCAAGCTTATTCTGTAAAGGGCCTGATTTGAGGCCATGTGGTCTCCGTCATTCCTACTCAAATCTGCCATTATGGTGTGAAAGCAGTCGTGGGCCACGTGAATTGGCAAGACTGTGCTACAGTAAAGCTTTATTTACAGAAGCTGATGGCAGGTTGGAGTTTGCTGGCCCCTCGCATAGAGGATAGATTGAAGAAAAGCACCTAAAAATAACTGGAAGACAAAGGAAGCTTTTACTTCCTTGGACTAGTATCAGTCCACTGTGATGTTTTCACCCATCCATTATGAATGAAAAAAAAAAAGTCAGGAAGGTTAATTTATTCAATTTAATAAGTTGGTCTTTGCTGGCTTATGTCTTTCTCATTTGTTTTGCTGAAAAGAAATCCTGTTCATTTAGGAAGTAACAATAACAGGCGGTGGTGTTTCACTTTTTTCCCCCAGCGAAAGCCATCTGCTCAGAGCCCCTGTTTGACTAGGGCAGTGGCTGTGGCAAAAGAAAGTAGAGCCTGGAGAGTGTTATGGTTAATACGGATTAGTGATGATTGCATGTAAAAAGTTAGTGGGGAGTGAGAAACTCAGATGATTCATAGGTTTCCAGATTGTGCACTAGCATTTCAATGGGACATGAGAAGAGTGACTAGGACATTATCAGATGGAGAGAGAAGAGCAGCAGGTCAACAGGGAAGACACTTTTTTTCTCTGAACGTTGAGTTTCCTGGTATATCCATGGGTAACTCATCCTCCATGTTGGATATCACTTTTTGTTTCATTTTTCACTTATTCTGTTAACCACTGCCTTTTCATACGAGAGCTGTGTTTTTAGTTTTATAAGAAATAAAGAAGCTTAGAAACCAAAGGAACTCTATTATCAGTGCACATTATTATGCTACAAGTGATAGTTATATGTTTTTCTGTAATTATCCCAGTGACTTGACCGATTCATAACTATTATAAAAACAGTTTTCTGCCTAGTTGCAGAAAATTGACAATGAGATCTCTCCATTTTCTCTCTAGGAACTGATTCAAGATGTTGCCATTAGGATGTTCTATTTTCTATTCTGATTAAAATAGGACGGTTGCTTGTTTTACAGTATTTTCTGACATCATTTCGTTTATCCCCTTTACGCCTTTATTCAAATATGTCTAGCTCTACAGGAATCTGCAAAAGAAGAATCAAGGAAAACAAATTTATCGACAGGTAATCTGCAAAATCTCCTTCTGACCTTAATCATGTAGAAAACATCCACCCAAAGAATGAAAAATTCATATAATGCAATTTATTAGAGGTTCTTAACACCACAGTTAGGTTTGGTTATTCACTAGAGCACTTTACAGGCCTCATCCTGTAGTAGTGCTCACACCTGTGATTTATTACAGTGAAAGCAAAATCAGCAGAGAGAAAAGGTGTATGTGACAGAGTCTGGAGGGAACCAGGTGCAAGTTTCCAAGACTCATGTCCTGTGGAGTTAGCAGGATGTGCTTAATTCCTCCACTGTGAAATTCTGGCACCACCCGTGAAATGCTGTCTAGTGGTACCACAATCTCATGAGACTCAGTGCCTAATGCTTTCATGGCACGCCAGTCACATAGGCAGCGTCCCCCTAGCAAGTACCAACATTCCTGATTCCCAGAAGGAAAGCGAGTGTTCAGCACGCACCACCTTGTTTGTACAAGCAGTTCAGGCACCGTGAGCCACACTTAGTTAGGGAATGGCGGGAACCCTCCCCATATGCAGGTTTCCAGACACCAGCCAAGGGCCAGCCGTTCAAGTAGGACTTTCAAAGGAGAGCAGTCAGGCCTGCTGTGTGAAATCTTTTCTGCACAACAGTTATAGGCCTGACTTAATTTTGGGTGTTGCTTAAAATATTAAAAGCAAGTAATATGGTGACACGCCTTGGTAATGGTTTCAGTTGTATCATCCATTAAAAATTGCAATGCTGGTTACTTTTTTGCCTTTTGGTGAGTATTTCACAGGTCTTTGTACATACATTACTCTGGCAATAACCATGGCAATTATAATCTTTTTGTGTGATTAATGTTTCAGTATAGATTTTCAATAAAATCAGCATAATGCTTTCTGATCTAAAATTAGAATAAAAGTTGTCCTTTAAGTGTAGGGATGATTCCATTTTGATTCACTTGGCACTACATCTATACACCATGATACAGCGAGATGTTCATTCACATTGATCAGTTACTTTCTTGTGTAAGTATTCCAAACATGATTTGCTTTTTTTATGGAGTTTCATATGCTTCATTCAGTTGGGTGAATAATCATATTCTGATACTGGATCTTTATGTTCATTTTCAAGGTGACTATGTTTTGAAAATAGCATTAATGTGTTCATATCTGCTAATAGCAGGTTCAGTAGAAAACTTTTTCTTTTTCTTTAATTAGTAAGCCTTCGTTATTAGAGCAGGTTTAGGTTCAGGGCAAAATTGAGTGGAGAGTACAGAAAGTCCCCTCAAAGCCCGTGTCCCTGTACACACAGAGCCTCCCTCACTGTTGACACCCTGCACCCGAGTGGTACTTTTACGATGATCGATGAACTGCACTGACTCAACATTACCACTCACAGCCCACACTTTACATTAGAGTTCACTCTTGCTGTTGTACAATCTGTGGGGTTTGACAAACGTATAAGGACGTCTCCATCCTTCCAGTATCACACAGAATAGATTCACTCCTAGATACCCTCTGTGGCGTTTCCTCAGCCCTCTCCTCTCCCCAACCTCTGGAAACCTCTTGTCTTTTTACTGCCTCTCTAGTTTTGCTTTTTTCTGAATATCGTATAGTTGGAATCATACAGTGGCCAACTTTTCGAATGTTTAAAAAATTAAAACTCCAGGGTCATTGAATGTAGTTATTCAAGATAACTTCTCTGTCTTTCGGGGGGTTTCTGTTTGGTTGCTCTTATTCACTGGCTGAGAATCTGGTGACATATGACTTACAAGCTAAAAAAACACGCTATCTATACACATTTGCCACTATGGGGAGGGCTGAGAAAAATGGCATCACACGCTGCTTGCTGCACAGCAATAACTCTTTGGACCTTCCTGCTCTATAAGGTAGGACAAGATAGACTCTCTAGCAATGGAGGGAACAATCTCAGAGGTTACACTTGATAAAACTGGAATCACAACGTCTTTCATACTTACCCTGCAATTGGAGAGATGACGAGAAAGCGTCTGTTTCCTGTGCTTGCCGCTGCAAAGTAGACTGCCTCTTGACTAAGCTGCTAATGACGGGGTGTTTCATCCTAAACTGACCACCCTTGACTGAAGAGCGGCACAAGCGGTACTGTGTACGAGCAAAACAAGTCTTCTAACTGCTCTTCATGACAGAAGTCCAGAAAAATCATGCTATTTAAATTTGCCCTTGTTAGTTTATGACAATAATTTTACTACTGATACCGTTTTCGTTCACTCTGATGGGCTTGGTTAGGATTACAATCATTGCAAGTAGCACTTGGCTTGTAGCTATCCCATTTTTGCACATCCCGTTCATTTTTCTTTCATTTGATATAAATATATACTTTCATGCACACACATATGTACCTGTATATGTGTGTATATGTGTACGTGTATATAAATACACACACACACACACACACATATAGGAGAAGAAGTAGAAGTTCTTCATGTATTAATTTCCTACCAATCGTATCATTAATATTCACTTTACTATAGTCTTCAGGGGTTGTCCCAAAGAAATGTTTTCCATAACTTCAGTCCGATAGTTTTAAAGTTCTGTGTTTTTCTATTGTGAATTTACAATGTATTTGAATTTTTTCTTTAATAGTGGATGAGTGTTCTGAAGGAGACCCTTCAAGCAGGTAGGTTTTTATGGATTTTTCAAACTCACATGTTAACTGAGAGTGCAGAGAGAAGCGAGTAACCTTTACTGAGTGTTCTGCCCTGGGCGAGACCCTATACTATGTGCCTAACGTTGGTTGTCTCAGGTCCTCGGCACAGTAGCTGTGCACAGTAGCTGTGCACAGTAGCTGTGCTGTTCGGCCTAGTTTTTATTCATTAGACGAGTGTGGTTCCGGGACGTGTATTAATTGACTCCTGGTTCCATAGTTACCAAGTGGCTGACCTGTGATGTGACCTTCAGTCTGTTTGGCTTCCAAGTCCGTTCTCTTGTCCCTCAGCCTGTACTGAGAAGTGCCTGGGCTGGCGTGGATTCAAGGTTCAGGTGCAAGTCAGGTGGACTCAGAGAGTCCCGTTTAGTGATGTGTTAACGCTGATTTAGAATTTTCCTACCAAGCCCAGTTAGCCCAAGCTCTTGTCTTAATGTACTTGACAATTTCAGCAGTCACGAGAGCCTTCTTTTTACCATCAGTGTTTAGGCCAGGTCTCAGTTAGCTGTGGCCACAGAACCACAGGCTGTACATAAGCAAGACCTAATCAGGCAAGTGTTTTCAGGTATAATGCGATGTACCTTCTTGGGACGAATCTTTGTTCTGTAAGTGAAGAACATCTACGTATAGACCATGTTGTGTTAATTCAGCACAAATTGAGAGGGTATTTCTAATTGATTTCTCTACTTACAGAATCCCCAGCCTTTGTTTCCCTTCTGGCTGATACCTTTCCCTTGTTCTAGGAAGTTTTTTTTTCTTTTTTTCCTAAAGTCTTTCTTCCTTCTTCCATGAGTCTTCTTCATTTTATACTTTTTCTCTGCTGTTCTCAGGGGTTTTTGTTGTTGTTGATCTGTTGTTTTATTCCACTTCTGCTAGCTAAGTATTCTCCATTTTTCTAGACGGAATCAAAAGTACATAGAATTCCAGGGTTTTAACGAATGTTAGCAATTAATTATTCAAAACACCCAGCAGTTCTTCATTCTGCCATGAATGTTTTGGTCAAGTGGTTATTCACATGGAAAGTTTGAAACTCCAAGCGATTCTGTGACTTATTTGAGTACAGTGAGTGATGAAATGAGATTCAGTGTAGGTTTCTAAGCCCAGTACACGTCCTTCTTTATCATCCTTTAGGTGAGTGTTTTAATAATGGAAAGGTCTAGTGAATGCAGTGGAAGAGGATAAGACTGGAATTAGCAAGGGAATCCAAGTTTTAAAAGGACCAATACTGGTTGGGATAGGAATAAGGCTTTTAGAATAGAGATCAGATAAGGGAAAAGAGATGAGAATAGTAGGCTATGACAATTTAAAGAGATATTACAAGAAGGAAGGACAAAGGATGCTGGTAGTTTTCTGAAAAAGCAGATTAATATAAGGTTTTCAAGGGCATTCTGTACAGGTTGCTGCTTTTCTGTTTCTTGAATTGGAGGAACCAGCCTAATTTAAGAATTTATGAAAACATATTAAAGTATCTGAGCCCCTGGAAACATTCTCTTTATAGCAAATAAGAATGTGGTATCATCCACCTGAACCCCAACTTAGGGAGGTGGGCTTATGTCCCCTCGAGTCCTAAGGCACTGGAGATTGCCGAACTACATAGATCTATGGCCCAAGGCAGGTGTCTCGTCACCTCCACCTCTTTTCCCAACGCGCTGATGTCCTTCCCATATATATGGAGTGTTGGGCAGAGGGAGGACTGATTGTGAAAACAGTAATGGACTTGGGTAGGTGGTAACATGCCTGTGTTGGGCGTGGATGACTGAGGCTCCATTTAGCTTATTTTCCAGGAACAGGGAAATAGAGAACTCCTACTGTGGGTCATTTGAGCCCATTCTTGTTTCAGGAGTCTATGCCTTCGTAGGCTAAAATTTTCAAGGTTGGAGATTGCCAGGACGCTGTGAGGACAAGTGATCTGGGAGTGGGAAGGCTAAAAACATACATATTTGTTCTTGAACTTTTGTACGTGTAACTTGCAAACATTATAAACACTTCAGGGAACTCACCGTAGTGTTTTTGAGTGAAAAGAAGGAATGGGGTAAGTTTAGTAACTGCTTTCTATGTTAAAGAACCAAGATTGCTATTTTAGACTGACACAGATTAGTCCTTGAACCAGGGACAGACAATGGAGAAGGGACAGTGTATCTTTCTACCTTGATTTAGGTCATCAGTTTTGTCCCAGTTCAGGTTCCAGTAATATCAGCTATTAATTGGGTTTTCAATTCAGCCTCAGGACTTGTGGTGAAAGCAAAGTAATCTCAGGCATTGACAATAAATTGGCTGTCATTCTTTGTTATGGAAACTTAGAGTGTATCTTCATTAAATATTGCATGAGTTGGGAGTGGTGGAGGCAGAAATAGATAACTAATAGCTTGTCTAAAACAGAGTCCATATTTTAATTAAATCAAGCAAGAAACTTCATTTAATACGGAAATAGCTGACCTTTTACTTTTTTTGTTGGTTTTGTAAAGAAATGAACTCACTTATTTTTTTGTGTATCTTCACCCTAAAGTCTTACCTGCAAACCTGGCACTAATGATTCAACGTCTATATCAACTGATGGACTCTTCAGTGTTGATACCGAGGTAAAATGCTCCTTTGTGGAATTAACTTTTTTGCTCTGAATTTAGTTTTGTGTAGCACTTACTTGTAAAATTTAGTAGTGGTCCACCTATCATTGTTTTATGTTTGTAATGGAAAATTGGTCAGCGTGAACCATTTTATAACATGTGAGCATTTGAGGCTTTTTTTTTTTTTAACTTTAGGAAGTATTGAACGTGGGAGCTGTAAAAAAGAAGGGCCTGGGAAATATATAGTGATAGGACAATTATATTGGGAGGTATCCCACAGTGATGGAGATATGCAATTTGGTTAAGGATTAGGATTCTTAATATATCTTTTACATTATTCCAACATGACTTTCATAATACTTGTGCCTAAATGAAATCTTTGATGGATTCAATTACATATTGTCATAGTCATGTAATCTTCCTGGTACCTTTCAGTTTTAAAACTATATAGCATATAACATACACTTCTTTTTTTGTTACACTTTGTATTTTGGTATCATATAGTTGTTAGGAGCCAGTGTTTTCTCTATTTTGTTTTCTTGTGCTTTTTAGTTATATTCAGTTGAAATTGAATAATATTTTGTATAAGTTTCAGGTATACTGGGTTCATAATTTAGGCTAAAATAATAGTAGAAATTGTGACAATTTAGAATTCAAGTTCTCTTTCTTAAACCCCATATTGTAAAGGGATTCCACTATGTTCTAAATCATTGCATTATGACTATATTTAAATGTCTTCATCTAATTGAGGAGTACATGTTTTGCATAAAATAATAACCAATTTTAGAAGCAGACATTCTTAAGAACCATATAGTAATATACCAAATTTCAGAAATTTTTTTGTTTTTTAAATGTAAAGTTTTTCATTTATGTTAGAGTTGACATTGAATATTATGTCAGCTTCAGGTGTACAGCATAGTGGTTAGGCATTCATATAATGTATAAACTGGTACCCCGATTAGTCTGGTATCCCTGACAGCATACTTAGTTGTTACAATCTTTTTTACTATATTCCTTGTACTGTAACTGACATGTTCATAACTATTTTATAACTGTCAATTTGTACTCCTTAATCCTTTTACCTTTTCAAGCGTTCCCCCAACAATCCTCGAACTGGGCAACGATCAGTTAGTTCTCTGCACTTATGAGTTTGTTTCTCTTTTCTATGTCAACTTTTTTTTTTAGATATCACAAATAAGTGAAATAATGTGATATTTGTCTTTCTCTGTCTGACTTATTTCACTTTGAATGATACCGTCTAGGTCCACGCACGTTGTCACAGCTTGTAAGATTTTATTCTTTGTTACAGCCAAGTAGTGTGTTGTTGTATCTATGTACCACTTCTTCTTTATCCAAGACGATGGATACTTCGGTTGCTTCTTTATCTGGACTATTGAAAATAATGTGCCAAGGACCATACAGATGCACAGATGTTTTCAAATCAGTGTTTTGGATTTCTGTGGAGAAAAACCCAGAAGTGGGGCTGCTGTGCCACGTGGTAGTTCTATTTTCAAATTTTTGAGGAACTTCCATATTGTTTTCCATTGCGGCTGGCCGGGTTTGCAGTCTCACCAACAGTGCGCGGGGCTTCCCTTCACATCCTCACCAACAGTTGTTGTTTGTTGATTTATTGATGATGGCGATTCTGACAGTTGTGAGGTGATAACTCTTTGTGTTTTTAATTTGCATTGCTCTAATGATTAGTGGCACTGAGCATGTTTTCGTATGTCTCTTGGCTGTCTGTGTGACCTCTTTGGAGAAAAGTCTATTCAGGTACTTTTCTGATTTTTTAATTGCATTGTTTGTCTATTAAAGGTGTTGCATTTTATGAGTTCCTTACATGGTTTTGATGTCGACCCTTTATCAAATATATTGTTGGCAAATCTCTTCTCCATTCATCTGGTTGTGTTTTCATTTTGTGATGGTTTCCCTTGCTGTGCAAAAAAATTTAAGTTTGATGTCATATTTATGGGTCTTGTAGTTCTATCCATTCAGCCACCTTATGTCTTGACTGGAACATTTAACCTATTTACATTTAAATAATTATTTATAGGTATGTGATTATTGCCATTTTATTATTCATATTTCTTCTCCTCCTCTTCGTCCTCCTCCTCCTCCTCCTCCTCCTCCTCCTTTTCCTCCTCCTCCTTCTTCGTGTCACATTTCTTGTAATACTGGTTTGTTAGTGTTGAACTCCATCATCTTTTTCTCTGGAAAGTCTTTACCTCTCCATTGATTCTAAATGAGAGCCTAGCTGGATACAGTACTCTTAGTCGAAGATCATTGCTTTTCATCACTTTCAATATTTGCCAATCCCTTCTGGCCTGCAAATTTTCTGCTGAGAGATCAGCTGACAGTCTTATGGGAGCTCCATTGTACATGACTAACTACTTTTCTCTTGAAGGTTTTAATATCTTCTCTGTGTCCTTACCCTTTGGCATTTTAATTATAATATGTTTTCGTGTGGGCCTGTTTGGGTTCATTTTGTTTGGAACTCTTTGTGTTTCCTGCGCTTGTGTGTCTATTTCCTTCTCCAGGGCAGGAAAGTTTTCCATCATTGTGTAATCCAAAAGGTTTTCAATTCCTCTCTCTCTCTCTCTCTCTGTCTCTCTCTCTCTCTCTCTCTCTCTCTCTCTCTCTCTCTCTCTCTCTCTCTCTCTCTCTCCTTCTCTCTCTCTCTCTCCTCTCCTTTTGATAGCCTTACGAATGTTGTTATAGTTGATATTGTCCCAGAGGTCCCTTAAAGTATTCTCTGTCTTTATTTATATTTTACTTATATTCATTTTTTTTCTGTTCTGATTGGGTGTTTTCTGCTACCGTGTCTACCAAATCACTATTTGAACCTCTGCTTCACCAAATGTGGTGCTGATTCCATCTATAAATTATTCATTTCAGATACTGTATTCGTCATTGCAGACAGTTTTTAATGATTTCTATGTCCTTTTTATGTTTCCTGTCTCTTCGTTGAAATTGTACTGAGTTTATCTATTCTTCTAATTTCATCGAGCATCCTTATAACTAGTATTTTGAACTCTGTTTCTGGTAGATTGCTTGTCTCCATTTGGTTTACTTCTTTTTCTAGTTTTATCCCATTCTTTCATTAGAGAAATGTTTCTTTCTCTCTTCTTTTTTCACTGCCTCTCTGTGTTTGTTTCTATGTATTATGTAGATCTGCTAATTCGCCTCCTCTTGGCAGCATTGGCTCATATAACAGGTGTTGTGTGGGGACCAGTGGTACAGTCTGGTCACCTTAGCCAGGTGCTCCAGAAGCTTGTGTGGGTGGTGTGTGCCCCCCTGTTGTACTTGAGCCTTGATTGCTCTTGGCACATCAGTGTGTGGAATCGACCCTCAGGACGACTGGCTGTGACTACAGTACATGAGCTGATGTATGTGGGCTGACCTCGCAGAGTGAGATCGGCTATAGCAGTGCTCTGGTGTCTGCTCAGTCCATTGCTTGGGCGTGTCATTTATGGAGCTAATTGGGTGTTGTTCTGGTGTTGCTGAAGCTGATCACCAGGTGTGTTGGATTTGGGGCCTCTTGGGAGGGGCTGTGGGGCAGGCCCAGGTCAGCTGCTGTTAGTGCCCAACCCAGAGCCACCTAATAGAAGCCACAAAGTGACCTAGTCTTGGTAGCTGCCTTTGTGGGTTTGGAGGCACCGAGAAGCGCCTACGCTGTGACGCAAGACAGGATGATGGATAGGATACCAGAAAGAAACGGAGGTCCTCAATATCATAAAGTGCAGCCTGAGTGACTGTCTTAAAACAGAATTGTGACGATGCAACACCTCTGCTTACTGAGTGACTCCCCACTACGTGAGGGTAAAATTCATAGGCTAGCATGACACGTGCCTTCTTTGATTTGGTTCTGAAACTGCAGTGGTAGCTCCATCCCGTTCTCAGTGTTCCAGGCTTACCCCATTCCTTTGCGGCCTCACCTGCAATATGTTCTTACATTCTCAGGCTTTTGCTCCCGCTGCCCTTCTGGAATCCCCGTCACGCCTTCCCTCAGCACCTTGCATAACTGTCAAGATGCAGCCCTATCTTTGCCGCATCCGCTGAGCTTCCCTGGTGCAACTGACTGTTGTCTCTTGTGCCCTTACGATACTTGACTCATTTGGGCTGTTGAAGTGGAGAGCGGTACTTTTCTGCTCTTATTTTTTCATGTGTTATGTTATCTCTACTCGTACTAGCGTGTAGGACAGAATGTCTCATTTATATTTCCAGCTTCCCCTGGGGCTGTGCCTATGATTTGATGGCTACAGTAGAGTTTTTTGTCTCATCGACGGATGGACTGACTGAGTGAGTGAACGAGTAAACGAATATGGTGTTTTCTGAAGTTGGGTTGTTTTTTCTTTTTCCTTCTTTTTTTTCTAATAGAAAGAAGCAACCAAACCAGCAACTGGAAAAGGAGAAAATGGTGTGGATCTTATTGAAAGTGCTCCACAAGAGCAAACAAGCAATGATAATTTGACTTGTGCTGATGGAGCACAGCAGAGTAATATGAGTGGTAATTTAGTGACTGTCTATGAATTCTTTCTAGCGTAAGTGCTGCTATAAACAAATCTAACCTGTGTAGGTCCAAATGTGATATTTATTTCTTTTAAGCATTTTTTTTCTATCTTTTTTTTCAAAAGTGTCCCCACTACTAACAACTGCTTCTTCTTGCAAATGCTTCAACCCCCTGAAATTCTTTTCTGCTATTAATTTTATGGAAATATTCATGACTGAATGTGTATTTAAAATGCACAGTAATATATGTTCACATTAATGTACCTGTGACTACATTTTATAGTTAGAAAGTCATCATTAGGATTAGGACAAGAGGAAGATGAAGAATCACCTTGGCATTCTGAGGTACTGTCTTTCACTATTCTTATTATTATCGTTATTATTTGAAATATCACCATTCTGTGCTGTGAAAACGAAAAAGGTATGCTTTGACTTTACTTTCTCACCGCTACATTTCCCCATACACACCAATTTGTATGGTTTCGCCTGTAATTATTAAACTGGCTATGTGTAATATAATGAGACAGCGTAGTACAATTCTGCTAACTTGCAAGTTTCTCTTCAGGCAGTCAGTGTAGTATAGTATAAAACACAAAGGTTTCCAAGTCATAAGGAATCAGTTTGGGTTCTGAAGTTAAGTTTACCTAAAAGCTAAAGAATTATTCCAGCTCGAACTATGCCCAAATGCATGATCTTGTGGGTTTTGTGGATGTGTAAATGTCCTAATGAATTTCAGAAAGAAAGAATTTGGATCGCAGGGTTTGTTTATAACTTGGAACTTGAAAAGATAATGCCTGGGACATCAAAGTATTATTAATTAGTATTGTCAAAGAGATCTGCAAGGAACTTTTGCTGGGAAGGAAGAGCATGGTGAATACTAATAATACGTTGGATTATACTAACAACAATTCGGCTGAGCGCTGCTTTAATACTAACAACTGTCTTGTTCACTTAAAATATCATGCATTGAGTAACTTGATGGCAACCGTCCTTGTAGTAATAGAAGTACAATGTAATGATGAGCTAATGTGAGGTGACAGCTGTGGAAAGATATAAGAAAAGTGTGATCTTCTGATATAGGCAACTGCTGCCTACTGGTTCAGACACTGTGTTTGACGATCAGAACAGACTAGAATTCTGGATGGGTCACTTACTAGCTATGGGATCTTGGGGAAACTTCTTTTGAACCTGTCGGATGTCAGTGACCTCATTCGTCATAATGGTACTAATGACTACCTTTCAGGTATGTGGAATGCGCAAATGTGGTAACGAATGTGAAAACACTTTTAAAACTGTAAAGGGAGCTATAGAATGTAAAACACAATGATCACAGTGGGATGTACTGACTTACTAGATATCGGGGACACTTTTTGTAAACATGTAGGACAATCAAATGGCGGTAGTGTCAAGAGCAGAGTGGAAAAGTTAGAAGGGGCATGTGGATTTCTAATCTGGGGGATGTTAAGTTTCAGGAGACTGTGATTGGCGGTACCCTGTAGATGTGTAGTGTTTCGGTTCTTGAGCCTTTGTTGGTGCGAGCTCAACGTTTTCACCTTGAGTTAATTTCTAGTTGGACACCAGCTGTGTGCTGGGCAGTTAGACTCTGAATGGAGAAGTTCAGGGGTTCAGCTGTAGTTGTAGGTGCAGAAAAACAAGTGAACAACAGTCCATCATAAGGCACTATAAGTGCTTCATTTAAAGAGGATGGAGAATGCTGGGTTAGAGAATATTGTCGTGGGGGGGCATGGTTGTAGTTGGAATGGGAGTGGGAGTGGATTTTCGGGGGTCAGGAAAGATCTTTCTGAGTGTGACAAAAACTGCCAAGTGAAGCATGAGAAGGAGCCAGTCGTGTGAAGATCTAGAAGCAAAACCTGCTGGACAGAGATAACAATGGATCACATCTGTTCATATTTTATTCTAATGTCTTGGAATGGCCAGGAAGCAGGAAGTGGGGTAACCATCATCAAACCATTTTTGTATTTGTTGTTTTGTGTGGGAAAGAAATAAAATGTGCATAGTAAGTGTCTGGTACATTTTAGATGGTTATAATAAATAAATGTTCTTATTTTTCCCCGATTAGAAATTATTATACTTTTTTGAAAAGTTGCATAACTATATATAACATTTTCCCTATTATTTATTGAAACATAATCTAATGAAAAGTTTTTCTTATCACTTTGCCACTTTGTTCAATCATTTTTTCTATCAAAATTTCTGTCAAATAAGAGTTCGGTTTTTCCAAGCTCTTGTTGACTTAGGTGAAGTAGGTTCTAAAATGTTCTGTTTAGACTCAACAGGCTACACACCAAGGTTTCTTACCATGTCAAGCAAGTATCTTGTTTTACCACTAAAAATCAAATCTGTTGTTAGAAATATTTAGCAGTTATGTCAAGTACACTTATCAAAGTATTAGGTCGCTACAAACGTAATTGCAGTTTAAAAGCTTAAAAAAATTGCAAAACTGCAATTACATTTGCACGAACCTAATGTTTGCTTAAATACATATTTTTCAAAAAGTCCTTTTCTTGGTGGTGATAACACTAATATTTTTATCCTGAATTATTAACTAGAAATTGTATGAAGTGTCCATTAGTTACTAATCGTCCTGTTTCCTAACCCTTTCAGACGAGAATTGAAGTGGAAAATCCTGGTCCTCACGAAGGTATAGGAATGGACGATGTGCAACCCTTCAGACCAGGTGCACTTTGCAATACCAGTTTAATTTTGGGAAGGAGTACGCAAGGACATTTGGCATGCTCACAGTCTTCTATTCAGAATTCCTTTCTTTTGTTACAATTTAATGGAAGGATTTCACATAAGCAATATGATGTCACTGTTGGTATTGATGTTTGAAAAAAAAGACATCGACAGGAATAAGAAAACAAGATTTTAAAAATGTGACTTTAATTCAGATGTTTCTCCTCTTGGTTCGATATCCTAAATGTCCCAGTTTGGAACCCCTGTACTTAATAGGGGTTCTCAGAGGTTAATTATCACACTGGAAGATATTTCCAGGGTTTGAAAATGGTTCTTTGAATTTTGACCTTTACCCAGAGTAAGCCTCAGTTGCTACCATGTCAATTGTGTTTTAAATTTACTTCCTCTTAGTGTTGTAACACTGATGGTCTTAAGACAACCAGATGTTCTGCTGAGCAGACACCGGGTGTGTGTGTACGCGCGCTTATGGTGTCTTTGATTATTAAAAATGGGAGAAGTAATTAATCGTAATGAATATTTGGTAGACACAATCTTTGAAAACAGGAATTCTGAAGCTTTTGTGCCTTGGGATGCTTTTATGCTATTAAATATTATTGAGAATTCCAAAGAATATTTTTAAGTCGGTAGTCTCCGTAGATAGTTACAGTATTAGAAATAAAAACTGAACAATGTAAAATACGAGCTCACACAGGCATGCATTCCATGAACCATTAGAGCTAAGACCCAGTCACCATCAGACCTATGATGTTACCATCAGAGCTGTGATATCACGGCCGTGGAGAACTCTACTGCACACTTAGAAGAGAATGAGAGTGACAATGGCAAATGACATTTAGTCTTTCTGTGAAAATAGTTGTGACCTTTTCGGGCCCCACGACTTACAGATCTTGGGACTTCAGGGATTCTTACATGACATTGGAAACCACCGTTTGAAATGATGTACGGGCTTCCTGGACGTGAAATGATAAAACAGGCTTTAAAGCTTCACTTCTACAATTGTGTTTTTCTTTCACTTGTCTTAAAAAGTTTTAAGCTGAGAATATTGTTTAAAAAACAAAAGGAAAATAGTTTTGTCATATATTCGTTTTCTGTCTCATGGTGCCCTGTACTCCTTGGAGCTCATGTGGACCTAGTTTGATCCTATTTTTCCTTGGAAACAATAAGGTCACCCAAGACTGTAATTTGTCACATGAATATCTGTTTATCTAAGGCTTAAAAAAATGAATTCTGAAGATATTGGAGCATTTAGAAAATACCATTTTCTTATAATAAGTAGTTTCTTATTTGAAGTCGTACCATTCATTAAAAGTTTTTGTAAACCCACGTTTGTCATGCATATTTAAACTAAAGATAAGTGGTTACACGTAACTTTTGATCATAACAAAAAAAATCATACCCTGCACCATCTATTAAGTAGGTAATTTTTAATTGGAAACACATTATATAATAGAAATTGCTGCCTGATAATAGTTAATTAAACTTACCTGTGTCAATGGCAAGTATAGGACACCTAAAATAAAATGTACTCTGAAGGAATAGTGTATTGGGGGAAAAGGAGGACGTGTGACTGTTTCTCTGAAAAAAGAAGTTTTACAACATAGTCAACTTTGTGTTATTTTTACATCCTAATAAATGAAAAGTTAATCCCAGAATTCAGACGGGGATTCTGCTTCTTTGACCTCTAATCATGGAACTTGTCAAAGATCCGGGGATTAGAAAGTTGGTGATAAAAGGCCATTTGCCACACACTCAATGAGCAAACCTATGTCAGCATCCACAGAGTTTGGACAGATGACCGTAATAGACAAACTAGACTCAGATTGTAGGTGTGTTTCTGTTAGGTAATAATAGGCTCCATGACTTGTGTGAATCACCGCTACCAGAAAACAGAGAAAGCAAAGAAGGAAATAAAGGAACAGAAAGTGTTCAACCCCAGCCCACCTCTATGTAGCTTCATCATAGTTCTGACTTTCCAACAGTCACTTTGTGGCAAAACCTACTTTATGTTTACTCTGTTTATGCAACTTACAACAAAGCAAAATGACTTTTAGCAAGACATTGGCGTTCTTCCTGAACCACAGTAACATATGGGAATAAGAAAAAGAATGAGGTGAAAGCGTGGTTTCCTTTAGACTAGTATTTACCGTACACTGGGGAGTGGGCAGCAGGACTATATGTACCACATTGGGACCAGATGGGAAAACTTCATAAAGATCTAAAGATTGCCTAGTGAAACAAAACATAGTTTCTTAGCTTTAGTTTTATATTCTGAATTCACAGGTATCAGTTAAAACTGTATTTATTGTAAATGAAAAAGCACCTTCCGAAACCAACAATCAAATATTTCTTGGATTTTCTATGGCTTTATATATTTTAGAATTGACTTTCCCAGCAGTGATGGGAATCATCGACATTAAATCTATAGCACTTCCTTCTCAGCTGTGTCCGCAGTCTGTCTCCTCTTCTCTCTCTTCTTCCTTAAACCCCAGTGCTGAATCCTCAAAGGTGAAAATAAATTTTCAGAATAGGAGAGGAAAACATTTCAGCTATAAGGAAGGGTGTACACTGATAAATGCATCAGAAGTAACAGTCATTTTGGAAACAATGAATGACGTTGCAGTTGAATCTTAGGGTGTTGTTCAAAAGATACCATTACCAGGTAGAGAGCAGATTATAGAGTGCAACTCGATATGTTTGTCCTGCATTTCTAAACTGTCTTTTGTTTCTGATTGTTCTTCCATCGATGTTCAATGAATGAATTTGTGGATGAATTTTTGACATGTTTGTATGCCTTTCAGTTTGTGACATCTCATATTTCCCAAATGGTTTGTTGAAGTGTTAGCTAATTAGAAGTATTTCTTAAGTAAATATTCAGGAAAAGATTACGCTTAATTTGAACTCTCAATTGATAAGATGTTATTTTCTGTATTTATAAAGATTATAGCTTTTATCAAACTGTTCTAAGTAGTTCGTTTTAACTAATACGTAGATTCGTCAGCAGGACAACACCTAGGAATGACATCGGAGGAAGGGCAAGCGAGGCTTGATGGAAATGAAAAGACCTACATGCATGTATGTGAAATTTACTTTGAAATTTCTAGTATAATATGGTTTTCTGTGCTTTAATAATATAATACAGTCCAATTGAAATTACCTTTCATGCTAGCCTTTTAGAGTCAAAAGGTCATAACTGAATGATATTTATAACATTTGAACTAGTTACAAAACTTAAAATATTGTTAGAATCTATAGATATTCATAGCTCAACTTTATCTTTGGATTGAGGCAAAAAAAATAATAAAGTCCTGAATATTGTCTGCGCCTTTAATTTTTATAACTCCCTTACGTAATAAAGAAAGTAACATCAAATATTGAATCACATGATGAGACAGTTGAAATTATGAACCATGTAAAAATGATGGCCACTGATTCGGGCTCACGCGAAAGGAGTCAGGATTCTCAGGGGTTCAAAATGTGCAGTTCCATATGGCTGGTCACTAAGGCCAAGGTTGGAGATGGATTCTTCCTTGTGACCTCTGTGTAACGGACTCTGAGTCTACATTCAGGGAGAGAATGGGGTCATGCACTCAACTCAACTGCTTTTTAAGAGAATCACACCTTCCAGGATGGGACCTTTGGTTGTTAGGGCACAAACAATAACTTTCTAATTTCTTTCAGTTCAGTGTAGGAAATCAGTAAATATGATTTAATGTTTTATCTGCTCTTATTAGTGGGTAGTGAGTCAGTTATAATTGGATGCAACAGATAACTATGTCAATGTGTAACACTGTCATAGTGTATAATTGGAATTAATATTTAGGAATTTGCTTCTCTTACTGATTGATGTTAATCATATGGGCTCCTAATTAAAGTTTGCCTATTCTCCAGTTATTAATCTTGAAAAAATAATCTTAAATTCACTATGGGGTCTCACTATTTAAGATATGGTGGGGTGAACTATTTTAAGTGAGGAAGCCTCTGTGACATTAAAAATCATCTACTATCTCATTTTTTGGGTGGATTTAACATATAAGCGATTGTTCAGTGCAAACGGTGACAAAATTAGTTTTGCGGGTTCATGTTTTTCTTCTAATTTAGACTAAGGCAACTTATTTTTCACTTTCTAGTTACAGTCCAATAATTTGGGAGTAAGTAAATGTAGATTAAGATTCTTAACAGTTAAATTTAGTTATATTCTAATTTTTCTCCGTTCATATTCTATTCTCCAGGTTATACAAGAGGAAAACGACACTCAGAGGCCACTTTCCCGAGAACAGGACAAGAGAATATTACATGATGCAGTTCTGACCAATTGCCTTCAACAACAAAAGGAGACCGAAATAAACCTTCAGAAAATGAATTCTGAGGTATTTTCTTTAGTCCTTTTCAAACATGTGTGTGTGTATTCGTGTATGTACATATTTTAAAAACCAATGTTGTACGTATGGGAATTGTAGAGGATTTTAAAAAGAGAGAGAGAGAGAGAGAGAGAGAGAGAGAGAGAGAGAGAGAGAGAGAGAGAGAGAGAGAGAGAATTTTAGGGGGAGTGACATTTTTGGTCCATTGCAATAAATGATATTCTTGACTGAAGTCCTTTTATGTCCAACAGTCAAGTAGTGACGTTCCCAATGTCTCATCTAAAGGGGAGGCTTTCAATACTTTTACAGGGATCAATGAACTTTCTACAATCTCAAAACTATTGCTACTGATAACGGAAGTTTCAGTTTGAGGCAGTGATTTCATCCCCTTGCTGTATTAGTAGAGAGGTTAGTTTTCACTTCCACTGATTGTAAGGAGTAGAGGCATAGCCAGGTCAGAGACCGTCTTTTAGATCCCGTTCTCCTACTTTTGAGAAAGTAACAACTTGCTCCCAGTAGAGTCCTACTTCAGACTAGGAACTTTTGAAGAAATTGGATGCCGTGATACATACTTAGTGATAATTTATTGGTGAGGATTTTATTCAAAGAAGTCAGTGTATTTGCCCCTGTTTCACATTTATTTCTCCTTTAAACATTATGAAAAGGAAATAACACTTATGCAGCAGCAAATGATCTCACTACTTTCTAAGAAGAGTTCTATAATTTTGAGCTTATTTTCCCTGAGTTTTTTGAAATCTAAGGCTTCGTTGGAATTTACATATTTCCACTAGAAGAGCAGCAAGCACACTATTGCGGAGCCCAAAGTCCTGCGGAAAATCCTGACCTTGCTCATCTTTTTAATCACTCTGTTCAAGATTGTGATAACGAAACGAGTTCATTGATGTATAAAGAAGTGCTTAGCGCAATGCCTAGATGTATCAGTGATTAGTAGATTTAATCTTATAAGTGACTCTGAAAGTATTAGAAATGTAGAATATCTTTTCAGTATTCTTGGGAATAAAGTTGTAGGAAATGTAATCAGTCCAAATGTATGCAGAGTGAATACTCTTACTGTGGGAAAGGTGTATATTCAGACGATAACCTCTATTTTAAAGTGTAGTCAGACTTCTTAATCTTTTATTTCATGCCTTCTGGGTTTCCTGCCTTTCCAGTTCTGAGACGCTTAAAGTTCTCTTATGATTTTAAAATTCTCTTTTTCCATTTCATGGATTCAGCATCTTATATTAATTTTGTTTTTAACTTTTTGGAATTTATTCTTGTATAAAGTTGGAGGTTTGGATTCAACGTTGTATTTTTCCAATGGGATATCCACTTACTGCAACCTTTTCATTATATAAACATTTAGGTTCTTCTTTAATTTCAGAGGATATCATGATATGTCATTTCATTGAATGCTAGCTACAAGTCTCCTTTGTTTTACTTAGGTTTCTGAGAGTTACGAAAAAGAAAAAGACCTGTTGCCTAAAAATCAGATGTTGCGGGATGAAACTGCCATAGGAAGACTGCAAAGGGACACACTGAAAACTCAGAATCAGGAAATGGAAAAAAAGTACTTTGAGGACACTGCAAACGTAAAAGAAAAGAATGACTGTCTTCAAAAGACGAGAAAACTGAATGACGAAACACTAACAAAAACAGTATTTGAATGTAACAGACAGCTTAATGTCCCAACAGCTGAGAATACAATGCTGAACTCTCAGCTGGAGAATGAAAGACAAAGCAAAGAAAGACTGAAAACAGAAGCGGAATCCACCCATCATTATAAGCTTAGTAAGCAATTAATAAGACACCTACAAAATGCTTTCCAGGGATTAAGAGATGAATGCTTGCATTTATTGGACAAAAGCGGGTTTGCTATGTGTAACCGAAAAGAAAAGAAGGCGATTCTTTCTCAACAACTTGCTAAAGCTGGAAGTAAATTCAATAGCTTAGACACTGAGCTCCCTCACACAAGATATGCTGTCAGAGACAGGACATTGATTTTTGAACCTGTACTGAAAGACCTAAACCAAACTCAGTGTCAAGAGGAGGAAATTGAACCCGTGTATCAAAGGGAACACGGAAACCTGAACACATATATTGGAAAGCCGGAATCCCTAAAGGAGAAAGGTTTTGACTTACAAAGTGGAAATATGCTTCTTCGACGGCAACTGGATGATGCGTTCAACAAAAGTGACAATAATGAAAACTCAGGAATGAGTATTGAAGAGCAGCTTCAGGAGGTCAGAAAAGTGCTTCAAGCTGAATGTGAAAAACAAGATCCTATTGCGAAAGAGACACATAAGGAGTTAGTCGACACATTGATTCACTTGGAAGGAAGAATATGCCAGTATGAAAACGATGAATCAGAAAGAGAAGTTAAGTATCCAGAAAAATAGTTTTCAAATTTCCCGAAAGAAAATTCAATGTTCAAATATTTGATGATGGCTAAATGTTGAATCTAGCTGAATATTAAAAATATATAGATTACAAATGCATTTGTGCTAACAGCTTAAAAGCATACATTGTATCCAGCCTATAAAACTTAGACCTGTGAGGTGCTTTACTTTGAGTCAAGACATTGTGTTGACTATGAAATTTTAAGGTATAAATTGTTATTAGATACATATTAAATAAGCACTCCCTACTCAAGGGACAGGCAGCCTGGGTCCCTAGCTAAAGCCTGACCAAAGAGGTGTGCGCTGTCTCCAGTCCTTTGTTAGAGGGCAATGCAAGTGAGCTATTGATGATTCCCACCCCCGTCCCATTCAGAGGCAAAGAGAAATTGAGAGGAAGGATCCAGGGGTATACAGAAGAAGGCGTCTTTTAAATCTAGGTGTGAGAACCATTCTTTCTCTGGGGGTGTCTCTCCAAGAATCATCAATGGGTTTGGAACCACAGGTTGGAGGGACACCAAAGCCTCATTAGTGACCCTTAGATCTTGGATTATTCTATATTCCCTGAACCTTTCTTTACGGGGAGCCTGGGGTGTTGCAGGGAGATGAGCATGGTTTTCGCAGACCATACTTGAGGAAGTTGTTAATAAGGGGCCCCAGGCCCTCTTGGCTTCAGGTTTCAGTGGCTATTGTCACTGGTGGAGGTGATGGGAGGGATCTTTAAGTTGAATCTTAACTTGAGTAGCGTGTTTAGCTCATCCTGGGATTTCTGTGGCCAAACTTCTGGGTTCACTGAGCTGAACTATTCAGATTTCATCGAGACAGAGGGCTCTTTGTCAGTGAGGACTACAAGTATATGAGGAGAGGATTTTCGACAGCCAGATATGCTCCCACTTTCTGGATTACATCCCTGACAAGATCAGGTCTGGGGCATTGTGGCATAACTAAGAATGAGTGACAAAATAGAGCTTCCCCCCACGAACAACATAGAGGAGGAGTAAATCTCTCGGTTATGGACATTCCCTCGACCCCAATTACTTAGCAGGATTTGAGAGAGAGTGCACCGGACAAAGGGTTCACAGTGGAAAAGGCGGCTTTCGTATCAAATAGCAAATTGATGGTCCTACCCGCCATGTCGAAGGTCACCCTAGGGTCTGTCCCCTCAATGGTGAGTCCGGAGCTGGAGGGAGCTTTGGGCCCTTTCAGTTCAAGACCACGATGAGATGGGAGTCTGACGGGGTGGTCCTTCAGCCCTCCAGGCAGTCTTTTCCTTGGTGGCTGAACTTCTTGCAGTTGGGACATGGTGTCCGTGGCTTTTTCTCCTCAGGGCATCCGCATTGCCCGAGTCTGGTCTTTCTTCAGTTGTAACACTTTCTTGGAGAGATCTTCCCTGGGTGACGTGGAGTTGGCTTTTGGACTTGTAAAGCAGACAATAATTGAGCCTAGCTCTTATTCCTTTGCTTTTCTTTCTCCTGTTCTCTCTCCCTGACCTTTTCCTCCTTCTCTTGGTCCTGACTGCAAAGGACCAAGGAGGCTATGTTAAGCAGCTCCCTCAGAAGAGTGCTGGCACCTACTGCTAGACTCTATAACTTCCTCCTGATGTCTGGGTCAGAATGAGTAATGAACCCGTCTTTGAGTATTAACTCTCCTTCAGGAGAGTCAGGATCTACATTTGAAAATTGTGAGAGCCTCTCTCTGAGTAAGTCAGAAAAACGGGGGGCGGGGGGCATTCTCATAGGGGCTTTTGCTAACGTTAGCTAGCTTCTGGTAATTAGTTTCTTAATCATTCTTTGTCCTACGCCCTCAGTTAAACAAAGACCTAGAGGATTTCACTGCCAAGCTCCTTCTGGGAAATTATAGTCCCTGTTGGGGTCAGTGCTGGGTTTAGCCAGTTGCCCTGTTGGATAATTATTAGGCTTAGTCATACTAGATTTAGAGTTAGTCAGACACTGACTGTGTAACAAATGGCAGTCTCTATAATTGCGTCATTTTCTGCCTTGGAGAGACTTTGTCACGTGATGACATGTACATCTCTCTAGGTGACGTCCAAAGTAAGAGTGGGCCTCTGAAACCCATTGATTTATGTTTCAGGGTCATTGGATTAGCCCCCTAGGTCTGTCTTTATCTGGAGGAAGTCCTGTGTGGAGAAGGGGACCCACACTCTCCTAGAGCTGCCTGTTAGGCCTCCACTTACCTCCTGGGGAAGACAAAATGTGGGGGCACCAGGGTACCCCGGGCATGGAGGTGAAGGCCCTTTGGGTCTGAGGAGGGGCAGTTATGAGGGGCCGTGTCTCCTAGTCCTTTAAGAGGAGGGGGCAGGGGGATGTCTGCTGGGCCGTCCCTGATATCAGGACCTCTCTGTGGACGAGTTAATGGGGCTCGACCTACTGAAGGGTCTGTCTTACAGGAGCTACAGAGGTCTGAGTGATCACTGAGGTCCATAAAGACCTGGACATATGGTACTTTTGTCCACTTTTCTAGTTTGTGTCAGAAGAGGTCCGATTGTAAGATGGCGTTATGCTGTAGACTTTCATTTTCAGGTCCGCTTTCTCCATCCGCTAATTTATACTGAGGCCAAGTCGTATTGTAGAGAAAGATGAGCCTCCTCTTCTTTAATGTCTCAGGGTCAAATTTGTTCCAATATAGCAGAATACCACTGTTGGGGATTCCTGAGGGACAGCGTCCTTGTCACCCATCTATAAGAAAAGACACACTCAGAGGCAGGAGTTAGGGCATCCCCTCTCTATACCCCATCTCCGAAACACTTCCTAAGCAAAGTATACCCCTCTCAGACCGTGGGACGGGCCTGTTGCCATCCCTGAAGCTATGAAATTATGCATATCCTGACCACGTGTTTGCCCTCGTGTGCCCCTAGGCTATGGACTTAACGCAAACCACACCTCACGCTTGCGAGAAAGCCTCCCCTCCATCTTCCCCCCGCCCTTGTATTGAGGAGAGGTGAAACGGTGGGTATCATCTTTGTCCCTTTCCCCTTTCATGTTCCTCTGAGCGGGTTGACGCAACGGCCCTCAAAGCAACTGTTGCTCTGAACTCTTAGATGGACCCTAGATCTTTTGGCTACTTTGTAGCCATCCCACCTTTGGTTATCCGTCCAGATCTCAGAGTTTATCCTATCTATAATGACCCTAAGAGCCTATCCCTGAATGGGCTATTAAAATTGGTCAACCTGATCATTCAGGAGGTAAAAGAGAGATCTGTCCTTGCCATCAATGTCAGTATTTGTCCAGTTCTGGACCACACTGGTCCACAATCTGAGGAATCTGACTGAGCCCAGGGAAAAGAAGACAGACAGTGGCACAGGAAGCTGAATCCCAGATGAGTGGGCTGGACTCTGGGCAGAGGTGTTTCTGCCAGTGCCAGTCAAAGGGCGGTGGGCTCCCAACATTAGGGATAGCACAGACACAACAGGAGAAGTGGTCCAGAAAGAGTGGGCTACTTGGAGACATAAGTCTAAAGTCCCCAGTCCCCAGAGGTGCCGGAGGAGTTCACGGAAGTAGAGAACACTGTTTTGTGAGCCCAAAAGAAGAAAGGTACATCCTGGGGTCCTTGGTACGAGCTTAAGGGAAGCTAAGTAAGCACAGAGCTCCTCAAAGCCATCACTCTCACTCATTTTGAGCCATTCCACGTGGACTGTAAGGGGAAGAGGAGAGAGAGAGAGAGAGAGAGAGAGAGAGAGAGAGAGAGAGAGAGAGAGAGAGCTTTCATTTCTGTGGCAGAAGGAAGGCTGGAAGTAAATAGGGTGTCTGATGTGGGGTGGAGACAAGGTGGAAGATACCCACTCCTGGGAGGCTGTACTATTCCCATCATGGGAATTGCCGTGGGGAGGGAGAACTGTGTGCTTGTGGACGGTGTGCCTCACTGCAGGGGTATTTTCTTTAGACTGGCAGGGTGCCTGTTACCTGTCTTCCCCAATCCGTGACTCATTCATCCTATCTTGGGAGTCTTTAAGCAGCAGGGGCTCTGGCAGTGTTTAGGAGCCTGACCCATGCACTCGATGTGGCAAAGGCCTTCCCGGAGTGGTTTCGTCACGGCAATGGAAGAAGGTGGAGAGAGTGGGTGAAGGGAGCAGTGTCTGAGAGAAAGCAGACAGTGAATGCAATTTGAGACTTCCCTAAAGGAGGAGGGAAGGCCAAGAGCCAAGTGAGAAAGTCAAAGACAGAGGGCTGAGCCACCTTGTGGCCACACTTCAGGTATTGCTGCCGGGAGGGGGTGGTGTGTTTGTGAACCGAGTTCGTGGTCAGCTCGCGGATTTTGTCTTGTGCCCAGTGGGACTTAAGCCTCATGTCCCAGACCTCAACTGAGTCATTTTCCCACTGGAGACTTCTTTAAGGTAGAAGATGCCTTAGAGCCTTTTAAAGGTCCATCCCAGGCCCACCAAATTGTGTGGCAGATGGTGTCTCAGCCACAGAAAGGAGTTAGAGAAACAAGAAAGAAAGAAAAGTACCTTGAATCCAGTGGATCTGAGTCACAACACCAGAAATCTGTTACGGGCAATGACGTTGCTCCTCACTTCTTTGGTCTTCTAGAAGGAAAGAATTCAGTCAAGAGAGAGAGTTTGTGCAGCATAGAACAACAAGAAGTTTATTAGTGAAAGCAAGCATGGTCCGGCATGGAGCAGGCCGACCCAAGAGAGGGAAACAGACCCTCCTTACTTTGTGTGAGAGCTTCTATTTCTGTGTGTTGAACTGTCTCCCCCCTGCCCTCTCCGGTACCTCTCATTTTCTTGGCTGGAGTGCCTCGTACTCCCTTCTTGCTCCCAAGATTGTCTGAGCTCATTACAATACACAGAGAAGCATGGTGTACATTCTGATAAGCAGGATGGTCTGTCTGTCTCTCTCTCTCTCGCTTCTAACAACACATCCTTTGCTTCAGTTGCATGTGAGAGCCTGGAATCCTGCTGAGCCAGTAAGACACTGGAGACCTAAGTGAGTGCAGCTGCAAGGGGCCTTGACCTAAGTAGGAAATACAGCCAGGGGCTTTCTAACCTGGTCTAGCTCGCTCCTTCCCCTGCTCATTGCTATCTCTGTACCTAACCTATCACAATTGGTCCCAAGGACACTCCCTCTCCCGTTCGCTCAACCTGAGTGTTGGTACCTACGTGTAAAGTCTTCGTCATCACTGTCGGGGTCTGAGAAGCTTTCCACCAGCCAGTCTTTACAAACAGAAACATAAGCAATAAAGTTATTAGAAAGACTTCCTTCACCTCCCCCTCCTCCACTGGAGGCTGTTGAGAGTCATAGAGCATTACCACGATATTTCCTCCAGGTTCTCAGACCTTCCGTGGGCTCTGTGGGGTCAGAGCCCTTCAACAAGACGTTGGTCACAGATGCCATTTCTACAACCAGGCAGATGCTGCAGGAATTACCTTTCAACTACTCACTGCCACTGGCCCAAAGTTGCTCCCTCTCCAAACTCATCAACCGGAAACTGCAGCTCTTATGTATAAACTTGAGTGTGGGATGCATGACTGAGCAGTTGGGCGTTTTAATTTATTTGAACTCACATCATTAATTAATGATCAAGTGGAAACAAATTAAAAAGAGTCACACTGGGCCACTGGCTGTTGCGATGGATAGCCCATCTCTAGAACTGAAAGGTGTGGAAGGTGTGCCCTCCCCTCCCCAGCTTGTTCCATCAGAGAGGTTTTTGGGTCTGATCTGATCATTTCCTTTCAGGAAGTTCAAGGACTTGTGTGCATGTGTCAAGTGCTACTTCAGGCTCTGGGGATACTCAAAGTGTAAGGTCAAAACCAGATCCTAAAGGATCCCCAGGAGGGGGCCCCCCTGCAGACAAAGCTGAGAGCATGGCTGGCACACCTGTGTGAGACACAGTCAGCGTGTTGGGTGAGGGCACTTCCCTGTCTTCTGAAGCCCACGCTTCTCACCCCTAACTCTGAAGTGGAGCTGAGGGAGGCAGTGGCAAAGACCTCTAAGTGGGTGAACGACTTGTTCAATGATAACTGGAAAACATTGCTGAAAGAATTTCAGAAAGACACAAATACTTGAAATGACACACTGTGTTCATGGGTTGGAAGACTTAATAATGTTACTTTTTCAGTATGACCCAAAGCGATCTACAGATTCAGTGCAAGACCTATCAAAAGCCCTATGTGATTTGTACAGAATAGAAAGAGAAAAACATACTACAATACATGTGGAGCCACAAAGCACGTGGTTAGTCAAAACGGTGTCCAGAGTGAAGAACAAAGAGACAGAGTCCAAACTTCCTGGCTTCAAAACACATGACAAAGGAACAGTGATCCACACAGAATGGTACTGACGTAAAAACAGTCACATCGATCTGTGAAAGTAAAGAGAGGGCCGAGACATACAGCCACGTCCACATGGTCATGTAATGTACGAGCAGGGAAGCAACAATGAGGCAAAGACAGTGTATTTAATAAATAGTGTTTGGAAAATTGGACAGATAAGTGCCAAACCATGAACCTGCAGCACCTTATTACTCCCTATACAAGAATAAACTAAAAATGAATTAAAGATGTAAATGTAAGACACTGAAACCATCAAGTCCTAGAACAAAATATAGGCAGTAAAGACTCTGACATTGCTCTTAGTGACATATATCTCCTGGGGTAAGGAACACACACACACACACACACACACACACACGGGACACCATCAAACTAAAAAGCTTTTGCATGCCAAAGGAAACCACCCACAAAATGAAAAGACAAACAACTGAATTGCAAAGATAGTCACCATAATATCCGATAAGAGGTTATCATTCAAATAAATAAAGAGCTCCTAGAACTCAATACCCAAACAACCAAGAATCCAATTAAGAAATGGGCAGAAAAACTTAAGATATTTCTCAAAAGAAGACATACACGTGGACAATGGGCATATAAAAGATGCTCAAAGTCACTAATCATGAGAAAACCTGCAAATCAAAATCACAATGAGAAATCAACTCACACCTGTCAGAATGGCTACAGCACAGAATGATTCAACAAACAGGAAATGTTGGCCAGGATGTGAAGAAACGGGAATCCTCCCGTGCTGTAGCTGAGATTGAAAACTGGTGCAGGCGCTATGGAAAACAATTCTGAGGTTCCTGAAAACATTAAAAATAGAACTGGCTTATTACCCAGCAATTCCCCTTCTGGGTATTTATCTGACGAAATCCAAAACACGAATTTCAAAAGACATATGCACCCATGTGTCTACCTCAGCTCTATGTACAACAGCCCCAATAGGGTAGCAGCCTAGTTGCCATTCAGTAGACAACTGGATCAAAACCAGAAAAACATCGTCAACAACAACAAAAACAACCACAAACAACCACAGGTGACACATATATAAAATGGAACACAACTTGGCCAGAAAAAAATGTTACCATTTGTGACAACATGGACAGACTTAGACGGTATTATTCTAAGGAATATGGGTCAAACAGAGAAAGGCAAATACCGCATGATCTCACTTGTATGTGGAATCTCAAGAAAAAATAATAAAACGGACACAGACTGATAGGGACAGAGAACAAAGTGATGGTTGCCAGAAGGGAGGGGGCTGGGAGCTGGGTGAAACAGGTAAAGGCTTTAAGACGTACAAAATGCTGATTACAAAACAGTCACGAGGATGTGAAGTACAGCGTAGGGAATCTAGTCAATAATGCTCCAATAATTACGTATGGTGCCAGGCAGGTACTAGCGAAACCAGGGTGATCACTTCATAAATTATATAAAGGTCTCACGCTATGTAGTTCACCTGAAACTAATATAAAATAATGCTGAATGTCAGCTGTAAATGAAACATGAAAAAAAAAAAAAAAAACAGACATGCTCTGAGATTTGGCTGGTTCTGTGGGAAAGATAATTTTTAAATAGCAAAGCACAAAATGTTGATGTCAGCCGCAGCACACTCACAGCCCATGGACACAATTCCTTTTTCTAAGACCTCATTCATATAGCAAAGGAACAAATCAGACTTCCACACATTTCCTTTTCGTCTCTGATTCCATATGTGCCTTCGTCAGTCTTCAAAGCATCAGGTGACACCCAACCGGTCGCAGGTAGCCTCTCCCATTAGATCCGACCTGAGTCTTTGTAGTAAAGCGTAGAATCTTCTTCCTCACTGCCAGCGTCAGAGAAATTCTCCACCGGCCAATCTTTGCAAACAGAAAGATGAGCAATACGTTTATTAGAAAGAGTGTCTGTCTCCCCCATTCGGCCTCCTCCAATTGAGACTATGGGAAGACACAGAGCATCACCCTGATCTTTTCTGTAGGTTCTCAGGTCATCCATGGACTCTGTGAGGTCAGAGCCCTTCAACGAGGCATTGGTCACAGATGCCAACCTTCCAGTCAGTGATAGCTGAAGGAATCACCTTCTTGTTCCCACTGGCCCACAATTGGTCTCCCCTCCAAACTTTCAACCTGAAATTGGAACTGTTATATACAAACTTGAGTGTGGCTCCTGTGACTGCGCAACTGGATATGTATTTTCTTTTAATTCATCGAGTTAATAAATGATCAAGTGAAACAAACTAAAAAGAGTCACAGCTGGCCACTGGCTCCCCCAACGGATCGGCCAAAGCTAGAACTGAAAGATGTGGAAGGCGTATCCTCCCCTCCCCAGATTGTTCCTGCAGAGTCACTCGCAGGCCTGAACTGATCATTCACTCGTAGGAACTTCAAGGACTCCTGTACATGTGCCAGGTGCTTCTTCAGACTCTGGGGACAGTCAAACAGTAAGGTCAACACCAGCTATTAAAGGATTCCCAGCAGGGGGCCCAACTACAAGCGGAGGAGACCAGCAGGGCTGGCACACCTCTGCTAGACGGAATCAGAGTGGTGGTCGGGGCCACTTTGCTGTCCTCAGGAATCCCCTCTTCATCCACCTGAACACTGGATTAGAGCAGGAGGAAGGCAGTGGCAAAGACCCCTAAGAGGGTGAACGACTTGTACGATGAAAACTACACAGCACTGCTGCAACAATTAAAAAGGACACAGACTCTGAATGATGTGCGGTGATCCTGGCTTAGAAGGCTTAATATCGTTACCATTCAAATACAACTCAATGGGGTCTGCCGATTCAGCACAACTCCTATGAAAAGCTCAATGTCATTTCTACAGAGATAGAAAAAAACAAATCATAAAATGCTTATGGAACCACAAAGGACCCCTGTAGCCAAAAGCATCTTGAGAAGGAAGAACAAAGACAGAAGCTCCATACTTTTTGGCTTCAACACACATGACAATGCTACAGGAATCTACAGAAAACAGTATGCCGCTGGTGTAAAGACAGACACATTGTTCGGTGGAACAGAAGACAAAATTCCCAGACACACATATATGACCAAATGATTTTCAAGAACGGTGCCAAGAACACACCATGGAAGAAGGGGAGTCTCTTCAACAATCAACCCAATGGCAAAGCACCCACAGAACAGGAGAAAACACTTGGAAGCCTACTATCCAATATATATATATGACATACCAAAACTTCATTATAAAAAGAAAGAAAAAGGAAAGGACCCGATTAAAGAAGGGAAAACGACTGAAAAAAAAGAAATTTATACAAAGAAGACATACAAATGACCAACAGACCTTTGAAAAGATGCCCAACAGCACAAATCACCAAGGAAATAACAATCAAAAGGACAGTGGAATACTACCCAACACCCGTTAGACTGTATTATTCAAAAGTAGAAAAGATAATGTGTTGGCGAGGATGTGAAAACATTGGATCCTTTCTACACTGTTAGTGGGCATGCAAAATGGTGCAGTCATCGTGGAAAACAGCATTGAGGTTCCTCCCAGTATTACAAATAGAACAACCCTACGACACACCCATCGCACTTTTGGGTCTACACCCCAAGGGAATGAAATCAGGATCTGCAGGAGATCAGTGCACGGCCCTGATCATTGCTGCATTGCTCATAATAACACAGACCTGGAGAAACAGCCCCTGTGTCCAGGGACAGGTGAGTGCATAAAGAAAAGGTGGTACGTGCATTCAGTGGACTTGCATTCCCCTTGAAAAACGAAGGGAATCCTGCCATTGGCAGCAACGTGAATAAACCCAGAGGACATTATTCCACGAGATATAAGCCAGTCTTAACAACAAAGGAAAACACACACAAATAGTTTCTGATTCCATTTAAATGAGTTTCTAAAATAGTCAAATTCATAGACGAGAGAGTACAAGGGTGGTTGGCAAGAATTGAGGGGACAAAGAAATATAAAGTTACGCTGAAAGGGTGTACAGTTTCAGCCATGTGACATGAAAAACTTTTAGAGATTGGCTGTACCACAATGTACATACCATGCACGCTACTGTAGTAGATATTTAAATATGTACAGAGGTCAGATTTCATGTTATGTGTTTTGACCACAAGAAGAAATAAGTGAAATGAAATAGAAACTAAGGAGAACTGACCCTGGGTGGTCAAACACATGATGTGAGATATAAATGATGTATCACATAGTCGTACACCTGAAATCTATGCTACTTTACTAACAATTGTCACCCCAATAAATTTAAAAAAAAAAAAAAAAAAAGAAAAGAAAGAAAGAAAGACATGGAGAGGGAACGAGGGAGTGAGAGGGCGAGATGAAGGAGGAATATCGGAAGCAATGACAACAAAAAGCAGAGAAGGTAGAAAGGGAGTAGAGAAGAAAGGGTCTGGTTGTCACACAGGCCGATAAAGGAGCCCACAGGGCAGGAGGAAAGCTTCTGTCTCCGGGTTGTCAAGAAGACGTGTACAGCGTTTGCTCCAGAAACATGGCTGTTTCCTATCCCCATTCAAGAAACAGCCACATGGCATCTGAGGTCTGGGCAAGACTGGGCTCACAGCTTGATGTCACACAGCTTCTCCCGACCTTGAAACCACCACCTGTCCTGGGAACCCTCCCTGTGTCTTCGTATGCTGCTCTAAATTGTTTTCATCATCAAGTGCGGCCCAAGGTTCTCAGAGCTGTTCTCACAAATCGAGTCTACTGGGCCACTGTCTCTGAATTCTTGGAACACAGCTGTTGGTTGCATTTCGTACCACACATCAGGGTTCCCTTCAGCACCACAGGGAAATCATCTAGAAATTAAGGACTCCTAAGACAACTTTGTCTCAAGAAGACAGTTTCTGGGGTAAACAAGTGATATTTTGCACTCTAGAAGTCTTAAAGATCTGCTTAGTGGGGCAAGTTTGAAGACTACAGGACAAAGAAGTTCTACTAAAATGCATGTAATTCACAGGAGTCCTGGTCCAATGGAAACTCCCACTATAATTGGGCCCATTTTATATTTATCTTGACTTAAAATACTCCCTTCACTTGATTTCTTACAGAGCGCTGTGGAAGACACCGTGACCCTATTTCCAGCCGAAGGTTCAGAACGACTGTGAGTGGTGATGCTCCTGCCTCACGGCTGAACTTTCCTTCCCTGTGTTGCAACGCACAACCTCCCCTATGTCCCATACGAACAAAGCCCAGTGCCTCCCTGATGCTGAGGAGCTGTCAATGACCTCTCAGCTCCTTTCAACACAGTGATTCTGGCTCGCACACAAAGCCAAAGCTACGATGAGTGATGGGAGGCCTATTTTCCACATGAGACACACACTGTGTATTCTTAGTAAGAGTGTGTGAGGGGATATGTGAGACCTCCATGGAGAAAGTCACAGTGAATAGCACCCAACTGTTCCTGGAGGCTCCTCTGGGCTCCGATTCCTCTAGAAAAAGGGGTGGCATGGGGCTACAGCAGGGGCCGCCTGCAAGACGAGCCCTGCACAGCACTCAGCTATATTGGGCGGGAGGAGTCATTCTGAGGCCTTTAATAGAAAAACGACGTGAATGAGGGGCGTGGCAGACGTGACACATCATGACCACTCAAAATGCCACGAGACGTCCTAAGAGGTGATGGCCGTCAGTAAGTGAAGTTGCCACAGATGCAGAACAGAGGTTCTAAAACACACATTGTCCATTTAGAACCCAGCGAACATTGCGTTGGGACGTGATGGATTTGCTTCCAGGTTAACTGCCATACACTTGGCACACAAGTGGTGCACACATTTAGAGTACAATGTGATTAGTATGTACACACCACATACCTAGCCACAAAGATGCCATGAGATGGGAATGTTTATTGTGAAACATGACAGCTGCAACTTCAGGGACATAAATCTAGGGAAACACTCCTCACACAAAAATTTATACACACACACACACACAAACTATAACACTCAGGGATGCACACAGAGACAGTCACTCCCACACATGCACATTGAATGACCAAATTGGAACTGGAGAACATGTAAACAATTCTGTACTTAGAAAGCCAGGTTCTATCATCACATCCCCAGTTCTCATTGCCAACAGGAAGCTGACATCACGGTGACTCTGCATTTTAAAGCCAGCAAGAAAGCCCCTATTTTGTCATGTTCTCCACTTTTTGTCACCAAGTGAGGAATTCTAGAATACGTACCATCGACGGTGTCCACTGGAGCGTCCTGAAATGATAGAAAATATGACAAGGATCAGATCATGCGGTTTGTGTTTGCACAGGTCTTTGGTTTCCATAATGACAATAGAAAACCAATGGGAACACTGGTGGGTCAAGAAACCCAAAACAAGAAATCAAGCAAAACTACGCATGTCAAAAGCCATACCTTTTGCTGCAGGAAGTATCTCACACAGGCATTTTGGGTTGTCAGTTACACAGTTGTATTCCAAAAGGAAAAAACAAACAAACAAAAAAAACACTGCATAGGAAAAAGATCACTCCCATATATTCTGTTGCTAATGCTGCCATCGTTGAATGCACATTCAAAACAAGTATCAGTTGGTAACAAATTCACACTCAACAGTCTCCTCAGCCAGAAGATTGTCTGTCTCATCTGGAATGGACATGCTAACCTTTTCAATCTTAGTTTGACTGAGTGTACTAAAGGAGCATTTCTGTCTCAGAGGGTGGAAGGCGAGCTTACCGTGAAAGGTTTGATGTCCTCATTGCAATTATCAGGGACAAAGTCTTCCTCTGGGATGTCAGGGAGAGCTACAAGAACACAGAGTAAATGCGCCATTGGTGATACTAGTCAAACACACTCAGGGAGATTAGCTTGATGCGGACGTGAGAGAGACTGTGTGGCTATGGGATTTTCACATCTATGAGCTGAACATGTTCCAGGCCGCACTCCTTGGTGGAAGGCGCAAGGCCAAGGAGAGGAGAGGAAAGAAGTGAGACATGGGGTCTTTGGTGTCTAGCTAAATGGAATGTAATTAATTGGAAATACTCTGAAACCGGGTAAACAGTTAAATGCATGTTGTGTTTCAGTGAGAGATTTTCATGAATTTTTCTGCCCATTTTAAAACAACACACTTGCACTTTTTCCTGAAATGTTAAAAGACCATTGCGGTTTTCCATGAATTGATATGTGCTGTCCTCCCTTTATCATCTCTATTATTGGATTTTCTTAACTTTTTGACAGTGAGGAGGTAGAAATGCTATTTACGCTGCTTTTAATAATTAGTGACTATGCAGGTCAGGAACCTGGGTTCTATGCACAATGCTACGGATTCATCACTACTACCCAGATCCCGTCTTTTTCATCATCTCCACCTCAGTTCCCATTAACAAATCACTCTAATTTCACCCTCCTTCCAACCCTTGTTATCTCTACTTTGTCTCTCCACTGTGAATCTGCCTGTGGCAGGGACCTCATATAAGTGATTCACAAATTATTTTCTTTCTGTGGCTGCCTGGTGTTACTAAGCATGACAATTTCTCAATGTCCTTTCATGTTGCAGCATATTTCAAAATTCAATTCCCATTCGTGACTGAATGACATTCCACTTTGGGTACACATCAGACTGTATTCATCCACTCATCACTTGATGGACTTTGGAAAAGTTTCCAACTGTTGGCTGTTGTGAAGAATGTCGCTATGACATCCGTGCACTGATATCCTGGGATCCTCTAACTTTGACACATAATGTTATGATCTTCGCCAAACTTATAGAATGTCACAGCAGCAGGCGTAAACCTTAGCATGAACTGTGCACATTTTAATCAATAAAACATTGATATCATTGCAATGACTGTAACACACGTATCACAGGAACGTCAGGTGTTATTAACAGGGAGCATTGGAGTGGTGGGCTGCGGGAACGTTGTGTATCATCTTGTCAACTCCTTTGTTAATCCCAACCTGTTGTCAACAAGGTCTCTCAATGTGTACAAATTTGGAGACATTGTATTCCGGAGGGACCTATTCAGCAAAAGTTAAACACTCAGCTAACGTGAGCATTAGCTGAGGACATTGTCTGCTGTTCAACGTGAACCATATTTTGAGTTGTCATTGCATCTTGACTTCATAGTTACAGGAGTACTAATTTTGTGAAGATACTTAAATTTGCAGGCATAAAAGAAGAACGTGGCTTAGCATTTTTGTAGTTTTCTGTTAAAACTAGGACACACAAAATTCTTCCTGCATTAACTTAATGAGCATATATCCACAGTACCTTCTGCTGGGTCCCTGTCAGGGTAGCACTTGAGGCGTGGCCGCTCACGCACTCTTCTTTCCCATCTCTTGCTGGAAACTGATGAGTGGGATCTGTTTATGGGAAGACAACTTCCCTCATCCTGGCTGCTACTTCCTGGGAAATACACGACAATAGAGAGAATCTTTGACATCTTACTGGCAGGAGACCATAGGGACTTTAGGAATAGTTTATTCACACTTCCAACTATTGTTCCCTTAATTCACCAGCTAGCTGAGTAGATGACCCACGGGACATAAAGATGGACCTAGGAATATCTTGTAGTTTGCTGTGCAACTAAATCCCCCAACAGACAGGTTTTGTAGAAAAAAATCTTTAATTAGCTGAGGCATTATAGAAACGCAGCAAAACACAGTGACTACACCTGAGTTCCAATCCTCTACAGAAGCTGCACGTACCCGAAAGATATGGAGACCGCTCTTGGACTCAGTACTCCGTTTCAAAGTGAGACAATGTGAAGAGGACCTCCTTGTTAGTATTATGTGATGAGGCTAAACAAAATTAAATACCGTAAAGCCTCCAGGCAAATCAAAGACAGGTGTTGTGTAATTGCTCTGACTTTCCAATCATTGAGTGGCTGCAGAATGAGCTAGACACTTGTGGAGGTTAAATGCAGATAACACCTGGATGGTTCCACCTAAAGGGCACGAGGGAGGTGACTTTTCATCCTCTATATGGGTGTGATGCTTACAGCTCAGGGAGAGTATGTGTTATCATCTCTAGTGATGCCCACAGCAGTGCCACCTCAAGGAAGGCAAGCCAGGGTCGTGACCCACTTTTTACAATAGTGGGCGTAGAAACTTTGTGTGATTAAGCAACTGGCCCTGACTCACAACACTGCTATGTGATAGATCTGGGACCACTATTTGGTTGATGTCCTAGGCATAGAGATCAGAGGCCCTGAGACAACTGAGATCATGCCCGGGACCCCTGAACCCCATCAACCCTCCAATCTCCAGGCCCCAAGGTTTCTGCCAGGGAGAGATGATGACCTCGACCAGGTGGTGGAGCCATGAGGATCCAAACCCACAACACAGCCTACATCCCACGTATCCGTCCCTGACAAAAATGCCACAGTTTCCTGCAAACCAAGATCCTCTGAAAGAGCAGGGGAGTCCACACTGGTGGCTAACGGCCCCCAAGGGCTTCACACTCTCAGCGTTTTCTCACCAACTGTCCCCTCAACAGAAAACCACCCTGAGTGACCAGCAGTCTGTGGGCCTCCCACGCCACCTCAGAACATTCTGGACCAACTCCCACATGACAGCTCTGCCAAAGTAGCTTCCGTTTAATTGACCTACTCTGATGAGCAATTCATGCACGTGACCCGGGAAAGCGGCCTTCTGCATGGTGCCCTGGTAATTCATAATTCAGTGAACTCAGGCTCAAACCTCCACTGTCTGCTGATGACCGATGTGAGCATCCTTCTGCACAGGCTGGTCTCGGGCCTGGCTGAAAGCGGGCAGTGACTCACGGGTTCTGAGTGTCCACATCGCTGCCTATGGCTTCCCTCACCTCAACCCAGGATCCAACTGCCCCTTCATCCCTCCCGACACTGCAGAGGCATGAAACAGATCCCCATGTCCTCTGAGAGGGACACTTCATTAGTCACAGCTAGTGAACTCACCCCAGGCCCTCCTAATCTGTCATCCATGTTCATGCCACCCGCTCATTGACTGGGCCACGGCTACCACTCTCCCGGCCAGGAAGCCCCCGGAGACCCAGGGACCCCATGGACCTCAACCCACGCAATCCCACCATGAAAACCCAGTGGGAATATAAAATGTGCACCCATTGTGGAAACAGTATTGAACTTCCTCACAATATTGCAAATAGATGCACTAATCCCACTTCAATTTATCCATTCCAAGCAGTTGAAATCAGCATCTCCAGAGGTAAACGCATGGCCCTCATCACTGCTGCTCTGCTCACAACAACCCACATCAGGGGAAAGCATAAAGAAAATACATTTAATACATATTATTCACTGTGAACAAGAAGGGAATCCTGCCATTTGAAGCATCGCGAATGAACCTGTTCTATGTGAGATAAGCCATTCTCAGAAAAAAGCAAAAACGCATACTTTATGATTCCATTGAAATGAGTGTGTAAAATAGGCCAATTCATAGAAACAGAAAGTACAAGTGTTGGTGCCAAGAGTGGGGTGGGTACATGGAGTCACTGTGAATGGGTGTACAGTTTCAGCAATGAGAGATGAAGAACACGCAGAGATGGCCTGTACAATGCTGTACATATAGTGAATTCTACTGTACTATACACTTAAAAACGTTCAGCGGTTGGATTTCATGTTGTGTATGTTCTCCACATTAAAAACGTAAGTGTAAAAGGATAAAAAGTAAACAAACTAAAGAAAGAAGAGTGAGAGTGAGTAGTGGGTAGAGAAAGTGAGGCAGAAGGAATGAGACAGAATGAAAGAAGCACTGAAAACAGAAAGTCTTGAAGGAAGGAGTGAGGAAAGCACAAAGGGTCTGGTTGTCCCACAGGCAGATGAAGAGCCACAGAAAGGAGGGAGCTCCACTCTCCAGGTTGGAAAGATGTCGATACAGTGTTTGCTCCAGGAACTTGACGGTGTCCTATCGAATCCCCATCCGAGAAACAGCAAAATAGCATCTCAAGCGTGGGCTCGGCTGGACACAGGGATTGAGGTCATGCTGCTTCTGCTGACCTTGAAATCTCCACCTGATCACCACGTGACCTGGGTGCCCTTCCTGTGTCTTCCTCAGCTACTCTAAGTTGTTGTCATCGTTATGTCCTGGAAAAGCTCTCAGAGCTGTTCTGACACATCTATTCCACTAGGCGGCTCTTGGTTAATTCTCAAAGCCCAGCTGCTGGTGTTAATCATTTTAATACAGCATCTCACACTTCAGGGTTCCCTTCAGCACAAGGGGAAACTATCATGGAGATTGAAGGACTGCTGGGATAAACTTTTCTCTAGTAGGAAGTTTCAGGGGTAAACAAGTGACATTTTACATTCAAGCGGTCTCATTTTTCTTGGCTTTGTAGACAAAGGATTGAAACCTAAATGATAATCAAATTTCCTAAAATGCATATTATTCAGAGTAGTCCTGCTCCAAACAACACTCAAACTTAGCTTGTCTCAACTTATATTCATATTGCCTTAAAATAACTCCCTTCACTTGATTTCTTCCAAAGCCCTTCCGAAGAAACCGTGACCATATTTCTCTGCGAATGTTCTAGAAGGATATGTGTGGCCATGCCCCGTCACTCCAATGAATTTCTCTTTCCCTGCCTTACAATGCACAACCTCTCTCTCGTCCTCCAGAGAAGGGGATTCGCTGCCACCCAGTTGCTGAGTCCTGATGATGACCTCTCGGTTCCCTTTCAATGTACAGTGTTTCTTGCCTACACGCAATAATCATAGATGGCATGAGTCATGGAAGGTAGATTTTCGACATGAAAATGGCATTGTGTATTCTTAGCAAGAGGCTGGCAAGTCATATGTTAGATATCTATGGACAGTCACAGTGAATTGCCCCCAACTGTAACTGGAGGCATCTCCTGGCTCACATTCCTACAGAACAGGTTGTGGTATGAGCTACACTAGGGGCCACCTGCAATAGGACGGAGTCCTGCCCAGAACTCAGCTGTGTTGTGCGGAGGAGTCGATCTCAGGCCTTTGATAGAAATCTGCTGTGAATTAAGTAAGTGCTAGCAGTGACACGTCATGAGCATTCAAAATTCCATGAGAGGTACTCAAGGTGATAGTCATAATTGAATGAAACTAGCATAGATGCACGGACAGGAGTTCTGAACCGAGTTTGTCACTTTAGAACCCAGCGGGCACTGTCTTGTGTGGTGATGGATTTTTCCAGGTTAATTGCCATCTACATGGCGTACAAAGGGTGCACACATTTATCTTATTGTGATTAGTACATATGCCACATAGCTATCCACTCACGATGCCATGAGATGGGAATGTTTTTGTGTGTGCTCTCTTTTTTAAAATTAAAGTTTATCGGGGTGACAATGGCTAGAGAGATGGGAATTTTTACTGAGAAAGTTGGCACCAGCGTTGGTGGACTTTACAGGAATATTAATCTAGGGAAATACTCGACACATAAGAAAAAAAACCACAAGCACAAACACTCAGAATCACAGAAATGGATGCATAGAGATACAAACTCACTCCCACATAAGGCCATCGAAACTTGTGGGTGGTACTGCAGAACATGGCCTCAATTATATACCTAAAAGTCAGTTTCTATCACTAGGTCCACAGTTCTCATTGCCAGCAGGAAGCTGGCATCAGAGTAGCTCTGTACACTAAAGTGAGCATGAAAGCCTCAGCTGTATCATCTTCTAGATCTTTCTTCACTAAATGAGGAATTTTAGAATACGTACCAACTCCAGTGTCCACTGAAGCCACCTGAAATGAAAGAAATATGATGATGACAAGATCGTGCCAGAATGTGTGGGCACAGATCTTTGGGTCTCTTAATGACAGCAGAAAACCAATGGGACAACTCGTACGTCGAGGGTACCCATACAAGAATAGAGAAAAACTACTCCTGTCAAAAGCCATGACTTTTTGCTGGAGAAATTTCTCACGGAGGCATTTTGGGTTGGCCGTTACACAATTATATTCCCGGGGGGGGGGGGGGAATGCTGCCTAGGAAAAAACTCACTCCTATATATTCTGCTCTTGATGCTGCTATTTTCTAGTGTATTTTTGAAACATGCATCCATTGGTAACAGGTTGACACTCAACATTCTCCTCAACAAGAACATTGTATCATCTGTAATGGACATGCTAATATTTTCATATCTTAACTTTACTGGAATGAAATAAAGTACCACTTGTCAGTTGGAGGAAGGAGGGTGAGCTTACATTGGTGGTAGATGGGACCACATCTGCCCATCTACTGCGAAGTTCCTCAGTCAGGGCCTCAAGGAGATCTGTGAGGACACAGAGTAATCATCAGTCATTGCTGGTGCTGCTTAGGGACTATAGATGCCTTTGTGCAATAAGGACATGGGGTCAGAGTGTCCCAATGAGGGTGACAGGTATGAACTGAGGTGCGCTGGTGCACCCTCCTCACTGGATGAAGGAAGGCCAAGGAACAGAACGCTTGTTTTTCTAGATAAGGGGAACCTGGTCCATGTGAAAGAGTCAGTCCAACAGAGAGTAAACAGGGAAAAGCATGCTACGTTTCAATGACAGACTCCTATGATTCCCACTGCCTGTTTGGAAATTCACATAAATTGCCATGTTATTCCTGACTTCTTCCAAGAGCTTTTGTTTTCCGAAAGAATCCATAGATGCTGCAAATGTATGTATCATTTCTTCTGTAAGATTATGGAATGGATGAAAAAGCAAACTTCATTAGGGAACTGCACTCAATTCTAAGGAAGTTATGCCACGATATCTATTCACTAATCATTTCCATAAATAAAATTAAATTCAGAAGATTTGAAAAGGCTGAAACCACATTATTTAAAAGAACCACTATGAATCCTGCTTACCTTCCCTCCCAGTCTTCCTTTCTATACAATATGTGTGTCCATTGAGCCAGAGTCTATCCATACTTGCATTGACATTGACAGTGGGATAGATTGTTATGGAGGGGCATGGAGGGGAGCACTGACTCCCTACGGCAGCTGCACAGGAGATTTGCTGCAAGGGTGATGGGCTCCAGGCTCCCCACCAGTTTTCCTTTGAGTTCTTATAGGCCACTGTCCCGTGGGTCTGTGCTTACAAAGTTTGAGCATTTGTAGGGCTGGTTGAGATTTTGTCTCCCTGTTTCTTAACTCCTTGGGGACCGAGGCTGAGGAGTGAACTCAGGAGTGACAGATGTGGATCCACATGGTCCAACACGGGGACGCCACACCTCTAAGGATTCAGCTGGTCAGCCGCAGGTGGATCCTACGTGTGCCTTTCACACCAACAACAATGGCAAACTCAGCTGTTAAATGCAGCTGTAGATGCCCCGGGCTGTGTGACCCTGAAGACACCTCTCACGATTGGCAGTGTTTGGGAACTCAGTAGACACTAGCCTTCTGGGCATGGACGCGGAGGCTGGGACTCTCCTGCTGTGTGGCTAGTGACCCTGTGGCTGAGGGGTGAGTGCAGGTCGGTGGTCAAGGGCATCAGTTATGGGAACCATGCCTGGCTTTACATTTTGGCTCCTCCCCTAGAGGTCAAGAGCTTTGGCCATTCATGTCTACACCATCTCCATGTGAGGAAAAGGAATATTAAACCTCTAGGAGCAGCTGAGTTGAGGGAAAATGAGGTACATGTGTAAAGTTTGCGGTAGTGTCAAGATTTCTTTCTTTCTTTCTTTTTTTCTTTCTTTCTTTCTATTCGTTCATTTGATTATTTTTGATAGTTGATGTCTATATGGTGTTGCACATGTGGGCCAATTTTCTGAGAAATTCAAGCACTCACACACTCTCACATTCTAATCACACCACACACATTTACAAAAGAACCCTCCCTACCCCAAACCTCAAAATCAGAAATCTCACCACCTAAATGTTGTCATTGTCTGGGGACCTTGGAAGTGGTACAGTCCTTTTCTGGACAATAAGTTAATCTCCTTATCCCCTCATACACTTATTCCCAGCAGGAACCCAAAATCAACTGGGCCTCTCCAGACCACACCAACAAAATGCCCCACCTTCCTCGGGACCAAGATTTATTTCAGCAAGTGATGTCAGAATACGTACATGTATCATCATCTCCTGTGGCATCGTCCTGCCATGAGAGAAAAGAAAACTCTGTGAGAATCACATAAAGCTGGACATTCTTTGCACAGGTGTTCTGTTCCTGGTGACTTTAGGACACCAGGTGGAAAACAGTGGTTGAGTCAATGAGCCCAAGAGAAAACTTCCAGAACTCCTGTGCAAAGGGCTCCTTCTCTTCACGGATGGTCACCCAAGCCTATTTGCATGGAGAAACACAAAAGACTATATCACAAAGAAAGCGTTCTCCTGAGGACAACCCTCGCTCACATACAGTCTGTAACTGACACTGTCATTTTTGAATCCCCGTTCAAATCAAGTATCAGGTGGCCTAGACTCTCTCTCGATGTTCTCCCTGCAGAGAAAGTGGTGTCCGTCAACTGCACTGTACATCCTCACATTTTCACACCTCAATTGTAATGAACAAGAAATGCAGCGACACTCCTCACTTAGGAGGAGGAGGACCAGCTTACCTTTACGGAAGATGGTTCCACCACATACGCCCACCTACTGGGAAGCTCCTCCAGCGGGGCCTCCGGGGGACCTGCGAGGGCACAGAGTATAAGTGTCGGTCATTGCTGATGTTGCTTATGAATTTCTAAGGATCCTATGGCTAAGGGGTGCGTGAGGGTCAGTGGTCAAGAGCATCAACTTTGGGACCCACCCCTGGGTTCACATTTTAGCTCCTCCACTAGAGGTCAAGAGCTTGTGCCATTCATGTCTGCACCATCTCCTTGTGAGGAAAGAAAATAGGAAAGAAACCTCCGCTGTAGTTGTGGCGAGGGAATAAAACCGTGTAATGTGTGCAGTGGAGTTGAGGTTTTCTTTAGAAGATGGGCACGTGTACTGGGTGTAAGTGGGTAAATCTCATGAGGAAGTCACACACTCACAGCACTGACATCTGCAGTCACACCACACACAGTGCCGCAAGAGTATCACCCAAATCGCAAACACACAGACCTCATCACCTAAACGTTAGAGATTTTGGAGACTGTAGAACTGGCCCCGTCCTTTCTGGACAATCATTAAGCCTCATTGAACTGCCAAACTCATTCCTAGTAGGAATCCAAAATCAGGTGGGCTCTACAGACAACCAGCTAGGAAGTCCCACTTTCTCCAGCACCTAGATTTTTCCACAGCAAGTGGTTCCAGAATACGTACATGTTTCTGTGGCTGCATCCTCCTGGGGTTAAAGAGAAGGAAACAAGGTGAGCATCTCATTAGTATGTGTACTGTTTACACAGGCTTTCTGTTCTTTTAGTGACTGGGGGACACCGGATGAGAAAGAGTGCTTGGGCCTGTGACCCCGAGAGAAAACATCCAGAACACTGGTGCAAACGTCTGCAGCATTTCATGGGTGGTCTCTCAAGCTCCTTTGGATTGGCAAATACAAAGTACTTCTCGAGGAGGAAAGTGTTCTCTAGAGGACAATGCTCGCTAACATACAGTCTTCAATTAACACTGCCATTTTTGAATGCCATTCCGAAACAGGTATCACACTGCACTCTCTCCTGATATTTTCCCCAGCAAGTAAATTGTCTGCATCACCTGGACTTTACCCGCTAACATTTTCATGTCTTAGTTTTACAGAATGTAATAAAGCAGCATTTCTGCCTCAGAGCGAGGAAGGCAAGCTCACCTTGAAATGTTCGATGGATTCATTGGACTTTTCCCTGGGAAGGCCGTCCTCCGGGATGTCAGGGAGAGCTAGAATAAATGTGAGTCATTGGTGATACTACTGAAACACACTCAGGGACATTAGCTTGATGTGGACATCAGTGAGAGTATGTGGGTGTGGGTATTTCAAACTATGAGCTGAACATGTGCCAGGACAACCTCGTTGGTGGCAGAAGCAAGGCTGAGGGGAGGAGAGGAAAGAAATGAGACATGGGGACTTTGGTGTCTAGCTAAACAGATGTAATTGATTTGAATAATCTAAAATTGGGTAGACAGTGAAACGCATGTGTGTTTCAGGGAGAGATTTTCATGACCTTTTTGCCCACTTTAAAACACAACAAATTCGTACTTTTCCAGAAATGTTAAAAGACCATTCCAGTTTTCCATGAATTCATATATGCTCTCCTCGCTTCATCATTTGAAGTATTGGATTTTCTTAACTTTTTGACAGTGATGAAATATACATACACTACTTATTTAAATATACTCTTTATGCTGCTTTTAATAATTTGCGACTCTATAGGTGAGGAACATGGATTACCTTTACGATGCTATGGACTCCTTACTACTGTCTAGCTCCAATCTTTTTCATCATCTCCACCTCGGTCCCATTGACAAATCACTCTATCTACTCCCTCTTTGCAGCCCTCGTTATCTCTACTTTCTCTCTCTGGGAATCTGCCTGTTGCAGGAACCTCATATAAGTGGAATCACACATTATTTCTCTTTCTGTGCCTGCCTGATGTCACTAGGCACGATATATTTACAAGGTCCTTTCGTGTTGTAGCATATTTCAAACTTCAATTCCCATTCACGACTGAATGGCATTCCCCTATGTGTATACATCAGATTGTATTTATCCAGTCAGCACTTGATGGACTTTGGAAAAGTTTCCATCTGTTGGCTGTTGTGAAGAATGTCACTATGACGTTGGTGTACAGATATCCTGGGATCCTCTAACAGAGACACATAATCTTATGGTCTTGGCCAAACTCATGGAATGGCACAGCACCAGGAGTGAATCTTACTGTGACTGTGCACATTCGAATCAATAAAACATTGATATCACTTCACTAAGTGTAACAACTATATCACAGGAACGTGGGGTGTTATTAACACAGGACCCCGGAGGGGTGGGCATGAGAAAGCTGTGTATCATCTGGTCAATTCTTATGTTAATCGCAACCTATTCTGCACAATCTCTATCAACGCTCACAAAGGTCCAGGAGGGATCTATTCAGCTAATGATAGAAAATCAGCTAACGTCTGAGCATTAGCTTGTGATATGTTTTGCTATTCAACGTAAACCAAATTTTGAGTTGTCAATGCATCTATACTTTTATAGTTACAAATGTACCCATTAAATGACAACATTTCAATTTGCACACAGGAAAAAGAATGCGAATTAACAGCTGTATAGTTTCCTCATAAAAATGGGACTGAGTAATTCTTCTTGAAGTAACTTAATGAGCATATTTCCACAGTACCTTCCTCTGGGTCCTCTAAGGGATGGACCCTTCGGGCTGGACGGATGTGTACTCTCCTGGACCACATCCTCCTGAGGACACCAGATATTCTCATCTTCAGGGGAACTGTGTCCTCATCCTGGCCGCAACAGCCTGGGAAATGCATGACAAGAGAGAGAACCGCTGACTTCTTTCTGGCAGCAGACCATAGGGACATTAGAAATAATTGATTCACACTTCCAACTATCGGTGTCTTTATTCACCAGCTGCCCGGATGACCCTCCTGAAGCAAAGTTGGACTTAGGAACATTGTGCAGTTTGGGGTTCACCTAATACCGCCAACAGGCAGATTTTGTTGGCAAACACCTTCATTTAGATGAGACATTCTAGAAACACAGCAAAGCCCAGTGAACAGCCTTGTAGCTCGGGCTTCAATCCCATTTAGAAGCTGCACTTACCAAGGAAAGTTACGGAGACCACTCTGGGCCTCAGTACCTGTTCTGAGATGCGGGAATGTGAGGACGACCTCCTTATTGGTATTATGCAATGAGGCTAAACATGATACTGGCAAATCCTTCAGAAAAGCAAATAGCTGGTGCTATGTAAGTACTCAGAGTGTCTAATCATTGAACGACTGCAAGAATGAGCTAGATAGACCCATGGTGTGGTTAAATGGGGAGAGGAGATACGGACGCCTCCCCAGCAAGAGAGGGTGAGAGGTGACTTGTCTTCCTTTACAAGGGTGTGATGCTTCATAGCTCATAGACAGTATCCGTTATCATCTCCTGTGATGACCACAGCTGCCCTATGTCAGGAGAGGCAAAGCAGGGGCTTTGACCCATATTTTACGGCAAACGGCACAAACATTTAGACAGACTAAGTGGCTCACCCAGACTCGCAACACTGCTGTGTGAGGGATCTGGGAGTAGGAAAAAAGTGGTTGGTGTCCAGGGCACAGAGAACAGAACCCCTGAGTCACCTGAGATCATGCCCTGGACCCTGGAACCACACCAACCCTCAAATCCTTCTGCCTCAAAGTTTCTGTGGGAGCCGGTGATGCCCTGGGCGAGGTGACTGAGCTACGGACAGTCCAGATTCATAACACAGCCCTGCCTTCCCCATGCTAGTCCTTGACTCAGATACAGCAGTTTCCTTCAAACAAAGCCCCTCTGAAGGACCAGGGCAAGGCCACATGTTGGGCCATCCTTCCTCAGTGTCTTCACTCTATTAGTGTTCCACACCAAGCTTTCCCCAGGATCAGGTGACCACTCTGAGGGACCAGAGGTCTGCGTGCCTCCCATCCAGCTCAGAACATTCTGGGTCAACTGCCATGTGACCACTTGGCCAAAACTAGCTTCCCTTTAATTGACCTACTCTGGATGAGTGGTTCATGCACATGACCCAGGAAAGCTGCCATCTGTGCTGGTGCTTTGGTAGACAGCTCAATGAATTACGGCTCAGCCCTCCACTGTGTGCAGATTACTGACGTGAGCACTCATCTGCGCAGCCTGAACTCGGGCCTGACTTAGAGCGGGAAGTGGCAACACAAGCTCTGAGTGTCCCCTCCCTGCCCGAGACCCCCTCACTACATCACAGCCTCTACAACCTCCTCATCCCACCCGACCCAGAAGAAGCAGGTGGCAGAGTCCCGTTCCTCTGAGAGGGACCCTTACTTAGTCCTAGCCAGTGACCCTCCTGACAACTACCCAGGCCCTCGTAATCCTAGTCCTTTGCACCCACTCGAGGCAAGGCCATGTCGCACTGATCTCCCAGGAAACACCCACACAGCCAGGCCCCCTGTGCACTTCAACCCATGGATTCCCACTGTGTTGTGTCCTTCTATTCTTAAAACCTCTGGATTAAGACTGCTGATGTCAGGTGTTGGGTTTTACCAGTACAGTCAGAGGAGTTGCCCTGACCCCGACCCAGTGAATGCAGCGTGTCTGTGCCTGCGCTGAATCTATTCTCCTGAAGAACGAGTGCAAAACTGGCCGAGGAAATGCTACAGTTTTCTACATTTAGGAAAATAAATGTCAGCCCTCGGGTTGGAAGAATCAGGAATGTAAATTAAGTGATATGAATAAACTATAGATGAATTGATCACTCCACAGACAAATTGGGGTGGTGGAAAGGACTTAAAAAATGAGGAAAATATTTTCAGTAACAGGTGACCAGCCTGCTGAAGGAGCAGCATTCGGGCGATCAGTGGGAACGTACCTCCACAGCAGTTGAGATTTCCCATCGCTAGGATCTGAGGGGTGAGAGCCTAAGAAGGTCTCGCCTCTTTCCTCTCAGTACACAGAGTGACAGTTGGAAGGGAAGGCAGTTGGGCATCATCACGTTACCATGGTGACATATCATCTTAGAACTTTCAGGGAGAACACTGTCTACACTACTACAGGGGCCCAACTGCTGCTTTCTAGACTGGTGTGTGTTTACATGACACATGTGGCGTTTAAGAGTGCATGTTTGGTTTCCCCGCATTATTATGCATGTCATGGAAACAGGTTACACGAGAAAAATGACCTGCCACCTACATATATTTGATAGAGGAAATTACAGGGTGAACACGAACAGGGCCAACATGTTGAGAATCACAATTGGTTCCATTCATGTTTGATAGATCACTCCCAACCATTTTCACTATTCCTGAGACTCCAGACTTTCTAGAAAGAACAGCTTGAGATCAGTTCCACATAAAAAGCAGAAGTAATAGTAACTCAGTTTTAAAGTCATATTTCTGTCTAAGCATATAATTGTCCAATTATATAAATCCTTGCCTCATTCTTTATGCATATTACTTATTTTTCTCTGCATGCAACTAAATCTATATACTTATTCATGTCTCCATCTCTGCCAGTTCTCTGAACAGTTTCCTGACATTCTGTGTTTTCAAGAGTGGCTCTTCACAGAGTAATTCAGAAAAACGAATCCCTATATTTTACCAGTGGGTTGGGTGAATATATATAATCAATGCATTTCTAAATGAATTTTACCTAACTCAAAACTCTAGGAGTCAAGCCGTGTTTTGTCTCTTAATTCAATACCTAATCACAATCTTACAACGTGTCCATGCACATTTGCTACAGCAAGGTATGTATCAGACCCAAAAATTTGGAACAAGTGACAATTTTAGGATAAAGATGAAAGCGTTCCATATTTCAAACAAAGTGGACTTCCGGAAAAATGGCGGAGTGAAGTGAGCCTCTGTGAAGCTCCCCTGGAATTTACAAAGAATCGAACAACAAAAACTCCACAAAGGACTCCCTGCACAGAAGACACCCAAGATGAAGAGGCACACTACCGACTGAAATCACCTACAGGTGGGAGATTCACGCGAGTGGAGGGAGGAGGAAAGTGAGAAGTGCGCGGAGACGGAGCCACGTGGGCGCAGGACTCAGACCCAGCTCAGTGCCCCGAACTCGCTGCTTCCCGGAATTATTGCAGCTGCGGGAGAGGGAAGAACTCGGACTGCTAGGGCTCCGCCAGGGCTCCACAGGGCTGAGGGGACAGCATATACCACGGCTGAACCCAACGCTCACGGCAGAGACCTCGGAGAAAAGACTGAGGGAAGAAGGCTGAAAACGGTGGTTTAGGCCCGCACTGCCGAGCAGAGAACAGAGCCTTAGGCACTGAGAATAGCCGCCCCCTCCCTCCCCTCCCAGAGCTCGCCCCGCCCCCACCTGCCCGGTGCTGGAAGCGAAACAGTAGCAGTGTCAGATCAAAACAACAGAAAATTTGCTGTTTTGAGAACTGTGGACCGCAGAAACAAATTCACAGCCCAACTAGTTCCGGCAAAGGGGAGGGAGCTGTGGAAGCAGGACCGGCTGTGGTGGTGGTCGCCGCCATTGCTCTGGGCCACCTCTCACAGCTCACCCCGCCCCTGGCCCCACCTATCTGGGCGGATCCCTGCAGGAGTAAACAGAACTGCTGAAATATGCAGGCTCTGAATCAGGAGCTGGAAGAGATTTGGAACATCAAAAGCTCTCCGCATACCCACTGGGACACTGCGACCTGTGACCTAGATGAACTATTAACAGAGGAGAAGCCCATCTCCCAGGGAATCCCCCCATTGTGTGAGAAGTTGGAATAGTGCAGAGAAAACATAGCACTACCGTGTGGGAGAAGAAAAATAAGTTGCAGTTGGAGAAATAATAAAACATTCTACCAACAAGTACTGACAAACAAAAGAAAGACCACTTTCTATCAACCTGTTGCAGAAGTCACTCCTGTAGATGTCTAGGAAGAGAAATAGTAAACCAGTAATCGCCACGAAGGCAACAAGATAGCTCAGAAAGAAAGTGAAAAATCTCCAGAGAAGGCACTTAAAGATACAGAAATATGTGACTTAAATGACAGAGAATTCAAGATTGCAGTTCTGAAAAACTCAACGAGATACAAGAAAACACAGATAGGCAGTTAAATGAACTCAGAAACTCAATCAAAGAGCAGCATGAGCATTTTACAAAAGAGATCGAAATTTTAAAAAAGAACCAAATAGAATTTCTGGAGATTAAGAACTCAATAGAAGAAATTAAGAATGAAATAACCAGCTTAGGTAGCAGAGTTGACCAGATGGAGGAAAAAATCAGTGACATCGAAGATAGAAACCTGGAAATGACACAGATAGAAGAAAGAGACTTGAGACTTAAAAGAAATGAAAGAACTCTACAAGAACTTTCTGACTCCATCAGAAAGAGCAATATAAGAATAATGGGCATACCAGAAGGAGAAGAAAGAGAGAAGGGAACAGAGAATATATTCAAACAAAATGTCGATGAGAACTTCCCAAATTTGTGGACAGAACTGGACCCTCGAATCCAAGAAGAGTGCGTTGGTCATCTAGCGGGAAAAAAGCCAGTGACCTGTAAGGGAAATAAAATTAGAATCTCATCCACCTTCTGGTACTAATTGGTACAAGAAGACAATGGAACATTATAGTTAGTGATGACCAGTGAGCCACAATCTTGACAGCCACGCCAGCATGAACGACCCCAGGTAATATTATTGTTCGCAGGAACTCCCTTCCAGGGGAATGAAAAACGTCAGAAAAGAAAATTCCTAGACAGACACTGCCATAAGGACATGTGGTAAGTACTAAATTTGAGGTTACTTTTTTGAAGGATTACTAAGTATTCCTCCCAAAACTCATCTTTGAAGTTATATCCTCCAGGACCAGAATGTGGAATTTTTTGGAGAAAGGGTCTTTACAGAGGCCATCAAGTTAAAGTGAGGTCATTAGAGAGATCACCAATCCACATCGCTGTGGTCCTTATTTTTTCTTTACAGGGGGACTGTGGACACAGACACACATAAAGATGATGTGAAGACACAGATGGAAGACAGGCATACGAGTCAGGAGACAGGCCTGTGACACATCCTTCGCTCACAGCCTCAGAAGGAACCAATGGTACCAGTACCTTGATTTTGGGCGTGTAGCTTCTACAACTGTGAGACAATACATTTGTTTTTCAAGCCCACACTTAAAGTGTAAACACACTGTAGTTGTTACAGCCGGTTTAAGAAACTAAGACTCTGCTCTGTTTAACAAACTGGGAGCTACTCCATTGGCACTGCCAATCCCCTTAATGTTGTTATTTTTATTTTTTCCATAGTACTTGTCACCTTTACAAAAATCAGTATCTATGTCGTTTATTATGTGTTCCACTGACTCAGTGAATTCATCACAAGGAATCTCAGTTACCGATTATTCTCTGTGCCTAATAATCATGGCTGGCTCATATCTGGCATTCAATAACTATTTCTCAAGTGTCGAAGAAATCGATGAAGAAATCAACATTCATCCAGTGAATACGTCACGGCGAGGTGTCATAAATTTACGGATAAGCAACAAGTAAACACATAGTGATCTCTCAGCAAAAAGGAAGGTGAGACGGTAGTTACTGGACAACAAAGACACATTTCTTGGCACATGGGCGATGGTGGGTGTGATATTTTGTGCCATTGTGGTGGGTGGGACATATTTCCAGCCGGTGCGGCCAGTGGGACTTATTTCTCCCCTGGGTGCTGGGTGGGACTCATATCGTGCCCGGGTGCTGCAGATTTTCCTCAATAAAATGACCAAGATTCTACCCAACGCTGCAAGGACTGTTTGGATCACTCTGTTTGTCCAGAACCACACGCAAGCTTACTGGCCCATGTTGGCCCATTTGGGCCTCGGTTCTGGGCTCAGAACTGTGTTAGTTAGAATCAGTCTTCATTTTAACTATCTGTGAAATGGAGTTAGTAATGGTCTCTGCCACCTCTGGAAAACGGGAGCAGTGGGTGAGATGAGGCCTGTGAAGGGCCTGGAAATATTTCTCAGTGAGCTTCGTCCCATGGGCCCGGATTCTCACAATGAGCAAGGAAACGCTCTTTTCTGCTGCCATGTTGTGTGAGTTTTAAGAATAATACCTGTTTGCCTGTCACCTGGAAAAGGTATTGTCTGCTGCCATCTTGTGTCCATCTAGGGAATAACACCGGAGTGGAGGTCAGGAAAGGCTCTTCATTTCAGTCTTCTGAGCCAAGGTGTCAGACCCGGGGCTGTGCCCCAGGTGCAGTCATCTGTGCCCTGGCAGCTGCCTGCAGGAATGTAGAGTCCTAGAGGTGAAACCTGGCACTGGGCTTTGCATACCTGAATTAACTGCCTTCCCTTACCTGGCTCTTACCTATGTTGCCTTATGCCACCCTCTTCTCTGGCTCCTGACCTTCCCCAGAGCCGTTTTTTAACTCCCAGTGTGCTTAGAGGCCTCTGTAAGTCACCACAAGTGGGGGTAGTGGGGTGCAAACCAAAGATTTATTTTCATGTAAGAGAGGCAGCCCAGGAGGACCACTCAGAAGGAACCCAGGTCTGAGACCCGAAAGCCTGGGTATGGAAAGGCCACAGGGAAGCCTGCAGGGACAAGACTGTAGCCCCCAGGGAGAGCTGGGGACGCAGGCTGTGGTGGGATCCCAGGCTCTGGCCTGGGCGCTGGGGCTGAAGGGGCTTTGGGGCCTCCACTCCAGGTGCAGCATTGGCAGCGGGAGCTGAACACCAGGCTCCTGGGGCAGCTTTGCTGGAAGAGCCTCCCCCCAGCACAGCTGTGGTAGCTGGACCTGTCCTTTTCCTCTCTTGTACGTGTGGACTGTCAGGAAAAAATGTTTGTGAAGCTAGCTTCTCGGGAGTAGCGACTCACAGGTTTTCTTTATTTAATCTTTCCTCCCAGAGGCGGTCATTTTTTTGGTGTCTATGTCTCTTGTATCATTTGTCCTGACAAGGAAATACCACAGAGACAGAAAGAAAGCCTTTGGCTTCCTTGGTTAAGCTGTAAAAAGGCTTTTTGGTTTGAGTAGCTATTAAAATCTTACCGTCAGTGGCCAGACTATGGATCCATAGAATTCGAAAAACTTCAAAACCTGAAAGTGTGTTGGAGAATGTTCATGAGAAACAGCTGTTTTATTGGACCCTAGAGAAAGACCACATGTTTAATGCAAAGGGATACAAGGAAATTCAACTATTCTTAAGCTTTTGATTTAGTTATTCAGCTTCCTGGGTCTTACAGAAGCTAATATCAATATTAGGTTTGAAAAAGGCAGAAGGGAAAATCAAGAGAAGTGCAATATTAAAAAATTTGGATATCTAAGATTATGAGAATTGGTATGTTGAAACCAGCTTTAAAGGATTTAATAACCTATCAGAAACTTGAGAAAAATGGAAGCTGATTTTTCAGTCTGATAGGAGTGAGAAAGTCTCACCATCACCCCCGGGCCCTCTGCCAGTAGATCTGAAATGTAAACACAGCCCACAACTGCCCCAGGCCCGCTGAGCTAAACAACATAAAACTTTCAAAAGGGGCATATCGTGCGGGAGACCCTGCTTGCTGCGCCATTTGTCGTGTGGGGCGGCCTGAGGGGTCTCTGGTCCCGCTCCCCACATAAGAACGCAGGATATGGTGAGGCCAAAAAGGAACACCCACGGAGCCATCGGAGGGGAGTCATACCACTATGGTCTCAATGGGCCCACCGGACGTGCGACCTGCCGTCAGCCTTTCCGCCAACCGACCGACGACTCTCCTCCACTCCTTCCTGGACTCTCCTCGGCTCTCCTCGGCAGTCCTCGGCTCTCCTCCGTAGCCGCAGCTGTTATACTAGCAGCCAATTGGCCAACAGGCCACAGCCGACGGCCAACCAGCCCCAGCCGAGGGCCATCCACTACCCGAGCCAGCACCCCTCCACGTGAGGCCGAGAGCCTGTAAACTACTTTCTGGGGCTCTGTCCCCACAGGGCACTTTTAACCATACAAGCCTCCCTCGTCCTGCCCGGCTCCCCTTTTCCTGCCTCCTTAAAGGCTGTGAAGCACAAATAAAACCCCGAGTACAATCCCCTTAGCTGTAGACAGGAAGACTCCATGCAGGAGCCTCACAAAACTTTACCTGCCATGTGTGTTTAGCTTTTCCTGAATTACCTGTATATCTCCCATTCTTCATCTAAAATCTAACAGCCCCCTCCCACCCTTGTCTAAAATGGCATATTTACCTGATTTCTTCTCACTGTCTTTGGAAAAGTCATGCTTATGTGAATCCTACGTGCACGTGTATTACAATTCCTGGTCTCTGTCTGCAGTTGGGTAGAAGTTAGAACAGGTGTGAGGCCTTGTCACCTTTCTGCATTTACATACAGAAAAACATTAGTGACGCTAACTTCTTGCACCTAGAGAATCTAGAGTCTTCTTTATTCTTTCCTCCCAGAGATGATCCTTTTTTCCTGTGTGTGTATTTTGTGTGTCCTTTGCCTTCAGAAGGAACTCCCACGGGGACAGAACACAGGCACAGGCTCCCATAAGCCTGTCTTTGGAGCCAGCCCCACAGGCTGGGATTTAAGCGGTTCTCTCCAGACTGCCGTCTGAGGAGACAAACTTTGCTGTGGGTCCCTCTGTAAAAATCTCTTTAGGTTTTTCTTTCCTTCTCATCTGTGTCCCAGGAGCTTGTCTTTGTGACCGAGGAAGCTAATCCTCTCTGGTCGCCACCATTGGCCAGGTACACTTACTCCATTGGGCCTGGTGGCCAGTGGGAGAAGCTGGGGTTCCCAGTGCGCCTCTGCCTGGCTGTGCCAGCTCCCAGGGGAGTGTGTCCTGAGGGGCCTCTGCCCATAAGGGGCGTCTGTCCCCCCAGCCTTCCTTACCCTTCAGTGCTGGACAGGTCCCGGTCCAGTAACATTTGCTGGGGCCACAGATCAGTGGGTTTGGGGCTGGAGGTGCCTCCCATTTTGTGGGAGACCTGAGACACCCTGTCCACCCCACCATCCCTACTGCCTGTGTGACGAAGGTCTGTGCTTTCTCTGACTGTCTTTGGGGGTGACCCTTCGGCTGTGGGAGGGCTGCTTCCTCTGCACTCGGTGTGGAGGGGCCTCTGGCTTCCTGGCCTGAGCTGTAAAGAGGCTGGTTGGTGTCTCACTATTTAGACCTCAGTGTCCATGTGCAGACGATGGGTCCTTGGAATGGGGAAAACTTATAAATTTACATTGTGTTATACAGCTCTTGTGACAACCAGCTGTTTTTTGGTAAAATGTCTTGTGTGTTCTCTATAGTTACTACTAATTCTGTCAATTTGTGATCTCTGGGTGAAACCAGTTTGTGTTGGTGTGTGGTAAGATGTTTTGTATCTGTGGAGGGTGTTACCAGTTTTTTTTTCTTTTCTTTTTTTTAATTTATTTTTTAAATTTATTGGGGTGACAATTGTTAGTAAAATTACAGAGATTTCAGGTGTACAATTCTGTATTACATCATCTATAAATCCCACTGTGTGTTCACCACCCAGAGTCAGTTCTCCTTCCATCACCATATATTCGATCCCCCTTACCCTCATCTCCCAACCCTCACCCCCCTTACCCTCTGGTAACCACTAAACTATTGTCTGTGTCTAGGAGTTTTTGTTTCTCATTTATTTGTCTTGTTCTTTTGTTGTTTTTGGTTTATATACCACATATCAGTGAAATCACATGGTTCTCTGCTTTTTCTGTCTGACTTATTTCGCTCAGCATGAAACTCTCAAGATCCATCCATGGCCCACCCAAAATCTCAAGATCCCACCCAGGCCCAGAATCAGAGGCCGCCTCAGGAACCAGTGGCTATCCGAGTTTATAGCTAAGAGTGGCTCTTGATTTGTCCCCCTCGTAAGGCCTTTAACTATTATCTTTCCTGGTCCTAGCCTTTGGTTTTTGCCTCTTCCATCTTTTCACCCTATTCCTGCAGAGCCGACTCCAGGTGTGCACAAACGGAGCTGTCCATAAAATGCTTCACCTACAACAACATTACCAGCCCCTTCCACAATGTCTCCCTCCTCTCGCCACCTTCATTCAGCCTGAAGAAACTACAGAATAGAGACACGACGGCCCCTCTACTTTTTAATAACAAACAAGGCTGGAAGGGTAGGTCTCTGAATGTCAGAGACCTTGATTTAATGTTAGGTCCCTGAATGTTAGGTCTCAGAGACCTCGACTTACAGAGCCATGTCGACTGGCCTACACCTGCAGCAGAGCCAAGCTTGTGACAACAAAAAACACCACAAAAGAGCTACTGGCTTGCTGTCATTCAACATTTCATGTTCAAACAATGCTATCCTGTCTGCACAGCCCCTATAAAAACCTCCTCACCCCCTCCTCAGGACTGGAAGTCTCCTTTAGACATGCAGTCCGGGTTGTAGCCATCTTTTGCAGAGCCCATATACTGTTGCTCTCTTGCAATAAAGCTTTCTTAACTTGCCTGACCGTGTGCATTCCATTTCCGGCCAACCTATCAAACAATACAACTGATTCTCAAGTGACTTCTATATAAATAATGTTGTAATAACATTGGTTTGGAAAGTTTGGTTGAAATAAGCACTAGACTTAAGAGCTGAGTTTTTTTTCAATGTAAAGGAATATGCCACCCAATTTTTGCCTTCAGTTTAGAAAATATGTCTTTGCCTATATAATAGCTTATGCAATTGGCTATTTCACTGTCTGACTCTATTGCCAAAAAACATTCTTGGATTTAGCATTACATTTGATAACCTATAATATGGAATGTATATGATTCTCTTTCATGTCTATATGTATGTATGTATGTATGTGTGTATGTATGTATGTATCTATGTGTGTGTATCGGACATATAAATAGATATCCACACATACACGTGTATATACTCAGAAACACGCAAAAGAATGTAAATAAAAACATAACCACACTTATTTGTCTAGGCCATAGTTTTATGGTTCTAACAGATTACTTGCTATATATAAATATATATAAAATGCCTCCAAATATGTGGTAAAAGATCATAGGTTTACAATGAAGCACTAACTATATGTGTCTGTCTCAATCTTGCCCTTCCTGTACAAGTCCAACCCATAGCCTCCATCAGTTTTTCTTTTTCAGTTCCTTGGGTGGGTAATGTTTACTCTCCAAATACTGCTTCTGTATCTAAATGTTATTGTGCAATTGATGTTATATTTTAACTATTGCCTTCCTAATATGATAGATAAGGATGATCTCCCTTACATCTGTGATCTACTCCTTTTGCTAATTTATTTAGTCACTACTCTGATTTGTCAACTATGCAAATTCAAACAAGATATGTGCACCTGCACTTCTTATCCCACATACCAGAGCCATTGTCTCTTGACTTCACATTTCGTTAACATGAGGACACCTGTACGGCTCAGGAGGAGGCTGATGGTCAGTAAGTACATGAGTTCTCTCCCTACCCAAGAAGGGTGCTAAAATTCCATTCCTTACTCTGTAGGTCCATTGCTGTGACCCCTGTGCCCCAGAAAAAGGAAGTTTTCTCATGAAATTTAAATCAATTGTCTGTTTTTTATGACTTTAGCACATCTGGAATATTTTTCTAAGCTCTATAATTATATATTCTAAAGAATGTGATTTTTATCTCTGGACCACATTTTCCAAAAATCTGATATTCTACTGGTTTTCTTGGTACTTATACTAACTCATTTCAGGATTTCCTGGATTCCATAGTGTCCTTCTCAAATTCTTACATTTGACATACATTTATACATGTAATTAGCTTCTAATATTTTAATATTTTAGATTTAGAGAAGAACTAGAAAAATAGTACCCAGTGTCCTTATTTCCATTAGCTAGAATCTCCTAATGTTGGCATGATCAAAACTAAGAAATAAACATTTTACCAGAGGTTAAGGGGCGAGGGGAGTGGTAGATTAGGGTAAAAGGGATCAAATATGTGGTGATGGAAGGTGAACACACAATGGGATTTATAGATGATGTAATACAGAATTGTACACCTGAAATCTATGTAACTTGACTAACAACTGTCACCCAAACAAACTTCAATTAAAAAGAACTAAACATTGGTACAATACTGTGGTCTAAACTCAAGACTTTATTTGGATTTCACCAGTTTTCCCTACAGTGTTGTCTTTCTGTTCCAAGAGCCAGTCCAATCCAATCTTTGATTGCCATAGTTCTCCTCTAATCTGTAATAGTTCCTCAGATTTTCCTTGACTTTCATGACTTTGACACACGTTAAGTGTAATTCTCAGCTATTTTATAGGAAGCTTCTCAATGTTGATTTTGTCTGATATATCCTCATAAGTACAATAAAGTCATGGGTTTCTGAGATGAATATCAGAGGTGACATGCCCTTCTCACTGCATAATTTCAGGGAGTACACGATGTAAATATGTATTATTACTGGTTATGTTAAACTTGGTCATTTTGTTAACGTAATGTCCACCATGTGTTTTCATTGAGAAGTTCCTTTATCTCCCTTGATAAATAATATTTAATGGAGATACTTTAAGACTGAAAGATACTATTTTTCCTTCAATTTTTGGCCTGCTGATTTTTTTGTTAAATCTTATCCAGGTATCATATCCGTCAAGGCAGGATGCTGATCCTCTTAGTAATTCAAGCACTTCCCTGCCCCTCAACTAAGGATAGATTGCCGTGTTCTCTTCTCCAGCTGCGATCTCTTCTCACTAGTGTTCTAAGAGCAAGTGTTTGGTTCCCCTGCCCCACAGATCAAGGCTCCTGTTCCAAAGAGGAGATAGAGGGAAAGTATTCCAGTGGAGTTCAATGCTCCTTCCAAAGCGGCACTCTTTCCCATCAGTGTTTTGTTTTGTTTTGTCTTTTTCCAGGAGAGGCATTTCTTAGGATTCTCTAGCTCTTCTGTGAGTGCCTCCCAGGGTTCATGGAGAAAAAACCATGTGAAAGGATGCAGATTTCATTTCCCTGTGGTTTGTTCCCTAGTTCTGATGTCTCTTCTCATTATTTTCAGACTCACTCATATTCTTTCACTTATATTTAAATATCTGATTGTACACATTTAAGAATAAAGAAATGAAAATATTTCTTGCAAGCTCGATCTGTGGAGAAGGGGCTTGTGGATGGCAGGCCCCGCTTCAGCATGAGCATTTAAGACATAAGAAAAAATTCCTTCAGACCCTTTTTTCCTTTAGCTTACCTTCCACAGTATCAGAAATTATGTTTTTACAGTAGAAGTTTTGCCCTATTCCACTCCTACTAAATAATCTTTTCATAGCTCTCTGTTGTCTGCAGGTTAAAACTCAGACTCCGTGCCAGGTCCAGTTTTCCCTGACTCTAGCCCTTTCCCCATGCGTCATTCACCCGAAGGAGAACAGTCCCAGGTTACTTTTTTGCTTGATTATAAATTCCCTGAGTAAAGGTACATAGTGTCATTCCTTACTGTAATTTTTAGTGCCCAATACAGTGCCTGATGTATGGCTGGTCCTCAATAAATTCTGTTTGCTTCCCCAAAAATACTCCATCTTGATCCGTCCAAATGTTGTCCCCATCTACCAAAAACAACAATTATGATCATCACCTTCCAATCCCAGTGTCACCTCTTTCCTGATCTCATCTCATTGTGACAGTATTAGGTGCTCCCTACATGATATTTGTGACACTTTTATCATGCTATAATAATGTGCTTACCTTTAAGTCTTCCCTACTGCACCTAGGATGGAGCTAGGGAACATTTTTCTTGATCGTAATAATTACTATATCAAACTGAAATCCTTAGACCGAAATGCTAAGACTTTGGATCCTAAAACCAAAGTCACATTGTGTCCCAAGTGTCCTTTTTCCAGCCCTTTCCACCTCACTGAGGAGCAACGCTCCACTTCATCTTTCTTCCCTCTTTGGTTTTGAGCTGAGCCAGGCTACACTATAGTGCTTCTCCCTATGGCATAGCTTCTTAGTTTGGACTGGTGACCTTCTGTGCACCCCTATAAGACCATATCCCTGCCCTAAACATGAACCTAGGAAACAAGTTCACTTACATTGTCACTCATACCATCCCTCCTTCCAGGTTACAGAACTCTATAGAGAACCAAAGTGGCCTCAGTCCACGGCCCTGACTCCCGAGAACTGACCTCTGCTTGGGTGTCATCTCTCTCCCGGTGCTTCACCGACCTGGTTTAATGTTAGATGCTGTAGCTGCATTAAAGCTGAGCTGCTTAGTCCCTTACGATAGGCTGCCCTGTCTTGCTCCTTTCAGGAGTCAGCAACTGTAGTTAGATTAGCTTATGTTTAGCCTAGAGACGAGGAACAGAAGAGCTTCCTCATGTCCTTTATCCTCTTGACCCATCTGCTCTGAGCTGCGACAAGCACAGAACATCGTGACTCACGTGAATTTATTTCAAAACTTGACTAACAAGTCTTCAGCAAGGCATTTAGCAAACTCTTTTCTGATATACACTCCCCACCCCGAAACACACACACACACACACACACACACACACACACACACACACACAAACCACAAGAACATAAGTTGCATGAAGGTTCAATCAAGAGGCCAAATATGTAGTTAATTGTTCACTCCAAAAGGGTAGAGAACAATGTGCTCTTCTGCATCTGTCTTGAGTTCTGTGGTCAATGCCACACGGCTCTGTCTTCAGCCTTTTCCCGTTCAACATTTTAATCCCTAATGTGAAAAAAGATATCACCTCATCCCAGTCAGAATGGCTGTCATCAACAAGACAAATAGTAACAAGTGTTGGAGAGGCTGTGGAGAAAAAGGAGCCCTCATACATTGTTGGTGGGAATGCAGACTGGTGCAGCCGTTATGGAAGGTGGTGTGGAGGTTCCTCAAAAACTTATGAATAGAGTTACCATATGACCCAGCAATCCTTCTCCTGGGTAGCTACCCAAAAAATCTAAAAACATTTATACATAAAGACACATGTGCTCCAATGTTCACTGCAGCTTTGTTTACGGTGGCGAAGACATGGAAACAACCGAAATGTCCTTCGATAGATGAATGGATAAAGAAGTTGTGGTATATGTACACAATGGAATACATATATTTGGCGGTAAGAAAAGATGATATAGGAACATTTGTTACAAATGGATGGATCTTGACAGTGTAATGCTAAGCGAAATAAGTCAGACAGAAAAAACAGAGAACCATGTGATTTCACTGATATGTGGTATATAAAATAAAAACAACAAAAGAACAAGACAGACAAATGAGAAACAGAAACTCATAGACACAGAAAATAGTTTAGTGGTTGCCAGAGGGTACGGGGGGTGGGGGGTGGGGGGTGGGAGATGAGGGTAAGGGGGATCGAATATATGGTGATGGAAGGAGAACTGACTCTGGGTGGTGAACACACAATGGGATACATAGATGATGTATCCCTTCTCTCATCATGGATATTCAACTTGTGATATTTTCAACTATAACTAAAATACCTTTCACTGGTCACTGTAAATCATTTCCTGACCCAAATGAGATATTGATGTAAGTAATGCCATGGGGTTCCTGCATACTACTTTTAGAAACATGCCGGGTATAAGTCAGTCAGTAGGGTGTGGGAAACAAATATCACTATCCACACTCACAGAGAAGAAATGTAAAACTCAGAGACTGAATGACTCAGTGAAGGTCACACAGCCAAAAAGGAACAGAAATGAGTCTAGAATTATCTGAATGTTGTGTGTTGTACTAGTCACTGCACCCTCTACCTTCCTGTACGTTTTCTATGATGTGTATCTGTAGTGTAATTTATAACAAACATGTTATTCACACACTAACATAGAATTAGAGTAGGAAATAGTTTAAACATATAATTCTATAGTTTGTTTTTACCCTCCTGTGTACATATTTTAAATACCTGAACAACAGGTCTAGGGCTTCTCCAGTGCTTCCAAGCAACAAGATTTTTCTTGAAATATTGAAAAACAGAAACAACCTTTAATTCAAACTGGCAGGTATTTTTCTTTTGAGTCTATAATGAAGACAGTAGCATTTTATTCTAAGACTCTTGAGATTGTAAACAAAATAAGAATTATGTGCTTGAATCAAAAATTATGAACTTTGGATGCAAGATGTATTAGCATAGACCTAACAGTCATTTAAAAGATTGAAAATGATAAGTTTTCACTAGCTTTTCATTTCCTTCCCAGCAGAGAATTGATGAGTCCACTAGAGCCATGATCTATGTCTGCACAGCGAGTTAGGGCAGATTCCAGCCCAACAAACTGTGGCCGATGCCTGGGAGGCAAGACGTGGGTCCTTGAACTAGAGAAACAGAAGAACTTGATACGCGTAATTTATACACCAACCAGTGATCCTAGAAAATCGATGTTTCATAAGCTCAGAGTCATCTGAGGTGCATGGTAAGTGCATCTACAATGATTTATTTTTTTTAATTGCTGTGGTATGTTTTGGGATATCACAAAGTTAATGTGACAGAGACCGACCATCCCCTCAAATTCACTGACATTTCTGTACCAGGTTCCCATGCATCTTTAGGGAAAAAGAGGTCAAAATCTCTCTTTTCCTCCTACTAATTATCTCTCAAATTTGGGGGCACTATAGTCACTTATGTCAGGGTGACCATCATTGTCACAGGGGGCAGCCTGCGGGATCTCTGCTCCCGCTCCCCACATAATAATGCAGGATGTGGCCAGGCCTAAAAGGAACACCCACGGAGCCATAGGCAGGGGAGTCATACCACTATGGTCTCACTGGAGGCTGGATTCACACGACGTGCGACCTGCTGTCCGCTTTTTCTGCCAACCGACCGACGACTCTCCTCGACTCCACTCCCCAGCGCAGCCGGGGTAGTTATATTAGTGGCCAATGGTTCAAGGGTTACAGCTGACGGCCATCTACTACCCGAGCCAGCACCTTTCCACGTGAGGCCGAGAGCCTGGAAACTGCTCTTTTGGGCTCTGTCCCCACACTCTACCCCTACAGGGTCTCGCCTCAACATCTACGTGGCAAGCGTCTTCCGCGAGGGTCCCTGTGCCATCTTAGCCTATTGGCACCTTATTTAACTCCCTATAGTCCACAGTCATTCGCCAGGTCCCATCTGGCTTCTTATTTTTTTTTTTAATTTTATTAAATTTATTGGGGTGACAATTGTTAGTAAAATTACATAGATTTCAGGTGTACAATTCTGTATTACATCATCTATAAATCCCATTGTGTGTTCATCACCCAGAGTCAGTTCTCCTTCCATCACCATATATTCGATCCCCCTTACCCTCATCTCCCACCCCCCACCCCCCGCCCCCCTTACCCTCTGGCTTCTTGACAGGCCATACTGGGGAGTTAAAGGGACTGTGCGTTGGCCTCACAATATGTGCCTTCCCCAATTCCAATATTGTACGACCAATCTCCTCCTGCCCTCCTGGCAGGCGGTACTGTCGTACTGTAACCACGCGCCAGGGCTGTGGCAACGCTTGAGGAGGGTGGTGAGCATGCCCGCGTGTCACTGCTTTCACCACCCGGATCCGGAGACGGAACTCTCCTACCGACGTCTGTAAGCTGAGGCCATGTAGCACGTCCACCCCTAGAATATACTCCGGGATGGGGGAGACATAAACCTTGTAGGTACGAGGGGGAAGCCTTCCTATACCTTGTGGTAAGGAAACGGCTTTCACAGTCACAGTGTTTCCCCCGTAGCCATCAATGCAGATTGCTGGTCCGGGGAACAGTTCTGGGTTCCTATAAACGAGACTGCAGTCGGCGCCAGTGTCAACTAGGGCCAAAACCTTCTGCACATTAGAAAGGGACCAATGTATGGACAGTTCCACGTGTGGCCTCCGGTCCCTGCTCATCTCCTCTGACCGGGTACCTTGGCCCCACCCCTAATCAAGCTGCAAGGAGTCGGCCTCAAGCGGCTGCATGAAGTCCTGGAGGGACACGGGTCGCACGTTCCCAGACTCCTCCTTTATGCTTCTCCAGAAATACTGTTCCGGATGCAACTGTTTCCAAAGTTCCAGCAGGAGTGCATTGGGTTGTCGGTCTATTTTCTTCCGATCAACCCCTGCTGCCACGAGATCACGCCACATCTGTGCGCGTGTTACTCTCTGAGGCCCGCGACCTCGCCCCTTTACTTTTGATTTGGGCTTCCAGGTCTCAACTGTGCAGACCTCCTAACTTCCTTCTCCTCCGGCGTTCAACATCCCTTAGGATGGCCATGGCAGTTGTAACTTCATGGATGTGTCATCCCACATAGGGTGTAAGAATGGCATCCAAGGATCCAAAAGCACTCACAGGTGCAGTATACAAAACCACATCTCTCATGCTGGCTGTAAAAAGCTCGTCATCCGGCTCCCGCATATTAGGGTTGAAAATAGCATGTCTCATACCCATTTCACGGATGACTTGAGTAAATTCCGTATGTGACTGCCATTGACTCACAGTGTCTGGCAGCTTGGCCTGTCCCCATACTGTGCGTACCGCAGCAGTGAGCCACTCCATTAGAGAGTGGTTGCCCTTGTCTTGGGCCAACCTATGGCAGTTCTGTAACCTTTCTCGCAGGAACGGTTACACTGTCACGAAGGCTAGCTTTTCCAACTCGCCTGGGGAGCAGAGAATGTTGTCTGCTCCCTCATCCCATAAACGTAACAGCCAAGCCGACACTGATTCTCCAGGGCGCTGTCTGTACTGCCTCCCCAGCTCCTGCAACTCAGTGGGAGTGTAAGGAGTGTAGGTCATGAACTCAGTCACAGCTGGGTTGCCAGCAGCAACGCCCCTGGGGCCCACGGGTTGCTCACATTTTTCCGTTTGCTTCAAGATTGGCTGGACTTGGGGATTGGGAGCTACATTGTCTGCACTCGCTTCCTCCGCCTCTGCCTCAGAGTCTCCAGTGTGGGGCCCCTCTTCTAACAGGCGGCCCCAGGCTTCCAGCGCCTCCATCGGGACACGTGGTCCGGCACCTGGGCCATTTCATTCAGCGCATTTTCTGTGTTGAGACTCAAGGCCATGAGGAACATCCAGCCCACACAGCTGGCTGTAGCCTTCTCCTCCTCTGGCAACCGCTCAGCCTGAGCCTGCAGGGCCCTCTCCACGCTGGCCAGAGAGCCGTCCTTGTCCTCCCACCCCTCCTTGGGGGTCCAACTCTTGAGAACAGTGGCCACCCGACACCATACACTGTGTGGGGGCCACACGTCCTCCTGCCCAGAGTCAGACTCCATTCCTAGCTGGTCGGAATCCTGCTCGCCGTGCCAGGTGTCTGAGTGGGTGGTGGCCTCGGTGTATAATGTCCACAATCCTCAGAGCCTATAGCAGAAGCAGATCAACAAAAGGAGGACAACGCCTTCCATGGCCAAGAGGGAGGTGTGCCATCTGGAGGCTCGAGTTTCCCAGGCAGACCGTGCCTCCCACTCTCGGCGTTGCTCCTCATGGGCCTCCCGAAGCTGAACTTTTGTACGCATAAACTGCTCCACCATCTTTCGGTGAGTTTTGGCTGTCACCATAACCTGCTCACTGCGCCATTTGTCATGCGGGGTGTCATGCGGGGTTTCAGCTCCCACACCCCACACAAGAACACAGGATATGGTGAGGCCAAAAAGGACCACCCACAGAGCCATATGTAGAGGAGTCATACCACTATAGTCTCACTGGAGGTTGGATTCACACGACATGTGTCCTGCTGCCTGCTTTTCTGCCAACCGACCGACGACTCTCTCCACCACAGCCGCGGCAGTTATATCAGTGGCCAATTGGTTAACCGGCTACAGCTTACGGCCAACTAGCCATAGCCGACAGCCATCTACTACCCGAGCCAGCAACTTTCCATGTGAGGCCAAGTGCCTGGAAACTGCTCTCTGGGGCTCTATCTCCACAGGGTGGTTTTAAGGTGCTATGATGGTGGTGATCTGTTATACAGCAGTGTGAAACTAATGCATTAATAAAGCACCCAGCTGAACCATGCCCATACTCCTGACCCATCAAACTTTGAAACAATAAGTGCGGCTGGTTTTAAGGTGCTACATTGGTGGTGATCTGTTATACAGCAGTGGAAAAATAATGCATTAATAAAGGATAACTCTTTTGTAAAATGCCACTATTGACATAATTACTGAAAGATAGCCTGTTTCTCCTTTACTGTTTCAACAAGACCTATATACCCAGTATCCCCACTTCTAGTCAACAACATGCTTGCAATAAGAAAGAGAAATAAATGAAATCTCTAGGAATTGGAAATAAATTTCTCAGGATTTATAGATTATATGTCTGTACATGTAGAAATCCAAAAGGATCTGCAAATAAAACAATCAAGAAAACTATGACATCATGCCGGGTGTCATGCGGGGTCTCCGGTCCCGCCCCCCGCATAAGAATGTGAGGCCAAAAAGGAACACCCACGGAGCCACAGATAGGGGAGTCGTACCACTATATTCTCGCTGATGGCTGGGTTGGAGACACAGGAAGCAGGAGCCACACTATCCGCAACCTGCCGTCCACTTTTCTCTGCCAACCAACCTCACTTGCTAGCTACAATCCGCCATGCTAACTGCAAGCTGCTCTTGCTAGCTCAGCCACCATCTCTTGCTAGCCCCCATTTTCTGCTATCGTAGTCACGGCAGCTATATTAGTGGCCAATGACTCACTGGTTACAGCTGATGGCCAACTAGCCACAGCCGATGGCCATCCAATCACAGTTGATGGCCATTTACTACCTGAGCCAGCACCTTTCCATGTGAGGCCGAGAGCCTGGAAACTGCACTCCTGGCTCTGTCCCCATATATGAGAATTCAGCATCATAGCTGGACCGAAGGCCAATATGCAAAATGTCCATTTTATTTGTATAAGTTAGCAATAAACAGGGTATAAACTTGAGTTTTAAAATATTTATAATTAAATGTATCAATACACTGGGAATAAATGTAAAATACATATGCTAGATCACTACTGGAAATATTTTAAAACTTGAGAGTCAATCAGATTATTAAAACATTAATAGTTTGGAAAACTCCATAATATGAATGTCTTTCCTCCATAGTTTGTTCATAGAGTCAATCAATGCATTTTGAATCAAATCCTTGCTTTCTATTTGCAGAGCTTGAGAAGTGGATTATAAAAGGTACATGGAGCCCTTCCCCCTTTCTTCTTTCTGTTCCCCAACAGTTCACTTCACAAGTATGGGGACAAAAACAGGGAGTTGTGGGGCCCAGACTGAGGTGTGGGAACCTGGAAGGAAGAGGAAGGCATAGGTGGGGGAGGGCCCCCTGCACAGGGCTGGAGCTCAAGGCCCAGTGTCCCTGAGGCGAGGGGCAGGATGGGAGCAGAGATGGGGCTGGGTCAGGAGGCCTCACACAGGAGTACAGGGACAGCCCAGACGGGATCTCAGGGTCTGACGGGGGCCACCTACAGAAGGGGGGCCCGGCCCAGGGGATCTGAGAGGATGTGGTGAAGAGGGCACATACAGGGAGGGACAGCAGCGGGGTCAACAGCAGAGACGACCCAATGTGGGGCGTTGGAATCCAAGGGACAGTGAGGAGGACGTGTATGTGGGGACAGGTACATCAGAGCCTGGATCCATAGAAGGAGACTGGACAGGTAACGAAGATACTGATGATGGGAGCCAGTGTCCTGACAGACAGGGAGGTCACAAATAGAAGGGAAACCTAGAATGATCCATGTGCAGTTTGATTGGAATCGGAAGAATTGCTGAGAATTCATGGTTTTCAATATACTTGGTAGAGAACCATAGACCAATAGTTCTATAGATCCACAGGCTGTAGTCCTAGAGTCTCTAGAACCACAGACTCATGACATGACCACACACATAATCCCGGCTCCTCCCCGAGAAGCCCGTGAGCAGTGACAACCCCATGGCAATATGCACACCGAGCATAACTAATGCCCAGACCTTGGTTTCCCAAAATCACTCTACCCTAAGAGGATTCAGGGCTACTATGAAAAATGGCTACTTCCAGGGCTGGGGCAGAAAACCACAAGGTGAGCTTGTCCAGAGAGTAAGGAAGTGCTCAAAGACTAATGGGGACAGGTCAAAAGACATGAAGGGAGCTTGGAATGGCTACCACGGGCCAAATCTGGGGCGATTTAAGCACCAAAATAATAAGCTTTCTCTTCTCCCTCACGGTTTGCTTGTTTCCTTAGGTTTGATGTATTGATCAATGCAGGAGGGACGATAGAATAAGAATATCACCATTTGGCAAGCACTGTAATAATTGACCCAAGCAAGAGTCATCAATGGATGCTCCATCTAGTCGGTGAGGTTTTGAGCCTATTTACAGAGGCTCAGAGTATCTCCACACAAGATATTTGGGAATTTCAAAGGGTAAATAGAAATTTTCCTGTGGACAAACCCGGCAGACTCTTCTTAACCTCATGATCAAAGTCAACGTTGCCAGTAACGGAACCAAGCACGTGCCTCCAGATGTGCTGCACTGGGAAGAAGTCAGCATCATTTGGGTGACATTTCTGCCCAGATGGCATAACCTGAAGCTACTAATGAGGAAGCAGCATACAATTCTAAACTGAGAGAGTGTCTGCAACATGACTGACCTATACTCTCCAAAATGTAAATGTCATGAAGAGCAGAGGGAGACTCAAGAACTGTCCCAGAGGAAAGCAGACTGAAGAAACATGACAGTTGGACACCATGTTGCATCTGGGATTTTCTTTGCCTCTAAGGGGTATTGTTGAGACAATTGGAAAAATAGGAACAAAGTCCATGGGTTAAATATTAATCCTGAACCAATTTTCACTTCCTGACTTTGATAATTATGCTACAGTTATGTAAGATAATCCCTTTTCTTTAGGAAATACACACTTAAGTATTTAGGAGTAAAGAGACAACTTACAAATGGTTGTTATATTATATACTTACATTGATATTTATCTAAAAAGAGAGGAGAAGGGAGAGAGCATAAAGCAAATATAGTAAAATGTTAACATTTGGGGTAAAGTACCCTGGAATTCTTTGTACGATTCTTGCAACCTTTCTGTAAGGCTGAAATTACCAATACAAAATATTTTTAAAAGAAAAATAACTTTAAAAAATAAAGTTAGGACTTCAAGAAAAATGGCAGCGTGAGGTGAGCCTCTGTAAAGCTCCCCTGGAATTTACAAAGAATCGAACAACAAAAACTCCGCAAAGGACTCCCTGCACAGCAGACAGGCAAGACGAAGAGGCCCACTACCGACTGAAATCACCTACAGGTGGGAGATTCGCGCGAGTGGAGGGAGGAGGAAAGTGAGAAGTGCGCGGAGACGGAGCCGCGCGGGCGCAGGACGCAGACCCAGCTCAGTGCTCCGAGCTCGCTGCTTCCCAGAACTACTGCAGCTGCGGGAGAGGGAAGAACTCGGACTGCTAGGGCTCCACTTGTGGTCCACAGGGCTGAGGGGACAGCATATACCACGGCTGAACCCAACGCTCACGGCAGAGACCTCGGAGAAAAGACTGAGGGAAGAAGGCTGAAAACGGTGGTTTAAGCCCTCACTGCCGAGCAGAGAACGGAGCCTTAGGCACTGAGACTAGCTGCCCCCTCCCCCCCCAGAGCTCGCACCGCCCCCACCTGCCCGGTGCTGGAAGCGAAACAGTAGCAGTGTCAGATCAAAACAACAGAATATTTGCTATTTTGAGAACTGTGGACCGCAGACACAAATTCACAGCCCAAATAGTTCCGGCAAAGGGGAGGGAGCTGTGGAAGCAGGACCGGCTGTGGTGGTGGTCGCTGCCATTGCTCTGGGCCACCTCTCACAACTCACCCCGCCCCTGGCCCCACCTATCTGGGCGGATCCCTGCAGGAGTAAACAGAACTGCTGAAACATACGGGCTCTGAATCAGGAGCTGGAAGAGCTTTGGAACATCAAAAGCTCTCCGCATACCCACTGGGACACTGCGCCCTGTGACCTAGACGAACTATTAACAGAGGAGAAGCCCGTATCTCGGGGAATCCCCCCATTGTGTGAGAAGTTGGAATAGTGCAGAGAAAACATAGCACTACCGTGTGGGAGAAGAAAAGTAAGCTGCAGTTGGAGAAAAAAGGAAACATTCTACCAACAAGTACTGGAAAACAAAAGAAAGACCGCTTCCTATCAACCTGTTGCAGAAGTCACTCCTGTAGATGTCTAGGAAGAGAAATAGTAAACCAGTAATCGCCATGAATAGCCAAGGCAACAAGATAGCTCAGCAAGAAAGTGAAAAATCTCCAGAAAAGGCACTTAAAGATACAGAAATATGTGACTTAAATGAGAGAGAATTCAAGATTGCAGTTCTGAAAAAACTCAACAAGATACAAGAAAACACAGATAGGCAGTTAAATGAACTCAGAAACTCAATCAATTAACAGCATGAGCATTTTATGAAAGAGATTGAAATTTTAAAAAAGAATCAAATAGAATTTCTGGAGATTAAGAACTCAATAGAAGAAATTAAGAATGAAATAACCAGCTTAGGTAGTAGAGTTGACCAGATGGAGGAAAGAATCAGTGACATCGAAGATAGAAACCTGGAAATGACACAGATGGAAGAAGAGAGACTTGAGAATTAAAAGAAATGAAAGAACTCTGCAAGAACTTTCTGACTCCATCAGAAAGAGCAATATAAGAATAATGGGCATACCAGAAGGAGAAGAAAGAGAGAAGGGAACAGAGAATATATTCAAACAAATTGTCGATGAGAACTTCCCAAACTTGTGGACAGAACTGGACCCTCAAATCCAAGAAGCAAATAGAACACCTAATTACCTCACCCCCAACAGGCTTTCTCCAAGGCACATTGTATTGAAGCTGTCTAAAATCATCGACAAAGAAAGAATCCTCAAGGCAGCCGGGGAAAAGAGGACGGTAACTTACAAAGGAAAGCCCATTAGATTATCATCAGATTTTTCAGCAGAAACTCTACAAGCCAGGAGGGAGTGGAACCAAATATTCAAACTATTGAAAGAGAGAAATTTTGAGCCAAGAATAATATATCCAGCAAAGATATCCTTTAGATATGAAGGAGGAATAGAGACCTTTCCAGACATGCAGAAGCTGAGGGAATATTCTAATACATGACCTGCACTACAAGAAATACTAAAGGAAGATATTTGACCACCATCAACAGGGACAACTTGTGGCGACCAAAACTCAAAAAGGCGGAGAGTAAAGGCCTGAACCGGAATACGGTAAAGGAGAAAGTAAGTGTGCTGAAGAAAATGGAATACTCTAAATATCAAACTTTCTTTTACATAAACTTAAGGGTAACCACTCAAAAAAAATCCAGAACTGAAATATATACTGTAATGAAAGAAGAAACAGAGGGAAACATCATAGAATACCACCACATAGAAATAATACACAACAACAAAAAGGCAAAGAAACAATGGAGACACAGACTTACCAGAAAACTAAAGACAGAATGACAGGAAATCCTCACATATCAATAATCACCCTAAATGTAAATGGACTGAACTCACCAATAAAAAGGCACAGAGTAGCAGATTGGATCAAAAAACTAAACCCAACCATATGCTGTCTCCAAAAGACACATCTCAGCTATAAGGATAAGCATAGACTCAAAGTGAAACGGTGGAAACTGACACTCCAAGCAAATGGTACCCAGAGAAAATCAGGTGTAGCCATAATGATATCAGATGAAACAGACTTCAAGGTGAAAAAGATAACAAGAGACAAAGATGGACATTTCATAATGGTGAAGGGGACTATACAACAGGAAGACATAACAGTCATCAATATGTATGCCCCCAATCAGGGAGCACCGAAATACACCAAGCAACTACTAACAGAACTAAAGGGAGAAATTGACCAAAACACAATTATACTAGGGGATTTAATACATCATTGATAGCTATGGATAGATCATCCAAACAGAAAATAAATAACGAAATAGCAGCCCTAAATGACACATTAGATGAAATGGACATAATTGACATATATAGAGCACTTCATCCTAAAACATCAGACTATACAGTCTTTTCTAGTGTACATGGAACATTCTCAAGGATAGACCATATATTGGGACATAAAATCAGTCTCAGCAAATTTAAGAAGATTGAAATCATACCAAGCATATTCTCTGATCACAAGGCTTTGAAATGGATATCAACTGCAAAAAGAAATCAGGAAAAAAACACAAATACATGGAGATTAAACAACATACTTTTAAAGAAGGACTGGGTCAAAGAAGAAGTTAGAGGAGCGATCAAAAGATACATAGAAACAAATGACAATGAAAATACATCCTACCAAAATTTTTGAGATGCAGCGAAAGCAGTTTTAAGAGGCAAATTTATCTCATTACAGGCCTATCTCAAGAAACAAGAAAACTCCCAAAAAATAACCTCATGTTACACCTTAAAGAACTAGTAAAAGAAGAACAAGTGAAACCCAAGGTCAGCAGAAGAAAGGAAATAACAAAAATTAGAGCAGAACTAAATGAAATAGAGAACAAAAAGACAATAGAAAAAATTAATCTGACAAAGAGCTGGTTCTTTGAAAATATTAAAAAAATTGACAAAACCCTGGCTAGACTCACTAAGATAAAAAGAGAGAAGACACTAATTAACAAAATCAGAAACAAAAAAGGGGAAGTTATCATGGACGCCACAGAAATACAAAGGATCATCCAAGAATACTATGAAGGACTATATGCCACCAAGTTCAATAACCAAGAAGAAATGAACAAGTTCTTAGAAACATATAGCCTTCCAAGGCTGAACCATGAAGAACTGGAAAATCTAAACAGACCGATCGCCAGTAACGAAATTGAATCAGTCATCCAAATCCTTCCCAAAAGCAAAAGTCCGGGACCAGATGGCTTCACTAGTGAATTCTACCAAACCTTCAAAGACGATCTAATACCAAACCTGTTCAAACTTTTCCCAAAAATTGAAGAAGAGACAGTACTCCCTAACTCATTTTTTGAGGCCAACATTACCCTGATACCAAAACCTGGTAAGGACAGCACAAAAAAAGAAAACTATAGACCAATATCTCTGATGATTACCGATGCAAAAATCCTAAATAGAATTCTAGCAAATCAAATACAACAATGCATTAAAAAGATTATTCATCACGACCAAGTGGGGTTCATCCCCGGGGCACAAGGATGGTTCAACATACGCAAATCCATCAATGTGATACATCACATAAACAAAATAAAGGACAAAAATCATATGATTATATCAATTGATGCAGAAAAGCATTTGACAAGATACAACATCCATTTATGATTAAAACACTTAATAAAATAGGTATAGAAGGAAAATACCTTAACATAATAAAGGCCATATATGACAAGCCCTCTGCTAATCACATAATTAATGGAGAAAAACTGAAGCCCTTTGCTCTACGTTCAGGAACACAACAGGGATGTCCCCTATCACCTCTGCTTTTCAACATAGTGTTGGAAGTCCTTGCCAGAGCAATCAGGCAAGAGAAAGAAATAAAAGGCATCCAAATTGGGAATGAAGAAGTTAAATTATCACTCTTTGCAGATGACATGATACTATATATAGAAAACCCTAAAGGCTCCACCAAAAAGCTATTAGAAACAATCAACGAATACAATAAAGTTGCTGGCTACAAAATCAACGTACAAAAGTCCATTACATTCCTATATACTATCAATGAAATCTCAGGAAAAGAAATAGTGAAAACAATTCCTTTTGCAATTGCAGCAAAACGAATAAAATACCCAGGAATAAACTTAACCAAGGATGTGAAAGACATATATGCTGAAACCTATAAGACATTTTTGAAAGAAATTGAAGAAGACACAAAGAAATGGAAAGACATTCCGTGCTCATGGAGTGGAAGAATCAACATAGTTAAAATGGCCATATTACGCAAAGCAATATACAGATTTAATGCAATCCCCATCAAAATCCCAGTGGCATTTTTTAAAGAAACAGAACAAAAAATCATCAGATTTGTTTGGAACCACAAAAGACCCCGAATAGCCAAAGCAATCTTAAGAAAAAAGAACAATAATGGAGGTATCACACCTCCTGACTTTGGCTTATACTACAGGGCTACAACACCAAACAGCATGGTATTCACAGAAAAACATACACATAGACCAATGGAATAGAATCGAGAACCCAGAAGTAAAACCACATAAATATGGACAGATAATTTTTGACAAAGAAGCTAAAAACATACAGTGGAGAAAAGACAGCCTCTTCAATAAATGGTGCTGGCAGAATTGGATAGACACGTGCAAAAGAATGAAACTGGACTGCTATCTGTCACCATGTACAAACATTAATTTAAAATGGAACAAAGACTTAATCATAAGACCTGAAACAATAAAATGCATAGAAGAAAACATAGGTACTAAACTTATGGACCTTGGCTTCAAAGAGCATTTTATGAATTTGACTCCAAAAACAAGGGAAGTAAAAGCTAAAATAAATGAATGGGACTATATCAAACTTAAAAAGCTTCTGCACAGCAAAAGAAACCATTGACAAAATAAAGAGGCAACCAACTGAATGGGAGAAAATTTTTGCAAAGTGTGCCTCTGATAAGGGGCTAATATCCAAAATATACAAGGAACTCATGCAACTCAACAACAATAAAACAAACAATCCAATTGAAAGATGGGCAGAAGACCTGGAGAGACATTTCTCCAAAGAGGACATACAAATGGCAAATAGACATATGAAAAAATGCTCAATATCACTAATCATCAGAGAAATGGAAATGAAACCCACAATGAGATATCACCTCACCCCAGTCAGAATGGCTATCATCAACAAGACAAATAGTAACAAGTGTTGGAGAGGCTGTGGAGAAAAAGGAACCCTCATACACTGTTGGTGGGAATGCAGACTGGTGCAGCCGTTATGGGAGGCAGTGTGGAGGTTCCTCATAAAATCACGAATAGAATTATCGTATGACCCAACAATCCCTCTCCTGGGTAGCTACCCAAAAAATCTGAAAACATTTATACATAAAGACACGTGTGCTCCAATGTTCATCGCAGCTTTGTTTATGGTGGCCAAGACATGGAAACAACCAAAATGTCCTTCGACAGATGAATGGATAAAGAAGTTGTGGTATATATACACAATGGAATACTATTCGGCGGTAAGAAAAAATGATATAGTGTAGGAGCCTGACTCAGAGAAACTATGCTATCCGGCAGCACATGACCTAATTCCTGGAACCGTCAGTTTGCCCTTAAAAGGTCACGTCTCTGATAAGTAAAGCTCCTTCCTCATTCCGCTCTCTCCTTCCTCATTCACTCCCCGCCCAGTTTACCCTAACCCATATAATCTTGTAGCTGCAATAAAAAATTTGAGGCTTGATCAGAACTTTGTCTTGCCTCCATTTCTTCGCGCCTCCTATTTTCTCTTTTCAGGGTGTCTCCCTTCGGTCCCAAATATAAGACCATTTGTGACAACATGGATGGATCTTGAGAGTGTAATGCTGAGCGAAATAAGTCAGACAGAAAAAGCAGAGAACCATGTGATTTCACTGATATGTGGTATATAAATCAAAACAACAAAGGAACAAGACAAACAAATGAGAAACAGAAACTCATAGACACAGACAATAGTTTAGTGGTTGCCAGAGGGTAAGGGGGGGCGGGGGGTGGGGGGTGGGAGATGAGGGTAAGGGGGATCGAATATATGGTGATGGAAGGAGAACTGACTCTGGGTGGTAAACACACAATGGGATTTATAGATGATGTAATACAGAATTGTACACCTGAAATCTATGTAATTTTACTAACAATTGTCACCCCAATAAATTTAAAAAATGAATTAAAAAAAAAAGAAAAAACTAAAAAACTGGTAACACCCTCCACAGATACAAAACATCTTACCACACACAAACACAAACTGGTTTCACCCAGAGATCACAAATTGACAGAATTAGTAATAACTATAGAGAACACACAAGACGTTTTACAAAAAAACAGCTGGTTGTCACAAGAGTTCTATAACACAATGTAAATTTATAAGTTTTCCCCATTCCAAGGACCCATCGTCTGCACATGGACACTGAGGTCTAAATAGTGAGACACCAACCAGCCTCTTTACAGCTCAGGCCAGGAAGCCAGAGACCCCTCCACACAGAGTACAGAGAAAGCAGCCCTCCCACAGCCAAAGGGTCACCCCCAAAGACAGTCAGAGAAAGCACAGATCTTCGTCACACAGGCAGTAGGGATGGTGGGGTGGACAGGGTGTCTCAGGTCTCCCACAAAATGGGAGGCACCTCTAGCCCCAAACCCACTTAATCTGTGGCCCCAGCAGAGGCTACTGGACTGGGATCTGTCCAGCACTGAAGGGTAAGGAAGGCTAGGGGGACAGACGCCCCTTATGGGCAGAGGCCCCTCAGGACACACTCCCCTGGGAGCTGGCACAGCCAGGCAGAAGCACACTGGGAACCCCAGCTTCTCCCACTGGCCACCAGGCCCAATGGAGTAAGTGTACCTGGCCAATGGTGGGGACCGGAGAGGATTAGTTTCCTGGGTCACACAGCCAAGCTCCCGGGACACAGAACGAGAAGGAAAGAAAAACCTAAAGAGATTTTTACAGAGGGACCCACAGCAAAGTTTGTCTCCTCAGACGCCAGTCTGGAGAGAACCGCTTAAATCCCAGCCTGTGGGGCTGGCTCCAAAGACAGGCTTATGGGAGCCTGTGCCTGTGTTCTGTCCCCGTGGGAGTTCCTTCTTAGGGCAAAGGACACACAAAATACACACACAGGAAAAAAGGATCATCTCTGGGAGGAAAGAATAAAGAAGACTCTAGATTCTCTAGGTGCAAGAAGTTAGCTTCACTAATGTTTTTCTGTATGTAAATGCAGAAAGGTGACAAGGCCTCACACCTGTTCTAACTTCTACCCAACTGCAGACAGAGACCAGGAATTGTAATACACGTGCACGTAGGATTCACATAAGCATGACATTTCCAAAGACAGTGAGAAGCAATCAGGTAAATATGCCATTTTAGACAAGGGTGGGAGGGGGCTCTTAGATTTTGGATGAAGAATGGGAGATTTACAGGTAATTCAGGAAAAGCTAAACACACATGGCAGGTAAAGTTTTGTGAGGCTCCTGCATGGAGTCTTCCTGTCTACAGCTAAGGGGATTGTGCTCGGGGTTTTATTTGTGCTTCACAGCCTTTAAGGAGGCAGGACAAGGGGAGCCGGGCAGGACGAGGGAGGCTTCTATGGTTAAAACTGTCCCTTTTGAAAGTTTTATGTTGTTTAGCTCAGCGGGCCTGGGGCAGTTGAGGGCTGTGTTTACATTTCAGATCTACTGGCAGAGGGTCCTGGGGTGATGGTGAGACTTTCTCACTTCTATCAGACTGAAAAATCAGGTTCCATTTTTCTCAAGTTTCTGATAGGTTATTAAATCCTTTAAAGCTGGTTTCAACATACCAATTCTCATAATCTTAGATATCCAAATTTTTTAATATTTGCACTTCTCTTGATTTTCCCTTCTGCCTTTTTGAAACCTAATATTGATATTAGCTTCTGTAAGACCCAGGAAGCTGAATAACTAAATCAAAAGCTTAAGAATAGTTGAATTTCCTTGTATCCCTTTGCATTAAACATGTGGTCTTTCTCTAGGGTCCAATAAAACAGCTGTTTCTCATGAACGTTCTCCAACACACTTTCAGGTTTTTAAGTTTTTCAAATTCTATGGATCCATAGTCTGGCCACTGACGGTAAGATTTTAATAGCTACTCAAACCAAAAAGCCTTTATACAGCTTAACCAAGGAAGCCAAAGGCTTTCTTTCTGTCTCTGTGGTATTTCCTTGTCAGGACAAATGATACAAGAGACATAGACACCAAAAAAATGACCACCTCTGGGAGGAAAGATTCAATAAAGAAAACCTGTGAGTCGCTACTCCCGAGAAGCTAGCTTCACAAACATTTTTTCCTGACAGTCCACACGTACAAGAGAGGAAAAGGACACGCAGCACTTTTAAATTCTCCACAACCCTGCAGAAATAGACCAGGAAGTCTGGCAGGGTGAACAAAAACAGCACTTACCTCTACGTGCAGAGGTCCTTGAGTTCTCAGCTACAGCAGTTTCCAGGAGCTAGCAGTGCTCCAGCCAGTCATTCTCCTCGCTGACTCCCCAATCCTGTGGGGGCTTAAAACATTCATTATTTTGCTCTCACCTTTTAAGTGTGTTGTCGGAGAGTGGGTAGGCGTTCCAGGATGTAGGAACAAAGCCTCCTGAACAAAGCCATTCAGGCCAAGCATTTATTAAAAGAAAATATAGTCCCAAAATGCAGTACATAAGTGCAGGAAGAAAGGAACTGTTCCTGAGCAAAGAAAATTTAGGATTATATTTGAATGAGGGCGCCAAATATTCAAGGGTGGAGTCACAGGTCACATCTGGGTGTTTCCAGGGCGTTCCCAGGGTGTGTCTTTGTTGACCACTCCCTCCCATTGGAGGAGGGATTCCCTGGTAGGAACTGTCATCGGGACACAAGGGGTGGAGATTTTTCCCTGACTGCAATGCTAGTGGGATTATAACCCATTACAATCAGCTGTATCTGTAGCGTTTCTTAGGAATTTTTCCCTGCCTATAATGCTAACAGTTTTGTAATCCATTACAATTAACGATGGCTGCACCTTTTCTTAGGAATGATCTCTCTTTTCTTTGTTTCATCTCACATCTTCCTTCCTTTCCTCCCCCCTCTCCCAGTGGCCCTGTTCTCTTGCCTAAGGTAACAACTTCTTATGGCTGAACTAATCATCAAATTAACATAATCAGACTAACAGATAAAATTGAAGTTTAACATATGCGCAAGGGGAATTCACTTACATGAGAAAATTCCAAAGACAGTGAGGTAAGTAAGATTGGGTGTTTTGCGGGTAACTTAGGAAGAGTGGCACACTCATGGGGAATGCGGGGTGGGGGGTAAATTGTTAGGCAACCCAGGACATAAAGGGACATGGGGGAAGGATGGTCAGCAAGCTCCACGGGGCGTCTTCCCGCCTCATGCTAAGGAGTTTATGCCCAGGCTGCCTTCCTAGAGTAGGTCTTTCTATATGAATCTCCTTGGGAGGAAAGGGGAGGGTCAAAGGCTCTTTCTGAGCCTTTTGTTTCCTAACTACCAGCTCAAAGTCAGTTTGCCCAAGGCAAAATTTTTGGTCCTATTCACTCCCTCCTTTGAAACTAATAACAGTTAACATTCAGCAGTTAAATTGGTAGATTGTTCCATATTTCATTGATCTAATCGTTCAGTCCTGAGAATCTGTACTCCCAAATCTCACCTTTTATTAAATATCCGATTACTTGTTTATGTGGGGGAGGAAGACTCATTCCTCTACCCTCCAGGTTCTTCTGGCTGCTCTAATAATCACACAGACATGAGACAGATTAGAAGAGAATATGCAGATTTCATATACACATGTGGGAACCCCACACACGGAGGGAGTCAGAGACCCAAGATGCAGGAGAGGCAGAGAGATAGAAAGGGAACGTGGGTAGATAAGACACCCTGAGCTAGAGATGAAGGAAGGTCCCTAGTCAGACAAAGACTGGTGTTGACAGAGACTGGAAGTCAGACAAGGACTGAAATAGATGGAGAATGTGGGGTGTGAGGTGAGGGGTGCTGAGCTGCTGCCAGTTCAAGGTCGCCAACTGTGTGCGTGGCCTGTGGTTTGGGATCTCTTGGGGTGTCCTCGTGTCATGCGGGGCGGCCTGCGGGGTCTCAGCTCCCGCTCCCCACATAAGAACGCAGGACATGGTGAGGCCAAAAAGGAACACCCACGGAGCCATAGGTAGGGGAGTCATACTACTATATTCTCGATGGCGGCTGGCTTGGAGAAACAGGAAGCCACACTGTTCGCAACACTCCCTACACCCCTTGCAGGCTGAGCCACCATCTTCTTGCTAGCCCCCATTTTTCTAGTGTAGCAACAGCAGTTATATTAGTGGCCAATGGCTCACTGGTTACAGCTTACAGCCAACTAGCCACAGCTGATGGCCATCCAATCACAGTTGATGGCCATTTACTACCTGAGCCAACACCTTTCTATGTGAGGCCAAGAGCCTGGAAACTACTTTCTGGGGCTCTGCCCCCACACTCCACCCCTACAGGCTCTCACCTCACCATCTACGTGACAAGCGTCTTCCGCGAGGGGCCCTGTGCAAGGAGCCTGGAGGTGAATGCAATATCCTGGACACAGCCAGGCTCTCTGGGCACAGCCAGGGTTTCTCAGGGTACCACCAATGCTTCTGGGCACAGCCAGACTTCCTGGGCTTCTTAGGGTACCACTAGTTTCCCTGGGTACATCCAGGGTTTCTCAGGGCACTGCCACTCTCTCTGGGAACAGCCCGACTTCCTGGGCACAGCCAGGGCATCTCAGGGCTCAGCCAGACTTCCTGGACTCAGCCAGGGCTCTCAGGGCACTGCCACTATCTCAGGGCCTCTCAGGGTACCGCCACTCTCTCTGGGCCTCTCAGGGTACCCTGCTGGAACAACAGCGGCTCACAGTCAAGGCACTTACATATTCTTGATGGTGGCCTGTCAAGACACAAAAGCAAATATCCCCCAGTTCCACTACATGGTGGTAAGTTCCCAAACAAACAGTCAAGCTGTCCATTAAATTAGGGATGGAAGGCAATTCCCCATAGTCCATAGTCATTTGCCAGGGCTGTCCTGGGGGTGAGGGACAACCTTGACCTCACCCTCATCTCCCACAGAGGACTCAGCAAGCCTTTCCTCCTGGGACAAGTCCTGCATCCGGGCTGCCTCAGTAAGCACTTCCCAGCCCACAGGGCCGCAACGACCTTCGCTTTCTCCCGCCTGTGCTGGTTGGGGAACCGTCCACATCTTTCCACCTCTCCACGGGGCTCCATCTCTCCAGCAGCTGCATGGCTTTTCCTGTGCTGGTGGGAGAACCGTCCACGTCCTCCCACCCCTCCACGGGGGTCCAGCTCTCTGGCGGCTGCTCCTCCTGGTCTTCCTCAGACTGGGTGTTCACACACACAAACTGCTCCACCGCCTTTCGGAGAGCTTTGGCCGGCACCGTACCCTGCTCGCTGCGCCATTTGCCATTTGTCGTACGGGGAGTCAGCAGGCGGGGCATCCCACAAGGTCTCTGCTCCAGCTCCCCACACAAGAACGGAGGACAGCCAGTGTCCTGAGTCTCACGCGGGAGCTGGGGCGAGAGCCCCCCGTGATGTCTCTGGCATCCTGTGCTGGCGTCTGTTGTGAGGGGAACTTGGTGTATCCTGGAGGAGCTGCTGCTTCGGGGACAACAAGGGACGTCCTTCTGTGCATGCTTCACCTCAATGTCTCCCCGGGAGGCGTGGACAAAGAGGGGAGGTAGGGAGAACCTTCCTGTGCGCGAACTCTGCTGACCGGTGGGGGAGGGGAGGCTTGTCGGCCACAAGAGGACCCCGCAGAGGAAGGACATAGTGGGGGAAATCGCTGGTTTTTCTCTGTGGTGTCAGACAGTGTTCAGTGCTATTGTTTTGCGAACAGCTGTCCAATGTTCCCAACGTCATTTATGTGGGTTCAACTTTAAGCTCCGTTGTGTTCTATTGATCTATGTGTTTGGTTTTATGCCAATACCATCCTGCTTTGGTCGCTATAGACTTTTGGGGTCGAGTGATGTGGAAAACCGAAATTAAAAAGCCCGCTGTGTCTTCCACGTCCCAGGTCATACTAATATACTCTCCCTCGTCGCCTCTAGTTAACAAGGGCGATTAGCTTCACCCCCTTGGGTGAACTGGGTCTGTGTAGGTCTCAGCGTCTGTAATGAGCTTGGATGCGTTCTGTCTCTCTGGTGTGGTCCTGAAATGGTTGTTTCAAGTAGTTTATTTTCCAGTAATTTCAAAAGTCTGGAAAACTTTCAATAGCACTATGGATACTCTTTCTCTGCACTCAGATTCTGCAGCTGTCATCGCTTTCTGACCTTTCACACACAGTTCTCCAGTGAGTTTCATCCAAAGCAGGTGTGCTTTCCCCGGGAATCACCACATGACCCACAAGTGTGGAAATGACTATGGCTGCCACATTACAATCCAATCCATGGCCCCACTTAGACTTTCACCACCCGTCCCAACTGTGTGAAAATGTCTCTTTCCATTCTGATGTGACTCTGTTGTTCTGGAACCATTACTGAGGCTTTCCCTGATTTTCATAAATTTGTATTTAAACTTCAGAAATGAATCCTATCTTGGATGCCTTTCATGCCCAGCTTCTTTCACTTAAGAAGTTTTCAATGTCCATCCGTGTTCTCACAGGTAGCAGTACTTCACTTATTTTTTATTGTGATTAATTATATGCAGCACAACATTTACCATTTAAACCATTTGAAGTGCATGTTTCTATGGCATTAACTGCATTTATGTTGTTGTACAAACACCACCAACACCATCCACCTTCAGAATTTCATTTTCCTCAATTAAAACTGTATCCATAAACTCCACATTCCCATTTCCCCACAACCCCTGGCAACCACATTCTACCTTCTGTCTCTGAATTAGATTTTGGTACATAGCTTATATAAGTGGAATCAAATAATGTTTGTCCATCTGTAGCTGTCTTTTCTCACTTAGCATAATGACTTCCACATTCAGCCATGTGGTAACCCACGCCAGAATTTCCTTAGATATTAAGGCTGAATACTAGTCCCCTCGCATATAGCACATTTTGTCCATTCATTCATCTGTAAACACTTGGGTGGCTTCCACCTTTCGGCTAGTGTGAATCCACTACAAATACGGGTGTACACATAATCTGTTTGCGTCCCTAATTTCAAATCTTTTGGGCATATACCCTGAAGTGGAATTGCTGGATTATACATTAATTCTATCTGTAAGTTTTGAGGAACTGCCCTACCATTTTCCACAGTGGCTGTACCATTTAATGTATTCCTTTATCTGGCAAAATATTATTGCAGTTTATGGATTTATCACATTGTCTTTCTCCTTTCATTGATGCACATTTGAATTGTTTTTACCTTTGGGCTATTGTGAAGATGCTGCTATGGATATTTGTGTACAAGTTTCCGTTTGAATACCTATTTTCAGTTCCTTGGAATATGTATCTAGGAGTAGTTGTTGAGCCATGTGGTAATTTTTTTTTTCTTTTTGAAGAAATGCTGAACTGTTATATAGATAGGCTGCATCATTTGACATTTCCACAAGCGATGTTTAAGCGTTCCGGTTTCTCTACATTGTTGCTGAGGTTTGTTATTCTTATTTATTTATTTTTTATTATAGCCTTTCTAGTGTGTGTGAAGGATTATCGCGTTGTGATGCCTCAGAGATATTGCAGTTTGGCTCCAGACCACTGCAATACACTGAATAAAGCAAGTCAAATGAATTTTTTGGTTTCCCAGTGCATTAAGTTATATTTATACTATACTGCAGTCTATTAAGTGTGTGATAGCAGTATGTCAAAAAACGCACAACCTTAATTAAAGAATACTTTATTGCTGAAAAATGCGAATCATCACCTGAGCCTGTTGGAAAAATGGCACAGGATTGCCACAAACCTTCAGTTTGTAAAGACATGATGTCTGTGCAGCTCAGCAAAACGAGATGTGCCTGTATTGGACTGTCCAGACCTTTGTGGCAGGAGGAGGTAGGGTAGGGGGACGCCTGGGGTCGCTTCAGTACCGCGGACAGCTCCCACTCCTGTGACACACACCTAAGGCGCTGTGCTCTGCAGGCGGGATCCCCTTAGAGATCATGTCTGGGTTCAGATGCCGAGCTCTTCATTCCAGGTCCATGCCAGGGGCCCATCTGTGTGTGCTGAAAACACCTGCAGGTCATGGATGTGAGGCCAGCCCGGGGTCTATCACCACGTGGCAAGAGATGTGACATGAGCCATAGGAGGGGGGTTTACAAGAGGGTCTCGGCTATAAGCCATCAGGCTTTGAGTAGCTGCTCTGTAGCTATGGCTCATTTTCTGAAAATTTATTTGTGGGGGCAGCCTTCAATGTCAACTCAGATTTTCAAAGATGCCTAATTTGATTTGATGTCATCTAATGTAATATGATCAGATCTAATTTGATCTTATGAACGCTGATGAGGCTGAATTAGCCAACATCATGCCCTGTTTCCACTATGAACAAATGTTGCCCATGAGGAGACACCATTAGGTCAGATAGGACCGTGTTAGAAGGCCTGGTTGCCAGTGTCACCCCCTCGCAAACTGTGAGGAGCTGGTGTGTAGATTTCAAGGACTGCCTGTGACCTCGCTCCTGGGAGGGTGACAAGGGCACCAGCTGAGTCGTGGCTGCCAAGCACATGGACAAGAGACCCGGGAAGTCCCTGGTCCCATGGGGACCGTGGGCTGCATGTCCATTTTCTGTGTTCCAGCCATCCTGCGGCAGAACTTTTCAGAACAGAGTGCAGAAGAGAACAGGTAGCAATGAACCCGTGCCTGGTGGGTGCACCGGTGTGCAAAGCTATGCCCACACTCTGGTGGTCTGGACGTGGTCTGGCTCCTTAGGCTTCCTGGGTGTCTGGCTGAGTTGCACGGGTGTCACCTGGTCATGCGCACATACCTGAGCGCCTGGATGTGCCTAACTCGTGTTAGCCAAAATGTTTGACTTCAGGGATGCCACAACCCTACGCACCAGGTGACATTTAATCTCCCGAGGTCAGTGCCCATGAGGGGCAGGTCCTCTCTGGGCCTGGAAGATCTTGTGTCTGAGTCAGAGGGAGGAGAATGCCTGTTTGCTGGAGCCAGACGCCTCCATAATTACACATTCCCTGAAAGGCAGGCAGGAGGGCTCTCTTTCACAACTGGAATGTGTGTACTTTCAGAATGAGAACAGCCCAACAACTGACCCTCTGTTTAGAAAAGAGAAACAAAATCAGGAGAAGGGATTTGATATCTACTAAGATGGCATCTTCCTCCTGAACACTCCTGAGTGTGTTTTTAGGAATGTTACTGTTATTTGGAATAGCTTTACAGACTGAGTATCCAGCAGCATGGCACTGACCACAGAAATAATGGAACACCCTGTAACCTTTGCAAGCCACGTGTCAGCACCCAAACATGGTTATGTGATGTTTACTGACATGAGAATGAAAATCCACTGAGCACTTTCCTGTCAGTATACGATACTTCGGTGGAAAGTTTTCACGGCACTAAAAATGCTCTGTTCTCCTGCGTTCACCCCTCCCCCTCCCACCCTACAACCCCAGATCTTGTACTGTCCACGCAGTTTTGCCTTTTCCAGAACGTCACGTACTTAGATTCACACAGTATGTAGCCTTCTCAGATGGGCTTCTTTCACTTAGAAATATGCATTTAAGTTTCCTCTGTGTCTTTTCACTGAATTTCTCTTTATCACTTATAATATTCCATCGTCTAGCTGGACGAGTTTGCTTATCCATCACCCATTGAAAACATCTCAGTAGTGTCCAAGTTTTGGCAGTTATGAAAAAAGCTGCTGTAAACATCCATGTGCGGGTTTTGTGTGAACATGTGTTTTCGGCTCCTTTGGGCAAATTATGATTGAGCCTGACTGCTGGGTCGTATGATAAGAGTGTTTCAGTTTTGGAAGAAACTGCCACACTGTCACCTAAAGTGGCTGTGCCATTTGTGTCCCCACCAGCAGTGACTGAGAGTCCCTGCTGCCACATGTCCTGCCAGCACTTGGTGACGTCAGTGTGCTGGGGTGTGGCCGGGCTGGGAGGCGTGTGGAGGTGTCATTGTTTCAGTTTGCATCTCCCTGGTGATGTGCCGTGGGGCACCTTCTCGTGTGCTTACTGCCATCTGTGTGTGTTCTTTGGTCTCTTCAGGTTTTTGCTCATTTGCTTACTGGTGTACTGTCTGTCTCGACTGGAGTGCAAGCTCCTGAGGGCAGGGGTTTGTCCTCGGGCCACCGTGTCCCCAGGGCCTAGAACAGTGTCTGGCTTAGAGTAGGTGCTCATAGACAACCAGGAGACAAACGAGTGAGCTCAGCAGTGCACAGCAGCCGTGTGGCTCTGCTGGGGGTCACCCAGCTCTGCAGCTACGTGTCCACTCACCTGAAGGATGTCGAGATCCACCGACACCACGTGTTCAATCCCAGAGGAAAGTTCTGGAAGTCAGAATTAGGCCCTGGCTAGGACTCAGAACGGGACATCTCTCAGTTGCTTTGTCTGTCCTTGGTGAGACAGTGCACAGCTCGGCACTGGGTAAATGCCTGCTAGATGCACAAACAATTGGGCGAGCCCTGGATGATCTCTGCTGGGGCGAGGGGAAGCCCCACTCCCCAGGGATGGATGCCTCTGCCTCATAGCAGCCTCGGGGACACTTCACGACCTCACTTTCCTTGCTTCCTGTCTCACTTCCCTGCTCTCTCCCTCCTGCTTCCTGGGATCACCTCTCGAATGATTACTGCACAAAAACCCTTGAGTCCATATCTGTTTTTAGGGCAATTGAAAATGAGCATCACCCCTTAACATAAATGTGGGGAAACTGAGGCCTGCCCAAGACCACGGAGAGCATCAGCCGGACCCTTGGCTTTTCCAGGATGGCCCAACTCTGGAGCTCAGCCTTGGGCCACAGCCCACAAGCCTCTGTGTGACATGTGAAGCATGGGGACAGATAGGGTGAGCCAGGCCTGGTACACGGCTGCACGGAGAAGCCCAGTGAAGCTGAAGCATGGCTTTTCTGTGAGGATCAGTGCCGGGTGCCATTCCCATGGTTCCTGGTCTTCCTAGCCCAGACACCGGCCGGCCCAGGGAGCCTGGCCAGGGCCGGCCAGGCCCTGAGATGCTACTGGGGGTCAAGTCAGGTACCTGCCCCCAGACCATGCTGCTGGGAGAAGCCAGACATTTGGAGAGTCACGTACACTCTGGGAAAGGCCACAGGGGCTTTCCAGGCATTTTCTCCTTTTTTTAAATATTGTTCCTCCCTCCCTTCTCTGGAGGGGTGTGAAGTGGTGAAGTAGGGTTTTCTCTCCATAAGAGATGCTGGTGAGAGCTGCCTACTGGGTTTTGGCAAAGCAACAACATAGTTTGTGGCAGTGAGTTGTGTTTTGAGCGCCTCCAGAAAGGTACCTGTTCTGCAAAAGTGACCCGGCTGGGACACGTAAGCCCTCAGCTGTCCACAAGGGGGCAGTCTTGGCTTCCCAGTCTCCTCCGGCAGCTGGGGACACTGTGCCTGCTTGTCTCCCCGGCACAGTGAGGGGAGGGCCTGCTGTGCAGGGGCAGGGCCTGCGAGCTGGTCAGGACAGGGCAGACGGACACTGTGTGTCTGTCCCGGTGAGGTGACACAGCTGCAGCACAGCAAGCGGTGCCTTCCTTGCCCCTCTGTCCCCGCCGACCCCCATGGTCCCTGATGGAGAGCCTGAGGCCTGCTTGGACCCTGTCTCCTGGGGGCAGTGAGCAGGGGAGCCCGGGGTCATCCCTGCTGGGGTCTGAAACAGGCAGTTTCCCAGGGTTCCGACAGTGAGGGCCTTGGCCTGAGATGGCCCACATTAAAGCGTGCCGGTGACTTTTCGTGCCTGTGTGACCCACGTGCACTCGCGTGTTTCTGAGGTCACAAGTGCAGAGCCGGCCCAGCTCCCGCAGTGTGTGCTGCAGCCCCTGAGGGGCAGGTCTGGGCCCCGGGCTCCTCGGGGCTCCAAGCCAGGCGTGCTGATGCTCCTCGTGTGAAAAGCAGCAGATGGAGCCCCTTTAAAATGCAGGCAGGGGGCCGCCTGGCATGTCTGACACCTGGCGCTTTTGGGTGTTAAAACAGGACAAAGTGACCTTTGGACGGGGCCGGGGCAGCCTCGTGTCCCATGGAATGTTCGGCCATAAAGAGGAAGGAAATCCTGCCATTCACTGCAAGGTGGACGGACCCAGCGGTGCTGCTGGGCTCCGTGGCGTAAGTCAGACAGAGAAGGGCAGATGCTGCATGGCGTCGCTTACGTGTGTCATCTTAAAACACTCGAATTCATAGAGGCAGAGAGATGGTGGCTGGGGGCGGGCTGAGGCCTTGTTGCATGAAGGCTACAACGTCGCAGTCTTGTGGGCCCAGAAGCCTCACAGCTGATATGCAGCGTCCTGACTGCAGTGAATGGCTCTGCTGCGTCCTGGGAAGTGCCTCAGAGTGAATGTCAGGTGTTCTCATCACAGAAAATGGTGTCAGCGTGTGAGGAGGTGATGTGTCGCTTAGCGGGACTGCCTCCTCCTCTCATGTGTGTGCATCCACCCTCGTGTGTACCCTAAACACATACAGCTTTCACTGAAAAGTGTGTAAAGCCCAGTCCCAGAGGAGCTGGCGGAACGCACAGACTCTCGGCCAAGCCCTGGAGACCGCTACTTGACGGGCAGTTTAAAGCTACCTTCCCAGAGTCTTCCTATGACAACTCTGCGTGAAGAACCCAGACCCTCGTTAAGTCTGGCTGTTCAGGAGAGCTGGCCGAGGTGCCTAACTTTTCAATAAGAAAAGGGCCCTCAGCCATGCTAGGGGCTGGGCTCATTCTGCATTTCCGTCACACATGGCACCCATCCAGCTCCCTGCTGCCTGGTCGGGCAGTCGGCCTGTCCCTCAGGTGGCTAGCTAAATGCCCCGGGACGGGTCCTTTGTGGCTCATCATGTATAGCAGGGCAGTACTTCCAAGTGCCAGCTCCCCGATCGCAGAGTGTCAAGCCTGTCCCAAAGTTGGGCAGTGAAGCGGCAGTCTCCCCGGCAGGAAGGGGCAACAAGCAGGGTCTTGGGCGACAGCTATAGAAAGCCTCTTGCTTCCTGACTCCTTGGGGTCAGGGCTGGGCTGCAGCCACACTGGCCACTGTGTAAATACACTCATGAAAAGGTCTGTCTCAAGAGTGGGAGCCAGTCTCTTTTGGGGACATCGGGAGAGGGGCTGCTGCAGGCTCTGTGACATTGGGCTCTTTTTCTCATTTCTAGGTTTCTAGGATCTTTATTTATAGGGGTGTTAGGCCTTAGCCTGATATATGAGTAGCAAGTATTTGCTCCGAGCTTATCATTTCTTCCTTTTTAAAATATGGTACCTTTCCCCTGGTGTAGTGTTAAAATATCAGTTCTCTCCAATTTGATTTATAGATTCAATACAGTCCCCATAAAATGCTTCAACAGGTGTCTTTGTGGAAATGGTGACCTAATTTCGAAATTTATATAGAAATACTTATAGAAGTACTTAATACCCCTGAATTGCACAATTTAAAATGATTAAAAGGTTACATTTTATTGAATCTAAATTTTAACACATAAAATACTTATCAAAAATTAAAAAAAATATAAAAGAGAAAAATGAAAAACAAAACATGCTACCAGCAGTAGAGAGGCCAGCTCTGGTGCTGGGTGGAGCTTAGGAGAGGGCGCTGAGGGAGGCACCAGGTGCAGCCCCAGCTCCTCAGGTGCCTCACCCGGCTCTAGCGCCCCTTCCAGCCCAGCAGAAGCCAGCTCTAGTGCCACAGTTGCTGCTAGAAGTGGTGTGCACATGGCTGTGGCTCTGGCTCTGCCCCCGGAGGTGGCATCAGATCTAATGACACAAATGCCTCCAGCTCTAGAGCGGCTTTGCTTCTGTAGCCATGCAGCTGGATCTGGCTTTTGAGATGGCGCAGGAGCCAGTGCTGGGGACAAGGCCATTGGGGACATCACCCACAGGCCTTCTTCCCCAGGGGCCAAACACGGAACACATCCCAGAGCTTTCCACAGAAGAACATCTTCCCAGGCTGAGTCCACCTGACGGGTGGTATGAGGACAGTGGCTCCCGACCCTGCTCTAGCCTCTGGCAGTTCCTCCCTGAGTAGCCCCAGCACTGACCCCTCCCCATACGTTCACTCTAGGGTTCTGTCTCTGCGGATTCCTGGTCAGCCAGCTGGGTCAAAAGAAGTGGGCACGGTGCTCCAGGTGTGGGCCGGGCATGCTGAGCTGCGTGTAAGCCACAAACTGCTTCAGGGTGACAAAGCCGCATCCTCCAGATGCTGGTCCCCGGCCTCAACCCCCAGAAATCCGCAACCACAGAGACAGGAGCCCTCTCTCTTAACCCAAAGCCCACACACTCTTAGTTGTTCCTGGAGTCTGTCACCCTCACAACGAGGGCAGAGGACTCCATATCCAGACGAGGTCAGGAGGGCATCGCCTTGAATGTCCTGTGCCCTCCCTGCTGTGTTGTCTCATGGGACTGGCCAAGTCCCCGGCTGGAATGGAAGCCTGGGGCAGTAGGGACTTCAGTCTGCTCCATTCAGTGAGCTACACCAAGTGCCTAGAAAAGGGCCTGCACACAGTAGGCACTTAATATTACCTTCTTGACTGAATGAACTTCAGGTTCCTCAGTCAGCCCTCTGGGTTTCCTGCTCTGGCTACACCCAGGACAGGGGACTGTCCCCCGCCTTCCCCTCCAATAGAACAGGAAGCCTTTACAGATGGAAAACAGCTCTTCCCAAAGCCACAGAATTAGTGAGGCTTGAGGCAGGAAGCTCCTTCATGGGAGAGAGAAAACCATAAGTAGGAACAACCACAGCCCTTGGCAGCCCTTTCCACGGGACCAGGCACGGGGTCAGCACTCTCCATGGCTTATCTCACTTAATCCTGACAAGATCCCTACAAGGGCGTTTGGTCCCCATAGCTCCCCAGTTTTCACACAAGCAAACAGGCTCAGAGGTGAGGTGACATTCCCAACATGTACAGCTAGGAGGTGGCAGAGTAACCACTGTGCTGTACAGGGGAGAGGCACCCACCTTTTCCGCAGCAGGCGCGTGACCTGTTGGGTGCTTGTCGTGCAGGAGACCCTGCTCGCTGCGCCATTTTTCAGGCGGGGCGGCCTGCGGGGTCTCTGCTCCCGCTCCCCACACAAGAACGCAGGATATGGTGAGGCCAAAAAGGAACACCCACGGAGCCATAGGTAGGGGAGTCATACCACCATGGTCTCACTGGAGGCTGGGCCCACCGGACGCGCGACCTGCCGTCCGCCTTTCCGCCAACCAACTGACCGATGACTCTCCACTCTCTTTGACTCTGTTCCTCTCCTCTCTTCCGCTCTCCTCTGCTCTGCTCGGCTCCTCAGCAATCCTTCGTAGCCGCAGCAGCGGCCAATTGGCTAACCGGCCACAGCCCACGGCCAATCAGCCACAGCCGAGCCAGCACCTTTCCACGTGAGGCCGAGAGCCTGTAAACTACTTTCTGGGGCTCTGTCCCCACAGTGCTGGAGAAGTTTCAGTGGATAGATGGGAAGATGGGGACACGGAGTCTGCTCTGGGGGGCAGATACTACATATTCTAGCAGCTTCTCTGGCGTGCCTGCGTTCATGGTCCCCATCCAGGTCCAGGGACGATTACTTTTACACTGGGGCGGGACAGAAGAGGAATGGGTCAAACAATACGAATAGTGTCAGACTGCAAAAATACTTATGGCCATAATGTGAAGTAAAAGCAGTATTTAAAGAATTTTCTGATATCCCGGCAAAAGTAATTGTTTTCACAGTAGCTGAATGAGTCAATCTCTTGGAACCCCCTCCCGCCTCTGAGCAGCTCACATTGTGGAACTGGAGTCTAATAATAAAAGATGCAAGTTGAGTTGGAGGCAGGGGCACGCCCAGAATGACCCCTGGGTGTCCCCTTCCCGCTCCAGCGCTCCATTGAGCACAGTGGGCACGGCCCGCCCCCTGTTGGTCATCCTCAGCACTGCAGCCGCAGGCGGAAGAAAACCAGACCAAAAAAGATACACCTTTGGGGTCTTCAAAGCAGTGGAGCTGGCTCCAGGAGAGATGAGAAGAACCTCGGATGTTCGATGTCCCCGGTTTATGTCCACTGTCCTGGGGTGCCCAGTTTCCCCCGGAGGCTCCGGCATGGGTGTTCTGGCCCCTGATCCCCGAGAAGCCATCTAGTAGCCTGCCCCTGGCTCCCAGGCCACCCCGTCCCAGGGACCTCGGGGTAGAAAGCATTTACTGGACTCAGCGCAGTGGGTCATTGATGGAGAACAGTGATAGCACACAGTCTCCTACGAGCCTGTGAGATCCTCGGGGTCCCCGCCCCAAGCATATTCCAGTTTCAGTGAAGCAATCAGGTCTTCCTTCTGTATCCTGGAGGACCCTCCCCATGGGGGCTTGTCCTGGTCGCAGGCGCCCAGAGCGGTGGACACAGCACTCCAGACCCCGTCCTCTCCAGGCTGACCGACTGGGACCCTCGGGACCCCAGCCCATCAGCCTGGAATAGCTCCCCTCGGGATGCGGTGAGCCACGGGGGTTTTGCTGGGAGACGGGCCGGACCTGGTCCCGCCTGGGCCTCAACGCGTGGCGCGTGCTCCCCCTTTCCCAAAGCCCCACCTTCAGAGATGTGGGCGTGCCCGCTGGCCGCTGCGGCCGGGTCAGCTAACCGGCCTCCTCTGAGCCTCTAGCCAATCGGGGCCTCCAGACGCTGGCGCCGCCAGACAATCGAGGTGTCCACGGCCCGCGCCGCCCTCCTGTGATGCCGCGAGCCAATAGGTGTCCACTGTGGCTTCCCTTGAGAGTCGCGCAGCAGCCGGGGACGTCCCCCTGAAGTGGAGAAGATGCCCATTGTATTTGGGGGCTGGGCACCTGGAAGTGAGGCAGCATCGCCGGGGGCCGTCGGAGGCGGGAAGGTGGGGGGTGGCGGGGGGAGGGGCGGGGAGGGGGGAAGGGCGGCGCCTCTCCTTCCCGCGACTAGCCTGAATGTGGAGAGGCTACCGAGGGGACACGTGCAACTGCATTGGCCTGCCCAGCCAGTCTCCTGTACCTCCCTGCGAGGCTTCCTGTGTTTGAGAAATGGATGGAATTTTAGAGCACAGATTTTCTGAAAATGGGGATTGTCCCTATGGTAGTTCATATTGAGGCCAAATCATAATTATTCAGAAATAATGTTTGGGAAAGCCCAGAAGAAAATGTTGTGGAGCTTGGGTAAGGGCAAAAATAGTGGCAGTCACCTAACTAGATCAAACAGCAGCCAACTGTTACTGGAACACGTTATGTGTATCAAAAAGATAAGGAAATGCTGTTGTCGCCAACTTGGTTTTAAACTGAAGCTTCACGTTACCTGTGTAAAAACCTGAGGGTGGAAGCACTTTGAACTTTGGAACTTTCCCCTTGGACTTCTAATTCTTGTCAGTGCTTTGCAACAAGGCACTAACGAAAAAGGCTTTCTGTTTTCTTTTTTCTTTTTAATTTAGTCTTTGATAAAAAGATGTTGCTTCCAGAAATCACATAGGAAGTTAGAAGACTCGGAATTAGAAGGACAATCCCTGCTCATCTAAATATGTAGGTTATTCTAAGACGTATGAACTCTTAGAGGCCGCGGGTGTTGTTCTCAGCATCCAGCCAACGACAAGCATATTTGGCAGCCATTCAGTGGCTTTAACTGTCTTGACTTTATTGCCTGACTTCAATTCTGTCTTTTATGTCCTGTGTCTTCTGCACACAGCTGGGTGTAGGAGTCCAGAAATTCCTGTACACAGCACAAGGAAAAGCTGTGAAAACCGTGCTTATGGGCCAACACATTCCCTTTTTATTGTTGTTGAACTTCAGGGGCATAGAGTTGGATTAATCACAATCGCCCTGCCCCCATCCATGCAAAGGCTTGTTTTGATTTCGTTCTTTTTGATAGCGTAACACCACAGCCTGTTGCCCCAGAAATGCTGTGTAACAGTCAACCAAAAAAGCTGGGTGGCTTACAAGCACGTGGTTTATTACTGCTGCACGCAGGGTGGGCAGCTCTGGGGGTCATGGTCCTCACTCACTCACACATCCAGGGATTGGCGGGTCTCCCTTGGGACCATCAGGGCTACTCTGCTTGGCTCCACTTAACTCTCATCCTCAAGCAGGCAAGTCTGGGAGTATTCTCAGGATGATGGCAGAGGCGGAGACCTGCCAGGCGTCCTGAGCCCTCTGGTTGGAACTGGCATCTCTGTTGCATTTTGTCGCCCAAAGTAAAACACAGACAGCTCACATGCAAGAGGAGGGGGCATTGGTCTGTCAGGGCCTGTGGAATCAGATGAAATCTGTAGATCAATCTGGGCAGAATTGACATCTTTATGATACCAAATCTGGCTTTCAAATCTGGCATATTTCTCTGCTAGTGTATTTCCTCTCTAAGTACCCCTTTATGCAGTTGTATGGTTCTCCCTGTAGAGAACACATACTTCGTTTGTTGGAATTATTCCTGGGTACTTGAGTGTCTGTGACACTCTTGGAAATGTTGCTTTGCTGAAATTGTGTTCTCAATTTGTTTGCTGTCAGTGCAGAGAAAAAGTTATCGTTGGTAGGTTCATCACATTTCCAGAAATTTTGCTGTACTGTATTATTATTTCCGTTAATTTGCCTGCAGACTGTTGGGTTTTCTACATAAATGATCATACCATTTGCAAATAACGATAGTTTCCTTTGCTTTTTTTCTAATCCTTGAGTCTCAGATTGCTATTTCTGAGGCTGCTTGTTCTGGCCAGGACCTCCAGTCCAGTGGCCATTCAGTCTTGTCCCTGATTTTAAACGCAGTGCTTCCAGTATTTCCACGACTAGGGTGATGTTTGCCTAGGTTTTTTTGGTTGGTGTGTTTTCATCCTTGATTTTTTTGTTGTTGTTTTAAATATGGATATTCTTTATCAGGTTAAATAATTTTCTTTTCTCCTAATTTACTAAGAGTTTAAATCATGAATGGGTGTTGAGTCTTCTATTGGGATGATTTTCTTGTTTCTCTTTTAATCTGTGGGTTATTATGGATTTTCTATTGTCAAGCCATCCTTGGATGTCTAAGATAACCCCACTATGGGTGTGCTATATTATTTTTCCCTGTATCATTATATCCAATTTCCTATTATTTTACTGAGGATTTTTGCAACTAGTTTCATAAGTGAGATACATATGTAACTTTTAATATTTTTGTGTGCTTTTGATTTCAGGGTTATGCTGGTTAGGTAGAATGAGTTGGGAGTGATTCCTTCTTTTTCCCTTGTCTGAAAGATTTTGTGTTAAATTGGGATGATTTCTTCTTTGAAACTTTTGTAGAATTCTGTGTGTGTATGTGTATGTTTTTAACTAATTGCTTTATTTTTTTGAATAATCATAGGACAATTCAGCCTATAGGAATTTTTTCATTTCATTTCATTTTTCCAAATTGTCAGCTTATAGTCATTGATAATATATATTTTTTAATTTATTTTTTAAATTTATTGGGGTGACAATTGTTAGTAAAATTACATAGATTTCAGGGGTACAATTCCGTATTACATCATCTATAAATCCCATTGTGTGTTCACCACCCAGAGTCAGTTCTCCTTCCATTACCATATATTCGATCCCCCTTACCCTCATCTCCCACCCCCCACCCCCCTTACCCTCTGGTAACCACTAAACTATTGTCTGTGTCTATGAGTTTCTGTTTCTCATTTGTTTGTCTTGTTCTTTTGTTGTTTTTGGTTTATATACCACATAGCAGTGAGATCACATGGTTCTCTGCTTTTTCTGTCTGACTTATTTCGCTCAGCATTACACTCTCAAGATCCATCCATGTTGTCACAAATGTTCCTATATCATATATCATCTTTTCTTACCACCGAATAGTATTCCATTGTGTATATATACCACAACTTCTTTATCCATTCATCTTTTAAAAAAAATAGGACAAAAAATCATCAGATTTGTTTGGAACCACAAAAGACCCTGAATAGCCAAAGCAATCTTAAGGAAAAAGAACAATAATGGAGGTATCACACTTCCTGACTTTAGCTTGTACTACAGGGCAACAATAATCAAAATAGCATGGTATTGGAAGAAAAACGAACACATAGACCAATGGAATAGAATTGAGAACCCAGAAATAAAACCACATAAATATGGACAGATAATTTTTGACAAAGAAGCAAAAAACATACAATGGAGGAAAGACAGCTTCTTCAATAAATGGTGCTGGGAGAATTGGATAACCACATGCAAAAGAATGAAACTGGACTGCTATCTGTCACCATGTACCAAAATTAATTCAAAATGGATCAAAGACTTAAGCATAAGACCTGACACAATAAACTGCATAGAAGAAAACATGGGTACTAAACTTATGGACCTTGGGTTCAAAGAGCATTTTATGAATTTGACTCTAAAGGCAATGGAAGTAAAAGCTAAAATAAACGAATGGGACTATATGAAACTTAAAAGCTTCTGCACAGCAAAGGAAACCATCGACAAAATAAAGAGGCAACCAACTGAATGGGAGAAGATTTTTGCAAACAGTGCCTCTGATAAGGGGCTAATATCCAAAATATACAAGGAACTCATAAAACTCAACAACAACAAAAACAAACAACCCAATTGAAAAATGGGCAGAGGACCTGAAGAGACATTTCTCCAAAGAGGACATACAATGGCAAATAGACATATGAAAAAATGCTCAACATCACTAATCATCAGAGAAATGCAAATCAAAACCACAATGAGATATCACCTCACCCCAGTCAGAATGGCTATCATCAACAAGACAAATAGTAACAAGTGTTGGAGAGGCTGTGGAGACAAAGGTACCCTCATACACTGTTGGTGGGAATGCAGACTGGTGCAGCCGTTATGGAAGGCAGTGTGGAGGTTCCTCAAAAATTACGAATAGAATTACCATATGACCCAGCAATCCCTCTCCTGGGTATCTACCCAAAAAAATTGAAAACATTTAGAGATAAAGACACGTGTGCTCCAATGTTCATTGCAGCATTGTTTACGGTGGCCAAGACATGGAAACAACCAAAATATCCTTTGATAGATGAATGGATAATGAAGTTGTGGTATATATACACCATGGAATACTATTCGGCGGTAAGAAAAGATGATATAGGACCATTTGTGACAACATGGATGGATCTTGAGAGTGTAATGCTGAGCGAAATAAGTCAGACGGAAAAAGCAGAGAACTGTGTGATTTCACTGATATGTGGTATATAAACCAAAAACAACAAAAGAACAAGACAAACAAATGAGAAACAGAAACTCATAGACACAGACAATAGTTTAGTGGTTACCAGAGGGTAATGGGGGAAAGGGGATGGTAGATGAGTGTAAAGGGGATCAAATATATGGTGATGGAAGGAGAACTGACTCTCGGTGATGAACACACAATGTGATTTATAGATGATGTAGTACAGAATTGTTCACCTGAAATCTATGCACCTTTACTAGCAATTGTCACTCCAATAAACTTTAATTAAAGAAAAAAGAGAGAAATAATGTTAGAGTTTGATGGTAACCATCAGAATGACCAATAAGGTAAATTACGTGACGTTTCAGCATTTTTCTTTTTCTTTTTTTGTTTTAAAGGGGGGAAGGGAACAGGACTTTATTGGGGAAGAGTGTGTACTTCCAGGCCTTTTTTCCAAGTCAAGTTGCTGTCCTTTCAATCTTAGCTGTGGAGGGTGCCCGTTCAGCTTCAACTTGTTTTCCTTTCAGTCTTAGTTGTGGAGGGCAATGCTCGCTCCAGGTCCAGTTGCCGTTTTCTAGTTGCAGGGGGCGCAGCCCACCATCCCTTGTGGGAGTCGAACCGGGAACCTTGTGGTTGAGAGGACACACTCCAACCAACTGAGCCATCTGGGAGGCAGCTCAACTCAAGGTGCCGTGTTCAATCTTAGTTTCAGGGGGTGGAGCACACCATCCCTTGTGGGACTCGAGGAGTTGAACTGGCGACCTTGTGGTTGAGAGCCCACTGGCCCATGTGGGAATCGAACTGGCAACCTTCGGAGTTAGGAGCATGGAGCTCTAATCACCTGAGCCACCGGGCCGGCCCTGATGTTTCAGCATTTTCCACTTGTGCTGTCTCTGATGGTACAGTAACTGAATCTGAGAGCACTGATCAACGGTCCCTATTCAACCAACTGCCATCTTCCGTATGGGCAAAATCTTCAACTGATATTGGCAGAATTCACAGTGTACCTCCTATCAAGGTTCAAATTGATCCTTCAAAGCCTCTGCCCAGAATTAATCAATAATTAATCAATATCCTATAAGTAAGGAGGCCTTCCAAGGTATAAAGCCCATAATAGAAGATGACATAACTCAGGGTCTTATTATTCCTTGCACTAGTCCTTGTAACACCCCTATTCTACCTGTGAGGAAGCCAAAGGGACAAGGGTGGAGGTATGTCCAGGACCTCTGAGCAATAAACCATATTGTCATCCCTTGACACTCTGTTGTTCCTGACCCTCATATGCTGCCCAGCATCCATCCCAACTGCAAGTAAATTCTTTACAGTAATTGACTTATGCAGTGCATTCTTTGGCATCCCAGTTGAGGAAGCTAGCCAATACCTTTTTGCTTTCACTTGGGAAGGAAAACAATTTATCTGGACGGTAATGCCTCAGGGTTTCACTTACAGCCCTTCTTATTTCACACAGATTCTGAAGACTGATTTGGATGATGTGTTTTCCCTAAAGGTTCCATCTTGTTACAATACGTATGTGGATGATTTACTTCTTTGCTCTCCTCAGGTTTCTTCACAGGATGATAGCATCCATCTGTCGACACTTTTGGCCTTAAAGGGACATAAGGTCGCTAAAGAAAAATTACAATTTGCTTAAACTCAGGTTCGATATTTCAGACATCTGATATCAGAACAGGGTCTACACCTGGAACAAGACAGGCTCCATTGCATCCTAAATTTCCCAAGGCCCAAGACTAAGCACCAATTGTGAGGTTTTCTTGGGCTAATCAGCAATTACCAGAATCGGATCCCAAATCTCTCTCTTATGACAAAACCTCTATATGTTCTATTAAAGAATGACAGTCCTGACCCAATTTCATGGGAAGAACAGGATGGCGTGGCCTTCGAGGCCTTGAAGGAGAGTTTAATAAACCCACCTTCTCTTGGGCATCCTAACTATCAGATTCCATTTTTCATTTCTGTGCATGAAAAGCAAGGAAATGCCCTTGGCGTGCTCACTTAGAAACATGGGGATCAACATAAACCCCTAGGAAACTATAGTCAGCAACTGGACCCTGTGGCTCGGGGATACCCTTCTTGCCTCAGAGCTGTTGCTGCCACTGCCCTCCTGGTTAAGGCCACAGAGAAGATTATTGTGGGGTCCTCTCTAACTATCTTTGTGTCTCATGCAGTAGAAGCTCTCCTAAATTCTCATCACACCTAGCATCTTTCAGTCAGTCGTCTTACTTCCTATGAAATCCGTTTGTTAACCGCTTCCCATATAACCCTTTCAGCTACTTTTCTTTCTTCTGAGACTGAGGAAGCCCCTCATGACTGCCTGCCATTAACAGATCACCTTCTGACTTCTCGTGACGATTTGCAGAAAACTCCTCTAGATAAAGCTGATCTTTCCTGGTTTACAGATGGTCAATTTACTTAAAAAACAACAATGATAAGTACTGCGCTTATTATGCTGTTGCAGCCCCTTCTGAAGTCATCGAGGCAGCACCTTTGCCTCTGGCCACTTCAGCACAGCAGGCTGAATTATATGCCCTCACTCGAGCTTGCATTTTAGCAAAGGGCAAAACTGTGAACATTTATACTGACAGTAGGTATGCTTTTGGAGTGGCTCACAACTTTGGGACGCAATGGAAACATGGTTTCCTTACCTCCAATGGAGATAAAATTAAGAATGGTTCATATTTATGGGAATGATTAGATGCTATAGTTCTGCCTTAGCCATTATTAAGATTCCAGGACATTCTAAACTAGATTCCCTGAAAACTAAGGGAAATCACCTTGCCGAGATTTCTGCTAAGAATGCTGCCCTTAAAGGCATCAGCAGCAGTCAGACTTCTGTCATGGTCCAAAGAGAAGCTTCTTGTGTTACTGGCTAGAGAAGCCCAACAATCAGCTTCTGAAGAAGAAAAACATGACTGGAAATCCAACAATTGCTGGTTTAATAAGGAAATAAACTCTGGTTTGGACCAAATAACAACCCAGTTCTACGAGAAATGCTAAAATTCCCAGTCCTAACCACTTTACATGTGTTGAATCATTGGTCTACTGACAAAATGGTAGCATTCATGCACCAATATTGGTGGACAGATATTAATAAGGCTGAAAAAAGTTCCTACCTCAGGTATCCCACCTATCCAAAGTACAACTCAGGGAAGCCTGTTCGCACTGCCCCTGGACATTTTAAATTGCCAAACGGACAACTTGCTGTCTGGCAAATGGACTTCATACAGCTTCCCCCATCTCATGGATACAAGTATGTTTTAGTCATGATACGTATATTTTCTCAGTGGGCTGAAGCTTTCCCTTGCAGACAAGCTAATGTGTCTGCAGTAGTTAAAGTACTGTTAGAAAAGATTATTCCTACTTGGGGAACTCCTCTTGAATTCCACAGTGATCGAGGAACGCATTTCACTGGGCAGGTGCTGAAACCAGTCTGTGCTGTTTGGTCAGCTCTGCAACATTTTCACTGTGCTCACCATCCTCAGGCTTCAGGATTGGTTCAATGCACTAATGGCATTATTAACACTCAATTGGCAACATTTTGGTAGAAACTCTTCAAATACCTTAGTCCTTTTAAATCTCAGATCTACACCTTTTGGGACTCATAAGCTTTCACCTTTTGAGATAATTACAGGATGCCCTATGCATTTGGCCCCTGCCTCTCTTGATCCACAGTTGGTGAAAGGAGACATACTTCAATATTGTAAAGGCTTAATTGCTTTTATCAACAATAATCATGCTTTAGTAGAACAATCGTTTCACAGTGCACTCCAGGGAAATGAAAAACTGCAAATTCATACTCTACAATCTGGAGTTTTTTTTACTGGAAAAGACACCTCAAAAAGGATTCCCTCCAGTCACACTGGAAGGGCCCTTACCAGGTACTGTTGACTAACCTCTGTGCTGCTAAACTGCAGGAAGTAGATTCTTGGATACCCGTGTCACACCTAAAGAAGGTACCAAACCCTGACTGGAACTGCACACAGTCTGGTGACGTGAACCTAAAGCTGTCAAAATTTAAAGCAGGTGACCTCTAAGGAAATGGGTTACCAAGTCTTTCTGGTTGTTGAATCTATCATCAAGAACTTTGATCTATTTAAGATAATAATAATCTTTGTCTCATTAGCTATGAGCTTAAACTTCTGGTTTACACCTACCATATAAACTAGGTTGTTATGTTCTAATTCTACCTTTAAATCTTATTGTTTTTAAGCTCTGCTCCTGAGGCCCATCAACCCTGGACACTAGCTGTTCCCAGTCCATGCACTCTCCCCTTGATGTAAGCGATGACACCCAGAGAAGGTCCTTCCTGACACTGAAGGACAAAAGGCTGAAGACTGTAAAACCTGAGACCTGAAGACCTGACTGTTGATCAATGATGCTTTTAGAGAAAAGATCTTGATCAAAAGGAGGGAATGATAAAAGTAAACTGGCACTTTAAGTAAACTGACCCGGGAGCTGGGAGGTCTATGGATGGAGCTGGGCTTCTTGTTACTCTCTAGTCCTGACTTCCTGTTAAACTTTATGGTTCTAACTTCCTTCAGGGGGAATATACTCATATATAGGGACCATCTTGGGAGAGTGGTAGAACACTGCAAGTGGGCGCCGGCCGGAGGTGTGCGTTCTCACATTGCTGCGGTGGTTTTGCTTTTACCTTTTCCCAAATAAACCCTCCTTTTGGCGGACTGCCTGGCAAATTATTTTGTCCAGTCGACAAGACTAACACCCTTGCAAACTTTCCCAACATAATTGCAAAGGGAAATGGACTCTCTGACTGTTGGACATGCCACACGCAGCCTGGAAACACCCCTCCTCTCCCCAGTTTCAGCCTGCCCTTTTTAATCTCAGCCTTACCTTTCTGTCTGGGGTCCCTAAAGAGTTCCTCCACAGTACTCCCTTTGCTGTCAGGTTAGACTTCTCAGCTACACGTCTGGGCTGCACTCACCGCACCCCACTCGTTAATCAGTCTGATACAACTAGGGTCAGAACCGTCAACTGTACATCCACATCTAGCCCTTGTCACTTCTGTACGTATCGAGAGGGAGGCTACCTCTTGTCTGTCCAGTCCCCCTATTAGCCCATTACCTTTGACATTTCTAAAAGGGGTCCTCCAAATACTACCTTCTGGTGTCCAGCTAGTCACAGAGCTCACGACAGACAGGCAACAACATCTCGGAAACTTCGCCACCGACCTCCAAGAGCAGCATGGGTACCAACAAGGCCCAGGGATGCTGAGCTAAGGGGAGACCTTTCCTCTCCCCAATCCAACAGAGCTCCTCCTTGGGGCTCAGGTCTGACCACATGGTTTAAGTCCTCCTTCCACATCGAGCTTGTACCCCCCTCCAGGGTATTTATTTCTCTGTGGTCCTCCTCAAAATGAACTACCCAACGAAAAGTTGCCAGGTGGGTCTACCACCACTCTCCTATCGCCCTGGCTACACATGTATTGACAAGTCTCAGTTTGAAGGACGTGCCTTAGGGTTTTTAGGCCTTTGGGGCATATCAATCACGGTTCACAACATCACTCATCCCCAAGCCAAATGGGCCGTAGGACTCATTTAGTTGGTGCTGGGGCTGCTGTTGGTCTAGCAGCCCCTTGGGGAGGGTCTGCCTATCGTGAGGCTACTTTAACCACCCTAACAAAGTCCTAGCTGCCCTAGCTCAAGGCATGGGAGCCGCCTCCAGAATCTCCGGGGGTGCCTCGGTTCGTTTGCAAATGTTGTCTTTGACTACTGACTAGCGCTTGATTACTTATTAGCTGGACAAGGGGGAGTGTGTGCAGTAATTAGTAAGACTTGCTGCACTTGTATAAATGCCACCAGTCAAGTAGAAGATATTTAAAAGATATATATATATATATATAATCAGGCTGAATAGCTTCATAATTTTGCAAAGGAATGTCCAATGACTGACTCTATCGGGCAGGCGGTAAAAGACATTCTACCTTCCATGACTTGGTTTCTACCTTACTATGGCCTTTAGTTTGTATATTGCTTCTACTGCTATTCGGCCCATGTCTTTTTAATCTACCTGTCAAATTTATGTCCTCCAGATTACAACAGTTCCACTTAAAAATGATGGTCCTCCAGAAATTCCAACCTGTCCCTCCAGAAACAGAAGACTCAGATTTAACCAGTCTCCTCGTAACAATGTCGCACCGCTTTCACCTCCTACCCGCTGAAAGTACAGGGACAACACCTCTTTCCTCCTGACAGAGAGCAAGAGGATTGGACCCTGAGTATGACATCGCTTCCTTTCAGCAGGAAGTAGATACAGAAGAGACACATTGTCCCCTTTCCTAAGAGTTCAGGGTCTCAAACTCTTGAGAGGGGAATGATAGGATGGGTAGATAGAAGTGAGCAGAAGGAGAGACCTAGCCCTGGATAGAAAGCCCCTTGCTGCAGCTCCTACTTGGGTCAAGACCCCTTGCAGCTGCCCTCACTTAGGACACCAATGCCTCACTGGCCCGCCAGGATTCCAGGCTCACACATGCCTCTGAGTCAAAGGGATGTGTTGTTAGAAGCCAAAGAAGGAAGGAAGACATCCCACTTATCAGAGAATACATCCTGTTTTTCAGGACCATTTTAGTGACCTTCTCAAACAAATCATAAAAAGAAAATTGACAGAAACTACCTTGAGAAGCAAAAGGGAGGGCTGGGCACCACGGCAGGAGAGAAAGAGATAAAGAGAAGGGAGAGGGGCAGGCAATTCTACCCAAACAAATAAAAGCGTTCATACAGTGTAAGGAGAGGCTTTTCCCCCTCTTGGGATTGGTCCCCTCCACATCTGAGAGTGTATCTGCCTTTGTGAATAAACTCCTTACTACACTATGCATGCACAAAACACTGTCTCTTGACTGAACTCTTTCCCTTGAGGAGAGCCAAGGAAATCATCACAACCCGGTAACACTTGCGTTAAAAGTCACAGCATAAAAACCATGGCTCCCGCTCAATTAGGTGGCAGAAAAATAACTGGGTATTTCAGCATCACGGCCTGTCCCCTGGTCTGATACCACCCGCACACACAGAAACAAGAAGACTGACTGCCAGCACACGTGCCCCCCATACATGTACTAATATGCACAGGGTCGAATTAGCAGGAACTTATAGATACACACGTGCACAAGACTCACAATGGCACATTCACGTGTTCACAGGTGCACAGGTATCCAGACACCAGTACACAGTGACATTCCAAAACACATGTTCACACATTCCCAGAGGTATACACACACACCTGGATGCAAGACAAGACCTGTGCCTACAGGCCTAAAGGAGACACACATGGGCTGGCTACTTGATCAGCACTTGGGAGCCCCTGGCTCTCCCCCTCCATAAATCACCCTTCTCCCGCCAGTCAGAATAACTTGCCTTCCAGCCAGCCCCTTGAATAGATGTCCAGTCTTCCCTAAGTAGAGAATATCTTAGTGCAGGCAGGCTCTCGCCCTCCAGTTAAAAGGGGACACCAGGTAACTGGCTTCTGAGGCCCAGGCAATGGACAGGGACAGAAAGGAGCAGGAGAAGTGGTTACTCACCAGCCTCTGCAGTTGCTGAATGCCATGGAGGAGTTTTGGGTCAGGACGGCCAAGTCTCAGAATCAGAGGCAGATCCCAAGCAGGGCTCCACAAAGGACTCTCTCTGCCACTGCACCGTGGCCCCTGGCGCCACTAGGCGGGCATTGGGCGCAGCCGCAGGTGCAGGTCTCCCCCGAAGACCGTGACATTGTAGAAGAAGCTGCCGCCAGGGTCCTCCTCGCTGCCTCCCAGGAAACCTGAGGTCTGGACCAGGGCGACTCTGAGGACCCAAACTCTCTCTTTGGCTGTCGCCGCCAACACGACGTGGGACACCAAGAGGCCCTGGGCGTCAGTGCGCACTGGCACCACCAGGGTGAGCTCTGCTCTGCGCGCCAGGGGCTCGCCTGCAAGGAGAAGGGATATTAGGGCCACAGAAACCTAGGAGCCCCCAACTCCTAGAGGCCCCACCCCGCTGAGTCCCGCATCCCCCAGCCTTGCCCCCACTGCAAAGTGAAGGGCATTCCGCCAGGCAACCGCCAACAACTAGGCGGTACTTCCCTGGCCATCTCCATACCCGGGAGGTGCGTTAACACAGCCACCACTACGGAGCCCCGCCGCCCTGGGCATCCGGCTCTGGGACGCCAGCAAAGTGCTCTGCCCCTTGCCCGATTTAGGGGTGGGGCTCCGCGGGCTCTTCACAGTTCCCCAGGGGACAGCCACGTCAGAGCGACCCCCTGGGGTGAACCTACCTTCCTGGGCAGGAGGTGGGGCTGCTCTGAAGCCTTTCCTGTTTGGCCCTGTTGTGAGCGACTACAAGAGTAGTCGCTACATTTCAGTCTCTTCCTGAAAGTCAAGAGGACATTTACCCCTGGGCAGGGCCCTATGTACCTGCGTGGTATTCATGAGCGAGTGGGGAACAAAGTCTGGGCACACAGGTTCAGACAGATTGAGTAACACAGCTTTATTTGGGAACCAATGTCCTTCCAGAGGCCAATGCTCTGGTACAGGGAAGATTATACAGAATATAATTTAATAATGAACCAAGTCCCAGAGTCAATCGAGGTGGTGAAGGCCCCGGTCTGAGAGAGGCGACTGGCCGACGTGGGGTCTGAGGCGAGCTGGTCTTGCAAGGAAGAACTTCGGAGAGTCTGGGAGTAGGTGGCTTGCACCTCGCAGAGGGTCTCAGCCATAACGCCCTGTCAGACTACTCATGGCCTTGCTCTGGAGTTCTGCTTTTATCCTCTCTTCCTTGGACTTGTTTACCTCTGAGGTGATAACCAGAAGTTGTTTTGGTGAACGTGTTTATCACTCAATTTTGCTATGCTCAGTTTCACACAAAAACATACACATGTTTACTTTCACTTTTATCAGTCTCACACTTGCGGCCATAGTCCTGTCCCTAGTGGTAACCAACTTGTTTTGCCAACCTCAATCCACATATATTATATATTCTACCTGCTTTCTACAGCCCCTTACACCTGCGCTTCTACCCTTCAGCGGCCCTGGGGCAGTGAAGACTCCGTAGCCCCTGGCACGGGAGGAACTCTCCTCCGTTTCCAGCTCCGGTGAGGCCGCTGTCGGTTCTCGGTCCCTGAAGGGGTGGAGTAGGGCCCCTCGGGACTTTGGGGATCCCTTTCTGCGCACCCTAACCAATCCCCAGGGCCCCAGGCTGTGCGCTGGGCACCGTCTCGGCGTCTCCGGACGCCACCGCGGGCGACGCCTCACCCTGGCTCTCCCGGACCCGTTGGAGCTGGCGCGGGGACGTCCGCCGCGGGACCCTCCCAGCCCTTCGCCTTAATGATCCGCGCCCTGGGAGCCGCGGGGACCCCGAGACTTCCCCGGTCCCGCGACCGCCCGGGCCCCAAACTTAGCCAACGCGGCCCAGGCCAGTGCGCGCGAAGTTTGTCAAGTCCGGCTGGAAGCTGCCTGGGGTGGGGCGGCGGGGCGCGTGGGGCGGCGGGGCGCGTGGGGCGGCGGGGCGCGTGGGGCGGCGGGGCGCGTGGGGCGGCGTGGGGCGGCGGGGCGCGTGGGGCGGCGTGGGGCGCGTGGGGCGGCGGGGCGCGTGGGGCGGCGGGGCGCGTGGGGCGGCGGGGCGCGTGGGGCGGCGGGGCGCGTGGGGCGGCGTGGGGCGGCGGGGCGCGTGGGGCGGCGGGGCGCGTGGGGCGCGGCCCGGCTGACGGGGGCGTGGGAGGGGAAGGGTCCCTCCTCACCTACCTGTGCCGCGGGGTCAGCAGCAGCGGCAGCATCACCGCGCAGAGCGGGCGGCAATCGGCTTCAGCCAGCGGATCCCTTCAGCCCGATTGCAGTCAGGGTCCCGCACTCGCAGCCGGCACGAAAGTTCCCCGCGCGCCGCCCGACTCACTACTAGGGGCAGCAGGAGCCGCCCGCAGCCGCAGGACAGCAGGGTGTGGGGCGGAGGAGGCAAGGTGCAGAGGGGAGGCAGGGAGCGTGGAAGGGAAGCGGAAGAGGAAACGAGCGAGCGCGGGGAGGGCAGGAACAGGGGCGCCTCAGCCTGCAGTGACCCGGTGCTTCTCCGCGCAGCCGCCGCCGATGTTCCAGGCTCGCAGAGGAGCAGAGAAACCAGGAAGCGGTGGCAGAAGCGCAGCGGCCTGCACGGGGAAAGCCAGTGCATCCCCACCGGGAGACCGCCTGGGGCGCCCGAGTTCCACCAGTCAGCCCGGCATTGCAAGGGAGCCGCCTTGCCCTCTCTCTGCGCCCTGGGGCAGGAAGGGGCACAGGGCTGAGAGGGAGGCCAGAACCGTCTTTATAGGCAGGTGCGTGCACTGCAGGGGCTACGCCAAAGATCAGAGAGACAACGTTCTCTCAGTCCTTCTCTCTGCCTGAAGTCCCTATCCCCCTCTATTGCAGCTTGGGAGCACGGCCTCTTCTATCCAGACCTCGCCCTCCCTCCTGGAGCACAGGCTGGTTGCAGCCCTCACCTGGCCTGGATCCCACGTGGGCATCTAACCTCCTGGACTTTGCTCTCCCCAGGCCATTCCTGAAATAGCCTTTGTACACTCTCCCCAGCTTTTCCAACTCAGCATTCCAGGCATACTTCTCCATCCTGGAGCAGGTGTGCAGTGAGAGCCCCAGCTGGGATCTCTCTTCTCTAGCAAGGTCCTGAGCCTGGAGTCACTGCCCAGCCAGGCCTGCTGCCCTCAACACAGTGACCCTCCTCCCCATGGGTGTGTCTGTTGGAATATCTCTGCTTTGTGTCCCAGACTCTGCCCTACTTCCCTAGAGGATGGACACCTGTCTCTTTGGATCTTGTCATTCACTCTGCTCCAGACCTGTGAGCCCTGGTGGGCAGGGAGGGGCCAGATGACTCAGGCCCCTCCCTGCCCACCAGGAGGGCCTGGTCTTATGGGAAACACGTGACTAGCACAACCCACTGTAGCAGGTGATTTCCTCTCCTGGGTCCCCTCATTTGAGGGGCCAGAGTGTGAGGGCACTGCAGCTTGATGGCTATCTCCACCTAGAAGCTTCCCTCCATGTCACCTGAGGCTGCAGAGACAGGATCCTGCACCAGGTAAGGGGAACACTAAAAATGGTGAAATTTCATGTAAGAATTTAGATTTCTGACTTTTGTTGAGAAATTGGAATGTGTGGCCACATTGGGTCTACCTTTCTGCTGTGGGCTCTGTAGCTTGCTGTAGGTCCCCTTCTCCCAGCCCCGGCAGGCATCTATTCTGTGACCTTTGATGAGATAGCTAGTTCCAGAGAAAGGTAGATGGTGATCAGTGTATGGGAAGACAGATGACTCCAGAACACCCCGGAGGACTTCCCCTAAGAAATGACCAGGGTTGACTCCTGAAGTCTGAGATAGTCAGGCAGCCCAGAGTGGGGTCCAGCAAGGTGCTGTCTTGGAATCATGACATGCTTCCACTCATTCCTCTTGTGGTTGCTGTGCTTTCATCCTCCTGAAAAGATGATTGACACCCAACTAGCAGCCTATATGACACGGAGTGTCACGTTCCACTACCTCACTCACTTCCCTACCAGGCTTATGGCTGTTACCTCAGTCCTCCTCCCACCACCATCATTATTTCTTTATACACTACTTCATCCTGTACTTAATTGTTAAAGGATATTTTAAATCACTACCATAAAGGAGAAGCCAACATCTCTCCATAAACCAGATAACTGCCAAAAATCAATAAAATGAAAACAAAAGTTTTTATCAAATTCTACATACTACTGCCTGCAGAAGGCACTGAGGCTGACGCTGAGTAGCAAGCGTTGGAACAGTGGTGAGACGCCTCACAGAAGCAGGGTCCTTCCCTTCCAGGCAACGAGAAGGATGAAAGGAGAGCTGAGAAGGAATGACGCTTGCTCTGCGAGTCATGACATTTTCTGAGGGGTCCACCTAAGAAAATTGTCTTGCACTCTTTGGAATACCAGCTCTGGGATATTTTTTGTCAGGTGGGTTTGTCTCCCTGACACTCCTAAGTCACCCCTGGCAGCTGTTTCTGCCCACACTACTCCCAGACACCTGGGGCTCTACCCAGGTAGAGACCCCTCCCCCAACATGAATAGGAGGCATATCACCGCCCTTGACCAGCCCACCCTGTAGTCCCCACAAAGACACCCAACAAGGCCAAGTGATTGAATCAGGCACACCTGCATGGAAACCGATGATCGAATCCTCCCCATAGGGGCTTTGTGGGCTTGTCCCATCTTCCTGATCCCCTGTCTTCAGCTCAAGAAAGAAAGGGACACTTCCTATTTTTTCAAAACTCCATGGCTCAGATCTCTCCCCTTCGTCTTGAAAAATGCTGCCTCCCCCACACTGCTGCCTGCCTTTACCTCTGGACCTCCTCCTCCTCCAGGTGAAATGTGGGCACAGAAATTCCCAAGTGGTCTATTGTGTAATATATATATATATATATATACACACATAATGTATGTTTTGTATGTGTGTACTGTATGTATACCCCATATTTTCTTCATCTGTTCGTCTGTCCCTGAATACCACATACCATTCAGTCGTCATGGCTCCTTCGTCTCTTCCCATCAGTGTCCCCGACAATTGGGTGTTTCCATCCCTGGCTGTTGGGAACAGAGCTGCCACATGGCAGTGCAGACATCTCATAAGGTCTTCACTTCAGTCCTGGATCCGCCCAAAAGTGGGATTACTGGATCACATGGCAGTTCCATCTGAGGAATCTCCGTACTGTTTTTCACAGCTGTGGTGCCAACACTACACTCCTACCAATTTCTCTACAACTTTGCCAGTTCTTATCACTTTTATTTTGTGATAGTCATTGCCAGTGGGACTGAGGTATTATCTCATTGCAGTTTTGATTTGCATTTCCCTAATGATTCATGATGTGGGGGCATCTTTTCATATACCTGTTGTCCATTTGTATGTCTTCTTTGGAGAAATGTTCAAGTCCTTTGTCCATTTTAAAATCTGGATTTGCTTTTTTTTTTGCTATTGAGTTGTAAGAGTTCCTTGTATATATTGGAAATTAATTTTATTTATCAGGTATATGGTTTACAAGTACTTTCTCCCAATCCAACGGTTGATTTTTCATTCTGTTGTTTTCTTTACTGTGCAGAAGTTTTTTAGTTTGATAGTGCTACTATTTGATTTTTGGTTTTGTTACCTGTGCTTTTAGTACCATAACCAAGAAATAATTGCCAAGACCAAAGTTATGAAGGTTTTCCCTTTGTTTATTGTAGGAGTCACAGTTTCAGGTCTTCCATTGATGTCTCTAATCCATTTTGAGTTGATTTTGGGGGGGTGGAGTAAGGTAGAGGTCCAGTGTTACATTTTTTTGCCTGGAGATCTTCAGTTTTCCCAACACCATTTGTTGAAGAACTGTCTCTGTGTGTGCTAATAGACCCAGTGTGTGCTTTGGATACCCTTGTCAAAGATTAACTGACCGTATTTTTGGGGGTCTATTTCTGTGCTCTCTCTTCTGTGTGCTCTCTTATCTGTCTGTCTTTATTCCAGTGGCAATATCATTTTAATGACTCTGTCTCTAATATATTTTGAAATCAGGCGATGTGACCCCTCCAGCTTGGTTCTTCTTTCTCAAGACCATTTTGGTTATTCTGGGTCTTTTGTGGTTCCATATGAATGTTATTTCTTTTCCTATTTTTGTAAAAACAAATGTGATTTCGATGGGAGTAGCATGGTTTCTAGATCTCTGTGGATAGTATGGACATTAAGTTTTCCAGCATGAGAGCATGAGATGATTTTCTGTTTGTCTCTTTTAATTTTATTCATAATGTTTCATAGTTTTCAGTGTACAAGTCTTTCACCTGCTTGGTTAAATTTATTCCCAGGTATTTTACTGGTGTGTTTTTTTTAACTTTATTAATTTTTCTTTCTTAGTGAAAACAAGAAATACAGAAGAGGGACAGATTTTATTTTTTCTTCTAGCACATAGAAGACAAAAGTACTAACAATCTTTGTTTAGTTTCACAGAGCAATTCTACAAGTATTTACACGGGTTAGGAACATAAAATATCAAGTACCACATTACTATTAGGGCAAGAAATATCAAGTAAGACAGAGTTATGTTTTTCTTCTTGAGATTACTTTCATAAGACAGCGACAATTTGCAAAATTTCAGACTCTTCAAAGATCACATTATTCAAATTATATTTCTAAAAATAGACTATATATGAAGAGATTAGAGCAAGCTGATATATTATCAAAGTCTTCACACTGCATAGGAAACAAGTTTGATATTTTTGCAAACGTTCTCAATTACAAGCAAAAACCAGGCCTGTAAGTGTCAATTTTGCCAGCAAGCAAAAATGAAGGAATTTGATTTTACTCACAGTGAAATAAGAAGTATATACCATTAATATTCCACATATAAGGTCATTCCTAGAATAATAGAGAGAAAACATCTAGACTTGCATTTTTGTGTATAAAAATCTACTGGTGAATTCAAGGACATAGGAAAAATTGGAGGAAATCTCTCTTCCAAGCATCCTCTTTAAACATTAACCACTTCGATTCTCCCACCCACCTCTCCTGGCAAGAGCATCAAGGCCTCTCCTCCCACCTCAGACCCTGCAAGGATCGTCTTCTCTGACTGCCTTACCAAACCCGCTCCACAGCAGGCCCATTTCTGTGTCTGGGCTTTCAGCTTCTCCAGCCTAGAGCACCCTCCCCACCGCTTTGTATCTAGATCTACTAAGCCCTCGGGGAGCTTATGGCAGTGCCTTCAAAAAGAGAGGAGAAAAGAGGAGTGCGGATGTCATCACCACCACTATACCCTCCGTAAGTAAGAGCCCCGACAGCACTGCTGTCTCACCTTGTGTTTGTTTCTGAGCAATAACTGCTTGAGAGAGGAAGGGAGCAGAGGGGGGAGGAGGGAAGGGAAAGGGGGCAAGGAGACAAAGGAAGGAGGAGGAGGGAGAGAGACAGACCAGAAATGCATCTTCCTCGGTGCCCCCGGGTGGTTTATTGTCTAGGACTCAGAAAGGCTAACTGTTGGGAGGGACCCCACTCCAACCTTGCTTTGGACACTGTCACATATGACTGCCCAACCTTCCCAAAAACCGATTGGGTTTATGGGTAACCATTTGGGAAGGGAGTGGTTCCTGCATGCTGCCTGGGGTCTTAAGTCCACGGATAGTTCCTGAGGAGGCAGGCCATGGTGACTGTGCAAAGCTCATCCAAAAGGCTGAGAATAGGTTTGGGTGGGCCACAGCACAGGCTTTCATACTCACCAGTAACTGGTCACAATGCAGAGTGACCAAGGGCATTAAGGAGATCAACATGATAACACAGAACACATGTCATCTGTTACCTCATTCATGCCTAGTAGCCACCCATCAGCCACCTGATTATTCTGCCAAGTAACCAGCAGGCTGGATGGTACAGGCCCAGGAAAGCAGCTGGGAACCAGTTAGTGGTAGCCTGGAATGTCCAGTTTGGGATCATGGCTGGTATCATCTATTTCAGCTTCATCTTACAGCAGTGACACTCAGACAGCTCACCATAGAGTACAGGGGTCAGTGCATATCTATGGCATCATGTGCTTGGCATTGAAGCAGTGGACAGCCATGCACTTGGAACACGTAACACTTTGCAGAACAGCACCGAGGCCCAGAGGAAGAAGAGCATAGGCATGTAAGCAACAATCTTGCAACTGGTTGAAGACTTAGAAGAACCAAATTAAAAAATAATCCCGTGTGAAGAGAAAGCAGATGGAGGATGGCATGCTGTTGTCTAAGCGTAGAATCCAAGAGAAGGTGGTAAGGAAACTTGTGCAGGAGCTTCTCACAGGTCAGGAGTTAGCCAGACTGCAGCCTGAAGGACCTGGGGCTCTCCACTGGTTGCCTTGCTGGATCTCAAATTCCTCTGTGGGGTCCTTCATCCATCAGGTAATACTGTAGGGGATTGAGCCACAGTTCTGCTTTCATAATCTCAGCAATCCTGCTGAATTCTAGGAGACTATGGTCTAAGAACCAGTTGAAGGAACTGGGGATGGTGTTCCCTTCCTGTTTCCTGTGGATATGGGACTGGGGGTGTTGGCCCTGGCGCCAGCAGATTGGAATGGAAAGGGACACCATCCAGCCAGAGGATCTGTGCTCATATTCCTTGATGAGCCCCTCATTTCAGAAGTAGAGGTTGCTTTGAAAGATGAGCCTGAAATAGACATATGAAAAAATGCTCAACATCACTAATCATCAGAGAAATGCAAATCAAAACCACAATGAGATATCACCTCACCCCAGTCAGAATGGCTATCATCAACAAGACAAACAATAACAAATGTTGGAGAGGCTGTGGAGAAAAAGGAACCCTCATACACTGTTGGTGGGAATGCAGACTGGTGCAGCCATTATGGAAGGCAGTGTGGAGGTTTCTCAAAGAATTACGAATAGAATTACCATATGACCCAGCAATCCCTCTCCTGGGTATCTACCCAAAAAATCTGAAAATATTTAGAGATAAAGACACGTGTGCTCCAATGTTCATTGCAGCTTTGTTTACGGTGGCCAAGACATGGAAACAACCAAAATGTCCTTCGATAGATGAATGGATAAAGAAGTTGTGGTATATATACACAATGGAATACTATTCGGCAGTAAGAAAAGATGATATAGGAACATTTATGACAACATGGATGGATCTTGAGAGAGTAATGCTGAGCGAAACAAGTCAGACAGAAAAAGCAGAGAACCATGTGATTTCACTGATATGTGGTATATAAACCAAGAACAACAAAAGAACAAGACAAACAAATGAGAAACAGAAACTCATAGACACAGACAATAGTTTAGTGGTTGTCAGAGGGTAACGGGGGCGGGGGGTGGGGGGTGGGAGATGAGGGTAAGGGGGATCGAATATATGGTGATGGAAAGAGAACTGACTCTGGGTGGTGAACACACAATGGGATTTATAGATGATGTAATACAGAATTGTACACCTGAAATCTATGTAATTTTACTAACAATTGTCACCCCAATAAATTTAATTAAAAAAAAAAAAAAAAGAAAGAAAGATGAGCCTGAATTTGCAGCCTATTCTAGGGTGTTTAAGCTCCTCAACTTCCAAATTGATGATGTACCTCATCATGTCCTCATCTTGGCCACTGGTCATAGGTGACAGCTAGGGATGGTTCCGAAAAGCAGTGACCCAAAAACCTGGGATATTCTGGATACTTCCACACTGCATATGGAGCCTTTGCATCCAGCCAAATTGCGCTCCAGCTGAAGGAAGGCCCTGTCTACCTGGGCACTTATGTTTGACAGCTCCTGATCAATGGCCTCTAGTGAGTCCATGCAGTTATTGATCTTCAGACCCCTGGCACCTGTCTCCTGTGTCACTCCTACCACCTTTTTCTCCTGCTGTGTTACCTTCTTTTCCTCCACCACCTCCTCTGCTACTCCCTCCTTTTCTGGTGTCGCTGAGATGGCACACTTTTTTGTCATCACTTCCTTGGCCTTTGCCCCAGACATCATTTGAGACCCCAACTCCCCTGCACCACAGGCTTCTAGAAATTTCTCCCCAGCAGGACCGCTCAGTTCTCTATGCTGACAGCCATTTTCCTGTCTATTGTCTGCTGCCACTGAGGCAGAGGCAGAGGCTGCTTCCAGGCCCTTCGTAGCCTCTTTCTGGCCCATTTTAGTCATTGCACAGCTGCAACTCCCAGCAACTTGAATGCAGAGCACAGGGCCACAGCCCCAGTGGGCCCGAGATGGGCCTCCCTCCAAGGCAGTTTCCAAACTGCCATCACATGTGTCTCCTCGGTTTTCTTGCTCTGGCCCTGGTTCAGGTCCTGATGTCCTGGAGCACGGTCAGGAGTAACAAGGCCACAGGTTGTAGAGACAGGAAGGTTGTTGCCCTCATCCAGGCCACTCGTTTTGGTAGAAGTCGGACCCGCAGAATGAGAGAGCGAGCCTTGTCCTCTGCAGAAGCCGTGTCTTACTGGTTTTGATGATATTGTATATGAGGTTGTTTTCTTCATTTCCTTTTTGCACGGTTCATTGTTCATATATAGAACTGCAACCAATTTCATTCTATTTTTAAATACAAATGTAAATGTCTGAGCTGTACAGCATAATGTGCTGATATACACATGCGTGATGAAATGATGAGCACAGTCGAGCTAGTTAACACGTCTCCTCATAGTTCCCAGTGTTTTTGTGATGCGAGCATCTGACATCTACTCTCTGAACAAACTTCCCGTATTCAATGCAGTATTATTAACTAGAGTCATAATGCTCTCTAGACTTATTTATCCCGCAAACTGCAACTTTGTCCCTTCTGACCGGCATCTCCCCCTCCCCCACCTCCGCAAATTCCCTGTTAACCACCATTCTGCTCTCTGCTCCTGTGTTTGTCCTTTTAGATTCCACATATGAAGGAGATCATGAAGGGATTTTTTTTCTTTCAGTGTCTGGAATCTCAGACGATAAAATCAAGAGTAAACAAGTGGGATTCCACCAACTAAAAAGCTTCAGTGCAGCAAAGGAAACAACCAAATAGAACAGCAGCCTGTGGATTGGGAGCAGATACATGCCAACTACATGTCTGATAAGGGGTAGATATCCAATAAAACAGCTCAATAACAAAGAAGCAAACAACCTGATTAAAACATTGACAAAGGATCTGAATAGACATTTTTCTGAAGAAGACATAAAAATGGCCAATGTCTGTATGAAACGGAGGAAATTGGTACAGCCATTCTGGGAAACAGTATGAAGGTTCCTCAACAAACTGCAAATAGAAAATCCATATGCGCCAGCAGTCTCTTTTCTGTGTATAGAGCCACAGAGAATGAAATCAGAACCTCAGAGAGAGAAATGTCCTTCTTCAGGGGCCTCCCAGGCTGGCAGTGCCCACCAGTTGGCTGTGCCACCCTGAGGGCTCAGTGCCAGGACTGGCCCTCTGTGCCCTGGGGAGGGAAGGGCCCAAAGCACCCCTTCCTCCCCGGGCCCACCCAGGCTGGCTGGAAGCTCAGGTTGGCTAGATGCCCATGGCAGGGACAGGGGTGCAGGGAGATTGAAAGGCTGTGCCAGGGCACCTGAGGAAGGAGGGCTAGGACGGGGCTGGGGTGGCAGCCTCCCATGAGGCTCCCGGAGCTAATGCTGCCTGTGGGGTCCCAGCTGCAGGAGCAGCTCCCTAGGGAGTCCCACAACCTCCCCTGGAGAAGATCGGCCTCCTGCACTGTCCCTGGGCCAGGGATGCAGGGGAGGGTTACCGGGAGAATATTCCCTACCAATGACCTTCAAGTGCCCAACTCGAAACCCTGGGTTTATCCTAGGGGCACAAGGATGGTTCAACATACGCAAATCCTTCAATGTGATACCTCACATAAACAAAATAAAGGACAAAAATCATACCATTATATCAATTGACGCAGAAAAAGCATTTGACAAGATACAACAACCATTTATGATTAAAACACTTAATAAAATAGGTATAGAAGGAAACTACCTTAACATAATAAAGGCAATATACGACAAGCCCTCTGCTCATCTCATAATTAAGGTGAAAAACTGAAGACTTTTGCTCTATGTTCAGGAACACGACAGGGCTGTCCCCTATCACCTCTGCTTTTCAACAGAGTGTTGGAAGTCCTTGCCAGAGCAATCAGGCAAGAGAAAGAAATAAAAGGCATCCAAATTGGGAATGAAGAAGTTAAATTATCACTCTTTGCAGATGACATGATGCTATATATAGAAAACCCTAAAGACTCCACCAAAAAGCTATTAGAAATAATCAACGAATACAGTAAGGTTGCTGGCTACAAAATCAATGTACAAAAGTCCATTGCATTCCTATATACTAACAATGAATTCTCAGAAAATGAAATAAAAAAGAATCCTTTTGCAATTGTAGCAAAAAGAATAAAATACCTAGGAATAAACTTAAGCAAGGATGTGAAAGACCTATATGCTGAAAACAATAGGACATTTAAAAAAAAATTGAAGAAGACACAAAGAAATGGAAAGACATTTCGTGCTCATGGATTGGAAGAATCAACATGGTTAAAATGGCCATATTACCCAAAGCAATATACAGATTTAATGCAATCCCCATCAAAATCCCAGTGGCATTTTTTAAAAAAAATAGAAGAAGAAATCATCAGATTTTTTTTGAACCACAAAAGACCCCTAATAACCAAAGCAATCTTAAGAAAAAACAACAGTGCTGGAGGTATCACACACCCTGCCTTTAACTTGTACTACAGGGCAAAAATAATCAAAACAGCATGGTATTGGCAGAAAACAACAGACACATAGACCAATGAAATAGAACTGAGAACTCAGAAATAAAACCACAAAAATATGGACAGATAATTTTTGACAAAGAAGCAAAAAACATACAAAGGAGAAAAAACAGCCTCTCCAATAAATAGTGCTGGGAGTATTGGAAAGCCACGTGCAAAAGAATGAAACTGGACTGCTATCTGTCACCATGTACCAAAATTAATCCAAAATGGATCAAAGACTTAAGCATAAGACCTGAAACAATAAACTGCATAGAAGAAAACATAGGTACTAAACTTATGGACCTTGCTTTCAAAGAGCATTTCATGAATTTGACTCCAAAGGCAAGGGAAGTAAAAGCTAAAATAAATGAATGGGACTGTATCAAACTTAGAAGCATCTGCACAGCAAAAGAAACCATCGACAAAATAAAGAGGCAACCAATTGAATGGGAGAAGATTTTTGCAAACAGTGCCTCCGATAAGGGGCTAATATCCAAAATATACAAGGAACTCATGCAACTCAACAACAAAAAAACGAACAACCCAACTGAAAAATGGGCAGAGGACCTGAAGAGACATTTATTCAAAGAGGACATACAAATGGCAAATAGACATGAAAAAATGCTCAACATCACTAATCATCAGAGAAATACAAATTAAAACCACAATGAGATGTCACCTCACCCCAGTTAGAATGGCTATCGTCAACAAGACAAATAGTAACAAGTGTTGGAGAGGCTGTGGAGAAAAAGGAACCCTCATACACTGTTGGTGGGAATGCAGATTGGTGCAGTCGCTATGGAAGGCAGTGTCGAGGTTCCTCAAAAAATTGCAAATAGAATTACCATATGACCCAGCTATCCTTCCCCTACCCAAAAAATCTGAAAACATTTATCCATAAAGACACGTGTGCTGCACTGTTCATTGCACCTTTGTTTATGGTGGCCAAGACATGGAAACAACCAAAATGTCCTTCGATAGATGAATGGATAAAGAAGTTGTGGTATATATACACAATGGAATACTATTGAGCGGTAAGAAAAGATGAAATAGGAACATTTGTGACAACATGGATTGTGACGGGCCAGCTGCCACGAGTCGATGGGTTCCCGAATGGGGGAGTGGGAATGAATAAAAGACACTCTCACATATGATGGCGATCACGGACTTCAGTGATCCTGAAGACACTAAGTTTATTTTACTGCTCCCATATAAGCAGTTTGAGCACGTGCAAGTATGTATTAACATAACAAATGTAAATTATTTAACTTTCACATAGAGGATACAGCATTCACGGAAACTCTCACAAGTAATTATCTTATCAATTGCCCTGATAGGCATCAGCCTTCTGTGTCCGGGAACTGGCCGCTCCCACCAAATTCCTCAGCAGCTTTACAAGCTCAAGCTCCCCCCAGGTGCAGGCAGAGACAATTGCCTCAGGGGGAGGAAACAGGTAGCATAAACCGAGCCATTCTGCAAAGCTCAGAGTTTCCTGTAACCATGGCTCCCCACAATGGATGGATGTTGAAAGTATAATGCTAAGCAAAATAAGTCAGACAGAAAAGCAGAGAACCATATGGTTTCACTGATGTGCAGTATATAAACCAAAATCAATGAAAGAACAAGAGAAACAAATGAGAAACAAAAACTCATAGACACAGACACTAGTTTAGTGGTACCCAGAGGATAAGGGGAGAGGGGATGGTAGGAGGTGAGGGTAAAGGGGATCAAATATATGGTGGGAAGGAGAACTGACTCTGGGTGATGAACACACAGTGTGATTTATAGATGATGTAATGCAGAATTGTACACCTGAAATCTATGTAACTTTACTAACAATTGTCACCCAATAAACTTTAATTGAAAAAAAAAAAGAATCACAAAGTATGACAAATAGAAATCAAGCACTATTTAACTGCTACATTAAGTTCCTTAAATGTACTTTCTTCTGATTTTGAGGGTGGTTGGTTAATGTTAAAAATATGACCTTGGGAAAGGAAACATCCAATTCATTTCCACCACTGACTAGTTAGGGTACCTGGGTAACCTTAAATTCCTCATTGGTAGAATTGTTAATAGAATGTCTTGTCATAATGCTTATAGGCTATTGTAAATATCGCTATGCCAAGTCACCAATTATTTTTAATTTTAACATTGCTATTTATGAAGAAAAATAATACATTTCAAATTTAGCCATTTTAATAATACCACACATATATAAAGCAACGATTTGAATACTTGAAAGATTTAAATTGAAATACTATACACTGTTAGTTAATCGATCCCTATTAGAAAAGTCAATAGCTTTAGAAGCTGACTTTTTGTACAATTGACTATTATTGTATATGTCTTAGAGACAAGTGGTAGGAACAGAATCATTAAAGTGAAACATGAAGCATTTGATCTGACAAAAAAGCCTGTTATAACTAATAAATGAATTCAGTAATGTGGCAGGATACAAAATTAATAGTCAGAAATCAGTTGCATTTTTATACACAAATAATAAATTATCAGAAAGAGAAATTAAGAAAACAGTCTCATTTACAATTCCATTTAAAAACACCTAGGAAGAAGTTTAATCAAAAAGGTGAAAGACCTGTACTCAGAAAATTATAAGACATTGACTAAGAAACTTAAGAAGATACAAATGGAAGCATAGACCGCACTCCTGAATAAAATTTAACATTATTAAAATGTCCACAATAGCCAAAGCAGTCTACAGATTCAATGCAATCTCTACCAAATACCAATGACATTTCTCACAGAACTAGAACTACTAACCCTAAAATTTATATGGCATGACAAAAGACCATGAATAGTCAAAGCAATCTTGAGAAAGAAGAACAAAGGTGGAGGTGTCGCGTCCAGCACGAGAGGGCTGTGGGGAGAGAGAAGGGCAGCGCAGGGTTAAGAAAAGAGTAGCCACGAATACAATGCAAACTGCGGTGCCAAGGGAATCAGCCTCAGGGACTGACCGCCTAATCAGGCCAACACGTAGTTTTTATTGGTAAACTTCTAAAGAGGTAAAAGATGGTTAATCTCAAGATCTGTGTGTTAGTAGCCTGCTGGCTGTCTTTCTGAAAGTTCCCATTGTGTTCCAGCTTGTACTTTGCCTTCACACACGCACATCTCCAAGGAATCCATTGAAGGGGAGGGAGCGATATAATTCCATCGGGCCTCAGTTTGCTGAGACTTCCCCTCAAAGGAGCTTTCCCGGTATCTCTCCTTCGGGCCTCAGTTTGCTGAGGCACTCCCTTGTGAAATCCTGGGAAAAGCGCGGGGAGAACAAACGGTTTGGCAGCTGTAAGGCAACATTGAGGTATCACACTACCTGTAGTCATCAAAACAGCACGGTACTGGCATAAAAACAGATGCATAGATCAATGGAACAGAATGGAGAGCCCAGAAATAAACCCATGCCTAGCTGGTCAATTAACCTATGACAAAGGTGGCAAGAATATGCAATGGGGTAAAGACAGACTCTTCACTAAGTGGTTTTGGGAACACTGGACAGATATGTGCAAAACAATGACACTAGGCCACTTTCTTACACCACATGCGGGAATAAACTCAAAATGGATTAAAGACTTAAATGTAAGACCTAAAACCATAAAATTCCTAGAAAAATACATGGGTAATACACTGCCAGACATTGATCTTAGCAATCTTTTTTTGGATTAGTCTCCTCAGGCAAGGGAAGCAAAAGAAAAATAAACAAATGGGACTATGTTTAACTCAAAAGTTTTTGCACAGCAAAGGAAACCATCAACAAAATAAAATGGGAGAAAATATTCCACAAAATAGAATGGGAGAAGGTATTCTCAAGTGACATATCCGATAACAGGTTAACATCCAAAATATATAAGGAACACATACAATTTAATACCAAAAAAGCCAAACAAACACAAACAATCTGGTTAAAAATGGGCAGAGAACCTGAATAGACTTTTGTCCAAAGAGGACATACAGATAGCCAACGGAAATATGAAAAGATGCTCAACGTCACTAATCATCAGGGAAATACAAATAAAATCCACAATGAGATACCACTTCACACCTGTTAGGATGACCATCATCAAATAAATCAACAAACGATAGGTGTTGGTGAGGATGGGAGATAAAAGGTAACACTCATGGACGGTTGTACTGTTGTTGGGGTTGCAAATTTGTGCAGCCACCATGGAAAGTAGTATGGAGGTTCCTCAAAAATTAAAAAATAGAACTACCTTATGACCCAGCAATTCCACTTCTGGGTATTTATTTGAAGAAATCCAAAACAAAAATTTGAAAAAATATATGCACCCTTATGTTCATTGCAACACTGCTTGCAATAGCCAAGATATCGAGGCAACCTAAGGGTCCATTGATAGATGATTGGATAAAGATGTGGTACATATATACAATGGAGTATTACAAAGACATGAAAAAGAATGAAATCTTATCATTTGTAACAACATGGATGGACCTAGAGTATATTATGCTAAGTGAAATAAGTCAGGCTGAGAAAGAAAATACCATATGATCTCACTTATATGTGGAATCCAAAAAACAAAAACATGAAGAAACAAAACAGGAACAGGTTCATAGATACAGGGACCAAACTGATGGTTGTCAGATGGGAGCAAGGTAGGAGGTCTGGGGGGGAAAAGGTAAAGGGACTAAGAAGTTCAAATTGTAGTTACAAAATAGTCATGGGGATGTAAAGCACAGCACAGGGAATATAGTCAACACTATTGTAAAAACTATATGTGGTGTCAGGTGGGTTCTAGATGTATTGAGGGATTACCTCATAAGTTATATAAATGTCTAACCACCACACGGTACACCTGAAATTGATATAATATTACATGCGTACTGTCACTGACAAAATGTCACCACCCTCAGCCCAAGACAACCATTCCCGAATTCCTTCCTCCTCTCCATCTCCTGCTTCCCCTACAATCAGAGGTTGTTCTCTTCCTCCTCCAGGAAGAGAGCCTGGCAAGTTTCCCCACGGAGGAACCATGTTCTCTGCTTGGTGGGAGTGTGTGTGTGTTGTGAGGGTTTACAGATCTGTGTAGACAAGTGACATGTTGTCGCTGACCATGGCCTCACCTGACGCCTCAGACCAAGTGAAGTCCTGGCCTGACTTGGAGGGAGATGAGGTCCGTCTCCATGGAGCCCACAGACAGAGCCCCTCACCGCAGCTGCATGTGCCAGCTGTGTGGGCTGGCCCCTGGCATGGGGGTGGGGTTACTCCCGCTGGATCCTTAGATGTGGTTGGCCCTTTGTCTCATCTCCAAAGCCCCCCGTCTCATGCTCTGACCTCCCAGCAGCTTCTCTGAGCCCCTCTGTGTTTCACAAAGGCTTCTGCTCACACAAGCTCAAGTGCATCCTGCCCTTGAAACTGAGACCTTCAACTGGATGCAGCCAGTTCAGGGTGGTCCCCATGACACACTGAGCGGCCCTAGATGTGCTTTCCTGACTTAGGGGAAGTGTCCTGTGCTTGGAGGGAGAGGGAGTAGGTGCGGGTGTCCAGGTCGCCCTTCTCCTGTGCTGGATGGCAGGGTCAGGCTGATCAGGTGAGTTATGATGGGGTGCGGCAGGGGCAGGGCAAGTGGGGGTGCAGACTTCCAGCTAGGTGGTCACTCCCAGGTACCTTCATCAACCCCACTCCCAGCACATCTTCCCTCCGCCCCTAAGGTCTCAGCCCCAGGGTCTCAGCACCCTGTTTCCCCAAAAAAGCTCAAAATGGGCAAGGAGATCTGGGATGTAGGAAACTGCGTCCTACACCTTAGCATTGTGTTTACATCATGACCAAGAATCTGTACTTCCAGGGACCTGTTCTAAAGTCAGATTCGTGGATGCAGATGTCCCCTTCAGCTCGGTGATGGAAATCAGAAATGGCCCATGTGGTCTCAGACACTGGATCCCAGATGCACATGGTGGGTCCGTGCGTGTCTCACGTCAGAGAACCCCAATGACCCTGCCTGCACCTGGACACCAGGCACTGACGTTAGCGGCTGCTGAGCGTTATTTGTCCATATGGACCAGGATGAGTGGATCCCAGCCCCTCTCCGTGGATATTAGTGTTCGTTCCAGTTTCCTGCTGTTTGAACCAGTGCTGTGAGGAATGCCTTGTAAATACATCTTGTAAAACGTCTTTGAAACATTGCGCAAGCCTGTCTGTGGGTCACATCCTAGGGTGAGTGTGGGGAGCCATGGTTGCAGTTAACTCTGAGCCTTAACAGAATGGCTCGGTTTATGCTTAACCTGTTTCCTCCCCCTGAGGCAATTATCTCTGCCTGCAGCTGGAGAGTGCTTGCAAGCTGCTCAGGAATGTGGTGGGAGTGGCCAGTTCCCGGAACAGAAGGCTGATGCCTATCAGGGCAATTGATAAGATAATTACTTTTGGGAGTTTCAGTGAATTTTGTGTCTCCTATGTTAAAGTTAAAGATTTACTGTTAACTAGGTAATGCATTTTTGTGCTTGTTAAACTGCACGTCCACAGAAGGTATAAATTCTGGGGACAGAATAAACTCAGCGTCTTCAGCATCACTGGAGTCCGATCGATCGCATCATCAAATTGTGTGAGTGTCTTTTTTCATTCCCACTCCCCTTGTCAGGAACCGTTCGACTCGTGGCGGCTGGCTTGCCACAAGTGGCGCCCGAACAGGGACTGAATATAGGGGTAATAGTGAGGAACACCGCGTGGCAAGGGCCCGGCTCGTATAAGAGCTAATCTCAGTGGAGGCGCGGTGAGTAAGGCACTGTCCCCTCGGTCGAATGAATGTGTGAGTCATTGATAGTTCCACGACTTTTTGTCACGGAGCTTGATTGGGCCCCAATCTGCGGTTCCGGTTCTGTCATACGGCATAACGGCGACTGGGCTTTATAGTCCACCTGTCCGGGGAGTTATACCGGAGCGCCTCTAGCCAAGACAGATTTAGTCCCGCGAGGGGCACGGCCAGACGGGCATCTGATTGTTTTTTTTGTTTGAAAGAAGGACCGAGTCAGGGAAAAGGATGGGTCACGCAAGCAGCAAGGACCTGTATGTTAGAGGACTTAAGAAGTTGCTTACCGCCCGTGGCAGTCGGGTGAGCAGAGAACAGCTAGACAAGTTTTATAAAAATTGCAAAAGAAAGGTGGAAAAACAGTTACAAGATTATTATGCTGCCCATGGACTTAAACAAAAGGGCTGCAAGCTAGAGAAAGTGAAACAAGCTGAGAACGAGGAAATTCTCCCATCTGCCACTTCTGCCGCTTCTCCGGCAGAGAGAGAGAAGGGGGAGGGAGCGAAACACACAGAAGGATTTTTTAAGGTTAGTAAAGAGCCTGTTTGTCAGGAATCTCCAGACGACATATGGGAAGATTTGAGCCCTCGAGATCAGGAAGAATTAGAGGATGAGGCTGCTAAATATGATAGGGATAAATATCCTCCTGTTGTAGCTATGGCCCAAGAAAAGGGACCGACATCTGACGCTCTTCTTACTTTGTCAGAACAGATAAAAAAGATTCAGGGACAATTAATAGAGCTTAAGGTTTCAAAAAGTGAAGGAAATGGTCCTCGAGGCTCACGAGTCTCTTGTAAGGATCCTTGGAATCCGGGGAGAGAGGATCCCCCTTTTGATCCTTCTGCCCCGCCTCCTGAGAACCCCGGTATGTGGGATCCTCCGTTACAGCCCCCTGTCTGGGAGAAGCCCACACAGCCTCCACCGGGTTATATCAAACCGGAATCCGATTCTTTTGTTGTGCGATCGCCACTTCAAATGGCTTGTGAAGAAGCTCACAAGCAGGGGGAGTCCACGGAGCAATTTGGAATATATCCTATCTTTGAAAGGCCAGACCAGGCAGGGCGCAGGGTTAGAGAATGGAGGCCATTTCAATGGAAGGAAATAAAAGAGTTAAAAGAGGCTTGTGTGCAGTATGGACCCATAGCTCCTTTCACCATGGCAATTTTGGACGCTTTGTCAGGAGAGGCAACTCCCCCTGAGGATTGGAAACATATTGCCCATGCCTGCCTTTCTGGGGGCGATTACCTTTTGTGGAAATCAGAATTTTATGAAAATTGCAAGAAAAAGGCTAATCAGAATGCCTTGCGGCGAGTTCCCATTACTTTTGAAATGTTAGCAGGTGAAGGGATATACGCTAATTTAGAAAACCAAATGGGTTTTGCCCCGGGCGCCTATGCACAAACTTCTGTAGCAGCTAAGGATGCATGGCGAATACTGCCTGACACCTCCCGTAAAGAGGAGCATGTATCTCAGATAAGACAGAGACCTGACGAGCCCTTCCAAGATTTTGTGTCTCCCCTTACCACCGCAGCCGGAAGGATTTTTGGGACGTCAATTGCTACCCAGTCCTTTATAACGCAGCTTGCCTATGAAAATGCCAACTCAGCCAAGCTGTTATTAGGCCAATTAGGAAGAAAGGAACCTTATCTGATTACATTCGCCTGTGCACTGATGTGGGCTCCTCTTTTACCCAAGGCATAGCGATAGCGGCTGCTATTCAGGGGAAACCTATGAAGGAAGTGCTATGGCAACAGGCAAGACTCAATGCAGGGAGTCGCTCTGGAGCTTGTTTTACTTGTGGAAAGAAGGGACATCGAGCGGCTCAATGCCCCGATAAGGGAGAAACAGGGACTGCAGCTGCTCCTGTTAAAAAACCTCCAGATGTTTGTCCTAAATGCAGGAGAGGGAAACATTGGGCTAATGAATGTAAATCTAAGACAGATAAAGATGGGAACCCGATTCAGGGAAACTGGGTGAGGGGCCAGCCCCAGGCCCCGAATCAGCAATGTTATGGGGCACCGCAGATCCCTGAACAGAAAGGGAGCGAACCTCAGAGAGGAAATACATCACAGATTTATTCCGGGCCACCTCAGGCAGCGCAGGATTGGACTTGTGTTCCACCACTGACATCGTATTAACTCCTGAGATGGGAATGCAAGCCCTACCCACAGGAGTTTTTGGGCCGCTGCCGCCAAAAACCGTTGGGCTATTGTTAGGGAGAAGTAGTACGACCATGAAGGGGATTCAGGTTTCCCCAGGAGTTATTGATGAGGATTTTACTGGAGAGATTAAGATCATGGTTCATTCACCATTAACTATTTCCAATATACCTGCTGGAATGCGAATTGCCCAGTTAATAATTCTCCCTAGAATGAAAATAGGAAAGAACCAACAAAATCAGGAACGGGGGGATCAAGGGTTCGGTTCCTCTGACGTGTACTGGGTTCAGGAAATAAAACGAGACCGACCCGTTTTACAATTGAAAATTGATGGGAAAGATTTTCAGGGACTTTTAGACACAGGAGCTGATGTATCCTGCATTTCTGCGCAGCACTGGCCATCTAATTGGCCAGTGCAAAGTACTACCACAAATTTACAAGGTATAGGTCAGTCTCACTCCCCTCAACAGAGCAGTAGTTTATTGTCTTGGCAGGATGTTGATGGTCATCAAGGAACGTTTCAGCCTTATATTATCCCCAGTCTGCCGGTTAATTTGTGGGGACGAGATATTATGAGCAATATGGGAGTTTATCTTTATAGCCCAAGCGCTCAAGTAACTCAGCAAATGTTTGATCAAGGACTCCTCCCAGGAAAAGGCTTAGGAAGTGCAGGACAAGGACGTCAGGAACCTATTTCACCCAATCCTGATTTACAGAGAACAGGTTTAGGGTATTTTTCCCAGGGGTCATAGACTTACCTGTACTCCACCATAAAACAGCAGAGGCAATAACTTGGAAATCTGATACGCCTGTGTGGATAGATCAATGGCCCCTTACTAAGGAAAAAATATTGGCCGCTCAAGCGCTAGTACAGGAGCAGCTTGAACAAGGCAATATAACTGAATCAACCTCTCCTTGGAATTTGCCCATTTTTGTTATTAAGAAAAAATCAGGAAAATGGAGATTGTTACAGGATTTAAGGAAAGTGAATGAAACTATGGAGGTTATGGGGGCTTTGCAACCAGGATTACCTCATCCCTCTGCTATACCAAAGGACACTTATAAAATAGTGCTGGATTTGAAGGATTGTTTTTACACTATACCTCTTCATCCCCAAGATTGTAAGAGATTTGCTTTTAGTATTCCTAGCCAGAACTTTCAGGAACCCATGAAGAGATATCAATGGCAAGTCGTTCCCCAAGGTATGGCTAATAGCCCCACCTTGTGTCAGAAGTTTGTTAGTGAAGCAATTGATAACACCAGAAAACAATTTCCTTCTGTGTATATCATTCATTATATGGATGATATCTTGTTGGCTTGTAAGAAAGAAGGAATGTTGTTAGCTTGCTTTGTAGATATGAAGAAGAATCTTCTGGCCTCAGGTCTTATTATTGCACCTGAGAAAGTACAGAGAAGTGAGCCTTACTCTTACTTGGGATTTCAGCTGTTTGCTCAGCATTTCGCCCCACAGAAAATAGAGCTTAGGAAAGATCATCTTAAATCTCTTAATGATTTTCAAAAACTGTTGGGAGATATTAATTGGCTGCGTCCTTCTTTGGGACTAACTACTGGAGATCTTAAACCACTGTTTGAAATTTTAAAAGGAGATTCTAATCCAACCTCTCCCAGATCTCTTACTGAGCCTGCATGGAAGGCTCTTTCTAAGGTTGAGGGAGCCATTCAGCAACAGCATGTTTCCTTTTTTGATTATTCTAAAACTTTGTATGTGTATGTTCTAAATACTAAGCATACACCTACAGCAGTGTTGTGGCAAGAAGGGCCACTTCGATGGATACATCTCCCTGTAGCTGCTCAAAAGAATCTTACACCTTATTATGAATTTGTGGCCAGTTTAATTCAGGAGAGCCGCTTGGAAGCTCGAAAATATTATGGAAAGGAGCCAGATTCTATTGTTATTCCTTTTACAAAAGCACAGATTCAAGGCCTGATGCAGTTTACTAACAGTTTTCCTGTCGCATTGGCTCATTTTGTGGGAACTTTGGATAATCATTATCCTAAGCATAAATTGCTTCAATTTTTTCAACATCATGATCCAATTTTCCCTTCAATAGTATCACATGCTCCTCTTCCTGCTGTACCTAATGTTTTTACTGATGGATCTAGCAATGGTGTAGCTGTCTATGCACTCAATGAAAAGGTCATCAAGAGAGTGTAGACACCTTCAGCCTCAGCTCAGATAGTTGAGCTTCGAGCAGTCCATATGGTATTGCTTAACTTTGCTTCTCAGTCTTTTAATTTATTCTCTGACAGCCATTATGTAGTTCGTGCCATCCAAAATCTAGAAACGGTACCTTTTATTAACACCAGTAATCCTATTATTCAGGACCTGTTTCTTCAGATACAACAGGCCATTCAGTTGCGCTGTAAAAAATTTTATATTGGCCATATTAGAGCTCATTATAATCTTCCAGGCCCTTTGGCCTCAGGAAATCAAATTGCAGACACTGCTACTCAGCTCGTTGCCTTGACTCAAATAGAGAAGGCACAAAAGGCTCATAGCCTCCACCACCAAAATAGCCAGAGCTTGAGATTGCAGTATAATATAACCAGAGAAGCAGCACGTCAGATAGTAAAACAATGTCCGGATTGTTCACATCTTCAGCCTGTGCCTCATTATGGAGTCAACCCTCGAGGCTTACGTCCTAATGATTTATGGCAAATGGATGTGACTCATATACCTGAATTTGGAAAGTTAAAATATGTTCATGTTTCCATTGACACCTTCTCTGGGTTCGTTGTGCCTTCCGTTCAAACAGGAGAAGCCACATCTCATGTTATTAGACATTGTCTTGCTGCATTTGCCATGATTGGAACTCCTAAAAAACTTACAACAGACAATGGCTCAGGTTATACCAGCAAAAAATTTTCTCTATTTTGCCAGCAATTTTCGATCAATCATGTTACTGGCATTCCTTACAATCCCCAAGGACAAGGGATTGTTGAACGTACTCATGGAACATTAAAAATCAATTTACAAAAAATAAAAAAGGGGAAGTTATACCCCCTGACACCTCATAATTATTTGTCTCATTCTCTCTTTATTCAAAATTTTTTGACCTTGGACGCCCATGGTAAAAGTGCTGCGGAACGCTTTTGGCATCCTTCTACTGCCCCTCAGGCTTTGGTCAAATGGAAAGATCCACTTACGGGCTCTTGGCAAGGCCCAGATCCAGTCCTCATATGGGGACGAGGACATGTATGTGTTTTTCCACAGGATGCAGAAGGCCCTCGGTGGCTGCCAGAAAGATTGGTGCGACATGTGGACCCTCAGCCCATTGATGATGCTACTGATGCTTTGCCAAGCGGAACCTGACCAGACGTATTGGGCCTATGTACCTGATCCACCAATCCTCCACCCCGCTGTGTGAGATGGTCCTGAGATTCCAGTTTATGTTAATGATACTAAGGCCTTAGGATTGCCTTCTGATGGACATATGAAACAGTATTTGGAAAAGAATTTCACTTACAATGGCATAGGTTTGGGATTGCCTATTTGTATTGCAAAAAATAGCTCCATGATTGGGTGTTTGCGTAGTTCCCCTGTCACTATGCATATTGATGATTCTTTAATTGGATGGACTGTTCGTCTTAACATGCTAGGCGATTGGTCCGGAGGGCACAAGATAAAGCTGCCCATCCCTACATCACGTCCATCTTGCAATAAAAGATTGAAACTGGATACTGAGACTGTTCCATGGAGAGCTTGTCCTGGCAATGATCCTGTTCGTTATGACATCCCTGGAACAGGCAGATATATTATTGATTGGTCAAGAAATAACCGGTCCGGACAGGCCCGTGAACTGATTTCTGGACTGTGGAATTCTGATACGCAGTATCAGCAAAATTCACTATGGAGGCTTATGGGAGCAATGGATAAGGTTGAAACCAGGCTCTCTCTACCCATGAGGATTTTGGAAGACGGAACTAGGGATTGGACTATTGTTACTGAGACCGTTAATGTATCTGCTTGTGTTCCCTCCCCTTATGCACTCTTGATTGGAAATATTAATGTATATTTTGTGGGAGATCAATTTAATGTGTCTTGTAATAATTGTATTTTGACTAATTGTATTTCTTGGGTACCCTTGGGGACCCAGGTTATGATACTTAAACAACCATCTTTTATTATGCTTCCTGTTAATATTTCTGGACCTTGGTATGCTGAAAGAAGTTTGCAGGTTTTTAAAGAAATTGAATATGCTTTGAGTAGACCTAAACAGTTTATTGGACTTCTAATTGCTGGAATTATGACTTTGGTTACTATTATTGCAACTGCTGCTACAGCAGCTGTGGCTCTCTCTCAGACTATTCAAAATGCTCATTATGTTAATACTCTTTCAAAGAATGTTACCTTAGCCTTGGGAACCCAAGAGGCTATTGATGAGAAATTAGAACAGAAGGTGAATGCTCTTTATGATACGGTTCAGTATATGGGAGAGGTCATTCAGGGTATGAAAGTTAAATCTCATTTAGAATGTCATCCGGAATATCATTGGATTTGTGTTACTCCTAAAAAATATAATAATAGTCAGTATGATTGGAGTCGAGTTCGTTTACATCTTCAAGGAATTTGGCATGATGTTAACCTATCTTTAGACATGTTTCAGCTTCACGATGAAATTCAAAGTATGAGAGAAGCTGAACCCTTGAAATTTGATGCAGCTCAGGCTGCCTCTGAGTTTGTTGATGTTCTTAGGAGTGTTTTGCCCTCTATGCCTTATATTACCCATTCTGTTACAATATTTCTTACATTGAGCATCTGTGTCTGCTTGGTTCTGTGCCTACTCCCCATCCTCATCAGATGTTTCATCAGCAGGATGTTAGACTTACGAGCTGACATCCATCAGCTTGAGCTTAAGGCGAAGCCTTAAGGCTTTCTCCCCCATGCATTTAGAGGGGCGGGTTAGCCAAAGACGGGTAAGTACTTGGGAGCCGCTTCAACACCTAAGACAGGGCTTGTATGATAAAATATAAGTACCAAAGACGGGTAAGTTGAGGCAGGCGTCCTGAGATGCCTAAGACAGGCACCGTCACCTTGCCATCCTGGCTGGATGGATTTTGTTCCTATAAAATAAAAAAGGGGGAGATGTGGGGAGCCATGGTTGCAGTTAACTCTGAGCCTTAACAGAATGGCTCGGTTTATGCTTAACCTGTTTCCTCCCCCTGAGGCAATTATCTCTGCCTGCAGCTGGAGAGTGCTTGCAAGCTGCTCAGGAATGTGGTGGGAGTGGCCAGTTCCCGGAACAGAAGGCTGATGCCTATCAGGGCAATTGATAAGATAATTACTTTTGGGAGTTTCAGTGAATTTTGTGTCTCCTATGTTAAAGTTAAAGATTTACTGTTAACTAGGTAATGCATTTTTGTGCTTGTTAAACTGCACGTCCACAGAAGGTATAAATTCTGGGGACAGAATAAACTCAGCGTCTTCAGCATCACTGGAGTCCGATCGATCGCATCATCAAATTGTGTGAGTGTCTTTTTTCATTCCCACTCCCCTTGTCAGGAACCGTTCGACTCGTGGCGGCTGGCTCGCCACAGGTGAGCACTGCTGGGGGAGGGGAGCCCCTGTGGACCTGGGATGGGTCCTGTGTCCTGTCCTTCCAGAGGAGGGGCATTTCCCACTTCTGTTCAGGGGTCTGCTGGGACCTCTGCTTGCTCACGGTGTCCCTAGGGTTGGTGACCCCCAGACCAGGACCCTGCCAGTCTGATGGTGACAATGCTCTCTCTGCACTGTTTACATCTGCGTGTCCCCATCGGGAGGACTGGCATTTCTGACATGTATTGGTGGTAGGTGTTGCCTCTTGTTGGAATTGCATGTGATTGCTCTTTGTCATTTTTGAAACATTGATATTTGAGAAGTTTTTGCACCAAAGGGATGTTAAACCTTTCTTTGATTCGGGGTTGTGAAAAATGCTTTGGGGTTTCTGGTTTGTTTTCCAGCTTCTTACATTTTTTGTGATTCTGTTTTGGCCACAGGAAGAGCCAGCTACTTCCTGTCGGTCTTCTAAGGCTGATGTCACATGTGAACAGTGGTGTCTACCCCGAGATTAAGTACATATGGTATTTACTAAAAGGCTTTATTTTATACATCTAATAGTTCATGTACCTGAGGTTTCACTTTAAAAAAAAATGAGTTCCAATTAAAACAGAAACGAGTTCCAATTAAAATGAATGAGTTCCATTAAAAGATTCATGGGCAGACACAACAGGGAACCTATTCTATGCTTCCATTTAGAGGAAAGAGCCAGAATAATTACAGTAACAGAGACAGAAAAGAGATTGGGGTTGCCAGGGGTTGGGGAAGAAGGAATGGGGAGTGAAGCATGTGGGTGATGGATTTCGGTTTGGGAGATGAAATATTTCATAGCTAGAGGGTGACGATGGATGCCCGGTCTGCGAATGTACTAACTGCTCAGGAATGTGCAATGTATAACAATGTCTGTTGCATTTAATTACAATAAATTTAAACCCCAAATGTAAGTCATCACATAAATATGACAAAAAATTAAAATTAAGCCAAACAACAAATGTAAACCATAAGAGGGAAGGGAAAGAACGTTCTGGTGGAGGACAGGGTTAAAGCTGTGGAACAGGAAATAGTTCTGAAGGGCGTTCGAGAGCCAGCCACCCCTGCAGGGGTGCAGGGCGCAGTGACAGCTCCATGTCCCCTGAAGGCACCGGAGCTGGAGCTGGTGCAGGTGATGGCTCTTCCCCTTCCCCTATGGTTGCTGGGCACAGTGACAGGTCCAGGTCCCTTCTCAGAAGGCTGCCCTCTTCTCAGAAGGACCTCAAGGGAGCAGAAAGCATTTTCCAGGGACTGGGAGCACGCTGGGTCATACCAGCGAACCAGGGGCGACAGACTCTCCTGCAGATCATGAGACTCTTGGTGTCACCCTGCGTATGCACCGCACATGACAGGGGAATAAGCTGAGGCCTTCTCTCCTGCAGCCTCTCCATGCTGGGGTCATCTCCTCCTGGTTACAGGGTCCCAGAGTGGAAGACACAGGACCCAGACCTTGTTCTCTTCAGGTGCCCAGGAATGACCCTGTCTCAGACAGACCCCTGGGCACTTCGAGGTTGTCCTGCCCATCAGCCTGGTGTCTCTGCCCTCCCTATCTGTGGGAACCGGACATGGTGCCCAGAGACTGGATGCCCCTGCCCCATAGCAGAGCTACCTCCAACCTCTTACTTCTTGTCCCCTTGTCATCTCCCAAGTGTGTACACCTCTTCTTACCCCCAGTGTGCATGTGTGTGTGTGTGTGTGTGTGCGTACCTGTGTCTGTGTGGAGATGCCCAGAGGAAAGGGCCCCACATGGGAAGGGGACACCAGGATCTCAGGGGCTCTCATTTCCAAAGCAAACCCTGTGGGAGGGTTAAGCCAGGGCCCAGGGTCAGATGTAGGCCATGGCCGTTGTAGTACAGACTGGGGACGTAGCAGGTGCCGCAGTCAGTCAGCCTCGGGGTACAAAAAAAGTGCAGACTGTGAGAGGACCTCTGTTAGTATTAAGGGGTGCCAAGTAGATTCTCGAGCTGCTCAGGGCATTGTCCATCAGTAGATTGAAACCCTCAAAATTCTAATGACCAAATATAGAGAAAGATGCCCGTTTCTTAAGGAACTGTGGGTGTGGCTTTTGGTACCCGGATTAAGTTAGAATCCACTACACAGAAAACCCACAGAGTGGTTCAAAGAGCTGTATTGGCAAAAGCACTGACTGAGATGGTGCAAAGCGAAGCAAGGCCTGTGGGTCCACCGACTTTCTGCAGGCAGGAAACCCGCTGAGCACATGGCCGTGTCCCAATGTCTCCTTCAGAAGTGGCCAAAGGGAGTAATGAACACGTGGAAAAGGAAGGCGGTCTTAGGGGACAGAGTGAAGGGAAAATGGACAGGGAACCACTCCAAGTCACAAACATCAGGGAATACCCTCTCCCCTGGTTAACAAGTCCTAACATTGCCCAAGGGACTGAACTTCCCAGGACTGCAACTGCCCTGTGTTCCCAGTCTTCTTTCTCACAGGACTGCAGTCACATGCTCTCTGTCCCCACGCAGGGGCTGAGCCCGTGGGAGCTTAGTAACTTCTCATTTAGTTCCAAGGTGTATGACTTACAGGGCCCTCTGGGAGGGATACCACGAGATCCTGGATTCAAGTCTGATACCCTGATGAGATGGGACCTGGGGGACCTGAGATGCAAGATGGGGTGAAGACACCTGACACACACAAGGGACATGAACTATGGTGGCCAAGACTGAGAGCTGGAGCAGACGGCTTTCAGGGACCTGGGTCTGTCACCTTTTCCTGAACCCATGCCCTTTGCCCAGGACTTTGCAGTTTCTCTGCACCTTGACTGAGACCCCAGGAGCCCCTCCCCACTCCCGCTGTTTCCAACAGGGTTGTTTATTCCTGCCTGTCCCCTGGGAGCTTCCAAGCCCCTGGGGACCTGGAACTAGATTACTGCCCCTCCCTCACCTTGTCACTCCTATACCTCCTAATCTTCCCTGGGCAGAACCTCTCCTGGATTCATACCTGGGGAAGTGGAGGACTTTGCCTCCACGTGGACCGTCGGCCCCAAGCCCAGACTCTCACTTTATGACCTCCCACTCTGCAATGGTCTCTCCCACTCAGCCCCGCTACCGCCACCTGATACCCGCCCAGGTGGCTTTGACGTCCATGGCCCCACATTCTTTCCACCCACTCTGACCATATGCTCACTCCATAGGTCACACATGCTCCCCACCAGCCCCACCTTTCCACTTCACCCCTCCCACCTGCCTGTACCCTGCAGGCTGTGACTGACTGCCATGCATGCCTGTTTATGTCTCCCTAGTCAATATTTTGAAGCGGCTGATGGTATTAGGAGGTGGGGCTTTGGAAGGTGGGGCTTTGGGAGGTGGGTGATGAGATTTAGATGCAGTCAGGACTGTGGAGTCCTCAGGATGGGATTGGTGCCCTTAGAAGAAGAGACCAGACCCTTCTCTCCTCTCTAGCAGGACCCATGGAGAAGGCAACCATCTGCCAGCCAGGAAGAAGACACTCTTCAGAAACCCACCATGCTGGCTCCCTGAACTGTGAGAAATAAGTGTGAGCCCTCAGACCTGTGGTGTCTGTGATGGTGCATGAGCTGCGTGAGGCAGAGGCCTCGCCTTACCAATGCCCTCCCTTCTGAGCCCCGATGTCCCTCCATGGGCCTGCCAGCCCCACACCCTCTACACACTACCAGGTGTGCCCTGGCCACCGGGCCATGTAGACCAGGCCTTCCTCTTGTATGTGGACAGCATGTGGAGCCCTCCACCCTTCCCCAGGCTTAGAGGAGAAACAAGGAGTTGCCCCCACCAGGACTCCTCCCATCGCACTGGAGGGCTTCCCAATGGCCTCAGAGAATCTCCCCTGATGGCACCCTCCAGGCCAGGGGAACTAGACTGGCCTTATCACCCTGGTCTCAGGTGTGTCCCCCCACCCATGTTCTTAGAGGCAAAGGGGCCGCTGGGGGGCCAGTGGGGTCAGAGACTTCCTAGCATGTGTCTCTGACCACAAACCCGAGGACCCTCCACCACTTTCCATCTCATCTCTATCTCTGGGCCTGGACCTCATGGGCACAGTTACTCTGGAGCACAACCTTCTTTCTGTTTTTCTGCAGAATTAATGTATGTGACGGGCACCCTGCAACATGGGCGGGGGGCGTGCAGAACTGGGGCTGTGAGCTCTCAGCCAGGAAGCCTCTCTTCCTGCCCATGGTCACCCAGCCCCACCCAGGAATACCCTGGTGCCCCTCCTCCACCCTTAGTTCGTGGGGGAACTCTGCATGGCTGGGGCTTGTAAGGCAGCCTGGGAGCTTCATTCCTCATCTTCCATGAATTCAATCAAGCCTCTATTTTTCTGGAATTTTCTGCAGGACGGCTGGTTCCACAGCTTACAGTAAACTTCCCAACGCCCACTGCTTGCCCAGTGCCCCATGGACTACAGCAACCTCTCCCACCTTCAGCCCTTTGAATTTTAGGGGCAGGAGATAATGGGGGTTGGGGCTCTGGGGACTGTCACTGTGCCATTTCCAGCCTGACCCACATCTCCCCCTTTCCCCTCCTGGATCAGTGATGCCTTGGGCCATTTGAGGTTGGCCAAGGGTGTGTGGCAACCAACAGGCTCATCCACTCACCTGGTAAATGCGAGGGCCCACTTTGTAACAGCAACACAGATGACTTCAGCTTTCCTTTCTCTGTGCCCAAACATAAAAGGCCCATGCCCAGGAGACAAGGGCCCAAGGAGGCACAGGGCTGGGCATTGGGTGCCATGTGTTGGAGTTCCCTTCCCTGGCAGCTTCCTGGGGGAGATTGTCCTTCCAGCTCACCCCTGCACCCCATCCCACTGACTCTTCCTGCTGTAAACCCACACTACCGGAACAGCCGCAATTCACAGGCCTATGCCCACAGCCGCCTCCACAGAACCTCCTACCTGGACAGTGATCCAATTATTCCAGAACATGTCCTGTTCATTCTGCCTGCCCTCTGCCAACCTGACATCTCCAGGCCACCTTAGACCACACCTGTCTGGGGTCCTCCATCCTGCACCCCGACCCCCAGGGCTCTGGGTCGGTGGACCCATGGTTGTCAAGTGAGTTTGGCAGTCTGGCCTCTCCCTGAAAGAGGCCATCAGCCCCCGCAGGAGCCCTCCATTCCCGCCCGCCGCGGTGGCCCCGACACACAGGGCACAGACAGCCAGGACAAACCAGGGGACAGAGGGAACAGCACCCCAACGCAATGCACGCCCTCGTCTCCAGGGGAGACCACCACAAGGGAAGAGCAGGCACCCAGGCACACAACCCTCACAACCAGGATGCCTGGGGGCTGCCACTCTCCTCCCGCGGGCGGGTCCCTGGGTGGTGCTCAGAGCCCATTGGCGCTCAGGAGACTATGGCGGCCCGCCCCGGGGGCTTCAAGGGTGACTGCCAATGCCCGGGCACTGCTTCCTTAGCGGAGCCCAGCCCCGGGCACGACCACACTCCGGTGGAGAAGCTGCCACTTCAACACAGCCTCAGTGCGTCTGTCCCAGTCCGTGTGCCCGCCTGGGCGTCCCTCCCACCCTCCCCCACCCCATGTCTGTCGGGCTCTGTGACGTGCCTGTTGGGCTCTGGCTCTGGCTCAGGAGCCGCCCGATCCCCCACCTGCCGGCCGATTCTCTGCCAACCAACAGACCCACCAAACTACCGACCCACCAAGCCGGCCAACTGCAGTCCGCGCCCCTCTGCAATTTGCAGTCCACCATCCGCGCTTCCTAGCTTGGCCACCGCAGCTCTGCCGGTGGCCAATGGCCAACTGGCAACAGCTGATGGCCAAGCGGTCACAGCTGATGTCCATGCAGCCCCCACGCAGCACCCCTCCACGCGAGGCCCAGAGCCTGGAGAGTGCTCTCTGGGAGTCTGTCCCCACAGTCCCCGTCTGTCTCTCTCCGCCTCTCTCTTGCTCCATCTCTGGCCTTCTCTCATCCTCTCTCTCACCTCCCTGGGTCAGGAGAGGTGACGTGTATCCAGTGAAGTGAGCAGTGATGGGGCGGGACACCGGTCGCTGACGAGGGGCGAGAACCCAGAAAGAAGGCTGTGTGAAGAAGGGTGGCGGCAGAATGGAGGTGCTGCCCCCTGGTGGCGGGTGGCTCTCCCTGGCTTGGGCCAGTGGGTGGGGCCGGCCAGGGCCAGGGCCAGGGCCAGGGCCTGGGTTGCACGTCCCTAGGGTGGAGGGGACTGAGAGGACCCTGCGACCCCCTCGGTGGCCCTGAGAGGTGGGGACAGCACAGCAGCAAGGGGGTGTGCGGTTGTGGGGCTGGGGGGAGATGAGAGGGGTTGGGGTAGGGGGGCGGGGTAAAAGCCCTTCGGGGCCTGGGGAGTCCAAGGATGCCAGGGCGCCCAGACATATGTCACAGTCAGGGAAGTGACAGAGGCCCGTGGAGCCACTGGGGGGCGCGAAGGGGCCTCGCTGCGGGCCAGGAGTCGCCCGTCGCCCACACCAGCGGCGTACGGAAGCGGCGGGGAGCCGGCGGGAGGCGCTCAGGCAGACATGCTCGCCACCCGAGCGGCCCAGCAGCATGGCGCGCGCTCAGAGGCAGGTCGGGAGCAGGCTCTTGGAGTGCCGGGAGCCGGGTCCCAGCGCCTAAGGCCATACCACCCTGCACGCGCCAGATCTCGTCTGATCTGGGAAGCTAAGCAGGGTGGGGCCTGGTTAGTACTTGGATGGGAGACCGCCTGGGAATAGCTGCAGGCTTTTGCTCGCCTCTCCTTTTGCATCGCCGCCCCGGCGTGGCTCCCTCCGAACCCCTGCCGCCCCTTGCCCCTCGGCAGCCGCCCAGCCAGCCGCAGGTCCCCCTGACCAGCACAGGGTTAGCCGCCAGGCACTACAAGCTGGCAGCCCCGGCCGCACACCAGGCCCGTGGGCCAGGGCTCCCCCGCACACCCTCTTCTTAGTCCTCTTCAGTCCCGCAGGCTGTCATCTCGATCCCTTCGCCGACCCTCGGTCGCCGCCACCGCCGCCAGCGCTGCCCTCGCCCCCGCCGCCACCGCCAAATCCGCCGCCATCACCGCGCTCCCCACACCCCCCTCCAGCGCTGACCTCACCCCTGCCCCCGCCCTCGCCGCCGCCATCGCTGCTCACGATCAGCCTCCGCTTCTCCCGCCGCCGCCGCGATCACTGTGCTCCCCACCCCCTCCGCCATCGCTGCCCTCGCCCCCTCCCCGGTCCCCGCCGCCGCCATCGCCGCACTCCCTCAATCTCCCGCCTCTGCTCTCCCGGCCTCCGCTGCCAGCACCGCCCTCAGTCCTCCTCCGCCGCCGCCGCCGCCGCCATCGCCCCCTGTGCCCCAGCGCCCACCGTCAAAGCCACCATTGTCGCCGCCGCCATCGCCGACCTGGCGCCATCCTCGCGGTTGCCATCGCCTACCTCCCCACCCTCCCCTGCCTCCGCCGCGTCCCCCGCCGCCGCTGCCGCCGCCGCCGCCGCCGCCGCCGCCGCCGCCGCCCCCTCCGCAGCCGCCCCGCCGCCGCCGCGCGGTCCTCCCACAACTCCCAAGCCCAGGGTTGCCTGCTGGTGCAGGCCTCCACCAGCCTTGGGGGTGCGGATGGGGGTAAACCTGGTGGCGGTATGGGGGCGGGGTGTATGGCGGTCTGGGTCCGGGGAGTCCCAGGATGCCAGAGTCCCACGACTTCTGGCACCATCAGGGAAGTGGCAGTGTCCCATGGAGCCTCGGGTGGCGCGAACGGGCCTCGCTGTCGGCCAGGAGTAGCCCGCCGCTCACGCCAGGGCCATTCGGAAGAGGCGGGGAGCCGGACTGGGGGGGGACGCGGTGCTGGCAGAGCCGGCCAGCGGGTCGATGCTCGCCACCGGAGCGGCGCATCTGCATGGCGCGCGCTCCCGAGGCAGGCCGGGAGCAGGCTCTTGGGGCGCCGGGAGCCGGGTCCCAGCGTCTACAGCCATACCTCCCTGAACGCGCCCCATCGCCTCTGATCTCGGGAGCTAAGCAGGGAGGGGCCTGGTTAGTGCTTGGATGGGAGACCGCCTGGGAATACCTGTAGGCTTTTGCTCCCCTCTCCTTTGGTGCCGCCGCCCCGGCGTGGCTCCCTCCGAACCCCTGCCGTCCCTTGCCCCTCTGCAGTCGCCCATCCAGCCGAAGGTCCCACTGGCCAGGGGGCGGTCAGCCACCCGGCACTACAAGCTGGCAGCCCAGGCCGCACACCAGGCCCGTCGGCCAGGGCTCACCCCCACACCCTCTTCTTAGTCCTCTTCGCTGAGGCAGGCAGTCAGCCAGCAGCAGTTAGCCGAGCCTGTGTCTCCGCCGGCAGGCACCTCTCCCAACACCCCCGCGCGCCCCCTCCCGTCGCCCACAAGAGCCAGGAACCCTCCCTTCCCGCCGTTCGCGGTGGCCCCAACACACAGGGTACAAAGAGCCGGGACAAAGCAGGGGAAGGAGGGAGCAGCACCCCAACACACCGCACGCCCTCGGACTCCAGGAGAGACCACCACAAGGGGAAGTGCAGGCACGCAGGCACACAACCCTCTCAACCAGGGTGCCTGTGGGCTGCCACTCTCCTCCCGAGGGGGGGAGGTTCCTGTGCGGGGCTCAGAGCACACTGGCCCTCCCGCCCGGCCCGGGGGCTTCAAGGGTGACTTTCAATGCCCGGGGACTGCCTCCTTAGTGGAGCCCAGCCCCGGGCACGACCACACTTCGGATGAGAAGCTGCCACTTCAAAGCAGCGTCAGTGCATCTGTCCCAGTCCGTGTTCCCGCTGGTGCGTCCCTCCCACCTCCCCCACCCCATGTCTCTCCGGCTCTGTGACTTGCCTGTTGGGCTCTGGCTCTCGCTCAGGAGCTCTCTCCCCGCGTGCCAGCCCCCTCTTTCTCTGTCTCTGTCCATGTCTCTCTGTATGTCTAGGTACATACAGGTACATATAGGTGTATATTTGGATCTCGCTCCCTCTTACTCCTCCTCCCGTTCTGTCTGTCGGTCCCTGTCCTGCGGGGACTCTAGTCCCTCTGCCCGCAAAAGGACGCAGGATATGGCGAGGCCAAGAAGGAACACCAACAGAGCCACGGATAGGGGCCTATAGCACCATGTCTCACGGGCGGCTGGCTTGGAGACACGGCAAGCCGGAGCTTCCCGATCCCCAACCTGCCGGCTGATTCTCTGCCAAGCCACCGACACACCGCCCGTCGACCCACCAAGCCGGCCCACTGCAATCCGCGCCCCTCTGCAATTTGAGTCCACCATCCGCGCTTCCTAGCTTGGCCACCGCAGCTCCTCCGGTGGCCAATGGCCAACTGGCGACAGCTGATGGCCAAGCGGTCACAGCTGATGTCCATGCAGCCCCCACGCAGCACCCCTCCACGCGAGGCCCAGAGCCTGGAAAGTGCTCTCTGCGAGTCTGTCCCCACAGTCCCCGTCTGTCTCTCTCCGCCTCTCTCTTGCTCCGTCTCTGGCCTTCTCTCATCCTCTCTCTCACCTCCCTGGGTCAGGAGAGGTGACGTGTATCCAGTGAAGTGAGCAGTGATGGGGCGGGACACCGGTCGCTGACGAGGGGCGAGAACCCAGAAAGAAGGCTGTGTGAAGGGTGGCGGCAGAATGGAGGTGCTGCCCCCTGGTGGCGGGTGGCTCTCCCTGGCTTGGGCCAGTGGGTGGGGCCGGCCAGGGCCAGGGCCAGGGCCAGGGCCAGGGCCAGGGCCAGGGCCAGGGCCAGGGCCAGGGCCAGGGCCAGGGCCAGGGTTGCACGTCCCTAGGGTGGAGGGGACTGAGAGGACCCTGCGACCCCCTCGGTGGCCCTGAGAGGTGGGGACAGCACAGCAGCCAGGGGGTGTGCGGTTGTGGGGCTGGGGGGAGATGAGAGGGGTTGCGGTAGGGGGGCGGGGTAAAAGCCCTTCGGGGCCTGGGGAGTCCCAGGATGCCAGGGCGCCCAGACATATGTCACAGTCAGGGAAGTGACAGAGGCCCGTGGAGCCACTGGGGGGCGCGAAGGGGCCTCGCTGCGGGCCAGGAGTCGCCCGTCGCCCACACCAGCGGAGTCCGGAGGAGGCGGGGAGCGGGCGGGAGGCGCTCAGGCAGACATGCTCGCCACCCGAGCGGCCCAGCAGCATGGCGCGCGCTCAGAAGCAGGTCGGGAGCAGGCTCTTGGAGTGCCGGGATCCGGGTCCCTCCGCCTAAGGCCATACCACCCTGCACGCGCCAGATCTCGTCTGACCTGGGAAGCTAAGCAGGGTCGGGCCTGGTTAGTACTTGGATGGGAGACCGCCTGGGAATAGCTGCAGGCTTTTGCTCGCCTCTCCTTTTGCGCCGCGGCCCCGGCGTGGCTCCCTCCGAACCCCTGCCGCCCCTTGCCTCTCTGCAGCCGCCCAGCCAGCCGAAGGCCCCCCTGACCAGCAGAGGGTTAGCCGCCAGGCACTACAAGCTGGCAGCCCCGCCGCACACCAGGCCCGTCGGCCAGGGCTCCCCCGCACACCCTCTTCTCAGTCCTCTTCAGTCCCGGAGGCTGTCATCTCGATCCCTTCGCCGACCTTCGATCGCCGCCACCGCCAACAGCGCTGCCCTCGCCCCCGCCGCCACCGCCTAATCCGCCGCCATCACCGCGCTCCCCACACCCCCCTCCAGCGCTGACCTCACCCCTGCCCCCGCCCTCGCCACCGCCATGGCTGTACTGCTTCAATCTCCCGCCTCTGCTCTCCCCTCCTCCGCCGCCAGCACCGCCCTCTTCCCCGCTACCGCCGCCGCCGGCGCCAACCCTCCCCGCGCCCAGCGCCCGCCGACACAGCCCCCAACGCTGCCGCCGCCTCCATCGCCGACCTCGCAACCCTCCCGCGCCGCAGCCGACGCCGCCGCCGCCGCCGCCGCCATCGCTGCTCGCGATCAGCCCCCGCTTCTCCCGCCGCCGCCGCCGCCGCGATCACCGCGCTCCCCACCCCCTCCGCCAGCGCTGCCCTCGCCCCCTCCCCGCCCCCGCTGCCGCCATCGCCGTACTCCCTCAAACTCCCTCCTCTGCTCTCCCCCCCTCGGCCGCCAGCACCGCGCTCCCCACCCCCGCCGCCAGTGCTGCCCTCTTCCCCACCCCCGCCCCCGCTGCCGCCATTGCCGCACTCCCTCAATCTCCCTCCTCTGCTCTCCCCGCCTCCTGCACCGCCATCTCCCCCGCCCCCGCCCCAGGCCCGCCGCCGCCACCATCGCCATACTCCCTCAATCTCCCGCCTCTGCTCTCCCGGCCTCCTCCGCCGCCGCCGCCGCCGCCGCCGCCGCCGCCGCCATCGACCCCCGTGCCCCAGCGCCCACCGTCAAAGCCCCCATTGTCGCCACCGCCATCGCCGCCCTGGCGCCATCCTCGCGGTTGCCATCGCCTACCTCCCCACCCTCCCTCGCCTCCGCCGCGTCCCCCGCCGCCGCTGCTGCCGCCGCCGCCGCCGCCGCCGCAGCCCCCCCCCTCCGCAGCCGCCCAAGCCGCCGCCGCGGGGTCCTCCCACAACTCCCAAGCCCAGGGTTGCCTGCTGGTGCAGGCCTCCCCCAGCCTTGGGGGTGCGGTTGTTGGTAAACCTGGTGGCGGTAGGGGGGCGGGGTGTATGGCGGTCTGGGTCCGGGGAGTCCCAGGATGCCAGAGTTCCACGACTTCTGGCACCATCAGGGAAGTGGCAGTGTCCCATGGAGCCTCGGGTGGCGCGAAGGGGCCTCGCTGCCGGCCAGGAGTAGCCCGCCGCCCACGCCAGGGGCATTCGGAAGAGGCGGGGAGCCGGACTGGGGGGGGGGGGGACGCGGTGCTGGCAGAGCCGGCCAGCAGGTCGATGCTCGCCACCGGAGCCGCGCATCTGCATGGCGGGCGCTCACGAGGCAGGCCGGGAGCAGGCTCTTGGGGCGCGGGGAGCCGAGTCCCATCGTCTATGGCCATACCACCCTGAACGCGCCCGATCTCCTCTGATCTCGGGAGCTAAGCAGGGAGGGGCCTGGTTAGTGCTTGGATGGGAGACCGCCTGGGAATACCTGTAGGCTTTTGCTCGCCTCTCCTTTTGCGCCGCCGCCCCTGCGTGGCTCCCTCCGAACCCCTGCCGCCCCTTGCCCCTCTGCAGCCGCCCATCCAGCCGAAGTTCCCCCTGGCCAGAGGCCGGTCAGCCACCCGGCGCTACAAGCTGGCAGCCCCGGCCGCACACCAGGCCCGTCGGCCAGGGCTCACCCCCACACCCTCTTCTTAGTCCTCTTCGCTGAGGCAGGCAGTCAGCCAGCAGCAGTTAGCCGAGCCTGTGTCTCCGCCGGCAGGCACCTCTCCCCACACCCCCGCGCGCCCCCTCCCATCGCCCACAAGAGCCAGGAACCCTCCCTTCCCGCAGTGGCCCCAACACACAGGGTACAAAGAGCCGGGACAAAGCAGGGGACTGAGGGAGCAGCACCCCAACACACCGCACGCCCTCGGACTCCAGGAGAGACCACCACAAGGGGAAGTGCAGGCACGCAGGCACACAACACTCTCAACCAGGGTGCCTGTGGGCTGCCACTCTCCTCCCGCGGGGCGGGGGGTTCCTGGGCGGGGCTCGGAGCCCACTGGCCCTCCCGCCAAGCCCGGGGGCTTCAAGGGTGACTTTCAATGCCCGGGCACTGCCTCCTTAGTGGAGCCCAGCCACGGGCATGACCACACTTCGGTTGAGAAGCTGCCACTTCAAAGCAGCGTCAGTGCGTCTGTCCCAGTCCGTGTGCCCGCTTGTGCGTCCCTCCCCCCTCCCCCACCCCATGTCTCTCTGGCTCTGTGACGTGCCTGTTGGGCTCTGGCTCTGGCTCAGGAGCTCTCTCCCCGCGTGCCAGCCCCCTCTTTCTCTGTCTCTGTCCATGTCTCTCTGTATGTCTAGGTACATACAGGTACATATAGGTGTATATTTCGATCTCGCTCCCTCTTTCTCCTCCTCCCGTTCTCTCTGTCGGTCCCTGTCCTGCGGGGACTCTAGTCCCTCTGCCCGCACAAGAACGCAGGATATGGCGAGGCCAAGAGGGAACACCAACAGAGCCACGGATAGGGGGCTCATAGCACTATGTCTCACGGGCGGCTGGCTCGGAGACACGGCAAGCCGGAGCCGCCCGATCCCCAACCTGTCGGCCGCTTCTCTGCCAACCCACCGACACACCGCCCGTCGACCCGCCAAGCGGGCCCACTGCAATCCGCGCCCCTCTGCAATTTGCAGTCCACCATCCGCGCTTCCTAGCTTGGCCACCGCAGCTCCTCCGGTGGCCAGTGGCCAACTGGCAACAGCTGATGGCCAAGCGGTCACAGCTGATGACCATGCAGCCCCCAAGCAGCACCCCTCCACGCGAGGCCCAGAGCCTGGAGAGTGCTCTCTGCGAGTCTGTCCCCACAGTCCCCGTCTGTCTCTCTCCGCCTCTCTCTTGCTCCGTCTCTGGCCTTCTCTCATCCTCTCTCTCACCTCCCTGGGTCAGGAGAGGTGACGTGTAGACAGTGAAGGGACCGGACATCGGGCGGGGCTCCGGTCGCTGACGAGGGTTCCAGGGCCCAGACTGAAGGCTTGTGACGAAGGGTGGCTGCAGACTGGAGATGCTGCACCCTGGTGGCGCGGGTGGCTCTCCCTGGCTTTGGGCCTGTGGATGGGTCCGGTCAGGGCCAGGGCCTGGGTTGCACGTCCCTAGGGCCGGAGGGGACTGAGAGGACCCTGCGACCCCCTCGGTGGCCCTGAGAGGTGGGGACAGCACAGCAGCAAGGGGGGTGTGCGGTTGTGGGGCTGGGGGGAGATGAGAGGGGTTGGGGTAGGGGGGCGGGGTGAAAGCCCTTCGGGGCCTGGGGAGGCCCAGGATGCCAGGGCGCCCAGACATATGTCACAGTCAGGGAAGTGACAGAGGCCCGTGGAGCCACTGGGGGGCGCGAAGGGGCCTCGCTGCGGGCCAGGAGTAGCCCGTCGCCCACACCAGCGGCGTCCGGAGGAGGCGGGGAGCGGGCGGCAGGCGCTCAGGCAGACGTGCTCGCCACCCTAGCGGCCCAGCAGCACGGCGCGCGGTCAGAGGCAGGCCGGGAGCAGGCTCTTGGGGCGCGGGGAGCCGGGTCCCAGCGTCTACGGCCATACCACCCTGAACGCGCCCGATCTCCTCTGATCTCGGGAGCTAAGCAGGGAGGGGCCTGGTTAGTACTTGGATGGGAGACCGCCTGGGAATAGCTGCAGGCTTTTGCTCGCCTCTCCTTTTGCGCCGCCGCCCCGGCGTGGCTCCCTCCGAACCCCTGCCGCCCTTTGCCCCTCTGCAGCCGCCCAGGCAGCCGAAGGTCCCCCTGGCCAGAGGAGGGTCAGTCGCCCGGCACTACAAGCTCGCATCCCCGGCCGCACACCAGGCCTGTCGGCCAGGGCTCCCCCCCACTCCCTCTTCTTAGTGCTCTTCGCCGAGGCAGGCCGTCAGCCTGCAGCAGTCAGCCGCGTCTCGGTCGCCGCCGCCGCCGCCACCGCCATCGCAGGGCTCCCTCTCGCTCCCCGACCCTGCCGCCGCCGCAACCCCCAACGCCCAAGCCCAGGGCTGCCTGCCGGCGCAGGCCTCCACCAGGCTCTCTCCATCCCAGGACGTGCCGGTGCTTTGCACCTCGGCCCGAGCCCAGGGCACGCCCATCCCTGCGCCTGCCCCCGGGACCCGACACACAGGATCGGCGTGTCCTCGGGCAAACGGGACGCCCACCCGCCCCGCCCCACCGGAGTCTTCTGTCTCCGCTGGCAGGCACCTCGCCCCACACCCCCGCGCGCCCCTCCCGTCTCCCACAAGAGCCAGGAGCCCTCCCTTCCCGCCGGCCACGGTGTCCCTGAAACACAGGGCACAAAGAGCCGGGACAAACCAGGGGACGGCGGGAGCAGCACCCCAACACACCACGCGCCATCGACTCCGGGGGAGACCACCACAAGGGCAGAGCAGGCACGCAGGCGCACAACCCTCACAACCAGGGTGCCTGGGGGCTGCCACTCTCCTCCCGCGGGCGGGTGCCTGGGCGGGGCTCAGAGACCACAGGCCCTCCGGAGACCCTGGCGGCCCGCCCCGGAGGCTTCAATGGTGACTGCCAACGCCAGGGCAATGCCTCCTTAGCGGAGCCCAGCCCCGGGCACGACCACACTCCGGTGGAGGAGCTGCCACTTCAACACAGCCTCAGTGCGTCTGTAACAGTCCGTGTGCCCGCCTGTGCGTCCCTCACACCCTCCCCCACCCCATATCCGTCGGGCTCTGTGACGTGCCTGTTGGGCTCTGGCTCTGGCTCAGGAACTCTCTCCCCGCGTGCCAGCCCCCTCTTTCTCTGTCTCTGTCCATGTCTCTCTGTATGTCTAGATACATACATGTACATATACGAGCATATTTCCATCTCGCTCCCTCTTACTCCTCCTCCCGTTCTGTCTGTCTGTCCCTGTCCTGCGGGGACTCTAGCCCCTCTGCCCGCACAAGAATGCAGGATTTGGCGAGGCCAAGAGGGAACACCAACAGACCACGGATAGGGGGCTCATAGCACCATGTCTCACGGGCGGCTGGCTTGGAGACTCGGCAAGCCGGAGCCGCCCGATCCCCAGCCTGCCGGCCGATTCTCTGCCAACCAACAGACCCACCAACCTACCGACCCACCAAGCCGGCCAACTGCAGTCCGCGCCCCTCTGCAATTTGCAGTCCACAATCCGCGCTTCCTAGCTTGGCCACCGCAGCTCTGCCGGTGGCCAATGGCCAACTGGCAACAGCTGATGGCCAAGCGGTCACAGCTGATATCCATGCAGCCCGCACGCAGCACCCCTCCACGCGAGGCCCAGAGCCTGGAGAGTGCTCTCTGCGAGTCTGTCCGCACAGTCCCCGTCTGTCTCTCTCCGCCTCTCTCTTGCTCCGTCTCTGGCCTTCTCTCATCCTCTCTCTCACCTCCCTGGGTCAGGAGAGGTGACGTGTAGCCAGTGAAGTGAACAGTGATCGGGCGGGACGCCGGTCGCTGACGAGGGGCGAGAACCCAGAAAGAAGGCTGTGTGAGGAAGGGTGGCGGCAGACTGGAGGTGCTGCCCCCTGGTGGCGGGTGGCTCTCCCTGGCTTTGGGCCAGTGGGTGGGGCCGGCCAGGGCCAGGGCCTGGGTTGCACGTCCCTAGGGTGGAGGGGACTGAGAGGACTCTGCGACCCCCTCGGTGGCCCTGAGAGGTGGGGACAGCACAGCAGCAAGGGGGGTGTGCGGTTGTGGGGCTGGGGGGAGATGAGAGGGGTTGGGGTAGGGGGGCGGGGTAAAAGCCCTTCGGGGCCTGGGGAGGCCCAGGATGCCAGGGCGCCCAGACATATGTCACAGTCAGGGAAGTGACAGAGGCCCGTTAGAGCCACTGGGGGGCGCGAAGGGGCCTCGCTGCGGGCCAGGAGGAGCCCGTCGCCCACACCAGCGGCGTCTGGAGGAGGCGGGGAGCTGGCGGGAGGCGCTCGGGCAGACATGCTCGCCACCCGAGCGGCCCAGCAGCATGGCGTGCGCTCAGAAGCAGGTCGGGAGCAGGCTCTTGGAGTGCCGGGAGCCGGGTCCCAGCGCCTAAGGCCACACCACCCTGCACGCGCCAGATCTCGTCTGATCTCGGGAGCTAAGCAGGGAGGGGCCTGGTTAGTACTTGGATGGGAGACCGCCTGGGAATAGCTGCAGGCTTTTGCTCGCCTCTCCTTTTGCGCCGCGGCCCCGGCGTGGCTCCCTCCGAACCCCTGCCGCCCCTTGCCTCTCTGCAGCCGCCCAGCCAGCCGAAGGCCCCCCTGACCAGCAGAGGGTTAGCCGCCAGGCACTACAAGCTGGCAGCCCCGGCCGCACACCAGGCCCGTCGGCCAGGGCTCCCCCGCACACCCTCTTCTCAGTCCTCTTCAGTCCCGGAGGCTGTCATCTCGATCCCTTCGCCGACCTTCGATCGCCGCCACCGCCAACAGCGCTGCCCTCGCCCCCGCCGCCACCGCCTAATCCGCCGCCATCACCGCGCTCCCCACACCCCCCTCCAGCGCTGACCTCACCCCTGCCCCCGCCCTCGCCACCGCCATGGCTGTACTGCTTCAATCTCCCGCCTCTGCTCTCCCCTCCTCCGCCGCCAGCACCGCCCTCTTCCCCGCTACCGCCGCCGCCGGCGCCAACCCTCCCCGCGCCCAGCGCCCGCCGACACAGCCCCCAACGCTGCCGCCGCCTCCATCGCCGACCTCGCAACCCTCCCGCGCCGCAGCCGACGCCGCCGCCGCCGCCGCCGCCATCGCTGCTCGCGATCAGCCCCCGCTTCTCCCGCCGCCGCCGCCGCGATCACCGCGCTCCCCACCCCCTCCGCCAGCGCTGCCCTCGCCCCCTCCCCGCCCCCGCTGCCGCCATCGCCGTACTCCCTCAAACTCCCTCCTCTGCTCTCCCCCCCTCGGCCGCCAGCACCGCGCTCCCCACCCCCGCCGCCAGTGCTGCCCTCTTCCCCACCCCCGCCCCCGCTGCCGCCATTGCCGCACTCCCTCAATCTCCCTCCTCTGCTCTCCCCGCCTCCTGCACCGCCATCTCCCCCGCCCCCGCCCCAGGCCCGCCGCCGCCACCATCGCCATACTCCCTCAATCTCCCGCCTCTGCTCTCCCGGCCTCCTCCGCCGCCGCCGCCGCCGCCGCCGCCGCCGCCGCCGCCGCCATCGACCCCCGTGCCCCAGCGCCCACCGTCAAAGCCCCCATTGTCGCCACCGCCATCGCCGCCCTGGCGCCATCCTCGCGGTTGCCATCGCCTACCTCCCCACCCTCCCTCGCCTCCGCCGCGTCCCCCGCCGCCGCTGCTGCCGCCGCCGCCGCCGCCGCCGCCGCCGCCGCCGCCGCAGCCCCCCCCCTCCGCAGCCGCCCAAGCCGCCGCCGCGGGGTCCTCCCACAACTCCCAAGCCCAGGGTTGCCTGCTGGTGCAGGCCTCCCCCAGCCTTGGGGGTGCGGTTGTTGGTAAACCTGGTGGCGGTAGGGGGGCGGGGTGTATGGCGGTCTGGGTCCGGGGAGTCCCAGGATGCCAGAGTTCCACGACTTCTGGCACCATCAGGGAAGTGGCAGTGTCCCATGGAGCCTCGGGTGGCGCGAAGGGGCCTCGCTGCCGGCCAGGAGTAGCCCGCCGCCCACGCCAGGGGCATTCGGAAGAGGCGGGGAGCCGGACTGGGGGGGGGGGACGCGGTGCTGGCAGAGCCGGCCAGCAGGTCGATGCTCGCCACCGGAGCCGCGCATCTGCATGGCGGGCGCTCACGAGGCAGGCCGGGAGCAGGCTCTTGGGGCGCGGGGAGCCGAGTCCCATCGTCTATGGCCATACCACCCTGAACGCGCCCGATCTCCTCTGATCTCGGGAGCTAAGCAGGGAGGGGCCTGGTTAGTGCTTGGATGGGAGACCGCCTGGGAATACCTGTAGGCTTTTGCTCGCCTCTCCTTTTGCGCCGCCGCCCCTGCGTGGCTCCCTCCGAACCCCTGCCGCCCCTTGCCCCTCTGCAGCCGCCCATGCAGCCGAAGTTCCCCCTGGCCAGAGGCCGGTCAGCCACCCGGCGCTACAAGCTGGCAGCCCCGGCCGCACACCAGGCCCGTCGGCCAGGGCTCACCCCCACACCCTCTTCTTAGTCCTCTTCGCTGAGGCAGGCAGTCAGCCAGCAGCAGTTAGCCGAGCCTGTGTCTCCGCCGGCAGGCACCTCTCCCCACACCCCCGCGCGCCCCCTCCCATCGCCCACAAGAGCCAGGAACCCTCCCTTCCCGCAGTGGCCCCAACACACAGGGTACAAAGAGCCGGGACAAAGCAGGGGACTGAGGGAGCAGCACCCCAACACACCGCACGCCCTCGGACTCCAGGAGAGACCACCACAAGGGGAAGTGCAGGCACGCAGGCACACAACACTCTCAACCAGGGTGCCTGTGGGCTGCCACTCTCCTCCCGCGGGGCGGGGGGTTCCTGGGCGGGGCTCGGAGCCCACTGGCCCTCCCGCCCGGCCCGGGGGCTTCAAGGGTGACTTTCAATGCCCGGGCACTGCCTCCTTAGTGGAGCCCAGCCACGGGCATGACCACACTTCGGTTGAGAAGCTGCCACTTCAAAGCAGCGTCAGTGCGTCTGTCCCAGTCCGTGTGCCCGCTTGTGCGTCCCTCCCCCCTCCCCCACCCCATGTCTCTCTGGCTCTGTGACGTGCCTGTTGGGCTCTGGCTCTGGCTCAGGAGCTCTCTCCCCGCGTGCCAGCCCCCTCTTTCTCTGTCTCTGTCCATGTCTCTCTGTATGTCTAGGTACATACAGGTACATATAGGTGTATATTTCGATCTCGCTCCCTCTTTCTCCTCCTCCCGTTCTCTCTGTCGGTCCCTGTCCTGCGGGGACTCTAGTCCCTCTGCCCGCACAAGAACGCAGGATATGGCGAGGCCAAGAGGGAACACCAACAGAGCCACGGATAGGGGGCTCATAGCACTATGTCTCACGGGCGGCTGGCTCGGAGACACGGCAAGCCGGAGCCGCCCGATCCCCAACCTGTCGGCCGCTTCTCTGCCAACCCACCGACACACCGCCCGTCGACCCGCCAAGCGGGCCCACTGCAATCCGCGCCCCTCTGCAATTTGCAGTCCACCATCCGCGCTTCCTAGCTTGGCCACCGCAGCTCCTCCGGTGGCCAGTGGCCAACTGGCAACAGCTGATGGCCAAGCGGTCACAGCTGATGACCATGCAGCACCCCTCCACGCGAGGCCCAGAGCCTGGAGAGTGCTCTCTGCGAGTCTGTCCCCACAGTCCCCGTCTGTCTCTCTCCGCCTCTCTCTTGCTCCGTCTCTGGCCTTCTCTCATCCTCTCTCTCACCTCCCTGGGTCAGGAGAGGTGACGTGTAGACAGTGAAGGGACCGGACATCGGGCGGGGCTCCGGTCGCTGACGAGGGTTCCAGGGCCCAGACTGAAGGCTTGTGACGAAGGGTGGCTGCAGACTGGAGATGCTGCACCCTGGTGGCGCGGGTGGCTCTCCCTGGCTTTGGGCCTGTGGATGGGTCCGGTCAGGGCCAGGGCCTGGGTTGCACGTCCCTAGGGCCGGAGGGGACTGAGAGGACCCTGCGACCCCCTCGGTGGCCCTGAGAGGTGGGGACAGCACAGCAGCAAGGGGGGTGTGCGGTTGTGGGGCTGGGGGGAGATGAGAGGGGTTGGGGTAGGGGGGCGGGGTGAAAGCCCTTCGGGGCCTGGGGAGGCCCAGGATGCCAGGGCGCCCAGACATATGTCACAGTCAGGGAAGTGACAGAGGCCCGTGGAGCCACTGGGGGGCGCGAAGGGGCCTCGCTGCGGGCCAGGAGTAGCCCGTCGCCCACACCAGCGGCGTCCGGAGGAGGCGGGGAGCGGGCGGCAGGCGCTCAGGCAGACGTGCTCGCCACCCTAGCGGCCCAGCAGCACGGCGCGCGGTCAGAGGCAGGCCGGGAGCAGGCTCTTGGGGCGCGGGGAGCCGGGTCCCAGCGTCTACGGCCATACCACCCTGAACGCGCCCGATCTCCTCTGATCTCGGGAGCTAAGCAGGGAGGGGCCTGGTTAGTACTTGGATGGGAGACCGCCTGGGAATAGCTGCAGGCTTTTGCTCGCCTCTCCTTTTGCGCCGCCGCCCCGGCGTGGCTCCCTCCGAACCCCTGCCGCCCTTTGCCCCTCTGCAGCCGCCCAGGCAGCCGAAGGTCCCCCTGGCCAGAGGAGGGTCAGTCGCCCGGCACTACAAGCTCGCATCCCCGGCCGCACACCAGGCCTGTCGGCCAGGGCTCCCCCCCACTCCCTCTTCTTAGTGCTCTTCGCCGAGGCAGGCCGTCAGCCTGCAGCAGTCAGCCGCGTCTCGGTCGCCGCCGCCGCCGCCACCGCCATCGCAGGGCTCCCTCTCGCTCCCCGACCCTGCCGCCGCCGCAACCCCCAACGCCCAAGCCCAGGGCTGCCTGCCGGCGCAGGCCTCCACCAGGCTCTCTCCATCCCAGGACGTGCCGGTGCTTTGCACCTCGGCCCGAGCCCAGGGCACGCCCATCCCTGCGCCTGCCCCCGGGACCCGACACACAGGATCGGCGTGTCCTCGGGCAAACGGGACGCCCACCCGCCCCGCCCCACCGGAGTCTTCTGTCTCCGCTGGCAGGCACCTCGCCCCACACCCCCGCGCGCCCCTCCCGTCTCCCACAAGAGCCAGGAGCCCTCCCTTCCCGCCGGCCACGGTGTCCCTGAAACACAGGGCACAAAGAGCCGGGACAAACCAGGGGACGGCGGGAGCAGCACCCCAACACACCACGCGCCATCGACTCCGGGGGAGACCACCACAAGGGCAGAGCAGGCACGCAGGCGCACAACCCTCACAACCAGGGTGCCTGGGGGCTGCCACTCTCCTCCCGCGGGCGGGTGCCTGGGCGGGGCTCAGAGACCACAGGCCCTCCGGAGACCCTGGCGGCCCGCCCCGGAGGCTTCAATGGTGACTGCCAACGCCAGGGCAATGCCTCCTTAGCGGAGCCCAGCCCCGGGCACGACCACACTCCGGTGGAGGAGCTGCCACTTCAACACAGCCTCAGTGCGTCTGTAACAGTCCGTGTGCCCGCCTGTGCGTCCCTCACACCCTCCCCCACCCCATATCCGTCGGGCTCTGTGACGTGCCTGTTGGGCTCTGGCTCTGGCTCAGGAACTCTCTCCCCGCGTGCCAGCCCCCTCTTTCTCTGTCTCTGTCCATGTCTCTCTGTATGTCTAGATACATACATGTACATATACGAGCATATTTCCATCTCGCTCCCTCTTACTCCTCCTCCCGTTCTGTCTGTCTGTCCCTGTCCTGCGGGGACTCTAGCCCCTCTGCCCGCACAAGAATGCAGGATTTGGCGAGGCCAAGAGGGAACACCAACAGACCACGGATAGGGGGCTCATAGCACCATGTCTCACGGGCGGCTGGCTTGGAGACTCGGCAAGCCGGAGCCGCCCGATCCCCAGCCTGCCGGCCGATTCTCTGCCAACCAACAGACCCACCAACCTACCGACCCACCAAGCCGGCCAACTGCAGTCCGCGCCCCTCTGCAATTTGCAGTCCACAATCCGCGCTTCCTAGCTTGGCCACCGCAGCTCTGCCGGTGGCCAATGGCCAACTGGCAACAGCTGATGGCCAAGCGGTCACAGCTGATATCCATGCAGCCCGCACGCAGCACCCCTCCACGCGAGGCCCAGAGCCTGGAGAGTGCTCTCTGCGAGTCTGTCCGCACAGTCCCCGTCTGTCTCTCTCCGCCTCTCTCTTGCTCCGTCTCTGGCCTTCTCTCATCCTCTCTCTCACCTCCCTGGGTCAGGAGAGGTGACGTGTAGCCAGTGAAGTGAACAGTGATCGGGCGGGACGCCGGTCGCTGACGAGGGGCGAGAACCCAGAAAGAAGGCTGTGTGAGGAAGGGTGGCGGCAGACTGGAGGTGCTGCCCCCTGGTGGCGGGTGGCTCTCCCTGGCTTTGGGCCAGTGGGTGGGGCCGGCCAGGGCCAGGGCCTGGGTTGCACGTCCCTAGGGTGGAGGGGACTGAGAGGACTCTGCGACCCCCTCGGTGGCCCTGAGAGGTGGGGACAGCACAGCAGCAAGGGGGGTGTGCGGTTGTGGGGCTGGGGGGAGATGAGAGGGGTTGGGGTAGGGGGGCGGGGTAAAAGCCCTTCGGGGCCTGGGGAGGCCCAGGATGCCAGGGCGCCCAGACATATGTCACAGTCAGGGAAGTGACAGAGGCCCGTTAGAGCCACTGGGGGGCGCGAAGGGGCCTCGCTGCGGGCCAGGAGGAGCCCGTCGCCCACACCAGCGGCGTCTGGAGGAGGCGGGGAGCTGGCGGGAGGCGCTCGGGCAGACATGCTCGCCACCCGAGCGGCCCAGCAGCATGGCGTGCGCTCAGAAGCAGGTCGGGAGCAGGCTCTTGGAGTGCCGGGAGCCGGGTCCCAGCGCCTAAGGCCACACCACCCTGCACGCGCCAGATCTCGTCTGATCTCGGGAGCTAAGCAGGGAGGGGCCTGGTTAGTACTTGGATGGGAGACCGCCTGGGAATAGCTGCAGGCTTTTGCTCGCCTCTCCTTTTGCGCCGCGGCCCCGGCGTGGCTCCCTCCGAACCCCTGCCGCCCCTTGCCTCTCTGCAGCCGCCCAGCCAGCCGAAGGCCCCCCTGACCAGCAGAGGGTTAGCCGCCAGGCACTACAAGCTGGCAGCCCCGGCCGCACACCAGGCCCGTCGGCCAGGGCTCCCCCGCACACCCTCTTCTCAGTCCTCTTCAGTCCCGGAGGCTGTCATCTCGATCCCTTCGCCGACCTTCGATCGCCGCCACCGCCAACAGCGCTGCCCTCGCCCCCGCCGCCACCGCCTAATCCGCCGCCATCACCGCGCTCCCCACACCCCCCTCCAGCGCTGACCTCACCCCTGCCCCCGCCCTCGCCACCGCCATGGCTGTACTGCTTCAATCTCCCGCCTCTGCTCTCCCCTCCTCCGCCGCCAGCACCGCCCTCTTCCCCGCTACCGCCGCCGCCGGCGCCAACCCTCCCCGCGCCCAGCGCCCGCCGACACAGCCCCCAACGCTGCCGCCGCCTCCATCGCCGACCTCGCAACCCTCCCGCGCCGCAGCCGACGCCGCCGCCGCCGCCGCCGCCATCGCTGCTCGCGATCAGCCCCCGCTTCTCCCGCCGCCGCCGCCGCCGCGATCACCGCGCTCCCCACCCCCTCCGCCAGCGCTGCCCTCGCCCCCTCCCCGCCCCCGCTGCCGCCATCGCCGTACTCCCTCAAACTCCCTCCTCTGCTCTCCCCCCCTCGGCCGCCAGCACCGCGCTCCCCACCCCCGCCGCCAGTGCTGCCCTCTTCCCCACCCCCGCCCCCGCTGCCGCCATTGCCGCACTCCCTCAATCTCCCTCCTCTGCTCTCCCCGCCTCCTGCACCGCCATCTCCCCCGCCCCCGCCCCAGGCCCGCCGCCGCCACCATCGCCATACTCCCTCAATCTCCCGCCTCTGCTCTCCCGGCCTCCTCCGCCGCCGCCGCCGCCGCCGCCGCCGCCGCCGCCGCCGCCATCGACCCCCGTGCCCCAGCGCCCACCGTCAAAGCCCCCATTGTCGCCACCGCCATCGCCGCCCTGGCGCCATCCTCGCGGTTGCCATCGCCTACCTCCCCACCCTCCCTCGCCTCCGCCGCGTCCCCCGCCGCCGCTGCTGCCGCCGCCGCCGCCGCCGCCGCCGCCGCCGCAGCCCCCCCCCTCCGCAGCCGCCCAAGCCGCCGCCGCGGGGTCCTCCCACAACTCCCAAGCCCAGGGTTGCCTGCTGGTGCAGGCCTCCCCCAGCCTTGGGGGTGCGGTTGTTGGTAAACCTGGTGGCGGTAGGGGGGCGGGGTGTATGGCGGTCTGGGTCCGGGGAGTCCCAGGATGCCAGAGTTCCACGACTTCTGGCACCATCAGGGAAGTGGCAGTGTCCCATGGAGCCTCGGGTGGCGCGAAGGGGCCTCGCTGCCGGCCAGGAGTAGCCCGCCGCCCACGCCAGGGGCATTCGGAAGAGGCGGGGAGCCGGACTGGGGGGGGGGGGGGACGCGGTGCTGGCAGAGCCGGCCAGCAGGTCGATGCTCGCCACCGGAGCCGCGCATCTGCATGGCGGGCGCTCACGAGGCAGGCCGGGAGCAGGCTCTTGGGGCGCGGGGAGCCGAGTCCCATCGTCTATGGCCATACCACCCTGAACGCGCCCGATCTCCTCTGATCTCGGGAGCTAAGCAGGGAGGGGCCTGGTTAGTGCTTGGATGGGAGACCGCCTGGGAATACCTGTAGGCTTTTGCTCGCCTCTCCTTTTGCGCCGCCGCCCCTGCGTGGCTCCCTCCGAACCCCTGCCGCCCCTTGCCCCTCTGCAGCCGCCCATGCAGCCGAAGTTCCCCCTGGCCAGAGGCCGGTCAGCCACCCGGCGCTACAAGCTGGCAGCCCCGGCCGCACACCAGGCCCGTCGGCCAGGGCTCACCCCCACACCCTCTTCTTAGTCCTCTTCGCTGAGGCAGGCAGTCAGCCAGCAGCAGTTAGCCGAGCCTGTGTCTCCGCCGGCAGGCACCTCTCCCCACACCCCCGCGCGCCCCCTCCCATCGCCCACAAGAGCCAGGAACCCTCCCTTCCCGCAGTGGCCCCAACACACAGGGTACAAAGAGCCGGGACAAAGCAGGGGACTGAGGGAGCAGCACCCCAACACACCGCACGCCCTCGGACTCCAGGAGAGACCACCACAAGGGGAAGTGCAGGCACGCAGGCACACAACACTCTCAACCAGGGTGCCTGTGGGCTGCCACTCTCCTCCCGCGGGGCGGGGGGTTCCTGGGCGGGGCTCGGAGCCCACTGGCCCTCCCGCCCGGCCCGGGGGCTTCAAGGGTGACTTTCAATGCCCGGGCACTGCCTCCTTAGTGGAGCCCAGCCACGGGCATGACCACACTTCGGTTGAGAAGCTGCCACTTCAAAGCAGCGTCAGTGCGTCTGTCCCAGTCCGTGTGCCCGCTTGTGCGTCCCTCCCCCCTCCCCCACCCCATGTCTCTCTGGCTCTGTGACGTGCCTGTTGGGCTCTGGCTCTGGCTCAGGAGCTCTCTCCCCGCGTGCCAGCCCCCTCTTTCTCTGTCTCTGTCCATGTCTCTCTGTATGTCTAGGTACATACAGGTACATATAGGTGTATATTTCGATCTCGCTCCCTCTTTCTCCTCCTCCCGTTCTCTCTGTCGGTCCCTGTCCTGCGGGGACTCTAGTCCCTCTGCCCGCACAAGAACGCAGGATATGGCGAGGCCAAGAGGGAACACCAACAGAGCCACGGATAGGGGGCTCATAGCACTATGTCTCACGGGCGGCTGGCTCGGAGACACGGCAAGCCGGAGCCGCCCGATCCCCAACCTGTCGGCCGCTTCTCTGCCAACCCACCGACACACCGCCCGTCGACCCGCCAAGCGGGCCCACTGCAATCCGCGCCCCTCTGCAATTTGCAGTCCACCATCCGCGCTTCCTAGCTTGGCCACCGCAGCTCCTCCGGTGGCCAGTGGCCAACTGGCAACAGCTGATGGCCAAGCGGTCACAGCTGATGACCATGCAGCACCCCTCCACGCGAGGCCCAGAGCCTGGAGAGTGCTCTCTGCGAGTCTGTCCCCACAGTCCCCGTCTGTCTCTCTCCGCCTCTCTCTTGCTCCGTCTCTGGCCTTCTCTCATCCTCTCTCTCACCTCCCTGGGTCAGGAGAGGTGACGTGTAGACAGTGAAGGGACCGGACATCGGGCGGGGCTCCGGTCGCTGACGAGGGTTCCAGGGCCCAGACTGAAGGCTTGTGACGAAGGGTGGCTGCAGACTGGAGATGCTGCACCCTGGTGGCGCGGGTGGCTCTCCCTGGCTTTGGGCCTGTGGATGGGTCCGGTCAGGGCCAGGGCCTGGGTTGCACGTCCCTAGGGCCGGAGGGGACTGAGAGGACCCTGCGACCCCCTCGGTGGCCCTGAGAGGTGGGGACAGCACAGCAGCAAGGGGGGTGTGCGGTTGTGGGGCTGGGGGGAGATGAGAGGGGTTGGGGTAGGGGGGCGGGGTGAAAGCCCTTCGGGGCCTGGGGAGGCCCAGGATGCCAGGGCGCCCAGACATATGTCACAGTCAGGGAAGTGACAGAGGCCCGTGGAGCCACTGGGGGGCGCGAAGGGGCCTCGCTGCGGGCCAGGAGTAGCCCGTCGCCCACACCAGCGGCGTCCGGAGGAGGCGGGGAGCGGGCGGCAGGCGCTCAGGCAGACGTGCTCGCCACCCTAGCGGCCCAGCAGCACGGCGCGCGGTCAGAGGCAGGCCGGGAGCAGGCTCTTGGGGCGCGGGGAGCCGGGTCCCAGCGTCTACGGCCATACCACCCTGAACGCGCCCGATCTCCTCTGATCTCGGGAGCTAAGCAGGGAGGGGCCTGGTTAGTACTTGGATGGGAGACCGCCTGGGAATAGCTGCAGGCTTTTGCTCGCCTCTCCTTTTGCGCCGCCGCCCCGGCGTGGCTCCCTCCGAACCCCTGCCGCCCTTTGCCCCTCTGCAGCCGCCCAGGCAGCCGAAGGTCCCCCTGGCCAGAGGAGGGTCAGTCGCCCGGCACTACAAGCTCGCATCCCCGGCCGCACACCAGGCCTGTCGGCCAGGGCTCCCCCCCACTCCCTCTTCTTAGTGCTCTTCGCCGAGGCAGGCCGTCAGCCTGCAGCAGTCAGCCGCGTCTCGGTCGCCGCCGCCGCCGCCACCGCCATCGCAGGGCTCCCTCTCGCTCCCCGACCCTGCCGCCGCCGCAACCCCCAACGCCCAAGCCCAGGGCTGCCTGCCGGCGCAGGCCTCCACCAGGCTCTCTCCATCCCAGGACGTGCCGGTGCTTTGCACCTCGGCCCGAGCCCAGGGCACGCCCATCCCTGCGCCTGCCCCCGGGACCCGACACACAGGATCGGCGTGTCCTCGGGCAAACGGGACGCCCACCCGCCCCGCCCCACCGGAGTCTTCTGTCTCCGCTGGCAGGCACCTCGCCCCACACCCCCGCGCGCCCCTCCCGTCTCCCACAAGAGCCAGGAGCCCTCCCTTCCCGCCGGCCACGGTGTCCCTGAAACACAGGGCACAAAGAGCCGGGACAAACCAGGGGACGGCGGGAGCAGCACCCCAACACACCACGCGCCATCGACTCCGGGGGAGACCACCACAAGGGCAGAGCAGGCACGCAGGCGCACAACCCTCACAACCAGGGTGCCTGGGGGCTGCCACTCTCCTCCCGCGGGCGGGTGCCTGGGCGGGGCTCAGAGACCACAGGCCCTCCGGAGACCCTGGCGGCCCGCCCCGGAGGCTTCAATGGTGACTGCCAACGCCAGGGCAATGCCTCCTTAGCGGAGCCCAGCCCCGGGCACGACCACACTCCGGTGGAGGAGCTGCCACTTCAACACAGCCTCAGTGCGTCTGTAACAGTCCGTGTGCCCGCCTGTGCGTCCCTCACACCCTCCCCCACCCCATATCCGTCGGGCTCTGTGACGTGCCTGTTGGGCTCTGGCTCTGGCTCAGGAACTCTCTCCCCGCGTGCCAGCCCCCTCTTTCTCTGTCTCTGTCCATGTCTCTCTGTATGTCTAGATACATACATGTACATATACGAGCATATTTCCATCTCGCTCCCTCTTACTCCTCCTCCCGTTCTGTCTGTCTGTCCCTGTCCTGCGGGGACTCTAGCCCCTCTGCCCGCACAAGAATGCAGGATTTGGCGAGGCCAAGAGGGAACACCAACAGACCACGGATAGGGGGCTCATAGCACCATGTCTCACGGGCGGCTGGCTTGGAGACTCGGCAAGCCGGAGCCGCCCGATCCCCAGCCTGCCGGCCGATTCTCTGCCAACCAACAGACCCACCAACCTACCGACCCACCAAGCCGGCCAACTGCAGTCCGCGCCCCTCTGCAATTTGCAGTCCACAATCCGCGCTTCCTAGCTTGGCCACCGCAGCTCTGCCGGTGGCCAATGGCCAACTGGCAACAGCTGATGGCCAAGCGGTCACAGCTGATATCCATGCAGCCCGCACGCAGCACCCCTCCACGCGAGGCCCAGAGCCTGGAGAGTGCTCTCTGCGAGTCTGTCCGCACAGTCCCCGTCTGTCTCTCTCCGCCTCTCTCTTGCTCCGTCTCTGGCCTTCTCTCATCCTCTCTCTCACCTCCCTGGGTCAGGAGAGGTGACGTGTAGCCAGTGAAGTGAACAGTGATCGGGCGGGACGCCGGTCGCTGACGAGGGGCGAGAACCCAGAAAGAAGGCTGTGTGAGGAAGGGTGGCGGCAGACTGGAGGTGCTGCCCCCTGGTGGCGGGTGGCTCTCCCTGGCTTTGGGCCAGTGGGTGGGGCCGGCCAGGGCCAGGGCCTGGGTTGCACGTCCCTAGGGTGGAGGGGACTGAGAGGACCCTGCGACCCCCTCGGTGGCCCTGAGAGGTGGGGACAGCACAGCAGCAAGGGGGGTGTGCGGTTGTGGGGCTGGGGGGAGATGAGAGGGGTTGGGGTAGGGGGGCGGGGTGAAAGCCCTTCGGGGCCTGGGGAGGCCCAGGATGCCAGGGCGCCCAGACATATGTCACAGTCAGGGAAGTGACAGAGGCCCGTTAGAGCCACTGGGGGGCGCGAAGGGGCCTCGCTGCGGGCCAGGAGGAGCCCGTCGCCCACACCAGCGGCGTCTGGAGGAGGCGGGGAGCTGGCGGGAGGCGCTCGGGCAGACATGCTCGCCACCCGAGCGGCCCAGCAGCATGGCGTGCGCTCAGAAGCAGGTCGGGAGCAGGCTCTTGGAGTGCCGGGAGCCGGGTCCCAGCGCCTAAGGCCACACCACCCTGCACGCGCCAGATCTCGTCTGATCTCGGGAGCTAAGCAGGGAGGGGCCTGGTTAGTACTTGGATGGGAGACCGCCTGGGAATAGCTGCAGGCTTTTGCTCGCCTCTCCTTTTGCGCCGCGGCCCCGGCGTGGCTCCCTCCGAACCCCTGCCGCCCCTTGCCTCTCTGCAGCCGCCCAGCCAGCCGAAGGCCCCCCTGACCAGCAGAGGGTTAGCCGCCAGGCACTACAAGCTGGCAGCCCCGGCCGCACACCAGGCCCGTCGGCCAGGGCTCCCCCGCACACCCTCTTCTCAGTCCTCTTCAGTCCCGGAGGCTGTCATCTCGATCCCTTCGCCGACCTTCGATCGCCGCCACCGCCAACAGCGCTGCCCTCGCCCCCGCCGCCACCGCCTAATCCGCCGCCATCACCGCGCTCCCCACACCCCCCTCCAGCGCTGACCTCACCCCTGCCCCCGCCCTCGCCACCGCCATGGCTGTACTGCTTCAATCTCCCGCCTCTGCTCTCCCCTCCTCCGCCGCCAGCACCGCCCTCTTCCCCGCTACCGCCGCCGCCGGCGCCAACCCTCCCCGCGCCCAGCGCCCGCCGACACAGCCCCCAACGCTGCCGCCGCCTCCATCGCCGACCTCGCAACCCTCCCGCGCCGCAGCCGACGCCGCCGCCGCCGCCGCCGCCATCGCTGCTCGCGATCAGCCCCCGCTTCTCCCGCCGCCGCCGCCGCCGCGATCACCGCGCTCCCCACCCCCTCCGCCAGCGCTGCCCTCGCCCCCTCCCCGCCCCCGCTGCCGCCATCGCCGTACTCCCTCAAACTCCCTCCTCTGCTCTCCCCCCCTCGGCCGCCAGCACCGCGCTCCCCACCCCCGCCGCCAGTGCTGCCCTCTTCCCCACCCCCGCCCCCGCTGCCGCCATTGCCGCACTCCCTCAATCTCCCTCCTCTGCTCTCCCCGCCTCCTGCACCGCCATCTCCCCCGCCCCCGCCCCAGGCCCGCCGCCGCCACCATCGCCATACTCCCTCAATCTCCCGCCTCTGCTCTCCCGGCCTCCTCCGCCGCCGCCGCCGCCGCCGCCGCCGCCGCCGCCGCCGCCATCGACCCCCGTGCCCCAGCGCCCACCGTCAAAGCCCCCATTGTCGCCACCGCCATCGCCGCCCTGGCGCCATCCTCGCGGTTGCCATCGCCTACCTCCCCACCCTCCCTCGCCTCCGCCGCGTCCCCCGCCGCCGCTGCTGCCGCCGCCGCCGCCGCCGCCGCCGCCGCCGCAGCCCCCCCCCTCCGCAGCCGCCCAAGCCGCCGCCGCGGGGTCCTCCCACAACTCCCAAGCCCAGGGTTGCCTGCTGGTGCAGGCCTCCCCCAGCCTTGGGGGTGCGGTTGTTGGTAAACCTGGTGGCGGTAGGGGGGCGGGGTGTATGGCGGTCTGGGTCCGGGGAGTCCCAGGATGCCAGAGTTCCACGACTTCTGGCACCATCAGGGAAGTGGCAGTGTCCCATGGAGCCTCGGGTGGCGCGAAGGGGCCTCGCTGCCGGCCAGGAGTAGCCCGCCGCCCACGCCAGGGGCATTCGGAAGAGGCGGGGAGCCGGACTGGGGGGGGGGGGACGCGGTGCTGGCAGAGCCGGCCAGCAGGTCGATGCTCGCCACCGGAGCCGCGCATCTGCATGGCGGGCGCTCACGAGGCAGGCCGGGAGCAGGCTCTTGGGGCGCGGGGAGCCGAGTCCCATCGTCTATGGCCATACCACCCTGAACGCGCCCGATCTCCTCTGATCTCGGGAGCTAAGCAGGGAGGGGCCTGGTTAGTGCTTGGATGGGAGACCGCCTGGGAATACCTGTAGGCTTTTGCTCGCCTCTCCTTTTGCGCCGCCGCCCCTGCGTGGCTCCCTCCGAACCCCTGCCGCCCCTTGCCCCTCTGCAGCCGCCCATGCAGCCGAAGTTCCCCCTGGCCAGAGGCCGGTCAGCCACCCGGCGCTACAAGCTGGCAGCCCCGGCCGCACACCAGGCCCGTCGGCCAGGGCTCACCCCCACACCCTCTTCTTAGTCCTCTTCGCTGAGGCAGGCAGTCAGCCAGCAGCAGTTAGCCGAGCCTGTGTCTCCGCCGGCAGGCACCTCTCCCCACACCCCCGCGCGCCCCCTCCCATCGCCCACAAGAGCCAGGAACCCTCCCTTCCCGCAGTGGCCCCAACACACAGGGTACAAAGAGCCGGGACAAAGCAGGGGACTGAGGGAGCAGCACCCCAACACACCGCACGCCCTCGGACTCCAGGAGAGACCACCACAAGGGGAAGTGCAGGCACGCAGGCACACAACACTCTCAACCAGGGTGCCTGTGGGCTGCCACTCTCCTCCCGCGGGGCGGGGGGTTCCTGGGCGGGGCTCGGAGCCCACTGGCCCTCCCGCCCGGCCCGGGGGCTTCAAGGGTGACTTTCAATGCCCGGGCACTGCCTCCTTAGTGGAGCCCAGCCACGGGCATGACCACACTTCGGTTGAGAAGCTGCCACTTCAAAGCAGCGTCAGTGCGTCTGTCCCAGTCCGTGTGCCCGCTTGTGCGTCCCTCCCCCCTCCCCCACCCCATGTCTCTCTGGCTCTGTGACGTGCCTGTTGGGCTCTGGCTCTGGCTCAGGAGCTCTCTCCCCGCGTGCCAGCCCCCTCTTTCTCTGTCTCTGTCCATGTCTCTCTGTATGTCTAGGTACATACAGGTACATATAGGTGTATATTTCGATCTCGCTCCCTCTTTCTCCTCCTCCCGTTCTCTCTGTCGGTCCCTGTCCTGCGGGGACTCTAGTCCCTCTGCCCGCACAAGAACGCAGGATATGGCGAGGCCAAGAGGGAACACCAACAGAGCCACGGATAGGGGGCTCATAGCACTATGTCTCACGGGCGGCTGGCTCGGAGACACGGCAAGCCGGAGCCGCCCGATCCCCAACCTGTCGGCCGCTTCTCTGCCAACCCACCGACACACCGCCCGTCGACCCGCCAAGCGGGCCCACTGCAATCCGCGCCCCTCTGCAATTTGCAGTCCACCATCCGCGCTTCCTAGCTTGGCCACCGCAGCTCCTCCGGTGGCCAGTGGCCAACTGGCAACAGCTGATGGCCAAGCGGTCACAGCTGATGACCATGCAGCCCCCAAGCAGCACCCCTCCACGCGAGGCCCAGAGCCTGGAGAGTGCTCTCTGCGAGTCTGTCCCCACAGTCCCCGTCTGTCTCTCTCCGCCTCTCTCTTGCTCCGTCTCTGGCCTTCTCTCATCCTCTCTCTCACCTCCCTGGGTCAGGAGAGGTGACGTGTAGACAGTGAAGGGACCGGACATCGGGCGGGGCTCCGGTCGCTGACGAGGGTTCCAGGGCCCAGACTGAAGGCTTGTGACGAAGGGTGGCTGCAGACTGGAGATGCTGCACCCTGGTGGCGCGGGTGGCTCTCCCTGGCTTTGGGCCTGTGGATGGGTCCGGTCAGGGCCAGGGCCTGGGTTGCACGTCCCTAGGGCCGGAGGGGACTGAGAGGACCCTGCGACCCCCTCGGTGGCCCTGAGAGGTGGGGACAGCACAGCAGCAAGGGGGGTGTGCGGTTGTGGGGCTGGGGGGAGATGAGAGGGGTTGGGGTAGGGGGGCGGGGTGAAAGCCCTTCGGGGCCTGGGGAGGCCCAGGATGCCAGGGCGCCCAGACATATGTCACAGTCAGGGAAGTGACAGAGGCCCGTGGAGCCACTGGGGGGCGCGAAGGGGCCTCGCTGCGGGCCAGGAGTAGCCCGTCGCCCACACCAGCGGCGTCCGGAGGAGGCGGGGAGCGGGCGGCAGGCGCTCAGGCAGACGTGCTCGCCACCCTAGCGGCCCAGCAGCACGGCGCGCGGTCAGAGGCAGGCCGGGAGCAGGCTCTTGGGGCGCGGGGAGCCGGGTCCCAGCGTCTACGGCCATACCACCCTGAACGCGCCCGATCTCCTCTGATCTCGGGAGCTAAGCAGGGAGGGGCCTGGTTAGTACTTGGATGGGAGACCGCCTGGGAATAGCTGCAGGCTTTTGCTCGCCTCTCCTTTTGCGCCGCCGCCCCGGCGTGGCTCCCTCCGAACCCCTGCCGCCCTTTGCCCCTCTGCAGCCGCCCAGGCAGCCGAAGGTCCCCCTGGCCAGAGGAGGGTCAGTCGCCCGGCACTACAAGCTCGCATCCCCGGCCGCACACCAGGCCTGTCGGCCAGGGCTCCCCCCCACTCCCTCTTCTTAGTGCTCTTCGCCGAGGCAGGCCGTCAGCCTGCAGCAGTCAGCCGCGTCTCGGTCGCCGCCGCCGCCGCCACCGCCATCGCAGGGCTCCCTCTCGCTCCCCGACCCTGCCGCCGCCGCAACCCCCAACGCCCAAGCCCAGGGCTGCCTGCCGGCGCAGGCCTCCACCAGGCTCTCTCCATCCCAGGACGTGCCGGTGCTTTGCACCTCGGCCCGAGCCCAGGGCACGCCCATCCCTGCGCCTGCCCCCGGGACCCGACACACAGGATCGGCGTGTCCTCGGGCAAACGGGACGCCCACCCGCCCCGCCCCACCGGAGTCTTCTGTCTCCGCTGGCAGGCACCTCGCCCCACACCCCCGCGCGCCCCTCCCGTCTCCCACAAGAGCCAGGAGCCCTCCCTTCCCGCCGGCCACGGTGTCCCTGAAACACAGGGCACAAAGAGCCGGGACAAACCAGGGGACGGCGGGAGCAGCACCCCAACACACCACGCGCCATCGACTCCGGGGGAGACCACCACAAGGGCAGAGCAGGCACGCAGGCGCACAACCCTCACAACCAGGGTGCCTGGGGGCTGCCACTCTCCTCCCGCGGGCGGGTGCCTGGGCGGGGCTCAGAGACCACAGGCCCTCCGGAGACCCTGGCGGCCCGCCCCGGAGGCTTCAATGGTGACTGCCAACGCCAGGGCAATGCCTCCTTAGCGGAGCCCAGCCCCGGGCACGACCACACTCCGGTGGAGGAGCTGCCACTTCAACACAGCCTCAGTGCGTCTGTAACAGTCCGTGTGCCCGCCTGTGCGTCCCTCACACCCTCCCCCACCCCATATCCGTCGGGCTCTGTGACGTGCCTGTTGGGCTCTGGCTCTGGCTCAGGAACTCTCTCCCCGCGTGCCAGCCCCCTCTTTCTCTGTCTCTGTCCATGTCTCTCTGTATGTCTAGATACATACATGTACATATACGAGCATATTTCCATCTCGCTCCCTCTTACTCCTCCTCCCGTTCTGTCTGTCTGTCCCTGTCCTGCGGGGACTCTAGCCCCTCTGCCCGCACAAGAATGCAGGATTTGGCGAGGCCAAGAGGGAACACCAACAGACCACGGATAGGGGGCTCATAGCACCATGTCTCACGGGCGGCTGGCTTGGAGACTCGGCAAGCCGGAGCCGCCCGATCCCCAGCCTGCCGGCCGATTCTCTGCCAACCAACAGACCCACCAACCTACCGACCCACCAAGCCGGCCAACTGCAGTCCGCGCCCCTCTGCAATTTGCAGTCCACAATCCGCGCTTCCTAGCTTGGCCACCGCAGCTCTGCCGGTGGCCAATGGCCAACTGGCAACAGCTGATGGCCAAGCGGTCACAGCTGATATCCATGCAGCCCGCACGCAGCACCCCTCCACGCGAGGCCCAGAGCCTGGAGAGTGCTCTCTGCGAGTCTGTCCGCACAGTCCCCGTCTGTCTCTCTCCGCCTCTCTCTTGCTCCGTCTCTGGCCTTCTCTCATCCTCTCTCTCACCTCCCTGGGTCAGGAGAGGTGACGTGTAGCCAGTGAAGTGAACAGTGATCGGGCGGGACGCCGGTCGCTGACGAGGGGCGAGAACCCAGAAAGAAGGCTGTGTGAGGAAGGGTGGCGGCAGACTGGAGGTGCTGCCCCCTGGTGGCGGGTGGCTCTCCCTGGCTTTGGGCCAGTGGGTGGGGCCGGCCAGGGCCAGGGCCTGGGTTGCACGTCCCTAGGGTGGAGGGGACTGAGAGGACCCTGCGACCCCCTCGGTGGCCCTGAGAGGTGGGGACAGCACAGCAGCAAGGGGGGTGTGCGGTTGTGGGGCTGGGGGGAGATGAGAGGGGTTGGGGTAGGGGGGCGGGGTGAAAGCCCTTCGGGGCCTGGGGAGGCCCAGGATGCCAGGGCGCCCAGACATATGTCACAGTCAGGGAAGTGACAGAGGCCCGTTAGAGCCACTGGGGGGCGCGAAGGGGCCTCGCTGCGGGCCAGGAGGAGCCCGTCGCCCACACCAGCGGCGTCTGGAGGAGGCGGGGAGCTGGCGGGAGGCGCTCGGGCAGACATGCTCGCCACCCGAGCGGCCCAGCAGCATGGCGTGCGCTCAGAAGCAGGTCGGGAGCAGGCTCTTGGAGTGCCGGGAGCCGGGTCCCAGCGCCTAAGGCCACACCACCCTGCACGCGCCAGATCTCGTCTGATCTCGGGAGCTAAGCAGGGAGGGGCCTGGTTAGTACTTGGATGGGAGACCGCCTGGGAATAGCTGCAGGCTTTTGCTCGCCTCTCCTTTTGCGCCGCGGCCCCGGCGTGGCTCCCTCCGAACCCCTGCCGCCCCTTGCCTCTCTGCAGCCGCCCAGCCAGCCGAAGGCCCCCCTGACCAGCAGAGGGTTAGCCGCCAGGCACTACAAGCTGGCAGCCCCGGCCGCACACCAGGCCCGTCGGCCAGGGCTCCCCCGCACACCCTCTTCTCAGTCCTCTTCAGTCCCGGAGGCTGTCATCTCGATCCCTTCGCCGACCTTCGATCGCCGCCACCGCCAACAGCGCTGCCCTCGCCCCCGCCGCCACCGCCTAATCCGCCGCCATCACCGCGCTCCCCACACCCCCCTCCAGCGCTGACCTCACCCCTGCCCCCGCCCTCGCCACCGCCATGGCTGTACTGCTTCAATCTCCCGCCTCTGCTCTCCCCTCCTCCGCCGCCAGCACCGCCCTCTTCCCCGCTACCGCCGCCGCCGGCGCCAACCCTCCCCGCGCCCAGCGCCCGCCGACACAGCCCCCAACGCTGCCGCCGCCTCCATCGCCGACCTCGCAACCCTCCCGCGCCGCAGCCGACGCCGCCGCCGCCGCCGCCGCCGCCATCGCTGCTCGCGATCAGCCCCCGCTTCTCCCGCCGCCGCCGCCGCGATCACCGCGCTCCCCACCCCCTCCGCCAGCGCTGCCCTCGCCCCCTCCCCGCCCCCGCTGCCGCCATCGCCGTACTCCCTCAAACTCCCTCCTCTGCTCTCCCCCCCTCGGCCGCCAGCACCGCGCTCCCCACCCCCGCCGCCAGTGCTGCCCTCTTCCCCACCCCCGCCCCCGCTGCCGCCATTGCCGCACTCCCTCAATCTCCCTCCTCTGCTCTCCCCGCCTCCTGCACCGCCATCTCCCCCGCCCCCGCCCCAGGCCCGCCTCCGCCACCATCGCCATACTCCCTCAATCTCCCGCCTCTGCTCTCCCGGCCTCCTCCGCCCCCGCCGCCGCCGCCGCCGCCGCCGCCGCCGCCATCGACCCCCGTGCCCCAGCGCCCACCGTCAAAGCCCCCATTGTCGCCACCGCCATCGCCGCCCTGGCGCCATCCTCGCGGTTGCCATCGCCTACCTCCCCACCCTCCCTCGCCTCCGCCGCGTCCCCCGCCGCCGCTGCTGCCGCCGCCGCCGCCGCCGCCGCCGCAGCCCCCCCCCCCGCAGCCGCCCAAGCCGCCGCCGCGGGGTCCTCCCACAACTCCCAAGCCCAGGGTTGCCTGCTGGTGCAGGCCTCCCCCAGCCTTGGGGGTGCGGTTGTTGGTAAACCTGGTGGCGGTAGGGGGGCGGGGTGTATGGCGGTCTGGGTCCGGGGAGTCCCAGGATGCCAGAGTTCCACGACTTCTGGCACCATCAGGGAAGTGGCAGTGTCCCATGGAGCCTCGGGTGGCGCGAAGGGGCCTCGCTGCCGGCCAGGAGTAGCCCGCCGCCCACGCCAGGGGCATTCGGAAGAGGCGGGGAGCCGGACTGGGGGGGGGGGGACGCGGTGCTGGCAGAGCCGGCCAGCAGGTCGATGCTCGCCACCGGAGCCGCGCATCTGCATGGCGGGCGCTCACGAGGCAGGCCGGGAGCAGGCTCTTGGGGCGCGGGGAGCCGAGTCCCATCGTCTATGGCCATACCACCCTGAACGCGCCCGATCTCCTCTGATCTCGGGAGCTAAGCAGGGAGGGGCCTGGTTAGTGCTTGGATGGGAGACCGCCTGGGAATACCTGTAGGCTTTTGCTCGCCTCTCCTTTTGCGCCGCCGCCCCTGCGTGGCTCCCTCCGAACCCCTGCCGCCCCTTGCCCCTCTGCAGCCGCCCATCCAGCCGAAGTTCCCCCTGGCCAGAGGCCGGTCAGCCACCCGGCGCTACAAGCTGGCAGCCCCGGCCGCACACCAGGCCCGTCGGCCAGGGCTCACCCCCACACCCTCTTCTTAGTCCTCTTCGCTGAGGCAGGCAGTCAGCCAGCAGCAGTTAGCCGAGCCTGTGTCTCCGCCGGCAGGCACCTCTCCCCACACCCCCGCGCGCCCCCTCCCATCGCCCACAAGAGCCAGGAACCCTCCCTTCCCGCAGTGGCCCCAACACACAGGGTACAAAGAGCCGGGACAAAGCAGGGGACTGAGGGAGCAGCACCCCAACACACCGCACGCCCTCGGACTCCAGGAGAGACCACCACAAGGGGAAGTGCAGGCACGCAGGCACACAACACTCTCAACCAGGGTGCCTGTGGGCTGCCACTCTCCTCCCGCGGGGCGGGGGGTTCCTGGGCGGGGCTCGGAGCCCACTGGCCCTCCCGCCCGGCCCGGGGGCTTCAAGGGTGACTTTCAATGCCCGGGCACTGCCTCCTTAGTGGAGCCCAGCCACGGGCATGACCACACTTCGGTTGAGAAGCTGCCACTTCAAAGCAGCGTCAGTGCGTCTGTCCCAGTCCGTGTGCCCGCTTGTGCGTCCCTCCCCCCTCCCCCACCCCATGTCTCTCTGGCTCTGTGACGTGCCTGTTGGGCTCTGGCTCTGGCTCAGGAGCTCTCTCCCCGCGTGCCAGCCCCCTCTTTCTCTGTCTCTGTCCATGTCTCTCTGTATGTCTAGGTACATACAGGTACATATAGGTGTATATTTCGATCTCGCTCCCTCTTTCTCCTCCTCCCGTTCTCTCTGTCGGTCCCTGTCCTGCGGGGACTCTAGTCCCTCTGCCCGCACAAGAACGCAGGATATGGCGAGGCCAAGAGGGAACACCAACAGAGCCACGGATAGGGGGCTCATAGCACTATGTCTCACGGGCGGCTGGCTCGGAGACACGGCAAGCCGGAGCCGCCCGATCCCCAACCTGTCGGCCGCTTCTCTGCCAACCCACCGACACACCGCCCGTCGACCCGCCAAGCGGGCCCACTGCAATCCGCGCCCCTCTGCAATTTGCAGTCCACCATCCGCGCTTCCTAGCTTGGCCACCGCAGCTCCTCCGGTGGCCAGTGGCCAACTGGCAACAGCTGATGGCCAAGCGGTCACAGCTGATGACCATGCAGCCCCCAAGCAGCACCCCTCCACGCGAGGCCCAGAGCCTGGAGAGTGCTCTCTGCGAGTCTGTCCCCACAGTCCCCGTCTGTCTCTCTCCGCCTCTCTCTTGCTCCGTCTCTGGCCTTCTCTCATCCTCTCTCTCACCTCCCTGGGTCAGGAGAGGTGACGTGTAGACAGTGAAGGGACCGGACATCGGGCGGGGCTCCGGTCGCTGACGAGGGTTCCAGGGCCCAGACTGAAGGCTTGTGACGAAGGGTGGCTGCAGACTGGAGATGCTGCACCCTGGTGGCGCGGGTGGCTCTCCCTGGCTTTGGGCCTGTGGATGGGTCCGGTCAGGGCCAGGGCCTGGGTTGCACGTCCCTAGGGCCGGAGGGGACTGAGAGGACCCTGCGACCCCCTCGGTGGCCCTGAGAGGTGGGGACAGCACAGCAGCAAGGGGGGTGTGCGGTTGTGGGGCTGGGGGGAGATGAGAGGGGTTGGGGTAGGGGGGCGGGGTGAAAGCCCTTCGGGGCCTGGGGAGGCCCAGGATGCCAGGGCGCCCAGACATATGTCACAGTCAGGGAAGTGACAGAGGCCCGTGGAGCCACTGGGGGGCGCGAAGGGGCCTCGCTGCGGGCCAGGAGTAGCCCGTCGCCCACACCAGCGGCGTCCGGAGGAGGCGGGGAGCGGGCGGCAGGCGCTCAGGCAGACGTGCTCGCCACCCTAGCGGCCCAGCAGCACGGCGCGCGGTCAGAGGCAGGCCGGGAGCAGGCTCTTGGGGCGCGGGGAGCCGGGTCCCAGCGTCTACGGCCATACCACCCTGAACGCGCCCGATCTCCTCTGATCTCGGGAGCTAAGCAGGGAGGGGCCTGGTTAGTACTTGGATGGGAGACCGCCTGGGAATAGCTGCAGGCTTTTGCTCGCCTCTCCTTTTGCGCCGCCGCCCCGGCGTGGCTCCCTCCGAACCCCTGCCGCCCTTTGCCCCTCTGCAGCCGCCCAGGCAGCCGAAGGTCCCCCTGGCCAGAGGAGGGTCAGTCGCCCGGCACTACAAGCTCGCATCCCCGGCCGCACACCAGGCCTGTCGGCCAGGGCTCCCCCCCACTCCCTCTTCTTAGTGCTCTTCGCCGAGGCAGGCCGTCAGCCTGCAGCAGTCAGCCGCGTCTCGGTCGCCGCCGCCGCCGCCACCGCCATCGCAGGGCTCCCTCTCGCTCCCCGACCCTGCCGCCGCCGCAACCCCCAACGCCCAAGCCCAGGGCTGCCTGCCGGCGCAGGCCTCCACCAGGCTCTCTCCATCCCAGGACGTGCCGGTGCTTTGCACCTCGGCCCGAGCCCAGGGCACGCCCATCCCTGCACCTGCCCCCGGGACCCGACACACAGGATCGGCGTGTCCTCGGGCAAACGGGACGCCCACCCGCCCCGCCCCACCGGAGTCTTCTGTCTCCGCTGGCAGGCACCTCGCCCCACACCCCCGCGCGCCCCTCCCGTCTCCCACAAGAGCCAGGAGCCCTCCCTTCCCGCCGGCCACGGTGTCCCTGAAACACAGGGCACAAAGAGCCGGGACAAACCAGGGGACGGCGGGAGCAGCACCCCAACACACCACGCGCCATCGACTCCGGGGGAGACCACCACAAGGGCAGAGCAGGCACGCAGGCGCACAACCCTCACAACCAGGGTGCCTGGGGGCTGCCACTCTCCTCCCGCGGGCGGGTGCCTGGGCGGGGCTCAGAGACCACAGGCCCTCCGGAGACCCTGGCGGCCCGCCCCGGAGGCTTCAATGGTGACTGCCAACGCCAGGGCAATGCCTCCTTAGCGGAGCCCAGCCCCGGGCACGACCACACTCCGGTGGAGGAGCTGCCACTTCAACACAGCCTCAGTGCGTCTGTAACAGTCCGTGTGCCCGCCTGTGCGTCCCTCACACCCTCCCCCACCCCATATCCGTCGGGCTCTGTGACGTGCCTGTTGGGCTCTGGCTCTGGCTCAGGAACTCTCTCCCCGCGTGCCAGCCCCCTCTTTCTCTGTCTCTGTCCATGTCTCTCTGTATGTCTAGATACATACATGTACATATACGAGCATATTTCCATCTCGCTCCCTCTTACTCCTCCTCCCGTTCTGTCTGTCTGTCCCTGTCCTGCGGGGACTCTAGCCCCTCTGCCCGCACAAGAATGCAGGATTTGGCGAGGCCAAGAGGGAACACCAACAGACCACGGATAGGGGGCTCATAGCACCATGTCTCACGGGCGGCTGGCTTGGAGACTCGGCAAGCCGGAGCCGCCCGATCCCCAGCCTGCCGGCCGATTCTCTGCCAACCAACAGACCCACCAACCTACCGACCCACCAAGCCGGCCAACTGCAGTCCGCGCCCCTCTGCAATTTGCAGTCCACAATCCGCGCTTCCTAGCTTGGCCACCGCAGCTCTGCCGGTGGCCAATGGCCAACTGGCAACAGCTGATGGCCAAGCGGTCACAGCTGATATCCATGCAGCCCGCACGCAGCACCCCTCCACGCGAGGCCCAGAGCCTGGAGAGTGCTCTCTGCGAGTCTGTCCGCACAGTCCCCGTCTGTCTCTCTCCGCCTCTCTCTTGCTCCGTCTCTGGCCTTCTCTCATCCTCTCTCTCACCTCCCTGGGTCAGGAGAGGTGACGTGTAGCCAGTGAAGTGAACAGTGATCGGGCGGGACGCCGGTCGCTGACGAGGGGCGAGAACCCAGAAAGAAGGCTGTGTGAGGAAGGGTGGCGGCAGACTGGAGGTGCTGCCCCCTGGTGGCGGGTGGCTCTCCCTGGCTTTGGGCCAGTGGGTGGGGCCGGCCAGGGCCAGGGCCTGGGTTGCACGTCCCTAGGGTGGAGGGGACTGAGAGGACCCTGCGACCCCCTCGGTGGCCCTGAGAGGTGGGGACAGCACAGCAGCAAGGGGGGTGTGCGGTTGTGGGGCTGGGGGGAGATGAGAGGGGTTGGGGTAGGGGGGCGGGGTGAAAGCCCTTCGGGGCCTGGGGAGGCCCAGGATGCCAGGGCGCCCAGACATATGTCACAGTCAGGGAAGTGACAGAGGCCCGTTAGAGCCACTGGGGGGCGCGAAGGGGCCTCGCTGCGGGCCAGGAGGAGCCCGTCGCCCACACCAGCGGCGTCTGGAGGAGGCGGGGAGCTGGCGGGAGGCGCTCGGGCAGACATGCTCGCCACCCGAGCGGCCCAGCAGCATGGCGTACGCTCAGAAGCAGGTCGGGAGCAGGCTCTTGGAGTGCCGGGAGCCGGGTCCCAGCGCCTAAGGCCACACCACCCTGCACGCGCCAGATCTCGTCTGATCTCGGGAGCTAAGCAGGGAGGGGCCTGGTTAGTACTTGGATGGGAGACCGCCTGGGAATAGCTGCAGGCTTTTGCTCGCCTCTCCTTTTGCGCCGCGGCCCCGGCGTGGCTCCCTCCGAACCCCTGCCGCCCCTTGCCTCTCTGCAGCCGCCCAGCCAGCCGAAGGCCCCCCTGACCAGCAGAGGGTTAGCCGCCAGGCACTACAAGCTGGCAGCCCCGGCCGCACACCAGGCCCGTCGGCCAGGGCTCCCCCGCACACCCTCTTCTCAGTCCTCTTCAGTCCCGGAGGCTGTCATCTCGATCCCTTCGCCGACCTTCGATCGCCGCCACCGCCAACAGCGCTGCCCTCGCCCCCGCCGCCACCGCCTAATCCGCCGCCATCACCGCGCTCCCCACACCCCCCTCCAGCGCTGACCTCACCCCTGCCCCCGCCCTCGCCACCGCCATGGCTGTACTGCTTCAATCTCCCGCCTCTGCTCTCCCCTCCTCCGCCGCCAGCACCGCCCTCTTCCCCGCTACCGCCGCCGCCGGCGCCAACCCTCCCCGCGCCCAGCGCCCGCCGACACAGCCCCCAACGCTGCCGCCGCCTCCATCGCCGACCTCGCAACCCTCCCGCGCCGCAGCCGACGCCGCCGCCGCCGCCGCCGCCATCGCTGCTCGCGATCAGCCCCCGCTTCTCCCGCCGCCGCCGCCGCCGCGATCACCGCGCTCCCCACCCCCTCCGCCAGCGCTGCCCTCGCCCCCTCCCCGCCCCCGCTGCCGCCATCGCCGCACTCCCTCAATCTCCCTCCTCTGCTCTCCCCCCCTCGGCCGCCAGCACCGCGCTCCCCACCCCCGCCGCCAGTGCTGCCCTCTTCCCCACCCCCGCCCCCGCTGCCGCCATTGCCGCACTCCCTCAATCTCCCTCCTCTGCTCTCCCCGCCTCCTGCACCGCCATCTCCCCCGCCCCCGCCCCAGGCCCGCCGCCGCCACCATCGCCATACTCCCTCAATCTCCCGCCTCTGCTCTCCCGGCCTCCTCCGCCGCCGCCGCCGCCGCCGCCGCCGCCGCCGCCGCCGCCGCCGCCGCCATCGACCCCCGTGCCCCAGCGCCCACCGTCAAAGCCCCCATTGTCGCCACCGCCATCGCCGCCCTGGCGCCATCCTCGCGGTTGCCATCGCCTACCTCCCCACCCTCCCTCGCCTCCGCCGCGTCCCCCGCCGCCGCTGCTGCCGCCGCCGCCGCCGCCGCCGCCGCCGCCGCAGCCCCCCCCCCCTCCGCAGCCGCCCAAGCCGCCGCCGCGGGGTCCTCCCACAACTCCCAAGCCCAGGGTTGCCTGCTGGTGCAGGCCTCCCCCAGCCTTGGGGGTGCGGTTGTTGGTAAACCTGGTGGCGGTAGGGGGGCGGGGTGTATGGCGGTCTGGGTCCGGGGAGTCCCAGGATGCCAGAGTTCCACGACTTCTGGCACCATCAGGGAAGTGGCAGTGTCCCATGGAGCCTCGGGTGGCGCGAAGGGGCCTCGCTGCCGGCCAGGAGTAGCCCGCCGCCCACGCCAGGGGCATTCGGAAGAGGCGGGGAGCCGGACTGGGGGGGGGGGGACGCGGTGCTGGCAGAGCCGGCCAGCAGGTCGATGCTCGCCACCGGAGCCGCGCATCTGCATGGCGGGCGCTCACGAGGCAGGCCGGGAGCAGGCTCTTGGGGCGCGGGGAGCCGAGTCCCATCGTCTATGGCCATACCACCCTGAACGCGCCCGATCTCCTCTGATCTCGGGAGCTAAGCAGGGAGGGGCCTGGTTAGTGCTTGGATGGGAGACCGCCTGGGAATACCTGTAGGCTTTTGCTCGCCTCTCCTTTTGCGCCGCCGCCCCTGCGTGGCTCCCTCCGAACCCCTGCCGCCCCTTGCCCCTCTGCAGCCGCCCATCCAGCCGAAGTTCCCCCTGGCCAGAGGCCGGTCAGCCACCCGGCGCTACAAGCTGGCAGCCCCGGCCGCACACCAGGCCCGTCGGCCAGGGCTCACCCCCACACCCTCTTCTTAGTCCTCTTCGCTGAGGCAGGCAGTCAGCCAGCAGCAGTTAGCCGAGCCTGTGTCTCCGCCGGCAGGCACCTCTCCCCACACCCCCGCGCGCCCCCTCCCATCGCCCACAAGAGCCAGGAACCCTCCCTTCCCGCAGTGGCCCCAACACACAGGGTACAAAGAGCCGGGACAAAGCAGGGGACTGAGGGAGCAGCACCCCAACACACCGCACGCCCTCGGACTCCAGGAGAGACCACCACAAGGGGAAGTGCAGGCACGCAGGCACACAACACTCTCAACCAGGGTGCCTGTGGGCTGCCACTCTCCTCCCGCGGGGCGGGGGGTTCCTGGGCGGGGCTCGGAGCCCACTGGCCCTCCCGCCCGGCCCGGGGGCTTCAAGGGTGACTTTCAATGCCCGGGCACTGCCTCCTTAGTGGAGCCCAGCCACGGGCATGACCACACTTCGGTTGAGAAGCTGCCACTTCAAAGCAGCGTCAGTGCGTCTGTCCCAGTCCGTGTGCCCGCTTGTGCGTCCCTCCCCCCTCCCCCACCCCATGTCTCTCTGGCTCTGTGACGTGCCTGTTGGGCTCTGGCTCTGGCTCAGGAGCTCTCTCCCCGCGTGCCAGCCCCCTCTTTCTCTGTCTCTGTCCATGTCTCTCTGTATGTCTAGGTACATACAGGTACATATAGGTGTATATTTCGATCTCGCTCCCTCTTTCTCCTCCTCCCGTTCTCTCTGTCGGTCCCTGTCCTGCGGGGACTCTAGTCCCTCTGCCCGCACAAGAACGCAGGATATGGCGAGGCCAAGAGGGAACACCAACAGAGCCACGGATAGGGGGCTCATAGCACTATGTCTCACGGGCGGCTGGCTCGGAGACACGGCAAGCCGGAGCCGCCCGATCCCCAACCTGTCGGCCGCTTCTCTGCCAACCCACCGACACACCGCCCGTCGACCCGCCAAGCGGGCCCACTGCAATCCGCGCCCCTCTGCAATTTGCAGTCCACCATCCGCGCTTCCTAGCTTGGCCACCGCAGCTCCTCCGGTGGCCAGTGGCCAACTGGCAACAGCTGATGGCCAAGCGGTCACAGCTGATGACCATGCAGCCCCCAAGCAGCACCCCTCCACGCGAGGCCCAGAGCCTGGAGAGTGCTCTCTGCGAGTCTGTCCCCACAGTCCCCGTCTGTCTCTCTCCGCCTCTCTCTTGCTCCGTCTCTGGCCTTCTCTCATCCTCTCTCTCACCTCCCTGGGTCAGGAGAGGTGACGTGTAGACAGTGAAGGGACCGGACATCGGGCGGGGCTCCGGTCGCTGACGAGGGTTCCAGGGCCCAGACTGAAGGCTTGTGACGAAGGGTGGCTGCAGACTGGAGATGCTGCACCCTGGTGGCGCGGGTGGCTCTCCCTGGCTTTGGGCCTGTGGATGGGTCCGGTCAGGGCCAGGGCCTGGGTTGCACGTCCCTAGGGCCGGAGGGGACTGAGAGGACCCTGCGACCCCCTCGGTGGCCCTGAGAGGTGGGGACAGCACAGCAGCAAGGGGGGTGTGCGGTTGTGGGGCTGGGGGGAGATGAGAGGGGTTGGGGTAGGGGGGCGGGGTGAAAGCCCTTCGGGGCCTGGGGAGGCCCAGGATGCCAGGGCGCCCAGACATATGTCACAGTCAGGGAAGTGACAGAGGCCCGTGGAGCCACTGGGGGGCGCGAAGGGGCCTCGCTGCGGGCCAGGAGTAGCCCGTCGCCCACACCAGCGGCGTCCGGAGGAGGCGGGGAGCGGGCGGCAGGCGCTCAGGCAGACGTGCTCGCCACCCTAGCGGCCCAGCAGCACGGCGCGCGGTCAGAGGCAGGCCGGGAGCAGGCTCTTGGGGCGCGGGGAGCCGGGTCCCAGCATCTACGGCCATACCACCCTGAACGCGCCCGATCTCCTCTGATCTCGGGAGCTAAGCAGGGAGGGGCCTGGTTAGTACTTGGATGGGAGACCGCCTGGGAATAGCTGCAGGCTTTTGCTCGCCTCTCCTTTTGCGCCGCCGCCCCGGCGTGGCTCCCTCCGAACCCCTGCCGCCCTTTGCCCCTCTGCAGCCGCCCAGGCAGCCGAAGGTCCCCCTGGCCAGAGGAGGGTCAGTCGCCCGGCACTACAAGCTCGCATCCCCGGCCGCACACCAGGCCTGTCGGCCAGGGCTCCCCCCCACTCCCTCTTCTTAGTGCTCTTCGCCGAGGCAGGCCGTCAGCCTGCAGCAGTCAGCCGCGTCTCGGTCGCCGCCGCCGCCGCCACCGCCATCGCAGGGCTCCCTCTCGCTCCCCGACCCTGCCGCCGCCGCAACCCCCAACGCCCAAGCCCAGGGCTGCCTGCCGGCGCAGGCCTCCACCAGGCTCTCTCCATCCCAGGACGTGCCGGTGCTTTGCACCTCGGCCCGAGCCCAGGGCACGCCCATCCCTGCGCCTGCCCCCGGGACCCGACACACAGGATCGGCGTGTCCTCGGGCAAACGGGACGCCCACCCGCCCCGCCCCACCGGAGTCTTCTGTCTCCGCTGGCAGGCACCTCGCCCCACACCCCCGCGCGCCCCTCCCGTCTCCCACAAGAGCCAGGAGCCCTCCCTTCCCGCCGGCCACGGTGTCCCTGAAACACAGGGCACAAAGAGCCGGGACAAACCAGGGGACGGCGGGAGCAGCACCCCAACACACCACGCGCCATCGACTCCGGGGGAGACCACCACAAGGGCAGAGCAGGCACGCAGGCGCACAACCCTCACAACCAGGGTGCCTGGGGGCTGCCACTCTCCTCCCGCGGGCGGGTGCCTGGGCGGGGCTCAGAGACCACAGGCCCTCCGGAGACCCTGGCGGCCCGCCCCGGAGGCTTCAATGGTGACTGCCAACGCCAGGGCAATGCCTCCTTAGCGGAGCCCAGCCCCGGGCACGACCACACTCCGGTGGAGGAGCTGCCACTTCAACACAGCCTCAGTGCGTCTGTAACAGTCCGTGTGCCCGCCTGTGCGTCCCTCACACCCTCCCCCACCCCATATCCGTCGGGCTCTGTGACGTGCCTGTTGGGCTCTGGCTCTGGCTCAGGAACTCTCTCCCCGCGTGCCAGCCCCCTCTTTCTCTGTCTCTGTCCATGTCTCTCTGTATGTCTAGATACATACATGTACATATACGAGCATATTTCCATCTCGCTCCCTCTTACTCCTCCTCCCGTTCTGTCTGTCTGTCCCTGTCCTGCGGGGACTCTAGCCCCTCTGCCCGCACAAGAATGCAGGATTTGGCGAGGCCAAGAGGGAACACCAACAGACCACGGATAGGGGGCTCATAGCACCATGTCTCACGGGCGGCTGGCTTGGAGACTCGGCAAGCCGGAGCCGCCCGATCCCCAGCCTGCCGGCCGATTCTCTGCCAACCAACAGACCCACCAACCTACCGACCCACCAAGCCGGCCAACTGCAGTCCGCGCCCCTCTGCAATTTGCAGTCCACAATCCGCGCTTCCTAGCTTGGCCACCGCAGCTCTGCCGGTGGCCAATGGCCAACTGGCAACAGCTGATGGCCAAGCGGTCACAGCTGATATCCATGCAGCCCGCACGCAGCACCCCTCCACGCGAGGCCCAGAGCCTGGAGAGTGCTCTCTGCGAGTCTGTCCGCACAGTCCCCGTCTGTCTCTCTCCGCCTCTCTCTTGCTCCGTCTCTGGCCTTCTCTCATCCTCTCTCTCACCTCCCTGGGTCAGGAGAGGTGACGTGTAGCCAGTGAAGTGAACAGTGATCGGGCGGGACGCCGGTCGCTGACGAGGGGCGAGAACCCAGAAAGAAGGCTGTGTGAGGAAGGGTGGCGGCAGACTGGAGGTGCTGCCCCCTGGTGGCGGGTGGCTCTCCCTGGCTTTGGGCCAGTGGGTGGGGCCGGCCAGGGCCAGGGCCTGGGTTGCACGTCCCTAGGGTGGAGGGGACTGAGAGGACCCTGCGACCCCCTCGGTGGCCCTGAGAGGTGGGGACAGCACAGCAGCAAGGGGGGTGTGCGGTTGTGGGGCTGGGGGGAGATGAGAGGGGTTGGGGTAGGGGGGCGGGGTGAAAGCCCTTCGGGGCCTGGGGAGGCCCAGGATGCCAGGGCGCCCAGACATATGTCACAGTCAGGGAAGTGACAGAGGCCCGTTAGAGCCACTGGGGGGCGCGAAGGGGCCTCGCTGCGGGCCAGGAGGAGCCCGTCGCCCACACCAGCGGCGTCTGGAGGAGGCGGGGAGCTGGCGGGAGGCGCTCGGGCAGACATGCTCGCCACCCGAGCGGCCCAGCAGCATGGCGTGCGCTCAGAAGCAGGTCGGGAGCAGGCTCTTGGAGTGCCGGGAGCCGGGTCCCAGCGCCTAAGGCCACACCACCCTGCACGCGCCAGATCTCGTCTGATCTCGGGAGCTAAGCAGGGAGGGGCCTGGTTAGTACTTGGATGGGAGACCGCCTGGGAATAGCTGCAGGCTTTTGCTCGCCTCTCCTTTTGCGCCGCGGCCCCGGCGTGGCTCCCTCCGAACCCCTGCCGCCCCTTGCCTCTCTGCAGCCGCCCAGCCAGCCGAAGGCCCCCCTGACCAGCAGAGGGTTAGCCGCCAGGCACTACAAGCTGGCAGCCCCGGCCGCACACCAGGCCCGTCGGCCAGGGCTCCCCCGCACACCCTCTTCTCAGTCCTCTTCAGTCCCGGAGGCTGTCATCTCGATCCCTTCGCCGACCTTCGATCGCCGCCACCGCCAACAGCGCTGCCCTCGCCCCCGCCGCCACCGCCTAATCCGCCGCCATCACCGCGCTCCCCACACCCCCCTCCAGCGCTGACCTCACCCCTGCCCCCGCCCTCGCCACCGCCATGGCTGTACTGCTTCAATCTCCCGCCTCTGCTCTCCCCTCCTCCGCCGCCAGCACCGCCCTCTTCCCCGCTACCGCCGCCGCCGGCGCCAACCCTCCCCGCGCCCAGCGCCCGCCGACACAGCCCCCAACGCTGCCGCCGCCTCCATCGCCGACCTCGCAACCCTCCCGCGCCGCAGCCGACGCCGCCGCCGCCGCCGCCGCCGCCATCGCTGCTCGCGATCAGCCCCCGCTTCTCCCGCCGCCGCCGCCGCGATCACCGCGCTCCCCACCCCCTCCGCCAGCGCTGCCCTCGCCCCCTCCCCGCCCCCGCTGCCGCCATCGCCGTACTCCCTCAAACTCCCTCCTCTGCTCTCCCCCCCTCGGCCGCCAGCACCGCGCTCCCCACCCCCGCCGCCAGTGCTGCCCTCTTCCCCACCCCCGCCCCCGCTGCCGCCATTGCCGCACTCCCTCAATCTCCCTCCTCTGCTCTCCCCGCCTCCTGCACCGCCATCTCCCCCGCCCCCGCCCCAGGCCCGCCTCCGCCACCATCGCCATACTCCCTCAATCTCCCGCCTCTGCTCTCCCGGCCTCCTCCGCCCCCGCCGCCGCCGCCGCCGCCGCCGCCGCCGCCATCGACCCCCGTGCCCCAGCGCCCACCGTCAAAGCCCCCATTGTCGCCACCGCCATCGCCGCCCTGGCGCCATCCTCGCGGTTGCCATCGCCTACCTCCCCACCCTCCCTCGCCTCCGCCGCGTCCCCCGCCGCCGCTGCTGCCGCCGCCGCCGCCGCCGCCGCCGCAGCCCCCCCCCCCCGCAGCCGCCCAAGCCGCCGCCGCGGGGTCCTCCCACAACTCCCAAGCCCAGGGTTGCCTGCTGGTGCAGGCCTCCCCCAGCCTTGGGGGTGCGGTTGTTGGTAAACCTGGTGGCGGTAGGGGGGCGGGGTGTATGGCGGTCTGGGTCCGGGGAGTCCCAGGATGCCAGAGTTCCACGACTTCTGGCACCATCAGGGAAGTGGCAGTGTCCCATGGAGCCTCGGGTGGCGCGAAGGGGCCTCGCTGCCGGCCAGGAGTAGCCCGCCGCCCACGCCAGGGGCATTCGGAAGAGGCGGGGAGCCGGACTGGGGGGGGGGGGACGCGGTGCTGGCAGAGCCGGCCAGCAGGTCGATGCTCGCCACCGGAGCCGCGCATCTGCATGGCGGGCGCTCACGAGGCAGGCCGGGAGCAGGCTCTTGGGGCGCGGGGAGCCGAGTCCCATCGTCTATGGCCATACCACCCTGAACGCGCCCGATCTCCTCTGATCTCGGGAGCTAAGCAGGGAGGGGCCTGGTTAGTGCTTGGATGGGAGACCGCCTGGGAATACCTGTAGGCTTTTGCTCGCCTCTCCTTTTGCGCCGCCGCCCCTGCGTGGCTCCCTCCGAACCCCTGCCGCCCCTTGCCCCTCTGCAGCCGCCCATCCAGCCGAAGTTCCCCCTGGCCAGAGGCCGGTCAGCCACCCGGCGCTACAAGCTGGCAGCCCCGGCCGCACACCAGGCCCGTCGGCCAGGGCTCACCCCCACACCCTCTTCTTAGTCCTCTTCGCTGAGGCAGGCAGTCAGCCAGCAGCAGTTAGCCGAGCCTGTGTCTCCGCCGGCAGGCACCTCTCCCCACACCCCCGCGCGCCCCCTCCCATCGCCCACAAGAGCCAGGAACCCTCCCTTCCCGCAGTGGCCCCAACACACAGGGTACAAAGAGCCGGGACAAAGCAGGGGACTGAGGGAGCAGCACCCCAACACACCGCACGCCCTCGGACTCCAGGAGAGACCACCACAAGGGGAAGTGCAGGCACGCAGGCACACAACACTCTCAACCAGGGTGCCTGTGGGCTGCCACTCTCCTCCCGCGGGGCGGGGGGTTCCTGGGCGGGGCTCGGAGCCCACTGGCCCTCCCGCCCGGCCCGGGGGCTTCAAGGGTGACTTTCAATGCCCGGGCACTGCCTCCTTAGTGGAGCCCAGCCACGGGCATGACCACACTTCGGTTGAGAAGCTGCCACTTCAAAGCAGCGTCAGTGCGTCTGTCCCAGTCCGTGTGCCCGCTTGTGCGTCCCTCCCCCCTCCCCCACCCCATGTCTCTCTGGCTCTGTGACGTGCCTGTTGGGCTCTGGCTCTGGCTCAGGAGCTCTCTCCCCGCGTGCCAGCCCCCTCTTTCTCTGTCTCTGTCCATGTCTCTCTGTATGTCTAGGTACATACAGGTACATATAGGTGTATATTTCGATCTCGCTCCCTCTTTCTCCTCCTCCCGTTCTCTCTGTCGGTCCCTGTCCTGCGGGGACTCTAGTCCCTCTGCCCGCACAAGAACGCAGGATATGGCGAGGCCAAGAGGGAACACCAACAGAGCCACGGATAGGGGGCTCATAGCACTATGTCTCACGGGCGGCTGGCTCGGAGACACGGCAAGCCGGAGCCGCCCGATCCCCAACCTGTCGGCCGCTTCTCTGCCAACCCACCGACACACCGCCCGTCGACCCGCCAAGCGGGCCCACTGCAATCCGCGCCCCTCTGCAATTTGCAGTCCACCATCCGCGCTTCCTAGCTTGGCCACCGCAGCTCCTCCGGTGGCCAGTGGCCAACTGGCAACAGCTGATGGCCAAGCGGTCACAGCTGATGACCATGCAGCCCCCAAGCAGCACCCCTCCACGCGAGGCCCAGAGCCTGGAGAGTGCTCTCTGCGAGTCTGTCCCCACAGTCCCCGTCTGTCTCTCTCCGCCTCTCTCTTGCTCCGTCTCTGGCCTTCTCTCATCCTCTCTCTCACCTCCCTGGGTCAGGAGAGGTGACGTGTAGACAGTGAAGGGACCGGACATCGGGCGGGGCTCCGGTCGCTGACGAGGGTTCCAGGGCCCAGACTGAAGGCTTGTGACGAAGGGTGGCTGCAGACTGGAGATGCTGCACCCTGGTGGCGCGGGTGGCTCTCCCTGGCTTTGGGCCTGTGGATGGGTCCGGTCAGGGCCAGGGCCTGGGTTGCACGTCCCTAGGGCCGGAGGGGACTGAGAGGACCCTGCGACCCCCTCGGTGGCCCTGAGAGGTGGGGACAGCACAGCAGCAAGGGGGGTGTGCGGTTGTGGGGCTGGGGGGAGATGAGAGGGGTTGGGGTAGGGGGGCGGGGTGAAAGCCCTTCGGGGCCTGGGGAGGCCCAGGATGCCAGGGCGCCCAGACATATGTCACAGTCAGGGAAGTGACAGAGGCCCGTGGAGCCACTGGGGGGCGCGAAGGGGCCTCGCTGCGGGCCAGGAGTAGCCCGTCGCCCACACCAGCGGCGTCCGGAGGAGGCGGGGAGCGGGCGGCAGGCGCTCAGGCAGACGTGCTCGCCACCCTAGCGGCCCAGCAGCACGGCGCGCGGTCAGAGGCAGGCCGGGAGCAGGCTCTTGGGGCGCGGGGAGCCGGGTCCCAGCGTCTACGGCCATACCACCCTGAACGCGCCCGATCTCCTCTGATCTCGGGAGCTAAGCAGGGAGGGGCCTGGTTAGTACTTGGATGGGAGACCGCCTGGGAATAGCTGCAGGCTTTTGCTCGCCTCTCCTTTTGCGCCGCCGCCCCGGCGTGGCTCCCTCCGAACCCCTGCCGCCCTTTGCCCCTCTGCAGCCGCCCAGGCAGCCGAAGGTCCCCCTGGCCAGAGGAGGGTCAGTCGCCCGGCACTACAAGCTCGCATCCCCGGCCGCACACCAGGCCTGTCGGCCAGGGCTCCCCCCCACTCCCTCTTCTTAGTGCTCTTCGCCGAGGCAGGCCGTCAGCCTGCAGCAGTCAGCCGCGTCTCGGTCGCCGCCGCCGCCGCCACCGCCATCGCAGGGCTCCCTCTCGCTCCCCGACCCTGCCGCCGCCGCAACCCCCAACGCCCAAGCCCAGGGCTGCCTGCCGGCGCAGGCCTCCACCAGGCTCTCTCCATCCCAGGACGTGCCGGTGCTTTGCACCTCGGCCCGAGCCCAGGGCACGCCCATCCCTGCGCCTGCCCCCGGGACCCGACACACAGGATCGGCGTGTCCTCGGGCAAACGGGACGCCCACCCGCCCCGCCCCACCGGAGTCTTCTGTCTCCGCTGGCAGGCACCTCGCCCCACACCCCCGCGCGCCCCTCCCGTCTCCCACAAGAGCCAGGAGCCCTCCCTTCCCGCCGGCCACGGTGTCCCTGAAACACAGGGCACAAAGAGCCGGGACAAACCAGGGGACGGCGGGAGCAGCACCCCAACACACCACGCGCCATCGACTCCGGGGGAGACCACCACAAGGGCAGAGCAGGCACGCAGGCGCACAACCCTCACAACCAGGGTGCCTGGGGGCTGCCACTCTCCTCCCGCGGGCGGGTGCCTGGGCGGGGCTCAGAGACCACAGGCCCTCCGGAGACCCTGGCGGCCCGCCCCGGAGGCTTCAATGGTGACTGCCAACGCCAGGGCAATGCCTCCTTAGCGGAGCCCAGCCCCGGGCACGACCACACTCCGGTGGAGGAGCTGCCACTTCAACACAGCCTCAGTGCGTCTGTAACAGTCCGTGTGCCCGCCTGTGCGTCCCTCACACCCTCCCCCACCCCATATCCGTCGGGCTCTGTGACGTGCCTGTTGGGCTCTGGCTCTGGCTCAGGAACTCTCTCCCCGCGTGCCAGCCCCCTCTTTCTCTGTCTCTGTCCATGTCTCTCTGTATGTCTAGATACATACATGTACATATACGAGCATATTTCCATCTCGCTCCCTCTTACTCCTCCTCCCGTTCTGTCTGTCTGTCCCTGTCCTGCGGGGACTCTAGCCCCTCTGCCCGCACAAGAATGCAGGATTTGGCGAGGCCAAGAGGGAACACCAACAGACCACGGATAGGGGGCTCATAGCACCATGTCTCACGGGCGGCTGGCTTGGAGACTCGGCAAGCCGGAGCCGCCCGATCCCCAGCCTGCCGGCCGATTCTCTGCCAACCAACAGACCCACCAACCTACCGACCCACCAAGCCGGCCAACTGCAGTCCGCGCCCCTCTGCAATTTGCAGTCCACAATCCGCGCTTCCTAGCTTGGCCACCGCAGCTCTGCCGGTGGCCAATGGCCAACTGGCAACAGCTGATGGCCAAGCGGTCACAGCTGATATCCATGCAGCCCGCACGCAGCACCCCTCCACGCGAGGCCCAGAGCCTGGAGAGTGCTCTCTGCGAGTCTGTCCGCACAGTCCCCGTCTGTCTCTCTCCGCCTCTCTCTTGCTCCGTCTCTGGCCTTCTCTCATCCTCTCTCTCACCTCCCTGGGTCAGGAGAGGTGACGTGTAGCCAGTGAAGTGAACAGTGATCGGGCGGGACGCCGGTCGCTGACGAGGGGCGAGAACCCAGAAAGAAGGCTGTGTGAGGAAGGGTGGCGGCAGACTGGAGGTGCTGCCCCCTGGTGGCGGGTGGCTCTCCCTGGCTTTGGGCCAGTGGGTGGGGCCGGCCAGGGCCAGGGCCTGGGTTGCACGTCCCTAGGGTGGAGGGGACTGAGAGGACCCTGCGACCCCCTCGGTGGCCCTGAGAGGTGGGGACAGCACAGCAGCAAGGGGGGTGTGCGGTTGTGGGGCTGGGGGGAGATGAGAGGGGTTGGGGTAGGGGGGCGGGGTGAAAGCCCTTCGGGGCCTGGGGAGGCCCAGGATGCCAGGGCGCCCAGACATATGTCACAGTCAGGGAAGTGACAGAGGCCCGTTAGAGCCACTGGGGGGCGCGAAGGGGCCTCGCTGCGGGCCAGGAGGAGCCCGTCGCCCACACCAGCGGCGTCTGGAGGAGGCGGGGAGCTGGCGGGAGGCGCTCGGGCAGACATGCTCGCCACCCGAGCGGCCCAGCAGCATGGCGTGCGCTCAGAAGCAGGTCGGGAGCAGGCTCTTGGAGTGCCGGGAGCCGGGTCCCAGCGCCTAAGGCCACACCACCCTGCACGCGCCAGATCTCGTCTGATCTCGGGAGCTAAGCAGGGAGGGGCCTGGTTAGTACTTGGATGGGAGACCGCCTGGGAATAGCTGCAGGCTTTTGCTCGCCTCTCCTTTTGCGCCGCGGCCCCGGCGTGGCTCCCTCCGAACCCCTGCCGCCCCTTGCCTCTCTGCAGCCGCCCAGCCAGCCGAAGGCCCCCCTGACCAGCAGAGGGTTAGCCGCCAGGCACTACAAGCTGGCAGCCCCGGCCGCACACCAGGCCCGTCGGCCAGGGCTCCCCCGCACACCCTCTTCTCAGTCCTCTTCAGTCCCGGAGGCTGTCATCTCGATCCCTTCGCCGACCTTCGATCGCCGCCACCGCCAACAGCGCTGCCCTCGCCCCCGCCGCCACCGCCTAATCCGCCGCCATCACCGCGCTCCCCACACCCCCCTCCAGCGCTGACCTCACCCCTGCCCCCGCCCTCGCCACCGCCATGGCTGTACTGCTTCAATCTCCCGCCTCTGCTCTCCCCTCCTCCGCCGCCAGCACCGCCCTCTTCCCCGCTACCGCCGCCGCCGGCGCCAACCCTCCCCGCGCCCAGCGCCCGCCGACACAGCCCCCAACGCTGCCGCCGCCTCCATCGCCGACCTCGCAACCCTCCCGCGCCGCAGCCGACGCCGCCGCCGCCGCCGCCGCCATCGCTGCTCGCGATCAGCCCCCGCTTCTCCCGCCGCCGCCGCCGCGATCACCGCGCTCCCCACCCCCTCCGCCAGCGCTGCCCTCGCCCCCTCCCCGCCCCCGCTGCCGCCATCGCCGTACTCCCTCAAACTCCCTCCTCTGCTCTCCCCCCCTCGGCCGCCAGCACCGCGCTCCCCACCCCCGCCGCCAGTGCTGCCCTCTTCCCCACCCCCGCCCCCGCTGCCGCCATTGCCGCACTCCCTCAATCTCCCTCCTCTGCTCTCCCCGCCTCCTGCACCGCCATCTCCCCCGCCCCCGCCCCAGGCCCTCCGCCGCCACCATCGCCATACTCCCTCAATCTCCCGCCTCTGCTCTCCCGGCCTCCTCCGCCGCCGCCGCCGCCGCCGCCGCCGCCGCCGCCGCCGCCGCCGCCGCCATCGACCCCCGTGCCCCAGCGCCCACCGTCAAAGCCCCCATTGTCGCCACCGCCATCGCCGCCCTGGCGCCATCCTCGCGGTTGCCATCGCCTACCTCCCCACCCTCCCTCGCCTCCGCCGCGTCCCCCGCCGCCGCTGCTGCCGCCGCCGCCGCCGCCGCCGCCGCCGCCGCCGCAGCCCCCCCCCCTCCGCAGCCGCCCAAGCCGCCGCCGCGGGGTCCTCCCACAACTCCCAAGCCCAGGGTTGCCTGCTGGTGCAGGCCTCCCCCAGCCTTGGGGGTGCGGTTGTTGGTAAACCTGGTGGCGGTAGGGGGGCGGGGTGTATGGCGGTCTGGGTCCGGGGAGTCCCAGGATGCCAGAGTTCCACGACTTCTGGCACCATCAGGGAAGTGGCAGTGTCCCATGGAGCCTCGGGTGGCGCGAAGGGGCCTCGCTGCCGGCCAGGAGTAGCCCGCCGCCCACGCCAGGGGCATTCGGAAGAGGCGGGGAGCCGGACTGGGGGGGGGGGGACGCGGTGCTGGCAGAGCCGGCCAGCAGGTCGATGCTCGCCACCGGAGCCGCGCATCTGCATGGCGGGCGCTCACGAGGCAGGCCGGGAGCAGGCTCTTGGGGCGCGGGGAGCCGAGTCCCATCGTCTATGGCCATACCACCCTGAACGCGCCCGATCTCCTCTGATCTCGGGAGCTAAGCAGGGAGGGGCCTGGTTAGTGCTTGGATGGGAGACCGCCTGGGAATACCTGTAGGCTTTTGCTCGCCTCTCCTTTTGCGCCGCCGCCCCTGCGTGGCTCCCTCCGAACCCCTGCCGCCCCTTGCCCCTCTGCAGCCGCCCATCCAGCCGAAGTTCCCCCTGGCCAGAGGCCGGTCAGCCACCCGGCGCTACAAGCTGGCAGCCCCGGCCGCACACCAGGCCCGTCGGCCAGGGCTCACCCCCACACCCTCTTCTTAGTCCTCTTCGCTGAGGCAGGCAGTCAGCCAGCAGCAGTTAGCCGAGCCTGTGTCTCCGCCGGCAGGCACCTCTCCCCACACCCCCGCGCGCCCCCTCCCATCGCCCACAAGAGCCAGGAACCCTCCCTTCCCGCAGTGGCCCCAACACACAGGGTACAAAGAGCCGGGACAAAGCAGGGGACTGAGGGAGCAGCACCCCAACACACCGCACGCCCTCGGACTCCAGGAGAGACCACCACAAGGGGAAGTGCAGGCACGCAGGCACACAACACTCTCAACCAGGGTGCCTGTGGGCTGCCACTCTCCTCCCGCGGGGCGGGGGGTTCCTGGGCGGGGCTCGGAGCCCACTGGCCCTCCCGCCCGGCCCGGGGGCTTCAAGGGTGACTTTCAATGCCCGGGCACTGCCTCCTTAGTGGAGCCCAGCCACGGGCATGACCACACTTCGGTTGAGAAGCTGCCACTTCAAAGCAGCGTCAGTGCGTCTGTCCCAGTCCGTGTGCCCGCTTGTGCGTCCCTCCCCCCTCCCCCACCCCATGTCTCTCTGGCTCTGTGACGTGCCTGTTGGGCTCTGGCTCTGGCTCAGGAGCTCTCTCCCCGCGTGCCAGCCCCCTCTTTCTCTGTCTCTGTCCATGTCTCTCTGTATGTCTAGGTACATACAGGTACATATAGGTGTATATTTCGATCTCGCTCCCTCTTTCTCCTCCTCCCGTTCTCTCTGTCGGTCCCTGTCCTGCGGGGACTCTAGTCCCTCTGCCCGCACAAGAACGCAGGATATGGCGAGGCCAAGAGGGAACACCAACAGAGCCACGGATAGGGGGCTCATAGCACTATGTCTCACGGGCGGCTGGCTCGGAGACACGGCAAGCCGGAGCCGCCCGATCCCCAACCTGTCGGCCGCTTCTCTGCCAACCCACCGACACACCGCCCGTCGACCCGCCAAGCGGGCCCACTGCAATCCGCGCCCCTCTGCAATTTGCAGTCCACCATCCGCGCTTCCTAGCTTGGCCACCGCAGCTCCTCCGGTGGCCAGTGGCCAACTGGCAACAGCTGATGGCCAAGCGGTCACAGCTGATGACCATGCAGCCCCCAAGCAGCACCCCTCCACGCGAGGCCCAGAGCCTGGAGAGTGCTCTCTGCGAGTCTGTCCCCACAGTCCCCGTCTGTCTCTCTCCGCCTCTCTCTTGCTCCGTCTCTGGCCTTCTCTCATCCTCTCTCTCACCTCCCTGGGTCAGGAGAGGTGACGTGTAGACAGTGAAGGGACCGGACATCGGGCGGGGCTCCGGTCGCTGACGAGGGTTCCAGGGCCCAGACTGAAGGCTTGTGACGAAGGGTGGCTGCAGACTGGAGATGCTGCACCCTGGTGGCGCGGGTGGCTCTCCCTGGCTTTGGGCCTGTGGATGGGTCCGGTCAGGGCCAGGGCCTGGGTTGCACGTCCCTAGGGCCGGAGGGGACTGAGAGGACCCTGCGACCCCCTCGGTGGCCCTGAGAGGTGGGGACAGCACAGCAGCAAGGGGGGTGTGCGGTTGTGGGGCTGGGGGGAGATGAGAGGGGTTGGGGTAGGGGGGCGGGGTGAAAGCCCTTCGGGGCCTGGGGAGGCCCAGGATGCCAGGGCGCCCAGACATATGTCACAGTCAGGGAAGTGACAGAGGCCCGTGGAGCCACTGGGGGGCGCGAAGGGGCCTCGCTGCGGGCCAGGAGTAGCCCGTCGCCCACACCAGCGGCGTCCGGAGGAGGCGGGGAGCGGGCGGCAGGCGCTCAGGCAGACGTGCTCGCCACCCTAGCGGCCCAGCAGCACGGCGCGCGGTCAGAGGCAGGCCGGGAGCAGGCTCTTGGGGCGCGGGGAGCCGGGTCCCAGCGTCTACGGCCATACCACCCTGAACGCGCCCGATCTCCTCTGATCTCGGGAGCTAAGCAGGGAGGGGCCTGGTTAGTACTTGGATGGGAGACCGCCTGGGAATAGCTGCAGGCTTTTGCTCGCCTCTCCTTTTGCGCCGCCGCCCCGGCGTGGCTCCCTCCGAACCCCTGCCGCCCTTTGCCCCTCTGCAGCCGCCCAGGCAGCCGAAGGTCCCCCTGGCCAGAGGAGGGTCAGTCGCCCGGCACTACAAGCTCGCATCCCCGGCCGCACACCAGGCCTGTCGGCCAGGGCTCCCCCCCACTCCCTCTTCTTAGTGCTCTTCGCCGAGGCAGGCCGTCAGCCTGCAGCAGTCAGCCGCGTCTCGGTCGCCGCCGCCGCCGCCACCGCCATCGCAGGGCTCCCTCTCGCTCCCCGACCCTGCCGCCGCCGCAACCCCCAACGCCCAAGCCCAGGGCTGCCTGCCGGCGCAGGCCTCCACCAGGCTCTCTCCATCCCAGGACGTGCCGGTGCTTTGCACCTCGGCCCGAGCCCAGGGCACGCCCATCCCTGCGCCTGCCCCCGGGACCCGACACACAGGATCGGCGTGTCCTCGGGCAAACGGGACGCCCACCCGCCCCGCCCCACCGGAGTCTTCTGTCTCCGCTGGCAGGCACCTCGCCCCACACCCCCGCGCGCCCCTCCCGTCTCCCACAAGAGCCAGGAGCCCTCCCTTCCCGCCGGCCACGGTGTCCCTGAAACACAGGGCACAAAGAGCCGGGACAAACCAGGGGACGGCGGGAGCAGCACCCCAACACACCACGCGCCATCGACTCCGGGGGAGACCACCACAAGGGCAGAGCAGGCACGCAGGCGCACAACCCTCACAACCAGGGTGCCTGGGGGCTGCCACTCTCCTCCCGCGGGCGGGTGCCTGGGCGGGGCTCAGAGACCACAGGCCCTCCGGAGACCCTGGCGGCCCGCCCCGGAGGCTTCAATGGTGACTGCCAACGCCAGGGCAATGCCTCCTTAGCGGAGCCCAGCCCCGGGCACGACCACACTCCGGTGGAGGAGCTGCCACTTCAACACAGCCTCAGTGCGTCTGTAACAGTCCGTGTGCCCGCCTGTGCGTCCCTCACACCCTCCCCCACCCCATATCCGTCGGGCTCTGTGACGTGCCTGTTGGGCTCTGGCTCTGGCTCAGGAACTCTCTCCCCGCGTGCCAGCCCCCTCTTTCTCTGTCTCTGTCCATGTCTCTCTGTATGTCTAGATACATACATGTACATATACGAGCATATTTCCATCTCGCTCCCTCTTACTCCTCCTCCCGTTCTGTCTGTCTGTCCCTGTCCTGCGGGGACTCTAGCCCCTCTGCCCGCACAAGAATGCAGGATTTGGCGAGGCCAAGAGGGAACACCAACAGACCACGGATAGGGGGCTCATAGCACCATGTCTCACGGGCGGCTGGCTTGGAGACTCGGCAAGCCGGAGCCGCCCGATCCCCAGCCTGCCGGCCGATTCTCTGCCAACCAACAGACCCACCAACCTACCGACCCACCAAGCCGGCCAACTGCAGTCCGCGCCCCTCTGCAATTTGCAGTCCACAATCCGCGCTTCCTAGCTTGGCCACCGCAGCTCTGCCGGTGGCCAATGGCCAACTGGCAACAGCTGATGGCCAAGCGGTCACAGCTGATATCCATGCAGCCCGCACGCAGCACCCCTCCACGCGAGGCCCAGAGCCTGGAGAGTGCTCTCTGCGAGTCTGTCCGCACAGTCCCCGTCTGTCTCTCTCCGCCTCTCTCTTGCTCCGTCTCTGGCCTTCTCTCATCCTCTCTCTCACCTCCCTGGGTCAGGAGAGGTGACGTGTAGCCAGTGAAGTGAACAGTGATCGGGCGGGACGCCGGTCGCTGACGAGGGGCGAGAACCCAGAAAGAAGGCTGTGTGAGGAAGGGTGGCGGCAGACTGGAGGTGCTGCCCCCTGGTGGCGGGTGGCTCTCCCTGGCTTTGGGCCAGTGGGTGGGGCCGGCCAGGGCCAGGGCCTGGGTTGCACGTCCCTAGGGTGGAGGGGACTGAGAGGACCCTGCGACCCCCTCGGTGGCCCTGAGAGGTGGGGACAGCACAGCAGCAAGGGGGGTGTGCGGTTGTGGGGCTGGGGGGAGATGAGAGGGGTTGGGGTAGGGGGGCGGGGTGAAAGCCCTTCGGGGCCTGGGGAGGCCCAGGATGCCAGGGCGCCCAGACATATGTCACAGTCAGGGAAGTGACAGAGGCCCGTTAGAGCCACTGGGGGGCGCGAAGGGGCCTCGCTGCGGGCCAGGAGGAGCCCGTCGCCCACACCAGCGGCGTCTGGAGGAGGCGGGGAGCTGGCGGGAGGCGCTCGGGCAGACATGCTCGCCACCCGAGCGGCCCAGCAGCATGGCGTGCGCTCAGAAGCAGGTCGGGAGCAGGCTCTTGGAGTGCCGGGAGCCGGGTCCCAGCGCCTAAGGCCACACCACCCTGCACGCGCCAGATCTCGTCTGATCTCGGGAGCTAAGCAGGGAGGGGCCTGGTTAGTACTTGGATGGGAGACCGCCTGGGAATAGCTGCAGGCTTTTGCTCGCCTCTCCTTTTGCGCCGCGGCCCCGGCGTGGCTCCCTCCGAACCCCTGCCGCCCCTTGCCTCTCTGCAGCCGCCCAGCCAGCCGAAGGCCCCCCTGACCAGCAGAGGGTTAGCCGCCAGGCACTACAAGCTGGCAGCCCCGGCCGCACACCAGGCCCGTCGGCCAGGGCTCCCCCGCACACCCTCTTCTCAGTCCTCTTCAGTCCCGGAGGCTGTCATCTCGATCCCTTCGCCGACCTTCGATCGCCGCCACCGCCAACAGCGCTGCCCTCGCCCCCGCCGCCACCGCCTAATCCGCCGCCATCACCGCGCTCCCCACACCCCCCTCCAGCGCTGACCTCACCCCTGCCCCCGCCCTCGCCACCGCCATGGCTGTACTGCTTCAATCTCCCGCCTCTGCTCTCCCCTCCTCCGCCGCCAGCACCGCCCTCTTCCCCGCTACCGCCGCCGCCGGCGCCAACCCTCCCCGCGCCCAGCGCCCGCCGACACAGCCCCCAACGCTGCCGCCGCCTCCATCGCCGACCTCGCAACCCTCCCGCGCCGCAGCCGACGCCGCCGCCGCCGCCGCCGCCGCCATCGCTGCTCGCGATCAGCCCCCGCTTCTCCCGCCGCCGCCGCCGCGATCACCGCGCTCCCCACCCCCTCCGCCAGCGCTGCCCTCGCCCCCTCCCCGCCCCCGCTGCCGCCATCGCCGTACTCCCTCAAACTCCCTCCTCTGCTCTCCCCCCCTCGGCCGCCAGCACCGCGCTCCCCACCCCCGCCGCCAGTGCTGCCCTCTTCCCCACCCCCGCCCCCGCTGCCGCCATTGCCGCACTCCCTCAATCTCCCTCCTCTGCTCTCCCCGCCTCCTGCACCGCCATCTCCCCCGCCCCCGCCCCAGGCCCTCCGCCGCCACCATCGCCATACTCCCTCAATCTCCCGCCTCTGCTCTCCCGGCCTCCTCCGCCGCCGCCGCCGCCGCCGCCGCCGCCGCCGCCGCCGCCGCCGCCGCCATCGACCCCCGTGCCCCAGCGCCCACCGTCAAAGCCCCCATTGTCGCCACCGCCATCGCCGCCCTGGCGCCATCCTCGCGGTTGCCATCGCCTACCTCCCCACCCTCCCTCGCCTCCGCCGCGTCCCCCGCCGCCGCTGCTGCCGCCGCCGCCGCCGCCGCCGCCGCCGCCGCCGCAGCCCCCCCCCCTCCGCAGCCGCCCAAGCCGCCGCCGCGGGGTCCTCCCACAACTCCCAAGCCCAGGGTTGCCTGCTGGTGCAGGCCTCCCCCAGCCTTGGGGGTGCGGTTGTTGGTAAACCTGGTGGCGGTAGGGGGGCGGGGTGTATGGCGGTCTGGGTCCGGGGAGTCCCAGGATGCCAGAGTTCCACGACTTCTGGCACCATCAGGGAAGTGGCAGTGTCCCATGGAGCCTCGGGTGGCGCGAAGGGGCCTCGCTGCCGGCCAGGAGTAGCCCGCCGCCCACGCCAGGGGCATTCGGAAGAGGCGGGGAGCCGGACTGGGGGGGGGGGGGACGCGGTGCTGGCAGAGCCGGCCAGCAGGTCGATGCTCGCCACCGGAGCCGCGCATCTGCATGGCGGGCGCTCACGAGGCAGGCCGGGAGCAGGCTCTTGGGGCGCGGGGAGCCGAGTCCCATCGTCTATGGCCATACCACCCTGAACGCGCCCGATCTCCTCTGATCTCGGGAGCTAAGCAGGGAGGGGCCTGGTTAGTGCTTGGATGGGAGACCGCCTGGGAATACCTGTAGGCTTTTGCTCGCCTCTCCTTTTGCGCCGCCGCCCCTGCGTGGCTCCCTCCGAACCCCTGCCGCCCCTTGCCCCTCTGCAGCCGCCCATCCAGCCGAAGTTCCCCCTGGCCAGAGGCCGGTCAGCCACCCGGCGCTACAAGCTGGCAGCCCCGGCCGCACACCAGGCCCGTCGGCCAGGGCTCACCCCCACACCCTCTTCTTAGTCCTCTTCGCTGAGGCAGGCAGTCAGCCAGCAGCAGTTAGCCGAGCCTGTGTCTCCGCCGGCAGGCACCTCTCCCCACACCCCCGCGCGCCCCCTCCCATCGCCCACAAGAGCCAGGAACCCTCCCTTCCCGCAGTGGCCCCAACACACAGGGTACAAAGAGCCGGGACAAAGCAGGGGACTGAGGGAGCAGCACCCCAACACACCGCACGCCCTCGGACTCCAGGAGAGACCACCACAAGGGGAAGTGCAGGCACGCAGGCACACAACACTCTCAACCAGGGTGCCTGTGGGCTGCCACTCTCCTCCCGCGGGGCGGGGGGTTCCTGGGCGGGGCTCGGAGCCCACTGGCCCTCCCGCCCGGCCCGGGGGCTTCAAGGGTGACTTTCAATGCCCGGGCACTGCCTCCTTAGTGGAGCCCAGCCACGGGCATGACCACACTTCGGTTGAGAAGCTGCCACTTCAAAGCAGCGTCAGTGCGTCTGTCCCAGTCCGTGTGCCCGCTTGTGCGTCCCTCCCCCCTCCCCCACCCCATGTCTCTCTGGCTCTGTGACGTGCCTGTTGGGCTCTGGCTCTGGCTCAGGAGCTCTCTCCCCGCGTGCCAGCCCCCTCTTTCTCTGTCTCTGTCCATGTCTCTCTGTATGTCTAGGTACATACAGGTACATATAGGTGTATATTTCGATCTCGCTCCCTCTTTCTCCTCCTCCCGTTCTCTCTGTCGGTCCCTGTCCTGCGGGGACTCTAGTCCCTCTGCCCGCACAAGAACGCAGGATATGGCGAGGCCAAGAGGGAACACCAACAGAGCCACGGATAGGGGGCTCATAGCACTATGTCTCACGGGCGGCTGGCTCGGAGACACGGCAAGCCGGAGCCGCCCGATCCCCAACCTGTCGGCCGCTTCTCTGCCAACCCACCGACACACCGCCCGTCGACCCGCCAAGCGGGCCCACTGCAATCCGCGCCCCTCTGCAATTTGCAGTCCACCATCCGCGCTTCCTAGCTTGGCCACCGCAGCTCCTCCGGTGGCCAGTGGCCAACTGGCAACAGCTGATGGCCAAGCGGTCACAGCTGATGACCATGCAGCCCCCAAGCAGCACCCCTCCACGCGAGGCCCAGAGCCTGGAGAGTGCTCTCTGCGAGTCTGTCCCCACAGTCCCCGTCTGTCTCTCTCCGCCTCTCTCTTGCTCCGTCTCTGGCCTTCTCTCATCCTCTCTCTCACCTCCCTGGGTCAGGAGAGGTGACGTGTAGACAGTGAAGGGACCGGACATCGGGCGGGGCTCCGGTCGCTGACGAGGGTTCCAGGGCCCAGACTGAAGGCTTGTGACGAAGGGTGGCTGCAGACTGGAGATGCTGCACCCTGGTGGCGCGGGTGGCTCTCCCTGGCTTTGGGCCTGTGGATGGGTCCGGTCAGGGCCAGGGCCTGGGTTGCACGTCCCTAGGGCCGGAGGGGACTGAGAGGACCCTGCGACCCCCTCGGTGGCCCTGAGAGGTGGGGACAGCACAGCAGCAAGGGGGGTGTGCGGTTGTGGGGCTGGGGGGAGATGAGAGGGGTTGGGGTAGGGGGGCGGGGTGAAAGCCCTTCGGGGCCTGGGGAGGCCCAGGATGCCAGGGCGCCCAGACATATGTCACAGTCAGGGAAGTGACAGAGGCCCGTGGAGCCACTGGGGGGCGCGAAGGGGCCTCGCTGCGGGCCAGGAGTAGCCCGTCGCCCACACCAGCGGCGTCCGGAGGAGGCGGGGAGCGGGCGGCAGGCGCTCAGGCAGACGTGCTCGCCACCCTAGCGGCCCAGCAGCACGGCGCGCGGTCAGAGGCAGGCCGGGAGCAGGCTCTTGGGGCGCGGGGAGCCGGGTCCCAGCATCTACGGCCATACCACCCTGAACGCGCCCGATCTCCTCTGATCTCGGGAGCTAAGCAGGGAGGGGCCTGGTTAGTACTTGGATGGGAGACCGCCTGGGAATAGCTGCAGGCTTTTGCTCGCCTCTCCTTTTGCGCCGCCGCCCCGGCGTGGCTCCCTCCGAACCCCTGCCGCCCTTTGCCCCTCTGCAGCCGCCCAGGCAGCCGAAGGTCCCCCTGGCCAGAGGAGGGTCAGTCGCCCGGCACTACAAGCTCGCATCCCCGGCCGCACACCAGGCCTGTCGGCCAGGGCTCCCCCCCACTCCCTCTTCTTAGTGCTCTTCGCCGAGGCAGGCCGTCAGCCTGCAGCAGTCAGCCGCGTCTCGGTCGCCGCCGCCGCCGCCACCGCCATCGCAGGGCTCCCTCTCGCTCCCCGACCCTGCCGCCGCCGCAACCCCCAACGCCCAAGCCCAGGGCTGCCTGCCGGCGCAGGCCTCCACCAGGCTCTCTCCATCCCAGGACGTGCCGGTGCTTTGCACCTCGGCCCGAGCCCAGGGCACGCCCATCCCTGCGCCTGCCCCCGGGACCCGACACACAGGATCGGCGTGTCCTCGGGCAAACGGGACGCCCACCCGCCCCGCCCCACCGGAGTCTTCTGTCTCCGCTGGCAGGCACCTCGCCCCACACCCCCGCGCGCCCCTCCCGTCTCCCACAAGAGCCAGGAGCCCTCCCTTCCCGCCGGCCACGGTGTCCCTGAAACACAGGGCACAAAGAGCCGGGACAAACCAGGGGACGGCGGGAGCAGCACCCCAACACACCACGCGCCATCGACTCCGGGGGAGACCACCACAAGGGCAGAGCAGGCACGCAGGCGCACAACCCTCACAACCAGGGTGCCTGGGGGCTGCCACTCTCCTCCCGCGGGCGGGTGCCTGGGCGGGGCTCAGAGACCACAGGCCCTCCGGAGACCCTGGCGGCCCGCCCCGGAGGCTTCAATGGTGACTGCCAACGCCAGGGCAATGCCTCCTTAGCGGAGCCCAGCCCCGGGCACGACCACACTCCGGTGGAGGAGCTGCCACTTCAACACAGCCTCAGTGCGTCTGTAACAGTCCGTGTGCCCGCCTGTGCGTCCCTCACACCCTCCCCCACCCCATATCCGTCGGGCTCTGTGACGTGCCTGTTGGGCTCTGGCTCTGGCTCAGGAACTCTCTCCCCGCGTGCCAGCCCCCTCTTTCTCTGTCTCTGTCCATGTCTCTCTGTATGTCTAGATACATACATGTACATATACGAGCATATTTCCATCTCGCTCCCTCTTACTCCTCCTCCCGTTCTGTCTGTCTGTCCCTGTCCTGCGGGGACTCTAGCCCCTCTGCCCGCACAAGAATGCAGGATTTGGCGAGGCCAAGAGGGAACACCAACAGACCACGGATAGGGGGCTCATAGCACCATGTCTCACGGGCGGCTGGCTTGGAGACTCGGCAAGCCGGAGCCGCCCGATCCCCAGCCTGCCGGCCGATTCTCTGCCAACCAACAGACCCACCAACCTACCGACCCACCAAGCCGGCCAACTGCAGTCCGCGCCCCTCTGCAATTTGCAGTCCACAATCCGCGCTTCCTAGCTTGGCCACCGCAGCTCTGCCGGTGGCCAATGGCCAACTGGCAACAGCTGATGGCCAAGCGGTCACAGCTGATATCCATGCAGCCCGCACGCAGCACCCCTCCACGCGAGGCCCAGAGCCTGGAGAGTGCTCTCTGCGAGTCTGTCCGCACAGTCCCCGTCTGTCTCTCTCCGCCTCTCTCTTGCTCCGTCTCTGGCCTTCTCTCATCCTCTCTCTCACCTCCCTGGGTCAGGAGAGGTGACGTGTAGCCAGTGAAGTGAACAGTGATCGGGCGGGACGCCGGTCGCTGACGAGGGGCGAGAACCCAGAAAGAAGGCTGTGTGAGGAAGGGTGGCGGCAGACTGGAGGTGCTGCCCCCTGGTGGCGGGTGGCTCTCCCTGGCTTTGGGCCAGTGGGTGGGGCCGGCCAGGGCCAGGGCCTGGGTTGCACGTCCCTAGGGTGGAGGGGACTGAGAGGACCCTGCGACCCCCTCGGTGGCCCTGAGAGGTGGGGACAGCACAGCAGCAAGGGGGGTGTGCGGTTGTGGGGCTGGGGGGAGATGAGAGGGGTTGGGGTAGGGGGGCGGGGTGAAAGCCCTTCGGGGCCTGGGGAGGCCCAGGATGCCAGGGCGCCCAGACATATGTCACAGTCAGGGAAGTGACAGAGGCCCGTTAGAGCCACTGGGGGGCGCGAAGGGGCCTCGCTGCGGGCCAGGAGGAGCCCGTCGCCCACACCAGCGGCGTCTGGAGGAGGCGGGGAGCTGGCGGGAGGCGCTCGGGCAGACATGCTCGCCACCCGAGCGGCCCAGCAGCATGGCGTGCGCTCAGAAGCAGGTCGGGAGCAGGCTCTTGGAGTGCCGGGAGCCGGGTCCCAGCGCCTAAGGCCACACCACCCTGCACGCGCCAGATCTCGTCTGATCTCGGGAGCTAAGCAGGGAGGGGCCTGGTTAGTACTTGGATGGGAGACCGCCTGGGAATAGCTGCAGGCTTTTGCTCGCCTCTCCTTTTGCGCCGCGGCCCCGGCGTGGCTCCCTCCGAACCCCTGCCGCCCCTTGCCTCTCTGCAGCCGCCCAGCCAGCCGAAGGCCCCCCTGACCAGCAGAGGGTTAGCCGCCAGGCACTACAAGCTGGCAGCCCCGGCCGCACACCAGGCCCGTCGGCCAGGGCTCCCCCGCACACCCTCTTCTCAGTCCTCTTCAGTCCCGGAGGCTGTCATCTCGATCCCTTCGCCGACCTTCGATCGCCGCCACCGCCAACAGCGCTGCCCTCGCCCCCGCCGCCACCGCCTAATCCGCCGCCATCACCGCGCTCCCCACACCCCCCTCCAGCGCTGACCTCACCCCTGCCCCCGCCCTCGCCACCGCCATGGCTGTACTGCTTCAATCTCCCGCCTCTGCTCTCCCCTCCTCCGCCGCCAGCACCGCCCTCTTCCCCGCTACCGCCGCCGCCGGCGCCAACCCTCCCCGCGCCCAGCGCCCGCCGACACAGCCCCCAACGCTGCCGCCGCCTCCATCGCCGACCTCGCAACCCTCCCGCGCCGCAGCCGACGCCGCCGCCGCCGCCGCCGCCGCCATCGCTGCTCGCGATCAGCCCCCGCTTCTCCCGCCGCCGCCGCCGCGATCACCGCGCTCCCCACCCCCTCCGCCAGCGCTGCCCTCGCCCCCTCCCCGCCCCCGCTGCCGCCATCGCCGTACTCCCTCAAACTCCCTCCTCTGCTCTCCCCCCCTCGGCCGCCAGCACCGCGCTCCCCACCCCCGCCGCCAGTGCTGCCCTCTTCCCCACCCCCGCCCCCGCTGCCGCCATTGCCGCACTCCCTCAATCTCCCTCCTCTGCTCTCCCCGCCTCCTGCACCGCCATCTCCCCCGCCCCCGCCCCAGGCCCGCCTCCGCCACCATCGCCATACTCCCTCAATCTCCCGCCTCTGCTCTCCCGGCCTCCTCCGCCCCCGCCGCCGCCGCCGCCGCCGCCGCCGCCGCCATCGACCCCCGTGCCCCAGCGCCCACCGTCAAAGCCCCCATTGTCGCCACCGCCATCGCCGCCCTGGCGCCATCCTCGCGGTTGCCATCGCCTACCTCCCCACCCTCCCTCGCCTCCGCCGCGTCCCCCGCCGCCGCTGCTGCCGCCGCCGCCGCCGCCGCCGCCGCAGCCCCCCCCCCCGCAGCCGCCCAAGCCGCCGCCGCGGGGTCCTCCCACAACTCCCAAGCCCAGGGTTGCCTGCTGGTGCAGGCCTCCCCCAGCCTTGGGGGTGCGGTTGTTGGTAAACCTGGTGGCGGTAGGGGGGCGGGGTGTATGGCGGTCTGGGTCCGGGGAGTCCCAGGATGCCAGAGTTCCACGACTTCTGGCACCATCAGGGAAGTGGCAGTGTCCCATGGAGCCTCGGGTGGCGCGAAGGGGCCTCGCTGCCGGCCAGGAGTAGCCCGCCGCCCACGCCAGGGGCATTCGGAAGAGGCGGGGAGCCGGACTGGGGGGGGGGGGACGCGGTGCTGGCAGAGCCGGCCAGCAGGTCGATGCTCGCCACCGGAGCCGCGCATCTGCATGGCGGGCGCTCACGAGGCAGGCCGGGAGCAGGCTCTTGGGGCGCGGGGAGCCGAGTCCCATCGTCTATGGCCATACCACCCTGAACGCGCCCGATCTCCTCTGATCTCGGGAGCTAAGCAGGGAGGGGCCTGGTTAGTGCTTGGATGGGAGACCGCCTGGGAATACCTGTAGGCTTTTGCTCGCCTCTCCTTTTGCGCCGCCGCCCCTGCGTGGCTCCCTCCGAACCCCTGCCGCCCCTTGCCCCTCTGCAGCCGCCCATCCAGCCGAAGTTCCCCCTGGCCAGAGGCCGGTCAGCCACCCGGCGCTACAAGCTGGCAGCCCCGGCCGCACACCAGGCCCGTCGGCCAGGGCTCACCCCCACACCCTCTTCTTAGTCCTCTTCGCTGAGGCAGGCAGTCAGCCAGCAGCAGTTAGCCGAGCCTGTGTCTCCGCCGGCAGGCACCTCTCCCCACACCCCCGCGCGCCCCCTCCCATCGCCCACAAGAGCCAGGAACCCTCCCTTCCCGCAGTGGCCCCAACACACAGGGTACAAAGAGCCGGGACAAAGCAGGGGACTGAGGGAGCAGCACCCCAACACACCGCACGCCCTCGGACTCCAGGAGAGACCACCACAAGGGGAAGTGCAGGCACGCAGGCACACAACACTCTCAACCAGGGTGCCTGTGGGCTGCCACTCTCCTCCCGCGGGGCGGGGGGTTCCTGGGCGGGGCTCGGAGCCCACTGGCCCTCCCGCCCGGCCCGGGGGCTTCAAGGGTGACTTTCAATGCCCGGGCACTGCCTCCTTAGTGGAGCCCAGCCACGGGCATGACCACACTTCGGTTGAGAAGCTGCCACTTCAAAGCAGCGTCAGTGCGTCTGTCCCAGTCCGTGTGCCCGCTTGTGCGTCCCTCCCCCCTCCCCCACCCCATGTCTCTCTGGCTCTGTGACGTGCCTGTTGGGCTCTGGCTCTGGCTCAGGAGCTCTCTCCCCGCGTGCCAGCCCCCTCTTTCTCTGTCTCTGTCCATGTCTCTCTGTATGTCTAGGTACATACAGGTACATATAGGTGTATATTTCGATCTCGCTCCCTCTTTCTCCTCCTCCCGTTCTCTCTGTCGGTCCCTGTCCTGCGGGGACTCTAGTCCCTCTGCCCGCACAAGAACGCAGGATATGGCGAGGCCAAGAGGGAACACCAACAGAGCCACGGATAGGGGGCTCATAGCACTATGTCTCACGGGCGGCTGGCTCGGAGACACGGCAAGCCGGAGCCGCCCGATCCCCAACCTGTCGGCCGCTTCTCTGCCAACCCACCGACACACCGCCCGTCGACCCGCCAAGCGGGCCCACTGCAATCCGCGCCCCTCTGCAATTTGCAGTCCACCATCCGCGCTTCCTAGCTTGGCCACCGCAGCTCCTCCGGTGGCCAGTGGCCAACTGGCAACAGCTGATGGCCAAGCGGTCACAGCTGATGACCATGCAGCCCCCAAGCAGCACCCCTCCACGCGAGGCCCAGAGCCTGGAGAGTGCTCTCTGCGAGTCTGTCCCCACAGTCCCCGTCTGTCTCTCTCCGCCTCTCTCTTGCTCCGTCTCTGGCCTTCTCTCATCCTCTCTCTCACCTCCCTGGGTCAGGAGAGGTGACGTGTAGACAGTGAAGGGACCGGACATCGGGCGGGGCTCCGGTCGCTGACGAGGGTTCCAGGGCCCAGACTGAAGGCTTGTGACGAAGGGTGGCTGCAGACTGGAGATGCTGCACCCTGGTGGCGCGGGTGGCTCTCCCTGGCTTTGGGCCTGTGGATGGGTCCGGTCAGGGCCAGGGCCTGGGTTGCACGTCCCTAGGGCCGGAGGGGACTGAGAGGACCCTGCGACCCCCTCGGTGGCCCTGAGAGGTGGGGACAGCACAGCAGCAAGGGGGGTGTGCGGTTGTGGGGCTGGGGGGAGATGAGAGGGGTTGGGGTAGGGGGGCGGGGTGAAAGCCCTTCGGGGCCTGGGGAGGCCCAGGATGCCAGGGCGCCCAGACATATGTCACAGTCAGGGAAGTGACAGAGGCCCGTGGAGCCACTGGGGGGCGCGAAGGGGCCTCGCTGCGGGCCAGGAGTAGCCCGTCGCCCACACCAGCGGCGTCCGGAGGAGGCGGGGAGCGGGCGGCAGGCGCTCAGGCAGACGTGCTCGCCACCCTAGCGGCCCAGCAGCACGGCGCGCGGTCAGAGGCAGGCCGGGAGCAGGCTCTTGGGGCGCGGGGAGCCGGGTCCCAGCGTCTACGGCCATACCACCCTGAACGCGCCCGATCTCCTCTGATCTCGGGAGCTAAGCAGGGAGGGGCCTGGTTAGTACTTGGATGGGAGACCGCCTGGGAATAGCTGCAGGCTTTTGCTCGCCTCTCCTTTTGCGCCGCCGCCCCGGCGTGGCTCCCTCCGAACCCCTGCCGCCCTTTGCCCCTCTGCAGCCGCCCAGGCAGCCGAAGGTCCCCCTGGCCAGAGGAGGGTCAGTCGCCCGGCACTACAAGCTCGCATCCCCGGCCGCACACCAGGCCTGTCGGCCAGGGCTCCCCCCCACTCCCTCTTCTTAGTGCTCTTCGCCGAGGCAGGCCGTCAGCCTGCAGCAGTCAGCCGCGTCTCGGTCGCCGCCGCCGCCGCCACCGCCATCGCAGGGCTCCCTCTCGCTCCCCGACCCTGCCGCCGCCGCAACCCCCAACGCCCAAGCCCAGGGCTGCCTGCCGGCGCAGGCCTCCACCAGGCTCTCTCCATCCCAGGACGTGCCGGTGCTTTGCACCTCGGCCCGAGCCCAGGGCACGCCCATCCCTGCGCCTGCCCCCGGGACCCGACACACAGGATCGGCGTGTCCTCGGGCAAACGGGACGCCCACCCGCCCCGCCCCACCGGAGTCTTCTGTCTCCGCTGGCAGGCACCTCGCCCCACACCCCCGCGCGCCCCTCCCGTCTCCCACAAGAGCCAGGAGCCCTCCCTTCCCGCCGGCCACGGTGTCCCTGAAACACAGGGCACAAAGAGCCGGGACAAACCAGGGGACGGCGGGAGCAGCACCCCAACACACCACGCGCCATCGACTCCGGGGGAGACCACCACAAGGGCAGAGCAGGCACGCAGGCGCACAACCCTCACAACCAGGGTGCCTGGGGGCTGCCACTCTCCTCCCGCGGGCGGGTGCCTGGGCGGGGCTCAGAGACCACAGGCCCTCCGGAGACCCTGGCGGCCCGCCCCGGAGGCTTCAATGGTGACTGCCAACGCCAGGGCAATGCCTCCTTAGCGGAGCCCAGCCCCGGGCACGACCACACTCCGGTGGAGGAGCTGCCACTTCAACACAGCCTCAGTGCGTCTGTAACAGTCCGTGTGCCCGCCTGTGCGTCCCTCACACCCTCCCCCACCCCATATCCGTCGGGCTCTGTGACGTGCCTGTTGGGCTCTGGCTCTGGCTCAGGAACTCTCTCCCCGCGTGCCAGCCCCCTCTTTCTCTGTCTCTGTCCATGTCTCTCTGTATGTCTAGATACATACATGTACATATACGAGCATATTTCCATCTCGCTCCCTCTTACTCCTCCTCCCGTTCTGTCTGTCTGTCCCTGTCCTGCGGGGACTCTAGCCCCTCTGCCCGCACAAGAATGCAGGATTTGGCGAGGCCAAGAGGGAACACCAACAGACCACGGATAGGGGGCTCATAGCACCATGTCTCACGGGCGGCTGGCTTGGAGACTCGGCAAGCCGGAGCCGCCCGATCCCCAGCCTGCCGGCCGATTCTCTGCCAACCAACAGACCCACCAACCTACCGACCCACCAAGCCGGCCAACTGCAGTCCGCGCCCCTCTGCAATTTGCAGTCCACAATCCGCGCTTCCTAGCTTGGCCACCGCAGCTCTGCCGGTGGCCAATGGCCAACTGGCAACAGCTGATGGCCAAGCGGTCACAGCTGATATCCATGCAGCCCGCACGCAGCACCCCTCCACGCGAGGCCCAGAGCCTGGAGAGTGCTCTCTGCGAGTCTGTCCGCACAGTCCCCGTCTGTCTCTCTCCGCCTCTCTCTTGCTCCGTCTCTGGCCTTCTCTCATCCTCTCTCTCACCTCCCTGGGTCAGGAGAGGTGACGTGTAGCCAGTGAAGTGAACAGTGATCGGGCGGGACGCCGGTCGCTGACGAGGGGCGAGAACCCAGAAAGAAGGCTGTGTGAGGAAGGGTGGCGGCAGACTGGAGGTGCTGCCCCCTGGTGGCGGGTGGCTCTCCCTGGCTTTGGGCCAGTGGGTGGGGCCGGCCAGGGCCAGGGCCTGGGTTGCACGTCCCTAGGGTGGAGGGGACTGAGAGGACCCTGCGACCCCCTCGGTGGCCCTGAGAGGTGGGGACAGCACAGCAGCAAGGGGGGTGTGCGGTTGTGGGGCTGGGGGGAGATGAGAGGGGTTGGGGTAGGGGGGCGGGGTGAAAGCCCTTCGGGGCCTGGGGAGGCCCAGGATGCCAGGGCGCCCAGACATATGTCACAGTCAGGGAAGTGACAGAGGCCCGTTAGAGCCACTGGGGGGCGCGAAGGGGCCTCGCTGCGGGCCAGGAGGAGCCCGTCGCCCACACCAGCGGCGTCTGGAGGAGGCGGGGAGCTGGCGGGAGGCGCTCGGGCAGACATGCTCGCCACCCGAGCGGCCCAGCAGCATGGCGTGCGCTCAGAAGCAGGTCGGGAGCAGGCTCTTGGAGTGCCGGGAGCCGGGTCCCAGCGCCTAAGGCCACACCACCCTGCACGCGCCAGATCTCGTCTGATCTCGGGAGCTAAGCAGGGAGGGGCCTGGTTAGTACTTGGATGGGAGACCGCCTGGGAATAGCTGCAGGCTTTTGCTCGCCTCTCCTTTTGCGCCGCGGCCCCGGCGTGGCTCCCTCCGAACCCCTGCCGCCCCTTGCCTCTCTGCAGCCGCCCAGCCAGCCGAAGGCCCCCCTGACCAGCAGAGGGTTAGCCGCCAGGCACTACAAGCTGGCAGCCCCGGCCGCACACCAGGCCCGTCGGCCAGGGCTCCCCCGCACACCCTCTTCTCAGTCCTCTTCAGTCCCGGAGGCTGTCATCTCGATCCCTTCGCCGACCTTCGATCGCCGCCACCGCCAACAGCGCTGCCCTCGCCCCCGCCGCCACCGCCTAATCCGCCGCCATCACCGCGCTCCCCACACCCCCCTCCAGCGCTGACCTCACCCCTGCCCCCGCCCTCGCCACCGCCATGGCTGTACTGCTTCAATCTCCCGCCTCTGCTCTCCCCTCCTCCGCCGCCAGCACCGCCCTCTTCCCCGCTACCGCCGCCGCCGGCGCCAACCCTCCCCGCGCCCAGCGCCCGCCGACACAGCCCCCAACGCTGCCGCCGCCTCCATCGCCGACCTCGCAACCCTCCCGCGCCGCAGCCGACGCCGCCGCCGCCGCCGCCGCCATCGCTGCTCGCGATCAGCCCCCGCTTCTCCCGCCGCCGCCGCCGCCGCGATCACCGCGCTCCCCACCCCCTCCGCCAGCGCTGCCCTCGCCCCCTCCCCGCCCCCGCTGCCGCCATCGCCGCACTCCCTCAATCTCCCTCCTCTGCTCTCCCCCCCTCGGCCGCCAGCACCGCGCTCCCCACCCCCGCCGCCAGTGCTGCCCTCTTCCCCACCCCCGCCCCCGCTGCCGCCATTGCCGCACTCCCTCAATCTCCCTCCTCTGCTCTCCCCGCCTCCTGCACCGCCATCTCCCCCGCCCCCGCCCCAGGCCCGCCGCCGCCACCATCGCCATACTCCCTCAATCTCCCGCCTCTGCTCTCCCGGCCTCCTCCGCCGCCGCCGCCGCCGCCGCCGCCGCCGCCGCCGCCGCCGCCGCCGCCATCGACCCCCGTGCCCCAGCGCCCACCGTCAAAGCCCCCATTGTCGCCACCGCCATCGCCGCCCTGGCGCCATCCTCGCGGTTGCCATCGCCTACCTCCCCACCCTCCCTCGCCTCCGCCGCGTCCCCCGCCGCCGCTGCTGCCGCCGCCGCCGCCGCCGCCGCCGCCGCCGCAGCCCCCCCCCCTCCGCAGCCGCCCAAGCCGCCGCCGCGGGGTCCTCCCACAACTCCCAAGCCCAGGGTTGCCTGCTGGTGCAGGCCTCCCCCAGCCTTGGGGGTGCGGTTGTTGGTAAACCTGGTGGCGGTAGGGGGGCGGGGTGTATGGCGGTCTGGGTCCGGGGAGTCCCAGGATGCCAGAGTTCCACGACTTCTGGCACCATCAGGGAAGTGGCAGTGTCCCATGGAGCCTCGGGTGGCGCGAAGGGGCCTCGCTGCCGGCCAGGAGTAGCCCGCCGCCCACGCCAGGGGCATTCGGAAGAGGCGGGGAGCCGGACTGGGGGGGGGGGGACGCGGTGCTGGCAGAGCCGGCCAGCAGGTCGATGCTCGCCACCGGAGCCGCGCATCTGCATGGCGGGCGCTCACGAGGCAGGCCGGGAGCAGGCTCTTGGGGCGCGGGGAGCCGAGTCCCATCGTCTATGGCCATACCACCCTGAACGCGCCCGATCTCCTCTGATCTCGGGAGCTAAGCAGGGAGGGGCCTGGTTAGTGCTTGGATGGGAGACCGCCTGGGAATACCTGTAGGCTTTTGCTCGCCTCTCCTTTTGCGCCGCCGCCCCTGCGTGGCTCCCTCCGAACCCCTGCCGCCCCTTGCCCCTCTGCAGCCGCCCATCCAGCCGAAGTTCCCCCTGGCCAGAGGCCGGTCAGCCACCCGGCGCTACAAGCTGGCAGCCCCGGCCGCACACCAGGCCCGTCGGCCAGGGCTCACCCCCACACCCTCTTCTTAGTCCTCTTCGCTGAGGCAGGCAGTCAGCCAGCAGCAGTTAGCCGAGCCTGTGTCTCCGCCGGCAGGCACCTCTCCCCACACCCCCGCGCGCCCCCTCCCATCGCCCACAAGAGCCAGGAACCCTCCCTTCCCGCAGTGGCCCCAACACACAGGGTACAAAGAGCCGGGACAAAGCAGGGGACTGAGGGAGCAGCACCCCAACACACCGCACGCCCTCGGACTCCAGGAGAGACCACCACAAGGGGAAGTGCAGGCACGCAGGCACACAACACTCTCAACCAGGGTGCCTGTGGGCTGCCACTCTCCTCCCGCGGGGCGGGGGGTTCCTGGGCGGGGCTCGGAGCCCACTGGCCCTCCCGCCCGGCCCGGGGGCTTCAAGGGTGACTTTCAATGCCCGGGCACTGCCTCCTTAGTGGAGCCCAGCCACGGGCATGACCACACTTCGGTTGAGAAGCTGCCACTTCAAAGCAGCGTCAGTGCGTCTGTCCCAGTCCGTGTGCCCGCTTGTGCGTCCCTCCCCCCTCCCCCACCCCATGTCTCTCTGGCTCTGTGACGTGCCTGTTGGGCTCTGGCTCTGGCTCAGGAGCTCTCTCCCCGCGTGCCAGCCCCCTCTTTCTCTGTCTCTGTCCATGTCTCTCTGTATGTCTAGGTACATACAGGTACATATAGGTGTATATTTCGATCTCGCTCCCTCTTTCTCCTCCTCCCGTTCTCTCTGTCGGTCCCTGTCCTGCGGGGACTCTAGTCCCTCTGCCCGCACAAGAACGCAGGATATGGCGAGGCCAAGAGGGAACACCAACAGAGCCACGGATAGGGGGCTCATAGCACTATGTCTCACGGGCGGCTGGCTCGGAGACACGGCAAGCCGGAGCCGCCCGATCCCCAACCTGTCGGCCGCTTCTCTGCCAACCCACCGACACACCGCCCGTCGACCCGCCAAGCGGGCCCACTGCAATCCGCGCCCCTCTGCAATTTGCAGTCCACCATCCGCGCTTCCTAGCTTGGCCACCGCAGCTCCTCCGGTGGCCAGTGGCCAACTGGCAACAGCTGATGGCCAAGCGGTCACAGCTGATGACCATGCAGCCCCCAAGCAGCACCCCTCCACGCGAGGCCCAGAGCCTGGAGAGTGCTCTCTGCGAGTCTGTCCCCACAGTCCCCGTCTGTCTCTCTCCGCCTCTCTCTTGCTCCGTCTCTGGCCTTCTCTCATCCTCTCTCTCACCTCCCTGGGTCAGGAGAGGTGACGTGTAGACAGTGAAGGGACCGGACATCGGGCGGGGCTCCGGTCGCTGACGAGGGTTCCAGGGCCCAGACTGAAGGCTTGTGACGAAGGGTGGCTGCAGACTGGAGATGCTGCACCCTGGTGGCGCGGGTGGCTCTCCCTGGCTTTGGGCCTGTGGATGGGTCCGGTCAGGGCCAGGGCCTGGGTTGCACGTCCCTAGGGCCGGAGGGGACTGAGAGGACCCTGCGACCCCCTCGGTGGCCCTGAGAGGTGGGGACAGCACAGCAGCAAGGGGGGTGTGCGGTTGTGGGGCTGGGGGGAGATGAGAGGGGTTGGGGTAGGGGGGCGGGGTGAAAGCCCTTCGGGGCCTGGGGAGGCCCAGGATGCCAGGGCGCCCAGACATATGTCACAGTCAGGGAAGTGACAGAGGCCCGTGGAGCCACTGGGGGGCGCGAAGGGGCCTCGCTGCGGGCCAGGAGTAGCCCGTCGCCCACACCAGCGGCGTCCGGAGGAGGCGGGGAGCGGGCGGCAGGCGCTCAGGCAGACGTGCTCGCCACCCTAGCGGCCCAGCAGCACGGCGCGCGGTCAGAGGCAGGCCGGGAGCAGGCTCTTGGGGCGCGGGGAGCCGGGTCCCAGCGTCTACGGCCATACCACCCTGAACGCGCCCGATCTCCTCTGATCTCGGGAGCTAAGCAGGGAGGGGCCTGGTTAGTACTTGGATGGGAGACCGCCTGGGAATAGCTGCAGGCTTTTGCTCGCCTCTCCTTTTGCGCCGCCGCCCCGGCGTGGCTCCCTCCGAACCCCTGCCGCCCTTTGCCCCTCTGCAGCCGCCCAGGCAGCCGAAGGTCCCCCTGGCCAGAGGAGGGTCAGTCGCCCGGCACTACAAGCTCGCATCCCCGGCCGCACACCAGGCCTGTCGGCCAGGGCTCCCCCCCACTCCCTCTTCTTAGTGCTCTTCGCCGAGGCAGGCCGTCAGCCTGCAGCAGTCAGCCGCGTCTCGGTCGCCGCCGCCGCCGCCACCGCCATCGCAGGGCTCCCTCTCGCTCCCCGACCCTGCCGCCGCCGCAACCCCCAACGCCCAAGCCCAGGGCTGCCTGCCGGCGCAGGCCTCCACCAGGCTCTCTCCATCCCAGGACGTGCCGGTGCTTTGCACCTCGGCCCGAGCCCAGGGCACGCCCATCCCTGCGCCTGCCCCCGGGACCCGACACACAGGATCGGCGTGTCCTCGGGCAAACGGGACGCCCACCCGCCCCGCCCCACCGGAGTCTTCTGTCTCCGCTGGCAGGCACCTCGCCCCACACCCCCGCGCGCCCCTCCCGTCTCCCACAAGAGCCAGGAGCCCTCCCTTCCCGCCGGCCACGGTGTCCCTGAAACACAGGGCACAAAGAGCCGGGACAAACCAGGGGACGGCGGGAGCAGCACCCCAACACACCACGCGCCATCGACTCCGGGGGAGACCACCACAAGGGCAGAGCAGGCACGCAGGCGCACAACCCTCACAACCAGGGTGCCTGGGGGCTGCCACTCTCCTCCCGCGGGCGGGTGCCTGGGCGGGGCTCAGAGACCACAGGCCCTCCGGAGACCCTGGCGGCCCGCCCCGGAGGCTTCAATGGTGACTGCCAACGCCAGGGCAATGCCTCCTTAGCGGAGCCCAGCCCCGGGCACGACCACACTCCGGTGGAGGAGCTGCCACTTCAACACAGCCTCAGTGCGTCTGTAACAGTCCGTGTGCCCGCCTGTGCGTCCCTCACACCCTCCCCCACCCCATATCCGTCGGGCTCTGTGACGTGCCTGTTGGGCTCTGGCTCTGGCTCAGGAACTCTCTCCCCGCGTGCCAGCCCCCTCTTTCTCTGTCTCTGTCCATGTCTCTCTGTATGTCTAGATACATACATGTACATATACGAGCATATTTCCATCTCGCTCCCTCTTACTCCTCCTCCCGTTCTGTCTGTCTGTCCCTGTCCTGCGGGGACTCTAGCCCCTCTGCCCGCACAAGAATGCAGGATTTGGCGAGGCCAAGAGGGAACACCAACAGACCACGGATAGGGGGCTCATAGCACCATGTCTCACGGGCGGCTGGCTTGGAGACTCGGCAAGCCGGAGCCGCCCGATCCCCAGCCTGCCGGCCGATTCTCTGCCAACCAACAGACCCACCAACCTACCGACCCACCAAGCCGGCCAACTGCAGTCCGCGCCCCTCTGCAATTTGCAGTCCACAATCCGCGCTTCCTAGCTTGGCCACCGCAGCTCTGCCGGTGGCCAATGGCCAACTGGCAACAGCTGATGGCCAAGCGGTCACAGCTGATATCCATGCAGCCCGCACGCAGCACCCCTCCACGCGAGGCCCAGAGCCTGGAGAGTGCTCTCTGCGAGTCTGTCCGCACAGTCCCCGTCTGTCTCTCTCCGCCTCTCTCTTGCTCCGTCTCTGGCCTTCTCTCATCCTCTCTCTCACCTCCCTGGGTCAGGAGAGGTGACGTGTAGCCAGTGAAGTGAACAGTGATCGGGCGGGACGCCGGTCGCTGACGAGGGGCGAGAACCCAGAAAGAAGGCTGTGTGAGGAAGGGTGGCGGCAGACTGGAGGTGCTGCCCCCTGGTGGCGGGTGGCTCTCCCTGGCTTTGGGCCAGTGGGTGGGGCCGGCCAGGGCCAGGGCCTGGGTTGCACGTCCCTAGGGTGGAGGGGACTGAGAGGACCCTGCGACCCCCTCGGTGGCCCTGAGAGGTGGGGACAGCACAGCAGCAAGGGGGGTGTGCGGTTGTGGGGCTGGGGGGAGATGAGAGGGGTTGGGGTAGGGGGGCGGGGTGAAAGCCCTTCGGGGCCTGGGGAGGCCCAGGATGCCAGGGCGCCCAGACATATGTCACAGTCAGGGAAGTGACAGAGGCCCGTTAGAGCCACTGGGGGGCGCGAAGGGGCCTCGCTGCGGGCCAGGAGGAGCCCGTCGCCCACACCAGCGGCGTCTGGAGGAGGCGGGGAGCTGGCGGGAGGCGCTCGGGCAGACATGCTCGCCACCCGAGCGGCCCAGCAGCATGGCGTGCGCTCAGAAGCAGGTCGGGAGCAGGCTCTTGGAGTGCCGGGAGCCGGGTCCCAGCGCCTAAGGCCACACCACCCTGCACGCGCCAGATCTCGTCTGATCTCGGGAGCTAAGCAGGGAGGGGCCTGGTTAGTACTTGGATGGGAGACCGCCTGGGAATAGCTGCAGGCTTTTGCTCGCCTCTCCTTTTGCGCCGCGGCCCCGGCGTGGCTCCCTCCGAACCCCTGCCGCCCCTTGCCTCTCTGCAGCCGCCCAGCCAGCCGAAGGCCCCCCTGACCAGCAGAGGGTTAGCCGCCAGGCACTACAAGCTGGCAGCCCCGGCCGCACACCAGGCCCGTCGGCCAGGGCTCCCCCGCACACCCTCTTCTCAGTCCTCTTCAGTCCCGGAGGCTGTCATCTCGATCCCTTCGCCGACCTTCGATCGCCGCCACCGCCAACAGCGCTGCCCTCGCCCCCGCCGCCACCGCCTAATCCGCCGCCATCACCGCGCTCCCCACACCCCCCTCCAGCGCTGACCTCACCCCTGCCCCCGCCCTCGCCACCGCCATGGCTGTACTGCTTCAATCTCCCGCCTCTGCTCTCCCCTCCTCCGCCGCCAGCACCGCCCTCTTCCCCGCTACCGCCGCCGCCGGCGCCAACCCTCCCCGCGCCCAGCGCCCGCCGACACAGCCCCCAACGCTGCCGCCGCCTCCATCGCCGACCTCGCAACCCTCCCGCGCCGCAGCCGACGCCGCCGCCGCCGCCGCCGCCATCGCTGCTCGCGATCAGCCCCCGCTTCTCCCGCCGCCGCCGCCGCCGCGATCACCGCGCTCCCCACCCCCTCCGCCAGCGCTGCCCTCGCCCCCTCCCCGCCCCCGCTGCCGCCATCGCCGCACTCCCTCAATCTCCCTCCTCTGCTCTCCCCCCCTCGGCCGCCAGCACCGCGCTCCCCACCCCCGCCGCCAGTGCTGCCCTCTTCCCCACCCCCGCCCCCGCTGCCGCCATTGCCGCACTCCCTCAATCTCCCTCCTCTGCTCTCCCCGCCTCCTGCACCGCCATCTCCCCCGCCCCCGCCCCAGGCCCGCCGCCGCCACCATCGCCATACTCCCTCAATCTCCCGCCTCTGCTCTCCCGGCCTCCTCCGCCGCCGCCGCCGCCGCCGCCGCCGCCGCCGCCATCGACCCCCGTGCCCCAGCGCCCACCGTCAAAGCCCCCATTGTCGCCACCGCCATCGCCGCCCTGGCGCCATCCTCGCGGTTGCCATCGCCTACCTCCCCACCCTCCCTCGCCTCCGCCGCGTCCCCCGCCGCCGCTGCTGCCGCCGCCGCCGCCGCCGCCGCCGCCGCCGCAGCCCCCCCCCCTCCGCAGCCGCCCAAGCCGCCGCCGCGGGGTCCTCCCACAACTCCCAAGCCCAGGGTTGCCTGCTGGTGCAGGCCTCCCCCAGCCTTGGGGGTGCGGTTGTTGGTAAACCTGGTGGCGGTAGGGGGGCGGGGTGTATGGCGGTCTGGGTCCGGGGAGTCCCAGGATGCCAGAGTTCCACGACTTCTGGCACCATCAGGGAAGTGGCAGTGTCCCATGGAGCCTCGGGTGGCGCGAAGGGGCCTCGCTGCCGGCCAGGAGTAGCCCGCCGCCCACGCCAGGGGCATTCGGAAGAGGCGGGGAGCCGGACTGGGGGGGGGGGGACGCGGTGCTGGCAGAGCCGGCCAGCAGGTCGATGCTCGCCACCGGAGCCGCGCATCTGCATGGCGGGCGCTCACGAGGCAGGCCGGGAGCAGGCTCTTGGGGCGCGGGGAGCCGAGTCCCATCGTCTATGGCCATACCACCCTGAACGCGCCCGATCTCCTCTGATCTCGGGAGCTAAGCAGGGAGGGGCCTGGTTAGTGCTTGGATGGGAGACCGCCTGGGAATACCTGTAGGCTTTTGCTCGCCTCTCCTTTTGCGCCGCCGCCCCTGCGTGGCTCCCTCCGAACCCCTGCCGCCCCTTGCCCCTCTGCAGCCGCCCATCCAGCCGAAGTTCCCCCTGGCCAGAGGCCGGTCAGCCACCCGGCGCTACAAGCTGGCAGCCCCGGCCGCACACCAGGCCCGTCGGCCAGGGCTCACCCCCACACCCTCTTCTTAGTCCTCTTCGCTGAGGCAGGCAGTCAGCCAGCAGCAGTTAGCCGAGCCTGTGTCTCCGCCGGCAGGCACCTCTCCCCACACCCCCGCGCGCCCCCTCCCATCGCCCACAAGAGCCAGGAACCCTCCCTTCCCGCAGTGGCCCCAACACACAGGGTACAAAGAGCCGGGACAAAGCAGGGGACTGAGGGAGCAGCACCCCAACACACCGCACGCCCTCGGACTCCAGGAGAGACCACCACAAGGGGAAGTGCAGGCACGCAGGCACACAACACTCTCAACCAGGGTGCCTGTGGGCTGCCACTCTCCTCCCGCGGGGCGGGGGGTTCCTGGGCGGGGCTCGGAGCCCACTGGCCCTCCCGCCCGGCCCGGGGGCTTCAAGGGTGACTTTCAATGCCCGGGCACTGCCTCCTTAGTGGAGCCCAGCCACGGGCATGACCACACTTCGGTTGAGAAGCTGCCACTTCAAAGCAGCGTCAGTGCGTCTGTCCCAGTCCGTGTGCCCGCTTGTGCGTCCCTCCCCCCTCCCCCACCCCATGTCTCTCTGGCTCTGTGACGTGCCTGTTGGGCTCTGGCTCTGGCTCAGGAGCTCTCTCCCCGCGTGCCAGCCCCCTCTTTCTCTGTCTCTGTCCATGTCTCTCTGTATGTCTAGGTACATACAGGTACATATAGGTGTATATTTCGATCTCGCTCCCTCTTTCTCCTCCTCCCGTTCTCTCTGTCGGTCCCTGTCCTGCGGGGACTCTAGTCCCTCTGCCCGCACAAGAACGCAGGATATGGCGAGGCCAAGAGGGAACACCAACAGAGCCACGGATAGGGGGCTCATAGCACTATGTCTCACGGGCGGCTGGCTCGGAGACACGGCAAGCCGGAGCCGCCCGATCCCCAACCTGTCGGCCGCTTCTCTGCCAACCCACCGACACACCGCCCGTCGACCCGCCAAGCGGGCCCACTGCAATCCGCGCCCCTCTGCAATTTGCAGTCCACCATCCGCGCTTCCTAGCTTGGCCACCGCAGCTCCTCCGGTGGCCAGTGGCCAACTGGCAACAGCTGATGGCCAAGCGGTCACAGCTGATGACCATGCAGCCCCCAAGCAGCACCCCTCCACGCGAGGCCCAGAGCCTGGAGAGTGCTCTCTGCGAGTCTGTCCCCACAGTCCCCGTCTGTCTCTCTCCGCCTCTCTCTTGCTCCGTCTCTGGCCTTCTCTCATCCTCTCTCTCACCTCCCTGGGTCAGGAGAGGTGACGTGTAGACAGTGAAGGGACCGGACATCGGGCGGGGCTCCGGTCGCTGACGAGGGTTCCAGGGCCCAGACTGAAGGCTTGTGACGAAGGGTGGCTGCAGACTGGAGATGCTGCACCCTGGTGGCGCGGGTGGCTCTCCCTGGCTTTGGGCCTGTGGATGGGTCCGGTCAGGGCCAGGGCCTGGGTTGCACGTCCCTAGGGCCGGAGGGGACTGAGAGGACCCTGCGACCCCCTCGGTGGCCCTGAGAGGTGGGGACAGCACAGCAGCAAGGGGGGTGTGCGGTTGTGGGGCTGGGGGGAGATGAGAGGGGTTGGGGTAGGGGGGCGGGGTGAAAGCCCTTCGGGGCCTGGGGAGGCCCAGGATGCCAGGGCGCCCAGACATATGTCACAGTCAGGGAAGTGACAGAGGCCCGTGGAGCCACTGGGGGGCGCGAAGGGGCCTCGCTGCGGGCCAGGAGTAGCCCGTCGCCCACACCAGCGGCGTCCGGAGGAGGCGGGGAGCGGGCGGCAGGCGCTCAGGCAGACGTGCTCGCCACCCTAGCGGCCCAGCAGCACGGCGCGCGGTCAGAGGCAGGCCGGGAGCAGGCTCTTGGGGCGCGGGGAGCCGGGTCCCAGCGTCTACGGCCATACCACCCTGAACGCGCCCGATCTCCTCTGATCTCGGGAGCTAAGCAGGGAGGGGCCTGGTTAGTACTTGGATGGGAGACCGCCTGGGAATAGCTGCAGGCTTTTGCTCGCCTCTCCTTTTGCGCCGCCGCCCCGGCGTGGCTCCCTCCGAACCCCTGCCGCCCTTTGCCCCTCTGCAGCCGCCCAGGCAGCCGAAGGTCCCCCTGGCCAGAGGAGGGTCAGTCGCCCGGCACTACAAGCTCGCATCCCCGGCCGCACACCAGGCCTGTCGGCCAGGGCTCCCCCCCACTCCCTCTTCTTAGTGCTCTTCGCCGAGGCAGGCCGTCAGCCTGCAGCAGTCAGCCGCGTCTCGGTCGCCGCCGCCGCCGCCACCGCCATCGCAGGGCTCCCTCTCGCTCCCCGACCCTGCCGCCGCCGCAACCCCCAACGCCCAAGCCCAGGGCTGCCTGCCGGCGCAGGCCTCCACCAGGCTCTCTCCATCCCAGGACGTGCCGGTGCTTTGCACCTCGGCCCGAGCCCAGGGCACGCCCATCCCTGCGCCTGCCCCCGGGACCCGACACACAGGATCGGCGTGTCCTCGGGCAAACGGGACGCCCACCCGCCCCGCCCCACCGGAGTCTTCTGTCTCCGCTGGCAGGCACCTCGCCCCACACCCCCGCGCGCCCCTCCCGTCTCCCACAAGAGCCAGGAGCCCTCCCTTCCCGCCGGCCACGGTGTCCCTGAAACACAGGGCACAAAGAGCCGGGACAAACCAGGGGACGGCGGGAGCAGCACCCCAACACACCACGCGCCATCGACTCCGGGGGAGACCACCACAAGGGCAGAGCAGGCACGCAGGCGCACAACCCTCACAACCAGGGTGCCTGGGGGCTGCCACTCTCCTCCCGCGGGCGGGTGCCTGGGCGGGGCTCAGAGACCACAGGCCCTCCGGAGACCCTGGCGGCCCGCCCCGGAGGCTTCAATGGTGACTGCCAACGCCAGGGCAATGCCTCCTTAGCGGAGCCCAGCCCCGGGCACGACCACACTCCGGTGGAGGAGCTGCCACTTCAACACAGCCTCAGTGCGTCTGTAACAGTCCGTGTGCCCGCCTGTGCGTCCCTCACACCCTCCCCCACCCCATATCCGTCGGGCTCTGTGACGTGCCTGTTGGGCTCTGGCTCTGGCTCAGGAACTCTCTCCCCGCGTGCCAGCCCCCTCTTTCTCTGTCTCTGTCCATGTCTCTCTGTATGTCTAGATACATACATGTACATATACGAGCATATTTCCATCTCGCTCCCTCTTACTCCTCCTCCCGTTCTGTCTGTCTGTCCCTGTCCTGCGGGGACTCTAGCCCCTCTGCCCGCACAAGAATGCAGGATTTGGCGAGGCCAAGAGGGAACACCAACAGACCACGGATAGGGGGCTCATAGCACCATGTCTCACGGGCGGCTGGCTTGGAGACTCGGCAAGCCGGAGCCGCCCGATCCCCAGCCTGCCGGCCGATTCTCTGCCAACCAACAGACCCACCAACCTACCGACCCACCAAGCCGGCCAACTGCAGTCCGCGCCCCTCTGCAATTTGCAGTCCACAATCCGCGCTTCCTAGCTTGGCCACCGCAGCTCTGCCGGTGGCCAATGGCCAACTGGCAACAGCTGATGGCCAAGCGGTCACAGCTGATATCCATGCAGCCCGCACGCAGCACCCCTCCACGCGAGGCCCAGAGCCTGGAGAGTGCTCTCTGCGAGTCTGTCCGCACAGTCCCCGTCTGTCTCTCTCCGCCTCTCTCTTGCTCCGTCTCTGGCCTTCTCTCATCCTCTCTCTCACCTCCCTGGGTCAGGAGAGGTGACGTGTAGCCAGTGAAGTGAACAGTGATCGGGCGGGACGCCGGTCGCTGACGAGGGGCGAGAACCCAGAAAGAAGGCTGTGTGAGGAAGGGTGGCGGCAGACTGGAGGTGCTGCCCCCTGGTGGCGGGTGGCTCTCCCTGGCTTTGGGCCAGTGGGTGGGGCCGGCCAGGGCCAGGGCCTGGGTTGCACGTCCCTAGGGTGGAGGGGACTGAGAGGACCCTGCGACCCCCTCGGTGGCCCTGAGAGGTGGGGACAGCACAGCAGCAAGGGGGGTGTGCGGTTGTGGGGCTGGGGGGAGATGAGAGGGGTTGGGGTAGGGGGGCGGGGTAAAAGCCCTTCGGGGCCTGGGGAGGCCCAGGATGCCAGGGCGCCCAGACATATGTCACAGTCAGGGAAGTGACAGAGGCCCGTTAGAGCCACTGGGGGGCGCGAAGGGGCCTCGCTGCGGGCCAGGAGGAGCCCGTCGCCCACACCAGCGGCGTCTGGAGGAGGCGGGGAGCTGGCGGGAGGCGCTCGGGCAGACATGCTCGCCACCCGAGCGGCCCAGCAGCATGGCGTGCGCTCAGAAGCAGGTCGGGAGCAGGCTCTTGGAGTGCCGGGAGCCGGGTCCCAGCGCCTAAGGCCACACCACCCTGCACGCGCCAGATCTCGTCTGATCTCGGGAGCTAAGCAGGGAGGGGCCTGGTTAGTACTTGGATGGGAGACCGCCTGGGAATAGCTGCAGGCTTTTGCTCGCCTCTCCTTTTGCGCCGCGGCCCCGGCGTGGCTCCCTCCGAACCCCTGCCGCCCCTTGCCTCTCTGCAGCCGCCCAGCCAGCCGAAGGCCCCCCTGACCAGCAGAGGGTTAGCCGCCAGGCACTACAAGCTGGCAGCCCCGGCCGCACACCAGGCCCGTCGGCCAGGGCTCCCCCGCACACCCTCTTCTCAGTCCTCTTCAGTCCCGGAGGCTGTCATCTCGATCCCTTCGCCGACCTTCGATCGCCGCCACCGCCAACAGCGCTGCCCTCGCCCCCGCCGCCACCGCCTAATCCGCCGCCATCACCGCGCTCCCCACACCCCCCTCCAGCGCTGACCTCACCCCTGCCCCCGCCCTCGCCACCGCCATGGCTGTACTGCTTCAATCTCCCGCCTCTGCTCTCCCCTCCTCCGCCGCCAGCACCGCCCTCTTCCCCGCTACCGCCGCCGCCGGCGCCAACCCTCCCCGCGCCCAGCGCCCGCCGACACAGCCCCCAACGCTGCCGCCGCCTCCATCGCCGACCTCGCAACCCTCCCGCGCCGCAGCCGACGCCGCCGCCGCCGCCGCCGCCATCGCTGCTCGCGATCAGCCCCCGCTTCTCCCGCCGCCGCCGCCGCGATCACCGCGCTCCCCACCCCCTCCGCCAGCGCTGCCCTCGCCCCCTCCCCGCCCCCGCTGCCGCCATCGCCGTACTCCCTCAAACTCCCTCCTCTGCTCTCCCCCCCTCGGCCGCCAGCACCGCGCTCCCCACCCCCGCCGCCAGTGCTGCCCTCTTCCCCACCCCCGCCCCCGCTGCCGCCATTGCCGCACTCCCTCAATCTCCCTCCTCTGCTCTCCCCGCCTCCTGCACCGCCATCTCCCCCGCCCCCGCCCCAGGCCCTCCGCCGCCACCATCGCCATACTCCCTCAATCTCCCGCCTCTGCTCTCCCGGCCTCCTCCGCCGCCGCCGCCGCCGCCGCCGCCGCCGCCGCCGCCGCCGCCGCCGCCATCGACCCCCGTGCCCCAGCGCCCACCGTCAAAGCCCCCATTGTCGCCACCGCCATCGCCGCCCTGGCGCCATCCTCGCGGTTGCCATCGCCTACCTCCCCACCCTCCCTCGCCTCCGCCGCGTCCCCCGCCGCCGCTGCTGCCGCCGCCGCCGCCGCCGCCGCCGCCGCCGCCGCAGCCCCCCCCCCTCCGCAGCCGCCCAAGCCGCCGCCGCGGGGTCCTCCCACAACTCCCAAGCCCAGGGTTGCCTGCTGGTGCAGGCCTCCCCCAGCCTTGGGGGTGCGGTTGTTGGTAAACCTGGTGGCGGTAGGGGGGCGGGGTGTATGGCGGTCTGGGTCCGGGGAGTCCCAGGATGCCAGAGTTCCACGACTTCTGGCACCATCAGGGAAGTGGCAGTGTCCCATGGAGCCTCGGGTGGCGCGAAGGGGCCTCGCTGCCGGCCAGGAGTAGCCCGCCGCCCACGCCAGGGGCATTCGGAAGAGGCGGGGAGCCGGACTGGGGGGGGGGGGACGCGGTGCTGGCAGAGCCGGCCAGCAGGTCGATGCTCGCCACCGGAGCCGCGCATCTGCATGGCGGGCGCTCACGAGGCAGGCCGGGAGCAGGCTCTTGGGGCGCGGGGAGCCGAGTCCCATCGTCTATGGCCATACCACCCTGAACGCGCCCGATCTCCTCTGATCTCGGGAGCTAAGCAGGGAGGGGCCTGGTTAGTGCTTGGATGGGAGACCGCCTGGGAATACCTGTAGGCTTTTGCTCGCCTCTCCTTTTGCGCCGCCGCCCCTGCGTGGCTCCCTCCGAACCCCTGCCGCCCCTTGCCCCTCTGCAGCCGCCCATCCAGCCGAAGTTCCCCCTGGCCAGAGGCCGGTCAGCCACCCGGCGCTACAAGCTGGCAGCCCCGGCCGCACACCAGGCCCGTCGGCCAGGGCTCACCCCCACACCCTCTTCTTAGTCCTCTTCGCTGAGGCAGGCAGTCAGCCAGCAGCAGTTAGCCGAGCCTGTGTCTCCGCCGGCAGGCACCTCTCCCCACACCCCCGCGCGCCCCCTCCCATCGCCCACAAGAGCCAGGAACCCTCCCTTCCCGCAGTGGCCCCAACACACAGGGTACAAAGAGCCGGGACAAAGCAGGGGACTGAGGGAGCAGCACCCCAACACACCGCACGCCCTCGGACTCCAGGAGAGACCACCACAAGGGGAAGTGCAGGCACGCAGGCACACAACACTCTCAACCAGGGTGCCTGTGGGCTGCCACTCTCCTCCCGCGGGGCGGGGGGTTCCTGGGCGGGGCTCGGAGCCCACTGGCCCTCCCGCCCGGCCCGGGGGCTTCAAGGGTGACTTTCAATGCCCGGGCACTGCCTCCTTAGTGGAGCCCAGCCACGGGCATGACCACACTTCGGTTGAGAAGCTGCCACTTCAAAGCAGCGTCAGTGCGTCTGTCCCAGTCCGTGTGCCCGCTTGTGCGTCCCTCCCCCCTCCCCCACCCCATGTCTCTCTGGCTCTGTGACGTGCCTGTTGGGCTCTGGCTCTGGCTCAGGAGCTCTCTCCCCGCGTGCCAGCCCCCTCTTTCTCTGTCTCTGTCCATGTCTCTCTGTATGTCTAGGTACATACAGGTACATATAGGTGTATATTTCGATCTCGCTCCCTCTTTCTCCTCCTCCCGTTCTCTCTGTCGGTCCCTGTCCTGCGGGGACTCTAGTCCCTCTGCCCGCACAAGAACGCAGGATATGGCGAGGCCAAGAGGGAACACCAACAGAGCCACGGATAGGGGGCTCATAGCACTATGTCTCACGGGCGGCTGGCTCGGAGACACGGCAAGCCGGAGCCGCCCGATCCCCAACCTGTCGGCCGCTTCTCTGCCAACCCACCGACACACCGCCCGTCGACCCGCCAAGCGGGCCCACTGCAATCCGCGCCCCTCTGCAATTTGCAGTCCACCATCCGCGCTTCCTAGCTTGGCCACCGCAGCTCCTCCGGTGGCCAGTGGCCAACTGGCAACAGCTGATGGCCAAGCGGTCACAGCTGATGACCATGCAGCCCCCAAGCAGCACCCCTCCACGCGAGGCCCAGAGCCTGGAGAGTGCTCTCTGCGAGTCTGTCCCCACAGTCCCCGTCTGTCTCTCTCCGCCTCTCTCTTGCTCCGTCTCTGGCCTTCTCTCATCCTCTCTCTCACCTCCCTGGGTCAGGAGAGGTGACGTGTAGACAGTGAAGGGACCGGACATCGGGCGGGGCTCCGGTCGCTGACGAGGGTTCCAGGGCCCAGACTGAAGGCTTGTGACGAAGGGTGGCTGCAGACTGGAGATGCTGCACCCTGGTGGCGCGGGTGGCTCTCCCTGGCTTTGGGCCTGTGGATGGGTCCGGTCAGGGCCAGGGCCTGGGTTGCACGTCCCTAGGGCCGGAGGGGACTGAGAGGACCCTGCGACCCCCTCGGTGGCCCTGAGAGGTGGGGACAGCACAGCAGCAAGGGGGGTGTGCGGTTGTGGGGCTGGGGGGAGATGAGAGGGGTTGGGGTAGGGGGGCGGGGTGAAAGCCCTTCGGGGCCTGGGGAGGCCCAGGATGCCAGGGCGCCCAGACATATGTCACAGTCAGGGAAGTGACAGAGGCCCGTGGAGCCACTGGGGGGCGCGAAGGGGCCTCGCTGCGGGCCAGGAGTAGCCCGTCGCCCACACCAGCGGCGTCCGGAGGAGGCGGGGAGCGGGCGGCAGGCGCTCAGGCAGACGTGCTCGCCACCCTAGCGGCCCAGCAGCACGGCGCGCGGTCAGAGGCAGGCCGGGAGCAGGCTCTTGGGGCGCGGGGAGCCGGGTCCCAGCGTCTACGGCCATACCACCCTGAACGCGCCCGATCTCCTCTGATCTCGGGAGCTAAGCAGGGAGGGGCCTGGTTAGTACTTGGATGGGAGACCGCCTGGGAATAGCTGCAGGCTTTTGCTCGCCTCTCCTTTTGCGCCGCCGCCCCGGCGTGGCTCCCTCCGAACCCCTGCCGCCCTTTGCCCCTCTGCAGCCGCCCAGGCAGCCGAAGGTCCCCCTGGCCAGAGGAGGGTCAGTCGCCCGGCACTACAAGCTCGCATCCCCGGCCGCACACCAGGCCTGTCGGCCAGGGCTCCCCCCCACTCCCTCTTCTTAGTGCTCTTCGCCGAGGCAGGCCGTCAGCCTGCAGCAGTCAGCCGCGTCTCGGTCGCCGCCGCCGCCGCCACCGCCATCGCAGGGCTCCCTCTCGCTCCCCGACCCTGCCGCCGCCGCAACCCCCAACGCCCAAGCCCAGGGCTGCCTGCCGGCGCAGGCCTCCACCAGGCTCTCTCCATCCCAGGACGTGCCGGTGCTTTGCACCTCGGCCCGAGCCCAGGGCACGCCCATCCCTGCGCCTGCCCCCGGGACCCGACACACAGGATCGGCGTGTCCTCGGGCAAACGGGACGCCCACCCGCCCCGCCCCACCGGAGTCTTCTGTCTCCGCTGGCAGGCACCTCGCCCCACACCCCCGCGCGCCCCTCCCGTCTCCCACAAGAGCCAGGAGCCCTCCCTTCCCGCCGGCCACGGTGTCCCTGAAACACAGGGCACAAAGAGCCGGGACAAACCAGGGGACGGCGGGAGCAGCACCCCAACACACCACGCGCCATCGACTCCGGGGGAGACCACCACAAGGGCAGAGCAGGCACGCAGGCGCACAACCCTCACAACCAGGGTGCCTGGGGGCTGCCACTCTCCTCCCGCGGGCGGGTGCCTGGGCGGGGCTCAGAGACCACAGGCCCTCCGGAGACCCTGGCGGCCCGCCCCGGAGGCTTCAATGGTGACTGCCAACGCCAGGGCAATGGCTCCTTCGACCACACTCCGGTGGAGGAGCTGCCACTTCAACACAGCCTCAGTGCGTCTGTAACAGTCCGTGTGCCCGCCTGTGCGTCCCTCACACCCTCCCCCACCCCATATCCGTCGGGCTCTGTGACGTGCCTGTTGGGCTCTGGCTCTGGCTCAGGAACTCTCTCCCCGCGTGCCAGCCCCCTCTTTCTCTGTCTCTGTCCATGTCTCTCTGTATGTCTAGATACATACATGTACATATACGAGCATATTTCCATCTCGCTCCCTCTTACTCCTCCTCCCGTTCTGTCTGTCTGTCCCTGTCCTGCGGGGACTCTAGCCCCTCTGCCCGCACAAGAATGCAGGATTTGGCGAGGCCAAGAGGGAACACCAACAGACCACGGATAGGGGGCTCATAGCACCATGTCTCACGGGCGGCTGGCTTGGAGACTCGGCAAGCCGGAGCCGCCCGATCCCCAGCCTGCCGGCCGATTCTCTGCCAACCAACAGACCCACCAACCTACCGACCCACCAAGCCGGCCAACTGCAGTCCGCGCCCCTCTGCAATTTGCAGTCCACCATCCGCGCTTCCTAGCTTGGCCACCGCAGCTCTGCCGGTGGCCAATGGCCAACTGGCAACAGCTGATGGCCAAGCGGTCACAGCTGATATCCATGCAGCCCGCACGCAGCACCCCTCCACGCGAGGCCCAGAGCCTGGAGAGTGCTCTCTGCGAGTCTGTCCGCACAGTCCCCGTCTGTCTCTCTCCGCCTCTCTCTTGCTCCGTCTCTGGCCTTCTCTCATCCTCTCTCTCACCTCCCTGGGTCAGGAGAGGTGACGTGTAGCCAGTGAAGTGAACAGTGATCGGGCGGGACGCCGGTCGCTGACGAGGGGCGAGAACCCAGAAAGAAGGCTGTGTGAGGAAGGGTGGCGGCAGACTGGAGGTGCTGCCCCCTGGTGGCGGGTGGCTCTCCCTGGCTTTGGGCCAGTGGGTGGGGCCGGCCAGGGCCAGGGCCTGGGTTGCACGTCCCTAGGGTGGAGGGGACTGAGAGGACCCTGCGACCCCCTCGGTGGCCCTGAGAGGTGGGGACAGCACAGCAGCAAGGGGGGTGTGCGGTTGTGGGGCTGGGGGGAGATGAGAGGGGTTGGGGTAGGGGGGCGGGGTAAAAGCCCTTCGGGGCCTGGGGAGGCCCAGGATGCCAGGGCGCCCAGACATATGTCACAGTCAGGGAAGTGACAGAGGCCCGTTAGAGCCACTGGGGGGCGCGAAGGGGCCTCGCTGCGGGCCAGGAGGAGCCCGTCGCCCACACCAGCGGCGTCTGGAGGAGGCGGGGAGCTGGCGGGAGGCGCTCGGGCAGACATGCTCGCCACCCGAGCGGCCCAGCAGCATGGCGTGCGCTCAGAAGCAGGTCGGGAGCAGGCTCTTGGAGTGCCGGGAGCCGGGTCCCAGCGCCTAAGGCCACACCACCCTGCACGCGCCAGATCTCGTCTGATCTCGGGAGCTAAGCAGGGAGGGGCCTGGTTAGTACTTGGATGGGAGACCGCCTGGGAATAGCTGCAGGCTTTTGCTCGCCTCTCCTTTTGCGCCGCGGCCCCGGCGTGGCTCCCTCCGAACCCCTGCCGCCCCTTGCCTCTCTGCAGCCGCCCAGCCAGCCGAAGGCCCCCCTGACCAGCAGAGGGTTAGCCGCCAGGCACTACAAGCTGGCAGCCCCGGCCGCACACCAGGCCCGTCGGCCAGGGCTCCCCCGCACACCCTCTTCTCAGTCCTCTTCAGTCCCGGAGGCTGTCATCTCGATCCCTTCGCCGACCTTCGATCGCCGCCACCGCCAACAGCGCTGCCCTCGCCCCCGCCGCCACCGCCTAATCCGCCGCCATCACCGCGCTCCCCACACCCCCCTCCAGCGCTGACCTCACCCCTGCCCCCGCCCTCGCCACCGCCATGGCTGTACTGCTTCAATCTCCCGCCTCTGCTCTCCCCTCCTCCGCCGCCAGCACCGCCCTCTTCCCCGCTACCGCCGCCGCCGGCGCCAACCCTCCCCGCGCCCAGCGCCCGCCGACACAGCCCCCAACGCTGCCGCCGCCTCCATCGCCGACCTCGCAACCCTCCCGCGCCGCAGCCGACGCCGCCGCCGCCGCCGCCGCCATCGCTGCTCGCGATCAGCCCCCGCTTCTCCCGCCGCCGCCGCCGCGATCACCGCGCTCCCCACCCCCTCCGCCAGCGCTGCCCTCGCCCCCTCCCCGCCCCCGCTGCCGCCATCGCCGTACTCCCTCAAACTCCCTCCTCTGCTCTCCCCCCCTCGGCCGCCAGCACCGCGCTCCCCACCCCCGCCGCCAGTGCTGCCCTCTTCCCCACCCCCGCCCCCGCTGCCGCCATTGCCGCACTCCCTCAATCTCCCTCCTCTGCTCTCCCCGCCTCCTGCACCGCCATCTCCCCCGCCCCCGCCCCAGGCCCGCCGCCGCCACCATCGCCATACTCCCTCAATCTCCCGCCTCTGCTCTCCCGGCCTCCTCCGCCGCCGCCGCCGCCGCCGCCGCCGCCGCCGCCGCCGCCATCGACCCCCGTGCCCCAGCGCCCACCGTCAAAGCCCCCATTGTCGCCACCGCCATCGCCGCCCTGGCGCCATCCTCGCGGTTGCCATCGCCTACCTCCCCACCCTCCCTCGCCTCCGCCGCGTCCCCCGCCGCCGCTGCTGCCGCCGCCGCCGCCGCCGCCGCCGCCGCCGCAGCCCCCCCCCTCCGCAGCCGCCCAAGCCGCCGCCGCGGGGTCCTCCCACAACTCCCAAGCCCAGGGTTGCCTGCTGGTGCAGGCCTCCCCCAGCCTTGGGGGTGCGGTTGTTGGTAAACCTGGTGGCGGTAGGGGGGCGGGGTGTATGGCGGTCTGGGTCCGGGGAGTCCCAGGATGCCAGAGTTCCACGACTTCTGGCACCATCAGGGAAGTGGCAGTGTCCCATGGAGCCTCGGGTGGCGCGAAGGGGCCTCGCTGCCGGCCAGGAGTAGCCCGCCGCCCACGCCAGGGGCATTCGGAAGAGGCGGGGAGCCGGACTGGGGGGGGGGGGGACGCGGTGCTGGCAGAGCCGGCCAGCAGGTCGATGCTCGCCACCGGAGCCGCGCATCTGCATGGCGGGCGCTCACGAGGCAGGCCGGGAGCAGGCTCTTGGGGCGCGGGGAGCCGAGTCCCATCGTCTATGGCCATACCACCCTGAACGCGCCCGATCTCCTCTGATCTCGGGAGCTAAGCAGGGAGGGGCCTGGTTAGTGCTTGGATGGGAGACCGCCTGGGAATACCTGTAGGCTTTTGCTCGCCTCTCCTTTTGCGCCGCCGCCCCTGCGTGGCTCCCTCCGAACCCCTGCCGCCCCTTGCCCCTCTGCAGCCGCCCATCCAGCCGAAGTTCCCCCTGGCCAGAGGCCGGTCAGCCACCCGGCGCTACAAGCTGGCAGCCCCGGCCGCACACCAGGCCCGTCGGCCAGGGCTCACCCCCACACCCTCTTCTTAGTCCTCTTCGCTGAGGCAGGCAGTCAGCCAGCAGCAGTTAGCCGAGCCTGTGTCTCCGCCGGCAGGCACCTCTCCCCACACCCCCGCGCGCCCCCTCCCATCGCCCACAAGAGCCAGGAACCCTCCCTTCCCGCAGTGGCCCCAACACACAGGGTACAAAGAGCCGGGACAAAGCAGGGGACTGAGGGAGCAGCACCCCAACACACCGCACGCCCTCGGACTCCAGGAGAGACCACCACAAGGGGAAGTGCAGGCACGCAGGCACACAACACTCTCAACCAGGGTGCCTGTGGGCTGCCACTCTCCTCCCGCGGGGCGGGGGGTTCCTGGGCGGGGCTCGGAGCCCACTGGCCCTCCCGCCCGGCCCGGGGGCTTCAAGGGTGACTTTCAATGCCCGGGCACTGCCTCCTTAGTGGAGCCCAGCCACGGGCATGACCACACTTCGGTTGAGAAGCTGCCACTTCAAAGCAGCGTCAGTGCGTCTGTCCCAGTCCGTGTGCCCGCTTGTGCGTCCCTCCCCCCTCCCCCACCCCATGTCTCTCTGGCTCTGTGACGTGCCTGTTGGGCTCTGGCTCTGGCTCAGGAGCTCTCTCCCCGCGTGCCAGCCCCCTCTTTCTCTGTCTCTGTCCATGTCTCTCTGTATGTCTAGGTACATACAGGTACATATAGGTGTATATTTCGATCTCGCTCCCTCTTTCTCCTCCTCCCGTTCTCTCTGTCGGTCCCTGTCCTGCGGGGACTCTAGTCCCTCTGCCCGCACAAGAACGCAGGATATGGCGAGGCCAAGAGGGAACACCAACAGAGCCACGGATAGGGGGCTCATAGCACTATGTCTCACGGGCGGCTGGCTCGGAGACACGGCAAGCCGGAGCCGCCCGATCCCCAACCTGTCGGCCGCTTCTCTGCCAACCCACCGACACACCGCCCGTCGACCCGCCAAGCGGGCCCACTGCAATCCGCGCCCCTCTGCAATTTGCAGTCCACCATCCGCGCTTCCTAGCTTGGCCACCGCAGCTCCTCCGGTGGCCAGTGGCCAACTGGCAACAGCTGATGGCCAAGCGGTCACAGCTGATGACCATGCAGCCCCCAAGCAGCACCCCTCCACGCGAGGCCCAGAGCCTGGAGAGTGCTCTCTGCGAGTCTGTCCCCACAGTCCCCGTCTGTCTCTCTCCGCCTCTCTCTTGCTCCGTCTCTGGCCTTCTCTCATCCTCTCTCTCACCTCCCTGGGTCAGGAGAGGTGACGTGTAGACAGTGAAGGGACCGGACATCGGGCGGGGCTCCGGTCGCTGACGAGGGTTCCAGGGCCCAGACTGAAGGCTTGTGACGAAGGGTGGCTGCAGACTGGAGATGCTGCACCCTGGTGGCGCGGGTGGCTCTCCCTGGCTTTGGGCCTGTGGATGGGTCCGGTCAGGGCCAGGGCCTGGGTTGCACGTCCCTAGGGCCGGAGGGGACTGAGAGGACCCTGCGACCCCCTCGGTGGCCCTGAGAGGTGGGGACAGCACAGCAGCAAGGGGGGTGTGCGGTTGTGGGGCTGGGGGGAGATGAGAGGGGTTGGGGTAGGGGGGCGGGGTGAAAGCCCTTCGGGGCCTGGGGAGGCCCAGGATGCCAGGGCGCCCAGACATATGTCACAGTCAGGGAAGTGACAGAGGCCCGTGGAGCCACTGGGGGGCGCGAAGGGGCCTCGCTGCGGGCCAGGAGTAGCCCGTCGCCCACACCAGCGGCGTCCGGAGGAGGCGGGGAGCGGGCGGCAGGCGCTCAGGCAGACGTGCTCGCCACCCTAGCGGCCCAGCAGCACGGCGCGCGGTCAGAGGCAGGCCGGGAGCAGGCTCTTGGGGCGCGGGGAGCCGGGTCCCAGCGTCTACGGCCATACCACCCTGAACGCGCCCGATCTCCTCTGATCTCGGGAGCTAAGCAGGGAGGGGCCTGGTTAGTACTTGGATGGGAGACCGCCTGGGAATAGCTGCAGGCTTTTGCTCGCCTCTCCTTTTGCGCCGCCGCCCCGGCGTGGCTCCCTCCGAACCCCTGCCGCCCTTTGCCCCTCTGCAGCCGCCCAGGCAGCCGAAGGTCCCCCTGGCCAGAGGAGGGTCAGTCGCCCGGCACTACAAGCTCGCATCCCCGGCCGCACACCAGGCCTGTCGGCCAGGGCTCCCCCCCACTCCCTCTTCTTAGTGCTCTTCGCCGAGGCAGGCCGTCAGCCTGCAGCAGTCAGCCGCGTCTCGGTCGCCGCCGCCGCCGCCACCGCCATCGCAGGGCTCCCTCTCGCTCCCCGACCCTGCCGCCGCCGCAACCCCCAACGCCCAAGCCCAGGGCTGCCTGCCGGCGCAGGCCTCCACCAGGCTCTCTCCATCCCAGGACGTGCCGGTGCTTTGCACCTCGGCCCGAGCCCAGGGCACGCCCATCCCTGCGCCTGCCCCCGGGACCCGACACACAGGATCGGCGTGTCCTCGGGCAAACGGGACGCCCACCCGCCCCGCCCCACCGGAGTCTTCTGTCTCCGCTGGCAGGCACCTCGCCCCACACCCCCGCGCGCCCCTCCCGTCTCCCACAAGAGCCAGGAGCCCTCCCTTCCCGCCGGCCACGGTGTCCCTGAAACACAGGGCACAAAGAGCCGGGACAAACCAGGGGACGGCGGGAGCAGCACCCCAACACACCACGCGCCATCGACTCCGGGGGAGACCACCACAAGGGCAGAGCAGGCACGCAGGCGCACAACCCTCACAACCAGGGTGCCTGGGGGCTGCCACTCTCCTCCCGCGGGCGGGTGCCTGGGCGGGGCTCAGAGACCACAGGCCCTCCGGAGACCCTGGCGGCCCGCCCCGGAGGCTTCAATGGTGACTGCCAACGCCAGGGCAATGCCTCCTTAGCGGAGCCCAGCCCCGGGCACGACCACACTCCGGTGGAGGAGCTGCCACTTCAACACAGCCTCAGTGCGTCTGTAACAGTCCGTGTGCCCGCCTGTGCGTCCCTCACACCCTCCCCCACCCCATATCCGTCGGGCTCTGTGACGTGCCTGTTGGGCTCTGGCTCTGGCTCAGGAACTCTCTCCCCGCGTGCCAGCCCCCTCTTTCTCTGTCTCTGTCCATGTCTCTCTGTATGTCTAGATACATACATGTACATATACGAGCATATTTCCATCTCGCTCCCTCTTACTCCTCCTCCCGTTCTGTCTGTCTGTCCCTGTCCTGCGGGGACTCTAGCCCCTCTGCCCGCACAAGAATGCAGGATTTGGCGAGGCCAAGAGGGAACACCAACAGACCACGGATAGGGGGCTCATAGCACCATGTCTCACGGGCGGCTGGCTTGGAGACTCGGCAAGCCGGAGCCGCCCGATCCCCAGCCTGCCGGCCGATTCTCTGCCAACCAACAGACCCACCAACCTACCGACCCACCAAGCCGGCCAACTGCAGTCCGCGCCCCTCTGCAATTTGCAGTCCACCATCCGCGCTTCCTAGCTTGGCCACCGCAGCTCTGCCGGTGGCCAATGGCCAACTGGCAACAGCTGATGGCCAAGCGGTCACAGCTGATATCCATGCAGCCCGCACGCAGCACCCCTCCACGCGAGGCCCAGAGCCTGGAGAGTGCTCTCTGCGAGTCTGTCCGCACAGTCCCCGTCTGTCTCTCTCCGCCTCTCTCTTGCTCCGTCTCTGGCCTTCTCTCATCCTCTCTCTCACCTCCCTGGGTCAGGAGAGGTGACGTGTAGCCAGTGAAGTGAACAGTGATCGGGCGGGACGCCGGTCGCTGACGAGGGGCGAGAACCCAGAAAGAAGGCTGTGTGAGGAAGGGTGGCGGCAGACTGGAGGTGCTGCCCCCTGGTGGCGGGTGGCTCTCCCTGGCTTTGGGCCAGTGGGTGGGGCCGGCCAGGGCCAGGGCCTGGGTTGCACGTCCCTAGGGTGGAGGGGACTGAGAGGACCCTGCGACCCCCTCGGTGGCCCTGAGAGGTGGGGACAGCACAGCAGCAAGGGGGGTGTGCGGTTGTGGGGCTGGGGGGAGATGAGAGGGGTTGGGGTAGGGGGGCGGGGTAAAAGCCCTTCGGGGCCTGGGGAGGCCCAGGATGCCAGGGCGCCCAGACATATGTCACAGTCAGGGAAGTGACAGAGGCCCGTTAGAGCCACTGGGGGGCGCGAAGGGGCCTCGCTGCGGGCCAGGAGGAGCCCGTCGCCCACACCAGCGGCGTCTGGAGGAGGCGGGGAGCTGGCGGGAGGCGCTCGGGCAGACATGCTCGCCACCCGAGCGGCCCAGCAGCATGGCGTGCGCTCAGAAGCAGGTCGGGAGCAGGCTCTTGGAGTGCCGGGAGCCGGGTCCCAGCGCCTAAGGCCACACCACCCTGCACGCGCCAGATCTCGTCTGATCTCGGGAGCTAAGCAGGGAGGGGCCTGGTTAGTACTTGGATGGGAGACCGCCTGGGAATAGCTGCAGGCTTTTGCTCGCCTCTCCTTTTGCGCCGCGGCCCCGGCGTGGCTCCCTCCGAACCCCTGCCGCCCCTTGCCTCTCTGCAGCCGCCCAGCCAGCCGAAGGCCCCCCTGACCAGCAGAGGGTTAGCCGCCAGGCACTACAAGCTGGCAGCCCCGGCCGCACACCAGGCCCGTCGGCCAGGGCTCCCCCGCACACCCTCTTCTCAGTCCTCTTCAGTCCCGGAGGCTGTCATCTCGATCCCTTCGCCGACCTTCGATCGCCGCCACCGCCAACAGCGCTGCCCTCGCCCCCGCCGCCACCGCCTAATCCGCCGCCATCACCGCGCTCCCCACACCCCCCTCCAGCGCTGACCTCACCCCTGCCCCCGCCCTCGCCACCGCCATGGCTGTACTGCTTCAATCTCCCGCCTCTGCTCTCCCCTCCTCCGCCGCCAGCACCGCCCTCTTCCCCGCTACCGCCGCCGCCGGCGCCAACCCTCCCCGCGCCCAGCGCCCGCCGACACAGCCCCCAACGCTGCCGCCGCCTCCATCGCCGACCTCGCAACCCTCCCGCGCCGCAGCCGACGCCGCCGCCGCCGCCGCCGCCATCGCTGCTCGCGATCAGCCCCCGCTTCTCCCGCCGCCGCCGCCGCGATCACCGCGCTCCCCACCCCCTCCGCCAGCGCTGCCCTCGCCCCCTCCCCGCCCCCGCTGCCGCCATCGCCGTACTCCCTCAAACTCCCTCCTCTGCTCTCCCCCCCTCGGCCGCCAGCACCGCGCTCCCCACCCCCGCCGCCAGTGCTGCCCTCTTCCCCACCCCCGCCCCCGCTGCCGCCATTGCAGCACTCCCTCAATCTCCCTCCTCTGCTCTCCCCGCCTCCTGCACCGCCATCTCCCCCGCCCCCGCCCCAGGCCCGCCGCCGCCACCATCGCCATACTCCCTCAATCTCCCGCCTCTGCTCTCCCGGCCTCCTCCGCCGCCGCCGCCGCCGCCGCCATCGACCCCCGTGCCCCAGCGCCCACCGTCAAAGCCCCCATTGTCGCCACCGCCATCGCCGCCCTGGCGCCATCCTCGCGGTTGCCATCGCCTACCTCCCCACCCTCCCTCGCCTCCGCCGCGTCCCCCGCCGCCGCTGCTGCCGCCGCCGCCGCCGCCGCCGCCGCCGCCGCAGCCCCCCCCCTCCGCAGCCGCCCAAGCCGCCGCCGCGGGGTCCTCCCACAACTCCCAAGCCCAGGGTTGCCTGCTGGTGCAGGCCTCCCCCAGCCTTGGGGGTGCGGTTGTTGGTAAACCTGGTGGCGGTAGGGGGGCGGGGTGTATGGCGGTCTGGGTCCGGGGAGTCCCAGGATGCCAGAGTTCCACGACTTCTGGCACCATCAGGGAAGTGGCAGTGTCCCATGGAGCCTCGGGTGGCGCGAAGGGGCCTCGCTGCCGGCCAGGAGTAGCCCGCCGCCCACGCCAGGGGCATTCGGAAGAGGCGGGGAGCCGGACTGGGGGGGGGGGGACGCGGTGCTGGCAGAGCCGGCCAGCAGGTCGATGCTCGCCACCGGAGCCGCGCATCTGCATGGCGGGCGCTCACGAGGCAGGCCGGGAGCAGGCTCTTGGGGCGCGGGGAGCCGAGTCCCATCGTCTATGGCCATACCACCCTGAACGCGCCCGATCTCCTCTGATCTCGGGAGCTAAGCAGGGAGGGGCCTGGTTAGTGCTTGGATGGGAGACCGCCTGGGAATACCTGTAGGCTTTTGCTCGCCTCTCCTTTTGCGCCGCCGCCCCTGCGTGGCTCCCTCCGAACCCCTGCCGCCCCTTGCCCCTCTGCAGCCGCCCATCCAGCCGAAGTTCCCCCTGGCCAGAGGCCGGTCAGCCACCCGGCGCTACAAGCTGGCAGCCCCGGCCGCACACCAGGCCCGTCGGCCAGGGCTCACCCCCACACCCTCTTCTTAGTCCTCTTCGCTGAGGCAGGCAGTCAGCCAGCAGCAGTTAGCCGAGCCTGTGTCTCCGCCGGCAGGCACCTCTCCCCACACCCCCGCGCGCCCCCTCCCATCGCCCACAAGAGCCAGGAACCCTCCCTTCCCGCAGTGGCCCCAACACACAGGGTACAAAGAGCCGGGACAAAGCAGGGGACTGAGGGAGCAGCACCCCAACACACCGCACGCCCTCGGACTCCAGGAGAGACCACCACAAGGGGAAGTGCAGGCACGCAGGCACACAACACTCTCAACCAGGGTGCCTGTGGGCTGCCACTCTCCTCCCGCGGGGCGGGGGGTTCCTGGGCGGGGCTCGGAGCCCACTGGCCCTCCCGCCCGGCCCGGGGGCTTCAAGGGTGACTTTCAATGCCCGGGCACTGCCTCCTTAGTGGAGCCCAGCCACGGGCATGACCACACTTCGGTTGAGAAGCTGCCACTTCAAAGCAGCGTCAGTGCGTCTGTCCCAGTCCGTGTGCCCGCTTGTGCGTCCCTCCCCCCTCCCCCACCCCATGTCTCTCTGGCTCTGTGACGTGCCTGTTGGGCTCTGGCTCTGGCTCAGGAGCTCTCTCCCCACGTGCCAGCCCCCTCTTTCTCTGTCTCTGTCCATGTCTCTCTGTATGTCTAGGTACATACAGGTACATATAGGTGTATATTTCGATCTCGCTCCCTCTTTCTCCTCCTCCCGTTCTCTCTGTCGGTCCCTGTCCTGCGGGGACTCTAGTCCCTCTGCCCGCACAAGAACGCAGGATATGGCGAGGCCAAGAGGGAACACCAACAGAGCCACGGATAGGGGGCTCATAGCACTATGTCTCACGGGCGGCTGGCTCGGAGACACGGCAAGCCGGAGCCGCCCGATCCCCAACCTGTCGGCCGCTTCTCTGCCAACCCACCGACACACCGCCCGTCGACCCGCCAAGCGGGCCCACTGCAATCCGCGCCCCTCTGCAATTTGCAGTCCACCATCCGCGCTTCCTAGCTTGGCCACCGCAGCTCCTCCGGTGGCCAGTGGCCAACTGGCAACAGCTGATGGCCAAGCGGTCACAGCTGATGACCATGCAGCCCCCAAGCAGCACCCCTCCACGCGAGGCCCAGAGCCTGGAGAGTGCTCTCTGCGAGTCTGTCCCCACAGTCCCCGTCTGTCTCTCTCCGCCTCTCTCTTGCTCCGTCTCTGGCCTTCTCTCATCCTCTCTCTCACCTCCCTGGGTCAGGAGAGGTGACGTGTAGACAGTGAAGGGACCGGACATCGGGCGGGGCTCCGGTCGCTGACGAGGGTTCCAGGGCCCAGACTGAAGGCTTGTGACGAAGGGTGGCTGCAGACTGGAGATGCTGCACCCTGGTGGCGCGGGTGGCTCTCCCTGGCTTTGGGCCTGTGGATGGGTCCGGTCAGGGCCAGGGCCTGGGTTGCACGTCCCTAGGGCCGGAGGGGACTGAGAGGACCCTGCGACCCCCTCGGTGGCCCTGAGAGGTGGGGACAGCACAGCAGCAAGGGGGGTGTGCGGTTGTGGGGCTGGGGGGAGATGAGAGGGGTTGGGGTAGGGGGGCGGGGTGAAAGCCCTTCGGGGCCTGGGGAGGCCCAGGATGCCAGGGCGCCCAGACATATGTCACAGTCAGGGAAGTGACAGAGGCCCGTGGAGCCACTGGGGGGCGCGAAGGGGCCTCGCTGCGGGCCAGGAGTAGCCCGTCGCCCACACCAGCGGCGTCCGGAGGAGGCGGGGAGCGGGCGGCAGGCGCTCAGGCAGACGTGCTCGCCACCCTAGCGGCCCAGCAGCACGGCGCGCGGTCAGAGGCAGGCCGGGAGCAGGCTCTTGGGGCGCGGGGAGCCGGGTCCCAGCGTCTACGGCCATACCACCCTGAACGCGCCCGATCTCCTCTGATCTCGGGAGCTAAGCAGGGAGGGGCCTGGTTAGTACTTGGATGGGAGACCGCCTGGGAATAGCTGCAGGCTTTTGCTCGCCTCTCCTTTTGCGCCGCCGCCCCGGCGTGGCTCCCTCCGAACCCCTGCCGCCCTTTGCCCCTCTGCAGCCGCCCAGGCAGCCGAAGGTCCCCCTGGCCAGAGGAGGGTCAGTCGCCCGGCACTACAAGCTCGCATCCCCGGCCGCACACCAGGCCTGTCGGCCAGGGCTCCCCCCCACTCCCTCTTCTTAGTGCTCTTCGCCGAGGCAGGCCGTCAGCCTGCAGCAGTCAGCCGCGTCTCGGTCGCCGCCGCCGCCGCCACCGCCATCGCAGGGCTCCCTCTCGCTCCCCGACCCTGCCGCCGCCGCAACCCCCAACGCCCAAGCCCAGGGCTGCCTGCCGGCGCAGGCCTCCACCAGGCTCTCTCCATCCCAGGACGTGCCGGTGCTTTGCACCTCGGCCCGAGCCCAGGGCACGCCCATCCCTGCGCCTGCCCCCGGGACCCGACACACAGGATCGGCGTGTCCTCGGGCAAACGGGACGCCCACCCGCCCCGCCCCACCGGAGTCTTCTGTCTCCGCTGGCAGGCACCTCGCCCCACACCCCCGCGCGCCCCTCCCGTCTCCCACAAGAGCCAGGAGCCCTCCCTTCCCGCCGGCCACGGTGTCCCTGAAACACAGGGCACAAAGAGCCGGGACAAACCAGGGGACGGCGGGAGCAGCACCCCAACACACCACGCGCCATCGACTCCGGGGGAGACCACCACAAGGGCAGAGCAGGCACGCAGGCGCACAACCCTCACAACCAGGGTGCCTGGGGGCTGCCACTCTCCTCCCGCGGGCGGGTGCCTGGGCGGGGCTCAGAGACCACAGGCCCTCCGGAGACCCTGGCGGCCCGCCCCGGAGGCTTCAATGGTGACTGCCAACGCCAGGGCAATGCCTCCTTAGCGGAGCCCAGCCCCGGGCACGACCACACTCCGGTGGAGGAGCTGCCACTTCAACACAGCCTCAGTGCGTCTGTAACAGTCCGTGTGCCCGCCTGTGCGTCCCTCACACCCTCCCCCACCCCATATCCGTCGGGCTCTGTGACGTGCCTGTTGGGCTCTGGCTCTGGCTCAGGAACTCTCTCCCCGCGTGCCAGCCCCCTCTTTCTCTGTCTCTGTCCATGTCTCTCTGTATGTCTAGATACATACATGTACATATACGAGCATATTTCCATCTCGCTCCCTCTTACTCCTCCTCCCGTTCTGTCTGTCTGTCCCTGTCCTGCGGGGACTCTAGCCCCTCTGCCCGCACAAGAATGCAGGATTTGGCGAGGCCAAGAGGGAACACCAACAGACCACGGATAGGGGGCTCATAGCACCATGTCTCACGGGCGGCTGGCTTGGAGACTCGGCAAGCCGGAGCCGCCCGATCCCCAGCCTGCCGGCCGATTCTCTGCCAACCAACAGACCCACCAACCTACCGACCCACCAAGCCGGCCAACTGCAGTCCGCGCCCCTCTGCAATTTGCAGTCCACCATCCGCGCTTCCTAGCTTGGCCACCGCAGCTCTGCCGGTGGCCAATGGCCAACTGGCAACAGCTGATGGCCAAGCGGTCACAGCTGATATCCATGCAGCCCGCACGCAGCACCCCTCCACGCGAGGCCCAGAGCCTGGAGAGTGCTCTCTGCGAGTCTGTCCGCACAGTCCCCGTCTGTCTCTCTCCGCCTCTCTCTTGCTCCGTCTCTGGCCTTCTCTCATCCTCTCTCTCACCTCCCTGGGTCAGGAGAGGTGACGTGTAGCCAGTGAAGTGAACAGTGATCGGGCGGGACGCCGGTCGCTGACGAGGGGCGAGAACCCAGAAAGAAGGCTGTGTGAGGAAGGGTGGCGGCAGACTGGAGGTGCTGCCCCCTGGTGGCGGGTGGCTCTCCCTGGCTTTGGGCCAGTGGGTGGGGCCGGCCAGGGCCAGGGCCTGGGTTGCACGTCCCTAGGGTGGAGGGGACTGAGAGGACCCTGCGACCCCCTCGGTGGCCCTGAGAGGTGGGGACAGCACAGCAGCAAGGGGGGTGTGCGGTTGTGGGGCTGGGGGGAGATGAGAGGGGTTGGGGTAGGGGGGCGGGGTAAAAGCCCTTCGGGGCCTGGGGAGGCCCAGGATGCCAGGGCGCCCAGACATATGTCACAGTCAGGGAAGTGACAGAGGCCCGTTAGAGCCACTGGGGGGCGCGAAGGGGCCTCGCTGCGGGCCAGGAGGAGCCCGTCGCCCACACCAGCGGCGTCTGGAGGAGGCGGGGAGCTGGCGGGAGGCGCTCGGGCAGACATGCTCGCCACCCGAGCGGCCCAGCAGCATGGCGTGCGCTCAGAAGCAGGTCGGGAGCAGGCTCTTGGAGTGCCGGGAGCCGGGTCCCAGCGCCTAAGGCCACACCACCCTGCACGCGCCAGATCTCGTCTGATCTCGGGAGCTAAGCAGGGAGGGGCCTGGTTAGTACTTGGATGGGAGACCGCCTGGGAATAGCTGCAGGCTTTTGCTCGCCTCTCCTTTTGCGCCGCGGCCCCGGCGTGGCTCCCTCCGAACCCCTGCCGCCCCTTGCCTCTCTGCAGCCGCCCAGCCAGCCGAAGGCCCCCCTGACCAGCAGAGGGTTAGCCGCCAGGCACTACAAGCTGGCAGCCCCGGCCGCACACCAGGCCCGTCGGCCAGGGCTCCCCCGCACACCCTCTTCTCAGTCCTCTTCAGTCCCGGAGGCTGTCATCTCGATCCCTTCGCCGACCTTCGATCGCCGCCACCGCCAACAGCGCTGCCCTCGCCCCCGCCGCCACCGCCTAATCCGCCGCCATCACCGCGCTCCCCACACCCCCCTCCAGCGCTGACCTCACCCCTGCCCCCGCCCTCGCCACCGCCATGGCTGTACTGCTTCAATCTCCCGCCTCTGCTCTCCCCTCCTCCGCCGCCAGCACCGCCCTCTTCCCCGCTACCGCCGCCGCCGGCGCCAACCCTCCCCGCGCCCAGCGCCCGCCGACACAGCCCCCAACGCTGCCGCCGCCTCCATCGCCGACCTCGCAACCCTCCCGCGCCGCAGCCGACGCCGCCGCCGCCGCCGCCGCCATCGCTGCTCGCGATCAGCCCCCGCTTCTCCCGCCGCCGCCGCCGCGATCACCGCGCTCCCCACCCCCTCCGCCAGCGCTGCCCTCGCCCCCTCCCCGCCCCCGCTGCCGCCATCGCCGTACTCCCTCAAACTCCCTCCTCTGCTCTCCCCCCCTCGGCCGCCAGCACCGCGCTCCCCACCCCCGCCGCCAGTGCTGCCCTCTTCCCCACCCCCGCCCCCGCTGCCGCCATTGCAGCACTCCCTCAATCTCCCTCCTCTGCTCTCCCCGCCTCCTGCACCGCCATCTCCCCCGCCCCCGCCCCAGGCCCGCCGCCGCCACCATCGCCATACTCCCTCAATCTCCCGCCTCTGCTCTCCCGGCCTCCTCCGCCGCCGCCGCCGCCGCCGCCATCGACCCCCGTGCCCCAGCGCCCACCGTCAAAGCCCCCATTGTCGCCACCGCCATCGCCGCCCTGGCGCCATCCTCGCGGTTGCCATCGCCTACCTCCCCACCCTCCCTCGCCTCCGCCGCGTCCCCCGCCGCCGCTGCTGCCGCCGCCGCCGCCGCCGCCGCCGCCGCCGCAGCCCCCCCCCTCCGCAGCCGCCCAAGCCGCCGCCGCGGGGTCCTCCCACAACTCCCAAGCCCAGGGTTGCCTGCTGGTGCAGGCCTCCCCCAGCCTTGGGGGTGCGGTTGTTGGTAAACCTGGTGGCGGTAGGGGGGCGGGGTGTATGGCGGTCTGGGTCCGGGGAGTCCCAGGATGCCAGAGTTCCACGACTTCTGGCACCATCAGGGAAGTGGCAGTGTCCCATGGAGCCTCGGGTGGCGCGAAGGGGCCTCGCTGCCGGCCAGGAGTAGCCCGCCGCCCACGCCAGGGGCATTCGGAAGAGGCGGGGAGCCGGACTGGGGGGGGGGGGACGCGGTGCTGGCAGAGCCGGCCAGCAGGTCGATGCTCGCCACCGGAGCCGCGCATCTGCATGGCGGGCGCTCACGAGGCAGGCCGGGAGCAGGCTCTTGGGGCGCGGGGAGCCGAGTCCCATCGTCTATGGCCATACCACCCTGAACGCGCCCGATCTCCTCTGATCTCGGGAGCTAAGCAGGGAGGGGCCTGGTTAGTGCTTGGATGGGAGACCGCCTGGGAATACCTGTAGGCTTTTGCTCGCCTCTCCTTTTGCGCCGCCGCCCCTGCGTGGCTCCCTCCGAACCCCTGCCGCCCCTTGCCCCTCTGCAGCCGCCCATCCAGCCGAAGTTCCCCCTGGCCAGAGGCCGGTCAGCCACCCGGCGCTACAAGCTGGCAGCCCCGGCCGCACACCAGGCCCGTCGGCCAGGGCTCACCCCCACACCCTCTTCTTAGTCCTCTTCGCTGAGGCAGGCAGTCAGCCAGCAGCAGTTAGCCGAGCCTGTGTCTCCGCCGGCAGGCACCTCTCCCCACACCCCCGCGCGCCCCCTCCCATCGCCCACAAGAGCCAGGAACCCTCCCTTCCCGCAGTGGCCCCAACACACAGGGTACAAAGAGCCGGGACAAAGCAGGGGACTGAGGGAGCAGCACCCCAACACACCGCACGCCCTCGGACTCCAGGAGAGACCACCACAAGGGGAAGTGCAGGCACGCAGGCACACAACACTCTCAACCAGGGTGCCTGTGGGCTGCCACTCTCCTCCCGCGGGGCGGGGGGTTCCTGGGCGGGGCTCGGAGCCCACTGGCCCTCCCGCCCGGCCCGGGGGCTTCAAGGGTGACTTTCAATGCCCGGGCACTGCCTCCTTAGTGGAGCCCAGCCACGGGCATGACCACACTTCGGTTGAGAAGCTGCCACTTCAAAGCAGCGTCAGTGCGTCTGTCCCAGTCCGTGTGCCCGCTTGTGCGTCCCTCCCCCCTCCCCCACCCCATGTCTCTCTGGCTCTGTGACGTGCCTGTTGGGCTCTGGCTCTGGCTCAGGAGCTCTCTCCCCGCGTGCCAGCCCCCTCTTTCTCTGTCTCTGTCCATGTCTCTCTGTATGTCTAGGTACATACAGGTACATATAGGTGTATATTTCGATCTCGCTCCCTCTTTCTCCTCCTCCCGTTCTCTCTGTCGGTCCCTGTCCTGCGGGGACTCTAGTCCCTCTGCCCGCACAAGAACGCAGGATATGGCGAGGCCAAGAGGGAACACCAACAGAGCCACGGATAGGGGGCTCATAGCACTATGTCTCACGGGCGGCTGGCTCGGAGACACGGCAAGCCGGAGCCGCCCGATCCCCAACCTGTCGGCCGCTTCTCTGCCAACCCACCGACACACCGCCCGTCGACCCGCCAAGCGGGCCCACTGCAATCCGCGCCCCTCTGCAATTTGCAGTCCACCATCCGCGCTTCCTAGCTTGGCCACCGCAGCTCCTCCGGTGGCCAGTGGCCAACTGGCAACAGCTGATGGCCAAGCGGTCACAGCTGATGACCATGCAGCCCCCAAGCAGCACCCCTCCACGCGAGGCCCAGAGCCTGGAGAGTGCTCTCTGCGAGTCTGTCCCCACAGTCCCCGTCTGTCTCTCTCCGCCTCTCTCTTGCTCCGTCTCTGGCCTTCTCTCATCCTCTCTCTCACCTCCCTGGGTCAGGAGAGGTGACGTGTAGACAGTGAAGGGACCGGACATCGGGCGGGGCTCCGGTCGCTGACGAGGGTTCCAGGGCCCAGACTGAAGGCTTGTGACGAAGGGTGGCTGCAGACTGGAGATGCTGCACCCTGGTGGCGCGGGTGGCTCTCCCTGGCTTTGGGCCTGTGGATGGGTCCGGTCAGGGCCAGGGCCTGGGTTGCACGTCCCTAGGGCCGGAGGGGACTGAGAGGACCCTGCGACCCCCTCGGTGGCCCTGAGAGGTGGGGACAGCACAGCAGCAAGGGGGGTGTGCGGTTGTGGGGCTGGGGGGAGATGAGAGGGGTTGGGGTAGGGGGGCGGGGTGAAAGCCCTTCGGGGCCTGGGGAGGCCCAGGATGCCAGGGCGCCCAGACATATGTCACAGTCAGGGAAGTGACAGAGGCCCGTGGAGCCACTGGGGGGCGCGAAGGGGCCTCGCTGCGGGCCAGGAGTAGCCCGTCGCCCACACCAGCGGCGTCCGGAGGAGGCGGGGAGCGGGCGGCAGGCGCTCAGGCAGACGTGCTCGCCACCCTAGCGGCCCAGCAGCACGGCGCGCGGTCAGAGGCAGGCCGGGAGCAGGCTCTTGGGGCGCGGGGAGCCGGGTCCCAGCGTCTACGGCCATACCACCCTGAACGCGCCCGATCTCCTCTGATCTCGGGAGCTAAGCAGGGAGGGGCCTGGTTAGTACTTGGATGGGAGACCGCCTGGGAATAGCTGCAGGCTTTTGCTCGCCTCTCCTTTTGCGCCGCCGCCCCGGCGTGGCTCCCTCCGAACCCCTGCCGCCCTTTGCCCCTCTGCAGCCGCCCAGGCAGCCGAAGGTCCCCCTGGCCAGAGGAGGGTCAGTCGCCCGGCACTACAAGCTCGCATCCCCGGCCGCACACCAGGCCTGTCGGCCAGGGCTCCCCCCCACTCCCTCTTCTTAGTGCTCTTCGCCGAGGCAGGCCGTCAGCCTGCAGCAGTCAGCCGCGTCTCGGTCGCCGCCGCCGCCGCCACCGCCATCGCAGGGCTCCCTCTCGCTCCCCGACCCTGCCGCCGCCGCAACCCCCAACGCCCAAGCCCAGGGCTGCCTGCCGGCGCAGGCCTCCACCAGGCTCTCTCCATCCCAGGACGTGCCGGTGCTTTGCACCTCGGCCCGAGCCCAGGGCACGCCCATCCCTGCGCCTGCCCCCGGGACCCGACACACAGGATCGGCGTGTCCTCGGGCAAACGGGACGCCCACCCGCCCCGCCCCACCGGAGTCTTCTGTCTCCGCTGGCAGGCACCTCGCCCCACACCCCCGCGCGCCCCTCCCGTCTCCCACAAGAGCCAGGAGCCCTCCCTTCCCGCCGGCCACGGTGTCCCTGAAACACAGGGCACAAAGAGCCGGGACAAACCAGGGGACGGCGGGAGCAGCACCCCAACACACCACGCGCCATCGACTCCGGGGGAGACCACCACAAGGGCAGAGCAGGCACGCAGGCGCACAACCCTCACAACCAGGGTGCCTGGGGGCTGCCACTCTCCTCCCGCGGGCGGGTGCCTGGGCGGGGCTCAGAGACCACAGGCCCTCCGGAGACCCTGGCGGCCCGCCCCGGAGGCTTCAATGGTGACTGCCAACGCCAGGGCAATGCCTCCTTAGCGGAGCCCAGCCCCGGGCACGACCACACTCCGGTGGAGGAGCTGCCACTTCAACACAGCCTCAGTGCGTCTGTAACAGTCCGTGTGCCCGCCTGTGCGTCCCTCACACCCTCCCCCACCCCATATCCGTCGGGCTCTGTGACGTGCCTGTTGGGCTCTGGCTCTGGCTCAGGAACTCTCTCCCCGCGTGCCAGCCCCCTCTTTCTCTGTCTCTGTCCATGTCTCTCTGTATGTCTAGATACATACATGTACATATACGAGCATATTTCCATCTCGCTCCCTCTTACTCCTCCTCCCGTTCTGTCTGTCTGTCCCTGTCCTGCGGGGACTCTAGCCCCTCTGCCCGCACAAGAATGCAGGATTTGGCGAGGCCAAGAGGGAACACCAACAGACCACGGATAGGGGGCTCATAGCACCATGTCTCACGGGCGGCTGGCTTGGAGACTCGGCAAGCCGGAGCCGCCCGATCCCCAGCCTGCCGGCCGATTCTCTGCCAACCAACAGACCCACCAACCTACCGACCCACCAAGCCGGCCAACTGCAGTCCGCGCCCCTCTGCAATTTGCAGTCCACCATCCGCGCTTCCTAGCTTGGCCACCGCAGCTCTGCCGGTGGCCAATGGCCAACTGGCAACAGCTGATGGCCAAGCGGTCACAGCTGATATCCATGCAGCCCGCACGCAGCACCCCTCCACGCGAGGCCCAGAGCCTGGAGAGTGCTCTCTGCGAGTCTGTCCGCACAGTCCCCGTCTGTCTCTCTCCGCCTCTCTCTTGCTCCGTCTCTGGCCTTCTCTCATCCTCTCTCTCACCTCCCTGGGTCAGGAGAGGTGACGTGTAGCCAGTGAAGTGAACAGTGATCGGGCGGGACGCCGGTCGCTGACGAGGGGCGAGAACCCAGAAAGAAGGCTGTGTGAGGAAGGGTGGCGGCAGACTGGAGGTGCTGCCCCCTGGTGGCGGGTGGCTCTCCCTGGCTTTGGGCCAGTGGGTGGGGCCGGCCAGGGCCAGGGCCTGGGTTGCACGTCCCTAGGGTGGAGGGGACTGAGAGGACCCTGCGACCCCCTCGGTGGCCCTGAGAGGTGGGGACAGCACAGCAGCAAGGGGGGTGTGCGGTTGTGGGGCTGGGGGGAGATGAGAGGGGTTGGGGTAGGGGGGCGGGGTAAAAGCCCTTCGGGGCCTGGGGAGGCCCAGGATGCCAGGGCGCCCAGACATATGTCACAGTCAGGGAAGTGACAGAGGCCCGTTAGAGCCACTGGGGGGCGCGAAGGGGCCTCGCTGCGGGCCAGGAGGAGCCCGTCGCCCACACCAGCGGCGTCTGGAGGAGGCGGGGAGCTGGCGGGAGGCGCTCGGGCAGACATGCTCGCCACCCGAGCGGCCCAGCAGCATGGCGTGCGCTCAGAAGCAGGTCGGGAGCAGGCTCTTGGAGTGCCGGGAGCCGGGTCCCAGCGCCTAAGGCCACACCACCCTGCACGCGCCAGATCTCGTCTGATCTCGGGAGCTAAGCAGGGAGGGGCCTGGTTAGTACTTGGATGGGAGACCGCCTGGGAATAGCTGCAGGCTTTTGCTCGCCTCTCCTTTTGCGCCGCGGCCCCGGCGTGGCTCCCTCCGAACCCCTGCCGCCCCTTGCCTCTCTGCAGCCGCCCAGCCAGCCGAAGGCCCCCCTGACCAGCAGAGGGTTAGCCGCCAGGCACTACAAGCTGGCAGCCCCGGCCGCACACCAGGCCCGTCGGCCAGGGCTCCCCCGCACACCCTCTTCTCAGTCCTCTTCAGTCCCGGAGGCTGTCATCTCGATCCCTTCGCCGACCTTCGATCGCCGCCACCGCCAACAGCGCTGCCCTCGCCCCCGCCGCCACCGCCTAATCCGCCGCCATCACCGCGCTCCCCACACCCCCCTCCAGCGCTGACCTCACCCCTGCCCCCGCCCTCGCCACCGCCATGGCTGTACTGCTTCAATCTCCCGCCTCTGCTCTCCCCTCCTCCGCCGCCAGCACCGCCCTCTTCCCCGCTACCGCCGCCGCCGGCGCCAACCCTCCCCGCGCCCAGCGCCCGCCGACACAGCCCCCAACGCTGCCGCCGCCTCCATCGCCGACCTCGCAACCCTCCCGCGCCGCAGCCGACGCCGCCGCCGCCGCCGCCGCCATCGCTGCTCGCGATCAGCCCCCGCTTCTCCCGCCGCCGCCGCCGCGATCACCGCGCTCCCCACCCCCTCCGCCAGCGCTGCCCTCGCCCCCTCCCCGCCCCCGCTGCCGCCATCGCCGTACTCCCTCAAACTCCCTCCTCTGCTCTCCCCCCCTCGGCCGCCAGCACCGCGCTCCCCACCCCCGCCGCCAGTGCTGCCCTCTTCCCCACCCCCGCCCCCGCTGCCGCCATTGCAGCACTCCCTCAATCTCCCTCCTCTGCTCTCCCCGCCTCCTGCACCGCCATCTCCCCCGCCCCCGCCCCAGGCCCGCCGCCGCCACCATCGCCATACTCCCTCAATCTCCCGCCTCTGCTCTCCCGGCCTCCTCCGCCGCCGCCGCCGCCGCCGCCATCGACCCCCGTGCCCCAGCGCCCACCGTCAAAGCCCCCATTGTCGCCACCGCCATCGCCGCCCTGGCGCCATCCTCGCGGTTGCCATCGCCTACCTCCCCACCCTCCCTCGCCTCCGCCGCGTCCCCCGCCGCCGCTGCTGCCGCCGCCGCCGCCGCCGCCGCCGCCGCCGCAGCCCCCCCCCTCCGCAGCCGCCCAAGCCGCCGCCGCGGGGTCCTCCCACAACTCCCAAGCCCAGGGTTGCCTGCTGGTGCAGGCCTCCCCCAGCCTTGGGGGTGCGGTTGTTGGTAAACCTGGTGGCGGTAGGGGGGCGGGGTGTATGGCGGTCTGGGTCCGGGGAGTCCCAGGATGCCAGAGTTCCACGACTTCTGGCACCATCAGGGAAGTGGCAGTGTCCCATGGAGCCTCGGGTGGCGCGAAGGGGCCTCGCTGCCGGCCAGGAGTAGCCCGCCGCCCACGCCAGGGGCATTCGGAAGAGGCGGGGAGCCGGACTGGGGGGGGGGGGGACGCGGTGCTGGCAGAGCCGGCCAGCAGGTCGATGCTCGCCACCGGAGCCGCGCATCTGCATGGCGGGCGCTCACGAGGCAGGCCGGGAGCAGGCTCTTGGGGCGCGGGGAGCCGAGTCCCATCGTCTATGGCCATACCACCCTGAACGCGCCCGATCTCCTCTGATCTCGGGAGCTAAGCAGGGAGGGGCCTGGTTAGTGCTTGGATGGGAGACCGCCTGGGAATACCTGTAGGCTTTTGCTCGCCTCTCCTTTTGCGCCGCCGCCCCTGCGTGGCTCCCTCCGAACCCCTGCCGCCCCTTGCCCCTCTGCAGCCGCCCATCCAGCCGAAGTTCCCCCTGGCCAGAGGCCGGTCAGCCACCCGGCGCTACAAGCTGGCAGCCCCGGCCGCACACCAGGCCCGTCGGCCAGGGCTCACCCCCACACCCTCTTCTTAGTCCTCTTCGCTGAGGCAGGCAGTCAGCCAGCAGCAGTTAGCCGAGCCTGTGTCTCCGCCGGCAGGCACCTCTCCCCACACCCCCGCGCGCCCCCTCCCATCGCCCACAAGAGCCAGGAACCCTCCCTTCCCGCAGTGGCCCCAACACACAGGGTACAAAGAGCCGGGACAAAGCAGGGGACTGAGGGAGCAGCACCCCAACACACCGCACGCCCTCGGACTCCAGGAGAGACCACCACAAGGGGAAGTGCAGGCACGCAGGCACACAACACTCTCAACCAGGGTGCCTGTGGGCTGCCACTCTCCTCCCGCGGGGCGGGGGGTTCCTGGGCGGGGCTCGGAGCCCACTGGCCCTCCCGCCCGGCCCGGGGGCTTCAAGGGTGACTTTCAATGCCCGGGCACTGCCTCCTTAGTGGAGCCCAGCCACGGGCATGACCACACTTCGGTTGAGAAGCTGCCACTTCAAAGCAGCGTCAGTGCGTCTGTCCCAGTCCGTGTGCCCGCTTGTGCGTCCCTCCCCCCTCCCCCACCCCATGTCTCTCTGGCTCTGTGACGTGCCTGTTGGGCTCTGGCTCTGGCTCAGGAGCTCTCTCCCCGCGTGCCAGCCCCCTCTTTCTCTGTCTCTGTCCATGTCTCTCTGTATGTCTAGGTACATACAGGTACATATAGGTGTATATTTCGATCTCGCTCCCTCTTTCTCCTCCTCCCGTTCTCTCTGTCGGTCCCTGTCCTGCGGGGACTCTAGTCCCTCTGCCCGCACAAGAACGCAGGATATGGCGAGGCCAAGAGGGAACACCAACAGAGCCACGGATAGGGGGCTCATAGCACTATGTCTCACGGGCGGCTGGCTCGGAGACACGGCAAGCCGGAGCCGCCCGATCCCCAACCTGTCGGCCGCTTCTCTGCCAACCCACCGACACACCGCCCGTCGACCCGCCAAGCGGGCCCACTGCAATCCGCGCCCCTCTGCAATTTGCAGTCCACCATCCGCGCTTCCTAGCTTGGCCACCGCAGCTCCTCCGGTGGCCAGTGGCCAACTGGCAACAGCTGATGGCCAAGCGGTCACAGCTGATGACCATGCAGCCCCCAAGCAGCACCCCTCCACGCGAGGCCCAGAGCCTGGAGAGTGCTCTCTGCGAGTCTGTCCCCACAGTCCCCGTCTGTCTCTCTCCGCCTCTCTCTTGCTCCGTCTCTGGCCTTCTCTCATCCTCTCTCTCACCTCCCTGGGTCAGGAGAGGTGACGTGTAGACAGTGAAGGGACCGGACATCGGGCGGGGCTCCGGTCGCTGACGAGGGTTCCAGGGCCCAGACTGAAGGCTTGTGACGAAGGGTGGCTGCAGACTGGAGATGCTGCACCCTGGTGGCGCGGGTGGCTCTCCCTGGCTTTGGGCCTGTGGATGGGTCCGGTCAGGGCCAGGGCCTGGGTTGCACGTCCCTAGGGCCGGAGGGGACTGAGAGGACCCTGCGACCCCCTCGGTGGCCCTGAGAGGTGGGGACAGCACAGCAGCAAGGGGGGTGTGCGGTTGTGGGGCTGGGGGGAGATGAGAGGGGTTGGGGTAGGGGGGCGGGGTGAAAGCCCTTCGGGGCCTGGGGAGGCCCAGGATGCCAGGGCGCCCAGACATATGTCACAGTCAGGGAAGTGACAGAGGCCCGTGGAGCCACTGGGGGGCGCGAAGGGGCCTCGCTGCGGGCCAGGAGTAGCCCGTCGCCCACACCAGCGGCGTCCGGAGGAGGCGGGGAGCGGGCGGCAGGCGCTCAGGCAGACGTGCTCGCCACCCTAGCGGCCCAGCAGCACGGCGCGCGGTCAGAGGCAGGCCGGGAGCAGGCTCTTGGGGCGCGGGGAGCCGGGTCCCAGCGTCTACGGCCATACCACCCTGAACGCGCCCGATCTCCTCTGATCTCGGGAGCTAAGCAGGGAGGGGCCTGGTTAGTACTTGGATGGGAGACCGCCTGGGAATAGCTGCAGGCTTTTGCTCGCCTCTCCTTTTGCGCCGCCGCCCCGGCGTGGCTCCCTCCGAACCCCTGCCGCCCTTTGCCCCTCTGCAGCCGCCCAGGCAGCCGAAGGTCCCCCTGGCCAGAGGAGGGTCAGTCGCCCGGCACTACAAGCTCGCATCCCCGGCCGCACACCAGGCCTGTCGGCCAGGGCTCCCCCCCACTCCCTCTTCTTAGTGCTCTTCGCCGAGGCAGGCCGTCAGCCTGCAGCAGTCAGCCGCGTCTCGGTCGCCGCCGCCGCCGCCACCGCCATCGCAGGGCTCCCTCTCGCTCCCCGACCCTGCCGCCGCCGCAACCCCCAACGCCCAAGCCCAGGGCTGCCTGCCGGCGCAGGCCTCCACCAGGCTCTCTCCATCCCAGGACGTGCCGGTGCTTTGCACCTCGGCCCGAGCCCAGGGCACGCCCATCCCTGCGCCTGCCCCCGGGACCCGACACACAGGATCGGCGTGTCCTCGGGCAAACGGGACGCCCACCCGCCCCGCCCCACCGGAGTCTTCTGTCTCCGCTGGCAGGCACCTCGCCCCACACCCCCGCGCGCCCCTCCCGTCTCCCACAAGAGCCAGGAGCCCTCCCTTCCCGCCGGCCACGGTGTCCCTGAAACACAGGGCACAAAGAGCCGGGACAAACCAGGGGACGGCGGGAGCAGCACCCCAACACACCACGCGCCATCGACTCCGGGGGAGACCACCACAAGGGCAGAGCAGGCACGCAGGCGCACAACCCTCACAACCAGGGTGCCTGGGGGCTGCCACTCTCCTCCCGCGGGCGGGTGCCTGGGCGGGGCTCAGAGACCACAGGCCCTCCGGAGACCCTGGCGGCCCGCCCCGGAGGCTTCAATGGTGACTGCCAACGCCAGGGCAATGCCTCCTTAGCGGAGCCCAGCCCCGGGCACGACCACACTCCGGTGGAGGAGCTGCCACTTCAACACAGCCTCAGTGCGTCTGTAACAGTCCGTGTGCCCGCCTGTGCGTCCCTCACACCCTCCCCCACCCCATATCCGTCGGGCTCTGTGACGTGCCTGTTGGGCTCTGGCTCTGGCTCAGGAACTCTCTCCCCGCGTGCCAGCCCCCTCTTTCTCTGTCTCTGTCCATGTCTCTCTGTATGTCTAGATACATACATGTACATATACGAGCATATTTCCATCTCGCTCCCTCTTACTCCTCCTCCCGTTCTGTCTGTCTGTCCCTGTCCTGCGGGGACTCTAGCCCCTCTGCCCGCACAAGAATGCAGGATTTGGCGAGGCCAAGAGGGAACACCAACAGACCACGGATAGGGGGCTCATAGCACCATGTCTCACGGGCGGCTGGCTTGGAGACTCGGCAAGCCGGAGCCGCCCGATCCCCAGCCTGCCGGCCGATTCTCTGCCAACCAACAGACCCACCAACCTACCGACCCACCAAGCCGGCCAACTGCAGTCCGCGCCCCTCTGCAATTTGCAGTCCACAATCCGCGCTTCCTAGCTTGGCCACCGCAGCTCTGCCGGTGGCCAATGGCCAACTGGCAACAGCTGATGGCCAAGCGGTCACAGCTGATATCCATGCAGCCCGCACGCAGCACCCCTCCACGCGAGGCCCAGAGCCTGGAGAGTGCTCTCTGCGAGTCTGTCCGCACAGTCCCCGTCTGTCTCTCTCCGCCTCTCTCTTGCTCCGTCTCTGGCCTTCTCTCATCCTCTCTCTCACCTCCCTGGGTCAGGAGAGGTGACGTGTAGCCAGTGAAGTGAACAGTGATCGGGCGGGACGCCGGTCGCTGACGAGGGGCGAGAACCCAGAAAGAAGGCTGTGTGAGGAAGGGTGGCGGCAGACTGGAGGTGCTGCCCCCTGGTGGCGGGTGGCTCTCCCTGGCTTTGGGCCAGTGGGTGGGGCCGGCCAGGGCCAGGGCCTGGGTTGCACGTCCCTAGGGTGGAGGGGACTGAGAGGACCCTGCGACCCCCTCGGTGGCCCTGAGAGGTGGGGACAGCACAGCAGCAAGGGGGGTGTGCGGTTGTGGGGCTGGGGGGAGATGAGAGGGGTTGGGGTAGGGGGGCGGGGTGAAAGCCCTTCGGGGCCTGGGGAGGCCCAGGATGCCAGGGCGCCCAGACATATGTCACAGTCAGGGAAGTGACAGAGGCCCGTTAGAGCCACTGGGGGGCGCGAAGGGGCCTCGCTGCGGGCCAGGAGGAGCCCGTCGCCCACACCAGCGGCGTCTGGAGGAGGCGGGGAGCTGGCGGGAGGCGCTCGGGCAGACATGCTCGCCACCCGAGCGGCCCAGCAGCATGGCGTGCGCTCAGAAGCAGGTCGGGAGCAGGCTCTTGGAGTGCCGGGAGCCGGGTCCCAGCGCCTAAGGCCACACCACCCTGCACGCGCCAGATCTCGTCTGATCTCGGGAGCTAAGCAGGGAGGGGCCTGGTTAGTACTTGGATGGGAGACCGCCTGGGAATAGCTGCAGGCTTTTGCTCGCCTCTCCTTTTGCGCCGCGGCCCCGGCGTGGCTCCCTCCGAACCCCTGCCGCCCCTTGCCTCTCTGCAGCCGCCCAGCCAGCCGAAGGCCCCCCTGACCAGCAGAGGGTTAGCCGCCAGGCACTACAAGCTGGCAGCCCCGGCCGCACACCAGGCCCGTCGGCCAGGGCTCCCCCGCACACCCTCTTCTCAGTCCTCTTCAGTCCCGGAGGCTGTCATCTCGATCCCTTCGCCGACCTTCGATCGCCGCCACCGCCAACAGCGCTGCCCTCGCCCCCGCCGCCACCGCCTAATCCGCCGCCATCACCGCGCTCCCCACACCCCCCTCCAGCGCTGACCTCACCCCTGCCCCCGCCCTCGCCACCGCCATGGCTGTACTGCTTCAATCTCCCGCCTCTGCTCTCCCCTCCTCCGCCGCCAGCACCGCCCTCTTCCCCGCTACCGCCGCCGCCGGCGCCAACCCTCCCCGCGCCCAGCGCCCGCCGACACAGCCCCCAACGCTGCCGCCGCCTCCATCGCCGACCTCGCAACCCTCCCGCGCCGCAGCCGACGCCGCCGCCGCCGCCGCCGCCATCGCTGCTCGCGATCAGCCCCCGCTTCTCCCGCCGCCGCCGCCGCGATCACCGCGCTCCCCACCCCCTCCGCCAGCGCTGCCCTCGCCCCCTCCCCGCCCCCGCTGCCGCCATCGCCGTACTCCCTCAAACTCCCTCCTCTGCTCTCCCCCCCTCGGCCGCCAGCACCGCGCTCCCCACCCCCGCCGCCAGTGCTGCCCTCTTCCCCACCCCCGCCCCCGCTGCCGCCATTGCCGCACTCCCTCAATCTCCCTCCTCTGCTCTCCCCGCCTCCTGCACCGCCATCTCCCCCGCCCCCGCCCCAGGCCCTCCGCCGCCACCATCGCCATACTCCCTCAATCTCCCGCCTCTGCTCTCCCGGCCTCCTCCGCCGCCGCCGCCGCCGCCGCCGCCGCCGCCGCCGCCGCCGCCGCCGCCATCGACCCCCGTGCCCCAGCGCCCACCGTCAAAGCCCCCATTGTCGCCACCGCCATCGCCGCCCTGGCGCCATCCTCGCGGTTGCCATCGCCTACCTCCCCACCCTCCCTCGCCTCCGCCGCGTCCCCCGCCGCCGCTGCTGCCGCCGCCGCCGCCGCCGCCGCCGCCGCCGCCGCAGCCCCCCCCCCTCCGCAGCCGCCCAAGCCGCCGCCGCGGGGTCCTCCCACAACTCCCAAGCCCAGGGTTGCCTGCTGGTGCAGGCCTCCCCCAGCCTTGGGGGTGCGGTTGTTGGTAAACCTGGTGGCGGTAGGGGGGCGGGGTGTATGGCGGTCTGGGTCCGGGGAGTCCCAGGATGCCAGAGTTCCACGACTTCTGGCACCATCAGGGAAGTGGCAGTGTCCCATGGAGCCTCGGGTGGCGCGAAGGGGCCTCGCTGCCGGCCAGGAGTAGCCCGCCGCCCACGCCAGGGGCATTCGGAAGAGGCGGGGAGCCGGACTGGGGGGGGGGGGACGCGGTGCTGGCAGAGCCGGCCAGCAGGTCGATGCTCGCCACCGGAGCCGCGCATCTGCATGGCGGGCGCTCACGAGGCAGGCCGGGAGCAGGCTCTTGGGGCGCGGGGAGCCGAGTCCCATCGTCTATGGCCATACCACCCTGAACGCGCCCGATCTCCTCTGATCTCGGGAGCTAAGCAGGGAGGGGCCTGGTTAGTGCTTGGATGGGAGACCGCCTGGGAATACCTGTAGGCTTTTGCTCGCCTCTCCTTTTGCGCCGCCGCCCCTGCGTGGCTCCCTCCGAACCCCTGCCGCCCCTTGCCCCTCTGCAGCCGCCCATCCAGCCGAAGTTCCCCCTGGCCAGAGGCCGGTCAGCCACCCGGCGCTACAAGCTGGCAGCCCCGGCCGCACACCAGGCCCGTCGGCCAGGGCTCACCCCCACACCCTCTTCTTAGTCCTCTTCGCTGAGGCAGGCAGTCAGCCAGCAGCAGTTAGCCGAGCCTGTGTCTCCGCCGGCAGGCACCTCTCCCCACACCCCCGCGCGCCCCCTCCCATCGCCCACAAGAGCCAGGAACCCTCCCTTCCCGCAGTGGCCCCAACACACAGGGTACAAAGAGCCGGGACAAAGCAGGGGACTGAGGGAGCAGCACCCCAACACACCGCACGCCCTCGGACTCCAGGAGAGACCACCACAAGGGGAAGTGCAGGCACGCAGGCACACAACACTCTCAACCAGGGTGCCTGTGGGCTGCCACTCTCCTCCCGCGGGGCGGGGGGTTCCTGGGCGGGGCTCGGAGCCCACTGGCCCTCCCGCCCGGCCCGGGGGCTTCAAGGGTGACTTTCAATGCCCGGGCACTGCCTCCTTAGTGGAGCCCAGCCACGGGCATGACCACACTTCGGTTGAGAAGCTGCCACTTCAAAGCAGCGTCAGTGCGTCTGTCCCAGTCCGTGTGCCCGCTTGTGCGTCCCTCCCCCCTCCCCCACCCCATGTCTCTCTGGCTCTGTGACGTGCCTGTTGGGCTCTGGCTCTGGCTCAGGAGCTCTCTCCCCGCGTGCCAGCCCCCTCTTTCTCTGTCTCTGTCCATGTCTCTCTGTATGTCTAGGTACATACAGGTACATATAGGTGTATATTTCGATCTCGCTCCCTCTTTCTCCTCCTCCCGTTCTCTCTGTCGGTCCCTGTCCTGCGGGGACTCTAGTCCCTCTGCCCGCACAAGAACGCAGGATATGGCGAGGCCAAGAGGGAACACCAACAGAGCCACGGATAGGGGGCTCATAGCACTATGTCTCACGGGCGGCTGGCTCGGAGACACGGCAAGCCGGAGCCGCCCGATCCCCAACCTGTCGGCCGCTTCTCTGCCAACCCACCGACACACCGCCCGTCGACCCGCCAAGCGGGCCCACTGCAATCCGCGCCCCTCTGCAATTTGCAGTCCACCATCCGCGCTTCCTAGCTTGGCCACCGCAGCTCCTCCGGTGGCCAGTGGCCAACTGGCAACAGCTGATGGCCAAGCGGTCACAGCTGATGACCATGCAGCCCCCAAGCAGCACCCCTCCACGCGAGGCCCAGAGCCTGGAGAGTGCTCTCTGCGAGTCTGTCCCCACAGTCCCCGTCTGTCTCTCTCCGCCTCTCTCTTGCTCCGTCTCTGGCCTTCTCTCATCCTCTCTCTCACCTCCCTGGGTCAGGAGAGGTGACGTGTAGACAGTGAAGGGACCGGACATCGGGCGGGGCTCCGGTCGCTGACGAGGGTTCCAGGGCCCAGACTGAAGGCTTGTGACGAAGGGTGGCTGCAGACTGGAGATGCTGCACCCTGGTGGCGCGGGTGGCTCTCCCTGGCTTTGGGCCTGTGGATGGGTCCGGTCAGGGCCAGGGCCTGGGTTGCACGTCCCTAGGGCCGGAGGGGACTGAGAGGACCCTGCGACCCCCTCGGTGGCCCTGAGAGGTGGGGACAGCACAGCAGCAAGGGGGGTGTGCGGTTGTGGGGCTGGGGGGAGATGAGAGGGGTTGGGGTAGGGGGGCGGGGTGAAAGCCCTTCGGGGCCTGGGGAGGCCCAGGATGCCAGGGCGCCCAGACATATGTCACAGTCAGGGAAGTGACAGAGGCCCGTGGAGCCACTGGGGGGCGCGAAGGGGCCTCGCTGCGGGCCAGGAGTAGCCCGTCGCCCACACCAGCGGCGTCCGGAGGAGGCGGGGAGCGGGCGGCAGGCGCTCAGGCAGACGTGCTCGCCACCCTAGCGGCCCAGCAGCACGGCGCGCGGTCAGAGGCAGGCCGGGAGCAGGCTCTTGGGGCGCGGGGAGCCGGGTCCCAGCGTCTACGGCCATACCACCCTGAACGCGCCCGATCTCCTCTGATCTCGGGAGCTAAGCAGGGAGGGGCCTGGTTAGTACTTGGATGGGAGACCGCCTGGGAATAGCTGCAGGCTTTTGCTCGCCTCTCCTTTTGCGCCGCCGCCCCGGCGTGGCTCCCTCCGAACCCCTGCCGCCCTTTGCCCCTCTGCAGCCGCCCAGGCAGCCGAAGGTCCCCCTGGCCAGAGGAGGGTCAGTCGCCCGGCACTACAAGCTCGCATCCCCGGCCGCACACCAGGCCTGTCGGCCAGGGCTCCCCCCCACTCCCTCTTCTTAGTGCTCTTCGCCGAGGCAGGCCGTCAGCCTGCAGCAGTCAGCCGCGTCTCGGTCGCCGCCGCCGCCGCCACCGCCATCGCAGGGCTCCCTCTCGCTCCCCGACCCTGCCGCCGCCGCAACCCCCAACGCCCAAGCCCAGGGCTGCCTGCCGGCGCAGGCCTCCACCAGGCTCTCTCCATCCCAGGACGTGCCGGTGCTTTGCACCTCGGCCCGAGCCCAGGGCACGCCCATCCCTGCGCCTGCCCCCGGGACCCGACACACAGGATCGGCGTGTCCTCGGGCAAACGGGACGCCCACCCGCCCCGCCCCACCGGAGTCTTCTGTCTCCGCTGGCAGGCACCTCGCCCCACACCCCCGCGCGCCCCTCCCGTCTCCCACAAGAGCCAGGAGCCCTCCCTTCCCGCCGGCCACGGTGTCCCTGAAACACAGGGCACAAAGAGCCGGGACAAACCAGGGGACGGCGGGAGCAGCACCCCAACACACCACGCGCCATCGACTCCGGGGGAGACCACCACAAGGGCAGAGCAGGCACGCAGGCGCACAACCCTCACAACCAGGGTGCCTGGGGGCTGCCACTCTCCTCCCGCGGGCGGGTGCCTGGGCGGGGCTCAGAGACCACAGGCCCTCCGGAGACCCTGGCGGCCCGCCCCGGAGGCTTCAATGGTGACTGCCAACGCCAGGGCAATGGCTCCTTCGACCACACTCCGGTGGAGGAGCTGCCACTTCAACACAGCCTCAGTGCGTCTGTAACAGTCCGTGTGCCCGCCTGTGCGTCCCTCACACCCTCCCCCACCCCATATCCGTCGGGCTCTGTGACGTGCCTGTTGGGCTCTGGCTCTGGCTCAGGAACTCTCTCCCCGCGTGCCAGCCCCCTCTTTCTCTGTCTCTGTCCATGTCTCTCTGTATGTCTAGATACATACATGTACATATACGAGCATATTTCCATCTCGCTCCCTCTTACTCCTCCTCCCGTTCTGTCTGTCTGTCCCTGTCCTGCGGGGACTCTAGCCCCTCTGCCCGCACAAGAATGCAGGATTTGGCGAGGCCAAGAGGGAACACCAACAGACCACGGATAGGGGGCTCATAGCACCATGTCTCACGGGCGGCTGGCTTGGAGACTCGGCAAGCCGGAGCCGCCCGATCCCCAGCCTGCCGGCCGATTCTCTGCCAACCAACAGACCCACCAACCTACCGACCCACCAAGCCGGCCAACTGCAGTCCGCGCCCCTCTGCAATTTGCAGTCCACCATCCGCGCTTCCTAGCTTGGCCACCGCAGCTCTGCCGGTGGCCAATGGCCAACTGGCAACAGCTGATGGCCAAGCGGTCACAGCTGATATCCATGCAGCCCGCACGCAGCACCCCTCCACGCGAGGCCCAGAGCCTGGAGAGTGCTCTCTGCGAGTCTGTCCGCACAGTCCCCGTCTGTCTCTCTCCGCCTCTCTCTTGCTCCGTCTCTGGCCTTCTCTCATCCTCTCTCTCACCTCCCTGGGTCAGGAGAGGTGACGTGTAGCCAGTGAAGTGAACAGTGATCGGGCGGGACGCCGGTCGCTGACGAGGGGCGAGAACCCAGAAAGAAGGCTGTGTGAGGAAGGGTGGCGGCAGACTGGAGGTGCTGCCCCCTGGTGGCGGGTGGCTCTCCCTGGCTTTGGGCCAGTGGGTGGGGCCGGCCAGGGCCAGGGCCTGGGTTGCACGTCCCTAGGGTGGAGGGGACTGAGAGGACCCTGCGACCCCCTCGGTGGCCCTGAGAGGTGGGGACAGCACAGCAGCAAGGGGGGTGTGCGGTTGTGGGGCTGGGGGGAGATGAGAGGGGTTGGGGTAGGGGGGCGGGGTAAAAGCCCTTCGGGGCCTGGGGAGGCCCAGGATGCCAGGGCGCCCAGACATATGTCACAGTCAGGGAAGTGACAGAGGCCCGTTAGAGCCACTGGGGGGCGCGAAGGGGCCTCGCTGCGGGCCAGGAGGAGCCCGTCGCCCACACCAGCGGCGTCTGGAGGAGGCGGGGAGCTGGCGGGAGGCGCTCGGGCAGACATGCTCGCCACCCGAGCGGCCCAGCAGCATGGCGTGCGCTCAGAAGCAGGTCGGGAGCAGGCTCTTGGAGTGCCGGGAGCCGGGTCCCAGCGCCTAAGGCCACACCACCCTGCACGCGCCAGATCTCGTCTGATCTCGGGAGCTAAGCAGGGAGGGGCCTGGTTAGTACTTGGATGGGAGACCGCCTGGGAATAGCTGCAGGCTTTTGCTCGCCTCTCCTTTTGCGCCGCGGCCCCGGCGTGGCTCCCTCCGAACCCCTGCCGCCCCTTGCCTCTCTGCAGCCGCCCAGCCAGCCGAAGGCCCCCCTGACCAGCAGAGGGTTAGCCGCCAGGCACTACAAGCTGGCAGCCCCGGCCGCACACCAGGCCCGTCGGCCAGGGCTCCCCCGCACACCCTCTTCTCAGTCCTCTTCAGTCCCGGAGGCTGTCATCTCGATCCCTTCGCCGACCTTCGATCGCCGCCACCGCCAACAGCGCTGCCCTCGCCCCCGCCGCCACCGCCTAATCCGCCGCCATCACCGCGCTCCCCACACCCCCCTCCAGCGCTGACCTCACCCCTGCCCCCGCCCTCGCCACCGCCATGGCTGTACTGCTTCAATCTCCCGCCTCTGCTCTCCCCTCCTCCGCCGCCAGCACCGCCCTCTTCCCCGCTACCGCCGCCGCCGGCGCCAACCCTCCCCGCGCCCAGCGCCCGCCGACACAGCCCCCAACGCTGCCGCCGCCTCCATCGCCGACCTCGCAACCCTCCCGCGCCGCAGCCGACGCCGCCGCCGCCGCCGCCGCCATCGCTGCTCGCGATCAGCCCCCGCTTCTCCCGCCGCCGCCGCCGCGATCACCGCGCTCCCCACCCCCTCCGCCAGCGCTGCCCTCGCCCCCTCCCCGCCCCCGCTGCCGCCATCGCCGTACTCCCTCAAACTCCCTCCTCTGCTCTCCCCCCCTCGGCCGCCAGCACCGCGCTCCCCACCCCCGCCGCCAGTGCTGCCCTCTTCCCCACCCCCGCCCCCGCTGCCGCCATTGCCGCACTCCCTCAATCTCCCTCCTCTGCTCTCCCCGCCTCCTGCACCGCCATCTCCCCCGCCCCCGCCCCAGGCCCGCCGCCGCCACCATCGCCATACTCCCTCAATCTCCCGCCTCTGCTCTCCCGGCCTCCTCCGCCGCCGCCGCCGCCGCCGCCGCCGCCGCCGCCGCCGCCATCGACCCCCGTGCCCCAGCGCCCACCGTCAAAGCCCCCATTGTCGCCACCGCCATCGCCGCCCTGGCGCCATCCTCGCGGTTGCCATCGCCTACCTCCCCACCCTCCCTCGCCTCCGCCGCGTCCCCCGCCGCCGCTGCTGCCGCCGCCGCCGCCGCCGCCGCCGCCGCCGCAGCCCCCCCCCTCCGCAGCCGCCCAAGCCGCCGCCGCGGGGTCCTCCCACAACTCCCAAGCCCAGGGTTGCCTGCTGGTGCAGGCCTCCCCCAGCCTTGGGGGTGCGGTTGTTGGTAAACCTGGTGGCGGTAGGGGGGCGGGGTGTATGGCGGTCTGGGTCCGGGGAGTCCCAGGATGCCAGAGTTCCACGACTTCTGGCACCATCAGGGAAGTGGCAGTGTCCCATGGAGCCTCGGGTGGCGCGAAGGGGCCTCGCTGCCGGCCAGGAGTAGCCCGCCGCCCACGCCAGGGGCATTCGGAAGAGGCGGGGAGCCGGACTGGGGGGGGGGGGGACGCGGTGCTGGCAGAGCCGGCCAGCAGGTCGATGCTCGCCACCGGAGCCGCGCATCTGCATGGCGGGCGCTCACGAGGCAGGCCGGGAGCAGGCTCTTGGGGCGCGGGGAGCCGAGTCCCATCGTCTATGGCCATACCACCCTGAACGCGCCCGATCTCCTCTGATCTCGGGAGCTAAGCAGGGAGGGGCCTGGTTAGTGCTTGGATGGGAGACCGCCTGGGAATACCTGTAGGCTTTTGCTCGCCTCTCCTTTTGCGCCGCCGCCCCTGCGTGGCTCCCTCCGAACCCCTGCCGCCCCTTGCCCCTCTGCAGCCGCCCATCCAGCCGAAGTTCCCCCTGGCCAGAGGCCGGTCAGCCACCCGGCGCTACAAGCTGGCAGCCCCGGCCGCACACCAGGCCCGTCGGCCAGGGCTCACCCCCACACCCTCTTCTTAGTCCTCTTCGCTGAGGCAGGCAGTCAGCCAGCAGCAGTTAGCCGAGCCTGTGTCTCCGCCGGCAGGCACCTCTCCCCACACCCCCGCGCGCCCCCTCCCATCGCCCACAAGAGCCAGGAACCCTCCCTTCCCGCAGTGGCCCCAACACACAGGGTACAAAGAGCCGGGACAAAGCAGGGGACTGAGGGAGCAGCACCCCAACACACCGCACGCCCTCGGACTCCAGGAGAGACCACCACAAGGGGAAGTGCAGGCACGCAGGCACACAACACTCTCAACCAGGGTGCCTGTGGGCTGCCACTCTCCTCCCGCGGGGCGGGGGGTTCCTGGGCGGGGCTCGGAGCCCACTGGCCCTCCCGCCCGGCCCGGGGGCTTCAAGGGTGACTTTCAATGCCCGGGCACTGCCTCCTTAGTGGAGCCCAGCCACGGGCATGACCACACTTCGGTTGAGAAGCTGCCACTTCAAAGCAGCGTCAGTGCGTCTGTCCCAGTCCGTGTGCCCGCTTGTGCGTCCCTCCCCCCTCCCCCACCCCATGTCTCTCTGGCTCTGTGACGTGCCTGTTGGGCTCTGGCTCTGGCTCAGGAGCTCTCTCCCCGCGTGCCAGCCCCCTCTTTCTCTGTCTCTGTCCATGTCTCTCTGTATGTCTAGGTACATACAGGTACATATAGGTGTATATTTCGATCTCGCTCCCTCTTTCTCCTCCTCCCGTTCTCTCTGTCGGTCCCTGTCCTGCGGGGACTCTAGTCCCTCTGCCCGCACAAGAACGCAGGATATGGCGAGGCCAAGAGGGAACACCAACAGAGCCACGGATAGGGGGCTCATAGCACTATGTCTCACGGGCGGCTGGCTCGGAGACACGGCAAGCCGGAGCCGCCCGATCCCCAACCTGTCGGCCGCTTCTCTGCCAACCCACCGACACACCGCCCGTCGACCCGCCAAGCGGGCCCACTGCAATCCGCGCCCCTCTGCAATTTGCAGTCCACCATCCGCGCTTCCTAGCTTGGCCACCGCAGCTCCTCCGGTGGCCAGTGGCCAACTGGCAACAGCTGATGGCCAAGCGGTCACAGCTGATGACCATGCAGCCCCCAAGCAGCACCCCTCCACGCGAGGCCCAGAGCCTGGAGAGTGCTCTCTGCGAGTCTGTCCCCACAGTCCCCGTCTGTCTCTCTCCGCCTCTCTCTTGCTCCGTCTCTGGCCTTCTCTCATCCTCTCTCTCACCTCCCTGGGTCAGGAGAGGTGACGTGTAGACAGTGAAGGGACCGGACATCGGGCGGGGCTCCGGTCGCTGACGAGGGTTCCAGGGCCCAGACTGAAGGCTTGTGACGAAGGGTGGCTGCAGACTGGAGATGCTGCACCCTGGTGGCGCGGGTGGCTCTCCCTGGCTTTGGGCCTGTGGATGGGTCCGGTCAGGGCCAGGGCCTGGGTTGCACGTCCCTAGGGCCGGAGGGGACTGAGAGGACCCTGCGACCCCCTCGGTGGCCCTGAGAGGTGGGGACAGCACAGCAGCAAGGGGGGTGTGCGGTTGTGGGGCTGGGGGGAGATGAGAGGGGTTGGGGTAGGGGGGCGGGGTGAAAGCCCTTCGGGGCCTGGGGAGGCCCAGGATGCCAGGGCGCCCAGACATATGTCACAGTCAGGGAAGTGACAGAGGCCCGTGGAGCCACTGGGGGGCGCGAAGGGGCCTCGCTGCGGGCCAGGAGTAGCCCGTCGCCCACACCAGCGGCGTCCGGAGGAGGCGGGGAGCGGGCGGCAGGCGCTCAGGCAGACGTGCTCGCCACCCTAGCGGCCCAGCAGCACGGCGCGCGGTCAGAGGCAGGCCGGGAGCAGGCTCTTGGGGCGCGGGGAGCCGGGTCCCAGCGTCTACGGCCATACCACCCTGAACGCGCCCGATCTCCTCTGATCTCGGGAGCTAAGCAGGGAGGGGCCTGGTTAGTACTTGGATGGGAGACCGCCTGGGAATAGCTGCAGGCTTTTGCTCGCCTCTCCTTTTGCGCCGCCGCCCCGGCGTGGCTCCCTCCGAACCCCTGCCGCCCTTTGCCCCTCTGCAGCCGCCCAGGCAGCCGAAGGTCCCCCTGGCCAGAGGAGGGTCAGTCGCCCGGCACTACAAGCTCGCATCCCCGGCCGCACACCAGGCCTGTCGGCCAGGGCTCCCCCCCACTCCCTCTTCTTAGTGCTCTTCGCCGAGGCAGGCCGTCAGCCTGCAGCAGTCAGCCGCGTCTCGGTCGCCGCCGCCGCCGCCACCGCCATCGCAGGGCTCCCTCTCGCTCCCCGACCCTGCCGCCGCCGCAACCCCCAACGCCCAAGCCCAGGGCTGCCTGCCGGCGCAGGCCTCCACCAGGCTCTCTCCATCCCAGGACGTGCCGGTGCTTTGCACCTCGGCCCGAGCCCAGGGCACGCCCATCCCTGCGCCTGCCCCCGGGACCCGACACACAGGATCGGCGTGTCCTCGGGCAAACGGGACGCCCACCCGCCCCGCCCCACCGGAGTCTTCTGTCTCCGCTGGCAGGCACCTCGCCCCACACCCCCGCGCGCCCCTCCCGTCTCCCACAAGAGCCAGGAGCCCTCCCTTCCCGCCGGCCACGGTGTCCCTGAAACACAGGGCACAAAGAGCCGGGACAAACCAGGGGACGGCGGGAGCAGCACCCCAACACACCACGCGCCATCGACTCCGGGGGAGACCACCACAAGGGCAGAGCAGGCACGCAGGCGCACAACCCTCACAACCAGGGTGCCTGGGGGCTGCCACTCTCCTCCCGCGGGCGGGTGCCTGGGCGGGGCTCAGAGACCACAGGCCCTCCGGAGACCCTGGCGGCCCGCCCCGGAGGCTTCAATGGTGACTGCCAACGCCAGGGCAATGCCTCCTTAGCGGAGCCCAGCCCCGGGCACGACCACACTCCGGTGGAGGAGCTGCCACTTCAACACAGCCTCAGTGCGTCTGTAACAGTCCGTGTGCCCGCCTGTGCGTCCCTCACACCCTCCCCCACCCCATATCCGTCGGGCTCTGTGACGTGCCTGTTGGGCTCTGGCTCTGGCTCAGGAACTCTCTCCCCGCGTGCCAGCCCCCTCTTTCTCTGTCTCTGTCCATGTCTCTCTGTATGTCTAGATACATACATGTACATATACGAGCATATTTCCATCTCGCTCCCTCTTACTCCTCCTCCCGTTCTGTCTGTCTGTCCCTGTCCTGCGGGGACTCTAGCCCCTCTGCCCGCACAAGAATGCAGGATTTGGCGAGGCCAAGAGGGAACACCAACAGACCACGGATAGGGGGCTCATAGCACCATGTCTCACGGGCGGCTGGCTTGGAGACTCGGCAAGCCGGAGCCGCCCGATCCCCAGCCTGCCGGCCGATTCTCTGCCAACCAACAGACCCACCAACCTACCGACCCACCAAGCCGGCCAACTGCAGTCCGCGCCCCTCTGCAATTTGCAGTCCACCATCCGCGCTTCCTAGCTTGGCCACCGCAGCTCTGCCGGTGGCCAATGGCCAACTGGCAACAGCTGATGGCCAAGCGGTCACAGCTGATATCCATGCAGCCCGCACGCAGCACCCCTCCACGCGAGGCCCAGAGCCTGGAGAGTGCTCTCTGCGAGTCTGTCCGCACAGTCCCCGTCTGTCTCTCTCCGCCTCTCTCTTGCTCCGTCTCTGGCCTTCTCTCATCCTCTCTCTCACCTCCCTGGGTCAGGAGAGGTGACGTGTAGCCAGTGAAGTGAACAGTGATCGGGCGGGACGCCGGTCGCTGACGAGGGGCGAGAACCCAGAAAGAAGGCTGTGTGAGGAAGGGTGGCGGCAGACTGGAGGTGCTGCCCCCTGGTGGCGGGTGGCTCTCCCTGGCTTTGGGCCAGTGGGTGGGGCCGGCCAGGGCCAGGGCCTGGGTTGCACGTCCCTAGGGTGGAGGGGACTGAGAGGACCCTGCGACCCCCTCGGTGGCCCTGAGAGGTGGGGACAGCACAGCAGCAAGGGGGGTGTGCGGTTGTGGGGCTGGGGGGAGATGAGAGGGGTTGGGGTAGGGGGGCGGGGTAAAAGCCCTTCGGGGCCTGGGGAGGCCCAGGATGCCAGGGCGCCCAGACATATGTCACAGTCAGGGAAGTGACAGAGGCCCGTTAGAGCCACTGGGGGGCGCGAAGGGGCCTCGCTGCGGGCCAGGAGGAGCCCGTCGCCCACACCAGCGGCGTCTGGAGGAGGCGGGGAGCTGGCGGGAGGCGCTCGGGCAGACATGCTCGCCACCCGAGCGGCCCAGCAGCATGGCGTGCGCTCAGAAGCAGGTCGGGAGCAGGCTCTTGGAGTGCCGGGAGCCGGGTCCCAGCGCCTAAGGCCACACCACCCTGCACGCGCCAGATCTCGTCTGATCTCGGGAGCTAAGCAGGGAGGGGCCTGGTTAGTACTTGGATGGGAGACCGCCTGGGAATAGCTGCAGGCTTTTGCTCGCCTCTCCTTTTGCGCCGCGGCCCCGGCGTGGCTCCCTCCGAACCCCTGCCGCCCCTTGCCTCTCTGCAGCCGCCCAGCCAGCCGAAGGCCCCCCTGACCAGCAGAGGGTTAGCCGCCAGGCACTACAAGCTGGCAGCCCCGGCCGCACACCAGGCCCGTCGGCCAGGGCTCCCCCGCACACCCTCTTCTCAGTCCTCTTCAGTCCCGGAGGCTGTCATCTCGATCCCTTCGCCGACCTTCGATCGCCGCCACCGCCAACAGCGCTGCCCTCGCCCCCGCCGCCACCGCCTAATCCGCCGCCATCACCGCGCTCCCCACACCCCCCTCCAGCGCTGACCTCACCCCTGCCCCCGCCCTCGCCACCGCCATGGCTGTACTGCTTCAATCTCCCGCCTCTGCTCTCCCCTCCTCCGCCGCCAGCACCGCCCTCTTCCCCGCTACCGCCGCCGCCGGCGCCAACCCTCCCCGCGCCCAGCGCCCGCCGACACAGCCCCCAACGCTGCCGCCGCCTCCATCGCCGACCTCGCAACCCTCCCGCGCCGCAGCCGACGCCGCCGCCGCCGCCGCCGCCATCGCTGCTCGCGATCAGCCCCCGCTTCTCCCGCCGCCGCCGCCGCGATCACCGCGCTCCCCACCCCCTCCGCCAGCGCTGCCCTCGCCCCCTCCCCGCCCCCGCTGCCGCCATCGCCGTACTCCCTCAAACTCCCTCCTCTGCTCTCCCCCCCTCGGCCGCCAGCACCGCGCTCCCCACCCCCGCCGCCAGTGCTGCCCTCTTCCCCACCCCCGCCCCCGCTGCCGCCATTGCAGCACTCCCTCAATCTCCCTCCTCTGCTCTCCCCGCCTCCTGCACCGCCATCTCCCCCGCCCCCGCCCCAGGCCCGCCGCCGCCACCATCGCCATACTCCCTCAATCTCCCGCCTCTGCTCTCCCGGCCTCCTCCGCCGCCGCCGCCGCCGCCGCCATCGACCCCCGTGCCCCAGCGCCCACCGTCAAAGCCCCCATTGTCGCCACCGCCATCGCCGCCCTGGCGCCATCCTCGCGGTTGCCATCGCCTACCTCCCCACCCTCCCTCGCCTCCGCCGCGTCCCCCGCCGCCGCTGCTGCCGCCGCCGCCGCCGCCGCCGCCGCCGCCGCAGCCCCCCCCCTCCGCAGCCGCCCAAGCCGCCGCCGCGGGGTCCTCCCACAACTCCCAAGCCCAGGGTTGCCTGCTGGTGCAGGCCTCCCCCAGCCTTGGGGGTGCGGTTGTTGGTAAACCTGGTGGCGGTAGGGGGGCGGGGTGTATGGCGGTCTGGGTCCGGGGAGTCCCAGGATGCCAGAGTTCCACGACTTCTGGCACCATCAGGGAAGTGGCAGTGTCCCATGGAGCCTCGGGTGGCGCGAAGGGGCCTCGCTGCCGGCCAGGAGTAGCCCGCCGCCCACGCCAGGGGCATTCGGAAGAGGCGGGGAGCCGGACTGGGGGGGGGGGGACGCGGTGCTGGCAGAGCCGGCCAGCAGGTCGATGCTCGCCACCGGAGCCGCGCATCTGCATGGCGGGCGCTCACGAGGCAGGCCGGGAGCAGGCTCTTGGGGCGCGGGGAGCCGAGTCCCATCGTCTATGGCCATACCACCCTGAACGCGCCCGATCTCCTCTGATCTCGGGAGCTAAGCAGGGAGGGGCCTGGTTAGTGCTTGGATGGGAGACCGCCTGGGAATACCTGTAGGCTTTTGCTCGCCTCTCCTTTTGCGCCGCCGCCCCTGCGTGGCTCCCTCCGAACCCCTGCCGCCCCTTGCCCCTCTGCAGCCGCCCATCCAGCCGAAGTTCCCCCTGGCCAGAGGCCGGTCAGCCACCCGGCGCTACAAGCTGGCAGCCCCGGCCGCACACCAGGCCCGTCGGCCAGGGCTCACCCCCACACCCTCTTCTTAGTCCTCTTCGCTGAGGCAGGCAGTCAGCCAGCAGCAGTTAGCCGAGCCTGTGTCTCCGCCGGCAGGCACCTCTCCCCACACCCCCGCGCGCCCCCTCCCATCGCCCACAAGAGCCAGGAACCCTCCCTTCCCGCAGTGGCCCCAACACACAGGGTACAAAGAGCCGGGACAAAGCAGGGGACTGAGGGAGCAGCACCCCAACACACCGCACGCCCTCGGACTCCAGGAGAGACCACCACAAGGGGAAGTGCAGGCACGCAGGCACACAACACTCTCAACCAGGGTGCCTGTGGGCTGCCACTCTCCTCCCGCGGGGCGGGGGGTTCCTGGGCGGGGCTCGGAGCCCACTGGCCCTCCCGCCCGGCCCGGGGGCTTCAAGGGTGACTTTCAATGCCCGGGCACTGCCTCCTTAGTGGAGCCCAGCCACGGGCATGACCACACTTCGGTTGAGAAGCTGCCACTTCAAAGCAGCGTCAGTGCGTCTGTCCCAGTCCGTGTGCCCGCTTGTGCGTCCCTCCCCCCTCCCCCACCCCATGTCTCTCTGGCTCTGTGACGTGCCTGTTGGGCTCTGGCTCTGGCTCAGGAGCTCTCTCCCCGCGTGCCAGCCCCCTCTTTCTCTGTCTCTGTCCATGTCTCTCTGTATGTCTAGGTACATACAGGTACATATAGGTGTATATTTCGATCTCGCTCCCTCTTTCTCCTCCTCCCGTTCTCTCTGTCGGTCCCTGTCCTGCGGGGACTCTAGTCCCTCTGCCCGCACAAGAACGCAGGATATGGCGAGGCCAAGAGGGAACACCAACAGAGCCACGGATAGGGGGCTCATAGCACTATGTCTCACGGGCGGCTGGCTCGGAGACACGGCAAGCCGGAGCCGCCCGATCCCCAACCTGTCGGCCGCTTCTCTGCCAACCCACCGACACACCGCCCGTCGACCCGCCAAGCGGGCCCACTGCAATCCGCGCCCCTCTGCAATTTGCAGTCCACCATCCGCGCTTCCTAGCTTGGCCACCGCAGCTCCTCCGGTGGCCAGTGGCCAACTGGCAACAGCTGATGGCCAAGCGGTCACAGCTGATGACCATGCAGCCCCCAAGCAGCACCCCTCCACGCGAGGCCCAGAGCCTGGAGAGTGCTCTCTGCGAGTCTGTCCCCACAGTCCCCGTCTGTCTCTCTCCGCCTCTCTCTTGCTCCGTCTCTGGCCTTCTCTCATCCTCTCTCTCACCTCCCTGGGTCAGGAGAGGTGACGTGTAGACAGTGAAGGGACCGGACATCGGGCGGGGCTCCGGTCGCTGACGAGGGTTCCAGGGCCCAGACTGAAGGCTTGTGACGAAGGGTGGCTGCAGACTGGAGATGCTGCACCCTGGTGGCGCGGGTGGCTCTCCCTGGCTTTGGGCCTGTGGATGGGTCCGGTCAGGGCCAGGGCCTGGGTTGCACGTCCCTAGGGCCGGAGGGGACTGAGAGGACCCTGCGACCCCCTCGGTGGCCCTGAGAGGTGGGGACAGCACAGCAGCAAGGGGGGTGTGCGGTTGTGGGGCTGGGGGGAGATGAGAGGGGTTGGGGTAGGGGGGCGGGGTGAAAGCCCTTCGGGGCCTGGGGAGGCCCAGGATGCCAGGGCGCCCAGACATATGTCACAGTCAGGGAAGTGACAGAGGCCCGTGGAGCCACTGGGGGGCGCGAAGGGGCCTCGCTGCGGGCCAGGAGTAGCCCGTCGCCCACACCAGCGGCGTCCGGAGGAGGCGGGGAGCGGGCGGCAGGCGCTCAGGCAGACGTGCTCGCCACCCTAGCGGCCCAGCAGCACGGCGCGCGGTCAGAGGCAGGCCGGGAGCAGGCTCTTGGGGCGCGGGGAGCCGGGTCCCAGCGTCTACGGCCATACCACCCTGAACGCGCCCGATCTCCTCTGATCTCGGGAGCTAAGCAGGGAGGGGCCTGGTTAGTACTTGGATGGGAGACCGCCTGGGAATAGCTGCAGGCTTTTGCTCGCCTCTCCTTTTGCGCCGCCGCCCCGGCGTGGCTCCCTCCGAACCCCTGCCGCCCTTTGCCCCTCTGCAGCCGCCCAGGCAGCCGAAGGTCCCCCTGGCCAGAGGAGGGTCAGTCGCCCGGCACTACAAGCTCGCATCCCCGGCCGCACACCAGGCCTGTCGGCCAGGGCTCCCCCCCACTCCCTCTTCTTAGTGCTCTTCGCCGAGGCAGGCCGTCAGCCTGCAGCAGTCAGCCGCGTCTCGGTCGCCGCCGCCGCCGCCACCGCCATCGCAGGGCTCCCTCTCGCTCCCCGACCCTGCCGCCGCCGCAACCCCCAACGCCCAAGCCCAGGGCTGCCTGCCGGCGCAGGCCTCCACCAGGCTCTCTCCATCCCAGGACGTGCCGGTGCTTTGCACCTCGGCCCGAGCCCAGGGCACGCCCATCCCTGCGCCTGCCCCCGGGACCCGACACACAGGATCGGCGTGTCCTCGGGCAAACGGGACGCCCACCCGCCCCGCCCCACCGGAGTCTTCTGTCTCCGCTGGCAGGCACCTCGCCCCACACCCCCGCGCGCCCCTCCCGTCTCCCACAAGAGCCAGGAGCCCTCCCTTCCCGCCGGCCACGGTGTCCCTGAAACACAGGGCACAAAGAGCCGGGACAAACCAGGGGACGGCGGGAGCAGCACCCCAACACACCACGCGCCATCGACTCCGGGGGAGACCACCACAAGGGCAGAGCAGGCACGCAGGCGCACAACCCTCACAACCAGGGTGCCTGGGGGCTGCCACTCTCCTCCCGCGGGCGGGTGCCTGGGCGGGGCTCAGAGACCACAGGCCCTCCGGAGACCCTGGCGGCCCGCCCCGGAGGCTTCAATGGTGACTGCCAACGCCAGGGCAATGCCTCCTTAGCGGAGCCCAGCCCCGGGCACGACCACACTCCGGTGGAGGAGCTGCCACTTCAACACAGCCTCAGTGCGTCTGTAACAGTCCGTGTGCCCGCCTGTGCGTCCCTCACACCCTCCCCCACCCCATATCCGTCGGGCTCTGTGACGTGCCTGTTGGGCTCTGGCTCTGGCTCAGGAACTCTCTCCCCGCGTGCCAGCCCCCTCTTTCTCTGTCTCTGTCCATGTCTCTCTGTATGTCTAGATACATACATGTACATATACGAGCATATTTCCATCTCGCTCCCTCTTACTCCTCCTCCCGTTCTGTCTGTCTGTCCCTGTCCTGCGGGGACTCTAGCCCCTCTGCCCGCACAAGAATGCAGGATTTGGCGAGGCCAAGAGGGAACACCAACAGACCACGGATAGGGGGCTCATAGCACCATGTCTCACGGGCGGCTGGCTTGGAGACTCGGCAAGCCGGAGCCGCCCGATCCCCAGCCTGCCGGCCGATTCTCTGCCAACCAACAGACCCACCAACCTACCGACCCACCAAGCCGGCCAACTGCAGTCCGCGCCCCTCTGCAATTTGCAGTCCACCATCCGCGCTTCCTAGCTTGGCCACCGCAGCTCTGCCGGTGGCCAATGGCCAACTGGCAACAGCTGATGGCCAAGCGGTCACAGCTGATATCCATGCAGCCCGCACGCAGCACCCCTCCACGCGAGGCCCAGAGCCTGGAGAGTGCTCTCTGCGAGTCTGTCCGCACAGTCCCCGTCTGTCTCTCTCCGCCTCTCTCTTGCTCCGTCTCTGGCCTTCTCTCATCCTCTCTCTCACCTCCCTGGGTCAGGAGAGGTGACGTGTAGCCAGTGAAGTGAACAGTGATCGGGCGGGACGCCGGTCGCTGACGAGGGGCGAGAACCCAGAAAGAAGGCTGTGTGAGGAAGGGTGGCGGCAGACTGGAGGTGCTGCCCCCTGGTGGCGGGTGGCTCTCCCTGGCTTTGGGCCAGTGGGTGGGGCCGGCCAGGGCCAGGGCCTGGGTTGCACGTCCCTAGGGTGGAGGGGACTGAGAGGACCCTGCGACCCCCTCGGTGGCCCTGAGAGGTGGGGACAGCACAGCAGCAAGGGGGGTGTGCGGTTGTGGGGCTGGGGGGAGATGAGAGGGGTTGGGGTAGGGGGGCGGGGTAAAAGCCCTTCGGGGCCTGGGGAGGCCCAGGATGCCAGGGCGCCCAGACATATGTCACAGTCAGGGAAGTGACAGAGGCCCGTTAGAGCCACTGGGGGGCGCGAAGGGGCCTCGCTGCGGGCCAGGAGGAGCCCGTCGCCCACACCAGCGGCGTCTGGAGGAGGCGGGGAGCTGGCGGGAGGCGCTCGGGCAGACATGCTCGCCACCCGAGCGGCCCAGCAGCATGGCGTGCGCTCAGAAGCAGGTCGGGAGCAGGCTCTTGGAGTGCCGGGAGCCGGGTCCCAGCGCCTAAGGCCACACCACCCTGCACGCGCCAGATCTCGTCTGATCTCGGGAGCTAAGCAGGGAGGGGCCTGGTTAGTACTTGGATGGGAGACCGCCTGGGAATAGCTGCAGGCTTTTGCTCGCCTCTCCTTTTGCGCCGCGGCCCCGGCGTGGCTCCCTCCGAACCCCTGCCGCCCCTTGCCTCTCTGCAGCCGCCCAGCCAGCCGAAGGCCCCCCTGACCAGCAGAGGGTTAGCCGCCAGGCACTACAAGCTGGCAGCCCCGGCCGCACACCAGGCCCGTCGGCCAGGGCTCCCCCGCACACCCTCTTCTCAGTCCTCTTCAGTCCCGGAGGCTGTCATCTCGATCCCTTCGCCGACCTTCGATCGCCGCCACCGCCAACAGCGCTGCCCTCGCCCCCGCCGCCACCGCCTAATCCGCCGCCATCACCGCGCTCCCCACACCCCCCTCCAGCGCTGACCTCACCCCTGCCCCCGCCCTCGCCACCGCCATGGCTGTACTGCTTCAATCTCCCGCCTCTGCTCTCCCCTCCTCCGCCGCCAGCACCGCCCTCTTCCCCGCTACCGCCGCCGCCGGCGCCAACCCTCCCCGCGCCCAGCGCCCGCCGACACAGCCCCCAACGCTGCCGCCGCCTCCATCGCCGACCTCGCAACCCTCCCGCGCCGCAGCCGACGCCGCCGCCGCCGCCGCCGCCATCGCTGCTCGCGATCAGCCCCCGCTTCTCCCGCCGCCGCCGCCGCGATCACCGCGCTCCCCACCCCCTCCGCCAGCGCTGCCCTCGCCCCCTCCCCGCCCCCGCTGCCGCCATCGCCGTACTCCCTCAAACTCCCTCCTCTGCTCTCCCCCCCTCGGCCGCCAGCACCGCGCTCCCCACCCCCGCCGCCAGTGCTGCCCTCTTCCCCACCCCCGCCCCCGCTGCCGCCATTGCAGCACTCCCTCAATCTCCCTCCTCTGCTCTCCCCGCCTCCTGCACCGCCATCTCCCCCGCCCCCGCCCCAGGCCCGCCGCCGCCACCATCGCCATACTCCCTCAATCTCCCGCCTCTGCTCTCCCGGCCTCCTCCGCCGCCGCCGCCGCCGCCGCCATCGACCCCCGTGCCCCAGCGCCCACCGTCAAAGCCCCCATTGTCGCCACCGCCATCGCCGCCCTGGCGCCATCCTCGCGGTTGCCATCGCCTACCTCCCCACCCTCCCTCGCCTCCGCCGCGTCCCCCGCCGCCGCTGCTGCCGCCGCCGCCGCCGCCGCCGCCGCCGCCGCAGCCCCCCCCCTCCGCAGCCGCCCAAGCCGCCGCCGCGGGGTCCTCCCACAACTCCCAAGCCCAGGGTTGCCTGCTGGTGCAGGCCTCCCCCAGCCTTGGGGGTGCGGTTGTTGGTAAACCTGGTGGCGGTAGGGGGGCGGGGTGTATGGCGGTCTGGGTCCGGGGAGTCCCAGGATGCCAGAGTTCCACGACTTCTGGCACCATCAGGGAAGTGGCAGTGTCCCATGGAGCCTCGGGTGGCGCGAAGGGGCCTCGCTGCCGGCCAGGAGTAGCCCGCCGCCCACGCCAGGGGCATTCGGAAGAGGCGGGGAGCCGGACTGGGGGGGGGGGGGACGCGGTGCTGGCAGAGCCGGCCAGCAGGTCGATGCTCGCCACCGGAGCCGCGCATCTGCATGGCGGGCGCTCACGAGGCAGGCCGGGAGCAGGCTCTTGGGGCGCGGGGAGCCGAGTCCCATCGTCTATGGCCATACCACCCTGAACGCGCCCGATCTCCTCTGATCTCGGGAGCTAAGCAGGGAGGGGCCTGGTTAGTGCTTGGATGGGAGACCGCCTGGGAATACCTGTAGGCTTTTGCTCGCCTCTCCTTTTGCGCCGCCGCCCCTGCGTGGCTCCCTCCGAACCCCTGCCGCCCCTTGCCCCTCTGCAGCCGCCCATCCAGCCGAAGTTCCCCCTGGCCAGAGGCCGGTCAGCCACCCGGCGCTACAAGCTGGCAGCCCCGGCCGCACACCAGGCCCGTCGGCCAGGGCTCACCCCCACACCCTCTTCTTAGTCCTCTTCGCTGAGGCAGGCAGTCAGCCAGCAGCAGTTAGCCGAGCCTGTGTCTCCGCCGGCAGGCACCTCTCCCCACACCCCCGCGCGCCCCCTCCCATCGCCCACAAGAGCCAGGAACCCTCCCTTCCCGCAGTGGCCCCAACACACAGGGTACAAAGAGCCGGGACAAAGCAGGGGACTGAGGGAGCAGCACCCCAACACACCGCACGCCCTCGGACTCCAGGAGAGACCACCACAAGGGGAAGTGCAGGCACGCAGGCACACAACACTCTCAACCAGGGTGCCTGTGGGCTGCCACTCTCCTCCCGCGGGGCGGGGGGTTCCTGGGCGGGGCTCGGAGCCCACTGGCCCTCCCGCCCGGCCCGGGGGCTTCAAGGGTGACTTTCAATGCCCGGGCACTGCCTCCTTAGTGGAGCCCAGCCACGGGCATGACCACACTTCGGTTGAGAAGCTGCCACTTCAAAGCAGCGTCAGTGCGTCTGTCCCAGTCCGTGTGCCCGCTTGTGCGTCCCTCCCCCCTCCCCCACCCCATGTCTCTCTGGCTCTGTGACGTGCCTGTTGGGCTCTGGCTCTGGCTCAGGAGCTCTCTCCCCGCGTGCCAGCCCCCTCTTTCTCTGTCTCTGTCCATGTCTCTCTGTATGTCTAGGTACATACAGGTACATATAGGTGTATATTTCGATCTCGCTCCCTCTTTCTCCTCCTCCCGTTCTCTCTGTCGGTCCCTGTCCTGCGGGGACTCTAGTCCCTCTGCCCGCACAAGAACGCAGGATATGGCGAGGCCAAGAGGGAACACCAACAGAGCCACGGATAGGGGGCTCATAGCACTATGTCTCACGGGCGGCTGGCTCGGAGACACGGCAAGCCGGAGCCGCCCGATCCCCAACCTGTCGGCCGCTTCTCTGCCAACCCACCGACACACCGCCCGTCGACCCGCCAAGCGGGCCCACTGCAATCCGCGCCCCTCTGCAATTTGCAGTCCACCATCCGCGCTTCCTAGCTTGGCCACCGCAGCTCCTCCGGTGGCCAGTGGCCAACTGGCAACAGCTGATGGCCAAGCGGTCACAGCTGATGACCATGCAGCCCCCAAGCAGCACCCCTCCACGCGAGGCCCAGAGCCTGGAGAGTGCTCTCTGCGAGTCTGTCCCCACAGTCCCCGTCTGTCTCTCTCCGCCTCTCTCTTGCTCCGTCTCTGGCCTTCTCTCATCCTCTCTCTCACCTCCCTGGGTCAGGAGAGGTGACGTGTAGACAGTGAAGGGACCGGACATCGGGCGGGGCTCCGGTCGCTGACGAGGGTTCCAGGGCCCAGACTGAAGGCTTGTGACGAAGGGTGGCTGCAGACTGGAGATGCTGCACCCTGGTGGCGCGGGTGGCTCTCCCTGGCTTTGGGCCTGTGGATGGGTCCGGTCAGGGCCAGGGCCTGGGTTGCACGTCCCTAGGGCCGGAGGGGACTGAGAGGACCCTGCGACCCCCTCGGTGGCCCTGAGAGGTGGGGACAGCACAGCAGCAAGGGGGGTGTGCGGTTGTGGGGCTGGGGGGAGATGAGAGGGGTTGGGGTAGGGGGGCGGGGTGAAAGCCCTTCGGGGCCTGGGGAGGCCCAGGATGCCAGGGCGCCCAGACATATGTCACAGTCAGGGAAGTGACAGAGGCCCGTGGAGCCACTGGGGGGCGCGAAGGGGCCTCGCTGCGGGCCAGGAGTAGCCCGTCGCCCACACCAGCGGCGTCCGGAGGAGGCGGGGAGCGGGCGGCAGGCGCTCAGGCAGACGTGCTCGCCACCCTAGCGGCCCAGCAGCACGGCGCGCGGTCAGAGGCAGGCCGGGAGCAGGCTCTTGGGGCGCGGGGAGCCGGGTCCCAGCGTCTACGGCCATACCACCCTGAACGCGCCCGATCTCCTCTGATCTCGGGAGCTAAGCAGGGAGGGGCCTGGTTAGTACTTGGATGGGAGACCGCCTGGGAATAGCTGCAGGCTTTTGCTCGCCTCTCCTTTTGCGCCGCCGCCCCGGCGTGGCTCCCTCCGAACCCCTGCCGCCCTTTGCCCCTCTGCAGCCGCCCAGGCAGCCGAAGGTCCCCCTGGCCAGAGGAGGGTCAGTCGCCCGGCACTACAAGCTCGCATCCCCGGCCGCACACCAGGCCTGTCGGCCAGGGCTCCCCCCCACTCCCTCTTCTTAGTGCTCTTCGCCGAGGCAGGCCGTCAGCCTGCAGCAGTCAGCCGCGTCTCGGTCGCCGCCGCCGCCGCCACCGCCATCGCAGGGCTCCCTCTCGCTCCCCGACCCTGCCGCCGCCGCAACCCCCAACGCCCAAGCCCAGGGCTGCCTGCCGGCGCAGGCCTCCACCAGGCTCTCTCCATCCCAGGACGTGCCGGTGCTTTGCACCTCGGCCCGAGCCCAGGGCACGCCCATCCCTGCGCCTGCCCCCGGGACCCGACACACAGGATCGGCGTGTCCTCGGGCAAACGGGACGCCCACCCGCCCCGCCCCACCGGAGTCTTCTGTCTCCGCTGGCAGGCACCTCGCCCCACACCCCCGCGCGCCCCTCCCGTCTCCCACAAGAGCCAGGAGCCCTCCCTTCCCGCCGGCCACGGTGTCCCTGAAACACAGGGCACAAAGAGCCGGGACAAACCAGGGGACGGCGGGAGCAGCACCCCAACACACCACGCGCCATCGACTCCGGGGGAGACCACCACAAGGGCAGAGCAGGCACGCAGGCGCACAACCCTCACAACCAGGGTGCCTGGGGGCTGCCACTCTCCTCCCGCGGGCGGGTGCCTGGGCGGGGCTCAGAGACCACAGGCCCTCCGGAGACCCTGGCGGCCCGCCCCGGAGGCTTCAATGGTGACTGCCAACGCCAGGGCAATGCCTCCTTAGCGGAGCCCAGCCCCGGGCACGACCACACTCCGGTGGAGGAGCTGCCACTTCAACACAGCCTCAGTGCGTCTGTAACAGTCCGTGTGCCCGCCTGTGCGTCCCTCACACCCTCCCCCACCCCATATCCGTCGGGCTCTGTGACGTGCCTGTTGGGCTCTGGCTCTGGCTCAGGAACTCTCTCCCCGCGTGCCAGCCCCCTCTTTCTCTGTCTCTGTCCATGTCTCTCTGTATGTCTAGATACATACATGTACATATACGAGCATATTTCCATCTCGCTCCCTCTTACTCCTCCTCCCGTTCTGTCTGTCTGTCCCTGTCCTGCGGGGACTCTAGCCCCTCTGCCCGCACAAGAATGCAGGATTTGGCGAGGCCAAGAGGGAACACCAACAGACCACGGATAGGGGGCTCATAGCACCATGTCTCACGGGCGGCTGGCTTGGAGACTCGGCAAGCCGGAGCCGCCCGATCCCCAGCCTGCCGGCCGATTCTCTGCCAACCAACAGACCCACCAACCTACCGACCCACCAAGCCGGCCAACTGCAGTCCGCGCCCCTCTGCAATTTGCAGTCCACAATCCGCGCTTCCTAGCTTGGCCACCGCAGCTCTGCCGGTGGCCAATGGCCAACTGGCAACAGCTGATGGCCAAGCGGTCACAGCTGATATCCATGCAGCCCGCACGCAGCACCCCTCCACGCGAGGCCCAGAGCCTGGAGAGTGCTCTCTGCGAGTCTGTCCGCACAGTCCCCGTCTGTCTCTCTCCGCCTCTCTCTTGCTCCGTCTCTGGCCTTCTCTCATCCTCTCTCTCACCTCCCTGGGTCAGGAGAGGTGACGTGTAGCCAGTGAAGTGAACAGTGATCGGGCGGGACGCCGGTCGCTGACGAGGGGCGAGAACCCAGAAAGAAGGCTGTGTGAGGAAGGGTGGCGGCAGACTGGAGGTGCTGCCCCCTGGTGGCGGGTGGCTCTCCCTGGCTTTGGGCCAGTGGGTGGGGCCGGCCAGGGCCAGGGCCTGGGTTGCACGTCCCTAGGGTGGAGGGGACTGAGAGGACCCTGCGACCCCCTCGGTGGCCCTGAGAGGTGGGGACAGCACAGCAGCAAGGGGGGTGTGCGGTTGTGGGGCTGGGGGGAGATGAGAGGGGTTGGGGTAGGGGGGCGGGGTGAAAGCCCTTCGGGGCCTGGGGAGGCCCAGGATGCCAGGGCGCCCAGACATATGTCACAGTCAGGGAAGTGACAGAGGCCCGTTAGAGCCACTGGGGGGCGCGAAGGGGCCTCGCTGCGGGCCAGGAGGAGCCCGTCGCCCACACCAGCGGCGTCTGGAGGAGGCGGGGAGCTGGCGGGAGGCGCTCGGGCAGACATGCTCGCCACCCGAGCGGCCCAGCAGCATGGCGTGCGCTCAGAAGCAGGTCGGGAGCAGGCTCTTGGAGTGCCGGGAGCCGGGTCCCAGCGCCTAAGGCCACACCACCCTGCACGCGCCAGATCTCGTCTGATCTCGGGAGCTAAGCAGGGAGGGGCCTGGTTAGTACTTGGATGGGAGACCGCCTGGGAATAGCTGCAGGCTTTTGCTCGCCTCTCCTTTTGCGCCGCGGCCCCGGCGTGGCTCCCTCCGAACCCCTGCCGCCCCTTGCCTCTCTGCAGCCGCCCAGCCAGCCGAAGGCCCCCCTGACCAGCAGAGGGTTAGCCGCCAGGCACTACAAGCTGGCAGCCCCGGCCGCACACCAGGCCCGTCGGCCAGGGCTCCCCCGCACACCCTCTTCTCAGTCCTCTTCAGTCCCGGAGGCTGTCATCTCGATCCCTTCGCCGACCTTCGATCGCCGCCACCGCCAACAGCGCTGCCCTCGCCCCCGCCGCCACCGCCTAATCCGCCGCCATCACCGCGCTCCCCACACCCCCCTCCAGCGCTGACCTCACCCCTGCCCCCGCCCTCGCCACCGCCATGGCTGTACTGCTTCAATCTCCCGCCTCTGCTCTCCCCTCCTCCGCCGCCAGCACCGCCCTCTTCCCCGCTACCGCCGCCGCCGGCGCCAACCCTCCCCGCGCCCAGCGCCCGCCGACACAGCCCCCAACGCTGCCGCCGCCTCCATCGCCGACCTCGCAACCCTCCCGCGCCGCAGCCGACGCCGCCGCCGCCGCCGCCGCCATCGCTGCTCGCGATCAGCCCCCGCTTCTCCCGCCGCCGCCGCCGCGATCACCGCGCTCCCCACCCCCTCCGCCAGCGCTGCCCTCGCCCCCTCCCCGCCCCCGCTGCCGCCATCGCCGTACTCCCTCAAACTCCCTCCTCTGCTCTCCCCCCCTCGGCCGCCAGCACCGCGCTCCCCACCCCCGCCGCCAGTGCTGCCCTCTTCCCCACCCCCGCCCCCGCTGCCGCCATTGCCGCACTCCCTCAATCTCCCTCCTCTGCTCTCCCCGCCTCCTGCACCGCCATCTCCCCCGCCCCCGCCCCAGGCCCTCCGCCGCCACCATCGCCATACTCCCTCAATCTCCCGCCTCTGCTCTCCCGGCCTCCTCCGCCGCCGCCGCCGCCGCCGCCGCCGCCGCCGCCGCCGCCGCCGCCGCCATCGACCCCCGTGCCCCAGCGCCCACCGTCAAAGCCCCCATTGTCGCCACCGCCATCGCCGCCCTGGCGCCATCCTCGCGGTTGCCATCGCCTACCTCCCCACCCTCCCTCGCCTCCGCCGCGTCCCCCGCCGCCGCTGCTGCCGCCGCCGCCGCCGCCGCCGCCGCCGCCGCCGCAGCCCCCCCCCCTCCGCAGCCGCCCAAGCCGCCGCCGCGGGGTCCTCCCACAACTCCCAAGCCCAGGGTTGCCTGCTGGTGCAGGCCTCCCCCAGCCTTGGGGGTGCGGTTGTTGGTAAACCTGGTGGCGGTAGGGGGGCGGGGTGTATGGCGGTCTGGGTCCGGGGAGTCCCAGGATGCCAGAGTTCCACGACTTCTGGCACCATCAGGGAAGTGGCAGTGTCCCATGGAGCCTCGGGTGGCGCGAAGGGGCCTCGCTGCCGGCCAGGAGTAGCCCGCCGCCCACGCCAGGGGCATTCGGAAGAGGCGGGGAGCCGGACTGGGGGGGGGGGGACGCGGTGCTGGCAGAGCCGGCCAGCAGGTCGATGCTCGCCACCGGAGCCGCGCATCTGCATGGCGGGCGCTCACGAGGCAGGCCGGGAGCAGGCTCTTGGGGCGCGGGGAGCCGAGTCCCATCGTCTATGGCCATACCACCCTGAACGCGCCCGATCTCCTCTGATCTCGGGAGCTAAGCAGGGAGGGGCCTGGTTAGTGCTTGGATGGGAGACCGCCTGGGAATACCTGTAGGCTTTTGCTCGCCTCTCCTTTTGCGCCGCCGCCCCTGCGTGGCTCCCTCCGAACCCCTGCCGCCCCTTGCCCCTCTGCAGCCGCCCATCCAGCCGAAGTTCCCCCTGGCCAGAGGCCGGTCAGCCACCCGGCGCTACAAGCTGGCAGCCCCGGCCGCACACCAGGCCCGTCGGCCAGGGCTCACCCCCACACCCTCTTCTTAGTCCTCTTCGCTGAGGCAGGCAGTCAGCCAGCAGCAGTTAGCCGAGCCTGTGTCTCCGCCGGCAGGCACCTCTCCCCACACCCCCGCGCGCCCCCTCCCATCGCCCACAAGAGCCAGGAACCCTCCCTTCCCGCAGTGGCCCCAACACACAGGGTACAAAGAGCCGGGACAAAGCAGGGGACTGAGGGAGCAGCACCCCAACACACCGCACGCCCTCGGACTCCAGGAGAGACCACCACAAGGGGAAGTGCAGGCACGCAGGCACACAACACTCTCAACCAGGGTGCCTGTGGGCTGCCACTCTCCTCCCGCGGGGCGGGGGGTTCCTGGGCGGGGCTCGGAGCCCACTGGCCCTCCCGCCCGGCCCGGGGGCTTCAAGGGTGACTTTCAATGCCCGGGCACTGCCTCCTTAGTGGAGCCCAGCCACGGGCATGACCACACTTCGGTTGAGAAGCTGCCACTTCAAAGCAGCGTCAGTGCGTCTGTCCCAGTCCGTGTGCCCGCTTGTGCGTCCCTCCCCCCTCCCCCACCCCATGTCTCTCTGGCTCTGTGACGTGCCTGTTGGGCTCTGGCTCTGGCTCAGGAGCTCTCTCCCCGCGTGCCAGCCCCCTCTTTCTCTGTCTCTGTCCATGTCTCTCTGTATGTCTAGGTACATACAGGTACATATAGGTGTATATTTCGATCTCGCTCCCTCTTTCTCCTCCTCCCGTTCTCTCTGTCGGTCCCTGTCCTGCGGGGACTCTAGTCCCTCTGCCCGCACAAGAACGCAGGATATGGCGAGGCCAAGAGGGAACACCAACAGAGCCACGGATAGGGGGCTCATAGCACTATGTCTCACGGGCGGCTGGCTCGGAGACACGGCAAGCCGGAGCCGCCCGATCCCCAACCTGTCGGCCGCTTCTCTGCCAACCCACCGACACACCGCCCGTCGACCCGCCAAGCGGGCCCACTGCAATCCGCGCCCCTCTGCAATTTGCAGTCCACCATCCGCGCTTCCTAGCTTGGCCACCGCAGCTCCTCCGGTGGCCAGTGGCCAACTGGCAACAGCTGATGGCCAAGCGGTCACAGCTGATGACCATGCAGCCCCCAAGCAGCACCCCTCCACGCGAGGCCCAGAGCCTGGAGAGTGCTCTCTGCGAGTCTGTCCCCACAGTCCCCGTCTGTCTCTCTCCGCCTCTCTCTTGCTCCGTCTCTGGCCTTCTCTCATCCTCTCTCTCACCTCCCTGGGTCAGGAGAGGTGACGTGTAGACAGTGAAGGGACCGGACATCGGGCGGGGCTCCGGTCGCTGACGAGGGTTCCAGGGCCCAGACTGAAGGCTTGTGACGAAGGGTGGCTGCAGACTGGAGATGCTGCACCCTGGTGGCGCGGGTGGCTCTCCCTGGCTTTGGGCCTGTGGATGGGTCCGGTCAGGGCCAGGGCCTGGGTTGCACGTCCCTAGGGCCGGAGGGGACTGAGAGGACCCTGCGACCCCCTCGGTGGCCCTGAGAGGTGGGGACAGCACAGCAGCAAGGGGGGTGTGCGGTTGTGGGGCTGGGGGGAGATGAGAGGGGTTGGGGTAGGGGGGCGGGGTGAAAGCCCTTCGGGGCCTGGGGAGGCCCAGGATGCCAGGGCGCCCAGACATATGTCACAGTCAGGGAAGTGACAGAGGCCCGTGGAGCCACTGGGGGGCGCGAAGGGGCCTCGCTGCGGGCCAGGAGTAGCCCGTCGCCCACACCAGCGGCGTCCGGAGGAGGCGGGGAGCGGGCGGCAGGCGCTCAGGCAGACGTGCTCGCCACCCTAGCGGCCCAGCAGCACGGCGCGCGGTCAGAGGCAGGCCGGGAGCAGGCTCTTGGGGCGCGGGGAGCCGGGTCCCAGCGTCTACGGCCATACCACCCTGAACGCGCCCGATCTCCTCTGATCTCGGGAGCTAAGCAGGGAGGGGCCTGGTTAGTACTTGGATGGGAGACCGCCTGGGAATAGCTGCAGGCTTTTGCTCGCCTCTCCTTTTGCGCCGCCGCCCCGGCGTGGCTCCCTCCGAACCCCTGCCGCCCTTTGCCCCTCTGCAGCCGCCCAGGCAGCCGAAGGTCCCCCTGGCCAGAGGAGGGTCAGTCGCCCGGCACTACAAGCTCGCATCCCCGGCCGCACACCAGGCCTGTCGGCCAGGGCTCCCCCCCACTCCCTCTTCTTAGTGCTCTTCGCCGAGGCAGGCCGTCAGCCTGCAGCAGTCAGCCGCGTCTCGGTCGCCGCCGCCGCCGCCACCGCCATCGCAGGGCTCCCTCTCGCTCCCCGACCCTGCCGCCGCCGCAACCCCCAACGCCCAAGCCCAGGGCTGCCTGCCGGCGCAGGCCTCCACCAGGCTCTCTCCATCCCAGGACGTGCCGGTGCTTTGCACCTCGGCCCGAGCCCAGGGCACGCCCATCCCTGCGCCTGCCCCCGGGACCCGACACACAGGATCGGCGTGTCCTCGGGCAAACGGGACGCCCACCCGCCCCGCCCCACCGGAGTCTTCTGTCTCCGCTGGCAGGCACCTCGCCCCACACCCCCGCGCGCCCCTCCCGTCTCCCACAAGAGCCAGGAGCCCTCCCTTCCCGCCGGCCACGGTGTCCCTGAAACACAGGGCACAAAGAGCCGGGACAAACCAGGGGACGGCGGGAGCAGCACCCCAACACACCACGCGCCATCGACTCCGGGGGAGACCACCACAAGGGCAGAGCAGGCACGCAGGCGCACAACCCTCACAACCAGGGTGCCTGGGGGCTGCCACTCTCCTCCCGCGGGCGGGTGCCTGGGCGGGGCTCAGAGACCACAGGCCCTCCGGAGACCCTGGCGGCCCGCCCCGGAGGCTTCAATGGTGACTGCCAACGCCAGGGCAATGGCTCCTTCGACCACACTCCGGTGGAGGAGCTGCCACTTCAACACAGCCTCAGTGCGTCTGTAACAGTCCGTGTGCCCGCCTGTGCGTCCCTCACACCCTCCCCCACCCCATATCCGTCGGGCTCTGTGACGTGCCTGTTGGGCTCTGGCTCTGGCTCAGGAACTCTCTCCCCGCGTGCCAGCCCCCTCTTTCTCTGTCTCTGTCCATGTCTCTCTGTATGTCTAGATACATACATGTACATATACGAGCATATTTCCATCTCGCTCCCTCTTACTCCTCCTCCCGTTCTGTCTGTCTGTCCCTGTCCTGCGGGGACTCTAGCCCCTCTGCCCGCACAAGAATGCAGGATTTGGCGAGGCCAAGAGGGAACACCAACAGACCACGGATAGGGGGCTCATAGCACCATGTCTCACGGGCGGCTGGCTTGGAGACTCGGCAAGCCGGAGCCGCCCGATCCCCAGCCTGCCGGCCGATTCTCTGCCAACCAACAGACCCACCAACCTACCGACCCACCAAGCCGGCCAACTGCAGTCCGCGCCCCTCTGCAATTTGCAGTCCACCATCCGCGCTTCCTAGCTTGGCCACCGCAGCTCTGCCGGTGGCCAATGGCCAACTGGCAACAGCTGATGGCCAAGCGGTCACAGCTGATATCCATGCAGCCCGCACGCAGCACCCCTCCACGCGAGGCCCAGAGCCTGGAGAGTGCTCTCTGCGAGTCTGTCCGCACAGTCCCCGTCTGTCTCTCTCCGCCTCTCTCTTGCTCCGTCTCTGGCCTTCTCTCATCCTCTCTCTCACCTCCCTGGGTCAGGAGAGGTGACGTGTAGCCAGTGAAGTGAACAGTGATCGGGCGGGACGCCGGTCGCTGACGAGGGGCGAGAACCCAGAAAGAAGGCTGTGTGAGGAAGGGTGGCGGCAGACTGGAGGTGCTGCCCCCTGGTGGCGGGTGGCTCTCCCTGGCTTTGGGCCAGTGGGTGGGGCCGGCCAGGGCCAGGGCCTGGGTTGCACGTCCCTAGGGTGGAGGGGACTGAGAGGACCCTGCGACCCCCTCGGTGGCCCTGAGAGGTGGGGACAGCACAGCAGCAAGGGGGGTGTGCGGTTGTGGGGCTGGGGGGAGATGAGAGGGGTTGGGGTAGGGGGGCGGGGTAAAAGCCCTTCGGGGCCTGGGGAGGCCCAGGATGCCAGGGCGCCCAGACATATGTCACAGTCAGGGAAGTGACAGAGGCCCGTTAGAGCCACTGGGGGGCGCGAAGGGGCCTCGCTGCGGGCCAGGAGGAGCCCGTCGCCCACACCAGCGGCGTCTGGAGGAGGCGGGGAGCTGGCGGGAGGCGCTCGGGCAGACATGCTCGCCACCCGAGCGGCCCAGCAGCATGGCGTGCGCTCAGAAGCAGGTCGGGAGCAGGCTCTTGGAGTGCCGGGAGCCGGGTCCCAGCGCCTAAGGCCACACCACCCTGCACGCGCCAGATCTCGTCTGATCTCGGGAGCTAAGCAGGGAGGGGCCTGGTTAGTACTTGGATGGGAGACCGCCTGGGAATAGCTGCAGGCTTTTGCTCGCCTCTCCTTTTGCGCCGCGGCCCCGGCGTGGCTCCCTCCGAACCCCTGCCGCCCCTTGCCTCTCTGCAGCCGCCCAGCCAGCCGAAGGCCCCCCTGACCAGCAGAGGGTTAGCCGCCAGGCACTACAAGCTGGCAGCCCCGGCCGCACACCAGGCCCGTCGGCCAGGGCTCCCCCGCACACCCTCTTCTCAGTCCTCTTCAGTCCCGGAGGCTGTCATCTCGATCCCTTCGCCGACCTTCGATCGCCGCCACCGCCAACAGCGCTGCCCTCGCCCCCGCCGCCACCGCCTAATCCGCCGCCATCACCGCGCTCCCCACACCCCCCTCCAGCGCTGACCTCACCCCTGCCCCCGCCCTCGCCACCGCCATGGCTGTACTGCTTCAATCTCCCGCCTCTGCTCTCCCCTCCTCCGCCGCCAGCACCGCCCTCTTCCCCGCTACCGCCGCCGCCGGCGCCAACCCTCCCCGCGCCCAGCGCCCGCCGACACAGCCCCCAACGCTGCCGCCGCCTCCATCGCCGACCTCGCAACCCTCCCGCGCCGCAGCCGACGCCGCCGCCGCCGCCGCCGCCATCGCTGCTCGCGATCAGCCCCCGCTTCTCCCGCCGCCGCCGCCGCGATCACCGCGCTCCCCACCCCCTCCGCCAGCGCTGCCCTCGCCCCCTCCCCGCCCCCGCTGCCGCCATCGCCGTACTCCCTCAAACTCCCTCCTCTGCTCTCCCCCCCTCGGCCGCCAGCACCGCGCTCCCCACCCCCGCCGCCAGTGCTGCCCTCTTCCCCACCCCCGCCCCCGCTGCCGCCATTGCAGCACTCCCTCAATCTCCCTCCTCTGCTCTCCCCGCCTCCTGCACCGCCATCTCCCCCGCCCCCGCCCCAGGCCCGCCGCCGCCACCATCGCCATACTCCCTCAATCTCCCGCCTCTGCTCTCCCGGCCTCCTCCGCCGCCGCCGCCGCCGCCGCCATCGACCCCCGTGCCCCAGCGCCCACCGTCAAAGCCCCCATTGTCGCCACCGCCATCGCCGCCCTGGCGCCATCCTCGCGGTTGCCATCGCCTACCTCCCCACCCTCCCTCGCCTCCGCCGCGTCCCCCGCCGCCGCTGCTGCCGCCGCCGCCGCCGCCGCCGCCGCCGCCGCAGCCCCCCCCCTCCGCAGCCGCCCAAGCCGCCGCCGCGGGGTCCTCCCACAACTCCCAAGCCCAGGGTTGCCTGCTGGTGCAGGCCTCCCCCAGCCTTGGGGGTGCGGTTGTTGGTAAACCTGGTGGCGGTAGGGGGGCGGGGTGTATGGCGGTCTGGGTCCGGGGAGTCCCAGGATGCCAGAGTTCCACGACTTCTGGCACCATCAGGGAAGTGGCAGTGTCCCATGGAGCCTCGGGTGGCGCGAAGGGGCCTCGCTGCCGGCCAGGAGTAGCCCGCCGCCCACGCCAGGGGCATTCGGAAGAGGCGGGGAGCCGGACTGGGGGGGGGGGGACGCGGTGCTGGCAGAGCCGGCCAGCAGGTCGATGCTCGCCACCGGAGCCGCGCATCTGCATGGCGGGCGCTCACGAGGCAGGCCGGGAGCAGGCTCTTGGGGCGCGGGGAGCCGAGTCCCATCGTCTATGGCCATACCACCCTGAACGCGCCCGATCTCCTCTGATCTCGGGAGCTAAGCAGGGAGGGGCCTGGTTAGTGCTTGGATGGGAGACCGCCTGGGAATACCTGTAGGCTTTTGCTCGCCTCTCCTTTTGCGCCGCCGCCCCTGCGTGGCTCCCTCCGAACCCCTGCCGCCCCTTGCCCCTCTGCAGCCGCCCATCCAGCCGAAGTTCCCCCTGGCCAGAGGCCGGTCAGCCACCCGGCGCTACAAGCTGGCAGCCCCGGCCGCACACCAGGCCCGTCGGCCAGGGCTCACCCCCACACCCTCTTCTTAGTCCTCTTCGCTGAGGCAGGCAGTCAGCCAGCAGCAGTTAGCCGAGCCTGTGTCTCCGCCGGCAGGCACCTCTCCCCACACCCCCGCGCGCCCCCTCCCATCGCCCACAAGAGCCAGGAACCCTCCCTTCCCGCAGTGGCCCCAACACACAGGGTACAAAGAGCCGGGACAAAGCAGGGGACTGAGGGAGCAGCACCCCAACACACCGCACGCCCTCGGACTCCAGGAGAGACCACCACAAGGGGAAGTGCAGGCACGCAGGCACACAACACTCTCAACCAGGGTGCCTGTGGGCTGCCACTCTCCTCCCGCGGGGCGGGGGGTTCCTGGGCGGGGCTCGGAGCCCACTGGCCCTCCCGCCCGGCCCGGGGGCTTCAAGGGTGACTTTCAATGCCCGGGCACTGCCTCCTTAGTGGAGCCCAGCCACGGGCATGACCACACTTCGGTTGAGAAGCTGCCACTTCAAAGCAGCGTCAGTGCGTCTGTCCCAGTCCGTGTGCCCGCTTGTGCGTCCCTCCCCCCTCCCCCACCCCATGTCTCTCTGGCTCTGTGACGTGCCTGTTGGGCTCTGGCTCTGGCTCAGGAGCTCTCTCCCCGCGTGCCAGCCCCCTCTTTCTCTGTCTCTGTCCATGTCTCTCTGTATGTCTAGGTACATACAGGTACATATAGGTGTATATTTCGATCTCGCTCCCTCTTTCTCCTCCTCCCGTTCTCTCTGTCGGTCCCTGTCCTGCGGGGACTCTAGTCCCTCTGCCCGCACAAGAACGCAGGATATGGCGAGGCCAAGAGGGAACACCAACAGAGCCACGGATAGGGGGCTCATAGCACTATGTCTCACGGGCGGCTGGCTCGGAGACACGGCAAGCCGGAGCCGCCCGATCCCCAACCTGTCGGCCGCTTCTCTGCCAACCCACCGACACACCGCCCGTCGACCCGCCAAGCGGGCCCACTGCAATCCGCGCCCCTCTGCAATTTGCAGTCCACCATCCGCGCTTCCTAGCTTGGCCACCGCAGCTCCTCCGGTGGCCAGTGGCCAACTGGCAACAGCTGATGGCCAAGCGGTCACAGCTGATGACCATGCAGCCCCCAAGCAGCACCCCTCCACGCGAGGCCCAGAGCCTGGAGAGTGCTCTCTGCGAGTCTGTCCCCACAGTCCCCGTCTGTCTCTCTCCGCCTCTCTCTTGCTCCGTCTCTGGCCTTCTCTCATCCTCTCTCTCACCTCCCTGGGTCAGGAGAGGTGACGTGTAGACAGTGAAGGGACCGGACATCGGGCGGGGCTCCGGTCGCTGACGAGGGTTCCAGGGCCCAGACTGAAGGCTTGTGACGAAGGGTGGCTGCAGACTGGAGATGCTGCACCCTGGTGGCGCGGGTGGCTCTCCCTGGCTTTGGGCCTGTGGATGGGTCCGGTCAGGGCCAGGGCCTGGGTTGCACGTCCCTAGGGCCGGAGGGGACTGAGAGGACCCTGCGACCCCCTCGGTGGCCCTGAGAGGTGGGGACAGCACAGCAGCAAGGGGGGTGTGCGGTTGTGGGGCTGGGGGGAGATGAGAGGGGTTGGGGTAGGGGGGCGGGGTGAAAGCCCTTCGGGGCCTGGGGAGGCCCAGGATGCCAGGGCGCCCAGACATATGTCACAGTCAGGGAAGTGACAGAGGCCCGTGGAGCCACTGGGGGGCGCGAAGGGGCCTCGCTGCGGGCCAGGAGTAGCCCGTCGCCCACACCAGCGGCGTCCGGAGGAGGCGGGGAGCGGGCGGCAGGCGCTCAGGCAGACGTGCTCGCCACCCTAGCGGCCCAGCAGCACGGCGCGCGGTCAGAGGCAGGCCGGGAGCAGGCTCTTGGGGCGCGGGGAGCCGGGTCCCAGCGTCTACGGCCATACCACCCTGAACGCGCCCGATCTCCTCTGATCTCGGGAGCTAAGCAGGGAGGGGCCTGGTTAGTACTTGGATGGGAGACCGCCTGGGAATAGCTGCAGGCTTTTGCTCGCCTCTCCTTTTGCGCCGCCGCCCCGGCGTGGCTCCCTCCGAACCCCTGCCGCCCTTTGCCCCTCTGCAGCCGCCCAGGCAGCCGAAGGTCCCCCTGGCCAGAGGAGGGTCAGTCGCCCGGCACTACAAGCTCGCATCCCCGGCCGCACACCAGGCCTGTCGGCCAGGGCTCCCCCCCACTCCCTCTTCTTAGTGCTCTTCGCCGAGGCAGGCCGTCAGCCTGCAGCAGTCAGCCGCGTCTCGGTCGCCGCCGCCGCCGCCACCGCCATCGCAGGGCTCCCTCTCGCTCCCCGACCCTGCCGCCGCCGCAACCCCCAACGCCCAAGCCCAGGGCTGCCTGCCGGCGCAGGCCTCCACCAGGCTCTCTCCATCCCAGGACGTGCCGGTGCTTTGCACCTCGGCCCGAGCCCAGGGCACGCCCATCCCTGCGCCTGCCCCCGGGACCCGACACACAGGATCGGCGTGTCCTCGGGCAAACGGGACGCCCACCCGCCCCGCCCCACCGGAGTCTTCTGTCTCCGCTGGCAGGCACCTCGCCCCACACCCCCGCGCGCCCCTCCCGTCTCCCACAAGAGCCAGGAGCCCTCCCTTCCCGCCGGCCACGGTGTCCCTGAAACACAGGGCACAAAGAGCCGGGACAAACCAGGGGACGGCGGGAGCAGCACCCCAACACACCACGCGCCATCGACTCCGGGGGAGACCACCACAAGGGCAGAGCAGGCACGCAGGCGCACAACCCTCACAACCAGGGTGCCTGGGGGCTGCCACTCTCCTCCCGCGGGCGGGTGCCTGGGCGGGGCTCAGAGACCACAGGCCCTCCGGAGACCCTGGCGGCCCGCCCCGGAGGCTTCAATGGTGACTGCCAACGCCAGGGCAATGCCTCCTTAGCGGAGCCCAGCCCCGGGCACGACCACACTCCGGTGGAGGAGCTGCCACTTCAACACAGCCTCAGTGCGTCTGTAACAGTCCGTGTGCCCGCCTGTGCGTCCCTCACACCCTCCCCCACCCCATATCCGTCGGGCTCTGTGACGTGCCTGTTGGGCTCTGGCTCTGGCTCAGGAACTCTCTCCCCGCGTGCCAGCCCCCTCTTTCTCTGTCTCTGTCCATGTCTCTCTGTATGTCTAGATACATACATGTACATATACGAGCATATTTCCATCTCGCTCCCTCTTACTCCTCCTCCCGTTCTGTCTGTCTGTCCCTGTCCTGCGGGGACTCTAGCCCCTCTGCCCGCACAAGAATGCAGGATTTGGCGAGGCCAAGAGGGAACACCAACAGACCACGGATAGGGGGCTCATAGCACCATGTCTCACGGGCGGCTGGCTTGGAGACTCGGCAAGCCGGAGCCGCCCGATCCCCAGCCTGCCGGCCGATTCTCTGCCAACCAACAGACCCACCAACCTACCGACCCACCAAGCCGGCCAACTGCAGTCCGCGCCCCTCTGCAATTTGCAGTCCACAATCCGCGCTTCCTAGCTTGGCCACCGCAGCTCTGCCGGTGGCCAATGGCCAACTGGCAACAGCTGATGGCCAAGCGGTCACAGCTGATATCCATGCAGCCCGCACGCAGCACCCCTCCACGCGAGGCCCAGAGCCTGGAGAGTGCTCTCTGCGAGTCTGTCCGCACAGTCCCCGTCTGTCTCTCTCCGCCTCTCTCTTGCTCCGTCTCTGGCCTTCTCTCATCCTCTCTCTCACCTCCCTGGGTCAGGAGAGGTGACGTGTAGCCAGTGAAGTGAACAGTGATCGGGCGGGACGCCGGTCGCTGACGAGGGGCGAGAACCCAGAAAGAAGGCTGTGTGAGGAAGGGTGGCGGCAGACTGGAGGTGCTGCCCCCTGGTGGCGGGTGGCTCTCCCTGGCTTTGGGCCAGTGGGTGGGGCCGGCCAGGGCCAGGGCCTGGGTTGCACGTCCCTAGGGTGGAGGGGACTGAGAGGACCCTGCGACCCCCTCGGTGGCCCTGAGAGGTGGGGACAGCACAGCAGCAAGGGGGGTGTGCGGTTGTGGGGCTGGGGGGAGATGAGAGGGGTTGGGGTAGGGGGGCGGGGTGAAAGCCCTTCGGGGCCTGGGGAGGCCCAGGATGCCAGGGCGCCCAGACATATGTCACAGTCAGGGAAGTGACAGAGGCCCGTTAGAGCCACTGGGGGGCGCGAAGGGGCCTCGCTGCGGGCCAGGAGGAGCCCGTCGCCCACACCAGCGGCGTCTGGAGGAGGCGGGGAGCTGGCGGGAGGCGCTCGGGCAGACATGCTCGCCACCCGAGCGGCCCAGCAGCATGGCGTGCGCTCAGAAGCAGGTCGGGAGCAGGCTCTTGGAGTGCCGGGAGCCGGGTCCCAGCGCCTAAGGCCACACCACCCTGCACGCGCCAGATCTCGTCTGATCTCGGGAGCTAAGCAGGGAGGGGCCTGGTTAGTACTTGGATGGGAGACCGCCTGGGAATAGCTGCAGGCTTTTGCTCGCCTCTCCTTTTGCGCCGCGGCCCCGGCGTGGCTCCCTCCGAACCCCTGCCGCCCCTTGCCTCTCTGCAGCCGCCCAGCCAGCCGAAGGCCCCCCTGACCAGCAGAGGGTTAGCCGCCAGGCACTACAAGCTGGCAGCCCCGGCCGCACACCAGGCCCGTCGGCCAGGGCTCCCCCGCACACCCTCTTCTCAGTCCTCTTCAGTCCCGGAGGCTGTCATCTCGATCCCTTCGCCGACCTTCGATCGCCGCCACCGCCAACAGCGCTGCCCTCGCCCCCGCCGCCACCGCCTAATCCGCCGCCATCACCGCGCTCCCCACACCCCCCTCCAGCGCTGACCTCACCCCTGCCCCCGCCCTCGCCACCGCCATGGCTGTACTGCTTCAATCTCCCGCCTCTGCTCTCCCCTCCTCCGCCGCCAGCACCGCCCTCTTCCCCGCTACCGCCGCCGCCGGCGCCAACCCTCCCCGCGCCCAGCGCCCGCCGACACAGCCCCCAACGCTGCCGCCGCCTCCATCGCCGACCTCGCAACCCTCCCGCGCCGCAGCCGACGCCGCCGCCGCCGCCGCCGCCATCGCTGCTCGCGATCAGCCCCCGCTTCTCCCGCCGCCGCCGCCGCGATCACCGCGCTCCCCACCCCCTCCGCCAGCGCTGCCCTCGCCCCCTCCCCGCCCCCGCTGCCGCCATCGCCGTACTCCCTCAAACTCCCTCCTCTGCTCTCCCCCCCTCGGCCGCCAGCACCGCGCTCCCCACCCCCTCCGCCAGCGCTGCCCTCGCCCCCTCCCCGCCCCCGCCGCCGCCATTGCCGCACTCCCTCAATCTCCCTCCTCTGCTCTCCCCGCCTCCTGCACCGCCATCTCCCCCGCCCCCGCCCCAGGCCCGCCGCCGCCACCATCGCCATACTCCCTCAATCTCCCGCCTCTGCTCTCCCGGCCTCCTCCGCCCCCGCCGCCGCCGCCGCCGCCGCCGCCGCCGCCGCCATCGACCCCCGTGCCCCAGCGCCCACCGTCAAAGCCCCCATTGTCGCCACCGCCATCGCCGCCCTGGCGCCATCCTCGCGGTTGCCATCGCCTACCTCCCCACCCTCCCTCGCCTCCGCCGCGTCCCCCGCCGCCGCTGCTGCCGCCGCCGCCGCCGCCGCCGCCGCCGCCGCAGCCCCCCCCCTCCGCAGCCGCCCAAGCCGCCGCCGCGGGGTCCTCCCACAACTCCCAAGCCCAGGGTTGCCTGCTGGTGCAGGCCTCCCCCAGCCTTGGGGGTGCGGTTGTTGGTAAACCTGGTGGCGGTAGGGGGGCGGGGTGTATGGCGGTCTGGGTCCGGGGAGTCCCAGGATGCCAGAGTTCCACGACTTCTGGCACCATCAGGGAAGTGGCAGTGTCCCATGGAGCCTCGGGTGGCGCGAAGGGGCCTCGCTGCCGGCCAGGAGTAGCCCGCCGCCCACGCCAGGGGCATTCGGAAGAGGCGGGGAGCCGGACTGGGGGGGGGGGGGGGACGCGGTGCTGGCAGAGCCGGCCAGCAGGTCGATGCTCGCCACCGGAGCCGCGCATCTGCATGGCGGGCGCTCACGAGGCAGGCCGGGAGCAGGCTCTTGGGGCGCGGGGAGCCGAGTCCCATCGTCTATGGCCATACCACCCTGAACGCGCCCGATCTCCTCTGATCTCGGGAGCTAAGCAGGGAGGGGCCTGGTTAGTGCTTGGATGGGAGACCGCCTGGGAATACCTGTAGGCTTTTGCTCGCCTCTCCTTTTGCGCCGCCGCCCCTGCGTGGCTCCCTCCGAACCCCTGCCGCCCCTTGCCCCTCTGCAGCCGCCCATCCAGCCGAAGTTCCCCCTGGCCAGAGGCCGGTCAGCCACCCGGCGCTACAAGCTGGCAGCCCCGGCCGCACACCAGGCCCGTCGGCCAGGGCTCACCCCCACACCCTCTTCTTAGTCCTCTTCGCTGAGGCAGGCAGTCAGCCAGCAGCAGTTAGCCGAGCCTGTGTCTCCGCCGGCAGGCACCTCTCCCCACACCCCCGCGCGCCCCCTCCCATCGCCCACAAGAGCCAGGAACCCTCCCTTCCCGCAGTGGCCCCAACACACAGGGTACAAAGAGCCGGGACAAAGCAGGGGACTGAGGGAGCAGCACCCCAACACACCGCACGCCCTCGGACTCCAGGAGAGACCACCACAAGGGGAAGTGCAGGCACGCAGGCACACAACACTCTCAACCAGGGTGCCTGTGGGCTGCCACTCTCCTCCCGCGGGGCGGGGGGTTCCTGGGCGGGGCTCGGAGCCCACTGGCCCTCCCGCCCGGCCCGGGGGCTTCAAGGGTGACTTTCAATGCCCGGGCACTGCCTCCTTAGTGGAGCCCAGCCACGGGCATGACCACACTTCGGTTGAGAAGCTGCCACTTCAAAGCAGCGTCAGTGCGTCTGTCCCAGTCCGTGTGCCCGCTTGTGCGTCCCTCCCCCCTCCCCCACCCCATGTCTCTCTGGCTCTGTGACGTGCCTGTTGGGCTCTGGCTCTGGCTCAGGAGCTCTCTCCCCGCGTGCCAGCCCCCTCTTTCTCTGTCTCTGTCCATGTCTCTCTGTATGTCTAGGTACATACAGGTACATATAGGTGTATATTTCGATCTCGCTCCCTCTTTCTCCTCCTCCCGTTCTCTCTGTCGGTCCCTGTCCTGCGGGGACTCTAGTCCCTCTGCCCGCACAAGAACGCAGGATATGGCGAGGCCAAGAGGGAACACCAACAGAGCCACGGATAGGGGGCTCATAGCACTATGTCTCACGGGCGGCTGGCTCGGAGACACGGCAAGCCGGAGCCGCCCGATCCCCAACCTGTCGGCCGCTTCTCTGCCAACCCACCGACACACCGCCCGTCGACCCGCCAAGCGGGCCCACTGCAATCCGCGCCCCTCTGCAATTTGCAGTCCACCATCCGCGCTTCCTAGCTTGGCCACCGCAGCTCCTCCGGTGGCCAGTGGCCAACTGGCAACAGCTGATGGCCAAGCGGTCACAGCTGATGACCATGCAGCCCCCAAGCAGCACCCCTCCACGCGAGGCCCAGAGCCTGGAGAGTGCTCTCTGCGAGTCTGTCCCCACAGTCCCCGTCTGTCTCTCTCCGCCTCTCTCTTGCTCCGTCTCTGGCCTTCTCTCATCCTCTCTCTCACCTCCCTGGGTCAGGAGAGGTGACGTGTAGACAGTGAAGGGACCGGACATCGGGCGGGGCTCCGGTCGCTGACGAGGGTTCCAGGGCCCAGACTGAAGGCTTGTGACGAAGGGTGGCTGCAGACTGGAGATGCTGCACCCTGGTGGCGCGGGTGGCTCTCCCTGGCTTTGGGCCTGTGGATGGGTCCGGTCAGGGCCAGGGCCTGGGTTGCACGTCCCTAGGGCCGGAGGGGACTGAGAGGACCCTGCGACCCCCTCGGTGGCCCTGAGAGGTGGGGACAGCACAGCAGCAAGGGGGGTGTGCGGTTGTGGGGCTGGGGGGAGATGAGAGGGGTTGGGGTAGGGGGGCGGGGTGAAAGCCCTTCGGGGCCTGGGGAGGCCCAGGATGCCAGGGCGCCCAGACATATGTCACAGTCAGGGAAGTGACAGAGGCCCGTGGAGCCACTGGGGGGCGCGAAGGGGCCTCGCTGCGGGCCAGGAGTAGCCCGTCGCCCACACCAGCGGCGTCCGGAGGAGGCGGGGAGCGGGCGGCAGGCGCTCAGGCAGACGTGCTCGCCACCCTAGCGGCCCAGCAGCACGGCGCGCGGTCAGAGGCAGGCCGGGAGCAGGCTCTTGGGGCGCGGGGAGCCGGGTCCCAGCGTCTACGGCCATACCACCCTGAACGCGCCCGATCTCCTCTGATCTCGGGAGCTAAGCAGGGAGGGGCCTGGTTAGTACTTGGATGGGAGACCGCCTGGGAATAGCTGCAGGCTTTTGCTCGCCTCTCCTTTTGCGCCGCCGCCCCGGCGTGGCTCCCTCCGAACCCCTGCCGCCCTTTGCCCCTCTGCAGCCGCCCAGGCAGCCGAAGGTCCCCCTGGCCAGAGGAGGGTCAGTCGCCCGGCACTACAAGCTCGCATCCCCGGCCGCACACCAGGCCTGTCGGCCAGGGCTCCCCCCCACTCCCTCTTCTTAGTGCTCTTCGCCGAGGCAGGCCGTCAGCCTGCAGCAGTCAGCCGCGTCTCGGTCGCCGCCGCCGCCGCCACCGCCATCGCAGGGCTCCCTCTCGCTCCCCGACCCTGCCGCCGCCGCAACCCCCAACGCCCAAGCCCAGGGCTGCCTGCCGGCGCAGGCCTCCACCAGGCTCTCTCCATCCCAGGACGTGCCGGTGCTTTGCACCTCGGCCCGAGCCCAGGGCACGCCCATCCCTGCGCCTGCCCCCGGGACCCGACACACAGGATCGGCGTGTCCTCGGGCAAACGGGACGCCCACCCGCCCCGCCCCACCGGAGTCTTCTGTCTCCGCTGGCAGGCACCTCGCCCCACACCCCCGCGCGCCCCTCCCGTCTCCCACAAGAGCCAGGAGCCCTCCCTTCCCGCCGGCCACGGTGTCCCTGAAACACAGGGCACAAAGAGCCGGGACAAACCAGGGGACGGCGGGAGCAGCACCCCAACACACCACGCGCCATCGACTCCGGGGGAGACCACCACAAGGGCAGAGCAGGCACGCAGGCGCACAACCCTCACAACCAGGGTGCCTGGGGGCTGCCACTCTCCTCCCGCGGGCGGGTGCCTGGGCGGGGCTCAGAGACCACAGGCCCTCCGGAGACCCTGGCGGCCCGCCCCGGAGGCTTCAATGGTGACTGCCAACGCCAGGGCAATGCCTCCTTAGCGGAGCCCAGCCCCGGGCACGACCACACTCCGGTGGAGGAGCTGCCACTTCAACACAGCCTCAGTGCGTCTGTAACAGTCCGTGTGCCCGCCTGTGCGTCCCTCACACCCTCCCCCACCCCATATCCGTCGGGCTCTGTGACGTGCCTGTTGGGCTCTGGCTCTGGCTCAGGAACTCTCTCCCCGCGTGCCAGCCCCCTCTTTCTCTGTCTCTGTCCATGTCTCTCTGTATGTCTAGATACATACATGTACATATACGAGCATATTTCCATCTCGCTCCCTCTTACTCCTCCTCCCGTTCTGTCTGTCTGTCCCTGTCCTGCGGGGACTCTAGCCCCTCTGCCCGCACAAGAATGCAGGATTTGGCGAGGCCAAGAGGGAACACCAACAGACCACGGATAGGGGGCTCATAGCACCATGTCTCACGGGCGGCTGGCTTGGAGACTCGGCAAGCCGGAGCCGCCCGATCCCCAGCCTGCCGGCCGATTCTCTGCCAACCAACAGACCCACCAACCTACCGACCCACCAAGCCGGCCAACTGCAGTCCGCGCCCCTCTGCAATTTGCAGTCCACCATCCGCGCTTCCTAGCTTGGCCACCGCAGCTCTGCCGGTGGCCAATGGCCAACTGGCAACAGCTGATGGCCAAGCGGTCACAGCTGATATCCATGCAGCCCGCACGCAGCACCCCTCCACGCGAGGCCCAGAGCCTGGAGAGTGCTCTCTGCGAGTCTGTCCGCACAGTCCCCGTCTGTCTCTCTCCGCCTCTCTCTTGCTCCGTCTCTGGCCTTCTCTCATCCTCTCTCTCACCTCCCTGGGTCAGGAGAGGTGACGTGTAGCCAGTGAAGTGAACAGTGATCGGGCGGGACGCCGGTCGCTGACGAGGGGCGAGAACCCAGAAAGAAGGCTGTGTGAGGAAGGGTGGCGGCAGACTGGAGGTGCTGCCCCCTGGTGGCGGGTGGCTCTCCCTGGCTTTGGGCCAGTGGGTGGGGCCGGCCAGGGCCAGGGCCTGGGTTGCACGTCCCTAGGGTGGAGGGGACTGAGAGGACCCTGCGACCCCCTCGGTGGCCCTGAGAGGTGGGGACAGCACAGCAGCAAGGGGGGTGTGCGGTTGTGGGGCTGGGGGGAGATGAGAGGGGTTGGGGTAGGGGGGCGGGGTAAAAGCCCTTCGGGGCCTGGGGAGGCCCAGGATGCCAGGGCGCCCAGACATATGTCACAGTCAGGGAAGTGACAGAGGCCCGTTAGAGCCACTGGGGGGCGCGAAGGGGCCTCGCTGCGGGCCAGGAGGAGCCCGTCGCCCACACCAGCGGCGTCTGGAGGAGGCGGGGAGCTGGCGGGAGGCGCTCGGGCAGACATGCTCGCCACCCGAGCGGCCCAGCAGCATGGCGTGCGCTCAGAAGCAGGTCGGGAGCAGGCTCTTGGAGTGCCGGGAGCCGGGTCCCAGCGCCTAAGGCCACACCACCCTGCACGCGCCAGATCTCGTCTGATCTCGGGAGCTAAGCAGGGAGGGGCCTGGTTAGTACTTGGATGGGAGACCGCCTGGGAATAGCTGCAGGCTTTTGCTCGCCTCTCCTTTTGCGCCGCGGCCCCGGCGTGGCTCCCTCCGAACCCCTGCCGCCCCTTGCCTCTCTGCAGCCGCCCAGCCAGCCGAAGGCCCCCCTGACCAGCAGAGGGTTAGCCGCCAGGCACTACAAGCTGGCAGCCCCGGCCGCACACCAGGCCCGTCGGCCAGGGCTCCCCCGCACACCCTCTTCTCAGTCCTCTTCAGTCCCGGAGGCTGTCATCTCGATCCCTTCGCCGACCTTCGATCGCCGCCACCGCCAACAGCGCTGCCCTCGCCCCCGCCGCCACCGCCTAATCCGCCGCCATCACCGCGCTCCCCACACCCCCCTCCAGCGCTGACCTCACCCCTGCCCCCGCCCTCGCCACCGCCATGGCTGTACTGCTTCAATCTCCCGCCTCTGCTCTCCCCTCCTCCGCCGCCAGCACCGCCCTCTTCCCCGCTACCGCCGCCGCCGGCGCCAACCCTCCCCGCGCCCAGCGCCCGCCGACACAGCCCCCAACGCTGCCGCCGCCTCCATCGCCGACCTCGCAACCCTCCCGCGCCGCAGCCGACGCCGCCGCCGCCGCCGCCGCCATCGCTGCTCGCGATCAGCCCCCGCTTCTCCCGCCGCCGCCGCCGCGATCACCGCGCTCCCCACCCCCTCCGCCAGCGCTGCCCTCGCCCCCTCCCCGCCCCCGCTGCCGCCATCGCCGTACTCCCTCAAACTCCCTCCTCTGCTCTCCCCCCCTCGGCCGCCAGCACCGCGCTCCCCACCCCCGCCGCCAGTGCTGCCCTCTTCCCCACCCCCGCCCCCGCTGCCGCCATTGCAGCACTCCCTCAATCTCCCTCCTCTGCTCTCCCCGCCTCCTGCACCGCCATCTCCCCCGCCCCCGCCCCAGGCCCGCCGCCGCCACCATCGCCATACTCCCTCAATCTCCCGCCTCTGCTCTCCCGGCCTCCTCCGCCGCCGCCGCCGCCGCCGCCATCGACCCCCGTGCCCCAGCGCCCACCGTCAAAGCCCCCATTGTCGCCACCGCCATCGCCGCCCTGGCGCCATCCTCGCGGTTGCCATCGCCTACCTCCCCACCCTCCCTCGCCTCCGCCGCGTCCCCCGCCGCCGCTGCTGCCGCCGCCGCCGCCGCCGCCGCCGCCGCCGCAGCCCCCCCCCTCCGCAGCCGCCCAAGCCGCCGCCGCGGGGTCCTCCCACAACTCCCAAGCCCAGGGTTGCCTGCTGGTGCAGGCCTCCCCCAGCCTTGGGGGTGCGGTTGTTGGTAAACCTGGTGGCGGTAGGGGGGCGGGGTGTATGGCGGTCTGGGTCCGGGGAGTCCCAGGATGCCAGAGTTCCACGACTTCTGGCACCATCAGGGAAGTGGCAGTGTCCCATGGAGCCTCGGGTGGCGCGAAGGGGCCTCGCTGCCGGCCAGGAGTAGCCCGCCGCCCACGCCAGGGGCATTCGGAAGAGGCGGGGAGCCGGACTGGGGGGGGGGGGACGCGGTGCTGGCAGAGCCGGCCAGCAGGTCGATGCTCGCCACCGGAGCCGCGCATCTGCATGGCGGGCGCTCACGAGGCAGGCCGGGAGCAGGCTCTTGGGGCGCGGGGAGCCGAGTCCCATCGTCTATGGCCATACCACCCTGAACGCGCCCGATCTCCTCTGATCTCGGGAGCTAAGCAGGGAGGGGCCTGGTTAGTGCTTGGATGGGAGACCGCCTGGGAATACCTGTAGGCTTTTGCTCGCCTCTCCTTTTGCGCCGCCGCCCCTGCGTGGCTCCCTCCGAACCCCTGCCGCCCCTTGCCCCTCTGCAGCCGCCCATCCAGCCGAAGTTCCCCCTGGCCAGAGGCCGGTCAGCCACCCGGCGCTACAAGCTGGCAGCCCCGGCCGCACACCAGGCCCGTCGGCCAGGGCTCACCCCCACACCCTCTTCTTAGTCCTCTTCGCTGAGGCAGGCAGTCAGCCAGCAGCAGTTAGCCGAGCCTGTGTCTCCGCCGGCAGGCACCTCTCCCCACACCCCCGCGCGCCCCCTCCCATCGCCCACAAGAGCCAGGAACCCTCCCTTCCCGCAGTGGCCCCAACACACAGGGTACAAAGAGCCGGGACAAAGCAGGGGACTGAGGGAGCAGCACCCCAACACACCGCACGCCCTCGGACTCCAGGAGAGACCACCACAAGGGGAAGTGCAGGCACGCAGGCACACAACACTCTCAACCAGGGTGCCTGTGGGCTGCCACTCTCCTCCCGCGGGGCGGGGGGTTCCTGGGCGGGGCTCGGAGCCCACTGGCCCTCCCGCCCGGCCCGGGGGCTTCAAGGGTGACTTTCAATGCCCGGGCACTGCCTCCTTAGTGGAGCCCAGCCACGGGCATGACCACACTTCGGTTGAGAAGCTGCCACTTCAAAGCAGCGTCAGTGCGTCTGTCCCAGTCCGTGTGCCCGCTTGTGCGTCCCTCCCCCCTCCCCCACCCCATGTCTCTCTGGCTCTGTGACGTGCCTGTTGGGCTCTGGCTCTGGCTCAGGAGCTCTCTCCCCGCGTGCCAGCCCCCTCTTTCTCTGTCTCTGTCCATGTCTCTCTGTATGTCTAGGTACATACAGGTACATATAGGTGTATATTTCGATCTCGCTCCCTCTTTCTCCTCCTCCCGTTCTCTCTGTCGGTCCCTGTCCTGCGGGGACTCTAGTCCCTCTGCCCGCACAAGAACGCAGGATATGGCGAGGCCAAGAGGGAACACCAACAGAGCCACGGATAGGGGGCTCATAGCACTATGTCTCACGGGCGGCTGGCTCGGAGACACGGCAAGCCGGAGCCGCCCGATCCCCAACCTGTCGGCCGCTTCTCTGCCAACCCACCGACACACCGCCCGTCGACCCGCCAAGCGGGCCCACTGCAATCCGCGCCCCTCTGCAATTTGCAGTCCACCATCCGCGCTTCCTAGCTTGGCCACCGCAGCTCCTCCGGTGGCCAGTGGCCAACTGGCAACAGCTGATGGCCAAGCGGTCACAGCTGATGACCATGCAGCCCCCAAGCAGCACCCCTCCACGCGAGGCCCAGAGCCTGGAGAGTGCTCTCTGCGAGTCTGTCCCCACAGTCCCCGTCTGTCTCTCTCCGCCTCTCTCTTGCTCCGTCTCTGGCCTTCTCTCATCCTCTCTCTCACCTCCCTGGGTCAGGAGAGGTGACGTGTAGACAGTGAAGGGACCGGACATCGGGCGGGGCTCCGGTCGCTGACGAGGGTTCCAGGGCCCAGACTGAAGGCTTGTGACGAAGGGTGGCTGCAGACTGGAGATGCTGCACCCTGGTGGCGCGGGTGGCTCTCCCTGGCTTTGGGCCTGTGGATGGGTCCGGTCAGGGCCAGGGCCTGGGTTGCACGTCCCTAGGGCCGGAGGGGACTGAGAGGACCCTGCGACCCCCTCGGTGGCCCTGAGAGGTGGGGACAGCACAGCAGCAAGGGGGGTGTGCGGTTGTGGGGCTGGGGGGAGATGAGAGGGGTTGGGGTAGGGGGGCGGGGTGAAAGCCCTTCGGGGCCTGGGGAGGCCCAGGATGCCAGGGCGCCCAGACATATGTCACAGTCAGGGAAGTGACAGAGGCCCGTGGAGCCACTGGGGGGCGCGAAGGGGCCTCGCTGCGGGCCAGGAGTAGCCCGTCGCCCACACCAGCGGCGTCCGGAGGAGGCGGGGAGCGGGCGGCAGGCGCTCAGGCAGACGTGCTCGCCACCCTAGCGGCCCAGCAGCACGGCGCGCGGTCAGAGGCAGGCCGGGAGCAGGCTCTTGGGGCGCGGGGAGCCGGGTCCCAGCGTCTACGGCCATACCACCCTGAACGCGCCCGATCTCCTCTGATCTCGGGAGCTAAGCAGGGAGGGGCCTGGTTAGTACTTGGATGGGAGACCGCCTGGGAATAGCTGCAGGCTTTTGCTCGCCTCTCCTTTTGCGCCGCCGCCCCGGCGTGGCTCCCTCCGAACCCCTGCCGCCCTTTGCCCCTCTGCAGCCGCCCAGGCAGCCGAAGGTCCCCCTGGCCAGAGGAGGGTCAGTCGCCCGGCACTACAAGCTCGCATCCCCGGCCGCACACCAGGCCTGTCGGCCAGGGCTCCCCCCCACTCCCTCTTCTTAGTGCTCTTCGCCGAGGCAGGCCGTCAGCCTGCAGCAGTCAGCCGCGTCTCGGTCGCCGCCGCCGCCGCCACCGCCATCGCAGGGCTCCCTCTCGCTCCCCGACCCTGCCGCCGCCGCAACCCCCAACGCCCAAGCCCAGGGCTGCCTGCCGGCGCAGGCCTCCACCAGGCTCTCTCCATCCCAGGACGTGCCGGTGCTTTGCACCTCGGCCCGAGCCCAGGGCACGCCCATCCCTGCGCCTGCCCCCGGGACCCGACACACAGGATCGGCGTGTCCTCGGGCAAACGGGACGCCCACCCGCCCCGCCCCACCGGAGTCTTCTGTCTCCGCTGGCAGGCACCTCGCCCCACACCCCCGCGCGCCCCTCCCGTCTCCCACAAGAGCCAGGAGCCCTCCCTTCCCGCCGGCCACGGTGTCCCTGAAACACAGGGCACAAAGAGCCGGGACAAACCAGGGGACGGCGGGAGCAGCACCCCAACACACCACGCGCCATCGACTCCGGGGGAGACCACCACAAGGGCAGAGCAGGCACGCAGGCGCACAACCCTCACAACCAGGGTGCCTGGGGGCTGCCACTCTCCTCCCGCGGGCGGGTGCCTGGGCGGGGCTCAGAGACCACAGGCCCTCCGGAGACCCTGGCGGCCCGCCCCGGAGGCTTCAATGGTGACTGCCAACGCCAGGGCAATGCCTCCTTAGCGGAGCCCAGCCCCGGGCACGACCACACTCCGGTGGAGGAGCTGCCACTTCAACACAGCCTCAGTGCGTCTGTAACAGTCCGTGTGCCCGCCTGTGCGTCCCTCACACCCTCCCCCACCCCATATCCGTCGGGCTCTGTGACGTGCCTGTTGGGCTCTGGCTCTGGCTCAGGAACTCTCTCCCCGCGTGCCAGCCCCCTCTTTCTCTGTCTCTGTCCATGTCTCTCTGTATGTCTAGATACATACATGTACATATACGAGCATATTTCCATCTCGCTCCCTCTTACTCCTCCTCCCGTTCTGTCTGTCTGTCCCTGTCCTGCGGGGACTCTAGCCCCTCTGCCCGCACAAGAATGCAGGATTTGGCGAGGCCAAGAGGGAACACCAACAGACCACGGATAGGGGGCTCATAGCACCATGTCTCACGGGCGGCTGGCTTGGAGACTCGGCAAGCCGGAGCCGCCCGATCCCCAGCCTGCCGGCCGATTCTCTGCCAACCAACAGACCCACCAACCTACCGACCCACCAAGCCGGCCAACTGCAGTCCGCGCCCCTCTGCAATTTGCAGTCCACCATCCGCGCTTCCTAGCTTGGCCACCGCAGCTCTGCCGGTGGCCAATGGCCAACTGGCAACAGCTGATGGCCAAGCGGTCACAGCTGATATCCATGCAGCCCGCACGCAGCACCCCTCCACGCGAGGCCCAGAGCCTGGAGAGTGCTCTCTGCGAGTCTGTCCGCACAGTCCCCGTCTGTCTCTCTCCGCCTCTCTCTTGCTCCGTCTCTGGCCTTCTCTCATCCTCTCTCTCACCTCCCTGGGTCAGGAGAGGTGACGTGTAGCCAGTGAAGTGAACAGTGATCGGGCGGGACGCCGGTCGCTGACGAGGGGCGAGAACCCAGAAAGAAGGCTGTGTGAGGAAGGGTGGCGGCAGACTGGAGGTGCTGCCCCCTGGTGGCGGGTGGCTCTCCCTGGCTTTGGGCCAGTGGGTGGGGCCGGCCAGGGCCAGGGCCTGGGTTGCACGTCCCTAGGGTGGAGGGGACTGAGAGGACCCTGCGACCCCCTCGGTGGCCCTGAGAGGTGGGGACAGCACAGCAGCAAGGGGGGTGTGCGGTTGTGGGGCTGGGGGGAGATGAGAGGGGTTGGGGTAGGGGGGCGGGGTAAAAGCCCTTCGGGGCCTGGGGAGGCCCAGGATGCCAGGGCGCCCAGACATATGTCACAGTCAGGGAAGTGACAGAGGCCCGTTAGAGCCACTGGGGGGCGCGAAGGGGCCTCGCTGCGGGCCAGGAGGAGCCCGTCGCCCACACCAGCGGCGTCTGGAGGAGGCGGGGAGCTGGCGGGAGGCGCTCGGGCAGACATGCTCGCCACCCGAGCGGCCCAGCAGCATGGCGTGCGCTCAGAAGCAGGTCGGGAGCAGGCTCTTGGAGTGCCGGGAGCCGGGTCCCAGCGCCTAAGGCCACACCACCCTGCACGCGCCAGATCTCGTCTGATCTCGGGAGCTAAGCAGGGAGGGGCCTGGTTAGTACTTGGATGGGAGACCGCCTGGGAATAGCTGCAGGCTTTTGCTCGCCTCTCCTTTTGCGCCGCGGCCCCGGCGTGGCTCCCTCCGAACCCCTGCCGCCCCTTGCCTCTCTGCAGCCGCCCAGCCAGCCGAAGGCCCCCCTGACCAGCAGAGGGTTAGCCGCCAGGCACTACAAGCTGGCAGCCCCGGCCGCACACCAGGCCCGTCGGCCAGGGCTCCCCCGCACACCCTCTTCTCAGTCCTCTTCAGTCCCGGAGGCTGTCATCTCGATCCCTTCGCCGACCTTCGATCGCCGCCACCGCCAACAGCGCTGCCCTCGCCCCCGCCGCCACCGCCTAATCCGCCGCCATCACCGCGCTCCCCACACCCCCCTCCAGCGCTGACCTCACCCCTGCCCCCGCCCTCGCCACCGCCATGGCTGTACTGCTTCAATCTCCCGCCTCTGCTCTCCCCTCCTCCGCCGCCAGCACCGCCCTCTTCCCCGCTACCGCCGCCGCCGGCGCCAACCCTCCCCGCGCCCAGCGCCCGCCGACACAGCCCCCAACGCTGCCGCCGCCTCCATCGCCGACCTCGCAACCCTCCCGCGCCGCAGCCGACGCCGCCGCCGCCGCCGCCGCCATCGCTGCTCGCGATCAGCCCCCGCTTCTCCCGCCGCCGCCGCCGCGATCACCGCGCTCCCCACCCCCTCCGCCAGCGCTGCCCTCGCCCCCTCCCCGCCCCCGCTGCCGCCATCGCCGTACTCCCTCAAACTCCCTCCTCTGCTCTCCCCCCCTCGGCCGCCAGCACCGCGCTCCCCACCCCCTCCGCCAGCGCTGCCCTCGCCCCCTCCCCGCCCCCGCCGCCGCCATTGCCGCACTCCCTCAATCTCCCTCCTCTGCTCTCCCCGCCTCCTGCACCGCCATCTCCCCCGCCCCCGCCCCAGGCCCGCCGCCGCCACCATCGCCATACTCCCTCAATCTCCCGCCTCTGCTCTCCCGGCCTCCTCCGCCCCCGCCGCCGCCGCCGCCGCCGCCGCCGCCGCCGCCATCGACCCCCGTGCCCCAGCGCCCACCGTCAAAGCCCCCATTGTCGCCACCGCCATCGCCGCCCTGGCGCCATCCTCGCGGTTGCCATCGCCTACCTCCCCACCCTCCCTCGCCTCCGCCGCGTCCCCCGCCGCCGCTGCTGCCGCCGCCGCCGCCGCCGCCGCCGCCGCCGCAGCCCCCCCCCTCCGCAGCCGCCCAAGCCGCCGCCGCGGGGTCCTCCCACAACTCCCAAGCCCAGGGTTGCCTGCTGGTGCAGGCCTCCCCCAGCCTTGGGGGTGCGGTTGTTGGTAAACCTGGTGGCGGTAGGGGGGCGGGGTGTATGGCGGTCTGGGTCCGGGGAGTCCCAGGATGCCAGAGTTCCACGACTTCTGGCACCATCAGGGAAGTGGCAGTGTCCCATGGAGCCTCGGGTGGCGCGAAGGGGCCTCGCTGCCGGCCAGGAGTAGCCCGCCGCCCACGCCAGGGGCATTCGGAAGAGGCGGGGAGCCGGACTGGGGGGGGGGGGGGACGCGGTGCTGGCAGAGCCGGCCAGCAGGTCGATGCTCGCCACCGGAGCCGCGCATCTGCATGGCGGGCGCTCACGAGGCAGGCCGGGAGCAGGCTCTTGGGGCGCGGGGAGCCGAGTCCCATCGTCTATGGCCATACCACCCTGAACGCGCCCGATCTCCTCTGATCTCGGGAGCTAAGCAGGGAGGGGCCTGGTTAGTGCTTGGATGGGAGACCGCCTGGGAATACCTGTAGGCTTTTGCTCGCCTCTCCTTTTGCGCCGCCGCCCCTGCGTGGCTCCCTCCGAACCCCTGCCGCCCCTTGCCCCTCTGCAGCCGCCCATCCAGCCGAAGTTCCCCCTGGCCAGAGGCCGGTCAGCCACCCGGCGCTACAAGCTGGCAGCCCCGGCCGCACACCAGGCCCGTCGGCCAGGGCTCACCCCCACACCCTCTTCTTAGTCCTCTTCGCTGAGGCAGGCAGTCAGCCAGCAGCAGTTAGCCGAGCCTGTGTCTCCGCCGGCAGGCACCTCTCCCCACACCCCCGCGCGCCCCCTCCCATCGCCCACAAGAGCCAGGAACCCTCCCTTCCCGCAGTGGCCCCAACACACAGGGTACAAAGAGCCGGGACAAAGCAGGGGACTGAGGGAGCAGCACCCCAACACACCGCACGCCCTCGGACTCCAGGAGAGACCACCACAAGGGGAAGTGCAGGCACGCAGGCACACAACACTCTCAACCAGGGTGCCTGTGGGCTGCCACTCTCCTCCCGCGGGGCGGGGGGTTCCTGGGCGGGGCTCGGAGCCCACTGGCCCTCCCGCCCGGCCCGGGGGCTTCAAGGGTGACTTTCAATGCCCGGGCACTGCCTCCTTAGTGGAGCCCAGCCACGGGCATGACCACACTTCGGTTGAGAAGCTGCCACTTCAAAGCAGCGTCAGTGCGTCTGTCCCAGTCCGTGTGCCCGCTTGTGCGTCCCTCCCCCCTCCCCCACCCCATGTCTCTCTGGCTCTGTGACGTGCCTGTTGGGCTCTGGCTCTGGCTCAGGAGCTCTCTCCCCGCGTGCCAGCCCCCTCTTTCTCTGTCTCTGTCCATGTCTCTCTGTATGTCTAGGTACATACAGGTACATATAGGTGTATATTTCGATCTCGCTCCCTCTTTCTCCTCCTCCCGTTCTCTCTGTCGGTCCCTGTCCTGCGGGGACTCTAGTCCCTCTGCCCGCACAAGAACGCAGGATATGGCGAGGCCAAGAGGGAACACCAACAGAGCCACGGATAGGGGGCTCATAGCACTATGTCTCACGGGCGGCTGGCTCGGAGACACGGCAAGCCGGAGCCGCCCGATCCCCAACCTGTCGGCCGCTTCTCTGCCAACCCACCGACACACCGCCCGTCGACCCGCCAAGCGGGCCCACTGCAATCCGCGCCCCTCTGCAATTTGCAGTCCACCATCCGCGCTTCCTAGCTTGGCCACCGCAGCTCCTCCGGTGGCCAGTGGCCAACTGGCAACAGCTGATGGCCAAGCGGTCACAGCTGATGACCATGCAGCCCCCAAGCAGCACCCCTCCACGCGAGGCCCAGAGCCTGGAGAGTGCTCTCTGCGAGTCTGTCCCCACAGTCCCCGTCTGTCTCTCTCCGCCTCTCTCTTGCTCCGTCTCTGGCCTTCTCTCATCCTCTCTCTCACCTCCCTGGGTCAGGAGAGGTGACGTGTAGACAGTGAAGGGACCGGACATCGGGCGGGGCTCCGGTCGCTGACGAGGGTTCCAGGGCCCAGACTGAAGGCTTGTGACGAAGGGTGGCTGCAGACTGGAGATGCTGCACCCTGGTGGCGCGGGTGGCTCTCCCTGGCTTTGGGCCTGTGGATGGGTCCGGTCAGGGCCAGGGCCTGGGTTGCACGTCCCTAGGGCCGGAGGGGACTGAGAGGACCCTGCGACCCCCTCGGTGGCCCTGAGAGGTGGGGACAGCACAGCAGCAAGGGGGGTGTGCGGTTGTGGGGCTGGGGGGAGATGAGAGGGGTTGGGGTAGGGGGGCGGGGTGAAAGCCCTTCGGGGCCTGGGGAGGCCCAGGATGCCAGGGCGCCCAGACATATGTCACAGTCAGGGAAGTGACAGAGGCCCGTGGAGCCACTGGGGGGCGCGAAGGGGCCTCGCTGCGGGCCAGGAGTAGCCCGTCGCCCACACCAGCGGCGTCCGGAGGAGGCGGGGAGCGGGCGGCAGGCGCTCAGGCAGACGTGCTCGCCACCCTAGCGGCCCAGCAGCACGGCGCGCGGTCAGAGGCAGGCCGGGAGCAGGCTCTTGGGGCGCGGGGAGCCGGGTCCCAGCGTCTACGGCCATACCACCCTGAACGCGCCCGATCTCCTCTGATCTCGGGAGCTAAGCAGGGAGGGGCCTGGTTAGTACTTGGATGGGAGACCGCCTGGGAATAGCTGCAGGCTTTTGCTCGCCTCTCCTTTTGCGCCGCCGCCCCGGCGTGGCTCCCTCCGAACCCCTGCCGCCCTTTGCCCCTCTGCAGCCGCCCAGGCAGCCGAAGGTCCCCCTGGCCAGAGGAGGGTCAGTCGCCCGGCACTACAAGCTCGCATCCCCGGCCGCACACCAGGCCTGTCGGCCAGGGCTCCCCCCCACTCCCTCTTCTTAGTGCTCTTCGCCGAGGCAGGCCGTCAGCCTGCAGCAGTCAGCCGCGTCTCGGTCGCCGCCGCCGCCGCCACCGCCATCGCAGGGCTCCCTCTCGCTCCCCGACCCTGCCGCCGCCGCAACCCCCAACGCCCAAGCCCAGGGCTGCCTGCCGGCGCAGGCCTCCACCAGGCTCTCTCCATCCCAGGACGTGCCGGTGCTTTGCACCTCGGCCCGAGCCCAGGGCACGCCCATCCCTGCGCCTGCCCCCGGGACCCGACACACAGGATCGGCGTGTCCTCGGGCAAACGGGACGCCCACCCGCCCCGCCCCACCGGAGTCTTCTGTCTCCGCTGGCAGGCACCTCGCCCCACACCCCCGCGCGCCCCTCCCGTCTCCCACAAGAGCCAGGAGCCCTCCCTTCCCGCCGGCCACGGTGTCCCTGAAACACAGGGCACAAAGAGCCGGGACAAACCAGGGGACGGCGGGAGCAGCACCCCAACACACCACGCGCCATCGACTCCGGGGGAGACCACCACAAGGGCAGAGCAGGCACGCAGGCGCACAACCCTCACAACCAGGGTGCCTGGGGGCTGCCACTCTCCTCCCGCGGGCGGGTGCCTGGGCGGGGCTCAGAGACCACAGGCCCTCCGGAGACCCTGGCGGCCCGCCCCGGAGGCTTCAATGGTGACTGCCAACGCCAGGGCAATGCCTCCTTAGCGGAGCCCAGCCCCGGGCACGACCACACTCCGGTGGAGGAGCTGCCACTTCAACACAGCCTCAGTGCGTCTGTAACAGTCCGTGTGCCCGCCTGTGCGTCCCTCACACCCTCCCCCACCCCATATCCGTCGGGCTCTGTGACGTGCCTGTTGGGCTCTGGCTCTGGCTCAGGAACTCTCTCCCCGCGTGCCAGCCCCCTCTTTCTCTGTCTCTGTCCATGTCTCTCTGTATGTCTAGATACATACATGTACATATACGAGCATATTTCCATCTCGCTCCCTCTTACTCCTCCTCCCGTTCTGTCTGTCTGTCCCTGTCCTGCGGGGACTCTAGCCCCTCTGCCCGCACAAGAATGCAGGATTTGGCGAGGCCAAGAGGGAACACCAACAGACCACGGATAGGGGGCTCATAGCACCATGTCTCACGGGCGGCTGGCTTGGAGACTCGGCAAGCCGGAGCCGCCCGATCCCCAGCCTGCCGGCCGATTCTCTGCCAACCAACAGACCCACCAACCTACCGACCCACCAAGCCGGCCAACTGCAGTCCGCGCCCCTCTGCAATTTGCAGTCCACCATCCGCGCTTCCTAGCTTGGCCACCGCAGCTCTGCCGGTGGCCAATGGCCAACTGGCAACAGCTGATGGCCAAGCGGTCACAGCTGATATCCATGCAGCCCGCACGCAGCACCCCTCCACGCGAGGCCCAGAGCCTGGAGAGTGCTCTCTGCGAGTCTGTCCGCACAGTCCCCGTCTGTCTCTCTCCGCCTCTCTCTTGCTCCGTCTCTGGCCTTCTCTCATCCTCTCTCTCACCTCCCTGGGTCAGGAGAGGTGACGTGTAGCCAGTGAAGTGAACAGTGATCGGGCGGGACGCCGGTCGCTGACGAGGGGCGAGAACCCAGAAAGAAGGCTGTGTGAGGAAGGGTGGCGGCAGACTGGAGGTGCTGCCCCCTGGTGGCGGGTGGCTCTCCCTGGCTTTGGGCCAGTGGGTGGGGCCGGCCAGGGCCAGGGCCTGGGTTGCACGTCCCTAGGGTGGAGGGGACTGAGAGGACCCTGCGACCCCCTCGGTGGCCCTGAGAGGTGGGGACAGCACAGCAGCAAGGGGGGTGTGCGGTTGTGGGGCTGGGGGGAGATGAGAGGGGTTGGGGTAGGGGGGCGGGGTAAAAGCCCTTCGGGGCCTGGGGAGGCCCAGGATGCCAGGGCGCCCAGACATATGTCACAGTCAGGGAAGTGACAGAGGCCCGTTAGAGCCACTGGGGGGCGCGAAGGGGCCTCGCTGCGGGCCAGGAGGAGCCCGTCGCCCACACCAGCGGCGTCTGGAGGAGGCGGGGAGCTGGCGGGAGGCGCTCGGGCAGACATGCTCGCCACCCGAGCGGCCCAGCAGCATGGCGTGCGCTCAGAAGCAGGTCGGGAGCAGGCTCTTGGAGTGCCGGGAGCCGGGTCCCAGCGCCTAAGGCCACACCACCCTGCACGCGCCAGATCTCGTCTGATCTCGGGAGCTAAGCAGGGAGGGGCCTGGTTAGTACTTGGATGGGAGACCGCCTGGGAATAGCTGCAGGCTTTTGCTCGCCTCTCCTTTTGCGCCGCGGCCCCGGCGTGGCTCCCTCCGAACCCCTGCCGCCCCTTGCCTCTCTGCAGCCGCCCAGCCAGCCGAAGGCCCCCCTGACCAGCAGAGGGTTAGCCGCCAGGCACTACAAGCTGGCAGCCCCGGCCGCACACCAGGCCCGTCGGCCAGGGCTCCCCCGCACACCCTCTTCTCAGTCCTCTTCAGTCCCGGAGGCTGTCATCTCGATCCCTTCGCCGACCTTCGATCGCCGCCACCGCCAACAGCGCTGCCCTCGCCCCCGCCGCCACCGCCTAATCCGCCGCCATCACCGCGCTCCCCACACCCCCCTCCAGCGCTGACCTCACCCCTGCCCCCGCCCTCGCCACCGCCATGGCTGTACTGCTTCAATCTCCCGCCTCTGCTCTCCCCTCCTCCGCCGCCAGCACCGCCCTCTTCCCCGCTACCGCCGCCGCCGGCGCCAACCCTCCCCGCGCCCAGCGCCCGCCGACACAGCCCCCAACGCTGCCGCCGCCTCCATCGCCGACCTCGCAACCCTCCCGCGCCGCAGCCGACGCCGCCGCCGCCGCCGCCGCCATCGCTGCTCGCGATCAGCCCCCGCTTCTCCCGCCGCCGCCGCCGCGATCACCGCGCTCCCCACCCCCTCCGCCAGCGCTGCCCTCGCCCCCTCCCCGCCCCCGCTGCCGCCATCGCCGTACTCCCTCAAACTCCCTCCTCTGCTCTCCCCCCCTCGGCCGCCAGCACCGCGCTCCCCACCCCCTCCGCCAGCGCTGCCCTCGCCCCCTCCCCGCCCCCGCCGCCGCCATTGCCGCACTCCCTCAATCTCCCTCCTCTGCTCTCCCCGCCTCCTGCACCGCCATCTCCCCCGCCCCCGCCCCAGGCCCGCCGCCGCCACCATCGCCATACTCCCTCAATCTCCCGCCTCTGCTCTCCCGGCCTCCTCCGCCCCCGCCGCCGCCGCCGCCGCCGCCGCCGCCGCCGCCATCGACCCCCGTGCCCCAGCGCCCACCGTCAAAGCCCCCATTGTCGCCACCGCCATCGCCGCCCTGGCGCCATCCTCGCGGTTGCCATCGCCTACCTCCCCACCCTCCCTCGCCTCCGCCGCGTCCCCCGCCGCCGCTGCTGCCGCCGCCGCCGCCGCCGCCGCCGCCGCCGCAGCCCCCCCCCTCCGCAGCCGCCCAAGCCGCCGCCGCGGGGTCCTCCCACAACTCCCAAGCCCAGGGTTGCCTGCTGGTGCAGGCCTCCCCCAGCCTTGGGGGTGCGGTTGTTGGTAAACCTGGTGGCGGTAGGGGGGCGGGGTGTATGGCGGTCTGGGTCCGGGGAGTCCCAGGATGCCAGAGTTCCACGACTTCTGGCACCATCAGGGAAGTGGCAGTGTCCCATGGAGCCTCGGGTGGCGCGAAGGGGCCTCGCTGCCGGCCAGGAGTAGCCCGCCGCCCACGCCAGGGGCATTCGGAAGAGGCGGGGAGCCGGACTGGGGGGGGGGGGGGACGCGGTGCTGGCAGAGCCGGCCAGCAGGTCGATGCTCGCCACCGGAGCCGCGCATCTGCATGGCGGGCGCTCACGAGGCAGGCCGGGAGCAGGCTCTTGGGGCGCGGGGAGCCGAGTCCCATCGTCTATGGCCATACCACCCTGAACGCGCCCGATCTCCTCTGATCTCGGGAGCTAAGCAGGGAGGGGCCTGGTTAGTGCTTGGATGGGAGACCGCCTGGGAATACCTGTAGGCTTTTGCTCGCCTCTCCTTTTGCGCCGCCGCCCCTGCGTGGCTCCCTCCGAACCCCTGCCGCCCCTTGCCCCTCTGCAGCCGCCCATCCAGCCGAAGTTCCCCCTGGCCAGAGGCCGGTCAGCCACCCGGCGCTACAAGCTGGCAGCCCCGGCCGCACACCAGGCCCGTCGGCCAGGGCTCACCCCCACACCCTCTTCTTAGTCCTCTTCGCTGAGGCAGGCAGTCAGCCAGCAGCAGTTAGCCGAGCCTGTGTCTCCGCCGGCAGGCACCTCTCCCCACACCCCCGCGCGCCCCCTCCCATCGCCCACAAGAGCCAGGAACCCTCCCTTCCCGCAGTGGCCCCAACACACAGGGTACAAAGAGCCGGGACAAAGCAGGGGACTGAGGGAGCAGCACCCCAACACACCGCACGCCCTCGGACTCCAGGAGAGACCACCACAAGGGGAAGTGCAGGCACGCAGGCACACAACACTCTCAACCAGGGTGCCTGTGGGCTGCCACTCTCCTCCCGCGGGGCGGGGGGTTCCTGGGCGGGGCTCGGAGCCCACTGGCCCTCCCGCCCGGCCCGGGGGCTTCAAGGGTGACTTTCAATGCCCGGGCACTGCCTCCTTAGTGGAGCCCAGCCACGGGCATGACCACACTTCGGTTGAGAAGCTGCCACTTCAAAGCAGCGTCAGTGCGTCTGTCCCAGTCCGTGTGCCCGCTTGTGCGTCCCTCCCCCCTCCCCCACCCCATGTCTCTCTGGCTCTGTGACGTGCCTGTTGGGCTCTGGCTCTGGCTCAGGAGCTCTCTCCCCGCGTGCCAGCCCCCTCTTTCTCTGTCTCTGTCCATGTCTCTCTGTATGTCTAGGTACATACAGGTACATATAGGTGTATATTTCGATCTCGCTCCCTCTTTCTCCTCCTCCCGTTCTCTCTGTCGGTCCCTGTCCTGCGGGGACTCTAGTCCCTCTGCCCGCACAAGAACGCAGGATATGGCGAGGCCAAGAGGGAACACCAACAGAGCCACGGATAGGGGGCTCATAGCACTATGTCTCACGGGCGGCTGGCTCGGAGACACGGCAAGCCGGAGCCGCCCGATCCCCAACCTGTCGGCCGCTTCTCTGCCAACCCACCGACACACCGCCCGTCGACCCGCCAAGCGGGCCCACTGCAATCCGCGCCCCTCTGCAATTTGCAGTCCACCATCCGCGCTTCCTAGCTTGGCCACCGCAGCTCCTCCGGTGGCCAGTGGCCAACTGGCAACAGCTGATGGCCAAGCGGTCACAGCTGATGACCATGCAGCCCCCAAGCAGCACCCCTCCACGCGAGGCCCAGAGCCTGGAGAGTGCTCTCTGCGAGTCTGTCCCCACAGTCCCCGTCTGTCTCTCTCCGCCTCTCTCTTGCTCCGTCTCTGGCCTTCTCTCATCCTCTCTCTCACCTCCCTGGGTCAGGAGAGGTGACGTGTAGACAGTGAAGGGACCGGACATCGGGCGGGGCTCCGGTCGCTGACGAGGGTTCCAGGGCCCAGACTGAAGGCTTGTGACGAAGGGTGGCTGCAGACTGGAGATGCTGCACCCTGGTGGCGCGGGTGGCTCTCCCTGGCTTTGGGCCTGTGGATGGGTCCGGTCAGGGCCAGGGCCTGGGTTGCACGTCCCTAGGGCCGGAGGGGACTGAGAGGACCCTGCGACCCCCTCGGTGGCCCTGAGAGGTGGGGACAGCACAGCAGCAAGGGGGGTGTGCGGTTGTGGGGCTGGGGGGAGATGAGAGGGGTTGGGGTAGGGGGGCGGGGTGAAAGCCCTTCGGGGCCTGGGGAGGCCCAGGATGCCAGGGCGCCCAGACATATGTCACAGTCAGGGAAGTGACAGAGGCCCGTGGAGCCACTGGGGGGCGCGAAGGGGCCTCGCTGCGGGCCAGGAGTAGCCCGTCGCCCACACCAGCGGCGTCCGGAGGAGGCGGGGAGCGGGCGGCAGGCGCTCAGGCAGACGTGCTCGCCACCCTAGCGGCCCAGCAGCACGGCGCGCGGTCAGAGGCAGGCCGGGAGCAGGCTCTTGGGGCGCGGGGAGCCGGGTCCCAGCGTCTACGGCCATACCACCCTGAACGCGCCCGATCTCCTCTGATCTCGGGAGCTAAGCAGGGAGGGGCCTGGTTAGTACTTGGATGGGAGACCGCCTGGGAATAGCTGCAGGCTTTTGCTCGCCTCTCCTTTTGCGCCGCCGCCCCGGCGTGGCTCCCTCCGAACCCCTGCCGCCCTTTGCCCCTCTGCAGCCGCCCAGGCAGCCGAAGGTCCCCCTGGCCAGAGGAGGGTCAGTCGCCCGGCACTACAAGCTCGCATCCCCGGCCGCACACCAGGCCTGTCGGCCAGGGCTCCCCCCCACTCCCTCTTCTTAGTGCTCTTCGCCGAGGCAGGCCGTCAGCCTGCAGCAGTCAGCCGCGTCTCGGTCGCCGCCGCCGCCGCCACCGCCATCGCAGGGCTCCCTCTCGCTCCCCGACCCTGCCGCCGCCGCAACCCCCAACGCCCAAGCCCAGGGCTGCCTGCCGGCGCAGGCCTCCACCAGGCTCTCTCCATCCCAGGACGTGCCGGTGCTTTGCACCTCGGCCCGAGCCCAGGGCACGCCCATCCCTGCGCCTGCCCCCGGGACCCGACACACAGGATCGGCGTGTCCTCGGGCAAACGGGACGCCCACCCGCCCCGCCCCACCGGAGTCTTCTGTCTCCGCTGGCAGGCACCTCGCCCCACACCCCCGCGCGCCCCTCCCGTCTCCCACAAGAGCCAGGAGCCCTCCCTTCCCGCCGGCCACGGTGTCCCTGAAACACAGGGCACAAAGAGCCGGGACAAACCAGGGGACGGCGGGAGCAGCACCCCAACACACCACGCGCCATCGACTCCGGGGGAGACCACCACAAGGGCAGAGCAGGCACGCAGGCGCACAACCCTCACAACCAGGGTGCCTGGGGGCTGCCACTCTCCTCCCGCGGGCGGGTGCCTGGGCGGGGCTCAGAGACCACAGGCCCTCCGGAGACCCTGGCGGCCCGCCCCGGAGGCTTCAATGGTGACTGCCAACGCCAGGGCAATGCCTCCTTAGCGGAGCCCAGCCCCGGGCACGACCACACTCCGGTGGAGGAGCTGCCACTTCAACACAGCCTCAGTGCGTCTGTAACAGTCCGTGTGCCCGCCTGTGCGTCCCTCACACCCTCCCCCACCCCATATCCGTCGGGCTCTGTGACGTGCCTGTTGGGCTCTGGCTCTGGCTCAGGAACTCTCTCCCCGCGTGCCAGCCCCCTCTTTCTCTGTCTCTGTCCATGTCTCTCTGTATGTCTAGATACATACATGTACATATACGAGCATATTTCCATCTCGCTCCCTCTTACTCCTCCTCCCGTTCTGTCTGTCTGTCCCTGTCCTGCGGGGACTCTAGCCCCTCTGCCCGCACAAGAATGCAGGATTTGGCGAGGCCAAGAGGGAACACCAACAGACCACGGATAGGGGGCTCATAGCACCATGTCTCACGGGCGGCTGGCTTGGAGACTCGGCAAGCCGGAGCCGCCCGATCCCCAGCCTGCCGGCCGATTCTCTGCCAACCAACAGACCCACCAACCTACCGACCCACCAAGCCGGCCAACTGCAGTCCGCGCCCCTCTGCAATTTGCAGTCCACCATCCGCGCTTCCTAGCTTGGCCACCGCAGCTCTGCCGGTGGCCAATGGCCAACTGGCAACAGCTGATGGCCAAGCGGTCACAGCTGATATCCATGCAGCCCGCACGCAGCACCCCTCCACGCGAGGCCCAGAGCCTGGAGAGTGCTCTCTGCGAGTCTGTCCGCACAGTCCCCGTCTGTCTCTCTCCGCCTCTCTCTTGCTCCGTCTCTGGCCTTCTCTCATCCTCTCTCTCACCTCCCTGGGTCAGGAGAGGTGACGTGTAGCCAGTGAAGTGAACAGTGATCGGGCGGGACGCCGGTCGCTGACGAGGGGCGAGAACCCAGAAAGAAGGCTGTGTGAGGAAGGGTGGCGGCAGACTGGAGGTGCTGCCCCCTGGTGGCGGGTGGCTCTCCCTGGCTTTGGGCCAGTGGGTGGGGCCGGCCAGGGCCAGGGCCTGGGTTGCACGTCCCTAGGGTGGAGGGGACTGAGAGGACCCTGCGACCCCCTCGGTGGCCCTGAGAGGTGGGGACAGCACAGCAGCAAGGGGGGTGTGCGGTTGTGGGGCTGGGGGGAGATGAGAGGGGTTGGGGTAGGGGGGCGGGGTAAAAGCCCTTCGGGGCCTGGGGAGGCCCAGGATGCCAGGGCGCCCAGACATATGTCACAGTCAGGGAAGTGACAGAGGCCCGTTAGAGCCACTGGGGGGCGCGAAGGGGCCTCGCTGCGGGCCAGGAGGAGCCCGTCGCCCACACCAGCGGCGTCTGGAGGAGGCGGGGAGCTGGCGGGAGGCGCTCGGGCAGACATGCTCGCCACCCGAGCGGCCCAGCAGCATGGCGTGCGCTCAGAAGCAGGTCGGGAGCAGGCTCTTGGAGTGCCGGGAGCCGGGTCCCAGCGCCTAAGGCCACACCACCCTGCACGCGCCAGATCTCGTCTGATCTCGGGAGCTAAGCAGGGAGGGGCCTGGTTAGTACTTGGATGGGAGACCGCCTGGGAATAGCTGCAGGCTTTTGCTCGCCTCTCCTTTTGCGCCGCGGCCCCGGCGTGGCTCCCTCCGAACCCCTGCCGCCCCTTGCCTCTCTGCAGCCGCCCAGCCAGCCGAAGGCCCCCCTGACCAGCAGAGGGTTAGCCGCCAGGCACTACAAGCTGGCAGCCCCGGCCGCACACCAGGCCCGTCGGCCAGGGCTCCCCCGCACACCCTCTTCTCAGTCCTCTTCAGTCCCGGAGGCTGTCATCTCGATCCCTTCGCCGACCTTCGATCGCCGCCACCGCCAACAGCGCTGCCCTCGCCCCCGCCGCCACCGCCTAATCCGCCGCCATCACCGCGCTCCCCACACCCCCCTCCAGCGCTGACCTCACCCCTGCCCCCGCCCTCGCCACCGCCATGGCTGTACTGCTTCAATCTCCCGCCTCTGCTCTCCCCTCCTCCGCCGCCAGCACCGCCCTCTTCCCCGCTACCGCCGCCGCCGGCGCCAACCCTCCCCGCGCCCAGCGCCCGCCGACACAGCCCCCAACGCTGCCGCCGCCTCCATCGCCGACCTCGCAACCCTCCCGCGCCGCAGCCGACGCCGCCGCCGCCGCCGCCGCCATCGCTGCTCGCGATCAGCCCCCGCTTCTCCCGCCGCCGCCGCCGCGATCACCGCGCTCCCCACCCCCTCCGCCAGCGCTGCCCTCGCCCCCTCCCCGCCCCCGCTGCCGCCATCGCCGTACTCCCTCAAACTCCCTCCTCTGCTCTCCCCCCCTCGGCCGCCAGCACCGCGCTCCCCACCCCCTCCGCCAGCGCTGCCCTCGCCCCCTCCCCGCCCCCGCCGCCGCCATTGCCGCACTCCCTCAATCTCCCTCCTCTGCTCTCCCCGCCTCCTGCACCGCCATCTCCCCCGCCCCCGCCCCAGGCCCGCCGCCGCCACCATCGCCATACTCCCTCAATCTCCCGCCTCTGCTCTCCCGGCCTCCTCCGCCCCCGCCGCCGCCGCCGCCGCCGCCGCCGCCGCCGCCATCGACCCCCGTGCCCCAGCGCCCACCGTCAAAGCCCCCATTGTCGCCACCGCCATCGCCGCCCTGGCGCCATCCTCGCGGTTGCCATCGCCTACCTCCCCACCCTCCCTCGCCTCCGCCGCGTCCCCCGCCGCCGCTGCTGCCGCCGCCGCCGCCGCCGCCGCCGCCGCCGCAGCCCCCCCCCTCCGCAGCCGCCCAAGCCGCCGCCGCGGGGTCCTCCCACAACTCCCAAGCCCAGGGTTGCCTGCTGGTGCAGGCCTCCCCCAGCCTTGGGGGTGCGGTTGTTGGTAAACCTGGTGGCGGTAGGGGGGCGGGGTGTATGGCGGTCTGGGTCCGGGGAGTCCCAGGATGCCAGAGTTCCACGACTTCTGGCACCATCAGGGAAGTGGCAGTGTCCCATGGAGCCTCGGGTGGCGCGAAGGGGCCTCGCTGCCGGCCAGGAGTAGCCCGCCGCCCACGCCAGGGGCATTCGGAAGAGGCGGGGAGCCGGACTGGGGGGGGGGGGGGGACGCGGTGCTGGCAGAGCCGGCCAGCAGGTCGATGCTCGCCACCGGAGCCGCGCATCTGCATGGCGGGCGCTCACGAGGCAGGCCGGGAGCAGGCTCTTGGGGCGCGGGGAGCCGAGTCCCATCGTCTATGGCCATACCACCCTGAACGCGCCCGATCTCCTCTGATCTCGGGAGCTAAGCAGGGAGGGGCCTGGTTAGTGCTTGGATGGGAGACCGCCTGGGAATACCTGTAGGCTTTTGCTCGCCTCTCCTTTTGCGCCGCCGCCCCTGCGTGGCTCCCTCCGAACCCCTGCCGCCCCTTGCCCCTCTGCAGCCGCCCATCCAGCCGAAGTTCCCCCTGGCCAGAGGCCGGTCAGCCACCCGGCGCTACAAGCTGGCAGCCCCGGCCGCACACCAGGCCCGTCGGCCAGGGCTCACCCCCACACCCTCTTCTTAGTCCTCTTCGCTGAGGCAGGCAGTCAGCCAGCAGCAGTTAGCCGAGCCTGTGTCTCCGCCGGCAGGCACCTCTCCCCACACCCCCGCGCGCCCCCTCCCATCGCCCACAAGAGCCAGGAACCCTCCCTTCCCGCAGTGGCCCCAACACACAGGGTACAAAGAGCCGGGACAAAGCAGGGGACTGAGGGAGCAGCACCCCAACACACCGCACGCCCTCGGACTCCAGGAGAGACCACCACAAGGGGAAGTGCAGGCACGCAGGCACACAACACTCTCAACCAGGGTGCCTGTGGGCTGCCACTCTCCTCCCGCGGGGCGGGGGGTTCCTGGGCGGGGCTCGGAGCCCACTGGCCCTCCCGCCCGGCCCGGGGGCTTCAAGGGTGACTTTCAATGCCCGGGCACTGCCTCCTTAGTGGAGCCCAGCCACGGGCATGACCACACTTCGGTTGAGAAGCTGCCACTTCAAAGCAGCGTCAGTGCGTCTGTCCCAGTCCGTGTGCCCGCTTGTGCGTCCCTCCCCCCTCCCCCACCCCATGTCTCTCTGGCTCTGTGACGTGCCTGTTGGGCTCTGGCTCTGGCTCAGGAGCTCTCTCCCCACGTGCCAGCCCCCTCTTTCTCTGTCTCTGTCCATGTCTCTCTGTATGTCTAGGTACATACAGGTACATATAGGTGTATATTTCGATCTCGCTCCCTCTTTCTCCTCCTCCCGTTCTCTCTGTCGGTCCCTGTCCTGCGGGGACTCTAGTCCCTCTGCCCGCACAAGAACGCAGGATATGGCGAGGCCAAGAGGGAACACCAACAGAGCCACGGATAGGGGGCTCATAGCACTATGTCTCACGGGCGGCTGGCTCGGAGACACGGCAAGCCGGAGCCGCCCGATCCCCAACCTGTCGGCCGCTTCTCTGCCAACCCACCGACACACCGCCCGTCGACCCGCCAAGCGGGCCCACTGCAATCCGCGCCCCTCTGCAATTTGCAGTCCACCATCCGCGCTTCCTAGCTTGGCCACCGCAGCTCCTCCGGTGGCCAGTGGCCAACTGGCAACAGCTGATGGCCAAGCGGTCACAGCTGATGACCATGCAGCCCCCAAGCAGCACCCCTCCACGCGAGGCCCAGAGCCTGGAGAGTGCTCTCTGCGAGTCTGTCCCCACAGTCCCCGTCTGTCTCTCTCCGCCTCTCTCTTGCTCCGTCTCTGGCCTTCTCTCATCCTCTCTCTCACCTCCCTGGGTCAGGAGAGGTGACGTGTAGACAGTGAAGGGACCGGACATCGGGCGGGGCTCCGGTCGCTGACGAGGGTTCCAGGGCCCAGACTGAAGGCTTGTGACGAAGGGTGGCTGCAGACTGGAGATGCTGCACCCTGGTGGCGCGGGTGGCTCTCCCTGGCTTTGGGCCTGTGGATGGGTCCGGTCAGGGCCAGGGCCTGGGTTGCACGTCCCTAGGGCCGGAGGGGACTGAGAGGACCCTGCGACCCCCTCGGTGGCCCTGAGAGGTGGGGACAGCACAGCAGCAAGGGGGGTGTGCGGTTGTGGGGCTGGGGGGAGATGAGAGGGGTTGGGGTAGGGGGGCGGGGTGAAAGCCCTTCGGGGCCTGGGGAGGCCCAGGATGCCAGGGCGCCCAGACATATGTCACAGTCAGGGAAGTGACAGAGGCCCGTGGAGCCACTGGGGGGCGCGAAGGGGCCTCGCTGCGGGCCAGGAGTAGCCCGTCGCCCACACCAGCGGCGTCCGGAGGAGGCGGGGAGCGGGCGGCAGGCGCTCAGGCAGACGTGCTCGCCACCCTAGCGGCCCAGCAGCACGGCGCGCGGTCAGAGGCAGGCCGGGAGCAGGCTCTTGGGGCGCGGGGAGCCGGGTCCCAGCGTCTACGGCCATACCACCCTGAACGCGCCCGATCTCCTCTGATCTCGGGAGCTAAGCAGGGAGGGGCCTGGTTAGTACTTGGATGGGAGACCGCCTGGGAATAGCTGCAGGCTTTTGCTCGCCTCTCCTTTTGCGCCGCCGCCCCGGCGTGGCTCCCTCCGAACCCCTGCCGCCCTTTGCCCCTCTGCAGCCGCCCAGGCAGCCGAAGGTCCCCCTGGCCAGAGGAGGGTCAGTCGCCCGGCACTACAAGCTCGCATCCCCGGCCGCACACCAGGCCTGTCGGCCAGGGCTCCCCCCCACTCCCTCTTCTTAGTGCTCTTCGCCGAGGCAGGCCGTCAGCCTGCAGCAGTCAGCCGCGTCTCGGTCGCCGCCGCCGCCGCCACCGCCATCGCAGGGCTCCCTCTCGCTCCCCGACCCTGCCGCCGCCGCAACCCCCAACGCCCAAGCCCAGGGCTGCCTGCCGGCGCAGGCCTCCACCAGGCTCTCTCCATCCCAGGACGTGCCGGTGCTTTGCACCTCGGCCCGAGCCCAGGGCACGCCCATCCCTGCGCCTGCCCCCGGGACCCGACACACAGGATCGGCGTGTCCTCGGGCAAACGGGACGCCCACCCGCCCCGCCCCACCGGAGTCTTCTGTCTCCGCTGGCAGGCACCTCGCCCCACACCCCCGCGCGCCCCTCCCGTCTCCCACAAGAGCCAGGAGCCCTCCCTTCCCGCCGGCCACGGTGTCCCTGAAACACAGGGCACAAAGAGCCGGGACAAACCAGGGGACGGCGGGAGCAGCACCCCAACACACCACGCGCCATCGACTCCGGGGGAGACCACCACAAGGGCAGAGCAGGCACGCAGGCGCACAACCCTCACAACCAGGGTGCCTGGGGGCTGCCACTCTCCTCCCGCGGGCGGGTGCCTGGGCGGGGCTCAGAGACCACAGGCCCTCCGGAGACCCTGGCGGCCCGCCCCGGAGGCTTCAATGGTGACTGCCAACGCCAGGGCAATGCCTCCTTAGCGGAGCCCAGCCCCGGGCACGACCACACTCCGGTGGAGGAGCTGCCACTTCAACACAGCCTCAGTGCGTCTGTAACAGTCCGTGTGCCCGCCTGTGCGTCCCTCACACCCTCCCCCACCCCATATCCGTCGGGCTCTGTGACGTGCCTGTTGGGCTCTGGCTCTGGCTCAGGAACTCTCTCCCCGCGTGCCAGCCCCCTCTTTCTCTGTCTCTGTCCATGTCTCTCTGTATGTCTAGATACATACATGTACATATACGAGCATATTTCCATCTCGCTCCCTCTTACTCCTCCTCCCGTTCTGTCTGTCTGTCCCTGTCCTGCGGGGACTCTAGCCCCTCTGCCCGCACAAGAATGCAGGATTTGGCGAGGCCAAGAGGGAACACCAACAGACCACGGATAGGGGGCTCATAGCACCATGTCTCACGGGCGGCTGGCTTGGAGACTCGGCAAGCCGGAGCCGCCCGATCCCCAGCCTGCCGGCCGATTCTCTGCCAACCAACAGACCCACCAACCTACCGACCCACCAAGCCGGCCAACTGCAGTCCGCGCCCCTCTGCAATTTGCAGTCCACAATCCGCGCTTCCTAGCTTGGCCACCGCAGCTCTGCCGGTGGCCAATGGCCAACTGGCAACAGCTGATGGCCAAGCGGTCACAGCTGATATCCATGCAGCCCGCACGCAGCACCCCTCCACGCGAGGCCCAGAGCCTGGAGAGTGCTCTCTGCGAGTCTGTCCGCACAGTCCCCGTCTGTCTCTCTCCGCCTCTCTCTTGCTCCGTCTCTGGCCTTCTCTCATCCTCTCTCTCACCTCCCTGGGTCAGGAGAGGTGACGTGTAGCCAGTGAAGTGAACAGTGATCGGGCGGGACGCCGGTCGCTGACGAGGGGCGAGAACCCAGAAAGAAGGCTGTGTGAGGAAGGGTGGCGGCAGACTGGAGGTGCTGCCCCCTGGTGGCGGGTGGCTCTCCCTGGCTTTGGGCCAGTGGGTGGGGCCGGCCAGGGCCAGGGCCTGGGTTGCACGTCCCTAGGGTGGAGGGGACTGAGAGGACCCTGCGACCCCCTCGGTGGCCCTGAGAGGTGGGGACAGCACAGCAGCAAGGGGGGTGTGCGGTTGTGGGGCTGGGGGGAGATGAGAGGGGTTGGGGTAGGGGGGCGGGGTAAAAGCCCTTCGGGGCCTGGGGAGGCCCAGGATGCCAGGGCGCCCAGACATATGTCACAGTCAGGGAAGTGACAGAGGCCCGTTAGAGCCACTGGGGGGCGCGAAGGGGCCTCGCTGCGGGCCAGGAGGAGCCCGTCGCCCACACCAGCGGCGTCTGGAGGAGGCGGGGAGCTGGCGGGAGGCGCTCGGGCAGACATGCTCGCCACCCGAGCGGCCCAGCAGCATGGCGTGCGCTCAGAAGCAGGTCGGGAGCAGGCTCTTGGAGTGCCGGGAGCCGGGTCCCAGCGCCTAAGGCCACACCACCCTGCACGCGCCAGATCTCGTCTGATCTCGGGAGCTAAGCAGGGAGGGGCCTGGTTAGTACTTGGATGGGAGACCGCCTGGGAATAGCTGCAGGCTTTTGCTCGCCTCTCCTTTTGCGCCGCGGCCCCGGCGTGGCTCCCTCCGAACCCCTGCCGCCCCTTGCCTCTCTGCAGCCGCCCAGCCAGCCGAAGGCCCCCCTGACCAGCAGAGGGTTAGCCGCCAGGCACTACAAGCTGGCAGCCCCGGCCGCACACCAGGCCCGTCGGCCAGGGCTCCCCCGCACACCCTCTTCTCAGTCCTCTTCAGTCCCGGAGGCTGTCATCTCGATCCCTTCGCCGACCTTCGATCGCCGCCACCGCCAACAGCGCTGCCCTCGCCCCCGCCGCCACCGCCTAATCCGCCGCCATCACCGCGCTCCCCACACCCCCCTCCAGCGCTGACCTCACCCCTGCCCCCGCCCTCGCCACCGCCATGGCTGTACTGCTTCAATCTCCCGCCTCTGCTCTCCCCTCCTCCGCCGCCAGCACCGCCCTCTTCCCCGCTACCGCCGCCGCCGGCGCCAACCCTCCCCGCGCCCAGCGCCCGCCGACACAGCCCCCAACGCTGCCGCCGCCTCCATCGCCGACCTCGCAACCCTCCCGCGCCGCAGCCGACGCCGCCGCCGCCGCCGCCGCCATCGCTGCTCGCGATCAGCCCCCGCTTCTCCCGCCGCCGCCGCCGCGATCACCGCGCTCCCCACCCCCTCCGCCAGCGCTGCCCTCGCCCCCTCCCCGCCCCCGCTGCCGCCATCGCCGTACTCCCTCAAACTCCCTCCTCTGCTCTCCCCCCCTCGGCCGCCAGCACCGCGCTCCCCACCCCCTCCGCCAGCGCTGCCCTCGCCCCCTCCCCGCCCCCGCCGCCGCCATTGCCGCACTCCCTCAATCTCCCTCCTCTGCTCTCCCCGCCTCCTGCACCGCCATCTCCCCCGCCCCCGCCCCAGGCCCGCCGCCGCCACCATCGCCATACTCCCTCAATCTCCCGCCTCTGCTCTCCCGGCCTCCTCCGCCCCCGCCGCCGCCGCCGCCGCCGCCGCCGCCGCCGCCATCGACCCCCGTGCCCCAGCGCCCACCGTCAAAGCCCCCATTGTCGCCACCGCCATCGCCGCCCTGGCGCCATCCTCGCGGTTGCCATCGCCTACCTCCCCACCCTCCCTCGCCTCCGCCGCGTCCCCCGCCGCCGCTGCTGCCGCCGCCGCCGCCGCCGCCGCCGCAGCCCCCCCCCTCCGCAGCCGCCCAAGCCGCCGCCGCGGGGTCCTCCCACAACTCCCAAGCCCAGGGTTGCCTGCTGGTGCAGGCCTCCCCCAGCCTTGGGGGTGCGGTTGTTGGTAAACCTGGTGGCGGTAGGGGGGCGGGGTGTATGGCGGTCTGGGTCCGGGGAGTCCCAGGATGCCAGAGTTCCACGACTTCTGGCACCATCAGGGAAGTGGCAGTGTCCCATGGAGCCTCGGGTGGCGCGAAGGGGCCTCGCTGCCGGCCAGGAGTAGCCCGCCGCCCACGCCAGGGGCATTCGGAAGAGGCGGGGAGCCGGACTGGGGGGGGGGGGGGGGACGCGGTGCTGGCAGAGCCGGCCAGCAGGTCGATGCTCGCCACCGGAGCCGCGCATCTGCATGGCGGGCGCTCACGAGGCAGGCCGGGAGCAGGCTCTTGGGGCGCGGGGAGCCGAGTCCCATCGTCTATGGCCATACCACCCTGAACGCGCCCGATCTCCTCTGATCTCGGGAGCTAAGCAGGGAGGGGCCTGGTTAGTGCTTGGATGGGAGACCGCCTGGGAATACCTGTAGGCTTTTGCTCGCCTCTCCTTTTGCGCCGCCGCCCCTGCGTGGCTCCCTCCGAACCCCTGCCGCCCCTTGCCCCTCTGCAGCCGCCCATCCAGCCGAAGTTCCCCCTGGCCAGAGGCCGGTCAGCCACCCGGCGCTACAAGCTGGCAGCCCCGGCCGCACACCAGGCCCGTCGGCCAGGGCTCACCCCCACACCCTCTTCTTAGTCCTCTTCGCTGAGGCAGGCAGTCAGCCAGCAGCAGTTAGCCGAGCCTGTGTCTCCGCCGGCAGGCACCTCTCCCCACACCCCCGCGCGCCCCCTCCCATCGCCCACAAGAGCCAGGAACCCTCCCTTCCCGCAGTGGCCCCAACACACAGGGTACAAAGAGCCGGGACAAAGCAGGGGACTGAGGGAGCAGCACCCCAACACACCGCACGCCCTCGGACTCCAGGAGAGACCACCACAAGGGGAAGTGCAGGCACGCAGGCACACAACACTCTCAACCAGGGTGCCTGTGGGCTGCCACTCTCCTCCCGCGGGGCGGGGGGTTCCTGGGCGGGGCTCGGAGCCCACTGGCCCTCCCGCCCGGCCCGGGGGCTTCAAGGGTGACTTTCAATGCCCGGGCACTGCCTCCTTAGTGGAGCCCAGCCACGGGCATGACCACACTTCGGTTGAGAAGCTGCCACTTCAAAGCAGCGTCAGTGCGTCTGTCCCAGTCCGTGTGCCCGCTTGTGCGTCCCTCCCCCCTCCCCCACCCCATGTCTCTCTGGCTCTGTGACGTGCCTGTTGGGCTCTGGCTCTGGCTCAGGAGCTCTCTCCCCACGTGCCAGCCCCCTCTTTCTCTGTCTCTGTCCATGTCTCTCTGTATGTCTAGGTACATACAGGTACATATAGGTGTATATTTCGATCTCGCTCCCTCTTTCTCCTCCTCCCGTTCTCTCTGTCGGTCCCTGTCCTGCGGGGACTCTAGTCCCTCTGCCCGCACAAGAACGCAGGATATGGCGAGGCCAAGAGGGAACACCAACAGAGCCACGGATAGGGGGCTCATAGCACTATGTCTCACGGGCGGCTGGCTCGGAGACACGGCAAGCCGGAGCCGCCCGATCCCCAACCTGTCGGCCGCTTCTCTGCCAACCCACCGACACACCGCCCGTCGACCCGCCAAGCGGGCCCACTGCAATCCGCGCCCCTCTGCAATTTGCAGTCCACCATCCGCGCTTCCTAGCTTGGCCACCGCAGCTCCTCCGGTGGCCAGTGGCCAACTGGCAACAGCTGATGGCCAAGCGGTCACAGCTGATGACCATGCAGCCCCCAAGCAGCACCCCTCCACGCGAGGCCCAGAGCCTGGAGAGTGCTCTCTGCGAGTCTGTCCCCACAGTCCCCGTCTGTCTCTCTCCGCCTCTCTCTTGCTCCGTCTCTGGCCTTCTCTCATCCTCTCTCTCACCTCCCTGGGTCAGGAGAGGTGACGTGTAGACAGTGAAGGGACCGGACATCGGGCGGGGCTCCGGTCGCTGACGAGGGTTCCAGGGCCCAGACTGAAGGCTTGTGACGAAGGGTGGCTGCAGACTGGAGATGCTGCACCCTGGTGGCGCGGGTGGCTCTCCCTGGCTTTGGGCCTGTGGATGGGTCCGGTCAGGGCCAGGGCCTGGGTTGCACGTCCCTAGGGCCGGAGGGGACTGAGAGGACCCTGCGACCCCCTCGGTGGCCCTGAGAGGTGGGGACAGCACAGCAGCAAGGGGGGTGTGCGGTTGTGGGGCTGGGGGGAGATGAGAGGGGTTGGGGTAGGGGGGCGGGGTGAAAGCCCTTCGGGGCCTGGGGAGGCCCAGGATGCCAGGGCGCCCAGACATATGTCACAGTCAGGGAAGTGACAGAGGCCCGTGGAGCCACTGGGGGGCGCGAAGGGGCCTCGCTGCGGGCCAGGAGTAGCCCGTCGCCCACACCAGCGGCGTCCGGAGGAGGCGGGGAGCGGGCGGCAGGCGCTCAGGCAGACGTGCTCGCCACCCTAGCGGCCCAGCAGCACGGCGCGCGGTCAGAGGCAGGCCGGGAGCAGGCTCTTGGGGCGCGGGGAGCCGGGTCCCAGCGTCTACGGCCATACCACCCTGAACGCGCCCGATCTCCTCTGATCTCGGGAGCTAAGCAGGGAGGGGCCTGGTTAGTACTTGGATGGGAGACCGCCTGGGAATAGCTGCAGGCTTTTGCTCGCCTCTCCTTTTGCGCCGCCGCCCCGGCGTGGCTCCCTCCGAACCCCTGCCGCCCTTTGCCCCTCTGCAGCCGCCCAGGCAGCCGAAGGTCCCCCTGGCCAGAGGAGGGTCAGTCGCCCGGCACTACAAGCTCGCATCCCCGGCCGCACACCAGGCCTGTCGGCCAGGGCTCCCCCCCACTCCCTCTTCTTAGTGCTCTTCGCCGAGGCAGGCCGTCAGCCTGCAGCAGTCAGCCGCGTCTCGGTCGCCGCCGCCGCCGCCACCGCCATCGCAGGGCTCCCTCTCGCTCCCCGACCCTGCCGCCGCCGCAACCCCCAACGCCCAAGCCCAGGGCTGCCTGCCGGCGCAGGCCTCCACCAGGCTCTCTCCATCCCAGGACGTGCCGGTGCTTTGCACCTCGGCCCGAGCCCAGGGCACGCCCATCCCTGCGCCTGCCCCCGGGACCCGACACACAGGATCGGCGTGTCCTCGGGCAAACGGGACGCCCACCCGCCCCGCCCCACCGGAGTCTTCTGTCTCCGCTGGCAGGCACCTCGCCCCACACCCCCGCGCGCCCCTCCCGTCTCCCACAAGAGCCAGGAGCCCTCCCTTCCCGCCGGCCACGGTGTCCCTGAAACACAGGGCACAAAGAGCCGGGACAAACCAGGGGACGGCGGGAGCAGCACCCCAACACACCACGCGCCATCGACTCCGGGGGAGACCACCACAAGGGCAGAGCAGGCACGCAGGCGCACAACCCTCACAACCAGGGTGCCTGGGGGCTGCCACTCTCCTCCCGCGGGCGGGTGCCTGGGCGGGGCTCAGAGACCACAGGCCCTCCGGAGACCCTGGCGGCCCGCCCCGGAGGCTTCAATGGTGACTGCCAACGCCAGGGCAATGCCTCCTTAGCGGAGCCCAGCCCCGGGCACGACCACACTCCGGTGGAGGAGCTGCCACTTCAACACAGCCTCAGTGCGTCTGTAACAGTCCGTGTGCCCGCCTGTGCGTCCCTCACACCCTCCCCCACCCCATATCCGTCGGGCTCTGTGACGTGCCTGTTGGGCTCTGGCTCTGGCTCAGGAACTCTCTCCCCGCGTGCCAGCCCCCTCTTTCTCTGTCTCTGTCCATGTCTCTCTGTATGTCTAGATACATACATGTACATATACGAGCATATTTCCATCTCGCTCCCTCTTACTCCTCCTCCCGTTCTGTCTGTCTGTCCCTGTCCTGCGGGGACTCTAGCCCCTCTGCCCGCACAAGAATGCAGGATTTGGCGAGGCCAAGAGGGAACACCAACAGACCACGGATAGGGGGCTCATAGCACCATGTCTCACGGGCGGCTGGCTTGGAGACTCGGCAAGCCGGAGCCGCCCGATCCCCAGCCTGCCGGCCGATTCTCTGCCAACCAACAGACCCACCAACCTACCGACCCACCAAGCCGGCCAACTGCAGTCCGCGCCCCTCTGCAATTTGCAGTCCACCATCCGCGCTTCCTAGCTTGGCCACCGCAGCTCTGCCGGTGGCCAATGGCCAACTGGCAACAGCTGATGGCCAAGCGGTCACAGCTGATATCCATGCAGCCCGCACGCAGCACCCCTCCACGCGAGGCCCAGAGCCTGGAGAGTGCTCTCTGCGAGTCTGTCCGCACAGTCCCCGTCTGTCTCTCTCCGCCTCTCTCTTGCTCCGTCTCTGGCCTTCTCTCATCCTCTCTCTCACCTCCCTGGGTCAGGAGAGGTGACGTGTAGCCAGTGAAGTGAACAGTGATCGGGCGGGACGCCGGTCGCTGACGAGGGGCGAGAACCCAGAAAGAAGGCTGTGTGAGGAAGGGTGGCGGCAGACTGGAGGTGCTGCCCCCTGGTGGCGGGTGGCTCTCCCTGGCTTTGGGCCAGTGGGTGGGGCCGGCCAGGGCCAGGGCCTGGGTTGCACGTCCCTAGGGTGGAGGGGACTGAGAGGACCCTGCGACCCCCTCGGTGGCCCTGAGAGGTGGGGACAGCACAGCAGCAAGGGGGGTGTGCGGTTGTGGGGCTGGGGGGAGATGAGAGGGGTTGGGGTAGGGGGGCGGGGTAAAAGCCCTTCGGGGCCTGGGGAGGCCCAGGATGCCAGGGCGCCCAGACATATGTCACAGTCAGGGAAGTGACAGAGGCCCGTTAGAGCCACTGGGGGGCGCGAAGGGGCCTCGCTGCGGGCCAGGAGGAGCCCGTCGCCCACACCAGCGGCGTCTGGAGGAGGCGGGGAGCTGGCGGGAGGCGCTCGGGCAGACATGCTCGCCACCCGAGCGGCCCAGCAGCATGGCGTGCGCTCAGAAGCAGGTCGGGAGCAGGCTCTTGGAGTGCCGGGAGCCGGGTCCCAGCGCCTAAGGCCACACCACCCTGCACGCGCCAGATCTCGTCTGATCTCGGGAGCTAAGCAGGGAGGGGCCTGGTTAGTACTTGGATGGGAGACCGCCTGGGAATAGCTGCAGGCTTTTGCTCGCCTCTCCTTTTGCGCCGCGGCCCCGGCGTGGCTCCCTCCGAACCCCTGCCGCCCCTTGCCTCTCTGCAGCCGCCCAGCCAGCCGAAGGCCCCCCTGACCAGCAGAGGGTTAGCCGCCAGGCACTACAAGCTGGCAGCCCCGGCCGCACACCAGGCCCGTCGGCCAGGGCTCCCCCGCACACCCTCTTCTCAGTCCTCTTCAGTCCCGGAGGCTGTCATCTCGATCCCTTCGCCGACCTTCGATCGCCGCCACCGCCAACAGCGCTGCCCTCGCCCCCGCCGCCACCGCCTAATCCGCCGCCATCACCGCGCTCCCCACACCCCCCTCCAGCGCTGACCTCACCCCTGCCCCCGCCCTCGCCACCGCCATGGCTGTACTGCTTCAATCTCCCGCCTCTGCTCTCCCCTCCTCCGCCGCCAGCACCGCCCTCTTCCCCGCTACCGCCGCCGCCGGCGCCAACCCTCCCCGCGCCCAGCGCCCGCCGACACAGCCCCCAACGCTGCCGCCGCCTCCATCGCCGACCTCGCAACCCTCCCGCGCCGCAGCCGACGCCGCCGCCGCCGCCGCCGCCATCGCTGCTCGCGATCAGCCCCCGCTTCTCCCGCCGCCGCCGCCGCGATCACCGCGCTCCCCACCCCCTCCGCCAGCGCTGCCCTCGCCCCCTCCCCGCCCCCGCTGCCGCCATCGCCGTACTCCCTCAAACTCCCTCCTCTGCTCTCCCCCCCTCGGCCGCCAGCACCGCGCTCCCCACCCCCTCCGCCAGCGCTGCCCTCGCCCCCTCCCCGCCCCCGCCGCCGCCATTGCCGCACTCCCTCAATCTCCCTCCTCTGCTCTCCCCGCCTCCTGCACCGCCATCTCCCCCGCCCCCGCCCCAGGCCCGCCGCCGCCACCATCGCCATACTCCCTCAATCTCCCGCCTCTGCTCTCCCGGCCTCCTCCGCCCCCGCCGCCGCCGCCGCCGCCGCCGCCGCCGCCGCCATCGACCCCCGTGCCCCAGCGCCCACCGTCAAAGCCCCCATTGTCGCCACCGCCATCGCCGCCCTGGCGCCATCCTCGCGGTTGCCATCGCCTACCTCCCCACCCTCCCTCGCCTCCGCCGCGTCCCCCGCCGCCGCTGCTGCCGCCGCCGCCGCCGCCGCCGCCGCCGCCGCAGCCCCCCCCCTCCGCAGCCGCCCAAGCCGCCGCCGCGGGGTCCTCCCACAACTCCCAAGCCCAGGGTTGCCTGCTGGTGCAGGCCTCCCCCAGCCTTGGGGGTGCGGTTGTTGGTAAACCTGGTGGCGGTAGGGGGGCGGGGTGTATGGCGGTCTGGGTCCGGGGAGTCCCAGGATGCCAGAGTTCCACGACTTCTGGCACCATCAGGGAAGTGGCAGTGTCCCATGGAGCCTCGGGTGGCGCGAAGGGGCCTCGCTGCCGGCCAGGAGTAGCCCGCCGCCCACGCCAGGGGCATTCGGAAGAGGCGGGGAGCCGGACTGGGGGGGGGGGGACGCGGTGCTGGCAGAGCCGGCCAGCAGGTCGATGCTCGCCACCGGAGCCGCGCATCTGCATGGCGGGCGCTCACGAGGCAGGCCGGGAGCAGGCTCTTGGGGCGCGGGGAGCCGAGTCCCATCGTCTATGGCCATACCACCCTGAACGCGCCCGATCTCCTCTGATCTCGGGAGCTAAGCAGGGAGGGGCCTGGTTAGTACTTGGATGGGAGACCGCCTGGGAATAGCTGCAGGCTTTTGCTCGCCTCTCCTTTTGCGCCGCGGCCCCGGCGTGGCTCCCTCCGAACCCCTGCCGCCCCTTGCCTCTCTGCAGCCGCCCAGCCAGCCGAAGGCCCCCCTGACCAGCAGAGGGTTAGCCGCCAGGCACTACAAGCTGGCAGCCCCGGCCGCACACCAGGCCCGTCGGCCAGGGCTCCCCCGCACACCCTCTTCTCAGTCCTCTTCAGTCCCGGAGGCTGTCATCTCGATCCCTTCGCCGACCTTCGATCGCCGCCACCGCCAACAGCGCTGCCCTCGCCCCCGCCGCCACCGCCTAATCCGCCGCCATCACCGCGCTCCCCACACCCCCCTCCAGCGCTGACCTCACCCCTGCCCCCGCCCTCGCCACCGCCATGGCTGTACTGCTTCAATCTCCCGCCTCTGCTCTCCCGGCCTCCTCCGCCGCCGCCGCCGCCGCCGCCGCCGCCGCCGCCGCCGCCATCGACCCCCGTGCCCCAGCGCCCACCGTCAAAGCCCCCATTGTCGCCACCGCCATCGCCGCCCTGGCGCCATCCTCGCGGTTGCCATCGCCTACCTCCCCACCCTCCCTCGCCTCCGCCGCGTCCCCCGCCGCCGCTGCTGCCGCCGCCGCCGCCGCCGCCGCCGCCGCCGCAGCCCCCCCCCTCCGCAGCCGCCCAAGCCGCCGCCGCGGGGTCCTCCCACAACTCCCAAGCCCAGGGTTGCCTGCTGGTGCAGGCCTCCCCCAGCCTTGGGGGTGCGGTTGTTGGTAAACCTGGTGGCGGTAGGGGGGCGGGGTGTATGGCGGTCTGGGTCCGGGGAGTCCCAGGATGCCAGAGTTCCACGACTTCTGGCACCATCAGGGAAGTGGCAGTGTCCCATGGAGCCTCGGGTGGCGCGAAGGGGCCTCGCTGCCGGCCAGGAGTAGCCCGCCGCCCACGCCAGGGGCATTCGGAAGAGGCGGGGAGCCGGACTGGGGGGGGGGGGACGCGGTGCTGGCAGAGCCGGCCAGCAGGTCGATGCTCGCCACCGGAGCCGCGCATCTGCATGGCGGGCGCTCACGAGGTAGGCCGGGAGCAGGCTCTTGGGGCGCGGGGAGCCGAGTCCCATCGTCTATGGCCATACCACCCTGAACGCGCCCGATCTCCTCTGATCTCGGGAGCTAAGCAGGGAGGGGCCTGGTTAGTGCTTGGATGGGAGACCGCCTGGGAATACCTGTAGGCTTTTGCTCGCCTCTCCTTTTGCGCCGCCGCCCCTGCGTGGCTCCCTCCGAACCCCTGCCGCCCCTTGCCCCTCTGCAGCCGCCCATCCAGCCGAAGTTCCCCCTGGCCAGAGGCCGGTCAGCCACCCGGCGCTACAAGCTGGCAGCCCCGGCCGCACACCAGGCCCGTCGGCCAGGGCTCACCCCCACACCCTCTTCTTAGTCCTCTTCGCTGAGGCAGGCAGTCAGCCAGCAGCAGTTAGCCGAGCCTGTGTCTCCGCCGGCAGGCACCTCTCCCCACACCCCCGCGCGCCCCCTCCCATCGCCCACAAGAGCCAGGAACCCTCCCTTCCCGCAGTGGCCCCAACACACAGGGTACAAAGAGCCGGGACAAAGCAGGGGACTGAGGGAGCAGCACCCCAACACACCGCACGCCCTCGGACTCCAGGAGAGACCACCACAAGGGGAAGTGCAGGCACGCAGGCACACAACACTCTCAACCAGGGTGCCTGTGGGCTGCCACTCTCCTCCCGCGGGGCGGGGGGTTCCTGGGCGGGGCTCGGAGCCCACTGGCCCTCCCGCCCGGCCCGGGGGCTTCAAGGGTGACTTTCAATGCCCGGGCACTGCCTCCTTAGTGGAGCCCAGCCACGGGCATGACCACACTTCGGTTGAGAAGCTGCCACTTCAAAGCAGCGTCAGTGCGTCTGTCCCAGTCCGTGTGCCCGCTTGTGCGTCCCTCCCCCCTCCCCCACCCCATGTCTCTCTGGCTCTGTGACGTGCCTGTTGGGCTCTGGCTCTGGCTCAGGAGCTCTCTCCCCGCGTGCCAGCCCCCTCTTTCTCTGTCTCTGTCCATGTCTCTCTGTATGTCTAGGTACATACAGGTACATATAGGTGTATATTTCGATCTCGCTCCCTCTTTCTCCTCCTCCCGTTCTCTCTGTCGGTCCCTGTCCTGCGGGGACTCTAGTCCCTCTGCCCGCACAAGAACGCAGGATATGGCGAGGCCAAGAGGGAACACCAACAGAGCCACGGATAGGGGGCTCATAGCACTATGTCTCACGGGCGGCTGGCTCGGAGACACGGCAAGCCGGAGCCGCCCGATCCCCAACCTGTCGGCCGCTTCTCTGCCAACCCACCGACACACCGCCCGTCGACCCGCCAAGCGGGCCCACTGCAATCCGCGCCCCTCTGCAATTTGCAGTCCACCATCCGCGCTTCCTAGCTTGGCCACCGCAGCTCCTCCGGTGGCCAGTGGCCAACTGGCAACAGCTGATGGCCAAGCGGTCACAGCTGATGACCATGCAGCCCCCAAGCAGCACCCCTCCACGCGAGGCCCAGAGCCTGGAGAGTGCTCTCTGCGAGTCTGTCCCCACAGTCCCCGTCTGTCTCTCTCCGCCTCTCTCTTGCTCCGTCTCTGGCCTTCTCTCATCCTCTCTCTCACCTCCCTGGGTCAGGAGAGGTGACGTGTAGACAGTGAAGGGACCGGACATCGGGCGGGGCTCCGGTCGCTGACGAGGGTTCCAGGGCCCAGACTGAAGGCTTGTGACGAAGGGTGGCTGCAGACTGGAGATGCTGCACCCTGGTGGCGCGGGTGGCTCTCCCTGGCTTTGGGCCTGTGGATGGGTCCGGTCAGGGCCAGGGCCTGGGTTGCACGTCCCTAGGGCCGGAGGGGACTGAGAGGACCCTGCGACCCCCTCGGTGGCCCTGAGAGGTGGGGACAGCACAGCAGCAAGGGGGGTGTGCGGTTGTGGGGCTGGGGGGAGATGAGAGGGGTTGGGGTAGGGGGGCGGGGTGAAAGCCCTTCGGGGCCTGGGGAGGCCCAGGATGCCAGGGCGCCCAGACATATGTCACAGTCAGGGAAGTGACAGAGGCCCGTGGAGCCACTGGGGGGCGCGAAGGGGCCTCGCTGCGGGCCAGGAGTAGCCCGTCGCCCACACCAGCGGCGTCCGGAGGAGGCGGGGAGCGGGCGGCAGGCGCTCAGGCAGACGTGCTCGCCACCCTAGCGGCCCAGCAGCACGGCGCGCGGTCAGAGGCAGGCCGGGAGCAGGCTCTTGGGGCGCGGGGAGCCGGGTCCCAGCGTCTACGGCCATACCACCCTGAACGCGCCCGATCTCCTCTGATCTCGGGAGCTAAGCAGGGAGGGGCCTGGTTAGTACTTGGATGGGAGACCGCCTGGGAATAGCTGCAGGCTTTTGCTCGCCTCTCCTTTTGCGCCGCCGCCCCGGCGTGGCTCCCTCCGAACCCCTGCCGCCCTTTGCCCCTCTGCAGCCGCCCAGGCAGCCGAAGGTCCCCCTGGCCAGAGGAGGGTCAGTCGCCCGGCACTACAAGCTCGCATCCCCGGCCGCACACCAGGCCTGTCGGCCAGGGCTCCCCCCCACTCCCTCTTCTTAGTGCTCTTCGCCGAGGCAGGCCGTCAGCCTGCAGCAGTCAGCCGCGTCTCGGTCGCCGCCGCCGCCGCCACCGCCATCGCAGGGCTCCCTCTCGCTCCCCGACCCTGCCGCCGCCGCAACCCCCAACGCCCAAGCCCAGGGCTGCCTGCCGGCGCAGGCCTCCACCAGGCTCTCTCCATCCCAGGACGTGCCGGTGCTTTGCACCTCGGCCCGAGCCCAGGGCACGCCCATCCCTGCGCCTGCCCCCGGGACCCGACACACAGGATCGGCGTGTCCTCGGGCAAACGGGACGCCCACCCGCCCCGCCCCACCGGAGTCTTCTGTCTCCGCTGGCAGGCACCTCGCCCCACACCCCCGCGCGCCCCTCCCGTCTCCCACAAGAGCCAGGAGCCCTCCCTTCCCGCCGGCCACGGTGTCCCTGAAACACAGGGCACAAAGAGCCGGGACAAACCAGGGGACGGCGGGAGCAGCACCCCAACACACCACGCGCCATCGACTCCGGGGGAGACCACCACAAGGGCAGAGCAGGCACGCAGGCGCACAACCCTCACAACCAGGGTGCCTGGGGGCTGCCACTCTCCTCCCGCGGGCGGGTGCCTGGGCGGGGCTCAGAGACCACAGGCCCTCCGGAGACCCTGGCGGCCCGCCCCGGAGGCTTCAATGGTGACTGCCAACGCCAGGGCAATGCCTCCTTAGCGGAGCCCAGCCCCGGGCACGACCACACTCCGGTGGAGGAGCTGCCACTTCAACACAGCCTCAGTGCGTCTGTAACAGTCCGTGTGCCCGCCTGTGCGTCCCTCACACCCTCCCCCACCCCATATCCGTCGGGCTCTGTGACGTGCCTGTTGGGCTCTGGCTCTGGCTCAGGAACTCTCTCCCCGCGTGCCAGCCCCCTCTTTCTCTGTCTCTGTCCATGTCTCTCTGTATGTCTAGATACATACATGTACATATACGAGCATATTTCCATCTCGCTCCCTCTTACTCCTCCTCCCGTTCTGTCTGTCTGTCCCTGTCCTGCGGGGACTCTAGCCCCTCTGCCCGCACAAGAATGCAGGATTTGGCGAGGCCAAGAGGGAACACCAACAGACCACGGATAGGGGGCTCATAGCACCATGTCTCACGGGCGGCTGGCTTGGAGACTCGGCAAGCCGGAGCCGCCCGATCCCCAGCCTGCCGGCCGATTCTCTGCCAACCAACAGACCCACCAACCTACCGACCCACCAAGCCGGCCAACTGCAGTCCGCGCCCCTCTGCAATTTGCAGTCCACAATCCGCGCTTCCTAGCTTGGCCACCGCAGCTCTGCCGGTGGCCAATGGCCAACTGGCAACAGCTGATGGCCAAGCGGTCACAGCTGATATCCATGCAGCCCGCACGCAGCACCCCTCCACGCGAGGCCCAGAGCCTGGAGAGTGCTCTCTGCGAGTCTGTCCGCACAGTCCCCGTCTGTCTCTCTCCGCCTCTCTCTTGCTCCGTCTCTGGCCTTCTCTCATCCTCTCTCTCACCTCCCTGGGTCAGGAGAGGTGACGTGTAGCCAGTGAAGTGAACAGTGATCGGGCGGGACGCCGGTCGCTGACGAGGGGCGAGAACCCAGAAAGAAGGCTGTGTGAGGAAGGGTGGCGGCAGACTGGAGGTGCTGCCCCCTGGTGGCGGGTGGCTCTCCCTGGCTTTGGGCCAGTGGGTGGGGCCGGCCAGGGCCAGGGCCTGGGTTGCACGTCCCTAGGGTGGAGGGGACTGAGAGGACCCTGCGACCCCCTCGGTGGCCCTGAGAGGTGGGGACAGCACAGCAGCAAGGGGGGTGTGCGGTTGTGGGGCTGGGGGGAGATGAGAGGGGTTGGGGTAGGGGGGCGGGGTAAAAGCCCTTCGGGGCCTGGGGAGGCCCAGGATGCCAGGGCGCCCAGACATATGTCACAGTCAGGGAAGTGACAGAGGCCCGTTAGAGCCACTGGGGGGCGCGAAGGGGCCTCGCTGCGGGCCAGGAGGAGCCCGTCGCCCACACCAGCGGCGTCTGGAGGAGGCGGGGAGCTGGCGGGAGGCGCTCGGGCAGACATGCTCGCCACCCGAGCGGCCCAGCAGCATGGCGTGCGCTCAGAAGCAGGTCGGGAGCAGGCTCTTGGAGTGCCGGGAGCCGGGTCCCAGCGCCTAAGGCCACACCACCCTGCACGCGCCAGATCTCGTCTGATCTCGGGAGCTAAGCAGGGAGGGGCCTGGTTAGTACTTGGATGGGAGACCGCCTGGGAATAGCTGCAGGCTTTTGCTCGCCTCTCCTTTTGCGCCGCGGCCCCGGCGTGGCTCCCTCCGAACCCCTGCCGCCCCTTGCCTCTCTGCAGCCGCCCAGCCAGCCGAAGGCCCCCCTGACCAGCAGAGGGTTAGCCGCCAGGCACTACAAGCTGGCAGCCCCGGCCGCACACCAGGCCCGTCGGCCAGGGCTCCCCCGCACACCCTCTTCTCAGTCCTCTTCAGTCCCGGAGGCTGTCATCTCGATCCCTTCGCCGACCTTCGATCGCCGCCACCGCCAACAGCGCTGCCCTCGCCCCCGCCGCCACCGCCTAATCCGCCGCCATCACCGCGCTCCCCACACCCCCCTCCAGCGCTGACCTCACCCCTGCCCCCGCCCTCGCCACCGCCATGGCTGTACTGCTTCAATCTCCCGCCTCTGCTCTCCCCTCCTCCGCCGCCAGCACCGCCCTCTTCCCCGCTACCGCCGCCGCCGGCGCCAACCCTCCCCGCGCCCAGCGCCCGCCGACACAGCCCCCAACGCTGCCGCCGCCTCCATCGCCGACCTCGCAACCCTCCCGCGCCGCAGCCGACGCCGCCGCCGCCGCCGCCGCCATCGCTGCTCGCGATCAGCCCCCGCTTCTCCCGCCGCCGCCGCCGCGATCACCGCGCTCCCCACCCCCTCCGCCAGCGCTGCCCTCGCCCCCTCCCCGCCCCCGCTGCCGCCATCGCCGTACTCCCTCAAACTCCCTCCTCTGCTCTCCCCCCCTCGGCCGCCAGCACCGCGCTCCCCACCCCCTCCGCCAGCGCTGCCCTCGCCCCCTCCCCGCCCCCGCCGCCGCCATTGCCGCACTCCCTCAATCTCCCTCCTCTGCTCTCCCCGCCTCCTGCACCGCCATCTCCCCCGCCCCCGCCCCAGGCCCGCCGCCGCCACCATCGCCATACTCCCTCAATCTCCCGCCTCTGCTCTCCCGGCCTCCTCCGCCCCCGCCGCCGCCGCCGCCGCCGCCGCCGCCGCCGCCATCGACCCCCGTGCCCCAGCGCCCACCGTCAAAGCCCCCATTGTCGCCACCGCCATCGCCGCCCTGGCGCCATCCTCGCGGTTGCCATCGCCTACCTCCCCACCCTCCCTCGCCTCCGCCGCGTCCCCCGCCGCCGCTGCTGCCGCCGCCGCCGCCGCCGCCGCCGCCGCCGCAGCCCCCCCCCTCCGCAGCCGCCCAAGCCGCCGCCGCGGGGTCCTCCCACAACTCCCAAGCCCAGGGTTGCCTGCTGGTGCAGGCCTCCCCCAGCCTTGGGGGTGCGGTTGTTGGTAAACCTGGTGGCGGTAGGGGGGCGGGGTGTATGGCGGTCTGGGTCCGGGGAGTCCCAGGATGCCAGAGTTCCACGACTTCTGGCACCATCAGGGAAGTGGCAGTGTCCCATGGAGCCTCGGGTGGCGCGAAGGGGCCTCGCTGCCGGCCAGGAGTAGCCCGCCGCCCACGCCAGGGGCATTCGGAAGAGGCGGGGAGCCGGACTGGGGGGGGGGGGGGGACGCGGTGCTGGCAGAGCCGGCCAGCAGGTCGATGCTCGCCACCGGAGCCGCGCATCTGCATGGCGGGCGCTCACGAGGCAGGCCGGGAGCAGGCTCTTGGGGCGCGGGGAGCCGAGTCCCATCGTCTATGGCCATACCACCCTGAACGCGCCCGATCTCCTCTGATCTCGGGAGCTAAGCAGGGAGGGGCCTGGTTAGTGCTTGGATGGGAGACCGCCTGGGAATACCTGTAGGCTTTTGCTCGCCTCTCCTTTTGCGCCGCCGCCCCTGCGTGGCTCCCTCCGAACCCCTGCCGCCCCTTGCCCCTCTGCAGCCGCCCATCCAGCCGAAGTTCCCCCTGGCCAGAGGCCGGTCAGCCACCCGGCGCTACAAGCTGGCAGCCCCGGCCGCACACCAGGCCCGTCGGCCAGGGCTCACCCCCACACCCTCTTCTTAGTCCTCTTCGCTGAGGCAGGCAGTCAGCCAGCAGCAGTTAGCCGAGCCTGTGTCTCCGCCGGCAGGCACCTCTCCCCACACCCCCGCGCGCCCCCTCCCATCGCCCACAAGAGCCAGGAACCCTCCCTTCCCGCAGTGGCCCCAACACACAGGGTACAAAGAGCCGGGACAAAGCAGGGGACTGAGGGAGCAGCACCCCAACACACCGCACGCCCTCGGACTCCAGGAGAGACCACCACAAGGGGAAGTGCAGGCACGCAGGCACACAACACTCTCAACCAGGGTGCCTGTGGGCTGCCACTCTCCTCCCGCGGGGCGGGGGGTTCCTGGGCGGGGCTCGGAGCCCACTGGCCCTCCCGCCCGGCCCGGGGGCTTCAAGGGTGACTTTCAATGCCCGGGCACTGCCTCCTTAGTGGAGCCCAGCCACGGGCATGACCACACTTCGGTTGAGAAGCTGCCACTTCAAAGCAGCGTCAGTGCGTCTGTCCCAGTCCGTGTGCCCGCTTGTGCGTCCCTCCCCCCTCCCCCACCCCATGTCTCTCTGGCTCTGTGACGTGCCTGTTGGGCTCTGGCTCTGGCTCAGGAGCTCTCTCCCCGCGTGCCAGCCCCCTCTTTCTCTGTCTCTGTCCATGTCTCTCTGTATGTCTAGGTACATACAGGTACATATAGGTGTATATTTCGATCTCGCTCCCTCTTTCTCCTCCTCCCGTTCTCTCTGTCGGTCCCTGTCCTGCGGGGACTCTAGTCCCTCTGCCCGCACAAGAACGCAGGATATGGCGAGGCCAAGAGGGAACACCAACAGAGCCACGGATAGGGGGCTCATAGCACTATGTCTCACGGGCGGCTGGCTCGGAGACACGGCAAGCCGGAGCCGCCCGATCCCCAACCTGTCGGCCGCTTCTCTGCCAACCCACCGACACACCGCCCGTCGACCCGCCAAGCGGGCCCACTGCAATCCGCGCCCCTCTGCAATTTGCAGTCCACCATCCGCGCTTCCTAGCTTGGCCACCGCAGCTCCTCCGGTGGCCAGTGGCCAACTGGCAACAGCTGATGGCCAAGCGGTCACAGCTGATGACCATGCAGCCCCCAAGCAGCACCCCTCCACGCGAGGCCCAGAGCCTGGAGAGTGCTCTCTGCGAGTCTGTCCCCACAGTCCCCGTCTGTCTCTCTCCGCCTCTCTCTTGCTCCGTCTCTGGCCTTCTCTCATCCTCTCTCTCACCTCCCTGGGTCAGGAGAGGTGACGTGTAGACAGTGAAGGGACCGGACATCGGGCGGGGCTCCGGTCGCTGACGAGGGTTCCAGGGCCCAGACTGAAGGCTTGTGACGAAGGGTGGCTGCAGACTGGAGATGCTGCACCCTGGTGGCGCGGGTGGCTCTCCCTGGCTTTGGGCCTGTGGATGGGTCCGGTCAGGGCCAGGGCCTGGGTTGCACGTCCCTAGGGCCGGAGGGGACTGAGAGGACCCTGCGACCCCCTCGGTGGCCCTGAGAGGTGGGGACAGCACAGCAGCAAGGGGGGTGTGCGGTTGTGGGGCTGGGGGGAGATGAGAGGGGTTGGGGTAGGGGGGCGGGGTGAAAGCCCTTCGGGGCCTGGGGAGGCCCAGGATGCCAGGGCGCCCAGACATATGTCACAGTCAGGGAAGTGACAGAGGCCCGTGGAGCCACTGGGGGGCGCGAAGGGGCCTCGCTGCGGGCCAGGAGTAGCCCGTCGCCCACACCAGCGGCGTCCGGAGGAGGCGGGGAGCGGGCGGCAGGCGCTCAGGCAGACGTGCTCGCCACCCTAGCGGCCCAGCAGCACGGCGCGCGGTCAGAGGCAGGCCGGGAGCAGGCTCTTGGGGCGCGGGGAGCCGGGTCCCAGCGTCTACGGCCATACCACCCTGAACGCGCCCGATCTCCTCTGATCTCGGGAGCTAAGCAGGGAGGGGCCTGGTTAGTACTTGGATGGGAGACCGCCTGGGAATAGCTGCAGGCTTTTGCTCGCCTCTCCTTTTGCGCCGCCGCCCCGGCGTGGCTCCCTCCGAACCCCTGCCGCCCTTTGCCCCTCTGCAGCCGCCCAGGCAGCCGAAGGTCCCCCTGGCCAGAGGAGGGTCAGTCGCCCGGCACTACAAGCTCGCATCCCCGGCCGCACACCAGGCCTGTCGGCCAGGGCTCCCCCCCACTCCCTCTTCTTAGTGCTCTTCGCCGAGGCAGGCCGTCAGCCTGCAGCAGTCAGCCGCGTCTCGGTCGCCGCCGCCGCCGCCACCGCCATCGCAGGGCTCCCTCTCGCTCCCCGACCCTGCCGCCGCCGCAACCCCCAACGCCCAAGCCCAGGGCTGCCTGCCGGCGCAGGCCTCCACCAGGCTCTCTCCATCCCAGGACGTGCCGGTGCTTTGCACCTCGGCCCGAGCCCAGGGCACGCCCATCCCTGCGCCTGCCCCCGGGACCCGACACACAGGATCGGCGTGTCCTCGGGCAAACGGGACGCCCACCCGCCCCGCCCCACCGGAGTCTTCTGTCTCCGCTGGCAGGCACCTCGCCCCACACCCCCGCGCGCCCCTCCCGTCTCCCACAAGAGCCAGGAGCCCTCCCTTCCCGCCGGCCACGGTGTCCCTGAAACACAGGGCACAAAGAGCCGGGACAAACCAGGGGACGGCGGGAGCAGCACCCCAACACACCACGCGCCATCGACTCCGGGGGAGACCACCACAAGGGCAGAGCAGGCACGCAGGCGCACAACCCTCACAACCAGGGTGCCTGGGGGCTGCCACTCTCCTCCCGCGGGCGGGTGCCTGGGCGGGGCTCAGAGACCACAGGCCCTCCGGAGACCCTGGCGGCCCGCCCCGGAGGCTTCAATGGTGACTGCCAACGCCAGGGCAATGCCTCCTTAGCGGAGCCCAGCCCCGGGCACGACCACACTCCGGTGGAGGAGCTGCCACTTCAACACAGCCTCAGTGCGTCTGTAACAGTCCGTGTGCCCGCCTGTGCGTCCCTCACACCCTCCCCCACCCCATATCCGTCGGGCTCTGTGACGTGCCTGTTGGGCTCTGGCTCTGGCTCAGGAACTCTCTCCCCGCGTGCCAGCCCCCTCTTTCTCTGTCTCTGTCCATGTCTCTCTGTATGTCTAGATACATACATGTACATATACGAGCATATTTCCATCTCGCTCCCTCTTACTCCTCCTCCCGTTCTGTCTGTCTGTCCCTGTCCTGCGGGGACTCTAGCCCCTCTGCCCGCACAAGAATGCAGGATTTGGCGAGGCCAAGAGGGAACACCAACAGACCACGGATAGGGGGCTCATAGCACCATGTCTCACGGGCGGCTGGCTTGGAGACTCGGCAAGCCGGAGCCGCCCGATCCCCAGCCTGCCGGCCGATTCTCTGCCAACCAACAGACCCACCAACCTACCGACCCACCAAGCCGGCCAACTGCAGTCCGCGCCCCTCTGCAATTTGCAGTCCACCATCCGCGCTTCCTAGCTTGGCCACCGCAGCTCTGCCGGTGGCCAATGGCCAACTGGCAACAGCTGATGGCCAAGCGGTCACAGCTGATATCCATGCAGCCCGCACGCAGCACCCCTCCACGCGAGGCCCAGAGCCTGGAGAGTGCTCTCTGCGAGTCTGTCCGCACAGTCCCCGTCTGTCTCTCTCCGCCTCTCTCTTGCTCCGTCTCTGGCCTTCTCTCATCCTCTCTCTCACCTCCCTGGGTCAGGAGAGGTGACGTGTAGCCAGTGAAGTGAACAGTGATCGGGCGGGACGCCGGTCGCTGACGAGGGGCGAGAACCCAGAAAGAAGGCTGTGTGAGGAAGGGTGGCGGCAGACTGGAGGTGCTGCCCCCTGGTGGCGGGTGGCTCTCCCTGGCTTTGGGCCAGTGGGTGGGGCCGGCCAGGGCCAGGGCCTGGGTTGCACGTCCCTAGGGTGGAGGGGACTGAGAGGACCCTGCGACCCCCTCGGTGGCCCTGAGAGGTGGGGACAGCACAGCAGCAAGGGGGGTGTGCGGTTGTGGGGCTGGGGGGAGATGAGAGGGGTTGGGGTAGGGGGGCGGGGTAAAAGCCCTTCGGGGCCTGGGGAGGCCCAGGATGCCAGGGCGCCCAGACATATGTCACAGTCAGGGAAGTGACAGAGGCCCGTTAGAGCCACTGGGGGGCGCGAAGGGGCCTCGCTGCGGGCCAGGAGGAGCCCGTCGCCCACACCAGCGGCGTCTGGAGGAGGCGGGGAGCTGGCGGGAGGCGCTCGGGCAGACATGCTCGCCACCCGAGCGGCCCAGCAGCATGGCGTGCGCTCAGAAGCAGGTCGGGAGCAGGCTCTTGGAGTGCCGGGAGCCGGGTCCCAGCGCCTAAGGCCACACCACCCTGCACGCGCCAGATCTCGTCTGATCTCGGGAGCTAAGCAGGGAGGGGCCTGGTTAGTACTTGGATGGGAGACCGCCTGGGAATAGCTGCAGGCTTTTGCTCGCCTCTCCTTTTGCGCCGCGGCCCCGGCGTGGCTCCCTCCGAACCCCTGCCGCCCCTTGCCTCTCTGCAGCCGCCCAGCCAGCCGAAGGCCCCCCTGACCAGCAGAGGGTTAGCCGCCAGGCACTACAAGCTGGCAGCCCCGGCCGCACACCAGGCCCGTCGGCCAGGGCTCCCCCGCACACCCTCTTCTCAGTCCTCTTCAGTCCCGGAGGCTGTCATCTCGATCCCTTCGCCGACCTTCGATCTCCGCCACCGCCAACAGCGCTGCCCTCGCCCCCGCCGCCACCGCCTAATCCGCCGCCATCACCGCGCTCCCCACACCCCCCTCCAGCGCTGACCTCACCCCTGCCCCCGCCCTCGCCACCGCCATGGCTGTACTGCTTCAATCTCCCGCCTCTGCTCTCCCCTCCTCCGCCGCCAGCACCGCCCTCTTCCCCGCTACCGCCGCCGCCGGCGCCAACCCTCCCCGCGCCCAGCGCCCGCCGACACAGCCCCCAACGCTGCCGCCGCCTCCATCGCCGACCTCGCAACCCTCCCGCGCCGCAGCCGACGCCGCCGCCGCCGCCGCCGCCATCGCTGCTCGCGATCAGCCCCCGCTTCTCCCGCCGCCGCCGCCGCGATCACCGCGCTCCCCACCCCCTCCGCCAGCGCTGCCCTCGCCCCCTCCCCGCCCCCGCTGCCGCCATCGCCGTACTCCCTCAAACTCCCTCCTCTGCTCTCCCCCCCTCGGCCGCCAGCACCGCGCTCCCCACCCCCGCCGCCAGTGCTGCCCTCTTCCCCACCCCCGCCCCCGCTGCCGCCATTGCAGCACTCCCTCAATCTCCCTCCTCTGCTCTCCCCGCCTCCTGCACCGCCATCTCCCCCGCCCCCGCCCCAGGCCCGCCGCCGCCACCATCGCCATACTCCCTCAATCTCCCGCCTCTGCTCTCCCGGCCTCCTCCGCCGCCGCCGCCGCCGCCGCCATCGACCCCCGTGCCCCAGCGCCCACCGTCAAAGCCCCCATTGTCGCCACCGCCATCGCCGCCCTGGCGCCATCCTCGCGGTTGCCATCGCCTACCTCCCCACCCTCCCTCGCCTCCGCCGCGTCCCCCGCCGCCGCTGCTGCCGCCGCCGCCGCCGCCGCCGCCGCCGCCGCAGCCCCCCCCCTCCGCAGCCGCCCAAGCCGCCGCCGCGGGGTCCTCCCACAACTCCCAAGCCCAGGGTTGCCTGCTGGTGCAGGCCTCCCCCAGCCTTGGGGGTGCGGTTGTTGGTAAACCTGGTGGCGGTAGGGGGGCGGGGTGTATGGCGGTCTGGGTCCGGGGAGTCCCAGGATGCCAGAGTTCCACGACTTCTGGCACCATCAGGGAAGTGGCAGTGTCCCATGGAGCCTCGGGTGGCGCGAAGGGGCCTCGCTGCCGGCCAGGAGTAGCCCGCCGCCCACGCCAGGGGCATTCGGAAGAGGCGGGGAGCCGGACTGGGGGGGGGGGGACGCGGTGCTGGCAGAGCCGGCCAGCAGGTCGATGCTCGCCACCGGAGCCGCGCATCTGCATGGCGGGCGCTCACGAGGCAGGCCGGGAGCAGGCTCTTGGGGCGCGGGGAGCCGAGTCCCATCGTCTATGGCCATACCACCCTGAACGCGCCCGATCTCCTCTGATCTCGGGAGCTAAGCAGGGAGGGGCCTGGTTAGTGCTTGGATGGGAGACCGCCTGGGAATACCTGTAGGCTTTTGCTCGCCTCTCCTTTTGCGCCGCCGCCCCTGCGTGGCTCCCTCCGAACCCCTGCCGCCCCTTGCCCCTCTGCAGCCGCCCATCCAGCCGAAGTTCCCCCTGGCCAGAGGCCGGTCAGCCACCCGGCGCTACAAGCTGGCAGCCCCGGCCGCACACCAGGCCCGTCGGCCAGGGCTCACCCCCACACCCTCTTCTTAGTCCTCTTCGCTGAGGCAGGCAGTCAGCCAGCAGCAGTTAGCCGAGCCTGTGTCTCCGCCGGCAGGCACCTCTCCCCACACCCCCGCGCGCCCCCTCCCATCGCCCACAAGAGCCAGGAACCCTCCCTTCCCGCAGTGGCCCCAACACACAGGGTACAAAGAGCCGGGACAAAGCAGGGGACTGAGGGAGCAGCACCCCAACACACCGCACGCCCTCGGACTCCAGGAGAGACCACCACAAGGGGAAGTGCAGGCACGCAGGCACACAACACTCTCAACCAGGGTGCCTGTGGGCTGCCACTCTCCTCCCGCGGGGCGGGGGGTTCCTGGGCGGGGCTCGGAGCCCACTGGCCCTCCCGCCCGGCCCGGGGGCTTCAAGGGTGACTTTCAATGCCCGGGCACTGCCTCCTTAGTGGAGCCCAGCCACGGGCATGACCACACTTCGGTTGAGAAGCTGCCACTTCAAAGCAGCATCAGTGCGTCTGTCCCAGTCCGTGTGCCCGCTTGTGCGTCCCTCCCCCCTCCCCCACCCCATGTCTCTCTGGCTCTGTGACGTGCCTGTTGGGCTCTGGCTCTGGCTCAGGAGCTCTCTCCCCGCGTGCCAGCCCCCTCTTTCTCTGTCTCTGTCCATGTCTCTCTGTATGTCTAGGTACATACAGGTACATATAGGTGTATATTTCGATCTCGCTCCCTCTTTCTCCTCCTCCCGTTCTCTCTGTCGGTCCCTGTCCTGCGGGGACTCTAGTCCCTCTGCCCGCACAAGAACGCAGGATATGGCGAGGCCAAGAGGGAACACCAACAGAGCCACGGATAGGGGGCTCATAGCACTATGTCTCACGGGCGGCTGGCTCGGAGACACGGCAAGCCGGAGCCGCCCGATCCCCAACCTGTCGGCCGCTTCTCTGCCAACCCACCGACACACCGCCCGTCGACCCGCCAAGCGGGCCCACTGCAATCCGCGCCCCTCTGCAATTTGCAGTCCACCATCCGCGCTTCCTAGCTTGGCCACCGCAGCTCCTCCGGTGGCCAGTGGCCAACTGGCAACAGCTGATGGCCAAGCGGTCACAGCTGATGACCATGCAGCCCCCAAGCAGCACCCCTCCACGCGAGGCCCAGAGCCTGGAGAGTGCTCTCTGCGAGTCTGTCCCCACAGTCCCCGTCTGTCTCTCTCCGCCTCTCTCTTGCTCCGTCTCTGGCCTTCTCTCATCCTCTCTCTCACCTCCCTGGGTCAGGAGAGGTGACGTGTAGACAGTGAAGGGACCGGACATCGGGCGGGGCTCCGGTCGCTGACGAGGGTTCCAGGGCCCAGACTGAAGGCTTGTGACGAAGGGTGGCTGCAGACTGGAGATGCTGCACCCTGGTGGCGCGGGTGGCTCTCCCTGGCTTTGGGCCTGTGGATGGGTCCGGTCAGGGCCAGGGCCTGGGTTGCACGTCCCTAGGGCCGGAGGGGACTGAGAGGACCCTGCGACCCCCTCGGTGGCCCTGAGAGGTGGGGACAGCACAGCAGCAAGGGGGGTGTGCGGTTGTGGGGCTGGGGGGAGATGAGAGGGGTTGGGGTAGGGGGGCGGGGTGAAAGCCCTTCGGGGCCTGGGGAGGCCCAGGATGCCAGGGCGCCCAGACATATGTCACAGTCAGGGAAGTGACAGAGGCCCGTGGAGCCACTGGGGGGCGCGAAGGGGCCTCGCTGCGGGCCAGGAGTAGCCCGTCGCCCACACCAGCGGCGTCCGGAGGAGGCGGGGAGCGGGCGGCAGGCGCTCAGGCAGACGTGCTCGCCACCCTAGCGGCCCAGCAGCACGGCGCGCGGTCAGAGGCAGGCCGGGAGCAGGCTCTTGGGGCGCGGGGAGCCGGGTCCCAGCGTCTACGGCCATACCACCCTGAACGCGCCCGATCTCCTCTGATCTCGGGAGCTAAGCAGGGAGGGGCCTGGTTAGTACTTGGATGGGAGACCGCCTGGGAATAGCTGCAGGCTTTTGCTCGCCTCTCCTTTTGCGCCGCCGCCCCGGCGTGGCTCCCTCCGAACCCCTGCCGCCCTTTGCCCCTCTGCAGCCGCCCAGGCAGCCGAAGGTCCCCCTGGCCAGAGGAGGGTCAGTCGCCCGGCACTACAAGCTCGCATCCCCGGCCGCACACCAGGCCTGTCGGCCAGGGCTCCCCCCCACTCCCTCTTCTTAGTGCTCTTCGCCGAGGCAGGCCGTCAGCCTGCAGCAGTCAGCCGCGTCTCGGTCGCCGCCGCCGCCGCCACCGCCATCGCAGGGCTCCCTCTCGCTCCCCGACCCTGCCGCCGCCGCAACCCCCAACGCCCAAGCCCAGGGCTGCCTGCCGGCGCAGGCCTCCACCAGGCTCTCTCCATCCCAGGACGTGCCGGTGCTTTGCACCTCGGCCCGAGCCCAGGGCACGCCCATCCCTGCGCCTGCCCCCGGGACCCGACACACAGGATCGGCGTGTCCTCGGGCAAACGGGACGCCCACCCGCCCCGCCCCACCGGAGTCTTCTGTCTCCGCTGGCAGGCACCTCGCCCCACACCCCCGCGCGCCCCTCCCGTCTCCCACAAGAGCCAGGAGCCCTCCCTTCCCGCCGGCCACGGTGTCCCTGAAACACAGGGCACAAAGAGCCGGGACAAACCAGGGGACGGCGGGAGCAGCACCCCAACACACCACGCGCCATCGACTCCGGGGGAGACCACCACAAGGGCAGAGCAGGCACGCAGGCGCACAACCCTCACAACCAGGGTGCCTGGGGGCTGCCACTCTCCTCCCGCGGGCGGGTGCCTGGGCGGGGCTCAGAGACCACAGGCCCTCCGGAGACCCTGGCGGCCCGCCCCGGAGGCTTCAATGGTGACTGCCAACGCCAGGGCAATGCCTCCTTAGCGGAGCCCAGCCCCGGGCACGACCACACTCCGGTGGAGGAGCTGCCACTTCAACACAGCCTCAGTGCGTCTGTAACAGTCCGTGTGCCCGCCTGTGCGTCCCTCACACCCTCCCCCACCCCATATCCGTCGGGCTCTGTGACGTGCCTGTTGGGCTCTGGCTCTGGCTCAGGAACTCTCTCCCCGCGTGCCAGCCCCCTCTTTCTCTGTCTCTGTCCATGTCTCTCTGTATGTCTAGATACATACATGTACATATACGAGCATATTTCCATCTCGCTCCCTCTTACTCCTCCTCCCGTTCTGTCTGTCTGTCCCTGTCCTGCGGGGACTCTAGCCCCTCTGCCCGCACAAGAATGCAGGATTTGGCGAGGCCAAGAGGGAACACCAACAGACCACGGATAGGGGGCTCATAGCACCATGTCTCACGGGCGGCTGGCTTGGAGACTCGGCAAGCCGGAGCCGCCCGATCCCCAGCCTGCCGGCCGATTCTCTGCCAACCAACAGACCCACCAACCTACCGACCCACCAAGCCGGCCAACTGCAGTCCGCGCCCCTCTGCAATTTGCAGTCCACAATCCGCGCTTCCTAGCTTGGCCACCGCAGCTCTGCCGGTGGCCAATGGCCAACTGGCAACAGCTGATGGCCAAGCGGTCACAGCTGATATCCATGCAGCCCGCACGCAGCACCCCTCCACGCGAGGCCCAGAGCCTGGAGAGTGCTCTCTGCGAGTCTGTCCGCACAGTCCCCGTCTGTCTCTCTCCGCCTCTCTCTTGCTCCGTCTCTGGCCTTCTCTCATCCTCTCTCTCACCTCCCTGGGTCAGGAGAGGTGACGTGTAGCCAGTGAAGTGAACAGTGATCGGGCGGGACGCCGGTCGCTGACGAGGGGCGAGAACCCAGAAAGAAGGCTGTGTGAGGAAGGGTGGCGGCAGACTGGAGGTGCTGCCCCCTGGTGGCGGGTGGCTCTCCCTGGCTTTGGGCCAGTGGGTGGGGCCGGCCAGGGCCAGGGCCTGGGTTGCACGTCCCTAGGGTGGAGGGGACTGAGAGGACCCTGCGACCCCCTCGGTGGCCCTGAGAGGTGGGGACAGCACAGCAGCAAGGGGGGTGTGCGGTTGTGGGGCTGGGGGGAGATGAGAGGGGTTGGGGTAGGGGGGCGGGGTAAAAGCCCTTCGGGGCCTGGGGAGGCCCAGGATGCCAGGGCGCCCAGACATATGTCACAGTCAGGGAAGTGACAGAGGCCCGTTAGAGCCACTGGGGGGCGCGAAGGGGCCTCGCTGCGGGCCAGGAGGAGCCCGTCGCCCACACCAGCGGCGTCTGGAGGAGGCGGGGAGCTGGCGGGAGGCGCTCGGGCAGACATGCTCGCCACCCGAGCGGCCCAGCAGCATGGCGTGCGCTCAGAAGCAGGTCGGGAGCAGGCTCTTGGAGTGCCGGGAGCCGGGTCCCAGCGCCTAAGGCCACACCACCCTGCACGCGCCAGATCTCGTCTGATCTCGGGAGCTAAGCAGGGAGGGGCCTGGTTAGTACTTGGATGGGAGACCGCCTGGGAATAGCTGCAGGCTTTTGCTCGCCTCTCCTTTTGCGCCGCGGCCCCGGCGTGGCTCCCTCCGAACCCCTGCCGCCCCTTGCCTCTCTGCAGCCGCCCAGCCAGCCGAAGGCCCCCCTGACCAGCAGAGGGTTAGCCGCCAGGCACTACAAGCTGGCAGCCCCGGCCGCACACCAGGCCCGTCGGCCAGGGCTCCCCCGCACACCCTCTTCTCAGTCCTCTTCAGTCCCGGAGGCTGTCATCTCGATCCCTTCGCCGACCTTCGATCGCCGCCACCGCCAACAGCGCTGCCCTCGCCCCCGCCGCCACCGCCTAATCCGCCGCCATCACCGCGCTCCCCACACCCCCCTCCAGCGCTGACCTCACCCCTGCCCCCGCCCTCGCCACCGCCATGGCTGTACTGCTTCAATCTCCCGCCTCTGCTCTCCCGGCCTCCTCCGCCGCCGCCGCCGCCGCCGCCGCCGCCGCCGCCGCCGCCGCCATCGACCCCCGTGCCCCAGCGCCCACCGTCAAAGCCCCCATTGTCGCCACCGCCATCGCCGCCCTGGCGCCATCCTCGCGGTTGCCATCGCCTACCTCCCCACCCTCCCTCGCCTCCGCCGCGTCCCCCGCCGCCGCTGCTGCCGCCGCCGCCGCCGCCGCCGCCGCCGCCGCAGCCCCCCCCCTCCGCAGCCGCCCAAGCCGCCGCCGCGGGGTCCTCCCACAACTCCCAAGCCCAGGGTTGCCTGCTGGTGCAGGCCTCCCCCAGCCTTGGGGGTGCGGTTGTTGGTAAACCTGGTGGCGGTAGGGGGGCGGGGTGTATGGCGGTCTGGGTCCGGGGAGTCCCAGGATGCCAGAGTTCCACGACTTCTGGCACCATCAGGGAAGTGGCAGTGTCCCATGGAGCCTCGGGTGGCGCGAAGGGGCCTCGCTGCCGGCCAGGAGTAGCCCGCCGCCCACGCCAGGGGCATTCGGAAGAGGCGGGGAGCCGGACTGGGGGGGGGGGGACGCGGTGCTGGCAGAGCCGGCCAGCAGGTCGATGCTCGCCACCGGAGCCGCGCATCTGCATGGCGGGCGCTCACGAGGTAGGCCGGGAGCAGGCTCTTGGGGCGCGGGGAGCCGAGTCCCATCGTCTATGGCCATACCACCCTGAACGCGCCCGATCTCCTCTGATCTCGGGAGCTAAGCAGGGAGGGGCCTGGTTAGTGCTTGGATGGGAGACCGCCTGGGAATACCTGTAGGCTTTTGCTCGCCTCTCCTTTTGCGCCGCCGCCCCTGCGTGGCTCCCTCCGAACCCCTGCCGCCCCTTGCCCCTCTGCAGCCGCCCATCCAGCCGAAGTTCCCCCTGGCCAGAGGCCGGTCAGCCACCCGGCGCTACAAGCTGGCAGCCCCGGCCGCACACCAGGCCCGTCGGCCAGGGCTCACCCCCACACCCTCTTCTTAGTCCTCTTCGCTGAGGCAGGCAGTCAGCCAGCAGCAGTTAGCCGAGCCTGTGTCTCCGCCGGCAGGCACCTCTCCCCACACCCCCGCGCGCCCCCTCCCATCGCCCACAAGAGCCAGGAACCCTCCCTTCCCGCAGTGGCCCCAACACACAGGGTACAAAGAGCCGGGACAAAGCAGGGGACTGAGGGAGCAGCACCCCAACACACCGCACGCCCTCGGACTCCAGGAGAGACCACCACAAGGGGAAGTGCAGGCACGCAGGCACACAACACTCTCAACCAGGGTGCCTGTGGGCTGCCACTCTCCTCCCGCGGGGCGGGGGGTTCCTGGGCGGGGCTCGGAGCCCACTGGCCCTCCCGCCCGGCCCGGGGGCTTCAAGGGTGACTTTCAATGCCCGGGCACTGCCTCCTTAGTGGAGCCCAGCCACGGGCATGACCACACTTCGGTTGAGAAGCTGCCACTTCAAAGCAGCGTCAGTGCGTCTGTCCCAGTCCGTGTGCCCGCTTGTGCGTCCCTCCCCCCTCCCCCACCCCATGTCTCTCTGGCTCTGTGACGTGCCTGTTGGGCTCTGGCTCTGGCTCAGGAGCTCTCTCCCCGCGTGCCAGCCCCCTCTTTCTCTGTCTCTGTCCATGTCTCTCTGTATGTCTAGGTACATACAGGTACATATAGGTGTATATTTCGATCTCGCTCCCTCTTTCTCCTCCTCCCGTTCTCTCTGTCGGTCCCTGTCCTGCGGGGACTCTAGTCCCTCTGCCCGCACAAGAACGCAGGATATGGCGAGGCCAAGAGGGAACACCAACAGAGCCACGGATAGGGGGCTCATAGCACTATGTCTCACGGGCGGCTGGCTCGGAGACACGGCAAGCCGGAGCCGCCCGATCCCCAACCTGTCGGCCGCTTCTCTGCCAACCCACCGACACACCGCCCGTCGACCCGCCAAGCGGGCCCACTGCAATCCGCGCCCCTCTGCAATTTGCAGTCCACCATCCGCGCTTCCTAGCTTGGCCACCGCAGCTCCTCCGGTGGCCAGTGGCCAACTGGCAACAGCTGATGGCCAAGCGGTCACAGCTGATGACCATGCAGCCCCCAAGCAGCACCCCTCCACGCGAGGCCCAGAGCCTGGAGAGTGCTCTCTGCGAGTCTGTCCCCACAGTCCCCGTCTGTCTCTCTCCGCCTCTCTCTTGCTCCGTCTCTGGCCTTCTCTCATCCTCTCTCTCACCTCCCTGGGTCAGGAGAGGTGACGTGTAGACAGTGAAGGGACCGGACATCGGGCGGGGCTCCGGTCGCTGACGAGGGTTCCAGGGCCCAGACTGAAGGCTTGTGACGAAGGGTGGCTGCAGACTGGAGATGCTGCACCCTGGTGGCGCGGGTGGCTCTCCCTGGCTTTGGGCCTGTGGATGGGTCCGGTCAGGGCCAGGGCCTGGGTTGCACGTCCCTAGGGCCGGAGGGGACTGAGAGGACCCTGCGACCCCCTCGGTGGCCCTGAGAGGTGGGGACAGCACAGCAGCAAGGGGGGTGTGCGGTTGTGGGGCTGGGGGGAGATGAGAGGGGTTGGGGTAGGGGGGCGGGGTGAAAGCCCTTCGGGGCCTGGGGAGGCCCAGGATGCCAGGGCGCCCAGACATATGTCACAGTCAGGGAAGTGACAGAGGCCCGTGGAGCCACTGGGGGGCGCGAAGGGGCCTCGCTGCGGGCCAGGAGTAGCCCGTCGCCCACACCAGCGGCGTCCGGAGGAGGCGGGGAGCGGGCGGCAGGCGCTCAGGCAGACGTGCTCGCCACCCTAGCGGCCCAGCAGCACGGCGCGCGGTCAGAGGCAGGCCGGGAGCAGGCTCTTGGGGCGCGGGGAGCCGGGTCCCAGCGTCTACGGCCATACCACCCTGAACGCGCCCGATCTCCTCTGATCTCGGGAGCTAAGCAGGGAGGGGCCTGGTTAGTACTTGGATGGGAGACCGCCTGGGAATAGCTGCAGGCTTTTGCTCGCCTCTCCTTTTGCGCCGCCGCCCCGGCGTGGCTCCCTCCGAACCCCTGCCGCCCTTTGCCCCTCTGCAGCCGCCCAGGCAGCCGAAGGTCCCCCTGGCCAGAGGAGGGTCAGTCGCCCGGCACTACAAGCTCGCATCCCCGGCCGCACACCAGGCCTGTCGGCCAGGGCTCCCCCCCACTCCCTCTTCTTAGTGCTCTTCGCCGAGGCAGGCCGTCAGCCTGCAGCAGTCAGCCGCGTCTCGGTCGCCGCCGCCGCCGCCACCGCCATCGCAGGGCTCCCTCTCGCTCCCCGACCCTGCCGCCGCCGCAACCCCCAACGCCCAAGCCCAGGGCTGCCTGCCGGCGCAGGCCTCCACCAGGCTCTCTCCATCCCAGGACGTGCCGGTGCTTTGCACCTCGGCCCGAGCCCAGGGCACGCCCATCCCTGCGCCTGCCCCCGGGACCCGACACACAGGATCGGCGTGTCCTCGGGCAAACGGGACGCCCACCCGCCCCGCCCCACCGGAGTCTTCTGTCTCCGCTGGCAGGCACCTCGCCCCACACCCCCGCGCGCCCCTCCCGTCTCCCACAAGAGCCAGGAGCCCTCCCTTCCCGCCGGCCACGGTGTCCCTGAAACACAGGGCACAAAGAGCCGGGACAAACCAGGGGACGGCGGGAGCAGCACCCCAACACACCACGCGCCATCGACTCCGGGGGAGACCACCACAAGGGCAGAGCAGGCACGCAGGCGCACAACCCTCACAACCAGGGTGCCTGGGGGCTGCCACTCTCCTCCCGCGGGCGGGTGCCTGGGCGGGGCTCAGAGACCACAGGCCCTCCGGAGACCCTGGCGGCCCGCCCCGGAGGCTTCAATGGTGACTGCCAACGCCAGGGCAATGCCTCCTTAGCGGAGCCCAGCCCCGGGCACGACCACACTCCGGTGGAGGAGCTGCCACTTCAACACAGCCTCAGTGCGTCTGTAACAGTCCGTGTGCCCGCCTGTGCGTCCCTCCCCCCTCCCCCACCCCATGTCTCTCTGGCTCTGTGACGTGCCTGTTGGGCTCTGGCTCTGGCTCAGGAGCTCTCTCCCCGCGTGCCAGCCCCCTCTTTCTCTGTCTCTGTCCATGTCTCTCTGTATGTCTAGGTACATACAGGTACATATAGGTGTATATTTCGATCTCGCTCCCTCTTTCTCCTCCTCCCGTTCTCTCTGTCGGTCCCTGTCCTGCGGGGACTCTAGTCCCTCTGCCCGCACAAGAACGCAGGATATGGCGAGGCCAAGAGGGAACACCAACAGAGCCACGGATAGGGGGCTCATAGCACTATGTCTCACGGGCGGCTGGCTTGGAGACTCGGCAAGCCGGAGCCGCCCGATCCCCAGCCTGCCGGCCGATTCTCTGCCAACCAACAGACCCACCAACCTACCGACCCACCAAGCCGGCCAACTGCAGTCCGCGCCCCTCTGCAATTTGCAGTCCACAATCCGCGCTTCCTAGCTTGGCCACCGCAGCTCTGCCGGTGGCCAATGGCCAACTGGCAACAGCTGATGGCCAAGCGGTCACAGCTGATATCCATGCAGCCCGCACGCAGCACCCCTCCACGCGAGGCCCAGAGCCTGGAGAGTGCTCTCTGCGAGTCTGTCCGCACAGTCCCCGTCTGTCTCTCTCCGCCTCTCTCTTGCTCCGTCTCTGGCCTTCTCTCATCCTCTCTCTCACCTCCCTGGGTCAGGAGAGGTGACGTGTAGCCAGTGAAGTGAACAGTGATCGGGCGGGACGCCGGTCGCTGACGAGGGGCGAGAACCCAGAAAGAAGGCTGTGTGAGGAAGGGTGGCGGCAGACTGGAGGTGCTGCCCCCTGGTGGCGGGTGGCTCTCCCTGGCTTTGGGCCAGTGGGTGGGGCCGGCCAGGGCCAGGGCCTGGGTTGCACGTCCCTAGGGTGGAGGGGACTGAGAGGACCCTGCGACCCCCTCGGTGGCCCTGAGAGGTGGGGACAGCACAGCAGCAAGGGGGGTGTGCGGTTGTGGGGCTGGGGGGAGATGAGAGGGGTTGGGGTAGGGGGGCGGGGTAAAAGCCCTTCGGGGCCTGGGGAGGCCCAGGATGCCAGGGCGCCCAGACATATGTCACAGTCAGGGAAGTGACAGAGGCCCGTTAGAGCCACTGGGGGGCGCGAAGGGGCCTCGCTGCGGGCCAGGAGGAGCCCGTCGCCCACACCAGCGGCGTCTGGAGGAGGCGGGGAGCTGGCGGGAGGCGCTCGGGCAGACGTGCTCGCCACCCGAGCGGCCCAGCAGCATGGAGTGCGCTCAGAAGCAGGTCGGGAGCAGGCTCTTGGAGTGCCGGGAGCCGGGTCCCAGCGCCTAAGGCCACACCACCCTGCACGCGCCAGATCTCGTCTGATCTCGGGAGCTAAGCAGGGAGGGGCCTGGTTAGTACTTGGATGGGAGACCGCCTGGGAATAGCTGCAGGCTTTTGCTCGCCTCTCCTTTTGCGCCGCGGCCCCGGCGTGGCTCCCTCCGAACCCCTGCCGCCCCTTGCCTCTCTGCAGCCGCCCAGCCAGCCGAAGGCCCCCCTGACCAGCAGAGGGTTAGCCGCCAGGCACTACAAGCTGGCAGCCCCGGCCGCACACCAGGCCCGTCGGCCAGGGCTCCCCCGCACACCCTCTTCTCAGTCCTCTTCAGTCCCGGAGGCTGTCATCTCGATCCCTTCGCCGACCTTCGATCGCCGCCACCGCCAACAGCGCTGCCCTCGCCCCCGCCGCCACCGCCTAATCCGCCGCCATCACCGCGCTCCCCACACCCCCCTCCAGCGCTGACCTCACCCCTGCCCCCGCCCTCGCCACCGCCATGGCTGTACTGCTTCAATCTCCCGCCTCTGCTCTCCCCTCCTCCGCCGCCAGCACCGCCCTCTTCCCCGCTACCGCCGCCGCCGGCGCCAACCCTCCCCGCGCCCAGCGCCCGCCGACACAGCCCCCAACGCTGCCGCCGCCTCCATCGCCGACCTCGCAACCCTCCCGCGCCGCAGCCGACGCCGCCGCCGCCGCCGCCGCCATCGCTGCTCGCGATCAGCCCCCGCTTCTCCCGCCGCCGCCGCCGCGATCACCGCGCTCCCCACCCCCTCCGCCAGCGCTGCCCTCGCCCCCTCCCCGCCCCCGCTGCCGCCATCGCCGTACTCCCTCAAACTCCCTCCTCTGCTCTCCCCCCCTCGGCCGCCAGCACCGCGCTCCCCACCCCCGCCGCCAGTGCTGCCCTCTTCCCCACCCCCGCCCCCGCTGCCGCCATTGCCGCACTCCCTCAATCTCCCTCCTCTGCTCTCCCCGCCTCCTGCACCGCCATCTCCCCCGCCCCCGCCCCAGGCCCGCCGCCGCCACCATCGCCATACTCCCTCAATCTCCCGCCTCTGCTCTCCCGGCCTCCTCCGCCCCCGCCGCCGCCGCCGACTCCGCCGCCGCCGCCGCCATCGACCCCCGTGCCCCAGCGCCCACCGTCAAAGCCCCCATTGTCGCCACCGCCATCGCCGCCCTGGCGCCATCCTCGCGGTTGCCATCGCCTACCTCCCCACCCTCCCTCGCCTCCGCCGCGTCCCCCGCCGCCGCTGCTGCCGCCGCCGCCGCCGCCGCCGCCGCCGCCGCAGCCCCCCCCCTCCGCAGCCGCCCAAGCCGCCGCCGCGGGGTCCTCCCACAACTCCCAAGCCCAGGGTTGCCTGCTGGTGCAGGCCTCCCCCAGCCTTGGGGGTGCGGTTGTTGGTAAACCTGGTGGCGGTAGGGGGGCGGGGTGTATGGCGGTCTGGGTCCGGGGAGTCCCAGGATGCCAGAGTTCCACGACTTCTGGCACCATCAGGGAAGTGGCAGTGTCCCATGGAGCCTCGGGTGGCGCGAAGGGGCCTCGCTGCCGGCCAGGAGTAGCCCGCCGCCCACGCCAGGGGCATTCGGAAGAGGCGGGGAGCCGGACTGGGGGGGGGGGACGCGGTGCTGGCAGAGCCGGCCAGCAGGTCGATGCTCGCCACCGGAGCCGCGCATCTGCATGGCGGGCGCTCACGAGGCAGGCCGGGAGCAGGCTCTTGGGGCGCGGGGAGCCGAGTCCCATCGTCTATGGCCATACCACCCTGAACGCGCCCGATCTCCTCTGATCTCGGGAGCTAAGCAGGGAGGGGCCTGGTTAGTGCTTGGATGGGAGACCGCCTGGGAATACCTGTAGGCTTTTGCTCGCCTCTCCTTTTGCGCCGCCGCCCCTGCGTGGCTCCCTCCGAACCCCTGCCGCCCCTTGCCCCTCTGCAGCCGCCCATCCAGCCGAAGTTCCCCCTGGCCAGAGGCCGGTCAGCCACCCGGCGCTACAAGCTGGCAGCCCCGGCCGCACACCAGGCCCGTCGGCCAGGGCTCACCCCCACACCCTCTTCTTAGTCCTCTTCGCTGAGGCAGGCAGTCAGCCAGCAGCAGTTAGCCGAGCCTGTGTCTCCGCCGGCAGGCACCTCTCCCCACACCCCCGCGCGCCCCCTCCCATCGCCCACAAGAGCCAGGAACCCTCCCTTCCCGCAGTGGCCCCAACACACAGGGTACAAAGAGCCGGGACAAAGCAGGGGACTGAGGGAGCAGCACCCCAACACACCGCACGCCCTCGGACTCCAGGAGAGACCACCACAAGGGGAAGTGCAGGCACGCAGGCACACAACACTCTCAACCAGGGTGCCTGTGGGCTGCCACTCTCCTCCCGCGGGGCGGGGGGTTCCTGGGCGGGGCTCGGAGCCCACTGGCCCTCCCGCCCGGCCCGGGGGCTTCAAGGGTGACTTTCAATGCCCGGGCACTGCCTCCTTAGTGGAGCCCAGCCACGGGCATGACCACACTTCGGTTGAGAAGCTGCCACTTCAAAGCAGCGTCAGTGCGTCTGTCCCAGTCCGTGTGCCCGCTTGTGCGTCCCTCCCCCCTCCCCCACCCCATGTCTCTCTGGCTCTGTGACGTGCCTGTTGGGCTCTGGCTCTGGCTCAGGAGCTCTCTCCCCGCGTGCCAGCCCCCTCTTTCTCTGTCTCTGTCCATGTCTCTCTGTATGTCTAGGTACATACAGGTACATATAGGTGTATATTTCGATCTCGCTCCCTCTTTCTCCTCCTCCCGTTCTCTCTGTCGGTCCCTGTCCTGCGGGGACTCTAGTCCCTCTGCCCGCACAAGAACGCAGGATATGGCGAGGCCAAGAGGGAACACCAACAGAGCCACGGATAGGGGGCTCATAGCACTATGTCTCACGGGCGGCTGGCTCGGAGACACGGCAAGCCGGAGCCGCCCGATCCCCAACCTGTCGGCCGCTTCTCTGCCAACCCACCGACACACCGCCCGTCGACCCGCCAAGCGGGCCCACTGCAATCCGCGCCCCTCTGCAATTTGCAGTCCACCATCCGCGCTTCCTAGCTTGGCCACCGCAGCTCCTCCGGTGGCCAGTGGCCAACTGGCAACAGCTGATGGCCAAGCGGTCACAGCTGATGACCATGCAGCCCCCAAGCAGCACCCCTCCACGCGAGGCCCAGAGCCTGGAGAGTGCTCTCTGCGAGTCTGTCCCCACAGTCCCCGTCTGTCTCTCTCCGCCTCTCTCTTGCTCCGTCTCTGGCCTTCTCTCATCCTCTCTCTCACCTCCCTGGGTCAGGAGAGGTGACGTGTAGACAGTGAAGGGACCGGACATCGGGCGGGGCTCCGGTCGCTGACGAGGGTTCCAGGGCCCAGACTGAAGGCTTGTGACGAAGGGTGGCTGCAGACTGGAGATGCTGCACCCTGGTGGCGCGGGTGGCTCTCCCTGGCTTTGGGCCTGTGGATGGGTCCGGTCAGGGCCAGGGCCTGGGTTGCACGTCCCTAGGGCCGGAGGGGACTGAGAGGACCCTGCGACCCCCTCGGTGGCCCTGAGAGGTGGGGACAGCACAGCAGCAAGGGGGGTGTGCGGTTGTGGGGCTGGGGGGAGATGAGAGGGGTTGGGGTAGGGGGGCGGGGTAAAAGCCCTTCGGGGCCTGGGGAGGCCCAGGATGCCAGGGCGCCCAGACATATGTCACAGTCAGGGAAGTGACAGAGGCCCGTTAGAGCCACTGGGGGGCGCGAAGGGGCCTCGCTGCGGGCCAGGAGGAGCCCGTCGCCCACACCAGCGGCGTCTGGAGGAGGCGGGGAGCTGGCGGGAGGCGCTCGGGCAGACGTGCTCGCCACCCGAGCGGCCCAGCAGCATGGAGTGCGCTCAGAAGCAGGTCGGGAGCAGGCTCTTGGAGTGCCGGGAGCCGGGTCCCAGCGCCTAAGGCCACACCACCCTGCACGCGCCAGATCTCGTCTGATCTCGGGAGCTAAGCAGGGAGGGGCCTGGTTAGTACTTGGATGGGAGACCGCCTGGGAATAGCTGCAGGCTTTTGCTCGCCTCTCCTTTTGCGCCGCGGCCCCGGCGTGGCTCCCTCCGAACCCCTGCCGCCCCTTGCCTCTCTGCAGCCGCCCAGCCAGCCGAAGGCCCCCCTGACCAGCAGAGGGTTAGCCGCCAGGCACTACAAGCTGGCAGCCCCGGCCGCACACCAGGCCCGTCGGCCAGGGCTCCCCCGCACACCCTCTTCTCAGTCCTCTTCAGTCCCGGAGGCTGTCATCTCGATCCCTTCGCCGACCTTCGATCGCCGCCACCGCCAACAGCGCTGCCCTCGCCCCCGCCGCCACCGCCTAATCCGCCGCCATCACCGCGCTCCCCACACCCCCCTCCAGCGCTGACCTCACCCCTGCCCCCGCCCTCGCCACCGCCATGGCTGTACTGCTTCAATCTCCCGCCTCTGCTCTCCCCTCCTCCGCCGCCAGCACCGCCCTCTTCCCCGCTACCGCCGCCGCCGGCGCCAACCCTCCCCGCGCCCAGCGCCCGCCGACACAGCCCCCAACGCTGCCGCCGCCTCCATCGCCGACCTCGCAACCCTCCCGCGCCGCAGCCGACGCCGCCGCCGCCGCCGCCGCCATCGCTGCTCGCGATCAGCCCCCGCTTCTCCCGCCGCCGCCGCCGCGATCACCGCGCTCCCCACCCCCTCCGCCAGCGCTGCCCTCGCCCCCTCCCCGCCCCCGCTGCCGCCATCGCCGTACTCCCTCAAACTCCCTCCTCTGCTCTCCCCCCCTCGGCCGCCAGCACCGCGCTCCCCACCCCCGCCGCCAGTGCTGCCCTCTTCCCCACCCCCGCCCCCGCTGCCGCCATTGCCGCACTCCCTCAATCTCCCTCCTCTGCTCTCCCCGCCTCCTGCACCGCCATCTCCCCCGCCCCCGCCCCAGGCCCGCCGCCGCCACCATCGCCATACTCCCTCAATCTCCCGCCTCTGCTCTCCCGGCCTCCTCCGCCCCCGCCGCCGCCGCCGACTCCGCCGCCGCCGCCGCCATCGACCCCCGTGCCCCAGCGCCCACCGTCAAAGCCCCCATTGTCGCCACCGCCATCGCCGCCCTGGCGCCATCCTCGCGGTTGCCATCGCCTACCTCCCCACCCTCCCTCGCCTCCGCCGCGTCCCCCGCCGCCGCTGCTGCCGCCGCCGCCGCCGCCGCCGCCGCCGCCGCAGCCCCCCCCCTCCGCAGCCGCCCAAGCCGCCGCCGCGGGGTCCTCCCACAACTCCCAAGCCCAGGGTTGCCTGCTGGTGCAGGCCTCCCCCAGCCTTGGGGGTGCGGTTGTTGGTAAACCTGGTGGCGGTAGGGGGGCGGGGTGTATGGCGGTCTGGGTCCGGGGAGTCCCAGGATGCCAGAGTTCCACGACTTCTGGCACCATCAGGGAAGTGGCAGTGTCCCATGGAGCCTCGGGTGGCGCGAAGGGGCCTCGCTGCCGGCCAGGAGTAGCCCGCCGCCCACGCCAGGGGCATTCGGAAGAGGCGGGGAGCCGGACTGGGGGGGGGGGACGCGGTGCTGGCAGAGCCGGCCAGCAGGTCGATGCTCGCCACCGGAGCCGCGCATCTGCATGGCGGGCGCTCACGAGGCAGGCCGGGAGCAGGCTCTTGGGGCGCGGGGAGCCGAGTCCCATCGTCTATGGCCATACCACCCTGAACGCGCCCGATCTCCTCTGATCTCGGGAGCTAAGCAGGGAGGGGCCTGGTTAGTGCTTGGATGGGAGACCGCCTGGGAATACCTGTAGGCTTTTGCTCGCCTCTCCTTTTGCGCCGCCGCCCCTGCGTGGCTCCCTCCGAACCCCTGCCGCCCCTTGCCCCTCTGCAGCCGCCCATCCAGCCGAAGTTCCCCCTGGCCAGAGGCCGGTCAGCCACCCGGCGCTACAAGCTGGCAGCCCCGGCCGCACACCAGGCCCGTCGGCCAGGGCTCACCCCCACACCCTCTTCTTAGTCCTCTTCGCTGAGGCAGGCAGTCAGCCAGCAGCAGTTAGCCGAGCCTGTGTCTCCGCCGGCAGGCACCTCTCCCCACACCCCCGCGCGCCCCCTCCCATCGCCCACAAGAGCCAGGAACCCTCCCTTCCCGCAGTGGCCCCAACACACAGGGTACAAAGAGCCGGGACAAAGCAGGGGACTGAGGGAGCAGCACCCCAACACACCGCACGCCCTCGGACTCCAGGAGAGACCACCACAAGGGGAAGTGCAGGCACGCAGGCACACAACACTCTCAACCAGGGTGCCTGTGGGCTGCCACTCTCCTCCCGCGGGGCGGGGGGTTCCTGGGCGGGGCTCGGAGCCCACTGGCCCTCCCGCCCGGCCCGGGGGCTTCAAGGGTGACTTTCAATGCCCGGGCACTGCCTCCTTAGTGGAGCCCAGCCACGGGCATGACCACACTTCGGTTGAGAAGCTGCCACTTCAAAGCAGCGTCAGTGCGTCTGTCCCAGTCCGTGTGCCCGCTTGTGCGTCCCTCCCCCCTCCCCCACCCCATGTCTCTCTGGCTCTGTGACGTGCCTGTTGGGCTCTGGCTCTGGCTCAGGAGCTCTCTCCCCGCGTGCCAGCCCCCTCTTTCTCTGTCTCTGTCCATGTCTCTCTGTATGTCTAGGTACATACAGGTACATATAGGTGTATATTTCGATCTCGCTCCCTCTTTCTCCTCCTCCCGTTCTCTCTGTCGGTCCCTGTCCTGCGGGGACTCTAGTCCCTCTGCCCGCACAAGAACGCAGGATATGGCGAGGCCAAGAGGGAACACCAACAGAGCCACGGATAGGGGGCTCATAGCACTATGTCTCACGGGCGGCTGGCTCGGAGACACGGCAAGCCGGAGCCGCCCGATCCCCAACCTGTCGGCCGCTTCTCTGCCAACCCACCGACACACCGCCCGTCGACCCGCCAAGCGGGCCCACTGCAATCCGCGCCCCTCTGCAATTTGCAGTCCACCATCCGCGCTTCCTAGCTTGGCCACCGCAGCTCCTCCGGTGGCCAGTGGCCAACTGGCAACAGCTGATGGCCAAGCGGTCACAGCTGATGACCATGCAGCCCCCAAGCAGCACCCCTCCACGCGAGGCCCAGAGCCTGGAGAGTGCTCTCTGCGAGTCTGTCCCCACAGTCCCCGTCTGTCTCTCTCCGCCTCTCTCTTGCTCCGTCTCTGGCCTTCTCTCATCCTCTCTCTCACCTCCCTGGGTCAGGAGAGGTGACGTGTAGACAGTGAAGGGACCGGACATCGGGCGGGGCTCCGGTCGCTGACGAGGGTTCCAGGGCCCAGACTGAAGGCTTGTGACGAAGGGTGGCTGCAGACTGGAGATGCTGCACCCTGGTGGCGCGGGTGGCTCTCCCTGGCTTTGGGCCTGTGGATGGGTCCGGTCAGGGCCAGGGCCTGGGTTGCACGTCCCTAGGGCCGGAGGGGACTGAGAGGACCCTGCGACCCCCTCGGTGGCCCTGAGAGGTGGGGACAGCACAGCAGCAAGGGGGGTGTGCGGTTGTGGGGCTGGGGGGAGATGAGAGGGGTTGGGGTAGGGGGGCGGGGTGAAAGCCCTTCGGGGCCTGGGGAGGCCCAGGATGCCAGGGCGCCCAGACATATGTCACAGTCAGGGAAGTGACAGAGGCCCGTTAGAGCCACTGGGGGGCGCGAAGGGGCCTCGCTGCGGGCCAGGAGTAGCCCGTCGCCCACACCAGCGGCGTCCGGAGGAGGCGGGGAGCGGGCGGCAGGCGCTCAGGCAGACGTGCTCGCCACCCTAGCGGCCCAGCAGCACGGCGCGCGGTCAGAGGCAGGCCGGGAGCAGGCTCTTGGGGCGCGGGGAGCCGGGTCCCAGCGTCTACGGCCATACCACCCTGAACGCGCCCGATCTCCTCTGATCTCGGGAGCTAAGCAGGGAGGGGCCTGGTTAGTACTTGGATGGGAGACCGCCTGGGAATAGCTGCAGGCTTTTGCTCGCCTCTCCTTTTGCGCCGCCGCCCCGGCGTGGCTCCCTCCGAACCCCTGCCGCCCTTTGCCCCTCTGCAGCCGCCCAGGCAGCCGAAGGTCCCCCTGGCCAGAGGAGGGTCAGTCGCCCGGCACTACAAGCTCGCATCCCCGGCCGCACACCAGGCCTGTCGGCCAGGGCTCCCCCCCACTCCCTCTTCTTAGTGCTCTTCGCCGAGGCAGGCCGTCAGCCTGCAGCAGTCAGCCGCGTCTCGGTCGCCGCCGCCGCCGCCACCGCCATCGCAGGGCTCCCTCTCGCTCCCCGACCCTGCCGCCGCCGCAACCCCCAACGCCCAAGCCCAGGGCTGCCTGCCGGCGCAGGCCTCCACCAGGCTCTCTCCATCCCAGGACGTGCCGGTGCTTTGCACCTCGGCCCGAGCCCAGGGCACGCCCATCCCTGCGCCTGCCCCCGGGACCCGACACACAGGATCGGCGTGTCCTCGGGCAAACGGGACGCCCACCCGCCCCGCCCCACCGGAGTCTTCTGTCTCCGCTGGCAGGCACCTCGCCCCACACCCCCGCGCGCCCCTCCCGTCTCCCACAAGAGCCAGGAGCCCTCCCTTCCCGCCGGCCACGGTGTCCCTGAAACACAGGGCACAAAGAGCCGGGACAAACCAGGGGACGGCGGGAGCAGCACCCCAACACACCACGCGCCATCGACTCCGGGGGAGACCACCACAAGGGCAGAGCAGGCACGCAGGCGCACAACCCTCACAACCAGGGTGCCTGGGGGCTGCCACTCTCCTCCCGCGGGCGGGTGCCTGGGCGGGGCTCAGAGACCACAGGCCCTCCGGAGACCCTGGCGGCCCGCCCCGGAGGCTTCAATGGTGACTGCCAACGCCAGGGCAATGCCTCCTTAGCGGAGCCCAGCCCCGGGCACGACCACACTCCGGTGGAGGAGCTGCCACTTCAACACAGCCTCAGTGCGTCTGTAACAGTCCGTGTGCCCGCCTGTGCGTCCCTCACACCCTCCCCCACCCCATATCCGTCGGGCTCTGTGACGTGCCTGTTGGGCTCTGGCTCTGGCTCAGGAACTCTCTCCCCGCGTGCCAGCCCCCTCTTTCTCTGTCTCTGTCCATGTCTCTCTGTATGTCTAGATACATACATGTACATATACGAGCATATTTCCATCTCGCTCCCTCTTACTCCTCCTCCCGTTCTGTCTGTCTGTCCCTGTCCTGCGGGGACTCTAGCCCCTCTGCCCGCACAAGAATGCAGGATTTGGCGAGGCCAAGAGGGAACACCAACAGACCACGGATAGGGGGCTCATAGCACCATGTCTCACGGGCGGCTGGCTTGGAGACTCGGCAAGCCGGAGCCGCCCGATCCCCAGCCTGCCGGCCGATTCTCTGCCAACCAACAGACCCACCAACCTACCGACCCACCAAGCCGGCCAACTGCAGTCCGCGCCCCTCTGCAATTTGCAGTCCACAATCCGCGCTTCCTAGCTTGGCCACCGCAGCTCTGCCGGTGGCCAATTGCCAACTGGCAACAGCTGATGGCCAAGCGGTCACAGCTGATATCCATGCAGCCCGCACGCAGCACCCCTCCACGCGAGGCCCAGAGCCTGGAGAGTGCTCTCTGCGAGTCTGTCCGCACAGTCCCCGTCTGTCTCTCTCCGCCTCTCTCTTGCTCCGTCTCTGGCCTTCTCTCATCCTCTCTCTCACCTCCCTGGGTCAGGAGAGGTGACGTGTAGCCAGTGAAGTGAACAGTGATCGGGCGGGACGCCGGTCGCTGACGAGGGGCGAGAACCCAGAAAGAAGGCTGTGTGAGGAAGGGTGGCGGCAGACTGGAGGTGCTGCCCCCTGGTGGCGGGTGGCTCTCCCTGGCTTTGGGCCAGTGGGTGGGGCCGGCCAGGGCCAGGGCCTGGGTTGCACGTCCCTAGGGTGGAGGGGACTGAGAGGACCCTGCGACCCCCTCGGTGGCCCTGAGAGGTGGGGACAGCACAGCAGCAAGGGGGGTGTGCGGTTGTGGGGCTGGGGGGAGATGAGAGGGGTTGGGGTAGGGGGGCGGGGTAAAAGCCCTTCGGGGCCTGGGGAGGCCCAGGATGCCAGGGCGCCCAGACATATGTCACAGTCAGGGAAGTGACAGAGGCCCGTTAGAGCCACTGGGGGGCGCGAAGGGGCCTCGCTGCGGGCCAGGAGGAGCCCGTCGCCCACACCAGCGGCGTCTGGAGGAGGCGGGGAGCTGGCGGGAGGCGCTCGGGCAGACATGCTCGCCACCCGAGCGGCCCAGCAGCATGGCGTGCGCTCAGAAGCAGGTCGGGAGCAGGCTCTTGGAGTGCCGGGAGCCGGGTCCCAGCGCCTAAGGCCACACCACCCTGCACGCGCCAGATCTCGTCTGATCTCGGGAGCTAAGCAGGGAGGGGCCTGGTTAGTACTTGGATGGGAGACCGCCTGGGAATAGCTGCAGGCTTTTGCTCGCCTCTCCTTTTGCGCCGCGGCCCCGGCGTGGCTCCCTCCGAACCCCTGCCGCCCCTTGCCTCTCTGCAGCCGCCCAGCCAGCCGAAGGCCCCCCTGACCAGCAGAGGGTTAGCCGCCAGGCACTACAAGCTGGCAGCCCCGGCCGCACACCAGGCCCGTCGGCCAGGGCTCCCCCGCACACCCTCTTCTCAGTCCTCTTCAGTCCCGGAGGCTGTCATCTCGATCCCTTCGCCGACCTTCGATCGCCGCCACCGCCAACAGCGCTGCCCTCGCCCCCGCCGCCACCGCCTAATCCGCCGCCATCACCGCGCTCCCCACACCCCCCTCCAGCGCTGACCTCACCCCTGCCCCCGCCCTCGCCACCGCCATGGCTGTACTGCTTCAATCTCCCGCCTCTGCTCTCCCCTCCTCCGCCGCCAGCACCGCCCTCTTCCCCGCTACCGCCGCCGCCGGCGCCAACCCTCCCCGCGCCCAGCGCCCGCCGACACAGCCCCCAACGCTGCCGCCGCCTCCATCGCCGACCTCGCAACCCTCCCGCGCCGCAGCCGACGCCGCCGCCGCCGCCGCCGCCATCGCTGCTCGCGATCAGCCCCCGCTTCTCCCGCCGCCGCCGCCGCGATCACCGCGCTCCCCACCCCCTCCGCCAGCGCTGCCCTCGCCCCCTCCCCGCCCCCGCTGCCGCCATCGCCGTACTCCCTCAAACTCCCTCCTCTGCTCTCCCCCCCTCGGCCGCCAGCACCGCGCTCCCCACCCCCTCCGCCAGCGCTGCCCTCGCCCCCTCCCCGCCCCCGCCGCCGCCATTGCCGCACTCCCTCAATCTCCCTCCTCTGCTCTCCCCGCCTCCTGCACCGCCATCTCCCCCGCCCCCGCCCCAGGCCCGCCGCCGCCACCATCGCCATACTCCCTCAATCTCCCGCCTCTGCTCTCCCGGCCTCCTCCGCCCCCGCCGCCGCCGCCGCCCCCGCCGCCGCCGCCGCCATCGACCCCCGTGCCCCAGCGCCCACCGTCAAAGCCCCCATTGTCGCCACCGCCATCGCCGCCCTGGCGCCATCCTCGCGGTTGCCATCGCCTACCTCCCCACCCTCCCTCGCCTCCGCCGCGTCCCCCGCCGCCGCTGCTGCCGCCGCCGCCGCCGCCGCCGCCGCCGCCGCAGCCCCCCCCCTCCGCAGCCGCCGAAGCCGCCGCCGCGGGGTCCTCCCACAACTCCCAAGCCCAGGGTTGCCTGCTGGTGCAGGCCTCCCCCAGCCTTGGGGGTGCGGTTGTTGGTAAACCTGGTGGCGGTAGGGGGGCGGGGTGTATGGCGGTCTGGGTCCGGGGAGTCCCAGGATGCCAGAGTTCCACGACTTCTGGCACCATCAGGGAAGTGGCAGTGTCCCATGGAGCCTCGGGTGGCGCGAAGGGGCCTCGCTGCCGGCCAGGAGTAGCCCGCCGCCCACGCCAGGGGCATTCGGAAGAGGCGGGGAGCCGGACTGGGGGGGGGGGGGGGGACGCGGTGCTGGCAGAGCCGGCCAGCAGGTCGATGCTCGCCACCGGAGCCGCGCATCTGCATGGCGGGCGCTCACGAGGCAGGCCGGGAGCAGGCTCTTGGGGCGCGGGGAGCCGAGTCCCATCGTCTATGGCCATACCACCCTGAACGCGCCCGATCTCCTCTGATCTCGGGAGCTAAGCAGGGAGGGGCCTGGTTAGTGCTTGGATGGGAGACCGCCTGGGAATACCTGTAGGCTTTTGCTCGCCTCTCCTTTTGCGCCGCCGCCCCTGCGTGGCTCCCTCCGAACCCCTGCCGCCCCTTGCCCCTCTGCAGCCGCCCATCCAGCCGAAGTTCCCCCTGGCCAGAGGCCGGTCAGCCACCCGGCGCTACAAGCTGGCAGCCCCGGCCGCACACCAGGCCCGTCGGCCAGGGCTCACCCCCACACCCTCTTCTTAGTCCTCTTCGCTGAGGCAGGCAGTCAGCCAGCAGCAGTTAGCCGAGCCTGTGTCTCCGCCGGCAGGCACCTCTCCCCACACCCCCGCGCGCCCCCTCCCATCGCCCACAAGAGCCAGGAACCCTCCCTTCCCGCAGTGGCCCCAACACACAGGGTACAAAGAGCCGGGACAAAGCAGGGGACTGAGGGAGCAGCACCCCAACACACCGCACGCCCTCGGACTCCAGGAGAGACCACCACAAGGGGAAGTGCAGGCACGCAGGCACACAACACTCTCAACCAGGGTGCCTGTGGGCTGCCACTCTCCTCCCGCGGGGCGGGGGGTTCCTGGGCGGGGCTCGGAGCCCACTGGCCCTCCCGCCCGGCCCGGGGGCTTCAAGGGTGACTTTCAATGCCCGGGCACTGCCTCCTTAGTGGAGCCCAGCCACGGGCATGACCACACTTCGGTTGAGAAGCTGCCACTTCAAAGCAGCGTCAGTGCGTCTGTCCCAGTCCGTGTGCCCGCTTGTGCGTCCCTCCCCCCTCCCCCACCCCATGTCTCTCTGGCTCTGTGACGTGCCTGTTGGGCTCTGGCTCTGGCTCAGGAGCTCTCTCCCCGCGTGCCAGCCCCCTCTTTCTCTGTCTCTGTCCATGTCTCTCTGTATGTCTAGGTACATACAGGTACATATAGGTGTATATTTCGATCTCGCTCCCTCTTTCTCCTCCTCCCGTTCTCTCTGTCGGTCCCTGTCCTGCGGGGACTCTAGTCCCTCTGCCCGCACAAGAACGCAGGATATGGCGAGGCCAAGAGGGAACACCAACAGAGCCACGGATAGGGGGCTCATAGCACTATGTCTCACGGGCGGCTGGCTCGGAGACACGGCAAGCCGGAGCCGCCCGATCCCCAACCTGTCGGCCGCTTCTCTGCCAACCCACCGACACACCGCCCGTCGACCCGCCAAGCGGGCCCACTGCAATCCGCGCCCCTCTGCAATTTGCAGTCCACCATCCGCGCTTCCTAGCTTGGCCACCGCAGCTCCTCCGGTGGCCAGTGGCCAACTGGCAACAGCTGATGGCCAAGCGGTCACAGCTGATGACCATGCAGCCCCCAAGCAGCACCCCTCCACGCGAGGCCCAGAGCCTGGAGAGTGCTCTCTGCGAGTCTGTCCCCACAGTCCCCGTCTGTCTCTCTCCGCCTCTCTCTTGCTCCGTCTCTGGCCTTCTCTCATCCTCTCTCTCACCTCCCTGGGTCAGGAGAGGTGACGTGTAGACAGTGAAGGGACCGGACATCGGGCGGGGCTCCGGTCGCTGACGAGGGTTCCAGGGCCCAGACTGAAGGCTTGTGACGAAGGGTGGCTGCAGACTGGAGATGCTGCACCCTGGTGGCGCGGGTGGCTCTCCCTGGCTTTGGGCCTGTGGATGGGTCCGGTCAGGGCCAGGGCCTGGGTTGCACGTCCCTAGGGCCGGAGGGGACTGAGAGGACCCTGCGACCCCCTCGGTGGCCCTGAGAGGTGGGGACAGCACAGCAGCAAGGGGGGTGTGCGGTTGTGGGGCTGGGGGGAGATGAGAGGGGTTGGGGTAGGGGGGCGGGGTGAAAGCCCTTCGGGGCCTGGGGAGGCCCAGGATGCCAGGGCGCCCAGACATATGTCACAGTCAGGGAAGTGACAGAGGCCCGTGGAGCCACTGGGGGGCGCGAAGGGGCCTCGCTGCGGGCCAGGAGTAGCCCGTCGCCCACACCAGCGGCGTCCGGAGGAGGCGGGGAGCGGGCGGCAGGCGCTCAGGCAGACGTGCTCGCCACCCTAGCGGCCCAGCAGCACGGCGCGCGGTCAGAGGCAGGCCGGGAGCAGGCTCTTGGGGCGCGGGGAGCCGGGTCCCAGCGTCTACGGCCATACCACCCTGAACGCGCCCGATCTCCTCTGATCTCGGGAGCTAAGCAGGGAGGGGCCTGGTTAGTACTTGGATGGGAGACCGCCTGGGAATAGCTGCAGGCTTTTGCTCGCCTCTCCTTTTGCGCCGCCGCCCCGGCGTGGCTCCCTCCGAACCCCTGCCGCCCTTTGCCCCTCTGCAGCCGCCCAGGCAGCCGAAGGTCCCCCTGGCCAGAGGAGGGTCAGTCGCCCGGCACTACAAGCTCGCATCCCCGGCCGCACACCAGGCCTGTCGGCCAGGGCTCCCCCCCACTCCCTCTTCTTAGTGCTCTTCGCCGAGGCAGGCCGTCAGCCTGCAGCAGTCAGCCGCGTCTCGGTCGCCGCCGCCGCCGCCACCGCCATCGCAGGGCTCCCTCTCGCTCCCCGACCCTGCCGCCGCCGCAACCCCCAACGCCCAAGCCCAGGGCTGCCTGCCGGCGCAGGCCTCCACCAGGCTCTCTCCATCCCAGGACGTGCCGGTGCTTTGCACCTCGGCCCGAGCCCAGGGCACGCCCATCCCTGCGCCTGCCCCCGGGACCCGACACACAGGATCGGCGTGTCCTCGGGCAAACGGGACGCCCACCCGCCCCGCCCCACCGGAGTCTTCTGTCTCCGCTGGCAGGCACCTCGCCCCACACCCCCGCGCGCCCCTCCCGTCTCCCACAAGAGCCAGGAGCCCTCCCTTCCCGCCGGCCACGGTGTCCCTGAAACACAGGGCACAAAGAGCCGGGACAAACCAGGGGACGGCGGGAGCAGCACCCCAACACACCACGCGCCATCGACTCCGGGGGAGACCACCACAAGGGCAGAGCAGGCACGCAGGCGCACAACCCTCACAACCAGGGTGCCTGGGGGCTGCCACTCTCCTCCCGCGGGCGGGTGCCTGGGCGGGGCTCAGAGACCACAGGCCCTCCGGAGACCCTGGCGGCCCGCCCCGGAGGCTTCAATGGTGACTGCCAACGCCAGGGCAATGCCTCCTTAGCGGAGCCCAGCCCCGGGCACGACCACACTCCGGTGGAGGAGCTGCCACTTCAACACAGCCTCAGTGCGTCTGTAACAGTCCGTGTGCCCGCCTGTGCGTCCCTCACACCCTCCCCCACCCCATATCCGTCGGGCTCTGTGACGTGCCTGTTGGGCTCTGGCTCTGGCTCAGGAACTCTCTCCCCGCGTGCCAGCCCCCTCTTTCTCTGTCTCTGTCCATGTCTCTCTGTATGTCTAGATACATACATGTACATATACGAGCATATTTCCATCTCGCTCCCTCTTACTCCTCCTCCCGTTCTGTCTGTCTGTCCCTGTCCTGCGGGGACTCTAGCCCCTCTGCCCGCACAAGAATGCAGGATTTGGCGAGGCCAAGAGGGAACACCAACAGACCACGGATAGGGGGCTCATAGCACCATGTCTCACGGGCGGCTGGCTTGGAGACTCGGCAAGCCGGAGCCGCCCGATCCCCAGCCTGCCGGCCGATTCTCTGCCAACCAACAGACCCACCAACCTACCGACCCACCAAGCCGGCCAACTGCAGTCCGCGCCCCTCTGCAATTTGCAGTCCACCATCCGCGCTTCCTAGCTTGGCCACCGCAGCTCTGCCGGTGGCCAATGGCCAACTGGCAACAGCTGATGGCCAAGCGGTCACAGCTGATATCCATGCAGCCCGCACGCAGCACCCCTCCACGCGAGGCCCAGAGCCTGGAGAGTGCTCTCTGCGAGTCTGTCCGCACAGTCCCCGTCTGTCTCTCTCCGCCTCTCTCTTGCTCCGTCTCTGGCCTTCTCTCATCCTCTCTCTCACCTCCCTGGGTCAGGAGAGGTGACGTGTAGCCAGTGAAGTGAACAGTGATCGGGCGGGACGCCGGTCGCTGACGAGGGGCGAGAACCCAGAAAGAAGGCTGTGTGAGGAAGGGTGGCGGCAGACTGGAGGTGCTGCCCCCTGGTGGCGGGTGGCTCTCCCTGGCTTTGGGCCAGTGGGTGGGGCCGGCCAGGGCCAGGGCCTGGGTTGCACGTCCCTAGGGTGGAGGGGACTGAGAGGACCCTGCGACCCCCTCGGTGGCCCTGAGAGGTGGGGACAGCACAGCAGCAAGGGGGGTGTGCGGTTGTGGGGCTGGGGGGAGATGAGAGGGGTTGGGGTAGGGGGGCGGGGTAAAAGCCCTTCGGGGCCTGGGGAGGCCCAGGATGCCAGGGCGCCCAGACATATGTCACAGTCAGGGAAGTGACAGAGGCCCGTTAGAGCCACTGGGGGGCGCGAAGGGGCCTCGCTGCGGGCCAGGAGGAGCCCGTCGCCCACACCAGCGGCGTCTGGAGGAGGCGGGGAGCTGGCGGGAGGCGCTCGGGCAGACATGCTCGCCACCCGAGCGGCCCAGCAGCATGGCGTGCGCTCAGAAGCAGGTCGGGAGCAGGCTCTTGGAGTGCCGGGAGCCGGGTCCCAGCGCCTAAGGCCACACCACCCTGCACGCGCCAGATCTCGTCTGATCTCGGGAGCTAAGCAGGGAGGGGCCTGGTTAGTACTTGGATGGGAGACCGCCTGGGAATAGCTGCAGGCTTTTGCTCGCCTCTCCTTTTGCGCCGCGGCCCCGGCGTGGCTCCCTCCGAACCCCTGCCGCCCCTTGCCTCTCTGCAGCCGCCCAGCCAGCCGAAGGCCCCCCTGACCAGCAGAGGGTTAGCCGCCAGGCACTACAAGCTGGCAGCCCCGGCCGCACACCAGGCCCGTCGGCCAGGGCTCCCCCGCACACCCTCTTCTCAGTCCTCTTCAGTCCCGGAGGCTGTCATCTCGATCCCTTCGCCGACCTTCGATCGCCGCCACCGCCAACAGCGCTGCCCTCGCCCCCGCCGCCACCGCCTAATCCGCCGCCATCACCGCGCTCCCCACACCCCCCTCCAGCGCTGACCTCACCCCTGCCCCCGCCCTCGCCACCGCCATGGCTGTACTGCTTCAATCTCCCGCCTCTGCTCTCCCCTCCTCCGCCGCCAGCACCGCCCTCTTCCCCGCTACCGCCGCCGCCGGCGCCAACCCTCCCCGCGCCCAGCGCCCGCCGACACAGCCCCCAACGCTGCCGCCGCCTCCATCGCCGACCTCGCAACCCTCCCGCGCCGCAGCCGACGCCGCCGCCGCCGCCGCCGCCATCGCTGCTCGCGATCAGCCCCCGCTTCTCCCGCCGCCGCCGCCGCGATCACCGCGCTCCCCACCCCCTCCGCCAGCGCTGCCCTCGCCCCCTCCCCGCCCCCGCTGCCGCCATCGCCGTACTCCCTCAAACTCCCTCCTCTGCTCTCCCCCCCTCGGCCGCCAGCACCGCGCTCCCCACCCCCTCCGCCAGCGCTGCCCTCGCCCCCTCCCCGCCCCCGCCGCCGCCATTGCCGCACTCCCTCAATCTCCCTCCTCTGCTCTCCCCGCCTCCTGCACCGCCATCTCCCCCGCCCCCGCCCCAGGCCCGCCGCCGCCACCATCGCCATACTCCCTCAATCTCCCGCCTCTGCTCTCCCGGCCTCCTCCGCCCCCGCCGCCGCCGCCGCCGCCGCCGCCGCCGCCGCCATCGACCCCCGTGCCCCAGCGCCCACCGTCAAAGCCCCCATTGTCGCCACCGCCATCGCCGCCCTGGCGCCATCCTCGCGGTTGCCATCGCCTACCTCCCCACCCTCCCTCGCCTCCGCCGCGTCCCCCGCCGCCGCTGCTGCCGCCGCCGCCGCCGCCGCCGCCGCCGCCGCCGCAGCCCCCCCCCTCCGCAGCCGCCCAAGCCGCCGCCGCGGGGTCCTCCCACAACTCCCAAGCCCAGGGTTGCCTGCTGGTGCAGGCCTCCCCCAGCCTTGGGGGTGCGGTTGTTGGTAAACCTGGTGGCGGTAGGGGGGCGGGGTGTATGGCGGTCTGGGTCCGGGGAGTCCCAGGATGCCAGAGTTCCACGACTTCTGGCACCATCAGGGAAGTGGCAGTGTCCCATGGAGCCTCGGGTGGCGCGAAGGGGCCTCGCTGCCGGCCAGGAGTAGCCCGCCGCCCACGCCAGGGGCATTCGGAAGAGGCGGGGAGCCGGACTGGGGGGGGGGGGACGCGGTGCTGGCAGAGCCGGCCAGCAGGTCGATGCTCGCCACCGGAGCCGCGCATCTGCATGGCGGGCGCTCACGAGGCAGGCCGGGAGCAGGCTCTTGGGGCGCGGGGAGCCGAGTCCCATCGTCTATGGCCATACCACCCTGAACGCGCCCGATCTCCTCTGATCTCGGGAGCTAAGCAGGGAGGGGCCTGGTTAGTGCTTGGATGGGAGACCGCCTGGGAATACCTGTAGGCTTTTGCTCGCCTCTCCTTTTGCGCCGCCGCCCCTGCGTGGCTCCCTCCGAACCCCTGCCGCCCCTTGCCCCTCTGCAGCCGCCCATCCAGCCGAAGTTCCCCCTGGCCAGAGGCCGGTCAGCCACCCGGCGCTACAAGCTGGCAGCCCCGGCCGCACACCAGGCCCGTCGGCCAGGGCTCACCCCCACACCCTCTTCTTAGTCCTCTTCGCTGAGGCAGGCAGTCAGCCAGCAGCAGTTAGCCGAGCCTGTGTCTCCGCCGGCAGGCACCTCTCCCCACACCCCCGCGCGCCCCCTCCCATCGCCCACAAGAGCCAGGAACCCTCCCTTCCCGCAGTGGCCCCAACACACAGGGTACAAAGAGCCGGGACAAAGCAGGGGACTGAGGGAGCAGCACCCCAACACACCGCACGCCCTCGGACTCCAGGAGAGACCACCACAAGGGGAAGTGCAGGCACGCAGGCACACAACACTCTCAACCAGGGTGCCTGTGGGCTGCCACTCTCCTCCCGCGGGGCGGGGGGTTCCTGGGCGGGGCTCGGAGCCCACTGGCCCTCCCGCCCGGCCCGGGGGCTTCAAGGGTGACTTTCAATGCCCGGGCACTGCCTCCTTAGTGGAGCCCAGCCACGGGCATGACCACACTTCGGTTGAGAAGCTGCCACTTCAAAGCAGCGTCAGTGCGTCTGTCCCAGTCCGTGTGCCCGCTTGTGCGTCCCTCCCCCCTCCCCCACCCCATGTCTCTCTGGCTCTGTGACGTGCCTGTTGGGCTCTGGCTCTGGCTCAGGAGCTCTCTCCCCGCGTGCCAGCCCCCTCTTTCTCTGTCTCTGTCCATGTCTCTCTGTATGTCTAGGTACATACAGGTACATATAGGTGTATATTTCGATCTCGCTCCCTCTTTCTCCTCCTCCCGTTCTCTCTGTCGGTCCCTGTCCTGCGGGGACTCTAGTCCCTCTGCCCGCACAAGAACGCAGGATATGGCGAGGCCAAGAGGGAACACCAACAGAGCCACGGATAGGGGGCTCATAGCACTATGTCTCACGGGCGGCTGGCTCGGAGACACGGCAAGCCGGAGCCGCCCGATCCCCAACCTGTCGGCCGCTTCTCTGCCAACCCACCGACACACCGCCCGTCGACCCGCCAAGCGGGCCCACTGCAATCCGCGCCCCTCTGCAATTTGCAGTCCACCATCCGCGCTTCCTAGCTTGGCCACCGCAGCTCCTCCGGTGGCCAGTGGCCAACTGGCAACAGCTGATGGCCAAGCGGTCACAGCTGATGACCATGCAGCCCCCAAGCAGCACCCCTCCACGCGAGGCCCAGAGCCTGGAGAGTGCTCTCTGCGAGTCTGTCCCCACAGTCCCCGTCTGTCTCTCTCCGCCTCTCTCTTGCTCCGTCTCTGGCCTTCTCTCATCCTCTCTCTCACCTCCCTGGGTCAGGAGAGGTGACGTGTAGACAGTGAAGGGACCGGACATCGGGCGGGGCTCCGGTCGCTGACGAGGGTTCCAGGGCCCAGACTGAAGGCTTGTGACGAAGGGTGGCTGCAGACTGGAGATGCTGCACCCTGGTGGCGCGGGTGGCTCTCCCTGGCTTTGGGCCTGTGGATGGGTCCGGTCAGGGCCAGGGCCTGGGTTGCACGTCCCTAGGGCCGGAGGGGACTGAGAGGACCCTGCGACCCCCTCGGTGGCCCTGAGAGGTGGGGACAGCACAGCAGCAAGGGGGGTGTGCGGTTGTGGGGCTGGGGGGAGATGAGAGGGGTTGGGGTAGGGGGGCGGGGTGAAAGCCCTTCGGGGCCTGGGGAGGCCCAGGATGCCAGGGCGCCCAGACATATGTCACAGTCAGGGAAGTGACAGAGGCCCGTGGAGCCACTGGGGGGCGCGAAGGGGCCTCGCTGCGGGCCAGGAGTAGCCCGTCGCCCACACCAGCGGCGTCCGGAGGAGGCGGGGAGCGGGCGGCAGGCGCTCAGGCAGACGTGCTCGCCACCCTAGCGGCCCAGCAGCACGGCGCGCGGTCAGAGGCAGGCCGGGAGCAGGCTCTTGGGGCGCGGGGAGCCGGGTCCCAGCGTCTACGGCCATACCACCCTGAACGCGCCCGATCTCCTCTGATCTCGGGAGCTAAGCAGGGAGGGGCCTGGTTAGTACTTGGATGGGAGACCGCCTGGGAATAGCTGCAGGCTTTTGCTCGCCTCTCCTTTTGCGCCGCCGCCCCGGCGTGGCTCCCTCCGAACCCCTGCCGCCCTTTGCCCCTCTGCAGCCGCCCAGGCAGCCGAAGGTCCCCCTGGCCAGAGGAGGGTCAGTCGCCCGGCACTACAAGCTCGCATCCCCGGCCGCACACCAGGCCTGTCGGCCAGGGCTCCCCCCCACTCCCTCTTCTTAGTGCTCTTCGCCGAGGCAGGCCGTCAGCCTGCAGCAGTCAGCCGCGTCTCGGTCGCCGCCGCCGCTGCCACCGCCATCGCAGGGCTCCCTCTCGCTCCCCGACCCTGCCGCCGCCGCAACCCCCAACGCCCAAGCCCAGGGCTGCCTGCCGGCGCAGGCCTCCACCAGGCTCTCTCCATCCCAGGACGTGCCGGTGCTTTGCACCTCGGCCCGAGCCCAGGGCACGCCCATCCCTGCGCCTGCCCCCGGGACCCGACACACAGGATCGGCGTGTCCTCGGGCAAACGGGACGCCCACCCGCCCCGCCCCACCGGAGTCTTCTGTCTCCGCTGGCAGGCACCTCGCCCCACACCCCCGCGCGCCCCTCCCGTCTCCCACAAGAGCCAGGAGCCCTCCCTTCCCGCCGGCCACGGTGTCCCTGAAACACAGGGCACAAAGAGCCGGGACAAACCAGGGGACGGCGGGAGCAGCACCCCAACACACCACGCGCCATCGACTCCGGGGGAGACCACCACAAGGGCAGAGCAGGCACGCAGGCGCACAACCCTCACAACCAGGGTGCCTGGGGGCTGCCACTCTCCTCCCGCGGGCGGGTGCCTGGGCGGGGCTCAGAGACCACAGGCCCTCCGGAGACCCTGGCGGCCCGCCCCGGAGGCTTCAATGGTGACTGCCAACGCCAGGGCAATGCCTCCTTAGCGGAGCCCAGCCCCGGGCACGACCACACTCCGGTGGAGGAGCTGCCACTTCAACACAGCCTCAGTGCGTCTGTAACAGTCCGTGTGCCCGCCTGTGCGTCCCTCACACCCTCCCCCACCCCATATCCGTCGGGCTCTGTGACGTGCCTGTTGGGCTCTGGCTCTGGCTCAGGAACTCTCTCCCCGCGTGCCAGCCCCCTCTTTCTCTGTCTCTGTCCATGTCTCTCTGTATGTCTAGATACATACATGTACATATACGAGCATATTTCCATCTCGCTCCCTCTTACTCCTCCTCCCGTTCTGTCTGTCTGTCCCTGTCCTGCGGGGACTCTAGCCCCTCTGCCCGCACAAGAATGCAGGATTTGGCGAGGCCAAGAGGGAACACCAACAGACCACGGATAGGGGGCTCATAGCACCATGTCTCACGGGCGGCTGGCTTGGAGACTCGGCAAGCCGGAGCCGCCCGATCCCCAGCCTGCCGGCCGATTCTCTGCCAACCAACAGACCCACCAACCTACCGACCCACCAAGCCGGCCAACTGCAGTCCGCGCCCCTCTGCAATTTGCAGTCCACCATCCGCGCTTCCTAGCTTGGCCACCGCAGCTCTGCCGGTGGCCAATGGCCAACTGGCAACAGCTGATGGCCAAGCGGTCACAGCTGATATCCATGCAGCCCGCACGCAGCACCCCTCCACGCGAGGCCCAGAGCCTGGAGAGTGCTCTCTGCGAGTCTGTCCGCACAGTCCCCGTCTGTCTCTCTCCGCCTCTCTCTTGCTCCGTCTCTGGCCTTCTCTCATCCTCTCTCTCACCTCCCTGGGTCAGGAGAGGTGACGTGTAGCCAGTGAAGTGAACAGTGATCGGGCGGGACGCCGGTCGCTGACGAGGGGCGAGAACCCAGAAAGAAGGCTGTGTGAGGAAGGGTGGCGGCAGACTGGAGGTGCTGCCCCCTGGTGGCGGGTGGCTCTCCCTGGCTTTGGGCCAGTGGGTGGGGCCGGCCAGGGCCAGGGCCTGGGTTGCACGTCCCTAGGGTGGAGGGGACTGAGAGGACCCTGCGACCCCCTCGGTGGCCCTGAGAGGTGGGGACAGCACAGCAGCAAGGGGGGTGTGCGGTTGTGGGGCTGGGGGGAGATGAGAGGGGTTGGGGTAGGGGGGCGGGGTAAAAGCCCTTCGGGGCCTGGGGAGGCCCAGGATGCCAGGGCGCCCAGACATATGTCACAGTCAGGGAAGTGACAGAGGCCCGTTAGAGCCACTGGGGGGCGCGAAGGGGCCTCGCTGCGGGCCAGGAGGAGCCCGTCGCCCACACCAGCGGCGTCTGGAGGAGGCGGGGAGCTGGCGGGAGGCGCTCGGGCAGACATGCTCGCCACCCGAGCGGCCCAGCAGCATGGCGTGCGCTCAGAAGCAGGTCGGGAGCAGGCTCTTGGAGTGCCGGGAGCCGGGTCCCAGCGCCTAAGGCCACACCACCCTGCACGCGCCAGATCTCGTCTGATCTCGGGAGCTAAGCAGGGAGGGGCCTGGTTAGTACTTGGATGGGAGACCGCCTGGGAATAGCTGCAGGCTTTTGCTCGCCTCTCCTTTTGCGCCGCGGCCCCGGCGTGGCTCCCTCCGAACCCCTGCCGCCCCTTGCCTCTCTGCAGCCGCCCAGCCAGCCGAAGGCCCCCCTGACCAGCAGAGGGTTAGCCGCCAGGCACTACAAGCTGGCAGCCCCGGCCGCACACCAGGCCCGTCGGCCAGGGCTCCCCCGCACACCCTCTTCTCAGTCCTCTTCAGTCCCGGAGGCTGTCATCTCGATCCCTTCGCCGACCTTCGATCTCCGCCACCGCCAACAGCGCTGCCCTCGCCCCCGCCGCCACCGCCTAATCCGCCGCCATCACCGCGCTCCCCACACCCCCCTCCAGCGCTGACCTCACCCCTGCCCCCGCCCTCGCCACCGCCATGGCTGTACTGCTTCAATCTCCCGCCTCTGCTCTCCCCTCCTCCGCCGCCAGCACCGCCCTCTTCCCCGCTACCGCCGCCGCCGGCGCCAACCCTCCCCGCGCCCAGCGCCCGCCGACACAGCCCCCAACGCTGCCGCCGCCTCCATCGCCGACCTCGCAACCCTCCCGCGCCGCAGCCGACGCCGCCGCCGCCGCCGCCGCCATCGCTGCTCGCGATCAGCCCCCGCTTCTCCCGCCGCCGCCGCCGCGATCACCGCGCTCCCCACCCCCTCCGCCAGCGCTGCCCTCGCCCCCTCCCCGCCCCCGCTGCCGCCATCGCCGTACTCCCTCAAACTCCCTCCTCTGCTCTCCCCCCCTCGGCCGCCAGCACCGCGCTCCCCACCCCCGCCGCCAGTGCTGCCCTCTTCCCCACCCCCGCCCCCGCTGCCGCCATTGCAGCACTCCCTCAATCTCCCTCCTCTGCTCTCCCCGCCTCCTGCACCGCCATCTCCCCCGCCCCCGCCCCAGGCCCGCCGCCGCCACCATCGCCATACTCCCTCAATCTCCCGCCTCTGCTCTCCCGGCCTCCTCCGCCGCCGCCGCCGCCGCCGCCATCGACCCCCGTGCCCCAGCGCCCACCGTCAAAGCCCCCATTGTCGCCACCGCCATCGCCGCCCTGGCGCCATCCTCGCGGTTGCCATCGCCTACCTCCCCACCCTCCCTCGCCTCCGCCGCGTCCCCCGCCGCCGCTGCTGCCGCCGCCGCCGCCGCCGCCGCCGCCGCCGCAGCCCCCCCCCTCCGCAGCCGCCCAAGCCGCCGCCGCGGGGTCCTCCCACAACTCCCAAGCCCAGGGTTGCCTGCTGGTGCAGGCCTCCCCCAGCCTTGGGGGTGCGGTTGTTGGTAAACCTGGTGGCGGTAGGGGGGCGGGGTGTATGGCGGTCTGGGTCCGGGGAGTCCCAGGATGCCAGAGTTCCACGACTTCTGGCACCATCAGGGAAGTGGCAGTGTCCCATGGAGCCTCGGGTGGCGCGAAGGGGCCTCGCTGCCGGCCAGGAGTAGCCCGCCGCCCACGCCAGGGGCATTCGGAAGAGGCGGGGAGCCGGACTGGGGGGGGGGGGACGCGGTGCTGGCAGAGCCGGCCAGCAGGTCGATGCTCGCCACCGGAGCCGCGCATCTGCATGGCGGGCGCTCACGAGGCAGGCCGGGAGCAGGCTCTTGGGGCGCGGGGAGCCGAGTCCCATCGTCTATGGCCATACCACCCTGAACGCGCCCGATCTCCTCTGATCTCGGGAGCTAAGCAGGGAGGGGCCTGGTTAGTGCTTGGATGGGAGACCGCCTGGGAATACCTGTAGGCTTTTGCTCGCCTCTCCTTTTGCGCCGCCGCCCCTGCGTGGCTCCCTCCGAACCCCTGCCGCCCCTTGCCCCTCTGCAGCCGCCCATCCAGCCGAAGTTCCCCCTGGCCAGAGGCCGGTCAGCCACCCGGCGCTACAAGCTGGCAGCCCCGGCCGCACACCAGGCCCGTCGGCCAGGGCTCACCCCCACACCCTCTTCTTAGTCCTCTTCGCTGAGGCAGGCAGTCAGCCAGCAGCAGTTAGCCGAGCCTGTGTCTCCGCCGGCAGGCACCTCTCCCCACACCCCCGCGCGCCCCCTCCCATCGCCCACAAGAGCCAGGAACCCTCCCTTCCCGCAGTGGCCCCAACACACAGGGTACAAAGAGCCGGGACAAAGCAGGGGACTGAGGGAGCAGCACCCCAACACACCGCACGCCCTCGGACTCCAGGAGAGACCACCACAAGGGGAAGTGCAGGCACGCAGGCACACAACACTCTCAACCAGGGTGCCTGTGGGCTGCCACTCTCCTCCCGCGGGGCGGGGGGTTCCTGGGCGGGGCTCGGAGCCCACTGGCCCTCCCGCCCGGCCCGGGGGCTTCAAGGGTGACTTTCAATGCCCGGGCACTGCCTCCTTAGTGGAGCCCAGCCACGGGCATGACCACACTTCGGTTGAGAAGCTGCCACTTCAAAGCAGCGTCAGTGCGTCTGTCCCAGTCCGTGTGCCCGCTTGTGCGTCCCTCCCCCCTCCCCCACCCCATGTCTCTCTGGCTCTGTGACGTGCCTGTTGGGCTCTGGCTCTGGCTCAGGAGCTCTCTCCCCGCGTGCCAGCCCCCTCTTTCTCTGTCTCTGTCCATGTCTCTCTGTATGTCTAGGTACATACAGGTACATATAGGTGTATATTTCGATCTCGCTCCCTCTTTCTCCTCCTCCCGTTCTCTCTGTCGGTCCCTGTCCTGCGGGGACTCTAGTCCCTCTGCCCGCACAAGAACGCAGGATATGGCGAGGCCAAGAGGGAACACCAACAGAGCCACGGATAGGGGGCTCATAGCACTATGTCTCACGGGCGGCTGGCTCGGAGACACGGCAAGCCGGAGCCGCCCGATCCCCAACCTGTCGGCCGCTTCTCTGCCAACCCACCGACACACCGCCCGTCGACCCGCCAAGCGGGCCCACTGCAATCCGCGCCCCTCTGCAATTTGCAGTCCACCATCCGCGCTTCCTAGCTTGGCCACCGCAGCTCCTCCGGTGGCCAGTGGCCAACTGGCAACAGCTGATGGCCAAGCGATCACAGCTGATGACCATGCAGCCCCCAAGCAGCACCCCTCCACGCGAGGCCCAGAGCCTGGAGAGTGCTCTCTGCGAGTCTGTCCCCACAGTCCCCGTCTGTCTCTCTCCGCCTCTCTCTTGCTCCGTCTCTGGCCTTCTCTCATCCTCTCTCTCACCTCCCTGGGTCAGGAGAGGTGACGTGTAGACAGTGAAGGGACCGGACATCGGGCGGGGCTCCGGTCGCTGACGAGGGTTCCAGGGCCCAGACTGAAGGCTTGTGACGAAGGGTGGCTGCAGACTGGAGATGCTGCACCCTGGTGGCGCGGGTGGCTCTCCCTGGCTTTGGGCCTGTGGATGGGTCCGGTCAGGGCCAGGGCCTGGGTTGCACGTCCCTAGGGCCGGAGGGGACTGAGAGGACCCTGCGACCCCCTCGGTGGCCCTGAGAGGTGGGGACAGCACAGCAGCAAGGGGGGTGTGCGGTTGTGGGGCTGGGGGGAGATGAGAGGGGTTGGGGTAGGGGGGCGGGGTGAAAGCCCTTCGGGGCCTGGGGAGGCCCAGGATGCCAGGGCGCCCAGACATATGTCACAGTCAGGGAAGTGACAGAGGCCCGTGGAGCCACTGGGGGGCGCGAAGGGGCCTCGCTGCGGGCCAGGAGTAGCCCGTCGCCCACACCAGCGGCGTCCGGAGGAGGCGGGGAGCGGGCGGCAGGCGCTCAGGCAGACGTGCTCGCCACCCTAGCGGCCCAGCAGCACGGCGCGCGGTCAGAGGCAGGCCGGGAGCAGGCTCTTGGGGCGCGGGGAGCCGGGTCCCAGCGTCTACGGCCATACCACCCTGAACGCGCCCGATCTCCTCTGATCTCGGGAGCTAAGCAGGGAGGGGCCTGGTTAGTACTTGGATGGGAGACCGCCTGGGAATAGCTGCAGGCTTTTGCTCGCCTCTCCTTTTGCGCCGCCGCCCCGGCGTGGCTCCCTCCGAACCCCTGCCGCCCTTTGCCCCTCTGCAGCCGCCCAGGCAGCCGAAGGTCCCCCTGGCCAGAGGAGGGTCAGTCGCCCGGCACTACAAGCTCGCATCCCCGGCCGCACACCAGGCCTGTCGGCCAGGGCTCCCCCCCACTCCCTCTTCTTAGTGCTCTTCGCCGAGGCAGGCCGTCAGCCTGCAGCAGTCAGCCGCGTCTCGGTCGCCGCCGCCGCCGCCACCGCCATCGCAGGGCTCCCTCTCGCTCCCCGACCCTGCCGCCGCCGCAACCCCCAACGCCCAAGCCCAGGGCTGCCTGCCGGCGCAGGCCTCCACCAGGCTCTCTCCATCCCAGGACGTGCCGGTGCTTTGCACCTCGGCCCGAGCCCAGGGCACGCCCATCCCTGCGCCTGCCCCCGGGACCCGACACACAGGATCGGCGTGTCCTCGGGCAAACGGGACGCCCACCCGCCCCGCCCCACCGGAGTCTTCTGTCTCCGCTGGCAGGCACCTCGCCCCACACCCCCGCGCGCCCCTCCCGTCTCCCACAAGAGCCAGGAGCCCTCCCTTCCCGCCGGCCACGGTGTCCCTGAAACACAGGGCACAAAGAGCCGGGACAAACCAGGGGACGGCGGGAGCAGCACCCCAACACACCACGCGCCATCGACTCCGGGGGAGACCACCACAAGGGCAGAGCAGGCACGCAGGCGCACAACCCTCACAACCAGGGTGCCTGGGGGCTGCCACTCTCCTCCCGCGGGCGGGTGCCTGGGCGGGGCTCAGAGACCACAGGCCCTCCGGAGACCCTGGCGGCCCGCCCCGGAGGCTTCAATGGTGACTGCCAACGCCAGGGCAATGCCTCCTTAGCGGAGCCCAGCCCCGGGCACGACCACACTCCGGTGGAGGAGCTGCCACTTCAACACAGCCTCAGTGCGTCTGTAACAGTCCGTGTGCCCGCCTGTGCGTCCCTCACACCCTCCCCCACCCCATATCCGTCGGGCTCTGTGACGTGCCTGTTGGGCTCTGGCTCTGGCTCAGGAACTCTCTCCCCGCGTGCCAGCCCCCTCTTTCTCTGTCTCTGTCCATGTCTCTCTGTATGTCTAGATACATACATGTACATATACGAGCATATTTCCATCTCGCTCCCTCTTACTCCTCCTCCCGTTCTGTCTGTCTGTCCCTGTCCTGCGGGGACTCTAGCCCCTCTGCCCGCACAAGAATGCAGGATTTGGCGAGGCCAAGAGGGAACACCAACAGACCACGGATAGGGGGCTCATAGCACCATGTCTCACGGGCGGCTGGCTTGGAGACTCGGCAAGCCGGAGCCGCCCGATCCCCAGCCTGCCGGCCGATTCTCTGCCAACCAACAGACCCACCAACCTACCGACCCACCAAGCCGGCCAACTGCAGTCCGCGCCCCTCTGCAATTTGCAGTCCACCATCCGCGCTTCCTAGCTTGGCCACCGCAGCTCTGCCGGTGGCCAATGGCCAACTGGCAACAGCTGATGGCCAAGCGGTCACAGCTGATATCCATGCAGCCCGCACGCAGCACCCCTCCACGCGAGGCCCAGAGCCTGGAGAGTGCTCTCTGCGAGTCTGTCCGCACAGTCCCCGTCTGTCTCTCTCCGCCTCTCTCTTGCTCCGTCTCTGGCCTTCTCTCATCCTCTCTCTCACCTCCCTGGGTCAGGAGAGGTGACGTGTAGCCAGTGAAGTGAACAGTGATCGGGCGGGACGCCGGTCGCTGACGAGGGGCGAGAACCCAGAAAGAAGGCTGTGTGAGGAAGGGTGGCGGCAGACTGGAGGTGCTGCCCCCTGGTGGCGGGTGGCTCTCCCTGGCTTTGGGCCAGTGGGTGGGGCCGGCCAGGGCCAGGGCCTGGGTTGCACGTCCCTAGGGTGGAGGGGACTGAGAGGACCCTGCGACCCCCTCGGTGGCCCTGAGAGGTGGGGACAGCACAGCAGCAAGGGGGGTGTGCGGTTGTGGGGCTGGGGGGAGATGAGAGGGGTTGGGGTAGGGGGGCGGGGTAAAAGCCCTTCGGGGCCTGGGGAGGCCCAGGATGCCAGGGCGCCCAGACATATGTCACAGTCAGGGAAGTGACAGAGGCCCGTTAGAGCCACTGGGGGGCGCGAAGGGGCCTCGCTGCGGGCCAGGAGGAGCCCGTCGCCCACACCAGCGGCGTCTGGAGGAGGCGGGGAGCTGGCGGGAGGCGCTCGGGCAGACATGCTCGCCACCCGAGCGGCCCAGCAGCATGGCGTGCGCTCAGAAGCAGGTCGGGAGCAGGCTCTTGGAGTGCCGGGAGCCGGGTCCCAGCGCCTAAGGCCACACCACCCTGCACGCGCCAGATCTCGTCTGATCTCGGGAGCTAAGCAGGGAGGGGCCTGGTTAGTACTTGGATGGGAGACCGCCTGGGAATAGCTGCAGGCTTTTGCTCGCCTCTCCTTTTGCGCCGCGGCCCCGGCGTGGCTCCCTCCGAACCCCTGCCGCCCCTTGCCTCTCTGCAGCCGCCCAGCCAGCCGAAGGCCCCCCTGACCAGCAGAGGGTTAGCCGCCAGGCACTACAAGCTGGCAGCCCCGGCCGCACACCAGGCCCGTCGGCCAGGGCTCCCCCGCACACCCTCTTCTCAGTCCTCTTCAGTCCCGGAGGCTGTCATCTCGATCCCTTCGCCGACCTTCGATCGCCGCCACCGCCAACAGCGCTGCCCTCGCCCCCGCCGCCACCGCCTAATCCGCCGCCATCACCGCGCTCCCCACACCCCCCTCCAGCGCTGACCTCACCCCTGCCCCCGCCCTCGCCACCGCCATGGCTGTACTGCTTCAATCTCCCGCCTCTGCTCTCCCCTCCTCCGCCGCCAGCACCGCCCTCTTCCCCGCTACCGCCGCCGCCGGCGCCAACCCTCCCCGCGCCCAGCGCCCGCCGACACAGCCCCCAACGCTGCCGCCGCCTCCATCGCCGACCTCGCAACCCTCCCGCGCCGCAGCCGACGCCGCCGCCGCCGCCGCCGCCATCGCTGCTCGCGATCAGCCCCCGCTTCTCCCGCCGCCGCCGCCGCGATCACCGCGCTCCCCACCCCCTCCGCCAGCGCTGCCCTCGCCCCCTCCCCGCCCCCGCTGCCGCCATCGCCGTACTCCCTCAAACTCCCTCCTCTGCTCTCCCCCCCTCGGCCGCCAGCACCGCGCTCCCCACCCCCGCCGCCAGTGCTGCCCTCTTCCCCACCCCCGCCCCCGCTGCCGCCATTGCCGCACTCCCTCAATCTCCCTCCTCTGCTCTCCCCGCCTCCTGCACCGCCATCTCCCCCGCCCCCGCCCCAGGCCCGCCGCCGCCACCATCGCCATACTCCCTCAATCTCCCGCCTCTGCTCTCCCGGCCTCCTCCGCCGCCGCCGCCGCCGCCGCCGCCGCCGCCGCCATCGACCCCCGTGCCCCAGCGCCCACCGTCAAAGCCCCCATTGTCGCCACCGCCATCGCCGCCCTGGCGCCATCCTCGCGGTTGCCATCGCCTACCTCCCCACCCTCCCTCGCCTCCGCCGCGTCCCCCGCCGCCGCTGCTGCCGCCGCCGCCGCCGCCGCCGCCGCCGCCGCCGCAGCCCCCCCCCTCCGCAGCCGCCCAAGCCGCCGCCGCGGGGTCCTCCCACAACTCCCAAGCCCAGGGTTGCCTGCTGGTGCAGGCCTCCCCCAGCCTTGGGGGTGCGGTTGTTGGTAAACCTGGTGGCGGTAGGGGGGCGGGGTGTATGGCGGTCTGGGTCCGGGGAGTCCCAGGATGCCAGAGTTCCACGACTTCTGGCACCATCAGGGAAGTGGCAGTGTCCCATGGAGCCTCGGGTGGCGCGAAGGGGCCTCGCTGCCGGCCAGGAGTAGCCCGCCGCCCACGCCAGGGGCATTCGGAAGAGGCGGGGAGCCGGACTGGGGGGGGGGGGACGCGGTGCTGGCAGAGCCGGCCAGCAGGTCGATGCTCGCCACCGGAGCCGCGCATCTGCATGGCGGGCGCTCACGAGGTAGGCCGGGAGCAGGCTCTTGGGGCGCGGGGAGCCGAGTCCCATCGTCTATGGCCATACCACCCTGAACGCGCCCGATCTCCTCTGATCTCGGGAGCTAAGCAGGGAGGGGCCTGGTTAGTGCTTGGATGGGAGACCGCCTGGGAATACCTGTAGGCTTTTGCTCGCCTCTCCTTTTGCGCCGCCGCCCCTGCGTGGCTCCCTCCGAACCCCTGCCGCCCCTTGCCCCTCTGCAGCCGCCCATCCAGCCGAAGTTCCCCCTGGCCAGAGGCCGGTCAGCCACCCGGCGCTACAAGCTGGCAGCCCCGGCCGCACACCAGGCCCGTCGGCCAGGGCTCACCCCCACACCCTCTTCTTAGTCCTCTTCGCTGAGGCAGGCAGTCAGCCAGCAGCAGTTAGCCGAGCCTGTGTCTCCGCCGGCAGGCACCTCTCCCCACACCCCCGCGCGCCCCCTCCCATCGCCCACAAGAGCCAGGAACCCTCCCTTCCCGCAGTGGCCCCAACACACAGGGTACAAAGAGCCGGGACAAAGCAGGGGACTGAGGGAGCAGCACCCCAACACACCGCACGCCCTCGGACTCCAGGAGAGACCACCACAAGGGGAAGTGCAGGCACGCAGGCACACAACACTCTCAACCAGGGTGCCTGTGGGCTGCCACTCTCCTCCCGCGGGGCGGGGGGTTCCTGGGCGGGGCTCGGAGCCCACTGGCCCTCCCGCCCGGCCCGGGGGCTTCAAGGGTGACTTTCAATGCCCGGGCACTGCCTCCTTAGTGGAGCCCAGCCACGGGCATGACCACACTTCGGTTGAGAAGCTGCCACTTCAAAGCAGCGTCAGTGCGTCTGTCCCAGTCCGTGTGCCCGCTTGTGCGTCCCTCCCCCCTCCCCCACCCCATGTCTCTCTGGCTCTGTGACGTGCCTGTTGGGCTCTGGCTCTGGCTCAGGAGCTCTCTCCCCGCGTGCCAGCCCCCTCTTTCTCTGTCTCTGTCCATGTCTCTCTGTATGTCTAGGTACATACAGGTACATATAGGTGTATATTTCGATCTCGCTCCCTCTTTCTCCTCCTCCCGTTCTCTCTGTCGGTCCCTGTCCTGCGGGGACTCTAGTCCCTCTGCCCGCACAAGAACGCAGGATATGGCGAGGCCAAGAGGGAACACCAACAGAGCCACGGATAGGGGGCTCATAGCACTATGTCTCACGGGCGGCTGGCTCGGAGACACGGCAAGCCGGAGCCGCCCGATCCCCAACCTGTCGGCCGCTTCTCTGCCAACCCACCGACACACCGCCCGTCGACCCGCCAAGCGGGCCCACTGCAATCCGCGCCCCTCTGCAATTTGCAGTCCACCATCCGCGCTTCCTAGCTTGGCCACCGCAGCTCCTCCGGTGGCCAGTGGCCAACTGGCAACAGCTGATGGCCAAGCGGTCACAGCTGATGACCATGCAGCCCCCAAGCAGCACCCCTCCACGCGAGGCCCAGAGCCTGGAGAGTGCTCTCTGCGAGTCTGTCCCCACAGTCCCCGTCTGTCTCTCTCCGCCTCTCTCTTGCTCCGTCTCTGGCCTTCTCTCATCCTCTCTCTCACCTCCCTGGGTCAGGAGAGGTGACGTGTAGACAGTGAAGGGACCGGACATCGGGCGGGGCTCCGGTCGCTGACGAGGGTTCCAGGGCCCAGACTGAAGGCTTGTGACGAAGGGTGGCTGCAGACTGGAGATGCTGCACCCTGGTGGCGCGGGTGGCTCTCCCTGGCTTTGGGCCTGTGGATGGGTCCGGTCAGGGCCAGGGCCTGGGTTGCACGTCCCTAGGGCCGGAGGGGACTGAGAGGACCCTGCGACCCCCTCGGTGGCCCTGAGAGGTGGGGACAGCACAGCAGCAAGGGGGGTGTGCGGTTGTGGGGCTGGGGGGAGATGAGAGGGGTTGGGGTAGGGGGGCGGGGTGAAAGCCCTTCGGGGCCTGGGGAGGCCCAGGATGCCAGGGCGCCCAGACATATGTCACAGTCAGGGAAGTGACAGAGGCCCGTGGAGCCACTGGGGGGCGCGAAGGGGCCTCGCTGCGGGCCAGGAGTAGCCCGTCGCCCACACCAGCGGCGTCCGGAGGAGGCGGGGAGCGGGCGGCAGGCGCTCAGGCAGACGTGCTCGCCACCCTAGCGGCCCAGCAGCACGGCGCGCGGTCAGAGGCAGGCCGGGAGCAGGCTCTTGGGGCGCGGGGAGCCGGGTCCCAGCGTCTACGGCCATACCACCCTGAACGCGCCCGATCTCCTCTGATCTCGGGAGCTAAGCAGGGAGGGGCCTGGTTAGTACTTGGATGGGAGACCGCCTGGGAATAGCTGCAGGCTTTTGCTCGCCTCTCCTTTTGCGCCGCCGCCCCGGCGTGGCTCCCTCCGAACCCCTGCCGCCCTTTGCCCCTCTGCAGCCGCCCAGGCAGCCGAAGGTCCCCCTGGCCAGAGGAGGGTCAGTCGCCCGGCACTACAAGCTCGCATCCCCGGCCGCACACCAGGCCTGTCGGCCAGGGCTCCCCCCCACTCCCTCTTCTTAGTGCTCTTCGCCGAGGCAGGCCGTCAGCCTGCAGCAGTCAGCCGCGTCTCGGTCGCCGCCGCCGCCGCCACCGCCATCGCAGGGCTCCCTCTCGCTCCCCGACCCTGCCGCCGCCGCAACCCCCAACGCCCAAGCCCAGGGCTGCCTGCCGGCGCAGGCCTCCACCAGGCTCTCTCCATCCCAGGACGTGCCGGTGCTTTGCACCTCGGCCCGAGCCCAGGGCACGCCCATCCCTGCGCCTGCCCCCGGGACCCGACACACAGGATCGGCGTGTCCTCGGGCAAACGGGACGCCCACCCGCCCCGCCCCACCGGAGTCTTCTGTCTCCGCTGGCAGGCACCTCGCCCCACACCCCCGCGCGCCCCTCCCGTCTCCCACAAGAGCCAGGAGCCCTCCCTTCCCGCCGGCCACGGTGTCCCTGAAACACAGGGCACAAAGAGCCGGGACAAACCAGGGGACGGCGGGAGCAGCACCCCAACACACCACGCGCCATCGACTCCGGGGGAGACCACCACAAGGGCAGAGCAGGCACGCAGGCGCACAACCCTCACAACCAGGGTGCCTGGGGGCTGCCACTCTCCTCCCGCGGGCGGGTGCCTGGGCGGGGCTCAGAGACCACAGGCCCTCCGGAGACCCTGGCGGCCCGCCCCGGAGGCTTCAATGGTGACTGCCAACGCCAGGGCAATGCCTCCTTAGCGGAGCCCAGCCCCGGGCACGACCACACTCCGGTGGAGGAGCTGCCACTTCAACACAGCCTCAGTGCGTCTGTAACAGTCCGTGTGCCCGCCTGTGCGTCCCTCACACCCTCCCCCACCCCATATCCGTCGGGCTCTGTGACGTGCCTGTTGGGCTCTGGCTCTGGCTCAGGAACTCTCTCCCCGCGTGCCAGCCCCCTCTTTCTCTGTCTCTGTCCATGTCTCTCTGTATGTCTAGATACATACATGTACATATACGAGCATATTTCCATCTCGCTCCCTCTTACTCCTCCTCCCGTTCTGTCTGTCTGTCCCTGTCCTGCGGGGACTCTAGCCCCTCTGCCCGCACAAGAATGCAGGATTTGGCGAGGCCAAGAGGGAACACCAACAGACCACGGATAGGGGGCTCATAGCACCATGTCTCACGGGCGGCTGGCTTGGAGACTCGGCAAGCCGGAGAGCCGCCCGATCCCCAGCCTGCCGGCCGATTCTCTGCCAACCAACAGACCCACCAACCTACCGACCCACCAAGCCGGCCAACTGCAGTCCGCGCCCCTCTGCAATTTGCAGTCCACAATCCGCGCTTCCTAGCTTGGCCACCGCAGCTCTGCCGGTGGCCAATGGCCAACTGGCAACAGCTGATGGCCAAGCGGTCACAGCTGATATCCATGCAGCCCGCACGCAGCACCCCTCCACGCGAGGCCCAGAGCCTGGAGAGTGCTCTCTGCGAGTCTGTCCGCACAGTCCCCGTCTGTCTCTCTCCGCCTCTCTCTTGCTCCGTCTCTGGCCTTCTCTCATCCTCTCTCTCACCTCCCTGGGTCAGGAGAGGTGACGTGTAGCCAGTGAAGTGAACAGTGATCGGGCGGGACGCCGGTCGCTGACGAGGGGCGAGAACCCAGAAAGAAGGCTGTGTGAGGAAGGGTGGCGGCAGACTGGAGGTGCTGCCCCCTGGTGGCGGGTGGCTCTCCCTGGCTTTGGGCCAGTGGGTGGGGCCGGCCAGGGCCAGGGCCTGGGTTGCACGTCCCTAGGGTGGAGGGGACTGAGAGGACCCTGCGACCCCCTCGGTGGCCCTGAGAGGTGGGGACAGCACAGCAGCAAGGGGGGTGTGCGGTTGTGGGGCTGGGGGGAGATGAGAGGGGTTGGGGTAGGGGGGCGGGGTAAAAGCCCTTCGGGGCCTGGGGAGGCCCAGGATGCCAGGGCGCCCAGACATATGTCACAGTCAGGGAAGTGACAGAGGCCCGTTAGAGCCACTGGGGGGCGCGAAGGGGCCTCGCTGCGGGCCAGGAGGAGCCCGTCGCCCACACCAGCGGCGTCTGGAGGAGGCGGGGAGCTGGCGGGAGGCGCTCGGGCAGACATGCTCGCCACCCGAGCGGCCCAGCAGCATGGCGTGCGCTCAGAAGCAGGTCGGGAGCAGGCTCTTGGAGTGCCGGGAGCCGGGTCCCAGCGCCTAAGGCCACACCACCCTGCACGCGCCAGATCTCGTCTGATCTCGGGAGCTAAGCAGGGAGGGGCCTGGTTAGTACTTGGATGGGAGACCGCCTGGGAATAGCTGCAGGCTTTTGCTCGCCTCTCCTTTTGCGCCGCGGCCCCGGCGTGGCTCCCTCCGAACCCCTGCCGCCCCTTGCCTCTCTGCAGCCGCCCAGCCAGCCGAAGGCCCCCCTGACCAGCAGAGGGTTAGCCGCCAGGCACTACAAGCTGGCAGCCCCGGCCGCACACCAGGCCCGTCGGCCAGGGCTCCCACGCACACCCTCTTCTCAGTCCTCTTCAGTCCCGGAGGCTGTCATCTCGATCCCTTCGCCGACCTTCGATCGCCGCCACCGCCAACAGCGCTGCCCTCGCCCCCGCCGCCACCGCCTAATCCGCCGCCATCACCGCGCTCCCCACACCCCCCTCCAGCGCTGACCTCACCCCTGCCCCCGCCCTCGCCACCGCCATGGCTGTACTGCTTCAATCTCCCGCCTCTGCTCTCCCCTCCTCCGCCGCCAGCACCGCCCTCTTCCCCGCTACCGCCGCCGCCGGCGCCAACCCTCCCCGCGCCCAGCGCCCGCCGACACAGCCCCCAACGCTGCCGCCGCCTCCATCGCCGACCTCGCAACCCTCCCGCGCCGCAGCCGACGCCGCCGCCGCCGCCGCCGCCATCGCTGCTCGCGATCAGCCCCCGCTTCTCCCGCCGCCGCCGCCGCGATCACCGCGCTCCCCACCCCCTCCGCCAGCGCTGCCCTCGCCCCCTCCCCGCCCCCGCTGCCGCCATCGCCGTACTCCCTCAAACTCCCTCCTCTGCTCTCCCCCCCTCGGCCGCCAGCACCGCGCTCCCCACCCCCGCCGCCAGTGCTGCCCTCTTCCCCACCCCCGCCCCCGCTGCCGCCATTGCCGCACTCCCTCAATCTCCCTCCTCTGCTCTCCCCGCCTCCTGCACCGCCATCTCCCCCGCCCCCGCCCCAGGCCCGCCGCCGCCACCATCGCCATACTCCCTCAATCTCCCGCCTCTGCTCTCCCGGCCTCCTCCGCCGCCGCCGCCGCCGCCGCCGCCGCCGCCGCCGCCGCCATCGACCCCCGTGCCCCAGCGCCCACCGTCAAAGCCCCCATTGTCGCCACCGCCATCGCCGCCCTGGCGCCATCCTCGCGGTTGCCATCGCCTACCTCCCCACCCTCCCTCGCCTCCGCCGCGTCCCCCGCCGCCGCTGCTGCCGCCGCCGCCGCCGCCGCCGCCGCCGCCGCCGCAGCCCCCCCCCTCCGCAGCCGCCCAAGCCGCCGCCGCGGGGTCCTCCCACAACTCCCAAGCCCAGGGTTGCCTGCTGGTGCAGGCCTCCCCCAGCCTTGGGGGTGCGGTTGTTGGTAAACCTGGTGGCGGTAGGGGGGCGGGGTGTATGGCGGTCTGGGTCCGGGGAGTCCCAGGATGCCAGAGTTCCACGACTTCTGGCACCATCAGGGAAGTGGCAGTGTCCCATGGAGCCTCGGGTGGCGCGAAGGGGCCTCGCTGCCGGCCAGGAGTAGCCCGCCGCCCACGCCAGGGGCATTCGGAAGAGGCGGGGAGCCGGACTGGGGGGGGGGGGACGCGGTGCTGGCAGAGCCGGCCAGCAGGTCGATGCTCGCCACCGGAGCCGCGCATCTGCATGGCGGGCGCTCACGAGGTAGGCCGGGAGCAGGCTCTTGGGGCGCGGGGAGCCGAGTCCCATCGTCTATGGCCATACCACCCTGAACGCGCCCGATCTCCTCTGATCTCGGGAGCTAAGCAGGGAGGGGCCTGGTTAGTGCTTGGATGGGAGACCGCCTGGGAATACCTGTAGGCTTTTGCTCGCCTCTCCTTTTGCGCCGCCGCCCCTGCGTGGCTCCCTCCGAACCCCTGCCGCCCCTTGCCCCTCTGCAGCCGCCCATCCAGCCGAAGTTCCCCCTGGCCAGAGGCCGGTCAGCCACCCGGCGCTACAAGCTGGCAGCCCCGGCCGCACACCAGGCCCGTCGGCCAGGGCTCACCCCCACACCCTCTTCTTAGTCCTCTTCGCTGAGGCAGGCAGTCAGCCAGCAGCAGTTAGCCGAGCCTGTGTCTCCGCCGGCAGGCACCTCTCCCCACACCCCCGCGCGCCCCCTCCCATCGCCCACAAGAGCCAGGAACCCTCCCTTCCCGCAGTGGCCCCAACACACAGGGTACAAAGAGCCGGGACAAAGCAGGGGACTGAGGGAGCAGCACCCCAACACACCGCACGCCCTCGGACTCCAGGAGAGACCACCACAAGGGGAAGTGCAGGCACGCAGGCACACAACACTCTCAACCAGGGTGCCTGTGGGCTGCCACTCTCCTCCCGCGGGGCGGGGGGTTCCTGGGCGGGGCTCGGAGCCCACTGGCCCTCCCGCCCGGCCCGGGGGCTTCAAGGGTGACTTTCAATGCCCGGGCACTGCCTCCTTAGTGGAGCCCAGCCACGGGCATGACCACACTTCGGTTGAGAAGCTGCCACTTCAAAGCAGCGTCAGTGCGTCTGTCCCAGTCCGTGTGCCCGCTTGTGCGTCCCTCCCCCCTCCCCCACCCCATGTCTCTCTGGCTCTGTGACGTGCCTGTTGGGCTCTGGCTCTGGCTCAGGAGCTCTCTCCCCGCGTGCCAGCCCCCTCTTTCTCTGTCTCTGTCCATGTCTCTCTGTATGTCTAGGTACATACAGGTACATATAGGTGTATATTTCGATCTCGCTCCCTCTTTCTCCTCCTCCCGTTCTCTCTGTCGGTCCCTGTCCTGCGGGGACTCTAGTCCCTCTGCCCGCACAAGAACGCAGGATATGGCGAGGCCAAGAGGGAACACCAACAGAGCCACGGATAGGGGGCTCATAGCACTATGTCTCACGGGCGGCTGGCTCGGAGACACGGCAAGCCGGAGCCGCCCGATCCCCAACCTGTCGGCCGCTTCTCTGCCAACCCACCGACACACCGCCCGTCGACCCGCCAAGCGGGCCCACTGCAATCCGCGCCCCTCTGCAATTTGCAGTCCACCATCCGCGCTTCCTAGCTTGGCCACCGCAGCTCCTCCGGTGGCCAGTGGCCAACTGGCAACAGCTGATGGCCAAGCGGTCACAGCTGATGACCATGCAGCCCCCAAGCAGCACCCCTCCACGCGAGGCCCAGAGCCTGGAGAGTGCTCTCTGCGAGTCTGTCCCCACAGTCCCCGTCTGTCTCTCTCCGCCTCTCTCTTGCTCCGTCTCTGGCCTTCTCTCATCCTCTCTCTCACCTCCCTGGGTCAGGAGAGGTGACGTGTAGACAGTGAAGGGACCGGACATCGGGCGGGGCTCCGGTCGCTGACGAGGGTTCCAGGGCCCAGACTGAAGGCTTGTGACGAAGGGTGGCTGCAGACTGGAGATGCTGCACCCTGGTGGCGCGGGTGGCTCTCCCTGGCTTTGGGCCTGTGGATGGGTCCGGTCAGGGCCAGGGCCTGGGTTGCACGTCCCTAGGGCCGGAGGGGACTGAGAGGACCCTGCGACCCCCTCGGTGGCCCTGAGAGGTGGGGACAGCACAGCAGCAAGGGGGGTGTGCGGTTGTGGGGCTGGGGGGAGATGAGAGGGGTTGGGGTAGGGGGGCGGGGTGAAAGCCCTTCGGGGCCTGGGGAGGCCCAGGATGCCAGGGCGCCCAGACATATGTCACAGTCAGGGAAGTGACAGAGGCCCGTGGAGCCACTGGGGGGCGCGAAGGGGCCTCGCTGCGGGCCAGGAGTAGCCCGTCGCCCACACCAGCGGCGTCCGGAGGAGGCGGGGAGCGGGCGGCAGGCGCTCAGGCAGACGTGCTCGCCACCCTAGCGGCCCAGCAGCACGGCGCGCGGTCAGAGGCAGGCCGGGAGCAGGCTCTTGGGGCGCGGGGAGCCGGGTCCCAGCGTCTACGGCCATACCACCCTGAACGCGCCCGATCTCCTCTGATCTCGGGAGCTAAGCAGGGAGGGGCCTGGTTAGTACTTGGATGGGAGACCGCCTGGGAATAGCTGCAGGCTTTTGCTCGCCTCTCCTTTTGCGCCGCCGCCCCGGCGTGGCTCCCTCCGAACCCCTGCCGCCCTTTGCCCCTCTGCAGCCGCCCAGGCAGCCGAAGGTCCCCCTGGCCAGAGGAGGGTCAGTCGCCCGGCACTACAAGCTCGCATCCCCGGCCGCACACCAGGCCTGTCGGCCAGGGCTCCCCCCCACTCCCTCTTCTTAGTGCTCTTCGCCGAGGCAGGCCGTCAGCCTGCAGCAGTCAGCCGCGTCTCGGTCGCCGCCGCCGCCGCCACCGCCATCGCAGGGCTCCCTCTCGCTCCCCGACCCTGCCGCCGCCGCAACCCCCAACGCCCAAGCCCAGGGCTGCCTGCCGGCGCAGGCCTCCACCAGGCTCTCTCCATCCCAGGACGTGCCGGTGCTTTGCACCTCGGCCCGAGCCCAGGGCACGCCCATCCCTGCGCCTGCCCCCGGGACCCGACACACAGGATCGGCGTGTCCTCGGGCAAACGGGACGCCCACCCGCCCCGCCCCACCGGAGTCTTCTGTCTCCGCTGGCAGGCACCTCGCCCCACACCCCCGCGCGCCCCTCCCGTCTCCCACAAGAGCCAGGAGCCCTCCCTTCCCGCCGGCCACGGTGTCCCTGAAACACAGGGCACAAAGAGCCGGGACAAACCAGGGGACGGCGGGAGCAGCACCCCAACACACCACGCGCCATCGACTCCGGGGGAGACCACCACAAGGGCAGAGCAGGCACGCAGGCGCACAACCCTCACAACCAGGGTGCCTGGGGGCTGCCACTCTCCTCCCGCGGGCGGGTGCCTGGGCGGGGCTCAGAGACCACAGGCCCTCCGGAGACCCTGGCGGCCCGCCCCGGAGGCTTCAATGGTGACTGCCAACGCCAGGGCAATGCCTCCTTAGCGGAGCCCAGCCCCGGGCACGACCACACTCCGGTGGAGGAGCTGCCACTTCAACACAGCCTCAGTGCGTCTGTAACAGTCCGTGTGCCCGCCTGTGCGTCCCTCACACCCTCCCCCACCCCATATCCGTCGGGCTCTGTGACGTGCCTGTTGGGCTCTGGCTCTGGCTCAGGAACTCTCTCCCCGCGTGCCAGCCCCCTCTTTCTCTGTCTCTGTCCATGTCTCTCTGTATGTCTAGATACATACATGTACATATACGAGCATATTTCCATCTCGCTCCCTCTTACTCCTCCTCCCGTTCTGTCTGTCTGTCCCTGTCCTGCGGGGACTCTAGCCCCTCTGCCCGCACAAGAATGCAGGATTTGGCGAGGCCAAGAGGGAACACCAACAGACCACGGATAGGGGGCTCATAGCACCATGTCTCACGGGCGGCTGGCTTGGAGACTCGGCAAGCCGGAGAGCCGCCCGATCCCCAGCCTGCCGGCCGATTCTCTGCCAACCAACAGACCCACCAACCTACCGACCCACCAAGCCGGCCAACTGCAGTCCGCGCCCCTCTGCAATTTGCAGTCCACAATCCGCGCTTCCTAGCTTGGCCACCGCAGCTCTGCCGGTGGCCAATGGCCAACTGGCAACAGCTGATGGCCAAGCGGTCACAGCTGATATCCATGCAGCCCGCACGCAGCACCCCTCCACGCGAGGCCCAGAGCCTGGAGAGTGCTCTCTGCGAGTCTGTCCGCACAGTCCCCGTCTGTCTCTCTCCGCCTCTCTCTTGCTCCGTCTCTGGCCTTCTCTCATCCTCTCTCTCACCTCCCTGGGTCAGGAGAGGTGACGTGTAGCCAGTGAAGTGAACAGTGATCGGGCGGGACGCCGGTCGCTGACGAGGGGCGAGAACCCAGAAAGAAGGCTGTGTGAGGAAGGGTGGCGGCAGACTGGAGGTGCTGCCCCCTGGTGGCGGGTGGCTCTCCCTGGCTTTGGGCCAGTGGGTGGGGCCGGCCAGGGCCAGGGCCTGGGTTGCACGTCCCTAGGGTGGAGGGGACTGAGAGGACCCTGCGACCCCCTCGGTGGCCCTGAGAGGTGGGGACAGCACAGCAGCAAGGGGGGTGTGCGGTTGTGGGGCTGGGGGGAGATGAGAGGGGTTGGGGTAGGGGGGCGGGGTAAAAGCCCTTCGGGGCCTGGGGAGGCCCAGGATGCCAGGGCGCCCAGACATATGTCACAGTCAGGGAAGTGACAGAGGCCCGTTAGAGCCACTGGGGGGCGCGAAGGGGCCTCGCTGCGGGCCAGGAGGAGCCCGTCGCCCACACCAGCGGCGTCTGGAGGAGGCGGGGAGCTGGCGGGAGGCGCTCGGGCAGACATGCTCGCCACCCGAGCGGCCCAGCAGCATGGCGTGCGCTCAGAAGCAGGTCGGGAGCAGGCTCTTGGAGTGCCGGGAGCCGGGTCCCAGCGCCTAAGGCCACACCACCCTGCACGCGCCAGATCTCGTCTGATCTCGGGAGCTAAGCAGGGAGGGGCCTGGTTAGTACTTGGATGGGAGACCGCCTGGGAATAGCTGCAGGCTTTTGCTCGCCTCTCCTTTTGCGCCGCGGCCCCGGCGTGGCTCCCTCCGAACCCCTGCCGCCCCTTGCCTCTCTGCAGCCGCCCAGCCAGCCGAAGGCCCCCCTGACCAGCAGAGGGTTAGCCGCCAGGCACTACAAGCTGGCAGCCCCGGCCGCACACCAGGCCCGTCGGCCAGGGCTCCCCCGCACACCCTCTTCTCAGTCCTCTTCAGTCCCGGAGGCTGTCATCTCGATCCCTTCGCCGACCTTCGATCGCCGCCACCGCCAACAGCGCTGCCCTCGCCCCCGCCGCCACCGCCTAATCCGCCGCCATCACCGCGCTCCCCACACCCCCCTCCAGCGCTGACCTCACCCCTGCCCCCGCCCTCGCCACCGCCATGGCTGTACTGCTTCAATCTCCCGCCTCTGCTCTCCCCTCCTCCGCCGCCAGCACCGCCCTCTTCCCCGCTACCGCCGCCGCCGGCGCCAACCCTCCCCGCGCCCAGCGCCCGCCGACACAGCCCCCAACGCTGCCGCCGCCTCCATCGCCGACCTCGCAACCCTCCCGCGCCGCAGCCGACGCCGCCGCCGCCGCCGCCGCCATCGCTGCTCGCGATCAGCCCCCGCTTCTCCCGCCGCCGCCGCCGCGATCACCGCGCTCCCCACCCCCTCCGCCAGCGCTGCCCTCGCCCCCTCCCCGCCCCCGCTGCCGCCATCGCCGTACTCCCTCAAACTCCCTCCTCTGCTCTCCCCCCCTCGGCCGCCAGCACCGCGCTCCCCACCCCCTCCGCCAGCGCTGCCCTCGCCCCCTCCCCGCCCCCGCCGCCGCCATTGCCGCACTCCCTCAATCTCCCTCCTCTGCTCTCCCCGCCTCCTGCACCGCCATCTCCCCCGCCCCCGCCCCAGGCCCGCCGCCGCCACCATCGCCATACTCCCTCAATCTCCCGCCTCTGCTCTCCCGGCCTCCTCCGCCCCCGCCGCCGCCGCCGCCGCCGCCGCCGCCGCCGCCATCGACCCCCGTGCCCCAGCGCCCACCGTCAAAGCCCCCATTGTCGCCACCGCCATCGCCGCCCTGGCGCCATCCTCGCGGTTGCCATCGCCTACCTCCCCACCCTCCCTCGCCTCCGCCGCGTCCCCCGCCGCCGCTGCTGCCGCCGCCGCCGCCGCCGCCGCCGCCGCCGCAGCCCCCCCCCTCCGCAGCCGCCCAAGCCGCCGCCGCGGGGTCCTCCCACAACTCCCAAGCCCAGGGTTGCCTGCTGGTGCAGGCCTCCCCCAGCCTTGGGGGTGCGGTTGTTGGTAAACCTGGTGGCGGTAGGGGGGCGGGGTGTATGGCGGTCTGGGTCCGGGGAGTCCCAGGATGCCAGAGTTCCACGACTTCTGGCACCATCAGGGAAGTGGCAGTGTCCCATGGAGCCTCGGGTGGCGCGAAGGGGCCTCGCTGCCGGCCAGGAGTAGCCCGCCGCCCACGCCAGGGGCATTCGGAAGAGGCGGGGAGCCGGACTGGGGGGGGGGGGGACGCGGTGCTGGCAGAGCCGGCCAGCAGGTCGATGCTCGCCACCGGAGCCGCGCATCTGCATGGCGGGCGCTCACGAGGCAGGCCGGGAGCAGGCTCTTGGGGCGCGGGGAGCCGAGTCCCATCGTCTATGGCCATACCACCCTGAACGCGCCCGATCTCCTCTGATCTCGGGAGCTAAGCAGGGAGGGGCCTGGTTAGTGCTTGGATGGGAGACCGCCTGGGAATACCTGTAGGCTTTTGCTCGCCTCTCCTTTTGCGCCGCCGCCCCTGCGTGGCTCCCTCCGAACCCCTGCCGCCCCTTGCCCCTCTGCAGCCGCCCATCCAGCCGAAGTTCCCCCTGGCCAGAGGCCGGTCAGCCACCCGGCGCTACAAGCTGGCAGCCCCGGCCGCACACCAGGCCCGTCGGCCAGGGCTCACCCCCACACCCTCTTCTTAGTCCTCTTCGCTGAGGCAGGCAGTCAGCCAGCAGCAGTTAGCCGAGCCTGTGTCTCCGCCGGCAGGCACCTCTCCCCACACCCCCGCGCGCCCCCTCCCATCGCCCACAAGAGCCAGGAACCCTCCCTTCCCGCAGTGGCCCCAACACACAGGGTACAAAGAGCCGGGACAAAGCAGGGGACTGAGGGAGCAGCACCCCAACACACCGCACGCCCTCGGACTCCAGGAGAGACCACCACAAGGGGAAGTGCAGGCACGCAGGCACACAACACTCTCAACCAGGGTGCCTGTGGGCTGCCACTCTCCTCCCGCGGGGCGGGGGGTTCCTGGGCGGGGCTCGGAGCCCACTGGCCCTCCCGCCCGGCCCGGGGGCTTCAAGGGTGACTTTCAATGCCCGGGCACTGCCTCCTTAGTGGAGCCCAGCCACGGGCATGACCACACTTCGGTTGAGAAGCTGCCACTTCAAAGCAGCGTCAGTGCGTCTGTCCCAGTCCGTGTGCCCGCTTGTGCGTCCCTCCCCCCTCCCCCACCCCATGTCTCTCTGGCTCTGTGACGTGCCTGTTGGGCTCTGGCTCTGGCTCAGGAGCTCTCTCCCCGCGTGCCAGCCCCCTCTTTCTCTGTCTCTGTCCATGTCTCTCTGTATGTCTAGGTACATACAGGTACATATAGGTGTATATTTCGATCTCGCTCCCTCTTTCTCCTCCTCCCGTTCTCTCTGTCGGTCCCTGTCCTGCGGGGACTCTAGTCCCTCTGCCCGCACAAGAACGCAGGATATGGCGAGGCCAAGAGGGAACACCAACAGAGCCACGGATAGGGGGCTCATAGCACTATGTCTCACGGGCGGCTGGCTCGGAGACACGGCAAGCCGGAGCCGCCCGATCCCCAACCTGTCGGCCGCTTCTCTGCCAACCCACCGACACACCGCCCGTCGACCCGCCAAGCGGGCCCACTGCAATCCGCGCCCCTCTGCAATTTGCAGTCCACCATCCGCGCTTCCTAGCTTGGCCACCGCAGCTCCTCCGGTGGCCAGTGGCCAACTGGCAACAGCTGATGGCCAAGCGGTCACAGCTGATGACCATGCAGCCCCCAAGCAGCACCCCTCCACGCGAGGCCCAGAGCCTGGAGAGTGCTCTCTGCGAGTCTGTCCCCACAGTCCCCGTCTGTCTCTCTCCGCCTCTCTCTTGCTCCGTCTCTGGCCTTCTCTCATCCTCTCTCTCACCTCCCTGGGTCAGGAGAGGTGACGTGTAGACAGTGAAGGGACCGGACATCGGGCGGGGCTCCGGTCGCTGACGAGGGTTCCAGGGCCCAGACTGAAGGCTTGTGACGAAGGGTGGCTGCAGACTGGAGATGCTGCACCCTGGTGGCGCGGGTGGCTCTCCCTGGCTTTGGGCCTGTGGATGGGTCCGGTCAGGGCCAGGGCCTGGGTTGCACGTCCCTAGGGCCGGAGGGGACTGAGAGGACCCTGCGACCCCCTCGGTGGCCCTGAGAGGTGGGGACAGCACAGCAGCAAGGGGGGTGTGCGGTTGTGGGGCTGGGGGGAGATGAGAGGGGTTGGGGTAGGGGGGCGGGGTGAAAGCCCTTCGGGGCCTGGGGAGGCCCAGGATGCCAGGGCGCCCAGACATATGTCACAGTCAGGGAAGTGACAGAGGCCCGTGGAGCCACTGGGGGGCGCGAAGGGGCCTCGCTGCGGGCCAGGAGTAGCCCGTCGCCCACACCAGCGGCGTCCGGAGGAGGCGGGGAGCGGGCGGCAGGCGCTCAGGCAGACGTGCTCGCCACCCTAGCGGCCCAGCAGCACGGCGCGCGGTCAGAGGCAGGCCGGGAGCAGGCTCTTGGGGCGCGGGGAGCCGGGTCCCAGCGTCTACGGCCATACCACCCTGAACGCGCCCGATCTCCTCTGATCTCGGGAGCTAAGCAGGGAGGGGCCTGGTTAGTACTTGGATGGGAGACCGCCTGGGAATAGCTGCAGGCTTTTGCTCGCCTCTCCTTTTGCGCCGCCGCCCCGGCGTGGCTCCCTCCGAACCCCTGCCGCCCTTTGCCCCTCTGCAGCCGCCCAGGCAGCCGAAGGTCCCCCTGGCCAGTGGAGGGTCAGTCGCCCGGCACTACAAGCTCGCATCCCCGGCCGCACACCAGGCCTGTCGGCCAGGGCTCCCCCCCACTCCCTCTTCTTAGTGCTCTTCGCCGAGGCAGGCCGTCAGCCTGCAGCAGTCAGCCGCGTCTCGGTCGCCGCCGCCGCCGCCACCGCCATCGCAGGGCTCCCTCTCGCTCCCCGACCCTGCCGCCGCCGCAACCCCCAACGCCCAAGCCCAGGGCTGCCTGCCGGCGCAGGCCTCCACCAGGCTCTCTCCATCCCAGGACGTGCCGGTGCTTTGCACCTCGGCCCGAGCCCAGGGCACGCCCATCCCTGCGCCTGCCCCCGGGACCCGACACACAGGATCGGCGTGTCCTCGGGCAAACGGGACGCCCACCCGCCCCGCCCCACCGGAGTCTTCTGTCTCCGCTGGCAGGCACCTCGCCCCACACCCCCGCGCGCCCCTCCCGTCTCCCACAAGAGCCAGGAGCCCTCCCTTCCCGCCGGCCACGGTGTCCCTGAAACACAGGGCACAAAGAGCCGGGACAAACCAGGGGACGGCGGGAGCAGCACCCCAACACACCACGCGCCATCGACTCCGGGGGAGACCACCACAAGGGCAGAGCAGGCACGCAGGCGCACAACCCTCACAACCAGGGTGCCTGGGGGCTGCCACTCTCCTCCCGCGGGCGGGTGCCTGGGCGGGGCTCAGAGACCACAGGCCCTCCGGAGACCCTGGCGGCCCGCCCCGGAGGCTTCAATGGTGACTGCCAACGCCAGGGCAATGCCTCCTTAGCGGAGCCCAGCCCCGGGCACGACCACACTCCGGTGGAGGAGCTGCCACTTCAACACAGCCTCAGTGCGTCTGTAACAGTCCGTGTGCCCGCCTGTGCGTCCCTCACACCCTCCCCCACCCCATATCCGTCGGGCTCTGTGACGTGCCTGTTGGGCTCTGGCTCTGGCTCAGGAACTCTCTCCCCGCGTGCCAGCCCCCTCTTTCTCTGTCTCTGTCCATGTCTCTCTGTATGTCTAGATACATACATGTACATATACGAGCATATTTCCATCTCGCTCCCTCTTACTCCTCCTCCCGTTCTGTCTGTCTGTCCCTGTCCTGCGGGGACTCTAGCCCCTCTGCCCGCACAAGAATGCAGGATTTGGCGAGGCCAAGAGGGAACACCAACAGACCACGGATAGGGGGCTCATAGCACCATGTCTCACGGGCGGCTGGCTTGGAGACTCGGCAAGCCGGAGCCGCCCGATCCCCAGCCTGCCGGCCGATTCTCTGCCAACCAACAGACCCACCAACCTACCGACCCACCAAGCCGGCCAACTGCAGTCCGCGCCCCTCTGCAATTTGCAGTCCACCATCCGCGCTTCCTAGCTTGGCCACCGCAGCTCTGCCGGTGGCCAATGGCCAACTGGCAACAGCTGATGGCCAAGCGGTCACAGCTGATATCCATGCAGCCCGCACGCAGCACCCCTCCACGCGAGGCCCAGAGCCTGGAGAGTGCTCTCTGCGAGTCTGTCCGCACAGTCCCCGTCTGTCTCTCTCCGCCTCTCTCTTGCTCCGTCTCTGGCCTTCTCTCATCCTCTCTCTCACCTCCCTGGGTCAGGAGAGGTGACGTGTAGCCAGTGAAGTGAACAGTGATCGGGCGGGACGCCGGTCGCTGACGAGGGGCGAGAACCCAGAAAGAAGGCTGTGTGAGGAAGGGTGGCGGCAGACTGGAGGTGCTGCCCCCTGGTGGCGGGTGGCTCTCCCTGGCTTTGGGCCAGTGGGTGGGGCCGGCCAGGGCCAGGGCCTGGGTTGCACGTCCCTAGGGTGGAGGGGACTGAGAGGACCCTGCGACCCCCTCGGTGGCCCTGAGAGGTGGGGACAGCACAGCAGCAAGGGGGGTGTGCGGTTGTGGGGCTGGGGGGAGATGAGAGGGGTTGGGGTAGGGGGGCGGGGTAAAAGCCCTTCGGGGCCTGGGGAGGCCCAGGATGCCAGGGCGCCCAGACATATGTCACAGTCAGGGAAGTGACAGAGGCCCGTTAGAGCCACTGGGGGGCGCGAAGGGGCCTCGCTGCGGGCCAGGAGGAGCCCGTCGCCCACACCAGCGGCGTCTGGAGGAGGCGGGGAGCTGGCGGGAGGCGCTCGGGCAGACATGCTCGCCACCCGAGCGGCCCAGCAGCATGGCGTGCGCTCAGAAGCAGGTCGGGAGCAGGCTCTTGGAGTGCCGGGAGCCGGGTCCCAGCGCCTAAGGCCACACCACCCTGCACGCGCCAGATCTCGTCTGATCTCGGGAGCTAAGCAGGGAGGGGCCTGGTTAGTACTTGGATGGGAGACCGCCTGGGAATAGCTGCAGGCTTTTGCTCGCCTCTCCTTTTGCGCCGCGGCCCCGGCGTGGCTCCCTCCGAACCCCTGCCGCCCCTTGCCTCTCTGCAGCCGCCCAGCCAGCCGAAGGCCCCCCTGACCAGCAGAGGGTTAGCCGCCAGGCACTACAAGCTGGCAGCCCCGGCCGCACACCAGGCCCGTCGGCCAGGGCTCCCCCGCACACCCTCTTCTCAGTCCTCTTCAGTCCCGGAGGCTGTCATCTCGATCCCTTCGCCGACCTTCGATCTCCGCCACCGCCAACAGCGCTGCCCTCGCCCCCGCCGCCACCGCCTAATCCGCCGCCATCACCGCGCTCCCCACACCCCCCTCCAGCGCTGACCTCACCCCTGCCCCCGCCCTCGCCACCGCCATGGCTGTACTGCTTCAATCTCCCGCCTCTGCTCTCCCCTCCTCCGCCGCCAGCACCGCCCTCTTCCCCGCTACCGCCGCCGCCGGCGCCAACCCTCCCCGCGCCCAGCGCCCGCCGACACAGCCCCCAACGCTGCCGCCGCCTCCATCGCCGACCTCGCAACCCTCCCGCGCCGCAGCCGACGCCGCCGCCGCCGCCGCCGCCATCGCTGCTCGCGATCAGCCCCCGCTTCTCCCGCCGCCGCCGCCGCGATCACCGCGCTCCCCACCCCCTCCGCCAGCGCTGCCCTCGCCCCCTCCCCGCCCCCGCTGCCGCCATCGCCGTACTCCCTCAAACTCCCTCCTCTGCTCTCCCCCCCTCGGCCGCCAGCACCGCGCTCCCCACCCCCGCCGCCAGTGCTGCCCTCTTCCCCACCCCCGCCCCCGCTGCCGCCATTGCAGCACTCCCTCAATCTCCCTCCTCTGCTCTCCCCGCCTCCTGCACCGCCATCTCCCCCGCCCCCGCCCCAGGCCCGCCGCCGCCACCATCGCCATACTCCCTCAATCTCCCGCCTCTGCTCTCCCGGCCTCCTCCGCCGCCGCCGCCGCCGCCGCCATCGACCCCCGTGCCCCAGCGCCCACCGTCAAAGCCCCCATTGTCGCCACCGCCATCGCCGCCCTGGCGCCATCCTCGCGGTTGCCATCGCCTACCTCCCCACCCTCCCTCGCCTCCGCCGCGTCCCCCGCCGCCGCTGCTGCCGCCGCCGCCGCCGCCGCCGCCGCCGCCGCAGCCCCCCCCCTCCGCAGCCGCCCAAGCCGCCGCCGCGGGGTCCTCCCACAACTCCCAAGCCCAGGGTTGCCTGCTGGTGCAGGCCTCCCCCAGCCTTGGGGGTGCGGTTGTTGGTAAACCTGGTGGCGGTAGGGGGGCGGGGTGTATGGCGGTCTGGGTCCGGGGAGTCCCAGGATGCCAGAGTTCCACGACTTCTGGCACCATCAGGGAAGTGGCAGTGTCCCATGGAGCCTCGGGTGGCGCGAAGGGGCCTCGCTGCCGGCCAGGAGTAGCCCGCCGCCCACGCCAGGGGCATTCGGAAGAGGCGGGGAGCCGGACTGGGGGGGGGGGGACGCGGTGCTGGCAGAGCCGGCCAGCAGGTCGATGCTCGCCACCGGAGCCGCGCATCTGCATGGCGGGCGCTCACGAGGCAGGCCGGGAGCAGGCTCTTGGGGCGCGGGGAGCCGAGTCCCATCGTCTATGGCCATACCACCCTGAACGCGCCCGATCTCCTCTGATCTCGGGAGCTAAGCAGGGAGGGGCCTGGTTAGTGCTTGGATGGGAGACCGCCTGGGAATACCTGTAGGCTTTTGCTCGCCTCTCCTTTTGCGCCGCCGCCCCTGCGTGGCTCCCTCCGAACCCCTGCCGCCCCTTGCCCCTCTGCAGCCGCCCATCCAGCCGAAGTTCCCCCTGGCCAGAGGCCGGTCAGCCACCCGGCGCTACAAGCTGGCAGCCCCGGCCGCACACCAGGCCCGTCGGCCAGGGCTCACCCCCACACCCTCTTCTTAGTCCTCTTCGCTGAGGCAGGCAGTCAGCCAGCAGCAGTTAGCCGAGCCTGTGTCTCCGCCGGCAGGCACCTCTCCCCACACCCCCGCGCGCCCCCTCCCATCGCCCACAAGAGCCAGGAACCCTCCCTTCCCGCAGTGGCCCCAACACACAGGGTACAAAGAGCCGGGACAAAGCAGGGGACTGAGGGAGCAGCACCCCAACACACCGCACGCCCTCGGACTCCAGGAGAGACCACCACAAGGGGAAGTGCAGGCACGCAGGCACACAACACTCTCAACCAGGGTGCCTGTGGGCTGCCACTCTCCTCCCGCGGGGCGGGGGGTTCCTGGGCGGGGCTCGGAGCCCACTGGCCCTCCCGCCCGGCCCGGGGGCTTCAAGGGTGACTTTCAATGCCCGGGCACTGCCTCCTTAGTGGAGCCCAGCCACGGGCATGACCACACTTCGGTTGAGAAGCTGCCACTTCAAAGCAGCGTCAGTGCGTCTGTCCCAGTCCGTGTGCCCGCTTGTGCGTCCCTCCCCCCTCCCCCACCCCATGTCTCTCTGGCTCTGTGACGTGCCTGTTGGGCTCTGGCTCTGGCTCAGGAGCTCTCTCCCCGCGTGCCAGCCCCCTCTTTCTCTGTCTCTGTCCATGTCTCTCTGTATGTCTAGGTACATACAGGTACATATAGGTGTATATTTCGATCTCGCTCCCTCTTTCTCCTCCTCCCGTTCTCTCTGTCGGTCCCTGTCCTGCGGGGACTCTAGTCCCTCTGCCCGCACAAGAACGCAGGATATGGCGAGGCCAAGAGGGAACACCAACAGAGCCACGGATAGGGGGCTCATAGCACTATGTCTCACGGGCGGCTGGCTCGGAGACACGGCAAGCCGGAGCCGCCCGATCCCCAACCTGTCGGCCGCTTCTCTGCCAACCCACCGACACACCGCCCGTCGACCCGCCAAGCGGGCCCACTGCAATCCGCGCCCCTCTGCAATTTGCAGTCCACCATCCGCGCTTCCTAGCTTGGCCACCGCAGCTCCTCCGGTGGCCAGTGGCCAACTGGCAACAGCTGATGGCCAAGCGGTCACAGCTGATGACCATGCAGCCCCCAAGCAGCACCCCTCCACGCGAGGCCCAGAGCCTGGAGAGTGCTCTCTGCGAGTCTGTCCCCACAGTCCCCGTCTGTCTCTCTCCGCCTCTCTCTTGCTCCGTCTCTGGCCTTCTCTCATCCTCTCTCTCACCTCCCTGGGTCAGGAGAGGTGACGTGTAGACAGTGAAGGGACCGGACATCGGGCGGGGCTCCGGTCGCTGACGAGGGTTCCAGGGCCCAGACTGAAGGCTTGTGACGAAGGGTGGCTGCAGACTGGAGATGCTGCACCCTGGTGGCGCGGGTGGCTCTCCCTGGCTTTGGGCCTGTGGATGGGTCCGGTCAGGGCCAGGGCCTGGGTTGCACGTCCCTAGGGCCGGAGGGGACTGAGAGGACCCTGCGACCCCCTCGGTGGCCCTGAGAGGTGGGGACAGCACAGCAGCAAGGGGGGTGTGCGGTTGTGGGGCTGGGGGGAGATGAGAGGGGTTGGGGTAGGGGGGCGGGGTGAAAGCCCTTCGGGGCCTGGGGAGGCCCAGGATGCCAGGGCGCCCAGACATATGTCACAGTCAGGGAAGTGACAGAGGCCCGTGGAGCCACTGGGGGGCGCGAAGGGGCCTCGCTGCGGGCCAGGAGTAGCCCGTCGCCCACACCAGCGGCGTCCGGAGGAGGCGGGGAGCGGGCGGCAGGCGCTCAGGCAGACGTGCTCGCCACCCTAGCGGCCCAGCAGCACGGCGCGCGGTCAGAGGCAGGCCGGGAGCAGGCTCTTGGGGCGCGGGGAGCCGGGTCCCAGCGTCTACGGCCATACCACCCTGAACGCGCCCGATCTCCTCTGATCTCGGGAGCTAAGCAGGGAGGGGCCTGGTTAGTACTTGGATGGGAGACCGCCTGGGAATAGCTGCAGGCTTTTGCTCGCCTCTCCTTTTGCGCCGCCGCCCCGGCGTGGCTCCCTCCGAACCCCTGCCGCCCTTTGCCCCTCTGCAGCCGCCCAGGCAGCCGAAGGTCCCCCTGGCCAGAGGAGGGTCAGTCGCCCGGCACTACAAGCTCGCATCCCCGGCCGCACACCAGGCCTGTCGGCCAGGGCTCCCCCCCACTCCCTCTTCTTAGTGCTCTTCGCCGAGGCAGGCCGTCAGCCTGCAGCAGTCAGCCGCGTCTCGGTCGCCGCCGCCGCCGCCACCGCCATCGCAGGGCTCCCTCTCGCTCCCCGACCCTGCCGCCGCCGCAACCCCCAACGCCCAAGCCCAGGGCTGCCTGCCGGCGCAGGCCTCCACCAGGCTCTCTCCATCCCAGGACGTGCCGGTGCTTTGCACCTCGGCCCGAGCCCAGGGCACGCCCATCCCTGCGCCTGCCCCCGGGACCCGACACACAGGATCGGCGTGTCCTCGGGCAAACGGGACGCCCACCCGCCCCGCCCCACCGGAGTCTTCTGTCTCCGCTGGCAGGCACCTCGCCCCACACCCCCGCGCGCCCCTCCCGTCTCCCACAAGAGCCAGGAGCCCTCCCTTCCCGCCGGCCACGGTGTCCCTGAAACACAGGGCACAAAGAGCCGGGACAAACCAGGGGACGGCGGGAGCAGCACCCCAACACACCACGCGCCATCGACTCCGGGGGAGACCACCACAAGGGCAGAGCAGGCACGCAGGCGCACAACCCTCACAACCAGGGTGCCTGGGGGCTGCCACTCTCCTCCCGCGGGCGGGTGCCTGGGCGGGGCTCAGAGACCACAGGCCCTCCGGAGACCCTGGCGGCCCGCCCCGGAGGCTTCAATGGTGACTGCCAACGCCAGGGCAATGCCTCCTTAGCGGAGCCCAGCCCCGGGCACGACCACACTCCGGTGGAGGAGCTGCCACTTCAACACAGCCTCAGTGCGTCTGTAACAGTCCGTGTGCCCGCCTGTGCGTCCCTCACACCCTCCCCCACCCCATATCCGTCGGGCTCTGTGACGTGCCTGTTGGGCTCTGGCTCTGGCTCAGGAACTCTCTCCCCGCGTGCCAGCCCCCTCTTTCTCTGTCTCTGTCCATGTCTCTCTGTATGTCTAGATACATACATGTACATATACGAGCATATTTCCATCTCGCTCCCTCTTACTCCTCCTCCCGTTCTGTCTGTCTGTCCCTGTCCTGCGGGGACTCTAGCCCCTCTGCCCGCACAAGAATGCAGGATTTGGCGAGGCCAAGAGGGAACACCAACAGACCACGGATAGGGGGCTCATAGCACCATGTCTCACGGGCGGCTGGCTTGGAGACTCGGCAAGCCGGAGCCGCCCGATCCCCAGCCTGCCGGCCGATTCTCTGCCAACCAACAGACCCACCAACCTACCGACCCACCAAGCCGGCCAACTGCAGTCCGCGCCCCTCTGCAATTTGCAGTCCACAATCCGCGCTTCCTAGCTTGGCCACCGCAGCTCTGCCGGTGGCCAATGGCCAACTGGCAACAGCTGATGGCCAAGCGGTCACAGCTGATATCCATGCAGCCCGCACGCAGCACCCCTCCACGCGAGGCCCAGAGCCTGGAGAGTGCTCTCTGCGAGTCTGTCCGCACAGTCCCCGTCTGTCTCTCTCCGCCTCTCTCTTGCTCCGTCTCTGGCCTTCTCTCATCCTCTCTCTCACCTCCCTGGGTCAGGAGAGGTGACGTGTAGCCAGTGAAGTGAACAGTGATCGGGCGGGACGCCGGTCGCTGACGAGGGGCGAGAACCCAGAAAGAAGGCTGTGTGAGGAAGGGTGGCGGCAGACTGGAGGTGCTGCCCCCTGGTGGCGGGTGGCTCTCCCTGGCTTTGGGCCAGTGGGTGGGGCCGGCCAGGGCCAGGGCCTGGGTTGCACGTCCCTAGGGTGGAGGGGACTGAGAGGACCCTGCGACCCCCTCGGTGGCCCTGAGAGGTGGGGACAGCACAGCAGCAAGGGGGGTGTGCGGTTGTGGGGCTGGGGGGAGATGAGAGGGGTTGGGGTAGGGGGGCGGGGTAAAAGCCCTTCGGGGCCTGGGGAGGCCCAGGATGCCAGGGCGCCCAGACATATGTCACAGTCAGGGAAGTGACAGAGGCCCGTTAGAGCCACTGGGGGGCGCGAAGGGGCCTCGCTGCGGGCCAGGAGGAGCCCGTCGCCCACACCAGCGGCGTCTGGAGGAGGCGGGGAGCTGGCGGGAGGCGCTCGGGCAGACATGCTCGCCACCCGAGCGGCCCAGCAGCATGGCGTGCGCTCAGAAGCAGGTCGGGAGCAGGCTCTTGGAGTGCCGGGAGCCGGGTCCCAGCGCCTAAGGCCACACCACCCTGCACGCGCCAGATCTCGTCTGATCTCGGGAGCTAAGCAGGGAGGGGCCTGGTTAGTACTTGGATGGGAGACCGCCTGGGAATAGCTGCAGGCTTTTGCTCGCCTCTCCTTTTGCGCCGCGGCCCCGGCGTGGCTCCCTCCGAACCCCTGCCGCCCCTTGCCTCTCTGCAGCCGCCCAGCCAGCCGAAGGCCCCCCTGACCAGCAGAGGGTTAGCCGCCAGGCACTACAAGCTGGCAGCCCCGGCCGCACACCAGGCCCGTCGGCCAGGGCTCCCCCGCACACCCTCTTCTCAGTCCTCTTCAGTCCCGGAGGCTGTCATCTCGATCCCTTCGCCGACCTTCGATCGCCGCCACCGCCAACAGCGCTGCCCTCGCCCCCGCCGCCACCGCCTAATCCGCCGCCATCACCGCGCTCCCCACACCCCCCTCCAGCGCTGACCTCACCCCTGCCCCCGCCCTCGCCACCGCCATGGCTGTACTGCTTCAATCTCCCGCCTCTGCTCTCCCCTCCTCCGCCGCCAGCACCGCCCTCTTCCCCGCTACCGCCGCCGCCGGCGCCAACCCTCCCCGCGCCCAGCGCCCGCCGACACAGCCCCCAACGCTGCCGCCGCCTCCATCGCCGACCTCGCAACCCTCCCGCGCCGCAGCCGACGCCGCCGCCGCCGCCGCCGCCATCGCTGCTCGCGATCAGCCCCCGCTTCTCCCGCCGCCGCCGCCGCGATCACCGCGCTCCCCACCCCCTCCGCCAGCGCTGCCCTCGCCCCCTCCCCGCCCCCGCTGCCGCCATCGCCGTACTCCCTCAAACTCCCTCCTCTGCTCTCCCCCCCTCGGCCGCCAGCACCGCGCTCCCCACCCCCGCCGCCAGTGCTGCCCTCTTCCCCACCCCCGCCCCCGCTGCCGCCATTGCCGCACTCCCTCAATCTCCCTCCTCTGCTCTCCCCGCCTCCTGCACCGCCATCTCCCCCGCCCCCGCCCCAGGCCCGCCGCCGCCACCATCGCCATACTCCCTCAATCTCCCGCCTCTGCTCTCCCGGCCTCCTCCGCCGCCGCCGCCGCCGCCGCCGCCGCCGCCGCCATCGACCCCCGTGCCCCAGCGCCCACCGTCAAAGCCCCCATTGTCGCCACCGCCATCGCCGCCCTGGCGCCATCCTCGCGGTTGCCATCGCCTACCTCCCCACCCTCCCTCGCCTCCGCCGCGTCCCCCGCCGCCGCTGCTGCCGCCGCCGCCGCCGCCGCCGCCGCCGCCGCAGCCCCCCCCCTCCGCAGCCGCCCAAGCCGCCGCCGCGGGGTCCTCCCACAACTCCCAAGCCCAGGGTTGCCTGCTGGTGCAGGCCTCCCCCAGCCTTGGGGGTGCGGTTGTTGGTAAACCTGGTGGCGGTAGGGGGGCGGGGTGTATGGCGGTCTGGGTCCGGGGAGTCCCAGGATGCCAGAGTTCCACGACTTCTGGCACCATCAGGGAAGTGGCAGTGTCCCATGGAGCCTCGGGTGGCGCGAAGGGGCCTCGCTGCCGGCCAGGAGTAGCCCGCCGCCCACGCCAGGGGCATTCGGAAGAGGCGGGGAGCCGGACTGGGGGGGGGGGGACGCGGTGCTGGCAGAGCCGGCCAGCAGGTCGATGCTCGCCACCGGAGCCGCGCATCTGCATGGCGGGCGCTCACGAGGTAGGCCGGGAGCAGGCTCTTGGGGCGCGGGGAGCCGAGTCCCATCGTCTATGGCCATACCACCCTGAACGCGCCCGATCTCCTCTGATCTCGGGAGCTAAGCAGGGAGGGGCCTGGTTAGTGCTTGGATGGGAGACCGCCTGGGAATACCTGTAGGCTTTTGCTCGCCTCTCCTTTTGCGCCGCCGCCCCTGCGTGGCTCCCTCCGAACCCCTGCCGCCCCTTGCCCCTCTGCAGCCGCCCATCCAGCCGAAGTTCCCCCTGGCCAGAGGCCGGTCAGCCACCCGGCGCTACAAGCTGGCAGCCCCGGCCGCACACCAGGCCCGTCGGCCAGGGCTCACCCCCACACCCTCTTCTTAGTCCTCTTCGCTGAGGCAGGCAGTCAGCCAGCAGCAGTTAGCCGAGCCTGTGTCTCCGCCGGCAGGCACCTCTCCCCACACCCCCGCGCGCCCCCTCCCATCGCCCACAAGAGCCAGGAACCCTCCCTTCCCGCAGTGGCCCCAACACACAGGGTACAAAGAGCCGGGACAAAGCAGGGGACTGAGGGAGCAGCACCCCAACACACCGCACGCCCTCGGACTCCAGGAGAGACCACCACAAGGGGAAGTGCAGGCACGCAGGCACACAACACTCTCAACCAGGGTGCCTGTGGGCTGCCACTCTCCTCCCGCGGGGCGGGGGGTTCCTGGGCGGGGCTCGGAGCCCACTGGCCCTCCCGCCCGGCCCGGGGGCTTCAAGGGTGACTTTCAATGCCCGGGCACTGCCTCCTTAGTGGAGCCCAGCCACGGGCATGACCACACTTCGGTTGAGAAGCTGCCACTTCAAAGCAGCGTCAGTGCGTCTGTCCCAGTCCGTGTGCCCGCTTGTGCGTCCCTCCCCCCTCCCCCACCCCATGTCTCTCTGGCTCTGTGACGTGCCTGTTGGGCTCTGGCTCTGGCTCAGGAGCTCTCTCCCCGCGTGCCAGCCCCCTCTTTCTCTGTCTCTGTCCATGTCTCTCTGTATGTCTAGGTACATACAGGTACATATAGGTGTATATTTCGATCTCGCTCCCTCTTTCTCCTCCTCCCGTTCTCTCTGTCGGTCCCTGTCCTGCGGGGACTCTAGTCCCTCTGCCCGCACAAGAACGCAGGATATGGCGAGGCCAAGAGGGAACACCAACAGAGCCACGGATAGGGGGCTCATAGCACTATGTCTCACGGGCGGCTGGCTCGGAGACACGGCAAGCCGGAGCCGCCCGATCCCCAACCTGTCGGCCGCTTCTCTGCCAACCCACCGACACACCGCCCGTCGACCCGCCAAGCGGGCCCACTGCAATCCGCGCCCCTCTGCAATTTGCAGTCCACCATCCGCGCTTCCTAGCTTGGCCACCGCAGCTCCTCCGGTGGCCAGTGGCCAACTGGCAACAGCTGATGGCCAAGCGGTCACAGCTGATGACCATGCAGCCCCCAAGCAGCACCCCTCCACGCGAGGCCCAGAGCCTGGAGAGTGCTCTCTGCGAGTCTGTCCCCACAGTCCCCGTCTGTCTCTCTCCGCCTCTCTCTTGCTCCGTCTCTGGCCTTCTCTCATCCTCTCTCTCACCTCCCTGGGTCAGGAGAGGTGACGTGTAGACAGTGAAGGGACCGGACATCGGGCGGGGCTCCGGTCGCTGACGAGGGTTCCAGGGCCCAGACTGAAGGCTTGTGACGAAGGGTGGCTGCAGACTGGAGATGCTGCACCCTGGTGGCGCGGGTGGCTCTCCCTGGCTTTGGGCCTGTGGATGGGTCCGGTCAGGGCCAGGGCCTGGGTTGCACGTCCCTAGGGCCGGAGGGGACTGAGAGGACCCTGCGACCCCCTCGGTGGCCCTGAGAGGTGGGGACAGCACAGCAGCAAGGGGGGTGTGCGGTTGTGGGGCTGGGGGGAGATGAGAGGGGTTGGGGTAGGGGGGCGGGGTGAAAGCCCTTCGGGGCCTGGGGAGGCCCAGGATGCCAGGGCGCCCAGACATATGTCACAGTCAGGGAAGTGACAGAGGCCCGTGGAGCCACTGGGGGGCGCGAAGGGGCCTCGCTGCGGGCCAGGAGTAGCCCGTCGCCCACACCAGCGGCGTCCGGAGGAGGCGGGGAGCGGGCGGCAGGCGCTCAGGCAGACGTGCTCGCCACCCTAGCGGCCCAGCAGCACGGCGCGCGGTCAGAGGCAGGCCGGGAGCAGGCTCTTGGGGCGCGGGGAGCCGGGTCCCAGCGTCTACGGCCATACCACCCTGAACGCGCCCGATCTCCTCTGATCTCGGGAGCTAAGCAGGGAGGGGCCTGGTTAGTACTTGGATGGGAGACCGCCTGGGAATAGCTGCAGGCTTTTGCTCGCCTCTCCTTTTGCGCCGCCGCCCCGGCGTGGCTCCCTCCGAACCCCTGCCGCCCTTTGCCCCTCTGCAGCCGCCCAGGCAGCCGAAGGTCCCCCTGGCCAGAGGAGGGTCAGTCGCCCGGCACTACAAGCTCGCATCCCCGGCCGCACACCAGGCCTGTCGGCCAGGGCTCCCCCCCACTCCCTCTTCTTAGTGCTCTTCGCCGAGGCAGGCCGTCAGCCTGCAGCAGTCAGCCGCGTCTCGGTCGCCGCCGCCGCCGCCACCGCCATCGCAGGGCTCCCTCTCGCTCCCCGACCCTGCCGCCGCCGCAACCCCCAACGCCCAAGCCCAGGGCTGCCTGCCGGCGCAGGCCTCCACCAGGCTCTCTCCATCCCAGGACGTGCCGGTGCTTTGCACCTCGGCCCGAGCCCAGGGCACGCCCATCCCTGCGCCTGCCCCCGGGACCCGACACACAGGATCGGCGTGTCCTCGGGCAAACGGGACGCCCACCCGCCCCGCCCCACCGGAGTCTTCTGTCTCCGCTGGCAGGCACCTCGCCCCACACCCCCGCGCGCCCCTCCCGTCTCCCACAAGAGCCAGGAGCCCTCCCTTCCCGCCGGCCACGGTGTCCCTGAAACACAGGGCACAAAGAGCCGGGACAAACCAGGGGACGGCGGGAGCAGCACCCCAACACACCACGCGCCATCGACTCCGGGGGAGACCACCACAAGGGCAGAGCAGGCACGCAGGCGCACAACCCTCACAACCAGGGTGCCTGGGGGCTGCCACTCTCCTCCCGCGGGCGGGTGCCTGGGCGGGGCTCAGAGACCACAGGCCCTCCGGAGACCCTGGCGGCCCGCCCCGGAGGCTTCAATGGTGACTGCCAACGCCAGGGCAATGCCTCCTTAGCGGAGCCCAGCCCCGGGCACGACCACACTCCGGTGGAGGAGCTGCCACTTCAACACAGCCTCAGTGCGTCTGTAACAGTCCGTGTGCCCGCCTGTGCGTCCCTCACACCCTCCCCCACCCCATATCCGTCGGGCTCTGTGACGTGCCTGTTGGGCTCTGGCTCTGGCTCAGGAACTCTCTCCCCGCGTGCCAGCCCCCTCTTTCTCTGTCTCTGTCCATGTCTCTCTGTATGTCTAGATACATACATGTACATATACGAGCATATTTCCATCTCGCTCCCTCTTACTCCTCCTCCCGTTCTGTCTGTCTGTCCCTGTCCTGCGGGGACTCTAGCCCCTCTGCCCGCACAAGAATGCAGGATTTGGCGAGGCCAAGAGGGAACACCAACAGACCACGGATAGGGGGCTCATAGCACCATGTCTCACGGGCGGCTGGCTTGGAGACTCGGCAAGCCGGAGAGCCGCCCGATCCCCAGCCTGCCGGCCGATTCTCTGCCAACCAACAGACCCACCAACCTACCGACCCACCAAGCCGGCCAACTGCAGTCCGCGCCCCTCTGCAATTTGCAGTCCACAATCCGCGCTTCCTAGCTTGGCCACCGCAGCTCTGCCGGTGGCCAATGGCCAACTGGCAACAGCTGATGGCCAAGCGGTCACAGCTGATATCCATGCAGCCCGCACGCAGCACCCCTCCACGCGAGGCCCAGAGCCTGGAGAGTGCTCTCTGCGAGTCTGTCCGCACAGTCCCCGTCTGTCTCTCTCCGCCTCTCTCTTGCTCCGTCTCTGGCCTTCTCTCATCCTCTCTCTCACCTCCCTGGGTCAGGAGAGGTGACGTGTAGCCAGTGAAGTGAACAGTGATCGGGCGGGACGCCGGTCGCTGACGAGGGGCGAGAACCCAGAAAGAAGGCTGTGTGAGGAAGGGTGGCGGCAGACTGGAGGTGCTGCCCCCTGGTGGCGGGTGGCTCTCCCTGGCTTTGGGCCAGTGGGTGGGGCCGGCCAGGGCCAGGGCCTGGGTTGCACGTCCCTAGGGTGGAGGGGACTGAGAGGACCCTGCGACCCCCTCGGTGGCCCTGAGAGGTGGGGACAGCACAGCAGCAAGGGGGGTGTGCGGTTGTGGGGCTGGGGGGAGATGAGAGGGGTTGGGGTAGGGGGGCGGGGTAAAAGCCCTTCGGGGCCTGGGGAGGCCCAGGATGCCAGGGCGCCCAGACATATGTCACAGTCAGGGAAGTGACAGAGGCCCGTTAGAGCCACTGGGGGGCGCGAAGGGGCCTCGCTGCGGGCCAGGAGGAGCCCGTCGCCCACACCAGCGGCGTCTGGAGGAGGCGGGGAGCTGGCGGGAGGCGCTCGGGCAGACATGCTCGCCACCCGAGCGGCCCAGCAGCATGGAGTGCGCTCAGAAGCAGGTCGGGAGCAGGCTCTTGGAGTGCCGGGAGCCGGGTCCCAGCGCCTAAGGCCACACCACCCTGCACGCGCCAGATCTCGTCTGATCTCGGGAGCTAAGCAGGGAGGGGCCTGGTTAGTACTTGGATGGGAGACCGCCTGGGAATAGCTGCAGGCTTTTGCTCGCCTCTCCTTTTGCGCCGCGGCCCCGGCGTGGCTCCCTCCGAACCCCTGCCGCCCCTTGCCTCTCTGCAGCCGCCCAGCCAGCCGAAGGCCCCCCTGACCAGCAGAGGGTTAGCCGCCAGGCACTACAAGCTGGCAGCCCCGGCCGCACACCAGGCCCGTCGGCCAGGGCTCCCCCGCACACCCTCTTCTCAGTCCTCTTCAGTCCCGGAGGCTGTCATCTCGATCCCTTCGCCGACCTTCGATCGCCGCCACCGCCAACAGCGCTGCCCTCGCCCCCGCCGCCACCGCCTAATCCGCCGCCATCACCGCGCTCCCCACACCCCCCTCCAGCGCTGACCTCACCCCTGCCCCCGCCCTCGCCACCGCCATGGCTGTACTGCTTCAATCTCCCGCCTCTGCTCTCCCCTCCTCCGCCGCCAGCACCGCCCTCTTCCCCGCTACCGCCGCCGCCGGCGCCAACCCTCCCCGCGCCCAGCGCCCGCCGACACAGCCCCCAACGCTGCCGCCGCCTCCATCGCCGACCTCGCAACCCTCCCGCGCCGCAGCCGACGCCGCCGCCGCCGCCGCCGCCATCGCTGCTCGCGATCAGCCCCCGCTTCTCCCGCCGCCGCCGCCGCGATCACCGCGCTCCCCACCCCCTCCGCCAGCGCTGCCCTCGCCCCCTCCCCGCCCCCGCTGCCGCCATCGCCGTACTCCCTCAAACTCCCTCCTCTGCTCTCCCCCCCTCGGCCGCCAGCACCGCGCTCCCCACCCCCGCCGCCAGTGCTGCCCTCTTCCCCACCCCCGCCCCCGCTGCCGCCATTGCCGCACTCCCTCAATCTCCCTCCTCTGCTCTCCCCGCCTCCTGCACCGCCATCTCCCCCGCCCCCGCCCCAGGCCCGCCGCCGCCACCATCGCCATACTCCCTCAATCTCCCGCCTCTGCTCTCCCGGCCTCCTCCGCCGCCGCCGCCGCCGCCGCCGCCGCCGCCGCCGCCGCCATCGACCCCCGTGCCCCAGCGCCCACCGTCAAAGCCCCCATTGTCGCCACCGCCATCGCCGCCCTGGCGCCATCCTCGCGGTTGCCATCGCCTACCTCCCCACCCTCCCTCGCCTCCGCCGCGTCCCCCGCCGCCGCTGCTGCCGCCGCCGCCGCCGCCGCCGCCGCCGCCGCCGCAGCCCCCCCCCTCCGCAGCCGCCCAAGCCGCCGCCGCGGGGTCCTCCCACAACTCCCAAGCCCAGGGTTGCCTGCTGGTGCAGGCCTCCCCCAGCCTTGGGGGTGCGGTTGTTGGTAAACCTGGTGGCGGTAGGGGGGCGGGGTGTATGGCGGTCTGGGTCCGGGGAGTCCCAGGATGCCAGAGTTCCACGACTTCTGGCACCATCAGGGAAGTGGCAGTGTCCCATGGAGCCTCGGGTGGCGCGAAGGGGCCTCGCTGCCGGCCAGGAGTAGCCCGCCGCCCACGCCAGGGGCATTCGGAAGAGGCGGGGAGCCGGACTGGGGGGGGGGGGACGCGGTGCTGGCAGAGCCGGCCAGCAGGTCGATGCTCGCCACCGGAGCCGCGCATCTGCATGGCGGGCGCTCACGAGGTAGGCCGGGAGCAGGCTCTTGGGGCGCGGGGAGCCGAGTCCCATCGTCTATGGCCATACCACCCTGAACGCGCCCGATCTCCTCTGATCTCGGGAGCTAAGCAGGGAGGGGCCTGGTTAGTGCTTGGATGGGAGACCGCCTGGGAATACCTGTAGGCTTTTGCTCGCCTCTCCTTTTGCGCCGCCGCCCCTGCGTGGCTCCCTCCGAACCCCTGCCGCCCCTTGCCCCTCTGCAGCCGCCCATCCAGCCGAAGTTCCCCCTGGCCAGAGGCCGGTCAGCCACCCGGCGCTACAAGCTGGCAGCCCCGGCCGCACACCAGGCCCGTCGGCCAGGGCTCACCCCCACACCCTCTTCTTAGTCCTCTTCGCTGAGGCAGGCAGTCAGCCAGCAGCAGTTAGCCGAGCCTGTGTCTCCGCCGGCAGGCACCTCTCCCCACACCCCCGCGCGCCCCCTCCCATCGCCCACAAGAGCCAGGAACCCTCCCTTCCCGCAGTGGCCCCAACACACAGGGTACAAAGAGCCGGGACAAAGCAGGGGACTGAGGGAGCAGCACCCCAACACACCGCACGCCCTCGGACTCCAGGAGAGACCACCACAAGGGGAAGTGCAGGCACGCAGGCACACAACACTCTCAACCAGGGTGCCTGTGGGCTGCCACTCTCCTCCCGCGGGGCGGGGGGTTCCTGGGCGGGGCTCGGAGCCCACTGGCCCTCCCGCCCGGCCCGGGGGCTTCAAGGGTGACTTTCAATGCCCGGGCACTGCCTCCTTAGTGGAGCCCAGCCACGGGCATGACCACACTTCGGTTGAGAAGCTGCCACTTCAAAGCAGCGTCAGTGCGTCTGTCCCAGTCCGTGTGCCCGCTTGTGCGTCCCTCCCCCCTCCCCCACCCCATGTCTCTCTGGCTCTGTGACGTGCCTGTTGGGCTCTGGCTCTGGCTCAGGAGCTCTCTCCCCGCGTGCCAGCCCCCTCTTTCTCTGTCTCTGTCCATGTCTCTCTGTATGTCTAGGTACATACAGGTACATATAGGTGTATATTTCGATCTCGCTCCCTCTTTCTCCTCCTCCCGTTCTCTCTGTCGGTCCCTGTCCTGCGGGGACTCTAGTCCCTCTGCCCGCACAAGAACGCAGGATATGGCGAGGCCAAGAGGGAACACCAACAGAGCCACGGATAGGGGGCTCATAGCACTATGTCTCACGGGCGGCTGGCTCGGAGACACGGCAAGCCGGAGCCGCCCGATCCCCAACCTGTCGGCCGCTTCTCTGCCAACCCACCGACACACCGCCCGTCGACCCGCCAAGCGGGCCCACTGCAATCCGCGCCCCTCTGCAATTTGCAGTCCACCATCCGCGCTTCCTAGCTTGGCCACCGCAGCTCCTCCGGTGGCCAGTGGCCAACTGGCAACAGCTGATGGCCAAGCGGTCACAGCTGATGACCATGCAGCCCCCAAGCAGCACCCCTCCACGCGAGGCCCAGAGCCTGGAGAGTGCTCTCTGCGAGTCTGTCCCCACAGTCCCCGTCTGTCTCTCTCCGCCTCTCTCTTGCTCCGTCTCTGGCCTTCTCTCATCCTCTCTCTCACCTCCCTGGGTCAGGAGAGGTGACGTGTAGACAGTGAAGGGACCGGACATCGGGCGGGGCTCCGGTCGCTGACGAGGGTTCCAGGGCCCAGACTGAAGGCTTGTGACGAAGGGTGGCTGCAGACTGGAGATGCTGCACCCTGGTGGCGCGGGTGGCTCTCCCTGGCTTTGGGCCTGTGGATGGGTCCGGTCAGGGCCAGGGCCTGGGTTGCACGTCCCTAGGGCCGGAGGGGACTGAGAGGACCCTGCGACCCCCTCGGTGGCCCTGAGAGGTGGGGACAGCACAGCAGCAAGGGGGGTGTGCGGTTGTGGGGCTGGGGGGAGATGAGAGGGGTTGGGGTAGGGGGGCGGGGTGAAAGCCCTTCGGGGCCTGGGGAGGCCCAGGATGCCAGGGCGCCCAGACATATGTCACAGTCAGGGAAGTGACAGAGGCCCGTGGAGCCACTGGGGGGCGCGAAGGGGCCTCGCTGCGGGCCAGGAGTAGCCCGTCGCCCACACCAGCGGCGTCCGGAGGAGGCGGGGAGCGGGCGGCAGGCGCTCAGGCAGACGTGCTCGCCACCCTAGCGGCCCAGCAGCACGGCGCGCGGTCAGAGGCAGGCCGGGAGCAGGCTCTTGGGGCGCGGGGAGCCGGGTCCCAGCGTCTACGGCCATACCACCCTGAACGCGCCCGATCTCCTCTGATCTCGGGAGCTAAGCAGGGAGGGGCCTGGTTAGTACTTGGATGGGAGACCGCCTGGGAATAGCTGCAGGCTTTTGCTCGCCTCTCCTTTTGCGCCGCCGCCCCGGCGTGGCTCCCTCCGAACCCCTGCCGCCCTTTGCCCCTCTGCAGCCGCCCAGGCAGCCGAAGGTCCCCCTGGCCAGAGGAGGGTCAGTCGCCCGGCACTACAAGCTCGCATCCCCGGCCGCACACCAGGCCTGTCGGCCAGGGCTCCCCCCCACTCCCTCTTCTTAGTGCTCTTCGCCGAGGCAGGCCGTCAGCCTGCAGCAGTCAGCCGCGTCTCGGTCGCCGCCGCCGCCGCCACCGCCATCGCAGGGCTCCCTCTCGCTCCCCGACCCTGCCGCCGCCGCAACCCCCAACGCCCAAGCCCAGGGCTGCCTGCCGGCGCAGGCCTCCACCAGGCTCTCTCCATCCCAGGACGTGCCGGTGCTTTGCACCTCGGCCCGAGCCCAGGGCACGCCCATCCCTGCGCCTGCCCCCGGGACCCGACACACAGGATCGGCGTGTCCTCGGGCAAACGGGACGCCCACCCGCCCCGCCCCACCGGAGTCTTCTGTCTCCGCTGGCAGGCACCTCGCCCCACACCCCCGCGCGCCCCTCCCGTCTCCCACAAGAGCCAGGAGCCCTCCCTTCCCGCCGGCCACGGTGTCCCTGAAACACAGGGCACAAAGAGCCGGGACAAACCAGGGGACGGCGGGAGCAGCACCCCAACACACCACGCGCCATCGACTCCGGGGGAGACCACCACAAGGGCAGAGCAGGCACGCAGGCGCACAACCCTCACAACCAGGGTGCCTGGGGGCTGCCACTCTCCTCCCGCGGGCGGGTGCCTGGGCGGGGCTCAGAGACCACAGGCCCTCCGGAGACCCTGGCGGCCCGCCCCGGAGGCTTCAATGGTGACTGCCAACGCCAGGGCAATGCCTCCTTAGCGGAGCCCAGCCCCGGGCACGACCACACTCCGGTGGAGGAGCTGCCACTTCAACACAGCCTCAGTGCGTCTGTAACAGTCCGTGTGCCCGCCTGTGCGTCCCTCACACCCTCCCCCACCCCATATCCGTCGGGCTCTGTGACGTGCCTGTTGGGCTCTGGCTCTGGCTCAGGAACTCTCTCCCCGCGTGCCAGCCCCCTCTTTCTCTGTCTCTGTCCATGTCTCTCTGTATGTCTAGATACATACATGTACATATACGAGCATATTTCCATCTCGCTCCCTCTTACTCCTCCTCCCGTTCTGTCTGTCTGTCCCTGTCCTGCGGGGACTCTAGCCCCTCTGCCCGCACAAGAATGCAGGATTTGGCGAGGCCAAGAGGGAACACCAACAGACCACGGATAGGGGGCTCATAGCACCATGTCTCACGGGCGGCTGGCTTGGAGACTCGGCAAGCCGGAGAGCCGCCCGATCCCCAGCCTGCCGGCCGATTCTCTGCCAACCAACAGACCCACCAACCTACCGACCCACCAAGCCGGCCAACTGCAGTCCGCGCCCCTCTGCAATTTGCAGTCCACAATCCGCGCTTCCTAGCTTGGCCACCGCAGCTCTGCCGGTGGCCAATGGCCAACTGGCAACAGCTGATGGCCAAGCGGTCACAGCTGATATCCATGCAGCCCGCACGCAGCACCCCTCCACGCGAGGCCCAGAGCCTGGAGAGTGCTCTCTGCGAGTCTGTCCGCACAGTCCCCGTCTGTCTCTCTCCGCCTCTCTCTTGCTCCGTCTCTGGCCTTCTCTCATCCTCTCTCTCACCTCCCTGGGTCAGGAGAGGTGACGTGTAGCCAGTGAAGTGAACAGTGATCGGGCGGGACGCCGGTCGCTGACGAGGGGCGAGAACCCAGAAAGAAGGCTGTGTGAGGAAGGGTGGCGGCAGACTGGAGGTGCTGCCCCCTGGTGGCGGGTGGCTCTCCCTGGCTTTGGGCCAGTGGGTGGGGCCGGCCAGGGCCAGGGCCTGGGTTGCACGTCCCTAGGGTGGAGGGGACTGAGAGGACCCTGCGACCCCCTCGGTGGCCCTGAGAGGTGGGGACAGCACAGCAGCAAGGGGGGTGTGCGGTTGTGGGGCTGGGGGGAGATGAGAGGGGTTGGGGTAGGGGGGCGGGGTAAAAGCCCTTCGGGGCCTGGGGAGGCCCAGGATGCCAGGGCGCCCAGACATATGTCACAGTCAGGGAAGTGACAGAGGCCCGTTAGAGCCACTGGGGGGCGCGAAGGGGCCTCGCTGCGGGCCAGGAGGAGCCCGTCGCCCACACCAGCGGCGTCTGGAGGAGGCGGGGAGCTGGCGGGAGGCGCTCGGGCAGACATGCTCGCCACCCGAGCGGCCCAGCAGCATGGAGTGCGCTCAGAAGCAGGTCGGGAGCAGGCTCTTGGAGTGCCGGGAGCCGGGTCCCAGCGCCTAAGGCCACACCACCCTGCACGCGCCAGATCTCGTCTGATCTCGGGAGCTAAGCAGGGAGGGGCCTGGTTAGTACTTGGATGGGAGACCGCCTGGGAATAGCTGCAGGCTTTTGCTCGCCTCTCCTTTTGCGCCGCGGCCCCGGCGTGGCTCCCTCCGAACCCCTGCCGCCCCTTGCCTCTCTGCAGCCGCCCAGCCAGCCGAAGGCCCCCCTGACCAGCAGAGGGTTAGCCGCCAGGCACTACAAGCTGGCAGCCCCGGCCGCACACCAGGCCCGTCGGCCAGGGCTCCCCCGCACACCCTCTTCTCAGTCCTCTTCAGTCCCGGAGGCTGTCATCTCGATCCCTTCGCCGACCTTCGATCGCCGCCACCGCCAACAGCGCTGCCCTCGCCCCCGCCGCCACCGCCTAATCCGCCGCCATCACCGCGCTCCCCACACCCCCCTCCAGCGCTGACCTCACCCCTGCCCCCGCCCTCGCCACCGCCATGGCTGTACTGCTTCAATCTCCCGCCTCTGCTCTCCCCTCCTCCGCCGCCAGCACCGCCCTCTTCCCCGCTACCGCCGCCGCCGGCGCCAACCCTCCCCGCGCCCAGCGCCCGCCGACACAGCCCCCAACGCTGCCGCCGCCTCCATCGCCGACCTCGCAACCCTCCCGCGCCGCAGCCGACGCCGCCGCCGCCGCCGCCGCCATCGCTGCTCGCGATCAGCCCCCGCTTCTCCCGCCGCCGCCGCCGCGATCACCGCGCTCCCCACCCCCTCCGCCAGCGCTGCCCTCGCCCCCTCCCCGCCCCCGCTGCCGCCATCGCCGTACTCCCTCAAACTCCCTCCTCTGCTCTCCCCCCCTCGGCCGCCAGCACCGCGCTCCCCACCCCCGCCGCCAGTGCTGCCCTCTTCCCCACCCCCGCCCCCGCTGCCGCCATTGCCGCACTCCCTCAATCTCCCTCCTCTGCTCTCCCCGCCTCCTGCACCGCCATCTCCCCCGCCCCCGCCCCAGGCCCGCCGCCGCCACCATCGCCATACTCCCTCAATCTCCCGCCTCTGCTCTCCCGGCCTCCTCCTCCGCCGCCGCCGCCGCCGCCGCCGCCATCGACCCCCGTGCCCCAGCGCCCACCGTCAAAGCCCCCATTGTCGCCACCGCCATCGCCGCCCTGGCGCCATCCTCGCGGTTGCCATCGCCTACCTCCCCACCCTCCCTCGCCTCCGCCGCGTCCCCCGCCGCCGCTGCTGCCGCCGCCGCCGCCGCCGCCGCCGCCGCCGCAGCCCCCCCCCTCCGCAGCCGCCCAAGCCGCCGCCGCGGGGTCCTCCCACAACTCCCAAGCCCAGGGTTGCCTGCTGGTGCAGGCCTCCCCCAGCCTTGGGGGTGCGGTTGTTGGTAAACCTGGTGGCGGTAGGGGGGCGGGGTGTATGGCGGTCTGGGTCCGGGGAGTCCCAGGATGCCAGAGTTCCACGACTTCTGGCACCATCAGGGAAGTGGCAGTGTCCCATGGAGCCTCGGGTGGCGCGAAGGGGCCTCGCTGCCGGCCAGGAGTAGCCCGCCGCCCACGCCAGGGGCATTCGGAAGAGGCGGGGAGCCGGACTGGGGGGGGGGGGGGACGCGGTGCTGGCAGAGCCGGCCAGCAGGTCGATGCTCGCCACCGGAGCCGCGCATCTGCATGGCGGGCGCTCACGAGGCAGGCCGGGAGCAGGCTCTTGGGGCGCGGGGAGCCGAGTCCCATCGTCTATGGCCATACCACCCTGAACGCGCCCGATCTCCTCTGATCTCGGGAGCTAAGCAGGGAGGGGCCTGGTTAGTGCTTGGATGGGAGACCGCCTGGGAATACCTGTAGGCTTTTGCTCGCCTCTCCTTTTGCGCCGCCGCCCCTGCGTGGCTCCCTCCGAACCCCTGCCGCCCCTTGCCCCTCTGCAGCCGCCCATCCAGCCGAAGTTCCCCCTGGCCAGAGGCCGGTCAGCCACCCGGCGCTACAAGCTGGCAGCCCCGGCCGCACACCAGGCCCGTCGGCCAGGGCTCACCCCCACACCCTCTTCTTAGTCCTCTTCGCTGAGGCAGGCAGTCAGCCAGCAGCAGTTAGCCGAGCCTGTGTCTCCGCCGGCAGGCACCTCTCCCCACACCCCCGCGCGCCCCCTCCCATCGCCCACAAGAGCCAGGAACCCTCCCTTCCCGCAGTGGCCCCAACACACAGGGTACAAAGAGCCGGGACAAAGCAGGGGACTGAGGGAGCAGCACCCCAACACACCGCACGCCCTCGGACTCCAGGAGAGACCACCACAAGGGGAAGTGCAGGCACGCAGGCACACAACACTCTCAACCAGGGTGCCTGTGGGCTGCCACTCTCCTCCCGCGGGGCGGGGGGTTCCTGGGCGGGGCTCGGAGCCCACTGGCCCTCCCGCCCGGCCCGGGGGCTTCAAGGGTGACTTTCAATGCCCGGGCACTGCCTCCTTAGTGGAGCCCAGCCACGGGCATGACCACACTTCGGTTGAGAAGCTGCCACTTCAAAGCAGCGTCAGTGCGTCTGTCCCAGTCCGTGTGCCCGCTTGTGCGTCCCTCCCCCCTCCCCCACCCCATGTCTCTCTGGCTCTGTGACGTGCCTGTTGGGCTCTGGCTCTGGCTCAGGAGCTCTCTCCCCGCGTGCCAGCCCCCTCTTTCTCTGTCTCTGTCCATGTCTCTCTGTATGTCTAGGTACATACAGGTACATATAGGTGTATATTTCGATCTCGCTCCCTCTTTCTCCTCCTCCCGTTCTCTCTGTCGGTCCCTGTCCTGCGGGGACTCTAGTCCCTCTGCCCGCACAAGAACGCAGGATATGGCGAGGCCAAGAGGGAACACCAACAGAGCCACGGATAGGGGGCTCATAGCACTATGTCTCACGGGCGGCTGGCTTGGAGACTCGGCAAGCCGGAGCCGCCCGATCCCCAGCCTGCCGGCCGATTCTCTGCCAACCAACAGACCCACCAACCTACCGACCCACCAAGCCGGCCAACTGCAGTCCGCGCCCCTCTGCAATTTGCAGTCCACAATCCGCGCTTCCTAGCTTGGCCACCGCAGCTCTGCCGGTGGCCAATGGCCAACTGGCAACAGCTGATGGCCAAGCGGTCACAGCTGATATCCATGCAGCCCGCACGCAGCACCCCTCCACGCGAGGCCCAGAGCCTGGAGAGTGCTCTCTGCGAGTCTGTCCGCACAGTCCCCGTCTGTCTCTCTCCGCCTCTCTCTTGCTCCGTCTCTGGCCTTCTCTCATCCTCTCTCTCACCTCCCTGGGTCAGGAGAGGTGACGTGTAGCCAGTGAAGTGAACAGTGATCGGGCGGGACGCCGGTCGCTGACGAGGGGCGAGAACCCAGAAAGAAGGCTGTGTGAGGAAGGGTGGCGGCAGACTGGAGGTGCTGCCCCCTGGTGGCGGGTGGCTCTCCCTGGCTTTGGGCCAGTGGGTGGGGCCGGCCAGGGCCAGGGCCTGGGTTGCACGTCCCTAGGGTGGAGGGGACTGAGAGGACCCTGCGACCCCCTCGGTGGCCCTGAGAGGTGGGGACAGCACAGCAGCAAGGGGGGTGTGCGGTTGTGGGGCTGGGGGGAGATGAGAGGGGTTGGGGTAGGGGGGCGGGGTAAAAGCCCTTCGGGGCCTGGGGAGGCCCAGGATGCCAGGGCGCCCAGACATATGTCACAGTCAGGGAAGTGACAGAGGCCCGTTAGAGCCACTGGGGGGCGCGAAGGGGCCTCGCTGCGGGCCAGGAGGAGCCCGTCGCCCACACCAGCGGCGTCTGGAGGAGGCGGGGAGCTGGCGGGAGGCGCTCGGGCAGACATGCTCGCCACCCGAGCGGCCCAGCAGCATGGCGTGCGCTCAGAAGCAGGTCGGGAGCAGGCTCTTGGAGTGCCGGGAGCCGGGTCCCAGCGCCTAAGGCCACACCACCCTGCACGCGCCAGATCTCGTCTGATCTCGGGAGCTAAGCAGGGAGGGGCCTGGTTAGTACTTGGATGGGAGACCGCCTGGGAATAGCTGCAGGCTTTTGCTCGCCTCTCCTTTTGCGCCGCGGCCCCGGCGTGGCTCCCTCCGAACCCCTGCCGCCCCTTGCCTCTCTGCAGCCGCCCAGCCAGCCGAAGGCCCCCCTGACCAGCAGAGGGTTAGCCGCCAGGCACTACAAGCTGGCAGCCCCGGCCGCACACCAGGCCCGTCGGCCAGGGCTCCCCCGCACACCCTCTTCTCAGTCCTCTTCAGTCCCGGAGGCTGTCATCTCGATCCCTTCGCCGACCTTCGATCGCCGCCACCGCCAACAGCGCTGCCCTCGCCCCCGCCGCCACCGCCTAATCCGCCGCCATCACCGCGCTCCCCACACCCCCCTCCAGCGCTGACCTCACCCCTGCCCCCGCCCTCGCCACCGCCATGGCTGTACTGCTTCAATCTCCCGCCTCTGCTCTCCCCTCCTCCGCCACCAGCACCGCCCTCTTCCCCGCTACCGCCGCCGCCGGCGCCAACCCTCCCCGCGCCCAGCGCCCGCCGACACAGCCCCCAACGCTGCCGCCGCCTCCATCGCCGACCTCGCAACCCTCCCGCGCCGCAGCCGACGCCGCCGCCGCCGCCGCCGCCATCGCTGCTCGCGATCAGCCCCCGCTTCTCCCGCCGCCGCCGCCGCGATCACCGCGCTCCCCACCCCCTCCGCCAGCGCTGCCCTCGCCCCCTCCCCGCCCCCGCTGCCGCCATCGCCGTACTCCCTCAAACTCCCTCCTCTGCTCTCCCCCCCTCGGCCGCCAGCACCGCGCTCCCCACCCCCGCCGCCAGTGCTGCCCTCTTCCCCACCCCCGCCCCCGCTGCCGCCATTGCCGCACTCCCTCAATCTCCCTCCTCTGCTCTCCCCGCCTCCTGCACCGCCATCTCCCCCGCCCCCGCCCCAGGCCCGCCGCCGCCACCATCGCCATACTCCCTCAATCTCCCGCCTCTGCTCTCCCGGCCTCCTCCGCCGCCGCCGCCGCCGCCGCCGCCGCCATCGACCCCCGTGCCCCAGCGCCCACCGTCAAAGCCCCCATTGTCGCCACCGCCATCGCCGCCCTGGCGCCATCCTCGCGGTTGCCATCGCCTACCTCCCCACCCTCCCTCGCCTCCGCCGCGTCCCCCGCCGCCGCTGCTGCCGCCGCCGCCGCCGCCGCCGCCGCCGCCGCAGCCCCCCCCCTCCGCAGCCGCCCAAGCCGCCGCCGCGGGGTCCTCCCACAACTCCCAAGCCCAGGGTTGCCTGCTGGTGCAGGCCTCCCCCAGCCTTGGGGGTGCGGTTGTTGGTAAACCTGGTGGCGGTAGGGGGGCGGGGTGTATGGCGGTCTGGGTCCGGGGAGTCCCAGGATGCCAGAGTTCCACGACTTCTGGCACCATCAGGGAAGTGGCAGTGTCCCATGGAGCCTCGGGTGGCGCGAAGGGGCCTCGCTGCCGGCCAGGAGTAGCCCGCCGCCCACGCCAGGGGCATTCGGAAGAGGCGGGGAGCCGGACTGGGGGGGGGGGACGCGGTGCTGGCAGAGCCGGCCAGCAGGTCGATGCTCGCCACCGGAGCCGCGCATCTGCATGGCGGGCGCTCACGAGGCAGGCCGGGAGCAGGCTCTTGGGGCGCGGGGAGCCGAGTCCCATCGTCTATGGCCATACCACCCTGAACGCGCCCGATCTCCTCTGATCTCGGGAGCTAAGCAGGGAGGGGCCTGGTTAGTGCTTGGATGGGAGACCGCCTGGGAATACCTGTAGGCTTTTGCTCGCCTCTCCTTTTGCGCCGCCGCCCCTGCGTGGCTCCCTCCGAACCCCTGCCGCCCCTTGCCCCTCTGCAGCCGCCCATCCAGCCGAAGTTCCCCCTGGCCAGAGGCCGGTCAGCCACCCGGCGCTACAAGCTGGCAGCCCCGGCCGCACACCAGGCCCGTCGGCCAGGGCTCACCCCCACACCCTCTTCTTAGTCCTCTTCGCTGAGGCAGGCAGTCAGCCAGCAGCAGTTAGCCGAGCCTGTGTCTCCGCCGGCAGGCACCTCTCCCCACACCCCCGCGCGCCCCCTCCCATCGCCCACAAGAGCCAGGAACCCTCCCTTCCCGCAGTGGCCCCAACACACAGGGTACAAAGAGCCGGGACAAAGCAGGGGACTGAGGGAGCAGCACCCCAACACACCGCACGCCCTCGGACTCCAGGAGAGACCACCACAAGGGGAAGTGCAGGCACGCAGGCACACAACACTCTCAACCAGGGTGCCTGTGGGCTGCCACTCTCCTCCCGCGGGGCGGGGGGTTCCTGGGCGGGGCTCGGAGCCCACTGGCCCTCCCGCCCGGCCCGGGGGCTTCAAGGGTGACTTTCAATGCCCGGGCACTGCCTCCTTAGTGGAGCCCAGCCACGGGCATGACCACACTTCGGTTGAGAAGCTGCCACTTCAAAGCAGCGTCAGTGCGTCTGTCCCAGTCCGTGTGCCCGCTTGTGCGTCCCTCCCCCCTCCCCCACCCCATGTCTCTCTGGCTCTGTGACGTGCCTGTTGGGCTCTGGCTCTGGCTCAGGAGCTCTCTCCCCGCGTGCCAGCCCCCTCTTTCTCTGTCTCTGTCCATGTCTCTCTGTATGTCTAGGTACATACAGGTACATATAGGTGTATATTTCGATCTCGCTCCCTCTTTCTCCTCCTCCCGTTCTCTCTGTCGGTCCCTGTCCTGCGGGGACTCTAGTCCCTCTGCCCGCACAAGAACGCAGGATATGGCGAGGCCAAGAGGGAACACCAACAGAGCCACGGATAGGGGGCTCATAGCACTATGTCTCACGGGCGGCTGGCTCGGAGACACGGCAAGCCGGAGCCGCCCGATCCCCAACCTGTCGGCCGCTTCTCTGCCAACCCACCGACACACCGCCCGTCGACCCGCCAAGCGGGCCCACTGCAATCCGCGCCCCTCTGCAATTTGCAGTCCACCATCCGCGCTTCCTAGCTTGGCCACCGCAGCTCCTCCGGTGGCCAGTGGCCAACTGGCAACAGCTGATGGCCAAGCGGTCACAGCTGATGACCATGCAGCCCCCAAGCAGCACCCCTCCACGCGAGGCCCAGAGCCTGGAGAGTGCTCTCTGCGAGTCTGTCCCCACAGTCCCCGTCTGTCTCTCTCCGCCTCTCTCTTGCTCCGTCTCTGGCCTTCTCTCATCCTCTCTCTCACCTCCCTGGGTCAGGAGAGGTGACGTGTAGACAGTGAAGGGACCGGACATCGGGCGGGGCTCCGGTCGCTGACGAGGGTTCCAGGGCCCAGACTGAAGGCTTGTGACGAAGGGTGGCTGCAGACTGGAGATGCTGCACCCTGGTGGCGCGGGTGGCTCTCCCTGGCTTTGGGCCTGTGGATGGGTCCGGTCAGGGCCAGGGCCTGGGTTGCACGTCCCTAGGGCCGGAGGGGACTGAGAGGACCCTGCGACCCCCTCGGTGGCCCTGAGAGGTGGGGACAGCACAGCAGCAAGGGGGGTGTGCGGTTGTGGGGCTGGGGGGAGATGAGAGGGGTTGGGGTAGGGGGGCGGGGTGAAAGCCCTTCGGGGCCTGGGGAGGCCCAGGATGCCAGGGCGCCCAGACATATGTCACAGTCAGGGAAGTGACAGAGGCCCGTGGAGCCACTGGGGGGCGCGAAGGGGCCTCGCTGCGGGCCAGGAGTAGCCCGTCGCCCACACCAGCGGCGTCCGGAGGAGGCGGGGAGCGGGCGGCAGGCGCTCAGGCAGACGTGCTCGCCACCCTAGCGGCCCAGCAGCACGGCGCGCGGTCAGAGGCAGGCCGGGAGCAGGCTCTTGGGGCGCGGGGAGCCGGGTCCCAGCGTCTACGGCCATACCACCCTGAACGCGCCCGATCTCCTCTGATCTCGGGAGCTAAGCAGGGAGGGGCCTGGTTAGTACTTGGATGGGAGACCGCCTGGGAATAGCTGCAGGCTTTTGCTCGCCTCTCCTTTTGCGCCGCCGCCCCGGCGTGGCTCCCTCCGAACCCCTGCCGCCCTTTGCCCCTCTGCAGCCGCCCAGGCAGCCGAAGGTCCCCCTGGCCAGAGGAGGGTCAGTCGCCCGGCACTACAAGCTCGCATCCCCGGCCGCACACCAGGCCTGTCGGCCAGGGCTCCCCCCCACTCCCTCTTCTTAGTGCTCTTCGCCGAGGCAGGCCGTCAGCCTGCAGCAGTCAGCCGCGTCTCGGTCGCCGCCGCCGCCGCCACCGCCATCGCAGGGCTCCCTCTCGCTCCCCGACCCTGCCGCCGCCGCAACCCCCAACGCCCAAGCCCAGGGCTGCCTGCCGGCGCAGGCCTCCACCAGGCTCTCTCCATCCCAGGACGTGCCGGTGCTTTGCACCTCGGCCCGAGCCCAGGGCACGCCCATCCCTGCGCCTGCCCCCGGGACCCGACACACAGGATCGGCGTGTCCTCGGGCAAACGGGACGCCCACCCGCCCCGCCCCACCGGAGTCTTCTGTCTCCGCTGGCAGGCACCTCGCCCCACACCCCCGCGCGCCCCTCCCGTCTCCCACAAGAGCCAGGAGCCCTCCCTTCCCGCCGGCCACGGTGTCCCTGAAACACAGGGCACAAAGAGCCGGGACAAACCAGGGGACGGCGGGAGCAGCACCCCAACACACCACGCGCCATCGACTCCGGGGGAGACCACCACAAGGGCAGAGCAGGCACGCAGGCGCACAACCCTCACAACCAGGGTGCCTGGGGGCTGCCACTCTCCTCCCGCGGGCGGGTGCCTGGGCGGGGCTCAGAGACCACAGGCCCTCCGGAGACCCTGGCGGCCCGCCCCGGAGGCTTCAATGGTGACTGCCAACGCCAGGGCAATGCCTCCTTAGCGGAGCCCAGCCCCGGGCACGACCACACTCCGGTGGAGGAGCTGCCACTTCAACACAGCCTCAGTGCGTCTGTAACAGTCCGTGTGCCCGCCTGTGCGTCCCTCACACCCTCCCCCACCCCATATCCGTCGGGCTCTGTGACGTGCCTGTTGGGCTCTGGCTCTGGCTCAGGAACTCTCTCCCCGCGTGCCAGCCCCCTCTTTCTCTGTCTCTGTCCATGTCTCTCTGTATGTCTAGATACATACATGTACATATACGAGCATATTTCCATCTCGCTCCCTCTTACTCCTCCTCCCGTTCTGTCTGTCTGTCCCTGTCCTGCGGGGACTCTAGCCCCTCTGCCCGCACAAGAATGCAGGATTTGGCGAGGCCAAGAGGGAACACCAACAGACCACGGATAGGGGGCTCATAGCACCATGTCTCACGGGCGGCTGGCTTGGAGACTCGGCAAGCCGGAGAGCCGCCCGATCCCCAGCCTGCCGGCCGATTCTCTGCCAACCAACAGACCCACCAACCTACCGACCCACCAAGCCGGCCAACTGCAGTCCGCGCCCCTCTGCAATTTGCAGTCCACAATCCGCGCTTCCTAGCTTGGCCACCGCAGCTCTGCCGGTGGCCAATGGCCAACTGGCAACAGCTGATGGCCAAGCGGTCACAGCTGATATCCATGCAGCCCGCACGCAGCACCCCTCCACGCGAGGCCCAGAGCCTGGAGAGTGCTCTCTGCGAGTCTGTCCGCACAGTCCCCGTCTGTCTCTCTCCGCCTCTCTCTTGCTCCGTCTCTGGCCTTCTCTCATCCTCTCTCTCACCTCCCTGGGTCAGGAGAGGTGACGTGTAGCCAGTGAAGTGAACAGTGATCGGGCGGGACGCCGGTCGCTGACGAGGGGCGAGAACCCAGAAAGAAGGCTGTGTGAGGAAGGGTGGCGGCAGACTGGAGGTGCTGCCCCCTGGTGGCGGGTGGCTCTCCCTGGCTTTGGGCCAGTGGGTGGGGCCGGCCAGGGCCAGGGCCTGGGTTGCACGTCCCTAGGGTGGAGGGGACTGAGAGGACCCTGCGACCCCCTCGGTGGCCCTGAGAGGTGGGGACAGCACAGCAGCAAGGGGGGTGTGCGGTTGTGGGGCTGGGGGGAGATGAGAGGGGTTGGGGTAGGGGGGCGGGGTAAAAGCCCTTCGGGGCCTGGGGAGGCCCAGGATGCCAGGGCGCCCAGACATATGTCACAGTCAGGGAAGTGACAGAGGCCCGTTAGAGCCACTGGGGGGCGCGAAGGGGCCTCGCTGCGGGCCAGGAGGAGCCCGTCGCCCACACCAGCGGCGTCTGGAGGAGGCGGGGAGCTGGCGGGAGGCGCTCGGGCAGACATGCTCGCCACCCGAGCGGCCCAGCAGCATGGAGTGCGCTCAGAAGCAGGTCGGGAGCAGGCTCTTGGAGTGCCGGGAGCCGGGTCCCAGCGCCTAAGGCCACACCACCCTGCACGCGCCAGATCTCGTCTGATCTCGGGAGCTAAGCAGGGAGGGGCCTGGTTAGTACTTGGATGGGAGACCGCCTGGGAATAGCTGCAGGCTTTTGCTCGCCTCTCCTTTTGCGCCGCGGCCCCGGCGTGGCTCCCTCCGAACCCCTGCCGCCCCTTGCCTCTCTGCAGCCGCCCAGCCAGCCGAAGGCCCCCCTGACCAGCAGAGGGTTAGCCGCCAGGCACTACAAGCTGGCAGCCCCGGCCGCACACCAGGCCCGTCGGCCAGGGCTCCCCCGCACACCCTCTTCTCAGTCCTCTTCAGTCCCGGAGGCTGTCATCTCGATCCCTTCGCCGACCTTCGATCGCCGCCACCGCCAACAGCGCTGCCCTCGCCCCCGCCGCCACCGCCTAATCCGCCGCCATCACCGCGCTCCCCACACCCCCCTCCAGCGCTGACCTCACCCCTGCCCCCGCCCTCGCCACCGCCATGGCTGTACTGCTTCAATCTCCCGCCTCTGCTCTCCCCTCCTCCGCCGCCAGCACCGCCCTCTTCCCCGCTACCGCCGCCGCCGGCGCCAACCCTCCCCGCGCCCAGCGCCCGCCGACACAGCCCCCAACGCTGCCGCCGCCTCCATCGCCGACCTCGCAACCCTCCCGCGCCGCAGCCGACGCCGCCGCCGCCGCCGCCGCCATCGCTGCTCGCGATCAGCCCCCGCTTCTCCCGCCGCCGCCGCCGCGATCACCGCGCTCCCCACCCCCTCCGCCAGCGCTGCCCTCGCCCCCTCCCCGCCCCCGCTGCCGCCATCGCCGTACTCCCTCAAACTCCCTCCTCTGCTCTCCCCCCCTCGGCCGCCAGCACCGCGCTCCCCACCCCCGCCGCCAGTGCTGCCCTCTTCCCCACCCCCGCCCCCGCTGCCGCCATTGCCGCACTCCCTCAATCTCCCTCCTCTGCTCTCCCCGCCTCCTGCACCGCCATCTCCCCCGCCCCCGCCCCAGGCCCGCCGCCGCCACCATCGCCATACTCCCTCAATCTCCCGCCTCTGCTCTCCCGGCCTCCTCCGCCGCCGCCGCCGCCGCCGCCGCCGCCATCGACCCCCGTGCCCCAGCGCCCACCGTCAAAGCCCCCATTGTCGCCACCGCCATCGCCGCCCTGGCGCCATCCTCGCGGTTGCCATCGCCTACCTCCCCACCCTCCCTCGCCTCCGCCGCGTCCCCCGCCGCCGCTGCTGCCGCCGCCGCCGCCGCCGCCGCCGCCGCCGCAGCCCCCCCCCTCCGCAGCCGCCCAAGCCGCCGCCGCGGGGTCCTCCCACAACTCCCAAGCCCAGGGTTGCCTGCTGGTGCAGGCCTCCCCCAGCCTTGGGGGTGCGGTTGTTGGTAAACCTGGTGGCGGTAGGGGGGCGGGGTGTATGGCGGTCTGGGTCCGGGGAGTCCCAGGATGCCAGAGTTCCACGACTTCTGGCACCATCAGGGAAGTGGCAGTGTCCCATGGAGCCTCGGGTGGCGCGAAGGGGCCTCGCTGCCGGCCAGGAGTAGCCCGCCGCCCACGCCAGGGGCATTCGGAAGAGGCGGGGAGCCGGACTGGGGGGGGGGGACGCGGTGCTGGCAGAGCCGGCCAGCAGGTCGATGCTCGCCACCGGAGCCGCGCATCTGCATGGCGGGCGCTCACGAGGCAGGCCGGGAGCAGGCTCTTGGGGCGCGGGGAGCCGAGTCCCATCGTCTATGGCCATACCACCCTGAACGCGCCCGATCTCCTCTGATCTCGGGAGCTAAGCAGGGAGGGGCCTGGTTAGTGCTTGGATGGGAGACCGCCTGGGAATACCTGTAGGCTTTTGCTCGCCTCTCCTTTTGCGCCGCCGCCCCTGCGTGGCTCCCTCCGAACCCCTGCCGCCCCTTGCCCCTCTGCAGCCGCCCATCCAGCCGAAGGTCCCACTGGCCAGAGGCCGGTCAGCCACCCGGCGCTACAAGCTGGCAGCCCCGGCCGCACACCAGGCCCGTCGGCCAGGGCTCACCCCCACACCCTCTTCTTAGTCCTCTTCGCTGAGGCAGGCAGTCAGCCAGCAGCAGTTAGCCGAGCCTGTGTCTCCGCCGGCAGGCACCTCTCCCCACACCCCCGCGCGCCCCCTCCCATCGCCCACAAGAGCCAGGAACCCTCCCTTCCCGCAGTGGCCCCAACACACAGGGTACAAAGAGCCGGGACAAAGCAGGGGACTGAGGGAGCAGCACCCCAACACACCGCACGCCCTCGGACTCCAGGAGAGACCACCACAAGGGGAAGTGCAGGCACGCAGGCACACAACACTCTCAACCAGGGTGCCTGTGGGTTGCCATTCTCCTCCCGCGGGGCGGGGGGTTCCTGGGCGGGGCTCGGAGCCCACTGGCCCTCCCGCCCGGCCCGGGGGCTTCAAGGGTGACTTTCAATGCCCGGGCACTGCCTCCTTAGTGGAGCCCAGCCACGGGCATGACCACACTTCGGTTGAGAAGCTGCCACTTCAAAGCAGCGTCAGTGCGTCTGTCCCAGTCCGTGTGCCCGCTTGTGCGTCCCTCCCCCCTCCCCCACCCCATGTCTCTCTGGCTCTGTGACGTGCCTGTTGGGCTCTGGCTCTGGCTCAGGAGCTCTCTCCCCGCGTGCCAGCCCCCTCTTTCTCTGTCTCTGTCCATGTCTCTCTGTATGTCTAGGTACATACAGGTACATATAGGTGTATATTTCGATCTCGCTCCCTCTTTCTCCTCCTCCCGTTCTCTCTGTCGGTCCCTGTCCTGCGGGGACTCTAGTCCCTCTGCCCGCACAAGAACGCAGGATATGGCGAGGCCAAGAGGGAACACCAACAGAGCCACGGATAGGGGGCTCATAGCACTATGTCTCACGGGCGGCTGGCTCGGAGACACGGCAAGCCGGAGCCGCCCGATCCCCAACCTGTCGGCCGCTTCTCTGCCAACCCACCGACACACCGCCCGTCGACCCGCCAAGCGGGCCCACTGCAATCCGCGCCCCTCTGCAATTTGCAGTCCACCATCCGCGCTTCCTAGCTTGGCCACCGCAGCTCCTCCGGTGGCCAGTGGCCAACTGGCAACAGCTGATGGCCAAGCGGTCACAGCTGATGACCATGCAGCCCCCAAGCAGCACCCCTCCACGCGAGGCCCAGAGCCTGGAGAGTGCTCTCTGCGAGTCTGTCCCCACAGTCCCCGTCTGTCTCTCTCCGCCTCTCTCTTGCTCCGTCTCTGGCCTTCTCTCATCCTCTCTCTCACCTCCCTGGGTCAGGAGAGGTGACGTGTAGACAGTGAAGGGACCGGACATCGGGCGGGGCTCCGGTCGCTGACGAGGGTTCCAGGGCCCAGACTGAAGGCTTGTGACGAAGGGTGGCTGCAGACTGGAGATGCTGCACCCTGGTGGCGCGGGTGGCTCTCCCTGGCTTTGGGCCTGTGGATGGGTCCGGTCAGGGCCAGGGCCTGGGTTGCACGTCCCTAGGGCCGGAGGGGACTGAGAGGACCCTGCGACCCCCTCGGTGGCCCTGAGAGGTGGGGACAGCACAGCAGCAAGGGGGGTGTGCGGTTGTGGGGCTGGGGGGAGATGAGAGGGGTTGGGGTAGGGGGGCGGGGTGAAAGCCCTTCGGGGCCTGGGGAGGCCCAGGATGCCAGGGCGCCCAGACATATGTCACAGTCAGGGAAGTGACAGAGGCCCGTGGAGCCACTGGGGGGCGCGAAGGGGCCTCGCTGCGGGCCAGGAGTAGCCCGTCGCCCACACCAGCGGCGTCCGGAGGAGGCGGGGAGCGGGCGGCAGGCGCTCAGGCAGACGTGCTCGCCACCCTAGCGGCCCAGCAGCACGGCGCGCGGTCAGAGGCAGGCCGGGAGCAGGCTCTTGGGGCGCGGGGAGCCGGGTCCCAGCGTCTACGGCCATACCACCCTGAACGCGCCCGATCTCCTCTGATCTCGGGAGCTAAGCAGGGAGGGGCCTGGTTAGTACTTGGATGGGAGACCGCCTGGGAATAGCTGCAGGCTTTTGCTCGCCTCTCCTTTTGCGCCGCCGCCCCGGCGTGGCTCCCTCCGAACCCCTGCCGCCCTTTGCCCCTCTGCAGCCGCCCAGGCAGCCGAAGGTCCCCCTGGCCAGAGGAGGGTCAGTCGCCCGGCACTACAAGCTCGCATCCCCGGCCGCACACCAGGCCTGTCGGCCAGGGCTCCCCCCCACTCCCTCTTCTTAGTGCTCTTCGCCGAGGCAGGCCGTCAGCCTGCAGCAGTCAGCCGCGTCTCGGTCGCCGCCGCCGCCGCCACCGCCATCGCAGGGCTCCCTCTCGCTCCCCGACCCTGCCGCCGCCGCAACCCCCAACGCCCAAGCCCAGGGCTGCCTGCCGGCGCAGGCCTCCACCAGGCTCTCTCCATCCCAGGACGTGCCGGTGCTTTGCACCTCGGCCCGAGCCCAGGGCACGCCCATCCCTGCGCCTGCCCCCGGGACCCGACACACAGGATCGGCGTGTCCTCGGGCAAACGGGACGCCCACCCGCCCCGCCCCACCGGAGTCTTCTGTCTCCGCTGGCAGGCACCTCGCCCCACACCCCCGCGCGCCCCTCCCGTCTCCCACAAGAGCCAGGAGCCCTCCCTTCCCGCCGGCCACGGTGTCCCTGAAACACAGGGCACAAAGAGCCGGGACAAACCAGGGGACGGCGGGAGCAGCACCCCAACACACCACGCGCCATCGACTCCGGGGGAGACCACCACAAGGGCAGAGCAGGCACGCAGGCGCACAACCCTCACAACCAGGGTGCCTGGGGGCTGCCACTCTCCTCCCGCGGGCGGGTGCCTGGGCGGGGCTCAGAGACCACAGGCCCTCCGGAGACCCTGGCGGCCCGCCCCGGAGGCTTCAATGGTGACTGCCAACGCCAGGGCAATGCCTCCTTAGCGGAGCCCAGCCCCGGGCATGACCAAACTCCGGTGGAGGAGCTGCCACTTCAACACAGCCTCAGTGCGTCTGTAACAGTCCGTGTGCCCGCCTGTGCGTCCCTCACACCCTCCCCCACCCCATATCCGTCGGGCTCTGTGACGTGCCTGTTGGGCTCTGGCTCTGGCTCAGGAACTCTCTCCCCGCGTGCCAGCCCCCTCTTTCTCTGTCTCTGTCCATGTCTCTCTGTATGTCTAGATACATACATGTACATATACGAGCATATTTCCATCTCGCTCCCTCTTACTCCTCCTCCCGTTCTGTCTGTCTGTCCCTGTCCTGCGGGGACTCTAGCCCCTCTGCCCGCACAAGAATGCAGGATTTGGCGAGGCCAAGAGGGAACACCAACAGACCACAGATAGGGGGCTCATAGCACCATGTCCCCCGGGCGGCTGGCTTGGAGACTCGGCAAGCCGGAGCCGCCCGATCCCCAGCCTGCCGGCCGATTCTCTGCCAACCAACAGACCCACCAACCTACCGACCCACCAAGCCGGCCAACTGCAGTCCGCGCCCCTCTGCAATTTGCAGTCCACAATCCGCGCTTCCTAGCTTGGCCACCGCAGCTCTGCCGGTGGCCAATGGCCAACTGGCAACAGCTGATGGCCAAGCGGTCACAGCTGATATCCATGCAGCCCGCACGCAGCACCCCTCCACGCGAGGCCCAGAGCCTGGAGAGTGCTCTCTGCGAGTCTGTCCGCACAGTCCCCGTCTGTCTCTCTCCGCCTCTCTCTTGCTCCGTCTCTGGCCTTCTCTCATCCTCTCTCTCACCTCCCTGGGTCAGGAGAGGTGACGTGTAGCCAGTGAAGTGAACAGTGATCGGGCGGGACGCCGGTCGCTGACGAGGGGCGAGAACCCAGAAAGAAGGCTGTGTGAGGAAGGGTGGCGGCAGACTGGAGGTGCTGCCCCCTGGTGGCGGGTGGCTCTCCCTGGCTTTGGGCCAGTGGGTGGGGCCGGCCAGGGCCAGGGCCTGGGTTGCACGTCCCTAGGGTGGAGGGGACTGAGAGGACCCTGCGACCCCCTCGGTGGCCCTGAGAGGTGGGGACAGCACAGCAGCAAGGGGGGTGTGCGGTTGTGGGGCTGGGGGGAGATGAGAGGGGTTGGGGTAGGGGGGCGGGGTAAAAGCCCTTCGGGGCCTGGGGAGGCCCAGGATGCCAGGGCGCCCAGACATATGTCACAGTCAGGGAAGTGACAGAGGCCCGTTAGAGCCACTGGGGGGCGCGAAGGGGCCTCGCTGCGGGCCAGGAGGAGCCCGTCGCCCACACCAGCGGCGTCTGGAGGAGGCGGGGAGCTGGCGGGAGGCGCTCGGGCAGACATGCTCGCCACCCGAGCGGCCCAGCAGCATGGCGTGCGCTCAGAAGCAGGTCGGGAGCAGGCTCTTGGAGTGCCGGGAGCCGGGTCCCAGCGCCTAAGGCCACACCACCCTGCACGCGCCAGATCTCGTCTGATCTCGGGAGCTAAGCAGGGAGGGGCCTGGTTAGTACTTGGATGGGAGACCGCCTGGGAATAGCTGCAGGCTTTTGCTCGCCTCTCCTTTTGCGCCGCGGCCCCGGCGTGGCTCCCTCCGAACCCCTGCCGCCCCTTGCCTCTCTGCAGCCGCCCAGCCAGCCGAAGGCCCCCCTGACCAGCAGAGGGTTAGCCGCCAGGCACTACAAGCTGGCAGCCCCGGCCGCACACCAGGCCCGTCGGCCAGGGCTCCCCCGCACACCCTCTTCTCAGTCCTCTTCAGTCCCGGAGGCTGTCATCTCGATCCCTTCGCCGACCTTCGATCGCCGCCACCGCCAACAGCGCTGCCCTCGCCCCCGCCGCCACCGCCTAATCCGCCGCCATCACCGCGCTCCCCACACCCCCCTCCAGCGCTGACCTCACCCCTGCCCCCGCCCTCGCCACCGCCATGGCTGTACTGCTTCAATCTCCCGCCTCTGCTCTCCCCTCCTCCGCCGCCAGCACCGCCCTCTTCCCCGCTACCGCCGCCGCCGGCGCCAACCCTCCCCGCGCCCAGCGCCCGCCGACACAGCCCCCAACGCTGCCGCCGCCTCCATCGCCGACCTCGCAACCCTCCCGCGCCGCAGCCGACGCCGCCGCCGCCGCCGCCGCCATCGCTGCTCGCGATCAGCCCCCGCTTCTCCCGCCGCCGCCGCCGCGATCACCGCGCTCCCCACCCCCTCCGCCAGCGCTGCCCTCGCCCCCTCCCCGCCCCCGCTGCCGCCATCGCCGTACTCCCTCAAACTCCCTCCTCTGCTCTCCCCCCCTCGGCCGCCAGCACCGCGCTCCCCACCCCCGCCGCCAGTGCTGCCCTCTTCCCCACCCCCGCCCCCGCTGCCGCCATTGCCGCACTCCCTCAATCTCCCTCCTCTGCTCTCCCCGCCTCCTGCACCGCCATCTCCCCCGCCCCCGCCCCAGGCCCGCCGCCGCCACCATCGCCATACTCCCTCAATCTCCCGCCTCTGCTCTCCCGGCCTCCTCCTCCGCCGCCGCCGCCGCCGCCGCCGCCGCCGCCGCCGCCGCCATCGACCCCCGTGCCCCAGCGCCCACCGTCAAAGCCCCCATTGTCGCCACCGCCATCGCCGCCCTGGCGCCATCCTCGCGGTTGCCATCGCCTACCTCCCCACCCTCCCTCGCCTCCGCCGCGTCCCCCGCCGCCGCTGCTGCCGCCGCCGCCGCCGCCGCCGCCGCCGCCGCAGCCCCCCCCCTCCGCAGCCGCCCAAGCCGCCGCCGCGGGGTCCTCCCACAACTCCCAAGCCCAGGGTTGCCTGCTGGTGCAGGCCTCCCCCAGCCTTGGGGGTGCGGTTGTTGGTAAACCTGGTGGCGGTAGGGGGGCGGGGTGTATGGCGGTCTGGGTCCGGGGAGTCCCAGGATGCCAGAGTTCCACGACTTCTGGCACCATCAGGGAAGTGGCAGTGTCCCATGGAGCCTCGGGTGGCGCGAAGGGGCCTCGCTGCCGGCCAGGAGTAGCCCGCCGCCCACGCCAGGGGCATTCGGAAGAGGCGGGGAGCCGGACTGGGGGGGGGGGGACGCGGTGCTGGCAGAGCCGGCCAGCAGGTCGATGCTCGCCACCGGAGCCGCGCATCTGCATGGCGGGCGCTCACGAGGCAGGCCGGGAGCAGGCTCTTGGGGCGCGGGGAGCCGAGTCCCATCGTCTATGGCCATACCACCCTGAACGCGCCCGATCTCCTCTGATCTCGGGAGCTAAGCAGGGAGGGGCCTGGTTAGTGCTTGGATGGGAGACCGCCTGGGAATACCTGTAGGCTTTTGCTCGCCTCTCCTTTTGCGCCGCCGCCCCTGCGTGGCTCCCTCCGAACCCCTGCCGCCCCTTGCCCCTCTGCAGCCGCCCATCCAGCCGAAGTTCCCCCTGGCCAGAGGCCGGTCAGCCACCCGGCGCTACAAGCTGGCAGCCCCGGCCGCACACCAGGCCCGTCGGCCAGGGCTCACCCCCACACCCTCTTCTTAGTCCTCTTCGCTGAGGCAGGCAGTCAGCCAGCAGCAGTTAGCCGAGCCTGTGTCTCCGCCGGCAGGCACCTCTCCCCACACCCCCGCGCGCCCCCTCCCATCGCCCACAAGAGCCAGGAACCCTCCCTTCCCGCAGTGGCCCCAACACACAGGGTACAAAGAGCCGGGACAAAGCAGGGGACTGAGGGAGCAGCACCCCAACACACCGCACGCCCTCGGACTCCAGGAGAGACCACCACAAGGGGAAGTGCAGGCACGCAGGCACACAACACTCTCAACCAGGGTGCCTGTGGGCTGCCACTCTCCTCCCGCGGGGCGGGGGGTTCCTGGGCGGGGCTCGGAGCCCACTGGCCCTCCCGCCCGGCCCGGGGGCTTCAAGGGTGACTTTCAATGCCCGGGCACTGCCTCCTTAGTGGAGCCCAGCCACGGGCATGACCACACTTCGGTTGAGAAGCTGCCACTTCAAAGCAGCGTCAGTGCGTCTGTCCCAGTCCGTGTGCCCGCTTGTGCGTCCCTCCCCCCTCCCCCACCCCATGTCTCTCTGGCTCTGTGACGTGCCTGTTGGGCTCTGGCTCTGGCTCAGGAGCTCTCTCCCCGCGTGCCAGCCCCCTCTTTCTCTGTCTCTGTCCATGTCTCTCTGTATGTCTAGGTACATACAGGTACATATAGGTGTATATTTCGATCTCGCTCCCTCTTTCTCCTCCTCCCGTTCTCTCTGTCGGTCCCTGTCCTGCGGGGACTCTAGTCCCTCTGCCCGCACAAGAACGCAGGATATGGCGAGGCCAAGAGGGAACACCAACAGAGCCACGGATAGGGGGCTCATAGCACTATGTCTCACGGGCGGCTGGCTCGGAGACACGGCAAGCCGGAGCCGCCCGATCCCCAACCTGTCGGCCGCTTCTCTGCCAACCCACCGACACACCGCCCGTCGACCCGCCAAGCGGGCCCACTGCAATCCGCGCCCCTCTGCAATTTGCAGTCCACCATCCGCGCTTCCTAGCTTGGCCACCGCAGCTCCTCCGGTGGCCAGTGGCCAACTGGCAACAGCTGATGGCCAAGCGGTCACAGCTGATGACCATGCAGCCCCCAAGCAGCACCCCTCCACGCGAGGCCCAGAGCCTGGAGAGTGCTCTCTGCGAGTCTGTCCCCACAGTCCCCGTCTGTCTCTCTCCGCCTCTCTCTTGCTCCGTCTCTGGCCTTCTCTCATCCTCTCTCTCACCTCCCTGGGTCAGGAGAGGTGACGTGTAGACAGTGAAGGGACCGGACATCGGGCGGGGCTCCGGTCGCTGACGAGGGTTCCAGGGCCCAGACTGAAGGCTTGTGACGAAGGGTGGCTGCAGACTGGAGATGCTGCACCCTGGTGGCGCGGGTGGCTCTCCCTGGCTTTGGGCCTGTGGATGGGTCCGGTCAGGGCCAGGGCCTGGGTTGCACGTCCCTAGGGCCGGAGGGGACTGAGAGGACCCTGCGACCCCCTCGGTGGCCCTGAGAGGTGGGGACAGCACAGCAGCAAGGGGGGTGTGCGGTTGTGGGGCTGGGGGGAGATGAGAGGGGTTGGGGTAGGGGGGCGGGGTGAAAGCCCTTCGGGGCCTGGGGAGGCCCAGGATGCCAGGGCGCCCAGACATATGTCACAGTCAGGGAAGTGACAGAGGCCCGTGGAGCCACTGGGGGGCGCGAAGGGGCCTCGCTGCGGGCCAGGAGTAGCCCGTCGCCCACACCAGCGGCGTCCGGAGGAGGCGGGGAGCGGGCGGCAGGCGCTCAGGCAGACGTGCTCGCCACCCTAGCGGCCCAGCAGCACGGCGCGCGGTCAGAGGCAGGCCGGGAGCAGGCTCTTGGGGCGCGGGGAGCCGGGTCCCAGCGTCTACGGCCATACCACCCTGAACGCGCCCGATCTCCTCTGATCTCGGGAGCTAAGCAGGGAGGGGCCTGGTTAGTACTTGGATGGGAGACCGCCTGGGAATAGCTGCAGGCTTTTGCTCGCCTCTCCTTTTGCGCCGCCGCCCCGGCGTGGCTCCCTCCGAACCCCTGCCGCCCTTTGCCCCTCTGCAGCCGCCCAGGCAGCCGAAGGTCCCCCTGGCCAGAGGAGGGTCAGTCGCCCGGCACTACAAGCTCGCATCCCCGGCCGCACACCAGGCCTGTCGGCCAGGGCTCCCCCCCACTCCCTCTTCTTAGTGCTCTTCGCCGAGGCAGGCCGTCAGCCTGCAGCAGTCAGCCGCGTCTCGGTCGCCGCCGCCGCCGCCACCGCCATCGCAGGGCTCCCTCTCGCTCCCCGACCCTGCCGCCGCCGCAACCCCCAACGCCCAAGCCCAGGGCTGCCTGCCGGCGCAGGCCTCCACCAGGCTCTCTCCATCCCAGGACGTGCCGGTGCTTTGCACCTCGGCCCGAGCCCAGGGCACGCCCATCCCTGCGCCTGCCCCCGGGACCCGACACACAGGATCGGCGTGTCCTCGGGCAAACGGGACGCCCACCCGCCCCGCCCCACCGGAGTCTTCTGTCTCCGCTGGCAGGCACCTCGCCCCACACCCCCGCGCGCCCCTCCCGTCTCCCACAAGAGCCAGGAGCCCTCCCTTCCCGCCGGCCACGGTGTCCCTGAAACACAGGGCACAAAGAGCCGGGACAAACCAGGGGACGGCGGGAGCAGCACCCCAACACACCACGCGCCATCGACTCCGGGGGAGACCACCACAAGGGCAGAGCAGGCACGCAGGCGCACAACCCTCACAACCAGGGTGCCTGGGGGCTGCCACTCTCCTCCCGCGGGCGGGTGCCTGGGCGGGGCTCAGAGACCACAGGCCCTCCGGAGACCCTGGCGGCCCGCCCCGGAGGCTTCAATGGTGACTGCCAACGCCAGGGCAATGCCTCCTTAGCGGAGCCCAGCCCCGGGCACGACCACACTCCGGTGGAGGAGCTGCCACTTCAACACAGCCTCAGTGCGTCTGTAACAGTCCGTGTGCCCGCCTGTGCGTCCCTCACACCCTCCCCCACCCCATATCCGTCGGGCTCTGTGACGTGCCTGTTGGGCTCTGGCTCTGGCTCAGGAACTCTCTCCCCGCGTGCCAGCCCCCTCTTTCTCTGTCTCTGTCCATGTCTCTCTGTATGTCTAGATACATACATGTACATATACGAGCATATTTCCATCTCGCTCCCTCTTACTCCTCCTCCCGTTCTGTCTGTCTGTCCCTGTCCTGCGGGGACTCTAGCCCCTCTGCCCGCACAAGAATGCAGGATTTGGCGAGGCCAAGAGGGAACACCAACAGACCACGGATAGGGGGCTCATAGCACCATGTCTCACGGGCGGCTGGCTTGGAGACTCGGCAAGCCGGAGCCGCCCGATCCCCAGCCTGCCGGCCGATTCTCTGCCAACCAACAGACCCACCAACCTACCGACCCACCAAGCCGGCCAACTGCAGTCCGCGCCCCTCTGCAATTTGCAGTCCACAATCCGCGCTTCCTAGCTTGGCCACCGCAGCTCTGCCGGTGGCCAATGGCCAACTGGCAACAGCTGATGGCCAAGCGGTCACAGCTGATATCCATGCAGCCCGCACGCAGCACCCCTCCACGCGAGGCCCAGAGCCTGGAGAGTGCTCTCTGCGAGTCTGTCCACACAGTCCCCGTCTGTCTCTCTCCGCCTCTCTCTTGCTCCGTCTCTGGCCTTCTCTCATCCTCTCTCTCACCTCCCTGGGTCAGGAGAGGTGACGTGTAGCCAGTGAAGTGAACAGTGATCGGGCGGGACGCCGGTCGCTGACGAGGGGCGAGAACCCAGAAAGAAGGCTGTGTGAGGAAGGGTGGCGGCAGACTGGAGGTGCTGCCCCCTGGTGGCGGGTGGCTCTCCCTGGCTTTGGGCCAGTGGGTGGGGCCGGCCAGGGCCAGGGCCTGGGTTGCACGTCCCTAGGGTGGAGGGGACTGAGAGGACCCTGCGACCCCCTCGGTGGCCCTGAGAGGTGGGGACAGCACAGCAGCAAGGGGGGTGTGCGGTTGTGGGGCTGGGGGGAGATGAGAGGGGTTGGGGTAGGGGGGCGGGGTGAAAGCCCTTCGGGGCCTGGGGAGGCCCAGGATGCCAGGGCGCCCAGACATATGTCACAGTCAGGGAAGTGACAGAGGCCCGTTAGAGCCACTGGGGGGCGCGAAGGGGCCTCGCTGCGGGCCAGGAGGAGCCCGTCGCCCACACCAGCGGCGTCTGGAGGAGGCGGGGAGCTGGCGGGAGGCGCTCGGGCAGACATGCTCGCCACCCGAGCGGCCCAGCAGCATGGCGTGCGCTCAGAAGCAGGTCGGGAGCAGGCTCTTGGAGTGCCGGGAGCCGGGTCCCAGCGCCTAAGGCCACACCACCCTGCACGCGCCAGATCTCGTCTGATCTCGGGAGCTAAGCAGGGAGGGGCCTGGTTAGTACTTGGATGGGAGACCGCCTGGGAATAGCTGCAGGCTTTTGCTCGCCTCTCCTTTTGCGCCGCGGCCCCGGCGTGGCTCCCTCCGAACCCCTGCCGCCCCTTGCCTCTCTGCAGCCGCCCAGCCAGCCGAAGGCCCCCCTGACCAGCAGAGGGTTAGCCGCCAGGCACTACAAGCTGGCAGCCCCGGCCGCACACCAGGCCCGTCGGCCAGGGCTCCCCCGCACACCCTCTTCTCAGTCCTCTTCAGTCCCGGAGGCTGTCATCTCGATCCCTTCGCCGACCTTCGATCGCCGCCACCGCCAACAGCGCTGCCCTCGCCCCCGCCGCCACCGCCTAATCCGCCGCCATCACCGCGCTCCCCACACCCCCCTCCAGCGCTGACCTCACCCCTGCCCCCGCCCTCGCCACCGCCATGGCTGTACTGCTTCAATCTCCCGCCTCTGCTCTCCCCTCCTCCGCCGCCAGCACCGCCCTCTTCCCCGCTACCGCCGCCGCCGGCGCCAACCCTCCCCGCGCCCAGCGCCCGCCGACACAGCCCCCAACGCTGCCGCCGCCTCCATCGCCGACCTCGCAACCCTCCCGCGCCGCAGCCGACGCCGCCGCCGCCGCCGCCGCCATCGCTGCTCGCGATCAGCCCCCGCTTCTCCCGCCGCCGCCGCCGCGATCACCGCGCTCCCCACCCCCTCCGCCAGCGCTGCCCTCGCCCCCTCCCCGCCCCCGCTGCCGCCATCGCCGTACTCCCTCAAACTCCCTCCTCTGCTCTCCCCCCCTCGGCCGCCAGCACCGCGCTCCCCACCCCCGCCGCCAGTGCTGCCCTCTTCCCCACCCCCGCCCCCGCTGCCGCCATTGCCGCACTCCCTCAATCTCCCTCCTCTGCTCTCCCCGCCTCCTGCACCGCCATCTCCCCCGCCCCCGCCCCAGGCCCGCCTCCGCCACCATCGCCATACTCCCTCAATCTCCCGCCTCTGCTCTCCCGGCCTCCTCCGCCCCCGCCGCCGCCGCCGCCGCCGCCGCCGCCGCCATCGACCCCCGTGCCCCAGCGCCCACCGTCAAAGCCCCCATTGTCGCCACCGCCATCGCCGCCCTGGCGCCATCCTCGCGGTTGCCATCGCCTACCTCCCCACCCTCCCTCGCCTCCGCCGCGTCCCCCGCCGCCGCTGCTGCCGCCGCCGCCGCCGCCGCCGCCGCCGCAGCCCCCCCCCCCGCAGCCGCCCAAGCCGCCGCCGCGGGGTCCTCCCACAACTCCCAAGCCCAGGGTTGCCTGCTGGTGCAGGCCTCCCCCAGCCTTGGGGGTGCGGTTGTTGGTAAACCTGGTGGCGGTAGGGGGGCGGGGTGTATGGCGGTCTGGGTCCGGGGAGTCCCAGGATGCCAGAGTTCCACGACTTCTGGCACCATCAGGGAAGTGGCAGTGTCCCATGGAGCCTCGGGTGGCGCGAAGGGGCCTCGCTGCCGGCCAGGAGTAGCCCGCCGCCCACGCCAGGGGCATTCGGAAGAGGCGGGGAGCCGGACTGGGGGGGGGGGACGCGGTGCTGGCAGAGCCGGCCAGCAGGTCGATGCTCGCCACCGGAGCCGCGCATCTGCATGGCGGGCGCTCACGAGGCAGGCCGGGAGCAGGCTCTTGGGGCGCGGGGAGCCGAGTCCCATCGTCTATGGCCATACCACCCTGAACGCGCCCGATCTCCTCTGATCTCGGGAGCTAAGCAGGGAGGGGCCTGGTTAGTGCTTGGATGGGAGACCGCCTGGGAATACCTGTAGGCTTTTGCTCGCCTCTCCTTTTGCGCCGCCGCCCCTGCGTGGCTCCCTCCGAACCCCTGCCGCCCCTTGCCCCTCTGCAGCCGCCCATCCAGCCGAAGTTCCCCCTGGCCAGAGGCCGGTCAGCCACCCGGCGCTACAAGCTGGCAGCCCCGGCCGCACACCAGGCCCGTCGGCCAGGGCTCACCCCCACACCCTCTTCTTAGTCCTCTTCGCTGAGGCAGGCAGTCAGCCAGCAGCAGTTAGCCGAGCCTGTGTCTCCGCCGGCAGGCACCTCTCCCCACACCCCCGCGCGCCCCCTCCCATCGCCCACAAGAGCCAGGAACCCTCCCTTCCCGCAGTGGCCCCAACACACAGGGTACAAAGAGCCGGGACAAAGCAGGGGACTGAGGGAGCAGCACCCCAACACACCGCACGCCCTCGGACTCCAGGAGAGACCACCACAAGGGGAAGTGCAGGCACGCAGGCACACAACACTCTCAACCAGGGTGCCTGTGGGCTGCCACTCTCCTCCCGCGGGGCGGGGGGTTCCTGGGCGGGGCTCGGAGCCCACTGGCCCTCCCGCCCGGCCCGGGGGCTTCAAGGGTGACTTTCAATGCCCGGGCACTGCCTCCTTAGTGGAGCCCAGCCACGGGCATGACCACACTTCGGTTGAGAAGCTGCCACTTCAAAGCAGCGTCAGTGCGTCTGTCCCAGTCCGTGTGCCCGCTTGTGCGTCCCTCCCCCCTCCCCCACCCCATGTCTCTCTGGCTCTGTGACGTGCCTGTTGGGCTCTGGCTCTGGCTCAGGAGCTCTCTCCCCGCGTGCCAGCCCCCTCTTTCTCTGTCTCTGTCCATGTCTCTCTGTATGTCTAGGTACATACAGGTACATATAGGTGTATATTTCGATCTCGCTCCCTCTTTCTCCTCCTCCCGTTCTCTCTGTCGGTCCCTGTCCTGCGGGGACTCTAGTCCCTCTGCCCGCACAAGAACGCAGGATATGGCGAGGCCAAGAGGGAACACCAACAGAGCCACGGATAGGGGGCTCATAGCACTATGTCTCACGGGCGGCTGGCTCGGAGACACGGCAAGCCGGAGCCGCCCGATCCCCAACCTGTCGGCCGCTTCTCTGCCAACCCACCGACACACCGCCCGTCGACCCGCCAAGCGGGCCCACTGCAATCCGCGCCCCTCTGCAATTTGCAGTCCACCATCCGCGCTTCCTAGCTTGGCCACCGCAGCTCCTCCGGTGGCCAGTGGCCAACTGGCAACAGCTGATGGCCAAGCGGTCACAGCTGATGACCATGCAGCCCCCAAGCAGCACCCCTCCACGCGAGGCCCAGAGCCTGGAGAGTGCTCTCTGCGAGTCTGTCCCCACAGTCCCCGTCTGTCTCTCTCCGCCTCTCTCTTGCTCCGTCTCTGGCCTTCTCTCATCCTCTCTCTCACCTCCCTGGGTCAGGAGAGGTGACGTGTAGACAGTGAAGGGACCGGACATCGGGCGGGGCTCCGGTCGCTGACGAGGGTTCCAGGGCCCAGACTGAAGGCTTGTGACGAAGGGTGGCTGCAGACTGGAGATGCTGCACCCTGGTGGCGCGGGTGGCTCTCCCTGGCTTTGGGCCTGTGGATGGGTCCGGTCAGGGCCAGGGCCTGGGTTGCACGTTCCTAGGGCCGGAGGGGACTGAGAGGACCCTGCGACCCCCTCGGTGGCCCTGAGAGGTGGGGACAGCACAGCAGCAAGGGGGGTGTGCGCTTGTGGGGCTGGGGGGAGATGAGAGGGGTTGGGGTAGGGGGGCGGGGTGAAAGCCCTTCGGGGCCTGGGGAGGCCCAGGATGCCAGGGCGCCCAGACATATGTCACAGTCAGGGAAGTGACAGAGGCCCGTGGAGCCACTGGGGGGCGCGAAGGGGCCTCGCTGCGGGCCAGGAGTAGCCCGTCGCCCACACCAGCGGCGTCCGGAGGAGGCGGGGAGCGGGCGGCAGGCGCTCAGGCAGACGTGCTCGCCACCCTAGCGGCCCAGCAGCACGGCGCGCGGTCAGAGGCAGGCCGGGAGCAGGCTCTTGGGGCGCGGGGAGCCGGGTCCTAGCGTCTACGGCCATACCACCCTGAACGCGCCCGATCTCCTCTGATCTCGGGAGCTAAGCAGGGAGGGGCCTGGTTAGTACTTGGATGGGAGACCGCCTGGGAATAGCTGCAGGCTTTTGCTCGCCTCTCCTTTTGCGCCGCCGCCCCGGCGTGGCTCCCTCCGAACCCCTGCCGCCCTTTGCCCCTCTGCAGCCGCCCAGGCAGCCGAAGGTCCCCCTGGCCAGAGGAGGGTCAGTCGCCCGGCACTACAAGCTCGCATCCCCGGCCGCACACCAGGCCTGTCGGCCAGGGCTCCCCCCCACTCCCTCTTCTTAGTGCTCTTCGCCGAGGCAGGCCGTCAGCCTGCAGCAGTCAGCCGCGTCTCGGTCGCCGCCGCCGCCGCCACCGCCATCGCAGGGCTCCCTCTCGCTCCCCGACCCTGCCGCCGCCGCAACCCCCAACGCCCAAGCCCAGGGCTGCCTGCCGGCGCAGGCCTCCACCAGGCTCTCTCCATCCCAGGACGTGCCGGTGCTTTGCACCTCGGCCCGAGCCCAGGGCACGCCCATCCCTGCGCCTGCCCCCGGGACCCGACACACAGGATCGGCGTGTCCTCGGGCAAACGGGACGCCCACCCGCCCCGCCCCACCGGAGTCTTCTGTCTCCGCTGGCAGGCACCTCGCCCCACACCCCCGCGCGCCCCTCCCGTCTCCCACAAGAGCCAGGAGCCCTCCCTTCCCGCCGGCCACGGTGTCCCTGAAACACAGGGCACAAAGAGCCGGGACAAACCAGGGGACGGCGGGAGCAGCACCCCAACACACCACGCGCCATCGACTCCGGGGGAGACCACCACAAGGGCAGAGCAGGCACGCAGGCGCACAACCCTCACAACCAGGGTGCCTGGGGGCTGCCACTCTCCTCCCGCGGGCGGGTGCCTGGGCGGGGCTCAGAGACCACAGGCCCTCCGGAGACCCTGGCGGCCCGCCCCGGAGGCTTCAATGGTGACTGCCAACGCCAGGGCAATGCCTCCTTAGCGGAGCCCAGCCCCGGGCACGACCACACTCCGGTGGAGGAGCTGCCACTTCAACACAGCCTCAGTGCGTCTGTAACAGTCCGTGTGCCCGCCTGTGCGTCCCTCACACCCTCCCCCACCCCATATCCGTCGGGCTCTGTGACGTGCCTGTTGGGCTCTGGCTCTGGCTCAGGAACTCTCTCCCCGCGTGCCAGCCCCCTCTTTCTCTGTCTCTGTCCATGTCTCTCTGTATGTCTAGATACATACATGTACATATACGAGCATATTTCCATCTCGCTCCCTCTTACTCCTCCTCCCGTTCTGTCTGTCTGTCCCTGTCCTGCGGGGACTCTAGCCCCTCTGCCCGCACAAGAATGCAGGATTTGGCGAGGCCAAGAGGGAACACCAACAGACCACGGATAGGGGGCTCATAGCACCATGTCTCACGGGCGGCTGGCTTGGAGACTCGGCAAGCCGGAGCCGCCCGATCCCCAGCCTGCCGGCCGATTCTCTGCCAACCAACAGACCCACCAACCTACCGACCCACCAAGCCGGCCAACTGCAGTCCGCGCCCCTCTGCAATTTGCAGTCCACAATCCGCGCTTCCTAGCTTGGCCACCGCAGCTCTGCCGGTGGCCAATGGCCAACTGGCAACAGCTGATGGCCAAGCGGTCACAGCTGATATCCATGCAGCCCGCACGCAGCACCCCTCCACGCGAGGCCCAGAGCCTGGAGAGTGCTCTCTGCGAGTCTGTCCGCACAGTCCCCGTCTGTCTCTCTCCGCCTCTCTCTTGCTCCGTCTCTGGCCTTCTCTCATCCTCTCTCTCACCTCCCTGGGTCAGGAGAGGTGACGTGTAGCCAGTGAAGTGAACAGTGATCGGGCGGGACGCCGGTCGCTGACGAGGGGCGAGAACCCAGAAAGAAGGCTGTGTGAGGAAGGGTGGCGGCAGACTGGAGGTGCTGCCCCCTGGTGGCGGGTGGCTCTCCCTGGCTTTGGGCCAGTGGGTGGGGCCGGCCAGGGCCAGGGCCTGGGTTGCACGTCCCTAGGGTGGAGGGGACTGAGAGGACCCTGCGACCCCCTCGGTGGCCCTGAGAGGTGGGGACAGCACAGCAGCAAGGGGGGTGTGCGGTTGTGGGGCTGGGGGGAGATGAGAGGGGTTGGGGTAGGGGGGCGGGGTAAAAGCCCTTCGGGGCCTGGGGAGGCCCAGGATGCCAGGGCGCCCAGACATATGTCACAGTCAGGGAAGTGACAGAGGCCCGTTAGAGCCACTGGGGGGCGCGAAGGGGCCTCGCTGCGGGCCAGGAGGAGCCCGTCGCCCACACCAGCGGCGTCTGGAGGAGGCGGGGAGCTGGCGGGAGGCGCTCGGGCAGACATGCTCGCCACCCGAGCGGCCCAGCAGCATGGCGTGCGCTCAGAAGCAGGTCGGGAGCAGGCTCTTGGAGTGCCGGGAGCCGGGTCCCAGCGCCTAAGGCCACACCACCCTGCACGCGCCAGATCTCGTCTGATCTCGGGAGCTAAGCAGGGAGGGGCCTGGTTAGTACTTGGATGGGAGACCGCCTGGGAATAGCTGCAGGCTTTTGCTCGCCTCTCCTTTTGCGCCGCGGCCCCGGCGTGGCTCCCTCCGAACCCCTGCCGCCCCTTGCCTCTCTGCAGCCGCCCAGCCAGCCGAAGGCCCCCCTGACCAGCAGAGGGTTAGCCGCCAGGCACTACAAGCTGGCAGCCCCGGCCGCACACCAGGCCCGTCGGCCAGGGCTCCCCCGCACACCCTCTTCTCAGTCCTCTTCAGTCCCGGAGGCTGTCATCTCGATCCCTTCGCCGACCTTCGATCGCCGCCACCGCCAACAGCGCTGCCCTCGCCCCCGCCGCCACCGCCTAATCCGCCGCCATCACCGCGCTCCCCACACCCCCCTCCAGCGCTGACCTCACCCCTGCCCCCGCCCTCGCCACCGCCATGGCTGTACTGCTTCAATCTCCCGCCTCTGCTCTCCCCTCCTCCGCCGCCAGCACCGCCCTCTTCCCCGCTACCGCCGCCGCCGGCGCCAACCCTCCCCGCGCCCAGCGCCCGCCGACACAGCCCCCAACGCTGCCGCCGCCTCCATCGCCGACCTCGCAACCCTCCCGCGCCGCAGCCGACGCCGCCGCCGCCGCCGCCGCCATCGCTGCTCGCGATCAGCCCCCGCTTCTCCCGCCGCCGCCGCCGCGATCACCGCGCTCCCCACCCCCTCCGCCAGCGCTGCCCTCGCCCCCTCCCCGCCCCCGCTGCCGCCATCGCCGTACTCCCTCAAACTCCCTCCTCTGCTCTCCCCCCCTCGGCCGCCAGCACCGCGCTCCCCACCCCCGCCGCCAGTGCTGCCCTCTTCCCCACCCCCGCCCCCGCTGCCGCCATTGCCGCACTCCCTCAATCTCCCTCCTCTGCTCTCCCCGCCTCCTGCACCGCCATCTCCCCCGCCCCCGCCCCAGGCCCGCCGCCGCCACCATCGCCATACTCCCTCAATCTCCCGCCTCTGCTCTCCCGGCCTCCTCCTCCGCCGCCGCCGCCGCCGCCGCCGCCGCCGCCATCGACCCCCGTGCCCCAGCGCCCACCGTCAAAGCCCCCATTGTCGCCACCGCCATCGCCGCCCTGGCGCCATCCTCGCGGTTGCCATCGCCTACCTCCCCACCCTCCCTCGCCTCCGCCGCGTCCCCCGCCGCCGCTGCTGCCGCCGCCGCCGCCGCCGCCGCCGCCGCCGCAGCCCCCCCCCTCCGCAGCCGCCCAAGCCGCCGCCGCGGGGTCCTCCCACAACTCCCAAGCCCAGGGTTGCCTGCTGGTGCAGGCCTCCCCCAGCCTTGGGGGTGCGGTTGTTGGTAAACCTGGTGGCGGTAGGGGGGCGGGGTGTATGGCGGTCTGGGTCCGGGGAGTCCCAGGATGCCAGAGTTCCACGACTTCTGGCACCATCAGGGAAGTGGCAGTGTCCCATGGAGCCTCGGGTGGCGCGAAGGGGCCTCGCTGCCGGCCAGGAGTAGCCCGCCGCCCACGCCAGGGGCATTCGGAAGAGGCGGGGAGCCGGACTGGGGGGGGGGGGACGCGGTGCTGGCAGAGCCGGCCAGCAGGTCGATGCTCGCCACCGGAGCCGCGCATCTGCATGGCGGGCGCTCACGAGGTAGGCCGGGAGCAGGCTCTTGGGGCGCGGGGAGCCGAGTCCCATCGTCTATGGCCATACCACCCTGAACGCGCCCGATCTCCTCTGATCTCGGGAGCTAAGCAGGGAGGGGCCTGGTTAGTGCTTGGATGGGAGACCGCCTGGGAATACCTGTAGGCTTTTGCTCGCCTCTCCTTTTGCGCCGCCGCCCCTGCGTGGCTCCCTCCGAACCCCTGCCGCCCCTTGCCCCTCTGCAGCCGCCCATCCAGCCGAAGTTCCCCCTGGCCAGAGGCCGGTCAGCCACCCGGCGCTACAAGCTGGCAGCCCCGGCCGCACACCAGGCCCGTCGGCCAGGGCTCACCCCCACACCCTCTTCTTAGTCCTCTTCGCTGAGGCAGGCAGTCAGCCAGCAGCAGTTAGCCGAGCCTGTGTCTCCGCCGGCAGGCACCTCTCCCCACACCCCCGCGCGCCCCCTCCCATCGCCCACAAGAGCCAGGAACCCTCCCTTCCCGCAGTGGCCCCAACACACAGGGTACAAAGAGCCGGGACAAAGCAGGGGACTGAGGGAGCAGCACCCCAACACACCGCACGCCCTCGGACTCCAGGAGAGACCACCACAAGGGGAAGTGCAGGCACGCAGGCACACAACACTCTCAACCAGGGTGCCTGTGGGCTGCCACTCTCCTCCCGCGGGGCGGGGGGTTCCTGGGCGGGGCTCGGAGCCCACTGGCCCTCCCGCCCGGCCCGGGGGCTTCAAGGGTGACTTTCAATGCCCGGGCACTGCCTCCTTAGTGGAGCCCAGCCACGGGCATGACCACACTTCGGTTGAGAAGCTGCCACTTCAAAGCAGCGTCAGTGCGTCTGTCCCAGTCCGTGTGCCCGCTTGTGCGTCCCTCCCCCCTCCCCCACCCCATGTCTCTCTGGCTCTGTGACGTGCCTGTTGGGCTCTGGCTCTGGCTCAGGAGCTCTCTCCCCGCGTGCCAGCCCCCTCTTTCTCTGTCTCTGTCCATGTCTCTCTGTATGTCTAGGTACATACAGGTACATATAGGTGTATATTTCGATCTCGCTCCCTCTTTCTCCTCCTCCCGTTCTCTCTGTCGGTCCCTGTCCTGCGGGGACTCTAGTCCCTCTGCCCGCACAAGAACGCAGGATATGGCGAGGCCAAGAGGGAACACCAACAGAGCCACGGATAGGGGGCTCATAGCACTATGTCTCACGGGCGGCTGGCTCGGAGACACGGCAAGCCGGAGCCGCCCGATCCCCAACCTGTCGGCCGCTTCTCTGCCAACCCACCGACACACCGCCCGTCGACCCGCCAAGCGGGCCCACTGCAATCCGCGCCCCTCTGCAATTTGCAGTCCACCATCCGCGCTTCCTAGCTTGGCCACCGCAGCTCCTCCGGTGGCCAGTGGCCAACTGGCAACAGCTGATGGCCAAGCGGTCACAGCTGATGACCATGCAGCCCCCAAGCAGCACCCCTCCACGCGAGGCCCAGAGCCTGGAGAGTGCTCTCTGCGAGTCTGTCCCCACAGTCCCCGTCTGTCTCTCTCCGCCTCTCTCTTGCTCCGTCTCTGGCCTTCTCTCATCCTCTCTCTCACCTCCCTGGGTCAGGAGAGGTGACGTGTAGACAGTGAAGGGACCGGACATCGGGCGGGGCTCCGGTCGCTGACGAGGGTTCCAGGGCCCAGACTGAAGGCTTGTGACGAAGGGTGGCTGCAGACTGGAGATGCTGCACCCTGGTGGCGCGGGTGGCTCTCCCTGGCTTTGGGCCTGTGGATGGGTCCGGTCAGGGCCAGGGCCTGGGTTGCACGTCCCTAGGGCCGGAGGGGACTGAGAGGACCCTGCGACCCCCTCGGTGGCCCTGAGAGGTGGGGACAGCACAGCAGCAAGGGGGGTGTGCGGTTGTGGGGCTGGGGGGAGATGAGAGGGGTTGGGGTAGGGGGGCGGGGTGAAAGCCCTTCGGGGCCTGGGGAGGCCCAGGATGCCAGGGCGCCCAGACATATGTCACAGTCAGGGAAGTGACAGAGGCCCGTGGAGCCACTGGGGGGCGCGAAGGGGCCTCGCTGCGGGCCAGGAGTAGCCCGTCGCCCACACCAGCGGCGTCCGGAGGAGGCGGGGAGCGGGCGGCAGGCGCTCAGGCAGACGTGCTCGCCACCCTAGCGGCCCAGCAGCACGGCGCGCGGTCAGAGGCAGGCCGGGAGCAGGCTCTTGGGGCGCGGGGAGCCGGGTCCCAGCGTCTACGGCCATACCACCCTGAACGCGCCCGATCTCCTCTGATCTCGGGAGCTAAGCAGGGAGGGGCCTGGTTAGTACTTGGATGGGAGACCGCCTGGGAATAGCTGCAGGCTTTTGCTCGCCTCTCCTTTTGCGCCGCCGCCCCGGCGTGGCTCCCTCCGAACCCCTGCCGCCCTTTGCCCCTCTGCAGCCGCCCAGGCAGCCGAAGGTCCCCCTGGCCAGAGGAGGGTCAGTCGCCCGGCACTACAAGCTCGCATCCCCGGCCGCACACCAGGCCTGTCGGCCAGGGCTCCCCCCCACTCCCTCTTCTTAGTGCTCTTCGCCGAGGCAGGCCGTCAGCCTGCAGCAGTCAGCCGCGTCTCGGTCGCCGCCGCCGCCGCCACCGCCATCGCAGGGCTCCCTCTCGCTCCCCGACCCTGCCGCCGCCGCAACCCCCAACGCCCAAGCCCAGGGCTGCCTGCCGGCGCAGGCCTCCACCAGGCTCTCTCCATCCCAGGACGTGCCGGTGCTTTGCACCTCGGCCCGAGCCCAGGGCACGCCCATCCCTGCGCCTGCCCCCGGGACCCGACACACAGGATCGGCGTGTCCTCGGGCAAACGGGACGCCCACCCGCCCCGCCCCACCGGAGTCTTCTGTCTCCGCTGGCAGGCACCTCGCCCCACACCCCCGCGCGCCCCTCCCGTCTCCCACAAGAGCCAGGAGCCCTCCCTTCCCGCCGGCCACGGTGTCCCTGAAACACAGGGCACAAAGAGCCGGGACAAACCAGGGGACGGCGGGAGCAGCACCCCAACACACCACGCGCCATCGACTCCGGGGGAGACCACCACAAGGGCAGAGCAGGCACGCAGGCGCACAACCCTCACAACCAGGGTGCCTGGGGGCTGCCACTCTCCTCCCGCGGGCGGGTGCCTGGGCGGGGCTCAGAGACCACAGGCCCTCCGGAGACCCTGGCGGCCCGCCCCGGAGGCTTCAATGGTGACTGCCAACGCCAGGGCAATGCCTCCTTAGCGGAGCCCAGCCCCGGGCACGACCACACTCCGGTGGAGGAGCTGCCACTTCAACACAGCCTCAGTGCGTCTGTAACAGTCCGTGTGCCCGCCTGTGCGTCCCTCACACCCTCCCCCACCCCATATCCGTCGGGCTCTGTGACGTGCCTGTTGGGCTCTGGCTCTGGCTCAGGAACTCTCTCCCCGCGTGCCAGCCCCCTCTTTCTCTGTCTCTGTCCATGTCTCTCTGTATGTCTAGATACATACATGTACATATACGAGCATATTTCCATCTCGCTCCCTCTTACTCCTCCTCCCGTTCTGTCTGTCTGTCCCTGTCCTGCGGGGACTCTAGCCCCTCTGCCCGCACAAGAATGCAGGATTTGGCGAGGCCAAGAGGGAACACCAACAGACCACGGATAGGGGGCTCATAGCACCATGTCTCACGGGCGGCTGGCTTGGAGACTCGGCAAGCCGGAGAGCCGCCCGATCCCCAGCCTGCCGGCCGATTCTCTGCCAACCAACAGACCCACCAACCTACCGACCCACCAAGCCGGCCAACTGCAGTCCGCGCCCCTCTGCAATTTGCAGTCCACAATCCGCGCTTCCTAGCTTGGCCACCGCAGCTCTGCCGGTGGCCAATGGCCAACTGGCAACAGCTGATGGCCAAGCGGTCACAGCTGATATCCATGCAGCCCGCACGCAGCACCCCTCCACGCGAGGCCCAGAGCCTGGAGAGTGCTCTCTGCGAGTCTGTCCGCACAGTCCCCGTCTGTCTCTCTCCGCCTCTCTCTTGCTCCGTCTCTGGCCTTCTCTCATCCTCTCTCTCACCTCCCTGGGTCAGGAGAGGTGACGTGTAGCCAGTGAAGTGAACAGTGATCGGGCGGGACGCCGGTCGCTGACGAGGGGCGAGAACCCAGAAAGAAGGCTGTGTGAGGAAGGGTGGCGGCAGACTGGAGGTGCTGCCCCCTGGTGGCGGGTGGCTCTCCCTGGCTTTGGGCCAGTGGGTGGGGCCGGCCAGGGCCAGGGCCTGGGTTGCACGTCCCTAGGGTGGAGGGGACTGAGAGGACCCTGCGACCCCCTCGGTGGCCCTGAGAGGTGGGGACAGCACAGCAGCAAGGGGGGTGTGCGGTTGTGGGGCTGGGGGGAGATGAGAGGGGTTGGGGTAGGGGGGCGGGGTAAAAGCCCTTCGGGGCCTGGGGAGGCCCAGGATGCCAGGGCGCCCAGACATATGTCACAGTCAGGGAAGTGACAGAGGCCCGTTAGAGCCACTGGGGGGCGCGAAGGGGCCTCGCTGCGGGCCAGGAGGAGCCCGTCGCCCACACCAGCGGCGTCTGGAGGAGGCGGGGAGCTGGCGGGAGGCGCTCGGGCAGACATGCTCGCCACCCGAGCGGCCCAGCAGCATGGCGTGCGCTCAGAAGCAGGTCGGGAGCAGGCTCTTGGAGTGCCGGGAGCCGGGTCCCAGCGCCTAAGGCCACACCACCCTGCACGCGCCAGATCTCGTCTGATCTCGGGAGCTAAGCAGGGAGGGGCCTGGTTAGTACTTGGATGGGAGACCGCCTGGGAATAGCTGCAGGCTTTTGCTCGCCTCTCCTTTTGCGCCGCGGCCCCGGCGTGGCTCCCTCCGAACCCCTGCCGCCCCTTGCCTCTCTGCAGCCGCCCAGCCAGCCGAAGGCCCCCCTGACCAGCAGAGGGTTAGCCGCCAGGCACTACAAGCTGGCAGCCCCGGCCGCACACCAGGCCCGTCGGCCAGGGCTCCCCCGCACACCCTCTTCTCAGTCCTCTTCAGTCCCGGAGGCTGTCATCTCGATCCCTTCGCCGACCTTCGATCGCCGCCACCGCCAACAGCGCTGCCCTCGCCCCCGCCGCCACCGCCTAATCCGCCGCCATCACCGCGCTCCCCACACCCCCCTCCAGCGCTGACCTCACCCCTGCCCCCGCCCTCGCCACCGCCATGGCTGTACTGCTTCAATCTCCCGCCTCTGCTCTCCCCTCCTCCGCCGCCAGCACCGCCCTCTTCCCCGCTACCGCCGCCGCCGGCGCCAACCCTCCCCGCGCCCAGCGCCCGCCGACACAGCCCCCAACGCTGCCGCCGCCTCCATCGCCGACCTCGCAACCCTCCCGCGCCGCAGCCGACGCCGCCGCCGCCGCCGCCGCCATCGCTGCTCGCGATCAGCCCCCGCTTCTCCCGCCGCCGCCGCCGCGATCACCGCGCTCCCCACCCCCTCCGCCAGCGCTGCCCTCGCCCCCTCCCCGCCCCCGCTGCCGCCATCGCCGTACTCCCTCAAACTCCCTCCTCTGCTCTCCCCCCCTCGGCCGCCAGCACCGCGCTCCCCACCCCCGCCGCCAGTGCTGCCCTCTTCCCCACCCCCGCCCCCGCTGCCGCCATTGCCGCACTCCCTCAATCTCCCTCCTCTGCTCTCCCCGCCTCCTGCACCGCCATCTCCCCCGCCCCCGCCCCAGGCCCGCCGCCGCCACCATCGCCATACTCCCTCAATCTCCCGCCTCTGCTCTCCCGGCCTCCTCCGCCGCCGCCGCCGCCGCCGCCGCCGCCATCGACCCCCGTGCCCCAGCGCCCACCGTCAAAGCCCCCATTGTCGCCACCGCCATCGCCGCCCTGGCGCCATCCTCGCGGTTGCCATCGCCTACCTCCCCACCCTCCCTCGCCTCCGCCGCGTCCCCCGCCGCCGCTGCTGCCGCCGCCGCCGCCGCCGCCGCCGCCGCCGCAGCCCCCCCCCTCCGCAGCCGCCCAAGCCGCCGCCGCGGGGTCCTCCCACAACTCCCAAGCCCAGGGTTGCCTGCTGGTGCAGGCCTCCCCCAGCCTTGGGGGTGCGGTTGTTGGTAAACCTGGTGGCGGTAGGGGGGCGGGGTGTATGGCGGTCTGGGTCCGGGGAGTCCCAGGATGCCAGAGTTCCACGACTTCTGGCACCATCAGGGAAGTGGCAGTGTCCCATGGAGCCTCGGGTGGCGCGAAGGGGCCTCGCTGCCGGCCAGGAGTAGCCCGCCGCCCACGCCAGGGGCATTCGGAAGAGGCGGGGAGCCGGACTGGGGGGGGGGGGGGACGCGGTGCTGGCAGAGCCGGCCAGCAGGTCGATGCTCGCCACCGGAGCCGCGCATCTGCATGGCGGGCGCTCACGAGGCAGGCCGGGAGCAGGCTCTTGGGGCGCGGGGAGCCGAGTCCCATCGTCTATGGCCATACCACCCTGAACGCGCCCGATCTCCTCTGATCTCGGGAGCTAAGCAGGGAGGGGCCTGGTTAGTGCTTGGATGGGAGACCGCCTGGGAATACCTGTAGGCTTTTGCTCGCCTCTCCTTTTGCGCCGCCGCCCCTGCGTGGCTCCCTCCGAACCCCTGCCGCCCCTTGCCCCTCTGCAGCCGCCCATCCAGCCGAAGTTCCCCCTGGCCAGAGGCCGGTCAGCCACCCGGCGCTACAAGCTGGCAGCCCCGGCCGCACACCAGGCCCGTCGGCCAGGGCTCACCCCCACACCCTCTTCTTAGTCCTCTTCGCTGAGGCAGGCAGTCAGCCAGCAGCAGTTAGCCGAGCCTGTGTCTCCGCCGGCAGGCACCTCTCCCCACACCCCCGCGCGCCCCCTCCCATCGCCCACAAGAGCCAGGAACCCTCCCTTCCCGCAGTGGCCCCAACACACAGGGTACAAAGAGCCGGGACAAAGCAGGGGACTGAGGGAGCAGCACCCCAACACACCGCACGCCCTCGGACTCCAGGAGAGACCACCACAAGGGGAAGTGCAGGCACGCAGGCACACAACACTCTCAACCAGGGTGCCTGTGGGCTGCCACTCTCCTCCCGCGGGGCGGGGGGTTCCTGGGCGGGGCTCGGAGCCCACTGGCCCTCCCGCCCGGCCCGGGGGCTTCAAGGGTGACTTTCAATGCCCGGGCACTGCCTCCTTAGTGGAGCCCAGCCACGGGCATGACCACACTTCGGTTGAGAAGCTGCCACTTCAAAGCAGCGTCAGTGCGTCTGTCCCAGTCCGTGTGCCCGCTTGTGCGTCCCTCCCCCCTCCCCCACCCCATGTCTCTCTGGCTCTGTGACGTGCCTGTTGGGCTCTGGCTCTGGCTCAGGAGCTCTCTCCCCGCGTGCCAGCCCCCTCTTTCTCTGTCTCTGTCCATGTCTCTCTGTATGTCTAGGTACATACAGGTACATATAGGTGTATATTTCGATCTCGCTCCCTCTTTCTCCTCCTCCCGTTCTCTCTGTCGGTCCCTGTCCTGCGGGGACTCTAGTCCCTCTGCCCGCACAAGAACGCAGGATATGGCGAGGCCAAGAGGGAACACCAACAGAGCCACGGATAGGGGGCTCATAGCACTATGTCTCACGGGCGGCTGGCTTGGAGACTCGGCAAGCCGGAGCCGCCCGATCCCCAGCCTGCCGGCCGATTCTCTGCCAACCAACAGACCCACCAACCTACCGACCCACCAAGCCGGCCAACTGCAGTCCGCGCCCCTCTGCAATTTGCAGTCCACAATCCGCGCTTCCTAGCTTGGCCACCGCAGCTCTGCCGGTGGCCAATGGCCAACTGGCAACAGCTGATGGCCAAGCGGTCACAGCTGATATCCATGCAGCCCGCACGCAGCACCCCTCCACGCGAGGCCCAGAGCCTGGAGAGTGCTCTCTGCGAGTCTGTCCGCACAGTCCCCGTCTGTCTCTCTCCGCCTCTCTCTTGCTCCGTCTCTGGCCTTCTCTCATCCTCTCTCTCACCTCCCTGGGTCAGGAGAGGTGACGTGTAGCCAGTGAAGTGAACAGTGATCGGGCGGGACGCCGGTCGCTGACGAGGGGCGAGAACCCAGAAAGAAGGCTGTGTGAGGAAGGGTGGCGGCAGACTGGAGGTGCTGCCCCCTGGTGGCGGGTGGCTCTCCCTGGCTTTGGGCCAGTGGGTGGGGCCGGCCAGGGCCAGGGCCTGGGTTGCACGTCCCTAGGGTGGAGGGGACTGAGAGGACCCTGCGACCCCCTCGGTGGCCCTGAGAGGTGGGGACAGCACAGCAGCAAGGGGGGTGTGCGGTTGTGGGGCTGGGGGGAGATGAGAGGGGTTGGGGTAGGGGGGCGGGGTGAAAGCCCTTCGGGGCCTGGGGAGGCCCAGGATGCCAGGGCGCCCAGACATATGTCACAGTCAGGGAAGTGACAGAGGCCCGTTAGAGCCACTGGGGGGCGCGAAGGGGCCTCGCTGCGGGCCAGGAGGAGCCCGTCGCCCACACCAGCGGCGTCTGGAGGAGGCGGGGAGCTGGCGGGAGGCGCTCGGGCAGACGTGCTCGCCACCCGAGCGGCCCAGCAGCATGGCGTGCGCTCAGAAGCAGGTCGGGAGCAGGCTCTTGGAGTGCCGGGAGCCGGGTCCCAGCGCCTAAGGCCACACCACCCTGCACGCGCCAGATCTCGTCTGATCTCGGGAGCTAAGCAGGGAGGGGCCTGGTTAGTACTTGGATGGGAGACCGCCTGGGAATAGCTGCAGGCTTTTGCTCGTCTCTCCTTTTGCGCCGCGGCCCCGGCGTGGCTCCCTCCGAACCCCTGCCGCCCCTTGCCTCTCTGCAGCCGCCCAGCCAGCCGAAGGCCCCCCTGACCAGCGGAGGGTTAGCCGCCAGGCACTACAAGCTGGCAGCCCCGGCCGCACACCAGGCCCGTCGGCCAGGGCTCCCCCGCACACCCTCTTCTCAGTCCTCTTCAGTCCCGGAGGCTGTCATCTCGATCCCTTCGCCGACCTTCGATCGCCGCCACCGCCAACAGCGCTGCCCTCGCCCCCGCCGCCACCGCCTAATCCGCCGCCATCACCGCGCTCCCCACACCCCCCTCCAGCGCTGACCTCACCCCTGCCCCCGCCCTCGCCACCGCCATGGCTGTACTGCTTCAATCTCCCGCCTCTGCTCTCCCCTCCTCCGCCACCAGCACCGCCCTCTTCCCCGCTACCGCCGCCGCCGGCGCCAACCCTCCCCGCGCCCAGCGCCCGCCGACACAGCCCCCAACGCTGCCGCCGCCTCCATCGCCGACCTCGCAACCCTCCCGCGCCGCAGCCGACGCCGCCGCCGCCGCCGCCGCCATCGCTGCTCGCGATCAGCCCCCGCTTCTCCCGCCGCCGCCGCCGCGATCACCGCGCTCCCCACCCCCTCCGCCAGCGCTGCCCTCGCCCCCTCCCCGCCCCCGCTGCCGCCATCGCCGTACTCCCTCAAACTCCCTCCTCTGCTCTCCCCCCCTCGGCCGCCAGCACCGCGCTCCCCACCCCCGCCGCCAGTGCTGCCCTCTTCCCCACCCCCGCCCCCGCTGCCGCCATTGCCGCACTCCCTCAATCTCCCTCCTCTGCTCTCCCCGCCTCCTGCACCGCCATCTCCCCCGCCCCCGCCCCAGGCCCGCCGCCGCCACCATCGCCATACTCCCTCAATCTCCCGCCTCTGCTCTCCCGGCCTCCTCCGCCGCCGCCGCCGCCGCCGCCGCCGCCATCGACCCCCGTGCCCCAGCGCCCACCGTCAAAGCCCCCATTGTCGCCACCGCCATCGCCGCCCTGGCGCCATCCTCGCGGTTGCCATCGCCTACCTCCCCACCCTCCCTCGCCTCCGCCGCGTCCCCCGCCGCCGCTGCTGCCGCCGCCGCCGCCGCCGCCGCCGCCGCCGCAGCCCCCCCCCTCCGCAGCCGCCCAAGCCGCCGCCGCGGGGTCCTCCCACAACTCCCAAGCCCAGGGTTGCCTGCTGGTGCAGGCCTCCCCCAGCCTTGGGGGTGCGGTTGTTGGTAAACCTGGTGGCGGTAGGGGGGCGGGGTGTATGGCGGTCTGGGTCCGGGGAGTCCCAGGATGCCAGAGTTCCACGACTTCTGGCACCATCAGGGAAGTGGCAGTGTCCCATGGAGCCTCGGGTGGCGCGAAGGGGCCTCGCTGCCGGCCAGGAGTAGCCCGCCGCCCACGCCAGGGGCATTCGGAAGAGGCGGGGAGCCGGACTGGGGGGGGGGGACGCGGTGCTGGCAGAGCCGGCCAGCAGGTCGATGCTCGCCACCGGAGCCGCGCATCTGCATGGCGGGCGCTCACGAGGCAGGCCGGGAGCAGGCTCTTGGGGCGCGGGGAGCCGAGTCCCATCGTCTATGGCCATACCACCCTGAACGCGCCCGATCTCCTCTGATCTCGGGAGCTAAGCAGGGAGGGGCCTGGTTAGTGCTTGGATGGGAGACCGCCTGGGAATACCTGTAGGCTTTTGCTCGCCTCTCCTTTTGCGCCGCCGCCCCTGCGTGGCTCCCTCCGAACCCCTGCCGCCCCTTGCCCCTCTGCAGCCGCCCATCCAGCCGAAGTTCCCCCTGGCCAGAGGCCGGTCAGCCACCCGGCGCTACAAGCTGGCAGCCCCGGCCGCACACCAGGCCCGTCGGCCAGGGCTCACCCCCACACCCTCTTCTTAGTCCTCTTCGCTGAGGCAGGCAGTCAGCCAGCAGCAGTTAGCCGAGCCTGTGTCTCCGCCGGCAGGCACCTCTCCCCACACCCCCGCGCGCCCCCTCCCATCGCCCACAAGAGCCAGGAACCCTCCCTTCCCGCAGTGGCCCCAACACACAGGGTACAAAGAGCCGGGACAAAGCAGGGGACTGAGGGAGCAGCACCCCAACACACCGCACGCCCTCGGACTCCAGGAGAGACCACCACAAGGGGAAGTGCAGGCACGCAGGCACACAACACTCTCAACCAGGGTGCCTGTGGGCTGCCACTCTCCTCCCGCGGGGCGGGGGGTTCCTGGGCGGGGCTCGGAGCCCACTGGCCCTCCCGCCCGGCCCGGGGGCTTCAAGGGTGACTTTCAATGCCCGGGCACTGCCTCCTTAGTGGAGCCCAGCCACGGGCATGACCACACTTCGGTTGAGAAGCTGCCACTTCAAAGCAGCGTCAGTGCGTCTGTCCCAGTCCGTGTGCCCGCTTGTGCGTCCCTCCCCCCTCCCCCACCCCATGTCTCTCTGGCTCTGTGACGTGCCTGTTGGGCTCTGGCTCTGGCTCAGGAGCTCTCTCCCCGCGTGCCAGCCCCCTCTTTCTCTGTCTCTGTCCATGTCTCTCTGTATGTCTAGGTACATACAGGTACATATAGGTGTATATTTCGATCTCGCTCCCTCTTTCTCCTCCTCCCGTTCTCTCTGTCGGTCCCTGTCCTGCGGGGACTCTAGTCCCTCTGCCCGCACAAGAACGCAGGATATGGCGAGGCCAAGAGGGAACACCAACAGAGCCACGGATAGGGGGCTCATAGCACTATGTCTCACGGGCGGCTGGCTCGGAGACACGGCAAGCCGGAGCCGCCCGATCCCCAACCTGTCGGCCGCTTCTCTGCCAACCCACCGACACACCGCCCGTCGACCCGCCAAGCGGGCCCACTGCAATCCGCGCCCCTCTGCAATTTGCAGTCCACCATCCGCGCTTCCTAGCTTGGCCACCGCAGCTCCTCCGGTGGCCAGTGGCCAACTGGCAACAGCTGATGGCCAAGCGGTCACAGCTGATGACCATGCAGCCCCCAAGCAGCACCCCTCCACGCGAGGCCCAGAGCCTGGAGAGTGCTCTCTGCGAGTCTGTCCCCACAGTCCCCGTCTGTCTCTCTCCGCCTCTCTCTTGCTCCGTCTCTGGCCTTCTCTCATCCTCTCTCTCACCTCCCTGGGTCAGGAGAGGTGACGTGTAGACAGTGAAGGGACCGGACATCGGGCGGGGCTCCGGTCGCTGACGAGGGTTCCAGGGCCCAGACTGAAGGCTTGTGACGAAGGGTGGCTGCAGACTGGAGATGCTGCACCCTGGTGGCGCGGGTGGCTCTCCCTGGCTTTGGGCCTGTGGATGGGTCCGGTCAGGGCCAGGGCCTGGGTTGCACGTCCCTAGGGCCGGAGGGGACTGAGAGGACCCTGCGACCCCCTCGGTGGCCCTGAGAGGTGGGGACAGCACAGCAGCAAGGGGGGTGTGCGGTTGTGGGGCTGGGGGGAGATGAGAGGGGTTGGGGTAGGGGGGCGGGGTGAAAGCCCTTCGGGGCCTGGGGAGGCCCAGGATGCCAGGGCGCCCAGACATATGTCACAGTCAGGGAAGTGACAGAGGCCCGTGGAGCCACTGGGGGGCGCGAAGGGGCCTCGCTGCGGGCCAGGAGTAGCCCGTCGCCCACACCAGCGGCGTCCGGAGGAGGCGGGGAGCGGGCGGCAGGCGCTCAGGCAGACGTGCTCGCCACCCTAGCGGCCCAGCAGCACGGCGCGCGGTCAGAGGCAGGCCGGGAGCAGGCTCTTGGGGCGCGGGGAGCCGGGTCCCAGCGTCTACGGCCATACCACCCTGAACGCGCCCGATCTCCTCTGATCTCGGGAGCTAAGCAGGGAGGGGCCTGGTTAGTACTTGGATGGGAGACCGCCTGGGAATAGCTGCAGGCTTTTGCTCGCCTCTCCTTTTGCGCCGCCGCCCCGGCGTGGCTCCCTCCGAACCCCTGCCGCCCTTTGCCCCTCTGCAGCCGCCCAGGCAGCCGAAGGTCCCCCTGGCCAGAGGAGGGTCAGTCGCCCGGCACTACAAGCTCGCATCCCCGGCCGCACACCAGGCCTGTCGGCCAGGGCTCCCCCCCACTCCCTCTTCTTAGTGCTCTTCGCCGAGGCAGGCCGTCAGCCTGCAGCAGTCAGCCGCGTCTCGGTCGCCGCCGCCGCCGCCACCGCCATCGCAGGGCTCCCTCTCGCTCCCCGACCCTGCCGCCGCCGCAACCCCCAACGCCCAAGCCCAGGGCTGCCTGCCGGCGCAGGCCTCCACCAGGCTCTCTCCATCCCAGGACGTGCCGGTGCTTTGCACCTCGGCCCGAGCCCAGGGCACGCCCATCCCTGCGCCTGCCCCCGGGACCCGACACACAGGATCGGCGTGTCCTCGGGCAAACGGGACGCCCACCCGCCCCGCCCCACCGGAGTCTTCTGTCTCCGCTGGCAGGCACCTCGCCCCACACCCCCGCGCGCCCCTCCCGTCTCCCACAAGAGCCAGGAGCCCTCCCTTCCCGCCGGCCACGGTGTCCCTGAAACACAGGGCACAAAGAGCCGGGACAAACCAGGGGACGGCGGGAGCAGCACCCCAACACACCACGCGCCATCGACTCCGGGGGAGACCACCACAAGGGCAGAGCAGGCACGCAGGCGCACAACCCTCACAACCAGGGTGCCTGGGGGCTGCCACTCTCCTCCCGCGGGCGGGTGCCTGGGCGGGGCTCAGAGACCACAGGCCCTCCGGAGACCCTGGCGGCCCGCCCCGGAGGCTTCAATGGTGACTGCCAACGCCAGGGCAATGCCTCCTTAGCGGAGCCCAGCCCCGGGCACGACCACACTCCGGTGGAGGAGCTGCCACTTCAACACAGCCTCAGTGCGTCTGTAACAGTCCGTGTGCCCGCCTGTGCGTCCCTCACACCCTCCCCCACCCCATATCCGTCGGGCTCTGTGACGTGCCTGTTGGGCTCTGGCTCTGGCTCAGGAACTCTCTCCCCGCGTGCCAGCCCCCTCTTTCTCTGTCTCTGTCCATGTCTCTCTGTATGTCTAGATACATACATGTACATATACGAGCATATTTCCATCTCGCTCCCTCTTACTCCTCCTCCCGTTCTGTCTGTCTGTCCCTGTCCTGCGGGGACTCTAGCCCCTCTGCCCGCACAAGAATGCAGGATTTGGCGAGGCCAAGAGGGAACACCAACAGACCACGGATAGGGGGCTCATAGCACCATGTCTCACGGGCGGCTGGCTTGGAGACTCGGCAAGCCGGAGAGCCGCCCGATCCCCAGCCTGCCGGCCGATTCTCTGCCAACCAACAGACCCACCAACCTACCGACCCACCAAGCCGGCCAACTGCAGTCCGCGCCCCTCTGCAATTTGCAGTCCACAATCCGCGCTTCCTAGCTTGGCCACCGCAGCTCTGCCGGTGGCCAATGGCCAACTGGCAACAGCTGATGGCCAAGCGGTCACAGCTGATATCCATGCAGCCCGCACGCAGCACCCCTCCACGCGAGGCCCAGAGCCTGGAGAGTGCTCTCTGCGAGTCTGTCCGCACAGTCCCCGTCTGTCTCTCTCCGCCTCTCTCTTGCTCCGTCTCTGGCCTTCTCTCATCCTCTCTCTCACCTCCCTGGGTCAGGAGAGGTGACGTGTAGCCAGTGAAGTGAACAGTGATCGGGCGGGACGCCGGTCGCTGACGAGGGGCGAGAACCCAGAAAGAAGGCTGTGTGAGGAAGGGTGGCGGCAGACTGGAGGTGCTGCCCCCTGGTGGCGGGTGGCTCTCCCTGGCTTTGGGCCAGTGGGTGGGGCCGGCCAGGGCCAGGGCCTGGGTTGCACGTCCCTAGGGTGGAGGGGACTGAGAGGACCCTGCGACCCCCTCGGTGGCCCTGAGAGGTGGGGACAGCACAGCAGCAAGGGGGGTGTGCGGTTGTGGGGCTGGGGGGAGATGAGAGGGGTTGGGGTAGGGGGGCGGGGTAAAAGCCCTTCGGGGCCTGGGGAGGCCCAGGATGCCAGGGCGCCCAGACATATGTCACAGTCAGGGAAGTGACAGAGGCCCGTTAGAGCCACTGGGGGGCGCGAAGGGGCCTCGCTGCGGGCCAGGAGGAGCCCGTCGCCCACACCAGCGGCGTCTGGAGGAGGCGGGGAGCTGGCGGGAGGCGCTCGGGCAGACATGCTCGCCACCCGAGCGGCCCAGCAGCATGGAGTGCGCTCAGAAGCAGGTCGGGAGCAGGCTCTTGGAGTGCCGGGAGCCGGGTCCCAGCGCCTAAGGCCACACCACCCTGCACGCGCCAGATCTCGTCTGATCTCGGGAGCTAAGCAGGGAGGGGCCTGGTTAGTACTTGGATGGGAGACCGCCTGGGAATAGCTGCAGGCTTTTGCTCGCCTCTCCTTTTGCGCCGCGGCCCCGGCGTGGCTCCCTCCGAACCCCTGCCGCCCCTTGCCTCTCTGCAGCCGCCCAGCCAGCCGAAGGCCCCCCTGACCAGCAGAGGGTTAGCCGCCAGGCACTACAAGCTGGCAGCCCCGGCCGCACACCAGGCCCGTCGGCCAGGGCTCCCCCGCACACCCTCTTCTCAGTCCTCTTCAGTCCCGGAGGCTGTCATCTCGATCCCTTCGCCGACCTTCGATCGCCGCCACCGCCAACAGCGCTGCCCTCGCCCCCGCCGCCACCGCCTAATCCGCCGCCATCACCGCGCTCCCCACACCCCCCTCCAGCGCTGACCTCACCCCTGCCCCCGCCCTCGCCACCGCCATGGCTGTACTGCTTCAATCTCCCGCCTCTGCTCTCCCCTCCTCCGCCGCCAGCACCGCCCTCTTCCCCGCTACCGCCGCCGCCGGCGCCAACCCTCCCCGCGCCCAGCGCCCGCCGACACAGCCCCCAACGCTGCCGCCGCCTCCATCGCCGACCTCGCAACCCTCCCGCGCCGCAGCCGACGCCGCCGCCGCCGCCGCCGCCATCGCTGCTCGCGATCAGCCCCCGCTTCTCCCGCCGCCGCCGCCGCGATCACCGCGCTCCCCACCCCCTCCGCCAGCGCTGCCCTCGCCCCCTCCCCGCCCCCGCTGCCGCCATCGCCGTACTCCCTCAAACTCCCTCCTCTGCTCTCCCCCCCTCGGCCGCCAGCACCGCGCTCCCCACCCCCGCCGCCAGTGCTGCCCTCTTCCCCACCCCCGCCCCCGCTGCCGCCATTGCCGCACTCCCTCAATCTCCCTCCTCTGCTCTCCCCGCCTCCTGCACCGCCATCTCCCCCGCCCCCGCCCCAGGCCCGCCGCCGCCACCATCGCCATACTCCCTCAATCTCCCGCCTCTGCTCTCCCGGCCTCCTCCGCCGCCGCCGCCGCCGCCGCCGCCGCCATCGACCCCCGTGCCCCAGCGCCCACCGTCAAAGCCCCCATTGTCGCCACCGCCATCGCCGCCCTGGCGCCATCCTCGCGGTTGCCATCGCCTACCTCCCCACCCTCCCTCGCCTCCGCCGCGTCCCCCGCCGCCGCTGCTGCCGCCGCCGCCGCCGCCGCCGCCGCCGCCGCAGCCCCCCCCCTCCGCAGCCGCCCAAGCCGCCGCCGCGGGGTCCTCCCACAACTCCCAAGCCCAGGGTTGCCTGCTGGTGCAGGCCTCCCCCAGCCTTGGGGGTGCGGTTGTTGGTAAACCTGGTGGCGGTAGGGGGGCGGGGTGTATGGCGGTCTGGGTCCGGGGAGTCCCAGGATGCCAGAGTTCCACGACTTCTGGCACCATCAGGGAAGTGGCAGTGTCCCATGGAGCCTCGGGTGGCGCGAAGGGGCCTCGCTGCCGGCCAGGAGTAGCCCGCCGCCCACGCCAGGGGCATTCGGAAGAGGCGGGGAGCCGGACTGGGGGGGGGGGACGCGGTGCTGGCAGAGCCGGCCAGCAGGTCGATGCTCGCCACCGGAGCCGCGCATCTGCATGGCGGGCGCTCACGAGGCAGGCCGGGAGCAGGCTCTTGGGGCGCGGGGAGCCGAGTCCCATCGTCTATGGCCATACCACCCTGAACGCGCCCGATCTCCTCTGATCTCGGGAGCTAAGCAGGGAGGGGCCTGGTTAGTGCTTGGATGGGAGACCGCCTGGGAATACCTGTAGGCTTTTGCTCGCCTCTCCTTTTGCGCCGCCGCCCCTGCGTGGCTCCCTCCGAACCCCTGCCGCCCCTTGCCCCTCTGCAGCCGCCCATCCAGCCGAAGGTCCCACTGGCCAGAGGCCGGTCAGCCACCCGGCGCTACAAGCTGGCAGCCCCGGCCGCACACCAGGCCCGTCGGCCAGGGCTCACCCCCACACCCTCTTCTTAGTCCTCTTCGCTGAGGCAGGCAGTCAGCCAGCAGCAGTTAGCCGAGCCTGTGTCTCCGCCGGCAGGCACCTCTCCCCACACCCCCGCGCGCCCCCTCCCATCGCCCACAAGAGCCAGGAACCCTCCCTTCCCGCAGTGGCCCCAACACACAGGGTACAAAGAGCCGGGACAAAGCAGGGGACTGAGGGAGCAGCACCCCAACACACCGCACGCCCTCGGACTCCAGGAGAGACCACCACAAGGGGAAGTGCAGGCACGCAGGCACACAACACTCTCAACCAGGGTGCCTGTGGGTTGCCATTCTCCTCCCGCGGGGCGGGGGGTTCCTGGGCGGGGCTCGGAGCCCACTGGCCCTCCCGCCCGGCCCGGGGGCTTCAAGGGTGACTTTCAATGCCCGGGCACTGCCTCCTTAGTGGAGCCCAGCCACGGGCATGACCACACTTCGGTTGAGAAGCTGCCACTTCAAAGCAGCGTCAGTGCGTCTGTCCCAGTCCGTGTGCCCGCTTGTGCGTCCCTCCCCCCTCCCCCACCCCATGTCTCTCTGGCTCTGTGACGTGCCTGTTGGGCTCTGGCTCTGGCTCAGGAGCTCTCTCCCCGCGTGCCAGCCCCCTCTTTCTCTGTCTCTGTCCATGTCTCTCTGTATGTCTAGGTACATACAGGTACATATAGGTGTATATTTCGATCTCGCTCCCTCTTTCTCCTCCTCCCGTTCTCTCTGTCGGTCCCTGTCCTGCGGGGACTCTAGTCCCTCTGCCCGCACAAGAACGCAGGATATGGCGAGGCCAAGAGGGAACACCAACAGAGCCACGGATAGGGGGCTCATAGCACTATGTCTCACGGGCGGCTGGCTCGGAGACACGGCAAGCCGGAGCCGCCCGATCCCCAACCTGTCGGCCGCTTCTCTGCCAACCCACCGACACACCGCCCGTCGACCCGCCAAGCGGGCCCACTGCAATCCGCGCCCCTCTGCAATTTGCAGTCCACCATCCGCGCTTCCTAGCTTGGCCACCGCAGCTCCTCCGGTGGCCAGTGGCCAACTGGCAACAGCTGATGGCCAAGCGGTCACAGCTGATGACCATGCAGCCCCCAAGCAGCACCCCTCCACGCGAGGCCCAGAGCCTGGAGAGTGCTCTCTGCGAGTCTGTCCCCACAGTCCCCGTCTGTCTCTCTCCGCCTCTCTCTTGCTCCGTCTCTGGCCTTCTCTCATCCTCTCTCTCACCTCCCTGGGTCAGGAGAGGTGACGTGTAGACAGTGAAGGGACCGGACATCGGGCGGGGCTCCGGTCGCTGACGAGGGTTCCAGGGCCCAGACTGAAGGCTTGTGACGAAGGGTGGCTGCAGACTGGAGATGCTGCACCCTGGTGGCGCGGGTGGCTCTCCCTGGCTTTGGGCCTGTGGATGGGTCCGGTCAGGGCCAGGGCCTGGGTTGCACGTCCCTAGGGCCGGAGGGGACTGAGAGGACCCTGCGACCCCCTCGGTGGCCCTGAGAGGTGGGGACAGCACAGCAGCAAGGGGGGTGTGCGGTTGTGGGGCTGGGGGGAGATGAGAGGGGTTGGGGTAGGGGGGCGGGGTGAAAGCCCTTCGGGGCCTGGGGAGGCCCAGGATGCCAGGGCGCCCAGACATATGTCACAGTCAGGGAAGTGACAGAGGCCCGTGGAGCCACTGGGGGGCGCGAAGGGGCCTCGCTGCGGGCCAGGAGTAGCCCGTCGCCCACACCAGCGGCGTCCGGAGGAGGCGGGGAGCGGGCGGCAGGCGCTCAGGCAGACGTGCTCGCCACCCTAGCGGCCCAGCAGCACGGCGCGCGGTCAGAGGCAGGCCGGGAGCAGGCTCTTGGGGCGCGGGGAGCCGGGTCCCAGCGTCTACGGCCATACCACCCTGAACGCGCCCGATCTCCTCTGATCTCGGGAGCTAAGCAGGGAGGGGCCTGGTTAGTACTTGGATGGGAGACCGCCTGGGAATAGCTGCAGGCTTTTGCTCGCCTCTCCTTTTGCGCCGCCGCCCCGGCGTGGCTCCCTCCGAACCCCTGCCGCCCTTTGCCCCTCTGCAGCCGCCCAGGCAGCCGAAGGTCCCCCTGGCCAGAGGAGGGTCAGTCGCCCGGCACTACAAGCTCGCATCCCCGGCCGCACACCAGGCCTGTCGGCCAGGGCTCCCCCCCACTCCCTCTTCTTAGTGCTCTTCGCCGAGGCAGGCCGTCAGCCTGCAGCAGTCAGCCGCGTCTCGGTCGCCGCCGCCGCCGCCACCGCCATCGCAGGGCTCCCTCTCGCTCCCCGACCCTGCCGCCGCCGCAACCCCCAACGCCCAAGCCCAGGGCTGCCTGCCGGCGCAGGCCTCCACCAGGCTCTCTCCATCCCAGGACGTGCCGGTGCTTTGCACCTCGGCCCGAGCCCAGGGCACGCCCATCCCTGCGCCTGCCCCCGGGACCCGACACACAGGATCGGCGTGTCCTCGGGCAAACGGGACGCCCACCCGCCCCGCCCCACCGGAGTCTTCTGTCTCCGCTGGCAGGCACCTCGCCCCACACCCCCGCGCGCCCCTCCCGTCTCCCACAAGAGCCAGGAGCCCTCCCTTCCCGCCGGCCACGGTGTCCCTGAAACACAGGGCACAAAGAGCCGGGACAAACCAGGGGACGGCGGGAGCAGCACCCCAACACACCACGCGCCATCGACTCCGGGGGAGACCACCACAAGGGCAGAGCAGGCACGCAGGCGCACAACCCTCACAACCAGGGTGCCTGGGGGCTGCCACTCTCCTCCCGCGGGCGGGTGCCTGGGCGGGGCTCAGAGACCACAGGCCCTCCGGAGACCCTGGCGGCCCGCCCCGGAGGCTTCAATGGTGACTGCCAACGCCAGGGCAATGCCTCCTTAGCGGAGCCCAGCCCCGGGCATGACCAAACTCCGGTGGAGGAGCTGCCACTTCAACACAGCCTCAGTGCGTCTGTAACAGTCCGTGTGCCCGCCTGTGCGTCCCTCACACCCTCCCCCACCCCATATCCGTCGGGCTCTGTGACGTGCCTGTTGGGCTCTGGCTCTGGCTCAGGAACTCTCTCCCCGCGTGCCAGCCCCCTCTTTCTCTGTCTCTGTCCATGTCTCTCTGTATGTCTAGATACATACATGTACATATACGAGCATATTTCCATCTCGCTCCCTCTTACTCCTCCTCCCGTTCTGTCTGTCTGTCCCTGTCCTGCGGGGACTCTAGCCCCTCTGCCCGCACAAGAATGCAGGATTTGGCGAGGCCAAGAGGGAACACCAACAGACCACAGATAGGGGGCTCATAGCACCATGTCCCCCGGGCGGCTGGCTTGGAGACTCGGCAAGCCGGAGCCGCCCGATCCCCAGCCTGCCGGCCGATTCTCTGCCAACCAACAGACCCACCAACCTACCGACCCACCAAGCCGGCCAACTGCAGTCCGCGCCCCTCTGCAATTTGCAGTCCACAATCCGCGCTTCCTAGCTTGGCCACCGCAGCTCTGCCGGTGGCCAATGGCCAACTGGCAACAGCTGATGGCCAAGCGGTCACAGCTGATATCCATGCAGCCCGCACGCAGCACCCCTCCACGCGAGGCCCAGAGCCTGGAGAGTGCTCTCTGCGAGTCTGTCCGCACAGTCCCCGTCTGTCTCTCTCCGCCTCTCTCTTGCTCCGTCTCTGGCCTTCTCTCATCCTCTCTCTCACCTCCCTGGGTCAGGAGAGGTGACGTGTAGCCAGTGAAGTGAACAGTGATCGGGCGGGACGCCGGTCGCTGACGAGGGGCGAGAACCCAGAAAGAAGGCTGTGTGAGGAAGGGTGGCGGCAGACTGGAGGTGCTGCCCCCTGGTGGCGGGTGGCTCTCCCTGGCTTTGGGCCAGTGGGTGGGGCCGGCCAGGGCCAGGGCCTGGGTTGCACGTCCCTAGGGTGGAGGGGACTGAGAGGACCCTGCGACCCCCTCGGTGGCCCTGAGAGGTGGGGACAGCACAGCAGCAAGGGGGGTGTGCGGTTGTGGGGCTGGGGGGAGATGAGAGGGGTTGGGGTAGGGGGGCGGGGTAAAAGCCCTTCGGGGCCTGGGGAGGCCCAGGATGCCAGGGCGCCCAGACATATGTCACAGTCAGGGAAGTGACAGAGGCCCGTTAGAGCCACTGGGGGGCGCGAAGGGGCCTCGCTGCGGGCCAGGAGGAGCCCGTCGCCCACACCAGCGGCGTCTGGAGGAGGCGGGGAGCTGGCGGGAGGCGCTCGGGCAGACATGCTCGCCACCCGAGCGGCCCAGCAGCATGGCGTGCGCTCAGAAGCAGGTCGGGAGCAGGCTCTTGGAGTGCCGGGAGCCGGGTCCCAGCGCCTAAGGCCACACCACCCTGCACGCGCCAGATCTCGTCTGATCTCGGGAGCTAAGCAGGGAGGGGCCTGGTTAGTACTTGGATGGGAGACCGCCTGGGAATAGCTGCAGGCTTTTGCTCGCCTCTCCTTTTGCGCCGCGGCCCCGGCGTGGCTCCCTCCGAACCCCTGCCGCCCCTTGCCTCTCTGCAGCCGCCCAGCCAGCCGAAGGCCCCCCTGACCAGCAGAGGGTTAGCCGCCAGGCACTACAAGCTGGCAGCCCCGGCCGCACACCAGGCCCGTCGGCCAGGGCTCCCCCGCACACCCTCTTCTCAGTCCTCTTCAGTCCCGGAGGCTGTCATCTCGATCCCTTCGCCGACCTTCGATCGCCGCCACCGCCAACAGCGCTGCCCTCGCCCCCGCCGCCACCGCCTAATCCGCCGCCATCACCGCGCTCCCCACACCCCCCTCCAGCGCTGACCTCACCCCTGCCCCCGCCCTCGCCACCGCCATGGCTGTACTGCTTCAATCTCCCGCCTCTGCTCTCCCCTCCTCCGCCGCCAGCACCGCCCTCTTCCCCGCTACCGCCGCCGCCGGCGCCAACCCTCCCCGCGCCCAGCGCCCGCCGACACAGCCCCCAACGCTGCCGCCGCCTCCATCGCCGACCTCGCAACCCTCCCGCGCCGCAGCCGACGCCGCCGCCGCCGCCGCCGCCATCGCTGCTCGCGATCAGCCCCCGCTTCTCCCGCCGCCGCCGCCGCGATCACCGCGCTCCCCACCCCCTCCGCCAGCGCTGCCCTCGCCCCCTCCCCGCCCCCGCTGCCGCCATCGCCGTACTCCCTCAAACTCCCTCCTCTGCTCTCCCCCCCTCGGCCGCCAGCACCGCGCTCCCCACCCCCGCCGCCAGTGCTGCCCTCTTCCCCACCCCCGCCCCCGCTGCCGCCATTGCCGCACTCCCTCAATCTCCCTCCTCTGCTCTCCCCGCCTCCTGCACCGCCATCTCCCCCGCCCCCGCCCCAGGCCCGCCGCCGCCACCATCGCCATACTCCCTCAATCTCCCGCCTCTGCTCTCCCGGCCTCCTCCTCCGCCGCCGCCGCCGCCGCCGCCGCCGCCGCCGCCGCCGCCATCGACCCCCGTGCCCCAGCGCCCACCGTCAAAGCCCCCATTGTCGCCACCGCCATCGCCGCCCTGGCGCCATCCTCGCGGTTGCCATCGCCTACCTCCCCACCCTCCCTCGCCTCCGCCGCGTCCCCCGCCGCCGCTGCTGCCGCCGCCGCCGCCGCCGCCGCCGCCGCCGCAGCCCCCCCCCTCCGCAGCCGCCCAAGCCGCCGCCGCGGGGTCCTCCCACAACTCCCAAGCCCAGGGTTGCCTGCTGGTGCAGGCCTCCCCCAGCCTTGGGGGTGCGGTTGTTGGTAAACCTGGTGGCGGTAGGGGGGCGGGGTGTATGGCGGTCTGGGTCCGGGGAGTCCCAGGATGCCAGAGTTCCACGACTTCTGGCACCATCAGGGAAGTGGCAGTGTCCCATGGAGCCTCGGGTGGCGCGAAGGGGCCTCGCTGCCGGCCAGGAGTAGCCCGCCGCCCACGCCAGGGGCATTCGGAAGAGGCGGGGAGCCGGACTGGGGGGGGGGGGACGCGGTGCTGGCAGAGCCGGCCAGCAGGTCGATGCTCGCCACCGGAGCCGCGCATCTGCATGGCGGGCGCTCACGAGGCAGGCCGGGAGCAGGCTCTTGGGGCGCGGGGAGCCGAGTCCCATCGTCTATGGCCATACCACCCTGAACGCGCCCGATCTCCTCTGATCTCGGGAGCTAAGCAGGGAGGGGCCTGGTTAGTGCTTGGATGGGAGACCGCCTGGGAATACCTGTAGGCTTTTGCTCGCCTCTCCTTTTGCGCCGCCGCCCCTGCGTGGCTCCCTCCGAACCCCTGCCGCCCCTTGCCCCTCTGCAGCCGCCCATCCAGCCGAAGTTCCCCCTGGCCAGAGGCCGGTCAGCCACCCGGCGCTACAAGCTGGCAGCCCCGGCCGCACACCAGGCCCGTCGGCCAGGGCTCACCCCCACACCCTCTTCTTAGTCCTCTTCGCTGAGGCAGGCAGTCAGCCAGCAGCAGTTAGCCGAGCCTGTGTCTCCGCCGGCAGGCACCTCTCCCCACACCCCCGCGCGCCCCCTCCCATCGCCCACAAGAGCCAGGAACCCTCCCTTCCCGCAGTGGCCCCAACACACAGGGTACAAAGAGCCGGGACAAAGCAGGGGACTGAGGGAGCAGCACCCCAACACACCGCACGCCCTCGGACTCCAGGAGAGACCACCACAAGGGGAAGTGCAGGCACGCAGGCACACAACACTCTCAACCAGGGTGCCTGTGGGCTGCCACTCTCCTCCCGCGGGGCGGGGGGTTCCTGGGCGGGGCTCGGAGCCCACTGGCCCTCCCGCCCGGCCCGGGGGCTTCAAGGGTGACTTTCAATGCCCGGGCACTGCCTCCTTAGTGGAGCCCAGCCACGGGCATGACCACACTTCGGTTGAGAAGCTGCCACTTCAAAGCAGCGTCAGTGCGTCTGTCCCAGTCCGTGTGCCCGCTTGTGCGTCCCTCCCCCCTCCCCCACCCCATGTCTCTCTGGCTCTGTGACGTGCCTGTTGGGCTCTGGCTCTGGCTCAGGAGCTCTCTCCCCGCGTGCCAGCCCCCTCTTTCTCTGTCTCTGTCCATGTCTCTCTGTATGTCTAGGTACATACAGGTACATATAGGTGTATATTTCGATCTCGCTCCCTCTTTCTCCTCCTCCCGTTCTCTCTGTCGGTCCCTGTCCTGCGGGGACTCTAGTCCCTCTGCCCGCACAAGAACGCAGGATATGGCGAGGCCAAGAGGGAACACCAACAGAGCCACGGATAGGGGGCTCATAGCACTATGTCTCACGGGCGGCTGGCTCGGAGACACGGCAAGCCGGAGCCGCCCGATCCCCAACCTGTCGGCCGCTTCTCTGCCAACCCACCGACACACCGCCCGTCGACCCGCCAAGCGGGCCCACTGCAATCCGCGCCCCTCTGCAATTTGCAGTCCACCATCCGCGCTTCCTAGCTTGGCCACCGCAGCTCCTCCGGTGGCCAGTGGCCAACTGGCAACAGCTGATGGCCAAGCGGTCACAGCTGATGACCATGCAGCCCCCAAGCAGCACCCCTCCACGCGAGGCCCAGAGCCTGGAGAGTGCTCTCTGCGAGTCTGTCCCCACAGTCCCCGTCTGTCTCTCTCCGCCTCTCTCTTGCTCCGTCTCTGGCCTTCTCTCATCCTCTCTCTCACCTCCCTGGGTCAGGAGAGGTGACGTGTAGACAGTGAAGGGACCGGACATCGGGCGGGGCTCCGGTCGCTGACGAGGGTTCCAGGGCCCAGACTGAAGGCTTGTGACGAAGGGTGGCTGCAGACTGGAGATGCTGCACCCTGGTGGCGCGGGTGGCTCTCCCTGGCTTTGGGCCTGTGGATGGGTCCGGTCAGGGCCAGGGCCTGGGTTGCACGTCCCTAGGGCCGGAGGGGACTGAGAGGACCCTGCGACCCCCTCGGTGGCCCTGAGAGGTGGGGACAGCACAGCAGCAAGGGGGGTGTGCGGTTGTGGGGCTGGGGGGAGATGAGAGGGGTTGGGGTAGGGGGGCGGGGTGAAAGCCCTTCGGGGCCTGGGGAGGCCCAGGATGCCAGGGCGCCCAGACATATGTCACAGTCAGGGAAGTGACAGAGGCCCGTGGAGCCACTGGGGGGCGCGAAGGGGCCTCGCTGCGGGCCAGGAGTAGCCCGTCGCCCACACCAGCGGCGTCCGGAGGAGGCGGGGAGCGGGCGGCAGGCGCTCAGGCAGACGTGCTCGCCACCCTAGCGGCCCAGCAGCACGGCGCGCGGTCAGAGGCAGGCCGGGAGCAGGCTCTTGGGGCGCGGGGAGCCGGGTCCCAGCGTCTACGGCCATACCACCCTGAACGCGCCCGATCTCCTCTGATCTCGGGAGCTAAGCAGGGAGGGGCCTGGTTAGTACTTGGATGGGAGACCGCCTGGGAATAGCTGCAGGCTTTTGCTCGCCTCTCCTTTTGCGCCGCCGCCCCGGCGTGGCTCCCTCCGAACCCCTGCCGCCCTTTGCCCCTCTGCAGCCGCCCAGGCAGCCGAAGGTCCCCCTGGCCAGAGGAGGGTCAGTCGCCCGGCACTACAAGCTCGCATCCCCGGCCGCACACCAGGCCTGTCGGCCAGGGCTCCCCCCCACTCCCTCTTCTTAGTGCTCTTCGCCGAGGCAGGCCGTCAGCCTGCAGCAGTCAGCCGCGTCTCGGTCGCCGCCGCCGCCGCCACCGCCATCGCAGGGCTCCCTCTCGCTCCCCGACCCTGCCGCCGCCGCAACCCCCAACGCCCAAGCCCAGGGCTGCCTGCCGGCGCAGGCCTCCACCAGGCTCTCTCCATCCCAGGACGTGCCGGTGCTTTGCACCTCGGCCCGAGCCCAGGGCACGCCCATCCCTGCGCCTGCCCCCGGGACCCGACACACAGGATCGGCGTGTCCTCGGGCAAACGGGACGCCCACCCGCCCCGCCCCACCGGAGTCTTCTGTCTCCGCTGGCAGGCACCTCGCCCCACACCCCCGCGCGCCCCTCCCGTCTCCCACAAGAGCCAGGAGCCCTCCCTTCCCGCCGGCCACGGTGTCCCTGAAACACAGGGCACAAAGAGCCGGGACAAACCAGGGGACGGCGGGAGCAGCACCCCAACACACCACGCGCCATCGACTCCGGGGGAGACCACCACAAGGGCAGAGCAGGCACGCAGGCGCACAACCCTCACAACCAGGGTGCCTGGGGGCTGCCACTCTCCTCCCGCGGGCGGGTGCCTGGGCGGGGCTCAGAGACCACAGGCCCTCCGGAGACCCTGGCGGCCCGCCCCGGAGGCTTCAATGGTGACTGCCAACGCCAGGGCAATGCCTCCTTAGCGGAGCCCAGCCCCGGGCACGACCACACTCCGGTGGAGGAGCTGCCACTTCAACACAGCCTCAGTGCGTCTGTAACAGTCCGTGTGCCCGCCTGTGCGTCCCTCACACCCTCCCCCACCCCATATCCGTCGGGCTCTGTGACGTGCCTGTTGGGCTCTGGCTCTGGCTCAGGAACTCTCTCCCCGCGTGCCAGCCCCCTCTTTCTCTGTCTCTGTCCATGTCTCTCTGTATGTCTAGATACATACATGTACATATACGAGCATATTTCCATCTCGCTCCCTCTTACTCCTCCTCCCGTTCTGTCTGTCTGTCCCTGTCCTGCGGGGACTCTAGCCCCTCTGCCCGCACAAGAATGCAGGATTTGGCGAGGCCAAGAGGGAACACCAACAGACCACGGATAGGGGGCTCATAGCACCATGTCTCACGGGCGGCTGGCTTGGAGACTCGGCAAGCCGGAGCCGCCCGATCCCCAGCCTGCCGGCCGATTCTCTGCCAACCAACAGACCCACCAACCTACCGACCCACCAAGCCGGCCAACTGCAGTCCGCGCCCCTCTGCAATTTGCAGTCCACAATCCGCGCTTCCTAGCTTGGCCACCGCAGCTCTGCCGGTGGCCAATGGCCAACTGGCAACAGCTGATGGCCAAGCGGTCACAGCTGATATCCATGCAGCCCGCACGCAGCACCCCTCCACGCGAGGCCCAGAGCCTGGAGAGTGCTCTCTGCGAGTCTGTCCGCACAGTCCCCGTCTGTCTCTCTCCGCCTCTCTCTTGCTCCGTCTCTGGCCTTCTCTCATCCTCTCTCTCACCTCCCTGGGTCAGGAGAGGTGACGTGTAGCCAGTGAAGTGAACAGTGATCGGGCGGGACGCCGGTCGCTGACGAGGGGCGAGAACCCAGAAAGAAGGCTGTGTGAGGAAGGGTGGCGGCAGACTGGAGGTGCTGCCCCCTGGTGGCGGGTGGCTCTCCCTGGCTTTGGGCCAGTGGGTGGGGCCGGCCAGGGCCAGGGCCTGGGTTGCACGTCCCTAGGGTGGAGGGGACTGAGAGGACCCTGCGACCCCCTCGGTGGCCCTGAGAGGTGGGGACAGCACAGCAGCAAGGGGGGTGTGCGGTTGTGGGGCTGGGGGGAGATGAGAGGGGTTGGGGTAGGGGGGCGGGGTGAAAGCCCTTCGGGGCCTGGGGAGGCCCAGGATGCCAGGGCGCCCAGACATATGTCACAGTCAGGGAAGTGACAGAGGCCCGTTAGAGCCACTGGGGGGCGCGAAGGGGCCTCGCTGCGGGCCAGGAGGAGCCCGTCGCCCACACCAGCGGCGTCTGGAGGAGGCGGGGAGCTGGCGGGAGGCGCTCGGGCAGACATGCTCGCCACCCGAGCGGCCCAGCAGCATGGCGTGCGCTCAGAAGCAGGTCGGGAGCAGGCTCTTGGAGTGCCGGGAGCCGGGTCCCAGCGCCTAAGGCCACACCACCCTGCACGCGCCAGATCTCGTCTGATCTCGGGAGCTAAGCAGGGAGGGGCCTGGTTAGTACTTGGATGGGAGACCGCCTGGGAATAGCTGCAGGCTTTTGCTCGCCTCTCCTTTTGCGCCGCGGCCCCGGCGTGGCTCCCTCCGAACCCCTGCCGCCCCTTGCCTCTCTGCAGCCGCCCAGCCAGCCGAAGGCCCCCCTGACCAGCAGAGGGTTAGCCGCCAGGCACTACAAGCTGGCAGCCCCGGCCGCACACCAGGCCCGTCGGCCAGGGCTCCCCCGCACACCCTCTTCTCAGTCCTCTTCAGTCCCGGAGGCTGTCATCTCGATCCCTTCGCCGACCTTCGATCGCCGCCACCGCCAACAGCGCTGCCCTCGCCCCCGCCGCCACCGCCTAATCCGCCGCCATCACCGCGCTCCCCACACCCCCCTCCAGCGCTGACCTCACCCCTGCCCCCGCCCTCGCCACCGCCATGGCTGTACTGCTTCAATCTCCCGCCTCTGCTCTCCCCTCCTCCGCCGCCAGCACCGCCCTCTTCCCCGCTACCGCCGCCGCCGGCGCCAACCCTCCCCGCGCCCAGCGCCCGCCGACACAGCCCCCAACGCTGCCGCCGCCTCCATCGCCGACCTCGCAACCCTCCCGCGCCGCAGCCGACGCCGCCGCCGCCGCCGCCGCCATCGCTGCTCGCGATCAGCCCCCGCTTCTCCCGCCGCCGCCGCCGCGATCACCGCGCTCCCCACCCCCTCCGCCAGCGCTGCCCTCGCCCCCTCCCCGCCCCCGCTGCCGCCATCGCCGTACTCCCTCAAACTCCCTCCTCTGCTCTCCCCCCCTCGGCCGCCAGCACCGCGCTCCCCACCCCCGCCGCCAGTGCTGCCCTCTTCCCCACCCCCGCCCCCGCTGCCGCCATTGCCGCACTCCCTCAATCTCCCTCCTCTGCTCTCCCCGCCTCCTGCACCGCCATCTCCCCCGCCCCCGCCCCAGGCCCGCCTCCGCCACCATCGCCATACTCCCTCAATCTCCCGCCTCTGCTCTCCCGGCCTCCTCCGCCCCCGCCGCCGCCGCCGCCGCCGCCGCCGCCGCCATCGACCCCCGTGCCCCAGCGCCCACCGTCAAAGCCCCCATTGTCGCCACCGCCATCGCCGCCCTGGCGCCATCCTCGCGGTTGCCATCGCCTACCTCCCCACCCTCCCTCGCCTCCGCCGCGTCCCCCGCCGCCGCTGCTGCCGCCGCCGCCGCCGCCGCCGCCGCCGCAGCCCCCCCCCCCGCAGCCGCCCAAGCCGCCGCCGCGGGGTCCTCCCACAACTCCCAAGCCCAGGGTTGCCTGCTGGTGCAGGCCTCCCCCAGCCTTGGGGGTGCGGTTGTTGGTAAACCTGGTGGCGGTAGGGGGGCGGGGTGTATGGCGGTCTGGGTCCGGGGAGTCCCAGGATGCCAGAGTTCCACGACTTCTGGCACCATCAGGGAAGTGGCAGTGTCCCATGGAGCCTCGGGTGGCGCGAAGGGGCCTCGCTGCCGGCCAGGAGTAGCCCGCCGCCCACGCCAGGGGCATTCGGAAGAGGCGGGGAGCCGGACTGGGGGGGGGGGACGCGGTGCTGGCAGAGCCGGCCAGCAGGTCGATGCTCGCCACCGGAGCCGCGCATCTGCATGGCGGGCGCTCACGAGGCAGGCCGGGAGCAGGCTCTTGGGGCGCGGGGAGCCGAGTCCCATCGTCTATGGCCATACCACCCTGAACGCGCCCGATCTCCTCTGATCTCGGGAGCTAAGCAGGGAGGGGCCTGGTTAGTGCTTGGATGGGAGACCGCCTGGGAATACCTGTAGGCTTTTGCTCGCCTCTCCTTTTGCGCCGCCGCCCCTGCGTGGCTCCCTCCGAACCCCTGCCGCCCCTTGCCCCTCTGCAGCCGCCCATCCAGCCGAAGTTCCCCCTGGCCAGAGGCCGGTCAGCCACCCGGCGCTACAAGCTGGCAGCCCCGGCCGCACACCAGGCCCGTCGGCCAGGGCTCACCCCCACACCCTCTTCTTAGTCCTCTTCGCTGAGGCAGGCAGTCAGCCAGCAGCAGTTAGCCGAGCCTGTGTCTCCGCCGGCAGGCACCTCTCCCCACACCCCCGCGCGCCCCCTCCCATCGCCCACAAGAGCCAGGAACCCTCCCTTCCCGCAGTGGCCCCAACACACAGGGTACAAAGAGCCGGGACAAAGCAGGGGACTGAGGGAGCAGCACCCCAACACACCGCACGCCCTCGGACTCCAGGAGAGACCACCACAAGGGGAAGTGCAGGCACGCAGGCACACAACACTCTCAACCAGGGTGCCTGTGGGCTGCCACTCTCCTCCCGCGGGGCGGGGGGTTCCTGGGCGGGGCTCGGAGCCCACTGGCCCTCCCGCCCGGCCCGGGGGCTTCAAGGGTGACTTTCAATGCCCGGGCACTGCCTCCTTAGTGGAGCCCAGCCACGGGCATGACCACACTTCGGTTGAGAAGCTGCCACTTCAAAGCAGCGTCAGTGCGTCTGTCCCAGTCCGTGTGCCCGCTTGTGCGTCCCTCCCCCCTCCCCCACCCCATGTCTCTCTGGCTCTGTGACGTGCCTGTTGGGCTCTGGCTCTGGCTCAGGAGCTCTCTCCCCGCGTGCCAGCCCCCTCTTTCTCTGTCTCTGTCCATGTCTCTCTGTATGTCTAGGTACATACAGGTACATATAGGTGTATATTTCGATCTCGCTCCCTCTTTCTCCTCCTCCCGTTCTCTCTGTCGGTCCCTGTCCTGCGGGGACTCTAGTCCCTCTGCCCGCACAAGAACGCAGGATATGGCGAGGCCAAGAGGGAACACCAACAGAGCCACGGATAGGGGGCTCATAGCACTATGTCTCACGGGCGGCTGGCTCGGAGACACGGCAAGCCGGAGCCGCCCGATCCCCAACCTGTCGGCCGCTTCTCTGCCAACCCACCGACACACCGCCCGTCGACCCGCCAAGCGGGCCCACTGCAATCCGCGCCCCTCTGCAATTTGCAGTCCACCATCCGCGCTTCCTAGCTTGGCCACCGCAGCTCCTCCGGTGGCCAGTGGCCAACTGGCAACAGCTGATGGCCAAGCGGTCACAGCTGATGACCATGCAGCCCCCAAGCAGCACCCCTCCACGCGAGGCCCAGAGCCTGGAGAGTGCTCTCTGCGAGTCTGTCCCCACAGTCCCCGTCTGTCTCTCTCCGCCTCTCTCTTGCTCCGTCTCTGGCCTTCTCTCATCCTCTCTCTCACCTCCCTGGGTCAGGAGAGGTGACGTGTAGACAGTGAAGGGACCGGACATCGGGCGGGGCTCCGGTCGCTGACGAGGGTTCCAGGGCCCAGACTGAAGGCTTGTGACGAAGGGTGGCTGCAGACTGGAGATGCTGCACCCTGGTGGCGCGGGTGGCTCTCCCTGGCTTTGGGCCTGTGGATGGGTCCGGTCAGGGCCAGGGCCTGGGTTGCACGTTCCTAGGGCCGGAGGGGACTGAGAGGACCCTGCGACCCCCTCGGTGGCCCTGAGAGGTGGGGACAGCACAGCAGCAAGGGGGGTGTGCGCTTGTGGGGCTGGGGGGAGATGAGAGGGGTTGGGGTAGGGGGGCGGGGTGAAAGCCCTTCGGGGCCTGGGGAGGCCCAGGATGCCAGGGCGCCCAGACATATGTCACAGTCAGGGAAGTGACAGAGGCCCGTGGAGCCACTGGGGGGCGCGAAGGGGCCTCGCTGCGGGCCAGGAGTAGCCCGTCGCCCACACCAGCGGCGTCCGGAGGAGGCGGGGAGCGGGCGGCAGGCGCTCAGGCAGACGTGCTCGCCACCCTAGCGGCCCAGCAGCACGGCGCGCGGTCAGAGGCAGGCCGGGAGCAGGCTCTTGGGGCGCGGGGAGCCGGGTCCTAGCGTCTACGGCCATACCACCCTGAACGCGCCCGATCTCCTCTGATCTCGGGAGCTAAGCAGGGAGGGGCCTGGTTAGTACTTGGATGGGAGACCGCCTGGGAATAGCTGCAGGCTTTTGCTCGCCTCTCCTTTTGCGCCGCCGCCCCGGCGTGGCTCCCTCCGAACCCCTGCCGCCCTTTGCCCCTCTGCAGCCGCCCAGGCAGCCGAAGGTCCCCCTGGCCAGAGGAGGGTCAGTCGCCCGGCACTACAAGCTCGCATCCCCGGCCGCACACCAGGCCTGTCGGCCAGGGCTCCCCCCCACTCCCTCTTCTTAGTGCTCTTCGCCGAGGCAGGCCGTCAGCCTGCAGCAGTCAGCCGCGTCTCGGTCGCCGCCGCCGCCGCCACCGCCATCGCAGGGCTCCCTCTCGCTCCCCGACCCTGCCGCCGCCGCAACCCCCAACGCCCAAGCCCAGGGCTGCCTGCCGGTGCAGGCCTCCACCAGGCTCTCTCCATCCCAGGACGTGCCGGTGCTTTGCACCTCGGCCCGAGCCCAGGGCACGCCCATCCCTGCGCCTGCCCCCGGGACCCGACACACAGGATCGGCGTGTCCTCGGGCAAACGGGACGCCCACCCGCCCCGCCCCACCGGAGTCTTCTGTCTCCGCTGGCAGGCACCTCGCCCCACACCCCCGCGCGCCCCTCCCGTCTCCCACAAGAGCCAGGAGCCCTCCCTTCCCGCCGGCCACGGTGTCCCTGAAACACAGGGCACAAAGAGCCGGGACAAACCAGGGGACGGCGGGAGCAGCACCCCAACACACCACGCGCCATCGACTCCGGGGGAGACCACCACAAGGGCAGAGCAGGCACGCAGGCGCACAACCCTCACAACCAGGGTGCCTGGGGGCTGCCACTCTCCTCCCGCGGGCGGGTGCCTGGGCGGGGCTCAGAGACCACAGGCCCTCCGGAGACCCTGGCGGCCCGCCCCGGAGGCTTCAATGGTGACTGCCAACGCCAGGGCAATGCCTCCTTAGCGGAGCCCAGCCCCGGGCACGACCACACTCCGGTGGAGGAGCTGCCACTTCAACACAGCCTCAGTGCGTCTGTAACAGTCCGTGTGCCCGCCTGTGCGTCCCTCACACCCTCCCCCACCCCATATCCGTCGGGCTCTGTGACGTGCCTGTTGGGCTCTGGCTCTGGCTCAGGAACTCTCTCCCCGCGTGCCAGCCCCCTCTTTCTCTGTCTCTGTCCATGTCTCTCTGTATGTCTAGATACATACATGTACATATACGAGCATATTTCCATCTCGCTCCCTCTTACTCCTCCTCCCGTTCTGTCTGTCTGTCCCTGTCCTGCGGGGACTCTAGCCCCTCTGCCCGCACAAGAATGCAGGATTTGGCGAGGCCAAGAGGGAACACCAACAGACCACGGATAGGGGGCTCATAGCACCATGTCTCACGGGCGGCTGGCTTGGAGACTCGGCAAGCCGGAGCCGCCCGATCCCCAGCCTGCCGGCCGATTCTCTGCCAACCAACAGACCCACCAACCTACCGACCCACCAAGCCGGCCAACTGCAGTCCGCGCCCCTCTGCAATTTGCAGTCCACAATCCGCGCTTCCTAGCTTGGCCACCGCAGCTCTGCCGGTGGCCAATGGCCAACTGGCAACAGCTGATGGCCAAGCGGTCACAGCTGATATCCATGCAGCCCGCACGCAGCACCCCTCCACGCGAGGCCCAGAGCCTGGAGAGTGCTCTCTGCGAGTCTGTCCCCACAGTCCCCGTCTGTCTCTCTCCGCCTCTCTCTTGCTCCGTCTCTGGCCTTCTCTCATCCTCTCTCTCACCTCCCTGGGTCAGGAGAGGTGACGTGTAGCCAGTGAAGTGAACAGTGATCGGGCGGGACGCCGGTCGCTGACGAGGGGCGAGAACCCAGAAAGAAGGCTGTGTGAGGAAGGGTGGCGGCAGACTGGAGGTGCTGCCCCCTGGTGGCGGGTGGCTCTCCCTGGCTTTGGGCCAGTGGGTGGGGCCGGCCAGGGCCAGGGCCTGGGTTGCACGTCCCTAGGGTGGAGGGGACTGAGAGGACCCTGCGACCCCCTCGGTGGCCCTGAGAGGTGGGGACAGCACAGCAGCAAGGGGGGTGTGCGGTTGTGGGGCTGGGGGGAGATGAGAGGGGTTGGGGTAGGGGGGCGGGGTGAAAGCCCTTCGGGGCCTGGGGAGGCCCAGGATGCCAGGGCGCCCAGACATATGTCACAGTCAGGGAAGTGACAGAGGCCCGTTAGAGCCACTGGGGGGCGCGAAGGGGCCTCGCTGCGGGCCAGGAGGAGCCCGTCGCCCACACCAGCGGCGTCTGGAGGAGGCGGGGAGCTGGCGGGAGGCGCTCGGGCAGACATGCTCGCCACCCGAGCGGCCCAGCAGCATGGCGTGCGCTCAGAAGCAGGTCGGGAGCAGGCTCTTGGAGTGCCGGGAGCCGGGTCCCAGCGCCTAAGGCCACACCACCCTGCACGCGCCAGATCTCGTCTGATCTCGGGAGCTAAGCAGGGAGGGGCCTGGTTAGTACTTGGATGGGAGACCGCCTGGGAATAGCTGCAGGCTTTTGCTCGCCTCTCCTTTTGCGCCGCGGCTCCGGCGTGGCTCCCTCCGAACCCCTGCCGCCCCTTGCCTCTCTGCAGCCGCCCAGCCAGCCGAAGGCCCCCCTGACCAGCAGAGGGTTAGCCGCCAGGCACTACAAGCTGGCAGCCCCGGCCGCACACCAGGCCCGTCGGCCAGGGCTCCCCCGCACACCCTCTTCTCAGTCCTCTTCAGTCCCGGAGGCTGTCATCTCGATCCCTTCGCCGACCTTCGATCGCCGCCACCGCCAACAGCGCTGCCCTCGCCCCCGCCGCCACCGCCTAATCCGCCGCCATCACCGCGCTCCCCACACCCCCCTCCAGCGCTGACCTCACCCCTGCCCCCGCCCTCGCCACCGCCATGGCTGTACTGCTTCAATCTCCCGCCTCTGCTCTCCCCTCCTCCGCCGCCAGCACCGCCCTCTTCCCCGCTACCGCCGCCGCCGGCGCCAACCCTCCCCGCGCCCAGCGCCCGCCGACACAGCCCCCAACGCTGCCGCCGCCTCCATCGCCGACCTCGCAACCCTCCCGCGCCGCAGCCGACGCCGCCGCCGCCGCCGCCGCCATCGCTGCTCGCGATCAGCCCCCGCTTCTCCCGCCGCCGCCGCCGCGATCACCGCGCTCCCCACCCCCTCCGCCAGCGCTGCCCTCGCCCCCTCCCCGCCCCCGCTGCCGCCATCGCCGTACTCCCTCAAACTCCCTCCTCTGCTCTCCCCCCCTCGGCCGCCAGCACCGCGCTCCCCACCCCCGCCGCCAGTGCTGCCCTCTTCCCCACCCCCGCCCCCGCTGCCGCCATTGCCGCACTCCCTCAATCTCCCTCCTCTGCTCTCCCCGCCTCCTGCACCGCCATCTCCCCCGCCCCCGCCCCAGGCCCGCCGCCGCCACCATCGCCATACTCCCTCAATCTCCCGCCTCTGCTCTCCCGGCCTCCTCCTCCGCCGCCGCCGCCGCCGCCGCCGCCATCGACCCCCGTGCCCCAGCGCCCACCGTCAAAGCCCCCATTGTCGCCACCGCCATCGCCGCCCTGGCGCCATCCTCGCGGTTGCCATCGCCTACCTCCCCACCCTCCCTCGCCTCCGCCGCGTCCCCCGCCGCCGCTGCTGCCGCCGCCGCCGCCGCCGCCGCCGCCGCCGCAGCCCCCCCCCTCCGCAGCCGCCCAAGCCGCCGCCGCGGGGTCCTCCCACAACTCCCAAGCCCAGGGTTGCCTGCTGGTGCAGGCCTCCCCCAGCCTTGGGGGTGCGGTTGTTGGTAAACCTGGTGGCGGTAGGGGGGCGGGGTGTATGGCGGTCTGGGTCCGGGGAGTCCCAGGATGCCAGAGTTCCACGACTTCTGGCACCATCAGGGAAGTGGCAGTGTCCCATGGAGCCTCGGGTGGCGCGAAGGGGCCTCGCTGCCGGCCAGGAGTAGCCCGCCGCCCACGCCAGGGGCATTCGGAAGAGGCGGGGAGCCGGACTGGGGGGGGGGGGGACGCGGTGCTGGCAGAGCCGGCCAGCAGGTCGATGCTCGCCACCGGAGCCGCGCATCTGCATGGCGGGCGCTCACGAGGCAGGCCGGGAGCAGGCTCTTGGGGCGCGGGGAGCCGAGTCCCATCGTCTATGGCCATACCACCCTGAACGCGCCCGATCTCCTCTGATCTCGGGAGCTAAGCAGGGAGGGGCCTGGTTAGTGCTTGGATGGGAGACCGCCTGGGAATACCTGTAGGCTTTTGCTCGCCTCTCCTTTTGCGCCGCCGCCCCTGCGTGGCTCCCTCCGAACCCCTGCCGCCCCTTGCCCCTCTGCAGCCGCCCATGCAGCCGAAGTTCCCCCTGGCCAGAGGCCGGTCAGCCACCCGGCGCTACAAGCTGGCAGCCCCGGCCGCACACCAGGCCCGTCGGCCAGGGCTCACCCCCACACCCTCTTCTTAGTCCTCTTCGCTGAGGCAGGCAGTCAGCCAGCAGCAGTTAGCCGAGCCTGTGTCTCCGCCGGCAGGCACCTCTCCCCACACCCCCGCGCGCCCCCTCCCATCGCCCACAAGAGCCAGGAACCCTCCCTTCCCGCAGTGGCCCCAACACACAGGGTACAAAGAGCCGGGACAAAGCAGGGGACTGAGGGAGCAGCACCCCAACACACCGCACGCCCTCGGACTCCAGGAGAGACCACCACAAGGGGAAGTGCAGGCACGCAGGCACACAACACTCTCAACCAGGGTGCCTGTGGGCTGCCACTCTCCTCCCGCGGGGCGGGGGGTTCCTGGGCGGGGCTCGGAGCCCACTGGCCCTCCCGCCCGGCCCGGGGGCTTCAAGGGTGACTTTCAATGCCCGGGCACTGCCTCCTTAGTGGAGCCCAGCCACGGGCATGACCACACTTCGGTTGAGAAGCTGCCACTTCAAAGCAGCATCAGTGCGTCTGTCCCAGTCCGTGTGCCCGCTTGTGCGTCCCTCCCCCCTCCCCCACCCCATGTCTCTCTGGCTCTGTGACGTGCCTGTTGGGCTCTGGCTCTGGCTCAGGAGCTCTCTCCCCGCGTGCCAGCCCCCTCTTTCTCTGTCTCTGTCCATGTCTCTCTGTATGTCTAGGTACATACAGGTACATATAGGTGTATATTTCGATCTCGCTCCCTCTTTCTCCTCCTCCCGTTCTCTCTGTCGGTCCCTGTCCTGCGGGGACTCTAGTCCCTCTGCCCGCACAAGAACGCAGGATATGGCGAGGCCAAGAGGGAACACCAACAGAGCCACGGATAGGGGGCTCATAGCACTATGTCTCACGGCCGGCTGGCTCGGAGACACGGCAAGCCGGAGCCGCCCGATCCCCAACCTGTCGGCCGCTTCTCTGCCAACCCACCGACACACCGCCCGTCGACCCGCCAAGCGGGCCCACTGCAATCCGCGCCCCTCTGCAATTTGCAGTCCACCATCCGCGCTTCCTAGCTTGGCCACCGCAGCTCCTCCGGTGGCCAGTGGCCAACTGGCAACAGCTGATGGCCAAGCGGTCACAGCTGATGACCATGCAGCCCCCAAGCAGCACCCCTCCACGCGAGGCCCAGAGCCTGGAGAGTGCTCTCTGCGAGTCTGTCCCCACAGTCCCCGTCTGTCTCTCTCCGCCTCTCTCTTGCTCCGTCTCTGGCCTTCTCTCATCCTCTCTCTCACCTCCCTGGGTCAGGAGAGGTGACGTGTAGACAGTGAAGGGACCGGACATCGGGCGGGGCTCCGGTCGCTGACGAGGGTTCCAGGGCCCAGACTGAAGGCTTGTGACGAAGGGTGGCTGCAGACTGGAGATGCTGCACCCTGGTGGCGCGGGTGGCTCTCCCTGGCTTTGGGCCTGTGGATGGGTCCGGTCAGGGCCAGGGCCTGGGTTGCACGTCCCTAGGGCCGGAGGGGACTGAGAGGACCCTGCGACCCCCTCGGTGGCCCTGAGAGGTGGGGACAGCACAGCAGCAAGGGGGGTGTGCGGTTGTGGGGCTGGGGGGAGATGAGAGGGGTTGGGGTAGGGGGGCGGGGTGAAAGCCCTTCGGGGCCTGGGGAGGCCCAGGATGCCAGGGCGCCCAGACATATGTCACAGTCAGGGAAGTGACAGAGGCCCGTGGAGCCACTGGGGGGCGCGAAGGGGCCTCGCTGCGGGCCAGGAGTAGCCCGTCGCCCACACCAGCGGCGTCCGGAGGAGGCGGGGAGCGGGCGGCAGGCGCTCAGGCAGACGTGCTCGCCACCCTAGCGGCCCAGCAGCACGGCGCGCGGTCAGAGGCAGGCCGGGAGCAGGCTCTTGGGGCGCGGGGAGCCGGGTCCCAGCGTCTACGGCCATACCACCCTGAACGCGCCCGATCTCCTCTGATCTCGGGAGCTAAGCAGGGAGGGGCCTGGTTAGTACTTGGATGGGAGACCGCCTGGGAATAGCTGCAGGCTTTTGCTCGCCTCTCCTTTTGCGCCGCCGCCCCGGCGTGGCTCCCTCCGAACCCCTGCCGCCCTTTGCCCCTCTGCAGCCGCCCAGGCAGCCGAAGGTCCCCCTGGCCAGAGGAGGGTCAGTCGCCCGGCACTACAAGCTCGCATCCCCGGCCGCACACCAGGCCTGTCGGCCAGGGCTCCCCCCCACTCCCTCTTCTTAGTGCTCTTCGCCGAGGCAGGCCGTCAGCCTGCAGCAGTCAGCCGCGTCTCGGTCGCCGCCGCCGCCGCCACCGCCATCGCAGGGCTCCCTCTCGCTCCCCGACCCTGCCGCCGCCGCAACCCCCAACGCCCAAGCCCAGGGCTGCCTGCCGGCGCAGGCCTCCACCAGGCTCTCTCCATCCCAGGACGTGCCGGTGCTTTGCACCTCGGCCCGAGCCCAGGGCACGCCCATCCCTGCGCCTGCCCCCGGGACCCGACACACAGGATCGGCGTGTCCTCGGGCAAACGGGACGCCCACCCGCCCCGCCCCACCGGAGTCTTCTGTCTCCGCTGGCAGGCACCTCGCCCCACACCCCCGCGCGCCCCTCCCGTCTCCCACAAGAGCCAGGAGCCCTCCCTTCCCGCCGGCCACGGTGTCCCTGAAACACAGGGCACAAAGAGCCGGGACAAACCAGGGGACGGCGGGAGCAGCACCCCAACACACCACGCGCCATCGACTCCGGGGGAGACCACCACAAGGGCAGAGCAGGCACGCAGGCGCACAACCCTCACAACCAGGGTGCCTGGGGGCTGCCACTCTCCTCCCGCGGGCGGGTGCCTGGGCGGGGCTCAGAGACCACAGGCCCTCCGGAGACCCTGGCGGCCCGCCCCGGAGGCTTCAATGGTGACTGCCAACGCCAGGGCAATGCCTCCTTAGCGGAGCCCAGCCCCGGGCACGACCACACTCCGGTGGAGGAGCTGCCACTTCAACACAGCCTCAGTGCGTCTGTAACAGTCCGTGTGCCCGCCTGTGCGTCCCTCACACCCTCCCCCACCCCATATCCGTCGGGCTCTGTGACGTGCCTGTTGGGCTCTGGCTCTGGCTCAGGAACTCTCTCCCCGCGTGCCAGCCCCCTCTTTCTCTGTCTCTGTCCATGTCTCTCTGTATGTCTAGATACATACATGTACATATACGAGCATATTTCCATCTCGCTCCCTCTTACTCCTCCTCCCGTTCTGTCTGTCTGTCCCTGTCCTGCGGGGACTCTAGCCCCTCTGCCCGCACAAGAATGCAGGATTTGGCGAGGCCAAGAGGGAACACCAACAGACCACGGATAGGGGGCTCATAGCACCATGTCTCACGGGCGGCTGGCTTGGAGACTCGGCAAGCCGGAGCCGCCCGATCCCCAGCCTGCCGGCCGATTCTCTGCCAACCAACAGACCCACCAACCTACCGACCCACCAAGCCGGCCAACTGCAGTCCGCGCCCCTCTGCAATTTGCAGTCCACAATCCGCGCTTCCTAGCTTGGCCACCGCAGCTCTGCCGGTGGCCAATGGCCAACTGGCAACAGCTGATGGCCAAGCGGTCACAGCTGATATCCATGCAGCCCGCACGCAGCACCCCTCCACGCGAGGCCCAGAGCCTGGAGAGTGCTCTCTGCGAGTCTGTCCGCACAGTCCCCGTCTGTCTCTCTCCGCCTCTCTCTTGCTCCGTCTCTGGCCTTCTCTCATCCTCTCTCTCACCTCCCTGGGTCAGGAGAGGTGACGTGTAGCCAGTGAAGTGAACAGTGATCGGGCGGGACGCCGGTCGCTGACGAGGGGCGAGAACCCAGAAAGAAGGCTGTGTGAGGAAGGGTGGCGGCAGACTGGAGGTGCTGCCCCCTGGTGGCGGGTGGCTCTCCCTGGCTTTGGGCCAGTGGGTGGGGCCGGCCAGGGCCAGGGCCTGGGTTGCACGTCCCTAGGGTGGAGGGGACTGAGAGGACCCTGCGACCCCCTCGGTGGCCCTGAGAGGTGGGGACAGCACAGCAGCAAGGGGGGTGTGCGGTTGTGGGGCTGGGGGGAGATGAGAGGGGTTGGGGTAGGGGGGCGGGGTAAAAGCCCTTCGGGGCCTGGGGAGGCCCAGGATGCCAGGGCGCCCAGACATATGTCACAGTCAGGGAAGTGACAGAGGCCCGTTAGAGCCACTGGGGGGCGCGAAGGGGCCTCGCTGCGGGCCAGGAGGAGCCCGTCGCCCACACCAGCGGCGTCTGGAGGAGGCGGGGAGCTGGCGGGAGGCGCTCGGGCAGACATGCTCGCCACCCGAGCGGCCCAGCAGCATGGCGTGCGCTCAGAAGCAGGTCGGGAGCAGGCTCTTGGAGTGCCGGGAGCCGGGTCCCAGCGCCTAAGGCCACACCACCCTGCACGCGCCAGATCTCGTCTGATCTCGGGAGCTAAGCAGGGAGGGGCCTGGTTAGTACTTGGATGGGAGACCGCCTGGGAATAGCTGCAGGCTTTTGCTCGCCTCTCCTTTTGCGCCGCGGCTCCGGCGTGGCTCCCTCCGAACCCCTGCCGCCCCTTGCCTCTCTGCAGCCGCCCAGCCAGCCGAAGGCCCCCCTGACCAGCAGAGGGTTAGCCGCCAGGCACTACAAGCTGGCAGCCCCGGCCGCACACCAGGCCCGTCGGCCAGGGCTCCCCCGCACACCCTCTTCTCAGTCCTCTTCAGTCCCGGAGGCTGTCATCTCGATCCCTTCGCCGACCTTCGATCGCCGCCACCGCCAACAGCGCTGCCCTCGCCCCCGCCGCCACCGCCTAATCCGCCGCCATCACCGCGCTCCCCACACCCCCCTCCAGCGCTGACCTCACCCCTGCCCCCGCCCTCGCCACCGCCATGGCTGTACTGCTTCAATCTCCCGCCTCTGCTCTCCCCTCCTCCGCCGCCAGCACCGCCCTCTTCCCCGCTACCGCCGCCGCCGGCGCCAACCCTCCCCGCGCCCAGCGCCCGCCGACACAGCCCCCAACGCTGCCGCCGCCTCCATCGCCGACCTCGCAACCCTCCCGCGCCGCCGCCGCCGCCGCCGCCATCGCTGCTCGCGATCAGCCCCCGCTTCTCCCGCCGCCGCCGCCGCGATCACCGCGCTCCCCACCCCCTCCGCCAGCGCTGCCCTCGCCCCCTCCCCGCCCCCGCTGCCGCCATCGCCGTACTCCCTCAAACTCCCTCCTCTGCTCTCCCCCCCTCGGCCGCCAGCACCGCGCTCCCCACCCCCGCCGCCAGTGCTGCCCTCTTCCCCACCCCCGCCCCCGCTGCCGCCATTGCCGCACTCCCTCAATCTCCCTCCTCTGCTCTCCCCGCCTCCTGCACCGCCATCTCCCCCGCCCCCGCCCCAGGCCCGCCGCCGCCACCATCGCCATACTCCCTCAATCTCCCGCCTCTGCTCTCCCGGCCTCCTCCGCCGCCGCCGCCGCCGCCGCCGCCGCCGCCGCCGCCGCCGCCATCGACCCCCGTGCCCCAGCGCCCACCGTCAAAGCCCCCATTGTCGCCACCGCCATCGCCGCCCTGGCGCCATCCTCGCGGTTGCCATCGCCTACCTCCCCACCCTCCCTCGCCTCCGCCGCGTCCCCCGCCGCCGCTGCTGCCGCCGCCGCCGCCGCCGCCGCCGCCGCAGCCCCCCCCCTCCGCAGCCGCCCAAGCCGCCGCCGCGGGGTCCTCCCACAACTCCCAAGCCCAGGGTTGCCTGCTGGTGCAGGCCTCCCCCAGCCTTGGGGGTGCGGTTGTTGGTAAACCTGGTGGCGGTAGGGGGGCGGGGTGTATGGCGGTCTGGGTCCGGGGAGTCCCAGGATGCCAGAGTTCCACGACTTCTGGCACCATCAGGGAAGTGGCAGTGTCCCATGGAGCCTCGGGTGGCGCGAAGGGGCCTCGCTGCCGGCCAGGAGTAGCCCGCCGCCCACGCCAGGGGCATTCGGAAGAGGCGGGGAGCCGGACTGGGGGGGGGGGACGCGGTGCTGGCAGAGCCGGCCAGCAGGTCGATGCTCGCCACCGGAGCCGCGCATCTGCATGGCGGGCGCTCACGAGGCAGGCCGGGAGCAGGCTCTTGGGGCGCGGGGAGCCGAGTCCCATCGTCTATGGCCATACCACCCTGAACGCGCCCGATCTCCTCTGATCTCGGGAGCTAAGCAGGGAGGGGCCTGGTTAGTGCTTGGATGGGAGACCGCCTGGGAATACCTGTAGGCTTTTGCTCGCCTCTCCTTTTGCGCCGCCGCCCCTGCGTGGCTCCCTCCGAACCCCTGCCGCCCCTTGCCCCTCTGCAGCCGCCCATGCAGCCGAAGTTCCCCCTGGCCAGAGGCCGGTCAGCCACCCGGCGCTACAAGCTGGCAGCCCCGGCCGCACACCAGGCCCGTCGGCCAGGGCTCACCCCCACACCCTCTTCTTAGTCCTCTTCGCTGAGGCAGGCAGTCAGCCAGCAGCAGTTAGCCGAGCCTGTGTCTCCGCCGGCAGGCACCTCTCCCCACACCCCCGCGCGCCCCCTCCCATCGCCCACAAGAGCCAGGAACCCTCCCTTCCCGCAGTGGCCCCAACACACAGGGTACAAAGAGCCGGGACAAAGCAGGGGACTGAGGGAGCAGCACCCCAACACACCGCACGCCCTCGGACTCCAGGAGAGACCACCACAAGGGGAAGTGCAGGCACGCAGGCACACAACACTCTCAACCAGGGTGCCTGTGGGCTGCCACTCTCCTCCCGCGGGGCGGGGGGTTCCTGGGCGGGGCTCGGAGCCCACTGGCCCTCCCGCCCGGCCCGGGGGCTTCAAGGGTGACTTTCAATGCCCGGGCACTGCCTCCTTAGTGGAGCCCAGCCACGGGCATGACCACACTTCGGTTGAGAAGCTGCCACTTCAAAGCAGCGTCAGTGCGTCTGTCCCAGTCCGTGTGCCCGCTTGTGCGTCCCTCCCCCCTCCCCCACCCCATGTCTCTCTGGCTCTGTGACGTGCCTGTTGGGCTCTGGCTCTGGCTCAGGAGCTCTCTCCCCGCGTGCCAGCCCCCTCTTTCTCTGTCTCTGTCCATGTCTCTCTGTATGTCTAGGTACATACAGGTACATATAGGTGTATATTTCGATCTCGCTCCCTCTTTCTCCTCCTCCCGTTCTCTCTGTCGGTCCCTGTCCTGCGGGGACTCTAGTCCCTCTGCCCGCACAAGAACGCAGGATATGGCGAGGCCAAGAGGGAACACCAACAGAGCCACGGATAGGGGGCTCATAGCACTATGTCTCACGGGCGGCTGGCTCGGAGACACGGCAAGCCGGAGCCGCCCGATCCCCAACCTGTCGGCCGCTTCTCTGCCAACCCACCGACACACCGCCCGTCGACCCGCCAAGCGGGCCCACTGCAATCCGCGCCCCTCTGCAATTTGCAGTCCACCATCCGCGCTTCCTAGCTTGGCCACCGCAGCTCCTCCGGTGGCCAGTGGCCAACTGGCAACAGCTGATGGCCAAGCGGTCACAGCTGATGACCATGCAGCCCCCAAGCAGCACCCCTCCACGCGAGGCCCAGAGCCTGGAGAGTGCTCTCTGCGAGTCTGTCCCCACAGTCCCCGTCTGTCTCTCTCCGCCTCTCTCTTGCTCCGTCTCTAGCCTTCTCTCATCCTCTCTCTCACCTCCCTGGGTCAGGAGAGGTGACGTGTAGACAGTGAAGGGACCGGACATCGGGCGGGGCTCCGGTCGCTGACGAGGGTTCCAGGGCCCAGACTGAAGGCTTGTGACGAAGGGTGGCTGCAGACTGGAGATGCTGCACCCTGGTGGCGCGGGTGGCTCTCCCTGGCTTTGGGCCTGTGGATGGGTCCGGTCAGGGCCAGGGCCTGGGTTGCACGTCCCTAGGGCCGGAGGGGACTGAGAGGACCCTGCGACCCCCTCGGTGGCCCTGAGAGGTGGGGACAGCACAGCAGCAAGGGGGGTGTGCGGTTGTGGGGCTGGGGGGAGATGAGAGGGGTTGGGGTAGGGGGGCGGGGTGAAAGCCCTTCGGGGCCTGGGGAGGCCCAGGATGCCAGGGCGCCCAGACATATGTCACAGTCAGGGAAGTGACAGAGGCCCGTGGAGCCACTGGGGGGCGCGAAGGGGCCTCGCTGCGGGCCAGGAGTAGCCCGTCGCCCACACCAGCGGCGTCCGGAGGAGGCGGGGAGCGGGCGGCAGGCGCTCAGGCAGACGTGCTCGCCACCCTAGCGGCCCAGCAGCACGGCGCGCGGTCAGAGGCAGGCCGGGAGCAGGCTCTTGGGGCGCGGGGAGCCGGGTCCCAGCGTCTACGGCCATACCACCCTGAACGCGCCCGATCTCCTCTGATCTCGGGAGCTAAGCAGGGAGGGGCCTGGTTAGTACTTGGATGGGAGACCGCCTGGGAATAGCTGCAGGCTTTTGCTCGCCTCTCCTTTTGCGCCGCCGCCCCGGCGTGGCTCCCTCCGAACCCCTGCCGCCCTTTGCCCCTCTGCAGCCGCCCAGGCAGCCGAAGGTCCCCCTGGCCAGAGGAGGGTCAGTCGCCCGGCACTACAAGCTCGCATCCCCGGCCGCACACCAGGCCTGTCGGCCAGGGCTCCCCCCCACTCCCTCTTCTTAGTGCTCTTCGCCGAGGCAGGCCGTCAGCCTGCAGCAGTCAGCCGCGTCTCGGTCGCCGCCGCCGCCGCCACCGCCATCGCAGGGCTCCCTCTCGCTCCCCGACCCTGCCGCCGCCGCAACCCCCAACGCCCAAGCCCAGGGCTGCCTGCCGGCGCAGGCCTCCACCAGGCTCTCTCCATCCCAGGACGTGCCGGTGCTTTGCACCTCGGCCCGAGCCCAGGGCACGCCCATCCCTGCGCCTGCCCCCGGGACCCGACACACAGGATCGGCGTGTCCTCGGGCAAACGGGACGCCCACCCGCCCCGCCCCACCGGAGTCTTCTGTCTCCGCTGGCAGGCACCTCGCCCCACACCCCCGCGCGCCCCTCCCGTCTCCCACAAGAGCCAGGAGCCCTCCCTTCCCGCCGGCCACGGTGTCCCTGAAACACAGGGCACAAAGAGCCGGGACAAACCAGGGGACGGCGGGAGCAGCACCCCAACACACCACGCGCCATCGACTCCGGGGGAGACCACCACAAGGGCAGAGCAGGCACGCAGGCGCACAACCCTCACAACCAGGGTGCCTGGGGGCTGCCACTCTCCTCCCGCGGGCGGGTGCCTGGGCGGGGCTCAGAGACCACAGGCCCTCCGGAGACCCTGGCGGCCCGCCCCGGAGGCTTCAATGGTGACTGCCAACGCCAGGGCAATGCCTCCTTAGCGGAGCCCAGCCCCGGGCACGACCACACTCCGGTGGAGGAGCTGCCACTTCAACACAGCCTCAGTGCGTCTGTAACAGTCCGTGTGCCCGCCTGTGCGTCCCTCACACCCTCCCCCACCCCATATCCGTCGGGCTCTGTGACGTGCCTGTTGGGCTCTGGCTCTGGCTCAGGAACTCTCTCCCCGCGTGCCAGCCCCCTCTTTCTCTGTCTCTGTCCATGTCTCTCTGTATGTCTAGATACATACATGTACATATACGAGCATATTTCCATCTCGCTCCCTCTTACTCCTCCTCCCGTTCTGTCTGTCTGTCCCTGTCCTGCGGGGACTCTAGCCCCTCTGCCCGCACAAGAATGCAGGATTTGGCGAGGCCAAGAGGGAACACCAACAGACCACGGATAGGGGGCTCATAGCACCATGTCTCACGGGCGGCTGGCTTGGAGACTCGGCAAGCCGGAGCCGCCCGATCCCCAGCCTGCCGGCCGATTCTCTGCCAACCAACAGACCCACCAACCTACCGACCCACCAAGCCGGCCAACTGCAGTCCGCGCCCCTCTGCAATTTGCAGTCCACAATCCGCGCTTCCTAGCTTGGCCACCGCAGCTCTGCCGGTGGCCAATGGCCAACTGGCAACAGCTGATGGCCAAGCGGTCACAGCTGATATCCATGCAGCCCGCACGCAGCACCCCTCCACGCGAGGCCCAGAGCCTGGAGAGTGCTCTCTGCGAGTCTGTCCGCACAGTCCCCGTCTGTCTCTCTCCGCCTCTCTCTTGCTCCGTCTCTGGCCTTCTCTCATCCTCTCTCTCACCTCCCTGGGTCAGGAGAGGTGACGTGTAGCCAGTGAATTGAACAGTGATCGGGCGGGACGCCGGTCGCTGACGAGGGGCGAGAACCCAGAAAGAAGGCTGTGTGAGGAAGGGTGGCGGCAGACTGGAGGTGCTGCCCCCTGGTGGCGGGTGGCTCTCCCTGGCTTTGGGCCAGTGGGTGGGGCCGGCCAGGGCCAGGGCCTGGGTTGCACGTCCCTAGGGTGGAGGGGACTGAGAGGACCCTGCGACCCCCTCGGTGGCCCTGAGAGGTGGGGACAGCACAGCAGCAAGGGGGGTGTGCGGTTGTGGGGCTGGGGGGAGATGAGAGGGGTTGGGGTAGGGGGGCGGGGTGAAAGCCCTTCGGGGCCTGGGGAGGCCCAGGATGCCAGGGCGCCCAGACATATGTCACAGTCAGGGAAGTGACAGAGGCCCGTTAGAGCCACTGGGGGGCGCGAAGGGGCCTCGCTGCGGGCCAGGAGGAGCCCGTCGCCCACACCAGCGGCGTCTGGAGGAGGCGGGGAGCTGGCGGGAGGCGCTCGGGCAGACATGCTCGCCACCCCAGCGGCCCAGCAGCATGGCGTGCGCTCAGAAGCAGGTCGGGAGCAGGCTCTTGGAGTGCCGGGAGCCGGGTCCCAGCGCCTAAGGCCACACCACCCTGCACGCGCCAGATCTCGTCTGATCTCGGGAGCTAAGCAGGGAGGGGCCTGGTTAGTACTTGGATGGGAGACCGCCTGGGAATAGCTGCAGGCTTTTGCTCACCTCTCCTTTTGCGCCGCAGCCCCGGCGTGGCTCCCTCCGAACCCCTGCCGCCCCTTGCCTCTCTGCAGCCGCCCAGCCAGCCGAAGGCCCCCCTGACCAGCAGAGGGTTAGCCGCCAGGCACTACAAGCTGGCAGCCCCGGCCGCACACCAGGCCCGTCGGCCAGGGCTCCCCCGCACACCCTCTTCTCAGTCCTCTTCAGTCCCGGAGGCTGTCATCTCGATCCCTTCGCCGACCTTCGATCGCCGCCACCGCCAACAGCGCTGCCCTCGCCCCCGCCGCCACCGCCTAATCCGCCGCCATCACCGCGCTCCCCACACCCCCCTCCAGCGCTGACCTCACCCCTGCCCCCGCCCTCGCCACCGCCATGGCTGTACTGCTTCAATCTCCCGCCTCTGCTCTCCCCTCCTCCGCCGCCAGCACCGCCCTCTTCCCCGCTACCGCCGCCGCCGGCGCCAACCCTCCCCGCGCCCAGCGCCCGCCGACACAGCCCCCAACGCTGCCGCCGCCTCCATCGCCGACCTCGCAACCCTCCCGCGCCGCAGCCGACGCCGCCGCCGCCGCCGCCGCCATCGCTGCTCGCGATCAGCCCCCGCTTCTCCCGCCGCCGCCGCCGCGATCACCGCGCTCCCCACCCCCTCCGCCAGCGCTGCCCTCGCCCCCTCCCCGCCCCCGCTGCCGCCATCGCCGTACTCCCTCAAACTCCCTCCTCTGCTCTCCCCCCCTCGGCCGCCAGCACCGCGCTCCCCACCCCCGCCGCCAGTGCTGCCCTCTTCCCCACCCCCGCCCCCGCTGCCGCCATTGCCGCACTCCCTCAATCTCCCTCCTCTGCTCTCCCCGCCTCCTGCACCGCCATCTCCCCCGCCCCCGCCCCAGGCCCGCCGCCGCCACCATCGCCATACTCCCTCAATCTCCCGCCTCTGCTCTCCCGGCCTCCTCCGCCGCCGCCGCCGCCGCCGCCGCCGCCGCCGCCGCCGCCGCCATCGACCCCCGTGCCCCAGCGCCCACCGTCAAAGCCCCCATTGTCGCCACCGCCATCGCCGCCCTGGCGCCATCCTCGCGGTTGCCATCGCCTACCTCCCCACCCTCCCTCGCCTCCGCCGCGTCCCCCGCCGCCGCTGCTGCCGCCGCCGCCGCCGCCGCCGCCGCCGCCGCAGCCCCCCCCCTCCGCAGCCGCCCAAGCCGCCGCCGCGGGGTCCTCCCACAACTCCCAAGCCCAGGGTTGCCTGCTGGTGCAGGCCTCCCCCAGCCTTGGGGGTGCGGTTGTTGGTAAACCTGGTGGCGGTAGGGGGGCGGGGTGTATGGCGGTCTGGGTCCGGGGAGTCCCAGGATGCCAGAGTTCCACGACTTCTGGCACCATCAGGGAAGTGGCAGTGTCCCATGGAGCCTCGGGTGGCGCGAAGGGGCCTCGCTGCCGGCCAGGAGTAGCCCGCCGCCCACGCCAGGGGCATTCGGAAGAGGCGGGGAGCCGGACTGGGGGGGGGGGACGCGGTGCTGGCAGAGCCGGCCAGCAGGTCGATGCTCGCCACCGGAGCCGCGCATCTGCATGGCGGGCGCTCACGAGGCAGGCCGGGAGCAGGCTCTTGGGGCGCGGGGAGCCGAGTCCCATCGTCTATGGCCATACCACCCTGAACGCGCCCGATCTCCTCTGATCTCGGGAGCTAAGCAGGGAGGGGCCTGGTTAGTGCTTGGATGGGAGACCGCCTGGGAATACCTGTAGGCTTTTGCTCGCCTCTCCTTTTGCGCCGCCGCCCCTGCGTGGCTCCCTCCGAACCCCTGCCGCCCCTTGCCCCTCTGCAGCCGCCCATGCAGCCGAAGTTCCCCCTGGCCAGAGGCCGGTCAGCCACCCGGCGCTACAAGCTGGCAGCCCCGGCCGCACACCAGGCCCGTCGGCCAGGGCTCACCCCCACACCCTCTTCTTAGTCCTCTTCGCTGAGGCAGGCAGTCAGCCAGCAGCAGTTAGCCGAGCCTGTGTCTCCGCCGGCAGGCACCTCTCCCCACACCCCCGCGCGCCCCCTCCCATCGCCCACAAGAGCCAGGAACCCTCCCTTCCCGCAGTGGCCCCAACACACAGGGTACAAAGAGCCGGGACAAAGCAGGGGACTGAGGGAGCAGCACCCCAACACACCGCACGCCCTCGGACTCCAGGAGAGACCACCACAAGGGGAAGTGCAGGCACGCAGGCACACAACACTCTCAACCAGGGTGCCTGTGGGCTGCCACTCTCCTCCCGCGGGGCGGGGGGTTCCTGGGCGGGGCTCGGAGCCCACTGGCCCTCCCGCCCGGCCCGGGGGCTTCAAGGGTGACTTTCAATGCCCGGGCACTGCCTCCTTAGTGGAGCCCAGCCACGGGCATGACCACACTTCGGTTGAGAAGCTGCCACTTCAAAGCAGCGTCAGTGCGTCTGTCCCAGTCCGTGTGCCCGCTTGTGCGTCCCTCCCCCCTCCCCCACCCCATGTCTCTCTGGCTCTGTGACGTGCCTGTTGGGCTCTGGCTCTGGCTCAGGAGCTCTCTCCCCGCGTGCCAGCCCCCTCTTTCTCTGTCTCTGTCCATGTCTCTCTGTATGTCTAGGTACATACAGGTACATATAGGTGTATATTTCGATCTCGCTCCCTCTTTCTCCTCCTCCCGTTCTCTCTGTCGGTCCCTGTCCTGCGGGGACTCTAGTCCCTCTGCCCGCACAAGAACGCAGGATATGGCGAGGCCAAGAGGGAACACCAACAGAGCCACGGATAGGGGGCTCATAGCACTATGTCTCACGGGCGGCTGGCTCGGAGACACGGCAAGCCGGAGCCGCCCGATCCCCAACCTGTCGGCCGCTTCTCTGCCAACCCACCGACACACCGCCCGTCGACCCGCCAAGCGGGCCCACTGCAATCCGCGCCCCTCTGCAATTTGCAGTCCACCATCCGCGCTTCCTAGCTTGGCCACCGCAGCTCCTCCGGTGGCCAGTGGCCAACTGGCAATAGCTGATGGCCAAGCGGTCACAGCTGATGACCATGCAGCCCCCAAGCAGCACCCCTCCACGCGAGGCCCAGAGCCTGGAGAGTGCTCTCTGCGAGTCTGTCCCCACAGTCCCCGTCTGTCTCTCTCCGCCTCTCTCTTGCTCCGTCTCTGGCCTTCTCTCATCCTCTCTCTCACCTCCCTGGGTCAGGAGAGGTGACGTGTAGACAGTGAAGGGACCGGACATCGGGCGGGGCTCCGGTCGCTGACGAGGGTTCCAGGGCCCAGACTGAAGGCTTGTGACGAAGGGTGGCTGCAGACTGGAGATGCTGCACCCTGGTGGCGCGGGTGGCTCTCCCTGGGTTTGGGCCTGTGGATGGGTCCGGTCAGGGCCAGGGCCTGGGTTGCACGTCCCTAGGGCCGGAGGGGACTGAGAGGACCCTGCGACCCCCTCGGTGGCCCTGAGAGGTGGGGACAGCACAGCAGCAAGGGGGGTGTGCGGTTGTGGGGCTGGGGGGAGATGAGAGGGGTTGGGGTAGGGGGGCGGGGTGAAAGCCCTTCGGGGCCTGGGGAGGCCCAGGATGCCAGGGCGCCCAGACATATGTCACAGTCAGGGAAGTGACAGAGGCCCGTGGAGCCACTGGGGGGCGCGAAGGGGCCTCGCTGCGGGCCAGGAGTAGCCCGTCGCCCACACCAGCGGCGTCCGGAGGAGGCGGGGAGCGGGCGGCAGGCGCTCAGGCAGACGTGCTCGCCACCCTAGCGGCCCAGCAGCACGGCGCGCGGTCAGAGGCAGGCCGGGAGCAGGCTCTTGGGGCGCGGGGAGCCGGGTCCCAGCGTCTACGGCCATACCACCCTGAACGCGCCCGATCTCCTCTGATCTCGGGAGCTAAGCAGGGAGGGGCCTGGTTAGTACTTGGATGGGAGACCGCCTGGGAATAGCTGCAGGCTTTTGCTCGCCTCTCCTTTTGCGCCGCCGCCCCGGCGTGGCTCCCTCCGAACCCCTGCCGCCCTTTGCCCCTCTGCAGCCGCCCAGGCAGCCGAAGGTCCCCCTGGCCAGAGGAGGGTCAGTCGCCCGGCACTACAAGCTCGCATCCCCGGCCGCACACCAGGCCTGTCGGCCAGGGCTCCCCCCCACTCCCTCTTCTTAGTGCTCTTCGCCGAGGCAGGCCGTCAGCCTGCAGCAGTCAGCCGCGTCTCGGTCGCCGCCGCCGCCGCCACCGCCATCGCAGGGCTCCCTCTCGCTCCCCGACCCTGCCGCCGCCGCAACCCCCAACGCCCAAGCCCAGGGCTGCCTGCCGGCGCAGGCCTCCACCAGGCTCTCTCCATCCCAGGACGTGCCGGTGCTTTGCACCTCGGCCCGAGCCCAGGGCACGCCCATCCCTGCGCCTGCCCCCGGGACCCGACACACAGGATCGGCGTGTCCTCGGGCAAACGGGACGCCCACCCGCCCCGCCCCACCGGAGTCTTCTGTCTCCGCTGGCAGGCACCTCGCCCCACACCCCCGCGCGCCCCTCCCGTCTCCCACAAGAGCCAGGAGCCCTCCCTTCCCGCCGGCCACGGTGTCCCTGAAACACAGGGCACAAAGAGCCGGGACAAACCAGGGGACGGCGGGAGCAGCACCCCAACACACCACGCGCCATCGACTCCGGGGGAGACCACCACAAGGGCAGAGCAGGCACGCAGGCGCACAACCCTCACAACCAGGGTGCCTGGGGGCTGCCACTCTCCTCCCGCGGGCGGGTGCCTGGGCGGGGCTCAGAGACCACAGGCCCTCCGGAGACCCTGGCGGCCCGCCCCGGAGGCTTCAATGGTGACTGCCAACGCCAGGGCAATGCCTCCTTAGCGGAGCCCAGCCCCGGGCACGACCACACTCCGGTGGAGGAGCTGCCACTTCAACACAGCCTCAGTGCGTCTGTAACAGTCCGTGTGCCCGCCTGTGCGTCCCTCACACCCTCCCCCACCCCATATCCGTCGGGCTCTGTGACGTGCCTGTTGGGCTCTGGCTCTGGCTCAGGAACTCTCTCCCCGCGTGCCAGCCCCCTCTTTCTCTGTCTCTGTCCATGTCTCTCTGTATGTCTAGATACATACATGTACATATACGAGCATATTTCCATCTCGCTCCCTCTTACTCCTCCTCCCGTTCTGTCTGTCTGTCCCTGTCCTGCGGGGACTCTAGCCCCTCTGCCCGCACAAGAATGCAGGATTTGGCGAGGCCAAGAGGGAACACCAACAGACCACGGATAGGGGGCTCATAGCACCATGTCTCACGGGCGGCTGGCTTGGAGACTCGGCAAGCCGGAGCCGCCCGATCCCCAGCCTGCCGGCCGATTCTCTGCCAACCAACAGACCCACCAACCTACCGACCCACCAAGCCGGCCAACTGCAGTCCGCGCCCCTCTGCAATTTGCAGTCCACAATCCGCGCTTCCTAGCTTGGCCACCGCAGCTCTGCCGGTGGCCAATGGCCAACTGGCAACAGCTGATGGCCAAGCGGTCACAGCTGATATCCATGCAGCCCGCACGCAGCACCCCTCCACGCGAGGCCCAGAGCCTGGAGAGTGCTCTCTGCGAGTCTGTCCGCACAGTCCCCGTCTGTCTCTCTCCGCCTCTCTCTTGCTCCGTCTCTGGCCTTCTCTCATCCTCTCTCTCACCTCCCTGGGTCAGGAGAGGTGACGTGTAGCCAGTGAAGTGAACAGTGATCGGGCGGGACGCCGGTCGCTGACGAGGGGCGAGAACCCAGAAAGAAGGCTGTGTGAGGAAGGGTGGCGGCAGACTGGAGGTGCTGCCCCCTGGTGGCGGGTGGCTCTCCCTGGCTTTGGGCCAGTGGGTGGGGCCGGCCAGGGCCAGGGCCTGGGTTGCACGTCCCTAGGGTGGAGGGGACTGAGAGGACCCTGCGACCCCCTCGGTGGCCCTGAGAGGTGGGGACAGCACAGCAGCAAGGGGGGTGTGCGGTTGTGGGGCTGGGGGGAGATGAGAGGGGTTGGGGTAGGGGGGCGGGGTAAAAGCCCTTCGGGGCCTGGGGAGGCCCAGGATGCCAGGGCGCCCAGACATATGTCACAGTCAGGGAAGTGACAGAGGCCCGTTAGAGCCACTGGGGGGCGCGAAGGGGCCTCGCTGCGGGCCAGGAGGAGCCCGTCGCCCACACCAGCGGCGTCTGGAGGAGGCGGGGAGCTGGCGGGAGGCGCTCGGGCAGACATGCTCGCCACCCGAGCGGCCCAGCAGCATGGCGTGCGCTCAGAAGCAGGTCGGGAGCAGGCTCTTGGAGTGCCGGGAGCCGGGTCCCAGCGCCTAAGGCCACACCACCCTGCACGCGCCAGATCTCGTCTGATCTCGGGAGCTAAGCAGGGAGGGGCCTGGTTAGTACTTGGATGGGAGACCGCCTGGGAATAGCTGCAGGCTTTTGCTCGCCTCTCCTTTTGCGCCGCGGCCCCGGCGTGGCTCCCTCCGAACCCCTGCCGCCCCTTGCCTCTCTGCAGCCGCCCAGCCAGCCGAAGGCCCCCCTGACCAGCAGAGGGTTAGCCGCCAGGCACTACAAGCTGGCAGCCCCGGCCGCACACCAGGCCCGTCGGCCAGGGCTCCCCCGCACACCCTCTTCTCAGTCCTCTTCAGTCCCGGAGGCTGTCATCTCGATCCCTTCGCCGACCTTCGATCGCCGCCACCGCCAACAGCGCTGCCCTCGCCCCCGCCGCCACCGCCTAATCCGCCGCCATCACCGCGCTCCCCACACCCCCCTCCAGCGCTGACCTCACCCCTGCCCCCGCCCTCGCCACCGCCATGGCTGTACTGCTTCAATCTCCCGCCTCTGCTCTCCCCTCCTCCGCCGCCAGCACCGCCCTCTTCCCCGCTACCGCCGCCGCCGGCGCCAACCCTCCCCGCGCCCAGCGCCCGCCGACACAGCCCCCAACGCTGCCGCCGCCTCCATCGCCGACCTCGCAACCCTCCCGCGCCGCAGCCGACGCCGCCGCCGCCGCCGCCGCCATCGCTGCTCGCGATCAGCCCCCGCTTCTCCCGCCGCCGCCGCCGCGATCACCGCGCTCCCCACCCCCTCCGCCAGCGCTGCCCTCGCCCCCTCCCCGCCCCCGCTGCCGCCATCGCCGTACTCCCTCAAACTCCCTCCTCTGCTCTCCCCCCCTCGGCCGCCAGCACCGCGCTCCCCACCCCCGCCGCCAGTGCTGCCCTCTTCCCCACCCCCGCCCCCGCTGCCGCCATTGCCGCACTCCCTCAATCTCCCTCCTCTGCTCTCTCCGCCTCCTGCACCGCCATCTCCCCCGCCCCCGCCCCAGGCCCGCCGCCGCCACCATCGCCATACTCCCTCAATCTCCCGCCTCTGCTCTCCCGGCCTCCTCCGCCGCCGCCGCCGCCGCCGCCGCCGCCGCCGCCGCCGCCATCGACCCCCGTGCCCCAGCGCCCACCGTCAAAGCCCCCATTGTCACCACCGCCATCGCCGCCCTGGCGCCATCCTCGCGGTTGCCATCGCCTACCTCCCCACCCTCCCTCGCCTCCGCCGCGTCCCCCGCCGCCGCTGCTGCCGCCGCCGCCGCCGCCGCCGCCGCCGCCGCCGCCGCCGCCGCCGCAGCCCCCCCCCTCCGCAGCCGCCCAAGCCGCCGCCGCGGGGTCCTCCCACAACTCCCAAGCCCAGGGTTGCCTGCTGGTGCAGGCCTCCCCCAGCCTTGGGGGTGCGGTTGTTGGTAAACCTGGTGGCGGTAGGGGGGCGGGGTGTATGGCGGTCTGGGTCCGGGGAGTCCCAGGATGCCAGAGTTCCACGACTTCTGGCACCATCAGGGAAGTGGCAGTGTCCCATGGAGCCTCGGGTGGCGCGAAGGGGCCTCGCTGCCGGCCAGGAGTAGCCCGCCGCCCACGCCAGGGGCATTCGGAAGAGGCGGGGAGCCGGACTGGGGGGGGGGGGGGGACGCGGTGCTGGCAGAGCCGGCCAGCAGGTCGATGCTCGCCACCGGAGCCGCGCATCTGCATGGCGGGCGCTCACGAGGCAGGCCGGGAGCAGGCTCTTGGGGCGCGGGGAGCCGAGTCCCATCGTCTATGGCCATACCACCCTGAACGCGCCCGATCTCCTCTGATCTCGGGAGCTAAGCAGGGAGGGGCCTGGTTAGTGCTTGGATGGGAGACCGCCTGGGAATACCTGTAGGCTTTTGCTCGCCTCTCCTTTTGCGCCGCCGCCCCTGCGTGGCTCCCTCCGAACCCCTGCCGCCCCTTGCCCCTCTGCAGCCGCCCATGCAGCCGAAGTTCCCCCTGGCCAGAGGCCGGTCAGCCACCCGGCGCTACAAGCTGGCAGCCCCGGCCGCACACCAGGCCCGTCGGCCAGGGCTCACCCCCACACCCTCTTCTTAGTCCTCTTCGCTGAGGCAGGCAGTCAGCCAGCAGCAGTTAGCCGAGCCTGTGTCTCCGCCGGCAGGCACCTCTCCCCACACCCCCGCGCGCCCCCTCCCATCGCCCACAAGAGCCAGGAACCCTCCCTTCCCGCAGTGGCCCCAACACACAGGGTACAAAGAGCCGGGACAAAGCAGGGGACTGAGGGAGCAGCACCCCAACACACCGCACGCCCTCGGACTCCAGGAGAGACCACCACAAGGGGAAGTGCAGGCACGCAGGCACACAACACTCTCAACCAGGGTGCCTGTGGGCTGCCACTCTCCTCCCGCGGGGCGGGGGGTTCCTGGGCGGGGCTCGGAGCCCACTGGCCCTCCCGCCCGGCCCGGGGGCTTCAAGGGTGACTTTCAATGCCCGGGCACTGCCTCCTTAGTGGAGCCCAGCCACGGGCATGACCACACTTCGGTTGAGAAGCTGCCACTTCAAAGCAGCGTCAGTGCGTCTGTCCCAGTCCGTGTGCCCGCTTGTGCGTCCCTCCCCCCTCCCCCACCCCATGTCTCTCTGGCTCTGTGACGTGCCTGTTGGGCTCTGGCTCTGGCTCAGGAGCTCTCTCCCCGCGTGCCAGCCCCCTCTTTCTCTGTCTCTGTCCATGTCTCTCTGTATGTCTAGGTACATACAGGTACATATAGGTGTATATTTCGATCTCGCTCCCTCTTTCTCCTCCTCCCGTTCTCTCTGTCGGTCCCTGTCCTGCGGGGACTCTAGTCCCTCTGCCCGCACAAGAACGCAGGATATGGCGAGGCCAAGAGGGAACACCAACAGAGCCACGGATAGGGGGCTCATAGCACTATGTCTCACGGGCGGCTGGCTCGGAGACACGGCAAGCCGGAGCCGCCCGATCCCCAACCTGTCGGCCGCTTCTCTGCCAACCCACCGACACACCGCCCGTTGACCCGCCAAGCGGGCCCACTGCAATCCGCGCCCCTCTGCAATTTGCAGTCCACCATCCGCGCTTCCTAGCTTGGCCACCGCAGCTCCTCCGGTGGCCAGTGGCCAACTGGCAACAGCTGATGGCCAAGCGGTCACAGCTGATGACCATGCAGCCCCCAAGCAGCACCCCTCCACGCGAGGCCCAGAGCCTGGAGAGTGCTCTCTGCGAGTCTGTCCCCACAGTCCCCGTCTGTCTCTCTCCGCCTCTCTCTTGCTCCGTCTCTGGCCTTCTCTCATCCTCTCTCTCACCTCCCTGGGTCAGGAGAGGTGACGTGTAGACAGTGAAGGGACCGGACATCGGGCGGGGCTCCGGTCGCTGACGAGGGTTCCAGGGCCCAGACTGAAGGCTTGTGACGAAGGGTGGCTGCAGACTGGAGATGCTGCACCCTGGTGGCGCGGGTGGCTCTCCCTGGCTTTGGGCCTGTGGATGGGTCCGGTCAGGGCCAGGGCCTGGGTTGCACGTCCCTAGGGCCGGAGGGGACTGAGAGGACCCTGCGACCCCCTCGGTGGCCCTGAGAGGTGGGGACAGCACAGCAGCAAGGGGGGTGTGCGGTTGTGGGGCTGGGGGGAGATGAGAGGGGTTGGGGTAGGGGGGCGGGGTGAAAGCCCTTCGGGGCCTGGGGAGGCCCAGGATGCCAGGGCGCCCAGACATATGTCACAGTCAGGGAAGTGACAGAGGCCCGTGGAGCCACTGGGGGGCGCGAAGGGGCCTCGCTGCGGGCCAGGAGTAGCCCGTCGCCCACACCAGCGGCGTCCGGAGGAGGCGGGGAGCGGGCGGCAGGCGCTCAGGCAGACGTGCTCGCCACCCTAGCGGCCCAGCAGCACGGCGCGCGGTCAGAGGCAGGCCGGGAGCAGGCTCTTGGGGCGCGGGGAGCCGGGTCCCAGCGTCTACGGCCATACCACCCTGAACGCGCCCGATCTCCTCTGATCTCGGGAGCTAAGCAGGGAGGGGCCTGGTTAGTACTTGGATGGGAGACCGCCTGGGAATAGCTGCAGGCTTTTGCTCGCCTCTCCTTTTGCGCCGCCGCCCCGGCGTGGCTCCCTCCGAACCCCTGCCGCCCTTTGCCCCTCTGCAGCCGCCCAGGCAGCCGAAGGTCCCCCTGGCCAGAGGAGGGTCAGTCGCCCGGCACTACAAGCTCGCATCCCCGGCCGCACACCAGGCCTGTCGGCCAGGGCTCCCCCCCACTCCCTCTTCTTAGTGCTCTTCGCCGAGGCAGGCCGTCAGCCTGCAGCAGTCAGCCGCGTCTCGGTCGCCGCCGCCGCCGCCACCGCCATCGCAGGGCTCCCTCTCGCTCCCCGACCCTGCCGCCGCCGCAACCCCCAACGCCCAAGCCCAGGGCTGCCTGCCGGCGCAGGCCTCCACCAGGCTCTCTCCATCCCAGGACGTGCCGGTGCTTTGCACCTCGGCCCGAGCCCAGGGCACGCCCATCCCTGCGCCTGCCCCCGGGACCCGACACACAGGATCGGCGTGTCCTCGGGCAAACGGGACGCCCACCCGCCCCGCCCCACCGGAGTCTTCTGTCTCCGCTGGCAGGCACCTCGCCCCACACCCCCGCGCGCCCCTCCCGTCTCCCACAAGAGCCAGGAGCCCTCCCTTCCCGCCGGCCACGGTGTCCCTGAAACACAGGGCACAAAGAGCCGGGACAAACCAGGGGACGGCGGGAGCAGCACCCCAACACACCACGCGCCATCGACTCCGGGGGAGACCACCACAAGGGCAGAGCAGGCACGCAGGCGCACAACCCTCACAACCAGGGTGCCTGGGGGCTGCCACTCTCCTCCCGCGGGCGGGTGCCTGGGCGGGGCTCAGAGACCACAGGCCCTCCGGAGACCCTGGCGGCCCGCCCCGGAGGCTTCAATGGTGACTGCCAACGCCAGGGCAATGCCTCCTTAGCGGAGCCCAGCCCCGGGCACGACCACACTCCGGTGGAGGAGCTGCCACTTCAACACAGCCTCAGTGCGTCTGTAACAGTCCGTGTGCCCGCCTGTGCGTCCCTCACACCCTCCCCCACCCCATATCCGTCGGGCTCTGTGACGTGCCTGTTGGGCTCTGGCTCTGGCTCAGGAACTCTCTCCCCGCGTGCCAGCCCCCTCTTTCTCTGTCTCTGTCCATGTCTCTCTGTATGTCTAGATACATACATGTACATATACGAGCATATTTCCATCTCGCTCCCTCTTACTCCTCCTCCCGTTCTGTCTGTCTGTCCCTGTCCTGCGGGGACTCTAGCCCCTCTGCCCGCACAAGAATGCAGGATTTGGCGAGGCCAAGAGGGAACACCAACACACCACGGATAGGGGGCTCATAGCACCATGTCTCACGGGCGGCTGGCTTGGAGACTCGGCAAGCCGGAGAGCCGCCCGATCCCCAGCCTGCCGGCCGATTCTCTGCCAACCAACAGACCCACCAACCTACCGACCCACCAAGCCGGCCAACTGCAGTCCGCGCCCCTCTGCAATTTGCAGTCCACAATCCGCGCTTCCTAGCTTGGCCACCGCAGCTCTGCCGGTGGCCAATGGCCAACTGGCAACAGCTGATGGCCAAGCGGTCACAGCTGATATCCATGCAGCCCGCACGCAGCACCCCTCCACGCGAGGCCCAGAGCCTGGAGAGTGCTCTCTGCGAGTCTGTCCGCACAGTCCCCGTCTGTCTCTCTCCGCCTCTCTCTTGCTCCGTCTCTGGCCTTCTCTCATCCTCTCTCTCACCTCCCTGGGTCAGGAGAGGTGACGTGTAGCCAGTGAAGTGAACAGTGATCGGGCGGGACGCCGGTCGCTGACGAGGGGCGAGAACCCAGAAAGAAGGCTGTGTGAGGAAGGGTGGCGGCAGACTGGAGGTGCTGCCCCCTGGTGGCGGGTGGCTCTCCCTGGCTTTGGGCCAGTGGGTGGGGCCGGCCAGGGCCAGGGCCTGGGTTGCACGTCCCTAGGGTGGAGGGGACTGAGAGGACCCTGCGACCCCCTCGGTGGCCCTGAGAGGTGGGGACAGCACAGCAGCAAGGGGGGTGTGCGGTTGTGGGGCTGGGGGGAGATGAGAGGGGTTGGGGTAGGGGGGCGGGGTAAAAGCCCTTCGGGGCCTGGGGAGGCCCAGGATGCCAGGGCGCCCAGACATATGTCACAGTCAGGGAAGTGACAGAGGCCCGTTAGAGCCACTGGGGGGCGCGAAGGGGCCTCGCTGCGGGCCAGGAGGAGCCCGTCGCCCACACCAGCGGCGTCTGGAGGAGGCGGGGAGCTGGCGGGAGGCGCTCGGGCAGACATGCTCGCCACCCGAGCGGCCCAGCAGCATGGAGTGCGCTCAGAAGCAGGTCGGGAGCAGGCTCTTGGAGTGCCGGGAGCCGGGTCCCAGCGCCTAAGGCCACACCACCCTGCACGCGCCAGATCTCGTCTGATCTCGGGAGCTAAGCAGGGAGGGGCCTGGTTAGTACTTGGATGGGAGACCGCCTGGGAATAGCTGCAGGCTTTTGCTCGCCTCTCCTTTTGCGCCGCGGCCCCGGCGTGGCTCCCTCCGAACCCCTGCCGCCCCTTGCCTCTCTGCAGCCGCCCAGCCAGCCGAAGGCCCCCCTGACCAGCAGAGGGTTAGCCGCCAGGCACTACAAGCTGGCAGCCCCGGCCGCACACCAGGCCCGTCGGCCAGGGCTCCCCCGCACACCCTCTTCTCAGTCCTCTTCAGTCCCGGAGGCTGTCATCTCGATCCCTTCGCCGACCTTCGATCGCCGCCACCGCCAACAGCGCTGCCCTCGCCCCCGCCGCCACCGCCTAATCCGCCGCCATCACCGCGCTCCCCACACCCCCCTCCAGCGCTGACCTCACCCCTGCCCCCGCCCTCGCCACCGCCATGGCTGTACTGCTTCAATCTCCCGCCTCTGCTCTCCCCTCCTCCGCCGCCAGCACCGCCCTCTTCCCCGCTACCGCCGCCGCCGGCGCCAACCCTCCCCGCGCCCAGCGCCCGCCGACACAGCCCCCAACGCTGCCGCCGCCTCCATCGCCGACCTCGCAACCCTCCCGCGCCGCAGCCGACGCCGCCGCCGCCGCCGCCGCCATCGCTGCTCGCGATCAGCCCCCGCTTCTCCCGCCGCCGCCGCCGCGATCACCGCGCTCCCCACCCCCTCCGCCAGCGCTGCCCTCGCCCCCTCCCCGCCCCCGCTGCCGCCATCGCCGTACTCCCTCAAACTCCCTCCTCTGCTCTCCCCCCCTCGGCCGCCAGCACCGCGCTCCCCACCCCCGCCGCCAGTGCTGCCCTCTTCCCCACCCCCGCCCCCGCTGCCGCCATTGCCGCACTCCCTCAATCTCCCTCCTCTGCTCTCCCCGCCTCCTGCACCGCCATCTCCCCCGCCCCCGCCCCAGGCCCGCCGCCGCCACCATCGCCATACTCCCTCAATCTCCCGCCTCTGCTCTCCCGGCCTCCTCCGCCGCCGCCGCCGCCGCCGCCGCCGCCATCGACCCCCGTGCCCCAGCGCCCACCGTCAAAGCCCCCATTGTCGCCACCGCCATCGCCGCCCTGGCGCCATCCTCGCGGTTGCCATCGCCTACCTCCCCACCCTCCCTCGCCTCCGCCGCGTCCCCCGCCGCCGCTGCTGCCGCCGCCGCCGCCGCCGCCGCCGCCGCCGCAGCCCCCCCCCTCCGCAGCCGCCCAAGCCGCCGCCGCGGGGTCCTCCCACAACTCCCAAGCCCAGGGTTGCCTGCTGGTGCAGGCCTCCCCCAGCCTTGGGGGTGCGGTTGTTGGTAAACCTGGTGGCGGTAGGGGGGCGGGGTGTATGGCGGTCTGGGTCCGGGGAGTCCCAGGATGCCAGAGTTCCACGACTTCTGGCACCATCAGGGAAGTGGCAGTGTCCCATGGAGCCTCGGGTGGCGCGAAGGGGCCTCGCTGCCGGCCAGGAGTAGCCCGCCGCCCACGCCAGGGGCATTCGGAAGAGGCGGGGAGCCGGACTGGGGGGGGGGGGGGACGCGGTGCTGGCAGAGCCGGCCAGCAGGTCGATGCTCGCCACCGGAGCCGCGCATCTGCATGGCGGGCGCTCACGAGGCAGGCCGGGAGCAGGCTCTTGGGGCGCGGGGAGCCGAGTCCCATCGTCTATGGCCATACCACCCTGAACGCGCCCGATCTCCTCTGATCTCGGGAGCTAAGCAGGGAGGGGCCTGGTTAGTGCTTGGATGGGAGACCGCCTGGGAATACCTGTAGGCTTTTGCTCGCCTCTCCTTTTGCGCCGCCGCCCCTGCGTGGCTCCCTCCGAACCCCTGCCGCCCCTTGCCCCTCTGCAGCCGCCCATCCAGCCGAAGTTCCCCCTGGCCAGAGGCCGGTCAGCCACCCGGCGCTACAAGCTGGCAGCCCCGGCCGCACACCAGGCCCGTCGGCCAGGGCTCACCCCCACACCCTCTTCTTAGTCCTCTTCGCTGAGGCAGGCAGTCAGCCAGCAGCAGTTAGCCGAGCCTGTGTCTCCGCCGGCAGGCACCTCTCCCCACACCCCCGCGCGCCCCCTCCCATCGCCCACAAGAGCCAGGAACCCTCCCTTCCCGCAGTGGCCCCAACACACAGGGTACAAAGAGCCGGGACAAAGCAGGGGACTGAGGGAGCAGCACCCCAACACACCGCACGCCCTCGGACTCCAGGAGAGACCACCACAAGGGGAAGTGCAGGCACGCAGGCACACAACACTCTCAACCAGGGTGCCTGTGGGCTGCCACTCTCCTCCCGCGGGGCGGGGGGTTCCTGGGCGGGGCTCGGAGCCCACTGGCCCTCCCGCCCGGCCCGGGGGCTTCAAGGGTGACTTTCAATGCCCGGGCACTGCCTCCTTAGTGGAGCCCAGCCACGGGCATGACCACACTTCGGTTGAGAAGCTGCCACTTCAAAGCAGCGTCAGTGCGTCTGTCCCAGTCCGTGTGCCCGCTTGTGCGTCCCTCCCCCCTCCCCCACCCCATGTCTCTCTGGCTCTGTGACGTGCCTGTTGGGCTCTGGCTCTGGCTCAGGAGCTCTCTCCCCGCGTGCCAGCCCCCTCTTTCTCTGTCTCTGTCCATGTCTCTCTGTATGTCTAGGTACATACAGGTACATATAGGTGTATATTTCGATCTCGCTCCCTCTTTCTCCTCCTCCCGTTCTCTCTGTCGGTCCCTGTCCTGCGGGGACTCTAGTCCCTCTGCCCGCACAAGAACGCAGGATATGGCGAGGCCAAGAGGGAACACCAACAGAGCCACGGATAGGGGGCTCATAGCACTATGTCTCACGGGCGGCTGGCTTGGAGACTCGGCAAGCCGGAGCCGCCCGATCCCCAGCCTGCCGGCCGATTCTCTGCCAACCAACAGACCCACCAACCTACCGACCCACCAAGCCGGCCAACTGCAGTCCGCGCCCCTCTGCAATTTGCAGTCCACAATCCGCGCTTCCTAGCTTGGCCACCGCAGCTCTGCCGGTGGCCAATGGCCAACTGGCAACAGCTGATGGCCAAGCGGTCACAGCTGATATCCATGCAGCCCGCACGCAGCACCCCTCCACGCGAGGCCCAGAGCCTGGAGAGTGCTCTCTGCGAGTCTGTCCGCACAGTCCCCGTCTGTCTCTCTCCGCCTCTCTCTTGCTCCGTCTCTGGCCTTCTCTCATCCTCTCTCTCACCTCCCTGGGTCAGGAGAGGTGACGTGTAGCCAGTGAAGTGAACAGTGATCGGGCGGGACGCCGGTCGCTGACGAGGGGCGAGAACCCAGAAAGAAGGCTGTGTGAGGAAGGGTGGCGGCAGACTGGAGGTGCTGCCCCCTGGTGGCGGGTGGCTCTCCCTGGCTTTGGGCCAGTGGGTGGGGCCGGCCAGGGCCAGGGCCTGGGTTGCACGTCCCTAGGGTGGAGGGGACTGAGAGGACCCTGCGACCCCCTCGGTGGCCCTGAGAGGTGGGGACAGCACAGCAGCAAGGGGGGTGTGCGGTTGTGGGGCTGGGGGGAGATGAGAGGGGTTGGGGTAGGGGGGCGGGGTAAAAGCCCTTCGGGGCCTGGGGAGGCCCAGGATGCCAGGGCGCCCAGACATATGTCACAGTCAGGGAAGTGACAGAGGCCCGTTAGAGCCACTGGGGGGCGCGAAGGGGCCTCGCTGCGGGCCAGGAGGAGCCCGTCGCCCACACCAGCGGCGTCTGGAGGAGGCGGGGAGCTGGCGGGAGGCGCTCGGGCAGACATGCTCGCCACCCGAGCGGCCCAGCAGCATGGCGTGCGCTCAGAAGCAGGTCGGGAGCAGGCTCTTGGAGTGCCGGGAGCCGGGTCCCAGCGCCTAAGGCCACACCACCCTGCACGCGCCAGATCTCGTCTGATCTCGGGAGCTAAGCAGGGAGGGGCCTGGTTAGTACTTGGATGGGAGACCGCCTGGGAATAGCTGCAGGCTTTTGCTCGCCTCTCCTTTTGCGCCGCGGCCCCGGCGTGGCTCCCTCCGAACCCCTGCCGCCCCTTGCCTCTCTGCAGCCGCCCAGCCAGCCGAAGGCCCCCCTGACCAGCAGAGGGTTAGCCGCCAGGCACTACAAGCTGGCAGCCCCGGCCGCACACCAGGCCCGTCGGCCAGGGCTCCCCCGCACACCCTCTTCTCAGTCCTCTTCAGTCCCGGAGGCTGTCATCTCGATCCCTTCGCCGACCTTCGATCGCCGCCACCGCCAACAGCGCTGCCCTCGCCCCCGCCGCCACCGCCTAATCCGCCGCCATCACCGCGCTCCCCACACCCCCCTCCAGCGCTGACCTCACCCCTGCCCCCGCCCTCGCCACCGCCATGGCTGTACTGCTTCAATCTCCCGCCTCTGCTCTCCCCTCCTCCGCCGCCAGCACCGCCCTCTTCCCCGCTACCGCCGCCGCCGGCGCCAACCCTCCCCGCGCCCAGCGCCCGCCGACACAGCCCCCAACGCTGCCGCCGCCTCCATCGCCGACCTCGCAACCCTCCCGCGCCGCAGCCGACGCCGCCGCCGCCGCCGCCGCCATCGCTGCTCGCGATCAGCCCCCGCTTCTCCCGCCGCCGCCGCCGCGATCACCGCGCTCCCCACCCCCTCCGCCAGCGCTGCCCTCGCCCCCTCCCCGCCCCCGCTGCCGCCATCGCCGTACTCCCTCAAACTCCCTCCTCTGCTCTCCCCCCCTCGGCCGCCAGCACCGCGCTCCCCACCCCCGCCGCCAGTGCTGCCCTCTTCCCCACCCCCGCCCCCGCTGCCGCCATTGCCGCACTCCCTCAATCTCCCTCCTCTGCTCTCTCCGCCTCCTGCACCGCCATCTCCCCCGCCCCCGCCCCAGGCCCGCCGCCGCCACCATCGCCATACTCCCTCAATCTCCCGCCTCTGCTCTCCCGGCCTCCTCCGCCGCCGCCGCCGCCGCCGCCGCCGCCGCCGCCGCCGCCATCGACCCCCGTGCCCCAGCGCCCACCGTCAAAGCCCCCATTGTCACCACCGCCATCGCCGCCCTGGCGCCATCCTCGCGGTTGCCATCGCCTACCTCCCCACCCTCCCTCGCCTCCGCCGCGTCCCCCGCCGCCGCTGCTGCCGCCGCCGCCGCCGCCGCCGCCGCCGCCGCCGCCGCCGCCGCCGCAGCCCCCCCCCTCCGCAGCCGCCCAAGCCGCCGCCGCGGGGTCCTCCCACAACTCCCAAGCCCAGGGTTGCCTGCTGGTGCAGGCCTCCCCCAGCCTTGGGGGTGCGGTTGTTGGTAAACCTGGTGGCGGTAGGGGGGCGGGGTGTATGGCGGTCTGGGTCCGGGGAGTCCCAGGATGCCAGAGTTCCACGACTTCTGGCACCATCAGGGAAGTGGCAGTGTCCCATGGAGCCTCGGGTGGCGCGAAGGGGCCTCGCTGCCGGCCAGGAGTAGCCCGCCGCCCACGCCAGGGGCATTCGGAAGAGGCGGGGAGCCGGACTGGGGGGGGGGGGGGACGCGGTGCTGGCAGAGCCGGCCAGCAGGTCGATGCTCGCCACCGGAGCCGCGCATCTGCATGGCGGGCGCTCACGAGGCAGGCCGGGAGCAGGCTCTTGGGGCGCGGGGAGCCGAGTCCCATCGTCTATGGCCATACCACCCTGAACGCGCCCGATCTCCTCTGATCTCGGGAGCTAAGCAGGGAGGGGCCTGGTTAGTGCTTGGATGGGAGACCGCCTGGGAATACCTGTAGGCTTTTGCTCGCCTCTCCTTTTGCGCCGCCGCCCCTGCGTGGCTCCCTCCGAACCCCTGCCGCCCCTTGCCCCTCTGCAGCCGCCCATGCAGCCGAAGTTCCCCCTGGCCAGAGGCCGGTCAGCCACCCGGCGCTACAAGCTGGCAGCCCCGGCCGCACACCAGGCCCGTCGGCCAGGGCTCACCCCCACACCCTCTTCTTAGTCCTCTTCGCTGAGGCAGGCAGTCAGCCAGCAGCAGTTAGCCGAGCCTGTGTCTCCGCCGGCAGGCACCTCTCCCCACACCCCCGCGCGCCCCCTCCCATCGCCCACAAGAGCCAGGAACCCTCCCTTCCCGCAGTGGCCCCAACACACAGGGTACAAAGAGCCGGGACAAAGCAGGGGACTGAGGGAGCAGCACCCCAACACACCGCACGCCCTCGGACTCCAGGAGAGACCACCACAAGGGGAAGTGCAGGCACGCAGGCACACAACACTCTCAACCAGGGTGCCTGTGGGCTGCCACTCTCCTCCCGCGGGGCGGGGGGTTCCTGGGCGGGGCTCGGAGCCCACTGGCCCTCCCGCCCGGCCCGGGGGCTTCAAGGGTGACTTTCAATGCCCGGGCACTGCCTCCTTAGTGGAGCCCAGCCACGGGCATGACCACACTTCGGTTGAGAAGCTGCCACTTCAAAGCAGCGTCAGTGCGTCTGTCCCAGTCCGTGTGCCCGCTTGTGCGTCCCTCCCCCCTCCCCCACCCCATGTCTCTCTGGCTCTGTGACGTGCCTGTTGGGCTCTGGCTCTGGCTCAGGAGCTCTCTCCCCGCGTGCCAGCCCCCTCTTTCTCTGTCTCTGTCCATGTCTCTCTGTATGTCTAGGTACATACAGGTACATATAGGTGTATATTTCGATCTCGCTCCCTCTTTCTCCTCCTCCCGTTCTCTCTGTCGGTCCCTGTCCTGCGGGGACTCTAGTCCCTCTGCCCGCACAAGAACGCAGGATATGGCGAGGCCAAGAGGGAACACCAACAGAGCCACGGATAGGGGGCTCATAGCACTATGTCTCACGGGCGGCTGGCTCGGAGACACGGCAAGCCGGAGCCGCCCGATCCCCAACCTGTCGGCCGCTTCTCTGCCAACCCACCGACACACCGCCCGTCGACCCGCCAAGCGGGCCCACTGCAATCCGCGCCCCTCTGCAATTTGCAGTCCACCATCCGCGCTTCCTAGCTTGGCCACCGCAGCTCCTCCGGTGGCCAGTGGCCAACTGGCAACAGCTGATGGCCAAGCGGTCACAGCTGATGACCATGCAGCCCCCAAGCAGCACCCCTCCACGCGAGGCCCAGAGCCTGGAGAGTGCTCTCTGCGAGTCTGTCCCCACAGTCCCCGTCTGTCTCTCTCCGCCTCTCTCTTGCTCCGTCTCTGGCCTTCTCTCATCCTCTCTCTCACCTCCCTGGGTCAGGAGAGGTGACGTGTAGACAGTGAAGGGACCGGACATCGGGCGGGGCTCCGGTCGCTGACGAGGGTTCCAGGGCCCAGACTGAAGGCTTGTGACGAAGGGTGGCTGCAGACTGGAGATGCTGCACCCTGGTGGCGCGGGTGGCTCTCCCTGGCTTTGGGCCTGTGGATGGGTCCGGTCAGGGCCAGGGCCTGGGTTGCACGTCCCTAGGGCCGGAGGGGACTGAGAGGACCCTGCGACCCCCTCGGTGGCCCTGAGAGGTGGGGACAGCACAGCAGCAAGGGGGGTGTGCGGTTGTGGGGCTGGGGGGAGATGAGAGGGGTTGGGGTAGGGGGGCGGGGTGAAAGCCCTTCGGGGCCTGGGGAGGCCCAGGATGCCAGGGCGCCCAGACATATGTCACAGTCAGGGAAGTGACAGAGGCCCGTGGAGCCACTGGGGGGCGCGAAGGGGCCTCGCTGCGGGCCAGGAGTAGCCCGTCGCCCACACCAGCGGCGTCCGGAGGAGGCGGGGAGCGGGCGGCAGGCGCTCAGGCAGACGTGCTCGCCACCCTAGCGGCCCAGCAGCACGGCGCGCGGTCAGAGGCAGGCCGGGAGCAGGCTCTTGGGGCGCGGGGAGCCGGGTCCCAGCGTCTACGGCCATACCACCCTGAACGCGCCCGATCTCCTCTGATCTCGGGAGCTAAGCAGGGAGGGGCCTGGTTAGTACTTGGATGGGAGACCGCCTGGGAATAGCTGCAGGCTTTTGCTCGCCTCTCCTTTTGCGCCGCCGCCCCGGCGTGGCTCCCTCCGAACCCCTGCCGCCCTTTGCCCCTCTGCAGCCGCCCAGGCAGCCGAAGGTCCCCCTGGCCAGAGGAGGGTCAGTCGCCCGGCACTACAAGCTCGCATCCCCGGCCGCACACCAGGCCTGTCGGCCAGGGCTCCCCCCCACTCCCTCTTCTTAGTGCTCTTCGCCGAGGCAGGCCGTCAGCCTGCAGCAGTCAGCCGCGTCTCGGTCGCCGCCGCCGCCGCCACCGCCATCGCAGGGCTCCCTCTCGCTCCCCGACCCTGCCGCCGCCGCAACCCCCAACGCCCAAGCCCAGGGCTGCCTGCCGGCGCAGGCCTCCACCAGGCTCTCTCCATCCCAGGACGTGCCGGTGCTTTGCACCTCGGCCCGAGCCCAGGGCACGCCCATCCCTGCGCCTGCCCCCGGGACCCGACACACAGGATCGGCGTGTCCTCGGGCAAACGGGACGCCCACCCGCCCCGCCCCACCGGAGTCTTCTGTCTCCGCTGGCAGGCACCTCGCCCCACACCCCCGCGCGCCCCTCCCGTCTCCCACAAGAGCCAGGAGCCCTCCCTTCCCGCCGGCCACGGTGTCCCTGAAACACAGGGCACAAAGAGCCGGGACAAACCAGGGGACGGCGGGAGCAGCACCCCAACACACCACGCGCCATCGACTCCGGGGGAGACCACCACAAGGGCAGAGCAGGCACGCAGGCGCACAACCCTCACAACCAGGGTGCCTGGGGGCTGCCACTCTCCTCCCGCGGGCGGGTGCCTGGGCGGGGCTCAGAGACCACAGGCCCTCCGGAGACCCTGGCGGCCCGCCCCGGAGGCTTCAATGGTGACTGCCAACGCCAGGGCAATGCCTCCTTAGCGGAGCCCAGCCCCGGGCACGACCACACTCCGGTGGAGGAGCTGCCACTTCAACACAGCCTCAGTGCGTCTGTAACAGTCCGTGTGCCCGCCTGTGCGTCCCTCACACCCTCCCCCACCCCATATCCGTCGGGCTCTGTGACGTGCCTGTTGGGCTCTGGCTCTGGCTCAGGAACTCTCTCCCCGCGTGCCAGCCCCCTCTTTCTCTGTCTCTGTCCATGTCTCTCTGTATGTCTAGATACATACATGTACATATACGAGCATATTTCCATCTCGCTCCCTCTTACTCCTCCTCCCGTTCTGTCTGTCTGTCCCTGTCCTGCGGGGACTCTAGCCCCTCTGCCCGCACAAGAATGCAGGATTTGGCGAGGCCAAGAGGGAACACCAACAGACCACGGATAGGGGGCTCATAGCACCATGTCTCACGGGCGGCTGGCTTGGAGACTCGGCAAGCCGGAGCCGCCCGATCCCCAGCCTGCCGGCCGATTCTCTGCCAACCAACAGACCCACCAACCTACCGACCCACCAAGCCGGCCAACTGCAGTCCGCGCCCCTCTGCAATTTGCAGTCCACAATCCGCGCTTCCTAGCTTGGCCACCGCAGCTCTGCCGGTGGCCAATGGCCAACTGGCAACAGCTGATGGCCAAGCGGTCACAGCTGATATCCATGCAGCCCGCACGCAGCACCCCTCCACGCGAGGCCCAGAGCCTGGAGAGTGCTCTCTGCGAGTCTGTCCGCACAGTCCCCGTCTGTCTCTCTCCGCCTCTCTCTTGCTCCGTCTCTGGCCTTCTCTCATCCTCTCTCTCACCTCCCTGGGTCAGGAGAGGTGACGTGTAGCCAGTGAAGTGAACAGTGATCGGGCGGGACGCCGGTCGCTGACGAGGGGCGAGAACCCAGAAAGAAGGCTGTGTGAGGAAGGGTGGCGGCAGACTGGAGGTGCTGCCCCCTGGTGGCGGGTGGCTCTCCCTGGCTTTGGGCCAGTGGGTGGGGCCGGCCAGGGCCAGGGCCTGGGTTGCACGTCCCTAGGGTGGAGGGGACTGAGAGGACCCTGCGACCCCCTCGGTGGCCCTGAGAGGTGGGGACAGCACAGCAGCAAGGGGGGTGTGCGGTTGTGGGGCTGGGGGGAGATGAGAGGGGTTGGGGTAGGGGGGCGGGGTAAAAGCCCTTCGGGGCCTGGGGAGGCCCAGGATGCCAGGGCGCCCAGACATATGTCACAGTCAGGGAAGTGACAGAGGCCCGTTAGAGCCACTGGGGGGCGCGAAGGGGCCTCGCTGCGGGCCAGGAGGAGCCCGTCGCCCACACCAGCGGCGTCTGGAGGAGGCGGGGAGCTGGCGGGAGGCGCTCGGGCAGACATGCTCGCCACCCGAGCGGCCCAGCAGCATGGCGTGCGCTCAGAAGCAGGTCGGGAGCAGGCTCTTGGAGTGCCGGGAGCCGGGTCCCAGCGCCTAAGGCCACACCACCCTGCACGCGCCAGATCTCGTCTGATCTCGGGAGCTAAGCAGGGAGGGGCCTGGTTAGTACTTGGATGGGAGACCGCCTGGGAATAGCTGCAGGCTTTTGCTCGCCTCTCCTTTTGCGCCGCGGCCCCGGCGTGGCTCCCTCCGAACCCCTGCCGCCCCTTGCCTCTCTGCAGCCGCCCAGCCAGCCGAAGGCCCCCCTGACCAGCAGAGGGTTAGCCGCCAGGCACTACAAGCTGGCAGCCCCGGCCGCACACCAGGCCCGTCGGCCAGGGCTCCCCCGCACACCCTCTTCTCAGTCCTCTTCAGTCCCGGAGGCTGTCATCTCGATCCCTTCGCCGACCTTCGATCGCCGCCACCGCCAACAGCGCTGCCCTCGCCCCCGCCGCCACCGCCTAATCCGCCGCCATCACCGCGCTCCCCACACCCCCCTCCAGCGCTGACCTCACCCCTGCCCCCGCCCTCGCCACCGCCATGGCTGTACTGCTTCAATCTCCCGCCTCTGCTCTCCCCTCCTCCGCCGCCAGCACCGCCCTCTTCCCCGCTACCGCCGCCGCCGGCGCCAACCCTCCCCGCGCCCAGCGCCCGCCGACACAGCCCCCAACGCTGCCGCCGCCTCCATCGCCGACCTCGCAACCCTCCCGCGCCGCAGCCGACGCCGCCGCCGCCGCCGCCGCCATCGCTGCTCGCGATCAGCCCCCGCTTCTCCCGCCGCCGCCGCCGCGATCACCGCGCTCCCCACCCCCTCCGCCAGCGCTGCCCTCGCCCCCTCCCCGCCCCCGCTGCCGCCATCGCCGTACTCCCTCAAACTCCCTCCTCTGCTCTCCCCCCCTCGGCCGCCAGCACCGCGCTCCCCACCCCCTCCGCCAGCGCTGCCCTCGCCCCCTCCCCGCCCCCGCCGCCGCCATTGCCGCACTCCCTCAATCTCCCTCCTCTGCTCTCCCCGCCTCCTGCACCGCCATCTCCCCCGCCCCCGCCCCAGGCCCGCCGCCGCCACCATCGCCATACTCCCTCAATCTCCCGCCTCTGCTCTCCCGGCCTCCTCCGCCCCCGCCGCCGCCGCCGCCCCCGCCGCCGCCGCCGCCATCGACCCCCGTGCCCCAGCGCCCACCGTCAAAGCCCCCATTGTCGCCACCGCCATCGCCGCCCTGGCGCCATCCTCGCGGTTGCCATCGCCTACCTCCCCACCCTCCCTCGCCTCCGCCGCGTCCCCCGCCGCCGCTGCTGCCGCCGCCGCCGCCGCCGCCGCCGCCGCCGCAGCCCCCCCCCTCCGCAGCCGCCGAAGCCGCCGCCGCGGGGTCCTCCCACAACTCCCAAGCCCAGGGTTGCCTGCTGGTGCAGGCCTCCCCCAGCCTTGGGGGTGCGGTTGTTGGTAAACCTGGTGGCGGTAGGGGGGCGGGGTGTATGGCGGTCTGGGTCCGGGGAGTCCCAGGATGCCAGAGTTCCACGACTTCTGGCACCATCAGGGAAGTGGCAGTGTCCCATGGAGCCTCGGGTGGCGCGAAGGGGCCTCGCTGCCGGCCAGGAGTAGCCCGCCGCCCACGCCAGGGGCATTCGGAAGAGGCGGGGAGCCGGACTGGGGGGGGGGGGGGGGACGCGGTGCTGGCAGAGCCGGCCAGCAGGTCGATGCTCGCCACCGGAGCCGCGCATCTGCATGGCGGGCGCTCACGAGGCAGGCCGGGAGCAGGCTCTTGGGGCGCGGGGAGCCGAGTCCCATCGTCTATGGCCATACCACCCTGAACGCGCCCGATCTCCTCTGATCTCGGGAGCTAAGCAGGGAGGGGCCTGGTTAGTGCTTGGATGGGAGACCGCCTGGGAATACCTGTAGGCTTTTGCTCGCCTCTCCTTTTGCGCCGCCGCCCCTGCGTGGCTCCCTCCGAACCCCTGCCGCCCCTTGCCCCTCTGCAGCCGCCCATCCAGCCGAAGTTCCCCCTGGCCAGAGGCCGGTCAGCCACCCGGCGCTACAAGCTGGCAGCCCCGGCCGCACACCAGGCCCGTCGGCCAGGGCTCACCCCCACACCCTCTTCTTAGTCCTCTTCGCTGAGGCAGGCAGTCAGCCAGCAGCAGTTAGCCGAGCCTGTGTCTCCGCCGGCAGGCACCTCTCCCCACACCCCCGCGCGCCCCCTCCCATCGCCCACAAGAGCCAGGAACCCTCCCTTCCCGCAGTGGCCCCAACACACAGGGTACAAAGAGCCGGGACAAAGCAGGGGACTGAGGGAGCAGCACCCCAACACACCGCACGCCCTCGGACTCCAGGAGAGACCACCACAAGGGGAAGTGCAGGCACGCAGGCACACAACACTCTCAACCAGGGTGCCTGTGGGCTGCCACTCTCCTCCCGCGGGGCGGGGGGTTCCTGGGCGGGGCTCGGAGCCCACTGGCCCTCCCGCCCGGCCCGGGGGCTTCAAGGGTGACTTTCAATGCCCGGGCACTGCCTCCTTAGTGGAGCCCAGCCACGGGCATGACCACACTTCGGTTGAGAAGCTGCCACTTCAAAGCAGCGTCAGTGCGTCTGTCCCAGTCCGTGTGCCCGCTTGTGCGTCCCTCCCCCCTCCCCCACCCCATGTCTCTCTGGCTCTGTGACGTGCCTGTTGGGCTCTGGCTCTGGCTCAGGAGCTCTCTCCCCGCGTGCCAGCCCCCTCTTTCTCTGTCTCTGTCCATGTCTCTCTGTATGTCTAGGTACATACAGGTACATATAGGTGTATATTTCGATCTCGCTCCCTCTTTCTCCTCCTCCCGTTCTCTCTGTCGGTCCCTGTCCTGCGGGGACTCTAGTCCCTCTGCCCGCACAAGAACGCAGGATATGGCGAGGCCAAGAGGGAACACCAACAGAGCCACGGATAGGGGGCTCATAGCACTATGTCTCACGGGCGGCTGGCTCGGAGACACGGCAAGCCGGAGCCGCCCGATCCCCAACCTGTCGGCCGCTTCTCTGCCAACCCACCGACACACCGCCCGTCGACCCGCCAAGCGGGCCCACTGCAATCCGCGCCCCTCTGCAATTTGCAGTCCACCATCCGCGCTTCCTAGCTTGGCCACCGCAGCTCCTCCGGTGGCCAGTGGCCAACTGGCAACAGCTGATGGCCAAGCGGTCACAGCTGATGACCATGCAGCCCCCAAGCAGCACCCCTCCACGCGAGGCCCAGAGCCTGGAGAGTGCTCTCTGCGAGTCTGTCCCCACAGTCCCCGTCTGTCTCTCTCCGCCTCTCTCTTGCTCCGTCTCTGGCCTTCTCTCATCCTCTCTCTCACCTCCCTGGGTCAGGAGAGGTGACGTGTAGACAGTGAAGGGACCGGACATCGGGCGGGGCTCCGGTCGCTGACGAGGGTTCCAGGGCCCAGACTGAAGGCTTGTGACGAAGGGTGGCTGCAGACTGGAGATGCTGCACCCTGGTGGCGCGGGTGGCTCTCCCTGGCTTTGGGCCTGTGGATGGGTCCGGTCAGGGCCAGGGCCTGGGTTGCACGTCCCTAGGGCCGGAGGGGACTGAGAGGACCCTGCGACCCCCTCGGTGGCCCTGAGAGGTGGGGACAGCACAGCAGCAAGGGGGGTGTGCGGTTGTGGGGCTGGGGGGAGATGAGAGGGGTTGGGGTAGGGGGGCGGGGTGAAAGCCCTTCGGGGCCTGGGGAGGCCCAGGATGCCAGGGCGCCCAGACATATGTCACAGTCAGGGAAGTGACAGAGGCCCGTGGAGCCACTGGGGGGCGCGAAGGGGCCTCGCTGCGGGCCAGGAGTAGCCCGTCGCCCACACCAGCGGCGTCCGGAGGAGGCGGGGAGCGGGCGGCAGGCGCTCAGGCAGACGTGCTCGCCACCCTAGCGGCCCAGCAGCACGGCGCGCGGTCAGAGGCAGGCCGGGAGCAGGCTCTTGGGGCGCGGGGAGCCGGGTCCCAGCGTCTACGGCCATACCACCCTGAACGCGCCCGATCTCCTCTGATCTCGGGAGCTAAGCAGGGAGGGGCCTGGTTAGTACTTGGATGGGAGACCGCCTGGGAATAGCTGCAGGCTTTTGCTCGCCTCTCCTTTTGCGCCGCCGCCCCGGCGTGGCTCCCTCCGAACCCCTGCCGCCCTTTGCCCCTCTGCAGCCGCCCAGGCAGCCGAAGGTCCCCCTGGCCAGAGGAGGGTCAGTCGCCCGGCACTACAAGCTCGCATCCCCGGCCGCACACCAGGCCTGTCGGCCAGGGCTCCCCCCCACTCCCTCTTCTTAGTGCTCTTCGCCGAGGCAGGCCGTCAGCCTGCAGCAGTCAGCCGCGTCTCGGTCGCCGCCGCCGCCGCCACCGCCATCGCAGGGCTCCCTCTCGCTCCCCGACCCTGCCGCCGCCGCAACCCCCAACGCCCAAGCCCAGGGCTGCCTGCCGGCGCAGGCCTCCACCAGGCTCTCTCCATCCCAGGACGTGCCGGTGCTTTGCACCTCGGCCCGAGCCCAGGGCACGCCCATCCCTGCGCCTGCCCCCGGGACCCGACACACAGGATCGGCGTGTCCTCGGGCAAACGGGACGCCCACCCGCCCCGCCCCACCGGAGTCTTCTGTCTCCGCTGGCAGGCACCTCGCCCCACACCCCCGCGCGCCCCTCCCGTCTCCCACAAGAGCCAGGAGCCCTCCCTTCCCGCCGGCCACGGTGTCCCTGAAACACAGGGCACAAAGAGCCGGGACAAACCAGGGGACGGCGGGAGCAGCACCCCAACACACCACGCGCCATCGACTCCGGGGGAGACCACCACAAGGGCAGAGCAGGCACGCAGGCGCACAACCCTCACAACCAGGGTGCCTGGGGGCTGCCACTCTCCTCCCGCGGGCGGGTGCCTGGGCGGGGCTCAGAGACCACAGGCCCTCCGGAGACCCTGGCGGCCCGCCCCGGAGGCTTCAATGGTGACTGCCAACGCCAGGGCAATGCCTCCTTAGCGGAGCCCAGCCCCGGGCACGACCACACTCCGGTGGAGGAGCTGCCACTTCAACACAGCCTCAGTGCGTCTGTAACAGTCCGTGTGCCCGCCTGTGCGTCCCTCACACCCTCCCCCACCCCATATCCGTCGGGCTCTGTGACGTGCCTGTTGGGCTCTGGCTCTGGCTCAGGAACTCTCTCCCCGCGTGCCAGCCCCCTCTTTCTCTGTCTCTGTCCATGTCTCTCTGTATGTCTAGATACATACATGTACATATACGAGCATATTTCCATCTCGCTCCCTCTTACTCCTCCTCCCGTTCTGTCTGTCTGTCCCTGTCCTGCGGGGACTCTAGCCCCTCTGCCCGCACAAGAATGCAGGATTTGGCGAGGCCAAGAGGGAACACCAACAGACCACGGATAGGGGGCTCATAGCACCATGTCTCACGGGCGGCTGGCTTGGAGACTCGGCAAGCCGGAGCCGCCCGATCCCCAGCCTGCCGGCCGATTCTCTGCCAACCAACAGACCCACCAACCTACCGACCCACCAAGCCGGCCAACTGCAGTCCGCGCCCCTCTGCAATTTGCAGTCCACCATCCGCGCTTCCTAGCTTGGCCACCGCAGCTCTGCCGGTGGCCAATGGCCAACTGGCAACAGCTGATGGCCAAGCGGTCACAGCTGATATCCATGCAGCCCGCACGCAGCACCCCTCCACGCGAGGCCCAGAGCCTGGAGAGTGCTCTCTGCGAGTCTGTCCGCACAGTCCCCGTCTGTCTCTCTCCGCCTCTCTCTTGCTCCGTCTCTGGCCTTCTCTCATCCTCTCTCTCACCTCCCTGGGTCAGGAGAGGTGACGTGTAGCCAGTGAAGTGAACAGTGATCGGGCGGGACGCCGGTCGCTGACGAGGGGCGAGAACCCAGAAAGAAGGCTGTGTGAGGAAGGGTGGCGGCAGACTGGAGGTGCTGCCCCCTGGTGGCGGGTGGCTCTCCCTGGCTTTGGGCCAGTGGGTGGGGCCGGCCAGGGCCAGGGCCTGGGTTGCACGTCCCTAGGGTGGAGGGGACTGAGAGGACCCTGCGACCCCCTCGGTGGCCCTGAGAGGTGGGGACAGCACAGCAGCAAGGGGGGTGTGCGGTTGTGGGGCTGGGGGGAGATGAGAGGGGTTGGGGTAGGGGGGCGGGGTAAAAGCCCTTCGGGGCCTGGGGAGGCCCAGGATGCCAGGGCGCCCAGACATATGTCACAGTCAGGGAAGTGACAGAGGCCCGTTAGAGCCACTGGGGGGCGCGAAGGGGCCTCGCTGCGGGCCAGGAGGAGCCCGTCGCCCACACCAGCGGCGTCTGGAGGAGGCGGGGAGCTGGCGGGAGGCGCTCGGGCAGACATGCTCGCCACCCGAGCGGCCCAGCAGCATGGCGTGCGCTCAGAAGCAGGTCGGGAGCAGGCTCTTGGAGTGCCGGGAGCCGGGTCCCAGCGCCTAAGGCCACACCACCCTGCACGCGCCAGATCTCGTCTGATCTCGGGAGCTAAGCAGGGAGGGGCCTGGTTAGTACTTGGATGGGAGACCGCCTGGGAATAGCTGCAGGCTTTTGCTCGCCTCTCCTTTTGCGCCGCGGCCCCGGCGTGGCTCCCTCCGAACCCCTGCCGCCCCTTGCCTCTCTGCAGCCGCCCAGCCAGCCGAAGGCCCCCCTGACCAGCAGAGGGTTAGCCGCCAGGCACTACAAGCTGGCAGCCCCGGCCGCACACCAGGCCCGTCGGCCAGGGCTCCCCCGCACACCCTCTTCTCAGTCCTCTTCAGTCCCGGAGGCTGTCATCTCGATCCCTTCGCCGACCTTCGATCGCCGCCACCGCCAACAGCGCTGCCCTCGCCCCCGCCGCCACCGCCTAATCCGCCGCCATCACCGCGCTCCCCACACCCCCCTCCAGCGCTGACCTCACCCCTGCCCCCGCCCTCGCCACCGCCATGGCTGTACTGCTTCAATCTCCCGCCTCTGCTCTCCCCTCCTCCGCCGCCAGCACCGCCCTCTTCCCCGCTACCGCCGCCGCCGGCGCCAACCCTCCCCGCGCCCAGCGCCCGCCGACACAGCCCCCAACGCTGCCGCCGCCTCCATCGCCGACCTCGCAACCCTCCCGCGCCGCAGCCGACGCCGCCGCCGCCGCCGCCGCCATCGCTGCTCGCGATCAGCCCCCGCTTCTCCCGCCGCCGCCGCCGCGATCACCGCGCTCCCCACCCCCTCCGCCAGCGCTGCCCTCGCCCCCTCCCCGCCCCCGCTGCCGCCATCGCCGTACTCCCTCAAACTCCCTCCTCTGCTCTCCCCCCCTCGGCCGCCAGCACCGCGCTCCCCACCCCCGCCGCCAGTGCTGCCCTCTTCCCCACCCCCGCCCCCGCTGCCGCCATTGCCGCACTCCCTCAATCTCCCTCCTCTGCTCTCTCCGCCTCCTGCACCGCCATCTCCCCCGCCCCCGCCCCAGGCCCGCCGCCGCCACCATCGCCATACTCCCTCAATCTCCCGCCTCTGCTCTCCCGGCCTCCTCCGCCGCCGCCGCCGCCGCCGCCGCCGCCGCCGCCGCCGCCATCGACCCCCGTGCCCCAGCGCCCACCGTCAAAGCCCCCATTGTCGCCACCGCCATCGCCGCCCTGGCGCCATCCTCGCGGTTGCCATCGCCTACCTCCCCACCCTCCCTCGCCTCCGCCGCGTCCCCCGCCGCCGCTGCTGCCGCCGCCGCCGCCGCCGCCGCCGCCGCCGCCGCCGCCGCCGCCGCAGCCCCCCCCCTCCGCAGCCGCCCAAGCCGCCGCCGCGGGGTCCTCCCACAACTCCCAAGCCCAGGGTTGCCTGCTGGTGCAGGCCTCCCCCAGCCTTGGGGGTGCGGTTGTTGGTAAACCTGGTGGCGGTAGGGGGGCGGGGTGTATGGCGGTCTGGGTCCGGGGAGTCCCAGGATGCCAGAGTTCCACGACTTCTGGCACCATCAGGGAAGTGGCAGTGTCCCATGGAGCCTCGGGTGGCGCGAAGGGGCCTCGCTGCCGGCCAGGAGTAGCCCGCCGCCCACGCCAGGGGCATTCGGAAGAGGCGGGGAGCCGGACTGGGGGGGGGGGGGGGACGCGGTGCTGGCAGAGCCGGCCAGCAGGTCGATGCTCGCCACCGGAGCCGCGCATCTGCATGGCGGGCGCTCACGAGGCAGGCCGGGAGCAGGCTCTTGGGGCGCGGGGAGCCGAGTCCCATCGTCTATGGCCATACCACCCTGAACGCGCCCGATCTCCTCTGATCTCGGGAGCTAAGCAGGGAGGGGCCTGGTTAGTGCTTGGATGGGAGACCGCCTGGGAATACCTGTAGGCTTTTGCTCGCCTCTCCTTTTGCGCCGCCGCCCCTGCGTGGCTCCCTCCGAACCCCTGCCGCCCCTTGCCCCTCTGCAGCCGCCCATCCAGCCGAAGGTCCCACTGGCCAGAGGCCGGTCAGCCACCCGGCGCTACAAGCTGGCAGCCCCGGCCGCACACCAGGCCCGTCGGCCAGGGCTCACCCCCACACCCTCTTCTTAGTCCTCTTCGCTGAGGCAGGCAGTCAGCCAGCAGCAGTTAGCCGAGCCTGTGTCTCCGCCGGCAGGCACCTCTCCCCACACCCCCGCGCGCCCCCTCCCATCGCCCACAAGAGCCAGGAACCCTCCCTTCCCGCAGTGGCCCCAACACACAGGGTACAAAGAGCCGGGACAAAGCAGGGGACTGAGGGAGCAGCACCCCAACACACCGCACGCCCTCGGACTCCAGGAGAGACCACCACAAGGGGAAGTGCAGGCACGCAGGCACACAACACTCTCAACCAGGGTGCCTGTGGGTTGCCACTCTCCTCCCGCGGGGCGGGGGGTTCCTGGGCGGGGCTCGGAGCCCACTGGCCCTCCCGCCCGTCCCGGGGGCTTCAAGGGTGACTTTCAATGCCCGGGCACTGCCTCCTTAGTGGAGCCCAGCCACGGGCATGACCACACTTCGGTTGAGAAGCTGCCACTTCAAAGCAGCGTCAGTGCGTCTGTCCCAGTCCGTGTGCCCGCTTGTGCGTCCCTCCCCCCTCCCCCACCCCATGTCTCTCTGGCTCTGTGACGTGCCTGTTGGGCTCTGGCTCTGGCTCAGGAGCTCTCTCCCCGCGTGCCAGCCCCCTCTTTCTCTGTCTCTGTCCATGTCTCTCTGTATGTCTAGGTACATACAGGTACATATAGGTGTATATTTCGATCTCGCTCCCTCTTTCTCCTCCTCCCGTTCTCTCTGTCGGTCCCTGTCCTGCGGGGACTCTAGTCCCTCTGCCCGCACAAGAATGCAGGATATGGCGAGGCCAAGAGGGAACACCAACAGAGCCACGGATAGGGGGCTCATAGCACTATGTCTCACGGGCGGCTGGCTCGGAGACACGGCAAGCCGGAGCCGCCCGATCCCCAACCTGTCGGCCGCTTCTCTGCCAACCCACCGACACACCGCCCGTCGACCCGCCAAGCGGGCCCACTGCAATCCGCGCCCCTCTGCAATTTGCAGTCCACCATCCGCGCTTCCTAGCTTGGCCACCGCAGCTCCTCCGGTGGCCAGTGGCCAACTGGCAACAGCTGATGGCCAAGCGGTCACAGCTGATGACCATGCAGCCCCCAAGCAGCACCCCTCCACGCGAGGCCCAGAGCCTGGAGAGTGCTCTCTGCGAGTCTGTCCCCACAGTCCCCGTCTGTCTCTCTCCGCCTCTCTCTTGCTCCGTCTCTGGCCTTCTCTCATCCTCTCTCTCACCTCCCTGGGTCAGGAGAGGTGACGTGTAGACAGTGAAGGGACCGGACATCGGGCGGGGCTCCGGTCGCTGACGAGGGTTCCAGGGCCCAGACTGAAGGCTTGTGACGAAGGGTGGCTGCAGACTGGAGATGCTGCACCCTGGTGGCGCGGGTGGCTCTCCCTGGCTTTGGGCCTGTGGATGGGTCCGGTCAGGGCCAGGGCCTGGGTTGCACGTCCCTAGGGCCGGAGGGGACTGAGAGGACCCTGCGACCCCCTCGGTGGCCCTGAGAGGTGGGGACAGCACAGCAGCAAGGGGGGTGTGCGGTTGTGGGGCTGGGGGGAGATGAGAGGGGTTGGGGTAGGGGGGCGGGGTGAAAGCCCTTCGGGGCCTGGGGAGGCCCAGGATGCCAGGGCGCCCAGACATATGTCACAGTCAGGGAAGTGACAGAGGCCCGTGGAGCCACTGGGGGGCGCGAAGGGGCCTCGCTGCGGGCCAGGAGTAGCCCGTCGCCCACACCAGCGGCGTCCGGAGGAGGCGGGGAGCGGGCGGCAGGCGCTCAGGCAGACGTGCTCGCCACCCTAGCGGCCCAGCAGCACGGCGCGCGGTCAGAGGCAGGCCGGGAGCAGGCTCTTGGGGCGCGGGGAGCCGGGTCCCAGCGTCTACGGCCATACCACCCTGAACGCGCCCGATCTCCTCTGATCTCGGGAGCTAAGCAGGGAGGGGCCTGGTTAGTACTTGGATGGGAGACCGCCTGGGAATAGCTGCAGGCTTTTGCTCGCCTCTCCTTTTGCGCCGCCGCCCCGGCGTGGCTCCCTCCGAACCCCTGCCGCCCTTTGCCCCTCTGCAGCCGCCCAGGCAGCCGAAGGTCCCCCTGGCCAGAGGAGGGTCAGTCGCCCGGCACTACAAGCTCGCATCCCCGGCCGCACACCAGGCCTGTCGGCCAGGGCTCCCCCCCACTCCCTCTTCTTAGTGCTCTTCGCCGAGGCAGGCCGTCAGCCTGCAGCAGTCAGCCGCGTCTCGGTCGCCGCCGCCGCCGCCACCGCCATCGCAGGGCTCCCTCTCGCTCCCCGACCCTGCCGCCGCCGCAACCCCCAACGCCCAAGCCCAGGGCTGCCTGCCGGCGCAGGCCTCCACCAGGCTCTCTCCATCCCAGGACGTGCCGGTGCTTTGCACCTCGGCCCGAGCCCAGGGCACGCCCATCCCTGCGCCTGCCCCCGGGACCCGACACACAGGATCGGCGTGTCCTCGGGCAAACGGGACGCCCACCCGCCCCGCCCCACCGGAGTCTTCTGTCTCCGCTGGCAGGCACCTCGCCCCACACCCCCGCGCGCCCCTCCCGTCTCCCACAAGAGCCAGGAGCCCTCCCTTCCCGCCGGCCACGGTGTCCCTGAAACACAGGGCACAAAGAGCCGGGACAAACCAGGGGACGGCGGGAGCAGCACCCCAACACACCACGCGCCATCGACTCCGGGGGAGACCACCACAAGGGCAGAGCAGGCACGCAGGCGCACAACCCTCACAACCAGGGTGCCTGGGGGCTGCCACTCTCCTCCCGCGGGCGGGTGCCTGGGCGGGGCTCAGAGACCACAGGCCCTCCGGAGACCCTGGCGGCCCGCCCCGGAGGCTTCAATGGTGACTGCCAACGCCAGGGCAATGCCTCCTTAGCGGAGCCCAGCCCCGGGCACGACCACACTCCGGTGGAGGAGCTGCCACTTCAACACAGCCTCAGTGCGTCTGTAACAGTCCGTGTGCCCGCCTGTGCGTCCCTCACACCCTCCCCCACCCCATATCCGTCGGGCTCTGTGACGTGCCTGTTGGGCTCTGGCTCTGGCTCAGGAACTCTCTCCCCGCGTGCCAGCCCCCTCTTTCTCTGTCTCTGTCCATGTCTCTCTGTATGTCTAGATACATACATGTACATATACGAGCATATTTCCATCTCGCTCCCTCTTACTCCTCCTCCCGTTCTGTCTGTCTGTCCCTGTCCTGCGGGGACTCTAGCCCCTCTGCCCGCACAAGAATGCAGGATTTGGCGAGGCCAAGAGGGAACACCAACAGACCACGGATAGGGGGCTCATAGCACCATGTCTCACGGGCGGCTGGCTTGGAGACTCGGCAAGCCGGAGCCGCCCGATCCCCAGCCTGCCGGCCGATTCTCTGCCAACCAACAGACCCACCAACCTACCGACCCACCAAGCCGGCCAACTGCAGTCCGCGCCCCTCTGCAATTTGCAGTCCACCATCCGCGCTTCCTAGCTTGGCCACCGCAGCTCTGCCGGTGGCCAATGGCCAACTGGCAACAGCTGATGGCCAAGCGGTCACAGCTGATATCCATGCAGCCCGCACGCAGCACCCCTCCACGCGAGGCCCAGAGCCTGGAGAGTGCTCTCTGCGAGTCTGTCCGCACAGTCCCCGTCTGTCTCTCTCCGCCTCTCTCTTGCTCCGTCTCTGGCCTTCTCTCATCCTCTCTCTCACCTCCCTGGGTCAGGAGAGGTGACGTGTAGCCAGTGAAGTGAACAGTGATCGGGCGGGACGCCGGTCGCTGACGAGGGGCGAGAACCCAGAAAGAAGGCTGTGTGAGGAAGGGTGGCGGCAGACTGGAGGTGCTGCCCCCTGGTGGCGGGTGGCTCTCCCTGGCTTTGGGCCAGTGGGTGGGGCCGGCCAGGGCCAGGGCCTGGGTTGCACGTCCCTAGGGTGGAGGGGACTGAGAGGACCCTGCGACCCCCTCGGTGGCCCTGAGAGGTGGGGACAGCACAGCAGCAAGGGGGGTGTGCGGTTGTGGGGCTGGGGGGAGATGAGAGGGGTTGGGGTAGGGGGGCGGGGTAAAAGCCCTTCGGGGCCTGGGGAGGCCCAGGATGCCAGGGCGCCCAGACATATGTCACAGTCAGGGAAGTGACAGAGGCCCGTTAGAGCCACTGGGGGGCGCGAAGGGGCCTCCCTGCGGGCCAGGAGGAGCCCGTCGCCCACACCAGCGGCGTCTGGAGGAGGCGGGGAGCTGGCGGGAGGCGCTCGGGCAGACATGCTCGCCACCCGAGCGGCCCAGCAGCATGGCGTGCGCTCAGAAGCAGGTCAGAAGCAGGTCGGGAGCAGGCTCTTGGAGTGCCGGGAGCCGGGTCCCAGCGCCTAAGGCCACACCACCCTGCACGCGCCAGATCTCGTCTGATCTCGGGAGCTAAGCAGGGAGGGGCCTGGTTAGTACTTGGATGGGAGACCGCCTGGGAATAGCTGCAGGCTTTTGCTCGCCTCTCCTTTTGCGCCGCGGCCCCGGCGTGGCTCCCTCCGAACCCCTGCCGCCCCTTGCCTCTCTGCAGCCGCCCAGCCAGCCGAAGGTCCCCCTGACCAGCAGAGGGTTAGCCGCCAGGCACTACAAGCTGGCAGCCCCGGCCGCACACCAGGCCCGTCGGCCAGGGCTCCCCCGCACACCCTCTTCTCAGTCCTCTTCAGTCCCGGAGGCTGTCATCCCGATCCCTTCGCCGACCTTCGATCGCCGCCACCGCCAACAGCGCTGCCCTCGCCCCCGCCGCCACCGCCTAATCCGCCGCCATCACCGCGATCTCCACACCCCCCTCCAGCGCTGACCTCACCCCTGCCCCCGCCCTCGCCACCGCCATCGCTGTACTGCTTCAATCTCCCGCCTCTGCTCTCCCCTCCTCCGCCGCCAGCACCGCCCTCTTCCCCGCTACCGCCGCCGCCGGCGCCAACCCTACCCGCGCCCAGCGCCCGTCGACACAGCCCCCAACGCTGCCGCCGCCTCCATCGCCGACCTCGCAACCCTCCCGCGCAGCCGCCGCCGCCCCTGCCGCCGCCCCCCCCCCCCCCGCCGCCGCCATCGCCGCCGCAATCGCTGCTCGCGATCAGCCCCCGCTTCTCCCGCCGCCGCCGCCGCGATCACCGCGCTCCCCACCCCCTCCGCCAGCGCTGCCCTCGCCCCCTCCCCGCCCCCGCTGCCGCCATCGCCGCACTCCCTCAAACTCCCTCCTCTGCTCTCCCCGCCTCCTGCACCGCCATCTCCCCCGCCCCCGCCCCAGGCCCGCCGCCGCCACCATCGCCATACTCCCTCAATCTCCCGCCTCTGCTCTCCCGGCCTCCTCCGCCCCCGCCGCCGCCGCCGACGCCGCGGCCGCCGCCATCTACCCCCGTGCCCCAGCGCCCACCGTCAAAGCCCCCATTGTCGCCACCGCCATCGCCGCCCTGGCGCCATCCTCGCGGTTGCCATCGCCTACCTCCCCACCCTCCCTCGCCTCCGCCGCGTCCCCCGCCGCCGCTGCTGCCGCCGCCGCCGCCGCCGCCGCCGCCGCCGCCGCCGCCGCCGCCGCCGCCGCCGCAGCCCCCCCCCTCCGCAGCCGCCCAAGCCGCCGCCGCGGGGTCCTCCCACAACTCCCAAGCCCAGGGTTGCCTGCTGGTGCAGGCCTCCCCCAGCCTTGGGGGTACGGTTGTTGGTAAACCTGGTGGCGGTAGGGGGGCGGGGTGTATGACGGTCTGGGTCCGGGGAGTCCCAGGATGCCAGAGTTCCACGACTTCTGGCACCATCAGGGAAGTGGCAGTGTCCCATGGAGCCTCGGATGGCGCGAAGGGGCCTCGCTGCCGGCCAGGAGTAGCCCGCCGCCCACGCCAGGGGCATTCGGAAGAGGCGGAGAGCCGGACTGGGGGGGGGGGACGCGGTGCTGGCAGAGCCGGCCAGCAGGTCGATGCTCGCCACCGGAGCCGCGCATCTGCATGGCCGGCGCTCACGAGGCAGGCCTGGAGCAGGCTCTTGGGGCGCGGGGAGCCGAGTCCCATCGTCTATGGCCATACCACCCTGAACGCGCCCGATCTCCTCTGATCTCGGGAGCTAAGCAGGGAGGGGCCTGGTTAGTGCTTGGATGGGAGACCGCCTGGGAATACCTGTAGGCTTTTGCTCGCCTCTCCTTTTGCGCCGCCGCCCCTGCGTGGCTCCCTCCGAACCCCTGCCGCCCCTTGCCCCTCTGCAGCCGCCCATCCAGCCGAAGTTCCCCCTGGCCAGAGGCCGGTCAGCCACCCGGCGCTACAAGCTGGCAGCCCCGGCCGCACACCAGGCCCGTCGGCCAGGGCTCACCCCCACACCCTCTTCTTAGTCCTCTTCGCTGAGGCAGGCAGTCAGCCAGCAGCAGTTAGCCGAGCCTGTGTCTCCGCCGGCAGGCACCTCTCCCCACACCCCCGCGCGCCCCCTCCCATCGCCCACAAGAGCCAGGAACCCTCCCTTCCCGCAGTGGCCCCAACACACAGGGTACAAAGAGCCGGGACAAAGCAGGGGACTGAGGGAGCAGCACCCCAACACACCGCACGCCCTCGGACTCCAGGAGAGACCACCACAAGGGGAAGTGCAGGCACGCAGGCACACAACACTCTCAACCAGGGTGCCTGTGGGCTGCCACTCTCCTCCCGCGGGGCGGGGGGGTTCCTGGGCGGGGCTCGGAGCCCACTGGCCCTCCCGCCCGGCCCGGGGGCTTCAAGGGTGACTTTCAATGCCCGGGCACTGCCTCCTTAGTGGAGCCCAGCCACGGGCATGACCACACTTCGGTGAGAAGCTGCCACTTCAAAGCAGCGTCAGTGCGTCTGTCCCAGTCCGTGTGCCCGCTTGTGCGTCCCTCCCCCCTCCCCCACCCCATGTCTCTCTGGCTCTGTGACGTGCCTGTTGGGCTCTGGCTCTGGCTCAGGAGCTCTCTCCCCGCGTGCCAGCCCCCTCTTTCTCTGTCTCTGTCCATGTCTCTCTGTATGTCTAGGTACATACAGGTACATATAGGTGTATATTTCGATCTCGCTCCCTCTTTCTCCTCCTCCCGTTCTCTCTGTCGGTCCCTGTCCTGCGGGGACTCTAGTCCCTCTGCCCGCACAAGAACGCAGGATATGGCGAGGCCAAGAGGGAACACCAACAGAGCCACGGATAGGGGGCTCATAGCACTATGTCTCACGGGCGGCTGGCTCGGAGACACGGCAAGCCGGAGCCGCCCGATCCCCAACCTGTCGGCCGCTTCTCTGCCAACCCACCGACACACCGCCCGTCGACCCGCCAAGCGGGCCCACTGCAATCCGCGCCCCTCTGCAATTTGCAGTCCACCATCCGCGCTTCCTAGCTTGGCCACCGCAGCTCCTCCGGTGGCCAGTGGCCAACTGGCAACAGCTGATGGCCAAGCGGTCACAGCTGATGACCATGCAGCCCCCAAGCAGCACCCCTCCACGCGAGGCCCAGAGCCTGGAGAGTGCTCTCTGCGAGTCTGTCCCCACAGTCCCCGTCTGTCTCTCTCCGCCTCTCTCTTGCTCCGTCTCTGGCCTTCTCTCATCCTCTCTCTCACCTCCCTGGGTCAGGAGAGGTGACGTGTAGACAGTGAAGGGACCGGACATCGGGCGGGGCTCCGGTCGCTGACGAGGGTTCCAGGGCCCAGACTGAAGGCTTGTGACGAAGGGTGGCTGCAGACTGGAGATGCTGCACCCTGGTGGCGCGGGTGGCTCTCCCTGGCTTTGGGCCTGTGGATGGGTCCGGTCAGGGCCAGGGCCTGGGTTGCACGTCCCTAGGGCCGGAGGGGACTGAGAGGACCCTGCGACCCCCTCGGTGGCCCTGAGAGGTGGGGACAGCACAGCAGCAAGGGGGGTGTGCGGTTGTGGGGCTGGGGGGAGATGAGAGGGGTTGGGGTAGGGGGGCGGGGTGAAAGCCCTTCGGGGCCTGGGGAGGCCCAGGATGCCAGGGCGCCCAGACATATGTCACAGTCAGGGAAGTGACAGAGGCCCGTGGAGCCACTGGGGGGCGCGAAGGGGCCTCGCTGCGGGCCAGGAGTAGCCCGTCGCCCACACCAGCGGCGTCCGGAGGAGGCGGGGAGCGGGCGGCAGGCGCTCAGGCAGACGTGCTCGCCACCCTAGCGGCCCAGCAGCACGGCGCGCGGTCAGAGGCAGGCCGGGAGCAGGCTCTTGGGGCGCGGGGAGCCGGGTCCCAGCGTCTACGGCCATACCACCCTGAACGCGCCCGATCTCCTCTGATCTCGGGAGCTAAGCAGGGAGGGGCCTGGTTAGTACTTGGATGGGAGACCGCCTGGGAATAGCTGCAGGCTTTTGCTCGCCTCTCCTTTTGCGCCGCCGCCCCGGCGTGGCTCCCTCCGAACCCCTGCCGCCCTTTGCCCCTCTGCAGCCGCCCAGGCAGCCGAAGGTCCCCCTGGCCAGAGGAGGGTCAGTCGCCCGGCACTACAAGCTCGCATCCCCGGCCGCACACCAGGCCTGTCGGCCAGGGCTCCCCCCCACTCCCTCTTCTTAGTGCTCTTCGCCGAGGCAGGCCGTCAGCCTGCAGCAGTCAGCCGCGTCTCGGTCGCCGCCGCCGCCGCCACCGCCATCGCAGGGCTCCCTCTCGCTCCCCGACCCTGCCGCCGCCGCAACCCCCAACGCCCAAGCCCAGGGCTGCCTGCCGGCGCAGGCCTCCACCAGGCTCTCTCCATCCCAGGACGTGCCGGTGCTTTGCACCTCGGCCCGAGCCCAGGGCACGCCCATCCCTGCGCCTGCCCCCGGGACCCGACACACAGGATCGGCGTGTCCTCGGGCAAACGGGACGCCCACCCGCCCCGCCCCACCGGAGTCTTCTGTCTCCGCTGGCAGGCACCTCGCCCCACACCCCCGCGCGCCCCTCCCGTCTCCCACAAGAGCCAGGAGCCCTCCCTTCCCGCCGGCCACGGTGTCCCTGAAACACAGGGCACAAAGAGCCGGGACAAACCAGGGGACGGCGGGAGCAGCACCCCAACACACCACGCGCCATCGACTCCGGGGGAGACCACCACAAGGGCAGAGCAGGCACGCAGGCGCACAACCCTCACAACCAGGGTGCCTGGGGGCTGCCACTCTCCTCCCGCGGGCGGGTGCCTGGGCGGGGCTCAGAGACCACAGGCCCTCCGGAGACCCTGGCGGCCCGCCCCGGAGGCTTCAATGGTGACTGCCAACGCCAGGGCAATGCCTCCTTAGCGGAGCCCAGCCCCGGGCACGACCACACTCCGGTGGAGGAGCTGCCACTTCAACACAGCCTCAGTGCGTCTGTAACAGTCCGTGTGCCCGCCTGTGCGTCCCTCACACCCTCCCCCACCCCATATCCGTCGGGCTCTGTGACGTGCCTGTTGGGCTCTGGCTCTGGCTCAGGAACTCTCTCCCCGCGTGCCAGCCCCCTCTTTCTCTGTCTCTGTCCATGTCTCTCTGTATGTCTAGATACATACATGTACATATACGAGCATATTTCCATCTCGCTCCCTCTTACTCCTCCTCCCGTTCTGTCTGTCTGTCCCTGTCCTGCGGGGACTCTAGCCCCTCTGCCCGCACAAGAATGCAGGATTTGGCGAGGCCAAGAGGGAACACCAACAGACCACGGATAGGGGGCTCATAGCACCATGTCTCACGGGCGGCTGGCTTGGAGACTCGGCAAGCCGGAGCCGCCCGATCCCCAGCCTGCCGGCCGATTCTCTGCCAACCAACAGACCCACCAACCTACCGACCCACCAAGCCGGCCAACTGCAGTCCGCGCCCCTCTGCAATTTGCAGTCCACCATCCGCGCTTCCTAGCTTGGCCACCGCAGCTCTGCCGGTGGCCAATGGCCAACTGGCAACAGCTGATGGCCAAGCGGTCACAGCTGATATCCATGCAGCCCGCACGCAGCACCCCTCCACGCGAGGCCCAGAGCCTGGAGAGTGCTCTCTGCGAGTCTGTCCCCACAGTCCCCGTCTGTCTCTCTCCGCCTCTCTCTTGCTCCGTCTCTGGCCTTCTCTCATCCTCTCTCTCACCTCCCTGGGTCAGGAGAGGTGACGTGTAGCCAGTGAAGTGAACAGTGATCGGGCGGGACGCCGGTCGCTGACGAGGGGCGAGAACCCAGAAAGAAGGCTGTGTGAGGAAGGGTGGCGGCAGACTGGAGGTGCTGCCCCCTGGTGGCGGGTGGCTCTCCCTGGCTTTGGGCCAGTGGGTGGGGCCGGCCAGGGCCAGGGCCTGGGTTGCACGTCCCTAGGGTGGAGGGGACTGAGAGGACCCTGCGACCCCCTCGGTGGCCCTGAGAGGTGGGGACAGCACAGCAGCAAGGGGGGTGTGCGGTTGTGGGGCTGGGGGGAGATGAGAGGGGTTGGGGTAGGGGGGCGGGGTAAAAGCCCTTCGGGGCCTGGGGAGGCCCAGGATGCCAGGGCGCCCAGACATATGTCACAGTCAGGGAAGTGACAGAGGCCCGTTAGAGCCACTGGGGGGCGCGAAGGGGCCTCGCTGCGGGCCAGGAGGAGCCCGTCGCCCACACCAGCGGCGTCTGGAGGAGGCGGGGAGCTGGCGGGAGGCGCTCGGGCAGACATGCTCGCCACCCGAGCGGCCCAGCAGCATGGCGTGCGCTCAGAAGCAGGTCAGAAGCAGGTCGGGAGCAGGCTCTTGGAGTGCCGGGAGCCGGGTCCCAGCGCCTAAGGCCACACCACCCTGCACGCGCCAGATCTCGTCTGATCTCGGGAGCTAAGCAGGGAGGGGCCTGGTTAGTACTTGGATGGGAGACCGCCTGGGAATAGCTGCAGGCTTTTGCTCGCCTCTCCTTTTGCGCCGCGGCCCCGGCGTGGCTCCCTCCGAACCCCTGCCGCCCCTTGCCTCTCTGCAGCCGCCCAGCCAGCCGAAGGTCCCCCTGACCAGCAGAGGGTTAGCCGCCAGGCACTACAAGCTGGCAGCCCCGGCCGCACACCAGGCCCGTCGGCCAGGGCTCCCCCGCACACCCTCTTCTCAGTCCTCTTCAGTCCCGGAGGCTGTCATCCCGATCCCTTCGCCGACCTTCGATCGCCGCCACCGCCAACAGCGCTGCCCTCGCCCCCGCCGCCACCGCCTAATCCGCCGCCATCACCGCGATCTCCACACCTCCCTCCAGCGCTGACCTCACCCCTGCCCCCGCCCTCGCCACCGCCATCGCTGTACTGCTTCAATCTCCCGCCTCTGCTCTCCCCTCCTCCGCCGCCAGCACCGCCCTCTTCCCCGCTACCGCCGCCGCCGGCGCCAACCCTACCCGCGCCCAGCGCCCGTCGACACAGCCCCCAACGCTGCCGCCGCCTCCATCGCCGACCTCGCAACCCTCCCGCGCAGCCGCCGCCGCCCCTGCCGCCGCCCCCCCCCCCCGCCGCCGCCATCGCCGCCGCCATCGCTGCTCGCGATCAGCCCCCGCTTCTCCCGCCGCCGCCGCCGCGATCACCGCGCTCCCCACCCCCTCCGCCAGCGCTGCCCTCGCCCCCTCCCCGCCCCCGCTGCCGCCATCGCCGCACTCCCTCAATCTCCCTCCTCTGCTCTCCCCGCCTCCTGCACCGCCATCTCCCCCGCCCCCGCCCCAGGCCCGCCGCCGCCACCATCGCCATACTCCCTCAATCTCCCGCCTCTGCTCTCCCGGCCTCCTCCGCCCCCGCCGCCGCCGCCGACGCCGCGGCCGCCGCCATCTACCCCCGTGCCCCAGCGCCCACCGTCAAAGCCCCCATTGTCGCCACCGCCATCGCCGCCCTGGCGCCATCCTCGCGGTTGCCATCGCCTACCTCCCCACCCTCCCTCGCCTCCGCCGCGTCCCCCGCCGCCGCTGCTGCCGCCGCCGCCGCCGCCGCCGCCGCCGCCGCCGCCGCCGCAGCCCCCCCCCTCCGCAGCCGCCCAAGCCGCCGCCGCGGGGTCCTCCCACAACTCCCAAGCCCAGGGTTGCCTGCTGGTGCAGGCCTCCCCCAGCCTTGGGGGTGCGGTTGTTGGTAAACCTGGTGGCGGTAGGGGGGCGGGGTGTATGGCGGTCTGGGTCCGGGGAGTCCCAGGATGCCAGAGTTCCACGACTTCTGGCACCATCAGGGAAGTGGCAGTGTCCCATGGAGCCTCGGGTGGCGCGAAGGGGCCTCGCTGCCGGCCAGGAGTAGCCCGCCGCCCACGCCAGGGGCATTCGGAAGAGGCGGGGAGCCGGACTGGGGGGGGGGGGGAACGCGGTGCTGGCAGAGCCGGCCAGCAGGTCGATGCTCGCCACCGGAGCCGCGCATCTGCATGGCGGGCGCTCACGAGGCAGGCCGGGAGCAGGCTCTTGGGGCGCGGGGAGCCGAGTCCCATCGTCTATGGCCATACCACCCTGAACGCGCCCGATCTCCTCTGATCTCGGGAGCTAAGCAGGGAGGGGCCTGGTTAGTGCTTGGATGGGAGACCGCCTGGGAATACCTGTAGGCTTTTGCTCGCCTCTCCTTTTGCGCCGCCGCCCCTGCGTGGCTCCCTCCGAACCCCTGCCGCCCCTTGCCCCTCTGCAGCCGCCCATCCAGCCGAAGTTCCCCCTGGCCAGAGGCCGGTCAGCCACCCGGCGCTACAAGCTGGCAGCCCCGGCCGCACACCAGGCCCGTCGGCCAGGGCTCACCCCCACACCCTCTTCTTAGTCCTCTTCGCTGAGGCAGGCAGTCAGCCAGCAGCAGTTAGCCGAGCCTGTGTCTCCGCCGGCAGGCACCTCTCCCCACACCCCCGCGCGCCCCCTCCCATCGCCCACAAGAGCCAGGAACCCTCCCTTCCCGCAGTGGCCCCAACACACAGGGTACAAAGAGCCGGGACAAAGCAGGGGACTGAGGGAGCAGCACCCCAACACACCGCACGCCCTCGGACTCCAGGAGAGACCACCACAAGGGGAAGTGCAGGCACGCAGGCACACAACACTCTCAACCAGGGTGCCTGTGGGCTGCCACTCTCCTCCCGCGGGGCGGGGGGTTCCTGGGCGGGGCTCGGAGCCCACTGGCCCTCCCGCCCGGCCCGGGGGCTTCAAGGGTGACTTTCAATGCCCGGGCACTGCCTCCTTAGTGGAGCCCAGCCACGGGCATGACCACACTTCGGTTGAGAAGCTGCCACTTCAAAGCAGCGTCAGTGCGTCTGTCCCAGTCCGTGTGCCCGCTTGTGCGTCCCTCCCCCCTCCCCCACCCCATGTCTCTCTGGCTCTGTGACGTGCCTGTTGGGCTCTGGCTCTGGCTCAGGAGCTCTCTCCCCGCGTGCCAGCCCCCTCTTTCTCTGTCTCTGTCCATGTCTCTCTGTATGTCTAGGTACATACAGGTACATATAGGTGTATATTTCGATCTCGCTCCCTCTTTCTCCTCCTCCCGTTCTCTCTGTCGGTCCCTGTCCTGCGGGGACTCTAGTCCCTCTGCCCGCACAAGAACGCAGGATATGGCGAGGCCAAGAGGGAACACCAACAGAGCCACGGATAGGGGGCTCATAGCACTATGTCTCACGGGCGGCTGGCTCGGAGACACGGCAAGCCGGAGCCGCCCGATCCCCAACCTGTCGGCCGCTTCTCTGCCAACCCACCGACACACCGCCCGTCGACCCGCCAAGCGGGCCCACTGCAATCCGCGCCCCTCTGCAATTTGCAGTCCACCATCCGCGCTTCCTAGCTTGGCCACCGCAGCTCCTCCGGTGGCCAGTGGCCAACTGGCAACAGCTGATGGCCAAGCGGTCACAGCTGATGACCATGCAGCCCCCAAGCAGCACCCCTCCACGCGAGGCCCAGAGCCTGGAGAGTGCTCTCTGCGAGTCTGTCCCCACAGTCCCCGTCTGTCTCTCTCCGCCTCTCTCTTGCTCCGTCTCTGGCCTTCTCTCATCCTCTCTCTCACCTCCCTGGGTCAGGAGAGGTGACGTGTAGACAGTGAAGGGACCGGACATCGGGCGGGGCTCCGGTCGCTGACGAGGGTTCCAGGGCCCAGACTGAAGGCTTGTGACGAAGGGTGGCTGCAGACTGGAGATGCTGCACCCTGGTGGCGCGGGTGGCTCTCCCTGGCTTTGGGCCTGTGGATGGGTCCGGTCAGGGCCAGGGCCTGGGTTGCACGTCCCTAGGGCCGGAGGGGACTGAGAGGACCCTGCGACCCCCTCGGTGGCCCTGAGAGGTGGGGACAGCACAGCAGCAAGGGGGGTGTGCGGTTGTGGGGCTGGGGGGAGATGAGAGGGGTTGGGGTAGGGGGGCGGGGTGAAAGCCCTTCGGGGCCTGGGGAGGCCCAGGATGCCAGGGCGCCCAGACATATGTCACAGTCAGGGAAGTGACAGAGGCCCGTGGAGCCACTGGGGGGCGCGAAGGGGCCTCGCTGCGGGCCAGGAGTAGCCCGTCGCCCACACCAGCGGCGTCCGGAGGAGGCGGGGAGCGGGCGGCAGGCGCTCAGGCAGACGTGCTCGCCACCCTAGCGGCCCAGCAGCACGGCGCGCGGTCAGAGGCAGGCCGGGAGCAGGCTCTTGGGGCGCGGGGAGCCGGGTCCCAGCGTCTACGGCCATACCACCCTGAACGCGCCCGATCTCCTCTGATCTCGGGAGCTAAGCAGGGAGGGGCCTGGTTAGTACTTGGATGGGAGACCGCCTGGGAATAGCTGCAGGCTTTTGCTCGCCTCTCCTTTTGCGCCGCCGCCCCGGCGTGGCTCCCTCCGAACCCCTGCCGCCCTTTGCCCCTCTGCAGCCGCCCAGGCAGCCGAAGGTCCCCCTGGCCAGAGGAGGGTCAGTCGCCCGGCACTACAAGCTCGCATCCCCGGCCGCACACCAGGCCTGTCGGCCAGGGCTCCCCCCCACTCCCTCTTCTTAGTGCTCTTCGCCGAGGCAGGCCGTCAGCCTGCAGCAGTCAGCCGCGTCTCGGTCGCCGCCGCCGCCGCCACCGCCATCGCAGGGCTCCCTCTCGCTCCCCGACCCTGCCGCCGCCGCAACCCCCAACGCCCAAGCCCAGGGCTGCCTGCCGGCGCAGGCCTCCACCAGGCTCTCTCCATCCCAGGACGTGCCGGTGCTTTGCACCTCGGCCCGAGCCCAGGGCACGCCCATCCCTGCGCCTGCCCCCGGGACCCGACACACAGGATCGGCGTGTCCTCGGGCAAACGGGACGCCCACCCGCCCCGCCCCACCGGAGTCTTCTGTCTCCGCTGGCAGGCACCTCGCCCCACACCCCCGCGCGCCCCTCCCGTCTCCCACAAGAGCCAGGAGCCCTCCCTTCCCGCCGGCCACGGTGTCCCTGAAACACAGGGCACAAAGAGCCGGGACAAACCAGGGGACGGCGGGAGCAGCACCCCAACACACCACGCGCCATCGACTCCGGGGGAGACCACCACAAGGGCAGAGCAGGCACGCAGGCGCACAACCCTCACAACCAGGGTGCCTGGGGGCTGCCACTCTCCTCCCGCGGGCGGGTGCCTGGGCGGGGCTCAGAGACCACAGGCCCTCCGGAGACCCTGGCGGCCCGCCCCGGAGGCTTCAATGGTGACTGCCAACGCCAGGGCAATGCCTCCTTAGCGGAGCCCAGCCCCGGGCACGACCACACTCCGGTGGAGGAGCTGCCACTTCAACACAGCCTCAGTGCGTCTGTAACAGTCCGTGTGCCCGCCTGTGCGTCCCTCACACCCTCCCCCACCCCATATCCGTCGGGCTCTGTGACGTGCCTGTTGGGCTCTGGCTCTGGCTCAGGAACTCTCTCCCCGCGTGCCAGCCCCCTCTTTCTCTGTCTCTGTCCATGTCTCTCTGTATGTCTAGATACATACATGTACATATACGAGCATATTTCCATCTCGCTCCCTCTTACTCCTCCTCCCGTTCTGTCTGTCTGTCCCTGTCCTGCGGGGACTCTAGCCCCTCTGCCCGCACAAGAATGCAGGATTTGGCGAGGCCAAGAGGGAACACCAACAGACCACGGATAGGGGGCTCATAGCACCATGTCTCACGGGCGGCTGGCTTGGAGACTCGGCAAGCCGGAGCCGCCCGATCCCCAGCCTGCCGGCCGATTCTCTGCCAACCAACAGACCCACCAACCTACCGACCCACCAAGCCGGCCAACTGCAGTCCGCGCCCCTCTGCAATTTGCAGTCCACAATCCGCGCTTCCTAGCTTGGCCACCGCAGCTCTGCCGGTGGCCAATGGCCAACTGGCAACAGCTGATGGCCAAGCGGTCACAGCTGATATCCATGCAGCCCGCACGCAGCACCCCTCCACGCGAGGCCCAGAGCCTGGAGAGTGCTCTCTGCGAGTCTGTCCCCACAGTCCCCGTCTGTCTCTCTCCGCCTCTCTCTTGCTCCGTCTCTGGCCTTCTCTCATCCTCTCTCTCACCTCCCTGGGTCAGGAGAGGTGACGTGTAGCCAGTGAAGTGAACAGTGATCGGGCGGGACGCCGGTCGCTGACGAGGGGCGAGAACCCAGAAAGAAGGCTGTGTGAGGAAGGGTGGCGGCAGACTGGAGGTGCTGCCCCCTGGTGGCGGGTGGCTCTCCCTGGCTTTGGGCCAGTGGGTGGGGCCGGCCAGGGCCAGGGCCTGGGTTGCACGTCCCTAGGGTGGAGGGGACTGAGAGGACCCTGCGACCCCCTCGGTGGCCCTGAGAGGTGGGGACAGCACAGCAGCAAGGGGGGTGTGCGGTTGTGGGGCTGGGGGGAGATGAGAGGGGTTGGGGTAGGGGGGCGGGGTAAAAGCCCTTCGGGGCCTGGGGAGGCCCAGGATGCCAGGGCGCCCAGACATATGTCACAGTCAGGGAAGTGACAGAGGCCCGTTAGAGCCACTGGGGGGCGCGAAGGGGCCTCGCTGCGGGCCAGGAGGAGCCCGTCGCCCACACCAGCGGCGTCTGGAGGAGGCGGGGAGCTGGCGGGAGGCGCTCGGGCAGACATGCTCGCCACCCGAGCGGCCCAGCAGCATGGAGTGCGCTCAGAAGCAGGTCGGGAGCAGGCTCTTGGAGTGCCGGGAGCCGGGTCCCAGCGCCTAAGGCCACACCACCCTGCACGCGCCAGATCTCGTCTGATCTCGGGAGCTAAGCAGGGAGGGGCCTGGTTAGTACTTGGATGGGAGACCGCCTGGGAATAGCTGCAGGCTTTTGCTCGCCTCTCCTTTTGCGCCGCGGCCCCGGCGTGGCTCCCTCCGAACCCCTGCCGCCCCTTGCCTCTCTGCAGCCGCCCAGCCAGCCGAAGGCCCCCCTGACCAGCAGAGGGTTAGCCGCCAGGCACTACAAGCTGGCAGCCCCGGCCGCACACCAGGCCCGTCGGCCAGGGCTCCCCCGCACACCCTCTTCTCAGTCCTCTTCAGTCCCGGAGGCTGTCATCTCGATCCCTTCGCCGACCTTCGATCGCCGCCACCGCCAACAGCGCTGCCCTCGCCCCCGCCGCCACCGCCTAATCCGCCGCCATCACCGCGCTCCCCACACCCCCCTCCAGCGCTGACCTCACCCCTGCCCCCGCCCTCGCCACCGCCATGGCTGTACTGCTTCAATCTCCCGCCTCTGCTCTCCCCTCCTCCGCCGCCAGCACCGCCCTCTTCCCCGCTACCGCCGCCGCCGGCGCCAACCCTCCCCGCGCCCAGCGCCCGCCGACACAGCCCCCAACGCTGCCGCCGCCTCCATCGCCGACCTCGCAACCCTCCCGCGCCGCAGCCGACGCCGCCGCCGCCGCCGCCGCCATCGCTGCTCGCGATCAGCCCCCGCTTCTCCCGCCGCCGCCGCCGCGATCACCGCGCTCCCCACCCCCTCCGCCAGCGCTGCCCTCGCCCCCTCCCCGCCCCCGCTGCCGCCATCGCCGTACTCCCTCAAACTCCCTCCTCTGCTCTCCCCCCCTCGGCCGCCAGCACCGCGCTCCCCACCCCCGCCGCCAGTGCTGCCCTCTTCCCCACCCCCGCCCCCGCTGCCGCCATTGCCGCACTCCCTCAATCTCCCTCCTCTGCTCTCCCCGCCTCCTGCACCGCCATCTCCCCCGCCCCCGCCCCAGGCCCGCCGCCGCCACCATCGCCATACTCCCTCAATCTCCCGCCTCTGCTCTCCCGGCCTCCTCCGCCGCCGCCGCCGCCGCCGCCGCCGCCATCGACCCCCGTGCCCCAGCGCCCACCGTCAAAGCCCCCATTGTCGCCACCGCCATCGCCGCCCTGGCGCCATCCTCGCGGTTGCCATCGCCTACCTCCCCACCCTCCCTCGCCTCCGCCGCGTCCCCCGCCGCCGCTGCTGCCGCCGCCGCCGCCGCCGCCGCCGCCGCCGCAGCCCCCCCCCTCCGCAGCCGCCCAAGCCGCCGCCGCGGGGTCCTCCCACAACTCCCAAGCCCAGGGTTGCCTGCTGGTGCAGGCCTCCCCCAGCCTTGGGGGTGCGGTTGTTGGTAAACCTGGTGGCGGTAGGGGGGCGGGGTGTATGGCGGTCTGGGTCCGGGGAGTCCCAGGATGCCAGAGTTCCACGACTTCTGGCACCATCAGGGAAGTGGCAGTGTCCCATGGAGCCTCGGGTGGCGCGAAGGGGCCTCGCTGCCGGCCAGGAGTAGCCCGCCGCCCACGCCAGGGGCATTCGGAAGAGGCGGGGAGCCGGACTGGGGGGGGGGGGACGCGGTGCTGGCAGAGCCGGCCAGCAGGTCGATGCTCGCCACCGGAGCCGCGCATCTGCATGGCGGGCGCTCACGAGGCAGGCCGGGAGCAGGCTCTTGGGGCGCGGGGAGCCGAGTCCCATCGTCTATGGCCATACCACCCTGAACGCGCCCGATCTCCTCTGATCTCGGGAGCTAAGCAGGGAGGGGCCTGGTTAGTGCTTGGATGGGAGACCGCCTGGGAATACCTGTAGGCTTTTGCTCGCCTCTCCTTTTGCGCCGCCGCCCCTGCGTGGCTCCCTCCGAACCCCTGCCGCCCCTTGCCCCTCTGCAGCCGCCCATCCAGCCGAAGGTCCCACTGGCCAGAGGCCGGTCAGCCACCCGGCGCTACAAGCTGGCAGCCCCGGCCGCACACCAGGCCCGTCGGCCAGGGCTCACCCCCACACCCTCTTCTTAGTCCTCTTCGCTGAGGCAGGCAGTCAGCCAGCAGCAGTTAGCCGAGCCTGTGTCTCCGCCGGCAGGCACCTCTCCCCACACCCCCGCGCGCCCCCTCCCATCGCCCTCAAGAGCCAGGAACCCTCCCTTCCCGCAGTGGCCCCAACACACAGGGTACAAAGAGCCGGGACAAAGCAGGGGACTGAGGGAGCAGCACCCCAACACACCGCACGCCCTCGGACTCCAGGAGAGACCACCACAAGGGGAAGTGCAGGCACGCAGGCACACAACACTCTCAACCAGGGTGCCTGTGGGCTGCCACTCTCCTCCCGCGGGGCGGGGGGTTCCTGGGCGGGGCTCGGAGCCCACTGGCCCTCCCGCCCGGCCCGGGGGCTTCAAGGGTGACTTTCAATGCCCGGGCACTGCCTCCTTAGTGGAGCCCAGCCACGGGCATGACCACACTTCGGTTGAGAAGCTGCCACTTCAAAGCAGCGTCAGTGCGTCTGTCCCAGTCCGTGTGCCCGCTTGTGCGTCCCTCCCCCCTCCCCCACCCCATGTCTCTCTGGCTCTGTGACGTGCCTGTTGGGCTCTGGCTCTGGCTCAGGAGCTCTCTCCCCGCGTGCCAGCCCCCTCTTTCTCTGTCTCTGTCCATGTCTCTCTGTATGTCTAGGTACATACAGGTACATATAGGTGTATATTTCGATCTCGCTCCCTCTTTCTCCTCCTCCCGTTCTCTCTGTCGGTCCCTGTCCTGCGGGGACTCTAGTCCCTCTGCCCGCACAAGAACGCAGGATATGGCGAGGCCAAGAGGGAACACCAACAGAGCCACGGATAGGGGGCTCATAGCACTATGTCTCACGGGCGGCTGGCTCGGAGACACGGCAAGCCGGAGCCGCCCGATCCCCAACCTGTCGGCCGCTTCTCTGCCAACCCACCGACACACCGCCCGTCGACCCGCCAAGCGGGCCCACTGCAATCCGCGCCCCTCTGCAATTTGCAGTCCACCATCCGCGCTTCCTAGCTTGGCCACCGCAGCTCCTCCGGTGGCCAGTGGCCAACTGGCAACAGCTGATGGCCAAGCGGTCACAGCTGATGACCATGCAGCCCCCAAGCAGCACCCCTCCACGCGAGGCCCAGAGCCTGGAGAGTGCTCTCTGCGAGTCTGTCCCCACAGTCCCCGTCTGTCTCTCTCCGCCTCTCTCTTGCTCCGTCTCTGGCCTTCTCTCATCCTCTCTCTCACCTCCCTGGGTCAGGAGAGGTGACGTGTAGACAGTGAAGGGACCGGACATCGGGCGGGGCTCCGGTCGCTGACGAGGGTTCCAGGGCCCAGACTGAAGGCTTGTGACGAAGGGTGGCTGCAGACTGGAGATGCTGCACCCTGGTGGCGCGGGTGGCTCTCCCTGGCTTTGGGCCTGTGGATGGGTCCGGTCAGGGCCAGGGCCTGGGTTGCACGTCCCTAGGGCCGGAGGGGACTGAGAGGACCCTGCGACCCCCTCGGTGGCCCTGAGAGGTGGGGACAGCACAGCAGCAAGGGGGGTGTGCGGTTGTGGGGCTGGGGGGAGATGAGAGGGGTTGGGGTAGGGGGGCGGGGTGAAAGCCCTTCGGGGCCTGGGGAGGCCCAGGATGCCAGGGCGCCCAGACATATGTCACAGTCAGGGAAGTGACAGAGGCCCGTGGAGCCACTGGGGGGCGCGAAGGGGCCTCGCTGCGGGCCAGGAGTAGCCCGTCGCCCACACCAGCGGCGTCCGGAGGAGGCGGGGAGCGGGCGGCAGGCGCTCAGGCAGACGTGCTCGCCACCCTAGCGGCCCAGCAGCACGGCGCGCGGTCAGAGGCAGGCCGGGAGCAGGCTCTTGGGGCGCGGGGAGCCGGGTCCCAGCGTCTACGGCCATACCACCCTGAACGCGCCCGATCTCCTCTGATCTCGGGAGCTAAGCAGGGAGGGGCCTGGTTAGTACTTGGATGGGAGACCGCCTGGGAATAGCTGCAGGCTTTTGCTCGCCTCTCCTTTTGCGCCGCCGCCCCGGCGTGGCTCCCTCCGAACCCCTGCCGCCCTTTGCCCCTCTGCAGCCGCCCAGGCAGCCGAAGGTCCCCCTGGCCAGAGGAGGGTCAGTCGCCCGGCACTACAAGCTCGCATCCCCGGCCGCACACCAGGCCTGTCGGCCAGGGCTCCCCCCCACTCCCTCTTCTTAGTGCTCTTCGCCGAGGCAGGCCGTCAGCCTGCAGCAGTCAGCCGCGTCTCGGTCGCCGCCGCCGCCGCCACCGCCATCGCAGGGCTCCCTCTCGCTCCCCGACCCTGCCGCCGCCGCAACCCCCAACGCCCAAGCCCAGGGCTGCCTGCCGGCGCAGGCCTCCACCAGGCTCTCTCCATCCCAGGACGTGCCGGTGCTTTGCACCTCGGCCCGAGCCCAGGGCACGCCCATCCCTGCGCCTGCCCCCGGGACCCGACACACAGGATCGGCGTGTCCTCGGGCAAACGGGACGCCCACCCGCCCCGCCCCACCGGAGTCTTCTGTCTCCGCTGGCAGGCACCTCGCCCCACACCCCCGCGCGCCCCTCCCGTCTCCCACAAGAGCCAGGAGCCCTCCCTTCCCGCCGGCCACGGTGTCCCTGAAACACAGGGCACAAAGAGCCGGGACAAACCAGGGGACGGCGGGAGCAGCACCCCAACACACCACGCGCCATCGACTCCGGGGGAGACCACCACAAGGGCAGAGCAGGCACGCAGGCGCACAACCCTCACAACCAGGGTGCCTGGGGGCTGCCACTCTCCTCCCGCGGGCGGGTGCCTGGGCGGGGCTCAGAGACCACAGGCCCTCCGGAGACCCTGGCGGCCCGCCCCGGAGGCTTCAATGGTGACTGCCAACGCCAGGGCAATGCCTCCTTAGCGGAGCCCAGCCCCGGGCACGACCACACTCCGGTGGAGGAGCTGCCACTTCAACACAGCCTCAGTGCGTCTGTAACAGTCCGTGTGCCCGCCTGTGCGTCCCTCACACCCTCCCCCACCCCATATCCGTCGGGCTCTGTGACGTGCCTGTTGGGCTCTGGCTCTGGCTCAGGAACTCTCTCCCCGCGTGCCAGCCCCCTCTTTCTCTGTCTCTGTCCATGTCTCTCTGTATGTCTAGATACATACATGTACATATACGAGCATATTTCCATCTCGCTCCCTCTTACTCCTCCTCCCGTTCTGTCTGTCTGTCCCTGTCCTGCGGGGACTCTAGCCCCTCTGCCCGCACAAGAATGCAGGATTTGGCGAGGCCAAGAGGGAACACCAACAGACCACGGATAGGGGGCTCATAGCACCATGTCTCACGGGCGGCTGGCTTGGAGACTCGGCAAGCCGGAGCCGCCCGATCCCCAGCCTGCCGGCCGATTCTCTGCCAACCAACAGACCCACCAACCTACCGACCCACCAAGCCGGCCAACTGCAGTCCGCGCCCCTCTGCAATTTGCAGTCCACAATCCGCGCTTCCTAGCTTGGCCACCGCAGCTCTGCCGGTGGCCAATGGCCAACTGGCAACAGCTGATGGCCAAGCGGTCACAGCTGATATCCATGCAGCCCGCACGCAGCACCCCTCCACGCGAGGCCCAGAGCCTGGAGAGTGCTCTCTGCGAGTCTGTCCCCACAGTCCCCGTCTGTCTCTCTCCGCCTCTCTCTTGCTCCGTCTCTGGCCTTCTCTCATCCTCTCTCTCACCTCCCTGGGTCAGGAGAGGTGACGTGTAGCCAGTGAAGTGAACAGTGATCGGGCGGGACGCCGGTCGCTGACGAGGGGCGAGAACCCAGAAAGAAGGCTGTGTGAGGAAGGGTGGCGGCAGACTGGAGGTGCTGCCCCCTGGTGGCGGGTGGCTCTCCCTGGCTTTGGGCCAGTGGGTGGGGCCGGCCAGGGCCTGGGTTGCACGTCCCTAGGGTGGAGGGGACTGAGAGGACCCTGCGACCCCCTCGGTGGCCCTGAGAGGTGGGGACAGCACAGCAGCAAGGGGGGTGTGCGGTTGTGGGGCTGGGGGGAGATGAGAGGGGTTGGGGTAGGGGGGCGGGGTAAAAGCCCTTCGGGGCCTGGGGAGGCCCAGGATGCCAGGGCGCCCAGACATATGTCACAGTCAGGGAAGTGACAGAGGCCCGTTAGAGCCACTGGGGGGCGCGAAGGGGCCTCGCTGCGGGCCAGGAGGAGCCCGTCGCCCACACCAGCGGCGTCTGGAGGAGGCGGGGAGCTGGCGGGAGGCGCTCGGGCAGACATGCTCGCCACCCGAGCGGCCCAGCAGCATGGCGTGCGCTCAGAAGCAGGTCAGAAGCAGGTCGGGAGCAGGCTCTTGGAGTGCCGGGAGCCGGGTCCCAGCGCCTAAGGCCACACCACCCTGCACGCGCCAGATCTCGTCTGATCTCGGGAGCTAAGCAGGGAGGGGCCTGGTTAGTACTTGGATGGGAGACCGCCTGGGAATAGCTGCAGGCTTTTGCTCGCCTCTCCTTTTGCGCCGCGGCCCCGGCGTGGCTCCCTCCGAACCCCTGCCGCCCCTTGCCTCTCTGCAGCCGCCCAGCCAGCCGAAGGTCCCCCTGACCAGCAGAGGGTTAGCCGCCAGGCACTACAAGCTGGCAGCCCCGGCCGCACACCAGGCCCGTCGGCCAGGGCTCCCCCGCACACCCTCTTCTCAGTCCTCTTCAGTCCCGGAGGCTGTCATCCCGATCCCTTCGCCGACCTTCGATCGCCGCCACCGCCAACAGCGCTGCCCTCGCCCCCGCCGCCACCGCCTAATCCGCCGCCATCACCGCGATCTCCACACCCCCCTCCAGCGCTGACCTCACCCCTGCCCCCGCCCTCGCCACCGCCATCGCTGTACTGCTTCAATCTCCCGCCTCTGCTCTCCCCTCCTCCGCCGCCAGCACCGCCCTCTTCCCCGCTACCGCCGCCGCCGGCGCCAACCCTACCCGCGCCCAGCGCCCGTCGACACAGCCCCCAACGCTGCCGCCGCCTCCATCGCCGACCTCGCAACCCTCCCGCGCAGCCGCCGCCGCCCCTGCCGCCGCCCCCCCCCCCCCGCCGCCGCCATCGCCGCCGCCATCGCTGCTCGCGATCAGCCCCCGCTTCTCCCGCCGCCGCCGCCGCGATCACCGCGCTCCCCACCCCCTCCGCCAGCGCTGCCCTCGCCCCCTCCCCGCCCCCGCTGCCGCCATCGCCGCACTCCCTCAATCTCCCTCCTCTGCTCTCCCCCCCTCGGCCGCCAGCACCGCGCTCCCCACCCCCGCCGCCAGTGCTGCCCTCTTCCCCACCCCCGCCCCCGCTGCCGCCATTGCAGCACTCCCTCAATCTCCCTCCTCTGCTCTCCCCGCCTCCTGCACCGCCATCTCCCCCGCCCCCGCCCCAGGCCCGCCGCCGCCACCATCGCCATACTCCCTCAATCTCCCGCCTCTGCTCTCCCGGCCTCCTCCGCCCCCGCCGCCGCCGCCGACGCCGCGGCCGCCGCCATCTACCCCCGTGCCCCAGCGCCCACCGTCAAAGCCCCCATTGTCGCCACCGCCATCGCCGCCCTGGCGCCATCCTCGCGGTTGCCATCGCCTACCTCCCCACCCTCCCTCGCCTCCGCCGCGTCCCCCGCCGCCGCTGCTGCCGCCGCCGCCGCCGCCGCCGCCGCCGCCGCCGCCGCCGCAGCCCCCCCCCTCCGCAGCCGCCCAAGCCGCCGCCGCGGGGTCCTCCCACAACTCCCAAGCCCAGGGTTGCCTGCTGGTGCAGGCCTCCCCCAGCCTTGGGGGTGCGGTTGTTGGTAAACCTGGTGGCGGTAGGGGGGCGGGGTGTATGGCGGTCTGGGTCCGGGGAGTCCCAGGATGCCAGAGTTCCACGACTTCTGGCACCATCAGGGAAGTGGCAGTGTCCCATGGAGCCTCGGGTGGCGCGAAGGGGCCTCGCTGCCGGCCAGGAGTAGCCCGCCGCCCACGCCAGGGGCATTCGGAAGAGGCGGGGAGCCGGACTGGGGGGGGGGGGGACGCGGTGCTGGCAGAGCCGGCCAGCAGGTCGATGCTCGCCACCGGAGCCGCGCATCTGCATGGCGGGCGCTCACGAGGCAGGCCGGGAGCAGGCTCTTGGGGCGCGGGGAGCCGAGTCCCATCGTCTATGGCCATACCACCCTGAACGCGCCCGATCTCCTCTGATCTCGGGAGCTAAGCAGGGAGGGGCCTGGTTAGTGCTTGGATGGGAGACCGCCTGGGAATACCTGTAGGCTTTTGCTCGCCTCTCCTTTTGCGCCGCCGCCCCTGCGTGGCTCCCTCCGAACCCCTGCCGCCCCTTGCCCCTCTGCAGCCGCCCATCCAGCCGAAGTTCCCCCTGGCCAGAGGCCGGTCAGCCACCCGGCGCTACAAGCTGGCAGCCCCGGCCGCACACCAGGCCCGTCGGCCAGGGCTCACCCCCACACCCTCTTCTTAGTCCTCTTCGCTGAGGCAGGCAGTCAGCCAGCAGCAGTTAGCCGAGCCTGTGTCTCCGCCGGCAGGCACCTCTCCCCACACCCCCGCGCGCCCCCTCCCATCGCCCACAAGAGCCAGGAACCCTCCCTTCCCGCAGTGGCCCCAACACACAGGGTACAAAGAGCCGGGACAAAGCAGGGGACTGAGGGAGCAGCACCCCAACACACCGCACGCCCTCGGACTCCAGGAGAGACCACCACAAGGGGAAGTGCAGGCACGCAGGCACACAACACTCTCAACCAGGGTGCCTGTGGGCTGCCACTCTCCTCCCGCGGGGCGGGGGGTTCCTGGGCGGGGCTCGGAGCCCACTGGCCCTCCCGCCCGGCCCGGGGGCTTCAAGGGTGACTTTCAATGCCCGGGCACTGCCTCCTTAGTGGAGCCCAGCCACGGGCATGACCACACTTCGGTTGAGAAGCTGCCACTTCAAAGCAGCGTCAGTGCGTCTGTCCCAGTCCGTGTGCCCGCTTGTGCGTCCCTCCCCCCTCCCCCACCCCATGTCTCTCTGGCTCTGTGACGTGCCTGTTGGGCTCTGGCTCTGGCTCAGGAGCTCTCTCCCCGCGTGCCAGCCCCCTCTTTCTCTGTCTCTGTCCATGTCTCTCTGTATGTCTAGGTACATACAGGTACATATAGGTGTATATTTCGATCTCGCTCCCTCTTTCTCCTCCTCCCGTTCTCTCTGTCGGTCCCTGTCCTGCGGGGACTCTAGTCCCTCTGCCCGCACAAGAACGCAGGATATGGCGAGGCCAAGAGGGAACACCAACAGAGCCACGGATAGGGGGCTCATAGCACTATGTCTCACGGGCGGCTGGCTCGGAGACACGGCAAGCCGGAGCCGCCCGATCCCCAACCTGTCGGCCGCTTCTCTGCCAACCCACCGACACACCGCCCGTCGACCCGCCAAGCGGGCCCACTGCAATCCGCGCCCCTCTGCAATTTGCAGTCCACCATCCGCGCTTCCTAGCTTGGCCACCGCAGCTCCTCCGGTGGCCAGTGGCCAACTGGCAACAGCTGATGGCCAAGCGGTCACAGCTGATGACCATGCAGCCCCCAAGCAGCACCCCTCCACGCGAGGCCCAGAGCCTGGAGAGTGCTCTCTGCGAGTCTGTCCCCACAGTCCCCGTCTGTCTCTCTCCGCCTCTCTCTTGCTCCGTCTCTGGCCTTCTCTCATCCTCTCTCTCACCTCCCTGGGTCAGGAGAGGTGACGTGTAGACAGTGAAGGGACCGGACATCGGGCGGGGCTCCGGTCGCTGACGAGGGTTCCAGGGCCCAGACTGAAGGCTTGTGACGAAGGGTGGCTGCAGACTGGAGATGCTGCACCCTGGTGGCGCGGGTGGCTCTCCCTGGCTTTGGGCCTGTGGATGGGTCCGGTCAGGGCCAGGGCCTGGGTTGCACGTCCCTAGGGCCGGAGGGGACTGAGAGGACCCTGCGACCCCCTCGGTGGCCCTGAGAGGTGGGGACAGCACAGCAGCAAGGGGGGTGTGCGGTTGTGGGGCTGGGGGGAGATGAGAGGGGTTGGGGTAGGGGGGCGGGGTGAAAGCCCTTCGGGGCCTGGGGAGGCCCAGGATGCCAGGGCGCCCAGACATATGTCACAGTCAGGGAAGTGACAGAGGCCCGTGGAGCCACTGGGGGGCGCGAAGGGGCCTCGCTGCGGGCCAGGAGTAGCCCGTCGCCCACACCAGCGGCGTCCGGAGGAGGCGGGGAGCGGGCGGCAGGCGCTCAGGCAGACGTGCTCGCCACCCTAGCGGCCCAGCAGCACGGCGCGCGGTCAGAGGCAGGCCGGGAGCAGGCTCTTGGGGCGCGGGGAGCCGGGTCCCAGCGTCTACGGCCATACCACCCTGAACGCGCCCGATCTCCTCTGATCTCGGGAGCTAAGCAGGGAGGGGCCTGGTTAGTACTTGGATGGGAGACCGCCTGGGAATAGCTGCAGGCTTTTGCTCGCCTCTCCTTTTGCGCCGCCGCCCCGGCGTGGCTCCCTCCGAACCCCTGCCGCCCTTTGCCCCTCTGCAGCCGCCCAGGCAGCCGAAGGTCCCCCTGGCCAGAGGAGGGTCAGTCGCCCAGCACTACAAGCTCGCATCCCCGGCCGCACACCAGGCCTGTCGGCCAGGGCTCCCCCCCACTCCCTCTTCTTAGTGCTCTTCGCCGAGGCAGGCCGTCAGCCTGCAGCAGTCAGCCGCGTCTCGGTCGCCGCCGCCGCCGCCACCGCCATCGCAGGGCTCCCTCTCGCTCCCCGACCCTGCCGCCGCCGCAACCCCCAACGCCCAAGCCCAGGGCTGCCTGCCGGCGCAGGCCTCCACCAGGCTCTCTCCATCCCAGGACGTGCCGGTGCTTTGCACCTCGGCCCGAGCCCAGGGCACGCCCATCCCTGCGCCTGCCCCCGGGACCCGACACACAGGATCGGCGTGTCCTCGGGCAAACGGGACGCCCACCCGCCCCGCCCCACCGGAGTCTTCTGTCTCCGCTGGCAGGCACCTCGCCCCACACCCCCGCGCGCCCCTCCCGTCTCCCACAAGAGCCAGGAGCCCTCCCTTCCCGCCGGCCACGGTGTCCCTGAAACACAGGGCACAAAGAGCCGGGACAAACCAGGGGACGGCGGGAGCAGCACCCCAACACACCACGCGCCATCGACTCCGGGGGAGACCACCACAAGGGCAGAGCAGGCACGCAGGCGCACAACCCTCACAACCAGGGTGCCTGGGGGCTGCCACTCTCCTCCCGCGGGCGGGTGCCTGGGCGGGGCTCAGAGACCACAGGCCCTCCGGAGACCCTGGCGGCCCGCCCCGGAGGCTTCAATGGTGACTGCCAACGCCAGGGCAATGCCTCCTTAGCGGAGCCCAGCCCCGGGCACGACCACACTCCGGTGGAGGAGCTGCCACTTCAACACAGCCTCAGTGCGTCTGTAACAGTCCGTGTGCCCGCCTGTGCGTCCCTCACACCCTCCCCCACCCCATATCCGTCGGGCTCTGTGACGTGCCTGTTGGGCTCTGGCTCTGGCTCAGGAACTCTCTCCCCGCGTGCCAGCCCCCTCTTTCTCTGTCTCTGTCCATGTCTCTCTGTATGTCTAGATACATACATGTACATATACGAGCATATTTCCATCTCGCTCCCTCTTACTCCTCCTCCCGTTCTGTCTGTCTGTCCCTGTCCTGCGGGGACTCTAGCCCCTCTGCCCGCACAAGAATGCAGGATTTGGCGAGGCCAAGAGGGAACACCAACAGACCACGGATAGGGGGCTCATAGCACCATGTCTCACGGGCGGCTGGCTTGGAGACTCGGCAAGCCGGAGCCGCCCGATCCCCAGCCTGCCGGCCGATTCTCTGCCAACCAACAGACCCACCAACCTACCGACCCACCAAGCCGGCCAACTGCAGTCCGCGCCCCTCTGCAATTTGCAGTCCACAATCCGCGCTTCCTAGCTTGGCCACCGCAGCTCTGCCGGTGGCCAATGGCCAACTGGCAACAGCTGATGGCCAAGCGGTCACAGCTGATATCCATGCAGCCCGCACGCAGCACCCCTCCACGCGAGGCCCAGAGCCTGGAGAGTGCTCTCTGCGAGTCTGTCCCCACAGTCCCCGTCTGTCTCTCTCCGCCTCTCTCTTGCTCCGTCTCTGGCCTTCTCTCATCCTCTCTCTCACCTCCCTGGGTCAGGAGAGGTGACGTGTAGCCAGTGAAGTGAACAGTGATCGGGCGGGACGCCGGTCGCTGACGAGGGGCGAGAACCCAGAAAGAAGGCTGTGTGAGGAAGGGTGGCGGCAGACTGGAGGTGCTGCCCCCTGGTGGCGGGTGGCTCTCCCTGGCTTTGGGCCAGTGGGTGGGGCCGGCCAGGGCCAGGGCCTGGGTTGCACGTCCCTAGGGTGGAGGGGACTGAGAGGACCCTGCGACCCCCTCGGTGGCCCTGAGAGGTGGGGACAGCACAGCAGCAAGGGGGGTGTGCGGTTGTGGGGCTGGGGGGAGATGAGAGGGGTTGGGGTAGGGGGGCGGGGTAAAAGCCCTTCGGGGCCTGGGGAGGCCCAGGATGCCAGGGCGCCCAGACATATGTCACAGTCAGGGAAGTGACAGAGGCCCGTTAGAGCCACTGGGGGGCGCGAAGGGGCCTCGCTGCGGGCCAGGAGGAGCCCGTCGCCCACACCAGCGGCGTCTGGAGGAGGCGGGGAGCTGGCGGGAGGCGCTCGGGCAGACATGCTCGCCACCCGAGCGGCCCAGCAGCATGGCGTGCGCTCAGAAGCAGGTCAGAAGCAGGTCGGGAGCAGGCTCTTGGAGTGCCGGGAGCCGGGTCCCAGCGCCTAAGGCCACACCACCCTGCACGCGCCAGATCTCGTCTGATCTCGGGAGCTAAGCAGGGAGGGGCCTGGTTAGTACTTGGATGGGAGACCGCCTGGGAATAGCTGCAGGCTTTTGCTCGCCTCTCCTTTTGCGCCGCGGCCCCGGCGTGGCTCCCTCCGAACCCCTGCCGCCCCTTGCCTCTCTGCAGCCGCCCAGCCAGCTGAAGGTCCCCCTGACCAGCAGAGGGTTAGCCGCCAGGCACTACAAGCTGGCAGCCCCGGCCGCACACCAGGCCCGTCGGCCAGGGCTCCCCCGCACACCCTCTTCTTAGTCCTCTTCAGTCCCGGAGGCTGTCATCCCGATCCCTTCGCCGACCTTCGATCGCCGCCACCGCCAACAGCGCTGCCCTCGCCCCCGCCGCCACCGCCAAATCCGCCGCCATCACCGCGCTCCCCACACCCCCCTCCAGCGCTGACCTCACCCCTGCCCCCGCCCTCGCCACCGCCATCGCTGCTCACGATCAGCCCCCGCTTCTCCCGCCGCCGCTGCCGCGATCACCGCGCTCCCCACCCCCTCCGCCAGCGCTGCCCTCGCCCCCTCCCCGCCCCCGCTTCCGCCATCGCCGTACTCCCTCAAACTCCCTCCTCTGCTCTCCCCCCCTCGGCCGCCAGCACCGCCTCCCCATCCCCGCCGCCAGTGCTGCCCTCTTCCCCACCCCCGCCCCCGCCGCCGCCATTGCCGCACTCCCTCAATCTCCCTCCTCTGCTCTCCCCGCCTCCTGCACCGCCATCTCCCCCTCCCCCGCCCCCGCCGCCGCCATCGCCCCCCACTTGCCCCAGCGCCCACCGTCAAAGCCCCCATTGTCGCCGCCGCCATCGCCGCCCTGGCGCCATCCTTTCGGTTGCCATCGCCTACCTCCCCACCCTCCCTTGCCTCCGCCGCTTCTCCCGCTGCCGCTGCCCCCGCTGCCGCCGCCTCAGCTGCCTCCTCCACAGCTGCCCACGTCGCCTCCGCGGGGTCCTCCCACAACTCCCAAGCCCAGGGTTGCCTGCTGGTGCAAGCCTCCACCACCCTTGGGCGTGCGGTTGTGGGTAAACCCCATTCCCACGTCCCCCTGGTCTCCCGGTCCCACCGTCCCCCCAACCCCCTGTCTCCCGGTCCCCCGGTTCCCCCGTCCCCCCATACCCCAGTCCCCTGGTCTCCCTCTCCCCACGTACCGCCATCCCCCCTTCTCCTGATCCCCCGTCCCTCGGTCTCCAGGTCCCGCCGTCCTCCTGTCCACCCGTTACCCCGTCCCCCCTTACCCCCGTCCCCCTCGTCCACCGGTCTCCCGGTTCCCCCGTCCCCCCATCTCCCGGTCTCCCTGTCCCCCGGTCCTTGGTTCTCTCCATCAGCCCGTCCCCGCATCCCACGGTCTCCCGGTCCACCCGTCCCCTCGTCCCCCGGTTCCCCCATACCCCCATTCCCCAGTCTCCCATTCCCCCGGTCTCCCGGTCCACTCGTCCACCGGTCTCCCGGTACCCCGGTGCCCCAGTCCAACCGTGCCACCATCCCCCTGACCCCTGTCCCCTGGTCCCCCTGTCCCCCCGTCCCCCGGTCTCCCGGTCCCACTGTCCCCCCGTCCCCGGTCTCCTAGACCCCCGGTCTACCGGTCTCCCCGTCCCCCGTTCTCACGGTCCCCCAGGCCCCCGGACTCCAGGTCCCCCATCCTCCCTTCCCCTGGTCTCCCGTTCGCCCGGTCCCATGGTCCCACCATCCCAGCGTCCCCCCGTACCCCCGTCACCCGGTCTCCCGGTCCTCGATCCCCAGGTCTCCCGGTCCCCCCTTTTCCCCGACTACGGTCTACCGGTCTCCCGTTCCTCCCGTCCCCCCGTCCCCCATTCTCCCGGTCCCTCGGTCTCCCAGTACCCCCATACCCCGTACCCCGGTCTCCTGGTCTTCCCGTCCCCTTGTCCATCGTTACACGGTCCCCCGGTCTCCCGGTCCCCCCGTCACCCGTCCCCCGGTCTCCCGGTCCCCCAGTCCCCCAGTCTCCCGGTCCCCCCGTCCCCCCCTCCCCCGATCTCCCAGTCCCCCCGACCCCCATTCCCTGGTCTCCCGGTCACCCAGTCTCCTGATTCTTTGGTCTCCCGGTCCACCGGTCCCACCGTCCCACTGTCCCACCGTCCCCCGGTCTCCCGTTCCCCCGGTTTCCCGGTCCCCTGGTCTCCCGGTCCCCTTTTGTCCCGGTCTCTCGGTCCCCCGGTCTCCCAGTCCCGCGATCCCCCGGTATCCCGTTACCCCGCCCCCCGCCCCCGGTCCCCCGGTCCCCCGTTCCCCCGTCCCCCCGTCCGGCGATCTCCCGGTACCCCGATCCCCCGGTCTCCCGGTCCCCCCGTACCCCGACCTTGGTCTCCCGGTTCCCCGGTCTCCCGTTCCCCCGTCCCCCCGTCACCAGTCTCCCGGTCACCTGGTCCCCCTTCCCCCATTCCCCCGTTACCAGGTCTCCCGGTCTCCCTGTCCCCTGGTTACCCCTTACTTCCGTCCCAGTGTACCCCGGTCTCCCGGTCCCCCCGTTCCCCCATCCCCCTGTCTCCCGGTCCCCTCGTCCCCCCTTCCCCCCGACCCCCACTTTCCCGGTCCCCCCGTCCCCCCTTCCCCCTATCTCCTGGTCTCCCGGTACCCCGTCCCCCCTTCCCCCGGTCTCCTGGTACCCGGGTCTCCCCGTCCCCCCTTTCCCCGGTCTCCCCGTCCCCCAGTCCCCCCGTCCCCTTCCCCCTGTCTCCCAGTCCCCTGGTCTCCTGGTCCCCACGTCCCCCCGTCCTCCGGGCTCCCGGTCCCCCCGTGGCCACGTCCACCGGTCTCCTGGTCCTCAGGTTCCCGGTCCCCCCCGTCCCCCCGTCCCCCTGTCTCCTGGTCTGGCGCTCCCCCGGTCTCCCGGTCCCCCAATCTCCCGGTCCCCCCATCCCCCGGTCTCCCCGTCCCCCGATCCCACCGTCCCCCCGTCCCCACGTCCTTCGGTCTCCCCGTCCCCCTGTCTCCCGGTCCCCCCGTACCCCCGTCCCCCTATGCTGGTCTCCCCGTCCCCACGTCCACTGGTCTCCCGGTCTCCCCGTCCCCCCATACCACGTTCTACCGGTCACCATGTCCCCCGTTCCCGCCATCCCCCTGTTCCCCGGTCCTTTGGTCTCCCGGTCTCCCGATCCCCCCGTCCCCCCGTCCCCCGGTCTCCTGGTCTCCTGGTCCCCCCGTACCCCCGTCCCCCGGTATCCCGGTCCCCCGGTACTCCCGTCCCCTCAGTCCCACCGTCCCCCAGGTCCCTCCGTCCACCTGGTCCCTCAGTCCGCGGTCCCCCTTGCCCTGGTCCACCCGACCCCCCGGTCGCCTCGTACCCCCATCCCCCCATCCCCCGGCCCACTAGTCCACCCATCCCCTCATTCCCCAGTCCCCCCAGTCCGCCAGTCTCCCGGTTCCACGGTCCCCCCGTCCCCCCGGTCTCCCCGTTCCCCAGTCCCTCTGTCCCCCTGACACCCCATCTCCCCATCCCCCGGTCCCCATATCTCCCGGTGCCCCCGTCCTCCGGTTCCCCGGTCCCCCCGTCTCCCAGTCACTCCGTCTCACGGTCCCCCCGTCACCCCTTCCCCCGGTCCCCCGTCCATCGGTACCACATCTCCCGGTCCCCCCGTCCCCAGGACCCCCATCTCCCGGTCCCCCATTCTCACAGTCCACCCATGCCCCGGTTGCCCCGTCCCCCCGTCCCCCCGTCTCCCATCCTACGGTACCCCGTCATCCGGTCCCCCGTCTCCTGGTCCCCTGTTTCCCGGGCCCCCGGTCTCCCGGGTCCCCCTATCCCCCCGTCCCCCAGTCTCCCATTCCCACATGCTCCCGTTCCCCCCATTCCCCCGGCCCCCGGTCTCCCGGTCCCTCTTCCCCCCATCCCCTGGTCTCCTGGTTCCCCGGTCCCTCGTTCTTCCGGTCCCCCCGTCCCCCCGTCCCCCAATCTCCCGGTCCCCCGGTCCCACGGTCCCCCCATTCCTCCCTCCCCTGGTCTCCCGGTCCCCCAGTCACCCCGTCTCCCCGTCCTCCTGTCCCCCGATCTCCCGTTGCCCTGGTCTCCGTGTCCCCTGGTCACCTGGTGCCTCGGTCTCACGGTCCCCCCTTTCCCCCATCCCCTGGACTACAGGTTCCCCGGTCCCCCGTCCACCTGTCTCCCGTACTCCTGGTCCCCCGGTCTCCCCGTCCCCCCATCCCCCCATCCCCCAGTCTCCATTTCCCCCAGTCCCCCCGTCTCCCAGTCTCCCGGGCCCCGGTCCCCCTTCCCCGGTCCCCACTTTCACCCATCCCCGGTCCCCCGATCCACCCGTCCCCCCGTACCCCGGTCTTCCATTCCCCCGGTCACCCAGTCCCCCCAACACCCCGTCCCCGGGTCTCAGGGTCCCCCAGTCTCCCGGTACCCCTTTCCCCCGGTATCCCGGTCCCCTGGTCCCCCAGTCTCCAAGTCCCACCGTACCCCTGTCATACGGTCCCCAGGTCTACCGTCCCCCGTCCCCCCGTCCCACGGTCTCTCGGTCCCCTGATCCCCTGGTCCCCCCGTCCCCCCGTCCCCCCCGTCTCACGGTCCCCAAGTCTCCCGGTCCCCCCGTCCCCCGTTCCCCGGTCTCCCGGTCGCCCGTTCTCCCGGTCCCCACGTCCCCCCATCACCCGGTCTCCCTGTCCCCCGGTCCCACCATCCCCTCAGTCCCCCGTCCCACCGGTCCCTCCGTCCACCCAGTTCTCCTGACCGCGGTACCCCTGGCCCCAGTCCACCCGACCCCCCGGGCGCCTCGTCCCCCGTCTCCCGTCCCCCCTTCCCCCGGTCCCCTGTCCAGCGGTCCCCCGTCTCCCGGTCCCCACATCCCCAGGTCCCCCATCCCCTGGTCCCCCATTCTCGCAGTCCCCGTGTCCCCCGGTCCCCCGTCCCCCTGTCCCTCAGTCCCCCCGTCCCCTGGTCCCCCGTCTCCCATTCTCCCGATCCCCAAGAACCCCATCCCCCGGTCCCCCATTCCCACAGTCCACCCGTCCCCCGGTTCCCCCGTCCCCCCAGTCTCCCATCCCCTGGACCCCGTCCCCCGGTGCCCCGTCTCCCGGTCCCCTGTCTCCCGGTTCCACGGTCTACCGGTCCCCCGGTCTCCTGGTCCCCACGTCCCCCTTTCCCCTGGTCTCCCGGTCCCCCGGTCTCACGGTCCCCCTGTGCCCCCATCACCCGTTCTCCCGGTCCCCCAGTTCCTCGTCCACCCATCCCCCCATAACCCGGTCTCATCGTCCCGCGGTCTCCCGGTCCCCCCATCCCACCTTTCCCCGTTCTCTTGGTCCCCGGTCCCCCATCATTCCGTCCCCCCGTCCCCGGTTCTCCCAGTCCCACGTGCTCCCGTTCCCTCAGTCCCCCGTTCCCCCGGCCTACCCGTCCCCCGGTCTACCCGTCCCCTCGTCTCCCCGTCCCCCCGGTCCCCCCGTCCCCCGTTCCCCCGGTCTCCCCGTCCTCTGGTTCCCCCATCCCCCGGTCTGCCCATCTCCCCGTCCCACCGTCGCCCCGGTCACACCGTCCGCCGTCCACACGTCCGCACGTCCCCCCGTCCCCCGTCCCCCCCGTCCCCCCATCCCCTGGTCTCCCCGTCCTACGGTCCCCCCCCCGTCCCCCCGTCCCACGGTCTCCCAGTCCCCCAGTCCCCCCGGTCCCGCGTCTCACCGGTCCACCCGTCCTCTGGTCCCCCGGTCCCCCCGTCCACCGGTCTCCCCGTCCCACCATCCCCCCGTCCACCGGTCTCGCCTTCTCCCCGTCCCCCCGTCCCCCTGGCCCCCGGTCTCCCCTTCTCCCCGTCCCCCCGTCCCCCCGTCCACCCGGTCTCCCCATCTCTCCGTCTACCCGTCCCCCCGTTGCCCCCGTCCCCCGGTCTCGCAGTCTCCCTTCCCCCCATTTCCCTGTCCCCCCGTCCCCCGGTCCCCCCGTCTCCCCGTCCCCCGTCCCCGGTCTCCCCGTCCCCCGGTCTCGCAGTGTCACCGTCCCCCCGTTTTCCCAGTCCCCCCGTCCCCTGGTCCACCGGTCTCCCCGTACCCCTGGTCCCAAAGTCACACCGTCCCCCGGTCTCCCCGTCTTCCCGTCTCCCCTTCCCCCTGGTCCCCCCGTCACCTAGTCTCCCCTTCTCCCCGTCTCCCCATCCCCCTGGTCCCCCAGTCACAGCGTCCCCCGTTCTACACGTCCCCCCGGTCCCCCCGTCCCCTGGTTCCCTGGTCTGACCGACCCTGGTCCCCCGTTCCCCCGGTACACCCATCCCCCGGTCTGCCTGTCCCCCCCCCCCCCCCCCGTCACCTCCGTACACCCGCTTTCCCCGTCCCCCGTTCCCCCGGTCCAACCGTCCCCCGTTCCCCCGTCCCCCCGTCCCCTGGTCACCCGTCTCCACGTCTGCCGTCCCCCCGTCCCCCCGTCCCCCTGCCCCCGGTCTCCCCATCCCCCGGTCCCCGGTGCCCCCGTGCCCTGTTCTCCCCATCTCCTGGTCCCCCTGTCCCCAGTCACCCTGGTCTCCCAGTCTCCCCGTCCCCCAGTCCCCCCGTTCCCCCCGACCCCCGGTCCTCCGGTCTCCCCGTCCCTCGTCCCCCCGGTCTCCCGTCCCCCGGTCCCCCATTTCCCCTGTCCCCCGGTCTCCCCGTCTCCCCGTCTCCCAGTTCCCCGGTCCCCCTGTCCCCCGTTCCCCCGGTCCCCCCTTCCCCCGGTCTCCCTGTCTCCCTGTCTCCCTGTCCCCCCTGTCCCCCATTCCCCGGTCTCCCCATCTCCCGGTCTCCTCGTCACCCCGGTCCTCCCTTCCCCAGTCCCCCGGTGTCCCCATCCCCCGGTACCCCGTCCCCCGGTCTCCCCTTTTCGCCGTCCCCCTGTCCCCCGGTCCTCCGGTCCCCCCATCCCCCGGTCCACCCGTCCCCCGGTCCCCCAGTCCCGAGGTCTCCCCTCTCCTCGTCTCCCCGTCCCCCCGTTCCCCCGATCCCTCGGTCCCACCGTACCCCAGTCCCCCGGTCCCCCCGTAACACAGTCTCCCCGTCGCCCCATCCCACCGTCCCCCCATCCCCCAGTCTCCCCATCTCCCTGTCTCCCTGTCCCCCAGTCCCCCAGTCCCCCGTCCCCCGGTCTCCCCGTCTCCCCGGTCCCCCAATCCCCCGGTCCCCCCGTCCCCCAGTCCCCCGGTACACCGTCCCCCGGTCTCCGCGTCCCCCCGTACCCCAGTCACAAGTCCACCCAGTCCCCCCGTCTCCCGGTTCCCCGGGCCCCCGTCCCACGGTCTCCCCGTCCCCCCGGTCCCCCCGTCCCCCTTTCCACCGGTCCCCCCGTCCCTCGGTCTCCCCGTCTCCCCGTCCCCCGGTACCCCGTTCCACCGGTCCCCCCGTCCCCAGGTCTCCCTGTCCCCCCGTCCCCCCATCCCCCCGGTCCCCCCGGTCTCCCGGTCCCTCGAACCCCCCGTCCCCCGTGCCCCGGTCTCCCCATTCCCCCGTCGCCCCGTTCCGCCCGATCTCCCCGTCCCTCGATCCCCCGGTTCGCCGATCCCCCTGTCCCACGGTCTCACCGTCCCCCCGGTCCCCCCGTCCCCTGGTCCCACGGACTCCCCGTCTCCCCATCCCCCCCCCGGTCCCCCTGTCCCCCGGTCTCCCCTTTTCCCCGTCCCCCCGTCCCCCGGTCCCCCGGTCTCCCCTTCCCCTGGTCCCCCGGTCCCCCATTCCCCCGGTCTCACCGTCCCCCCGTCCCCCCATCCCCCCGGCCTCCCCGTCACCCCGGTCTCCCGTCTCCGCATCCCCTCCGTCCCCCCGTCCCCCTGTCCCCCCGGTCTCCCTTTCCCCCCGTCCCCTCGGTCCCCCTGTTCCCCGGTCTCCCTGTCTCCCCATCTCCCTGTCCCCCCTGTCCCCCGGTCTCCCTGTCCTCCAGTCCCCCGGTCCCCGATCCCCCGTCCCTCGGTCTCCCCGTCCCCCCGAACCCCTGGTCTCTCCGTCACCCCGTCCCCACGTCCCTCCGGTGCCCCGTCCTTCGGTCTCCCCATCTCCCCGTCTACCCGTGCCCCCATCCCCCCCGTCGCCCCGGTCCGCCCGATCTCCCCGTCCCTCGATCCCCCGGTTCGCCAAACCCCCTGTCCCATGGTCTCCCCGTCCCCCCGGTCCCCCCGTCCCCTGGTCCCACGGTCTCCCCGTCTCCCCGTCCCCCCGGTCCACCTGTCCCCCGGTCTCCCCATTCCCCGTCCCCCCGGTCCCCGCGTCCCCCGGTCCCCCGGTCTCCCCGTCACCCGGTCCCCCGGTCCCCCGATCCCCCGTTCCCTGGTCTCCCCGTCCCCTCGAACCCCCTATCTCTTCGTCTCCCCGTCCCCCCGTCCCCCCGGTCTCCCCGTCCCCCGGTCCCCCCTTCACCCTGTCTCCCGGTCCACCCATCCCCCGGTCCCCCCGTCCCCAGGTCTCCCCTCTCCCCGTCTCACCGTCCCCCCGGTCCCCCAGTCCCCCGGTGCCCCCATCCCCCAGTCTCCACCTCCCCCTGGTCCCCCGGTATCCCCGTCCCCCGGTCCCCTGTTCCCCCCATCCCTTGGTCTCCCTGTATCCACTTCCCCCCATACCCCTGGTCTCGACATCCCCCGGTCCCCGGGTCCCCTGGTCCCCACGTCCCCCGGTCTCTCCGTCTCCCCGTCTCCCCGTCCCCCCTGTCCCCCCATCCACCGGTATCACCATCTCCCCTTCTCCCCGGTCCCGTGATCCCCCGACCCCCGGTCTCCCCGTCCCCCCTAACCCCCTGTCTCCCCGTCTCCCCGTCCCCCGGTCCCCGTGTCTATCCGGTCTCCCCTTCCCCCCGTCCCCCTGTCCCCACGGTCTCCCCGTCCCTCGGTCTCCCGTCTCCCGGTCTCCCCGTCCCCCCGTCCCCCCGGTCCCCCCGGTCTCCCCGGTCTCCCTGTCCCCAGGTCCCTCGGTCCCCCGTCCCCCGGTCTCCACATCCCCCTGTCCTCCGGTCCCCCCATCCCTCGGTCTCCCCGTCTCCCCATCTCCCTGTCCCCACGGTCCCCCTGTCCCCCGCTCCCCCTATCACCCTGTCCCCCGGTCCACCCGTCCCCCGTCCCCCCTTTCCCCGGTCCACCGGTCCCCCGGTCCCCCTGTCCCCCGGTCTCCCTGTCCCCCCGTCCCACCGTCCCCCGGTCCCCCGGTCTCCCCGTCCCCCCGTCACCCCGGTCTCCCCGTCACACCGTTACCCCGTCCCCCCGGTCTCCCGGTCCCCCTGTCCCATCTGTCCCCCCGTCCCCTGGTCTCCCCGTCTCCCCGTCTCCATGTCCCCCCGGTCCCATCGTCCTCCGGTCTCCCCGTCTCCCCCTCTCCCCGTCCCACTGTCCCCCGTCGCCCCGGTCCCCCCGGTCTCCCCTTCCCCTGGTCCCCCGGTTCCCTGGTCCCCCGGTGTCCCCGTATCCCAGTCTCCGCGTCCCCCTAGTCCCCCCATCCCCCGGTCTACCCGTCTCCCAGTTGCCCCGTCCCCCCAGTCTCCCCGGTCCCCCGGTCTCCCCGTCACCCCGGTCCCCCCGTCCCCCAGTCGCCTGTTCTCCCCATCTCCCCTTCCCCCCGTCCCCCCGGTCCCCCCGTCCCCCGGTCTCCCAGTCCCCCCATCCCCCCGTCCCCCGGTCCCCCGGTACCCCCGTCCCCCGGTCTCCCCGTCCCCCGGTTCCCCGTTCTCCCCATCCCTCGGTACCCCAGTCCCCCCGTACCCCGGTCTCAGAGTCTCCTCGTGCCCTATCCCCCCGGTCCCCTGGTCGCACCGTCCCCCGGTGCCCCGGTCTCTTTGTCTCCCCGTCCCCCCGTTCCCCCGGTCTCCCCGTCTCCGCGTCTCCCCGTCCCCCGTTCCCCCCGTTATCCGGTCCCCTGTAACACCGACGCCCGGTCCCCCAGTCCCCCCGTCCCGCAGGCTCCCCGTCTCCTTGTCCCCCCGGTCCCCCAGTCCCCCAGTCCCCTGGTCTCCCTGTCCCACCGGTCCCCCCGTCCCCCTGTCCCCAGGTCCACGCTTCCCCCCGTCCCCCCGGTCTCCCCGTCTCCCCTTCCACCCGTCCCCACGGTCCCCCTGTCCCCTGGTCTCCCCGTGCCCCCGTCCCCCCGTCCCCCGATCCCCCGGTCCCCCCGTCCGCCGGTCTCCCCGTCTCGCCGTCCCCCCGGTCCCCCAGTCACCACTTCCCCCGGTCTCCCCGTCTCCCCGTCCACCCGTAACCCCGGGACTCCCCGTCTCCCAGTCCCCCATTTTCCCGGTCCCGCCGTCCCCGGGTCTCCCCGTCACCCCGGTCCCCCAGTCCCCCGGTCACCCCGTCCCCTGGTCTTCCCGTCTCCCCGTCCCCCCGTACCCCCGGGTTCCCCGTCTCCCAGTCCCCCTGTACACCCGGGCTCCCCGTCCCCGGGTTCTCCCTTCCCCCCGTCCCCCGGTCTCCCCGTCTCCCTTTCTCCCCTTCCCCCGTCCCCCGGTCTCCCCGTCTCCCTGTCTCCCCATCCCCCCGGTCCACCCGTCACGCCATCCCCAGGTCTTCCTGTGCCCCGGTCCTCCGGTCCCCCAGTCCCCCGTCCCCAGGTCCCCCCCGTCCCCCCGTCCCCCTGTCTCCCATTCCCCGGGTCTACCGGTCCACTGGTCTCCGGGTCCCCCGGTCTCCCGGTCCTCCAGAACCCCTGTCTCCCGAACACCCCGTCCCCCTGTCCACCGGTGTCCTGGTCCCACCATCCCCCGGTCTCCCGGTCTCATGTCAACCCGTCCCCCCATCCCCCCTTCCACCCGTACCCTGGTCTCCCGGTCCCCCGGTCCCCCGGTCTCCCGTTCCCTCCGTAGCCCCTTCCCTAGGTCTCCCGGTCCCCGATTTCCCAGTCTCTCTGTCCCCCTGTTCACTGGTCTCCCATTCTCCCATCCCCCCATTCAGCGATATACCGGTCACCCATTCTCCCGGTCCCCCAGTCCCCCCGTCCCCCTTTCCCCGGTCCGCCGGACTCCTGGTCCCCCCCGTCCCCCCGTCCCCCGGTCTCTCGTTCCCCCTGTCTCCCGGTCCGCCCGTCCCCCCGTCCCCCGGTCTCCCGATCCGCCGGGCTCCTGGTCCCCCCGTCCCCCCTTCCCCAGCTCTCCCGGTCCCCTGTCCCCCCGTCCCCCATTCCCCGGTCTCCCTTTCCCCCGGTCTACCGATCCACCTGTCCACCGTTCTCCCGGTTCCACGGTGCCCCGGTGCCCACGTCCCCCCGTCCCCCGTTCTCCCGGTCCCTCGGTCTCCCTGTCCCCCCGTCCCCCCGTCCCCCAATCTCCCGGTCCCTCGGACTCCTGATCCCCCCATCCCCCCGTCCACCTGTCTCCCAGTCAACCCGCTCCCGGTCTCCCTGTCCACTCATCCCCACGTCTACCAGTCTCCCGATCCCCCGTCCACCCGTTCACCGGTCTCCCGTTCCCCCGTCTGCCGGTACCCTCTTCCCCCGTCCCCCGGTCTCACGGTGCCCAGGTCCCAACGTCCCCCCGTCCCCCGGTCTCCCGTTCCCCCGGCCTCCCGGTCCCCGGGTCCCCCAGTCCCAACTTACCCCGATCTCCCGGTCCCCCGGTCCCCCCGTCCCCTGGTCCCCCGGTCTCCCCATCCCCGCGGTTCTCCCGTCCCCTGCTCCCCCGGTCTCCCCGTCGCCCTGGTCCCCCGTCCCCCCGTCCCCCTGTGCCCCGGTCCCCCCTTCCCCCATCCCCCCGGTCTCCCCGTCTCCCCGTCTCCCCGTCACCCCGTCCCCCCGTCCCCCCGGTCCCCCCGGTCCCCCGGTCTCCCGTCCCCCCGTCCCTCGGACCCCATTCTCCCCGTCCCTCGGTACCCCGGTCCCCCCGTCACCCGGTCTCCCAGTCTCCCCGTACCCTGTCCCGCCGGTCCCCCGGTTCCCCGTCCCCCGGTCTCCCGGTCTCCCCGTCTCCCCGTCCCCCGTTCTCCCGATCTCCCCGTCCCCCGGTCCCTCTGTCCCCTGGTCTCCCCGTCTCCCCGTCCCCCTGTCCTTCGGACCCCGTCTCCTGGTCCCCCTTCCCCACCTCCCCCTGTCCCCCGGTCCCCCGGTCTCCCCGTCTCCCCGTCCCCCGTTCTCCCGGTCTCCCCGTCCCCCGGTCCCCCCGTCCCCCGGTCTCACCGTCCCCCCGTCCCCCGTCCCGCCGGCCTCCCCGTCCCCCCGGTCTCCCCATCTCCGCATCCCCTCCGTCCCCCCTCCCCCTGTCCCCCCGGTCTCCCTTTCCCCCCGTCCCCTCCATCCCCCTGTTCCCAGGTCTCCCTGTCTCCACATCTCCCTGTCCCCCCGGTCCCCCGGTCCCCCCGTCCCCAGGTCTCCCTGTCCCCCCTTCCCCCCATCCCCCCGGTCCCCCTGGTCTCCCGGTCCCTCGGTCCCCCCCGTCCCCCGTGCCCCGGTTTCCCCATCCCCCCGTCGCCCCGGTCAGCCCGATCTCCCAGTCCTCGATCCCCCGGTTTGCCGATCCCCCTGTCCCACGGTCTCCCCGTCCCCCCGGTCCCCCTTTCCCCTGGTTCCACGGTCTCCCCGTCTCCCCATCCCCCCCGGTGCCCCTGTCCCCCGGTCTCCCCTTTTCGCCGTCCCCCCGTCCCCCGGTCCTCCGGTCCCCCCGTCCCCCGGTCCACCCGTCCCCCGGTCCCCCAGTCCCGAGGTCTCCCCTCTCCTCGTCTCCCCGTCCCCCCGTTCCCCCGATCCCTCGGTCCCACCGTACCCCAGTCCCCCGGTCCCCCCGTAACACAGTCTCCCCGTCGCCCCATCCCACCGTCCCCCCGTCCCCCTGTCCCCACGGTCTCCCCGTCCCCCTGTCCCCTCGGTCTCCCCGTCCACCGGTCTCCCCGTCCTCACGTCCCCCTGTCTATCCGGTCTCCCCTTCACCCCGTCCCCCTGTCCCCATGGTCTCCCCGTCCCCCGGTCTCCCCGTCTCTCCGTCTACCCGTCCCCTGATCCCCCGGTCCAGTGGTCCCCCCGTCCCCAGGTCTCCCCGTCCCCCCGTCCCCCCGTCCCCCCAGTCCCCCCGGTCTCCCTGTCCCCAGGTCCCCCGGTCCCCCGTCCCCCGGTCTCTACATCCCCCGGTCCTCCGGTCCCCCCGTCCCTTGGTCTCCCCGTCTCCCCGTCTCCCTGTCCCCACGGTCTCCCTGTCCCCCGCTCCCCCTATCACCCTGTCCCCCGGTCCAACCGTCCCCCGGTCCCCCAGTCCCCAGGTCTCCCCTCTCCTCGTCTCCCCGTCCCCCCGTTCCCCCGATCCCTCGGTCCCACCATACCCCAGTCCCCCGGTCCCCCCGTAACACAGTCTCCCCATCCCACCATCCCACCGTCCCCCGGTCTGCCAATCTCCCTGTCCCCCCGTCCAGCGGTCCCCCAGTGCCACCGTCCCCCTGTCTCCCTGTCTCCCCATCTCCACGTCCCCACGGTCCCCCCGTCCCCCGGTCCCCCGGTCTCCTCCTCTCCCGGTCCACAGGTGCCCCCGTCCCAGGTTTCCCCTTCTCCCCGTCTCCACATCCCCCAGTCTCCCCGTTCTCCCCGTCCCCCCATCCCCCCATCCCCCCGTCCACCGATCACCGCGTCCCCCTTATCACTGTCTCCCTGTCCCCCCGGTCCCCCCGTCCCCCGTCCCCCCGTCCCCCCATCCCCCCATCCCCCGGTCTCCCCGTCCCCCCGTCCCCCGGTCCCCCTGTCTCCCCTTCCCCTGGTCCCCCGTCCCCCCTTCTCCTGGTATCCCCATCCCCCCGTCCCACCTTATCCCGGTCTCCCCGTCTCCCCGTCCACCGGTCGCCCTGTCCCCCCGTCCCCCCGTCTCCCCGGTCTCAACGTCCCCCTGTCTCCCCGTCCCCCCGGTCTCCCCGTCTCCGCGTCCCCTCCGTCCCCCCGTTCCCCAGTCCCCCCGGTCTCCCTTTCCCCCCGTCCCCTCTGTCCCCCTGTCCCCCGGTCTCCCTGTCTCCCCGGTCTCCCTGTCCTTCGGTTCCCCGGTCCCACGATCCCCCGTCCCTCGGACTCTCCGTCCCCCCGAACCCCCGGTCTCTCCGTTCCCCCGTCCCCACGTCCCTCCGGTCTCCCCGTCCTTCGGTCTCCCCATCTCCCCGTCTACCCGTGCACCCATCCCCCCGTCGCCCCGGTCCGCCCAATCTCCCTGTCCGTCGATCCCCCGGTTCGCCGATCCCCCTGTCCCATGGTATCCCTGTCCCCCCGTTCCCCTCGTCCCCTGGTCCCATGGTCTCCCCATCTACCCGTCCCCCCGGTCTCCCCGTCCACCGGTCTCCCCGTCCCCCCATCCCCCTGTCTATCTGGTCTCCCCTTCCCCCTGTCCCCCCGTCCCCCCAGTCTCCCCATCCCCCCGTCCCCCCGACCCCCCGGTCTCGCCGTCTCCACGTCCCCTCCGTCCCCCTGCACTCCGTTCCCCTGGTCTCCCTGTCCCCCCATCACCTCGGTCCCACTGTCCCCCGGTCTCCGCGTCCCCCCGGTACCCCAGTCCCCCGGTCCCCCGTCCCCCGGTCTCCCCGTCCCCCCGTCCCCCGGTCCTCCAGTCTCCCCGTCCCCCGATCTCCTGGTCCCCCCGTCCCCCGGTCTCCCCGTCCCCCCGTCCCCACGTCCCCCCGGTCTCCCATCTCCCCGTCCCCTCCGTGCCCCCACCCCCCTGTCCCCCCGGTCTCCCTGTCCCCCCGTCCCTTCGGTCCCCCCATCCCACGGTCTCCCCGTCCCCCTGGTCCCCCCGTCTGGCGGTCCCACGGTCTCCCCGTCCCCCAGTCCGCCGGTCCCCCCATCCCCCGGTCTCCCCGTCTCCCAGTCCCCCCGCTCCCCCAGGTCCCCCGGTCCCCCCATCTCCCGTCCCCCCGTCCCCCGGTCTTCCCGTGTTCCTGTCCCCCCGTTTCCCCAGGTCCCTTCGTCGCCCCGGGCTCCCCGTCCCCAGTTCCCCCCATCCCCCCGTCCCCCCAGTCGCCAGTCCCCCCATTCCCCCCGTCTCCCAGTTCCCCGGTCCACCCGTCCCCGTGTCTCCCCATGTCCCCGTACCCCCGGTCCCCCCGTCTCCCGGTCTCCCCGTCTCCTGGTCCCCCGGTCCCCCCGTCCGCCGGTCCCCCCGTCTCCCGGTCTCCCCGAACCCCGGTTCCCCGGTCCCCCCGTCCCCCGGTCTCCCCGACCCCCAGTCCCCCCTTCTCCCGGTCCCCCCGTCCCCCGGTCTCCCCTTCCCACGGTCCCCCCCACGTCCCCGATCTCCCCGTCGACCCGGTCCCCCGGTCCCACGGTCCCCCCGTCCCCCGGTCTCCTCGTCTTCCCGTCCCCCTGTCCCCCCGTTGCCCCGTCCCCCAGTCCCTCCGTCCGACCGTCCCCCCATCCCCCCGTCCCTTCAGTCCCCCGGTCCCCCCGTCCCCGGTCTACACGTCACCCCTCCCCCAGTACCCCCTGTGTCCCCATTTCCCCGTCCCCCCATTTTCCTGGTCTCCCCGTCCCCCTATCCCATGTTCCCCCCATCCCCCTGTCTCCCCATCTCCCGGTTTCCTCGTCAAAACGGTGCTTCCTTCCCCCGGTCCCCTGGTGTCCCCGCCCCCGGTCCCCCGTAGCCCGGTCTTCCTGTCCCCTCGTCTCCCTTTCCCCTCGGGCCCCCCGTTCCCCTGTCTCCCTGTCTCCCCGTCTTCCTGTCCCCGCATCCCCCCGTCGCCCCGGTCCGCCCGGTCTCCCCATCCCCCGGTCCCCCGGTTCCCCGGGCCCCCCGTCCCACGGTCTCCCCGTCCCCCGGTCCCACGGTCTCCCCGTTCCCCGGTCCCCCGGTCCCCCGGTCCCCCCTTCCCCGATATCCCCGTAACCACGGTCCCTCGTCCCCTGGTTCCCCGGTCCCCACGACCACCGGTCTCCCCGTCCCCCAGGTCCCCCCATCCCCCGGTCCCCCAGTCTCCCCGTTTCCCGGTCCCCCGGTCCCCCCATCCCCAGGTCTCCCCGTCCCCCCGTCCCCCCGTGCCCTCGGTCCCCCCGGTCTCCCCGTCCCCCGGTCCCCCGGTCCCCCGTCCCCCGGTCCCCCCGTCCCCCTGTCCCCCGGTCCACCCGTCCCCCGGTCCCCCGTCCCCAGGTCTCATCTCTCCCCGTCTCCGCGTCCCCCCGGTTCCCCGATCCCCCAGTCCCACCGTACCACAGTCCCCCGGTCCCCCCATACCACAGTCTCTCCGTCTCCCCATCCCACCGTCCTACCTTCCCCTGTTCTCCCCATCTCCCTGTCTCCCCGTCTCCCCGTCCCCCGGTCCCCCCGTCACCCAGACCCCGCTACCCCGTCCCCCGGGCTCCGCGTCCCCCCATGCCCCCAGTCCCCAGTCTCCACAGTCCCCCCGTCTCCCGGTTCCCCGGTACCCCCGTCCCCGGGTCTCCCCATGTCCCAGAACCCCCAGTCCCGCGTCTCCCGGTCTCCCCGTCTCCCGGTCCTCCGGTCCCCCCGTCCCACGGTCTCCCCGTCCCCCCGTCCCTCGGTCCGCAGGTCTCCCCGTCCCCCGGTTCCCCGGTCGCCCCTTCTCCCGCTCTCCCCGTCTCCCCGTCCACAGGTCTCCCCGTCCCCCCGTCCCCCCGTCTCCCCGGACTCCCCGTCCCCCCGTCCCCCCATCTCCCCGGACTCCCCGTCCCCCCGTCTCCCCGTCCCCCAGTCCCCCCGTCTCCCCGGACTCCCCGTCCCCCTGTCCCCACATCCTCCGGTCCTCCGGTCCCCCGGTCCCTCCGTCCCCGATATCCCCGTCACCCCGGTCACCCCGTCCCCCGTTTCCCGGGTCCCCCCATCGACCGGTCTCCCCGTCCCCCAGGTCCACCCATCCCCCGGTCCCCAGGTCTCCTCGTCCCCCGGTCCCCCGGTCCCCCCATCCCCCGGTCTCCCCGTCTCCCTGTCCCACCGTCCCCCCGTCCCCCGGTCCCCCAGTATCACCGTCCCCCGGTCCCCTGGTCCCCCCGTCCCCCGGTCTCCCCGTCCCCACATCCCCCCGTCTCCCTGGTCTCCCCGTCCCCCCGTCCCCACGTCCCCCCGGTCTCCCATCTCCCCGTCCCCTCCGTCCCCCCATCCCCCTGTCCCCCCGTCTCCCTGTCCCCCCGTCCCCTCGGTCCACCCGTCCCCCTGTCTCCCCGTATCCCCGTCTCCCCGTCCCCCCGGTCCCCCAGTCTCCCCGTCTCCCTGTCACCCCGGTCACCCCGTCCCCCGGTCTCCCTGTCTCCCCATCCCCCCAGTCCCCCCGTCCGCGGTCCACGGTCACCCCGTCCCCCGGTCTCCCTGTCTCCCCTTCCCCCGGTCACCCCGGTCCCCCAGTCCCCCGGTCACCCCGTCCCCTGGTCTCCCCAGCTTTCCGTCCCCCCGATCCCCCGGTCCCCCGGTCCCCCAGTCACACCGTCCCCCGGTCTCCCCGTCCCCCTGTCCCCCCCGTCCCCCTGTCTCCCCGTCTCCCCGTCTCCCCGTCCCCCCGTCCCCCTGTCTCCCCGTCTCCCCGTCACCCCGGTCACCCCGTCCCCCGGTCTCCCTGTCTCCCCTTCCCCCGGTCACCCAGGTCCCCCAGTCCCCCGGTCACCCCGTCCCTCGGTCTCCCCGTCTCCCCGTCCCCACGTCCCCCTGTCCCACGGTCCCTACTTCCTCCCGTCCCCCCGGTCTACCCGTCTCCCCTTCCCGCCATCCCCCTGCTCCCCCGGTCCCCCGGTGCCCACGTCCCCCGGTCTGCCCGCCACCACGTCCCCCCGTCCCCCGGTCCGCTGGTCCCCCCGTCCCCCAGTCTCCTCGTATCCCCGGGTTGCCCGTCCCCCAGTGCCCCGGTACCCCCGTCCCCCGGTCTCCCCGTCTCCCCGTCTCCCCTTCCACCCGGTCCCCTCATCCTCCGGTCCCCCGGTCTCCCCTCCCCCTGTCACCCCGGTCTCCGCCTCACCCCGTCCCCCCGTCCCCCCGGTCTGCCCGTCTGCCCATCCCCCCCGTTCCCCCGTCACCCCGTCCCCCCTGTCCCCCGGTCTCCCCGTCCCCCGGTCTCCCATCCCCCTGGTCCACTCGTCCCCCGGTCCCCCGGTCCCCCCGTCCCCTGGTCTCCCCGTCCCCCGTCCCCCCTTCCCACTGTCTCCCCGTCCCCCTGTCCCCCCGGACCCCCAGTCCACAGCCCCCCGGTTCCCCCGTCCCCCGGTCCCCCGGTCTACACATCCCCCGGTCTCCCCTTCCCCCCGTCCCCCGGTCTCCCCGTCTCCTCATCACCCCGGTCCCCCGGTTCCCACGTCCCCCGGTCCCCCGGTCTACCCGTCCCCAGGTGCCTCCGTCCCCCCATCCCCCCGGTCTCCCCATCTCCCCATCCCCCCGGTCCCCCAGTCTCCCCTCCCCCCAGTCCCCCCGTTCCCCAGTCCCCCGGTCTCCTCATCTCCCCTTCCCCCCGTCCCCCCGTCCCCCCCGGTCCCCCGGTCCCCCGGTCACCCCATCCCCCGGTCTCCCCGTCTCCCCGTCCCCCGTACCCCCGGGTTCCCCGTCCCCCAGTCCCCCGGTCCCCCCGTCACACAGTTTCCCGGTCCCCCCGTCCGCGGGACTCCCCGTCTCCCCATCTCCCCTTCCCCCCGGTGCCCCGGTCAACCCGTGCCCCGGTCTCCCCGTCTCACCTTCCCCCCGTCCACTCCCGTTCCCCCATACCCCGGTCTCCCCGACTCCCCATTCCCCGGTACACCAGATCCCCCGGTCCCCCCGTCCCCCAGTCTCCCCGTCTCCCCGTCTCCTGTCCCCCGATCCCCCAGTCCCCCGGTTCCCCGGTCTCCCCGTCCCTCGGTACCCAGATCCCCCTGTCCCCCGATCTCACAGTCTCACCGTACCCTGTCCCCCCAGTCCCCCGGTAGCACATTCCCCCGATCCCCAGGTCTCCCTGTCCCACCGGTCCCCCCGTCCTCCTGTCCCCAGGTCCCCGCTCCCCCCCGTCCCCCCGGTCTCCCCGTCTCCCCTTCCACCCGTCCCCACGATCCCCCTGTCCCCTGGTCTCCCCGTCCCCACGTCCCCCCGTCCCTCGGTCCCCCGGTCCCCCGTCTCCCCGTCCCCTCGTAACCCCGGGCCTCCCCATCCCCCATTCCCCCAGTCCCCCAGTCCCCCATTTCCCCGGTACCCTCGTCCCCGGATCTCCGCGTCTCCCCGTCCCCCCGGTCCCCCTGTCACATCGTCCCCGGGTCTCCCTGTCTTCCCTTCCCCCCGTCCCCCCGGTTCCCCTGTCCCCTGGTCTCCCCGTCCCCCCGTCCCCTGGTCCCCCGGTCCCCCCGTCCCCCGGTCTCCCCGTCTCCCTGTCTCCCTGTCCCCCCGGTCCCCCCGTCCCCCGGTCCCCAGATCCCACCTTCCCCCCGTCCCCCCGGTCTCCCCGTCTCCCCTTCCCCCTTCCCCCCTGTCCCCCCATCCCCCGGTCTCCCTGTCTCACCGTGTCCCCATCCCCCAGGCCCCCCATCCCCCGGACTCCCCGTCTCCCAGTCTCCCCGTACCCCCAGTCCCCCCGTCCCCCGGTCCCCCCGTCCCCCGGTCCCCCGATGTCCCCATCCCCCCGGTTCTCCCATCCCCTGGTTCCCCGGTCTCCCCGTCGCCCCGTTCCCCCCATACCCCCGTCTTCCTGACCACCGGTCCCCCCTTCCCCCCATCCCCCCGTCACCCAGTCTCCCGGTCTCCCCGTCCCCCTGTCCCCCTGTCACCCGGTCCCCCCTTCCCCCATCCCCCCGGTCTGCCCGTCTCCCCGTCTCCCCATCACCCCAGATCCCCCGGTCCCCCCGTCCCCCTGTCCCCCGTCTCTCCGTCCCCCCGTCCCCCCGTCCCCCGGTCCCCCGGTCCCACCGTCCCCCGGTCCCCCGGTCCCCCGGTCCCACCGTCCCCCGGTCCCCCGGTCCCCCCGTCCCTCGGTCTCCCCGTCTCCCCGTCCCACCGTACCCCCGGACTACCCGTCCCCCGGTCCCCCGGTCCCCCCGTCCCCCAGTTTCCCGGTCCCCTGTCTCCAGGTCCCCCCGGTCCTCCCGTGCCCCGTACCCCGTCCCCCCTTCCCCCGTCCCCCGGTCCCCCGGTCCCACGGTCACCCGGCCTCCCCATCACCCCGTTCCTCCGGTCCCCCAGTCACACCGTCCCCCGGTCTCCCCGTCTCCCCGTCCCCCAGTACCCCCGGGTTGCCCGTCCCCTAGTGCCCTGGTACCCCCGTCCCCCGGTCTCCCCGTCTTCCCGACTCCCCTTCCCCCTGGTCCCCTCGTCCTCCGGTCCCCCGGTCTCCCCTCCCCCTGTCACCCCGGTCTCCGCCTCACCCCGTCCCCCCGTCCCCCCGGTCTGCCCGTCTGCCCATCCCCCCCGTTCCCCCGTCACCCCGTCCCCCCTGTCCCCAGTCTCACAGTCCCCCCGGTCCCCCCATCCCCTATTCCCCCGGTCTCCCCGTCCCCCGGTCTCCCGTCCCCCTGGTCCACTCGTTCCCCGGTCCCCCGGTCCCCCCGTCCACTGGTCTCCCCGTCCCCCGTCCCCCCTTCCCACTGTCTCCCCGTCCCCCCGTCCCCCCGGACCCCCAGTCCACAGGCCCCCGGTTCCCCCGTCCCACGGTCCCCCGGTCTCCCCATCCCCCGGTCTCCCCATCCCCCCAGTCCCCCGGTTCCCCCGTCCCCCGGTCCCCCGGTCTACCCGTCCCCACGTCCCTCCGTCCCCCCATCCCCCCGGTCTCCCCATCTCCCCATCCCCCCGGTCCCCCGGTCCCCCCGTCCCCCAGTCTCCCCTCCCCCCAGTCCCCCCCGTTCCCCAGTCCCCAGGTCTCCTCGTCTCCCCTTCCCCCCGTCCCCCCGGTCGCCCCATCCCCCGGTCTCCCCATCCCCTGGTCTCCCCGTCTCCCCGTCCCCCCTTCACCCCGGTCCCCCGGTCCCCCGGTCACCCCATCCCCCGGTCTCCCCGTCTCCCCGTCCCCCATACCCCCGGGTTCCCCGTCCCCCAGTCCCCCGGTCCCCCCGTCACACAGTTTCCCGGTCCCCCCGTCCGCGGGACTCCCCGTCTCCCCATCTCCCCTTCCCCTCCCGTTCCTCCTATACACCGGTCTCCCCGTCTCCCCATTCCCCAGTACACCAGATCCCCCGGTCCCCCCGTCCCCCGATCTCCCCGTCTCCCCGTCTCCCGTTCCCCGGTCCCCCCGTCCCCCGGTTCCCCGGTCTCCCCGTCCCTCGGTACCCGATCCCCCTGTCCCCCGATCTCACAGTCTCACCGTACCCTGTGCCCCCAGTCCCCCGGTCGCACATTCCCCCGATCCCCCGGTCTCCCGGTCCCACCGGTCCCCCCGTCCTCCTGTCCCCAGGTCCCCGCTCCCCCCCGTCCCCCAGGTCTCCCCTTCTCCCCTTCCACCCGTCCCCACGATCCCCCTGTCCCCTGGTCTCCCTGTCCCCCCGTCCCCCCGTCCCTCGGTCCCCCGTCCCTCGGTCTCCCTGTCTCACTGTCTGCCCGTCGCCCCGGTACCCCCGTCGCCCGGTCTCCCCGTCTACCCGACTCCACATCCACCCGGTCCCCCCGTCCCCCGGTCCCCCCATCCCCCGGTCTCCCCGGTCTCCGCGTCACCCCGTCCCACCGTCCCCCCGGTCTGCCCGTCTGCCCATCCCCCCCGTTCCCCCGTCACCCCGTCCCCCCTGTCCCCCGGTCTCACCGTACCCCCGGTCCCCCCATCCCCCGTTCCCCCGGTCTCCCCATCCCCTGGTCTCCCATCCCCCTGGTCCACTCGTCCCCCGGTCCCCCGGTCCCCCCGTCCCCTGGTCTCCCCGTCCCCCCGTCCCCCCTTCCCACTGTCTCCCCGTCCCCCCGTCCCCCCGGACCCCCAGTCCACAGGCCCCCGGTTCCCCCGTCCCCCGGTCCCCCGGTCTACCCGTCCCCCGGTCTCCCCTTCCCCCCATCCCCTGGTCTCCCCGTCTCCCCATCCCCCCCGTTCCCCCGTCCCCCCGTCCCCCCGGTCTCCCGGTCCCCCTGTCCCCTCTGTCCGCCCTTCCCCGGTCTCCACCTCTCCCCGTCTCCATGTCCCCCCGGTTCCCCGGTCCCCCGGTGTCCCTGTCTCCCAGTCTCCACGTCCCCCCAGTCCCCCCATCCCCCGGTCTACCCGTCTCCCAGTCGCCCCGTCCCCCCAGTCCCCCCGGTCCCCCAGTCTCCCCGTCCCCCCGGTCCGCCAGTCCCCCGTTCCCCCGGTCTCCCAGTCCCCCGATCCCTCCGTCCCCCGGTCTCCCCGTCCCCCGGTCCCCTTGTCCCCAGGTCTCCTTTCTCCCAGTCCCCCTGTCCCCTCATCCTCCCGGTCTCCCCGTCTCCCCGTCTCCCCTTCCCCCCTTCCACCCGTCCCCTGGTCCCCCGGTCCCCCCATCCCCTGCTCTCCCCGTATCCCCGTCTCCCCGTCCCCCCGTCCCCCCGTCCCCCGGTTTCCCCATCCCCCTCTCTCCCCATCCCCCTGTTCCCCCCGTCCCCTGGTCACCAAGTCTCCCCGTCCACCCGGTCCCCCGTCCTCCGGTCTCCCGTCTCCCCGTCTCCCCGTCCCACTGTCCCCCGTCGCCCCGGTCCCCCGGTCTCCCCGTCCCCCTGTCCCCCGGTTCCCCGGTCCCCCGGTGTCCCCGTCTCCCAGTCTCCCCGTGCCCCCAGTCCCCCCATCCCCCGGTCTACCTATCTCCCAGTCGCCCCGTGCCCCCAGTCCCTCCGGTCCCCCGGTCTCCCCGTCCCCCCGGTCCCCCCGTCCCCCGGTCCCGCGGTCCACCGGTCCTCCGGTCCCCCATTCAGCGGTCTCCAGGTCCCCCCGTCCACTCGTACCACCGGTCTCCCCGTCTCCCGGTCTCCCGTCCCCCTGGTCCACTCGTCCCCCGGTCCCCCGGTACCCCAGTCTCCCCGTCTCCCCGTCCCCCCATCCCCTGGTCTCCCCGTCTCCCCGTCCCCCCATTCCCCGGTCTCCCCGTCACCCCGGTGCCCCCGTCCCCCAGTCTCCCCGTCTTCCCATCCCCCCATCCCCTGGTCTCCCCGTTTCCCTGTCCCCCCATACCCCCGGGTTCCCTGTCTCCCAGTCCCCCCTTACCCCCGGGCTCCCCATCCCCCGGTCTCCCCTTCCCTCTGTCCCCCGGTCTCCCCGTCTCCCCGTCTCCCCTTCCCCCCTTCCACCCGTCCCCTGGTCCCCCGGTCCCCCCATCCCGTGCTCTCCCCGTATCCCCGTCTCCCCGTCCCCCCGTCCCCCATGGTCCCCCTGTCCCCCAGTCTCCCCATCTCGCCGTCCCGCCGGTCTCCGCGTCCCCCCGTCCCCCGGTCTCCCCGTCCCCCCGAAACCCCTGTCTCCGCGTCTCCCCGTCCACCGGTCTCCCCGTCCCCCCATCCCCCTGTCTATCTGGTCTCCCCTTCCCCCGTCCCCCCGTCCCCCCGGTCTCCCCATCCCCCAGTCCCCCCGTCCCCCAGGTCTCCCCGTCTCCACGTCCCCTCCGTCCCCCCGTACCCCGTCCCCCTGGTCTCCCTGTCCCCCCATCACCTCGGTCCCCCGTCCCTCAGTCTCCCCGTCCCCCCGTCCCCCGGTCCCCCAGTCTCCCCGTCCCCCGGTCCCCTGGTCCCCCCGTCCCCCGGTCTCCCCGCCCCCACGTCCCCCCTTCTCCCGGTCTCCCCGTCTCCCCGTCCACAAGTCTCCCCTTCCCCCCGTCCCCCTGTCTCCCTGGTCTCCCCGTCCCCCCGTCCCCACGTCCCCCCGGTCTCCCATCTCCCCATCCCCTCCGTCCCCCCGTCCCCCTGTCCCCCGGTCTCCCTGTTCCCCCATCCCCTCGGTCCCCCCGTCCCCGGTCTCCTCGTCTCCCGGTCCACAGGTTCCCTCGTCCCCGGTTTCCGCTTCTCCCCATCTCCCCATGCCCCCGTCTCCCCGGTCTGCCAGTCTCCCCGTCCCCCCGGTCCCCCGGTCTCCCCGTCCCCTGGTCCCCCGCTCCCCCGGTCCCCCCGTTCCCCGGTCTGCCCGTCCCCCTGGTCCACACGACGCCCGGTCTCCCCATCCCCCGGTCCCCCGTTCCCCTCGTCCCCCGGTCTCCCCGTACCCCAGTCTCCCGGTCCCCCCGTACCACAGTCTCCCCGTCCCCCGGTCTCCCCATCTCCCTGTCTCCCCGTCCCCCAGTCCCCCAGTACCCCGTCCCCCGTTCTCCCCGTCCCACGGTCCTCCGGTCCCCCCGTCCCCCGTCTCCGCGTCCCCCCGTACCCCCAGTCCGCAGTCCCCCCAGTCCCCCCGTTTCCCGGATCCTCGGTCCCCCCGTCCCCCGGTCTCCCCTTGTCCCCGTACCACCGGTCCCCCCGTCTCCCGATCTCCCCGTCTCCCCTTCCCCCCGGTCCCCCCGTCCCACGGTCCCCCGGTCTCCCCGTCTCCCTGTACCCCGGGCCCCCTGTCCCCCGGTCTCCCCGTCCCCCCGTCCCCCCTTCTCCCGGTCTCCCCGTCTCGCCGTCCCCACGTCCCTCCGTCCCCCCATCCCCTCGGTCTCCCCATCTCCCCATCGCCCCGGTACCCCGGTCCCCCCGTCCCCCAGTCTCCCCTCCCCCCAGTCCCAAGTCCCCTGGTCCCCCCGACCCCCGGTCTCCCTGTACCCCAGTCTCCCGGTCCCCCCGTACCACAGTCTCCCCGTCCCCCCGTCCCCCTGTCCCCCGTTCCCCCGGTCCCCCTGTCCCCCGGTCCCCCTATCAACCTGTCCCCCGGTCCACCCGTCCCCCGGTTCCCCCGTCCCCAGGTCTCCCCTCTCCCCGTCTCCCCGTCCCCCCACTCCCCCAGTCCTCTGGTCCCACCGTACCCCAGTCTCCCGGTCCCCTCGTACCACAGTCTCCCCGTCTCCCCATCTCACTTTCCCCCCATCCCCCGGTCTCCCCGTCTCCCCGTCTCCCCGTCCCCCCTGTCGCACCATCCACCGGTATCACCATCTCCCCTTATCCCCGGTCCCATGATCCCCCGTCCCCCGGTCTCCCCGTCCCCCCTAACACCCTGTCTCCCCGTCTCCCCGTCCCCCCGTCCCCCCGGTCTCCCCGTCCACCGGTCTCCCCGTCCCCCCGTCCCCCTGTCTATCCGGTCTCCCCTTCCCCCCGTCCCCCTGTTCCCAGGTCTCCCTGTCTCCCCATCTCCCTGTCCCCCCGGTTCCCCGGTCTCCCTGTCCTCCGGTCCCCCGGTCCCCCGATCCCCCATCCCTCGGTCTCCGCGTCCCCCCGAACCCCCGGTCTCTCCGTCCCCCCTTCCCCACGTCCCTCCGGTCTCCCCGTCCTTCGGTCTCCCCATCTCCCCGTCTACCCGTTCCCCATCCCCCCGTCGCCCCGGTCCACCCGATCTCCTCGTCCCTCGATCCCCTGGTTCGCCAATCCCCCTGTCCCATGGTCTCCCCGTCCCCCCTGTCCCCCCGTCCCCTGGTCCCACGGTCTCCCCGTCTCCCGGTCCCCCCGGTCCCCGTGTCCCCCGGTCTCCCCGTCCCCCCGAACACCCTATCTCCCCGTATCCCCGTCCCCCCGTCCCCCCGGTCTTCCCGTCACCCGGTCCGCCTGTCCCCCGGTCCCCCCTTCACACTGTCTCCGGTCAACCCGTCCCCCGGTCCCCCCGTCCCCAGGTCTCGCCTCTCCCCGTCTCACCGTCCCCCCGGTCCCCTAGTCCCCGGGTGCCCCCATCCCCCAGTCTCCACCTCCCCCCGGTCCCCCGGTATCCCCGTCCCCCGGTCCCCTGGTCCCCCCATCCCTTGGTCTCCCCATATCCAGGGCCCCCATCCCCCTGGTCTCCCCATCCCCCGGTCCCCGGGTCCCCTGTCCCCCCGTCCCCCGGTCTCCCCGTCTCCCCGTCTCCCCGTCCCCCCTGTCCCCCCATCCACCGGTATCACCATGTCCCCTTCTCCTCGGTCCCATGATCCCCCGTCCCCCGGTCTCCCCGTCCCCCCTAACCCCCTGTCTCCCCGTCTCCCCGTCTCCCCGTCCCCACGGTCTCCCCGTCCACCGGTCTCCCCGTCCCCCCGTCCCACTGTGCCCACGGTCTCCCCGTCCCTCGGTCTCCCCGTCTCCCCGTCTCACCGTCCGCTGATCCCCCGGTCCACCGGTCCCCCCGTCCCCAGGTCTCCCCGTCCCCCCGTCCCCTCGTCCCCCCGGTCCCCGCGGTCTCCCTGTCCCCAGGTCCCCCGGTCCCCCGTCCCCCGGTCTCCACATCACCCGGTCCTCCGGTCCCCCCGTCCCTCGGTCTCCCCGTCTCCCCGTCTCCCCATCCCCTGATGCCCCGGTCCACCGGTCCCCCCGTCCCCAGGTCCATCCGTCCCCCGGTCCCCCAGTCCCCAGGTCTCCCCTCTCCTCGTCTCCCCGTCCCCCCGTTCCCCCGATCCCTCGGTCCCACTGTACCCCAGTCCCCCTGTCCCCCCGTAACACAGTCTCCCCGTCGCCCCATCCCACCATCCCCCCGTCCCCCAGTCTCCCCATCTGCCTGTCTCCCCCTCCCCCAGTCCCCCAGTCCCCCGTCCCCCGGTCTCCCCGTCTCCCCGGTCCCCCCTTCTCCCGGTCTCCCCATCTCCCCGTGCCCCAGTCCCCCCCTCCCCCCGGTCTCCCCGTCCCACGGTCCCCCCCGTACCCGATCTCCCCATCGACCCGGTCCCCCGGTCCCACGTTCCCCCCGTCCCCCGGTCTCCTCGTCTTCCCGTCCCCCCGTTCCCCAGTCCCCCCGTCCCCCCGTCACCCGGTCTCCTCGTCTTCCCGTCCCCCCGTCCCCCCGTTACCCCGTCCACCCGACCCTCCGTCCCACCGTCCCCCCATCCCCCGTCCCCCTGTCCCATGTTCCCCCCGTCCCCCGGTCTCCCAGTCCCCCAATCCCCCGGTCCCCCCGTCCCCCAGTACCCCGGTACCCCGTCCTCCGGTCTCTGCGTCCCCCCGGTCTCCCCGTCCCCCCGGTCTCACCTTCCCCCGTCCCCCCGTCCCCCAGGTCTCCCCGTCCCCCCTGTCTCCCCGTCTCCGCGTCCCCCCGTACCCCAGTCCCCAGTCCACCCAGTCCCCCCGTCCCACGGTCACCCCGTCCCCCCGGTCCCCCCGTCCCCCATTCCCCCGGTCCCCCCATCCCCCGGTCTCCCCTTCTCCCCGTCCCCCGGTCCCCCGGTCCCCCCATACCCAGGTCTCCCTGTCCCCCCATCCCCCCGGTCCCCCGGTCTCCCGGTCCCCCGGTCCCCCGTGCCCCGTGCCCCGGTCTCCCCATCCCCCGGTACCCCGGTCCCCCATCCCTCGGTCTCCCCGTCTCCCCGTCTCCCCGTCCCCCCGGTCCCCCTGTCCCCCGGTCCCCCTATCAACCTGTCCCCCGGTCCAACCATCCCCCGGTCCCCCCGTCCCCAGGTCACCCCTCTCCCCGTCTCCCCGTCCCCCCACTCTCCCGGTCCTCTGGTCCCACCGTACCCCAGTCTCCCGGTCCCCCTGTACCACAGTCTCCCCGTCTCCCCATCCCACTTTCCCCCCGTCCCCCGGTCTCCCCATCTCCCTGTCTCCCTGTCCCCCAGTCCCCCAGTAACCTGTCCCCCGGTCTCCCCATCCCACGGTCCCACGGTCCCCCCGTCCCCCGGTCTCCGCGTCCCCCCGGTACCCTAGTCCCCCGGTCCCCCTGTCCCCAGGTCCCCCGGTCCCCCCGTCCCCCGTCTCCGCGTCCCCCCGTCCCCCCAGTCCCCAGTCCCCCCAGTCCCCCCGTTTCCCCGATCCTCGGTCCCCCCGTCCCCCGGTCTCCCCGTCCCCCTGTCCCCCGGTCCCCCTGTCCCCCGGTCTCCCCGTCCCCCCGTCCCCCCTTCTCCCGGTCTCCCCGTCTCCCCTTCCCCACGTCCCACCGTCCCCCCATCCCCCCGGTCTCCCCATCTCCCCATCCCCCCGGTCCCCCGGTCTCCCCGTCCCCCAGTCTCACCTTCCACCCAGTCCCCACGTCCCCAAGTCCCCCGGTCTCCCTGTCCACCTGTCTCCCCGTGCCCCCGTCCCGCCGTCCCCTCGGTCTCCCCGTCTCCCCGTCCCCTCCGTCCCCCAGTCCCCCCGTCCCCCCGGTCTCCCTGTCCCCCCGTCCCCTCGGTCCACCGGTCCCCCGGTCTCCCCGTCTCCCGGTCTCCCCGTCTCCCCTTCCACCGGTCCCCCCGTCCCCCGGTCCCCCGGTCTCCCTGTCCCCCTGTCCCCCGGTCCCCCTGTCCCTCGGTCTTCCCCGTACCTCCGTCCCCCCTTCTCCCTGTCTCCCCGTCTCCCCGTCCCCACGTCCCTCCGTCCCCCCGTCCCCCCGGTCTCCCCGTCCCACGGTCCCCCCGTACCCGATCTCCCAGTCGCCCCGGTCCCTCGGTCCCACGGTCCCCCCGTCCCCCGGTCTCCCCTTTTCCCCGTCCCCCGTCCCCCGGTCCCCCGGTCTCCCCTTCCCCTGGTCCCCCGGTCCCCCCGTCCCCCTGTCTCACCGTCCCCCCATCCCCCCGTCCCCCCGGCCTCCCTGTCCCCCCGGTCTTCCCATCTCCGCATCCCCTCCGTCCCCCCGTCCCCCTGTCCCCCCGTTCTCCCTTTCCCCCCGTACCCTCGGTCCCCCTGTTCCCCGTCTCCCTGTCTCCCCATCTCCCTGTCCCCCCGGTCCACGGGTCTCCCTGTCCTCCGGTCCCCCGGTCACCCGATCCCCCGTCCCTCGGTCTCCGTGTCCCCCCAAACCCCCGGTCTCTCCGTCCCCCCTTCCCCACGTCCCTCCGGTCTCCCCGTCCTTCGGTCTCCCCATCTCCCCGTCTACCAGTGCCCCCATCCCCCCGTCGCACCGGACCGCCCGATCTCCTCGTCCCTCGATCCCCCGGTTCGCCGATCACCCTGTCCCACGGTCTCCCCGTCCCCCCGTCCCCCCGTCCCCCCGGTTCCCCCTTCACCCTGTCTCCCGGTCCACCCGTCCCCCGGTCCCCCCGTCCCTAGGTCTCCCCTCTCCCCGTCTCACCGTCCCCCCGGTCCCCCAGTCCCCCGGTGCCCCCATCTCCAAGTCTCCACCTCCCCCCGGTCCCCCGGTATCCCCGTCCCCCGGTCCCCTGGTCCCCCCATCCCTTGGTCTCCCCGTATCCACGTCCCCCCATCCCCCTGGTCTCCCCATCCCCCGGTCCCCGGGTCCCCTGGTCCCCCCGTCCCCCGGTTTCCCCGTCTCCCCGTCCCCCCTGTCCCCCCATCCACCGGTATCACCATCTCCCCTTCTCCTCGGTCCCATGATCCCCCGTCCCCCGGTCTCCCCGTCCCCCCTAACCCCCTGTCTCCCCGTCTCCCCATCCCCGCGTCCCCCCGGTCTCCCCGTCCACCGGTCTCCCCGTCCCCCTGTCTATCCGGTCTCCCCTTCCCCCGTCCCCCTGTCCCCACGGTCTCCCCGTCCCCCGGTCTCCCCGTCTCCCCGTCTCCCTGTCCCCTGATCCCCCGGTCCACCGGTCACCCCGTCCCCAGGTCTCCCCGTCCCCCCGTCCCCCCGGTCCCCCCGGTTTCCCTGTCCCCAGGTCACCCGGTCCCCCGTCCCCCGGTCTCCACATCACCCGGTCCTCCGGTCCCCACGTCCCTCGTCTCCCCGTCTCCCCGTCTCCCCATCCCCTGATCCCCCGGTCCACCGGTCCCCCCGTCCCCAGGTCTCCCCATCCCCCCGTCCCCCCGTCCCCCCGGTCCCCCGGTCTCCCTGTCCCCAGGTCCCCCGGTCCCCCGTCCCCCGGTCTCCACATCCCCCGGTCCTCCGGTCCCCCCGTCCCCCGGTCCACCCGTCCCCCGGTCCCCCAGTCCCCGGGTCTCCCCTCTCCTCGTCTCCCCATCCCCCCATTCCCCCGATCCCTCGGTCCCACCGTACCCCAGTCCCCCGGTCCCCCCGTAACACAGTCTCCCCGTCGCCCCATCCCACCGTCCCCCCGTCCCCCAGTCTCCCCATCTCCCTGTCTCCCCGTCCCCCAGTCCCCCAGTCCCCCGTCCCCCGGTCTCCCCGTCTCCCCGGTCCCCCAGTCCCCCGGTCCCCCCGTCCCCCAGTCCCCCGGTACACCGTCCCCCGGTCTCCGCGTCCTCCCGTACCCCAGTCCCAAGTCCACCCAGTCCCCCCGTCTCCCGGTTCCCCGGGCCCCCGTCCCACGGTCTCCCCGTCCCCCCGGTCCCCCCGTCCCCCGTTCCCCCGGTCCCCCCGTCCCCCGGTCTCCCCGTCTCCCCGTCCCCCTGTCCCCCGGTCCACCGGTCCCCCCGTCCCCAGGTCTCCCTGTCCTCCCGTCCCCCCATCCCCCCGGTCCCCCCCGGTCTCCCGGTCCCTCGGTCCCCCGTCCCCAGTGCCCCGGTCTCCCCATCCCCCCGTCGCCCTGGTCAGCCCAATCTCCCCGTCCCTCGATCCCCCGGTTCGCCGAACCCCCTGTCCCACGGTCTCCCCGTCCCCCCGTTCCCCCCGTCCCCTGGTCCCACGGTCTCCCCGTCTCCCCATCTCCCCATCCCCTGATCCCCCGGTCCACTGGTCCCCCCGTCCCCAGGTCTCACCGTCCCCCCGTCCCACCGTCCCCCCGGTCCCCCCGGTCTCCCTGTCCCTAGGTCCCCCGGTCCCCCGTCTCCCGGTCTCCACATGCCCCGGTCCTCCGGTGCCCCTGTCCCTCGGTCTCCCCGTCTCCCCGTCTCCCTGTCTCCACGGTCCCCCTGTCCCCCGCTCCCCCTATCAACCTGTCCCTCGGTCCACCCGTACCCTGGTCCCCCAGCCCCCAGGTCTCCGCTCTCCTCGTCTCCCCGTCCCCCCGTTCCCCCGATCCCTCGGTCCCACCGTACCCCAGTCCCCCAGTCCCCCCGTAACACAGTCTCCCCGTCTCCCCATCCCACCGTCCCCCCGTCCCCTGGTCTCCAATCTCCCTGTCTCCCCGTTCCCCAGTCCTCCAGTCCCCCGTCCCCCGGTCTCCCCGTCTCCCTGGTCCCCCAGTCGCTCGGGCTTCCCGTCCCCCAGTCCCCCCGTCCCCCTGGTCTCCCCGTCTCCCCGTGCCCCCGTCCCACCGTCTCCCCGGTCTCCCCGTCCCCCCGTCCCCCCGTCCCCCTGGTCTCCCCGTCGCCCCGTCCCCCCATCCCCCTGTCCCCCTGGTCTCCCCGTCGCCGCGTCCCGCCGTCCCCCCGGTCTCCCTTCTCCCCGTCTCACCGTCCCCCCGGTCCCCCTTTCCCCCGGTGCCCACATCCCCCAGTCTCCACATCCACCCGGTCCCCCCGTCCCCCAGTCTCCCCTCCCCACATTCCCCCCGTCCCCAAGTCCCCCGGTCTCCCCGTCTCCCCGTCTCCCTGTCCCCTGATCCCCCGGTCCACCGGTCCCCCGTCCCCAGGTCTCCCCGTCCCCCCATCCCCCCTGTCCTCCCGGTCTCCCTGTCCCCAGGTCCCCCGGTCCCCCGTCCCCCGGTCTCCACATCCCCCGGTCCTCCGGTCCCCCCCGTCCCTCGGTCTCCCCGTCTCCCCGTCTCCCCATCCCCTGATCCCCCGGTCCACCGGTCCCCCCGTCCCCAGGTCTCCCCGTCCCCCCATCCCCCCTGTCCTCCCGGTCTCCCTGTCCCCAGGTCCCCCGGTCCCCCGTCCCCCGGTCTCCACATCCCCCGGTCCCCCGGTCCCCCAGTCCCCAGGTCTCCCCTCTCCTCGTCTCCTCGTTCCCCCGTTCCCCCGATCCCTCGGTCCCACTGTACCCCAGTCCCCCGGTCCCCCCGTAACACAGTCTCCCCGTCGCCCCATCCCACCGTCCCCCGTTCCCCCGGTCCCCCCGTCCCCTGGTCTCCCCGTCTCCCCGTCCCCCGGTCCCCCGGTCCACCGGTCCCCCGTCCCCAGGTCTCCCTGTCCCCCCGTCCCCCCATCCCCCCGGTCCCCCCTGTCTCCCGGTCCCTCGGTCCACCCGTCCCCCGTGCCCCGGTCTCCCCATCCCCCCGTCGCCCCATTCCGCCCGATCTCCCCGTCCCTCGATCCCCCGGTTCGCCGATCCCCCTGTCCCACGGTTTCCCCGTCCCCCCGTTCCCCCGATCCCTCAGTCCCACCGTACCCAGTCCCCCGGTCCCCCAATAACACAGTCTCCCCGTCGCCCCATCCCACCGTCCCCCCGTCCCCCAGTCTCCCCATCTTCCTGTCTCCCTGTCCCCCAGTCCCCCAGTCCCCCGTCCCCCGGTCTCCCCGTCTCCCCGGTCCCCCAGTCCCCCGGTCCCCCCGTCCCCCAGTCCCCCAGTCCCCCCGTCCCCCAGTCCCCCGGTACACCGTCCCCCGGTCTCCGCGTCCCCCCGTACCCCAGTCCCAAGTCCACCCAGTCCCCCCGTCTCCCGGTTCCCCGGTCCCCCCGTCCCACGGTTCCCCGTCCCCCTGGTCCCCCCGTCCCCCATTCCCCCGGTCCCCCCGTCCCCCGGTCTCCCCGTCTCCCTGTCCCCCTGTCCCCCGGTCCACCGGTCCCCCCGTCCCCAGGTCTCCCTGTCCCCCCGTCCCCCCATCCCCCCGGTCCCCCCGGTCTCCCGGTCCCTCGAACCCCCCGTCCCCCGTGCCCCGGTCTCCCCATCCCCCCGTCGCCCCGTTCCGCCCGATCTCCCCGTCCCTCGATCCCCCGGTTCGCCGATCCCCTTGTCCCACGGTCTCCCCGTCCCCCCGGTCCCCCCGTCCCCTGGTCCTACGGACTCCCCGTCTTCCCATCCCCCCCGGTCCCCCTGTCCCCCGGTCTCCCCTTTTCCCCGTCCCCCCGTCCCCCGGTCCCCCGGTCTCCCCTTCCCCTGTTCCCCCGGTCCCCCAGTCCCCCGGTCTCACCGTCTCCCTGTCCCCCCGTCCCACCGGCCTCCCCGTCCCCCCGGTCTCCCGTCTCCGCATCCCCTGCGTCCCCCCGTCCCCCTGTCCCCCCGGTCTCCCTTTCCCCCCGTCCCCTCGGGCCCCCCTGTTCCCCGGTCTCCCTGTCTCCCCATCTCCCCGTCCCCCCTGTCCCCCGGTCTCCCTGTCCTCCGGTCCCCCGGTCCCCGATCCCCCGTCCCTCGGTCTCCCCGTCCCCCCAAACCCCCGGTCTCTCCGTCCCCCCGTCCCCACGTCCCTCCGGTCTCCCCGTCCTTCGGTCTCCCCATCTCCCCGTCTACCCGTGCCCCCATCCCCCCGTCGCCCCGGTCCGCCCGATCTCCCCGTCCCTCGATTCCCCGGTTCGCCGATCCCCCTGTCCCACGGTCTCCCCGTCCCCCCGGTCCCCCTGTCCCCCGGTCTCCCCATTCCCCGTCCCCCCGGTCCCCGCGTCCCCCGGTCCCCCGGTCTCCCTGTCACCCGGTCCCCCGGTCCCCCGATCCCCCGTTCCCTGTTCTCCCCGTCCCCCCGAATCCCCTATCTCCTCGTCTCCCCGTCCCCCCGTCCCCCCGGTCTCCCCGTCCCCTGTCCCCGTCCCCTGGTCCGCCTGTCCCCCGGTCCCCCCTTCACCCTGTCTCCCGGTCCACCCGTCCCCCGGTCCCCCCGTCCCCAGGTCTCCCCTCTCCCCGTCTCACCGTCCCTCCGGTCCCCCAGTCCCCCGGTGCCCCCATCCCCCAGTCTCCACCTCCCCCAGGTCCCCCGGTATCCCCGTCCCCCGGTCCCCTGGTCCCCCCATCCCTTGGTCTCCCCGTATCCACGTCCCCCCATCCCCCTGGTCTCCACATCCCCCGGTCCCCTGGTCCCCTGCTCCCCACGTCCCCCGGTCACCCCGTCTCCCCGTCCCCCCTGTCCCCCCATCCACAGGTATCACCATCTCCCCTTCTCCCCGGTCCCATGATCCCCAGTCCCCCGGTCTCCCCGTCCCCCCTAACCCCCTGTCTCCCCGTCTCCCCGACACCCGGCCCCCTGTCTATCCGGTCTCCCAGTCTCCCCGTCTCCTCGTCCCCCCGTCCCCCCAGTCCCCCCGTTCTCCCTGTCCCCAGGTCCCTCGGTCCCCCGTCCCCCGGTCTCCACATCCCCCTGTCCTCCGGTCCCCCCGTCCCTCGGTCTCCCCGTCTCCCCGTCTCCCTGTCCCCACGGTACCCCTGTCCCCCGCTCCCCCTATCACCCTGTCCCCCGGTCCACCTGTCCCCCGGTCCCCCAATCCCCAGGTCTCCCCTCTCCTCGTCTCCCCTTCCCCCCCCCCGTTCCCCCGATCCCTCGGTCCCACCGTACCGCAGTCCCCCGGTCCCCCCGTAACACAGTTTCCCCGTGTCCCCATCCCACCTTCCCCCCATCCCCCGGTCTCCCCATTCCCTGGTACCCCGGTCCCCCGTCCCTCGGTCTCCCTGTCTCCCCGTCCCCCAGTCCCCCAGTCCCCCGTCCCCCGGGCCCCCCGTCCCCCGGTCTCCCCGTCTCCCCGTCCCTCGGTCTCCCCGTCTCCCCGTCTCCCCATCCCCCCGGTCCCCCTGTCCCCCGGTCCCCCTATCAACCTGTCCCCCGGTCCCCCCGTCCCCAGGACTCCCCTCTCCCCGTCTCCCCGTCCCCCCGCTCCCCCGGTCCTCTGGTCCCACCGTACCCCAGCCTCCCGGTCCCCCCGTACCACAGTCTCCCCGTCTCCCCATCCCACTTTCACCCGGTCCCCCGTTCTCCCCATCTCCCTGTCTCCCTGTCCCCCAGTCCTCCAGTACCTCGTCCCCCGGTCTCCCCGTCCCCTGGACCCACGGTCTCCCCGTCTCCCCATCCCCCCCGGTCCCCCTGTCCCCCGGTCTCCCCTTTTCCCCGTCCCCCCGTCCCCCGGTCCCCCGGTCTCCCCTTCCCCTGGTCCCCCGGTCCCCCCGTCCCCCGGTCTCACCGTCCCCCTGTCCTCCCGTACCCCCGGCCTCCCCGTCCCCCCGGTCTCCCCGTCTCCGCATCCCCTCCGTCCCCCCGTCCCCCTGTCCCCCCGGTCTCCCTTTCCCCCCGTCCCCTCGGTCCCCCTGTTCCCCGGTCTCCCTGTCTCCCCGTCTCCCTGTCCCCCCCGGTCCCCAGGTCTCCCTGTCCTCCCGTCCCCCGGTACCCCGATCCCCCGTCCCTCTGTCTCCCCGTCCCCTCGAACCCCAGGTCTCTCCGTCCTCCCGTCCCCACGTCCCTCCGGTCTCCCCGTCCTTCGGTCTCCCCGTCTCCCCGTCCCCCCAGTCCCCCTGTCCCCCGGTCTCTCCGTTTCCGCGTCCCCCCGGTCCCCCGATCCCCCGTCCCCCGGTGTCCCATCCCCCTGAACCCCCTATCTCCCCATCTCCCCGTCTACCCGTGCCCCCATCCCCCTGTCGCCCCGGTCCGCCCAATCTCCCTGTCCGTCGATCCCCCGGTTCGCCGATCCCTCTGTCCCACGGTCTCCCCGTCCCCCCGGTCCCCATGTCCCCTGGTCCCACGGTCTCCCTGTCTCCCCGTCCCCCCGGTCGCCCTCTCCCCCGGTCTCCCCGTTTCCCCGTTACCCCGGTCCCCGCGTCCCCCGGTCCCCAGGTCTCCCCGTCCCCCGGTCCCCCGGTCCCTCGAACCCCGTCCCTTGGTCTCCCCGTCCCCCCGAAACCCCTGTCTCCCCGTCTCCCCGTCGCCCCGTCCCCCCGGTCTCCCCGTCCACCGGTCTCCCCGTCCCCCCATCCCCCTGTCTATCTGGTCTCCCCTTCCCCCGTCCCCCCGTCCCCCCGGTCTCCCCATCCCCCAGTCCCCCCGTCCACCGGTCTCCCAGTCCCCCCGTCCCCCGGTCCCGCAGTCTCCCCGTCCCACGGTCCCCTGGTCCCCTGGTCCCCCCGTCCCCCGGTCTCCCCGTCCCCACGTCCCCCCTTCTCCCGGTCTCCCTGTCTCCCCGTCCACAAGTCTCCCCGTCCCCCCGTCCCCCCGTCTCCCCGGTCTCCCCGTCCCCCCGTCCCCACGTACCCCCGGTCTCCCTGTCCCCCGTCCCCTCGGTCCCCCCGTCCCCCGGTCTCCTTGTCTCCCCGTCTCCCTGTCCCCCCGGTCCCCCCGTCCTTCGGTCTCCCCGTCTCCCCCTCTCCCCGTCCCCACATCCCCCCGTCGCCCCGGTCCGCCCGGTCTCCCCGTCCCCGCGTCCCCCTGGTTTCCCCATCCCCCTGTCCCCTGGTCCCCCGGTCCCCCCATCCCCCGGTCTCCCCGACTCCCTGTCTACCCGTCCCCCTGGTCCCCCCATCCACCCTTCTCCCCGTCTCCCCGTCCTGCCGGTCCCACTGTCCCCCGGTCTCCCCGTTTCCCCGTCCCCCGGTCCCCCATCCCCCGAACCCCCAGTCCCCCATTCTCCCCGACCCACCGTCCCCCCCGGTCCCCCCCTCCCCCGGTCTCCCAGTCCCCTGGTCCCTGGGTCACCCCGTCACACGGTCTCCCCGTCCCCCCGTCTCCCCGTCCCCCCGGTCCCCCTGTCCCCCGGTCCCCCTATCAACGTGTCCCCCGGTCCACCCGTCCCCCGGTCCCCCCGACCCAGGTCTCCCCTCTCCCCGTCTCCCCGTCCCCCCGCTCCCCCGGTCCTCTGGTCCCACCGTACCCCAGTCTCCCGGTCCCCCAGTACCACAGTCTCCCCATCCCACTTTCCCCCCGTCCCCCGGTCTCCCCATTTCCCTGTCTCCCTGTCCCCCTGTCCCCCAGTACCCCGTCCCCCGGTCTCCGCGTCCCCCCGGTACTCCAGTCCCCCGGTCCCCCCGTCCCCCAGTCCCCCGGTCCCCCCGTCCCCTGCTCTCCCCGTATCCCCGTCTCCCCGTCCCCCCGGTCCCCCCGTCCCCCGGTTTCCCCATCTCCCTCTCTCCCCATCCCCCTGTTACCCCAGTCCCCTGGTCACCAAGTCTCCCCGTCCCCCCGGTCCCCCATCCTCCGGTCTCCCCGTCTCCCCGTCTCCCCGTCCCACTGTCCCCCGTCGCCCCGGTCCCCCCGTCTCCCCGTACCCCGGTCCCCCGTTTCCCCAGTCCCCCGGTGTCCCCGTCTCCCAGTCTCCCCGTGACCCCAGTCCCCCCATCCCCCGGTCTACACATCTCCCAGTCGCCCCGTCCCTCCAGTCCCTCCGGTCCCCAGGTCTCCCCGTCCCCCCGGTCCCCCCCGTCCCCAGGTCCCCCTATCTCCCCGTCTCCCCGGTCCCCCCGTCCTCCTGTCCCCTGGTCCCCCCTTCCTCCCGTCCCCCCAGCCCCCCCGTCCCCCGGTCTCCCAGTCCCCCCACCACCCGTCCCCCGGTCCCCCGGTACCCCCGTTCCCCGTTCTACCCGTCTCCCTGTCTCCCCGTCCCCCCATCACCACGTCCCCCGGTCTCCCCGTCTCCCCGTCTCCTTGTCCCCCAGGTCCCCCCGTCCCCCGGTCCCGCCATCCCCCGGTTCCCCGGTCTCCTCGTGTCCCCGTCTGCTTGTCCCCCGGGTGCCCCCGTCCCCCCGGTCCCCCCGTCCCCCGGTCTCCCTGTCTCACCGTGTCCACGTCCCCCCGGTACCCCCGTCCCCCGGTCTCCCCGTCCCCCGGTCCCGCGGTCCCCCAGTCCTCTTGTCTCCCCGTCCCCCCGTCCCCCTGTCCCACCGGTCTCCCGGTCCCCCGGTTCCCCGATCCCCTTGTCCCCCGGTCTCCCCGTCTCCCCGTCTCCTTGTCCCCCAGGTCCCCCCGTCCCCCGGTCACCCCGTCCCCCGGTCCCCCGGTACTGCCGTCCCCCGGTCTCCCCGTCCCCCCGTTCACCCCGTCCCCCGATTCCCCGGTCTTGCCGTCCCTCGGTACCCCGGTCCCCCTGTCCCCCGGTCTCAGAGTCTCCCCGTACCCTGTCCCCCCGGTCCCCTGGTCGCACAGTCCCCCGTTCCCCCGGTCTCCTCGTCTCCCCGTCCCCCCGTTCCCCCGGTCTCCCTGTCCCACGGTCTCTACGTCCCACGGTCTCCCCGTCTCCGCGTCTCCCCATCACCCCGGTCCCCCGTCCTCCGGTCCCCCGTCACACCGTCGCCCGGTCCCCTTGTCCCCCAGTCCCCCGGTTTCCCTGTCTCCTTTTCCCCCCAGTCCCCCCGTCCCACGGTCCCCCGGTCTCCCTGTCCCACCGGACCCCCGTCCCCTGTCCCACAGTCCCAGCTTCCCCCCGTCTCCCCGGTCTACCCGACATCCCTTCCGCCATCCCCCCTGTCTCCCCGTCCCCCCTTTCCCCGGTCCACCGGTCCCCCGGTCCCCCTGTCCCCCGGTCTCCCTTTCCCCCCGTCCCACCGTCCCCCGGTCCCCCGGTCTCCCCGTCCCCCCGTCACCCCGGTCTCCCCGTCACACTGTTACCCCTTCCCCCCCGGTCTCCCGGTCCCCCTGTCCCATCTGTCCCCCAGTCCCCCGGACTCCCCGTCTCCCCGTCTCCATGTCCCCCGGTCCCATCGTCCTCCGGTCTCACCGTCTCCCCCTCTCCCCGTCCCACTGTCCCCCGTCGCCCCGGTCCCCCCGGTCTCCCCTTCCCCTGGTCCCCCGGTTCCCTGGTCCCCTGGTGTCCCCGTATCCCAGTCTCCCCGTCCCACTAGTCCCCCCATCCCCCGGTCTACCCGTCTCCCAGTTGCCCCGTCCCCCCAGTCTCCCCGGTCCCCCGGTCTCCCCGTCACCCCGGTCCCCCCGTCCCCCGGTCGCCTGGTCTCCCCGTCTCCCCTTCCCCCCGTCCCCCCGTTCCCCCCGTCCCCCGGTCTCCCAGTCCCCCAATACCCCCGTCCCCCGGTCCCACGGTACCCCCGTCCACCGGTCTCCCCGTCCCCCGGTTCCCCGTTCTCCCCATCCCTCGGTACCCCGGTCCCCCCGTACCCCGGTCTCAGAGTCTCCTCGTACCCTATCCCCCCGGTCCCCTGGTCGCACCGTCTCCTGGTGCCCCGGTCTCCTTGTCTCCCCGTCCCCCGTTCCCCCCGTTATCCGGTCCCCTGTAACACCGACGCCCGGTCCCCCAGTCCCCCCGTCCCCCACGCTCCCCGTCTCCTTGTCCCCCCGGTCCCCCAGTCCCCCAGTCCCCTGGTCTCCCTGTCCCACCGGTCCCCCCGTCCCCCTGTCCCCAGGTCCACGCTTCCCCCCGTTCCCCTGGTCTCCCCGTCTCCCCTTCCACCCCTCCCCACGGTCCCCCTGTCCACTGGTCTCCCCGTCCCCCCGTCCCCCCGTCCCCCGATCCCCCGGTCCCCCCGTACGCCAGTCTCCCCGTCTCGCCGTCCCCCCAGTGCCCCAGTCACCCCTTCCCCCGGTCTCCCCGTCTCCCCGTCCACCCGTAACCCCGGGACTCCCCGTCCCCCATTCCCCTGGTCCCCCAGTCCCCCATTTTCCCGGTCCCGCCGTCCCCGGGTCTCCCCGTCACCCCGGTCCCCCAGTCCCCCGGTCACCCCGTCCCCTGGTCTTCCCGTCTCCCCGTCCCCCCGTACCCCCGGGTTCCCCGTCTCCCAGTCCCCCTGTACACCCGGGCTCCCCGTCCCCGGGTTCTCCCTTCCCCCCGTCCCCCGGTCTCCCCGTCTCCCTTTCTCCCCTTCCCCCGTCCCCCGGTCTCCCCGTCTCCCTGTCTCCCCATTCCCCGGTCCACCCGTCCCGCCATCCTCCCGCCCCGCCATCACCCCGTCCCGCCATCCCCAGGTCTTCCTGTGCCCCGGTCCTCCGGTCCCCCAGTCCCCCGTCCCCAGGTCCCCCCGTCCCCCCGTCCCCCTGTCTCCCATTCCCCCGGTGTACCGGTCCACTGGTCTCCCGGTCCCCCGGTCTCCCGGTCCTCCAGAACCCCTGTCTCCCGAACACCCCGTCCCCCTGTCCACTGGTGTCCTGGTCCCACCATCCCCCGGTCTCCCGGTCTCATGTCAACCCGTCCCCCCTTCCCCCCTTCCACCCGTACCCTGGTCTCCCGGTCCCCCGGTCCCCCGGTCTCCCGTTCCCTCCGTAGCCCCTTCCCTAGGTCTCCCAGTCCCCGATTTCCCAGTCTCTCTGTCCCCCTGTTCACTGGTCTCCCGTTCTCCCATCCCCCCATTCAGCGATATACCGGTCACCCATTCTCCCGGTCCCCCAGTCCCCCCGTCCCCCTTTCCCCGGTCCGCCGGACTCCTGGTCCCCCCGTCCCCCCGTCCCCCGGTCTCCCGTTCCCCCTGTCTCCCGGTCCGCCCGTCCCCCCGTCCACCGGTCACCCCTTCCCCCGGTCTCCCCGTCTCCCCGTCCACCCGTAACCCCGGGACTCCCCGTCCCCCATTCCCCTGGTCCCCCAGTCCCCCATTTTCCCGGTCCCGTCGTCCCCGGGTCTCCCCGTCACCCCGGTCCCCCAGTCCCCCGGTCACCCCGTCCCCCGGTCTCCCCGTCTCCCCGTCCCCCCATACCCCCGGGTTCCCCGTCCCCCAATCCCCCGTCCCCCCGTCCCCCAGTCCCCCGGTACCCCGTCCCCCGGTCTCCGCGTCCCCCCGTCCCCCCAGTCCCCAGTCCCCCCAGTCCCCCCATCTCCCGGTCCCCCGATCCCCCGTCCCTCGGTCTCCCCGCCCCCCCGGACCCCCGGTCTCTCCGTCCCCACGTCCCCACGTCCCTCCGGTCTCCCCGTCCTTCTGTCTCCCCATCTCCCCGTCTACCCGTGCCCCCATCCCCCCGTCGCCCCGGTCCGCCCAATCTCCCTGTCAGTCGATCCCCCGGTTCGCCGATCCCTCTGTCCCACGGTCTCCCCGTCCCCCCGGTTCCCACGTCCCCTGGTCCCACGGTCTCCCCGTCTCCCCATCCCCCCGGTCGCCCTCTCCCCCGGTCTCCCCGTTTCCCCGTCACCCCGGTCCCCGCGTCCCCCGGTCCCCAGGTCTCCCCGTCCCCCGGTCCCCCGGTCCCTCGATCCCCCGTCCCCCGGTCTCCCCGTCTCCCCGAACCCCCTGTCTCCCCGTCTCCCCGTCGCCCCGTTCCCCTGGTCTCCCCGTCCACCGGTCTCCCCGTCCCCCCATCCCCCTGTCTATCTGGTCTCCCCTTCCCCCGTCCCCCCGTCCCCCCGGTCTACCCATCCCCCAGTCCCCCCGTCCCCCCCGGTGTCGCCGTCTCCACGTCCCCTCCATCCCCCCGTACCCCGTCCCCCTGGTCTCCCTGTCCCCCCATCACCTCGGTCCCACCGTCCCCCGGTCTCCGCGTCCCACCGGTACCCCAGACCCCCGGTCCCCCGTACCCCGGTCTCCCCGTCCCCCCGTCCCCCGGTCCCCCAGTTTCACCGTCCGCCGGTCCCCTGGTCCCCCCGTCCCCCGGTCTACCCGTCCCCACGTCCCCCCTTCTCCCGGTCTCCCCGTCTCCCCGTCCACAAGTCTCCCCGTCCCCCCGTCCCCCCGTCTCCCCGGTCTCCCCGTCCCCCCGTCCCCACGTCCCCCCGGTCTCCCATCTCCCCGTCCCCTCAGTCCCCCCGTCCCCCTGTCCCCCCGGTCTCCCTGTCCCCCCGTCCCCTCGGTCCCCCCGTCCCCCGGTCTCCTTGTCTCCCCGTCTCCCTGTCCCCCCGGTCCCCCCATCCTTCGGTCTCCCCATCTCCCCCTCTCCCCGTCCCCACATCCCCCCGTTGCCCCGGTCCGCCCGGTCTCCCCGTCCCCGCGTCCCCCTGGTTTCCCCATCCCCCTGTCCCCCGGTCCCCCGGTCCCCCCATCCCCCGGTCTCCCCGACTCCCCGTCTACCCGTCCCCCTGGTCCCACCATCCACCATTCTCCCCGTCTCCCCGTCCTTTCGGTCCCCCTGTCCCCCGGTCTCCCCGTTTCCCCGTCCCCCTGTCCCCCATCCCCCGATCCCCCCGTCACCCGTTCTCCCCGTCCCACCGTCCCCCCGGTCCCCCCGTCCCCGGTCTCCCAGTCCCCTGGTCCCTGGGTCACCCCGTCACACGGTCTCCCCGTCTCCCCGCATCCCCGTACCCCCGGTCTCCCTGTCTCCCTGTCTCCCCGTCCCCACGGTCCCCCCGTTCCCCGGTCCCCCAGTCTCCTCGTCTCCCGGTCCACAGGTTCCCCCGTCCCCGGTTTCTGCTTCTCCCCGTCTCCCCATGCCCCCGTCTCCAAGGTCTGCCAGTCTCCCCGTCCCCCGTTCCCCCAGTCCCCCGGTCCCCCCGTCCCCCTTCTCCCCGACCCCCAATCCTGCTGTCCCCCAATCCCCCGGTCCCCCCGTCCCCCATATCCCCGTCCCCCGTCCCTCCTTCCCACCGTCCCCCCGTCCCCCCGACCCCGGTCTCCCCGTCCCCCTGTCCCCCCATCCCACAGTCTCCCCGTTCCTCTGTCCCCCCGGTCCCCCGTCACCCAGGTCCACCCGTCCCCCGGTCCTCCCGTCCCCCGGTCTCCCCGTCCCTCCGTCCCCCGTCCCCCCCCGTACCCCCGGTCCCCCCATCCCGCGGACCCTCGTCGCCCCGTCCCCCGGTCTCCATGTCTCCACGTCTCCCAGTACCTCCGGTCCCCCCATCCCCAGGTCTCCCCATCCCCCCGTCCCCCCGTCCCCTGGTCCCCCCGTCCCCCGTCCTTCCATCACCCGTTCTCCCGGTCCCCCGGTCTCTCGGTCTTCCGGTCCCCCCATCCCTCCCGTCCCCCATTCCCCAGGTCTCCTGTTCCCCAGGTCCCATCGTCCTCGCTCTCCCCGGTCTCCCGGTCCCCCGGTCGCCCTGTCACCCCGTCTGCACGTCCCCTGGTCTCCCCGTCCTACCATCCCCCCGTCCCCCGGTCTTCCGGTCTCCTGGTCGACCCGTCCACTCGTCCCCCCATCCCATTGTCTCCTGGTCCTCTGGTCCCCCGGTCTCTTGGTCCCTCCGTCCCCCCTTCCCCCGGTCTCCTGTTCCCCCGGTGTCTCTGTCCACCAGTCCCTCGGTCCACCGGACTCCCGGTTCCCCCTACTCTCCATCCACCCGTACCGTGTCACCCGGTCTCCTGTTCCCCCGGTCACCCGGTCCTCCCTTCCCCCGGGCTCCCGGTCCCCCGGTTCCCCGGTCTCCCCGTCCCCCGGTCCCCCGGTTCCCCGGTCCCCCGGTGTCCCCGTCTCCCAGTCTCCCCGTGCCCCCAGTCCCCCCATTCCCCGGTCTACCCATCTCCCAGTCGCCTCGTCCCCCCAGTCCCTCCAGTCCCCCGGTCTCCCCGTCCGCCTGGTCCCCACTTCCCCTGGTCACCCGGTCTCCCCGTCTCCCCGGTCCCCCCGTCCCCCAGTCCCCTGGTCCCCCCTTCCTCCCGTCCCCCCAGTCCCACCGTCCCCCGGTCCCCCAGTCCCTCCACCACCCGTCCCCCGGTGCCCCGGTTCCCCCGTTCCCCGGTCTCCCCATCTCCCTCTCTCCACGTCCCCCCTTCCCCCCGTCCCCCGGTTCCCCGGTATCCCCGTCCCCCGGTCCCCCGGTCCCGCAGTCCACTTGTCTCCCCGCCCCCCCGTCCCCCCTTCTCCCGGTCTCCCTGTCTCCCCGTCCCCACGTCCCTCAGTCCACCCATCCCCCCGGTCTCCACATCTCCCCATCCACCCGGTACCCCGGTCCCCCCGTCTCCCGGTCTACACGTCACCCCTCCCCCAGTACCCCATGTGTCCCCGTTTCCCCGTCCCCCCAATTCCCCGGTCTCCCCGTCCCCCTGTCCCACGTTCCCCCCGTCCCCCGGTCTCCCCGTCCCCCAATCCCCCGGTACCCCCGTCACCCAGTCCCCCGGTACCCCGTCCCCCGGTCTCCCTGTCCTCCGGTCCGCCGGTCCCCCGATCCCCCGTCCCTCGGTCTCCCCGGCCCCCCGAACCCCCGGTCTCTCCGTCCCCCCGTCCCCACGTCCCTCCGGTCTCCCCGTCCTTCGGTCTCCCCATCTCCCCGTCTACCCGTGCCCCCATCCCCCCGTCGCTCCGGTCCGCCCGATCTCCCCGTCCCTCGATCCCCCGGTTCGCCGATCCCCCTGGCCCACGGTCTCCCCATCCCCCCGGTCCCCCCGTCCCCTGGTCCCACGGTCTCCCCGTCTCTCGACCTCCCCCGGTCCCCCTGTCCCCCGGTGTCCCCTTTTCCCCGTTTCCCCGTCCCCCGGTCCCCCGGTCCCCCGGTCTCCCTGTCTCCCCGTTTCCCCGTCCCCTGATCCCCCGGTCCACCGGTCCCCCCGTCCCCAGGTCTCCCCGTCTCCCCGTCCCCCCGTCCCCCCGGTCCCCCCGGTCTCCCTGTCCCCAGGTCCCCCGGTCCCCCGTCCCCCGGTCTCCACATCCCCCGGTCCTCCGGTCCCCCCGTCCCTCGGTCTCCCCGTCTCCCCGTCTCCCTGTCCCCACGGTCCCCCTGTCCCCTGCTCCCCCAATCACCCTGTCCCCCGGTCCACCCGTCCCCCGGTCCCCCAGTCACCAGGTCTCCCCTCTACTCGTCTCCCCGTCCCCCCGTTCCCCCGATCCCTCGGTCCCACCGTACCCCAGTCCCCCGGTCCCCCGTCCCCCGGTCTCCCCGTCTCCCCGGTCCCCCAGTCCCCGGTTCTTCCCGTCCCCCAGTCCCCCGGTACACCGTCCCCCGGTCTCCGCGTCCCCCCATACCCCAGTCCCCAGTCCACCCAGTCCACCCGTCTCCCGGTTCCCCGTTCCCCCCGTCCCAAGGTCTCCCCGTCCCCCCGGACCCCCCGTCCCCCGTTCCCCCGGTCCCCCCGTCCCCCGGTCTCCCCGTCTCCCCGTCCCCCAGTCACCCAGTACCCCGTCCCCCGGTCTCCCCGTCCCACGATCCCACGGTTCGCCGATCCCCCTGTTCCACGGTCTCCGCGTCCCCCCGGTCCCCCCGTCCCCTGGTCCCACGGTCTCCCCGTCTCCCCATCCCCCCCGGTCCCCCTGTCCCCGGTCTCCCCTTTTCCCCGTCCCCCCCGTCCCCTGGTCCCCCGGTCCCCCAGTCCCCCGGCCTCCCCGTCCCCCCGGTCTCCTGTCTCCGCATACCCTCCGTCCCCCCGTCCCCCTGTCCCCCCAGTCTCCCTTTCCCCCCGTCCCCTCGGTCCCCCTGTTCCCCTTTCTCCCTGTCTCCCCATCTCCCTGTCCCCCCTGTCCCCCGGTCTCCCTGTCCTCCGGTCCCCCGGTCCCCGATCCCCCGTCCCTCGGTCTCTCCGTCCCCCCTTCCCCACGTCCCTCCGGTCTCCCCGTCCTACGGTCTCCCCATCTCCCCGTCTACCAGTGCCCCCATCCCCCCGTCGCACCGGTCCGCCCGATCTCCTCGTCCCTCGATCCCCCGGTTCGCCGATCACCCTGTCCCATGGTCTCCCCGTCCCCCCGTCCCCCCGTCCCCCCAGTTCCCCCTTCACCCTGTCTCCCGGTCCACCCGTCCCCCGGTCCCCCCGTCCCCAGGTCTCCCCTCTCCCCGTCTCACCGTCCCCCCGGTCCCCCAGTCCCCCGGTGCCCCCATCTCCAATTCTCCACCTCCCCCCGGTCCCCCGGTATCCCCGTCCCCCGGTCCCCTGGTCCCCCCATCCCTTGGTCTCCCCGTATCCACGTCCCCCCATCCCCCTGGTCTCCCCATCCCCCGGTCCCCGGGTCCCCTGGTCCCCCCGTCCCCCGGTTTCCCCGTCTCCCCGTCCCCCCTGTCCCCCCATCCACCGGTATCACCATCTCCCCTTCTCCTCGATCCCATGATCCCCCGTCCCCCGGTCTCCCCGTCCCCCCTAACCCCCTGTCTCCCCGTCTCCCCATCCCCGCGTCCCCCCGGTCTCCCCGTCCACCGGTCTCCCCGTCCCCCCGTCCCCCTGTCTATCCGGTCTCCCCTTCCCCCCGTCCCCCTGTCCCCACGGTCTCCCCGTCCCCCGGTCTCCCCGTCTCCCCGTCTCCCTGTCCCCTGATCCCCCGGTCCACCGGTCCCCCCGTCCCCAGGTCTCCCCGTCCCCCCGTCCCCCCGTCCCCCCGGTCCCCCCGGTCTCCCTGTCCCCAGGTCACCCGGTCCCCCGTCCCCCGGTCTCCACATCCCCCGGTCCTCCGGTCCCCCCGTCCCCCGGTCCACCCGTCCCCCGGTCCCCCAGTCCCCGGGTCTCCCCTCTCCTCGTCTCCCCATCCCCCCATTCCCCCGATCCCTCGGTCCCACCGTACCCCAGTCCCCCGGTCCCCCCGTAACACAGTCTCCCCGTCGCCCCATCCCACCGTCCCCCCGTCCCCCAGTCTCCCCATCTCCCTGTCTCCCCGTCCCCCAGTCCCCCAGTCCCCCGTCCCCCGGTCTCCCCGTCTCCCCGGTCCCCCAGTCCCCCGGTCCCCCCGTCCCCCAGTCCCCCGGTACACCGTCCCCCGGTCTCCGCGTCCTCCCGTACCCCAGTCCCAAGTCCACCCAGTCCCCCCGTCTCCCGGTTCCCCGGGCCCCCGTCCCACGGTCTCCCCGTACCCCCGGTCCCCCCGTCCCCCGTTCCCCCGGTCCCCCCGTCCCCCGGTCTCCCCGTCTCCCCGTCCCCCTGTCCCCCGGTCCACCGGTCCCCCCGTCCCCAGGTCTCCCTGTCCTCCCGTCCCCCCATCCCCCCGGTCCCCCCCGGTCTCCCGGTCCCTCGGTCCCCCGTCCCCCGTGCCCCGGTCTCCCCATCCCCCCGTCGCCCTGGTCAGCCCAATCTCCCCGTCCCTCGATCCCCCGGTTCGCCGAACCCCCTGTCCCACGGTCTCCCCGTCCCCCCGTTCCCCCCGTCCCCTGGTCCCACGGTCTCCCCGTCTCCCCATCTCCCCATCCCCTGATCCCCCGGTCCACTGGTCCCCCCGTCCCCAGGTCTCCCCGTCCCCCCGTCCCACCGTCCCCCCGGTCCCCCCGGTCTCCCTGTCCCTAGGTCCCCCGGTCCCCCGTCTCCCGGTCTCCACATCCCCCGGTCCTCCGGTCCCCCTGTCCCTCGGTCTCCCCGTCTCCCCGTCTCCCTGTCTCCACGGTCCCCCTGTCCCCCGCTCCCCCTATCAACCTGTCCCTCGGTCCACCCGTACCCTGGTCCCCCAGCCCCCAGGTCTCCGCTCTCCTCGTCTCCCCGTCCCCCCGTTCCCCCGATCCCTCGGTCCCACCGTACCCCAGTCCCCCAGTCCCCCCGTAACACAGTCTCCCCATCTCCCCATCCCACCGTCCCCCCGTCCCCTGGTCTCCAATCTCCCTGTCTCCCCGTTCCCCAGTCCTCCAGTCCCCCGTCCCCCGGTCTCCCCGTCTCCCTGGTCCCCCAGTCGCCCGGGCTTCCCGTCCCCCAGTCCCCCCGTCCCCCTGGTCTCCCCGTCTCCCCGTGCCCCCGTCCCACCGTCTCCCCGGTCTCCCCGTCCCCCCGTCCCCCCGTCCCCCTGGTCTCCCTGTCGCCCCGTCCCCCCATCCCCCTGTCCCCCTGCTCTCCCCGTCGCCGCGTCCCGCCGTCCCCCCGGTCTCCCTTCTCCCCGTCTCACCGTCCCTCCGGTACCCCTTTCCCCCGGTGCCCACATCCCCCAGTCTCCACATCCACCCGGTCCACCCGTCCCCCCGTCTCCCCGGTCTCCCTGTCCCCCCGTCCCCTCGGTCCACCGGTCCCCCGGTCTCCCCGGCTCCCGTTCTCCCCGTCTCCCCTTCCCCCTGGTCCCCCCGTCCCCCTGTACCCCGGTCCCCCTGTCCCCCGATCTCCCCGTCCCCCCTTCTCCGGGTCTCCCCGTCTCCCCGTCCCCACGTCCCTCCGTCCCCGCGTCCCCCCGGTCTCCCCGTCCCACGGTCCCCCCGTCCCCGATCTCCCCGTCGCCCCGGTCCCCCGGTCCCACGGTCCTTCCGTCCCCAGTTCTCCTCGTCTTCCCGTCCCCCCGTTCACCCGTCCCCCCGTCCCCCCGTCCCCCCGTCCCTTCAGTCCCCCGGACCCCCCGTCCCCCGGTCTACACGTCACCCCTCCCCCAGTACCCCCTGTGTCCCCGTTTCCACGTCCCCCCATTTCCCAGGTCTCCCCGTCCCCCTGTCCCACGTTCCCCCGTCCCCGGGTCTCCCTGTCCCCCAATCCCCCAGTCCCCCCGTCCCCCAGTCCCCCGGTCCCCCGTCCCCCGGTCGCCGCGTCCCCCCGTCCCCCCAGTCCACAGTCCGCCCAGTCCCCCCGTCTCCCGGTTCCACGGTTCCCCCGTCCCCGGGTCTCCCCATGTCCCCGTACCCACGTACCCCCGTCTCCCGGTCTCCACGTCTCCCCTTCCCCCCGGTCCCCCCGTCCCACGGTCCCCCGTTCTCCCCGTCCTCCTGTCCCCCGGGCCCCCTGTCCCCCGGTCTCCCTGTCCCCCGTCCCCTCTTCTCCCGGTCTCCCCGTCTCCCCGTCCCGACATCCCTCCATCCCCCCATCCCCCCGGTCTCCCCATCTCCCCATCCCCCCGGTCCCCCGGTCCCCCCGTCCCCCAGTCTCCCCTCCCCACATTCCCCCCGTCCCCAAGTCCCCCGGTCTCCCCGTCTCCCCGTCTCCCTGTCCCCTGATCCCCCGGTCCACCGGTCCCCCGTCCCCAGGTCTCCCCGTCCCCCCATCCCCCCTGTCCTCCCGGTCTCCCTGTCCCCAGGTCCCCCGGTCCCCCGTCCCCCGGTCTCCACATCCCCCGGTCCTCCGGTCCCCCCGTCCCTCGGTCTCCCCGTCTCCCCGTCTCCCCATCCCCTGATCCCCCGGTCCACCGGTCCCCCCGTCCCCAGGTCTCCCCGTCCCCCCATCCCCCCTGTCCTCCCGGTCTCCCTGTCCCCAGGTCCCCCGGTCCCCCGTCCCCCGGTCTCCACATCCCCCGGTCCTCCGGTCCCCCCGTCCCCAGGTCCACCCGTCCCCCGGTCCCCCAGTCCCCAGGTCTCCCCTCTCCTCGTCTCCTCGTTCCCCCGTTCCCCCGATCCCTCGGTCCCACTGTACCCCAGTCCCCCGGTCCCCCCGTAACACAGTCTCCCCGTCGCCCCATCCCACCGTCCCCCGTTCCCCCGGTCCCCCCGTCCCCTGGTCTCCCCGTCTCCCCGTCCCCCGGTCCCCCGGTCCACCGGTCCCCCCGTCCCCAGGTCTCCCTGTCCCCCCGTCCCCCCATCCCCCCGGTCCCCCCTGTCTCCCGGTCCCTCGGTCCACCCGTCCCCCGTGCCCCGGTCTCCCCATCCCCCCGTCGCCCCATTCCGCCCGATCTCCCCGTCCCTCGATCCCCCGGTTCGCCGATTCCCCGGGCCCACGGTTTCCCCGTCCCCCCGTTCCCCGATCCCTCAGTCCCACCGTACCCAGTCCCCCGGTCCCCCCATAACACAGTCTCCCCGTCGCCCCATCCCACCGTCCCCCCGTCCCCCAGTCTCCCCATCTTCCTGTCTCCCTGTCCCCCAGTCCCCCAGTCCCCCGTCCCCCGGTCCCCCCGTCCCACGGTTCCCCGTCCCCCTGGTCCCCCCGTCCCCCATTCCCCCGGTCCCCCCGTCCCCCGGTCTCCCCGTCTCCCTGTCCCCCTGTCCCCCGGTCCACCGGTCCCCCCGTCCCCAGGTCTCCCTGTCCCCCCGTCCCCCCATCCCCCCGGTCCCCCCGGTCTCCCGGTCCCTCGAACCCCCCGTCCCCCGTGCCCCGGTCTCCCCATCCCCCCGTCGCCCCGTTCCGCCCGATCTCCTCGTCCCTCGATCCCCCGGTTCGCCGATCCCCTTGTCCCACGGTCTCCCCGTCCCCCCGGTCCCCCCGTCCCCTGGTCCTACGGACTCCCCGTCTCCCCATCCCCCCCGGTCCCCCTGTCCCCCGGTCTCCCCTTTTCCCCGTCCCCCCGTCCCCCGGTCCCCCGGTCTCCCCTTCCCCTGTTCCCCCGGTCCCCCAGTCCCCCGGTCTCACCGTCTCCCTGTCCCCCCGTCCCACCGGCCTCCCCGTCCCCCCGGTCTCCCGTCTCCGCATCCCCTGCGTCCCCCCGTCCCCCTGTCCCCCCGGTCTCCCTTTCCCCCCGTCCCCTCGGGCCCCCCTGTTCCCCGGTCTCCCTGTCTCCCCATCTCCCCGTCCCCCCTGTCCCCCGGTCTCCCTGTCCTCCGGTCCCCCGGTCCCCGATCCCCCGTCCCTCGGTCTCCCCGTCCCCCCAAACCCCCGGTCTCTCCGTCCCCCCGTCCCCACGTCCCTCCGGTCTCCCCGTCCTTCGGTCTCCCCATCTCCCCGTCTACCCGTGCCCCCATCCCCCCGTCGCCCCGGTCCGCCCGATCTCCCCGTCCCTCGATTCCCCGGTTCGCCGATCCCCCTGTCCCACGGTCTCCCCGTCCCCCCGGTCCCCCTGTCCCCCGGTCTCCCCATTCCCTGTCCCCCCGGTCCCCGCCTCCCCCGGTCCCCCGGTCTCCCTGTCACCCGGTCCCCCGGTCCCCCGATCCCCCGTTCCCTGTTCTCCCCGTCCCCCCGAATCCCCTATCTCCTCGTCTCCCCGTCCCCCCGTCCCCCCGGTCTCCCCGTCCCCTGTCCCCGTCCCCTGGTCCGCCTGTCTCCCGGTCCCCCCTTCACCCTGTCTCCCGGTCCACCCGTCCCCCGGTCCCCCCGTCCCCAGGTCTCCCCTCTCCCCGTCTCACCGTCCCTCCGGTCCCCCAGTCCCCCGGTGCCCCCATCCCCCAGTCTCCACCTCCCCCCGGTCCCCCGGTATCCCCGTCCCCCGGTCCCCTGGTCCCCCATCCCTTGGTCTCCCCGTATCCACGTCCCCCCATCCCCCTGGTCTCCACATCCCCCGGTCCCCAGGTCCCCTGCTCCCCACGTCCCCCGGTCACCCCGTCTCCCCGTCCCCCCTGTCCCCCCATCCACAGGTATCACCATCTCCCCTTCTCCCCGGTCCCATGATCCCCAGTCCCCCGGTCTCCCCGTCCCCCCTAACCCCCTGTCTCCCCATCTCCCCGACACCCGGCCCCCTGTCTATCCGGTCTCCCCGTCTCCCCGTCTCCTCGTCCCCCCGTCCCCCCGTCCCCCCGGTCCCCCCGTTCTCCCTGTCCCCAGGTCCCTCGGTCCCCCGTCCCCCGGTCTCCACATCCCCCTGTTCTCCGGTCCCCCCGTCCCTCGGTCTCCCCGTCTGCCCGTCTCCCTGTCCCCACCGTACCCCTGTCCCCCGCTCCCCCTATCACCCTGTCCCCCGGTCCACCCGTCCCCCGGTCCCCCAATCCCCAGGTCTCCCCTCTCCTCGTCTCCCCGTCCCCCCCGTTCCCCCGATCCCTCGGTCCCACCGTACCGCAGTCCCCCGGTCCCCCCGTAACACAGTTTCCCCGTCTCCCCATCCCACCTTCCCCCCATCCCCCGGTCTCCCCATTCCCTGGTACCCCGGTCCCCCGTCCCTCGGTCTCCCTGTCTCCCCATCCCCCAGTCCCCCAGTCCCCCGTCCCCCGGGCCCCCCGTCCCCCGGTCTCCCCGTCTCCCCGTCCCTCGGTCTCCCCGTCTCCCCGTCTCCCCATCCCCCCCGGTCCCCCTGTCCCCCGGTCCCCCTATCAACCTGTCCCCCGGTCCCCCCGTCCCCAGGACTCCCCTCTCCCCGTCTCCCCGTCCCCCCGCTCCCCCGGTCCTCTGGTCCCACCGTACCCCAGCCTCCCGGTCCCCCCGTACCACAGTCTCCCCGTCTCCCCATCCCACTTTCACCCGGTCCCCCGTTCTCCCCATCTCCCTGTCTCCCTGTCCCCCAGTCCTCCAGTACCTCGTCCCCCGGTCTCCCCGTCCCCTGGTCCCACGGTCTCCCCGTCTCCCCATCCCCCCCGGTCCCCCTGTCCCCCGGTCTCCCCTTTTCCCCGTCCCCCCGTCCCCCGGTCCCCCGGTCTCCCCTTCCCCTGGTCCCCCGGTCCCCCCGTCCCCCGGTCTCACCGTCCCCCTGTCCTCCCGTACCCCCGGCCTCCCCGTCCCCCCGGTCTCCCCGTCTCCGCATCCCCTCCGTCCCCCCGTCCCCTTGTCCCCCCGGTCTCCCTTTCCCCCCGTCCCCTCGGTCCCCCTGTTCCCCGGTCTCCCTGTCTCCCCGTCTCCCTGTCCCCCCAGGTCCCCAGGTCTCCCTGTCCTCCCGTCCCCCGGTACCCCGATCCCCCGTCCCTCTGTCTCCCCGTCCCCTCGAACCCCAGGTCTCTCCGTCCTCCCGTCCCCACGTCCCTCCGGTCTCCCCGTCCTTCGGTCTCCCCGTCTCCCCGTCCCCCCAGTCCCCCTGTCCCCCGGTCTCTCCGTTTCCGCGTCCCCCCGGTCCCCCGATCCCCCGTCCCCCGGTGTCCCATCCCCCAGAACCCCCTATCTCCCCATCTCCCCGTCTACCCGTGCCCCCATCCCCCCGTCGCCCCGGTCCGCCCAATCTCCCTGTCCGTCGATCCCCCGGTTCGCCGATCCCTCTGTCCCACGGTCTCCCCGTCCCCCCGGTCCCCATGTCCCCTGGTCCCACGGTCTCCCTGTCTCCCCGTCCCCCCGGTCGCCCTCTCCCCCGGTCTCCCCGTTTCCCCGTTACCCCGGTCCCCGCGTCCCCCGGTCCCCAGGTCTCCCCATCCCCCGGTCCCCCGGTCCCTCGAACCCCGTCCCTTGGTCTCCCCGTCCCCCCGAACCCCCTGTCTCCCCGTCTCCCCGTCGCCCCGTCCCCCCGGTCTCCCCGTCCACCGGTCTCCCCGTCCCCCCATCCCCCTGTCTATCTGGTCTCCCCTTCCCCCGTCCCCCCGTCCCCCCGGTCTCCCCATCCCCCAGTCCCCCCGTCCCCCGGTCTCCCAGTCCCCCCGTCCCCCGGTCCCGCAGTCTCCCCGTCCCACGGTCCCCTGGTCCCCTGGTCCCCCCGTCCCCCGGTCTCCCCGTCCCCACGTCCCCCCTTCTCCCGGTCTCCCTGTCTCCCCGTCCACAAGTCTCCCCGTCCCCCCGTCCCCCCGTCTCCCCAGTCTCCCCGTCCCCCGTCCCCACGTACCCCCGGTCTCCCTGTCCCCCGTCCCCTCGGTCCCCCCGTCCCCCGGTCTCCTTGTCTCCCCGTCTCCCTGTCCCCCCGGTCCCCCCGTCCTTCGGTCTCCCCGTCTCCCCCTCTCCCCGTCCCCACATCCCCCCGTCGCCCCGGTCCGCCCGGTCTCCCCGTCCCCGCGTCCCCCTGGTTTCCCCATCCCCCTGTCCCCTGGTCCCCCGGTCCCCCCATCCCCCGGTCTCCCCGACTCCCTGTCTACCCGTCCCCCTGGTCCCCCCATCCACCCTTCTCCCCGTCTCCCCCGTCCTGCCGGTCCCACTGTCCCCCGGTCTCCCCGTTTCCCCGTCCCCCGGTCCCCCATCCCCCGATCCCCCAGTCCCCCATTCTCCCAGACCCACCGTCCCCCCCGGTCCCCCCCTCCCCCGGTCTCCCAGTCCCCTGGTCCCTGGGTCACCCCGTCACACGGTCTCCCCGTCCCCCCGTCTCCCCGTCCCCCCATACCCCCGGGTTCCCCGTCCCCCAATCCCCCGGTCCCCCCGTCCCCCAGTCCCCCGGTACCCCATCCCCCGGTCTCCGCGTCCCCCCGTCCCCCCAGTCCCCAGTCCCCCCAGTCCCCCCATCTCCCGGTCCCCCGATCCCCCGTCCCTCGGTCTCCCCGCCCCCCCGGACCCCCGGTCTCTCCGTCCCCACGTCCCCACGTCCCTCCGGTCTCCCCGTCCTTCGGTCTCCCCATCTCCCCGTCTACCCGTGCCCCCATCCCCCAGTCGCCCCGGTCCGCCCAATCTCCCTGTCAGTCTATCCCCCGGTTCGCCGATCCCTCTGTCCCACGGTCTCTCCGTCCCCCCGGTTCCCACGTCCCCTGGTCCCACGGTCTCCCCGTCTCCCCATCCCCCCGGTCGCCCTCTCCCCCGGTCTCCCCGTTTCCCCGTCACCCCGGTCCCCGCGTCCCCCGGTCCCCAGGTCTCCCCGTCCCCCGGTCCCCCGGTCCCTCGATCCCCCGTCCCCCGGTCTCCCCGTCTCCCCGAACCCCCTGTCTCCCCGTCTCCCCGTCGCCCCGTTCCCCCATCCCCCTGTCTATCTGGTCTCCCCTTCCCCCGTCCCCCCGTCCCCCCGGTCTACCCATCCCCCAGTCCCCCCGTCCCCCCGGTCTCGCCGTCTCCACGTCCCCTCCATCCCCCCGTACCCCGTCCCCCTGGTCTCCCTGTCCCCCCATCACCCCGGTCCCACCGTCCCCCGGTCTCCGCGTCCCACCGGTACCCCAGACCCCCGGTCCCCCGTACCCCGGTCTCCCCGTCCCCCCGTCCCCCGGTCCCCCAGTTTCACCGTCTGCCGGTCCCCTGGTCCCCCCGTCCCCCGGTCTACCCGTCCCCACGTCCCCCCTTCTCCCGGTCTCCCCGTCTCCCCGTCCACAAGTCTCCCCGTCCCCCCGTCCCCCCGTCTCCCCGGTCTCCCCGTCCCCCCGTCCCCACGTCCCCCCGGTCTCCCATCTCCCCGTCCCCTCCGTCCCCCCGTCCCCCTGTCCCCCCGGTCTCCCTGTCCCCCCGTCCCCTCGGTCCCCCCGTCCCCCGGTCTCCTTGTCTCCCCGTCTCCCTGTCCCCCCGGTCCCCCCATCCTTCGGTCTCCCCATCTCCCCCTCTCCCCGTCCCCACATCCCCCCGTTGCCCTGGTCCGCCCGGTCTCCCCGTCCCCGCGTCCCCCTGGTTTCCCCATCCCCCTGTCCCCCGGTCCCCCGGTCCCCCCATCCCCCGGTCTCCCCGACTCCCCGTCTACCCGTCCCCCTGGTCCCCCCATCCACCGTTCTCCCCGTCTCCCCGTCCTTTCGGTCCCCCTGTCCCCCGGTCTCCCCGTTTCCCCGTCCCCCTGTCCCCCATCCCCCGATCCCCCCGTCACCCGTTCTCCCCGTCCCACCGTCCCCCCGGTCCCCCCGTCCCCGGTCTCCCAGTCCCCTGGTCCCTGGGTCACCCCGTCACACGGTCTCCCCGTCTCCCCGCATCCCCGTACCCCCGGTCTCCCTGTCTCCCTGTCTCCCCGTCCCCACGGTCCCCCCGTTCCCCGGTCCCCCAGTCTCCTCGTCTCCCGGTCCACAGGTTCCCCCGTCCCCGGTTTCTGCTTCTCCCCGTCTCCCCATGCCCCCGTCTCCAAGGTCTGCCAGTCTCCCCGTCCCCCGTTCCCCCAGTCCCCCGGTCCCCCCATCCCCCTTCTCCCCGACCCCCAATCCTGCTGTCCCCCAATCCCCCGGTCCCCCCGTCCCCCATATCCCCGTCCCCCGTCCCTCCTTCCCACCGTCCCCCCGTCCCCCCGACCCCGGTCTCCCCGTCCCCCTGTCCCCCCATCCCACAGTCTCCCCGTTCCTCTGTCCCCCCGGTCCCCCGTCACCCAGGTCCACCCGTCCCCCGGTCCTCCCGTCCCCCGGTCTCCCCGTCCCTCCGTCCCCCGTCCCCCCCCCCGTACCCCCGGTCCCCCCATCCCGCGGACCCTCGTCGCCCCGTCCCCCGGTCTCCATGTCTCCACGTCTCCCAGTACCTGCGGTCCCCCCATCCCCAGGTCTCCCCATCCCCCCGTCCCCCCGTCCCCTGGTCCCCCCGTCCCCCGTCCTTCCATCACCCGTTCTCCCGGTCCCCCGGTCTCTCGGTCTTCCGGTCCCCCCATCCCTCCCGTCCCCCATTCCCCAGGTCTCCTGTTCCCCAGGTCCCATCGTCCTCGCTCTCCCCGGTCTCCCGGTCCCCCGGTCGCCCTGTCACCCCGTCTGCACGTCCCCTGGTCTCCCCGTCCTACCATCCCCAGGTCCCCCGGTCTTCCGGTCTCCTGGTCGACCCGTCCACTCGTCCCCCCATCCCATTGTCTCCTGGTCCTCTGGTCCCCCGGTCTCTCGGTCCCTCCGTCCCCCCTTCCCCCGGTCTCCTGTTCCCCCGGTGTCTCTGTCCACCAGTCCCTCGGTCCACCGGACTCCCGGTTCCCCCTACTCTCCATCCACCTGTACCGTGTCACCCGGTCTCCTGTTCCCCCGGTCACCCGGTCCTCCCTTCCCCCGGGCTCCCGGTCCCCCGGTTCCCCGGTCCCCCCGTCCCCCAGTCCCCTGGTCCCCCCTTCCTCCCGTCCCCCCAGTCCCACCGTCCCCCGGTCTCCCAGTCCCTCCACCACCCGTCCCCCGGTGCCCCGGTTCCCCCGTTCCCCGGTCTCCCCGTCTCCCTCTCTCCACGTCCCCCCTTCCCCCCGTCCCCCGGTTCCCCGGTATCCCCGTCCCCCGGTCCCCCGGTCCCGCAGTCCACTTGTCTCCCCGCCCCCCCGTCCCCCCTTCTCCCGGTCTCCCTGTCTCCCCGTCCCCACGTCCCTCAGTCCACCCATCCCCCCGGTCTCCACATCTCCCCATCCCCCCGGTACCCCGGTCCCCCCGTCTCCCGGTCTACACGTCACCCCTCCCCCAGTACCCCATGTGTCCCCGTTTCCCCGTCCCCCCAATTCCCCGGTCTCCCCGTCCCCCTGTCCCACGTTCCCCCCGTCCCCCGGTCTCCCCGTCCCCCAATCCCCCGGTACCCCCGTCACCCAGTCCCCCGGTACCCCGTCCCCCGGTCTCCCTGTCCTCCGGTCCGCCGGTCCCCCGATCCCCCGTCCCTCGGTCTCCCCGGCCCCCCGAACCCCCGGTCTCTCCGTCCCCCCGTCCCCACGTCCCTCCGGTCTCCCCGTCCTTCGGTCTCCCCATCTCCCCGTCTACCCGTGCCCCCATCCCCCCGTCGCCCCGGTCCGCCCGATCTCCCCGTCCCTCGATCCCCCGGTTCGCCGATCCCCCTGGCCCACGGACTCCCCATCCCCCCGGTCCCCCCGTCCCCTGGTCCCACGGTCTCCCCGTCTCTCGATCTCCCCCGGTCCCCCTGTCCCCCGGTGTCCCCTTTTCCCCGTTTCCCCGTCCCCCGGTCCCCCGGTCCCCCGGTCTCCCTGTCTCCCCGTCTCCCCGTCCCCTGATCCCCCGGTCCACCGGTCCCCCCGTCCCCAGTTCTCCCCGTCTCCCCGTCCCCCCGTCCCCCCGGTCCCCCCGGTCTCCCTGTCCCCAGGTCCCCCGGTCCCCCGTCCCCCGGTCTCCACATCCCCCGGTCCTCCGGTCCCCCCGTCCCTCGGTCTCCCCGTCTCCCCATCCCCCCCGGTCCCCCTGTCCCCGGTCTCCCCTTTTCCCCGTCCCCCCCGTCCCCTGGTCCCCCGGTCCCCCAGTCCCCCGGCCTCCCTGTCCCCCCGGTCTCCTGTCTCCGCATACCCTCCGTCCCCCCGTCCCCCTGTCCCCCCAGTCTCCCTTTCCCCCCGTCCCCTCGGTCCCCCTGTTCCCCTTTCTCCCTGTCTCCCCATCTCCCTGTCCCCCCTGTCCCCCGGTCTCCCTGTCCTCCGGTCCCCCGGTCCCCGATCCCCCGTCCCTCGGTCTCCCCGTCCCCCCGTCCCCACGTCCCTCCGGTCTCCCCGTCCTTCGGTCTCCCCATCTCCCCGTCTATCCATGCCCCCATCCCCCCGTCGCCCCGGGCCGCCCGATCTCCCCGTCCCTCGATCCCACTGTTCGCTGATCCCCCTGTCCCACGGTCTCCCCGTCCCCCCGGTCCCCCCTTCACCCTGTCTCCCGGTCCACCCGTCCCCTGGTCCCCCCGACCCCAGGTCTCCCCTCTCCCCGTCTCACGGTCCCCTCGGTCCCCCAGTCCCCCGGTGCCCCCATCCCCCAGTCTCCACCTCCCCCCGGTCCCCCGGTATCCCCGTCCCCCGGTCCCCTGGTCCCCCCATCCCTTGTTCTCCCCGTATCCACGTCCCCCCATCCCCCTGGTCTCCACATCCCCCGGTCCCCAGGTCCCCTGGTCCCCACGTCCCCCGGTCTCTCCGTCTCCCCGTCTCCCCGTCCACCCTGTCCCCCCATCCACCGGTATCACCATCTCCACTTCTCCCCGGTCCCATGATCCCCCGTCTCCCGGTCTCCCCGTCCCCCCTAACCCCCTGTCTCCCCGTCTCCCCGTCCCCCCGTCCCCCTGTCTATCCGGTCTCCCCTTCCCCCAGTCCCCCTGTCCCCACGGTCTCCCCGTCCCCCGGTCTCCCCGTCTCCCCGTCTCCTGATCCCCCGGTTCAGCGATCCCCCCTTCCCCAGGTCTACCCCTCCCCCCGTCCCCCCTTCCCCCCGGTCCCCCCCGGTCTCCCTGTCCCAAGGTGCCCCGGTCCCCCGTCCCCCGGTCTCCACATCCCCCGGTCCTCCGGTCCCCCCGTCCCTTGGTCTCCCCGTCTCCCCCTCTCCCTGTCCCCACGGCCCCCCTGTCCCCCGCTCCCCCTATCAACCTGTCCCCCGGTCCACCCGTCAACCGGTCCCCCAGTCCCCAGGTCTCCCCTCTCCTCGTCTCCCCGTCCCCCCGTTCCCCCGATCCCTCGGTCCCACCGTACCCCAGTGCCCCGGTCCCCCCGTAACACAGTTTCCCCGTCTCCCCATCCCACCTTCCCCCCATCCCCCGGTCTCCCCATCCCCCGGTACCCCGGTCCCCCCCGTCCCTCGGTCTCCCTGTCTCCCCGTCCCCCAGTCCCCCAGTCCCCCGTCCCCCGGTCTCCCCGTCTCCCCGGTCCCCCAGTCCCCCAGTCCCCCCGTCTCCCGGTTCCACGGTTCCCCCGTCCCTCGGTCTCCCTGTCTCCCCGTCCCCCAGTCCCCGAGTCCCCCGTCTCCAGGTCTCCCCGTCTCCCCGTCTCCCCGTCGCCCCGGTCCCCCTGTCCCCCGGTCCCCCCGTCACCCTGTCCCCCGGTCCACCCGTCCCCCAGTCCCCCCGTCCCCAGGTCTCCCCTCTCCCCGTCTCCCCGTCCCCTCGGTCCCCCTGTCCTCTGGTCCAACCGTATCCCATTCTCCCGGTCCCCCCGTACCACAGTCTCCCTGTCTCCTCATCCCACCGCCCCCGTCCCCCGGTCCCCCCGTCCACCGGTCTCCCCATGCCCCCGTCCCCCCGTCCCCCCGGTCTCCCCGTCCCCCGATCCCCTGGTCCCCCCGTCCCCCGGTCTCCCCGTCCCCCCGTCCCCCCTTCTCCCGGTCTCCCAGTCTCCACGTCCTCACGTCCCTCCGTCCCCACATCCCCCCGGTCTCCCCATCTCCCCATCCCCCCGGTCTCCCAGTCCCCCCAGTCCCCCCGTCCCCAAGTCCCCCGGTCTCCCCGTCCCACGGTCCCCCGGTCCCCCCGTCCCCCGGTCTCCCAGTCTCCCCGTCTCACCGTCCCCCCGGTTCCCCAGTCCCCCGGTCCCCCCGTCCCCCAGTCTCCCAGTACCCCGTCCCCCGGTCTCCGCGTCCCCCCGTCCCCCCAGTCCCCAGTCTCCCCAGTCCCCCCGTTTCCCGGATCCTCGGTCCCCCCGTCCCCAGGTCTCCCCATGTCCCCGTACCCCCGTACCCCCGTCTACCGGTCTCCCCGTCTCCCCTTCCCCACGGTCCCCCGGTCCCCCCGTCCCCCTGTCCCCCGGACCCCCATCCCCCGGTATCCCCATTTCCCTGTCCCCCTTGTCCCCTCGGTCCCCCCGTCCCTCGGTCTCCCTGTCTCCACATCTCCCTGTTCCCCTGTCCCCCCGTCCCCCCGTCTCCCCAGTCTTCCCTCCCCCCAGTCCCCCCGTCCCCAAGTCCCCCGGTCTCCCCGTCCACCGGTCTCCCCGTGCCCCCGTCCCCCCGTCCCCCCGGTCTCCCCGTCTCCCTGTCCCTTCCGTCCCCCAGTCCCCCCGTCCCCCCGGTCTCCCTGTACCCCCGTCCCGCCGTCCCCCCGGTCCCACCGTCTCCCTGTCCGCCCTTCCCCTGGTCTCCCTGTCTATCCGTCCCCTCGGTCCCCCCGTCCACCGGTCTCCCAGTCTCCCCGTCCCCCCGGTTCCCCAGGTCTCCCGCTCCCCCCGTCCCCCGGTCACCCCATCCCCCCATCCCCCCGTCCATCCGGGCTCCCCATCCACTTGTCCTCTGGTCCCCCCGTCCCCCGGTCCCACGGTCCCCCGTACCCTGTCTCCCCGTCTCCCCGTCACCCAGTCCCCCCTTCCCAATATCTCACCGTTCCCCCTTCCCATCCGTCCCCCAGTCCACCGGTCCCCCGATCCCCCCATCCCCCGGTCTCCCCGTCTCCCCGTCTCCCCGTCCCCCATGGTCCCCCTGTCCCCCGGTCTCCCCATCTCGCCGTCCTCCCGGTCTCCGCGTCCCCCGGTCACCTGGTCTCCCCGTCCCCCCGAACCCCCTGTCTCCCCGTCTCGCCGTCCCCCCGTCCCCCCGGTCTCCCCTTCCCACGGTCCCCCCCATCCCCGATCTACCTGTCGACCCGGTCCCCCGGTCCCACGGTCCCCCCGTCCCCCGGTTTCCTCGTCTTCCCCTACCCCCGTTTCCCCATTCCCCCGTCCCCCCGTCCCCCGGTCTCCTCGTCTTCCCGTCCCCCCGTCCCCCCGTTGCCCCATCCCTTCAGTCCCCCGGTCCCCCCTTCCCCCGGTCTACACGTCACCCCTCCCCCAGTACCCCCTGTGTACCCATTTCCCCGTCCCCCCATTTCCCCGGTCTCCCCGTCCCCCTATCCCACGTTCCCCCCGTCCCCCTGTCTCCCCATCTCCCGGTCTCCTCGTCACACCGGTCCTCCCTTCCCCCGGTCCCCTGGTGTCCCTGCCCCCGGTCCCCCGTCGCCCGGTCTCCCTGTCCCCTCGTGTCCCTTTCCCCTCGGTCCCCCCTTTCCCCGGACTCCCTGTCTCCCCGTGTCCCTGTCCCCTCATCCCACCGTCGCCCAGGTCCGCCCGGTCTCCCCATCCACCGGTCCCCCGGTTCCCCGGGCCCCCCGTCCCATGGTCTCCCCGTCCTCCCGGTCCCCCCGTCCCCCGGTCCCACGGTCTCCCCGTTCCCCGGTCCCCCGTTCCCCCGGTCCCCCGTCCCCGATATCCCCGGCACCACGGTCCCCACGTCCCCTGGTTCCCCGGTCCCCCCGTCCACCGGTCTCCGCGTCCCCCAGGTCCCGCCGACCGCCGGTCCCCCGGACTCCCCGTCCCCCTGTCCCCCGGACCCCCATCCCCCGGTATCCCCATTTCCCTGTCCCCCTTGTCCCCTCGGTCCCCCCGTCCCTCGGTCTCCCTGTCTCCACATCTCCCTGTTCCCCTGTCCCCCCGTCCCCCCGTCTCCCCGGTCTTCCCGTCCCCCCCGTCCCCCCATCCCCCGGTCTCCCCATCTCCCCATCTCCCCGTCCCCCCGGTAACCCCGTCCCCCGGTCTCCCTGTCTCACCGTCTCCCCGTCCCCCGGTCCCCCAGTCCCCCGGTCCCCCCGTCACCCAGTCCCCCGGTACCCCATCCCCCGGGCTCCGCGTCCCCCCGTGCCCCCAGTCCCCAGTCTCCCCATTCCCCCCGTCTCCCGGTTCCCCGGTACCCCCGTCTCCGGGTCTCCCCATGTCCCAGTACCCCCAGTCCCCCGTCTCCCGGTCTCCCCGTCTCCCGGTCCTCCGGTCCCTCCGTCCCACGGTCTCCCCGTCCCCCGTCCCTCGGTCCCCCGGTCTCCCCGTCCCCCGGTCTCCCCGTCCACCGGTCTCCCCGTCCCCCCGTTCCCCCGTCTCCCTGGTACCCCGTCCCCCGGTCTCCCGTGTCCCCGTAACCCCGGTCCTCCGGTCCCACGGTCCCCCCGTCCCCTGGTCTCCTCGTCTCCCCGTCCCCCCGTTCCCCTGTCCCCCGTCCCCCCGTCCCCCGGTCTCCTCGTCTTCCCGTCCCCCCGTTGCCCCGTCCGCCCGTCCCTCCGTCACACCGTCCCCCCATCCCCCCGTCCCTTCAGTCCCCCGCTCCCCCCGTCCCCCGGTTTACACGTCACCCCTCCCCCAGTACCCCCTGTGTCCCCGTTTCCCCATCCCCCCATTTCCCCGGTCCCCCCGTCCCCCAGTCCCCCGGTACCCCGTCCCCCGGTCTCCGCGTCCCCCCATCCCCCCAGTCCCCAGTCCCCCCAGTCCCCCCGTCTCCTGGTCCCCCGATCCCCCATCCCTCGGTCTCCCCGTCCCCCCGAACCCCCGGTCTCTCCGTCCCCACGTCCCCACGTCCCTCCGGTCTCCCCGTCCTTCGGTCTCCCCATCTCCCCGTCTACCCGTGCCCCCATCCCCCCGTCGCCCCGGTCCGCCCAATCTCCCTGTCCGTCGATCCCCCGGTTCGCCGATCCCTCTGTCCCACGGTCTCCCCGTCCCCCCGGTCCCCATGTCCCCTGGTCCCACGGTCTCCCTGTCTCCCCGTCCCCCCGGTCGCCCTCTCCCCCGGTCTCCCCGTTTCCCCGTTACCCCGGTCCCCGCGTACCCTGGTCCCCAGGTCTCCCCGTCCCCCGGTCCCCCGGTCCCTCGATCCCCCGTCCCCCGGTCTCCCCGTCCCCCCGAACCCCCTGTCTCCCCGTCTCCCCGTCGCCCCGTCCCCCCGGTCTCCCCGTCCACCGGTCCCCTGTCCCCCGGTCTCCCCGTCCCCCGATCCCCTGGTCCCCCCGTCCCCCGGTCTCCCCGTCCCCACGTCCCCCCTTCTCCCGGTCTCCCTGTCTCCCCGTCCACAAGTCTCCCCGTCCCCCCGTCCCCCCGTCTCCCCGGTCTCCCCGTCCCCCCGTCCCCACGTACCCCCGGTCTCTCTGTCCCCCGTCCCCTCGGTCCCCCCGTCCCCCGGTCTCCTTGTCTCCGCGTCTCCCTGTCCCCCCGGTCCCCCCGTCCTTCGGTCTCCCCGTCTCCCCCTCTCCCCGTCCCCACATCCCCCCGTCGCCCCGGTCCGCCCGGTCTCCCCGTCCCCGCGTCCCCCTGGTTTCCCCATCCCCCTGTCCCCTGGTCCCCTACTCCCCCCATCCCCCGGTCTCCCCGACTCCCCGTCTACCTGTCCCCTTGGTCCCCCCATCCACCCTTCTCCCCGTCTCCCCGTCCTGCCGGTCCCCCTGTCCCCCGGTCTCCCCGTTTCCCCGTCCCCTGGTCCCCCATCCCCCGATCCCCCAGTCCCCCATTCTCCCCGACCCACCGTCCCCCCCGGTCCCCCCGTCCCCCGGTCTCCCAGTCCCCTGGTCCCTGGGTCACCCCGTCACACGGTCTCCCCGTCTCCCCGCATCCCCTTACCCCCGGTCTCCCTGTCTCCCCGTCTCCCCGTCCCCACGGTCCCCCCGTCCCCGGCTCCCCCGGTCTCCTCGTCTCCCGGTCCACAGGTTCCCCCCTCCCCGGTTTCCGCTTCTCCCTGTCTCCCCATGCCCCCGTCTCCCCGGTCTGCCAGTCTCCCCGTCTCCCCTTCCCCCCTTCTCCCCGTCTCCCCGTCTCCACGTCCCCACGTCCCTCCGTTCCCACATCCCCCCGGTCTCCCCATCTCCCCATCCCCCCGGTCTCCCAGTCCCCCCAATGCCCCCGTCCCCAAGTCCCCCGGTCTCCCCGTCCACCGGTCTCCCCATGCCCCCGTCCCCCTGTCTCCCCGGTCTTCCCGTCCCCCCTTCCCCCCGTCCCCCCAGTCCCCCGGTGCCCCCATCCCCCAGTCTCCACCTCCCCCCGGTCCCCCTGTCCCCCCGTCCCCCCGGTCTACCTTTCCCCACGTCCCCTCGGTCCCCCCGTCCCCCGGTCCCCTGGTCTCCCCGTCCCCCGTTCCCCCGGTCTCCCCGTCTCCCTGTCTCGCCGTCCGCCTAGTCCCCCGGTCTCCCCGTCATCATGGTCTCCCGTTCCCCCGGGCCCCCGTCCCCCGGTCTCCCCGGTCTCCCCGTCCCCCCTTCCCCCCGTCCCCCCGGTCTCCCCGTGTCCCCGTCCCCTTCGTCCCCCAGTCCCTCCATCCCCCCGGTCTCCCTGTCCCCCCGTCCCCTTTGTCCCCCGGTCCCCCGGTCTCCCTGTCTCCCCGTTTCCCTGTCCCCACGGTCCCCCGGTCGCCCAGTACCCCCGTCCCCCATTCTCCCCGTCCCCCCAGTCCCCCCGTCCCCAAGTCCCCCGGTCTCCCCGTCCACCGGACTCCCCGTGCCCCCGTCCCCCCGTCTCCCTGGGCTCTTCGTCCCCCGGTACCCCCGTCCCCGATATTCCCGTCACCCCGGTCCCCCCGTCCCCCGGTTCCCCGGTCCCCACGTCCACCGGTCTCCCTGTCCCCCCATCCCCTCGGTCCCCCCGTCCTTCGGTCTCCCTGTCTCCCCATCTCCCTGTCCCCCCGTCCCCCGTCTCCCCGGTCTCCCCGTCCCCCCGTCCCCCCGTCTCCCGTTTCCCCAGTACCCCCGTCCCCGTGTCTCCCCATGTCCCAGTACCCCCGGTCCCCCCGTCTCCAGGTCTCCCCGTCTCCCCGTCCCCCCGTCCCCCCGGTCCCCCCGTCCCCCGTCCCTCGATCCTCAGGTCCCACCGTACCCCAGTCCTCCGTTCCCCCCGAACCACAGTCTCCCCGTCTCCCCATCCCACCATGCCCCCGTCCCCCGTTCTCCCCTCTTCCCGTCTCCCCGTCCCTCAGGTCCTCCGGTCCCCCGGTCACCCCGTACCCGTACCCCTATCCCCCGGTCCCCTGGTCTCCCCTTCCCCCCGTCCCCCTGTCCCCCCGGTCCCCCCGATCTCCCCGTCCCAAGGTCTCCCCGTCCCCGATCTCCCCGTCGCCCCGGTCCCCCGGTCCCACGGTCCCCCCGTCCCCCGGTCTCCTCGTCTTCCCGACCCCCGTCCCCCCGTTGCGCCGTCCGCCCGTCCCTCCGTCCCACCGTCCCCCCATCCCCCCGTCCCTTCAGTTCCCCGGTCCCCCGTGCCCCGGTCTACACGTCACCCCACCCCCAGTAACACCTGTGTCCCCGTTTCCCCGTCCCCCCATTTCCCCTGTCTCCCCGTCCCCCTGTCCCACGTTCCACCCGTCCCCCTGTCCCCCGGGCCCCCTCTCCCCCGGTCTCCCCGTCCCCCCGTCCCCCCTTCTCCCGGTCTCCCCGTCTCCACGTCCCCACGTCCCTCCGTCCCCACATCCCCCCGGTCTCCCCATCTCCCCATCCCCCCGGTCTCCCAGTCCCCCCAGTCCCACCGTCCCCAAGTCCCCCGGTCTCCCCGTCCACCGGTCTCCCCATGCCCCCGTCCCCCCGTCCCCCCGGTCTCCCCGTGTCCCCGTCCCCTTCGTCCCCCGGTCCCCCCGTCCCCCGGTCTCCCTGTCCCCCCGTCCCCTTTGTCCCCCGGTCCCCCGGTCTCCCTGTCTCCCCGTTTCCCTGTCCCCACGGTCCCCCGGTCGCCAAGTCCCCCCGTCCCCCATTCTCCCCGTCCCCCCGTTCCCCCCGTGCCCCAGTCCCCCGGTCTCCCCGTCCCCCCGTCCCCCCGTCCCCCCGGGCTCCTCGTCCCCCCATCCCGCCGTTCCCCCGGTCTCCCCGTCTCCCCTTCCCCCCGGTCCTCCAGGCCCCCGGTCTCCCGGTCTCCCCGTCCCCCTGTCCCCCGGTCCCCCTGTCCCTCGGTCTCCCCGTTCCCCCGTCCCGCCTTCTCCCGGTCTCCAGGTCTCCCCGTCCCCACGTCCCACCGACCCCACATCCCCCCGGTCTCCCCATCTCCCCATCCCCCCGGTCTCCCGGTCCCACCGTCCCCCAGTCTCCTCGTCCCCCCAGTCCCCCCGTCCCCAAGTCCCCCGGTCTCCCTGTCCACCGGTCTCCCCGTTTCCCCGTCCACCGGTACCCCATCCCCCGATCCCCCAGTCCCCCATTCTCCCCGACCCACCGTCCCCCCCGGTACCCCCGTCCCCCGGTCTCCCAGTCCCCTGGTCCCTGGGTCACCCCGTCACACGGTCTCCCTGTCTCTCCGCATCCCCTTACCCCCGGTCTCCCTGTCTCCCCGTCTCCCCGTCCCCACGGTCCCCCCGTCCCCCGCTCCCCCGGTCTCCTCGTCTCCCGGTCCACAGGTTCCCCCCTCCCCGGTTTCCGCTTCTCCCCGTCTCCCCATGCCCCCGTCCCCCCGTCTCCCCGGTCTCCCCGTCCCCCCGTCGCCCCGTCCCCCCGGTCTCCCCGTCCACCGGTCCCCTGTCCCCCGGTCTCCCCGTCCCACCGTCCCCCGGTCCCCCAGTCTCCCCGTCCCCCGATCCCCTGGTCCCCCCGTCCCCCGGTCTCCCCGTCCCCACGTCCCCCCTTCTCCCGGTCTCCCTGTCTCCCCGTCCACAAGTCTCCCCGTCCCCCCGTCCCCCCGTCTCCCCGGTCTCCCCGTCCCCCCGTCCCCACGTACCCCCGGTCTCTCTGTCCCCCGTCCCCTCGGTCCCCCCGTCCCCCGGTCTCCTTGTCTCCGCGTCTCCCTGTCCCCCCGGTCCCCCCGTCCTTCGGTCTCCCCGTCTCCCCCTCTCCCCGTCCCCATATCCCCCCGTCGCCCCGGTCCGCCCGGTCTCCCCGTCCCCCCGTCCCCCCGTCCCCCCGGTCTCCACGTCCCCCCGTCCCGCCGTCCCCCCGGTCTCCCCGTGTCCCCGTTCCCTTCGTCCTCCAGTCCCTCCGTCCCCCCGTCTCCCTGTCCCCCCGTCCCCTTTGGCCCCCAGTCCCCCGGTCCCCCCGTCCACCGTCTCCGAGTCCCCCCTCCCCCCAGCCCCCAGTCCCCCCAATCCCCCCGTTTCCCGGATCCTCGGTCCCCCCGTCCCCCGGTCTCCCCATCCCCCTGTCCCCCGGGCCCCCTGTCCCCCTGTCTCACCGTCCACCGGTCTCCCCATGCCCCCGTCCCCCCGTCCCCCCGTCCCCCCGGGCTCCTCGTCCCCCCGTGCCGCCGTTCCCCCGGTCTCCCCGTCTCCCCTTCCCCCCGGTCCTCCCGGCCCCCGGTCTCCCGGTCTCCCCGTCCCCCTGTCCCCCGGTCCCCCATCCCCCGATCCCCCGTCCCCCGGTCTCCCCATCCCCCAGTCCCACCGTCCCCCGGTCCCCCCGTCCCCCTGTCTCCCGGTACCCTAGTCTCCCGGTCTCCCCGTATCCACTTCCCCACGCCCCTTCGTCCCCCCATCCCCCCGGTCTCCCCATCTCCCCATCCCCCCGGTCTCCCGGTCCCCCCGTCCCCCGTCTCCCCGTCCCCCCAGTCACCCTTCCCCAAGTCCCCCGGTCTCCCCGTCCACCGGTCTCCACTTGCCCCCGTCCCCCCATCTCCCCGGTCTCCCTGTCCACCCGTCCCCCCGTCCCCCCGGTCTCCCTGTCCCCCCGTCCCCTTTGTCCCCCGGTCCCCCGGTCTCCCTGTCTCCCCGTTTCCCTGTCCCCACGGTCCCCCGGTCGCCCAGTCTCCCCGTCCCCCATTCTCCCCGTCCCCCCGGTCCCCACGTTCCCCAGTCCCCCGGTCTCCCCGTCCACCGGTCTCCCCGTCCCCCCTTCCCCGGGTCTCCCCGGTCTCCGCGTTCCCCCGTCCCTCCATCCCTCCGGTCTCCCCTTCCACCCGTCCCCCCATCCCTCCGGTCTCCCCGTCTCCCCGTCCCCCGTCCCTCCGAGGTTCTCGTCCCCCGTCCCCTCGGTCCCCCCGTCCCCCGGTCCCCCGATCCTCCGGTCCCACCGTACCCCAGTCCTCCGTTCCCCTCGTACCACAGTCTCCCCGTCTCCCCATCCCACCATCCCCTTGTCCCCCGGTCTCCCCATCTCCCTGTCTCCCCGTCCCCCTGTTCCCCATTTCCCCGTCCCCCGGTCTCCCCGTCGCACGGTCCCCCCGTCTCCCGATCTCCCAGTCTCCCCGTCTCAACGTCCCCCCGGTTCCCCAGTCCCCCGGTCCCCCCGTCCCCCAGTCTCCCAGTGCCCTGTCCCCCGGTCTCCACGTCCCCCCGTCCCCCCAGTCCCCCCGTTTCCCGGATCCTCGGTCCCCCCGTCCCCCGGTCTCCCCTTGTCCCCGTACCCCCGGTCCCCCCGTCTCCCGGTCTCCCCGTCTCCCCTTCCGCCCGGTCCCCCCGTCCCATGGTCCCCCGGTCTCCCCGTCCCCCTGTCCCCCGGGCCCCCTGTCCCCCGGTCCCCCGGTCCCCCCGTCCCCCAGTCTCCCCGTCCCCCGGTCCCCCTGTCCCCCGGTCTCCCCGTACCCCAGTCTCCCGATCCACCCGTACCACAGTCTCCCCGTCTCCCCATCCCACCTTCCCCCCGTCCCCCGGTCTCCCCATCTCCCTGTCTCCCCGTCCCCCAGTCCCCCAGTACCCCGTCCCCCGGTCTCCCCGTCCCACGGTCCCATGGTCCCCCCGTCCCCCGGTCTCCGTGTCCCCCCGGTACCCCAGTCCCCCGGTCCCCCCGTCCCCCAGTCCCCCGGTCCCCCCGTCCCCCTTCTCCGAGTCCCCCCTCCCCCCAGTCCCCAGTCCCCCCAGTCCCCCCGTTTCCCGGATCCTCGGTCCCCCCTTGCCCCGGTCTCCCCATCCCCCAGTCCCCCGGTCCCCCTGTCCCCCGGTCCCCCCGTCACCCTGTCCCCCGGTCCACCCGTCCCCCAGTCCCCCCGTCCCCAGGTCTCCCCTCTCCCCGTCTCCCCGTCCCCTCGGTCCCCCTGTCCTCTGGTCCAACCGTATCCCATTCTCCCGGTCCCCCCGTACCACAGTCTCCCTGTCTCCTCATCCCACCGCCCCCGTCCCCCGGTCCCCCCGTCCACCGGTCTCCCCATGCCCCCGTCCCCCCGTCCCCCCGGTCTCCCCGTCCCCCGATCCCCTGGTCCCCCCGTCCCCCGGTCTCCCCGTCCCCCCGTCCCCCCTTCTCCCGGTCTCCCAGTCTCCACGTCCTCACGTCCCTCCGTCCCCACATCCCCCCGGTCTCCCCATCTCCCCATCCCCCCGGTCTCCCAGTCCCCCCAGTCCCCCCGTCCCCAAGTCCCCCGGTCTCCCCGTCCCACGGTCCCCCGGTCCCCCCGTCCCCCGGTCTCCCAGTCTCCCCGTCTCACCGTCCCCCCGGTTCCCCAGTCCCCCGGTCCCCCCGTCCCCCAGTCTCCCAGTACCCCGTCCCCCGGTCTCCGCGTCCCCCCGTCCCCCCAGTCCCCAGTCTCCCCAGTCCCCCCGTTTCCCGGATCCTCGGTCCCCCCGTCCCCAGGTCTCCCCATGTCCCCGTACCCCCGTACCCCCGTCTACCGGTCTCCCCGTCTCCCCTTCCCCACGGTCCCCCCGTCCCACGGTCCCCCGGTCTCCCCGTCCCCCTGTCCCATGGGCCCCCTGTCCCCCGGTCTCCCCGTCCCCCCGTCCACCCTTCTCCCGGTCTCCCCGTCTCCCCGTCAGGAAATCCCTCCGTCCCCGCAACCCCCCGGTCTCCCCATCTCCCCATCCCCCCGGTCCCCCGGTCCCCCCGTCCCCCAGTCTCCCCTCCCCCCAGTCCCCCCGTCCCCAAGTCCCCCGGTCTCCCCGTCCACCGGTCTCCCCGTGCCCCCGTCCCCCCGTCCCCCCGGTCTCCCCGTCTCCCTGTCCCTTCCGTCCCCCAGTCCCCCCGTCCCCCCGGTCTCCCTGTACCCCCGTCCCGCCGTCCCCCCGGTCCCACCGTCTCCCTGTCCGCCCTTCCCCTGGTCTCCCTGTCTATCCGTCCCCTCGGTCCCCCCGTCCACCGGTCTCCCAGTCTCCCCGTCCCCCCGGTTCCCCAGGTCTCCCGCTCCCCCCGTCCCCCGGTCACCCCATCCCCCCATCCCCCCGTCCATCCGGGCTCCCCATCCACTTGTCCTCTGGTCCCCCCGTCCCCCGGTCCCATGGTCCCCCGTACCCTGTCTCCCCGTCTCCCCGTCACCCAGTCCCCCCTTCCCAATATCTCACCGTCCCCCCTTCCCATCCGTCCCCCAGTCCACCGGTCCCCCGATCCCCCCATCCCCCGGTCTCCCCGTCTCCCCGTCTCCCCGTCCCCCATGGTCCCCCTGTCCCCCGGTCTCCCCATCTCGCCGTCCTCCCGGTCTCCGCGTCCCCCGGTCACCTGGTCTCCCCGTCCCCCCGTCCCCCCGGTCTCCCCTTCCCACGGTCCCCCCCCATCCCCGATCTACCTGTCGACCCGGTCCCCCGGTCCCACGGTCCCCCCGTCCCCCGGTTTCCTCGTCTTCCCCTACCCCCGTTCCCCCATTCCCCCGTCCCCCCGTCCCCCGGTCTCCTCGTCTTCCCGTCCCCCCGTCCCCCCGTTGCCCCATCCCTTCAGTCCCCCGGTCCCCCCTTCCCCCGGTCTACACGTCACCCCTCCCCCAGTACCCCCTGTGTACCCATTTCCCCGTCCCCCCATTTCCCCGGTCTCCCCGTCCCCCTATCCCACGTTCCCCCCGTCCCCCTGTCTCCCCATCTCCCGGTCTCCTCGTCACACCGGTCCTCCCTTCCCCTGGTCCCCTGGTGTCCCCGCCCCCGGTCCCCCGTCGCCCGGTCTCCCTGTCCCCTCGTGTCCCTTTCCCCTCGGTCCCCCCTTTCCCCGGACTCCCTGTCTCCCCGTGTCCCTGTCCCCTCATCCCACCGTCGCCCAGGTCCGCCCGGTCTCCCCATCCACCGGTCCCCCGGTTCCCCGGGCCCCCGTCCCATGGTCTCCCCGTCCTCCCGGTCCCCCCGTCCCCCGGTCCCACGGTCTCCCCGTTCCCCGGTCCCCCGTTGCCCCGGTCCCCCGTCCCCGATATCCCCGGCACCACGGTCCCCACGTCCCCTGGTTCCCCGGTCCCCCCGTCCACCGGTCTCCGCATCCCCCAGGTCCCGCCGACCGCCGGTCCCCCGGACTCCCCGTCCCCCTGTCCCCCGGACCCCCATCCCCCGGTATCCCCATTTCCCTGTCCCCCTTGTCCCCTCGGTCCCCCCGTCCCTCGGTCCCACCGTCCCCCAGTCTCCCCGTCCCCCAGTCCCCCCGTCCCCAAGTCCCCCGTTCTCCCTGTCCACCGGTCTCCCAGTTTCCCCGTCCACCGGTACCCCATCCCCCGATCCCCCAGTCCCCCATTCTCCCCGACCCACCGTCCCCCCCGGTACCCCCGTCCCCCGGTCTCCCAGTCCCCTGGTCCCTGGGTCACCCCGTCACACGGTCTCCCTGTCTCTCCGCATCCCCTTACCCCCGGTCTCCCTGTCTCCCCGTCTCCCCGTCCCCACGGTCCCCCCGTCCCCCGCTCCCCCGGTCTCCTCGTCTCCTGGTCCACAGGTTCCCCCCTCCCCGGTTTCCGCTTCTCCCCGTCTCCCCATGCCCCCGTCCCCCCGTCTCCCCGGTCTCCCCGTCCCCCCGTCCCCCCGTCCCCCCGGTCTCCCCGTGTCCCCGTTCCCTTCGTCCTCCAGTCCCTCCGTCCCCCCGTCTCCCTGTCCCCCCGTCCCCTTTGGCCCCCAGTCCCCCGGTCCCCCCGTCCACCGTCTCCGAGTCCCCCCTCCCCCCAGTCCCCAGTCCCCCCAATCCCCCCGTTTCCCGGATCCTCGGTCCCCCCGTCCCCCGGTCTCCCCATCCCCCTGTCCCCCGGGCCCCCTGTCCCCCTGTCTCACCGTCCACCGGTCTCCCCATGCCCCCGTCCCCCGTCCCCCCGTCCCCCCGGGCTCCTCGTCCCCCCGTGCCGCCGTTCCCCCGGTCTCCCCGTCTCCCCTTCCCCCCGGTCCTCCCGGCCCCCGGTCTCCCGGTCTCCCCGTCCCCCTGTCCCCCGGTCCCCCATCCCCCGATCCCCCGTCCCCCGGTCTCCCCATCCCCCAGTCCCACCGTCCCCCGGTCCCCCCGTCCCCCTGTCTCCCGGTACCCTAGTCTCCCGGTCTCCCCGTATCCACTTCCCCACGCCCCTTCGTCCCCCCATCCCCCCAGTCTCCCCATCTCCCCATCCCCCCGGTCTCCCGGTCCCCCCGTCCCCCGTCTCCCCGTCCCCCCAGTCACCCTTCCCCAAGTCCCCCGGTCTCCCGTCCACCGGTCTCCACTTGCCCCCGTCCCCCATCTCCCCGGTCTCCCTGTCCACCCGTCCCCCCATCCCCCCGGTCTCCCTGTCCCCCCGTCCCCTTTGTCCCCCGGTCCCCCGGTCTCCCTGTCTCCCCGTTTCCCTGTCCCCACGGTCCCCCGGTCGCCCAGTCTCCCCGTCCCCCATTCTCCCCGTCCCCCCGGTCCCCACGTTCCCCAGTCCCCCGGTCTCCCCGTCCACCGGTCTCCCCGTCCCCCCTTCCCCGGGTCTCCCCGGTCTCCGCGTTCCCCCGTCCCTTCATCCCTCCGGTCTCCCCTTCCACCCGTCCCCCCCATCCCTCCGGTCTCCCCGTCTCCCCGTCCCCCGTCCCTCCGAGGTTCTCGTCCCCCCGTCCCCTCGGTCCCCCCGTCCCCCGGTCCCCCGATCCTCCGGTCCCACCGTACCCCAGTCCTCCGTTCCCCTCGTACCACAGTCTCCCCGTCTCCCCATCCCACCATCCCCTTGTCCCCCGGTCTCCCCATCTCCCTGTCTCCCCGTCCCCCTGTTCCCCATTTCCCCGTCCCCCGGTCTCCCCGTCGCACGGTCCCCCGGTCCCCCCGTCTCCCGATCTCCCAGTCTCCCCGTCTCAACGTCCCCCCGGTTCCCCAGTCCCCCGGTCCCCCCGTCCCCCAGTCTCCCAGTGCCCTGTCCCCCGGTCTCCACGTCCCCCCGTCCCCCCAGTCCCCCCGTTTCCCGGATCCTCGGTCCCCCCGTCCCCCGGTCTCCCCTTGTCCCCGTACCCCCGGTCCCCCCGTCTCCCGGTCTCCCCGTCTCCCCTTCCGCCCGGTCCCCCCGTCCCATGGTCCCCCGGTCTCCCCGTCCCCCTGTCCCCCGGGCCCCCTGTCCCCCGGTCCCCCGGTCCCCCCGTCCCCCAGTCTCCCCGTCCCCCGGTCCCCCTGTCCCCCGGTCTCCCCGTACCCCAGTCTCCCGATCCCCCCGTACCACAGTCTCCCCGTCTCCCCATCCCACCTTCCCCCCGTCCCCCGGTCTCCCCATCTCCCTGTCTCCCCGTCCCCCAGTCCCCCAGTACCCCGTACCCCGGTCTCCCCGTCCCACGGTCCCACGGTCCCCCCGTCCCCCGGTCTCCGTGTCCCCCCGGTACCCCAGTCCCCCGGTCCCCCCGTCCCCCAGTCCCCCGGTCCCCCCGTCCCCCTTCTCCGAGTCCCCCCTCCCCCCAGTCCCCAGTCCCCCCAGTCCCCCCGTTTCCCGGATCCTCGGTCCCCCCTTGCCCCGGTCTCCCCATCCCCCTGTCCCCCGGGCCCCCTGTCCCCCGGTCTCCCCGTCCACCGGTCTCCCCGTGCCCCCGTCCCCCCGTCCCCCCGTCCCCCCGGGCTCCTCGTCCCCCCGTCCCGCCGTTCCCCCGGTCTCCCCGTCTCCCCTTCCCCCCGGTCCTCCCGGCCCCACGTCCCTCCGTCCCCACATCACCCCGGTCTCCCCATCTCCCCATCCCCCCGGTCTCCCGGTCCCACCGTCCCCCAGTCTCCCCGTCCCCCCAGTCCCCCCGTCCCCAAGTCCCCCGGTCTCCCCGTCTCCCTGTCCCCCGAATTCCCGTCTCCCCGTCCCCCGGATTCCCCGTCCCCCCGTCTCCCCGTTCCCACCGTCCCCCGGTCTCACCATATCCCAGTCTCCCCCGTCCCCCCATCCCCCCAGTCCCCCGTCCCCCCGGTCCCCCCGTCCCCCGGGTCCCCCCGTCCCATGGTTCCCCGGTCTCCCCGTCCCCCTGGTCCCCCCGTCGCCCGGTCTCCCCGTCTCCCCGTCTTCCCGTCCCCCGGTCTCCCCGTACCCCAGTCTCCCGTTCCCCCGGTACCACAGTCTCCCCGTCTCCCCATCCCACCTTCCCCCCGTCCCCCGGTCTCTCCATCTCCCTGTCTCCCCGTCCCCCAGTCCCCCAGTACCCCGTGCCCCAGTCTCCCCGTCTCCCCGTCCCCCCACTTCCCCGGTCCTCTGATCCAACCGTACCCCATTCTCCCGGTCCCCCCGTACCACAGTCTCCCTGTCTCCTCATCCCACCGCCCCCGTCCCCCTGGTCTCCCGGTCCCCCGGTCCCACGGTCCCCCGTGCCCCGGTCTCCCCATCCCCGGTCCCCCGTCCCCCTCGGTATCCCCGTCTCCCCGTCTCCACGTCGCCCCGGTCCCCCTGACCCCCGGTGCCCCCGTCACCCTGTCCCCCGGTCCACCCGTCCCCCAGTCCCCCCGTCCCCAGGTCTCCCTCTCCCCGTCTCCCCGTCCCCTCGTTCCCCGGTCCTCTGGTCCAACCGTACCCCATTCTCCCGGTCCCCCCGTACCACAGTCTCCCTGTCTCCTCATCCCACCGCCCCCGTCCCCCGGTCTCCCCGTCCCACGGTCCCACGGTCCCCCCGTCCCCCGGTCTCCGCGTCCCCCCTGTACCCCTGTCCCCCGGTACCCCCGTCCCCGATATCCCCGTCACCCCGGTCCCCCGTCCCCCGGTTCCCCGGTCCCCCCGTCCACCGGTCTCCCTGTCCCCCCGTCCCCTCGGTCCCCCCGTCCTTCGGTCTCCCTGTCTCCCCATCTCCCTGTCCCCCCGTCCCCCGTCTCCCCGGTCTCCCCGTCCCCCCGTCCCCCCGTCTCCCTGTCTCCGCGTCCCCTCCATCCCCCCGTCCCCCTGTCACCCGGGTCTCCCCGTCCCCCGTCCCCCCTTCTCCCGGTCTCCCCGTCTCCCCGTCCCCACGTCCCTCCGTCCCCACATCCCCCCGGTCTCCCCATCTCCCCATCCCCCCGGTCTCCCGGTCCCACCGTCCCCCGGTCTCCCCGTCCCCCCAGTCCCCCCGTCACCAAGTCCCCCGGTCTCCCCATCCACCGGTCTCCCCGTGCCCCCGTCCCCCCGTCTCCCTGGGCTCTTCGTCCCCCGGTACCCCCGTCCCCGATATTCCCGTCACCCCGGTCCCCCCGTCCCCCGGTTCCCCGGTCCCCCCGTCCACCGGTCTCCCTGTCCCCCCGTCCCCTCGGTCCCCCGTCCTTCGGTCTCCCTGTCTCCCCATCTCCCTGTCCCCCCGTCCCCCGTCTCCCCGGTCTCCCCGTCCCCCCGTCCCCCCGTTCCCCCGGTCCCCCCGTCCCCCCGGTCTCCCTGTCTCCGCGTCCCCTCCATCCCCCCGTCCCCCTGTCACCCGGGTCTCCATTTCCCCCCGTCCCCTCGGTCCCTCCGTCCCTTGGTCTCCCTGTCTCCCCATCTCCCTTTTCCCCCGGTCCCACTGTCCTTAGGTCTCCCCGTCTCCCCCTCTCCCCGTCCACCCATCCCCCCGTCTCCCGTTTCCCCAGTACCCCCGTCCCCGTGTCTCCCCATGTCCCAGTACCCCCGGTCCCCCCGTCTCCCGGTCTCCCCGTCTCCCCGTCCCCCCGTCCCCCCTGTCTCCCCGTCCCCCGGTCCCCCAGCCCCCGGTGCACCCATCCCCCAGTCTCCACCTCCCCCCGGTCCCCCCGTCCCCCCGTCCCCCGTCCCCCCGGTCTACCTGTCCCCACGTCCCCTCGGTCCCCCCGTCCCCCGGTCCCCTGGTCTCCCCGTCCCCCGGTCCCCCGGTCTCCCCGTCTCCCTGTCTCGCCGTCCCCCTAGTCCCCCGGTCTCCCCGTCATCAAGGTCTCCCGTTCCCCCGTCCCCCCGTCCCCCGGTCTCCTCGTCTTCCCGACCCCCGTCCCCCCGTTGCGCCGTCCGCCCGTCCCTCCGTCCCACCGTCCACCCATCCCCCTGTCCCTTCAGTCCCCCGGTCCCCCGAGCCCCGGTCTACACGTCACCCCTCCCCCAGTACCACCTGTGTCCCCGTTTCCACGTCCCCCCATTTCCCCTGTCTCCCCGTCCCCCTGTCCCACGTTCCACCCGTCCCCCTGTCCCCCGGGCCCCTGTCCCTCGGTCTCCCCGTCCCCCCGTCCCCCCTTCTCCCGGTCTCCCCGTCTCCACGTCCCCACGTCCCTCCGTCCCCACATCCCCCCGGTCTCCCCATCTCCCCATCCCCCCGGTGTCCCAGTCCCCCCAGTCCCCCCGTCCCCAAGTCCCCCGGTCTCCCCGTCCACCGGTGTCCCCATCCCCCCGTGGCCCCGGTCCGCCCAATCTCCCCGTTCCTCTATCCCCCGGTTCGCCGGTCCCCCTGTCCCACGGTCTCCCCGTCCCCCCGGTCCCCCCATCCCCAGGTCTCCCCGTCCCCGCGTTCCCCCGTGCCCTCGGTCCCCCCGGTCTCCCCGTCCCCCGGTCCCCCCGTCCCCCAGTCCCCCCGTCACCCTGTCCCCCGGTCCACCCGTCCCCCGGTCCCCCCGTCCCAAGGTCTCATCTCTCCCCGTCTCCGCGTCCCCCCGTCCCAGTGTCCCTCCATCACCCAGTCCCCCGGTACCCCGTCCCCCGGGCTCCGCGTCCCCCCGTGCTCCCTGTTCCCCGTCTCCCGGTCTCCCCGTCTCCCGGTCCCCGCGTCACCCTGTCCCCCGGTCTCCCCTCTCCCCGTCTCCCCGTCCCTCAGGTCCTCCGGTCCCCCGGTCACCCCGTACCCGTACCCCTATCCCCCGGTCCCCTGGTCTCCCCTTCCCCCCGTCCCCCTGTCCCCCCGGTCCCCCCGATCTCCCCGTCCCACGGTCTCCCCGTCCCCGAACTCCCCGTCGCCCCGGTCCCACGGTCCCACGGTCCCCCCGTCCCCCGGTCTCCTCGTCTTCCCGTCCCCCCGTCCCCCGTTCCCCCGTCCCCCATTCCCCCGGTCTCCTCGTCTTCCCGTCCCCCCGTTGCCCCGTCCGCCAGTCCCTCCGTCCCACCGTCCCCCCATCCCCCCGTCCCTTCAGTCCCCCGGTCCCCCGTGCCCCGGTCTACACGTCACCCCTCCCCCAGTACCACCTGTGTCCCCGTTTCCCCGTCCCCCCATTTCCCCTGTCTCCCCGTCCCCCTGTCCCCCGGGCCCCTGTCCCTCGGTCTCCCCGTCACTCCGTCCCCACGTCCCTCCGTCACCACATCCCCCCGCTCTCCCCATCTCCCCATCCCCCCGGTGTCCCAGTCCCCCCAGTCCTCCTGTCCCCAAGTCCCCCGGTCTCCCCGTCCACCGGTCTCCCCATGCCCACGTCCCCCCGTCCCCCCGGTCTCCACGTCCCCCCGTCCCGCCGTCCCCCCGGTCTCCCCGTCCCCTGTTCCCCCGTCCCACGGTCCCCAGTACCCCGGTCTCCCCGTCTCCCCGTCACCCCGTCCCCCCTTCTCAATGTCTCCCGGTCCCCCCTTCCCCTCCGTCCCCCAGTTCACCGGTCCCCCGGTCCCCCCATCCCCGGGTCTCCCCATGTCCCTGTACCCCTGGTCCCCCCGTCTCCCGGTCTCACCATCTCCCGGTCCCCCGGTCCCCCAGTCCCCCGGGCTACCCGTCCCCCCGTCCCCCGGTCTCCCCGTCTCCCCGTCTCCCTGTCCCTCCTGTACCCACGACCTTAGGTCTCCCCATCTCCCCATCTACCCGTCCTGCCATCTCCCCGTCACCCCGGTCCGCCCGATCTCCCCGTCCCCGATTCCCGATTCCCCAGTCCCCCCATCCCATGGTCTCTCCGTCCCCCTGGTCCCCCCGTCCCGCGTTCCCACGGTCTCCCCGTCCCCCGGTCCAACGGTTCCCCCATCCCCCGACCTCCCTGTCTCCCCGTCCCCCCCCCCCGCTCCCCCAGGTCCCCCGGTCTCCCGGTCCTCCGGTCCCACGGTCCCCCGTGCCCCGGTCTCCCCATCCCCCGGTCCCCCCCGTCCCTCGGTATCCCCGTCTCCCCGTCTCCCCGTCGCCCCGGTCCACCTGTCCCCCGGTCCCCCCGTCACCCTGTCACCCGGTCCACCCGTCCCCCAGTCCCCCCGTCCCCAGGTCTCCCCTCTCCCCGTCTCCCCGTCCCCTCGGTCCCCCGGTCCTCTGGTCCAACCGTACCCCAATCTCCCGGTCCCCCCGTACCACAGTCTCCCTGTCTCCTCATCCCACCGCCCCCGTCCCCCGGTCTCCCCGTCCCACGGTCCCACGGTCCCCCCGTCCCCCGGTCTCCGCGTCCCCCCTGTACCCCTGTCCCCCGGTACCCCCGTCCCCGATATCCCCGTCACCCCGGTCCCCCCGTCCCCCGGTTCCCAGGTCCCCCCGTCCACCGGTCTCCCTGTCCCCCCGTCCCCTCGGTCCCCCCGTCCTTCGGTCTCCATGTCTTCCCATCTCCCCGTCCCCACGTACGCCCGGTCTCCCTGTCTCCGCGTCCCCTCCATCCCCCCGTCCCCCTGTCACCCAGGTCTCCCTTTCCCCCCGTCCCCTCGGTCCCTCCGTCCCTTGGTCTCCCTGTCTCCCCATCTCCCTGTTCCCCCGGTCCCACCGTCCTTAGGTCTCCCTGTCTCCCCCTCTCCCCGGTCCACCCGTCCCCCGGTCCCCCGGTCTCCCCGTCCCCCCTTCCCCCCTTCCACCGGTCTCCCCGGCTCCCCGTCCCCACTTCCCTCCATCCCCACATCCCCCCGGTCTCTCCATCTCCCCATCCCCCGGTCTCCCGGTCCCCTCGTCCCCCGGTCTCCCCGTCCCCCGGTCCCCCGTCCCCCGATCCCCCGTCCCCCGGTCTCCCTGTCCCCCAGTCCCCCCGTCCCTTCAGTCCCCCGGTCCCCCGTGCACCGGTATACACGTCACCCCTCCCCCAGTACCACCTGTGTCCCCGTTTCCCTGTCCCCCCATTTCCCCTGTCTCCCCGTCCCCCTGTCCCACGTTCCACCCGTCCCCCGGTCCCCCGGGCCCCTGTCCTCGGTCTCCCCGTCCCCCCGTCCCCCTTTCTCCCGGTCTCCCCGTCTCCACGTCCCCAAGTCCCTCCGTCCCCACATCCCCCCGGTCTCCCCATCTCCCCATCCCCCCGGTCTCCCAGTCCCCCCAGTCCCTCCGTCCCCAAGTCCCCCGGTCTCCCCGTCCACCGGTCTCCCCATGCCCCCGTCCCCCCGTCTCCCCGGTCTCCCCGTCCCCCCGTCCCCCCATCCCCCCGGTCTCCACGTCCCACCGTCCCGCCATCCCCCCGGTCTCCCCGTGTCCCCGTCCCCTTCGTCCCCCAGTCCCTCCGTCCCCCCGGTCTCCCTGTCCCCCCGTCCCCTTTGTCCCCCGGTCCCCCGGTCTCCCTGTCTCCCCGTTTCCCTGTCCCCACGGTCCCCCGGTCGCCCAGTCCACCCGTCCCCCATTCTCCCCGTCCCTCCGGTCCCCCCGTTCCCCAGTCCCCCGGTCTCCCCGTCCACCGGTCTCCCCGTCTCCCCTTCCCCCGGGTCCTCCCGGCCCCCGGTCTCCCGGTCCCACGTCCGCCTGTCCCCCGGTCCCCCTGTCCCTCGGTCTCCCCGTCCCCCCGTCCCCCCTTCTCCCGGTCTCCCCGTCTCCCCGTCCCCACGTCCCTCCGTCCCCACATCCCCCCGGTCACCCCATCTCCCCATCCCCCCGGTCTCCCGGTCCCACCGTCCCCCAGTCTCCCCGTCCCCCAGTCCCTCCGTCCCCAAGTCCCCCGGTGTCCCCGTCCACCGGTCTCCCCATGCCCCCGTCCCCCGTCTCCCCGGGCTCTTCGTCCCCCGGTACCCCCATCCCCGATATTCCCGTCACCCCGGTCCCCCGTCCCCCGGTTCCCCGGTCCCCCCGTCCACCGGTCTCCCTGTCCCCCCCGTCCCCTCGGTCCCCCCGTCCTTCGGTCTCCCTGTCTCCCCATCTCCCTGTCCCCCCGTCCCCCGTCTCCCCGGTCTCCCTGTCCCCCCGTCCCCCCGGTCCCCCCACCCCCCGGTCTCCGTGTCTCCGCGTCCTCTCCATCCCCCTGTCCCCCTGTCACCCGGGTCTCCCTTTCCCCCCGTCCCCTCGGTCCCTCCGTCCCTTGGTCTCCCTGTCTCCCCATCTCCCTTTTCCCCCGGTCCCACCGTCCTTATGTCTCGCCGTCTCCCCCTCTCCCCGTCCACCCATCCCCCCATCTCCCGTTTCCCCAGTACCCCCGTCCCGGTGTCTCCCCATGTCCCAGTACCCCAGGTCCCCCCGTCTCCCGGTCTCCCCATCTCCCCGTCCCCCCGTCCCCCCTGTCTCCCCGTCCCCCGGTCCCCCAGTCCCCCGGTGCCCCCATCCCCCATTCTCCCCGTCCCCCCGGTCCCCCCGTTCCCCAGTCCCCCGGTCTCCCCATCCACCGGTCTCCCCGTCCCCTCGTCCCCCCGTCCCCCCGGTCTCCCCGTCCCCCCGTCCCCCTGTCCCCCCGGTCCCCCCAATCTCCCCGTCCCACGGTCTCCCCGTCCCCGATCTCCCCGTCGCCCCGGTCCCCCGGTCCCACGGTCCCCCCGTCCCCCGGTCTCCTCGTCTTCCCGTCCCGCCGTTCCCCCGTCCCCCCGTCCCCCGGTCTCCTCGTCTTCCCGACCCCCGTCCCCCCGTTGCGCCGTCCGACCGTCCCTCTGTCCCACCGTCCCCCCATCCCCCCGTCCCTTCAGTCCCCCGGTCCCCCGTGCCCCGGTCTACACGTCACCCCTCCCCCAGTACCACCTGTGTCCCCGTTTCCACGTCCCCCCATTTCCCCTGTCTCCCCGTCCCCCTGTCCCACGTTCCACCCGTCCCCCTGTCCCCCGGGCCCCTGTCCCTCGGTCTCCCCGTCCCCCCGTCCCCCCTTCTCCCGGTCTCCCCGTCTCCACGTCCCCACGTCCCTCCGTCCCCACATCCCCCCGGTCTCCCCATCTCCCCATCCCACCGGTCTCCCAGTCCCCCCAGTCCCCCCGTCCCCAAGTCCCCCGGTCTCCCCGTCCACCGGTCTCCCCATGCCCCCGTCCCCCCGTCTCCCCGGTCTCCCCGTCCCCCCGTCCCCCCGTCCCCCCGGTCTCCACGTCCCCCCGTCCCGCCGTCCCCCCGGTCTCCCGGTGTCCCCATCCCCTTCGTCCCCCAGTCCCTCCGTCCCCCCGGTCTCCCTGTCTCCCCGTTTCCCTGTCCCCACGGTCCCCCGGTCGCCCAGTCCCCCCGTCCCCCATTCTCCCCATCCCCCCGGTCCCCCTGTTCCCCAGTCTCCCGGTCTCCCCGTCCACCGGTCTCCCCGTCGCCCTGTCCCCCCGTCCCCCCGGGCTCCTCGTCCCCCCGTCCCGCCGTTCCCCCGGTCTCCCCGTCTCCCCTTCCCCCCGGTCCTCCCGGCCCCCGGTCTCCCGGTCTCCCCGTCCCCCTGTCCCCCGGTCCCCTGTCCCTCGGTCTCCCCGTCCCCCCGTCCCCCCTTCTCCCGGTCTCCCCGTCTCCCCGTCCCCACGTCCCTCCGTCCCCACATCACCCCGGTCTCCCCATCTCCCCATCCCCCCGGTCTCCCGGTCCCACCGTCCCCCAGTCTCCCCGTCCCCCCAGTCCCCCCGTCCCCAAGTCCCCCGGTCTCCCCGTACACCGGTCTCCCCGTGCCCCCGTCCCCCCGTCTCCCCGGGCTCTTCGTCCCCCGGTACCCCCGTCCCCGATATTCCCCTCACCCCGGTCCCCCCGTCCCCCGGTTCCCCGTTCCCCCCGTCCACCGGTCTCCCTGTCCCCCCTTCCCCTCGATCCCCCCGTCCTTCGGTCTCCCTGTCTCCCCATCTTCCTGTCCCCCCGTCCCCCATCTCCCTGGTCTCCCCGTCCCCCCGTCCCCCCGTCCCCCCGGTCCCCCCGTCCCCCCGGTCTCCCTGTCTCCGCGTCCCCTCCATCCCCCCGTCCCCCTGTCACCCGGGTCTCCCTTTCCCCCCGTCCCCTCGGTCCCTCCCTCCCTTGGTCTCCCTGTCTCCCCATCTCTTTTTTCCCCCGGTCCCCCCGTCTCCCGGTCTCCCCGTCTCCCCGTTCCCCCGTCCCCCCTGTCTCCCCGCCCCCGGTCCCCCAGTCCCCCCGTCCCCCCGGTCTACCTGTCCCCACGTCCCCTCGGTCCCCCCGTCCCCCGGTCCCCTGGTCTCCCCGTCCCCCGGTCCCCCGGTCTCCCCGTCTCCCTGTCTTGCCGTCCCCCTAGTCCCCCGGTCTCCCCGTCATCATGGTCTCCCGTTCCCCCGGGCCCCCTTTCCGCCGGTCCCCCGGTCTCCCCGTCCCCCCGTCCCCCTGGTCTCCCTGTCTCTGCGTCCCCTCCATCCCCCCGTCCCCCTGTCACCCGGGTCTCCCTTTCCCCCGTCCCCTCGGTCCCTCCGTCCCTTGGTCTCCCTGTCTCCCCATCTCCCTTTTCCCCCGGTCCCACCGTCCTTAGGTCTCCCCTTCTCCCCCTCTCCCCGTCCACTCATCCCCCTGTCTCCCGTTTCCCCAGTACCCCCGTCCCCGTGTCTCCCCATGTCCCAGTACCCCCGGTCCCCCCGTCTCCCGGTCTCCCCGTCTCCCCGTCCTCCCGTCCCCCCTGTCTCCCCGTCCCCTGGTCCCCTATCCCCCGGTGCCCCCATCCCCCAGTCTCCACCTCCCCCCGGTCCCCCCGTCCCCCCGTCCCCCCGGTCTACCTGACCCCACGTCCCCTCGGTCCCCCCTTCCCCCGGACCCCTGGTCTCCCCGTCCCCCGGTCCCCCGGTCTCCCCGTCTCCCTGTCTCGTCGTCCCCCTAGTCCCCCGGTCTCCCCGTCATCATGGTCTCCCGTTCCCCCGGGCCCCCGTCTGCCGGTCCCCCGGTCTCCCTGTCCCCTGTTCCCCCGTCCCAAGATCCCCCGTAACCCGGTCTCCCCGTCTCCCCGTCACCCCGTCCCCCCTTCTCAATGTCTCCCGGTCCCCTCTTCCCCTCCGTCCCCCAGTCCACCGGTCCCCCGGTCCCCCCGTCCCCCAGTCTCCCCTCCCACCAGTCCCCCCGTCCCCCGGTCCCCCCGTCCCCCGGTCTCCCCGTACCCCAGTCTCCCGATCCCCCCGTACCACAGTCTCCCCGTCTCCCCATCCCACCTTCCCCCCGTCCCCCGGTCTCCCCATCTCCCTGTCTCCCCTTCCCCTCCGTCCCCCAGTCCACCGGTCCCCCGGTCCCCCCATCCCCGGGTCTCCCCATGTCCCTGTACCCCTGGTCCCCCCGTCTCCCGGTCTCCCCATCTCCCGGTCCCCCGGTCCCCCAGTCCCCCGGGCTACCCGTCCCCCCGTCCCCCGGTCCCCCCTTCTCCCGTCTCCCAGTCCCTCCTGTCCCCCCATCCACCGGTATCACCATCTCCCCTTCTCCCCGGTCCCATGATCCCCCATCCACCCGGTGTCCCAGTCCCCCAGTCCCCCCGTCCCCAAGTCCCCCGGTCTCCCCGTCCACCGGTCTCCCCATGCCCCTGTCCCCCCGTCCCCCCGGTCTCCACGTCCCCCCGTCCCGCCGTCCCCCCGGTCTCCCTGTCCCCCCGTCCCCTTTGTCCCCCGGTCCCCCGGTCTCCCTGTCTCCCCGTTTCCCTGTCCCCACGGTCCCCCGGTCGCCCAGTCCCCCCGTCCCACATTCTCCCCGTCCCCCCGGTCCCCCCGTTCCCCAGTCGCCCGGTCTCCCCGTCCACCGGTCTCCCCATCCCCCGTCCCCCCGTCCCCCCGGGCTCCTCGTCCCCCCGTCCCGTCGTTCCCCCGGTCTCCCCGTCTCCCCTTCCCCCCGGTCCTCCCGGCCCCCGGTCTCCCGGTCTCCCCGTCCCACTGTCCCCCGGTCCCCCTGTCCCTCGGTCTCCCCGTCCCCCCGTCCCCCCTTCTCCCGGTCCTCCCCGTCTCCCCGTCCCCACGTCCCTCCGTCCCCACATCGCCCCGGTCTCCCCATCTCCCCATCCCCCGGTCTCCCGGTCCCACCGTCCCCCAGTCTCCCCGTCCCCCCAGTCCCCCCGTCCCCAAGTCCCCCGGTCTCCCCGTCCACCGGTCTCCCCGTGCCCCCGTCCCCCCGTCTCCCCGGGCTCTTCGTCCCCCGGTACCCCCGTCCCCGATATTCCCATCACCCCGGTCCCCCGTCCCCCGGTTCGCCGGTCCCCCCGTCCACCGGTCTCCCTGTCCCCCCGTCCCCTCGGTCCCCCCGTCCTTCGGTCTCCCTGTCTCCCCATCTCCCTGTCCCCCCGTCCCCCGTCTCCCCGGTCTCCCCGTCCCCCGTCCCCCCGTCCCCCCGGTCCCCCGTCCCTCCGGTCTCCCTGTCTCCGCGTCCCCTCCATCCCCCCGTCCCCCTGTCACCCGGGTCTCCCTTTGCCCCCGTCCCCTCGGTCCCTCCGTCCCTTGGTCTCCCTGTCTCCCCATCTCCCTGTTCCCCCGGTCCCACCGTCCTTAGGTCTCCCCGTCTCCCCCTCTCCCCGGTCCTCCCGTCCCCCGGTCCCCGGTCTCCCCGTCCCCCCTTCCCCCCTTCTCCCAGTCTCCCCGTCTCCCCATCCACCCATCCCCCCATCTCCCGTTTCCCCAGTACCCCCGTCCCCGTGTCTCCCCATGTCCCAGTACCCCCGGTCCCCCCGTCTCCCGGTCTCCCCGTCTCCCCATCCCCCCGTCCCCCCCGTCTCCCCGTCCCCCGGTCCCCCAGTACCCCGGTGCCCCCATCCACCAGTCTCCACCTCCCCCCTGGTCCCCCCGTCCCCCCGTCCCCCCCGGTCTACCTGTCCCCACGTCCCCTCGGTCCCCCCGTCCCCCGGTCCCCTGGTCTCCCCGTCCCCCGGTCCCCCGGTCTCCCCGTCTCCCTGTCTCGCCGTCCCCCTAGTCCCCCGGTCTCCCCGTCATCATGGTCTCCCGTTCCCCCGGGCCCCCGTCCGCCGGTCCCCCGGTCTCCCCGTCCCCTGTTACCCCGTCCCACGGTCCCCCGTACCCCGGTCTCCCCGTCTCCCCGTCACCCCGTCCCCCCTTCTCAATGTCTCCCGGTCCCCCCTTCCCCTCCATCTCCCAGTCCACCGTTCCCCCGGTCCCCCCGTCCCCCGGTCCCTCAATCCTCCGGTCCCAACGTACCCCAGTCCTCCGTTCCACCCGTACCACAGTCTCCCCGTCTTCCCATCCCACCATCCCCCCGTCCCCCGGTCTCCCCATCTCCCTGTCTCCCCGTCCCCCTGTTCCCCATTCCCCCGTCCCCCGGTCTCCCCGTCCCACGGTCCCCCGGTCCCCCCTTCCCCCGGTCTCCCAGTCTCCCCGTCTCACCGTCCCCCCCGGTTCCCCAGTCCCCCGGTCCCCCCGTCCCCCAGTCTCCCAGTACCCCGTCCCCCGGTCTCCGCGTCCCCCCATTCCCCCAGTCCCCAGTCCCCCCAGTCCCCCCATTTCCCGGATCCTCGGTCCCCCCGTCCCCAGGTCTCCCCTTGTCCCCGTACCCCCGGTCCCCCCGTCTCCCGGTCTCCCCGTCTCCCCTTCCCCCCGGTCCCCCCTTCCCACGGTCCCCCGGTCTCCCCGTCCCCCTGTCCCCCGGGCCCCCTCTCCCCCGGTCTCCCCGTACCCCCGTCCCCCCTTCTCCGGTCTCCCCGTCTCCCCGTCCCCACGTCCCTCGGTCCCCCATCCTCCCGGTCTCCCCATCTCCACATCCCCCCGGTCGCCCGGTCCCCCCGTCCCCAAGTCTCCCCTCCCCCCAGTCCCCTCGTCCCCCGGTCCCCCCGTCCCGCGGTCTCCCCGTACCCCAGTCTCCCGATCCCCCCATACCACAGTCTCCCCGTCTCCCCATCCCACCTTCCCCCCGTCCCCCGGTCTCCCCATCTCCCTGTCTCCCCTTCCCCTCCGTCCCCCAGTCCACCGGTCCCCCGGTCCCCCCATCCCCGGGTCTCCCCATGTCCCTGTACCCCTGGTCGCCCCGTCTCCCGGTCTCCCCATCTCCCGGTCCCCCGGTCCCCCAGTCCCCCGGGCTACCCGTCCCCCCGTCCCCCGGTCCCCCCGTCTCCCGTCTCCCAGTCCCCCCTGTCCCCCCATCCACCGGTATCACCATCTCCCCTTCTCCCCGGTCCCATGATCCCCCATCCCCCGGTCTCCCCGTCTCCCCGTCCCCCCGCTCCCCCAGGTCCACCGGTCCACCCTTCTCACGTCCCCCTGTCCCCCCGGTATCCCCGTCTCCCCGTCTCCCCGTCCCCCGATCCCCCGGTCCACCGGCCCCCTGTCCCCCAGTCTCCCCGTCTCCCCGTCCCCCCATCCCCTGGTCTCCCCGTCTCCCTGTCCCCCCGTACCCCCGGGTTCCCCGTCTCCCAGTCCCCCCTTACCCCCGGGCTCCCCTTCCCCCTGTCCCCCGGTCTCCCCGTCTCCCTGTCTCGCCGTCCCCCTGGTCCTCCGGTCTCTCCGTCATCATGGTCTCCCGTTCCCCCGGGCCCCCATCCGCCGGTCCCCCGGTGTCCCCGTCCCCTGTTCCCCCGCTCCCCCGGTCCCCCCGTCACCCGGTCTGCCCGTCCCCCTGGTCCCCACGAACCCCGGTCTCCCCATCCCCCGGTCCCCCGTTCCCCTCGTCCCCCCGTCTCCCCGTCTCCACATCCCCCAGGTCCCCCGGTACCCCGTTCCCCGTTCCGCCTGTCCACCGGTCTCCCCGTCCCCCCGTCTCCCCGTCTCCCCGTCCCCCCGGTCCCCCGGTCTCCCAGTCCCCCGGTCCCCCGGTTCCCCGGTCTCCCCGTCTCCCCGTCCCACTGTCCCCCGTCGCCCCGGTCCCACCGGTTTTCCGTCTCCCAGTCCCCCCAGTCCCCCCGTCCCCAAGTCCCCCGGTCTCCCCGTCTCCCCGGTCTCCCCGTCCCCCCGTCCCCCCGTCCCCCCGGTCTCCACGTCCCCCCGTCCCTCCGTCCCCCCGGTCTCCCTGTCCCCCCGTCCCCTTTGTCCCCCGGTCCCCCGGTCTCCCTGTCTCCCCGTTTCCCTGTCCCCACGGTCCCCCGGTCGCCCAGTCCCCCCGTCCCCCATTCTCCCCGTCCCCCCGGTCCCCCCGTTCCCCAGTCCCCCGGTCTCCCCGTCCACCGGTCTCCCCGTCCACCGGTCTCCCCGTCCCCCCGGCCCCCCGTCCCCCCGGGCTCCTCGTCCCCCCGTCCCGCCGTTCCCCCGGTCTCCCCATCTCCCCATCCCCCCGGTCTCCCGGTCCCACCGTCCCCCAGTCTCCCCGTCCCCCCGTCTCCCCGGGCTCTTCGTCCCCCGGTACCCCCGACCCCGATATTCCCGTCACCCCGGTCCCCCCGTCCCCCGGTTCCCCGGTCCCCCCGTCCACCGGTCTCCCTGTCCCCCCGTCCCCTCGGTCCCCCCGTCCTTCGGTCTCCCTGTCTCCCCATCTCCCTGTCCCCCCGTCCCCCGTCTCCCCGGTCTCCCCGTCCCCCCGTCCCCCCGTCCCCCCCGGTCACCACGTCACCCCGGTCTCCCTGTCTCCGCGTCCCCTCCATCCCCCCGTCCCCTTGTCACCCGGGTCTCCTTTCCCCCCCGTCCCCTCGGTCCCTCCGTCCCTTGGTCTCCTTGTCTCCCCATCTCCCTTTTCCCCCGGTCCCACCGTCCTTATGTCTCGCCGTCTCCCCCTCTCCCCGTCCACCCATCCCCCTGTCTCCCGTTTCCCCAGTACCCCCGTCCCTGTGTCTCCCCATGTCCCAGTACCCCCGGTCCCCCCGTCTCCCGGTCTCCCCGTCCCCCGGTCCCCCAGTCCCCCGGTGCCCCCATCCCCCAGTCTCCACCTCCCCCCGGGCCCCCCGTCCCCCCGGTCTCCCTGTCCCCACGTCCCCCCGGTCCCCCCGTCCCCAGGTCTCATCTCTCCCCGTCTCCGTGTCCCCAAAGTCCCCGGGTCCCTCACCCAGTCCCCCGGTACCCCGTCCCCCGGGCTCTGCGTCCCCCGTGCCCCCTGTTCCCCGTCTCCCGGTCTCCCCGTCTCCCGGTCCCCCGGTCCCCCCTTCCCACGGTCTCCCCGTCCCCCCGTCCCTCGGTCCCCCGGTCTGCCCGTCCCCCGGTCCCCCGGTCCCCCCTTCCCCCGGTCTCCCAGTCTCCCCGTCTCACCGTCCCCCCGGTTCCCCAGTCCCCCGGTCCCCCCGTCCCCCAGTCTCCCAGTACCCCGTCCCCCGGTCTCCGCGTCCCCCCATTCCCCCAGTCCCCAGTCCCCCCAGTCCCCCCATTTCCCGGATCCTCGGTCCCCCCGTCCCCAGGTCTCCCCTTGTCCCCGTACCCCCGGTCCCCCCGTCTCCCGGTCTCCCCGTCTCCCCTTCCCCCCGGTCCCCCCTTCCCACGGTCCCCCGGTCTCCCCGTCCCCCTGTCCCCCGGGCCCACTCTCCCCCGGTCTCCCCGTACCCCCGTCCCCCCTTCTCCGGTCTCCCCGTCTCCCCGTCCCCACGTCCCTCGGTCCCCCATCCCCCCGGTCTCCCCATCTCCACATCCCCCCGGTCGCCCGGTCCCCCCGTCCCCAAGTCTCCCCTCCCCCCAGTCCCCTCGTCCCCCGGTCCCCCCGTCCCGCGGTCTCCCCGTACCCCAGTCTCCCGATCCCCCCATACCACAGTCTCCCCGTCTCCCCATCCCACCTTCCCCCCGTCCCCCGGTCTCCCCATCTCCCTGTCTCCCCTTCCCCTCCGTCCCCCAGTCCACCGGTCCCCCGGTCCCCCCATCCCCGGGTCTCCCCATGTCCCTGTACCCCTGGTCGCCCCGTCTCCCGGTCTCCCCATCTCCCGGTCCCCCGGTCCCCCAGTCCCCCGGGCTACCCGTCCCCCCGTCCCCCGGTCCCCCCGTCTCCCGTCTCCCAGTCCCCCCTGTCCCCCCATCCACCGGTATCACCATCTCCCCTTCTCCCCGGTCCCATGATCCCCCATCCCCCGGTCTCCCCGTCTCCCCGTCCCCCCGCTCCCCCAGGTCCACCGGTCCACCCTTCTCACGTCCCCCTGTCCCCCCGGTATCCCCGTCTCCCCGTCTCCCCGTCCCCCGATCCCCCGGTCCACCGGCCCCCTGTCCCCCAGTCTCCCCGTCTCCCCGTCCCCCCATCCCCTGGTCTCCCCGTCTCCCTGTCCCCCCGTACCCCCGGGTTCCCCGTCTCCCAGTCCCCCCTTACCCCCGGGCTCCCCTTCACCCTGTCCCCCGGTCTCCCCGTCTCCCTGTCTCGCCGTCCCCCTGGTCCTCCGGTCTCTCCGTCATCATGGTCTCCCGTTCCCCCGGGCCCCCATCCGCCGGTCCCCCGGTGTCCCCGTCCCCTGTTCCCCCGCTCCCCCGGTCCCCCCGTCACCCGGTCTGCCCGTCCCCCTGGTCCCCACGAACCCCGGTCTCCCCATCCCCCGGTCCCCCGTTCCCCTCGTCCCCCCTTCTCCCCGTCTCCACATCCCCCAGGTCCCCCGGTACCCCGTTCCCCGTTCCGCCTGTCCACCGGTCTCCCCGTCCCCCCGTCTCCCCGTCTCCCCGTCCCCCCGGTCCCCCGGTCTCCCAGTCCCCCGGTCCCCCGGTTCCCCGGTCTCCCCGTCTCCCCGTCCCACTGTCCCCCGTCGCCCCGGTCCCACCGGTTTTCCGTCTCCCAGTCCCCCCAGTCCCCCCGTCCCCAAGTCCCCCGGTCTCCCCGTCTCCCCGGTCTCCCCGTCCCCCCGTCCCCCCGTCCCCCCGGTCTCCACGTCCCCCCGTCCCTCCGTCCCCCCGGTCTCCCTGTCCCCCCGTCCCCTTTGTCCCCCGGTCCCCCGGTCTCCCTGTCTCCCCGTTTCCCTGTCCCCACGGTCCCCCGGTCGCCCAGTCCCCCCGTCCCCCATTCTCCCCGTCCCCCCGGTCCCCCCGTTCCCCAGTCCCCCGGTCTCCCCGTCCACCGGTCTCCCCGTCCACCGGTCTCCCCGTCCCCCCGGCCCCCCGTCCCCCCGGGCTCCTCGTCCCCCCGTCCCGCCGTTCCCCCGGTCTCCCCATCTCCCCATCCCCCCGGTCTCCCGGTCCCACCGTCCCCCAGTCTCCCCGTCCCCCCGTCTCCCCGGGCTCTTCGTCCCCCGGTACCCCCGACCCCGATATTCCCGTCACCCCGGTCCCCCCGTCCCCCGGTTCCCCGGTCCCCCCGTCCACCGGTCTCCCTGTCCCCCCGTCCCCTCGGTCCCCCCGTCCTTCGGTCTCCCTGTCTCCCCATCTCCCTGTCCCCCCGTCCCCCGTCTCCCCGGTCTCCCCGTCCCCCCGTCCCCCCGTCCCCCCCGGTCACCACGTCACCCCGGTCTCCCTGTCTCCGCGTCCCCTCCATCCCCCCGTCCCCTTGTCACCCGGGTCTCCTTTCCCCCCCGTCCCCTCGGTCCCTCCGTCCCTTGGTCTCCTTGTCTCCCCATCTCCCTTTTCCCCCGGTCCCACCGTCCTTATGTCTCGCCGTCTCCCCCTCTCCCCGTCCACCCATCCCCCTGTCTCCCGTTTCCCCAGTACCCCCGTCCCTGTGTCTCCCCATGTCCCAGTACCCCCGGTCCCCCCGTCTCCCGGTCTCCCCGTCCCCCGGTCCCCCAGTCCCCCGGTGCCCCCATCCCCCAGTCTCCACCTGCCCCCGGGCCCCCCGTCCCCCCGGTCTCCCTGTCCCCACGTCCCCCCGGTCCCCCCGTCCCCAGGTCTCATCTCTCCCCGTCTCCGTGTCCCCAAAGTCCCCGGGTCCCTCACCCAGTCCCCCGGTACCCCGTCCCCCGGGCTCTGCGTCCCCCGTGCCCCCTGTTCCCCGTCTCCCGGTCTCCCCGTCTCCCGGTCCCCCGGTCCCCCCTTCCCACGGTCTCCCCGTCCCCCCGTCCCTCGGTCCCCCGGTCTGCCCGTCCCCCGGTCCCCCGGTCCCCCCTTCTCCCGGTCTCCCCGTCTCCCCGTCCACAGGTCTCCCCGTCCCCCCGTCCCCCCGGTCTCCCCGTCCCCCTGTCTCCCGGTCCCCTGGTCTCCCCGTCTCCCTGTCCCCCGCTCCCCCAGGTCCACCGTCCCACCGTCTCCCCGTCCCCCGTTCCCCTGGTCTCCCTGTCTACCCGTCCCCTAGGTCCTCCCGTCCACCGGTCTCCCCGTCTCCCCGTCCCCCCTGTTCCCCAGGTCCCCCGCACACCCAGTCCCATGGTCTCCCCATCCCCCCGTCCCCCCGTCCCCCCGGGCTCCCCGTCTCCCCGTCCCCTCCGTACCCCCGTCATCCCGTCCCCCCGGTCTCCCTGTCCCCCCGTCGCCTCGGTACCCCTGTAACCCGGTCTCCCTGTCTCCCCGTCTCCCCATCCCCCCGGTCCCCCGGTCCCCCAGTTCCCCGGTCTCCCCATCCACCGGTCTCCCCGTCCCCCCATCCCCCCGTCTCCCCAGTCCCCCCGTCCCCCGGTCTCCCCGTGTCCCCATACCCCCGGTCCCCCTGTCCCCCGGTCCCCGCGTCATCCTGTCCCCCGGTCTCCCCTCTCCCCGTCTCCCCGTCCCTCAGGTCCTCCAGTCCCCCGGTCACGCCGTACCCGTACCCCTATCCCCCGGTCCCCTGGTCTCCCCTTCCCCCTGTCCCCCGGTCCCGCCGGTCCCCCCGATCTACCCGTCCCACGGTCTCCCCGTCCCCGATCTCCCCGTCGCCCCGGTCCCCCGGTCCCACGGTCCCCCCGTCCCCCGGTCTCCTCGTCTTCCCGTCCCCCCGTCCCCCCGTTCCCCCGTCCCCCCGTCCCCCGGTCTCCTCGTCTTCCCGACCCCCGTCCCCCCGTTGCGCCGTCCGCCCGTCCCTCCGTCCCACCATCCCCCCATCCCCTCGTCCCTTCAGTCCCCCTGTCCCCCGTGCCCCGGTCTAAACGTCACCCCTCCCCCAGTACCACCTGTGTCCCCGTTTCGCCGTCCCCCCATTTCCCCTGTCTCCCCGTCGCCCCTGTTCCCCCGTCCCACGGTCCCCCGTACCCCGGTCTCCCCGTCTCCCCGTCACCCCTTCCCCCCTTCTCAATGTCTCCCAGTCCCGCCTTCCCCTCCGTCCCCCAGTCCACCGGTCCCCCGGTCCCCCCATCCCCTGGTCTCCCTATGTCCCTGTACCCCTGGTCCCCCCGTCTCCCGGTCTCCGCATGTCCCGGTCCCCCGGTCCCCCAGTCCCCCGGGCTACCCGTCCCACCGTCCCCCGGTCCCCCCGTCTCCCGGTCTCCCCGTCCCCCGGTTCCCCTGTCCCCCCGTCCCCCGGTCTCCCCGTCCCCCAGTACCCCCGGGTTGCCCGTCCCCCAGTGCCCCGGTACCCCAGTCCCCCCGGTCCCATCGTCTCCCGGTCCCCCGGTCCCCCCGTCCCTCGGTCTCCCCGTCTCACCGTCTCCCTGTACCCCCGGGTTCCCCGTCTCCCCGTCCCCCCGTACCCCCGGGTTCCCCGTCTCCCAGTCCCCCCGTACCCCCGGGCTCCCCGTCCCCTGGTCCCCCCTTCCCCCCTTCCCCCCGGTCCCCCCGTCTCCCGGTCTGCCCATCTCACCGAGTCCCCGTCCCCCCGGGCCCCCGTCCCCCCGTCCCCCGGTTCCCGGGTCTCCACGTCCCCCTCGTCCCCCAGTCCCCCGGTCTCCCCGTCTCCCCGTCCCCCCGGTCCCCCGGTCTCCCCATCACCCCGGTTCCCCATCCCCCGATCCCCCGTCCCCTGGTCTCCCCGTGCCCCAGTCCCCCGTCCCCCGGTCCCCCCGTCCCCCGGTCCCCACGTCCCCCGGTATCCCCGTCTTCCCGGCCCCCGGTCCCCCTGTCCCCCGTCCCCCGGTCTCCCCGTCTCCCCGTCACACCGTACCCCCGGGCTACCCGTCCCCCGTTTCCCCGGTCCCCCCGTCCCCCAGTTTCCCGGTCCCATGTCTCCACGTCCCACGGTCCCCCTGTCCCCCGGTCTCCCCGTCTCCCTGTCTCCAGGTCCCCCCGGTCCTCCCGTGCCCCGTACCCCGTCCCCCCTTCCCCCGTCACCCCGTTCCTCCGGTCCCCCAGTCACACCGTCCCCCGGTCTCCCCGTCTCCCCGTCCCCCAGTACCCCCGGGTTGCCCGTCCCCCAGTGCCCCGGTCCCCCCGTCCCCCCTGTCCCCCCGTCTCCCGGTCCCCCGGTCCCCCCGTCCCTCGGTCTCCCCTTCTACCCGACTCCACATCCCCCCGGTCCCCCCATCCCCCGGTCCCCCGGTCCCCCATTCCCCGTTCCGCCCGTCCACCGGTCTCCCCGTCTCCCCGTCTCTCCGTCACCCCGGTCCCCCCGTCACCCCGGTCCGCCAGTCCCCCGTTCCCCCGGTCTCCCGTCCCCCTGGTCCACTCGTCCCCCGGTCCCCCGGTCCCCCCGTCCCCTGGTCTCCCTGTCCCCCCGTCCCCCCTTCCCACTGTCTCCCCGTCCCCCCGTCCCCCCGGACCCCTAGTCCACAGGCTCCCAGTACCCCCGTCCCCCGGTCCCCCGGTCTACCCGTCCCCCGGTCTCCCCTTCTCCCCGTCCCCCGGTCTCCCCGTCTCCCCATCCCCCCCCGTTCCCCCGTCCCCCCGTCCCCCCGGTCTCCCGGTCCCCCTGTCCCCTCTGTCCGCCCTTCCCCGGTCTCCCCGTCTCCCCGTCTCCATGTCCCCCCGGTTCCCCGGTCCCCCGGTGTCCCTGTCTCCCAGTCTCCCCAACCCCCCAGTCCCCCCATCCCCCGGTCTACCCGTCTCCCAGTCGCCCCGTCCTCCCAGTCCCCCCGGTCCCCCGGTCTCCCCGTCCCCCCGGTCCGCCAGTCCCCCGTTCCCCCGGTCTCCCAGTCCCCCGGTCCCTCCATCCCCCGGTCTCCCCGTCCCCCGGTCACCTTGTCCCCATGTCTCCTTTCTCCCAGTCCCCATGTCCCCTCGTCCTCCCGGTCTCCCCGTCTCCCCGTCTCCCCTTCCCCCCTTCCACCCGTCCCCCGGTCCCCCGGTCCCCCCATCCCCTGCTCTGCCCGTATACCCGTCTCCCCGTCCCCCGGTCCCCCCGTCCCCCGGTTTCCCCATCCGCCTCTCTCACCATCCCCCTGTTCCCCCCGTCCCCTGGTCACCAAGTCTCCCCGTCCACCCGGTCCCCCGTCCTCCGGTCTCCCCGTCTCCCCGTCTCCCCGTCCCACTGTCCCCCGTCGCCCCGGTTCCCCCGGTCTCCCCGTCCCCCGGTCCCCCGGTTCCCCGGTCCCCCGGTGTCCCCGTCTCCCAGTCTCCCCGTGCCCCCAGTCCCCCAATCCCCCGGTCTACCCATCTCCCAGTCGCCCCGTCCCCCCAGTCCCTCCAGTCCCCCGGTCTCCCCGTCCCCCCGGTCCCACCATCCCCCGGTCCCGCGGTCCCCCGGTCCACCGGTCCCCCTTCCAGCTGTCTCCAGGTCCCCCCGTCCACTCGTACCACCGGTCTCCCCGTCTCCCGGTCTCCCGTCTCCCTGGTCCACTCGTCCCCTGGTCCCCCGGTCCCACAGTCTCCCCGTCTCCCCGTCCCCCCATTCCCTGGTCTCCCCGTCTCCCCGTCCCCCCATTCCACGGTCTCCCCGTCACCCCGGTCCCCCCGTCCCCCAGTCTCCCCGTCTCCCCGTCCCCCCATCCCCTGGTCTCCCCGTCTCCCTGTCCCCCCGTACCCCCGGGTTCCCTGTCTCCCAGTCCCCCCTTATCCCCGGGCTCCCCGTCCCCGGGTCTCCCCTTCCCCCTGTCCCCCGGTCTCCCCGTCTCCCTGTCTCGCCGTCCCCCTGGTCCCCCGGTCTCCCCGTCATCATGGTCCCCCGTTCCCCCGGGCCCCCGTCCGCCGGTCCCCCGGTCTCCCTGTCCCCTGTTCCCCCGCTCCCCCGGTCCCCCCGACCGGTGGACGGGGAGACCGGGGGACAGGGGGCCCGGGGGACAGGGGGACGGGGAGACCGGGGGACCGTGGAACGGGGGGACCGGGGGGAAGGGGAGACGGGGAGACCGGGAGACGGGGGACCGGGGGTACGGGGACAAGGGGAGACCGGGGGACGGGGGGACCGAGGATCCTGGAAACGGGGGGACTGGGGGGACTCGGGACTGGGGGGACGGGGGGACGCGCAGACGGGGGACGGGGGGACCGGGGGACTGGGGGACGGGGGGACCGGGGGACTGGGGTACCGGAGGGACGCGGAGAGCGGGGGACGGGGGGACCGTGGGACCGTGGGATGGGGAGACCGGGGGACGGGGTACTCGGGGACTGGGGGACGGGGAGACAGGGAGATGGGGAGACCGGGGGACGGGGGGAAGGTGGGATGGGGAGACGGGGAGACTGTGGTACGGGGGGACCGGGAGACTGGGGTACAGGGAGACCGGGGGACGGGGGGACCGGGGGACGGGGGGACTGGGGGGAGGGGAGACTGGGAGACGGGGGGACCGGGGGACCGGGGGGATGGGGAGATGAGGAGACCGGGTGGATGGGGGGACGGAGGGACGTGGGGACGAGGAGACGGGGAGACCGGGAGAAAGGGGGACGGGGAGACCGGGGGACAGGGGGCCCGGGGGACAGGGGGACGGGGAGACCGGGGGACCGTGGGACGGGGGGACCGGGGGGAAGGGGAGACGGGGAGACCGGGAGACGGGGGGACTGGCGGTACGGGGACAAGGGGAGACCGGGGGAAGGGGGGACCTAGGATCCGGGAAACAGGGGGACTGGGGGGACTGGGGACTGGGGGGACGGGGGGACGCGGAGACGGGGGACAGGGGGACCGGAGGACCGTGGGACGGGGAGACCGGGGGACGGGGTAATGGGGGACTGGGGGACGGGGAGACAGGGAGATAGGGAGACCGGGGGACAGGGGGGAAGGTGGGATGGGGAGACGGGGAGACTGTGGTACGGGGGGACCGTGAGACTGGGGTACGGGGAGACCGGGGGACGGGGGGATTGGGGGGACGGGGGACTGGGGGGATGGGGGGACGCGGAGACTGGGATACGGTGAGACCGGGGGTCGGTGGGAACGGGGAGACGGGAGGACGGGGAGTCCGGGGGACGGGGAGACGGGAATTCGGGGGACAAGGAGACGGGGAGACTGGGGGACGAGGGGAACGGGGGACCGTGGGATGGGGAGACCGGGCTTCGTGTGGACCAGGGGAATGAGCAGACCGGGGGACGGGGGGACTGGGGGAGCGGGGGACCAGGGGACGGGGAGACCGGGGGACCGGGGGACGGGGGGACTGTGGGACCTGGGGTACAGGGGGGACGGGGAGAGGGGGAGACCGGGGTACGGTGTACCGGGGGGACGGGGACACGGTGTGACAGGGAGACCGGGGGATGGGGGGACCCTGGGGACGGGGGGAACCTGGGGACAAGGAGACGGGGAGACGAGGAGACCGGGGAACCGGGGGTGGGGGGACATGGGGGACGGGGAGACGGGGAGACGGGGAGACCGGGGACGGGGGGACGGGGGGACGTGGAGACAGGGAGACGGGGAGACCGGGGAATGGGGGGACCGGGGGACCGGGGGACGTGTGGTGGAGGAACTGGGAGACCGGGGGACGGGGGGACTGGGGGGACGGGAGGAAGGGGGGACCAGGGGACAGGGGGACAGGGGGACCGGGGAGACGGGGAGACCGGGGGACCAGGGGAGGGGGGGACCGGGCGGACGGGGAGATGGGGGACTGGAGGGACTGGGGGGACGAGGCGACTGGGAGATGGGTAGACCGGGGGATGGGGGGACTGGGGGCACGGGGAGACTGGGAGACGGGGACACCGGGGGACCGGGGAACCGGGGGACCGGGGGAAGGGGAGACCTGGGGGACCGGGGCGACGGGGGACAGTGGGACGGGGAGACGGGGAGACCGGGGAACCGGGGGACCGGGAGCCCGTGGGAAGGGAGGACCGGGAGACCGGGGGACCGGGAGACCGGGGGACAGGTAGACCGGGGGAACAGGAGACCGGGTGACACGGTCCGGGTGGATGGAGAGTAGGGGGAACCGGGAGTCCGGTGGACCGAGGGACTGGTGGACAGAGACACCGGGGTAACAGGAGACCGGGGGAAGGGGGGACGGAGGGACCGAGAGACCGGGGGACCAGAGGACCAGGAGACAATGGGATGGGGGGACGAGTGGACGGGTCGACCAGGAGACCGGAAGACCGGGGGACGGGGGGATGGTAGGACGGGGAGACCGGGGGACGTGCAGACGGGGTGACAGGGCGACCGGGGGACCGGGAGACCGGGGAGAGCGAGGACGATGGGACCTGGGGAAGAGGAGACCTGGGGATTGGGGGACGGGGGGACGGGGGGACCGGGAGACCGGTGCACAGAGGGACGGAGGGACCATGACCGGGGGACGGGAGGGATGGGGGGACCGGGAGACCGAGAGACCGGGGGACCAGGAGAACGGGTGATGGAAGGACGGGGGACGGGGGGACCAGGGGACGGGGGGACGGGGGGATGGGGAGACCTGGGGATGGGGGGACCGGAGGTACTGGGAGACGTGGAGACATGGAGACCGGGGGACGGGGCGACGAGGGTCCGCGGGATGGGGGGACCGGGGGTACGGGGGGGACGGGGGACGGAGGGACGGGGAGACCGGGGGACGGGAGGACCGGGGGACGAGTGGACCTGGGTGACGGGGGACCGGGGGGACAGAGGAACGGGGAGACTGTGGGATGGGGGGACAGGGGGACGGGGAGACCGGGGTCGGGGGGGCGGGGGGATGGTGGGAAGGAGGGACGGGGGGACGGGGATATGGGGGACGGGGGGACCGGGGGATTGGGGGACAGCAGGATTAAGGGGTCGGGGAGAAGGGGGACGTGGGGACCGGGGAACTGGGGGAACGGGGGACGGGGAGACCGTGTGAATGGGGGACGGGGAGACCGTGTGAATGGGGGACGGGGGAATGGGGAGACCGGGGGATGAGGGGATGGGGGGACGGGGGGACGGGGGACGGGGGACTGGGGGGACGGGGAGACTGGCAGACCGGGGAGACGGGGGCATGGGGAGACGGGGAGAAGCGGAAACCGGGGACGGGGGAACCTGTGGACCGGGAGACGAGGAGACCGGGGGACCGGGGGACGGGGGGACCGTGGGGACGGGGAGACGGGGAGACAGGGAGACCGGGGGTACGGGGATGCGGGGAGACGGGGAGACCGTGTGACGGGGTGACCCAGGGACCAGGGGACTGGGAGACCGGGGGACGGGGGGACCGGGGGGACGGTGGGACGGGGAGAACGGGGGACGGGGGAATTGGGGGATGGGGGACCGGGGGACGGGGCGACGGGGAGACGGGGAGACAGGGGATTCGGGGGGACGGGGAGAACGTGGGACGGGGATCGAGGGACCGGGGGACCGGGGGACGGGGAGACCTGGGGACCGGGGGACGCGGGGACCGGGGTGACGGGGAAACGGGGAGACCGGGGGAGAGGGCGACCGGGGGGACGGGGACACGGGCAGACCGTGGGACCAGGGAACGTGGGGACTGGGGGGACGGGGAGACCGTGGGACAGAGGGATCGGCGAACCGGGGGATCGACGGACAGGGAGATTGGGCGGACCGGGGCGACGGGGGGATGGGGGCACGGGTAGACGGGGAGATGGGGAGACCGAAGGACGGGGAGACCGAAGGACGGGGAGACTGGAGGGACGTGGGGACGTGGGGACGGAGAGACCCGGGGTTCGGGGGGACGGGGAGACCGAGGGACGGGGGATCCGGGGACCGGGAGACGGGGGTACTGGGGGGACTGGGGACTGGGGGGACGGGGGGACGCGGAGACCGGGGGACGGGGTACCGGGAGACCGGGGGACCGGGGGACAGGGGGTACGGGGACACGGGAGTTCGGGGGACGGGGGGACCAGGGAGACGGGGGGACGGGGGGACGGGGAGACCGGTGGACGGGGAGACCGGGGAACTGGGGGACCGGGGGACCGGGGGGATGGGGAGACGGGGAGACAGGGAGACCGGGTTACAGGGGTACCGAGGGGACGGGGGGACAGGGAGACCGAGGGGACGGGATGATGGGGGGACGGAGGGGACGGGGAGACGGGGAGCCCGGGGGGATGGGGGGACGGTGGGAAGGGGAGACCAGGGGACTGGGTGTGCGGGGGACCTGGGGAACGGGGGGAAGGGGAGACGGGGAGACTGGTGGACGGGGGGACCTAGGGGACGGGTAGACGGGGAGACCGGGGGAAGGGGGGACGGGGAGATGGTGGGACGGGGGTCCTGGGTGAGCGGGGGACAGGGAGACGGGGAGACCGGGGGACCGGGGGACCGGGGGACGGGGAGACCGGGGGGACGGGGGGACGGGGGGACGGGGAGTCCGGGGAGATGGGGGGACGGGGAGACCGGTGGACGGGGAGACGGGTAGACCGGGAGAAGGGGGGACCGGGGGACCGGGGGACGGGTAGACCGGGGGACCGAGGGACGGGGGACGGGGAGACCGTGGGATGGAGGGACCGGAGGACCGGGAGACGGGGAGACCGGGAGACGGGGGACTGGGGGTACTGAGACATGGGGAGACCCGGGGACGGGGGTACCGGGGAACCGGGAGACGGGGGGACTGGGGAGACTGGGGACTGGGGGCACGAGGGGACACGGAGCCCAGGGGACGGGGTACCGGGGGACTGGGTGACGGGGGGACCGGGGGACTGGGGGACCGGGGGACGGGGAGATGGGGAGACCGTGGGACGGAGGGACCGGAGGACCGGGAGACGGGGAGACCGGGAGACGGGGGACTGGGGGTACTGGGACATGGGGAGACCCGGGGACGGGGGTACCGGGGAACCGGGAGACGGGGGGACTGGGGAGACTGGGGACTGGGGGCATGGGGGGACGCGGAGCCCGGGGGACGGGGTACCGGGGGACTGGGTGACGGGGGGACCGGGGGACTGGGGGACCGGGGGACGGGGAGACGGGGAGACAGGGAGATCGGGGGCCGGGTTACCGGGGGACCGTGGGACGGGGAGACAGGGAGATGGGAGGACCGGGAGACGGTAGGACGGTGGGATGGGGAGACGGGGAGACTGTGGTACGGGGGGACCGGGGGACTGGGGTACCTTGGGACTGGGGGATCGGGGAACCGGGGGGACGCGGAGACAGGGAGAGATGAGACCTGGGGACGGGGGGACCGTGGGACGGGTGGACCGGGGGACAGGGTGACGGGGGGACCGGGGGACGGGGGTACTGGGGGACCTGGGGGAGCGGGGGGACGGGGAGACCGTGGGACAGGGGGACCAGAGAACCGGGGGATCGAGGGACGGGGAGATCGGGCGGACCGGGGCGACGGGGGGATGGGGGCACGGGTAGACGGGGAGATGGGGAGACCGAAGGACGGGGAGACCGGGGGACGGGGGATCGGGGGACCGGGAGATGGGGGGACTTTGGTGACTGGGGACTGGGGTACGGGGGGATCGGGGGACAGGGGGACGGGCAGACCGGGGGACCGGGGGACGCGGGGACCGGGGGGACGGGGAAACGGGGAGACCGGGGGACAGGGGACCGGTGGGATGGGGAGATGGGGAGATGGGGAGACCGGGGGATGGGCGGACCGGGGGGACGCGGGGACTGGGATACCGGGCGGACCGAGGCGACGGGGTGATGGGGGGACCGGGAGAGGGGGAGATGGGGAGACCTAAGGACGGGGGGACCTGGGGAACAGGGAGATGGGGAGACAGGGAGACCGAGGGACGGGGGGATCGAGGGGACGGGGGCAAAGGGAGACCGGGGGGACAGGGGGACCCGGGGACGGAGGGGACGCGGAGACGGAGAGACCCGGGCGGACGGGGAGATCGGGGGGACGGGAGGACGGTGGGACGGGAAGACCGGGGAGACGGGGGGACGGGGGGACAGGGAGACCGGTGGACGGGGGGACCGGGGAACAGGGAGATGTGGAGACAGGGAGACCGAGGGACGGGGGGACCGAGGGGACGAGGGGGACAGGGAAATGGGAATACCGGGGGATGGGGGGACCGGGGGATCGGGGGACGGGGAGTCCGGGGGACCGGCGGACGGCGGGACCTGGGGGACGGGGAGACCGGTGGACGGGGGGACCGGGGAACCAGGGGACGTGGGGACCGTGGTGACGGGGATATCGGGGACTGGGGACAGGGGGACCGGGGGACCGGGGAACGGGGAGACCGTGGGACAGGGGGACGGGGGGACCGGGGGGACGGGGAGACCGTGGGACGGGGGGCCCGGGGAACCGGGGGACCGGTGAAAGGGGAGACCGGGTGGACCGGGGCGACGGTGGGATGAGGGGACAGGGAGACGGGGAGACAGTGAGACCGGGGAACGGGGGGACCGAGGGGAAAGGGAGACGAGGGGACAGGGAGAACGGGCGACGGGGGACCGGGGGCGGGGACACCAGGGGACCAGGGGAAGGGAGGACCGGTGTGACGAGGAGACCGGGAGATGGGGAGACAGGGGGACGGGGGGAACGTGGGATAGGGGGACGGGGAGACCGGGGAAATGGGGGGACGGGGAAATGGGTACACAGGGGGTACTGGGGGAGGAGTGAAGTGTAGACAGGGGGAAGGGGGGACCGGGGGACTCAAGGGACAGGGGGATGTGGGGACGGTCGGACGGAGGGACGGGGGGACGGGGCAACGGGGGGACGGGGGAATGGGGGAACGGGGGTAGGGGAAGACGAGGAAACCGGGGGACGGGGGGACCGTGGGACCGGGGGACCGGGTCGACGGGTAGATCGGGGATGGGGGGGGACCGTGGGAACTGGAGACCGGGGGGACGGGGGGACGGCGAGACGGGGAGACAGGGGGTTCGGGGGGATGGGGAGACCGGATGACTGGGGGACGCGGAGACCGGGGGGACGGCGAGATGGGGAGACCGGGGGACAGGGGGACCATGGGGGACGGGGAGATGGGGAGACGGGGAGACCGGGGGATGGGGGGATCGGGGGACCGGTGGACTGGGGGACGGAGGGGAAGGGGGGACGGGGAGATATTGGGAAGTGGGGACGGGGTGACGGGGAGACGGGGAGACCGGTGTACGGGTGACCGTGGGACAGGGGGACGGGGGACCGGAGGACCAGTGGACGGGGAGCCCGGATGGAGAAGGGGGATGGGGGGATGGGGAGACCGGGGGACGGGGGGAGCGGGAGACCTGGGGAACCGGGGGGACGGGGAGACTGGGAGACCGGTGGACGGGGGGATGGTAGGACGGGGAGACCGGGGGACGTGCAGACGGGGTGACAGGGCGACCGGGGGACCGGGAGACCGGGGAGAGCGAGGACGATGGGACCTGGGGAACAGGAGACCTGGGGAATGGGGGACGGGGGGACGGGGGGACCGGGAGACCGGTGCACAGAAGGACGGAGGGACCGTGACCGGGGGACGGGAGGGATGGGAGGACCGGGAGACCGAGAGACCGGGGGACCGGGAGAACGGGTGATGGAAGGACGGGGGACGGGGGGACCAGGGGACGGGGGGACGGGGAGACGGGGAGACCGAGGGAAGGGGGGATCGGAGGACCGGGGGATGTGGAGACCGGGGGACGGGGGACCGGGGGACCTGGGGACAGGGAGACCGGGGGGACCAGTGGGACGGGGGGACGGGGGGACAGGGAGACCTGGGGACGGCGGGACGGGGGGAAGGGGAGACCAGATAGACAGGGGGACGGGTGGACGGGGAGACCGGTGTACGGGGAGACCGGGGGGACGGGGGGACGGGGAGACGGGGGGACAGTGAGACCGGGGGACGGGGGGACCGGGTGACCAGGGGAAGGGGAGACCGGGGGACCGGGGGACGGGGGGACGGGAAAAACTGGAGACTGGGGGACATGGGTACGGGGGGGATGGGGAGACTGGGAGACCGTGGGACCAGGGGACGGGGGGACCGGGGGGACGGGGAGACTGTGGGACAGGGGGATTGGCGAACCGGGGGATCGAGGGACGGGGAGATCGGGCGGACCGGGGCGACGGGGGGATGGGGGCACTGGTAGACGGGGAGATGGGGAGACCGAAGGACGGGGAGACCGGAGGGACGTGGGGACGGGGGGACGGAGAGACCGGGGGTTCGGGGGGACGGGGAGACCGAGGGAGGGAGGATCGGGGGACCGGCGGACCGGAGGACAGGGAGACCGGGGGACGGGGTACCGGGGGACTGGGGGACGGGGGTACCGGGGGATTGGGGGACGGGGAGACCAGGGGACGGGGGGAACGTGGGACAGGGGGACGGGGAGACCGGGGGGACCGGGGGACAAGGAGACGGGGAGACGGGGAGACCGGGGGACCAGGGGACAGGGGGAAGGGGAGACCGGGGGACGGGGAGCCCGGGGGTAAGGGGGGACTGGGAGATGGGGAGACCAGGGGATGGGGGGACGTGGAGACGGGGAGACTGGGGGACAGGGGGACCGGTGGACCGGGGGATCGGGGGACGGGGAGACAGGGAGACGGGGAGACCGGGGGACGGGGGTACCGGGGGAACGGGGGACGGGGGGAACGGAGGACCAGGGGACGGGGACTCTGGGGGGACAGGCAGACCTGTGGAAACGGGGGGACGGGGAGACGGGGATACCGGGGGACGGGGGGACGTGAGAAGGGTGGACCGGGGGACCTGGGGGAGCGGGGGGACGGGGAGACGGAGAGACCGGGGGATGGGGGGACCGTGGGACCGGGGGACGGGGGGACCAGGGGGACGGGGAGACCGTGGGACGGGGGGACCGGGGGGGACGGGGAGACCGAGGAGACGGGGAGATGGGGGGACGGGGAGACCGTGGAGACGGGGGGATGGTGGGACAGGGAGACCGGGGAGATGAGGGGATGGGGGGACGGGGAGACCGGTGGACGGGGAGACCGGGGGACGGGGGGACTGGGGGACGGGGAGACCGGGGGACGGGGGATCGGGGGACCGGGGGACGGGGAGATGGAGAGACCGGGGGGATGTGGGGACGGAGGGAAGTGGGGACGGGGAGACGGGGAGACCGGGAGAAGGGGGGAAGGGGGTACGGGAGGACAGGGGAGAGGGGGAGACGGGGAGACCTAAGGACGGTGGGACCGGGGGAACAGGGAGATGGGGAGACAGGGAGACCAAGGGACGGAGGGACCGAGGGGACGGGGGAAAAGGGAGACCCGGGTGACAGGGGGACGGGGGGATGGAGGGGACGCGGAGACAGGGAGACGGGTGGACGGGGGGACGGGGAGACCGGGGGTTCAGGGGGACTGGGAGACCGAGGGAGGGGGGATCGGGGGACCGGCGGACCGGAGGACAGGGAGACCGGGGGACGGGGTACCGGGGGACTGGGGGACGGGGGTACCGGGGGATTGGGCGACGGGGAGACCGGGGGACGGGGGGACGGGGAGACCGGGCGGACCGGGGCGACGGGGGGATGCGGGGACGGGGAGAGGGGGAGACGGGGAGACCGAAGGACGGGGAGACGGGGAGACTGGGAGAAGGGGGGACTGGGGGTTGGGGAGACCGGGGGACGGGGGGACCGTCAGAAGGGGGGACTGGGGGTCGGGGAGACCGGGGGACGGGGGGACCGGGGAACCGGGGGACGGGGAGACCGGGAGACGGGGGGACCGGGGGACGGGGGGACGGGTAGCCCGAGGGACTGGGGGAACGGGGGACCGGGAGATGGGGAGACCGGGAGACGGGGGGACCAGGGGTACAGGGACATGGGGAGACCAGGGGATGGGGGGACCGGGGGACCGGTGGACTGGGGGACGGAGGGGAAGGGGGGACCGGGAGACATTGAGAAGGGGGGACGGGGTGACGGGGAGACGGGGAGACCGGGGTACGGGGGACCGTGGGACGGGGGAACAGGGGACCGGGAGACAGGGAGACCGGCGGACGGGGGCCCGGGATAACGGGAGACCATGATGACGGGGAGACCGGGGGACAAAGGGGACGGGGGGACAGGGAGACCGGGGGGACGAAGGGACTGGGGGACGAAGGGGACGGGGACACGGGGAGACCGGGGGGACGGGGGGAAGGGGGGACGGGGAGACCGGGGAGACGGGGGGACGGGGGCATGGGGAGACCGGTGCACGGGGAGACCGGGGGACTTGGGGACGGGGGGACTGGGGGGACTGGGAGACCGGGGGGATGGGGAGATGGGGAGACCGGGGGGATGTGGGGATGGAGGGACGTGGGGACGTGGAGACGGGGAGACCGGGAACAGGGGGGATGGGGGGACGGGGAGACCGAGGGACAGGGGACCGGGGGACAGGGGGACGGGTGGAACGTGGGACAGGGGGACGGGGAGACAGGGGAAATGGGGGGACGGGGAAACGGGGACACAGGTGGTACTGGGGGAGGGGTGACGTGTAGACCGGGGCACGGGGGACCGGGGGACTGAAGGGACGGGGGGATGGGGGGACGGTGGGACGGAGGGACGGGCGGACGGCGCAACGGGGGGACGGGGGTCGGGAACACGAGGAGACCGGGGGACGGGGGGACGGGGGAACGGGGGGACGGGGGGACGGGAAGACGAGGAGACCGGGGGACGGGGAGACCATAGGACCGAGGGACCGGGGCGACGGGGAGATCGGGGACGGGGAGACCGTGGGACGGGGAGATCGGGGGGACCGGGGGGACAGGGGGACGGGGGGAAGGGGAGACCAGGGGACCGGGGGATAGGGGTACGGGTACGGGGTGACCGGGGGACCGGAGGACATGAGGGACGGGGAGACGGGGAGAGGGGAGACCGGGGGACAGGGTGACGCGGGGACCGGGGGACAGGGGGACCGGGGGTACGGGGACACGGGGAGACCGGAGGACGGGGGGACCGGGGAACTGGGGGACCGGGGGACCGGGGGGATGGGGAGACGGGGAGACAGGGAGACCGGGTTACAGGGGTACCGAGGGGACGGTGGGACAGGGAGACCGGGGGGACGGGATGACAGGGGGAAGGAGGGGACGGGGAGACGGGGAGCCCGGGGGGACGGGGGGACAGGGGGACCGGGGCGACGGGGGACAGTGGGACAGGGAGACGGGGAGACCGGGGAACCGGGGGACCGGGGGACGGGGAGACCGGGGGACCGGGGAGACGGGGAGACGGGGAGACGGGGGGACGGGGAGACCGGTGGACGGGCGGAACGGGGAACGGGGGACCGGGGGACCTGGGGGATGTGGAGACGGGGAGACGGGGAGACCCAGGGACCGAGGGAGTGGGGGACGGGGAGACCGGGGGACGAGGGGAATGGGGGACCGGGGGATGGGGAGACCGGGGTTCGTGGGGACCAGGGGGACGGGCAGACCGGGTGACGGGGGGACCGGGGGAGCAGGTGAACAGGGGACGGGGAGATCGGGGGACCGGCGGACGGGTGCCCGGGGGAACGGGAGACCATGATGACGGGGAGACCGGGGGACCAGGGGGACGGCGAGACAGGGAGACGGGGAGACCGGGGGACAGGGGGAAGGGGAGACCGGGGGACGGGGAGCCCGGGGGTAAGGGGGGACTGGGAGACGGGGAACCCGGGGGTACGGGGGGACAGGGAGACGGGGAGACCAGGGGATGGGGGGACGGGGAGACGGGCAGACTGGGGGACAGGGGGACCGGTGGACCGGGGGATCGGGGGACCGGGAGACGGGGAGACCGGGGAATGGGGGATCATGGGACCGGGGAGAAGGGGAGATGGTGATACCGGTGGATGGGGGGACACGGTGGACTGGGAGACGGGAGACTGGGGGACCGGGGGACGGGGGGACGGGTAGCCCGGGGGAATGGGGGACCGGGGGACCGGGAGATGGGGAGACTGGGAGACGGGGGGACCAGAGGTACAGGGACATGGGGAGACCCGGGGATGGGGGGACCGGGGGACCGGTGGACTGGGGGACGGAGGGGAAGGGGAGACAGGGAGATGGGGAGACCAGGGTTCGGGGGGAAGGTGGGATGGGGAGACTGGGAGACTGTGGTACGGGGGGATCGGGAGACTGGGGTACGGGGAGACCGGGGGATGGGGGGACCGGGGGATGGGGGGACTGGTGGGAGGGGAGACTGGGGGAAGGGGGGACCGGGGGAACGGGGGGATGTGGAGATGGGGAGACCGGGGGGATGGGGGGACCAAGGGACGTGGGGACGGGGAGACGGGGAGACCGGGAGAAGGGGGGACGGGGTACGGGAGACCGGGGGACAGGGGGCCCGGGGGACAGGGAGACGGGGAGACCGGGGGACTGTGGGACGGGGGGACCGGGGGGAAGGGGAGACGGGGAGACCGGGAGACGGGGGGACGGGGGGTACGGGGACAAGGGGAGACCTGGGGACGGGGGGACCGAGGATCCGGGAAACGGGGGGACAGGGGGGACTGGGGACTGGGGGAACGGGGGGACGCGGAGAACGGGGGACGGGGTACTGGGAGACTGGGGGACGGGGGGACGGGGGACTGGGGAACCGGGGGACCGGTGGACTGGGGGACGGAGGGGAAGGGGGGACCGGGAGACATTGAGAAGGGGGGACGGGGTGACGGGGAGACGGGGAGACCGGGGGACCGGCGGACAGGGGCCCGGGGGAACGGGAGACCATGATGACGGGGAGACTGGGGGACTAGGGGGACGGCGAGACAGGGAGACGGGGAGACCGGGGGACCGGGGGACGGGGAGACCAGGGGACCGGGGGACGGGGGGACCGAGGGGACGTGGGGACAGGTAGACCGGGGGGACGGGGGGACAGGGGGACCGGGGTGACAGGGGGACGGGGGGATGGAGGGGACGCGGAGACAGGGAGACCGGGGGGATGGGGGGACCGTGGGGTCGGGGGGACGGGGAGACCGGGGAGACGGGGGACGGGGGGACAGGGAGATGGGGAGACAGGGAGACCGAAGGACAGAGGGACCGAGGGGACGGGGGGACAGGGAGACCGGTGGACGGGGGGACCGGGGAACCGGGGGACGGGGGGACCGGGGTGACGGGAATATCGGGGACGGGGGTACCGGGGGACGAAGAGCCCAGGGAGACGGGGGGACGGGGGCACGGGGAGTCCGGTGGACGGGGAGACCGGGGGACTTGGGGACGGGGGGACTGGGGGGACGGGGAGAATGGGGGACGGGGGTACTGGGCGACCGGGGGACCGTGGGGACAGGGAAACGGGGAGACAGGGAGACCGGGGGACCGGGGGACAAAGGGGACGGGGGGACAGGGAGACCGGGGGGATGGAGGGACTGGGGGACGAAGGGGACGGGGACACGGGGAGACCGGGGGGACGGGGGGAAGGGGGGACGGGGAGACCGGGGAGACCGGGGGACGGGGGCCCGGGGGAACGGGAGACCATGATGACGGGGAGACCGGGGGACTAGGCGGACGGCGAGACAGGGAGACGGGGAGACCGGGGGAACGGGGGACGGGGAGACCAGGGGACCGGGGGACGGGGGGACCGAGGGGACGTGGGGACAGGTAGACCGGGGGGACGGGGGGACAGGGGGACCGGGGGGAGGTGGAGACTGGGGGATGGGGGCACCGGGGGACTGGGGGGACGGGGGGAAGGGGGGACGGGAAGACCGGGGAGACCGGGGGACGGGGGCATGGGGAGACCGGTGGACGGGGAGACCGGGGGACTTGGGGACGGGGGCATTGGGGGGACTGGGAGACCGGGGGGATGGGGAGATGGGCAGACCGGGGGGATGTGGGAACGGAGGGACGTGGGGACGTGGAGACGGGGAGACGGGGAGAAGGGGGGAAGGGGAGACGGGGAGACTGGCAGACCGGGGAGACGGGGGCATGGGGAGACAGGGAGAAGCGGAAACCGGGGAGGGGGGAACCTGTGGACCGGGAGACGAGGAGACCGGGGGAGCCGGGGACGGGGGGACCATGGGGACGGGGAGACGGGGAGACAGGGAGACCGGGGGTAAGGGGATGCGGGGAGACGGGGAGACCGTGTGACGGGGTGACCCAGGGACCAGGGGACTGGGAGACCGGGGGACGGGGGGACCGGGGGGGACGGTGGGTCGGGGAGAATGGGGGACTGGGGGATCGGGGGATGGGGGACCAGGGGACGGGGAAACGGGGAGACCGGGGGACAGGGGGACCGGCAGGACGGGGAGACGGGGAGAAGGGTGGATGGGGGGACCAAGGGGACAGGTAGACGGGGAGTCGGGGAGACCGGGGGATGGGGGGACTAGGGGACCAGGGGACAGGGGGATGGGGAAACCAGGGGGACGCGGGGACGGGGAGACCGGGCGGACCGGGGCGACGGGGGGATATGGGGACGGGGAGAGGGGGAGACGGGGAGACCGAAGGACGGGGGGACCGGGGGGACAGGGAGACGCGGAGACAAGGAGACCGGGGGACGGGGGGACCGAGGGGACGGGGGACAGAGAGACCGGGGGTACGTGGGGACGGGGGGACGGGGAGACCGGGGAGACGGGGGGACGGGGGGACGGGGAGACTTGTGGACGGGGAGACAGGGAGACCGGGAGAAGGGGGGACGTGGGGACGGGGAGACCGGGGGACGGGGGGACCAGGGGATCGGGGGACGGGGAGACTGGGGGACCGGGGGACGGGGGGACGGGGAGACCGGGGGACAGGGGACCGGTGGACGGGGAGACCGGGGGGACGGGGCGACGGGGAGACGGGGAGACAGGGGGTTCGGGGGGACGGGGAGACCGGGGGACGGGGGATCGAGGGACCGGGGGACCGGGGGACGGGGAGACCTGGGGACCAGGGTACGCGGGGACCGGGGTAACGGGGAAACGGGGAGACCGGGGGAGAGGGCGACCGGGGGGACGGGGAGACAGGGAGACCGTGGGACCAGGGGACATGGGGACCGGGGCGACGGGGGGATGGGGGCACGGGTAGACGGGGAGAAGGGGAGACTGAAGGACGGGGAGACCGTAGGGACGTGGGGATGGGGGGACGGAGATACAGGGGTTTCGGGGGGACGGGGAGACTGGGGCACTGGGGATCGGGGGACCGGGAGATGGGGGGACTTTGGGGACTGGGGACTGGGGTACGGGGGGATCGGGGGACAGGGGGACGGGCAGACCGGGGGACTGGGGGACGCGGGGACCGGGGGGACGGGGAAACGGGGAGACCGGGGGACAGGGGACCGGGGAGACGGGGAGATGGGGAGATGGGGAGACCGGGGGATGGGGGGACCGGGGGACCGGGGGACCGGGTGATGGGGAGAACAGGGGGACGCGGGGATGGGGAGACCGGGCAGACCGAGGCGACGGGGTGATGGGGGGACGGGGAGAGGGGGAGATGGGGAGACCTAAGGACGGGAGGACCCGGGGAACAGGGAGATGGGGAGACAGGGAGACCCAGGGACGGGGGGATCGAGGGGACGGGGGGAAAGGGAGACCGGGGGGACGGGGGACGGGGGGACAGGGAGACCGGTGGACGGGGGGACCGGGGAACAGGGAGATGTGGAGACAGGGAGACCGAGGGACGGGGGGACCGAGGGGACAAGGGGGACAGGGAAATGGGGATACCCGGGGATGGGGGTCCGGGGGACAGGGGGACGGGGAGTCCGGGGGACCGGCGGACGGCGGGACCTGGGGGACGCGGAGACCGGTGGACGGGGGGACCGGGGAACCAGGGGACGTGGGGACCGTGGTGACGGGGATATCGGGGACGGGGGACCGGGGGACCGGGGGACCGGGGAACGGGGAGACCGTGGGACCGAGGGACGGGGGGACTGGGGGACGGGGAGACCGGTGGATGGAGGGACGGGGGGATGGGGGGACGGGGAGACGGGGAGACAGGGGGACAGGGGACCGGGGGTACGGGGAGACGGGGAGACCGGTGGATGGGGGGACCGGGGGGACGGGGATACGGGAAGATGGCGAGACCGGGGGACGGGGGGACCGGGGGACCGGGGGACCGAGGGATGGGGAGACCAGGAGGACGCGGGGACGGGGAGACCGGGCGGACCGGGGCGACGGGGGGATGGGGGGACGGGGAGAGGGGGAGACGGGTAGAAGGGGGGACGGGGGGACGGGGAGACCGGGGGACAGGGGGCCCGGGGGACAGGGGGACGGGGAGACCGGGAGACCGGGGGACCGGAGGACAAAGGGGACGGGGGGACAGGGAGACAGGGGGGACGGAGGGACTGGGGGACGAAGGGGACTGGACACGGGGAGACCGGGGGGACGGCGGGACGGTGGGACGTGGAGACCGGGGGGACGGGGGGACGGGGGCATGGGGAGACCGGTGGACGGGGAGACCGGGGGACTTGGGGACGGGGGGACTGGGGGGACTGGGACACCGGGGGGATGGGGAGATGGGGAGACCGGGGGGATGTGGGGACGGAGGGACGTGGGGACGTGGAGACGGGGAGACCGGGAGAAGGGGGGACGGGGGGACGGGGAGACCAAGGGACAGGGGCCCGGGGGACAGGGGGACGGGTGGAACGTGGGACAGGGGGACGGGGAGACAGGGGAAATGGGGGGACGGGGAAACGGGGACACAGGTGGTACTGGGGGAGGGGTGACGTGTAGACCGGGGCACGAGGGACCGGGGGACTGAAGGGACGGGGGGACTGGGGGACGGGGAGACCGGGGGACGGGGGATCGGGGGACGGGGGACCGGGGGACCGGGAGACCGGGGGACAAGGGGACCGGGAGACCGGGGGGGATGGGGAGATGGAGAGACCGGGGGGATGTGGGGACGGAGGGAAGTGGGGACGGGGAGACGGGGAGACCGGGAGAAGGGGGGAAGTGGGGACGGTGAGACCGGGGAGAGGGGGAGACGGGGAGACCTAAGGACGGTGGGACCGGGGGAACAGGGAGATGGGGAGACAGGGAGACCAAGGGACGGAGGGACCGAGGGGACGGGGGAAAGGGAGACCCGGGTGACAGGGGGACGGGGGGATGGAGGGGACTCGGAGACAGGGAGACCGGGGGGACGGGTGGACGGGGAGACCGGGGAGACGGGGGGACGGGGGGACAGGGAGATGGGGAGACAGGGAGACCGAAGGACGGGGGGACCGAGGGGACGGGGGGACAGGGAGACCGGTGGACGGGGGGACCGGGGAACCGGGGGACGGGGGGACCGGGGTGACGGGGATATCGGGGACGGGGGTACCGGGGGACAGGGGTACAGGGGGGACGCGGAGACCGGGGGACGGGGGGACCGTGGGACCGTGGGACGGGGAGACCGGGGGACGGGGGCGGTGGGATGAGGAGACAGGGAGACTGTGGTACGGGGGGACCGGGAGAATGGGGTACGGTTGGACCAGAGGACCGGGGGACCGAGGGGACGGGGAGACGGGGAGAGGGGAGACCTGGGGACGGGGGGACTGGGGGACGGGTGGACCGGGGGACAGGGTGACGGGGGCACCGGGGGACAGGGGGACCGGGGCGACGGGGAGATGGGGAGACAGGGATACTGAGGGACGGGGGGGACCGGGGGACCGGGGGATTGGGAGACCGGGGCACGGGGGACCGTGGGACCGGTGGACCGGGAGACCAGGGGGACCGGGGGGATGGGGGGACGGGGGGACGGGGAGACGGGGAGACCTGGGGACGGGGGGACCAGTGGACCGGGGGACCGGGGGACCTGGGGGAGCGGGGGGGGGACGGGGAGACGGGGAGGACGGGGGATGGGGGAACCGTTGGACCGGGGGACGGGGAGACCATGGGAATGTGGGACGGGGGGACCAGGGGGACGGGGAGACCGTGGGACGGGGGGACTGGGGAACCGGGAATCGGGGGACGGGGAGATCGGGCGGACCGGGGTGACGGGGAGATGGGGAGACCTAAGGTCGTGGGTACAGGGGGGACAGGGAGACGGGGAGACGGGGAGACCGGGGGACGAGGGGACCGAGAGGATGGGGGGACGGGGAGACGGGGAGACAGGGGGACAGGGGACCGGGTGTACGGGGAGACGGGGAGACCGGTGGATGTGTGGACCAGGGGGACGGGGACACGGGAAGATGGGGAGACCGGGGGACGGGGGGACCGGGGGACCGGGGGACCGAGGGATGGGGAGACCAGGAGGACGCGGGGACGGGGAGACCGGGGTACCGGGGCGACGGGGGGATGGGGGGACGGGGAGAGGGGGAGACGGGAGACCGAAGGACGGGGAGACGGGGGGACCGGGAGAAGGGGGGACAGGTAGCCCGGGGGACTGGGGGTCCTGGGGACCGGGAGATGGGGAGACCGGGAGACGGGGGGACCAGGGGACCGGGGGACGGGGGGACCGGGGGACTGGGGAACCGGGGGGACGTTGAGACGGGGAGACCGGGGGGATGGGGAGATGGGGAGACCGGGGGGATGTGGGGACGGAGGGACGTGGGGACGTGGAGACTGGGAGACCGGGAGAAGGGGGGACGGGGGGACGGGGAGACCGAGGGACAGGGGCCAGGGGGACAGGGGGACGGGTGCAACGTGGGACAGGGGGACGGGGAGACAGTGGAAATGGGGGGACGGGGAAACAGGGACACAGGTGGTACTGGGGGAGGGGTGACGTGTAGACCGGGGCACGGGGGACCGGGGGACTGAAGGGACGGGGGGACTGGGGGACGGGGAGACCGGGGGACGGGGCATCGGGGGACGGGGGACCGGGGGACGGGGAGACCGGGGGACGAGGGGACCGGGAGACCGGGGGGATGGGGAGATGGAGAGACCGGGGGGATGTGGGGACGGAGGGAATTGGGGACGGGGAGACGGGGAGACCGGGAGAAGGGGGGAAGGGGGGACGGGTAGACCGGGGGACCGGGGGACGGGAGGACCGCGGAGAGGGGGAGACGGGGAGACCTAAGGACGGTGGGACCGGGGGAACAGGGAGATGGGGAGACAGGGAGACCAAGGGATGGAGGGACCGAGGGGACGGGGGGAAAGGGAGACCCGGGTGACTGGGGGACGGGGGGATGGAGGGGACGCGGAGACAGGGAGACCGGGGGGACGGGGGGACGGGGAGACCGGGGAGACGGGGGGACGGGGGGACAGGGAGATGGGGAGACAGGAAGACCGAAGGACGGGGGGACCGAGGGGACGGGGGGACAGGGAGACCGGTGGACGGGGGGACCGGGGAACCGGGGATGGGGGGACCGGGGTGACGGGGATATCGGGGACGGGGGTACCGGGGGACAGGGGTACAGGGGGGACGCGGAGACCGGGGGACGGGGGGACCGTGGGACCGTGGGACGGGGAGACCGGGGGACGGGGGCGGTGGGATGAGGAAACAGGGAGACTGTGGTACGGGGGGACCCGGAGAATGGGGTACGGTTGGACCAGAGGACCGGGGGACCGAGGGGACGGGGAGACGGGGAGGGGAGACCAGGGGACGGGGGGACTGGGGGACGGGTGGACCGGGGGACAGGGGGACCGTGGCGACGGGGAGACGGGGAGACGGGGATACCGAGGGACGGGGGGACCGGGGGACCGGGGGATGGGGAGAACGGGGCACGGGGGACAGTGGGACCGGGGGACCGGGAGACCAGGGGGACCGGGGGGATGGGGGGATGGGGGACCGGGGGACCTGGGGGAGCGGGGGGGGACGGGGAGACGGGGAGGTCGGGGGATGGGGGAACCGTTGGACCGGGGGACGGGGAGACCGTGGGAACGCGGGACGGGGGGACCAGGGGGACGGGGAGACCGTGGGACGGGGGGACTGGGGAACCGGGAATCGGGGGACGGGGAGATCGGGCGGACCGGGATGGCGGGGAGATGGCGGGACGGGTAGACGGGGAGATGGGGAGACCTAAGGTCGTGGGTACAGGGGGGACAGGGAGACGGGGAGACGGGGAGACCGGGGGACGAGGGGACCGAGAGGATGGGGGGACGGGGAGACGGGGAGAAAGGGGGACAGGGGACCGGGGGTACGGGGAGACGGGGAGACCGGTGGATAGGGGGACCGGGGGACGGGGACACGGGAAGATGGGGAGACCGGGGGACGGGGGGACCGGGGGACCGGGGGACCGAGGGATGGGGAGACCAGGAGGACGCGGGGACTGGGAGACCGGGCGGACCGGGGCGACGGGGGGATGGGGGGACGGGGAGAGGGGGAGACGGGGAGACCGGGAGAAGGGGGGACTGGGGGTTGGGGAGATCGGGGGACGGGGGGACCGGGGAACCGGGGGACGGGGAGACCGGGAGACGGGGGGACGGGGGGACGGGTAGCCCGGGGGACTGGGGGACCGGGGGACCGGGAGATGGGGAGACCGGGAGACGGGGGGACCAGGGGTACAGGGACATGGGGAGACCCGGGGATGGGGGGACCGGGGGACCGGTGGACTGGGGGACGGAGGGGAAGTGGGGACCGGGAGACATTGAGAAGGGGGGACGGGGTGACGGGAATATCGGGGACGGGGGTACCGGGGGACGAAGAGCCCGGGGAGACGGGGGGACGGGGGCACGGGGAGACCGGTGGACGGGGAGACCGGGGGACTTGGGGACGGGGGGACTGGGGGGACGGGGAGACTGGGGGACGGTGGGACCGGGAGACCGGGGGGATGGGGAGATGGGGAGACCGGGGGGATGTGGGGACGGAGGGACGTGGGGACGGGGAGACGGGGAGACCGGGAGAAGGGGAGACGGAGGGGAAGGGGGGACGGAGGGGAAGGGGGACGGGGAGATATTGGGAAGGGGGGACGGGGTGACGGGGAAACGGGGAGACCGGGGTACGGGGGACCGTGGGATCAACGGACGGGGGACCGGAGGACAAGTGGACGGGGAGCCCGGATGGACGGGGGGATGGGGGGATGGGGAGACCAGGGGATGGGGGGAGCGGGAGACCTGGGGAACCGGGGGACGGGGAGACTGGGAGACCGGTGGACGGGGGGACCGAGGGGACGGATAGACAGGGAGACCAGGGGAAGGGCGGACAGGGAGACGGTGGGACCGTGGGGACGGCGGGACGGGGGGGACAGGGAGACCGGGGGGACGGGGAGACCGGGGGACGGGGGACTGGGGGACTGGGGAACGGGGAGACAGGGAGATTGGGAGACCGGGGGACGGGGGGACGGTGGGATGGGGAGACGGGGAGACTGTGTTACGGGGGGACCGGGGGACTGGGGTACGGTGGGACCGGGGAACGGGTGGACCGGGGGACAGGGTGATAGGGGGAGCGGGGGACAGGGGGACCGTGGGACCTGGGGTACCGGGGGGACGGGGAGAGGGGGAGACCGGGGTACGGGGTACAGGGGGGACGGGGACACGGTGAGACAGGGAGACCGGGGGATGGGGGGACCGGGGACTGGGGGACCGGGGGACGGGGAGACGGGGAGACGGGGGACTGGGGGTACTGGGACATGGGGAGACCCGGGGACGGGGGTACCGGGGAACCGGGAGACGGGGGGACTGGGGAGACTGGGGACTGGGGGCACGGGGGGACGCGGAGCCCGGGGGATGGGGTACCGGGGGACTGGGTGACGGGGGGACCGGGGGACAGGGTTACCGGGGGACCGTGGGATGGGGAGACAGGGAGATGGGGAGACCGGGGGACGGTAGGATGGTGGGATGGGGAGACGGGGAGACTGTGGTACGGGGGGACCGGGGGACTGGGGTACGGTGGGACTGGGGGATCGGGGAACCGGGGGGACGCGGAGACAGGGAGAGATGAAACCTGGGGACGGGGGGACCGGGGGACGGGTGGACCGGGGGACATGGTGACGGGGGGACCCGGGGACGGGGGACCAGGGGACCGGGGGACGGGGAGACCGGGGGGACCGAGGGCACGGGTGGACAGGGGGACGGGGAGACCTGGGGATGGGGGGAGGGGTGGACGGGGAGACCGTGGGACAGGGGTCCAGCGAACCGGGGGATAGAGCAACGGGGAGATCGGGCGGACCGGGGCGACGGGGGATGGGGAGACCGGGGGACGGGGGGACGGGGGGACTGGGGGACCTGGGGGAGCGGGGGGAAGGGGAGACGTGGAGACCGGGGGATGGGGGGACCAGCGGACCGGGGGACGGGGAGACCGTGGGACCAGGGGACGGGGGGAACGGGGGGACGGGGAGACCGTGGGACAGGGGGACCAGAGAACCGGGGGATCGAGGGACAGGGAGATCGGGTGGACCGGGGCGACGGGGGGATGGGGGCACGGGTAGACGGGGAGATGGGGAGACCGAAGGACGGGGAGACCGGAGGGACGTGTGGATGGGGGGACGGAGAGACAGGGGGTTCGGGGGGACGGGGAGACCGGGGGCTGGGGATCGGGGGACCGGGAGATGGGGGGACTTGGGGGACTGGGGACTGGGGTACGGGGGGGATCGGGGGACAGGGGGACGGGCAGACCGGGGGACCGGGGGACGCGGGGACCGGGGGGACGGGGAAACGGGGAGACCGGGGGACAGGGGACCGGGGGACGGGGAGATGGGGAGATGGGGAGACCGGAGGATGGGGGGACCGGGGGACCGGGGGACCGGGTGATGGGGAGACCAGGGGGACGCGGGGACGGGGAGACCGGGCGGACCGAGGCGACGGGGTGATGGGGGGACGGGGAGAGGGGGAGATGGGGAGACCTAAGGACGGGGGGACCCGGGGAACAGGGAGTTGGGGAGACAGGGAGACCGAGGGACGGGGGGATCAAGGGGACGGGGGGAAAGGGAGACCGGGGGGGACAGGGGGACGGGGGGACGGAGGGGACGCGGAGACGGAGAGACCCAGGCGGACGGGGAGACCGGGGGGGACGGGGGGATGGGGGGACGGGAAGACCGGGGAGACGGGGGGACCGGGGAACAGGGAGATGTGGAGACAGGGAGACCGAGGGACGGGGGGACCGAGGGGACAAGGGGGACAGGGAAATGGGGATACCGGGGGATGGGGGTCCGGGGGACCGGGGGACGGGGAGTCCGGGGGACCGGCGGACGGCGGGACCTGGGGGACGGGGAGACAGGGAGATGGGTAGACCCAGGGACCGAGGGAGTGGGGGACGGGGAGACCGGGGGACGAGGGGAACGGGGGACCGTCCCCCCCGTCTCCCCGGTCTCCTCGTCCCCCCGTCCCGCCGTACCCCCGGTCTCCCCGTCTCCCTGTCCCCTCCGTCCCCCAGTCCCCCCGTCCCCCCGGTCTCCCTGTCCCCCCGTCCCGCCGTCCCCCCGGTCCCCCCGTCACCCTGTCCCCCGGTCCACCCGTCCCTCGGTCCCCCCGTCCCCAGGTCTCATCTCTCCCTGTCTCCCCGTCCCCCAGTCCCAGAGTCCCCCTTCCCCCGGTCTCCCTGTCCCCCGGTCCCCCTGTCCCCCGTCCCCCGGTCTCCACATCCCCCGGTCCTCCGGTCCCCCGCTCCCCCCATCACCCTGTCCCCCGGTCCACCCGTCCCCCAATCTCCCCTTCCACCCAGTCCCCCGTCCCCAAGTCCCCCGGTCTCCCCGTCCACCGGTCTCCCTGTGCCCCCGTCCCCCCTTCTCCCCGGTCTCCCCGTCCCCCCGTCCCCCCGTCCTCCCGGTCTCCCCGTCCCCCCGTCCCCCGTCCCACCGGTCCCCCCGGTCTCCTCGTCCCCCGGTCCCCCGGTCACCCGTCCCCTGGTCTCCCTGACTCCACGTCTCCCCGTCTCCCCGTCCCTCCGTTCCCCCCATCCCACGGTCTCCCCGTCTCCGCGTCCCCCCGGTCCTCCAATCCTCCAGTCCCCCGGTCTCCCCGACCCCCTGTCCCAAGGTCCCCCGGTCCCCCCGTCCCCCCGGTCTCCCCGTCTCCCCGTTTCCCCATCCCCCCGGTCCCCGCGTCCCCCGGTCCCCCGGTCTCCCCTTCCCCCGGTCCCCCGGTCCCCTGATACCCCGTCCACCGGTCTCCCTGTCCCCCCGAACCCCCTGTCTCCCCGTCTCCCCGTCCCCACGTCCCCGCGGTATCCCCGTCCACCGGTCTCCCCTTCCCCCCGTCCCCCCGTCCCCCCGGTTTCCCCGTCCCCCCGTCCCCCTGTCTATCCGGTCTCCCCTCTCCCAGTCTCCCCGTCCCCACGGTCCCCCGGTCCCCCTGTCACTCCGTCCCCCAGTCCCCTGGTCCCCCGTCCCACGGTCTCCCCGTCTCCCAGTCCCACCATCCCCCCCGTCCTCCGGTCTCCCCATCTCCAAGTCTCCCCGTCCCCCCAGTCCCACCGTACCCCGGTCTCCCCATCTCCCCGACTCCCTGTCCCCCCGGTCGCCCGGTCCCCCGGTCCCCCTGTCCCCCGGTCCCCCCGTACCCGGTCTCCTCCTCTCCCTGTCTCCGGGTCACCCAGATCCCCCGGTCCCCAGGTCTCCCCTCTCCCCCCTCTCCCCGTCTCCCAGTACCCACGGTACCGCGGTCCCCCTGTCCCCTCGTCCCCCAGTCCCCTGGTCCCCCCGTCCCACGGTTTCCCCGTCTCCCCGTCCCACCGTCCACCCATCCCCCGGTCTCCCCATCTCCCTGTCTCCCTGTCCCCCGGTTCCCCGGTCCCCCCGTCCTCCGGTCTCCCCGTCTACCAGTCTCCCCGTCCCCCAAGTCCCCCCATCCCCCGGTCTCCCCGTCTCCCCGTCTCCACGTTTCCCTGGTCCCGCCGTCCCCCAGTGCCACGTTATCACCGTCCCCCGGTACCCCGATCCCCACGTACTCCGGTCCCCTGTCCCCCGGTCCCCCGGTCCCCCCCTCCCCCGGTCTCCCTGTCCCCCCGGTCTACCCGTCCCCCGGTCCCCCTGTCCCCCGTCCCCTGGTCTCCCCGTCCCCCGCTCCCCTAGTCCCCCCCTCCCCCGGTCTCCTCGTCTCCCGTCCCTCCGTTCCCCCGTCCCCCCGTCCCCCCCGTCTTCCGGTTCCCCGTCCTGCGTCCCCCCGTAGCCCCGTCCCCCAGTCCCTCCGTCGCACCGTCCCCCCATCCCACCCGCCCCCGCGGTTTCCCGTTCCCTGGTCCACCCGTCCCCCTGTCCCCCGGTCCCCCTGTCCCCAGGTCTCCCCGTCTCCCCGTCCCCCCTGTCCCACCTTCCCCTGGTCTCCCCGTGCCCCCATCCCCCCGTCTCTCCATTCCCCCTGTCCCCCCCCCGTCCCCCGGTCTGCATGTCACCACTCCCCCAGTACCCCCTGTGTCCCTGTTTCCCCGTCCCCCCATTTCCGCGGTCTCCCTGTCCCCCGGTACCCCGGTACCCACGTCCTCCGTTTTCCCCATCTCCCCGACTCCCTGTCCCCCCGGTCGCGCGGTCCCCCATTCCCCCTGTCCCCCGGTCCCCCCGTCCCCAGGTCCCCCTCTCCCTGTCTCCCCGACCCCACGGTCCCCCGGTCCCTGTGTCCCCCCGTCCCCCATTCCCCTGGTCCCCCCGTCCCACGGTCTCCCTGTCTCCCCGTCCCACCGTCCACCCATCCCCCGGTCTCTCCATCTCCCTGTGTCCCTGTCCCCCGGTCCCCCGGTACTCCTGTCCTCCGGCCTCCCCATCTCCCAGTCTCCCCGTCCCCGTAGTTCCCCCGTCCCCCGGTCTCCCAGTCTCCCCGTCTCCCCGGTCCCCCCGTCCCCCGGTGCCACGTTCTCTCCGTCCCCAGGTCCCCTGATCCCCACGTACTCCAGTCCCCCCGTCCCCCGGTCCCCCGATCCCCCCCTCCCCCGGTCTCCCTGTCCCCCCAGTCTACCGGTTCCCCGGTCCCCCCGTCCCCCGGTCTCCCCGTGTCTCCGTACCCCCGTCTCCCAGTCTCACCGTCTCCCCGTCCCCGTGTCCCCCCGCCCCCCCGCCCCCCCGGTCTCCCCGTCTCCCCATCCTCCCTGTCCCCCGATCCTAGTTCCCCCCGTCCCCCATTCACCCCGTCCCCCCGGTCCCCCCTGTCCCCCGTCCCCCGGTCTCCCCGTCTCCCCGTCGCCCCGCTTCCCCAAGTCCACCTGTCCACAGGTACCCCCGTCCCCCGGTCCCCCATTCCCAGGGTCTCCCCGTCTCCCCGTCCCCCAGGTCCCCCGGTCCCCCGGTCTACCCATCTCCCCGACTCCCCGTCACACCGGTCGCCCGGTACCCCGGTCCCCCTGTCCCCCAGTCCCCCCGTCCCCTGGTCTCCCCGTCTCCCCGTCTCCCCGTCCCCCCGGTCCCACTGTCCCCCGGTCCCCACGTACCCCAGGCCCCCGGTCCCCCCGTCGCCCGTTCTCCGCATCCCTCTGTCCCCCCGGTCTCCAGTCCCCCCAGTCCCCCCGTCTCCCGGTTCCCCGGTCCCCCCGTCCCCCGGTCTCCCCGTGTCTCCGTACCCCCGTCTCCCGGTCTCACCGTCTCCCCGTCCCCGTGTCCCCCCGCCCCCCCGCCCCCGCCCGGTCTCCCCGTCTCCCCATACCCCCTGTCCCCCGGTCCCTAGTTCCCCCCGTCCCCAATTCATCCCGTCCCCCGGTCCCCCCGTCCCCCAGTCCCCCAGTCTCCCCGTCCACCGATCTCCCCGTCCCCCCGTCCCCCCGTCCCCCAAGTCCCCTGGTCCCCCCCTCCACCAGTCTCCCTGTCCCCTGGTCCCCCGGTACCCACGTCCTCCGTTCTCCCCGTCTCCCAGTCTCCCCAACCCTCCTGTCCCCATATACCCCAGTCCCGGTCACCCAGTCTCCCAGACTCCCCGTCCCCCTGTCGCCCGGTCCCCCGGTCCCCGTGTCCCCCGGTCCCCCCGTCCCCAGGTCTCCCCTCTCCCCGTCTCCCCATCCCCACGGTCCCCCGGTCCCCATGTCCCCCCGTCCCCCAGTCCCCTGGTCCCCCCGTCCCACGGTCTCCCCGTCTCCCCGACCCACCGTCCACCCATCCACCGGTCCCCCCATCCCCCGGTCCCCCCGTCCCTCCAGTCCCCCCGTCCCTCCGTCTCCCGGTCCCCCCGTCGCCCCGGCCCCCGGCCCCCGGTCCCGACGTCTCCCCGTCCCCCCGGCCCCAGGTGCCCCTTCTCCCGGTCCCCCCGTCTCACGGTCCCCCGTTCCCCCATTCCCCCGTTTCCCGGTCCCCCCCTCCCCATGTCCCTCGTCCCCCAGTACCCTCGTACCACTGTCCCCCTATCCGCCGTTCCCCCGGTCCCCCCCCCGTCTCCGTTGCCCCGGTCCCCCCGTCCCCCGGTCCCCCCGTCCCCCGGTCCCCCCGACCCTCCAGTCCCCCTGTCCCTCTGTCTCCCGGTCCCCCCGTCACCCCGTCACCCCGGCCCCAGGTCCCCCATCTCCCGGTCCCCCCGTCTCACGGTCCCCCGTTCCCCTGTTTCCCGGTCCCCCCCTCCCCATGTCCCTCGTCCCCCAGTACCCTCGTACTCCTGTCCCTCCATCCACTGGTCTCCTGGTCCCTCCGTCCCACCGTCCGCCAGTCCCACCGTCCTCTAATTCCCCCAATCCCCCAGTCCCCCAGTCTCCCTGTCCCCCAATTCCCCGGTCTCCCTTTCCCCTGGTACCGTGTCCCCCCATCTCCCGGTCCCCCCGTCCCCTGGTCCCACTGTCTCCCAGTACCCAGTCCCCCTGTCCCCCCGGTCCCCCGGTCCCCTTGTCCCCCCATCCCCCAGTCCCCCCGTCCCCCCGGCCCTCTCGTACTCCCGTCCCCCCATCTTCCGGTCACCCCTTCCCCCCGTCCCACATGCCCCCGTCTCCCAGACCCCCCGTCCCCCGGTTCTCCCAGTTCCAACGGTCTCCCTGTCCCCCTGCCCCCCTTCCGCCATCTCCTGGTACCCCGTCCCCCGGTACCCCCGCCCCGGGTTCCTACAGTCCCACCGTTCTCCCTGTCCCCCCCCTTACACCCGTCTCCCGGTCCCCTGTCCCCCGGTCCTCCCGTCCCCCGGTCCCCCTGTCCCCCCGTTCTGTCTGTCGGTCCCTGTCCTGCGGGGACTCTAGTCCCTCTGCCCGCACAAGAACCCAGGATTTGGCGAGGCCAAGAAGGAACACCAACAGAGCCACGGATAGGGGGCTCATAGCACCATGTCTCACGGGCAGCTGGCTTGGAGACACGGCAAGCTGGAGCCGCCCGATCCCCAACCTGCCGGCCGATTCTCTGCCAACCAACAGACCCACCAAGCCGGCCCACTGCAGTCCGCGCCCCTCTGCAATTTGCAGTCCACCATCCGCGCTTCCTAGCTTGGCCACCGCAGCTCTGCCAGTGACCAATGGCCAACTGGCAACAGCTGATGGCCAAGCGGTAACAGCTGATGTCCGTGCAGCCCCCACGCAGCACCCCTCCACGCGAGGCCCAGAGCCTGGAAAGTGCTCTCTGCAAGTCTGTCCCCACAGTCCCCGTCTGTCTCTCTCCGCGTACCTCTTGCTCCGTCTCTGGCCTTCTCTCATCCACTCTCTCAACACCCTGGGTCAGGAGAGGTGATGTGTAGCCAGTGAAGTGACCAGTGATCGGGCGGGACGCCGGTCGCTGATGAGGGGCGAGGGCCCAGACAGAAGGCTGTGTGACGAAGGGTGGCGGCAGTCTGGAGGTGCTGCCCCCTGGTCGCGGGTGGCTCTCCCTGGCTTTGGGCCAGTGGGTGGGGCCGGCCAGGGCCAGGGCCTGGGTTGCACGTCCCTAGGGTGGAGGGGACTGAGAGGACCCTGCGACCCCCTCGGTGGCCCTGAGTGGTGGGGACAGCACAGCAGCAAGGGGGGTGTGCGGTTGTGGGGCTGGGGGGGGGATGAGAGGGGTTGGGGTAGGGGGGCGTGGTAAAAGCCATTCCGGGCGTGGGGAGTCCCAGGATGCCAGGGCGCCCAGACATATGTCACAGTCAGGGAAGTGACAGAGGCCTGTGGAGCCACTGGGGGGCGCGAAGGGGCCTCGCTGCGGGCCAGGAGTAGCCCGCCGCCCACACCAGCGGCGACCGGAGGAGGCGGGGAGCGGGCGGGAGGCACTCGGGCAGACATGCTCGCCACCCGAGCGGCCCAGCAGCATGGCGCGTGCGCTCAGGAGGCAAGTCGGGAGCAGGCTCTTGGAGTGCCGGGAGCCGGGTCCCAGTGCCTAAGGCCATACCACCCTGAACGCAGCAGATCTCGTCTGATCTCGGAAGCGAAGCAGGGTCTGTCCTGGTTAGTACTTGGATGGGAGACCGCCTGGGAATACCTGTTGGCTTTTGCTAGCGTCTCCTTTTGCATCGCCGCTCCGGCGTGGCTCCCTCCGAACCCCTGCCGCCCCTTGCCCCTCTGCAGCCTCCCAGCCAGCCGCAGGTCCCCCTGACCAGCAGAGGGTCAGCCGCCCGGCACTACAAGCTGGCAGCCCCGGCCGCACACCAGGCCCGTGGGCCAGGGCTCCCCCCCCACACCCTCCTCTCAGTCCTCTTCGGTCCCGCAGGCCGTCATCGCGAATCCTTCGCCGACGCGCGGTCGCCGCCACCGCCGCCTGCGCCAAAGCCACCGCCACCACCGGGCTCCCCACACCCCCCCCCCAGCGCTGCCCTCGCCCCCGCCCCTGTCCCCGCCCCCGCCGCCGCCACCGCCAAACTCCCTCAAACTCCCTCCTGTGCTCTCCCCACCTCGGCCGCCAGCACCGCGCTCCCCATCTCCGCCACCAGTGCTGCCCTCTCCCCCTCCCCCGCCCCCGCTGCCGCCATTGCCGCACTCCCTCAATTCCCTCCTCTGCTCTCCCCGCCTCCAGCACCCCCATCTTCCCGCCCCCGCCCCAGCCCCCGCCGCCACCAATGCCATACTCGCTCAGTCTCCCGCCTCTGCTCTCCCGGCCTCCGCCGCCAGCACCGCCCTCACGCCCTCCCCAGCCCCCGCCGCCACCGCCGCCGCCATCGGCCCCCGTGTCCCAGCGCCCACCGTCAAAGCCCCCATTGTCGCCGCCGCCATCGCCGCCCTGGCGCCATCCACGCGGTTGCCATCGCCTACCTCGCCACCCTCCCCTGCCGCCGCCGCCGCCGCCGCCGCAGCCGCCCCCGCCGCCGCCGCGGGGTCCTCCCACAACTCCCAGGCCCAGGGTTGCCTGCTGGTGCAGGCCTCCACCAGCCTTGGGGCTGCGGTTGGGGGTAAACCTGGTGGCGGTAGGGGGGCGGGTTGTATGCCGGTCTGGGTGCGGGGAGTCCCAGGATGCCAGAGTTCCACGACTTCTGGCACCATCAGGGAAGTGGCAGTGTCCCATGGAGCCCCGGGTGGCGCGAAGGGGCCTCGCTGTCGGCCAGGAGTAGCTCGCCGCCCACGCCAGGGGCATTAGGAAGAGGCGGGGAGCCGGACTGGGGGGGGACGCGGTGCTGGCAGAGCCGGCCCGCGGGTCGATGCTCGCCACCGGAGCGGCTCATCTGCATGGCGGGCGCTCACGAGACAGGCCGGGAGCAGGCTCTTGGGGCGCGGGAGCCGGGTCCCAGCGTCTAAGGCCATACCACCCTGAACGCGCCCGATCTCCTCTGATCTCGGGAGCTAAGCAGGGAGGGGCCTGGTTAGTACTTGCATGGGAGACCGCCTGGGAATACCTGTAGGCTTTTGCTCGCCTCTCCTTTTGCGCCGCCGCCCCGGCGTGCCTCCCTCCGAATCCCTGCCGCCCCTTGCCCCTCTGCAACCCCTGCAGCCGCCCAGCCAGCCGAAGGTCCCCCTGGCCAGAGGACGGACAGCCGCCCAGCACTACAAGCTCGCATCCCCGGCCGCACACCAGGCCTGTCGGCCAGGGCTCCCCCCCTCTCCCTCTTCTTAGTGCTCTTCGCCGAGGCAGGCCGTCAGCCTGCAGCAGCCAGCCGCGTCTAGGTCGCCGCCGCCGCCACCGCCATCGCAGGGCTCCCTCTCGCTCCCCGACCCTGCCGCCGCCGCAACCCCCAACGCCCAAGCCCAGGGCTGCCTGCCGGCGCAGGCTTCCACCAGGCTCTCTCCATCCCAGGACGTGCCGGTCCTTTGCACCTCGGCCCGAGCCCAGGGGACGCCCATCCCTGCGCCTGCCCCTGGGCCCCGAGACACAGGATCGGCGTGTCCTCGGGCAAACGGGACGCCCACCCGCCCCGCCCCACCGGAGTCTTCTGTCTCCGCGGGCAGGCACCTCTCCCCACACCCCCGCGCGTCCCCTCCCGTCTCCCACAAGAGCCAGGAGCCCTCCCTTCCCGCCGGCCACGGTGTCCCCGACACAAAGGGCACAAAGAGCCGGGACAAACCAGGGGACGGCGGGAGCAGCACCCCAACACACCACGCGCCATCGACTCCAGGGGAGACCGCCACAAGGGAAGAGCAGGCACGCAGGCACACAATCCTCACAACCAGGGTGCCTGGGGGCTGCCACTCTCCTCCCGCGGGCGGGTCCCTGGGCGGGGCTCAGAGCCCACTGGCCCTCCGGAGACCCTGGCGGCCTGCCCCGGGGGCTTCAATGGTGACTGCCAACGCCAGGGCAATGCCTCCTTGGCGGAGCCCAGCCCCGGGCACGACCACACTCCGGTGGAGAAGCCACCACTTCAACACAGCCTCAGTGCGTCTGTCCCAGTCCGTGTGCCCGAATGTGCGTCCCTCCCACCCTCCCCCACCCCATGTCTGTCTGGCTCTGTGACGTGCCTGTTGGGTTCTGGCTCTGGCTCAGGAGCTCTCTCCCCGCGTGCCAGCCCCCTCTTTCTCTGTCTCTGTCCATGTCTCTCTGTATGTCTAGACACATACATGTACATATACGTGTATATTTCCATCTCGCTCCCTCTTACTCCTCCTCCCGTTCTGTCTGTCTGTCCCTGTCCTGCGGGGACTCTAGTCCCTCTGCCCGCACAAGAACGCAGGATTTGGCGAGGCCAAGAAGGAACACCCACAGAGCCACGGATAGGGGGCTCATAGCACCATGTCTCACGGGCGGCTGGCTTGGAGACACGGCAAGCCGGAGCCGCCCGATCCCCCACCTGCTGGCCGATTCTCTGCCAACCAACAGACCCACCAAGCCGGCCCACTGCAGTCCGCGCCCCTCTGCAATTTGCAGTCCACCATCCGCGCTTCCTAGCTTGGCCACCGCAGCTCTGCCGGTGTCCAATGGCCAACTGGCAACAGCTGAAGGCCAAGCGGTAACAGCTGATGTCAGTGCAGCCCCACGCAGTACCCCCGTCCCCCGGTACCCCCGTCTCCCCGTCACCCCTGTCTCCGTTCCCCCGGTTCCCCGTCTTCCTGTCCCCCGTCTCCCGGGTCCCCCGTCCCCACGTTCCACCATCCCCCCTATTCCGGTCCCCCCCGTCCCCTGTTCCCCCCGTCCCCTGATCCCCCTGTTCCCCCGTACCCCCATCCACCCTCTCCCAGTCCACCCGTCCCCCGGTGCCCCCGTCCCCCCAGTGCCCCATCCCCGTCCCCCGCTCCCCCGTCCCCCCAGTCCCCCCACGCCCCTGGTCCACCCGTCCCCCATTCCCTCGTCTCCCGGTCCCCCCCTCCCCGGGTCCCCCGACCCCCGTTCCCCCGTCTCCCGGTCCTCCGTCTCGCGGTCCACCTGTCCCCCGGTCCCCCAGTCCCAACGTCTCCCCGTCCCCCCGTCCCTCCTTCGCCTGGTCCCCCCGTCCCCCCATACCCCCGGTCTCCCGTTCCCCGGTCCCCCGTCGCCTCCTGGTCCCCCGGTCCCCCGGTTCCCCCGGCGCCCAGGCGCCCTTCTACCGGTCCCCCCGTTCCCCGGTCGCCCCGTCTCCCGGTCCCCAGTCTCCCGGTCCCCTGTCTCCCGGTCGCCCGGTCTTCCGGTCCCCCGGTCCTCTGTCCAGTGTTACCCCCTTCCCCCGGTCCCCCGGTCCCCCCATCTCCCTGTCCCTCTGTCTCCCGGTCCGGCCGCACACCCATCCCCCCGTCTCCCGGTCCCCCGTCTCCCGGTCGCCCGGTCCCCAGGTCCCCCGTCTCCCGGTCCCCTCATCCCCTGGACCCCCAACCCCCGGTCCCTGGTCCCCCGGTCCCCCAGTCCCCCGGTTCCCCCATCGCCCTGGCCCCCGTCTACCGATCCCCCAGTTCTCCGTTCGCCCCGTCTTCCGGTCCTCCCGTCCCACAGTCTCCCGTCTCCCGGTGTCCCATCTCCCGGTCACCCCGTCCCCGGTCCCCCGTCTCGCGGTCCCCCGTCTCCTAGTCGCCCCGTTCCCCGGTACCCGATCTCCCGGTCCCCTCATCCCCCAGTCCCCCAACCCCCGGTCCCCCGGTCCCCCCGTCCCCCGGTCCCCGGTCCCCCGGTCCCCCCATCTCCCGGTCCACTGGTACCCCCGTCCCCCCAGTCCATTCATGCCCCTGGTCACCCCGTCGCCCGGTCCCCTATCCCCCGGTCCCCCCAACCTCCGGTCCCCCGGTCCGCGGGTCCCCTGGTCCCCCCATCCGCCGTTCCCCCGGTCCCCCCGTCTCCGTTGCCCCGGTCCCCTCATCCCCCGGTCCCCCCGTCCCCCGGTCCCCCCGACCCTCCAGTCCCCCTGTCCCTCTGTCTCCCGGTCCCCCCGTCACCCCGTCCCCCCGGCCCCAGGTCCCCCATCTCCCGGTCCCCCCGTCTCACGGTCCCCCGTTCCCCCGTTTCCCGGTCCCCCCCTCCCCATGTCCCTCGTCCCCCAGTACCCTCGTACTCCTGTCCCTCCATCCACCGGTCTCCTGGTCCCTCCGTCCCACCGTCCGCCAGTCCCACCGTCCTCTCATTCCCCCAATCCCCCAGTCCCCCAGTCTCCCTGTCCCTCAATTCCCCGGTCTCCCTTTCCCCTGGTACCGTGTCCCCCCATCTCCCGGTCCCCCCGTCCCCTGGTCCCACTGTCTCCCAGTACCCAGTCCCCCTGTCCCCCCGGTCCCCCGGTCCCCTTGTCCCCCCATCCCCCAGTCCCCCCGTCCCCCCGGCCCTCTCGTACTCCCGTCCCCCCATCTTCCGGTCACCCCTTCCCCCCGTCCCACATGCCCCCGTCTCCCAGACCCCCCGTCCCCCGGTTCTCCCAGTTCCAACGGTCTCCCTGTCCCCCTGCCCCCCTTCCCCCATCTCCTGGTACCCCGTCCCCCGGTACCCCCGCCCCGGGTTCCTACAGTCCCACCGTTCTCCCTGTCCCCCCCCTTACACCCGTCTCCCGGTCCCCTGTCCCCCGGTCCTCCCGTCCCCCGGTCCCCCTGTCCCCCCGTTCTGTCTGTCGGTCCCTGTCCTGCGGGGACTCTAGTCCCTCTGCCCGCACAAGAACCCAGGATTTGGCGAGGCCAAGAAGGAACACCAACAGAGCCACGGATAGGGGGCTCATAGCACCATGTCTCACGGGCAGCTGGCTTGGAGACACGGCAAGCCGGAGCCGCCCGATCCCCAACCTGCCGGCCGATTCTCTGCCAACCAACAGACCCACCAAGCCGGCCCACTGCAGTCCGCGCCCCTCTGCAATTTGCAGTCCACCATCCGCGCTTCCTAGCTTGGCCACCGCAGCTCTGCCAGTGGCCAATGGCCAACTGGCAACAGCTGATGGCCAAGCGGTAACAGCTGATGTCCGTGCAGCCCCCACGCAGCACCCCTCCACGCGAGGCCCAGAGCCTGGAAAGTGCTCTCTGCAAGTCTGTCCCCACAGTCCCCGTCTGTCTCTCTCCGCCTACCTCTTGCTCCGTCTCTGGCCTTCTCTCATCCTCTCTCTCAACACCCTGGGTCAGGAGAGGTGATGTGTAGCCAGTGAAGTGACCAGTGATCGGGCGGGACGCCGGTCGCTGATGAGGGGCGAGGGCCCAGACAGAAGGCTGTGTGACGAAGGGTGGCGGCAGTCTGGAGGTGCTGCCCCCTGGTCGCGGGTGGCTCTCCCTGGCTTTGGGCCAGTGGGTGGGGCCGGCCAGGGCCAGGGCCTGGGTTGCACGTCCCTAGGGTGGAGGGGACTGAGAGGACCCTGCGACCCCCTCGGTGGCCCTGAGTGGTGGGGACAGCACAGCAGCAAGGGGGGTGTGCGGTTGTGGGGCTGGGGGGGGGATGAGAGGGGTTGGGGTAGGGGGGCGTGGTAAAAGCCATTCCGGGCGTGGGGAGTCCCAGGATGCCAGGGCGCCCAGACATATGTCACAGTCAGGGAAGTGACAGAGGCCTGTGGAGCCACTGGGGGGCGCGAAGGGGCCTCGCTGCGGGCCAGGAGTAGCCCGCCGCCCACACCAGCGGCGACCGGAGGAGGCGGGGAGCGGGCGGGAGGCACTCGGGCAGACATGCTCGCCACCCGAGCGGCCCAGCAGCATGGCGCGTGCGCTCAGGAGGCAAGTCGGGAGCAGGCTCTTGGAGTGCCGGGAGCCGGGTCCCAGTGCCTAAGGCCATACCACCCTGAACGCAGCAGATCTCGTCTGATCTCGGAAGCGAAGCAGGGTCTGTCCTGGTTAGTACTTGGATGGGAGACCGCCTGGGAATACCTGTTGGCTTTTGCTAGCGTCTCCTTTTGCATCGCCGCTCCGGCGTGGCTCCCTCCGAACCCCTGCCGCCCCTTGCCCCTCTGCAGCCTCCCAGCCAGCCGCAGGTCCCCCTGACCAGCAGAGGGTCAGCCGCCCGGCACTACAAGCTGGCAGCCCCGGCCGCACACCAGGCCCGTGGGCCAGGGCTCCCCCCCCACACCCTCCTCTCAGTCCTCTTCGGTCCCGCAGGCCGTCATCGCGAATCCTTCGCCGACGCGCGGTCGCCGCCACCGCCACCTGCGCCAAAGCCACCGCCACCACCGGGCTCCCCACACCCCCCCCCCCAGCGCTGCCCTCGCCCCCGCCCCTGTCCCCGCCCCCGCCGCCGCCACCGCCAAACTCCCTCAAACTCCCTCCTGTGCTCTCCCCACCTCGGCCGCCAGCACCGCGCTCCCCATCTCCGCCACCAGTGCTGCCCTCTCCCCCTCCCCCGCCCCCGCTGCCGCCATTGCCGCACTCCCTCAATTCCCTCCTCTGCTCTCCCCGCCTCCAGCACCCCCATCTTCCCGCCCCCGCCCCAGCCCCCGCCGCCACCAATGCCATACTCGCTCAGTCTCCCGCCTCTGCTCTCCCGGCCTCCGCCGCCAGCACCGCCCTCACGCCCTCCCCAGCCCCCGCCGCCACCGCCGCCGCCATCGGCCCCCGTGTCCCAGCGCCCACCGTCAAAGCCCCCATTGTCGCCGCCGCCATCGCCGCCCTGGCGCCATCCACGCGGTTGCCATCGCCTACCTCGCCACCCTCCCCTGCCTCCGCCGCCGCCGCCGCCGCCGCCGCCGCCGCAGCCGCCCCCGCCGCCGCCGCGGGGTCCTCCCACAACTCCCAGGCCCAGGGTTGCCTGCTGGTGCAGGCCTCCACCAGCCTTGGGGCTGCGGTTGGGGGTAAACCTGGTGGCGGTAGGGGGGCGGGTTGTATGCCGGTCTGGGTGCGGGGAGTCCCAGGATGCCAGAGTTCCACGACTTCTGGCACCATCAGGGAAGTGGCAGTGTCCCATGGAGCCCCGGGTGGCGCGAAGGGGCCTCGCTGTCGGCCAGGAGTAGCCCGCCGCCCACGCCAGGGGCATTAGGAAGAGGCGGGGAGCCGGACTGGGGGGGGACGCGGTGCTGGCAGAGCCGGCCCGCGGGTCGATGCTCGCCACCGGAGCGGCTCATCTGCATGGCGGGCGCTCACGAGACAGGCCGGGAGCAGGCTCTTGGGGCGCGGGAGCCGGGTCCCAGCGTCTACGGCCATACCACCCTGAACGCGCCCGATCTCCTCTGATCTCGGGAGCTAAGCAGGGAGGGGCCTGGTTAGTACTTGCATGGGAGACCGCCTGGGAATACCTGTAGGCTTTTGCTCGCCTCTCCTTTTGCGCCGCCGCCCCGGCGTGCCTCCCTCCGAATCCCTGCCGCCCCTTGCCCCTCTGCAACCCCTGCAGCCGCCCAGCCAGCCGAAGGACCCCCTGGCCAGAGGAGGGACAGCCGCCCAGCACTACAAGCTCGCATCCCCGGCCGCACACCAGGCCTGTCGGCCAGGGCTCCCCCCCTCTCCCTCTTCTTAGTGCTCTTCGCCGAGGCTGGCCGTCAGCCTGCAGCAGCCAGCCGCGTCTAGGTCGCCGCCGCCGCCACCGCCATCGCAGGGCTCCCTCTCGCTCCCCGACCCTGCCGCCGCCGCAACCCCCAACGCCCAAGCCCAGGGCTGCCTGCCGGCGCAGGCTTCCACCAGGCTCTCTCCATCCCAGGACGTGCCGGTCCTTTGCACCTCGGCCCGAGCCCAGGGGACGCCCATCCCTGCGCCTGCCCCTGGGCCCCGAGACACAGGATCGGCGTGTCCTCGGGCAAACGGGACGCCCACCCGCCCCGCCCCACCGGAGTCTTCTGTCTCCGCGGGCAGGCACCTCTCCCCACACCCCCGCGCGTCCCCTCCCGTCTCCCACAAGAGCCAGGAGCCCTCCCTTCCCGCCGGCCACGGTGTCCCCGACACAAAGGGCACAAAGAGCCGGGACAAACCAGGGGACGGCGGGAGCAGCACCCCAACACACCACGCGCCATCGACTCCAGGGGAGACCGCCACAAGGGAAGAGCAGGCACGCAGGCACACAATCCTCACAACCAGGGTGCCTGGGGGCTGCCACTCTCCTCCCGCGGGCGGGTCCCTGGGCGGGGCTCAGAGCCCACTGGCCCTCCGGAGACCCTGGCGGCCCGCCCCGGGGGCTTCAATGGTGACTGCCAACGCCAGGGCAATGCCTCCTTGGCGGAGCCCAGCCCCGGGCACGACCACACTCCGGTGGAGAAGCCACCACTTCAACACAGCCTCAGTGCGTCTGTCCCAGTCCGTGTGCCCGAATGTGCGTCCCTCCCACCCTCCCCCACCCCATGTCTGTCTGGCTCTGTGACGTGCCTGTTGGGTTCTGGCTCTGGCTCAGGAGCTCTCTCCCCGCGTGCCTGCCCCCTCTTTCTCTGTCTCTGTCCATGTCTCTCTGTATGTCTAGACACATACACGTACATATACGTGTATATTTCCATCTCGCTCCCTCTTACTCCTCCTCCCGTTCTGTCTGTCTGTCCCTGTCCTGCGGGGACTCTAGTCCCTCTGCCCGCACAAGAACGCAGGATTTGGCGAGGCCAAGAAGGAACACCCACAGAGCCACGGATAGGGGGCTCATAGCACCATGTCTCACGGGCGGCTGGCTTGGAGACACGGCAAGCCGGAGCCGCCCGATCCCCCACCTGCTGGCCGATTCTCTGCCAACCAACAGACCCACCAAGCCGGCCCACTGCAGTCCGCGCCCCTCTGCAATTTGCAGTCCACCATCCGCGCTTCCTAGCTTGGCCACCGCAGCTCTGCCGGTGTCCAATGGCCAACTGGCAACAGCTGAAGGCCAAGCGGTAACAGCTGATGTCAGTGCAGCCCCACGCAGTACCCCCGTCCCCCGGTACCCCCGTCTCCCCGTCACCCCTGTCTCCGTTCCCCCGGTTCCCCGTCTTCCTGTCCCCCGTCTCCCGGGTCCCCCGTCCCCACGTTCCACCATCCCCCCTATTCCGGTCCCCCCCGTCCCCTGTTCCCCCCGTCCCCTGATCCCCCTGTTCCCCCGTACCCCCATCCACCCTCTCCCAGTCCACCCGTCCCCCGGTGCCCCCGTCCCCCCAGTGCCCCATCCCCGTCCCCCGCTCCCCCGTCCCCCCAGTCCCCCCACGCCCCTGGTCCACCCGTCCCCCATTCCCTCGTCTCCCGGTCCCCCCCTCCCCGGGTCCCCCGACCCCCGTTCCCCCGTCTCCCGGTCCTCCGTCTCGCGGTCCACCTGTCCCCCGGTCCCCCAGTCCCAACGTCTCCCCGTCCCCCCGTCCCTCCTTCGCCTGGTCCCCCCGTCCCCCCATACCCCCGGTCTCCCGTTCCCCGGTCCCCCGTCGCCTCCTGGTCCCCCGGTCCCCCGGTTCCCCCGGCGCCCAGGCGCCCTTCTACCGGTCCCCCCGTTCCCCGGTCGCCCCGTCTCCCGGTCCCCAGTCTCCCGGTCCCCTGTCTCCCGGTCGCCCGGTCTTCCGGTCCCCCGGTCCTCCGTCCAGTGTTACCCCCTTCCCCCGGTCCCCCGGTCCCCCCATCTCCCTGTCCCTCTGTCTCCCGGTCCGGCCGCACACCCATCCCCCCGTCTCCCGGTCCCCCGTCTCCCGGTCGCCCGGTCCCAAGTCCCCCGTCTCCCGGTCCCCTCATCCCCTGGACCCCCAACCCCCGGTCCCTGGTCCCCCGGTCCCCCAGTCCCCCGGTTACCCCATCGCCCTGGCCCCCGTCTACCGATCCCCCAGTTCTCCGTTCGCCCCGTCTTCCGGTCCTCCCGTCCCACAGTCTCCCGTCTCCCGGTGTCCCATCTCCCGGTCACCCCGTCCCCGGTCCCCCGTCTCGCGGTCCCCCGTCTCCTAGTCGCCCCGTTCCCCGGTACCCGATCTCCCGGTCCCCTCATCCCCCAGTCCCCCAACCCCCGGTCCCCCGGTCCCCCCGTCCCCCGGTCCCCGGTCCCCCGGTCCCCCCATCTCCCGGTCCACTGGTACCCCCGTCCCCCCAGTCCATTCATGCCCCTGGTCACCCCGTCGCCCGGTCCCCTATCCCCCGGTCCCCCCAACCTCCGGTCCCCCGGTCCGCGGGTCCCCTGGTCCCCCCATCCGCCGTTCCCCCGGTCCCCCCGTCTCCGTTGCCCCGGTCCCCCCATCCCCCGGTCCCCCCGTCCCCTGGTCCCCCCGACCCTCCAGTCCCCCTGTCCCTCTGTCTCCCGGTCCCCCCGTCACCCCGTCCCCCCGGCCCCAGGTCCCCCATCTCCCGGTCCCCCCGTCTCACGGTCCCCCGTTCCCCCGTTTCCCGGTCCCCCCCTCCCCATGTCCCTCGTCCCCCAGTACCCTCGTACTCCTGTCCCTCCATCCACCGGTCTCCTGGTCCCTCCGTCCCACCGTCCGCCAGTCCCACCGTCCTCTCATTCCCCCAATCCCCCAGTCCCCCAGTCTCCCTGTCCCCCAATTCCCCGGTCTCCCTTTCCCCTGGTACCGTGTCCCCCCATCTCCCGGTCCCCCCGTCCCCTGGTCCCACTGTCTCCCAGTACCCAGTCCCCCTGTCCCCCCGGTCCCCCGGTCCCCTTGTCCCCCCATCCCCCAGTCCCCCCGTCCCCCCGGCCCTCTCGTACTCCCGTCCCCCCATCTTCCGGTCACCCCTTCCCCCCGTCCCACATGCCCCCGTCTCCCAGACCCCCCGTCCCCCGGTTCTCCCAGTTCCAACGGTCTCCCTGTCCCCCTGCCCCCCTTCCCCCATCTCCTGGTACCCCGTCCCCCGGTACCCCCGCCCCGGGTTCCTACAGTCCCACCGTTCTCCCTGTCCCCCCCCTTACACCCGTCTCCCGGTCCCCTGTCCCCCGGTCCTCCCGTCCCCCGGTCCCCCTGTCCCCCCGTTCTGTCTGTCGGTCCCTGTCCTGCGGGGACTCTAGTCCCTCTGCCCGCACAAGAACCCAGGATTTGGCGAGGCCAAGAAGGAACACCAACAGAGCCACGGATAGGGGGCTCATAGCACCATGTCTCACGGGCAGCTGGCTTGGAGACACGGCAAGCCGGAGCCGCCCGATCCCCAACCTGCCGGCCGATTCTCTGCCAACCAACAGACCCACCAAGCCGGCCCACTGCAGTCCGCGCCCCTCTGCAATTTGCAGTCCACCATCCGCGCTTCCTAGCTTGGCCACCGCAGCTCTGCCAGTGGCCAATGGCCAACTGGCAACAGCTGATGGCCAAGCGGTAACAGCTGATGTCCGTGCAGCCCCCACGCAGCACCCCTCCACGCGAGGCCCAGAGCCTGGAAAGTGCTCTCTGCAAGTCTGTCCCCACAGTCCCCGTCTGTCTCTCTCCGCCTACCTCTTGCTCCGTCTCTGGCCTTCTCTCATCCTCTCTCTCAACACCCTGGGTCAGGAGAGGTGATGTGTAGCCAGTGAAGTGACCAGTGATCGGGCGGGACGCCGGTCGCTGATGAGGGGCGAGGGCCCAGACAGAAGGCTGTGTGACGAAGGGTGGCGGCAGTCTGGAGGTGCTGCCCCCTGGTCGCGGGTGGCTCTCCCTGGCTTTGGGCCAGTGGGTGGGGCCGGCCAGGGCCAGGGCCTGGGTTGCACGTCCCTAGGGTGGAGGGGACTGAGAGGACCCTGCGACCCCCTCGGTGGCCCTGAGTGGTGGGGACAGCACAGCAGCAAGGGGGGTGTGCGGTTGTGGGGCTGGGGGGGGGATGAGAGGGGTTGGGGTAGGGGGGCGTGGTAAAAGCCATTCCGGGCGTGGGGAGTCCCAGGATGCCAGGGCGCCCAGACATATGTCACAGTCAGGGAAGTGACAGAGGCCTGTGGAGCCACTGGGGGGCGCGAAGGGGCCTCGCTGCGGGCCAGGAGTAGCCCGCCGCCCACACCAGCGGCGACCGGAGGAGGCGGGGAGCGGGCGGGAGGCACTCGGGCAGACATGCTCGCCACCCGAGCGGCCCAGCAGCATGGCGCGTGCGCTCAGGAGGCAAGTCGGGAGCAGGCTCTTGGAGTGCCGGGAGCCGGGTCCCAGTGCCTAAGGCCATACCACCCTGAACGCAGCAGATCTCGTCTGATCTCGGAAGCGAAGCAGGGTCTGTCCTGGTTAGTACTTGGATGGGAGACCGCCTGGGAATACCTGTTGGCTTTTGCTAGCGTCTCCTTTTGCATCGCCGCTCCGGCGTGGCTCCCTCCGAACCCCTGCCGCCCCTTGCCCCTCTGCAGCCTCCCAGCCAGCCGCAGGTCGCCCTGACCAGCAGAGGGTCAGCCGCCCGGCACTACAAGCTGGCAGCCCCGGCCGCACACCAGGCCCGTGGGCCAGGGCTCCCCCCCCACACCCTCCTCTCAGTCCTCTTCGGTCCCGCAGGCCGTCATCGCGAATCCTTCGCCGACGCGCGGTCGCCGCCACCGCCGCCTGCGCCAAAGCCACCGCCACCACCGGGCTCCCCACACCCCCCCCCCAGCGCTGCCCTCGCCCCCGCCCCTGTCCCCGCCCCCGCCGCCGCCACCGCCAAACTCCCTCAAACTCCCTCCTGTGCTCTCCCCACCTCGGCCGCCAGCACCGCGCTCCCCATCTCCGCCACCAGTGCTGCCCTCTCCCCCTCCCCCGCCCCCGCTGCCGCCATTGCCGCACTCCCTCAATTCCCTCCTCTGCTCTCCCCGCCTCCAGCACCCCCATCTTCCCCGCCCCCGCCCCAGCCCCCGCCGCCACCAATGCCATACTCGCTCAGTCTCCCGCCTCTGCTCTCCCGGCCTCCGCCGCCAGCACCGCCCTCACGCCCTCCCCAGCCCCCGCCGCCACCGCCGCCGCCATCGGCCCCCGTGTCCCAGCGCCCACCGTCAAAGCCCCCATTGTCGCCGCCGCCATCGCCGCCCTGGCGCCATCCACGCGGTTGCCATCGCCTACCTCGCCACCCTCCCCTGCCGCCGCCGCCGTCGCCGCCGCAGCCGCCCCCGCCGCCGCCGCGGGGTCCTCCCACAACTCCCAGGCCCAGGGTTGCCTGCTGGTGCAGGCCTCCACCAGCCTTGGGGCTGCGGTTGGGGGTAAACCTGGTGGCGGTAGGGGGGCGGGTTGTATGCCGGTCTGGGTGCGGGGAGTCCCAGGATGCCAGAGTTCCACGACTTCTGGCACCATCAGGGAAGTGGCAGTGTCCCATGGAGCCCCGGGTGGCGCGAAGGGGCCTCGCTGTCGGCCAGGAGTAGCTCGCCGCCCACGCCAGGGGCATTAGGAAGAGGCGGGGAGCCGGACTGGGGGGGGACGCGGTGCTGGCAGAGCCGGCCCGCGGGTCGATGCTCGCCACCGGAGCGGCTCATCTGCATGGCGGGCGCTCACGAGACAGGCCGGGAGCAGGCTCTTGGGGCGCGGGAGCCGGGTCCCAGCGTCTAAGGCCATACCACCCTGAACGCGCCCGATCTCCTCTGATCTCGGGAGCTAAGCAGGGAGGGGCCTGGTTAGTACTTGCATGGGAGACCGCCTGGGAATACCTGTAGGCTTTTGCTCGCCTCTCCTTTTGCGCCGCCGCCCCGGCGTGCCTCCCTCCGAATCCCTGCCGCCCCTTGCCCCTCTGCAACCCCTGCAGCCGCCCAGCCAGCCGAAGGTCCCCCTGGCCAGAGGACGGACAGCCGCCCAGCACTACAAGCTCGCATCCCCGGCCGCACACCAGGCCTGTCGGCCAGGGCTCCCCCCCTCTCCCTCTTCTTAGTGCTCTTCGCCGAGGCAGGCCGTCAGCCTGCAGCAGCCAGCCGCGTCTAGGTCGCCGCCGCCGCCACCGCCATCGCAGGGCTCCCTCTCGCTCCCCGACCCTGCCGCCGCCGCAACCCCCAACGCCCAAGCCCAGGGCTGCCTGCCGGCGCAGGCTTCCACCAGGCTCTCTCCATCCCAGGACGTGCCGGTCCTTTGCACCTCGGCCCGAGCCCAGGGGACGCCCATCCCTGCGCCTGCCCCTGGGCCCCGAGACACAGGATCGGCGTGTCCTCGGGCAAACGGGACGCCCACCCGCCCCGCCCCACCGGAGTCTTCTGTCTCCGCGGGCAGGCACCTCTCCCCACACCCCCGCGCGTCCCCTCCCGTCTCCCACAAGAGCCAGGAGCCCTCCCTTCCCGCCGGCCACGGTGTCCCCGACACAAAGGGCACAAAGAGCCGGGACAAACCAGGGGACGGCGGGAGCAGCACCCCAACACACCACGCGCCATCGACTCCAGGGGAGACCGCCACAAGGGAAGAGCAGGCACGCAGGCACACAATCCTCACAACCAGGGTGCCTGGGGGCTGCCACTCTCCTCCCGCGGGCGGGTCCCTGGGCGGGGCTCAGAGCCCACTGGCCCTCCGGAGACCCTGGCGGCCTGCCCCGGGGGCTTCAATGGTGACTGCCAACGCCAGGGCAATGCCTCCTTGGCGGAGCCCAGCCCCGGGCACGACCACACTCCGGTGGAGAAGCCACCACTTCAACACAGCCTCAGTGCGTCTGTCCCAGTCCGTGTGCCCGAATGTGCGTCCCTCCCACCCTCCCCCACCCCATGTCTGTCTGGCTCTGTGACGTGCCTGTTGGGTTCTGGCTCTGGCTCAGGAGCTCTCTCCCCGCGTGCCAGCCCCCTCTTTCTCTGTCTCTGTCCATGTCTCTCTGTATGTCTAGACACATACATGTACATATACGTGTATATTTCCATCTCGCTCCCTCTTACTCCTCCTCCCGTTCTGTCTGTCTGTCCCTGTCCTGCGGGGACTCTAGTCCCTCTGCCCGCACAAGAACGCAGGATTTGGCGAGGCCAAGAAGGAACACCCACAGAGCCACGGATAGGGGGCTCATAGCACCATGTCTCACGGGCGGCTGGCTTGGAGACACGGCAAGCCGGAGCCGCCCGATCCCCCACCTGCTGGCCGATTCTCTGCCAACCAACAGACCCACCAAGCCGGCCCACTGCAGTCCGCGCCCCTCTGCAATTTGCAGTCCACCATCCGCGCTTCCTAGCTTGGCCACCGCAGCTCTGCCGGTGTCCAATGGCCAACTGGCAACAGCTGAAGGCCAAGCGGTAACAGCTGATGTCAGTGCAGCCCCACGCAGTACCCCCGTCCCCCGGTACCCCCGTCTCCCCGTCACCCCTGTCTCCGTTCCCCCGGTTCCCCGTCTTCCTGTCCCCCGTCTCCCGGGTCCCCCGTCCCCACGTTCCACCATCCCCCCTATTCCGGTCCCCCCCGTCCCCTGTTCCCCCCGTCCCCTGATCCCCCTGTTCCCCCGTACCCCCATCCACCCTCTCCCAGTCCACCCGTCCCCCGGTGCCCCCGTCCCCCCAGTGCCCCATCCCCGTCCCCCGCTCCCCCGTCCCCCCAGTCCCCCCACGCCCCTGGTCCACCCGTCCCCCATTCCCTCGTCTCCCGGTCCCCCCCTCCCCGGGTCCCCCGACCCCCGTTCCCCCGTCTCCCGGTCCTCCGTCTCGCGGTCCACCTGTCCCCCGGTCCCCCAGTCCCAACGTCTCCCCGTCCCCCCGTCCCTCCTTCGCCTGGTCCCCCCGTCCCCCCATACCCCCGGTCTCCCGTTCCCCGGTCCCCCGTCGCCTCCTGGTCCCCCGGTCCCCCGGTTCCCCCGGCGCCCAGGCGCCCTTCTACCGGTCCCCCCGTTCCCCGGTCGCCCCGTCTCCCGGTCCCCAGTCTCCCGGTCCCCTGTCTCCCGGTCGCCCGGTCTTCCGGTCCCCCGGTCCTCTGTCCAGTGTTACCCCCTTCCCCCGGTCCCCCGGTCCCCCCATCTCCCTGTCCCTCTGTCTCCCGGTCCGGCCGCACACCCATCCCCCCGTCTCCCGGTCCCCCGTCTCCCGGTCGCCCGGTCCCCAGGTCCCCCGTCTCCCGGTCCCCTCATCCCCTGGACCCCCAACCCCCGGTCCCTGGTCCCCCGGTCCCCCAGTCCCCCGGTTCCCCCATCGCCCTGGCCCCCGTCTACCGATCCCCCAGTTCTCCGTTCGCCCCGTCTTCCGGTCCTCCCGTCCCACAGTCTCCCGTCTCCCGGTGTCCCATCTCCCGGTCACCCCGTCCCCGGTCCCCCGTCTCGCGGTCCCCCGTCTCCTAGTCGCCCCGTTCCCCGGTACCCGATCTCCCGGTCCCCTCATCCCCCAGTCCCCCAACCCCCGGTCCCCCGGTCCCCCCGTCCCCCGGTCCCCGGTCCCCCGGTCCCCCCATCTCCCGGTCCACTGGTACCCCCGTCCCCCCAGTCCATTCATGCCCCTGGTCACCCCGTCGCCCGGTCCCCTATCCCCCGGTCCCCCCAACCTCCGGTCCCCCGGTCCGCGGGTCCCCTGGTCCCCCCATCCGCCGTTCCCCCGGTCCCCCCGTCTCCGTTGCCCCGGTCCCCTCATCCCCCGGTCCCCCCGTCCCCCGGTCCCCCCGACCCTCCAGTCCCCCTGTCCCTCTGTCTCCCGGTCCCCCCGTCACCCCGTCCCCCCGGCCCCAGGTCCCCCATCTCCCGGTCCCCCCGTCTCACGGTCCCCCGTTCCCCCGTTTCCCGGTCCCCCCCTCCCCATGTCCCTCGTCCCCCAGTACCCTCGTACTCCTGTCCCTCCATCCACCGGTCTCCTGGTCCCTCCGTCCCACCGTCCGCCAGTCCCACCGTCCTCTCATTCCCCCAATCCCCCAGTCCCCCAGTCTCCCTGTCCCTCAATTCCCCGGTCTCCCTTTCCCCTGGTACCGTGTCCCCCCATCTCCCGGTCCCCCCGTCCCCTGGTCCCACTGTCTCCCAGTACCCAGTCCCCCTGTCCCCCCGGTCCCCCGGTCCCCTTGTCCCCCCATCCCCCAGTCCCCCCGTCCCCCCGGCCCTCTCGTACTCCCGTCCCCCCATCTTCCGGTCACCCCTTCCCCCCGTCCCACATGCCCCCGTCTCCCAGACCCCCCGTCCCCCGGTTCTCCCAGTTCCAACGGTCTCCCTGTCCCCCTGCCCCCCTTCCCCCATCTCCTGGTACCCCGTCCCCCGGTACCCCCGCCCCGGGTTCCTACAGTCCCACCGTTCTCCCTGTCCCCCCCCTTACACCCGTCTCCCGGTCCCCTGTCCCCCGGTCCTCCCGTCCCCCGGTCCCCCTGTCCCCCCGTTCTGTCTGTCGGTCCCTGTCCTGCGGGGACTCTAGTCCCTCTGCCCGCACAAGAACCCAGGATTTGGCGAGGCCAAGAAGGAACACCAACAGAGCCACGGATAGGGGGCTCATAGCACCATGTCTCACGGGCAGCTGGCTTGGAGACACGGCAAGCCGGAGCCGCCCGATCCCCAACCTGCCGGCCGATTCTCTGCCAACCAACAGACCCACCAAGCCGGCCCACTGCAGTCCGCGCCCCTCTGCAATTTGCAGTCCACCATCCGCGCTTCCTAGCTTGGCCACCGCAGCTCTGCCAGTGGCCAATGGCCAACTGGCAACAGCTGATGGCCAAGCGGTAACAGCTGATGTCCGTGCAGCCCCCACGCAGCACCCCTCCACGCGAGGCCCAGAGCCTGGAAAGTGCTCTCTGCAAGTCTGTCCCCACAGTCCCCGTCTGTCTCTCTCCGCCTACCTCTTGCTCCGTCTCTGGCCTTCTCTCATCCTCTCTCTCAACACCCTGGGTCAGGAGAGGTGATGTGTAGCCAGTGAAGTGACCAGTGATCGGGCGGGACGCCGGTCGCTGATGAGGGGCGAGGGCCCAGACAGAAGGCTGTGTGACGAAGGGTGGCGGCAGTCTGGAGGTGCTGCCCCCTGGTCGCGGGTGGCTCTCCCTGGCTTTGGGCCAGTGGGTGGGGCCGGCCAGGGCCAGGGCCTGGGTTGCACGTCCCTAGGGTGGAGGGGACTGAGAGGACCCTGCGACCCCCTCGGTGGCCCTGAGTGGTGGGGACAGCACAGCAGCAAGGGGGGTGTGCGGTTGTGGGGCTGGGGGGGGGATGAGAGGGGTTGGGGTAGGGGGGCGTGGTAAAAGCCATTCCGGGCGTGGGGAGTCCCAGGATGCCAGGGCGCCCAGACATATGTCACAGTCAGGGAAGTGACAGAGGCCTGTGGAGCCACTGGGGGGCGCGAAGGGGCCTCGCTGCGGGCCAGGAGTAGCCCGCCGCCCACACCAGCGGCGACCGGAGGAGGCGGGGAGCGGGCGGGAGGCACTCGGGCAGACATGCTCGCCACCCGAGCGGCCCAGCAGCATGGCGCGTGCGCTCAGGAGGCAAGTCGGGAGCAGGCTCTTGGAGTGCCGGGAGCCGGGTCCCAGTGCCTAAGGCCATACCACCCTGAACGCAGCAGATCTCGTCTGATCTCGGAAGCGAAGCAGGGTCTGTCCTGGTTAGTACTTGGATGGGAGACCGCCTGGGAATACCTGTTGGCTTTTGCTAGCGTCTCCTTTTGCATCGCCGCTCCGGCGTGGCTCCCTCCGAACCCCTGCCGCCCCTTGCCCCTCTGCAGCCTCCCAGCCAGCCGCAGGTCCCCCTGACCAGCAGAGGGTCAGCCGCCCGGCACTACAAGCTGGCAGCCCCGGCCGCACACCAGGCCCGTGGGCCAGGGCTCCCCCCCCACACCCTCCTCTCAGTCCTCTTCGGTCCCGCAGGCCGTCATCGCGAATCCTTCGCCGACGCGCGGTCGCCGCCACCGCCACCTGCGCCAAAGCCACCGCCACCACCGGGCTCCCCACACCCCCCCCCCCAGCGCTGCCCTCGCCCCCGCCCCTGTCCCCGCCCCCGCCGCCGCCACCGCCAAACTCCCTCAAACTCCCTCCTGTGCTCTCCCCACCTCGGCCGCCAGCACCGCGCTCCCCATCTCCGCCACCAGTGCTGCCCTCTCCCCCTCCCCCGCCCCCGCTGCCGCCATTGCCGCACTCCCTCAATTCCCTCCTCTGCTCTCCCCGCCTCCAGCACCCCCATCTTCCCGCCCCCGCCCCAGCCCCCGCCGCCACCAATGCCATACTCGCTCAGTCTCCCGCCTCTGCTCTCCCGGCCTCCGCCGCCAGCACCGCCCTCACGCCCTCCCCAGCCCCCGCCGCCACCGCCGCCGCCATCGGCCCCCGTGTCCCAGCGCCCACCGTCAAAGCCCCCATTGTCGCCGCCGCCATCGCCGCCCTGGCGCCATCCACGCGGTTGCCATCGCCTACCTCGCCACCCTCCCCTGCCTCCGCCGCCGCCGCCGCCGCCGCCGCCGCCGCAGCCGCCCCCGCCGCCGCCGCGGGGTCCTCCCACAACTCCCAGGCCCAGGGTTGCCTGCTGGTGCAGGCCTCCACCAGCCTTGGGGCTGCGGTTGGGGGTAAACCTGGTGGCGGTAGGGGGGCGGGTTGTATGCCGGTCTGGGTGCGGGGAGTCCCAGGATGCCAGAGTTCCACGACTTCTGGCACCATCAGGGAAGTGGCAGTGTCCCATGGAGCCCCGGGTGGCGCGAAGGGGCCTCGCTGTCGGCCAGGAGTAGCCCGCCGCCCACGCCAGGGGCATTAGGAAGAGGCGGGGAGCCGGACTGGGGGGGGACGCGGTGCTGGCAGAGCCGGCCCGCGGGTCGATGCTCGCCACCGGAGCGGCTCATCTGCATGGCGGGCGCTCACGAGACAGGCCGGGAGCAGGCTCTTGGGGCGCGGGAGCCGGGTCCCAGCGTCTACGGCCATACCACCCTGAACGCGCCCGATCTCCTCTGATCTCGGGAGCTAAGCAGGGAGGGGCCTGGTTAGTACTTGCATGGGAGACCGCCTGGGAATACCTGTAGGCTTTTGCTCGCCTCTCCTTTTGCGCCGCCGCCCCGGCGTGCCTCCCTCCGAATCCCTGCCGCCCCTTGCCCCTCTGCAACCCCTGCAGCCGCCCAGCCAGCCGAAGGACCCCCTGGCCAGAGGAGGGACAGCCGCCCAGCACTACAAGCTCGCATCCCCGGCCGCACACCAGGCCTGTCGGCCAGGGCTCCCCCCCTCTCCCTCTTCTTAGTGCTCTTCGCCGAGGCTGGCCGTCAGCCTGCAGCAGCCAGCCGCGTCTAGGTCGCCGCCGCCGCCACCGCCATCGCAGGGCTCCCTCTCGCTCCCCGACCCTGCCGCCGCCGCAACCCCCAACGCCCAAGCCCAGGGCTGCCTGCCGGCGCAGGCTTCCACCAGGCTCTCTCCATCCCAGGACGTGCCGGTCCTTTGCACCTCGGCCCGAGCCCAGGGGACGCCCATCCCTGCGCCTGCCCCTGGGCCCCGAGACACAGGATCGGCGTGTCCTCGGGCAAACGGGACGCCCACCCGCCCCGCCCCACCGGAGTCTTCTGTCTCCGCGGGCAGGCACCTCTCCCCACACCCCCGCGCGTCCCCTCCCGTCTCCCACAAGAGCCAGGAGCCCTCCCTTCCCGCCGGCCACGGTGTCCCCGACACAAAGGGCACAAAGAGCCGGGACAAACCAGGGGACGGCGGGAGCAGCACCCCAACACACCACGCGCCATCGACTCCAGGGGAGACCGCCACAAGGGAAGAGCAGGCACGCAGGCACACAATCCTCACAACCAGGGTGCCTGGGGGCTGCCACTCTCCTCCCGCGGGCGGGTCCCTGGGCGGGGCTCAGAGCCCACTGGCCCTCCGGAGACCCTGGCGGCCCGCCCCGGGGGCTTCAATGGTGACTGCCAACGCCAGGGCAATGCCTCCTTGGCGGAGCCCAGCCCCGGGCACGACCACACTCCGGTGGAGAAGCCACCACTTCAACACAGCCTCAGTGCGTCTGTCCCAGTCCGTGTGCCCGAATGTGCGTCCCTCCCACCCTCCCCCACCCCATGTCTGTCTGGCTCTGTGACGTGCCTGTTGGGTTCTGGCTCTGGCTCAGGAGCTCTCTCCCCGCGTGCCTGCCCCCTCTTTCTCTGTCTCTGTCCATGTCTCTCTGTATGTCTAGACACATACACGTACATATACGTGTATATTTCCATCTCGCTCCCTCTTACTCCTCCTCCCGTTCTGTCTGTCTGTCCCTGTCCTGCGGGGACTCTAGTCCCTCTGCCCGCACAAGAACGCAGGATTTGGCGAGGCCAAGAAGGAACACCCACAGAGCCACGGATAGGGGGCTCATAGCACCATGTCTCACGGGCGGCTGGCTTGGAGACACGGCAAGCCGGAGCCGCCCGATCCCCCACCTGCTGGCCGATTCTCTGCCAACCAACAGACCCACCAAGCCGGCCCACTGCAGTCCGCGCCCCTCTGCAATTTGCAGTCCACCATCCGCGCTTCCTAGCTTGGCCACCGCAGCTCTGCCGGTGTCCAATGGCCAACTGGCAACAGCTGAAGGCCAAGCGGTAACAGCTGATGTCAGTGCAGCCCCACGCAGTACCCCCGTCCCCCGGTACCCCCGTCTCCCCGTCACCCCTGTCTCCGTTCCCCCGGTTCCCCGTCTTCCTGTCCCCCGTCTCCCGGGTCCCCCGTCCCCACGTTCCACCATCCCCCCTATTCCGGTCCCCCCCGTCCCCTGTTCCCCCCGTCCCCTGATCCCCCTGTTCCCCCGTACCCCCATCCACCCTCTCCCAGTCCACCCGTCCCCCGGTGCCCCCGTCCCCCCAGTGCCCCATCCCCGTCCCCCGCTCCCCCGTCCCCCCAGTCCCCCCACGCCCCTGGTCCACCCGTCCCCCATTCCCTCGTCTCCCAGTCCCCCCCTCCCCGGGTCCCCCGACCCCCGTTCCCCCGTCTCCCGGTCCTCCGTCTCGCGGTCCACCTGTCCCCCGGTCCCCCAGTCCCAACGTCTCCCCGTCCCCCCGTCCCTCCTTCGCCTGGTCCCCCCGTCCCCCCATACCCCCGGTCTCCCGTTCCCCGGTCCCCCGTCGCCTCCTGGTCCCCCGGTCCCCCGGTTCCCCCGGCGCCCAGGCGCCCTTCTACCGGTCCCCCCGTTCCCCGGTCGCCCCGTCTCCCGGTCCCCAGTCTCCCGGTCCCCTGTCTCCCGGTCGCCCGGTCTTCCGGTCCCCCGGTCCTCCGTCCAGTGTTACCCCCTTCCCCCGGTCCCCCGGTCCCCCCATCTCCCTGTCCCTCTGTCTCCCGGTCCGGCCGCACACCCATCCCCCCGTCTCCCGGTCCCCCGTCTCCCGGTCGCCCGGTCCCCAGGTCCCCCGTCTCCCGGTCCCCTCATCCCCTGGACCCCCAACCCCCGGTCCCTGGTCCCCCGGTCCCCCAGTCCCCCGGTTACCCCATCGCCCTGGCCCCCGTCTACCGATCCCCCAGTTCTCCGTTCGCCCCGTCTTCCGGTCCTCCCGTCCCACAGTCTCCCGTCTCCCGGTGTCCCATCTCCCGGTCACCCCGTCCCCGGTCCCCCGTCTCGCGGTCCCCCGTCTCCTAGTCGCCCCGTTCCCCGGTACCCGATCTCCCGGTCCCCTCATCCCCCAGTCCCCCAACCCCCGGTCCCCCGGTCCCCCCGTCCCCCGGTCCCCGGTCCCCCGGTCCCCCCATCTCCCGGTCCACTGCTACCCCCGTCCCCCCAATCCATTCATGCCCCTGGTCACCCCGTCGCCCGGTCCCCTATCCCCCGGTCCCCCCAACCTCCGGTCCCCCGGTCCGCGGGTCCCCTGGTCCCCCCATCCGCCGTTCCCCCGGTCCCCCCGTCTCCGTTGCCCCGGTCCCCCCATCCCCCGGTCCCCCCGTCCCCTGGTCCCCCCGACCCTCCAGTCCCCCTGTCCCTCTGTCTCCCGGTCCCCCCGTCACCCCGTCCCCCCGGCCCCAGGTCCCCCATCTCCCGGTCCCCCCGTCTCACGGTCCCCCGTTCCCCCGTTTCCCGGTCCCCCCCTCCCCATGTCCCTCGTCCCCCAGTACCCTCGTACTCCTGTCCCTCCATCCACCGGTCTCCTGGTCCCTCCGTCCCACCGTCCGCCAGTCCCACCGTCCTCTCATTCCCCCAATCCCCCAGTCCCCCAGTCTCCCTGTCCCCCAATTCCCCGGTCTCCCTTTCCCCTGGTACCGTGTCCCCCCATCTCCCGGTCCCCCCGTCCCCTGGTCCCACTGTCTCCCAGTACCCAGTCCCCCTGTCCCCCCGGTCCCCCGGTCCCCTTGTCCCCCCATCCCCCAGTCCCCCCGTCCCCCCGGCCCTCTCGTACTCCCGTCCCCCCATCTTCCGGTCACCCCTTCCCCCCGTCCCACATGCCCCCGTCTCCCAGACCCCCCGTCCCCCGGTTCTCCCAGTTCCAACGGTCTCCCTGTCCCCCTGCCCCCCTTCCCCCATCTCCTGGTACCCCGTCCCCCGGTACCCCCGCCCCGGGTTCCTACAGTCCCACCGTTCTCCCTGTCCCCCCCCTTACACCCGTCTCCCGGTCCCCTGTCCCCCGGTCCTCCCGTCCCCCGGTCCCCCTGTCCCCCCGTTCTGTCTGTCGGTCCCTGTCCTGCGGGGACTCTAGTCCCTCTGCCCGCACAAGAACCCAGGATTTGGCGAGGCCAAGAAGGAACACCAACAGAGCCACGGATAGGGGGCTCATAGCACCATGTCTCACGGGCAGCTGGCTTGGAGACACGGCAAGCCGGAGCCGCCCGATCCCCAACCTGCCGGCCGATTCTCTGCCAACCAACAGACCCACCAAGCCGGCCCACTGCAGTCCGCGCCCCTCTGCAATTTGCAGTCCACCATCCGCGCTTCCTAGCTTGGCCACCGCAGCTCTGCCAGTGGCCAATGGCCAACTGGCAACAGCTGATGGCCAAGCGGTAACAGCTGATGTCCGTGCAGCCCCCACGCAGCACCCCTCCACGCGAGGCCCAGAGCCTGGAAAGTGCTCTCTGCAAGTCTGTCCCCACAGTCCCCGTCTGTCTCTCTCCGCCTACCTCTTGCTCCGTCTCTGGCCTTCTCTCATCCTCTCTCTCAACACCCTGGGTCAGGAGAGGTGATGTGTAGCCAGTGAAGTGACCAGTGATCGGGCGGGACGCCGGTCGCTGATGAGGGGCGAGGGCCCAGACAGAAGGCTGTGTGACGAAGGGTGGCGGCAGTCTGGAGGTGCTGCCCCCTGGTCGCGGGTGGCTCTCCCTGGCTTTGGGCCAGTGGGTGGGGCCGGCCAGGGCCAGGGCCTGGGTTGCACGTCCCTAGGGTGGAGGGGACTGAGAGGACCCTGCGACCCCCTCGGTGGCCCTGAGTGGTGGGGACAGCACAGCAGCAAGGGGGGTGTGCGGTTGTGGGGCTGGGGGGGGGATGAGAGGGGTTGGGGTAGGGGGGCGTGGTAAAAGCCATTCCGGGCGTGGGGAGTCCCAGGATGCCAGGGCGCCCAGACATATGTCACAGTCAGGGAAGTGACAGAGGCCTGTGGAGCCACTGGGGGGCGCGAAGGGGCCTCGCTGCGGGCCAGGAGTAGCCCGCCGCCCACACCAGCGGCGACCGGAGGAGGCGGGGAGCGGGCGGGAGGCACTCGGGCAGACATGCTCGCCACCCGAGCGGCCCAGCAGCATGGCGCGTGCGCTCAGGAGGCAAGTCGGGAGCAGGCTCTTGGAGTGCCGGGAGCCGGGTCCCAGTGCCTAAGGCCATACCACCCTGAACGCAGCAGATCTCGTCTGATCTCGGAAGCGAAGCAGGGTCTGTCCTGGTTAGTACTTGGATGGGAGACCGCCTGGGAATACCTGTTGGCTTTTGCTAGCGTCTCCTTTTGCATCGCCGCTCCGGCGTGGCTCCCTCCGAACCCCTGCCGCCCCTTGCCCCTCTGCAGCCTCCCAGCCAGCCGCAGGTCGCCCTGACCAGCAGAGGGTCAGCCGCCCGGCACTACAAGCTGGCAGCCCCGGCCGCACACCAGGCCCGTGGGCCAGGGCTCCCCCCCCACACCCTCCTCTCAGTCCTCTTCGGTCCCGCAGGCCGTCATCGCGAATCCTTCGCCGACGCGCGGTCGCCGCCACCGCCGCCTGCGCCAAAGCCACCGCCACCACCGGGCTCCCCACACCCCCCCCCCAGCGCTGCCCTCGCCCCCGCCCCTGTCCCCGCCCCCGCCGCCGCCACCGCCAAACTCCCTCAAACTCCCTCCTGTGCTCTCCCCACCTCGGCCGCCAGCACCGCGCTCCCCATCTCCGCCACCAGTGCTGCCCTCTCCCCCTCCCCCGCCCCCGCTGCCGCCATTGCCGCACTCCCTCAATTCCCTCCTCTGCTCTCCCCGCCTCCAGCACCCCCATCTTCCCCGCCCCCGCCCCAGCCCCCGCCGCCACCAATGCCATACTCGCTCAGTCTCCCGCCTCTGCTCTCCCGGCCTCCGCCGCCAGCACCGCCCTCACGCCCTCCCCAGCCCCCGCCGCCACCGCCGCCGCCATCGGCCCACGTGTCCCAGCGCCCACCGTCAAAGCCCCCATTGTCGCCGCCGCCATCGCCGCCCTGGCGCCATCCACGCGGTTGCCATCGCCTACCTCGCCACCCTCCCCTGCCTCCGCCGCCGCCGCCGTCGCCGCCGCCGCCGCAGCCGCCCCCGCCGCCGCCGCGGGGTCCTCCCACAACTCCCAGGCCCAGGGTTGCCTGCTGGTGCAGGCCTCCACCAGCCTTGGGGCTGCGGTTGGGGGTAAACCTGGTGGCGGTAGGGGGGCGGGTTGTATGCCGGTCTGGGTGCGGGGAGTCCCAGGATGCCAGAGTTCCACGACTTCTGGCACCATCAGGGAAGTGGCAGTGTCCCATGGAGCCCCGGGTGGCGCGAAGGGGCCTCGCTGTCGGCCAGGAGTAGCCCGCCGCCCACGCCAGGGGCATTAGGAAGAGGCGGGGAGCCGGACTGGGGGGGGACGCGGTGCTGGCAGAGCCGGCCCGCGGGTCGATGCTCGCCACCGGAGCGGCTCATCTGCATGGCGGGCGCTCACGAGACAGGCCGGGAGCAGGCTCTTGGGGCGCGGGAGCCGGGTCCCAGCGTCTACGGCCATACCACCCTGAACGCGCCCGATCTCCTCTGATCTCGGGAGCTAAGCAGGGAGGGGCCTGGTTAGTACTTGCATGGGAGACCGCCTGGGAATACCTGTAGGCTTTTGCTCGCCTCTCCTTTTGCGCCGCCGACCCGGCGTGCCTCCCTCCGAATCCCTGCCGCCCCTTGCCCCTCTGCAACCCCTGCAGCCGCCCAGCCAGCCGAAGGACCCCCTGGCCAGAGGAGGGACAGCCGCCCAGCACTACAAGCTCGCATCCCCGGCCGCACACCAGGCCTGTCGGCCAGGGCTCCCCCCCTCTCCCTCTTCTTAGTGCTCTTCGCCGAGGCAGGCCGTCAGCCTGCAGCAGCCAGCCGCGTCTAGGTCGCCGCCGCCGCCACCGCCATCGCAGGGCTCCCTCTCGCTCCCCGACCCTGCCGCCGCCGCAACCCCCAACGCCCAAGCCCAGGGCTGCCTGCCGGCGCAGGCTTCCACCAGGCTCTCTCCATCCCAGGACGTGCCGGTCCTTTGCACCTCGGCCCGAGCCCAGGGGACGCCCATCCCTGCGCCTGCCCCTGGGCCCCGAGACACAGGATCGGCGTGTCCTCGGGCAAACGGGACGCCCACCCGCCCCGCCCCACCGGAGTCTTCTGTCTCCGCGGGCAGGCACCTCTCCCCACACCCCCGCGCGTCCCCTCCCGTCTCCCACAAGAGCCAGGAGCCCTCCCTTCCCGCCGGCCACGGTGTCCCCGACACAAAGGGCACAAAGAGCCGGGACAAACCAGGGGACGGCGGGAGCAGCACCCCAACACACCACGCGCCATCGACTCCAGGGGAGACCGCCACAAGGGAAGAGCAGGCACGCAGGCACACAATCCTCACAACCAGGGTGCCTGGGGGCTGCCACTCTCCTCCCGCGGGCGGGTCCCTGGGCGGGGCTCAGAGCCCACTGGCCCTCCGGAGACCCTGGCGGCCCGCCCCGGGGGCTTCAATGGTGACTGCCAACGCCAGGGCAATGCCTCCTTGGCGGAGCCCAGCCCCGGGCACGACCACACTCCGGTGGAGAAGCCACCACTTCAACACAGCCTCAGTGCGTCTGTCCCAGTCCGTGTGCCCGAATGTGCGTCCCTCCCACCCTCCCCCACCCCATGTCTGTCTGGCTCTGTGACGTGCCTGTTGGGTTCTGGCTCTGGCTCAGGAGCTCTCTCCCCGCGTGCCTGCCCCCTCTTTCTCTGTCTCTGTCCATGTCTCTCTGTATGTCTAGACACATACACGTACATATACGTGTATATTTCCATCTCGCTCCCTCTTACTCCTCCTCCCGTTCTGTCTGTCTGTCCCTGTCCTGCGGGGACTCTAGTCCCTCTGCCCGCACAAGAACGCAGGATTTGGCGAGGCCAAGAAGGAACACCCACAGAGCCACGGATAGGGGGCTCATAGCACCATGTCTCACGGGCGGCTGGCTTGGAGACACGGCAAGCCGGAGCCGCCCGATCCCCCACCTGCTGGCCGATTCTCTGCCAACCAACAGACCCACCAAGCCGGCCCACTGCAGTCCGCGCCCCTCTGCAATTTGCAGTCCACCATCCGCGCTTCCTAGCTTGGCCACCGCAGCTCTGCCGGTGTCCAATGGCCAACTGGCAACAGCTGAAGGCCAAGCGGTAACAGCTGATGTCAGTGCAGCCCCACGCAGTACCCCCGTCCCCCGGTACCCCCGTCTCCCCGTCACCCCTGTCTCCGTTCCCCCGGTTCCCCGTCTTCCTGTCCCCCGTCTCCCGGGTCCCCCGTCCCCACGTTCCACCATCCCCCCTATTCCGGTCCCCCCCGTCCCCTGTTCCCCCCGTCCCCTGATCCCCCTGTTCCCCCGTACCCCCATCCACCCTCTCCCAGTCCACCCGTCCCCCGGTGCCCCCGTCCCCCCAGTGCCCCATCCCCCGTCCCCCGCTCCCCCGTCCCCCCAGTCCCCCCACGCCCCTGGTCCACCCGTCCCCCATTCCCTCGTCTCCCGGTCCCCCCCTCCCCGGGTCCCCCGACCTCCGTTCCCCCGTCTCCCGGTCCTCCGTCTCGCGGTCCACCTGTCCCCCGGTCCCCCAGTCCCAACGTCTCCCCGTCCCCCCGTCCCTCCTTCGCCTGGTCCCCCCGTCCCCCCATACCCCCGGTCTCCCGTTCCCCGGTCCCCCGTCGCCTCCTGGTCCCCCGGTCCCCCGGTTCCCCCGGCGCCCAGGCGCCCTTCTACCGGTCCCCCCGTTCCCCGGTCGCCCCGTCTCCCGGTCCCCAGTCTCCCGGTCCCCTGTCTCCCGGTCGCCCGGTCTTCCGGTCCCCCGGTCCTCCGTCCAGTGTTACCCCCTTCCCCCGGTCCCCCGGTCCCCCCATCTCCCTGTCCCTCTGTCTCCCGGTCCGGCCGCACACCCATCCCCCCGTCTCCCGGTCCCCCGTCTCCCGGTCGCCCGGTCCCCAGGTCCCCCGTCTCCCGGTCCCCTCATCCCCTGGACCCCCAACCCCCGGTCCCTGGTCCCCCGGTCCCCCAGTCCCCCGGTTCCCATATCGCCCTGGCCCCCGTCTACCGATCCCCCAGTTCTCCGTTCGCCCCGTCTTCCGGTCCTCCCGTCCCACAGTCTCCCGTCTCCCGGTGTCCCATCTCCCGGTCACCCCGTCCCCGGTCCCCCGTCTCGCGGTCCCCCGTCTCCTAGTCGCCCCGTTCCCCGGTACCCGATCTCCCGGTCCCCTCATCCCCCAGTCCCCCAACCCCCGGTCCCCCGGTCCCCCCGTCCCCCGGTCCCCGGTCCCCCGGTCCCCCCATCTCCCGGTCCACTGGTACCCCCGTCCCCCCAGTCCATTCATGCCCCTGGTCACCCCGTCGCCCGGTCCCCTATCCCCCGGTCCCCCCAACCTCCGGTCCCCCGGTCCGCGGGTCCCCTGGTCCCCCCATCCGCCGTTCCCCCGGTCCCCCCCGTCTCCGTTGCCCCGGTCCCCCCGTCCCCCGGTCCCCCCGTCCCCCGGTCCCCCCGACCCTCCAGTCCCCCTGTCCCTCTGTCTCCCGGTCCCCCCGTCACCCCGTCCCCCCGGCCCCAGGTCCCCCATCTCCCGGTCCCCCCGTCTCACGGTCCCCCGTTCCCCCGTTTCCCGGTCCCCCCCTCCCCATGTCCCTCGTCCCCCAGTACCCTCGTACTCCTGTCCCTCCATCCACCGGTCTCCTGGTCCCTCCGTCCCACCGTCCGCCAGTCCCACCGTCCTCTCATTCCCCCAATCCCCCAGTCCCCCAGTCTCCCTGTCCCCCAATTCCCCGGTCTCCCTTTCCCCTGGTACCGTGTCCCCCCATCTCCCGGTCCCCCCGTCCCCTGGTCCCACTGTCTCCCAGTACCCAGTCCCCCTGTCCCCCCGGTCCCCCGGTCCCCTTGTCCCCCCATCCCCCAGTCCCCCCGTCCCCCCGGCCCTCTCGTACTCCCGTCCCCCCATCTTCCGGTCACCCCTTCCCCCCGTCCCACATGCCCCCGTCTCCCAGACCCCCCGTCCCCCGGTTCTCCCAGTTCCAACGGTCTCCCTGTCCCCCTGCCCCCCTTCCCCCATCTCCTGGTACCCCGTCCCCCGGTACCCCCGCCCCGGGTTCCTACAGTCCCACCGTTCTCCCTGTCCCCCCCCTTACACCCGTCTCCCGGTCCCCTGTCCCCCGGTCCTCCCGTCCCCCGGTCCCCCTGTCCCCCCGTTCTGTCTGTCGGTCCCTGTCCTGCGGGGACTCTAGTCCCTCTGCCCGCACAAGAACCCAGGATTTGGCGAGGCCAAGAAGGAACACCAACAGAGCCACGGATAGGGGGCTCATAGCACCATGTCTCACGGGCAGCTGGCTTGGAGACACGGCAAGCCGGAGCCGCCCGATCCCCAACCTGCCGGCCGATTCTCTGCCAACCAACAGACCCACCAAGCCGGCCCACTGCAGTCCGCGCCCCTCTGCAATTTGCAGTCCACCATCCGCGCTTCCTAGCTTGGCCACCGCAGCTCTGCCAGTGGCCAATGGCCAACTGGCAACAGCTGATGGCCAAGCGGTAACAGCTGATGTCCGTGCAGCCCCCACGCAGCACCCCTCCACGCGAGGCCCAGAGCCTGGAAAGTGCTCTCTGCAAGTCTGTCCCCACAGTCCCCGTCTGTCTCTCTCCGCCTACCTCTTGCTCCGTCTCTGGCCTTCTCTCATCCTCTCTCTCAACACCCTGGGTCAGGAGAGGTGATGTGTAGCCAGTGAAGTGACCAGTGATCGGGCGGGACGCCGGTCGCTGATGAGGGGCGAGGGCCCAGACAGAAGGCTGTGTGACGAAGGGTGGCGGCAGTCTGGAGGTGCTGCCCCCTGGTCGCGGGTGGCTCTCCCTGGCTTTGGGCCAGTGGGTGGGGCCGGCCAGGGCCAGGGCCTGGGTTGCACGTCCCTAGGGTGGAGGGGACTGAGAGGACCCTGCGACCCCCTCGGTGGCCCTGAGTGGTGGGGACAGCACAGCAGCAAGGGGGGTGTGCGGTTGTGGGGCTGGGGGGGGGATGAGAGGGGTTGGGGTAGGGGGGCGTGGTAAAAGCCATTCCGGGCGTGGGGAGTCCCAGGATGCCAGGGCGCCCAGACATATGTCACAGTCAGGGAAGTGACAGAGGCCTGTGGAGCCACTGGGGGGCGCGAAGGGGCCTCGCTGCGGGCCAGGAGTAGCCCGCCGCCCACACCAGCGGCGACCGGAGGAGGCGGGGAGCGGGCGGGAGGCACTCGGGCAGACATGCTCGCCACCCGAGCGGCCCAGCAGCATGGCGCGTGCGCTCAGGAGGCAAGTCGGGAGCAGGCTCTTGGAGTGCCGGGAGCCGGGTCCCAGTGCCTAAGGCCATACCACCCTGAACGCAGCAGATCTCGTCTGATCTCGGAAGCGAAGCAGGGTCTGTCCTGGTTAGTACTTGGATGGGAGACCGCCTGGGAATACCTGTTGGCTTTTGCTAGCGTCTCCTTTTGCATCGCCGCTCCGGCGTGGCTCCCTCCGAACCCCTGCCGCCCCTTGCCCCTCTGCAGCCTCCCAGCCAGCCGCAGGTCGCCCTGACCAGCAGAGGGTCAGCCGCCCGGCAGTACAAGCTGGCAGCCCCGGCCGCACACCAGGCCCGTGGGCCAGGGCTCCCCCCCCACACCCTCCTCTCAGTCCTCTTCGGTCCCGCAGGCCGTCATCGCGAATCCTTCGCAGACGCGCGGTCGCCGCCACCGCCGCCTGTGCCAAAGCCACCGCCACCACCGGGCTCCCCCCCCCCCCCCCCCGCCAGCGCTGCCCTCGCCCCCGCCCCTGTCCCCGCCCCCGCCGCCGCCACCGCCAAACTCCCTCAAACTCCCTCCTGTGCTCTCCCCACCTCGGCCGCCAGCACCGCGCTCCCCATCTCCGCCACCAGTGCTGCCCTCTCCCCCCCCCCCCGCCCCCGCTGCCGCCATTGCCGCACTCCCTCAATTCCCTCCTCTGCTCTCCCCGCCTCCAGCACCGCCATCTTCCCCGCCCCCGCCCCAGCCCCCGCCGCCACCAATGCCATACTCGCTCAGTCTCCCGCCTCTGCTCTCCCGGCCTCCGCCGCCAGCACCGCCCTCACGCCCTCCCCAGCCCCCGCCGCCACCGCCGCCGCCATCGGCCCCCGTGTCCCAGCGCCCACCGTCAAAGCCCCCATTGTCGCCGCCGCCATCGCCGCCCTGGCGCCATCCACGCGGTTGCCATCGCCTACCTCGCCACCCTCCCCTGCCTCCGCCGCCGCCGCCGCCGCCGCCGCAGCCGCCCCCGCCGCCGCCGCGGGGTCCTCCCACAACTCCCAGGCCCAGGGTTGCCTGCTGGTGCAGGCCTCCACCAGCCTTGGGGCTGCGGTTGGGGGTAAACCTGGTGGCGGTAGGGGGGCGGGTTGTATGCCGGTCTGGGTGCGGGGAGTCCCAGGATGCCAGAGTTCCACGACTTCTGGCACCATCAGGGAAGTGGCAGTGTCCCATGGAGCCCCGGGTGGCGCGAAGGGGCCTCGCTGTCGGCCAGGAGTAGCCCGCCGCCCACGCCAGGGGCATTAGGAAGAGGCGGGGAGCCGGACTGGGGGGGGACGCGGTGCTGGCAGAGCCGGCCCGCGGGTCGATGCTCGCCACCGGAGCGGCTCATCTGCATGGCGGGCGCTCACGAGACAGGCCGGGAGCAGGCTCTTGGGGCGCGGGAGCCGGGTCCCAGCGTCTACGGCCATACCACCCTGAACGCGCCCGATCTCCTCTGATCTCGGGAGCTAAGCAGGGAGGGGCCTGGTTAGTACTTGCATGGGAGACCGCCTGGGAATACCTGTAGGCTTTTGCTCGCCTCTCCTTTTGCGCCGCCGCCCCGGCGTGCCTCCCTCCGAATCCCTGCCGCCCCTTGCCCCTCTGCAACCCCTGCAGCCGCCCAGCCAGCCGAAGGTCCCCCTGGCCAGAGGAGGGACAGCCGCCCAGCACTACAAGCTCGCATCCCCGGCCGCACACCAGGCCTGTCGGCCAGGGCTCCCCCCCTCTCCCTCTTCTTAGTGCTCTTCGCCGAGGCAGGCCGTCAGCCTGCAGCAGTCAGCCGCGTCTAGGTCGCCGCCGCCGCCACCGCCATCGCAGGGCTCCCTCTCGCTCCCCGACCCTGCCGCCGCCGCAACCCCCAACACCCAAGCCCAGGGCTGCCTGCCGGCGCAGGCTTCCACCAGGTTCTCTCCATCCCAGGACGTGCCGGTCCTTTGCACCTCGGCCCGAGCCCAGGGAACGCCCATCCCTGCGCCTGCCCCTGGGCCCCGAGACACAGGATCTGTGTGTCCTCGGGCAAACGGGACGCCCACCCGCCCCGCCCCACCGGAGTCTTCTGTCTCCGCGGGCAGGCACCTCTCCCCACACCCCCGCGCGTCCCCTCCCTTCTCCCACAAGAGCCAGGAGCCCTCCCTTCCCGCCGGCCACGGTGTCCCCGACACAAAGGGCACAAAGAGCCGGGACAAACCAGGGGACGGCGGGAGCAGCACCCCAACACACCACGCGCCATCGACTCCAGGGGAGACCGCCACAAGGGAAGAGCAGGCACGCAGGCACACAATCCTCACAACCAGGGTGCCTGGGGGCTGCCACTCTCCTCCCGCGGGCGGGTCCCTGGGCGGGGCTCAGAGCCCACTGGCCCTCCGGAGACCCTGGCGGCCCGCCCCGGGGGCTTCAATGGTGACTGCCAACGCCAGGGCAATGCCTCCTTGGCGGAGCCCAGCCCCGGGCACGACCACACTCCGGTGGAGAAGCCACCACTTCAACACAGCCTCAGTGCGTCTGTCCCAGTCCGTGTGCCCGAATGTGCGTCCCTCCCACCCTCCCCCACCCCATGTCTGTCTGGCTCTGTGACGTGCCTGTTGGGTTCTGGCTCTGGCTCAGGAGCTCTCTCCCCGCGTGCCTGCCCCCTCTTTCTCTGTCTCTGTCCATGTCTCTCTGTATGTCTAGACACATACATGTACATATACGTGTATATTTCCATCTCGCTCCCTCTTACTCCTCCTCCCGTTCTGTCTGTCTGTCCCTGTCCTGCGGGGACTCTAGTCCCTCTGCCCGCACAAGAACGCAGGATTTGGCGAGGCCAAGAAGGAACACCCACAGAGCCACGGATAGGGGGCTCATAGCACCATGTCTCACGGGCGGCTGGCTTGGAGACACGGCAAGCCGGAGCCGCCCGATCCCCCACCTGCTGGCCGATTCTCTGCCAACCAACAGACTCACCAAACCGGCCCACTGCAGTCCGCGCCCCTCTGCAATTTGCAGTCCACCATCCGCGCTTCCTAGCTTGGCCACCGCAGCTCTGCCGGTGTCCAATGGCCAACTGGCAACAGCTGAAGGCCAAGCGGTAACAGCTGATGTCAGTGCAGCCCCACGCAGTACCCCCGTCCCCCGGTACCCCCGTCTCCCCGTCACCCCTGTCTCCGTTCCCCCGGTTCCCCGTCTTCCTGTCCCCCGTCTCCCGGGTCCCCCGTCCCCACGTTCCACCATCCCCCCTATTCCGGTCCCCCCCGTCCCCTGTTCCCCCCGTCCCCTGATCCCCCTGTTCCCCCGTACCCCCATCCACCCTCTCCCAGTCCACCCGTCCCCCGGTGCCCCCGTCCCCCCAGTGCCCCATCCCCCGTCCCCCGCTCCCCCGTCCCCCCAGTCCCCCCACGCCCCTGGTCCACCCGTCCCCCATTCCCTCGTCTCCCGGTCCCCCCCTCCCCGGGTCCCCCGACCCCCGTTCCCCCGTCTCCCGGTCCTCCGTCTCGCGGTCCACCTGTCCCCCGGTCCCCCAGTCCCAACGTCTCCCCGTCCCCCCGTCCCTCCTTCGCCTGGTCCCCCCGTCCCCCCATACCCCCGGTCTCCCGTTCCCCGGTCCCCCGTCTCCTGGTCCCGCGGTCCCCCGGGTCCCCCGGCGCCCAGGCGCCCTTCTACCGGTCCCCCCGTTCCCCGGTCGCCCCGTCTCCCGGTCCCCAGTCTCCCGGTCCCCTGTCTCCCGGTCGCCCGGTCTTCCGGTCCCCCGGTCCTCCGTCCAGTGTTACCCCCTTCCCCCGGTCCCCCGGTCCCCCCATCTCCCTGTCCCTCTGTCTCCCGGTCCGGCCGCACACCCATCCCCCCGTCTCCCGGTCCCCCGTCTCCCGGTCGCCCGGTCCCCAGGTCCCCCGTCTCCCGGTCCCCTCATCCCCTGGACCCCCAACCCCCGGTCCCTGGTCCCCCGGTCCCCCAGTCCCCCGGTTCCCCCATCGCCCTGGCCCCCGTCTACCGATCCCCCAGTTCTCCGTTCGCCCCGTCTTCCGGTCCTCCCGTCCCACAGTCTCCCGTCTCCCGGTGTCCCATCTCCCGGTCACCCCGTCCCCGGTCCCCCATCTCGCGGTCCCCCGTCTCCTAGTCGCCCCGTTCCCCGGTACCCGATCTCCCGGTCCCCTCATCCCCCAGTCCCCCAACCCCCGGTCCCCCGGTCCCCCCGTCCCCCGGTCCCCGGTCCCCCGGTCCCCCCATCTCCCGGTCCACTGGTACCCCCGTCCCCCCAGTCCATTCATGCCCCTGGTCACCCCGTCGCCCGGTCCCCTATCCCCCGGTCCCCCCAACCTCCGGTCCCCCGGTCCGCGGGTCCCCTGGTCCCCCCATCCGCCGTTCCCCCGGTCCCCCTGTCTCCGTTGCCCCGGTCCTCCCGTCCCCCGTTCCCCCCGTCCCCCGGTCCCCCCGACCCTCCAGTCCCCCTGTCCCTCTGTCTCCCGGTCCCCCGTCACCCCGTCCCCCCGGCCCCAGGTCCCCCATCTCCCGGTCCCCCCGTCTCCCGGTCCCCCGTTCCCCCGTTTCCCGGTCCCCCCCTCCCCATGTCCCTCGTCCCCCAGTACCCTCGTACTCCTGTCCCTCCATCCACCGGTCTCCTGGTCCCTCCGTCCCACCGTCCGCCAGTCCCACCGTCCTCTCATTCCCCCAATCCCCCAGTCCCCCAGTCTCCCTGTCCCCCAATTCCCCGGTCTCCCTTTCCCCTGGTACCGTGTCCCCCCATCTCCCGGTCCCCCCGTCCCCTGGTCCCACTGTCTCCCAGTACCCAGTCCCCCTGTCCCCCCGGTCCCCCGGTCCCCTTGTCCCCCCATCCCCCAGTCCCCCCGTCCCCCCGGCCCTCTCGTACTCCCGTCCCCCATTCTTCCGGTCACCCCTTCCCCCCGTCCCACATGCCCCCGTCTCCCAGACCCCCCGTCCCCCGGTTCTCCCAGTTCCAACGGTCTCCCTGTCCCCCTGCCCCCTTCCCCCATCTCCTGGTACCCCGTCCCCCGGTACCCCCGCCCCGGGTTCCTACAGTCCCACCGTTCTCCCTGTCCCCCCCCTTACACCCGTCTCCGGTCCCCTGTCCCCCGGTCTTCCCGTCCCCTGGTCCCCCTGTCCCCCCGTTCTGTCTGTCTGTCCCTGTCCTGCGGGGACTCTAGTCCCTCTGCCCGCACAAGAACCCAGGATTTGGCGAGGTCAAGAAGGAACACCAACAGAGCCACGGATAGGGGGCTCATAGCAACATGTCTCACGGGCAGCTGGCTTGGAGACACGGCAAGCCGGAGCCGCCCGATCCCCAACCTGCCGGCCGATTCTCTGCCAACCAACAGACCCACCAAGCCGGCCCACTGCAGTCCGCGCCCCTCTGCAATTGCTGTCCACCATCCGCGCTTCCTAGCTTGGCCACCGCAGCTCTGCCAGTGGCCAATGGCCAACTGGCAACAGCTGATGGCCAAGCGGTAACAGCTGATGTCCGTGCAGCCCCCACGCAGCACCCCTCCACGCGAGGCCCAGAGCCTGGAAAGTGCTCTCTGCAAGTCTGTCCCCACAGTCCCCGTCTGTCTCTCTCCGCCTACCTCTTGCTCCGTCTCTGGCCTTCTCTCATCCTCTCTCTCAACACCCTGGGTCAGGAGAGGTGATGTGTAGCCAGTGAAGTGACCAGTGATCGGGCGGGACGCCGGTCGCTGATGAGGGGCGAGGGCCCAGACAGAAGGCTGTGTGACGAAGGGTGGCGGCAGTCTGGATGTGCTGCGCCCTGGTCGCGGGTGGCTCTCCCAGGCTTTGGGCCAGTGGGTGGGGCCGGCCAGGGCCAGGGCCTGGGTTGCACGTCCCTAGGGTGGAGGGGACTGAGAGGACCCTGCGACCCCCTCGGTGGCCCTGAGTGGTGGGGACAACACAGCAGCAAGGGGGGTGTGCGGTTGTGGGGCTGGGAGAGGGATGAGAGGGGTTGGGGTAGGGGGGCGTGGTAAAAGCCATTCCGGGCGTGGGGAGTCCCAGGATGCCAGGGCGCCCAGACATATGTCACAGTCAGGGAAGTGACAGAGGCCTGTGGAGCCACTGGGGGGCGCGAAGGGGCCTCGCTGCGGGCCAGGAGTAGCCCGCCGCCCACACCAGCGGTGACCGGAGGAGGCGGGGAGCGGGCGGGAGGCACTCGGGCAGACATGCTCGCCACCCGAGCGGCCCAGCAGCATGGCGCGTGCGCTCAGGAGGCAAGTCGGGAGCAGGCTCTTGGAGTGCCGGGAGCCGGGTCCCAGTGCCTAAGGCCATACCACCCTGAACGCAGCAGATCTCGTCTGATCTCGGAAGCGAAGCAGGGTCTGTCCTGGTTAGTACTTGGATGGGAGACCGCCTGGGAATACCTGTTGGCTTTTGCTAGCGTCTCCTTTTGCATCGCCGCTCCGGCGTGGCTCCCTCCGAACCCCTGCCGCCCCTTGCCCCTCTGCAGCCTCCCAGCCAGCCACAGGTCGCCCTGACCAGCAGAGGGTCAGCCGCCCGGCAGTACAAGCTGGCAGCCCCGGCCGCACACCAGGCCCGTGGGCCAGGGCTCCCCCCCCACACCCTCCTCTCAGTCCTCTTCGGTCCCGCAGGCCGTCATCGCGAATCCTTCGCCGACGCGCGGTCGCCGCCACCGCCGCCTGCGCCAAAGCCACCGCCACCACCGGGCTCCCCGCCCCCCCCCCCCCCCGCCAGCGCTGCCCTCGCCCCCGCCCCTGTCCCCGCCCCCGCCGCCGCCACCGCCAAACTCCCTCAAACTCCCTCCTGTGCTCTCCCCACCTCGGCCGCCAGCACCGCGCTCCCCATCTCCGCCACCAGTGCTGCCCTCTCCCCCCCCCCCCCCCCGCCCCCGCTGCCGCCATTGCCGCACTCCCTCAATTCCCTCCTCTGCTCTCCCCGCCTCCAGCACCGCCATCTTCCCCGCCCCCGCCCCAGCCCCCGCCGCCACCAATGCCATACTCGCTCAGTCTCCCGCCTCTGCTCTCCCGGCCTCCGCCGCCAGCACCGCCCTCACGCCCTCCCCAGCCCCCGCCGCCACCGCCGCCGCCATCGGCCCCCGTGTCCCAGCGCCCACCGTCAAAGCCCCCATTGTCGCCGCCGCCATCGCCGCCCTGGCGCCATCCACGCGGTTGCCATCGCCTACCTCGCCACCCTCCCCTGCCTCCGCCGCCGCCGCCGCCGCCGCCGCCGCAGCCGCCCCCGCCGCCGCCGCGGGGTCCTCCCACAACTCCCAGGCCCAGGGTTGCCTGCTGGTGCAGGCCTCCACCAGCCTTGGGGCTGCGGTTGGGGGTAAACCTGGTGGCGGTAGGGGGGCGGGTTGTATGCCGGTCTGGGTGCGGGGAGTCCCAGGATGCCAGAGTTCCACGACTTCTGGCACCATCAGGGAAGTGGCAGTGTCCCATGGAGCCCCGGGTGGCGCGAAGGGGCCTCGCTGTCGGCCAGGAGTAGCCCGCCGCCCACGCCAGGGGCATTAGGAAGAGGCGGGGAGCCGGACTGGGGGGGGACGCGGTGCTGGCAGAGCCGGCCCGCGGGTCGATGCTCGCCACCGGAGCGGCTCATCTGCATGGCGGGCGCTCACGAGACAGGCCGGGAGCAGGCTCTTGGGGCGCGGGAGCCGGGTCCCAGCGTCTACGGCCATACCACCCTGAACGCGCCCGATCTCCTCTGATCTCGGGAGCTAAGCAGGGAGGGGCCTGGTTAGTACTTGCATGGGAGACCGCCTGGGAATACCTGTAGGCTTTTGCTCGCCTCTCCTTTTGCGCCACCGCCCCGGCGTGCCTCCCTCCGAATCCCTGCCGCCCCTTGCCCCTCTGCAACCCCTGCAGCCGCCCAGCCAGCCGAAGGTCCCCCTGGCCAGAGGAGGGACAGCCGCCCAGCACTACAAGCTCGCATCCCCGGCCGCACACCAGGCCTGTCGGCCAGGGCTCCCCCCCTCTCCCTCTTCTTAGTGCTCTTCGCCGAGGCAGGCCGTCAGCCTGCAGCAGCCAGCCGCGTCTAGGTCGCCGCCGCCGCCACCGCCATCGCAGGGCTCCCTCTCGCTCCCCGACCCTGCCGCCGCCGCAACCCCCAACGCCCAAGCCCAGGGCTGCCTGCCGGCGCAGGCTTCCACCAGGCTCTCTCCATCCCAGGACGTGCCGGTCCTTTGCACCTCGGCCCGAGCCCAGGGGACGCCCATCCCTGCGCCTGCCCCTGGGCCCCGAGACACAGGATCGGCGTGTCCTCGGGCAAACGGGACGCCCACCCGCCCCGCCCCACCGGAGTCTTCTGTCTCTGCGGGCAGGCACCTCTCCCCACACCCCCGCGCGTCCCCTCCCGTCTCCCACAAGAGCCAGGAGCCCTCCCTTCCCGCCGGCCACGGTGTCCCCGACACAAAGGGCACAAAGAGCCGGGACAAACCAGGGGACGGCGGGAGCAGCACCCCAACACACCACGCGCCATCGACTCCAGGGGAGACCGCCACAAGGGAAGAGCAGGCACACAATCCTCACAACCAGGGTGCCTGGGGGCTGCCACTCTCCTCCCGCGGGCGGGTCCCTGGGCGGGGCTCAGAGCCCACTGGCCCTCCGGAGACCCTGGCGGCCCGCCCCGGGGGCTTCAATGGTGACTGCCAACGCCAGGGCAATGCCTCCTTGGCGGAGCCCAGCCCCGGGCACGACCACACTCCGGTGGAGAAGCCACCACTTCAACACAGCCTCAGTGCGTCTGTCCCAGTCCGTGTGCCCGAATGTGCGTCCCTCCCACCCTCCCCCACCCCATGTCTGTCTGGCTCTGTGACGTGCCTGTTGGGTTCTGGCTCTGGCTCAGGAGCTCTCTCCCCGCGTGCCTGCCCCCTCTTTCTCTGTCTCTGTCCATGTCTCTCTGTATGTCTAGACACATACACGTACATATACGTGTATATTTCCATCTCGCTCCCTCTTACTCCTCCTCCCGTTCTGTCTGTCTGTCCCTGTCCTGCGGGGACTCTAGTCCCTCTGCCCGCACAAGAACGCAGGATTTGGCGAGGCCAAGAAGGAACACCCACAGAGCCACGGATAGGGGGCTCATAGCACCATGTCTCACGGGCGGCTGGCTTGGAGACACGGCAAGCCGGAGCCGCCCGATCCCCCACCTGCTGGCCGATTCTCTGCCAACCAACAGACCCACCAAGCCGGCCCACTGCAGTCCGCGCCCCTCTGCAATTTGCAGTCCACCATCCGCGCTTCCTAGCTTGGCCACCGCAGCTCTGCCGGTGTCCAATGGCCAACTGGCAACAGCTGAAGGCCAAGCGGTAACAGCTGATGTCAGTGCAGCCCCACGCAGTACCCCCGTCCCCCGGTACCCCCGTCTCCCCGTCACCCCTGTCTCCGTTCCCCCGGTTCCCCGTCTACCTGTCCCCCGTCTCCCGGGTCCCCCGTCCCCACGTTCCACCATCCCCCCTATTCCGGTCCCCCCCGTCCCCTGTTCCCCCCGTCCCCTGATCCCCCTGTTCCCCCGTACCCCCATCCACCCTCTCCCAGTCCACCCGTCCCCCGGTGCCCCCGTCCCCCCAGTGCCCCATCCCCCGTCCCCCGCTCCCCCGTCCCCCCAGTCCCCCCACGCCCCTGGTCCACCCGTCCCCCATTCCCTCGTCTCCCGGTCCCCCCCTCCCCGGGTCCCCCGACCCCCGTTCCCCCGTCTCCCGGTCCTCCGTCTCGCGGTCCACCTGTACCCCGGTCCCCCAGTCCCAACGTCTCCCCGTCCCCCCGTCCCTCCTTCGCCTGGTCCCCCCGTGCCCCATACCCCCGGTCTCCCACTCCCCGGTCCCCCGTCGCCTCCTGGTCCCCCGGTCCCCCGGTTCCCCCGGCGCCCAGGCGCCCTTCTACCGGTCCCCCCGTTCCCCGGTCGCCCCGTCTCCCGGTCCCCAGTCTCCCGGTCCCCTGTCTCCCGGTCGCCCGGTCTTCCGGTCCCCCGGTCCTCCGTCCAGTGTTACCCCCTTCCCCCGGTCCCCCGGTCCCCCCATCTCCCTGTCCCTCTGTCTCCCGGTCCGGCCGCACACCCATCCCCCCGTCTCCCGGTCCCCCGTCTCCCGGTCGCCCGGTCCCCAGGTCCCCCGTCTCCCGGTCCCCTCATCCCCTGGACCCCCAACCCCCGGTCCCTGGTCCCCCGGTCCCCCAGTCCCCCGGTTCCCCATCGCCCTGGCCCCCGTCTACCGATCCCCCAGTTCTCCGTTCGCCCCGTCTTCCGGTCCTCCCGTCCCACAGTCTCCCGTCTCCCGGTGTCCCATCTCCCGGTCACCCCGTCCCCGGTCCCCCGTCTCGCGGTCCCCCGTCTCCTAGTCGCCCCGTTCCCCGGTACCCGATCTCCCGGTCCCCTCATCCCCCAGTCCCCCAACCCCCGGTCCCCCGGTCCCCCCGTCCCCCGGTCCCCGGTCCCCCGGTCCCCCCATCTCCCGGTCCACTGGTACCCCCGTCCCCCCAGTCCATTCATGCCCCTGGTCACCCCGTCGCCCGGTCCCCTATCCCCCGGTCCCCCCAACCTCCGGTCCCCCGGTCCGCGGGTCCCCTGGTCCCCCCATCCGCCGTTCCCCCGGTCCCCCCCGTCTCCGTTGCCCCGGTCCTCCCGTCCCCCGGTCCCCCCGTCCCCAGGTCCCCCCGACCCTCCAGTCCCCCTGTCCCTCTGTCTCCCGGTCCCCCGTCACCCCATCCCCCCGGCCCCAGGTCCCCCATCTCCCGGTCCCCCCGTCTCACGGTCCCCCGTTCCCCCGTTTCCCGGTCCCCCCCTCCCCATGTCCCTCGTCCCCCAGTACCCTCGTACTCCTGTCCCTCCATCCACCGGTCTCCTGGTCCCTCCGTCCCACCGTCCGCCAGTCCCACCGTCCTCTCATTCCCCCAATCCCCCAGTCCCCCAGTCTCCCTGTCCCCCAATTCCCCGGTCTCCCTTTCCCCTGGTACCGTGTCCCCCCATCTCCCGGTCCCCCCGTCCCCTGGTCCCACTGTCTCCCAGTACCCAGTCCCCCTGTCCCCCCGGTCCCCCGGTCCCCTTGTCCCCCCATCCCCCAGTCCCCACGTCCCCCCGGCCCTCTCGTACTCCCGTCCCCCCATCTTCCGGTCACCCCTTCCCCCCGTCCCACATGCCCCCGTCTCCCAGACCCCCCGTCCCCCGGTTCTCCCAGTTCCAACGGTCTCCCTGTCCCCCTGCCCCCCTTCCCCCATCTCCTGGTACCCCGTCCCCCGGTACCCCCGCCCCGGGTTCCTACAGTCCCACCGTTCTCCCTGTCCCCCCCCTTACACCCGTCTCCCGGTCCCCTGTCCCCCGGTCCTCCCGTCCCCCGGTCCCCCTGTCCCCCCGTTCTGTCTGTCGGTCCCTGTCCTGCGGGGACTCTAGTCCCTCTGCCCGCACAAGAACCCAGGATTTGGCGAGGCCAAGAAGGAACACCAACAGAGCCACGGATAGGGGGCTCATAGCACCATGTCTCACGGGCAGCTGGCTTGGAGACACGGCAAGCCGGAGCCGCCCGATCCCCAACCTGCCGGCCGATTCTCTGCCAACCAACAGACCCACCAAGCCGGCCCACTGCAGTCCGCGCCCCTCTGCAATTTGCAGTCCACCATCCGCGCTTCCCAGCTTGGCCACCGCAGCTCTGCCAGTGGCCAATGGCCAACTGGCAACAGCTGATGGCCAAGCGGTAACAGCTGATGTCCGTGCAGCCCCCACGCAGCACCCCTCCACGCGAGGCCCAGAGCCTGGAAAGTGCTCTCTGCAAGTCTGTCCCCACAGTCCCCGTCTGTCTCTCTCCGCCTACCTCTTGCTCCGTCTCTGGCCTTCTCTCATCCTCTCTCTCAACACCCTGGGTCAGGAGAGGTGATGTGTAGCCAGTGAAGTGACCAGTGATCGGGCGGGACGCCGGTCGCTGATGAGGGGCGAGGGCCCAGACAGAAGGCTGTGTGACGAAGGGTGGCGGCAGTCTGGAGGTGCTGCCCCCTGGTCGCGGGTGGCTCTCCCTGGCTTTGGGCCAGTGGGTGGGGCCGGCCAGGGCCAGGGCCTGGGTTGAACGTCCCTAGGTTGGAGGGGACTGAGAGGACCCTGCGACCCCCTCGGTGGCCCTGAGTGGTGGGGACAGCACAGCAGCAAGGGGGGTGTGCGGTTGTGGGGCTGGGGGGGGGGATGAGAGGGGTTGGGGTAGGGGGGCGTGGTAAAAGCCATTCCGGGCGTGGGGAGTCCCAGGATGCCAGGGCGCCCAGACATATGTCACAGTCAGGGAAGTGACAGAGGCCTGTGGAGCCACTGGGGGGCGCGAAGGGGCCTCGCTGCGGGCCAGGAGTAGCCCGTCGCCCACACCAGCGGCGACCGGAGGAGGCGGGGAGCGGGCGGGAGGCACTCGGGCAGACATGCTCGCCACCCGAGCGGCCCAGCAGCATGGCGCGTGCGCTCAGGAGGCAAGTCGGGAGCAGGCTCTTGGAGTGCCGGGAGCCGGGTCCCAGTGCCTAAGGCCATACCACCCTGAACGCAGCAGATCTCGTCTGATCTCGGAAGCGAAGCAGGGTCTGTCCTGGTTAGTACTTGGATGGGAGACCGCCTGGGAATACCTGTTGGCTTTTGCTAGCGTCTCCTTTTGCATCGCCGCTCCGGCGTGGCTCCCTCCGAACCCCTGCCGCCCCTTGCCCCTCTGCAGCCTCCCAGCCAGCCGCAGGTCCCCCTGACCAGCAGAGGGTCAGCCGCCCGGCACTACAAGCTGGCAGCCCCGGCCGCACACCAGGCCCGTGGGCCAGGGCTCCCCCCCCACACCCTCCTCTCAGTCCTCTTCGGTCCCGCAGGCCGTCATCGCGAATCCTTCGCCGACGCGCGGTCGCCGCCACCGCCGCCTGCGCCAAAGCCACCGCCACCACCGGGCTCCCCACACCCCCCCCCCCAGCGCTGCCCTCGCCCCCGCCCCTGTCCCCGCCCCCGCCGCCGCCACCGCCAAACTCCCTCAAACTCCCTCCTGTGCTCTCCCCACCTCGGCCGCCAGCACCGCGCTCCCCATCTCCGCCACCAGTGCTGCCCTCTCCCCCTCCCCCGCCCCCGCTGCCGCCATTGCCGCACTCCCTCAATTCCCTCCTCTGCTCTCCCCGCCTCCAGCACCCCCATCTTCCCGCCCCCGCCCCAGCCCCCGCCGCCACCAATGCCATACTCGCTCAGTCTCCCGCCTCTGCTCTCCCGGCCTCCGCCGCCAGCACGGCCCTCACGCCCTCCCCAGCCCCCGCCGCCACCGCCGCCGCCATCGGCCCCCGTGTCCCAGCGCCCACCGTCAAAGCCCCCATTGTCGCCGCCGCCATCGCCGCCCTGGCGCCATCCACGCGGTTGCCATCGCCTACCTCGCCACCCTCCCCTGCCTCCGCCGCCGCCGCCGCCGCCGCCGCCGCAGCCGCCCCCGCCGCCGCCGCGGGGTCCTCCCACAACTCCCAGGCCCAGGGTTGCCTGCTGGTGCAGGCCTCCACCAGCCTTGGGGCTGCGGTTGGGGGTAAACCTGGTGGCGGTAGGGGGGCGGGTTGTATGCCGGTCTGGGTGCGGGGAGTCCCAGGATGCCAGAGTTCCACGACTTCTGGCACCATCAGGGAAGTGGCAGTGTCCCATGGAGCCCCGGGTGGCGCGAAGGGGCCTCGCTGTCGGCCAGGAGTAGCTCGCCGCCCACGCCAGGGGCATTAGGAAGAGGCGGGGAGCCGGACTGGGGGGGGACGCGGTGCTGGCAGAGCCGGCCCGCGGGTCGATGCTCGCCACCGGAGCGGCTCATCTGCATGGCGGGCGCTCACGAGACAGGCCGGGAGCAGGCTCTTGGGGCGCGGGAGCCGGGTCCCAGCGTCTAAGGCCATACCACCCTGAACGCGCCCGATCTCCTCTGATCTCGGGAGCTAAGCAGGGAGGGGCCTGGTTAGTACTTGCATGGGAGACCGCCTGGGAATACCTGTAGGCTTTTGCTCGCCTCTCCTTTTGCGCCGCCGCCCCGGCGTGCCTCCCTCCGAATCCCTGCCGCCCCTTGCCCCTCTGCAACCCCTGCAGCCGCCCAGCCAGCCGAAGGTCCCCCTGGCCAGAGGACGGACAGCCGCCCAGCACTACAAGCTCGCATCCCCGGCCGCACACCAGGCCTGTCGGCCAGGGCTCCCCCCCTCTCCCTCTTCTTAGTGCTCTTCGCCGAGGCAGGCCGTCAGCCTGCAGCAGCCAGCCGCGTCTAGGTCGCCGCCGCCGCCACCGCCATCGCAGGGCTCCCTCTCGCTCCCCGACCCTGCCGCCGCCGCAACCCCCAACGCCCAAGCCCAGGGCTGCCTGCCGGCGCAGGCTTCCACCAGGCTCTCTCCATCCCAGGACGTGCCGGTCCTTTGCACCTCGGCCCGAGCCCAGGGGACGCCCATCCCTGCGCCTGCCCCTGGGCCCCGAGACACAGGATCGGCGTGTCCTCGGGCAAACGGGACGCCCACCCGCCCCGCCCCACCGGAGTCTTCTGTCTCCGCGGGCAGGCACCTCTCCCCACACCCCCGCGCGTCCCCTCCCGTCTCCCACAAGAGCCAGGAGCCCTCCCTTCCCGCCGGCCACGGTGTCCCCGACACAAAGGGCACAAAGAGCCGGGACAAACCAGGGGACGGCGGGAGCAGCACCCCAACACACCACGCGCCATCGACTCCAGGGGAGACCGCCACAAGGGAAGAGCAGGCACGCAGGCACACAATCCTCACAACCAGGGTGCCTGGGGGCTGCCACTCTCCTCCCGCGGGCGGGTCCCTGGGCGGGGCTCAGAGCCCACTGGCCCTCCGGAGACCCTGGCGGCCTGCCCCGGGGGCTTCAATGGTGACTGCCAACGCCAGGGCAATGCCTCCTTGGCGGAGCCCAGCCCCGGGCACGACCACACTCCGGTGGAGAAGCCACCACTTCAACACAGCCTCAGTGCGTCTGTCCCAGTCCGTGTGCCCGAATGTGCGTCCCTCCCACCCTCCCCCACCCCATGTCTGTCTGGCTCTGTGACGTGCCTGTTGGGTTCTGGCTCTGGCTCAGGAGCTCTCTCCCCGCGTGCCAGCCCCCTCTTTCTCTGTCTCTGTCCATGTCTCTCTGTATGTCTAGACACATACATGTACATATACGTGTATATTTCCATCTCGCTCCCTCTTACTCCTCCTCCCGTTCTGTCTGTCTGTCCCTGTCCTGCGGGGACTCTAGTCCCTCTGCCCGCACAAGAACGCAGGATTTGGCGAGGCCAAGAAGGAACACCCACAGAGCCACGGATAGGGGGCTCATAGCACCATGTCTCACGGGCGGCTGGCTTGGAGACACGGCAAGCCGGAGCCGCCCGATCCCCCACCTGCTGGCCGATTCTCTGCCAACCAACAGACCCACCAAGCCGGCCCACTGCAGTCCGCGCCCCTCTGCAATTTGCAGTCCACCATCCGCGCTTCCTAGCTTGGCCACCGCAGCTCTGCCGGTGTCCAATGGCCAACTGGCAACAGCTGAAGGCCAAGCGGTAACAGCTGATGTCAGTGCAGCCCCACGCAGTACCCCCGTCCCCCGGTACCCCCGTCTCCCCGTCACCCCTGTCTCCGTTCCCCCGGTTCCCCGTCTTCCTGTCCCCCGTCTCCCGGGTCCCCCGTCCCCACGTTCCACCATCCCCCCTATTCCGGTCCCCCCCGTCCCCTGTTCCCCCCGTCCCCTGATCCCCCTGTTCCCCCGTACCCCCATCCACCCTCTCCCAGTCCACCCGTCCCCCGGTGCCCCCGTCCCCCCAGTGCCCCATCCCCGTCCCCCGCTCCCCCGTCCCCCCAGTCCCCCCACGCCCCTGGTCCACCCGTCCCCCATTCCCTCGTCTCCCGGTCCCCCCCTCCCCGGGTCCCCCGACCCCCGTTCCCCCGTCTCCCGGTCCTCCGTCTCGCGGTCCACCTGTCCCCCGGTCCCCCAGTCCCAACGTCTCCCCGTCCCCCCGTCCCTCCTTCGCCTGGTCCCCCCGTCCCCCCATACCCCCGGTCTCCCGTTCCCCGGTCCCCCGTCGCCTCCTGGTCCCCCGGTCCCCCGGTTCCCCCGGCGCCCAGGCGCCCTTCTACCGGTCCCCCCGTTCCCCGGTCGCCCCGTCTCCCGGTCCCCAGTCTCCCGGTCCCCTGTCTCCCGGTCGCCCGGTCTTCCGGTCCCCCGGTCCTCTGTCCAGTGTTACCCCCTTCCCCCGGTCCCCCGGTCCCCCCATCTCCCTGTCCCTCTGTCTCCCGGTCCGGCCGCACACCCATCCCCCCGTCTCCCGGTCCCCCGTCTCCCGGTCGCCCGGTCCCCAGGTCCCCCGTCTCCCGGTCCCCTCATCCCCTGGACCCCCAACCCCCGGTCCCTGGTCCCCCGGTCCCCCAGTCCCCCGGTTCCCCCATCGCCCTGGCCCCCGTCTACCGATCCCCCAGTTCTCCGTTCGCCCCGTCTTCCGGTCCTCCCGTCCCACAGTCTCCCGTCTCCCGGTGTCCCATCTCCCGGTCACCCCGTCCCCGGTCCCCCGTCTCGCGGTCCCCCGTCTCCTAGTCGCCCCGTTCCCCGGTACCCGATCTCCCGGTCCCCTCATCCCCCAGTCCCCCAACCCCCGGTCCCCCGGTCCCCCCGTCCCCCGGTCCCCGGTCCCCCGGTCCCCCCATCTCCCGGTCCACTGGTACCCCCGTCCCCCCAGTCCATTCATGCCCCTGGTCACCCCGTCGCCCGGTCCCCTATCCCCCGGTCCCCCCAACCTCCGGTCCCCCGGTCCGCGGGTCCCCTGGTCCCCCCATCCGCCGTTCCCCCGGTCCCCCCGTCTCCGTTGCCCCGGTCCCCTCATCCCCCGGTCCCCCCGTCCCCCGGTCCCCCCGACCCTCCAGTCCCCCTGTCCCTCTGTCTCCCGGTCCCCCCGTCACCCCGTCCCCCCGGCCCCAGGTCCCCCATCTCCCGGTCCCCCCGTCTCACGGTCCCCCGTTCCCCCGTTTCCCGGTCCCCCCCTCCCCATGTCCCTCGTCCCCCAGTACCCTCGTACTCCTGTCCCTCCATCCACCGGTCTCCTGGTCCCTCCGTCCCACCGTCCGCCAGTCCCACCGTCCTCTCATTCCCCCAATCCCCCAGTCCCCCAGTCTCCCTGTCCCTCAATTCCCCGGTCTCCCTTTCCCCTGGTACCGTGTCCCCCCATCTCCCGGTCCCCCCGTCCCCTGGTCCCACTGTCTCCCAGTACCCAGTCCCCCTGTCCCCCCGGTCCCCCGGTCCCCTTGTCCCCCCATCCCCCAGTCCCCCCGTCCCCCCGGCCCTCTCGTACTCCCGTCCCCCCATCTTCCGGTCACCCCTTCCCCCCGTCCCACATGCCCCCGTCTCCCAGACCCCCCGTCCCCCGGTTCTCCCAGTTCCAACGGTCTCCCTGTCCCCCTGCCCCCCTTCCCCCATCTCCTGGTACCCCGTCCCCCGGTACCCCCGCCCCGGGTTCCTACAGTCCCACCGTTCTCCCTGTCCCCCCCCTTACACCCGTCTCCCGGTCCCCTGTCCCCCGGTCCTCCCGTCCCCCGGTCCCCCTGTCCCCCCGTTCTGTCTGTCGGTCCCTGTCCTGCGGGGACTCTAGTCCCTCTGCCCGCACAAGAACCCAGGATTTGGCGAGGCCAAGAAGGAACACCAACAGAGCCACGGATAGGGGGCTCATAGCACCATGTCTCACGGGCAGCTGGCTTGGAGACACGGCAAGCCGGAGCCGCCCGATCCCCAACCTGCCGGCCGATTCTCTGCCAACCAACAGACCCACCAAGCCGGCCCACTGCAGTCCGCGCCCCTCTGCAATTTGCAGTCCACCATCCGCGCTTCCTAGCTTGGCCACCGCAGCTCTGCCAGTGGCCAATGGCCAACTGGCAACAGCTGATGGCCAAGCGGTAACAGCTGATGTCCGTGCAGCCCCCACGCAGCACCCCTCCACGCGAGGCCCAGAGCCTGGAAAGTGCTCTCTGCAAGTCTGTCCCCACAGTCCCCGTCTGTCTCTCTCCGCCTACCTCTTGCTCCGTCTCTGGCCTTCTCTCATCCTCTCTCTCAACACCCTGGGTCAGGAGAGGTGATGTGTAGCCAGTGAAGTGACCAGTGATCGGGCGGGACGCCGGTCGCTGATGAGGGGCGAGGGCCCAGACAGAAGGCTGTGTGACGAAGGGTGGCGGCAGTCTGGAGGTGCTGCCCCCTGGTCGCGGGTGGCTCTCCCTGGCTTTGGGCCAGTGGGTGGGGCCGGCCAGGGCCAGGGCCTGGGTTGCACGTCCCTAGGGTGGAGGGGACTGAGAGGACCCTGCGACCCCCTCGGTGGCCCTGAGTGGTGGGGACAGCACAGCAGCAAGGGGGGTGTGCGGTTGTGGGGCTGGGGGGGGGATGAGAGGGGTTGGGGTAGGGGGGCGTGGTAAAAGCCATTCCGGGCGTGGGGAGTCCCAGGATGCCAGGGCGCCCAGACATATGTCACAGTCAGGGAAGTGACAGAGGCCTGTGGAGCCACTGGGGGGCGCGAAGGGGCCTCGCTGCGGGCCAGGAGTAGCCCGCCGCCCACACCAGCGGCGACCGGAGGAGGCGGGGAGCGGGCGGGAGGCACTCGGGCAGACATGCTCGCCACCCGAGCGGCCCAGCAGCATGGCGCGTGCGCTCAGGAGGCAAGTCGGGAGCAGGCTCTTGGAGTGCCGGGAGCCGGGTCCCAGTGCCTAAGGCCATACCACCCTGAACGCAGCAGATCTCGTCTGATCTCGGAAGCGAAGCAGGGTCTGTCCTGGTTAGTACTTGGATGGGAGACCGCCTGGGAATACCTGTTGGCTTTTGCTAGCGTCTCCTTTTGCATCGCCGCTCCGGCGTGGCTCCCTCCGAACCCCTGCCGCCCCTTGCCCCTCTGCAGCCTCCCAGCCAGCCGCAGGTCCCCCTGACCAGCAGAGGGTCAGCCGCCCGGCACTACAAGCTGGCAGCCCCGGCCGCACACCAGGCCCGTGGGCCAGGGCTCCCCCCCCACACCCTCCTCTCAGTCCTCTTCGGTCCCGCAGGCCGTCATCGCGAATCCTTCGCCGACGCGCGGTCGCCGCCACCGCCACCTGCGCCAAAGCCACCGCCACCACCGGGCTCCCCACACCCCCCCCCCCAGCGCTGCCCTCGCCCCCGCCCCTGTCCCCGCCCCCGCCGCCGCCACCGCCAAACTCCCTCAAACTCCCTCCTGTGCTCTCCCCACCTCGGCCGCCAGCACCGCGCTCCCCATCTCCGCCACCAGTGCTGCCCTCTCCCCCTCCCCCGCCCCCGCTGCCGCCATTGCCGCACTCCCTCAATTCCCTCCTCTGCTCTCCCCGCCTCCAGCACCCCCATCTTCCCGCCCCCGCCCCAGCCCCCGCCGCCACCAATGCCATACTCGCTCAGTCTCCCGCCTCTGCTCTCCCGGCCTCCGCCGCCAGCACCGCCCTCACGCCCTCCCCAGCCCCCGCCGCCACCGCCGCCGCCATCGGCCCCCGTGTCCCAGCGCCCACCGTCAAAGCCCCCATTGTCGCCGCCGCCATCGCCGCCCTGGCGCCATCCACGCGGTTGCCATCGCCTACCTCGCCACCCTCCCCTGCCTCCGCCGCCGCCGCCGCCGCCGCCGCCGCCGCAGCCGCCCCCGCCGCCGCCGCGGGGTCCTCCCACAACTCCCAGGCCCAGGGTTGCCTGCTGGTGCAGGCCTCCACCAGCCTTGGGGCTGCGGTTGGGGGTAAACCTGGTGGCGGTAGGGGGGCGGGTTGTATGCCGGTCTGGGTGCGGGGAGTCCCAGGATGCCAGAGTTCCACGACTTCTGGCACCATCAGGGAAGTGGCAGTGTCCCATGGAGCCCCGGGTGGCGCGAAGGGGCCTCGCTGTCGGCCAGGAGTAGCCCGCCGCCCACGCCAGGGGCATTAGGAAGAGGCGGGGAGCCGGACTGGGGGGGGACGCGGTGCTGGCAGAGCCGGCCCGCGGGTCGATGCTCGCCACCGGAGCGGCTCATCTGCATGGCGGGCGCTCACGAGACAGGCCGGGAGCAGGCTCTTGGGGCGCGGGAGCCGGGTCCCAGCGTCTACGGCCATACCACCCTGAACGCGCCCGATCTCCTCTGATCTCGGGAGCTAAGCAGGGAGGGGCCTGGTTAGTACTTGCATGGGAGACCGCCTGGGAATACCTGTAGGCTTTTGCTCGCCTCTCCTTTTGCGCCGCCGCCCCGGCGTGCCTCCCTCCGAATCCCTGCCGCCCCTTGCCCCTCTGCAACCCCTGCAGCCGCCCAGCCAGCCGAAGGACCCCCTGGCCAGAGGAGGGACAGCCGCCCAGCACTACAAGCTCGCATCCCCGGCCGCACACCAGGCCTGTCGGCCAGGGCTCCCCCCCTCTCCCTCTTCTTAGTGCTCTTCGCCGAGGCTGGCCGTCAGCCTGCAGCAGCCAGCCGCGTCTAGGTCGCCGCCGCCGCCACCGCCATCGCAGGGCTCCCTCTCGCTCCCCGACCCTGCCGCCGCCGCAACCCCCAACGCCCAAGCCCAGGGCTGCCTGCCGGCGCAGGCTTCCACCAGGCTCTCTCCATCCCAGGACGTGCCGGTCCTTTGCACCTCGGCCCGAGCCCAGGGGACGCCCATCCCTGCGCCTGCCCCTGGGCCCCGAGACACAGGATCGGCGTGTCCTCGGGCAAACGGGACGCCCACCCGCCCCGCCCCACCGGAGTCTTCTGTCTCCGCGGGCAGGCACCTCTCCCCACACCCCCGCGCGTCCCCTCCCGTCTCCCACAAGAGCCAGGAGCCCTCCCTTCCCGCCGGCCACGGTGTCCCCGACACAAAGGGCACAAAGAGCCGGGACAAACCAGGGGACGGCGGGAGCAGCACCCCAACACACCACGCGCCATCGACTCCAGGGGAGACCGCCACAAGGGAAGAGCAGGCACGCAGGCACACAATCCTCACAACCAGGGTGCCTGGGGGCTGCCACTCTCCTCCCGCGGGCGGGTCCCTGGGCGGGGCTCAGAGCCCACTGGCCCTCCGGAGACCCTGGCGGCCCGCCCCGGGGGCTTCAATGGTGACTGCCAACGCCAGGGCAATGCCTCCTTGGCGGAGCCCAGCCCCGGGCACGACCACACTCCGGTGGAGAAGCCACCACTTCAACACAGCCTCAGTGCGTCTGTCCCAGTCCGTGTGCCCGAATGTGCGTCCCTCCCACCCTCCCCCACCCCATGTCTGTCTGGCTCTGTGACGTGCCTGTTGGGTTCTGGCTCTGGCTCAGGAGCTCTCTCCCCGCGTGCCTGCCCCCTCTTTCTCTGTCTCTGTCCATGTCTCTCTGTATGTCTAGACACATACACGTACATATACGTGTATATTTCCATCTCGCTCCCTCTTACTCCTCCTCCCGTTCTGTCTGTCTGTCCCTGTCCTGCGGGGACTCTAGTCCCTCTGCCCGCACAAGAACGCAGGATTTGGCGAGGCCAAGAAGGAACACCCACAGAGCCACGGATAGGGGGCTCATAGCACCATGTCTCACGGGCGGCTGGCTTGGAGACACGGCAAGCCGGAGCCGCCCGATCCCCCACCTGCTGGCCGATTCTCTGCCAACCAACAGACCCACCAAGCCGGCCCACTGCAGTCCGCGCCCCTCTGCAATTTGCAGTCCACCATCCGCGCTTCCTAGCTTGGCCACCGCAGCTCTGCCGGTGTCCAATGGCCAACTGGCAACAGCTGAAGGCCAAGCGGTAACAGCTGATGTCAGTGCAGCCCCACGCAGTACCCCCGTCCCCCGGTACCCCCGTCTCCCCGTCACCCCTGTCTCCGTTCCCCCGGTTCCCCGTCTTCCTGTCCCCCGTCTCCCGGGTCCCCCGTCCCCACGTTCCACCATCCCCCCTATTCCGGTCCCCCCCGTCCCCTGTTCCCCCCGTCCCCTGATCCCCCTGTTCCCCCGTACCCCCATCCACCCTCTCCCAGTCCACCCGTCCCCCGGTGCCCCCGTCCCCCCAGTGCCCCATCCCCGTCCCCCGCTCCCCCGTCCCCCCAGTCCCCCCACGCCCCTGGTCCACCCGTCCCCCATTCCCTCGTCTCCCGGTCCCCCCCTCCCCGGGTCCCCCGACCCCCGTTCCCCCGTCTCCCGGTCCTCCGTCTCGCGGTCCACCTGTCCCCCGGTCCCCCAGTCCCAACGTCTCCCCGTCCCCCCGTCCCTCCTTCGCCTGGTCCCCCCGTCCCCCCATACCCCCGGTCTCCCGTTCCCCGGTCCCCCGTCGCCTCCTGGTCCCCCGGTCCCCCGGTTCCCCCGGCGCCCAGGCGCCCTTCTACCGGTCCCCCCGTTCCCCGGTCGCCCCGTCTCCCGGTCCCCAGTCTCCCGGTCCCCTGTCTCCCGGTCGCCCGGTCTTCCGGTCCCCCGGTCCTCCGTCCAGTGTTACCCCCTTCCCCCGGTCCCCCGGTCCCCCCATCTCCCTGTCCCTCTGTCTCCCGGTCCGGCCGCACACCCATCCCCCCGTCTCCCGGTCCCCCGTCTCCCGGTCGCCCGGTCCCAAGTCCCCCGTCTCCCGGTCCCCTCATCCCCTGGACCCCCAACCCCCGGTCCCTGGTCCCCCGGTCCCCCAGTCCCCCGGTTACCCCATCGCCCTGGCCCCCGTCTACCGATCCCCCAGTTCTCCGTTCGCCCCGTCTTCCGGTCCTCCCGTCCCACAGTCTCCCGTCTCCCGGTGTCCCATCTCCCGGTCACCCCGTCCCCGGTCCCCCGTCTCGCGGTCCCCCGTCTCCTAGTCGCCCCGTTCCCCGGTACCCGATCTCCCGGTCCCCTCATCCCCCAGTCCCCCAACCCCCGGTCCCCCGGTCCCCCCGTCCCCCGGTCCCCGGTCCCCCGGTCCCCCCATCTCCCGGTCCACTGGTACCCCCGTCCCCCCAGTCCATTCATGCCCCTGGTCACCCCGTCGCCCGGTCCCCTATCCCCCGGTCCCCCCAACCTCCGGTCCCCCGGTCCGCGGGTCCCCTGGTCCCCCCATCCGCCGTTCCCCCGGTCCCCCCGTCTCCGTTGCCCCGGTCCCCCCATCCCCCGGTCCCCCCGTCCCCTGGTCCCCCCGACCCTCCAGTCCCCCTGTCCCTCTGTCTCCCGGTCCCCCCGTCACCCCGTCCCCCCGGCCCCAGGTCCCCCATCTCCCGGTCCCCCCGTCTCACGGTCCCCCGTTCCCCCGTTTCCCGGTCCCCCCCTCCCCATGTCCCTCGTCCCCCAGTACCCTCGTACTCCTGTCCCTCCATCCACCGGTCTCCTGGTCCCTCCGTCCCACCGTCCGCCAGTCCCACCGTCCTCTCATTCCCCCAATCCCCCAGTCCCCCAGTCTCCCTGTCCCCCAATTCCCCGGTCTCCCTTTCCCCTGGTACCGTGTCCCCCCATCTCCCGGTCCCCCCGTCCCCTGGTCCCACTGTCTCCCAGTACCCAGTCCCCCTGTCCCCCCGGTCCCCCGGTCCCCTTGTCCCCCCATCCCCCAGTCCCCCCGTCCCCCCGGCCCTCTCGTACTCCCGTCCCCCCATCTTCCGGTCACCCCTTCCCCCCGTCCCACATGCCCCCGTCTCCCAGACCCCCCGTCCCCCGGTTCTCCCAGTTCCAACGGTCTCCCTGTCCCCCTGCCCCCCTTCCCCCATCTCCTGGTACCCCGTCCCCCGGTACCCCCGCCCCGGGTTCCTACAGTCCCACCGTTCTCCCTGTCCCCCCCCTTACACCCGTCTCCCGGTCCCCTGTCCCCCGGTCCTCCCGTCCCCCGGTCCCCCTGTCCCCCCGTTCTGTCTGTCGGTCCCTGTCCTGCGGGGACTCTAGTCCCTCTGCCCGCACAAGAACCCAGGATTTGGCGAGGCCAAGAAGGAACACCAACAGAGCCACGGATAGGGGGCTCATAGCACCATGTCTCACGGGCAGCTGGCTTGGAGACACGGCAAGCCGGAGCCGCCCGATCCCCAACCTGCCGGCCGATTCTCTGCCAACCAACAGACCCACCAAGCCGGCCCACTGCAGTCCGCGCCCCTCTGCAATTTGCAGTCCACCATCCGCGCTTCCTAGCTTGGCCACCGCAGCTCTGCCAGTGGCCAATGGCCAACTGGCAACAGCTGATGGCCAAGCGGTAACAGCTGATGTCCGTGCAGCCCCCACGCAGCACCCCTCCACGCGAGGCCCAGAGCCTGGAAAGTGCTCTCTGCAAGTCTGTCCCCACAGTCCCCGTCTGTCTCTCTCCGCCTACCTCTTGCTCCGTCTCTGGCCTTCTCTCATCCTCTCTCTCAACACCCTGGGTCAGGAGAGGTGATGTGTAGCCAGTGAAGTGACCAGTGATCGGGCGGGACGCCGGTCGCTGATGAGGGGCGAGGGCCCAGACAGAAGGCTGTGTGACGAAGGGTGGCGGCAGTCTGGAGGTGCTGCCCCCTGGTCGCGGGTGGCTCTCCCTGGCTTTGGGCCAGTGGGTGGGGCCGGCCAGGGCCAGGGCCTGGGTTGCACGTCCCTAGGGTGGAGGGGACTGAGAGGACCCTGCGACCCCCTCGGTGGCCCTGAGTGGTGGGGACAGCACAGCAGCAAGGGGGGTGTGCGGTTGTGGGGCTGGGGGGGGGATGAGAGGGGTTGGGGTAGGGGGGCGTGGTAAAAGCCATTCCGGGCGTGGGGAGTCCCAGGATGCCAGGGCGCCCAGACATATGTCACAGTCAGGGAAGTGACAGAGGCCTGTGGAGCCACTGGGGGGCGCGAAGGGGCCTCGCTGCGGGCCAGGAGTAGCCCGCCGCCCACACCAGCGGCGACCGGAGGAGGCGGGGAGCGGGCGGGAGGCACTCGGGCAGACATGCTCGCCACCCGAGCGGCCCAGCAGCATGGCGCGTGCGCTCAGGAGGCAAGTCGGGAGCAGGCTCTTGGAGTGCCGGGAGCCGGGTCCCAGTGCCTAAGGCCATACCACCCTGAACGCAGCAGATCTCGTCTGATCTCGGAAGCGAAGCAGGGTCTGTCCTGGTTAGTACTTGGATGGGAGACCGCCTGGGAATACCTGTTGGCTTTTGCTAGCGTCTCCTTTTGCATCGCCGCTCCGGCGTGGCTCCCTCCGAACCCCTGCCGCCCCTTGCCCCTCTGCAGCCTCCCAGCCAGCCGCAGGTCGCCCTGACCAGCAGAGGGTCAGCCGCCCGGCACTACAAGCTGGCAGCCCCGGCCGCACACCAGGCCCGTGGGCCAGGGCTCCCCCCCCACACCCTCCTCTCAGTCCTCTTCGGTCCCGCAGGCCGTCATCGCGAATCCTTCGCCGACGCGCGGTCGCCGCCACCGCCGCCTGCGCCAAAGCCACCGCCACCACCGGGCTCCCCACACCCCCCCCCCAGCGCTGCCCTCGCCCCCGCCCCTGTCCCCGCCCCCGCCGCCGCCACCGCCAAACTCCCTCAAACTCCCTCCTGTGCTCTCCCCACCTCGGCCGCCAGCACCGCGCTCCCCATCTCCGCCACCAGTGCTGCCCTCTCCCCCTCCCCCGCCCCCGCTGCCGCCATTGCCGCACTCCCTCAATTCCCTCCTCTGCTCTCCCCGCCTCCAGCACCCCCATCTTCCCCGCCCCCGCCCCAGCCCCCGCCGCCACCAATGCCATACTCGCTCAGTCTCCCGCCTCTGCTCTCCCGGCCTCCGCCGCCAGCACCGCCCTCACGCCCTCCCCAGCCCCCGCCGCCACCGCCGCCGCCATCGGCCCCCGTGTCCCAGCGCCCACCGTCAAAGCCCCCATTGTCGCCGCCGCCATCGCCGCCCTGGCGCCATCCACGCGGTTGCCATCGCCTACCTCGCCACCCTCCCCTGCCGCCGCCGCCGTCGCCGCCGCAGCCGCCCCCGCCGCCGCCGCGGGGTCCTCCCACAACTCCCAGGCCCAGGGTTGCCTGCTGGTGCAGGCCTCCACCAGCCTTGGGGCTGCGGTTGGGGGTAAACCTGGTGGCGGTAGGGGGGCGGGTTGTATGCCGGTCTGGGTGCGGGGAGTCCCAGGATGCCAGAGTTCCACGACTTCTGGCACCATCAGGGAAGTGGCAGTGTCCCATGGAGCCCCGGGTGGCGCGAAGGGGCCTCGCTGTCGGCCAGGAGTAGCTCGCCGCCCACGCCAGGGGCATTAGGAAGAGGCGGGGAGCCGGACTGGGGGGGGACGCGGTGCTGGCAGAGCCGGCCCGCGGGTCGATGCTCGCCACCGGAGCGGCTCATCTGCATGGCGGGCGCTCACGAGACAGGCCGGGAGCAGGCTCTTGGGGCGCGGGAGCCGGGTCCCAGCGTCTAAGGCCATACCACCCTGAACGCGCCCGATCTCCTCTGATCTCGGGAGCTAAGCAGGGAGGGGCCTGGTTAGTACTTGCATGGGAGACCGCCTGGGAATACCTGTAGGCTTTTGCTCGCCTCTCCTTTTGCGCCGCCGCCCCGGCGTGCCTCCCTCCGAATCCCTGCCGCCCCTTGCCCCTCTGCAACCCCTGCAGCCGCCCAGCCAGCCGAAGGTCCCCCTGGCCAGAGGACGGACAGCCGCCCAGCACTACAAGCTCGCATCCCCGGCCGCACACCAGGCCTGTCGGCCAGGGCTCCCCCCCTCTCCCTCTTCTTAGTGCTCTTCGCCGAGGCAGGCCGTCAGCCTGCAGCAGCCAGCCGCGTCTAGGTCGCCGCCGCCGCCACCGCCATCGCAGGGCTCCCTCTCGCTCCCCGACCCTGCCGCCGCCGCAACCCCCAACGCCCAAGCCCAGGGCTGCCTGCCGGCGCAGGCTTCCACCAGGCTCTCTCCATCCCAGGACGTGCCGGTCCTTTGCACCTCGGCCCGAGCCCAGGGGACGCCCATCCCTGCGCCTGCCCCTGGGCCCCGAGACACAGGATCGGCGTGTCCTCGGGCAAACGGGACGCCCACCCGCCCCGCCCCACCGGAGTCTTCTGTCTCCGCGGGCAGGCACCTCTCCCCACACCCCCGCGCGTCCCCTCCCGTCTCCCACAAGAGCCAGGAGCCCTCCCTTCCCGCCGGCCACGGTGTCCCCGACACAAAGGGCACAAAGAGCCGGGACAAACCAGGGGACGGCGGGAGCAGCACCCCAACACACCACGCGCCATCGACTCCAGGGGAGACCGCCACAAGGGAAGAGCAGGCACGCAGGCACACAATCCTCACAACCAGGGTGCCTGGGGGCTGCCACTCTCCTCCCGCGGGCGGGTCCCTGGGCGGGGCTCAGAGCCCACTGGCCCTCCGGAGACCCTGGCGGCCTGCCCCGGGGGCTTCAATGGTGACTGCCAACGCCAGGGCAATGCCTCCTTGGCGGAGCCCAGCCCCGGGCACGACCACACTCCGGTGGAGAAGCCACCACTTCAACACAGCCTCAGTGCGTCTGTCCCAGTCCGTGTGCCCGAATGTGCGTCCCTCCCACCCTCCCCCACCCCATGTCTGTCTGGCTCTGTGACGTGCCTGTTGGGTTCTGGCTCTGGCTCAGGAGCTCTCTCCCCGCGTGCCAGCCCCCTCTTTCTCTGTCTCTGTCCATGTCTCTCTGTATGTCTAGACACATACATGTACATATACGTGTATATTTCCATCTCGCTCCCTCTTACTCCTCCTCCCGTTCTGTCTGTCTGTCCCTGTCCTGCGGGGACTCTAGTCCCTCTGCCCGCACAAGAACGCAGGATTTGGCGAGGCCAAGAAGGAACACCCACAGAGCCACGGATAGGGGGCTCATAGCACCATGTCTCACGGGCGGCTGGCTTGGAGACACGGCAAGCCGGAGCCGCCCGATCCCCCACCTGCTGGCCGATTCTCTGCCAACCAACAGACCCACCAAGCCGGCCCACTGCAGTCCGCGCCCCTCTGCAATTTGCAGTCCACCATCCGCGCTTCCTAGCTTGGCCACCGCAGCTCTGCCGGTGTCCAATGGCCAACTGGCAACAGCTGAAGGCCAAGCGGTAACAGCTGATGTCAGTGCAGCCCCACGCAGTACCCCCGTCCCCCGGTACCCCCGTCTCCCCGTCACCCCTGTCTCCGTTCCCCCGGTTCCCCGTCTTCCTGTCCCCCGTCTCCCGGGTCCCCCGTCCCCACGTTCCACCATCCCCCCTATTCCGGTCCCCCCCGTCCCCTGTTCCCCCCGTCCCCTGATCCCCCTGTTCCCCCGTACCCCCATCCACCCTCTCCCAGTCCACCCGTCCCCCGGTGCCCCCGTCCCCCCAGTGCCCCATCCCCGTCCCCCGCTCCCCCGTCCCCCCAGTCCCCCCACGCCCCTGGTCCACCCGTCCCCCATTCCCTCGTCTCCCGGTCCCCCCCTCCCCGGGTCCCCCGACCCCCGTTCCCCCGTCTCCCGGTCCTCCGTCTCGCGGTCCACCTGTCCCCCGGTCCCCCAGTCCCAACGTCTCCCCGTCCCCCCGTCCCTCCTTCGCCTGGTCCCCCCGTCCCCCCATACCCCCGGTCTCCCGTTCCCCGGTCCCCCGTCGCCTCCTGGTCCCCCGGTCCCCCGGTTCCCCCGGCGCCCAGGCGCCCTTCTACCGGTCCCCCCGTTCCCCGGTCGCCCCGTCTCCCGGTCCCCAGTCTCCCGGTCCCCTGTCTCCCGGTCGCCCGGTCTTCCGGTCCCCCGGTCCTCTGTCCAGTGTTACCCCCTTCCCCCGGTCCCCCGGTCCCCCCATCTCCCTGTCCCTCTGTCTCCCGGTCCGGCCGCACACCCATCCCCCCGTCTCCCGGTCCCCCGTCTCCCGGTCGCCCGGTCCCCAGGTCCCCCGTCTCCCGGTCCCCTCATCCCCTGGACCCCCAACCCCCGGTCCCTGGTCCCCCGGTCCCCCAGTCCCCCGGTTCCCCCATCGCCCTGGCCCCCGTCTACCGATCCCCCAGTTCTCCGTTCGCCCCGTCTTCCGGTCCTCCCGTCCCACAGTCTCCCGTCTCCCGGTGTCCCATCTCCCGGTCACCCCGTCCCCGGTCCCCCGTCTCGCGGTCCCCCGTCTCCTAGTCGCCCCGTTCCCCGGTACCCGATCTCCCGGTCCCCTCATCCCCCAGTCCCCCAACCCCCGGTCCCCCGGTCCCCCCGTCCCCCGGTCCCCGGTCCCCCGGTCCCCCCATCTCCCGGTCCACTGGTACCCCCGTCCCCCCAGTCCATTCATGCCCCTGGTCACCCCGTCGCCCGGTCCCCTATCCCCCGGTCCCCCCAACCTCCGGTCCCCCGGTCCGCGGGTCCCCTGGTCCCCCCATCCGCCGTTCCCCCGGTCCCCCCGTCTCCGTTGCCCCGGTCCCCTCATCCCCCGGTCCCCCCGTCCCCCGGTCCCCCCGACCCTCCAGTCCCCCTGTCCCTCTGTCTCCCGGTCCCCCCGTCACCCCGTCCCCCCGGCCCCAGGTCCCCCATCTCCCGGTCCCCCCGTCTCACGGTCCCCCGTTCCCCCGTTTCCCGGTCCCCCCCTCCCCATGTCCCTCGTCCCCCAGTACCCTCGTACTCCTGTCCCTCCATCCACCGGTCTCCTGGTCCCTCCGTCCCACCGTCCGCCAGTCCCACCGTCCTCTCATTCCCCCAATCCCCCAGTCCCCCAGTCTCCCTGTCCCTCAATTCCCCGGTCTCCCTTTCCCCTGGTACCGTGTCCCCCCATCTCCCGGTCCCCCCGTCCCCTGGTCCCACTGTCTCCCAGTACCCAGTCCCCCTGTCCCCCCGGTCCCCCGGTCCCCTTGTCCCCCCATCCCCCAGTCCCCCCGTCCCCCCGGCCCTCTCGTACTCCCGTCCCCCCATCTTCCGGTCACCCCTTCCCCCCGTCCCACATGCCCCCGTCTCCCAGACCCCCCGTCCCCCGGTTCTCCCAGTTCCAACGGTCTCCCTGTCCCCCTGCCCCCCTTCCCCCATCTCCTGGTACCCCGTCCCCCGGTACCCCCGCCCCGGGTTCCTACAGTCCCACCGTTCTCCCTGTCCCCCCCCTTACACCCGTCTCCCGGTCCCCTGTCCCCCGGTCCTCCCGTCCCCCGGTCCCCCTGTCCCCCCGTTCTGTCTGTCGGTCCCTGTCCTGCGGGGACTCTAGTCCCTCTGCCCGCACAAGAACCCAGGATTTGGCGAGGCCAAGAAGGAACACCAACAGAGCCACGGATAGGGGGCTCATAGCACCATGTCTCACGGGCAGCTGGCTTGGAGACACGGCAAGCCGGAGCCGCCCGATCCCCAACCTGCCGGCCGATTCTCTGCCAACCAACAGACCCACCAAGCCGGCCCACTGCAGTCCGCGCCCCTCTGCAATTTGCAGTCCACCATCCGCGCTTCCTAGCTTGGCCACCGCAGCTCTGCCAGTGGCCAATGGCCAACTGGCAACAGCTGATGGCCAAGCGGTAACAGCTGATGTCCGTGCAGCCCCCACGCAGCACCCCTCCACGCGAGGCCCAGAGCCTGGAAAGTGCTCTCTGCAAGTCTGTCCCCACAGTCCCCGTCTGTCTCTCTCCGCCTACCTCTTGCTCCGTCTCTGGCCTTCTCTCATCCTCTCTCTCAACACCCTGGGTCAGGAGAGGTGATGTGTAGCCAGTGAAGTGACCAGTGATCGGGCGGGACGCCGGTCGCTGATGAGGGGCGAGGGCCCAGACAGAAGGCTGTGTGACGAAGGGTGGCGGCAGTCTGGAGGTGCTGCCCCCTGGTCGCGGGTGGCTCTCCCTGGCTTTGGGCCAGTGGGTGGGGCCGGCCAGGGCCAGGGCCTGGGTTGCACGTCCCTAGGGTGGAGGGGACTGAGAGGACCCTGCGACCCCCTCGGTGGCCCTGAGTGGTGGGGACAGCACAGCAGCAAGGGGGGTGTGCGGTTGTGGGGCTGGGGGGGGGATGAGAGGGGTTGGGGTAGGGGGGCGTGGTAAAAGCCATTCCGGGCGTGGGGAGTCCCAGGATGCCAGGGCGCCCAGACATATGTCACAGTCAGGGAAGTGACAGAGGCCTGTGGAGCCACTGGGGGGCGCGAAGGGGCCTCGCTGCGGGCCAGGAGTAGCCCGCCGCCCACACCAGCGGCGACCGGAGGAGGCGGGGAGCGGGCGGGAGGCACTCGGGCAGACATGCTCGCCACCCGAGCGGCCCAGCAGCATGGCGCGTGCGCTCAGGAGGCAAGTCGGGAGCAGGCTCTTGGAGTGCCGGGAGCCGGGTCCCAGTGCCTAAGGCCATACCACCCTGAACGCAGCAGATCTCGTCTGATCTCGGAAGCGAAGCAGGGTCTGTCCTGGTTAGTACTTGGATGGGAGACCGCCTGGGAATACCTGTTGGCTTTTGCTAGCGTCTCCTTTTGCATCGCCGCTCCGGCGTGGCTCCCTCCGAACCCCTGCCGCCCCTTGCCCCTCTGCAGCCTCCCAGCCAGCCGCAGGTCCCCCTGACCAGCAGAGGGTCAGCCGCCCGGCACTACAAGCTGGCAGCCCCGGCCGCACACCAGGCCCGTGGGCCAGGGCTCCCCCCCCACACCCTCCTCTCAGTCCTCTTCGGTCCCGCAGGCCGTCATCGCGAATCCTTCGCCGACGCGCGGTCGCCGCCACCGCCACCTGCGCCAAAGCCACCGCCACCACCGGGCTCCCCACACCCCCCCCCCCAGCGCTGCCCTCGCCCCCGCCCCTGTCCCCGCCCCCGCCGCCGCCACCGCCAAACTCCCTCAAACTCCCTCCTGTGCTCTCCCCACCTCGGCCGCCAGCACCGCGCTCCCCATCTCCGCCACCAGTGCTGCCCTCTCCCCCTCCCCCGCCCCCGCTGCCGCCATTGCCGCACTCCCTCAATTCCCTCCTCTGCTCTCCCCGCCTCCAGCACCCCCATCTTCCCGCCCCCGCCCCAGCCCCCGCCGCCACCAATGCCATACTCGCTCAGTCTCCCGCCTCTGCTCTCCCGGCCTCCGCCGCCAGCACCGCCCTCACGCCCTCCCCAGCCCCCGCCGCCACCGCCGCCGCCATCGGCCCCCGTGTCCCAGCGCCCACCGTCAAAGCCCCCATTGTCGCCGCCGCCATCGCCGCCCTGGCGCCATCCACGCGGTTGCCATCGCCTACCTCGCCACCCTCCCCTGCCTCCGCCGCCGCCGCCGCCGCCGCCGCCGCCGCAGCCGCCCCCGCCGCCGCCGCGGGGTCCTCCCACAACTCCCAGGCCCAGGGTTGCCTGCTGGTGCAGGCCTCCACCAGCCTTGGGGCTGCGGTTGGGGGTAAACCTGGTGGCGGTAGGGGGGCGGGTTGTATGCCGGTCTGGGTGCGGGGAGTCCCAGGATGCCAGAGTTCCACGACTTCTGGCACCATCAGGGAAGTGGCAGTGTCCCATGGAGCCCCGGGTGGCGCGAAGGGGCCTCGCTGTCGGCCAGGAGTAGCCCGCCGCCCACGCCAGGGGCATTAGGAAGAGGCGGGGAGCCGGACTGGGGGGGGACGCGGTGCTGGCAGAGCCGGCCCGCGGGTCGATGCTCGCCACCGGAGCGGCTCATCTGCATGGCGGGCGCTCACGAGACAGGCCGGGAGCAGGCTCTTGGGGCGCGGGAGCCGGGTCCCAGCGTCTACGGCCATACCACCCTGAACGCGCCCGATCTCCTCTGATCTCGGGAGCTAAGCAGGGAGGGGCCTGGTTAGTACTTGCATGGGAGACCGCCTGGGAATACCTGTAGGCTTTTGCTCGCCTCTCCTTTTGCGCCGCCGCCCCGGCGTGCCTCCCTCCGAATCCCTGCCGCCCCTTGCCCCTCTGCAACCCCTGCAGCCGCCCAGCCAGCCGAAGGACCCCCTGGCCAGAGGAGGGACAGCCGCCCAGCACTACAAGCTCGCATCCCCGGCCGCACACCAGGCCTGTCGGCCAGGGCTCCCCCCCTCTCCCTCTTCTTAGTGCTCTTCGCCGAGGCTGGCCGTCAGCCTGCAGCAGCCAGCCGCGTCTAGGTCGCCGCCGCCGCCACCGCCATCGCAGGGCTCCCTCTCGCTCCCCGACCCTGCCGCCGCCGCAACCCCCAACGCCCAAGCCCAGGGCTGCCTGCCGGCGCAGGCTTCCACCAGGCTCTCTCCATCCCAGGACGTGCCGGTCCTTTGCACCTCGGCCCGAGCCCAGGGGACGCCCATCCCTGCGCCTGCCCCTGGGCCCCGAGACACAGGATCGGCGTGTCCTCGGGCAAACGGGACGCCCACCCGCCCCGCCCCACCGGAGTCTTCTGTCTCCGCGGGCAGGCACCTCTCCCCACACCCCCGCGCGTCCCCTCCCGTCTCCCACAAGAGCCAGGAGCCCTCCCTTCCCGCCGGCCACGGTGTCCCCGACACAAAGGGCACAAAGAGCCGGGACAAACCAGGGGACGGCGGGAGCAGCACCCCAACACACCACGCGCCATCGACTCCAGGGGAGACCGCCACAAGGGAAGAGCAGGCACGCAGGCACACAATCCTCACAACCAGGGTGCCTGGGGGCTGCCACTCTCCTCCCGCGGGCGGGTCCCTGGGCGGGGCTCAGAGCCCACTGGCCCTCCGGAGACCCTGGCGGCCCGCCCCGGGGGCTTCAATGGTGACTGCCAACGCCAGGGCAATGCCTCCTTGGCGGAGCCCAGCCCCGGGCACGACCACACTCCGGTGGAGAAGCCACCACTTCAACACAGCCTCAGTGCGTCTGTCCCAGTCCGTGTGCCCGAATGTGCGTCCCTCCCACCCTCCCCCACCCCATGTCTGTCTGGCTCTGTGACGTGCCTGTTGGGTTCTGGCTCTGGCTCAGGAGCTCTCTCCCCGCGTGCCTGCCCCCTCTTTCTCTGTCTCTGTCCATGTCTCTCTGTATGTCTAGACACATACACGTACATATACGTGTATATTTCCATCTCGCTCCCTCTTACTCCTCCTCCCGTTCTGTCTGTCTGTCCCTGTCCTGCGGGGACTCTAGTCCCTCTGCCCGCACAAGAACGCAGGATTTGGCGAGGCCAAGAAGGAACACCCACAGAGCCACGGATAGGGGGCTCATAGCACCATGTCTCACGGGCGGCTGGCTTGGAGACACGGCAAGCCGGAGCCGCCCGATCCCCCACCTGCTGGCCGATTCTCTGCCAACCAACAGACCCACCAAGCCGGCCCACTGCAGTCCGCGCCCCTCTGCAATTTGCAGTCCACCATCCGCGCTTCCTAGCTTGGCCACCGCAGCTCTGCCGGTGTCCAATGGCCAACTGGCAACAGCTGAAGGCCAAGCGGTAACAGCTGATGTCAGTGCAGCCCCACGCAGTACCCCCGTCCCCCGGTACCCCCGTCTCCCCGTCACCCCTGTCTCCGTTCCCCCGGTTCCCCGTCTTCCTGTCCCCCGTCTCCCGGGTCCCCCGTCCCCACGTTCCACCATCCCCCCTATTCCGGTCCCCCCCGTCCCCTGTTCCCCCCGTCCCCTGATCCCCCTGTTCCCCCGTACCCCCATCCACCCTCTCCCAGTCCACCCGTCCCCCGGTGCCCCCGTCCCCCCAGTGCCCCATCCCCGTCCCCCGCTCCCCCGTCCCCCCAGTCCCCCCACGCCCCTGGTCCACCCGTCCCCCATTCCCTCGTCTCCCAGTCCCCCCCTCCCCGGGTCCCCCGACCCCCGTTCCCCCGTCTCCCGGTCCTCCGTCTCGCGGTCCACCTGTCCCCCGGTCCCCCAGTCCCAACGTCTCCCCGTCCCCCCGTCCCTCCTTCGCCTGGTCCCCCCGTCCCCCCATACCCCCGGTCTCCCGTTCCCCGGTCCCCCGTCGCCTCCTGGTCCCCCGGTCCCCCGGTTCCCCCGGCGCCCAGGCGCCCTTCTACCGGTCCCCCCGTTCCCCGGTCGCCCCGTCTCCCGGTCCCCAGTCTCCCGGTCCCCTGTCTCCCGGTCGCCCGGTCTTCCGGTCCCCCGGTCCTCCGTCCAGTGTTACCCCCTTCCCCCGGTCCCCCGGTCCCCCCATCTCCCTGTCCCTCTGTCTCCCGGTCCGGCCGCACACCCATCCCCCCGTCTCCCGGTCCCCCGTCTCCCGGTCGCCCGGTCCCCAGGTCCCCCGTCTCCCGGTCCCCTCATCCCCTGGACCCCCAACCCCCGGTCCCTGGTCCCCCGGTCCCCCAGTCCCCCGGTTACCCCATCGCCCTGGCCCCCGTCTACCGATCCCCCAGTTCTCCGTTCGCCCCGTCTTCCGGTCCTCCCGTCCCACAGTCTCCCGTCTCCCGGTGTCCCATCTCCCGGTCACCCCGTCCCCGGTCCCCCGTCTCGCGGTCCCCCGTCTCCTAGTCGCCCCGTTCCCCGGTACCCGATCTCCCGGTCCCCTCATCCCCCAGTCCCCCAACCCCCGGTCCCCCGGTCCCCCCGTCCCCCGGTCCCCGGTCCCCCGGTCCCCCCATCTCCCGGTCCACTGCTACCCCCGTCCCCCCAATCCATTCATGCCCCTGGTCACCCCGTCGCCCGGTCCCCTATCCCCCGGTCCCCCCAACCTCCGGTCCCCCGGTCCGCGGGTCCCCTGGTCCCCCCATCCGCCGTTCCCCCGGTCCCCCCGTCTCCGTTGCCCCGGTCCCCCCATCCCCCGGTCCCCCCGTCCCCTGGTCCCCCCGACCCTCCAGTCCCCCTGTCCCTCTGTCTCCCGGTCCCCCCGTCACCCCGTCCCCCCGGCCCCAGGTCCCCCATCTCCCGGTCCCCCCGTCTCACGGTCCCCCGTTCCCCCGTTTCCCGGTCCCCCCCTCCCCATGTCCCTCGTCCCCCAGTACCCTCGTACTCCTGTCCCTCCATCCACCGGTCTCCTGGTCCCTCCGTCCCACCGTCCGCCAGTCCCACCGTCCTCTCATTCCCCCAATCCCCCAGTCCCCCAGTCTCCCTGTCCCCCAATTCCCCGGTCTCCCTTTCCCCTGGTACCGTGTCCCCCCATCTCCCGGTCCCCCCGTCCCCTGGTCCCACTGTCTCCCAGTACCCAGTCCCCCTGTCCCCCCGGTCCCCCGGTCCCCTTGTCCCCCCATCCCCCAGTCCCCCCGTCCCCCCGGCCCTCTCGTACTCCCGTCCCCCCATCTTCCGGTCACCCCTTCCCCCCGTCCCACATGCCCCCGTCTCCCAGACCCCCCGTCCCCCGGTTCTCCCAGTTCCAACGGTCTCCCTGTCCCCCTGCCCCCCTTCCCCCATCTCCTGGTACCCCGTCCCCCGGTACCCCCGCCCCGGGTTCCTACAGTCCCACCGTTCTCCCTGTCCCCCCCCTTACACCCGTCTCCCGGTCCCCTGTCCCCCGGTCCTCCCGTCCCCCGGTCCCCCTGTCCCCCCGTTCTGTCTGTCGGTCCCTGTCCTGCGGGGACTCTAGTCCCTCTGCCCGCACAAGAACCCAGGATTTGGCGAGGCCAAGAAGGAACACCAACAGAGCCACGGATAGGGGGCTCATAGCACCATGTCTCACGGGCAGCTGGCTTGGAGACACGGCAAGCCGGAGCCGCCCGATCCCCAACCTGCCGGCCGATTCTCTGCCAACCAACAGACCCACCAAGCCGGCCCACTGCAGTCCGCGCCCCTCTGCAATTTGCAGTCCACCATCCGCGCTTCCTAGCTTGGCCACCGCAGCTCTGCCAGTGGCCAATGGCCAACTGGCAACAGCTGATGGCCAAGCGGTAACAGCTGATGTCCGTGCAGCCCCCACGCAGCACCCCTCCACGCGAGGCCCAGAGCCTGGAAAGTGCTCTCTGCAAGTCTGTCCCCACAGTCCCCGTCTGTCTCTCTCCGCCTACCTCTTGCTCCGTCTCTGGCCTTCTCTCATCCTCTCTCTCAACACCCTGGGTCAGGAGAGGTGATGTGTAGCCAGTGAAGTGACCAGTGATCGGGCGGGACGCCGGTCGCTGATGAGGGGCGAGGGCCCAGACAGAAGGCTGTGTGACGAAGGGTGGCGGCAGTCTGGAGGTGCTGCCCCCTGGTCGCGGGTGGCTCTCCCTGGCTTTGGGCCAGTGGGTGGGGCCGGCCAGGGCCAGGGCCTGGGTTGCACGTCCCTAGGGTGGAGGGGACTGAGAGGACCCTGCGACCCCCTCGGTGGCCCTGAGTGGTGGGGACAGCACAGCAGCAAGGGGGGTGTGCGGTTGTGGGGCTGGGGGGGGGATGAGAGGGGTTGGGGTAGGGGGGCGTGGTAAAAGCCATTCCGGGCGTGGGGAGTCCCAGGATGCCAGGGCGCCCAGACATATGTCACAGTCAGGGAAGTGACAGAGGCCTGTGGAGCCACTGGGGGGCGCGAAGGGGCCTCGCTGCGGGCCAGGAGTAGCCCGCCGCCCACACCAGCGGCGACCGGAGGAGGCGGGGAGCGGGCGGGAGGCACTCGGGCAGACATGCTCGCCACCCGAGCGGCCCAGCAGCATGGCGCGTGCGCTCAGGAGGCAAGTCGGGAGCAGGCTCTTGGAGTGCCGGGAGCCGGGTCCCAGTGCCTAAGGCCATACCACCCTGAACGCAGCAGATCTCGTCTGATCTCGGAAGCGAAGCAGGGTCTGTCCTGGTTAGTACTTGGATGGGAGACCGCCTGGGAATACCTGTTGGCTTTTGCTAGCGTCTCCTTTTGCATCGCCGCTCCGGCGTGGCTCCCTCCGAACCCCTGCCGCCCCTTGCCCCTCTGCAGCCTCCCAGCCAGCCGCAGGTCGCCCTGACCAGCAGAGGGTCAGCCGCCCGGCACTACAAGCTGGCAGCCCCGGCCGCACACCAGGCCCGTGGGCCAGGGCTCCCCCCCCACACCCTCCTCTCAGTCCTCTTCGGTCCCGCAGGCCGTCATCGCGAATCCTTCGCCGACGCGCGGTCGCCGCCACCGCCGCCTGCGCCAAAGCCACCGCCACCACCGGGCTCCCCACACCCCCCCCCCAGCGCTGCCCTCGCCCCCGCCCCTGTCCCCGCCCCCGCCGCCGCCACCGCCAAACTCCCTCAAACTCCCTCCTGTGCTCTCCCCACCTCGGCCGCCAGCACCGCGCTCCCCATCTCCGCCACCAGTGCTGCCCTCTCCCCCTCCCCCGCCCCCGCTGCCGCCATTGCCGCACTCCCTCAATTCCCTCCTCTGCTCTCCCCGCCTCCAGCACCCCCATCTTCCCCGCCCCCGCCCCAGCCCCCGCCGCCACCAATGCCATACTCGCTCAGTCTCCCGCCTCTGCTCTCCCGGCCTCCGCCGCCAGCACCGCCCTCACGCCCTCCCCAGCCCCCGCCGCCACCGCCGCCGCCATCGGCCCACGTGTCCCAGCGCCCACCGTCAAAGCCCCCATTGTCGCCGCCGCCATCGCCGCCCTGGCGCCATCCACGCGGTTGCCATCGCCTACCTCGCCACCCTCCCCTGCCTCCGCCGCCGCCGCCGTCGCCGCCGCCGCCGCAGCCGCCCCCGCCGCCGCCGCGGGGTCCTCCCACAACTCCCAGGCCCAGGGTTGCCTGCTGGTGCAGGCCTCCACCAGCCTTGGGGCTGCGGTTGGGGGTAAACCTGGTGGCGGTAGGGGGGCGGGTTGTATGCCGGTCTGGGTGCGGGGAGTCCCAGGATGCCAGAGTTCCACGACTTCTGGCACCATCAGGGAAGTGGCAGTGTCCCATGGAGCCCCGGGTGGCGCGAAGGGGCCTCGCTGTCGGCCAGGAGTAGCCCGCCGCCCACGCCAGGGGCATTAGGAAGAGGCGGGGAGCCGGACTGGGGGGGGACGCGGTGCTGGCAGAGCCGGCCCGCGGGTCGATGCTCGCCACCGGAGCGGCTCATCTGCATGGCGGGCGCTCACGAGACAGGCCGGGAGCAGGCTCTTGGGGCGCGGGAGCCGGGTCCCAGCGTCTACGGCCATACCACCCTGAACGCGCCCGATCTCCTCTGATCTCGGGAGCTAAGCAGGGAGGGGCCTGGTTAGTACTTGCATGGGAGACCGCCTGGGAATACCTGTAGGCTTTTGCTCGCCTCTCCTTTTGCGCCGCCGACCCGGCGTGCCTCCCTCCGAATCCCTGCCGCCCCTTGCCCCTCTGCAACCCCTGCAGCCGCCCAGCCAGCCGAAGGACCCCCTGGCCAGAGGAGGGACAGCCGCCCAGCACTACAAGCTCGCATCCCCGGCCGCACACCAGGCCTGTCGGCCAGGGCTCCCCCCCTCTCCCTCTTCTTAGTGCTCTTCGCCGAGGCAGGCCGTCAGCCTGCAGCAGCCAGCCGCGTCTAGGTCGCCGCCGCCGCCACCGCCATCGCAGGGCTCCCTCTCGCTCCCCGACCCTGCCGCCGCCGCAACCCCCAACGCCCAAGCCCAGGGCTGCCTGCCGGCGCAGGCTTCCACCAGGCTCTCTCCATCCCAGGACGTGCCGGTCCTTTGCACCTCGGCCCGAGCCCAGGGGACGCCCATCCCTGCGCCTGCCCCTGGGCCCCGAGACACAGGATCGGCGTGTCCTCGGGCAAACGGGACGCCCACCCGCCCCGCCCCACCGGAGTCTTCTGTCTCCGCGGGCAGGCACCTCTCCCCACACCCCCGCGCGTCCCCTCCCGTCTCCCACAAGAGCCAGGAGCCCTCCCTTCCCGCCGGCCACGGTGTCCCCGACACAAAGGGCACAAAGAGCCGGGACAAACCAGGGGACGGCGGGAGCAGCACCCCAACACACCACGCGCCATCGACTCCAGGGGAGACCGCCACAAGGGAAGAGCAGGCACGCAGGCACACAATCCTCACAACCAGGGTGCCTGGGGGCTGCCACTCTCCTCCCGCGGGCGGGTCCCTGGGCGGGGCTCAGAGCCCACTGGCCCTCCGGAGACCCTGGCGGCCCGCCCCGGGGGCTTCAATGGTGACTGCCAACGCCAGGGCAATGCCTCCTTGGCGGAGCCCAGCCCCGGGCACGACCACACTCCGGTGGAGAAGCCACCACTTCAACACAGCCTCAGTGCGTCTGTCCCAGTCCGTGTGCCCGAATGTGCGTCCCTCCCACCCTCCCCCACCCCATGTCTGTCTGGCTCTGTGACGTGCCTGTTGGGTTCTGGCTCTGGCTCAGGAGCTCTCTCCCCGCGTGCCTGCCCCCTCTTTCTCTGTCTCTGTCCATGTCTCTCTGTATGTCTAGACACATACACGTACATATACGTGTATATTTCCATCTCGCTCCCTCTTACTCCTCCTCCCGTTCTGTCTGTCTGTCCCTGTCCTGCGGGGACTCTAGTCCCTCTGCCCGCACAAGAACGCAGGATTTGGCGAGGCCAAGAAGGAACACCCACAGAGCCACGGATAGGGGGCTCATAGCACCATGTCTCACGGGCGGCTGGCTTGGAGACACGGCAAGCCGGAGCCGCCCGATCCCCCACCTGCTGGCCGATTCTCTGCCAACCAACAGACCCACCAAGCCGGCCCACTGCAGTCCGCGCCCCTCTGCAATTTGCAGTCCACCATCCGCGCTTCCTAGCTTGGCCACCGCAGCTCTGCCGGTGTCCAATGGCCAACTGGCAACAGCTGAAGGCCAAGCGGTAACAGCTGATGTCAGTGCAGCCCCACGCAGTACCCCCGTCCCCCGGTACCCCCGTCTCCCCGTCACCCCTGTCTCCGTTCCCCCGGTTCCCCGTCTTCCTGTCCCCCGTCTCCCGGGTCCCCCGTCCCCACGTTCCACCATCCCCCCTATTCCGGTCCCCCCCGTCCCCTGTTCCCCCCGTCCCCTGATCCCCCTGTTCCCCCGTACCCCCATCCACCCTCTCCCAGTCCACCCGTCCCCCGGTGCCCCCGTCCCCCCAGTGCCCCATCCCCCGTCCCCCGCTCCCCCGTCCCCCCAGTCCCCCCACGCCCCTGGTCCACCCGTCCCCCATTCCCTCGTCTCCCGGTCCCCCCCTCCCCGGGTCCCCCGACCTCCGTTCCCCCGTCTCCCGGTCCTCCGTCTCGCGGTCCACCTGTCCCCCGGTCCCCCAGTCCCAACGTCTCCCCGTCCCCCCGTCCCTCCTTCGCCTGGTCCCCCCGTCCCCCCATACCCCCGGTCTCCCGTTCCCCGGTCCCCCGTCGCCTCCTGGTCCCCCGGTCCCCCGGTTCCCCCGGCGCCCAGGCGCCCTTCTACCGGTCCCCCCGTTCCCCGGTCGCCCCGTCTCCCGGTCCCCAGTCTCCCGGTCCCCTGTCTCCCGGTCGCCCGGTCTTCCGGTCCCCCGGTCCTCCGTCCAGTGTTACCCCCTTCCCCCGGTCCCCCGGTCCCCCCATCTCCCTGTCCCTCTGTCTCCCGGTCCGGCCGCACACCCATCCCCCCGTCTCCCGGTCCCCCGTCTCCCGGTCGCCCGGTCCCCAGGTCCCCCGTCTCCCGGTCCCCTCATCCCCTGGACCCCCAACCCCCGGTCCCTGGTCCCCCGGTCCCCCAGTCCCCCGGTTCCCATATCGCCCTGGCCCCCGTCTACCGATCCCCCAGTTCTCCGTTCGCCCCGTCTTCCGGTCCTCCCGTCCCACAGTCTCCCGTCTCCCGGTGTCCCATCTCCCGGTCACCCCGTCCCCGGTCCCCCGTCTCGCGGTCCCCCGTCTCCTAGTCGCCCCGTTCCCCGGTACCCGATCTCCCGGTCCCCTCATCCCCCAGTCCCCCAACCCCCGGTCCCCCGGTCCCCCCGTCCCCCGGTCCCCGGTCCCCCGGTCCCCCCATCTCCCGGTCCACTGGTACCCCCGTCCCCCCAGTCCATTCATGCCCCTGGTCACCCCGTCGCCCGGTCCCCTATCCCCCGGTCCCCCCAACCTCCGGTCCCCCGGTCCGCGGGTCCCCTGGTCCCCCCATCCGCCGTTCCCCCGGTCCCCCCCGTCTCCGTTGCCCCGGTCCCCCCGTCCCCCGGTCCCCCCGTCCCCCGGTCCCCCCGACCCTCCAGTCCCCCTGTCCCTCTGTCTCCCGGTCCCCCCGTCACCCCGTCCCCCCGGCCCCAGGTCCCCCATCTCCCGGTCCCCCCGTCTCACGGTCCCCCGTTCCCCCGTTTCCCGGTCCCCCCCTCCCCATGTCCCTCGTCCCCCAGTACCCTCGTACTCCTGTCCCTCCATCCACCGGTCTCCTGGTCCCTCCGTCCCACCGTCCGCCAGTCCCACCGTCCTCTCATTCCCCCAATCCCCCAGTCCCCCAGTCTCCCTGTCCCCCAATTCCCCGGTCTCCCTTTCCCCTGGTACCGTGTCCCCCCATCTCCCGGTCCCCCCGTCCCCTGGTCCCACTGTCTCCCAGTACCCAGTCCCCCTGTCCCCCCGGTCCCCCGGTCCCCTTGTCCCCCCATCCCCCAGTCCCCCCGTCCCCCCGGCCCTCTCGTACTCCCGTCCCCCCATCTTCCGGTCACCCCTTCCCCCCGTCCCACATGCCCCCGTCTCCCAGACCCCCCGTCCCCCGGTTCTCCCAGTTCCAACGGTCTCCCTGTCCCCCTGCCCCCCTTCCCCCATCTCCTGGTACCCCGTCCCCCGGTACCCCCGCCCCGGGTTCCTACAGTCCCACCGTTCTCCCTGTCCCCCCCCTTACACCCGTCTCCCGGTCCCCTGTCCCCCGGTCCTCCCGTCCCCCGGTCCCCCTGTCCCCCCGTTCTGTCTGTCGGTCCCTGTCCTGCGGGGACTCTAGTCCCTCTGCCCGCACAAGAACCCAGGATTTGGCGAGGCCAAGAAGGAACACCAACAGAGCCACGGATAGGGGGCTCATAGCACCATGTCTCACGGGCAGCTGGCTTGGAGACACGGCAAGCCGGAGCCGCCCGATCCCCAACCTGCCGGCCGATTCTCTGCCAACCAACAGACCCACCAAGCCGGCCCACTGCAGTCCGCGCCCCTCTGCAATTTGCAGTCCACCATCCGCGCTTCCTAGCTTGGCCACCGCAGCTCTGCCAGTGGCCAATGGCCAACTGGCAACAGCTGATGGCCAAGCGGTAACAGCTGATGTCCGTGCAGCCCCCACGCAGCACCCCTCCACGCGAGGCCCAGAGCCTGGAAAGTGCTCTCTGCAAGTCTGTCCCCACAGTCCCCGTCTGTCTCTCTCCGCCTACCTCTTGCTCCGTCTCTGGCCTTCTCTCATCCTCTCTCTCAACACCCTGGGTCAGGAGAGGTGATGTGTAGCCAGTGAAGTGACCAGTGATCGGGCGGGACGCCGGTCGCTGATGAGGGGCGAGGGCCCAGACAGAAGGCTGTGTGACGAAGGGTGGCGGCAGTCTGGAGGTGCTGCCCCCTGGTCGCGGGTGGCTCTCCCTGGCTTTGGGCCAGTGGGTGGGGCCGGCCAGGGCCAGGGCCTGGGTTGCACGTCCCTAGGGTGGAGGGGACTGAGAGGACCCTGCGACCCCCTCGGTGGCCCTGAGTGGTGGGGACAGCACAGCAGCAAGGGGGGTGTGCGGTTGTGGGGCTGGGGGGGGGATGAGAGGGGTTGGGGTAGGGGGGCGTGGTAAAAGCCATTCCGGGCGTGGGGAGTCCCAGGATGCCAGGGCGCCCAGACATATGTCACAGTCAGGGAAGTGACAGAGGCCTGTGGAGCCACTGGGGGGCGCGAAGGGGCCTCGCTGCGGGCCAGGAGTAGCCCGCCGCCCACACCAGCGGCGACCGGAGGAGGCGGGGAGCGGGCGGGAGGCACTCGGGCAGACATGCTCGCCACCCGAGCGGCCCAGCAGCATGGCGCGTGCGCTCAGGAGGCAAGTCGGGAGCAGGCTCTTGGAGTGCCGGGAGCCGGGTCCCAGTGCCTAAGGCCATACCACCCTGAACGCAGCAGATCTCGTCTGATCTCGGAAGCGAAGCAGGGTCTGTCCTGGTTAGTACTTGGATGGGAGACCGCCTGGGAATACCTGTTGGCTTTTGCTAGCGTCTCCTTTTGCATCGCCGCTCCGGCGTGGCTCCCTCCGAACCCCTGCCGCCCCTTGCCCCTCTGCAGCCTCCCAGCCAGCCGCAGGTCGCCCTGACCAGCAGAGGGTCAGCCGCCCGGCAGTACAAGCTGGCAGCCCCGGCCGCACACCAGGCCCGTGGGCCAGGGCTCCCCCCCCACACCCTCCTCTCAGTCCTCTTCGGTCCCGCAGGCCGTCATCGCGAATCCTTCGCAGACGCGCGGTCGCCGCCACCGCCGCCTGTGCCAAAGCCACCGCCACCACCGGGCTCCCCCCCCCCCCCCCCCGCCAGCGCTGCCCTCGCCCCCGCCCCTGTCCCCGCCCCCGCCGCCGCCACCGCCAAACTCCCTCAAACTCCCTCCTGTGCTCTCCCCACCTCGGCCGCCAGCACCGCGCTCCCCATCTCCGCCACCAGTGCTGCCCTCTCCCCCCCCCCCCGCCCCCGCTGCCGCCATTGCCGCACTCCCTCAATTCCCTCCTCTGCTCTCCCCGCCTCCAGCACCGCCATCTTCCCCGCCCCCGCCCCAGCCCCCGCCGCCACCAATGCCATACTCGCTCAGTCTCCCGCCTCTGCTCTCCCGGCCTCCGCCGCCAGCACCGCCCTCACGCCCTCCCCAGCCCCCGCCGCCACCGCCGCCGCCATCGGCCCCCGTGTCCCAGCGCCCACCGTCAAAGCCCCCATTGTCGCCGCCGCCATCGCCGCCCTGGCGCCATCCACGCGGTTGCCATCGCCTACCTCGCCACCCTCCCCTGCCTCCGCCGCCGCCGCCGCCGCCGCCGCAGCCGCCCCCGCCGCCGCCGCGGGGTCCTCCCACAACTCCCAGGCCCAGGGTTGCCTGCTGGTGCAGGCCTCCACCAGCCTTGGGGCTGCGGTTGGGGGTAAACCTGGTGGCGGTAGGGGGGCGGGTTGTATGCCGGTCTGGGTGCGGGGAGTCCCAGGATGCCAGAGTTCCACGACTTCTGGCACCATCAGGGAAGTGGCAGTGTCCCATGGAGCCCCGGGTGGCGCGAAGGGGCCTCGCTGTCGGCCAGGAGTAGCCCGCCGCCCACGCCAGGGGCATTAGGAAGAGGCGGGGAGCCGGACTGGGGGGGGACGCGGTGCTGGCAGAGCCGGCCCGCGGGTCGATGCTCGCCACCGGAGCGGCTCATCTGCATGGCGGGCGCTCACGAGACAGGCCGGGAGCAGGCTCTTGGGGCGCGGGAGCCGGGTCCCAGCGTCTACGGCCATACCACCCTGAACGCGCCCGATCTCCTCTGATCTCGGGAGCTAAGCAGGGAGGGGCCTGGTTAGTACTTGCATGGGAGACCGCCTGGGAATACCTGTAGGCTTTTGCTCGCCTCTCCTTTTGCGCCGCCGCCCCGGCGTGCCTCCCTCCGAATCCCTGCCGCCCCTTGCCCCTCTGCAACCCCTGCAGCCGCCCAGCCAGCCGAAGGTCCCCCTGGCCAGAGGAGGGACAGCCGCCCAGCACTACAAGCTCGCATCCCCGGCCGCACACCAGGCCTGTCGGCCAGGGCTCCCCCCCTCTCCCTCTTCTTAGTGCTCTTCGCCGAGGCAGGCCGTCAGCCTGCAGCAGTCAGCCGCGTCTAGGTCGCCGCCGCCGCCACCGCCATCGCAGGGCTCCCTCTCGCTCCCCGACCCTGCCGCCGCCGCAACCCCCAACACCCAAGCCCAGGGCTGCCTGCCGGCGCAGGCTTCCACCAGGTTCTCTCCATCCCAGGACGTGCCGGTCCTTTGCACCTCGGCCCGAGCCCAGGGAACGCCCATCCCTGCGCCTGCCCCTGGGCCCCGAGACACAGGATCTGTGTGTCCTCGGGCAAACGGGACGCCCACCCGCCCCGCCCCACCGGAGTCTTCTGTCTCCGCGGGCAGGCACCTCTCCCCACACCCCCGCGCGTCCCCTCCCTTCTCCCACAAGAGCCAGGAGCCCTCCCTTCCCGCCGGCCACGGTGTCCCCGACACAAAGGGCACAAAGAGCCGGGACAAACCAGGGGACGGCGGGAGCAGCACCCCAACACACCACGCGCCATCGACTCCAGGGGAGACCGCCACAAGGGAAGAGCAGGCACGCAGGCACACAATCCTCACAACCAGGGTGCCTGGGGGCTGCCACTCTCCTCCCGCGGGCGGGTCCCTGGGCGGGGCTCAGAGCCCACTGGCCCTCCGGAGACCCTGGCGGCCCGCCCCGGGGGCTTCAATGGTGACTGCCAACGCCAGGGCAATGCCTCCTTGGCGGAGCCCAGCCCCGGGCACGACCACACTCCGGTGGAGAAGCCACCACTTCAACACAGCCTCAGTGCGTCTGTCCCAGTCCGTGTGCCCGAATGTGCGTCCCTCCCACCCTCCCCCACCCCATGTCTGTCTGGCTCTGTGACGTGCCTGTTGGGTTCTGGCTCTGGCTCAGGAGCTCTCTCCCCGCGTGCCTGCCCCCTCTTTCTCTGTCTCTGTCCATGTCTCTCTGTATGTCTAGACACATACATGTACATATACGTGTATATTTCCATCTCGCTCCCTCTTACTCCTCCTCCCGTTCTGTCTGTCTGTCCCTGTCCTGCGGGGACTCTAGTCCCTCTGCCCGCACAAGAACGCAGGATTTGGCGAGGCCAAGAAGGAACACCCACAGAGCCACGGATAGGGGGCTCATAGCACCATGTCTCACGGGCGGCTGGCTTGGAGACACGGCAAGCCGGAGCCGCCCGATCCCCCACCTGCTGGCCGATTCTCTGCCAACCAACAGACTCACCAAACCGGCCCACTGCAGTCCGCGCCCCTCTGCAATTTGCAGTCCACCATCCGCGCTTCCTAGCTTGGCCACCGCAGCTCTGCCGGTGTCCAATGGCCAACTGGCAACAGCTGAAGGCCAAGCGGTAACAGCTGATGTCAGTGCAGCCCCACGCAGTACCCCCGTCCCCCGGTACCCCCGTCTCCCCGTCACCCCTGTCTCCGTTCCCCCGGTTCCCCGTCTTCCTGTCCCCCGTCTCCCGGGTCCCCCGTCCCCACGTTCCACCATCCCCCCTATTCCGGTCCCCCCCGTCCCCTGTTCCCCCCGTCCCCTGATCCCCCTGTTCCCCCGTACCCCCATCCACCCTCTCCCAGTCCACCCGTCCCCCGGTGCCCCCGTCCCCCCAGTGCCCCATCCCCCGTCCCCCGCTCCCCCGTCCCCCCAGTCCCCCCACGCCCCTGGTCCACCCGTCCCCCATTCCCTCGTCTCCCGGTCCCCCCCTCCCCGGGTCCCCCGACCCCCGTTCCCCCGTCTCCCGGTCCTCCGTCTCGCGGTCCACCTGTCCCCCGGTCCCCCAGTCCCAACGTCTCCCCGTCCCCCCGTCCCTCCTTCGCCTGGTCCCCCCGTCCCCCCATACCCCCGGTCTCCCGTTCCCCGGTCCCCCGTCTCCTGGTCCCGCGGTCCCCCGGGTCCCCCGGCGCCCAGGCGCCCTTCTACCGGTCCCCCCGTTCCCCGGTCGCCCCGTCTCCCGGTCCCCAGTCTCCCGGTCCCCTGTCTCCCGGTCGCCCGGTCTTCCGGTCCCCCGGTCCTCCGTCCAGTGTTACCCCCTTCCCCCGGTCCCCCGGTCCCCCCATCTCCCTGTCCCTCTGTCTCCCGGTCCGGCCGCACACCCATCCCCCCGTCTCCCGGTCCCCCGTCTCCCGGTCGCCCGGTCCCCAGGTCCCCCGTCTCCCGGTCCCCTCATCCCCTGGACCCCCAACCCCCGGTCCCTGGTCCCCCGGTCCCCCAGTCCCCCGGTTCCCCCATCGCCCTGGCCCCCGTCTACCGATCCCCCAGTTCTCCGTTCGCCCCGTCTTCCGGTCCTCCCGTCCCACAGTCTCCCGTCTCCCGGTGTCCCATCTCCCGGTCACCCCGTCCCCGGTCCCCCATCTCGCGGTCCCCCGTCTCCTAGTCGCCCCGTTCCCCGGTACCCGATCTCCCGGTCCCCTCATCCCCCAGTCCCCCAACCCCCGGTCCCCCGGTCCCCCCGTCCCCCGGTCCCCGGTCCCCCGGTCCCCCCATCTCCCGGTCCACTGGTACCCCCGTCCCCCCAGTCCATTCATGCCCCTGGTCACCCCGTCGCCCGGTCCCCTATCCCCCGGTCCCCCCAACCTCCGGTCCCCCGGTCCGCGGGTCCCCTGGTCCCCCCATCCGCCGTTCCCCCGGTCCCCCTGTCTCCGTTGCCCCGGTCCTCCCGTCCCCCGTTCCCCCCGTCCCCCGGTCCCCCCGACCCTCCAGTCCCCCTGTCCCTCTGTCTCCCGGTCCCCCGTCACCCCGTCCCCCCGGCCCCAGGTCCCCCATCTCCCGGTCCCCCCGTCTCCCGGTCCCCCGTTCCCCCGTTTCCCGGTCCCCCCCTCCCCATGTCCCTCGTCCCCCAGTACCCTCGTACTCCTGTCCCTCCATCCACCGGTCTCCTGGTCCCTCCGTCCCACCGTCCGCCAGTCCCACCGTCCTCTCATTCCCCCAATCCCCCAGTCCCCCAGTCTCCCTGTCCCCCAATTCCCCGGTCTCCCTTTCCCCTGGTACCGTGTCCCCCCATCTCCCGGTCCCCCCGTCCCCTGGTCCCACTGTCTCCCAGTACCCAGTCCCCCTGTCCCCCCGGTCCCCCGGTCCCCTTGTCCCCCCATCCCCCAGTCCCCCCGTCCCCCCGGCCCTCTCGTACTCCCGTCCCCCATTCTTCCGGTCACCCCTTCCCCCCGTCCCACATGCCCCCGTCTCCCAGACCCCCCGTCCCCCGGTTCTCCCAGTTCCAACGGTCTCCCTGTCCCCCTGCCCCCTTCCCCCATCTCCTGGTACCCCGTCCCCCGGTACCCCCGCCCCGGGTTCCTACAGTCCCACCGTTCTCCCTGTCCCCCCCCTTACACCCGTCTCCGGTCCCCTGTCCCCCGGTCTTCCCGTCCCCTGGTCCCCCTGTCCCCCCGTTCTGTCTGTCTGTCCCTGTCCTGCGGGGACTCTAGTCCCTCTGCCCGCACAAGAACCCAGGATTTGGCGAGGTCAAGAAGGAACACCAACAGAGCCACGGATAGGGGGCTCATAGCAACATGTCTCACGGGCAGCTGGCTTGGAGACACGGCAAGCCGGAGCCGCCCGATCCCCAACCTGCCGGCCGATTCTCTGCCAACCAACAGACCCACCAAGCCGGCCCACTGCAGTCCGCGCCCCTCTGCAATTGCTGTCCACCATCCGCGCTTCCTAGCTTGGCCACCGCAGCTCTGCCAGTGGCCAATGGCCAACTGGCAACAGCTGATGGCCAAGCGGTAACAGCTGATGTCCGTGCAGCCCCCACGCAGCACCCCTCCACGCGAGGCCCAGAGCCTGGAAAGTGCTCTCTGCAAGTCTGTCCCCACAGTCCCCGTCTGTCTCTCTCCGCCTACCTCTTGCTCCGTCTCTGGCCTTCTCTCATCCTCTCTCTCAACACCCTGGGTCAGGAGAGGTGATGTGTAGCCAGTGAAGTGACCAGTGATCGGGCGGGACGCCGGTCGCTGATGAGGGGCGAGGGCCCAGACAGAAGGCTGTGTGACGAAGGGTGGCGGCAGTCTGGATGTGCTGCGCCCTGGTCGCGGGTGGCTCTCCCAGGCTTTGGGCCAGTGGGTGGGGCCGGCCAGGGCCAGGGCCTGGGTTGCACGTCCCTAGGGTGGAGGGGACTGAGAGGACCCTGCGACCCCCTCGGTGGCCCTGAGTGGTGGGGACAACACAGCAGCAAGGGGGGTGTGCGGTTGTGGGGCTGGGAGAGGGATGAGAGGGGTTGGGGTAGGGGGGCGTGGTAAAAGCCATTCCGGGCGTGGGGAGTCCCAGGATGCCAGGGCGCCCAGACATATGTCACAGTCAGGGAAGTGACAGAGGCCTGTGGAGCCACTGGGGGGCGCGAAGGGGCCTCGCTGCGGGCCAGGAGTAGCCCGCCGCCCACACCAGCGGTGACCGGAGGAGGCGGGGAGCGGGCGGGAGGCACTCGGGCAGACATGCTCGCCACCCGAGCGGCCCAGCAGCATGGCGCGTGCGCTCAGGAGGCAAGTCGGGAGCAGGCTCTTGGAGTGCCGGGAGCCGGGTCCCAGTGCCTAAGGCCATACCACCCTGAACGCAGCAGATCTCGTCTGATCTCGGAAGCGAAGCAGGGTCTGTCCTGGTTAGTACTTGGATGGGAGACCGCCTGGGAATACCTGTTGGCTTTTGCTAGCGTCTCCTTTTGCATCGCCGCTCCGGCGTGGCTCCCTCCGAACCCCTGCCGCCCCTTGCCCCTCTGCAGCCTCCCAGCCAGCCACAGGTCGCCCTGACCAGCAGAGGGTCAGCCGCCCGGCAGTACAAGCTGGCAGCCCCGGCCGCACACCAGGCCCGTGGGCCAGGGCTCCCCCCCCACACCCTCCTCTCAGTCCTCTTCGGTCCCGCAGGCCGTCATCGCGAATCCTTCGCCGACGCGCGGTCGCCGCCACCGCCGCCTGCGCCAAAGCCACCGCCACCACCGGGCTCCCCGCCCCCCCCCCCCCCCGCCAGCGCTGCCCTCGCCCCCGCCCCTGTCCCCGCCCCCGCCGCCGCCACCGCCAAACTCCCTCAAACTCCCTCCTGTGCTCTCCCCACCTCGGCCGCCAGCACCGCGCTCCCCATCTCCGCCACCAGTGCTGCCCTCTCCCCCCCCCCCCCCCCGCCCCCGCTGCCGCCATTGCCGCACTCCCTCAATTCCCTCCTCTGCTCTCCCCGCCTCCAGCACCGCCATCTTCCCCGCCCCCGCCCCAGCCCCCGCCGCCACCAATGCCATACTCGCTCAGTCTCCCGCCTCTGCTCTCCCGGCCTCCGCCGCCAGCACCGCCCTCACGCCCTCCCCAGCCCCCGCCGCCACCGCCGCCGCCATCGGCCCCCGTGTCCCAGCGCCCACCGTCAAAGCCCCCATTGTCGCCGCCGCCATCGCCGCCCTGGCGCCATCCACGCGGTTGCCATCGCCTACCTCGCCACCCTCCCCTGCCTCCGCCGCCGCCGCCGCCGCCGCCGCCGCAGCCGCCCCCGCCGCCGCCGCGGGGTCCTCCCACAACTCCCAGGCCCAGGGTTGCCTGCTGGTGCAGGCCTCCACCAGCCTTGGGGCTGCGGTTGGGGGTAAACCTGGTGGCGGTAGGGGGGCGGGTTGTATGCCGGTCTGGGTGCGGGGAGTCCCAGGATGCCAGAGTTCCACGACTTCTGGCACCATCAGGGAAGTGGCAGTGTCCCATGGAGCCCCGGGTGGCGCGAAGGGGCCTCGCTGTCGGCCAGGAGTAGCCCGCCGCCCACGCCAGGGGCATTAGGAAGAGGCGGGGAGCCGGACTGGGGGGGGACGCGGTGCTGGCAGAGCCGGCCCGCGGGTCGATGCTCGCCACCGGAGCGGCTCATCTGCATGGCGGGCGCTCACGAGACAGGCCGGGAGCAGGCTCTTGGGGCGCGGGAGCCGGGTCCCAGCGTCTACGGCCATACCACCCTGAACGCGCCCGATCTCCTCTGATCTCGGGAGCTAAGCAGGGAGGGGCCTGGTTAGTACTTGCATGGGAGACCGCCTGGGAATACCTGTAGGCTTTTGCTCGCCTCTCCTTTTGCGCCACCGCCCCGGCGTGCCTCCCTCCGAATCCCTGCCGCCCCTTGCCCCTCTGCAACCCCTGCAGCCGCCCAGCCAGCCGAAGGTCCCCCTGGCCAGAGGAGGGACAGCCGCCCAGCACTACAAGCTCGCATCCCCGGCCGCACACCAGGCCTGTCGGCCAGGGCTCCCCCCCTCTCCCTCTTCTTAGTGCTCTTCGCCGAGGCAGGCCGTCAGCCTGCAGCAGCCAGCCGCGTCTAGGTCGCCGCCGCCGCCACCGCCATCGCAGGGCTCCCTCTCGCTCCCCGACCCTGCCGCCGCCGCAACCCCCAACGCCCAAGCCCAGGGCTGCCTGCCGGCGCAGGCTTCCACCAGGCTCTCTCCATCCCAGGACGTGCCGGTCCTTTGCACCTCGGCCCGAGCCCAGGGGACGCCCATCCCTGCGCCTGCCCCTGGGCCCCGAGACACAGGATCGGCGTGTCCTCGGGCAAACGGGACGCCCACCCGCCCCGCCCCACCGGAGTCTTCTGTCTCTGCGGGCAGGCACCTCTCCCCACACCCCCGCGCGTCCCCTCCCGTCTCCCACAAGAGCCAGGAGCCCTCCCTTCCCGCCGGCCACGGTGTCCCCGACACAAAGGGCACAAAGAGCCGGGACAAACCAGGGGACGGCGGGAGCAGCACCCCAACACACCACGCGCCATCGACTCCAGGGGAGACCGCCACAAGGGAAGAGCAGGCACACAATCCTCACAACCAGGGTGCCTGGGGGCTGCCACTCTCCTCCCGCGGGCGGGTCCCTGGGCGGGGCTCAGAGCCCACTGGCCCTCCGGAGACCCTGGCGGCCCGCCCCGGGGGCTTCAATGGTGACTGCCAACGCCAGGGCAATGCCTCCTTGGCGGAGCCCAGCCCCGGGCACGACCACACTCCGGTGGAGAAGCCACCACTTCAACACAGCCTCAGTGCGTCTGTCCCAGTCCGTGTGCCCGAATGTGCGTCCCTCCCACCCTCCCCCACCCCATGTCTGTCTGGCTCTGTGACGTGCCTGTTGGGTTCTGGCTCTGGCTCAGGAGCTCTCTCCCCGCGTGCCTGCCCCCTCTTTCTCTGTCTCTGTCCATGTCTCTCTGTATGTCTAGACACATACACGTACATATACGTGTATATTTCCATCTCGCTCCCTCTTACTCCTCCTCCCGTTCTGTCTGTCTGTCCCTGTCCTGCGGGGACTCTAGTCCCTCTGCCCGCACAAGAACGCAGGATTTGGCGAGGCCAAGAAGGAACACCCACAGAGCCACGGATAGGGGGCTCATAGCACCATGTCTCACGGGCGGCTGGCTTGGAGACACGGCAAGCCGGAGCCGCCCGATCCCCCACCTGCTGGCCGATTCTCTGCCAACCAACAGACCCACCAAGCCGGCCCACTGCAGTCCGCGCCCCTCTGCAATTTGCAGTCCACCATCCGCGCTTCCTAGCTTGGCCACCGCAGCTCTGCCGGTGTCCAATGGCCAACTGGCAACAGCTGAAGGCCAAGCGGTAACAGCTGATGTCAGTGCAGCCCCACGCAGTACCCCCGTCCCCCGGTACCCCCGTCTCCCCGTCACCCCTGTCTCCGTTCCCCCGGTTCCCCGTCTACCTGTCCCCCGTCTCCCGGGTCCCCCGTCCCCACGTTCCACCATCCCCCCTATTCCGGTCCCCCCCGTCCCCTGTTCCCCCCGTCCCCTGATCCCCCTGTTCCCCCGTACCCCCATCCACCCTCTCCCAGTCCACCCGTCCCCCGGTGCCCCCGTCCCCCCAGTGCCCCATCCCCCGTCCCCCGCTCCCCCGTCCCCCCAGTCCCCCCACGCCCCTGGTCCACCCGTCCCCCATTCCCTCGTCTCCCGGTCCCCCCCTCCCCGGGTCCCCCGACCCCCGTTCCCCCGTCTCCCGGTCCTCCGTCTCGCGGTCCACCTGTCCCCCGGTCCCCCAGTCCCAACGTCTCCCCGTCCCCCCGTCCCTCCTTCGCCTGGTCCCCCCGTGCCCCATACCCCCGGTCTCCCACTCCCCGGTCCCCCGTCGCCTCCTGGTCCCCCGGTCCCCCGGTTCCCCCGGCGCCCAGGCGCCCTTCTACCGGTCCCCCCGTTCCCCGGTCGCCCCGTCTCCCGGTCCCCAGTCTCCCGGTCCCCTGTCTCCCGGTCGCCCGGTCTTCCGGTCCCCCGGTCCTCCGTCCAGTGTTACCCCCTTCCCCCGGTCCCCCGGTCCCCCCATCTCCCTGTCCCTCTGTCTCCCGGTCCGGCCGCACACCCATCCCCCCGTCTCCCGGTCCCCCGTCTCCCGGTCGCCCGGTCCCCAGGTCCCCCGTCTCCCGGTCCCCTCATCCCCTGGACCCCCAACCCCCGGTCCCTGGTCCCCCGGTCCCCCAGTCCCCCGGTTCCCCATCGCCCTGGCCCCCGTCTACCGATCCCCCAGTTCTCCGTTCGCCCCGTCTTCCGGTCCTCCCGTCCCACAGTCTCCCGTCTCCCGGTGTCCCATCTCCCGGTCACCCCGTCCCCGGTCCCCCGTCTCGCGGTCCCCCGTCTCCTAGTCGCCCCGTTCCCCGGTACCCGATCTCCCGGTCCCCTCATCCCCCAGTCCCCCAACCCCCGGTCCCCCGGTCCCCCCGTCCCCCGGTCCCCGGTCCCCCGGTCCCCCCATCTCCCGGTCCACTGGTACCCCCGTCCCCCCAGTCCATTCATGCCCCTGGTCACCCCGTCGCCCGGTCCCCTATCCCCCGGTCCCCCCAACCTCCGGTCCCCCGGTCCGCGGGTCCCCTGGTCCCCCCATCCGCCGTTCCCCCGGTCCCCCCCGTCTCCGTTGCCCCGGTCCTCCCGTCCCCCGGTCCCCCCGTCCCCAGGTCCCCCCGACCCTCCAGTCCCCCTGTCCCTCTGTCTCCCGGTCCCCCGTCACCCCATCCCCCCGGCCCCAGGTCCCCCATCTCCCGGTCCCCCCGTCTCACGGTCCCCCGTTCCCCCGTTTCCCGGTCCCCCCCTCCCCATGTCCCTCGTCCCCCAGTACCCTCGTACTCCTGTCCCTCCATCCACCGGTCTCCTGGTCCCTCCGTCCCACCGTCCGCCAGTCCCACCGTCCTCTCATTCCCCCAATCCCCCAGTCCCCCAGTCTCCCTGTCCCCCAATTCCCCGGTCTCCCTTTCCCCTGGTACCGTGTCCCCCCATCTCCCGGTCCCCCCGTCCCCTGGTCCCACTGTCTCCCAGTACCCAGTCCCCCTGTCCCCCCGGTCCCCCGGTCCCCTTGTCCCCCCATCCCCCAGTCCCCACGTCCCCCCGGCCCTCTCGTACTCCCGTCCCCCCATCTTCCGGTCACCCCTTCCCCCCGTCCCACATGCCCCCGTCTCCCAGACCCCCCGTCCCCCGGTTCTCCCAGTTCCAACGGTCTCCCTGTCCCCCTGCCCCCCTTCCCCCATCTCCTGGTACCCCGTCCCCCGGTACCCCCGCCCCGGGTTCCTACAGTCCCACCGTTCTCCCTGTCCCCCCCCTTACACCCGTCTCCCGGTCCCCTGTCCCCCGGTCCTCCCGTCCCCCGGTCCCCCTGTCCCCCCGTTCTGTCTGTCGGTCCCTGTCCTGCGGGGACTCTAGTCCCTCTGCCCGCACAAGAACCCAGGATTTGGCGAGGCCAAGAAGGAACACCAACAGAGCCACGGATAGGGGGCTCATAGCACCATGTCTCACGGGCAGCTGGCTTGGAGACACGGCAAGCCGGAGCCGCCCGATCCCCAACCTGCCGGCCGATTCTCTGCCAACCAACAGACCCACCAAGCCGGCCCACTGCAGTCCGCGCCCCTCTGCAATTTGCAGTCCACCATCCGCGCTTCCCAGCTTGGCCACCGCAGCTCTGCCAGTGGCCAATGGCCAACTGGCAACAGCTGATGGCCAAGCGGTAACAGCTGATGTCCGTGCAGCCCCCACGCAGCACCCCTCCACGCGAGGCCCAGAGCCTGGAAAGTGCTCTCTGCAAGTCTGTCCCCACAGTCCCCGTCTGTCTCTCTCCGCCTACCTCTTGCTCCGTCTCTGGCCTTCTCTCATCCTCTCTCTCAACACCCTGGGTCAGGAGAGGTGATGTGTAGCCAGTGAAGTGACCAGTGATCGGGCGGGACGCCGGTCGCTGATGAGGGGCGAGGGCCCAGACAGAAGGCTGTGTGACGAAGGGTGGCGGCAGTCTGGAGGTGCTGCCCCCTGGTCGCGGGTGGCTCTCCCTGGCTTTGGGCCAGTGGGTGGGGCCGGCCAGGGCCAGGGCCTGGGTTGAACGTCCCTAGGTTGGAGGGGACTGAGAGGACCCTGCGACCCCCTCGGTGGCCCTGAGTGGTGGGGACAGCACAGCAGCAAGGGGGGTGTGCGGTTGTGGGGCTGGGGGGGGGGATGAGAGGGGTTGGGGTAGGGGGGCGTGGTAAAAGCCATTCCGGGCGTGGGGAGTCCCAGGATGCCAGGGCGCCCAGACATATGTCACAGTCAGGGAAGTGACAGAGGCCTGTGGAGCCACTGGGGGGCGCGAAGGGGCCTCGCTGCGGGCCAGGAGTAGCCCGTCGCCCACACCAGCGGCGACCGGAGGAGGCGGGGAGCGGGCGGGAGGCACTCGGGCAGACATGCTCGCCACCCGAGCGGCCCAGCAGCATGGCGCGTGCGCTCAGGAGGCAAGTCGGGAGCAGGCTCTTGGAGTGCCGGGAGCCGGGTCCCAGTGCCTAAGGCCATACCACCCTGAACGCAGCAGATCTCGTCTGATCTCGGAAGCGAAGCAGGGTCTGTCCTGGTTAGTACTTGGATGGGAGACCGCCTGGGAATACCTGTTGGCTTTTGCTAGCGTCTCCTTTTGCATCGCCGCTCCGGCGTGGCTCCCTCCGAACCCCTGCCGCCCCTTGCCCCTCTGCAGCCTCCCAGCCAGCCGCAGGTCCCCCTGACCAGCAGAGGGTCAGCCGCCCGGCACTACAAGCTGGCAGCCCCGGCCGCACACCAGGCCCGTGGGCCAGGGCTCCCCCCCCACACCCTCCTCTCAGTCCTCTTCGGTCCCGCAGGCCGTCATCGCGAATCCTTCGCCGACGCGCGGTCGCCGCCACCGCCGCCTGCGCCAAAGCCACCGCCACCACCGGGCTCCCCACACCCCCCCCCCCAGCGCTGCCCTCGCCCCCGCCCCTGTCCCCGCCCCCGCCGCCGCCACCGCCAAACTCCCTCAAACTCCCTCCTGTGCTCTCCCCACCTCGGCCGCCAGCACCGCGCTCCCCATCTCCGCCACCAGTGCTGCCCTCTCCCCCTCCCCCGCCCCCGCTGCCGCCATTGCCGCACTCCCTCAATTCCCTCCTCTGCTCTCCCCGCCTCCAGCACCCCCATCTTCCCGCCCCCGCCCCAGCCCCCGCCGCCACCAATGCCATACTCGCTCAGTCTCCCGCCTCTGCTCTCCCGGCCTCCGCCGCCAGCACGGCCCTCACGCCCTCCCCAGCCCCCGCCGCCACCGCCGCCGCCATCGGCCCCCGTGTCCCAGCGCCCACCGTCAAAGCCCCCATTGTCGCCGCCGCCATCGCCGCCCTGGCGCCATCCACGCGGTTGCCATCGCCTACCTCGCCACCCTCCCCTGCCTCCGCCGCCGCCGCCGCCGCCGCCGCCGCAGCCGCCCCCGCCGCCGCCGCGGGGTCCTCCCACAACTCCCAGGCCCAGGGTTGCCTGCTGGTGCAGGCCTCCACCAGCCTTGGGGCTGCGGTTGGGGGTAAACCTGGTGGCGGTAGGGGGGCGGGTTGTATGCCGGTCTGGGTGCGGGGAGTCCCAGGATGCCAGAGTTCCACGACTTCTGGCACCATCAGGGAAGTGGCAGTGTCCCATGGAGCCCCGGGTGGCGCGAAGGGGCCTCGCTGTCGGCCAGGAGTAGCCCGCCGCCCACGCCAGGGGCATTAGGAAGAGGCGGGGAGCCGGACTGGGGGGGGACGCGGTGCTGGCAGAGCCGGCCCGCGGGTCGATGCTCGCCACCGGAGCGGCTCATCTGCATGGCGGGCGCTCACGAGACAGGCCGGGAGCAGGCTCTTGGGGCGCGGGAGCCGGGTCCCAGCGTCTACGGCCATACCACCCTGAACGCGCCCGATCTCCTCTGATCTCGGGAGCTAAGCAGGGAGGGGCCTGGTTAGTACTTGCATGGGAGACCGCCTGGGAATACCTGTAGGCTTTTGCTCGCCTCTCCTTTTGCGCCGCCGCCCCGGCGTGCCTCCCTCCGAATCCCTGCCGCCCCTTGCCCCTCTGCAACCCCTGCAGCCGCCCAGCCAGCCGAAGGACCCCCTGGCCAGAGGAGGGACAGCCGCCCAGCACTACAAGCTCGCATCCCCGGCCGCACACCAGGCCTGTCGGCCAGGGCTCCCCCCCTCTCCCTCTTCTTAGTGCTCTTCGCCGAGGCAGGCCGTCAGCCTGCAGCAGCCAGCCGCGTCTAGGTCGCCGCCGCCGCCACCGCCATCGCAGGGCTCCCTCTCGCTCCCCGACCCTGCCGCCGCCGCAACCCCCAACGCCCAAGCCCAGGGCTGCCTGCCGGCGCAGGCTTCCACCAGGCTCTCTCCATCCCAGGACGTGCCGGTCCTTTGCACCTCGGCCCGAGCCCAGGGGACGCCCATCCCTGCGCCTGCCCCTGGGCCCCGAGACACAGGATCGGCGTGTCCTCGGGCAAACGGGACGCCCACCCGCCCCGCCCCACCGGAGTCTTCTGTCTCCGCGGGCAGGCACCTCTCCCCACACCCCCGCGCGTCCCCTCCCGTCTCCCACAAGAGCCAGGAGCCCTCCCTTCCCGCCGGCCACGGTGTCCCCGACACAAAGGGCACAAAGAGCCGGGACAAACCAGGGGACGGCGGGAGCAGCACCCCAACACACCACGCGCCATCGACTCCAGGGGAGACCGCCACAAGGGAAGAGCAGGCACGCAGGCACACAATCCTCACAACCAGGGTGCCTGGGGGCTGCCACTCTCCTCCCGCGGGCGGGTCCCTGGGCGGGGCTCAGAGCCCACTGGCCCTCCGGAGACCCTGGCGGCCCGCCCCGGGGGCTTCAATGGTGACTGCCAACGCCAGGGCAATGCCTCCTTGGCGGAGCCCAGCCCCGGGCACGACCACACTCCGGTGGAGAAGCCACCACTTCAACACAGCCTCAGTGCGTCTGTCCCAGTCCGTGTGCCCGAATGTGCGTCCCTCCCACCCTCCCCCACCCCATGTCTGTCTGGCTCTGTGACGTGCCTGTTGGGTTCTGGCTCTGGCTCAGGAGCTCTCTCCCCGCGTGCCTGCCCCCTCTTTCTCTGTCTCTGTCCATGTCTCTCTGTATGTCTAGACACATACACGTACATATACGTGTATATTTCCATCTCGCTCCCTCTTACTCCTCCTCCCGTTCTGTCTGTCTGTCCCTGTCCTGCGGGGACTCTAGTCCCTCTGCCCGCACAAGAACGCAGGATTTGGCGAGGCCAAGAAGGAACACCCACAGAGCCACGGATAGGGGGCTCATAGCACCATGTCTCACGGGCGGCTGGCTTGGAGACACGGCAAGCCGGAGCCGCGCGATCCCCCACCTGCTGGCCGATTCTCTGCCAACCAACAGACCCACCAAGCCGGCCCACTGCAGTCCGCGCCCCTCTGCAATTTGCAGTCCACCATCCGCGCTTCCTAGCTTGGCCACCGCAGCTCTGCCGGTGTCCAATGGCCAACTGGCAACAGCTGAAGGCCAAGCGGTAACAGCTGATGTCAGTGCAGCCCCACGCAGTACCCCCGTCCCCCGGTACCCCCGTCTCCCCGTCACCCCTGTCTCCGTTCCCCCGGTTCCCCGTCTTCCTGTCCCCCGTCTCCCGGGTCCCCCGTCCCCACGTTCCACCATCCCCCCTATTCCGGTCCCCCCCGTCCCCTGTTCCCCCCGTCCCCTGATCCCCCTGTTCCCCCGTACCCCCATCCACCCTCTCCCAGTCCACCCGTCCCCCGGTGCCCCCGTCCCCCCAGTGCCCCATCCCCCGTCCCCCGCTCCCCCGTCCCCCCAGTCCCCCCACGCCCCTGGTCCACCCGTCCCCCATTCCCTCGTCTCCCGGTCCCCCCCTCCCCGGGTCCCCCGACCCCCGTTCCCCCGTCTCCCGGTCCTCCGTCTCGCGGTCCACCTGTCCCCCGGTCCCCCAGTCCCAACGTCTCCCCGTCCCCCCGTCCCTCCTTCGCCTGGTCCCCCCGTCCCCCCATACCCCCGGTCTCCCGTTCCCCGGTCCCCCGTCGCCTCCTGGTCCCCCGGTCCCCCGGTTCCCCCGGCGCCCAGGCGCCCTTCTACCGGTCCCCCCGTTCCCCGGTCGCCCCGTCTCCCGGTCCCCAGTCTCCCGGTCCCCTGTCTCCCGGTCGCCCGGTCTTCCGGTCCCCCGGTCCTCCGTCCAGTGTTACCCCCTTCCCCCGGTCCCCCGGTCCCCCCATCTCCCTGTCCCTCTGTCTCCCGGTCCGGCCGCACACCCATCCCCCCGTCTCCCGGTCCCCCGTCTCCCGGTCGCCCGGTCCCCAGGTCCCCCGTCTCCCGGTCCCCTCATCCCCTGGACCCCCAACCCCCGGTCCCTGGTCCCCCGGTCCCCCAGTCCCCCGGTTCCCCCATCGCCCTGGCCCCCGTCTACCGATCCCCCAGTTCTCCGTTCGCCCCGTCTTCCGGTCCTCCCGTCCCACAGTCTCCCGTCTCCCGGTGTCCCATCTCCCGGTCACCCCGTCCCCGGTCCCCCGTCTCGCGGTCCCCCGTCTCCTAGTCGCCCCGTTCCCCGGTACCCGATCTCCCGGTCCCCTCATCCCCCAGTCCCCCAACCCCCGGTCCCCCGGTCCCCCCGTCCCCCGGTCCCCGGTCCCCCGGTCCCCCCATCTCCCGGTCCACTGGTACCCCCGTCCCCCCAGTCCATTCATGCCCCTGGTCACCCCGTCGCCCGGTCCCCTATCCCCCGGTCCCCCCAACCTCCGGTCCCCCGGTCCGCGGGTCCCCTGGTCCCCCCATCCGCCGTTCCCCCGGTCCCCCCCGTCTCCGTTGCCCCGGTCCCCCCGTCCCCCGGTCCCCCCGTCCCCCGGTCCCCCCGACCCTCCAGTCCCCCTGTCCCTCTGTCTCCCGGTCCCCCCGTCACCCCGTCCCCCCGGCCCCAGGTCCCCCATCTCCCGGTCCCCCCGTCTCACGGTCCCCCGTTCCCCCGTTTCCCGGTCCCCCCCTCCCCATGTCCCTCGTCCCCCAGTACCCTCGTACTCCTGTCCCTCCATCCACCGGTCTCCTGGTCCCTCCGTCCCACCGTCCGCCAGTCCCACCGTCCTCTCATTCCCCCAATCCCCCAGTCCCCCAGTCTCCCTGTCCCCCAATTCCCCGGTCTCCCTTTCCCCTGGTACCGTGTCCCCCCATCTCCCGGTCCCCCCGTCCCCTGGTCCCACTGTCTCCCAGTACCCAGTCCCCCTGTCCCCCCGGTCCCCCGGTCCCCTTGTCCCCCCATCCCCCAGTCCCCCCGTCCCCCCGGCCCTCTCGTACTCCCGTCCCCCCATCTTCCGGTCACCCCTTCCCCCCGTCCCACATGCCCCCGTCTCCCAGACCCCCCGTCCCCCGGTTCTCCCAGTTCCAACGGTCGCCCTGTCCCCCTGCCCCCCTTCCCCCATCTCCTGGTACCCCGTCCCCCGGTACCCCCGCCCCGGGTTCCTACAGTCCCACCGTTCTCCCTGTCCCCCCCCTTACACCCGTCTCCCGGTCCCCTGTCCCCTGGTCCTCCCGTCCCCCGGTCCCCCTGTCCCCCCGTTCTGTCTGTTGGTCCCTGTCCTGCGGGGACTCTAGTCCCTCTGCCCGCACAAGAACCCAGGATTTGGCGAGGCCAAGAAGGAACACCAACAGAGCCACGGATAGGGGGCTCATAGCACCATGTCTCACGGGCAGCTGGCTTGGAGACACGGCAAGCCGGAGCCGCCCGATCCCCAACCTGCCGGCCGATTCTCTGCCAACCAACAGACCCACCAAGCCGGCCCACTGCAGTCCGCGCCCCTCTGCAATTTGCAGTCCACCATCCGCGCTTCCTAGCTTGGCCACCGCAGCTCTGCCAGTGGCCAATGGCCAACTGGCAACAGCTGATGGCCAAGCGGTAACAGCTGATGTCCGTGCAGCCCCCACGCAGCACCCCTCCACGCGAGGCCCAGAGCCTGGAAAGTGCTCTCTGCAAGTCTGTCCCCACAGTCCCCGTCTGTCTCTCTCCGCCTACCTCTTGCTCCGTCTCTGGCCTTCTCTCATCCTCTCTCTCAACACCCTGGGTCAGGAGAGGTGATGTGTAGCCAGTGAAGTGACCAGTGATCGGGCGGGACGCCGGTCGCTGATGAGGGGCGAGGGCCCAGACAGAAGGCTGTGTGACGAAGGGTGGCGGCAGTCTGGAGGTGCTGCCCCCTGGTCGCGGGTGGCTCTCCCTGGCTTTGGGCCAGTGGGTGGGGCCGGCCAGGGCCAGGGCCTGGGTTGCACGTCCCTAGGGTGGAGGGGACTGAGAGGACCCTGCGACCCCCTCGGTGGCCCTGAGTGGTGGGGACAGCACAGCAGCAAGGGGGGTGTGCGGTTGTGGGGCTGGGGGCGGGATGAGAGGGGTTGGGGTAGGGGGGCGTGGTAAAAGCCATTCCGGGCGTGGGGAGTCCCAGGATGCCAGGGCGCCCAGACATATGTCACAGTCAGGGAAGTGACAGAGGCCTGTGGAGCCACTGGGGGGCGCGAAGGGGCCTCGCTGCGGGCCAGGAGTAGCCCGTCGCCCACACCAGCGGCGACCGGAGGAGGCGGGGAGCGGGCGGGAGGCACTCGGGCAGACATGCTCGCCACCCGAGCGGCCCAGCAGCATGGCGCGTGCGCTCAGGAGGCAAGTCGGGAGCAGGCTCTTGGAGTGCCGGGAGCCGGGTCCCAGTGCCTAAGGCCATACCACCCTGAACGCAGCAGATCTCGTCTGATCTCGGAAGCGAAGCAGGGTCTGTCCTGGTTAGTACTTGGATGGGAGACCGCCTGGGAATACCTGTTGGCTTTTGCTAGCGTCTCCTTTTGCATCGCCGCTCCGGCGTGGCTCCCTCCGAACCCCTGCCGCCCCTTGCCCCTCTGCAGCCTCCCAGCCAGCCGCAGGTCCCCCTGACCAGCAGAGGGTCAGCCGCCCGGCACTACAAGCTGGCAGCCCCGGCCGCACACCAGGCCCGTGGGCCAGGGCTCCCCCCCCACACCCTCCTCTCAGTCCTCTTCGGTCCCGCAGGCCGTCATCGCGAATCCTTCGCCGACGCGCGGTCGCCGCCACCGCCGCCTGCGCCAAAGCCACCGCCACCACCGGGCTCCCCACACCCCCCCCCCCAGCGCTGCCCTCGCCCCCGCCCCTGTCCCCGCCCCCGCCGCCGCCACCGCCAAACTCCCTCAAACTCCCTCCTGTGCTCTCCCCACCTCGGCCGCCAGCACCGCGCTCCCCATCTCCGCCACCAGTGCTGCCCTCTCCCCCTCCCCCGCCCCCGCTGCCGCCATTGCCGCACTCCCTCAATTCCCTCCTCTGCTCTCCCCGCCTCCAGCACCCCCATCTTCCCGCCCCCGCCCCAGCCCCCGCCGCCACCAATGCCATACTCGCTCAGACTCCCGCCTCTGCTCTCCCGGCCTCCGCCGCCAGCACGGCCCTCACGCCCTCCCCAGCCCCCGCCGCCACCGCCGCCGCCATCGGCCCCCGTGTCCCAGCGCCCACTGTCAAAGCCCCCATTGTCGCCGCCGCCATCGCCGCCCTGGCGCCATCCACGCGGTTGCCATCGCCTACCTCGCCACCCTCCCCTGCCTCCGCCGCCGCCGCCGCCGCCGCCGCCGCAGCCGCCCCCGCCGCCGCCGCGGGGTCCTCCCACAACTCCCAGGCCCAGGGTTGCCTGCTGGTGCAGGCCTCCACCAGCCTTGGGGCTGCGGTTGGGGGTAAACCTGGTGGCGGTAGGGGGGCGGGTTGTATGCCGGTCTGGGTGCGGGGAGTCCCAGGATGCCAGAGTTCCACGACTTCTGGCACCATCAGGGAAGTGGCAGTGTCCCATGGAGCCCCGGGTGGCGCGAAGGGGCCTCGCTGTCGGCCAGGAGTAGCCCGCCGCCCACGCCAGGGGCATTAGGAAGAGGCGGGGAGCCGGACTGGGGGGGGACGCGGTGCTGGCAGAGCCGGCCCGCGGGTCGATGCTCGCCACCGGAGCGGCTCATCTGCATGGCGGGCGCTCACGAGACAGGCCGGGAGCAGGCTCTTGGGGCGCGGGAGCCGGGTCCCAGCGTCTACGGCCATACCACCCTGAACGCGCCCGATCTCCTCTGATCTCGGGAGCTAAGCAGGGAGGGGCCTGGTTAGTACTTGCATGGGAGACCGCCTGGGAATACCTGTAGGCTTTTGCTCGCCTCTCCTTTTGCGCCGCCGCCCCGGCGTGCCTCCCTCCGAATCCCTGCCGCCCCTTGCCCCTCTGCAACCCCTGCAGCCGCCCAGCCAGCCGAAGGACCCCCTGGCCAGAGGAGGGACAGCCGCCCAGCACTACAAGCTCGCATCCCCGGCCGCACACCAGGCCTGTCGGCCAGGGCTCCCCCCCTCTCCCTCTTCTTAGTGCTCTTCGCCGAGGCAGGCCGTCAGCCTGCAGCAGCCAGCCGCGTCTAGGTCGCCGCCGCCGCCACCGCCATCGCAGGGCTCCCTCTCGCTCCCCGACCCTGCCGCCGCCGCAACCCCCAACGCCCAAGCCCAGGGCTGCCTGCCGGCGCAGGCTTCCACCAGGCTCTCTCCATCCCAGGACGTGCCGGTCCTTTGCACCTCGGCCCGAGCCCAGGGGACGCCCATCCCTGCGCCTGCCCCTGGGCCCCGAGACACAGGATCGGCGTGTCCTCGGGCAAACGGGACGCCCACCCGCCCCGCCCCACCGGAGTCTTCTGTCTCCGCGGGCAGGCACCTCTCCCCACACCCCCGCGCGTCCCCTCCCGTCTCCCACAAGAGCCAGGAGCCCTCCCTTCCCGCCGGCCACGGTGTCCCCGACACAAAGGGCACAAAGAGCCGGGACAAACCAGGGGACGGCGGGAGCAGCACCCCAACACACCACGCGCCATCGACTCCAGGGGAGACCGCCACAAGGGAAGAGCAGGCACGCAGGCACACAATCCTCACAACCAGGGTGCCTGGGGGCTGCCACTCTCCTCCCGCGGGCGGGTCCCTGGGCGGGGCTCAGAGCCCACTGGCCCTCCGGAGACCCTGGCGGCCCGCCCCGGGGGCTTCAATGGTGACTGCCAACGCCAGGGCAATGCCTCCTTGGCGGAGCCCAGCCCCGGGCACGACCACACTCCGGTGGAGAAGCCACCACTTCAACACAGCCTCAGTGCGTCTGTCCCAGTCCGTGTGCCCGAATGTGCGTCCCTCCCACCCTCCCCCACCCCATGTCTGTCTGGCTCTGTGACGTGCCTGTTGGGTTCTGGCTCTGGCTCAGGAGCTCTCTCCCCGCGTGCCTGCCCCCTCTTTCTCTGTCTCTGTCCATGTCTCTCTGTATGTCTAGACACATACACGTACATATACGTGTATATTTCCATCTCGCTCCCTCTTACTCCTCCTCCCGTTCTGTCTGTCTGTCCCTGTCCTGCGGGGACTCTAGTCCCTCTGCCCGCACAAGAACGCAGGATTTGGCGAGGCCAAGAAGGAACACCCACAGAGCCACGGATAGGGGGCTCATAGCACCATGTCTCACGGGCGGCTGGCTTGGAGACACGGCAAGCCGGAGCCGCCCGATCCCCCACCTGCTGGCCGATTCTCTGCCAACCAACAGACCCACCAAGCCGGCCCACTGCAGTCCGCGCCCCTCTGCAATTTGCAGTCCACCATCCGCGCTTCCTAGCTTGGCCACCGCAGCTCTGCCGGTGTCCAATGGCCAACTGGCAACAGCTGAAGGCCAAGCGGTAACAGCTGATGTCAGTGCAGCCCCACGCAGTACCCCCGTCCCCCGGTACCCCCGTCTCCCCGTCACCCCTGTCTCCGTTCCCCCGGTTCCCCGTCTTCCTGTCCCCCGTCTCCCGGGTCCCCCGTCCCCACGTTCCACCATCCCCCCTATTCCGGTCCCCCCCGTCCCCTGTTCCCCCCGTCCCCTGATCCCCCTGTTCCCCCGTACCCCCATCCACCCTCTCCCAGTCCACCCGTCCCCCGGTGCCCCCGTCCCCCCAGTGCCCCATCCCCGTCCCCCGCTCCCCCGTCCCCCCAGTCCCCCCACGCCCCTGGTCCACCCGTCCCCCATTCCCTCGTCTCCCGGTCCCCCCCTCCCCGGGTCCCCCGACCCACGTTCCCCCGTCTCCCGGTCCTCCGTCTCGCGGTCCACCTGTCCCCCGGTCCCCCAGTCCCAACGTCTCCCCGTCCCCCCGTCCCTCCTTCGCCTGGTCCCCCCGTCCCCCCATACCCCCGGTCTCCCGTTCCCCGGTCCCCCGTCGCCTCCTGGTCCCCCGGTCCCCCGGTTCCCCCGGCGCCCAGGCGCCCTTCTACCGGTCCCCCCGTTCCCCGGTCGCCCCGTCTCCCGGTCCCCAGTCTCCCGGTCCCCTGTCTCCCGGTCGCCCGGTCTTCCGGTCCCCCGGTCCTCCGTCCAGTGTTACCCCCTTCCCCCGGTCCCCCGGTCCCCCCATCTCCCTGTCCCTCTGTCTCCCGGTCCGGCCGCACACCCATCCCCCCGTCTCCCGGTCCCCCGTCTCCCGGTCGCCCGGTCCCCAGGTCCCCCGTCTCCCGGTCCCCTCATCCCCTGGACCCCCAACCCCGGTCCCTGGTCCCCCGGTCCCCCAGTCCCCCGGTTCCCCCATCGCCCTGGCCCCCGTCTACCGATCCCCCAGTTCTCCGTTCGCCCCGTCTTCCGGTCCTCCCGTCCCACAGTCTCCCGTCTCCCGGTGTCCCATCTCCCGGTCACCCCGTCCCCGGTCCCCCGTCTCGCGGTCCCCCGTCTCCTAGTCGCCCCGTTCCCCGGTACCCGATCTCCCGGTCCCCTCATCCCCCAGTCCCCCAACCCCCGGTCCCCCGGTCCCCCCGTCCCCCGGTCCCCGGTCCCCCGGTCCCCCCATCTCCCGGTCCACTGGTACCCCCGTCCCCCCAGTCCATTCATGCCCCTGGTCACCCCGTCGCCCGGTCCCCTATCCCCCGGTCCCCCCAACCTCCGGTCCCCCGGTCCGCGGGTCCCCTGGTCCCCCCATCCGCCGTTCCCCCGGTCCCCCCCCGTCTCCGTTGCCCCGGTCCCCCCGTCCCCCGGTCCCCCCGTCCCCCGGTCCCCCCGACCCTCCAGTCCCCCTGTCCCTCTGTCTCCCGGTCCCCCCGTCACCCCGTCCCCCCGGCCCCAGGTCCCCCATCTCCCGGTCCCCCGTCTCACGGTCCCCCGTTCCCCCGTTTCCCGGTCCCCCCCTCCCCATGTCCCTCGTCCCCCAGTACCCTCGTACTCCTGTCCCTCCATCCACCGGTCTCCTGGTCCCTCCGTCCCACCGTCCGCCAGTCCCACCGTCCTCTCATTCCCCCAATCCCCCAGTCCCCCAGTCTCCCTGTCCCCCAATTCCCCGGTCTCCCTTTCCCCTGGTACCGTGTCCCCCCATCTCCCGGTGCCCCCGTCCCCTGGTCCCACTGTCTCCCAGTACCCAGTCCCCCTGTCCCCCCGGTCCCCCGGTCCCCTTGTCCCCCCATCCCCCAGTCCCCCCGTCCCCCCGGCCCTCTCGTACTCCCGTCCCCCCATCTTCCGGTCACCCCTTCCCCCCGTCCCACATGCCCCCGTCTCCCAGACCCCCCGTCCCCCGGTTCTCCCAGTACCAACGGTCTCCCTGTCCCCCTGCCCACCTTCCCCCATCTCCTGGTACCCCGTCCCCCGGTACCCCCGCCCCGGGTTCCTACAGTCCCACCGTTCTCCCTGTCCCCCCCCTTACACCCGTCTCCCGGTCCCCTGTCCCCCGGTCCTCCCGTCCCCCGGTCCCCCTGTCCCCCCGTTCTGTCTGTCGGTCCCTGTCCTGCGGGGACTCTAGTCCCTCTGCCCGCACAAGAACCCAGGATTTGGCGAGGCCAAGAAGGAACACCAACAGAGCCACGGATAGGGGGCTCATAGCACCATGTCTCACGGGCAGCTGGCTTGGAGACACGGCAAGCCGGAGCCGCCCGATCCCCAACCTGCCGGCCGATTCTCTGCCAACCAACAGACCCACCAAGCCGGCCCACTGCAGTCCGCGCCCCTCTGCAATTTGCAGTCCACCATCCGCGCTTCCTAGCTTGGCCACCGCAGCTCTGCCAGTGGCCAATGGCCAACTGGCAACAGCTGATGGCCAAGCGGTAACAGCTGATGTCCGTGCAGCCCCCACGCAGCACCCCTCCACGCGAGGCCCAGAGCCTGGAAAGTGCTCTCTGCAAGTCTGTCCCCACAGTCCCCGTCTGTCTCTCTCCGCCTCTCTCTTGCTCCGTCTCTGGCCTTCTCTCATCCTCTCTCTCAACACCCTGGGTCAGGAGAGGTGATGTGTAGCCAGTGAAGTGACCAGTGATCGGGCGGGACGCTGGTCGCTGATGAGGGGCGAGGGCCCAGACAGAAGGCTGTGTGACGAAGGGTGGCGGCAGTCTGGAGGTGCTGCCCCCTGGTCGCGGGTGGCTCTCCCTGGCTTTGGGCCAGTGGGTGGGGCCGGCCAGGGCCAGGGCCTGGGTTGCACGTCCCTAGGGTGGAGGGGACTGAGAGGACCCTGCGACCCCCTCGGTGGCCCTGAGTGGTGGGGACAGCACAGCAGCAAGGGGGGTGTGCGGTTGTGGGGCTGGGGGGGGATGAGAGGGGTTGGGGTAGGGGGGCGTGGTAAAAGCCATTCCGGGCGTGGGGAGTCCCAGGATGCCAGGGCGCCCAGACATATGTCACAGTCAGGGAAGTGACAGAGGCCTGTGGAGCCACTGGGGGGCGCGAAGGGGCCTCGCTGCGGGCCAGGAGTAGCCCGTCGCCCACACCAGCGGCGATCGGAGGAGGCGGGGAGCGGGCGGGAGGCACTCGGGCAGACATGCTCGCCACCCGAGCGGCCCAGCAGCATGGCGCGTGCGCTCAGGAGGCAAGTCGGGAGCAGGCTCTTGGAGTGCCGGGAGCCGGGTCCCAGTGCCTAAGGCCATACCACCCTGAACGCAGCAGATCTCGTCTGATCTCGGAAGCGAAGCAGGGTCTGTCCTGGTTAGTACTTGGATGGGAGACCGCCTGGGAATACCTGTTGGCTTTTGCTAGCGTCTCCTTTTGCATCGCCGCTCCGGCGTGGCTCCCTCCGAACCCCTGCCGCCCCTTGCCCCTCTGCAGCCTCCCAGCCAGCCGCAGGTCCCCCTGACCAGCAGAGGGTCAGCCGCCCGGCACTACAAGCTGGCAGCCCCGGCCGCACACCAGGCCCGTGGGCCAGGGCTCCCCCCCCACACCCTCCTCTCAGTCCTCTTCGGTCCCGCAGGCCGTCATCGCGCATCCTTCGCCAACGCGCGGTCGCCGCCACCGCCGCCTGCGCCAAAGCCACCGCCACCACCGGGCTCCCCACACCCCCCCCCCCAGCGCTGCCCTCGCCCCCGCCCCTGTCCCCGCCCCCGCCGCCGCCACCGCCAAACTCCCTCAAACTCCCTCCTGTGCTCTCCCCACCTCGGCCGCCAGCACCGCGCTCCCCATCTCCGCCACCAGTGCTGCCCTCTCCCCCTCCCCCGCCCCCGCTGCCGCCATTGCCGCACTCCCTCAATTCCCTCCTCTGCTCTCCCCGCCTCCAGCACCGCCATCTTCCCCGCCCCCGCCCCAGCCCCCGCCGCCACCAATGCCATACTCGCTCAGTCTCCCGCCTCTGCTCTCTCGGCCTCCGCCGCCAGCACCGCCCTCACGCCCTCCCCAGCCCCCGCCGCCACCGCCGCCGCCATCGGCCCACGTGTCCCAGCGCCCACCGTCAAAGCCCCCATTGTCGCCGCCGCCATCGCCGCCCTGGCGCCATCCACGCGGTTGCCATCGCCTACCTCGCCACCCTCCCCTGCCTCCGCCGCCGCCGCCGTCGCCGCCGCCGCCGCAGCCGCCCCCGCCGCCGCCGCGGGGTCCTCCCACAACTCCCAGGCCCAGGGTTGCCTGCTGGTGCAGGCCTCCACCAGCCTTGGGGCTGCGGTTGGGGGTAAACCTGGTGGCGGTAGGGGGGCGGGTTGTATGCCGGTCTGGGTGCGGGGAGTCCCAGGATGCCAGAGTTCCACGACTTCTGGCACCATCAGGGAAGTGGCAGTGTCCCATGGAGCCCCGGGTGGCGCGAAGGGGCCTCGCTGTCGGCCAGGAGTAGCCCGCCGCCCACGCCAGGGGCATTAGGAAGAGGCGGGGAGCCGGACTGGGGGGGGACGCGGTGCTGGCAGAGCCGGCCCGCGGGTCGATGCTCGCCACCGGAGCGGCTCATCTGCATGGCGGGCGCTCACGAGACAGGCCGGGAGCAGGCTCTTGGGGCGCGGGAGCCGGGTCCCAGCGTCTACGGCCATACCACCCTGAACGCGCCCGATCTCCTCTGATCTCGGGAGCTAAGCAGGGAGGGGCCTGGTTAGTACTTGCATGGGAGACCGCCTGGGAATACCTGTAGGCTTTTGCTCGCCTCTCCTTTTGCGCCGCCGCCCCGGCGTGCCTCCCTCCGAATCCCTGCCGCCCCTTGCCCCTCTGCAACCCCTGCAGCCGCCCAGCCAGCCGAAGGACCCCCTGGCCAGAGGAGGGACAGCCGCCCAGCACTACAAGCTCGCATCCCCGGCCGCACACCAGGCCTGTCGGCCAGGGCTCCCCCCCTCTCCCTCTTCTTAGTGCTCTTCGCCGAGGCAGGCCGTCAGCCTGCAGCAGCCAGCCGCGTCTAGGTCGCCGCCGCCGCCACCGCCATCGCAGGGCTCCCTCTCGCTCCCCGACCCTGCCGCCGCCGCAACCCCCAACGCCCAAGCCCAGGGCTGCCTGCCGGCGCAGGCTTCCACCAGGCTCTCTCCATCCCAGGACGTGCCGGTCCTTTGCACCTCGGCCCGAGCCCAGGGGACGCCCATCCCTGCGCCTGCCCCTGGGCCCCGAGACACAGGATCGGCGTGTCCTCGGGCAAACGGGACGCCCACCCGCCCCGCCCCACCGGAGTCTTCTGTCTCCGCGGGCAGGCACCTCTCCCCACACCCCCGCGCGTCCCCTCCCGTCTCCCACAAGAGCCAGGAGCCCTCCCTTCCCGCCGGCCACGGTGTCCCCGACACAAAGGGCACAAAGAGCCGGGACAAACCAGGGGACGGCGGGAGCAGCACCCCAACACACCACGCGCCATCGACTCCAGGGGAGACCGCCACAAGGGAAGAGCAGGCACGCAGGCACACAATCCTCACAACCAGGGTGCCTGGGGGCTGCCACTCTCCTCCCGCGGGCGGGTCCCTGGGCGGGGCTCAGAGCCCACTGGCCCTCCGGAGACCCTGGCGGCCCGCCCCGGGGGCTTCAATGGTGACTGCCAACGCCAGGGCAATGCCTCCTTGGCGGAGCCCAGCCCCGGGCACGACCACACTCCGGTGGAGAAGCCACCACTTCAACACAGCCTCAGTGCGTCTGTCCCAGTCCGTGTGCCCGAATGTGCGTCCCTCCCACCCTCCCCCACCCCATGTCTGTCTGGCTCTGTGACGTGCCTGTTGGGTTCTGGCTCTGGCTCAGGAGCTCTCTCCCCGCGTGCCTGCCCCCTCTTTCTCTGTCTCTGTCCATGTCTCTCTGTATGTCTAGACACATACACGTACATATACGTGTATATTTCCATCTCGCTCCCTCTTACTCCTCCTCCCGTTCTGTCTGTCTGTCCCTGTCCTGCGGGGACTCTAGTCCCTCTGCCCGCACAAGAACGCAGGATTTGGCGAGGCCAAGAAGGAACACCCACAGAGCCACGGATAGGGGGCTCATAGCACCATGTCTCACGGGCGGCTGGCTTGGAGACACGGCAAGCCGGAGCCGCCCGATCCCCCACCTGCTGGCCGATTCTCTGCCAACCAACAGACCCACCAAGCCGGCCCACTGCAGTCCGCGCCCCTCTGCAATTTGCAGTCCACCATCCGCGCTTCCTAGCTTGGCCACCGCAGCTCTGCCGGTGTCCAATGGCCAACTGGCAACAGCTGAAGGCCAAGCGGTAACAGCTGATGTCAGTGCAGCCCCACGCAGTACCCCCGTCCCCCGGTACCCCCGTCTCCCCGTCACCCCTGTCTCCGTTCCCCCGGTTCCCGTCTTCCTGTCCCCCGTCTCCCGGGTCCCCCGTCCCCACGTTCCACCATCCCCACTATTCCGGTCCCCCCCGTCCCCTGTTCCCCCCGTCCCCTGATCCCCCTGTTCCCCCGTACCCCCATCCACCCTCTCCCAGTCCACCCGTCCCCCGGTGCCCCCGTCCCCCCAGTGCCCCATCCCCCATCCCCCGCTCCCCCGTCCCCCCAGTCCCCCCACGCCCCTGGTCCACCCGTCCCCCATTCCCTCGTCTCCCGGTCCCCCCCTCCCCGGGTCCCCCGACCCCCGTTCCCCCGTCTCCCGGTCCTCCGTCTCGCGGTCCTCCTGTCCCCCGGTCCCCCAGTCCCAACGTCTCCCCGTCCCCCCGTCCCTCCTTCGCCTGGTCCCCCCGTCCCCCCATACCCCCGGTCTCCCGTTCCCCGGTCCCCCGTCTCCTGGTCCCCCGTTCCCCCGGTTTCCCCGGCGCCCAGGCGCCCTTCTACCGGTCCCCCCGTTCCCCGGTCGCCCCGTCTCCCGGTCCCCAGTCTCCCGGTCCCCTGTCTCCCGGTCGCCCGGTCTTCCGGTCCCCCGGTCCTCCGTCCAGTGTTACCCCCTTCCCCCGGTCCCCCGGTCCCCCCATCTCCCTGTCCCTCTGTCTCCCGGTCCGGCCGCACACCCATCCCCCCGTCTCCCGGTCCCCCGTCTCCCGGTCGCCCGGTTTCCAGGTCCCCCGTCTCCCGGTCCCCTCATCCCCTGGACCCCCAACCCCGGTCCCTGGTCCCCCGGTCCCCCAGTCCCCCGGTTCCCCCATCGCCCTGGCCCCCGTCTACCGATCCCCCAGTTCTCCGTTCGCCCCGTCTTCCGGTCCTCCCGTCCCACAGTCTCCCGTCTCCCGGTGTCCCATCTCCCGGTCACCCCGTCCCCGGTCCCCCGTCTCGCGGTCCCCCGTCTCCTAGTCGCCCCGTTCCCCGGTACCCGATCTCCCGGTCCCCTCATCCCCCAGTCCCCCAACCCCCGGTCCCCCGGTCCCCCCGTCCCCCGGTCCCCAGTCCCCCGGTCCCCCCATCTCCCGGTCCACTGGTACCCCCGTCCCCCCAGTCCATTCATGCCCCTGGTCACCCCGTCGCCCGGTCCCCTATCCCCCGGTCCCCCCAACCTCCGGTCCCCCGGTCCGCGGGTCCCCTGGTCCCCCCATCCGCCGTTCCCCCGGTCCCCCCCGTCTCCGTTGCCCCGGTCCCCCCGTCCCCCGGTCCCCCCGTCCCCTGATCCCCCTGTTCCCCCGTACCCCCATCCACCCTCTCCCAGTCCACCCGTCCCCCGGTGCCCCCGTCCCCCCAGTGCCCCATCCCCCGTCCCCCGCTCCCCCGTCCCCCCAGTCCCCCCACGCCCCTGGTCCACCCGTCCCCCATTCCCTCGTCTCCCGGTCCCCCCCTCCCCGGGTCCCCCGACCCCCGTTTCCCCGTCTCCCGGTCCTCCGTCTCGCGGTCCACCTGTCCCACGGTCCCCCAGTCCCAACGTCTCCCCGTCCCCCCGTCCCTCCTTCGCCTGGTCCCCCCGTCCCCCCATACCCCCGGTCTCCCGTTCCCCGGTCCCCCGTCGCCTCCTGGTCCCCCGGTCCCCCGGTTCCCCCGGCGCCCAGGCGCCCTTCTACCGGTCCCCCCGTTCCCCGGTCGCCCCGTCTCCCGGTCCCCAGTCTCCCGGTCCCCTGTCTCCCGGTCGCCCGGTCTTCCGGTCCCCCGGTCCTCCGTCCAGTGTTACCCCCTTCCCCCGGTCCCCCGGTCCCCCCATCTCCCTGTCCCTCTGTCTCCCGGTCCGGCCGCACACCCATCCCCCCGTCTCCCGGTCCCCCGTCTCCCGGTCGCCCGGTCCCCAGGTCCCCCGTCTCCCGGTCCCCTCATCCCCTGGACCCCCAACCCCCGGTCCCTGGTCCCCCGGTCCCCCAGTCCCCCGGTTCCCCCATCGCCCTGGCCCCCGTCTACCGATCCCCCAGTTCTCCGTTCGCCCCGTCTTCCGGTCCTCCCGTCCCACAGTCTCCCGTCTCCCGGTGTCCCATCTCCCGGTCACCCCGTCCCCGGTCCCCCGTCTCGCGGTCCCCCGTCTCCTAGTCGCCCCGTTCCCCGGTACCCGATCTCCCGGTCCCCTCATCCCCCAGTCCCCCAACCCCCGGTCCCCCGGTCCCCCCGTCCCCCGGTCCCCGGTCCCCCGGTCCCCCCATCTCCCGGTCCACTGGTACCCCCGTCCCCCCAGTCCATTCATGCCCCTGGTCACCCCGTCGCCCGGTCCCCTATCCCCCGGTCCCCCCAACCTCCGGTCCCCCGGTCCGCGGGTCCCCTGGTCCCCCCATCCGCCGTTCCCCCGGTCCCCCCCTCCGTCTCCGTTACCCCGGTCCCCCCGTCCCCCGTTCCCCCCATCCCCCGGTCCCCCCGACCCTCCAGTCCCCCTGTCCCTCTGTCTCCCGGTCCCCCCGTCACCCCGTCCCCCCGGCCCCAGGTCCCCCATCTCCCGGACCCCCCGTCTCACGGTCCCCCGTTCCCCCGTTTCCCGGTCCCCCCTCCCCATGTCCCTCGTCCCCCAGTACCCTCGTACTCCTGTCCCTCCATCCACCGGTCTCCTGGTCCCTCCGTCCCACCGTCCGCCAGTCCCACCGTCCTCTCATTCCCCCAATCCCCCAGTCCCCCAGTCTCCCTGTCCCCCAATTCCCCGGTCTCCCTTTCCCCTGGTACCGTGTCCCCCCATCTCCCGGTGCCCCCGTCCCCTGGTCCCACTGTCTCCCAGTACCCAGTCCCCCTGTCCCCCCGGTCCCCCGGTCCCCTTGTCCCCCCATCCCCCAGTCCCCCCGTCCCCCCGGCCCTCTCGTACTCCCGTCCCCCCATCTTCCGGTCACCCCTTCCCCCCGTCCCACATGCCCCCGTCTCCCAGACCCCCCGTCCCCCGGTTCTCCCAGTACCAACGGTCTCCCTGTCCCCCTGCCCCCCTTCCCCCATCTCCTGGTACCCCGTCCCCCGGTACCCCCGCCCCGGGTTCCTACAGTCCCACCGTTCTCCCTGTCCCCCCCCTTACACCCGTCTCCCGGTCCCCTGTCCCCCGGTCCTCCCGTCCCCCGGTCCCCCTGTCCCCCCGTTCTGTCTGTCGGTCCCTGTGCTGCGGGGACTCTAGTCCCTCTGCCCGCACAAGAACCCAGGATTTGGCGAGGCCAAGAAGGAACACCAACAGAGCCACGGATAGGGGGCTCATAGCACCATGTCTCACGGGCAGCTGGCTTGGAGACACGGCAAGCCGGAGCCGCCCGATCCCCAACCTGCCGGCCGATTCTCTGCCAACCAACAGACCCACCAAGCCGGCCCACTGCAGTCCGCGCCCCTCTGCAATTTGCAGTCCACCATCCGCGCTTCCTAGCTTGGCCACCGCAGCTCTGCCAGTGGCCAATGGCCAACTGGCAACAGCTGATGGCCAAGCGGTAACAGCTGATGTCCGTGCAGCCCCCACGCAGCACCCCTCCACGCGAGGCCCAGAGCCTGGAAAGTGCTCTCTGCAAGTCTGTCCCCACAGTCCCCGTCTGTCTCTCTCCGCCTACCTCTTGCTCCGTCTCTGGCCTTCTCTCATCCTCTCTCTCAACACCCTGGGTCAGGAGAGGTGATGTGTAGCCAGTGAAGTGACCAGTGATCGGGCGGGACGCTGGTCGCTGATGAGGGGCGAGGGCCCAGACAGAAGGCTGTGTGACGAAGGGTGGCGGCAGTCTGGAGGTGCTGCCCCCTGGTCGCGGGTGGCTCTCCCTGGCTTTGGGCCAGTGGGTGGGGCCGGCCAGGGCCAGGGCCTGGGTTGCACGTCCCTAGGGTGGAGGGGACTGAGAGGACCCTGCGACCCCCTCGGTGGCCCTGAGTGGTGGGGACAGCACAGCAGCAAGGGGGGTGTGCGGTTGTGGGGCTGGGGGGGGATGAGAGGGGTTGGGGTAGGGGGGCGTGGTAAAAGCCATTCCGGGCGTGGGGAGTCCCAGGATGCCAGGGCGCCCAGACATATGTCACAGTCAGGGAAGTGACAGAGGCCTGTGGAGCCACTGGGGGGCGCGAAGGGGCCTCGCTGCGGGCCAGGAGTAGCCCGTCGCCCACACCAGCGGCGATCGGAGGAGGCGGGGAGCGGGCGGGAGGCACTCGGGCAGACATGCTCGCCACCCGAGCGGCCCAGCAGCATGGCGCGTGCGCTCAGGAGGCAAGTCGGGAGCAGGCTCTTGGAGTGCCGGGAGCCGGGTCCCAGTGCCTAAGGCCATACCACCCTGAACGCAGCAGATCTCGTCTGATCTCGGAAGCGAAGCAGGGTCTGTCCTGGTTAGTACTTGGATGGGAGACCGCCTGGGAATACCTGTTGGCTTTTGCTAGCGTCTCCTTTTGCATCGCCGCTCCGGCGTGGCTCCCTCCGAACCCCTGCCGCCCCTTGCCCCTCTGCAGCCTCCCAGCCAGCCGCAGGTCCCCCTGACCAGCAGAGGGTCAGCCGCCCGGCACTACAAGCTGGCAGCCCCGGCCGCACACCAGGCCCGTGGGCCAGGGCTCCCCCCCCACACCCTCCTCTCAGTCCTCTTCGGTCCCGCAGGCCGTCATCGCGCATCCTTCGCCGACGCGCGGTCGCCGCCACCGCCGCCTGCGCCAAAGCCACCGCCACCACCGGGCTCCCCACACCCCCCCCCCCCAGCGCTGCCCTCGCCCCCGCCCCTGTCCCCGCCCCCGCCGCCGCCACCGCCAAACTCCCTCAAACTCCCTCCTGTGCTCTCCCCACCTCGGCCGCCAGCACCGCGCTCCCCATCTCCGCCACCAGTGCTGCCCTCTCCCCCTCCCCCGCCCCCGCTGCCGCCATTGCCGCACTCCCTCAATTCCCTCCTCTGCTCTCCCCGCCTCCAGCACCGCCATCTTCCCCGCCCCCGCCCCAGCCCCCGCCGCCACCAATGCCATACTCGCTCAGTCTCCCGCCTCTGCTCTCCCGGCCTCCGCCGCCAGCACCGCCCTCACGCCCTCCCCAGCCCCCGCCGCCACCGCCGCCGCCATCGGCCCACGTGTCCCAGCGCCCACCGTCAAAGCCCCCATTGTCGCCGCCGCCATCGCCGCCCTGGCGCCATCCACGCGGTTGCCATCGCCTACCTCGCCACCCTCCCCTGCCTCCGCCGCCGCCGCCGTCGCCGCCGCCGCCGCAGCCGCCCCCGCCGCCGCCGCGGGGTCCTCCCACAACTCCCAGGCCCAGGGTTGCCTGCTGGTGCAGGCCTCCACCAGCCTTGGGGCTGCGGTTGGGGGTAAACCTGGTGGCGGTAGGGGGGCGGGTTGTATGCCGGTCTGGGTGCGGGGAGTCCCAGGATGCCAGAGTTCCACGACTTCTGGCACCATCAGGGAAGTGGCAGTGTCCCATGGAGCCCCGGGTGGCGCGAAGGGGCCTCGCTGTCGGCCAGGAGTAGCCCGCCGCCCACGCCAGGGGCATTAGGAAGAGGCGGGGAGCCGGACTGGGGGGGGACGCGGTGCTGGCAGAGCCGGCCCGCGGGTCGATGCTCGCCACCGGAGCGGCTCATCTGCATGGCGGGCGCTCACGAGACAGGCCGGGAGCAGGCTCTTGGGGCGCGGGAGCCGGGTCCCAGCGTCTACGGCCATACCACCCTGAACGCGCCCGATCTCCTCTGATCTCGGGAGCTAAGCAGGGAGGGGCCTGGTTAGTACTTGCATGGGAGACCGCCTGGGAATACCTGTAGGCTTTTGCTCGCCTCTCCTTTTGCGCCGCCGCCCCGGCGTGCCTCCCTCCGAATCCCTGCCGCCCCTTGCCCCTCTGCAACCCCTGCAGCCGCCCAGCCAGCCGAAGGACCCCCTGGCCAGAGGAGGGACAGCCGCCCAGCACTACAAGCTCGCATCCCCGGCCGCACACCAGGCCTGTCGGCCAGGGCTCCCCCCCTCTCCCTCTTCTTAGTGCTCTTCGCCGAGGCAGGCCGTCAGCCTGCAGCAGCCAGCCGCGTCTAGGTCGCCGCCGCCGCCACCGCCATCGCAGGGCTCCCTCTCGCTCCCCGACCCTGCCGCCGCCGCAACCCCCAACGCCCAAGCCCAGGGCTGCCTGCCGGCGCAGGCTTCCACCAGGCTCTCTCCATCCCAGGACGTGCCGGTCCTTTGCACCTCGGCCCGAGCCCAGGGGACGCCCATCCCTGCGCCTGCCCCTGGGCCCCGAGACACAGGATCGGCGTGTCCTCGGGCAAACGGGACACCCACCCGCCCCGCCCCACCGGAGTCTTCTGTCTCCGCGGGCAGGCACCTCTCCCCACACCCCCGCGCGTCCCCTCCCGTCTCCCACAAGAGCCAGGAGCCCTCCCTTCCCGCCGGCCACGGTGTCCCCGACACAAAGGGCACAAAGAGCCGGGACAAACCAGGGGACGGCGGGAGCAGCACCCCAACACACCACGCGCCATCGACTCCAGGGGAGACCGCCACAAGGGAAGAGCAGGCACGCAGGCACACAATCCTCACAACCAGGGTGCCTGGGGGCTGCCACTCTCCTCCCGCGGGCGGGTCCCTGGGCGGGGCTCAGAGCCCACTGGCCCTCCGGAGACCCTGGCGGCCCGCCCCGGGGGCTTCAATGGTGACTGCCAACGCCAGGGCAATGCCTCCTTGGCGGAGCCCAGCCCCGGGCACGACCACACTCCGGTGGAGAAGCCACCACTTCAACACAGCCTCAGTGCGTCTGTCCCAGTCCGTGTGCCCGAATGTGCGTCCCTCCCACCCTCCCCCACCCCATGTCTGTCTGGCTCTGTGACGTGCCTGTTGGGTTCTGGCTCTGGCTCAGGAGCTCTCTCCCCGCGTGCCTGCCCCCTCTTTCTCTGTCTCTGTCCATGTCTCTCTGTATGTCTAGACACATACACGTACATATACGTGTATATTTCCATCTCGCTCCCTCTTACTCCTCCTCCCGTTCTGTCTGTCTGTCCCTGTCCTGCGGGGACTCTAGTCCCTCTGCCCGCACAAGAACGCAGGATTTGGCGAGGCCAAGAAGGAACACCCACAGAGCCACGGATAGGGGGCTCATAGCACCATGTCTCACGGGCGGCTGGCTTGGAGACACGGCAAGCCGGAGCCGCCCGATCCCCCACCTGCTGGCCGATTCTCTGCCAACCAACAGACCCACCAAGCCGGCCCACTGCAGTCCGCGCCCCTCTGCAATTTGCAGTCCACCATCCGCGCTTCCTAGCTTGGCCACCGCAGCTCTGCCGGTGTCCAATGGCCAACTGGCAACAGCTGAAGGCCAAGCGGTAACAGCTGATGTCAGTGCAGCCCCACGCAGTACCCCCGTCCCCCGGTACCCCCGTCTCCCCGTCACCCCTGTCTCCGTTCCCCCGGTTCCCGTCTTCCTGTCCCCCGTCTCCCGGGTCCCCCGTCCCCACGTTCCACCATCCCCACTATTCCGGTCCCCCCCGTCCCCTGTTCCCCCCGTCCCCTGATCCCCCTGTTCCCCCGTACCCCCATCCACCCTCTCCCAGTCCACCCGTCCCCCGGTGCCCCCGTCCCCCCAGTGCCCCATCCCCCATCCCCCGCTCCCCCGTCCCCCCAGTCCCCCCACGCCCCTGGTCCACCCGTCCCCCATTCCCTCGTCTCCCGGTCCCCCCCTCCCCGGGTCCCCCGACCCCCGTTCCCCCGTCTCCCGGTCCTCCGTCTCGCGGTCCTCCTGTCCCCCGGTCCCCCAGTCCCAACGTCTCCCCGTCCCCCCGTCCCTCCTTCGCCTGGTCCCCCCGTCCCCCCATACCCCCGGTCTCCCGTTCCCCGGTCCCCCGTCTCCTGGTCCCCCGTTCCCCCGGTTTCCCCGGCGCCCAGGCGCCCTTCTACCGGTCCCCCCGTTCCCCGGTCGCCCCGTCTCCCGGTCCCCAGTCTCCCGGTCCCCTGTCTCCCGGTCGCCCGGTCTTCCGGTCCCCCGGTCCTCCGTCCAGTGTTACCCCCTTCCCCCGGTCCCCCGGTCCCCCCATCTCCCTGTCCCTCTGTCTCCCGGTCCGGCCGCACACCCATCCCCCCGTCTCCCGGTCCCCCGTCTCCCGGTCGCCCGGTTTCCAGGTCCCCCGTCTCCCGGTCCCCTCATCCCCTGGACCCCCAACCCCGGTCCCTGGTCCCCCGGTCCCCCAGTCCCCCGGTTCCCCCATCGCCCTGGCCCCCGTCTACCGATCCCCCAGTTCTCCGTTCGCCCCGTCTTCCGGTCCTCCCGTCCCACAGTCTCCCGTCTCCCGGTGTCCCATCTCCCGGTCACCCCGTCCCCGGTCCCCCGTCTCGCGGTCCCCCGTCTCCTAGTCGCCCCGTTCCCCGGTACCCGATCTCCCGGTCCCCTCATCCCCCAGTCCCCCAACCCCCGGTCCCCCGGTCCCCCCGTCCCCCGGTCCCCAGTCCCCCGGTCCCCCCATCTCCCGGTCCACTGGTACCCCCGTCCCCCCAGTCCATTCATGCCCCTGGTCACCCCGTCACCCGGTCCCCTATCCCCCGGTCCCCCCAACCTCCGGTCCCCCGGTCCGCGGGTCCCCTGGTCCCCCCATCCGCCGTTCCCCCGGTCCCCCCCGTCTCCGTTGCCCCGGTCCCCCCGTCCCCCGGTCCCCCCGTCCCCTGATCCCCCTGTTCCCCCGTACCCCCATCCACCCTCTCCCAGTCCACCCGTCCCCCGGTGCCCCCGTCCCCCCAGTGCCCCATCCCCCGTCCCCCGCTCCCCCGTCCCCCCAGTCCCCCCACGCCCCTGGTCCACCCGTCCCCCATTCCCTCGTCTCCCGGTCCCCCCCTCCCCGGGTCCCCCGACCCCCGTTTCCCCGTCTCCCGGTCCTCCGTCTCGCGGTCCACCTGTCCCCCGGTCCCCCAGTCCCAACGTCTCCCCGTCCCCCCGTCCCTCCTTCGCCTGGTCCCCCCGTCCCCCCATACCCCCGGTCTCCCGTTCCCCGGTCCCCCGTCGCCTCCTGGTCCCCCGGTCCCCCGGTTCCCCCGGCGCCCAGGCGCCCTTCTACCGGTCCCCCCGTTCCCCGGTCGCCCCGTCTCCCGGTCCCCAGTCTCCCGGTCCCCTGTCTCCCGGTCGCCCGGTCTTCCGGTCCCCCGGTCCTCCGTCCAGTGTTACCCCCTTCCCCCGGTCCCCCGGTCCCCCCATCTCCCTGTCCCTCTGTCTCCCGGTCCGGCCGCACACCCATCCCCCCGTCTCCCGGTCCCCCGTCTCCCGGTCGCCCGGTCCCCAGGTCCCCCGTCTCCCGGTCCCCTCATCCCCTGGACCCCCAACCCCCGGTCCCTGGTCCCCCGGTCCCCCAGTCCCCCGGTTCCCCCATCGCCCTGGCCCCCGTCTACCGATCCCCCAGTTCTCCGTTCGCCCCGTCTTCCGGTCCTCCCGTCCCACAGTCTCCCGTCTCCCGGTGTCCCATCTCCCGGTCACCCCGTCCCCGGTCCCCCGTCTCGCGGTCCCCCGTCTCCTAGTCGCCCCGTTCCCCGGTACCCGATCTCCCGGTCCCCTCATCCCCCAGTCCCCCAACCCCCGGTCCCCCGGTCCCCCCGTCCCCCGGTCCCCGGTCCCCCGGTCCCCCCATCTCCCGGTCCACTGGTACCCCCGTCCCCCCAGTCCATTCATGCCCCTGGTCACCCCGTCGCCCGGTCCCCTATCCCCCGGTCCCCCCAACCTCCGGTCCCCCGGTCCGCGGGTCCCCTGGTCCCCCCATCCGCCGTTCCCCCGGTCCCCCCCTCCGTCTCCGTTACCCCGGTCCCCCCGTCCCCCGTTCCCCCCATCCCCCGGTCCCCCCGACCCTCCAGTCCCCCTGTCCCTCTGTCTCCCGGTCCCCCCGTCACCCCGTCCCCCCGGCCCCAGGTCCCCCATCTCCCGGACCCCCCGTCTCACGGTCCCCCGTTCCCCCGTTTCCCGGTCCCCCCTCCCCATGTCCCTCGTCCCCCAGTACCCTCGTACTCCTGTCCCTCCATCCACCGGTCTCCTGGTCCCTCCGTCCCACCGTCCGCCAGTCCCACCGTCCTCTCATTCCCCCAATCCCCCAGTCCCCCAGTCTCCCTGTCCCCCAATTCCCCGGTCTCCCTTTCCCCTGGTACCGTGTCCCCCCATCTCCCGGTGCCCCCGTCCCCTGGTCCCACTGTCTCCCAGTACCCAGTCCCCCTGTCCCCCCGGTCCCCCGGTCCCCTTGTCCCCCCATCCCCCAGTCCCCCCGTCCCCCCGGCCCTCTCGTACTCCCGTCCCCCCATCTTCCGGTCACCCCTTCCCCCCGTCCCACATGCCCCCGTCTCCCAGACCCCCCGTCCCCCGGTTCTCCCAGTACCAACGGTCTCCCTGTCCCCCTGCCCCCCTTCCCCCATCTCCTGGTACCCCGTCCCCCGGTACCCCCGCCCCGGGTTCCTACAGTCCCACCGTTCTCCCTGTCCCCCCCCTTACACCCGTCTCCCGGTCCCCTGTCCCCCGGTCCTCCCGTCCCCCGGTCCCCCTGTCCCCCCGTTCTGTCTGTCGGTCCCTGTCCTGCGGGGACTCTAGTCCCTCTGCCCGCACAAGAACCCAGGATTTGGCGAGGCCAAGAAGGAACACCAACAGAGCCACGGATAGGGGGCTCATAGCACCATGTCTCACGGGCAGCTGGCTTGGAGACACGGCAAGCCGGAGCCGCCCGATCCCCAACCTGCCGGCCGATTCTCTGCCAACCAACAGACCCACCAAGCCGGCCCACTGCAGTCCGCGCCCCTCTGCAATTTGCAGTCCACCATCCGCGCTTCCTAGCTTGGCCACCGCAGCTCTGCCAGTGGCCAATGGCCAACTGGCAACAGCTGATGGCCAAGCGGTAACAGCTGATGTCCGTGCAGCCCCCACGCAGCACCCCTCCACGCGAGGCCCAGAGCCTGGAAAGTGCTCTCTGCAAGTCTGTCCCCACAGTCCCCGTCTGTCTCTCTCCGCCTACCTCTTGCTCCGTCTCTGGCCTTCTCTCATCCTCTCTCTCAACACCCTGGGTCAGGAGAGGTGATGTGTAGCCAGTGAAGTGACCAGTGATCGGGCGGGACGCTGGTCGCTGATGAGGGGCGAGGGCCCAGACAGAAGGCTGTGTGACGAAGGGTGGCGGCAGTCTGGAGGTGCTGCCCCCTGGTCGCGGGTGGCTCTCCCTGGCTTTGGGCCAGTGGGTGGGGCCGGCCAGGGCCAGGGCCTGGGTTGCACGTCCCTAGGGTGGAGGGGACTGAGAGGACCCTGCGACCCCCTCGGTGGCCCTGAGTGGTGGGGACAGCACAGCAGCAAGGGGGGTGTGCGGTTGTGGGGCTGGGGGGGGATGAGAGGGGTTGGGGTAGGGGGGCGTGGTAAAAGCCATTCCGGGCGTGGGGAGTCCCAGGATGCCAGGGCGCCCAGACATATGTCACAGTCAGGGAAGTGACAGAGGCCTGTGGAGCCACTGGGGGGCGCGAAGGGGCCTCGCTGCGGGCCAGGAGTAGCCCGTCGCCCACACCAGCGGCGATCGGAGGAGGCGGGGAGCGGGCGGGAGGCACTCGGGCAGACATGCTCGCCACCCGAGCGGCCCAGCAGCATGGCGCGTGCGCTCAGGAGGCAAGTCGGGAGCAGGCTCTTGGAGTGCCGGGAGCCGGGTCCCAGTGCCTAAGGCCATACCACCCTGAACGCAGCAGATCTCGTCTGATCTCGGAAGCGAAGCAGGGTCTGTCCTGGTTAGTACTTGGATGGGAGACCGCCTGGGAATACCTGTTGGCTTTTGCTAGCGTCTCCTTTTGCATCGCCGCTCCGGCGTGGCTCCCTCCGAACCCCTGCCGCCCCTTGCCCCTCTGCAGCCTCCCAGCCAGCCGCAGGTCCCCCTGACCAGCAGAGGGTCAGCCGCCCGGCACTACAAGCTGGCAGCCCCGGCCGCACACCAGGCCCGTGGGCCAGGGCTCCCCCCCCACACCCTCCTCTCAGTCCTCTTCGGTCCCGCAGGCCGTCATCGCGCATCCTTCGCCGACGCGCGGTCGCCGCCACCGCCGCCTGCGCCAAAGCCACCGCCACCACCGGGCTCCCCACACCCCCCCCCCCAGCGCTGCCCTCGCCCCCGCCCCTGTCCCCGCCCCCGCCGCCGCCACCGCCAAACTCCCTCAAACTCCCTCCTGTGCTCTCCCCACCTCGGCCGCCAGCACCGCGCTCCCCATCTCCGCCACCAGTGCTGCCCTCTCCCCCTCCCCCGCCCCCGCTGCCGCCATTGCCGCACTCCCTCAATTCCCTCCTCTGCTCTCCCCGCCTCCAGCACCGCCATCTTCCCCGCCCCCGCCCCAGCCCCCGCCGCCACCAATGCCATACTCGCTCAGTCTCCCGCCTCTGCTCTCCCGGCCTCCGCCGCCAGCACCGCCCTCACGCCCTCCCCAGCCCCCGCCGCCACCGCCGCCGCCATCGGCCCACGTGTCCCAGCGCCCACCGTCAAAGCCCCCATTGTCGCCGCCGCCATCGCCGCCCTGGCGCCATCCACGCGGTTGCCATCGCCTACCTCGCCACCCTCCCCTGCCTCCGCCGCCGCCGCCGTCGCCGCCGCCGCCGCAGCCGCCCCCGCCGCCGCCGCGGGGTCCTCCCACAACTCCCAGGCCCAGGGTTGCCTGCTGGTGCAGGCCTCCACCAGCCTTGGGGCTGCGGTTGGGGGTAAACCTGGTGGCGGTAGGGGGGCGGGTTGTATGCCGGTCTGGGTGCGGGGAGTCCCAGGATGCCAGAGTTCCACGACTTCTGGCACCATCAGGGAAGTGGCAGTGTCCCATGGAGCCCCGGGTGGCGCGAAGGGGCCTCGCTGTCGGCCAGGAGTAGCCCGCCGCCCACGCCAGGGGCATTAGGAAGAGGCGGGGAGCCGGACTGGGGGGGGACGCGGTGCTGGCAGAGCCGGCCCGCGGGTCGATGCTCGCCACCGGAGCGGCTCATCTGCATGGCGGGCGCTCACGAGACAGGCCGGGAGCAGGCTCTTGGGGCGCGGGAGCCGGGTCCCAGCGTCTACGGCCATACCACCCTGAACGCGCCCGATCTCCTCTGATCTCGGGAGCTAAGCAGGGAGGGGCCTGGTTAGTACTTGCATGGGAGACCGCCTGGGAATACCTGTAGGCTTTTGCTCGCCTCTCCTTTTGCGCCGCCGCCCCGGCGTGCCTCCCTCCGAATCCCTGCCGCCCCTTGCCCCTCTGCAACCCCTGCAGCCGCCCAGCCAGCCGAAGGACCCCCTGGCCAGAGGAGGGACAGCCGCCCAGCACTACAAGCTCGCATCCCCGGCCGCACACCAGGCCTGTCGGCCAGGGCTCCCCCCCTCTCCCTCTTCTTAGTGCTCTTCGCCGAGGCAGGCCGTCAGCCTGCAGCAGCCAGCCGCGTCTAGGTCGCCGCCGCCGCCACCGCCATCGCAGGGCTCCCTCTCGCTCCCCGACCCTGCCGCCGCCGCAACCCCCAACGCCCAAGCCCAGGGCTGCCTGCCGGCGCAGGCTTCCACCAGGCTCTCTCCATCCCAGGACGTGCCGGTCCTTTGCACCTCGGCCCGAGCCCAGGGGACGCCCATCCCTGCGCCTGCCCCTGGGCCCCGAGACACAGGATCGGCGTGTCCTCGGGCAAACGGGACACCCACCCGCCCCGCCCCACCGGAGTCTTCTGTCTCCGCGGGCAGGCACCTCTCCCCACACCCCCGCGCGTCCCCTCCCGTCTCCCACAAGAGCCAGGAGCCCTCCCTTCCCGCCGGCCACGGTGTCCCCGACACAAAGGGCACAAAGAGCCGGGACAAACCAGGGGACGGCGGGAGCAGCACCCCAACACACCACGCGCCATCGACTCCAGGGGAGACCGCCACAAGGGAAGAGCAGGCACGCAGGCACACAATCCTCACAACCAGGGTGCCTGGGGGCTGCCACTCTCCTCCCGCGGGCGGGTCCCTGGGCGGGGCTCAGAGCCCACTGGCCCTCCGGAGACCCTGGCGGCCCGCCCCGGGGGCTTCAATGGTGACTGCCAACGCCAGGGCAATGCCTCCTTGGCGGAGCCCAGCCCCGGGCACGACCACACTCCGGTGGAGAAGCCACCACTTCAACACAGCCTCAGTGCGTCTGTCCCAGTCCGTGTGCCCGAATGTGCGTCCCTCCCACCCTCCCCCACCCCATGTCTGTCTGGCTCTGTGACGTGCCTGTTGGGTTCTGGCTCTGGCTCAGGAGCTCTCTCCCCGCGTGCCTGCCCCCTCTTTCTCTGTCTCTGTCCATGTCTCTCTGTATGTCTAGACACATACACGTACATATACGTGTATATTTCCATCTCGCTCCCTCTTACTCCTCCTCCCGTTCTGTCTGTCTGTCCCTGTCCTGCGGGGACTCTAGTCCCTCTGCCCGCACAAGAACGCAGGATTTGGCGAGGCCAAGAAGGAACACCCACAGAGCCACGGATAGGGGGCTCATAGCACCATGTCTCACGGGCGGCTGGCTTGGAGACACGGCAAGCCGGAGCCGCCCGATCCCCCACCTGCTGGCCGATTCTCTGCCAACCAACAGACCCACCAAGCCGGCCCACTGCAGTCCGCGCCCCTCTGCAATTTGCAGTCCACCATCCGCGCTTCCTAGCTTGGCCACCGCAGCTCTGCCGGTGTCCAATGGCCAACTGGCAACAGCTGAAGGCCAAGCGGTAACAGCTGATGTCAGTGCAGCCCCACGCAGTACCCCCGTCCCCCGGTACCCCCCGTCTCCCCGTCACCCCTGTCTCCGTTCCCCCGGTTCCCGTCTTCCTGTCCCCCGTCTCCCGGGTCCCCCGTCCCCACGTTCCACCATCCCCACTATTCCGGTCCCCCCCGTCCCCTGTTCCCCCCGTCCCCTGATCCCCCTGTTCCCCCGTACCCCCATCCACCCTCTCCCAGTCCACCCGTCCCCCGGTGCCCCCGTCCCCCCAGTGCCCCATCCCCCATCCCCCGCTCCCCCGTCCCCCCAGTCCCCCCACGCCCCTGGTCCACCCGTCCCCCATTCCCTCGTCTCCCGGTCCCCCCCTCCCCGGGTCCCCCGACCCCCGTTCCCCCGTCTCCCGGTCCTCCGTCTCGCGGTCCTCCTGTCCCCCGGTCCCCCAGTCCCAACGTCTCCCCGTCCCCCCGTCCCTCCTTCGCCTGGTCCCCCCGTCCCCCCATACCCCCGGTCTCCCGTTCCCCGGTCCCCCGTCTCCTGGTCCCCCGTTCCCCCGGTTTCCCCGGCGCCCAGGCGCCCTTCTACCGGTCCCCCCGTTCCCCGGTCGCCCCGTCTCCCGGTCCCCAGTCTCCCGGTCCCCTGTCTCCCGGTCGCCCGGTCTTCCGGTCCCCCGGTCCTCCGTCCAGTGTTACCCCCTTCCCCCGGTCCCCCGGTCCCCCCATCTCCCTGTCCCTCTGTCTCCCGGTCCGGCCGCACACCCATCCCCCCGTCTCCCGGTCCCCCGTCTCCCGGTCGCCCGGTTTCCAGGTCCCCCGTCTCCCGGTCCCCTCATCCCCTGGACCCCCAACCCCGGTCCCTGGTCCCCCGGTCCCCCAGTCCCCCGGTTCCCCCATCGCCCTGGCCCCCGTCTACCGATCCCCCAGTTCTCCGTTCGCCCCGTCTTCCGGTCCTCCCGTCCCACAGTCTCCCGTCTCCCGGTGTCCCATCTCCCGGTCACCCCGTCCCCGGTCCCCCGTCTCGCGGTCCCCCGTCTCCTAGTCGCCCCGTTCCCCGGTACCCGATCTCCCGGTCCCCTCATCCCCCAGTCCCCCAACCCCCGGTCCCCCGGTCCCCCCGTCCCCCGGTCCCCAGTCCCCCGGTCCCCCCATCTCCCGGTCCACTGGTACCCCCGTCCCCCCAGTCCATTCATGCCCCTGGTCACCCCGTCGCCCGGTCCCCTATCCCCCGGTCCCCCCAACCTCCGGTCCCCCGGTCCGCGGGTCCCCTGGTCCCCCCATCCGCCGTTCCCCCGGTCCCCCCCGTCTCCGTTGCCCCGGTCCCCCCGTCCCCCGGTCCCCCCGTCCCCTGATCCCCCTGTTCCCCCGTACCCCCATCCACCCTCTCCCAGTCCACCCGTCCCCCGGTGCCCCCGTCCCCCCAGTGCCCCATCCCCGTCCCCCGCTCCCCCGTCCCCCCAGTCCCCCCACGCCCCTGGTCCACCCGTCCCCCATTCCCTCGTCTCCCGGTCCCCCCCTCCCCGGGTCCCCCGACCCCCGTTCCCCCGTCTCCCGGTCCTCCGTCTCGCGGTCCACCTGTCCCCCGGTCCCCCAGTCCCAACGTCTCCCCGTCCCCCCGTCCCTCCTTCGCCTGGTCCCCCCGTCCCCCCATACCCCCGGTCTCCCGTTCCCCGGTCCCCCGTCGCCTCCTGGTCCCCCGGTCCCCCGGTTCCCCCGGCGCCCAGGCGCCCTTCTACCGGTCCCCCCGTTCCCCGGTCGCCCCGTCTCCTGGTCCCCAGTCTCCCGGTCCCCTGTCTCCCGGTCGCCCGGTCTTCCGGTCCCCCGGTCCTCCGTCCAGTGTTACCCCCTTCCCCCGGTCCCCCGGTCCCCCCATCTCCCTGTCCCTCTGTCTCCCGGTCCGGCCGCACACCCATCCCCCCGTCTCCCGGTCCCCCGTCTCCCGGTCGCCCGGTCCCCAGGTCCCCCGTCTCCCGGTCCCCTCATCCCCTGGACCCCCAACCCCCGGTCCCTGGTCCCCCGGTCCCCCAGTCCCCCGGTTCCCCCATCGCCCTGGCCCCCGTCTACCGATCCCCCAGTTCTCCGTTCGCCCCGTCTTCCGGTCCTCCCGTCCCACAGTCTCCCGTCTCCCGGTGTCCCATCTCCCGGTCACCCCGTCCCCGGTCCCCCGTCTCGCGGTCCCCCGTCTCCTAGTCGCCCCGTTCCCCGGTACCCGATCTCCCGGTCCCCTCATCCCCCAGTCCCCCAACCCCCGGTCCCCCGGTCCCCCCGTCCCCCGGTCCCCGGTCCCCCGGTCCCCCCATCTCCCGGTCCACTGGTACCCCCGTCCCCCCAGTCCATTCATGCCCCTGGTCACCCCGTCGCCCGGTCCCCTATCCCCCGGTCCCCCCAACCTCCGGTCCCCCGGTCCGCGGGTCCCCTGGTCCCCCCATCCGCCGTTCCCCCGGTCCCCCCCTCCGTCTCCGTTACCCCGGTCCCCCCGTCCCCCGTTCCCCCCATCCCCCGGTCCCCCCGACCCTCCAGTCCCCCTGTCCCTCTGTCTCCCGGTCCCCCCGTCACCCCGTCCCCCCGGCCCCAGGTCCCCCATCTCCCGGACCCCCCGTCTCACGGTCCCCCGTTCCCCCGTTTCCCGGTCCCCCCTCCCCATGTCCCTCGTCCCCCAGTACCCTCGTACTCCTGTCCCTCCATCCACCGGTCTCCTGGTCCCTCCGTCCCACCGTCCGCCAGTCCCACCGTCCTCTCATTCCCCCAATCCCCCAGTCCCCCAGTCTCCCTGTCCCCCAATTCCCCGGTCTCCCTTTCCCCTGGTACCGTGTCCCCCCATCTCCCGGTCACCCCGTCCCCGGTCCCCCGTCTCGAGGTCCCCCGTCTCCTAGTCGCCCCGTTCCCCGGTACCCGATCTCCCGGTCCCCTCATCCCCCAGTCCCCCAACCCCCGGTCCCCCGGTCCCCCCGTCCCCCGGTCCCCAGTCCCCCCGTCCCCCCATCTCCCGGTCCACTGGTACCCCCGTCCCCCCAGTCCATTCATGCCCCTGGTCACCCCGTCGCCCGGTCCCCTATCCCCCGGTCCCCCCACCCTCCGGTCCCCCGGTCCGCGGGTCCCCTGGTCCCCCCATCCGCCGTTCCCCCGGTCCCCCCCGTCTCCGTTGCCCCGGTCCCCCCGTCCCCCGGTCCCCCCGTCCCCTGATCCCCCTGTTCCCCCGTACCCCCATCCACCCTCTCCCAGTCCACCGTCCCCCGGTGCCCCCGTCCCCCCAGTGCCCCATCCCCCATCCCCCGCTCCCCCGTCCCCCCAGTCCCCCCACGCCCCTGGTCCACCCGTCCCCCATTCCCTCGTCTCCCGGTCCCCCCTCCCCGGGTCCCCCGACCCCCGTTCCCCCGTCTCCCGGTCCTCCGTCTCGCGGTCCACCTGTCCCACGGTCCCCCAGTCCCAACGTCTCCCCGTCCCCCCGTCCCTCCTTCGCCTGGTCCCCCCGTCCCCCCATACCCCCGGTCTCCCGTTCCCCGGTCCCCCGTCGCCTCCTGGTCCCCCGGTTCCCCCGGTTCCCCCGGCGCCCAGGCGCCCTTCTACCGGTCCCCCCCGTTCCCCGGTCGCCCTGTCTCCCGGTCCCCAGTCTCCCGGTCCCCTGTCTCCCGGTCGCCCGGTCTTCCGGTCCCCCGGTCCTCCGTCCAGTGTTACCCCCTTCCCCCGGTCCCCCGGTCCCCCCATCTCCCTGTCCCTCTGACTCCCGGTCCGGCCGCACACCCATCCCCCCGTCTCCCGGTCCCCCGTCTCCCGGTCGCCCGGTCCCCAGGTCCCCCGTCTCCCGGTCCCCTCATCCCCTGGACCCCCAACCCCCGGTCCCTGGTCCCCCGGTCCCCCAGTCCCCCGGTTCCCCCATCGCCCTGGCCCCCGTCTACCGATCCCCCAGTTCTCCGTTCGCCCCGTCTTCCGGTCCTCCCGTCCCACAGTCTCCCGTCTCCCGGTGTCCCATCTCCCGGTCACCCCGTCCCCGGTCCCCCGTCTCGCGGTCCCCCGTCTCCTAGGCGCCCCGTTCCCCGGTACCCGATCTCCCGGTCCCCTCATCCCCCAGTCCCCCAACCCCCGGTCCCCCGGTCCCCCCTTCCCCGGTCCCCGGTCCCCCGGTCCCCCCATCTCCCGGTCCACTGGTACCCCCGTCCCCCCAGTCCATTCATGCCCCTGGTCACCCCGTCGCCCGGTCCCCTATCCCCCGGTCCCCCCAACCTCCGGTCCCCCGGTCCGCGGGTCCCCTGGTCCCCCCATCCGCCGTTCCCCCGGTCCCCCCGTCTCCGTTGCCCCGGTCCCCCCGTCCCCCGGTCCCCCCGTCCCCCGGTCCCCCCGACCCTCCAGTCCCCCTGTCCCTCTGTCTCCCGGTCCCCCCGTCACCCCGTCCCCCCGGCCCCAGGTCCCCCATCTCCCGGTCCCCCCGTCTCACGGTCCCCCGTTCCCCCGTTTCCCGGTCCCCCCCTCCCCATGTCCCTCGTCCCCCAGTACCCTCGTACTCCTTTCCCTCCATCCACCGGTCTCCTGGTCCCTCCGTCCCACCGTCCGCCAGTCCCACCGTCCTCTCATTCCCCCAATCCCCCAGTCCCCCAGTCTCCCTGTCCCCCAATTCCCCGGTCTCCCTTTCCCCTGGTACCGTGTCCCCCCATCTCCCGGTCCCCCCGTCCCCTGGTCCCACTGTCTCCCAGTACCCAGTCCCCCTGTCCCCCCGGTCCCCCGGTCCCCTTGTCCCCCCATCCCCCAGTCCCCCCGTCCCCCCGGCCCTCTCGTACTCCCGTCCCCCCATCTTCCGGTCACCCCTTCCCCCCGTCCCACATGCCCCCGTCTCCCAGACCCCCCGTCCCCCGGTTCTCCCAGTTCCAACGGTCTCCCTGTCCCCCTGCCCCCCTTCCCCCATCTCCTGGTACCCCGTCCCCCGGTACCCCCGCCCCGGGTTCCTACAGTCCCACCGTTCTCCCTGTCCCCCCCCTTACACCCGTCTCCCGGTCCCCTGTCCCCCGGTCCTCCCGTCCCCCGGTCCCCCTGTCCCCCCGTTCTGTCTGTCGGTCCCTGTCCTGCGGGGACTCTAGTCCCTCTGCCCGCACAAGAACCCAGGATTTGGCGAGGCCAAGAAGGAACACCAACAGAGCCACGGATAGGGGGCTCATAGCACCATGTCTCACGGGCAGCTGGCTTGGAGACACGGCAAGCCGGAGCCGCCCGATCCCCAACCTGCCGGCCGATTCTCTGCCAACCAACAGACCCACCAAGCCGGCCCACTGCAGTCCGCGCCCCTCTGCAATTTGCAGTCCACCATCCGCGCTTCCTAGCTTGGCCACCGCAGCTCTGCCAGTGGCCAATGGCCAACTGGCAACAGCTGATGGCCAAGCGGTAACAGCTGATGTCCGTGCAGCCCCCACGCAGCACCCCTCCACGCGAGGCCCAGAGCCTGGAAAGTGCTCTCTGCAAGTCTGTCCCCACAGTCCCCGTCTGTCTCTCTCCGCCTACCTCTTGCTCCGTCTCTGGCCTTCTCTCATCCTCTCTCTCAACACCCTGGGTCAGGAGAGGTGATGTGTAGCCAGTGAAGTGACCAGTGATCGGGCGGGACGCCGGTCGCTGATGAGGGGCGAGGGCCCAGACAGAAGGCTGTGTGACGAAGGGTGGCGGCAGTCTGGAGGTGCTGCCCCCTGGTCGCGGGTGGCTCTCCCTGGCTTTGGGCCAGTGGGTGGGGCCGGCCAGGGCCAGGGCCTGGGTTGCACGTCCCTAGGGTGGAGGGGACTGAGAGGACCCTGCGACCCCCTCGGTGGCCCTGAGTGGTGGGGACAGCACAGCAGCAAGGGGGGTGTGCGGTTGTGGGGCTGGGGGGGGATGAGAGGGGTTGGGGTAGGGGGGCGTGGTAAAAGCCATTCCGGGCGTGGGGAGTCCCAGGATGCCAGGGCGCCCAGACATATGTCACAGTCAGGGAAGTGACAGAGGCCTGTGGAGCCACTGGGGGGCGCGAAGGGGCCTCGCTGCGGGCCAGGAGTAGCCCGTCGCCCACACCAGCGGCGATCGGAGGAGGCGGGGAGCGGGCGGGAGGCACTCGGGCAGACATGCTCGCCACCCGAGCGGCCCAGCAGCATGGCGCGTGCGCTCAGGAGGCAAGTCGGGAGCAGGCTCTTGGAGTGCCGGGAGCCGGGTCCCAGTGCCTAAGGCCATACCACCCTGAACGCAGCAGATCTCGTCTGATCTCGGAAGCGAAGCAGGGTCTGTCCTGGTTAGTACTTGGATGGGAGACCGCCTGGGAATACCTGTTGGCTTTTGCTAGCGTCTCCTTTTGCATCGCCGCTCCGGCGTGGCTCCCTCCGAACCCCTGCCGCCCCTTGCCCCTCTGCAGCCTCCCAGCCAGCCGCAGGTCCCCCTGACCAGCAGAGGGTCAGCCGCCCGGCACTACAAGCTGGCAGCCCCGGCCGCACACCAGGCCCGTGGGCCAGGGCTCCCCCCCACACCCTCCTCTCAGTCCTCTTCGGTCCCGCAGGCCGTCATCGCGAATCCTTCGCCGACGCGCGGTCGCCGCCACCGCCGCCTGCGCCAAAGCCACCGCCACCACCGGGCTCCCCACCCCCCCCCCCCCCCCCCCGCCAGCGCTGCCCTCGCCCCCGCCCCTGTCCCCGCCCCCGCCGCCGCCACCGCCAAACTCCCTCAAACTCCCTCCTGTGCTCTCCCCACCTCGGCCGCCAGCACCGCGCTCCCCATCTCCGCCACCAGTGCTGCCCTCTCCCCCACCCCCGCCCCCGCCGCCGCCATATCCGTACTCCCTCAATTCCCTCCTCCGCTCTCCCCGCCTCCAGCACCGCCATCTCCCCCGCCCCCGCCCCAGACCCCCGCATCCACCATCGCCATACTCCCTCAGTCTCCCGCCTCTGCTCTCCCGGCCTCCGCCGCCAGCACCGCCCTCACGCCCTCCCCCGCCCCCGCTGCCGCCATTGCCGCACTCCCTCAATTCCCTCCTCTGCTCTCCCCGCCTCCAGCACCGCCATCTTCCCCGCCCCCGCCCCAGCCCCCGCCGCCACCAATGCCATACTCGCTCAGTCTCCCGCCTCTGCTCTCCCGGCCTCCGCCGCCAGCACCGCCCTCACGCCCTCCCCAGCCCCCGCCGCCACCGCCGCCGCCATCGGCCCACGTGTCCCAGCGCCCACCGTCAAAGCCCCCATTGTCGCCGCCGCCATCGCCGCCCTGGCGCCATCCACGCGGTTGCCATCGCCTACCTCGCCACCCTCCCCTGCCTCCGCCGCCGCCGCCGTCGCCGCCGCCGCCGCAGCCGCCCCCGCCGCCGCCGCGGGGTCCTCCCACAACTCCCAGGCCCAGGGTTGCCTGCTGGTGCAGGCCTCCACCAGCCTTGGGGCTGCGGTTGGGGGTAAACCTGGTGGCGGTAGGGGGGCGGGTTGTATGCCGGTCTGGGTGCGGGGAGTCCCAGGATGCCAGAGTTCCACGACTTCTGGCACCATCAGGGAAGTGGCAGTGTCCCATGGAGCCCCGGGTGGCGCGAAGGGGCCTCGCTGTCGGCCAGGAGTAGCCCGCCGCCCACGCCAGGGGCATTAGGAAGAGGCGGGGAGCCGGACTGGGGGGGGACGCGGTGCTGGCAGAGCCGGCCCGCGGGTCGATGCTCGCCACCGGAGCGGCTCATCTGCATGGCGGGCGCTCACGAGACAGGCCGGGAGCAGGCTCTTGGGGCGCGGGAGCCGGGTCCCAGCGTCTACGGCCATACCACCCTGAACGCGCCCGATCTCCTCTGATCTCGGGAGCTAAGCAGGGAGGGGCCTGGTTAGTACTTGCATGGGAGACCGCCTGGGAATACCTGTAGGCTTTTGCTCGCCTCTCCTTTTGCGCCGCCGCCCCGGCGTGCCTCCCTCCGAATCCCTGCCGCCCCTTGCCCCTCTGCAACCCCTGCAGCCGCCCAGCCAGCCGAAGGACCCCCTGGCCAGAGGAGGGACAGCCGCCCAGCACTACAAGCTCGCATCCCCGGCCGCACACCAGGCCTGTCGGCCAGGGCTCCCCCCCTCTCCCTCTTCTTAGTGCTCTTCGCCGAGGCAGGCCGTCAGCCTGCAGCAGCCAGCCGCGTCTAGGTCGCCGCCGCCGCCACCGCCATCGCAGGGCTCCCTCTCGCTCCCCGACCCTGCCGCCGCCGCAACCCCCAACGCCCAAGCCCAGGGCTGCCTGCCGGCGCAGGCTTCCACCAGGCTCTCTCCATCCCAGGACGTGCCGGTCCTTTGCACCTCGGCCCGAGCCCAGGGGACGCCCATCCCTGCGCCTGCCCCTGGGCCCCGAGACACAGGATCGGCGTGTCCTCGGGCAAACGGGACGCCCACCCGCCCCGCCCCACCGGAGTCTTCTGTCTCCGCGGGCAGGCACCTCTCCCCACACCCCCGCGCGTCCCCTCCCGTCTCCCACAAGAGCCAGGAGCCCTCCCTTCCCGCCGGCCACGGTGTCCCCGACACAAAGGGCACAAAGAGCCGGGACAAACCAGGGGACGGCGGGAGCAGCACCCCAACACACCACGCGCCATCGACTCCAGGGGAGACCGCCACAAGGGAAGAGCAGGCACACAATCCTCACAACCAGGGTGCCTGGGGGCTGCCACTCTCCTCCCGCGGGCGGGTCCCTGGGCGGGGCTCAGAGCCCACTGGCCCTCCGGAGACCCTGGCGGCCCGCCCCGGGGGCTTCAATGGTGACTGCCAACGCCAGGGCAATGCCTCCTTGGCGGAGCCCAGCCCCGGGCACGACCACACTCCGGTGGAGAAGCCACCACTTCAACACAACCTCAGTGCGTCTGTCCCAGTCCGTGTGCCCGAATGTGCGTCCCTCCCACCCTCCCCCACCCCATGTCTGTCTGGCTCTGTGACGTGCCTGTTGGGTTCTGGCTCTGGCTCAGGAGCTCTCTCCCCGCGTGCCTGCCCCCTCTTTCTCTGTCTCTGTCCATGTCTCTCTGTATGTCTAGACACATACACGTACATATACGTGTATATTTCCATCTCGCTCCCTCTTACTCCTCCTCCCGTTCTGTCTGTCTGTCCCTGTCCTGCGGGGACTCTAGTCCCTCTGCCCGCACAAGAACGCAGGATTTGGCGAGGCCAAGAAGGAACACCCACAGAGCCACGGATAGGGGGCTCATAGCACCATGTCTCACGGGCGGCTGGCTTGGAGACACGGCAAGCCGGAGCCGCCCGATCCCCCACCTGCTGGCCGATTCTCTGCCAACCAACAGACCCACCAAGCCGGCCCACTGCAGTCCGCGCCCCTCTGCAATTTGCAGTCCACCATCCGCGCTTCCTAGCTTGGCCACCGCAGCTCTGCCAGTGGCCAATGGCCAACTGGCAACAGCTGATGGCCAAGCGGTAACAGCTGATGTCCGTGCAGCCCCCACGCAGCACCCCTCCACGCGAGGCCCAGAGCCTGGAAAGTGCTCTCTGCAAGTCTGTCCCCACAGTCCCCGTCTGTCTCTCTCCGCCTACCTCTTGCTCCGTCTCTGGCCTTCTCTCATCCTCTCTCTCAACACCCTGGGTCAGGAGAGGTGATGTGTAGCCAGTGAAGTGACCAGTGATCGGGCGGGACGCCGGTCGCTGATGAGGGGCGAGGGCCCAGACAGAAGGCTGTGTGACGAAGGGTGGCGGCAGTCTGGAGGTGCTGCCCCCTGGTCGCGGGTGGCTCTCCCTGGCTTTGGGCCAGTGGGTGGGGCCGGCCAGGGCCAGGGCCTGGGTTGCACGTCCCTAGGGTGGAGGGGACTGAGAGGACCCTGCGACCCCCTCGGTGGCCCTGAGTGGTGGGGACAGCACAGCAGCAAGGGGGGTGTGCGGTTGTGGGGCTGGGGGGGGATGAGAGGGGTTGGGGTAGGGGGGCGTGGTAAAAGCCATTCCGGGCGTGGGGAGTCCCAGGATGCCAGGGCGCCCAGACATATGTCACAGTCAGGGAAGTGACAGAGGCCTGTGGAGCCACTGGGGGGCGCGAAGGGGCCTCGCTGCGGGCCAGGAGTAGCCCGTCGCCCACACCAGCGGCGACCGGAGGAGGCGGGGAGCGGGCGGGAGGCACTCGGGCAGACATGCTCGCCACCCGAGCGGCCCAGCAGCATGGCGCGTGCGCTCAGGAGGCAAGTCGGGAGCAGGCTCTTGGAGTGCCGGTAGCCGGGTCCCAGTGCCTAAGGCCATACCACCCTGAACGCAGCAGATCTCGTCTGATCTCGGAAGCGAAGCAGGGTCTGTCCTGGTTAGTACATGGATGGGAGACCGCCTGGGAATACCTGTTGGCTTTTGCTAGCGTCTCCTTTTGCATCGCCGCTCCGGCGTGGCTCCCTCCGAACCCCTGCCGCCCCTTGCCCCTCTGCAGCCTCCCAGCCAGCCGCAGGTCCCCCTGACCAGCAGAGGGTCAGCCGCCCGGCACTACAAGCTGGCAGCCCCGGCCGCACACCAGGCCCGTGGGCCAGGGCTCCCCCCCCACACCCTCCTCTCAGTCCTCTTCGGTCCCGCAGGCCGTCATCGCGAATCCTTCGCCGACGCGCGGTCGCCGCCACCGCCGCCTGCGCCAAAGCCACCGCCACCACCGGGCTCCCCACACCCCCCCCCCCCCCCCCCCCGCCAGCGCTGCCCTCGCCCCCGCCCCTGTCCCCGCCCCCGCCGCCGCCACCGCCAAACTCCCTCAAACTCCCTCCTGTGCTCTCCCCACCTCGGCCGCCAGCACCGCGCTCCCCATCTCCGCCACCAGTGCTGCCCTCTCCCCCACCCCCGACCCTGCCGCCGCCATATCCGTACTCCCTTAATTCCCTCCTCCGCTCTCCCCGCCTCCAGCACCGCCATCTCCCCCGCCCCCGCCCCAGACCCCCACATCCACCATCGCCATACTCCCTCAGTCTCCCGCCTCTGCTCTCCCGGCCTCCGCCGCCAGCACCGCCCTCACGCCCTCCCCCGCCCCCGCTGCCGCCATTGCCGCACTCCCTCAATTCCCTCCTCTGCTCTCCCCGCCTCCAGCACCCCCATCTTCCCCGCCCCCGCCCCAGCCCCCGCCGCCACCAATGCCATACTCGCTCAGTCTCCCGCCTCTGCTCTCCCGGCCTCCGCCGCCAGCACCGCCCTCACGCCCTCCCCAGCCCCCGCCGCCACCGCCGCCGCCATCGGCCCCCGTGTCCCAGCGCCCACCGTCAAAGCCCCCATTGTCGCCGCCGCCATCGCCGCCCTGGCGCCATCCACGCGGTTGCCATCGCCTACCTCGCCACCCTCCCCTGCCTCCGCCGCCGCCGCCGCCGCCGCCGCCGCAGCCGCCCCCGCCGCCGCCGCGGGGTCCTCCCACAACTCCCAGGCCCAGGGTTGCTGCTGGTGCAGGCCTCCACCAGCCTTGGGGCTGCGGTTGGGGGTAAACCTGGTGGCGGTAGGGGGGCGGGTTGTATGCCGGTCTGGGTGCGGAGAGTCCCAGGATGCCAGAGTTCCACGACTTCTGGCACCATCAGGGAAGTGGCAGTGTCCCATGGAGCCCCGGGTGGCGCGAAGGGGCCTCGCTGTCGGCCAGGAGTAGCCCGCCGCCCACGCCAGGGGCATTAGGAAGAGGCGGGGAGCCGGACTGGGGGGAGACGCGATGCTGGCAGAGCCGGCCCGCGGGTCGATGCTCGCCACCGGAGCGGCTCATCTGCATGGCGGGCGCTCACGAGACAGGCCGGGAGCAGGCTCTTGGGGCGCGGGAGCCGGGTCCCAGCGTCTACGGCCATACCACCCTGAACGCGCCCGATCTCCTCTGATCTCGGGAGCTAAGCAGGGAGGGGCCTGGTTAGTACTTGCATGGGAGACCGCCTGGGAATACCTGTAGGCTTTTGCTCGCCTCTCCTTTTGCGCCGCCGCCCCGGCGTGCCTCCCTCCGAATCCCTGCCGCCCCTTGCCCCTCTGCAACCCCTGCAGCCGCCCAGCCAGCCGAAGGTCCCCCTGGCCAGAGGAGGGACAGCCGCCCAGCACTACAAGCTCGCATCCCCGGCCGCACACCAGGCCTGTCGGCCAGGGCTCCCCCCCTCTCCCTCTTCTTAGTGCTCTTCGCCGAGGCAGGCCGTCAGCCTGCAGCAGCCAGCCGCGTCTAGGTCGCCGCCGCCGCCACCGCCATCGCAGGGCTCCCTCTCGCTCCCCGACCCTGCCGCCGCCGCAACCCCCAACGCCCAAGCCCAGGGCTGCCTGCCGGCGCAGGCTTCCACCAGGCTCTCTCCATCCCAGGACGTGCCGGTCCTTTGCACCTCGGCCCGAGCCCAGGGGACGCCCATCCCTGCGCCTGCCCCTGGGCCCCGAGACACAGGATCGGCGTGTCCTCGGGCAAACGGGACGCCCACCCGCCCCGCCCCACCGGAGTCTTCTGTCTCCGCGGGCAGGCACCTCTCCCCACACCCCCGCGCGTCCCCTCCCGTCTCCCACAAGAGCCAGGAGCCCTCCCTTCCCGCCGGCCACGGTGTCCCCGACACAAAGGGCACAAAGAGCCGGGACAAACCAGGGGACGGCGGGAGCAGCACCCCAACACACCACGCGCCATCGACTCCAGGGGAGACCGCCACAAGGGAAGAGCAGGCACGCAGGCACACAATCCTCACAACCAGGGTGCCTGGGGGCTGCCACTCTCCTCCCGCGGGCGGGTCCCTGGGCGGGGCTCAGAGCCCACTGGCCCTCCGGAGACCCTGGCGGCCCGCCCCGGGGGCTTCAATGGTGACTGCCAACGCCAGGGCAATGCCTCCTTGGCGGAGCCCAGCCCCGGGCACGACCACACTCCGGTGGAGAAGCCACCACTTCAACACAGCCTCAGTGCGTCTGTCCCAGTCCGTGTGCCCGAATGTGCGTCCCTCCCACCCTCCCCCACCCCATGTCTGTCTGGCTCTGTGACGTGCCTGTTGGGTTCTGGCTCTGGCTCAGGAGCTCTCTCCCCGCGTGCCTGCCCCCTCTTTCTCTGTCTCTGTCCATGTCTCTCTGTATGTCTAGACACATACACGTACATATACGTGTATATTTCCATCTCGCTCCCTCTTACTCCTCCTCCCGTTCTGTCTGTCTGTCCCTGTCCTGCGGGGACTCTAGTCCCTCTGCCCGCACAAGAACGCAGGATTTGGCGAGGCCAAGAAGGAACACCCACAGAGCCACGGATAGGGGGCTCATAGCACCATGTCTCACGGGCGGCTGGCTTGGAGACACGGCAAGCCGGAGCCGCCCGATCCCCCACCTGCTGGCCGATTCTCTGCCAACCAACAGACCCACCAAGCCGGCCCACTGCAGTCCGCGCCCCTCTGCAATTTGCAGTCCACCATCCGCGCTTCCTAGCTTGGCCACCGCAGCTCTGCCGGTGTCCAATGGCCAACTGGCAACAGCTGAAGGCCAAGCGGTAACAGCTGATGTCAGTGCAGCCCCACGCAGTACCCCGTCCCCCGGTACCCCCGTCTCCCCGTCACCCCTGTCTCCGTTCCCCCGGTTCCCCGTCTTCCTGTCCCCCGTCTCCCGGGTCCCCCGTCCCCACGTTCCACCATCCCCCCTATTCCGGTCCCCCCCGTCCCCTGTTCCCCCCGTCCCCTGATCCCCCTGTTCCCCCGTACCCCCATCCACCCTCTCCCAGTCCACCCGTCCCCCGGTGCCCCCGTCCACCCAGTGCCCCATCCCCCGTCCCCCGCTCCCCCGTCCCCCCAGTCCCCCCACGCCCCTGGTCCACCCGTCCCCCATTCCCTCGTCTCCCGGTCCCCCCCTCCCCGGGTCCCCCGACCCCCGTTCCCCCGTCTCCCGGTCCTCCGTCTCGCGGTCCACCTGTCCCCCGGTCCCCCAGTCCCAACGTCTCCCCGTCCCCCCGTCCCTCCTTCGCCTGGTCCCCCCGTCCCCCCATACCCCCGGTCTCCCGTTCCCCGGTCCCCCGTCGCCTCCTGGTCCCCCGGTCCCCCGGTTCCCCCGGCGCCCAGGCGCCCTTCTACCGGTCCCCCCGTTCCCCGGTCGCCCCGTCTCCCGGTCCCCAGTCTCCCGGTCCCCTGTCTCCCGGTCGCCCGGTCTTCCGGTCCCCCGGTCCTCCGTCCAGTGTTACCCCCTTCCCCCGGTCCCCCGGTCCCCCCATCTCCCTGTCCCTCTGTCTCCCGGTCCGGCCGCACACCCATCCCCCCGTCTCCCGGTCCCCCGTCTCCCGGTCGCCCGGTCCCCAGGTCCCCCGTCTCCCGGTCCCCTCATCCCCTGGACCCCCAACCCCCGGTCCCTGGTCCCCCGGTCCCCAGTCCCCCGTTTCCCCCATCGCCCTGGCCCCCGTCTACCGATCCCCCAGTTCTCCGTTCGCCCCGTCTTCCGGTCCTCCCGTCCCACAGTCTCCCGTCTCCCGGTGTCCCATCTCCCGGTCACCCCGTCCCCGGTCCCCCGTCTCGCGGTCCCCCGTCTCCTAGTCGCCCCGTTCCCCGGTACCCGATCTCCCGGTCCCCTCATCCCCCAGTCCCCCAACCCCCGGTCCCCCGGTCCCCCCGTCCCCCGGTCCCCGGTCCCCCGGTCCCCCCATCTCCCGGTCCACTGGTACCCCCGTCCCCCCAGTCCATTCATGCCCCTGGTCACCCCGTCGCCCGGTCCCCTATCCCCCGGTCCCCCCAACCTCCGGTCCCCCGGTCCGCGGGTCCCCTGGTCCCCCCATCCGCCGTTCCCCCGGTCCCCCCCGTCTCCGTTGCCCCGGTCCCCCCGTCCCCCGGTCCCCCGTCCCCCGGTCCCCCCGACCCTCCAGTCCCCCTGTCCCTCTGTCTCCCGGTCCCCCCGTCACCCCGTCCCCCCGGCCCCAGGTCCCCCATCTCCCGGTCCCCCGTCTCACGGTCCCCCGTTCCCCCGTTTCCCGGTCCCCCCCTCCCCATGTCCCTCGTCCCCCAGTACCCTCGTACTCCTGTCCCTCCATCCACCGGTCTCCTGGTCCCTCCGTCCCACCGTCCGCCAGTCCCACCGTCCTCTCATTCCCCCAATCCCCCAGTCCCCCAGTCTCCCTGTCCCCCAATTCCCCGGTCTCCCTTTCCCCTGGTACCGTGTCCCCCCATCTCCCGGTCCCCCCGTCCCCTGGTCCCACTGTCTCCCAGTACCCAGTCCCCCTGTCCCCCCGGTCCCCCGGTCCCCTTGTCCCCCCATCCCCCAGTCCCCCCGTCCCCCCGGCCCTCTCGTACTCCCGTCCCCCCATCTTCCGGTCACCCCTTCCCCCCGTCCCACATGCCCCCGTCTCCCAGACCCCCCGTCCCCCGGTTCTCCCAGTTCCAACGGTCGCCCTGTCCCCCTGCCCCCCTTCCCCCATCTCCTGGTACCCCGTCCCCCGGTACCCCCGCCCCGGGTTCCTACAGTCCCACCGTTCTCCCTGTCCCCCCCCTTACACCCGTCTCCCGGTCCCCTGTCCCCTGGTCCTCCCGTCCCCCGGTCCCCCTGTCCCCCCGTTCTGTCTGTTGGTCCCTGTCCTGCGGGGACTCTAGTCCCTCTGCCCGCACAAGAACCCAGGATTTGGCGAGGCCAAGAAGGAACACCAACAGAGCCACGGATAGGGGGCTCATAGCACCATGTCTCACGGGCAGCTGGCTTGGAGACACGGCAAGCCGGAGCCGCCCGATCCCCAACCTGCCGGCCGATTCTCTGCCAACCAACAGACCCACCAAGCCGGCCCACTGCAGTCCGCGCCCCTCTGCAATTTGCAGTCCACCATCCGCGCTTCCTAGCTTGGCCACCGCAGCTCTGCCAGTGGCCAATGGCCAACTGGCAACAGCTGATGGCCAAGCGGTAACAGCTGATGTCCGTGCAGCCCCCACGCAGCACCCCTCCACGCGAGGCCCAGAGCCTGGAAAGTGCTCTCTGCAAGTCTGTCCCCACAGTCCCCGTCTGTCTCTCTCCGCCTACCTCTTGCTCCGTCTCTGGCCTTCTCTCATCCTCTCTCTCAACACCCTGGGTCAGGAGAGGTGATGTGTAGCCAGTGAAGTGACCAGTGATCGGGCGGGACGCCGGTCGCTGATGAGGGGCGAGGGCCCAGACAGAAGGCTGTGTGACGAAGGGTGGCGGCAGTCTGGAGGTGCTGCCCCCTGGTCGCGGGTGGCTCTCCCTGGCTTTGGGCCAGTGGGTGGGGCCGGCCAGGGCCAGGGCCTGGGTTGCACGTCCCTAGGGTGGAGGGGACTGAGAGGACCCTGCGACCCCCTCGGTGGCCCTGAGTGGTGGGGACAGCACAGCAGCAAGGGGGGTGTGCGGTTGTGGGGCTGGGGGCGGGATGAGAGGGGTTGGGGTAGGGGGGCGTGGTAAAAGCCATTCCGGGCGTGGGGAGTCCCAGGATGCCAGGGCGCCCAGACATATGTCACAGTCAGGGAAGTGACAGAGGCCTGTGGAGCCACTGGGGGGCGCGAAGGGGCCTCGCTGCGGGCCAGGAGTAGCCCGTCGCCCACACCAGCGGCGACCGGAGGAGGCGGGGAGCGGGCGGGAGGCACTCGGGCAGACATGCTCGCCACCCGAGCGGCCCAGCAGCATGGCGCGTGCGCTCAGGAGGCAAGTCGGGAGCAGGCTCTTGGAGTGCCGGGAGCCGGGTCCCAGTGCCTAAGGCCATACCACCCTGAACGCAGCAGATCTCGTCTGATCTCGGAAGCGAAGCAGGGTCTGTCCTGGTTAGTACTTGGATGGGAGACCGCCTGGGAATACCTGTTGGCTTTTGCTAGCGTCTCCTTTTGCATCGCCGCTCCGGCGTGGCTCCCTCCGAACCCCTGCCGCCCCTTGCCCCTCTGCAGCCTCCCAGCCAGCCGCAGGTCCCCCTGACCAGCAGAGGGTCAGCCGCCCGGCACTACAAGCTGGCAGCCCCGGCCGCACACCAGGCCCGTGGGCCAGGGCTCCCCCCCCACACCCTCCTCTCAGTCCTCTTCGGTCCCGCAGGCCGTCATCGCGAATCCTTCGCCGACGCGCGGTCGCCGCCACCGCCGCCTGCGCCAAAGCCACCGCCACCACCGGGCTCCCCACACCCCCCCCCCCAGCGCTGCCCTCGCCCCCGCCCCTGTCCCCGCCCCCGCCGCCGCCACCGCCAAACTCCCTCAAACTCCCTCCTGTGCTCTCCCCACCTCGGCCGCCAGCACCGCGCTCCCCATCTCCGCCACCAGTGCTGCCCTCTCCCCCTCCCCCGCCCCCGCTGCCGCCATTGCCGCACTCCCTCAATTCCCTCCTCTGCTCTCCCCGCCTCCAGCACCCCCATCTTCCCGCCCCCGCCCCAGCCCCCGCCGCCACCAATGCCATACTCGCTCAGTCTCCCGCCTCTGCTCTCCCGGCCTCCGCCGCCAGCACCGCCCTCACGCCCTCCCCAGCCCCCGCCGCCACCGCCGCCGCCATCGGCCCCCGTGTCCCAGCGCCCACCGTCAAAGCCCCCATTGTCGCCGCCGCCATCGCCGCCCTGGCGCCATCCACGCGGTTGCCATCGCCTACCTCGCCACCCTCCCCTGCCTCCGCCGCCGCCGCCGCCGCCGCCGCGGCAGCCGCCCCCGCCGCCGCCGCGGGGTCCTCCCACAACTCCCAGGCCCAGGGTTGCCTGCTGGTGCAGGCCTCCACCAGCCTTGGGGCTGCGGTTGGGGGTAAACCTGGTGGCGGTAGGGGGGCGGGTTGTATGCCGGTCTGGGTGCGGGGAGTCCCAGGATGCCAGAGTTCCACGACTTCTGGCACCATCAGGGAAGTGGCAGTGTCCCATGGAGCCCCGGGTGGCGCGAAGGGGCCTCGCTGTCGGCCAGGAGTAGCCCGCCGCCCACGCCAGGGGCATTAGGAAGAGGCGGGGAGCCGGACTGGGGGGGGACGCGGTGCTGGCAGAGCCGGCCCGCGGGTCGATGCTCGCCACCGGAGCGGCTCATCTGCATGGCGGGCGCTCACGAGACAGGCCGGGAGCAGGCTCTTGGGGCGCGGGAGCCGGGTCCCAGCGTCTACGGCCATACCACCCTGAACGCACCCGATCTCCTCTGATCTCGGGAGCTAAGCAGGGAGGGGCCTGGTTAGTACTTGCATGGGAGACCGCCTGGGAATACCTGTAGGCTTTTGCTCGCCTCTCCTTTTGCGCCGCCGCCCCGGCGTGCCTCCCTCCGAATCCCTGCCGCCCCTTGCCCCTCTGCAACCCCTGCAGCCGCCCAGCCAGCCGAAGGACCCCCTGGCCAGAGGAGGGACAGCCGCCCAGCACTACAAGCTCGCATCCCCGGCCGCACACCAGGCCTGTCGGCCAGGGCTCCCCCCCTCTCCCTCTTCTTAGTGCTCTTCGCCGAGGCAGGCCGTCAGCCTGCAGCAGCCAGCCGCGTCTAGGTCGCCGCCGCCGCCACCGCCATCGCAGGGCTCCCTCTCGCTCCCCGACCCTGCCGCCGCCGCAACCCCCAACGCCCAAGCCCAGGGCTGCCTGCCGGCGCAGGCTTCCACCAGGCTCTCTCCATCCCAGGACGTGCCGGTCCTTTGCACCTCGGCCCGAGCCCAGGGGACGCCCATCCCTGCGCCTGCCCCTGGGCCCCGAGACACAGGATCGGCGTGTCCTCGGGCAAACGGGACGCCCACCCGCCCCGCCCCACCGGAGTCTTCTGTCTCCGCGGGCAGGCACCTCTCCCCACACCCCCGCGCGTCCCCTCCCGTCTCCCACAAGAGCCAGGAGCCCTCCCTTCCCGCCGGCCACGGTGTCCCCGACACAAAGGGCACAAAGAGCCGGGACAAACCAGGGGACGGCGGGAGCAGCACCCCAACACACCACGCGCCATCGACTCCAGGGGAGACCGCCACAAGGGAAGAGCAGGCACGCAGGCACACAATCCTCACAACCAGGGTGCCTGGGGGCTGCCACTCTCCTCCCGCGGGCGGGTCCCTGGGCGGGGCTCAGAGCCCACTGGCCCTCCGGAGACCCTGGCGGCCCGCCCCGGGGGCTTCAATGGTGACTGCCAACGCCAGGGCAATGCCTCCTTGGCGGAGCCCAGCCCCGGGCACGACCACACTCCGGTGGAGAAGCCACCACTTCAACACAGCCTCAGTGCGTCTGTCCCAGTCCGTGTGCCCGAATGTGCGTCCCTCCCACCCTCCCCCACCCCATGTCTGTCTGGCTCTGTGACGTGCCTGTTGGGTTCTGGCTCTGGCTCAGGAGCTCTCTCCCCGCGTGCCTGCCCCCTCTTTCTCTGTCTCTGTCCATGTCTCTCTGTATGTCTAGACACATACACGTACATATACGTGTATATTTCCATCTCGCTCCCTCTTACTCCTCCTCCCGTTCTGTCTGTCTGTCCCTGTCCTGCGGGGACTCTAGTCCCTCTGCCCGCACAAGAACGCAGGATTTGGCGAGGCCAAGAAGGAACACCCACAGAGCCACGGATAGGGGGCTCATAGCACCATGTCTCACGGGCGGCTGGCTTGGAGACACGGCAAGCCGGAGCCGCGCGATCCCCCACCTGCTGGCCGATTCTCTGCCAACCAACAGACCCACCAAGCCGGCCCACTGCAGTCCGCGCCCCTCTGCAATTTGCAGTCCACCATCCGCGCTTCCTAGCTTGGCCACCGCAGCTCTGCCGGTGTCCAATGGCCAACTGGCAACAGCTGAAGGCCAAGCGGTAACAGCTGATGTCAGTGCAGCCCCACGCAGTACCCCCGTCCCCCGGTACCCCCGTCTCCCCGTCACCCCTGTCTCCGTTCCCCCGGTTCCCCGTCTTCCTGTCCCCCGTCTCCCGGGTCCCCCGTCCCCACGTTCCACCATCCCCCCTATTCCGGTCCCCCCCGTCCCCTGTTCCCCCCGTCCCCTGATCCCCCTGTTCCCCCGTACCCCCATCCACCCTCTCCCAGTCCACCCGTCCCCCGGTGCCCCCGTCCCCCCAGTGCCCCATCCCCCGTCCCCCGCTCCCCCGTCCCCCCAGTCCCCCCACGCCCCTGGTCCACCCGTCCCCCATTCCCTCGTCTCCCGGTCCCCCCCTCCCCGGGTCCCCCGACCCCCGTTCCCCCGTCTCCCGGTCCTCCGTCTCGCGGTCCACCTGTCCCCCGGTCCCCCAGTCCCAACGTCTCCCCGTCCCCCCGTCCCTCCTTCGCCTGGTCCCCCCGTCCCCCCATACCCCCGGTCTCCCGTTCCCCGGTCCCCCGTCGCCTCCTGGTCCCCCGGTCCCCCGGTTCCCCCGGCGCCCAGGCGCCCTTCTACCGGTCCCCCCGTTCCCCGGTCGCCCCGTCTCCCGGTCCCCAGTCTCCCGGTCCCCTGTCTCCCGGTCGCCCGGTCTTCCGGTCCCCCGGTCCTCCGTCCAGTGTTACCCCCTTCCCCCGGTCCCCCGGTCCCCCCATCTCCCTGTCCCTCTGTCTCCCGGTCCGGCCGCACACCCATCCCCCCGTCTCCCGGTCCCCCGTCTCCCGGTCGCCCGGTCCCCAGGTCCCCCGTCTCCCGGTCCCCTCATCCCCTGGACCCCCAACCCCCGGTCCCTGGTCCCCCGGTCCCCCAGTCCCCCGGTTCCCCCATCGCCCTGGCCCCCGTCTACCGATCCCCCAGTTCTCCGTTCGCCCCGTCTTCCGGTCCTCCCGTCCCACAGTCTCCCGTCTCCCGGTGTCCCATCTCCCGGTCACCCCGTCCCCGGTCCCCCGTCTCGCGGTCCCCCGTCTCCTAGTCGCCCCGTTCCCCGGTACCCGATCTCCCGGTCCCCTCATCCCCCAGTCCCCCAACCCCCGGTCCCCCGGTCCCCCCGTCCCCCGGTCCCCGGTCCCCCGGTCCCCCCATCTCCCGGTCCACTGGTACCCCCGTCCCCCCAGTCCATTCATGCCCCTGGTCACCCCGTCGCCCGGTCCCCTATCCCCCGGTCCCCCCAACCTCCGGTCCCCCGGTCCGCGGGTCCCCTGGTCCCCCCATCCGCCGTTCCCCCGGTCCCCCCCGTCTCCGTTGCCCCGGTCCCCCCGTCCCCCGGTCCCCCCGTCCCCCGGTCCCCCCGACCCTCCAGTCCCCCTGTCCCTCTGTCTCCCGGTCCCCCCGTCACCCCGTCCCCCCGGCCCCAGGTCCCCCATCTCCCGGTCCCCCCGTCTCACGGTCCCCCGTTCCCCCGTTTCCCGGTCCCCCCCTCCCCATGTCCCTCGTCCCCCAGTACCCTCGTACTCCTGTCCCTCCATCCACCGGTCTCCTGGTCCCTCCGTCCCACCGTCCGCCAGTCCCACCGTCCTCTCATTCCCCCAATCCCCCAGTCCCCCAGTCTCCCTGTCCCCCAATTCCCCGGTCTCCCTTTCCCCTGGTACCGTGTCCCCCCATCTCCCGGTCCCCCCGTCCCCTGGTCCCACTGTCTCCCAGTACCCAGTCCCCCTGTCCCCCCGGTCCCCCGGTCCCCTTGTCCCCCCATCCCCCAGTCCCCCCGTCCCCCCGGCCCTCTCGTACTCCCGTCCCCCCATCTTCCGGTCACCCCTTCCCCCCGTCCCACATGCCCCCGTCTCCCAGACCCCCCGTCCCCCGGTTCTCCCAGTTCCAACGGTCGCCCTGTCCCCCTGCCCCCCTTCCCCCATCTCCTGGTACCCCGTCCCCCGGTACCCCCGCCCCGGGTTCCTACAGTCCCACCGTTCTCCCTGTCCCCCCCCTTACACCCGTCTCCCGGTCCCCTGTCCCCTGGTCCTCCCGTCCCCCGGTCCCCCTGTCCCCCCGTTCTGTCTGTTGGTCCCTGTCCTGCGGGGACTCTAGTCCCTCTGCCCGCACAAGAACCCAGGATTTGGCGAGGCCAAGAAGGAACACCAACAGAGCCACGGATAGGGGGCTCATAGCACCATGTCTCACGGGCAGCTGGCTTGGAGACACGGCAAGCCGGAGCCGCCCGATCCCCAACCTGCCGGCCGATTCTCTGCCAACCAACAGACCCACCAAGCCGGCCCACTGCAGTCCGCGCCCCTCTGCAATTTGCAGTCCACCATCCGCGCTTCCTAGCTTGGCCACCGCAGCTCTGCCAGTGGCCAATGGCCAACTGGCAACAGCTGATGGCCAAGCGGTAACAGCTGATGTCCGTGCAGCCCCCACGCAGCACCCCTCCACGCGAGGCCCAGAGCCTGGAAAGTGCTCTCTGCAAGTCTGTCCCCACAGTCCCCGTCTGTCTCTCTCCGCCTACCTCTTGCTCCGTCTCTGGCCTTCTCTCATCCTCTCTCTCAACACCCTGGGTCAGGAGAGGTGATGTGTAGCCAGTGAAGTGACCAGTGATCGGGCGGGACGCCGGTCGCTGATGAGGGGCGAGGGCCCAGACAGAAGGCTGTGTGACGAAGGGTGGCGGCAGTCTGGAGGTGCTGCCCCCTGGTCGCGGGTGGCTCTCCCTGGCTTTGGGCCAGTGGGTGGGGCCGGCCAGGGCCAGGGCCTGGGTTGCACGTCCCTAGGGTGGAGGGGACTGAGAGGACCCTGCGACCCCCTCGGTGGCCCTGAGTGGTGGGGACAGCACAGCAGCAAGGGGGGTGTGCGGTTGTGGGGCTGGGGGGGGATGAGAGGGGTTGGGGTAGGGGGGCGTGGTAAAAGCCATTCCGGGCGTGGGGAGTCCCAGGATGCCAGGGCGCCCAGACATATGTCACAGTCAGGGAAGTGACAGAGGCCTGTGGAGCCACTGGGGGGCGCGAAGGGGCCTCGCTGCGGGCCAGGAGTAGCCCGTCGCCCACACCAGCGGCGATCGGAGGAGGCGGGGAGCGGGCGGGAGGCACTCGGGCAGACATGCTCGCCACCCGAGCGGCCCAGCAGCATGGCGCGTGCGCTCAGGAGGCAAGTCGGGAGCAGGCTCTTGGAGTGCCGGGAGCCGGGTCCCAGTGCCTAAGGCCATACCACCCTGAACGCAGCAGATCTCGTCTGATCTCGGAAGCGAAGCAGGGTCTGTCCTGGTTAGTACTTGGATGGGAGACCGCCTGGGAATACCTGTTGGCTTTTGCTAGCGTCTCCTTTTGCATCGCCGCTCCGGCGTGGCTCCCTCCGAACCCCTGCCGCCCCTTGCCCCTCTGCAGCCTCCCAGCCAGCCGCAGGTCCCCCTGACCAGCAGAGGGTCAGCCGCCCGGCACTACAAGCTGGCAGCCCCGGCCGCACACCAGGCCCGTGGGCCAGGGCTCCCCCCCCACACCCTCCTCTCAGTCCTCTTCGGTCCCGCAGGCCGTCATCGCGCATCCTTCGCCGACGCGCGGTCGCCGCCACCGCCGCCTGCGCCAAAGCCACCGCCACCACCGGGCTCCCCACACCCCCCCCCCCAGCGCTGCCCTCGCCCCCGCCCCTGTCCCCGCCCCCGCCGCCGCCACCGCCAAACTCCCTCAAACTCCCTCCTGTGCTCTCCCCACCTCGGCCGCCAGCACCGCGCTCCCCATCTCCGCCACCAGTGCTGCCCTCTCCCCCTCCCCCGCCCCCGCTGCCGCCATTGCCGCACTCCCTCAATTCCCTCCTCTGCTCTCCCCGCCTCCAGCACCCCCATCTTCCCGCCCCCGCCCCAGCCCCCGCCGCCACCAATGCCATACTCGCTCAGTCTCCCGCCTCTGCTCTCCCGGCCTCCGCCGCCAGCACGGCCCTCACGCCCTCCCCAGCCCCCGCCGCCACCGCCGCCGCCATCGGCCCCCGTGTCCCAGCGCCCACCGTCAAAGCCCCCATTGTCGCCGCCGCCATCGCCGCCCTGGCGCCATCCACGCGGTTGCCATCGCCTACCTCGCCACCCTCCCCTGCCTCCGCCGCCGCCGCCGCCGCCGCCGCCGCAGCCGCCCCCGCCGCCGCCGCGGGGTCCTCCCACAACTCCCAGGCCCAGGGTTGCCTGCTGGTGCAGGCCTCCACCAGCCTTGGGGCTGCGGTTGGGGGTAAACCTGGTGGCGGTAGGGGGGCGGGTTGTATGCCGGTCTGGGTGCGGGGAGTCCCAGGATGCCAGAGTTCCACGACTTCTGGCACCATCAGGGAAGTGGCAGTGTCCCATGGAGCCCCGGGTGGCGCGAAGGGGCCTCGCTGTCGGCCAGGAGTAGCCCGCCGCCCACGCCAGGGGCATTAGGAAGAGGCGGGGAGCCGGACTGGGGGGGGACGCGGTGCTGGCAGAGCCGGCCCGCGGGTCGATGCTCGCCACCGGAGCGGCTCATCTGCATGGCGGGCGCTCACGAGACAGGCCGGGAGCAGGCTCTTGGGGCGCGGGAGCCGGGTCCCAGCGTCTACGGCCATACCACCCTGAACGCGCCCGATCTCCTCTGATCTCGGGAGCTAAGCAGGGAGGGGCCTGGTTAGTACTTGCATGGGAGACCGCCTGGGAATACCTGTAGGCTTTTGCTCGCCTCTCCTTTTGCGCCGCCGCCCCGGCGTGCCTCCCTCCGAATCCCTGCCGCCCCTTGCCCCTCTGCAACCCCTGCAGCCGCCCAGCCAGCCGAAGGACCCCCTGGCCAGAGGAGGGACAGCCGCCCAGCACTACAAGCTCGCATCCCCGGCCGCACACCAGGCCTGTCGGCCAGGGCTCCCCCCCTCTCCCTCTTCTTAGTGCTCTTCGCCGAGGCAGGCCGTCAGCCTGCAGCAGCCAGCCGCGTCTAGGTCGCCGCCGCCGCCACCGCCATCGCAGGGCTCCCTCTCGCTCCCCGACCCTGCCGCCGCCGCAACCCCCAACGCCCAAGCCCAGGGCTGCCTGCCGGCGCAGGCTTCCACCAGGCTCTCTCCATCCCAGGACGTGCCGGTCCTTTGCACCTCGGCCCGAGCCCAGGGGACGCCCATCCCTGCGCCTGCCCCTGGGCCCCGAGACACAGGATCGGCGTGTCCTCGGGCAAACGGGACGCCCACCCGACCCGCCCCACCGGAGTCTTCTGTCTCCGCGGGCAGGCACCTCTCCCCACACCCCCGCGCGTCCCCTCCCGTCTCCCACAAGAGCCAGGAGCCCTCCCTTCCCGCCGGCCACGGTGTCCCCGACACAAAGGGCACAAAGAGCCGGGACAAACCAGGGGACGGCGGGAGCAGCACCCCAACACACCACGCGCCATCGACTCCAGGGGAGACCGCCACAAGGGAAGAGCAGGCACGCAGGCACACAATCCTCACAACCAGGGTGCCTGGGGGCTGCCACTCTCCTCCCGCGGGCGGGTCCCTGGGCGGGGCTCAGAGCCCACTGGCCCTCCGGAGACCCTGGCGGCCCGCCCCGGGGGCTTCAATGGTGACTGCCAACGCCAGGGCAATGCCTCCTTGGCGGAGCCCAGCCCCGGGCACGACCACACTCCGGTGGAGAAGCCACCACTTCAACACAGCCTCAGTGCGTCTGTCCCAGTCCGTGTGCCCGAATGTGCGTCCCTCCCACCCTCCCCCACCCCATGTCTGTCTGGCTCTGTGACGTGCCTGTTGGGTTCTGGCTCTGGCTCAGGAGCTCTCTCCCCGCGTGCCTGCCCCCTCTTTCTCTGTCTCTGTCCATGTCTCTCTGTATGTCTAGACACATACACGTACATATACGTGTATATTTCCATCTCGCTCCCTCTTACTCCTCCTCCCGTTCTGTCTGTCTGTCCCTGTCCTGCGGGGACTCTAGTCCCTCTGCCCGCACAAGAACGCAGGATTTGGCGAGGCCAAGAAGGAACACCCACAGAGCCACGGATAGGGGGCTCATAGCACCATGTCTCACGGGCGGCTGGCTTGGAGACACGGCAAGCCGGAGCCGCCCGATCCCCCACCTGCTGGCCGATTCTCTGCCAACCAACAGACCCACCAAGCCGGCCCACTGCAGTCCGCGCCCCTCTGCAATTTGCAGTCCACCATCCGCGCTTCCTAGCTTGGCCACCGCAGCTCTGCCGGTGTCCAATGGCCAACTGGCAACAGCTGAAGGCCAAGCGGTAACAGCTGATGTCAGTGCAGCCCCACGCAGTAACCCCGTCCCCCGGTACCCCCGTCTCCCCGTCACCCCTGTCTCCGTTCCCCCGGTTCCCGTCTTCCTGTCCCCCGTCTCCCGGGTCCCCCGTCCCCACGTTCCACCATCCCCCCTATTCCGGTCCCCCCCGTCCCCTGTTCCCCCCGTCCCCTGATCCCCCTGTTCCCCCGTACCCCCATCCACCCTCTCCCAGTCCACCCGTCCCCCGGTGCCCCCGTCCCCCCAGTGCCCCATCCCCCATCCCCCGCTCCCCCGTCCCCCCAGTCCCCCCACGCCCCTGGTCCACCCGTCCCCCATTCCCTCGTCTCCCGGTCCCCCCCTCCCCGGGTCCCCCGACCCCCGTTCCCCCGTCTCCCGGTCCTCCGTCTCGCGGTCCTCCTGTCCCCCGGTCCCCCAGTCCCAACGTCTCCCCGTCCCCCCGTCCCTCCTTCGCCTGGTCCCCCCGTCCCCCCATACCCCCGGTCTCCCGTTCCCCGGTCCCCCGTCTCCTGGTCCCCCGTTCCCCCGGTTTCCCCGGCGCCCAGGCGCCCTTCTACCGGTCCCCCCGTTCCCCGGTCGCCCCGTCTCCCGGTCCCCAGTCTCCCGGTCCCCTGTCTCCCGGTCGCCCGGTCTTCCGGTCCCCCGGTCCTCCGTCCAGTGTTACCCCCTTCCCCCGGTCCCCCGGTCCCCCCATCTCCCTGTCCCTCTGTCTCCCGGTCCGGCCGCACACCCATCCCCCCGTCTCCCGGTCCCCCGTCTCCCGGTCGCCCGGTTTCCAGGTCCCCCGTCTCCCGGTCCCCTCATCCCCTGGACCCCCAACCCCGGTCCCTGGTCCCCCGGTCCCCCAGTCCCCCGGTTCCCCCATCGCCCTGGCCCCCGTCTACCGATCCCCCAGTTCTCCGTTCGCCCCGTCTTCCGGTCCTCCCGTCCCACAGTCTCCCGTCTCCCGGTGTCCCATCTCCCGGTCACCCCGTCCCCGGTCCCCCGTCTCGCGGTCCCCCGTCTCCTAGTCGCCCCGTTCCCCGGTACCCGATCTCCCGGTCCCCTCATCCCCCAGTCCCCCAACCCCCGGTCCCCCGGTCCCCCCGTCCCCCGGTCCCCAGTCCCCCGGTCCCCCCATCTCCCGGTCCACTGGTACCCCCGTCCCCCCAGTCCATTCATGCCCCTGGTCACCCCGTCGCCCGGTCCCCTATCCCCCGGTCCCCCCAACCTCCGGTCCCCCGGTCCGCGGGTCCCCTGGTCCCCCCATCCGCCGTTCCCCCGGTCCCCCCCGTCTCCGTTGCCCCGGTCCCCCCGTCCCCCGGTCCCCCCGTCCCCTGATCCCCCTGTTCCCCCGTACCCCCATCCACCCTCTCCCAGTCCACCCGTCCCCCGGTGCCCCCGTCCCCCCAGTGCCCCATCCCCCGTCCCCCGCTCCCCCGTCCCCCCAGTCCCCCCACGCCCCTGGTCCACCCGTCCCCCATTCCCTCGTCTCCCGGTCCCCCCCTCCCCGGGTCCCCCGACCCCCGTTTCCCCGTCTCCCGGTCCTCCGTCTCGCGGTCCACCTGTCCCACGGTCCCCCAGTCCCAACGTCTCCCCGTCCCCCCGTCCCTCCTTCGCCTGGTCCCCCCGTCCCCCCATACCCCCGGTCTCCCGTTCCCCGGTCCCCCGTCGCCTCCTGGTCCCCCGGTCCCCCGGTTCCCCCGGCGCCCAGGCGCCCTTCTACCGGTCCCCCCGTTCCCCGGTCGCCCCGTCTCCCGGTCCCCAGTCTCCCGGTCCCCTGTCTCCCGGTCGCCCGGTCTTCCGGTCCCCCGGTCCTCCGTCCAGTGTTACCCCCTTCCCCCGGTCCCCCGGTCCCCCCATCTCCCTGTCCCTCTGTCTCCCGGTCCGGCCGCACACCCATCCCCCCGTCTCCCGGTCCCCCGTCTCCCGGTCGCCCGGTCCCCAGGTCCCCCGTCTCCCGGTCCCCTCATCCCCTGGACCCCCAACCCCCGGTCCCTGGTCCCCCGGTCCCCCAGTTCCCCGGTTCCCCCATCGCCCTGGCCCCCGTCTACCGATCCCCCAGTTCTCCGTTCGCCCCGTCTTCCGGTCCTCCCGTCCCACAGTCTCCCGTCTCCCGGTGTCCCATCTCCCGGTCACCCCGTCCCCGGTCCCCCGTCTCGCGGTCCCCCGTCTCCTAGTCGCCCCGTTCCCCGGTACCCGATCTCCCGGTCCCCTCATCCCCCAGTCCCCCAACCCCCGGTCCCCCGGTCCCCCCGTCCCCCGGTCCCCGGTCCCCCGGTCCCCCCATCTCCCGGTCCACTGGTACCCCCGTCCCCCCAGTCCATTCATGCCCCTGGTCACCCCGTCGCCCGGTCCCCTATCCCCCGGTCCCCCCAACCTCCGGTCCCCCGGTCCGCGGGTCCCCTGGTCCCCCCATCCGCCGTTCCCCCGGTCCCCCCGTCTCCGTTGCCCCGGTCCCCCCATCCCCCGGTCCCCCCATCCCCTGGTCCCCCCGACCCTCCAGTCCCCCTGTCCCTCTGTCTCCCGGTCCCCCCGTCACCCCGTCCCCCCGGCCCCAGGTCCCCCATCTCCCGGTCCCCCCGTCTCACGGTCCCCCGTTCCCCCGTTTCCCGGTCCCCCCCTCCCCATGTCCCTCGTCCCCCAGTACCCTCGTACTCCTGTCCCTCCATCCACCGGTCTCCTGGTCCCTCCGTCCCACCGTCCGCCAGTCCCACCGTCCTCTCATTCCCCCAATCCCCCAGTCCCCCAGTCTCCCTGTCCCCCAATTCCCCGGTCTCCCTTTCCCCTGGTACCGTGTCCCCCCATCTCCCGGTCCCCCCGTCCCCTGGTCCCACTGTCTCCCAGTACCCAGTCCCCCTGTCCCCCCGGTCCCCCGGTCCCCTTGTCCCCCCATCCCCCAGTCCCCCCGTCCCCCCGGCCCTCTCGTACTCCCGTCCCCCCATCTTCCGGTCACCCCTTCCCCCCGTCCCACATGCCCCCGTCTCCCAGACCCCCCGTCCCCCGGTTCTCCCAGTTCCAACGGTCTCCCTGTCCCCCTGCCCCCCTTCCCCCATCTCCTGGTACCCCGTCCCCCGGTACCCCCGCCCCGGGTTCCTACAGTCCCACCGTTCTCCCTGTCCCCCCCCTTACACCCGTCTCCCGGTCCCCTGTCCCCCGGTCCTCCCGTCCCCCGGTCCCCCTGTCCCCCCGTTCTGTCTGTCGGTCCCTGTCCTGCGGGGACTCTAGTCCCTCTGCCCGCACAAGAACCCAGGATTTGGCGAGGCCAAGAAGGAACACCAACAGAGCCACGGATAGGGGGCTCATAGCACCATGTCTCACGGGCAGCTGGCTTGGAGACACGGCAAGCCGGAGCCGCCCGATCCCCAACCTGCCGGCCGATTCTCTGCCAACCAACAGACCCACCAAGCCGGCCCACTGCAGTCCGCGCCCCTCTGCAATTTGCAGTCCACCATCCGCGCTTCCTAGCTTGGCCACCGCAGCTCTGCCAGTGGCCAATGGCCAACTGGCAACAGCTGATGGCCAAGCGGTAACAGCTGATGTCCGTGCAGCCCCCACGCAGCACCCCTCCACGCGAGGCCCAGAGCCTGGAAAGTGCTCTCTGCAAGTCTGTCCCCACAGTCCCCGTCTGTCTCTCTCCGCCTACCTCTTGCTCCGTCTCTGGCCTTCTCTCATCCTCTCTCTCAACACCCTGGGTCAGGAGAGGTGATGTGTAGCCAGTGAAGTGACCAGTGATCGGGCGGGACGCCGGTCGCTGATGAGGGGCGAGGGCCCAGACAGAAGGCTGTGTGACGAAGGGTGGCGGCAGTCTGGAGGTGCTGCCCCCTGGTCGCGGGTGGCTCTCCCTGGCTTTGGGCCAGTGGGTGGGGCCGGCCAGGGCCAGGGCCTGGGTTGCACGTCCCTAGGGTGGAGGGGACTGAGAGGACCCTGCGACCCCCTCGGTGGCCCTGAGTGGTGGGGACAGCACAGCAGCAAGGGGGGTGTGCGGTTGTGGGGCTGGGGGGGGATGAGAGGGGTTGGGGTAGGGGGGCGTGGTAAAAGCCATTCCGGGCGTGGGGAGTCCCAGGATGCCAGGGCGCCCAGACATATGTCACAGTCAGGGAAGTGACAGAGGCCTGTGGAGCCACTGGGGGGCGCGAAGGGGCCTCGCTGCGGGCCAGGAGTAGCCCGTCGCCCACACCAGCGGCGATCGGAGGAGGCGGGGAGCGGGCGGGAGGCACTCGGGCAGACATGCTCGCCACCCGAGCGGCCCAGCAGCATGGCGCGTGCGCTCAGGAGGCAAGTCGGGAGCAGGCTCTTGGAGTGCCGGGAGCCGGGTCCCAGTGCCTAAGGCCATACCACCCTGAACGCAGCAGATCTCGTCTGATCTCGGAAGCGAAGCAGGGTCTGTCCTGGTTAGTACTTGGATGGGAGACCGCCTGGGAATACCTGTTGGCTTTTGCTAGCGTCTCCTTTTGCATCGCCGCTCCGGCGTGGCTCCCTCCGAACCCCTGCCGCCCCTTGCCCCTCTGCAGCCTCCCAGCCAGCCGCAGGTCCCCCTGACCAGCAGAGGGTCAGCCGCCCGGCACTACAAGCTGGCAGCCCCGGCCGCACACCAGGCCCGTGGGCCAGGGCTCCCCCCCCACACCCTCCTCTCAGTCCTCTTCGGTCCCGCAGGCCGTCATCGCGCATCCTTCGCCGACGCGCGGTCGCCGCCACCGCCGCCTGCGCCAAAGCCACCGCCACCACCGGGCTCCCCACACCCCCCCCCCCAGCGCTGCCCTCGCCCCCGCCCCTGTCCCCGCCCCCGCCGCCGCCACCGCCAAACTCCCTCAAACTCCCTCCTGTGCTCTCCCCACCTCGGCCGCCAGCACCGCGCTCCCCATCTCCGCCACCAGTGCTGCCCTCTCCCCCTCCCCCGCCCCCGCTGCCGCCATTGCCGCACTCCCTCAATTCCCTCCTCTGCTCTCCCCGCCTCCAGCACCGCCATCTTCCCCGCCCCCGCCCCAGCCCCCGCCGCCACCAATGCCATACTCGCTCAGTCTCCCGCCTCTGCTCTCCCGGCCTCCGCCGCCAGCACCGCCCTCACGCCCTCCCCAGCCCCCGCCGCCACCGCCGCCGCCATCGGCCCACGTGTCCCAGCGCCCACCGTCAAAGCCCCCATTGTCGCCGCCGCCATCGCCGCCCTGGCGCCATCCACGCGGTTGCCATCGCCTACCTCGCCACCCTCCCCTGCCTCCGCCGCCGCCGCCGTCGCCGCCGCCGCCGCAGCCGCCCCCGCCGCCGCCGCGGGGTCCTCCCACAACTCCCAGGCCCAGGGTTGCCTGCTGGTGCAGGCCTCCACCAGCCTTGGGGCTGCGGTTGGGGGTAAACCTGGTGGCGGTAGGGGGGCGGGTTGTATGCCGGTCTGGGTGCGGGGAGTCCCAGGATGCCAGAGTTCCACGACTTCTGGCACCATCAGGGAAGTGGCAGTGTCCCATGGAGCCCCGGGTGGCGCGAAGGGGCCTCGCTGTCGGCCAGGAGTAGCCCGCCGCCCACGCCAGGGGCATTAGGAAGAGGCGGGGAGCCGGACTGGGGGGGGACGCGGTGCTGGCAGAGCCGGCCCGCGGGTCGATGCTCGCCACCGGAGCGGCTCATCTGCATGGCGGGCGCTCACGAGACAGGCCGGGAGCAGGCTCTTGGGGCGCGGGAGCCGGGTCCCAGCGTCTACGGCCATACCACCCTGAACGCGCCCGATCTCCTCTGATCTCGGGAGCTAAGCAGGGAGGGGCCTGGTTAGTACTTGCATGGGAGACCGCCTGGGAATACCTGTAGGCTTTTGCTCGCCTCTCCTTTTGCGCCGCCGCCCCGGCGTGCCTCCCTCCGAATCCCTGCCGCCCCTTGCCCCTCTGCAACCCCTGCAGCCGCCCAGCCAGCCGAAGGACCCCCTGGCCAGAGGAGGGACAGCCGCCCAGCACTACAAGCTCGCATCCCCGGCCGCACACCAGGCCTGTCGGCCAGGGCTCCCCCCCTCTCCCTCTTCTTAGTGCTCTTCGCCGAGGCAGGCCGTCAGCCTGCAGCAGCCAGCCGCGTCTAGGTCGCCGCCGCCGCCACCGCCATCGCAGGGCTCCCTCTCGCTCCCCGACCCTGCCGCCGCCGCAACCCCCAACGCCCAAGCCCAGGGCTGCCTGCCGGCGCAGGCTTCCACCAGGCTCTCTCCATCCCAGGACGTGCCGGTCCTTTGCACCTCGGCCCGAGCCCAGGGGACGCCCATCCCTGCGCCTGCCCCTGGGCCCCGAGACACAGGATCGGCGTGTCCTCGGGCAAACGGGACACCCACCCGCCCCGCCCCACCGGAGTCTTCTGTCTCCGCGGGCAGGCACCTCTCCCCACACCCCCGCGCGTCCCCTCCCGTCTCCCACAAGAGCCAGGAGCCCTCCCTTCCCGCCGGCCACGGTGTCCCCGACACAAAGGGCACAAAGAGCCGGGACAAACCAGGGGACGGCGGGAGCAGCACCCCAACACACCACGCGCCATCGACTCCAGGGGAGACCGCCACAAGGGAAGAGCAGGCACGCAGGCACACAATCCTCACAACCAGGGTGCCTGGGGGCTGCCACTCTCCTCCCGCGGGCGGGTCCCTGGGCGGGGCTCAGAGCCCACTGGCCCTCCGGAGACCCTGGCGGCCCGCCCCGGGGGCTTCAATGGTGACTGCCAACGCCAGGGCAATGCCTCCTTGGCGGAGCCCAGCCCCGGGCACGACCACACTCCGGTGGAGAAGCCACCACTTCAACACAGCCTCAGTGCGTCTGTCCCAGTCCGTGTGCCCGAATGTGCGTCCCTCCCACCCTCCCCCACCCCATGTCTGTCTGGCTCTGTGACGTGCCTGTTGGGTTCTGGCTCTGGCTCAGGAGCTCTCTCCCCGCGTGCCTGCCCCCTCTTTCTCTGTCTCTGTCCATGTCTCTCTGTATGTCTAGACACATACACGTACATATACGTGTATATTTCCATCTCGCTCCCTCTTACTCCTCCTCCCGTTCTGTCTGTCTGTCCCTGTCCTGCGGGGACTCTAGTCCCTCTGCCCGCACAAGAACGCAGGATTTGGCGAGGCCAAGAAGGAACACCCACAGAGCCACGGATAGGGGGCTCATAGCACCATGTCTCACGGGCGGCTGGCTTGGAGACACGGCAAGCCGGAGCCGCCCGATCCCCCACCTGCTGGCCGATTCTCTGCCAACCAACAGACCCACCAAGCCGGCCCACTGCAGTCCGCGCCCCTCTGCAATTTGCAGTCCACCATCCGCGCTTCCTAGCTTGGCCACCGCAGCTCTGCCGGTGTCCAATGGCCAACTGGCAACAGCTGAAGGCCAAGCGGTAACAGCTGATGTCAGTGCAGCCCCACGCAGTACCCCCGTCCCCCGGTACCCCCGTCTCCCCGTCACCCCTGTCTCCGTTCCCCCGGTTCCCGTCTTCCTGTCCCCCGTCTCCCGGGTCCCCCGTCCCCACGTTCCACCATCCCCACTATTCCGGTCCCCCCCGTCCCCTGTTCCCCCCGTCCCCTGATCCCCCTGTTCCCCCGTACCCCCATCCACCCTCTCCCAGTCCACCCGTCCCCCGGTGCCCCCGTCCCCCCAGTGCCCCATCCCCCATCCCCCGCTCCCCCGTCCCCCCAGTCCCCCCACGCCCCTGGTCCACCCGTCCCCCATTCCCTCGTCTCCCGGTCCCCCCCTCCCCGGGTCCCCCGACCCCCGTTCCCCCGTCTCCCGGTCCTCCGTCTCGCGGTCCTCCTGTCCCCCGGTCCCCCAGTCCCAACGTCTCCCCGTCCCCCCGTCCCTCCTTCGCCTGGTCCCCCCGTCCCCCCATACCCCCGGTCTCCCGTTCCCCGGTCCCCCGTCTCCTGGTCCCCCGTTCCCCCGGTTTCCCCGGCGCCCAGGCGCCCTTCTACCGGTCCCCCCGTTCCCCGGTCGCCCCGTCTCCCGGTCCCCAGTCTCCCGGTCCCCTGTCTCCCGGTCGCCCGGTCTTCCGGTCCCCCGGTCCTCCGTCCAGTGTTACCCCCTTCCCCCGGTCCCCCGGTCCCCCCATCTCCCTGTCCCTCTGTCTCCCGGTCCGGCCGCACACCCATCCCCCCGTCTCCCGGTCCCCCGTCTCCCGGTCGCCCGGTTTCCAGGTCCCCCGTCTCCCGGTCCCCTCATCCCCTGGACCCCCAACCCCGGTCCCTGGTCCCCCGGTCCCCCAGTCCCCCGGTTCCCCCATCGCCCTGGCCCCCGTCTACCGATCCCCCAGTTCTCCGTTCGCCCCGTCTTCCGGTCCTCCCGTCCCACAGTCTCCCGTCTCCCGGTGTCCCATCTCCCGGTCACCCCGTCCCCGGTCCCCCGTCTCGCGGTCCCCCGTCTCCTAGTCGCCCCGTTCCCCGGTACCCGATCTCCCGGTCCCCTCATCCCCCAGTCCCCCAACCCCCGGTCCCCCGGTCCCCCCGTCCCCCGGTCCCCAGTCCCCCGGTCCCCCCATCTCCCGGTCCACTGGTACCCCCGTCCCCCCAGTCCATTCATGCCCCTGGTCACCCCGTCGCCCGGTCCCCTATCCCCCGGTCCCCCCAACCTCCGGTCCCCCGGTCCGCGGGTCCCCTGGTCCCCCCATCCGCCGTTCCCCCGGTCCCCCCCCGTCTCCGTTGCCCCGGTCCCCCCGTCCCCCGGTCCCCCCGTCCCCTGATCCCCCTGTTCCCCCGTACCCCCATCCACCCTCTCCCAGTCCACCCGTCCCCCGGTGCCCCCGTCCCCCCAGTGCCCCATCCCCGTCCCCCGCTCCCCCGTCCCCCCAGTCCCCCCACGCCCCTGGTCCACCCGTCCCCCATTCCCTCGTCTCCCGGTCCCCCCCTCCCCGGGTCCCCCGACCCCCGTTCCCCCGTCTCCCGGTCCTCCGTCTCGCGGTCCACCTGTCCCCCGGTCCCCCAGTCCCAACGTCTCCCCGTCCCCCCGTCCCTCCTTCGCCTGGTCCCCCCGTCCCCCCATACCCCCGGTCTCCCGTTCCCCGGTCCCCCGTCGCCTCCTGGTCCCCCGGTCCCCCGGTTCCCCCGGCGCCCAGGCGCCCTTCTACCGGTCCCCCCGTTCCCCGGTCGCCCCGTCTCCTGGTCCCCAGTCTCCCGGTCCCCTGTCTCCCGGTCGCCCGGTCTTCCGGTCCCCCGGTCCTCCGTCCAGTGTTACCCCCTTCCCCCGGTCCCCCGGTCCCCCCATCTCCCTGTCCCTCTGTCTCCCGGTCCGGCCGCACACCCATCCCCCCGTCTCCCGGTCCCCCGTCTCCCGGTCGCCCGGTCCCCAGGTCCCCCGTCTCCCGGTCCCCTCATCCCCTGGACCCCCAACCCCCGGTCCCTGGTCCCCCGGTCCCCCAGTCCCCCGGTTCCCCCATCGCCCTGGCCCCCGTCTACCGATCCCCCAGTTCTCCGTTCGCCCCGTCTTCCGGTCCTCCCGTCCCACAGTCTCCCGTCTCCCGGTGTCCCATCTCCCGGTCACCCCGTCCCCGGTCCCCCGTCTCGCGGTCCCCCGTCTCCTAGTCGCCCCGTTCCCCGGTACCCGATCTCCCGGTCCCCTCATCCCCCAGTCCCCCAACCCCCGGTCCCCCGGTCCCCCCGTCCCCCGGTCCCCGGTCCCCCGGTCCCCCCATCTCCCGGTCCACTGGTACCCCCGTCCCCCCAGTCCATTCATGCCCCTGGTCACCCCGTCGCCCGGTCCCCTATCCCCCGGTCCCCCCAACCTCCGGTCCCCCGGTCCGCGGGTCCCCTGGTCCCCCCATCCGCCGTTCCCCCGGTCCCCCCCTCCGTCTCCGTTACCCCGGTCCCCCCGTCCCCCGTTCCCCCCATCCCCCGGTCCCCCCGACCCTCCAGTCCCCCTGTCCCTCTGTCTCCCGGTCCCCCCGTCACCCCGTCCCCCCGGCCCCAGGTCCCCCATCTCCCGGACCCCCCGTCTCACGGTCCCCCGTTCCCCCGTTTCCCGGTCCCCCCTCCCCATGTCCCTCGTCCCCCAGTACCCTCGTACTCCTGTCCCTCCATCCACCGGTCTCCTGGTCCCTCCGTCCCACCGTCCGCCAGTCCCACCGTCCTCTCATTCCCCCAATCCCCCAGTCCCCCAGTCTCCCTGTCCCCCAATTCCCCGGTCTCCCTTTCCCCTGGTACCGTGTCCCCCCATCTCCCGGTCACCCCGTCCCCGGTCCCCCGTCTCGCGGTCCCCCGTCTCCTAGTCGCCCCGTTCCCCGGTACCCGATCTCCCGGTCCCCTCATCCCCCAGTCCCCCAACCCCCGGTCCCCCGGTCCCCCCGTCCCCCGGTCCCCAGTCCCCCCGTCCCCCCATCTCCCGGTCCACTGGTACCCCCGTCCCCCCAGTCCATTCATGCCCCTGGTCACCCCGTCGCCCGGTCCCCTATCCCCCGGTCCCCCCACCCTCCGGTCCCCCGGTCCGCGGGTCCCCTGGTCCCCCCATCCGCCGTTCCCCCGGTCCCCCCCGTCTCCGTTGCCCCGGTCCCCCCGTCCCCCGGTCCCCCCGTCCCCTGATCCCCCTGTTCCCCCGTACCCCCATCCACCCTCTCCCAGTCCACCGTCCCCCGGTGCCCCCGTCCCCCCAGTGCCCCATCCCCCATCCCCCGCTCCCCCGTCCCCCCAGTCCCCCCACGCCCCTGGTCCACCCGTCCCCCATTCCCTCGTCTCCCGGTCCCCCCCTCCCCGGGTCCCCCGACCCCCGTTCCCCCGTCTCCCGGTCCTCCGTCTCGCGGTCCACCTGTCCCACGGTCCCCCAGTCCCAACGTCTCCCCGTCCCCCCGTCCCTCCTTCGCCTGGTCCCCCCGTCCCCCCATACCCCCGGTCTCCCGTTCCCCGGTCCCCCGTCGCCTCCTGGTCCCCCGGTTCCCCCGGTTCCCCCGGCGCCCAGGCGCCCTTCTACCGGTGCCCCCCGTTCCCCGGTCGCCCTGTCTCCCGGTCCCCAGTCTCCCGGTCCCCTGTCTCCCGGTCGCCCGGTCTTCCGGTCCCCCGGTCCTCCGTCCAGTGTTACCCCCTTCCCCCGGTCCCCCGGTCCCCCCATCTCCCTGTCCCTCTGACTCCCGGTCCGGCCGCACACCCATCCCCCCGTCTCCCGGTCCCCCGTCTCCCGGTCGCCCGGTCCCCAGGTCCCCCGTCTCCCGGTCCCCTCATCCCCTGGACCCCCAACCCCCGGTCCCTGGTCCCCCGGTCCCCCAGTCCCCCGGTTCCCCCATCGCCCTGGCCCCCGTCTACCGATCCCCCAGTTCTCCGTTCGCCCCGTCTTCCGGTCCTCCCGTCCCACAGTCTCCCGTCTCCCGGTGTCCCATCTCCCGGTCACCCCGTCCCCGGTCCCCCGTCTCGCGGTCCCCTGTCTCCTAGGCGCCCCGTTCCCCGGTACCCGATCTCCCGGTCCCCTCATCCCCCAGTCCCCCAACCCCCGGTCCCCCGGTCCCCCCTTCCCCCGGTCCCCGGTCCCCCGGTCCCCCCATCTCCCGGTCCACTGGTACCCCCGTCCCCCCAGTCCATTCATGCCCCTGGTCACCCCGTCGCCCGGTCCCCTATCCCCCGGTCCCCCCAACCTCCGGTCCCCCGGTCCGCGGGTCCCCTGGTCCCCCCATCCGCCGTTCCCCCGGTCCCCCCCGTCTCCGTTGCCCCGGTCCCCCCGTCCCCCGGTCCCCCCGTCCCCCGGTCCCCCCGACCCTCCAGTCCCCCTGTCCCTCTGTCTCCCGGTCCCCCCGTCACCCCGTCCCCCCGGCCCCAGGTCCCCCATCTCCCGGTCCCCCCGTCTCACGGTCCCCCGTTCCCCCGTTTCCCGGTCCCCCCCTCCCCATGTCCCTCGTCCCCCAGTACCCTCGTACTCCTTTCCCTCCATCCACCGGTCTCCTGGTCCCTCCGTCCCACCGTCCGCCAGTCCCACCGTCCTCTCATTCCCCCAATCCCCCAGTCCCCCAGTCTCCCTGTCCCCCAATTCCCCGGTCTCCCTTTCCCCTGGTACCGTGTCCCCCCATCTCCCGGTCCCCCCGTCCCCTGGTCCCACTGTCTCCCAGTACCCAGTCCCCCTGTCCCCCCGGTCCCCCGGTCCCCTTGTCCCCCCATCCCCCAGTCCCCCCGTCCCCCCGGCCCTCTCGTACTCCCGTCCCCCCATCTTCCGGTCACCCCTTCCCCCCGTCCCACATGCCCCCGTCTCCCAGACCCCCCGTCCCCCGGTTCTCCCAGTTCCAACGGTCTCCCTGTCCCCCTGCCCCCCTTCCCCCATCTCCTGGTACCCCGTCCCCCGGTACCCCCGCCCCGGGTTCCTACAGTCCCACCGTTCTCCCTGTCCCCCCCCTTACACCCGTCTCCCGGTCCCCTGTCCCCCGGTCCTCCCGTCCCCCGGTCCCCCTGTCCCCCCGTTCTGTCTGTCGGTCCCTGTCCTGCGGGGACTCTAGTCCCTCTGCCCGCACAAGAACCCAGGATTTGGCGAGGCCAAGAAGGAACACCAACAGAGCCACGGATAGGGGGCTCATAGCACCATGTCTCACGGGCAGCTGGCTTGGAGACACGGCAAGCCGGAGCCGCCCGATCCCCAACCTGCCGGCCGATTCTCTGCCAACCAACAGACCCACCAAGCCGGCCCACTGCAGTCCGCGCCCCTCTGCAATTTGCAGTCCACCATCCGCGCTTCCTAGCTTGGCCACCGCAGCTCTGCCAGTGGCCAATGGCCAACTGGCAACAGCTGATGGCCAAGCGGTAACAGCTGATGTCCGTGCAGCCCCCACGCAGCACCCCTCCACGCGAGGCCCAGAGCCTGGAAAGTGCTCTCTGCAAGTCTGTCCCCACAGTCCCCGTCTGTCTCTCTCCGCCTACCTCTTGCTCCGTCTCTGGCCTTCTCTCATCCTCTCTCTCAACACCCTGGGTCAGGAGAGGTGATGTGTAGCCAGTGAAGTGACCAGTGATCGGGCGGGACGCCGGTCGCTGATGAGGGGCGAGGGCCCAGACAGAAGGCTGTGTGACGAAGGGTGGCGGCAGTCTGGAGGTGCTGCCCCCTGGTCGCGGGTGGCTCTCCCTGGCTTTGGGCCAGTGGGTGGGGCCGGCCAGGGCCAGGGCCTGGGTTGCACGTCCCTAGGGTGGAGGGGACTGAGAGGACCCTGCGACCCCCTCGGTGGCCCTGAGTGGTGGGGACAGCACAGCAGCAAGGGGGGTGTGCGGTTGTGGGGCTGGGGGGGGATGAGAGGGGTTGGGGTAGGGGGGCGTGGTAAAAGCCATTCCGGGCGTGGGGAGTCCCAGGATGCCAGGGCGCCCAGACATATGTCACAGTCAGGGAAGTGACAGAGGCCTGTGGAGCCACTGGGGGGCGCGAAGGGGCCTCGCTGCGGGCCAGGAGTAGCCCGTCGCCCACACCAGCGGCGATCGGAGGAGGCGGGGAGCGGGCGGGAGGCACTCGGGCAGACATGCTCGCCACCCGAGCGGCCCAGCAGCATGGCGCGTGCGCTCAGGAGGCAAGTCGGGAGCAGGCTCTTGGAGTGCCGGGAGCCGGGTCCCAGTGCCTAAGGCCATACCACCCTGAACGCAGCAGATCTCGTCTGATCTCGGAAGCGAAGCAGGGTCTGTCCTGGTTAGTACTTGGATGGGAGACCGCCTGGGAATACCTGTTGGCTTTTGCTAGCGTCTCCTTTTGCATCGCCGCTCCGGCGTGGCTCCCTCCGAACCCCTGCCGCCCCTTGCCCCTCTGCAGCCTCCCAGCCAGCCGCAGGTCCCCCTGACCAGCAGAGGGTCAGCCGCCCGGCACTACAAGCTGGCAGCCCCGGCCGCACACCAGGCCCGTGGGCCAGGGCTCCCCCCCACACCCTCCTCTCAGTCCTCTTCGGTCCCGCAGGCCGTCATCGCGAATCCTTCGCCGACGCGCGGTCGCCGCCACCGCCGCCTGCGCCAAAGCCACCGCCACCACCGGGCTCCCCACCCCCCCCCCCCCCCCCGCCAGCGCTGCCCTCGCCCCCGCCCCTGTCCCCGCCCCCGCCGCCGCCACCGCCAAACTCCCTCAAACTCCCTCCTGTGCTCTCCCCACCTCGGCCGCCAGCACCGCGCTCCCCATCTCCGCCACCAGTGCTGCCCTCTCCCCCACCCCCGCCCCCGCCGCCGCCATATCCGTACTCCCTCAATTCCCTCCTCCGCTCTCCCCGCCTCCAGCACCGCCATCTCCCCCGCCCCCGCCCCAGACCCCCGCATCCACCATCGCCATACTCCCTCAGTCTCCCGCCTCTGCTCTCCCGGCCTCCGCCGCCAGCACCGCCCTCACGCCCTCCCCCGCCCCCGCTGCCGCCATTGCCGCACTCCCTCAATTCCCTCCTCTGCTCTCCCCGCCTCCAGCACCGCCATCTTCCCCGCCCCCGCCCCAGCCCCCGCCGCCACCAATGCCATACTCGCTCAGTCTCCCGCCTCTGCTCTCCCGGCCTCCGCCGCCAGCACCGCCCTCACGCCCTCCCCAGCCCCCGCCGCCACCGCCGCCGCCATCGGCCCACGTGTCCCAGCGCCCACCGTCAAAGCCCCCATTGTCGCCGCCGCCATCGCCGCCCTGGCGCCATCCACGCGGTTGCCATCGCCTACCTCGCCACCCTCCCCTGCCTCCGCCGCCGCCGCCGTCGCCGCCGCCGCCGCAGCCGCCCCCGCCGCCGCCGCGGGGTCCTCCCACAACTCCCAGGCCCAGGGTTGCCTGCTGGTGCAGGCCTCCACCAGCCTTGGGGCTGCGGTTGGGGGTAAACCTGGTGGCGGTAGGGGGGCGGGTTGTATGCCGGTCTGGGTGCGGGGAGTCCCAGGATGCCAGAGTTCCACGACTTCTGGCACCATCAGGGAAGTGGCAGTGTCCCATGGAGCCCCGGGTGGCGCGAAGGGGCCTCGCTGTCGGCCAGGAGTAGCCCGCCGCCCACGCCAGGGGCATTAGGAAGAGGCGGGGAGCCGGACTGGGGGGGGACGCGGTGCTGGCAGAGCCGGCCCGCGGGTCGATGCTCGCCACCGGAGCGGCTCATCTGCATGGCGGGCGCTCACGAGACAGGCCGGGAGCAGGCTCTTGGGGCGCGGGAGCCGGGTCCCAGCGTCTACGGCCATACCACCCTGAACGCGCCCGATCTCCTCTGATCTCGGGAGCTAAGCAGGGAGGGGCCTGGTTAGTACTTGCATGGGAGACCGCCTGGGAATACCTGTAGGCTTTTGCTCGCCTCTCCTTTTGCGCCGCCGCCCCGGCGTGCCTCCCTCCGAATCCCTGCCGCCCCTTGCCCCTCTGCAACCCCTGCAGCCGCCCAGCCAGCCGAAGGACCCCCTGGCCAGAGGAGGGACAGCCGCCCAGCACTACAAGCTCGCATCCCCGGCCGCACACCAGGCCTGTCGGCCAGGGCTCCCCCCCTCTCCCTCTTCTTAGTGCTCTTCGCCGAGGCAGGCCGTCAGCCTGCAGCAGCCAGCCGCGTCTAGGTCGCCGCCGCCGCCACCGCCATCGCAGGGCTCCCTCTCGCTCCCCGACCCTGCCGCCGCCGCAACCCCCAACGCCCAAGCCCAGGGCTGCCTGCCGGCGCAGGCTTCCACCAGGCTCTCTCCATCCCAGGACGTGCCGGTCCTTTGCACCTCGGCCCGAGCCCAGGGGACGCCCATCCCTGCGCCTGCCCCTGGGCCCCGAGACACAGGATCGGCGTGTCCTCGGGCAAACGGGACGCCCACCCGCCCCGCCCCACCGGAGTCTTCTGTCTCCGCGGGCAGGCACCTCTCCCCACACCCCCGCGCGTCCCCTCCCGTCTCCCACAAGAGCCAGGAGCCCTCCCTTCCCGCCGGCCACGGTGTCCCCGACACAAAGGGCACAAAGAGCCGGGACAAACCAGGGGACGGCGGGAGCAGCACCCCAACACACCACGCGCCATCGACTCCAGGGGAGACCGCCACAAGGGAAGAGCAGGCACACAATCCTCACAACCAGGGTGCCTGGGGGCTGCCACTCTCCTCCCGCGGGCGGGTCCCTGGGCGGGGCTCAGAGCCCACTGGCCCTCCGGAGACCCTGGCGGCCCGCCCCGGGGGCTTCAATGGTGACTGCCAACGCCAGGGCAATGCCTCCTTGGCGGAGCCCAGCCCCGGGCACGACCACACTCCGGTGGAGAAGCCACCACTTCAACACAACCTCAGTGCGTCTGTCCCAGTCCGTGTGCCCGAATGTGCGTCCCTCCCACCCTCCCCCACCCCATGTCTGTCTGGCTCTGTGACGTGCCTGTTGGGTTCTGGCTCTGGCTCAGGAGCTCTCTCCCCGCGTGCCTGCCCCCTCTTTCTCTGTCTCTGTCCATGTCTCTCTGTATGTCTAGACACATACACGTACATATACGTGTATATTTCCATCTCGCTCCCTCTTACTCCTCCTCCCGTTCTGTCTGTCTGTCCCTGTCCTGCGGGGACTCTAGTCCCTCTGCCCGCACAAGAACGCAGGATTTGGCGAGGCCAAGAAGGAACACCCACAGAGCCACGGATAGGGGGCTCATAGCACCATGTCTCACGGGCGGCTGGCTTGGAGACACGGCAAGCCGGAGCCGCCCGATCCCCCACCTGCTGGCCGATTCTCTGCCAACCAACAGACCCACCAAGCCGGCCCACTGCAGTCCGCGCCCCTCTGCAATTTGCAGTCCACCATCCGCGCTTCCTAGCTTGGCCACCGCAGCTCTGCCAGTGGCCAATGGCCAACTGGCAACAGCTGATGGCCAAGCGGTAACAGCTGATGTCCGTGCAGCCCCCACGCAGCACCCCTCCACGCGAGGCCCAGAGCCTGGAAAGTGCTCTCTGCAAGTCTGTCCCCACAGTCCCCGTCTGTCTCTCTCCGCCTACCTCTTGCTCCGTCTCTGGCCTTCTCTCATCCTCTCTCTCAACACCCTGGGTCAGGAGAGGTGATGTGTAGCCAGTGAAGTGACCAGTGATCGGGCGGGACGCCGGTCGCTGATGAGGGGCGAGGGCCCAGACAGAAGGCTGTGTGACGAAGGGTGGCGGCAGTCTGGAGGTGCTGCCCCCTGGTCGCGGGTGGCTCTCCCTGGCTTTGGGCCAGTGGGTGGGGCCGGCCAGGGCCAGGGCCTGGGTTGCACGTCCCTAGGGTGGAGGGGACTGAGAGGACCCTGCGACCCCCTCGGTGGCCCTGAGTGGTGGGGACAGCACAGCAGCAAGGGGGGTGTGCGGTTGTGGGGCTGGGGGGGGATGAGAGGGGTTGGGGTAGGGGGGCGTGGTAAAAGCCATTCCGGGCGTGGGGAGTCCCAGGATGCCAGGGCGCCCAGACATATGTCACAGTCAGGGAAGTGACAGAGGCCTGTGGAGCCACTGGGGGGCGCGAAGGGGCCTCGCTGCGGGCCAGGAGTAGCCCGTCGCCCACACCAGCGGCGACCGGAGGAGGCGGGGAGCGGGCGGGAGGCACTCGGGCAGACATGCTCGCCACCCGAGCGGCCCAGCAGCATGGCGCGTGCGCTCAGGAGGCAAGTCGGGAGCAGGCTCTTGGAGTGCCGGTAGCCGGGTCCCAGTGCCTAAGGCCATACCACCCTGAACGCAGCAGATCTCGTCTGATCTCGGAAGCGAAGCAGGGTCTGTCCTGGTTAGTACATGGATGGGAGACCGCCTGGGAATACCTGTTGGCTTTTGCTAGCGTCTCCTTTTGCATCGCCGCTCCGGCGTGGCTCCCTCCGAACCCCTGCCGCCCCTTGCCCCTCTGCAGCCTCCCAGCCAGCCGCAGGTCCCCCTGACCAGCAGAGGGTCAGCCGCCCGGCACTACAAGCTGGCAGCCCCGGCCGCACACCAGGCCCGTGGGCCAGGGCTCCCCCCCCACACCCTCCTCTCAGTCCTCTTCGGTCCCGCAGGCCGTCATCGCGAATCCTTCGCCGACGCGCGGTCGCCGCCACCGCCGCCTGCGCCAAAGCCACCGCCACCACCGGGCTCCCCACACCCCCCCCCCCCCCCCCGCCAGCGCTGCCCTCGCCCCCGCCCCTGTCCCCGCCCCCGCCGCCGCCACCGCCAAACTCCCTCAAACTCCCTCCTGTGCTCTCCCCACCTCGGCCGCCAGCACCGCGCTCCCCATCTCCGCCACCAGTGCTGCCCTCTCCCCCACCCCCGACCCTGCCGCCGCCATATCCGTACTCCCTTAATTCCCTCCTCCGCTCTCCCCGCCTCCAGCACCGCCATCTCCCCCGCCCCCGCCCCAGACCCCCACATCCACCATCGCCATACTCCCTCAGTCTCCCGCCTCTGCTCTCCCGGCCTCCGCCGCCAGCACCGCCCTCACGCCCTCCCCCGCCCCCGCTGCCGCCATTGCCGCACTCCCTCAATTCCCTCCTCTGCTCTCCCCGCCTCCAGCACCCCCATCTTCCCCGCCCCCGCCCCAGCCCCCGCCGCCACCAATGCCATACTCGCTCAGTCTCCCGCCTCTGCTCTCCCGGCCTCCGCCGCCAGCACCGCCCTCACGCCCTCCCCAGCCCCCGCCGCCACCGCCGCCGCCATCGGCCCCCGTGTCCCAGCGCCCACCGTCAAAGCCCCCATTGTCGCCGCCGCCATCGCCACCCTGGCGCCATCCACGCGGTTGCCATCGCCTACCTCGCCACCCTCCCCTGCCTCCGCCGCCGCCGCCGCCGCCGCCGCCGCAGCCGCCCCCGCCGCCGCCGCGGGGTCCTCCCACAACTCCCAGGCCCAGGGTTGCTGCTGGTGCAGGCCTCCACCAGCCTTGGGGCTGCGGTTGGGGGTAAACCTGGTGGCGGTAGGGGGGCGGGTTGTATGCCGGTCTGGGTGCGGAGAGTCCCAGGATGCCAGAGTTCCACGACTTCTGGCACCATCAGGGAAGTGGCAGTGTCCCATGGAGCCCCGGGTGGCGCGAAGGGGCCTCGCTGTCGGCCAGGAGTAGCCCGCCGCCCACGCCAGGGGCATTAGGAAGAGGCGGGGAGCCGGACTGGGGGGAGACGCGATGCTGGCAGAGCCGGCCCGCGGGTCGATGCTCGCCACCGGAGCGGCTCATCTGCATGGCGGGCGCTCACGAGACAGGCCGGGAGCAGGCTCTTGGGGCGCGGGAGCCGGGTCCCAGCGTCTACGGCCATACCACCCTGAACGCGCCCGATCTCCTCTGATCTCGGGAGCTAAGCAGGGAGGGGCCTGGTTAGTACTTGCATGGGAGACCGCCTGGGAATACCTGTAGGCTTTTGCTCGCCTCTCCTTTTGCGCCGCCGCCCCGGCGTGCCTCCCTCCGAATCCCTGCCGCCCCTTGCCCCTCTGCAACCCCTGCAGCCGCCCAGCCAGCCGAAGGTCCCCCTGGCCAGAGGAGGGACAGCCGCCCAGCACTACAAGCTCGCATCCCCGGCCGCACACCAGGCCTGTCGGCCAGGGCTCCCCCCCTCTCCCTCTTCTTAGTGCTCTTCGCCGAGGCAGGCCGTCAGCCTGCAGCAGCCAGCCGCGTCTAGGTCGCCGCCGCCGCCACCGCCATCGCAGGGCTCCCTCTCGCTCCCCGACCCTGCCGCCGCCGCAACCCCCAACGCCCAAGCCCAGGGCTGCCTGCCGGCGCAGGCTTCCACCAGGCTCTCTCCATCCCAGGACGTGCCGGTCCTTTGCACCTCGGCCCGAGCCCAGGGGACGCCCATCCCTGCGCCTGCCCCTGGGCCCCGAGACACAGGATCGGCGTGTCCTCGGGCAAACGGGACGCCCACCCGCCCCGCCCCACCGGAGTCTTCTGTCTCCGCGGGCAGGCACCTCTCCCCACACCCCCGCGCGTCCCCTCCCGTCTCCCACAAGAGCCAGGAGCCCTCCCTTCCCGCCGGCCACGGTGTCCCCGACACAAAGGGCACAAAGAGCCGGGACAAACCAGGGGACGGCGGGAGCAGCACCCCAACACACCACGCGCCATCGACTCCAGGGGAGACCGCCACAAGGGAAGAGCAGGCACGCAGGCACACAATCCTCACAACCAGGGTGCCTGGGGGCTGCCACTCTCCTCCCGCGGGCGGGTCCCTGGGCGGGGCTCAGAGCCCACTGGCCCTCCGGAGACCCTGGCGGCCCGCCCCGGGGGCTTCAATGGTGACTGCCAACGCCAGGGCAATGCCTCCTTGGCGGAGCCCAGCCCCGGGCACGACCACACTCCGGTGGAGAAGCCACCACTTCAACACAGCCTCAGTGCGTCTGTCCCAGTCCGTGTGCCCGAATGTGCGTCCCTCCCACCCTCCCCCACCCCATGTCTGTCTGGCTCTGTGACGTGCCTGTTGGGTTCTGGCTCTGGCTCAGGAGCTCTCTCCCCGCGTGCCTGCCCCCTCTTTCTCTGTCTCTGTCCATGTCTCTCTGTATGTCTAGACACATACACGTACATATACGTGTATATTTCCATCTCGCTCCCTCTTACTCCTCCTCCCGTTCTGTCTGTCTGTCCCTGTCCTGCGGGGACTCTAGTCCCTCTGCCCGCACAAGAACGCAGGATTTGGCGAGGCCAAGAAGGAACACCCACAGAGCCACGGATAGGGGGCTCATAGCACCATGTCTCACGGGCGGCTGGCTTGGAGACACGGCAAGCCGGAGCCGCCCGATCCCCCACCTGCTGGCCGATTCTCTGCCAACCAACAGACCCACCAAGCCGGCCCACTGCAGTCCGCGCCCCTCTGCAATTTGCAGTCCACCATCCGCGCTTCCTAGCTTGGCCACCGCAGCTCTGCCGGTGTCCAATGGCCAACTGGCAACAGCTGAAGGCCAAGCGGTAACAGCTGATGTCAGTGCAGCCCCACGCAGTACCCCGTCCCCCGGTACCCCCGTCTCCCCGTCACCCCTGTCTCCGTTCCCCCGGTTCCCCGTCTTCCTGTCCCCCGTCTCCCGGGTCCCCCGTCCCCACGTTCCACCATCCCCCCTATTCCGGTCCCCCCCGTCCCCTGTTCCCCCCGTCCCCTGATCCCCCTGTTCCCCCGTACCCCCATCCACCCTCTCCCAGTCCACCCGTCCCCCGGTGCCCCCGTCCCCCCAGTGCCCCATCCCCCGTCCCCCGCTCCCCCGTCCCCCCAGTCCCCCCACGCCCCTGGTCCACCCGTCCCCCATTCCCTCGTCTCCCGGTCCCCCCCTCCCCGGGTCCCCCGACCCCCGTTCCCCCGTCTCCCGGTCCTCCGTCTCGCGGTCCACCTGTCCCCCGGTCCCCCAGTCCCAACGTCTCCCCGTCCCCCCGTCCCTCCTTCGCCTGGTCCCCCCGTCCCCCCATACCCCCGGTCTCCCGTTCCCCGGTCCCCCGTCGCCTCCTGGTCCCCCGGTCCCCCGGTTCCCCCGGCGCCCAGGCGCCCTTCTACCGGTCCCCCCGTTCCCCGGTCGCCCCGTCTCCCGGTCCCCAGTCTCCCGGTCCCCTGTCTCCCGGTCGCCCGGTCTTCCGGTCCCCCGGTCCTCCGTCCAGTGTTACCCCCTTCCCCCGGTCCCCCGGTCCCCCCATCTCCCTGTCCCTCTGTCTCCCGGTCCGGCCGCACACCCATCCCCCCGTCTCCCGGTCCCCCGTCTCCCGGTCGCCCGGTCCCCAGGTCCCCCGTCTCCCGGTCCCCTCATCCCCTGGACCCCCAACCCCCGGTCCCTGGTCCCCCGGTCCCCAGTCCCCCGTTTCCCCCATCGCCCTGGCCCCCGTCTACCGATCCCCCAGTTCTCCGTTCGCCCCGTCTTCCGGTCCTCCCGTCCCACAGTCTCCCGTCTCCCGGTGTCCCATCTCCCGGTCACCCCGTCCCCGGTCCCCCGTCTCGCGGTCCCCCGTCTCCTAGTCGCCCCGTTCCCCGGTACCCGATCTCCCGGTCCCCTCATCCCCCAGTCCCCCAACCCCCGGTCCCCCGGTCCCCCCGTCCCCCGGTCCCCGGTCCCCCGGTCCCCCCATCTCCCGGTCCACTGGTACCCCCGTCCCCCCAGTCCATTCATGCCCCTGGTCACCCCGTCGCCCGGTCCCCTATCCCCCGGTCCCCCCAACCTCCGGTCCCCCGGTCCGCGGGTCCCCTGGTCCCCCCATCCGCCGTTCCCCCGGTCCCCCCCGTCTCCGTTGCCCCGGTCCCCCCGTCCCCCGGTCCCCCCGTCCCCCGGTCCCCCCGACCCTCCAGTCCCCCTGTCCCTCTGTCTCCCGGTCCCCCCGTCACCCCGTCCCCCCGGCCCCAGGTCCCCCATCTCCCGGTCCCCCCGTCTCACGGTCCCCCGTTCCCCCGTTTCCCGGTCCCCCCCTCCCCATGTCCCTCGTCCCCCAGTACCCTCGTACTCCTGTCCCTCCATCCACCGGTCTCCTGGTCCCTCCGTCCCACCGTCCGCCAGTCCCACCGTCCTCTCATTCCCCCAATCCCCCAGTCCCCCAGTCTCCCTGTCCCCCAATTCCCCGGTCTCCCTTTCCCCTGGTACCGTGTCCCCCCATCTCCCGGTGCCCCCGTCCCCTGGTCCCACTGTCTCCCAGTACCCAGTCCCCCTGTCCCCCCGGTCCCCCGGTCCCCTTGTCCCCCCATCCCCCAGTCCCCCCGTCCCCCCGGCCCTCTCGTACTCCCGTCCCCCCATCTTCCGGTCACCCCTTCCCCCCGTCCCACATGCCCCCGTCTCCCAGACCCCCCGTCCCCCGGTTCTCCCAGTACCAACGGTCTCCCTGTCCCCCTGCCCCCCTTCCCCCATCTCCTGGTACCCCGTCCCCCGGTACCCCCGCCCCGGGTTCCTACAGTCCCACCGTTCTCCCTGTCCCCCCCCTTACACCCGTCTCCCGGTCCCCTGTCCCCCGGTCCTCCCGTCCCCCGGTCCCCCTGTCCCCCCGTTCTGTCTGTCGGTCCCTGTCCTGCGGGGACTCTAGTCCCTCTGCCCGCACAAGAACCCAGGATTTGGCGAGGCCAAGAAGGAACACCAACAGAGCCACGGATAGGGGGCTCATAGCACCATGTCTCACGGGCAGCTGGCTTGGAGACACGGCAAGCCGGAGCCGCCCGATCCCCAACCTGCCGGCCGATTCTCTGCCAACCAACAGACCCACCAAGCCGGCCCACTGCAGTCCGCGCCCCTCTGCAATTTGCAGTCCACCATCCGCGCTTCCTAGCTTGGCCACCGCAGCTCTGCCAGTGGCCAATGGCCAACTGGCAACAGCTGATGGCCAAGCGGTAACAGCTGATGTCCGTGCAGCCCCCACGCAGCACCCCTCCACGCGAGGCCCAGAGCCTGGAAAGTGCTCTCTGCAAGTCTGTCCCCACAGTCCCCGTCTGTCTCTCTCCGCCTACCTCTTGCTCCGTCTCTGGCCTTCTCTCATCCTCTCTCTCAACACCCTGGGTCAGGAGAGGTGATGTGTAGCCAGTGAAGTGACCAGTGATCGGGCGGGACGCCGGTCGCTGATGAGGGGCGAGGGCCCAGACAGAAGGCTGTGTGACGAAGGGTGGCGGCAGTCTGGAGGTGCTGCCCCCTGGTCGCGGGTGGCTCTCCCTGGCTTTGGGCCAGTGGGTGGGGCCGGCCAGGGCCAGGGCCTGGGTTGCACGTCCCTAGGGTGGAGGGGACTGAGAGGACCCTGCGACCCCCTCGGTGGCCCTGAGTGGTGGGGACAGCACAGCAGCAAGGGGGGTGTGCGGTTGTGGGGCTGGGGGCGGGATGAGAGGGGTTGGGGTAGGGGGGCGTGGTAAAAGCCATTCCGGGCGTGGGGAGTCCCAGGATGCCAGGGCGCCCAGACATATGTCACAGTCAGGGAAGTGACAGAGGCCTGTGGAGCCACTGGGGGGCGCGAAGGGGCCTCGCTGCGGGCCAGGAGTAGCCCGTCGCCCACACCAGCGGCGACCGGAGGAGGCGGGGAGCGGGCGGGAGGCACTCGGGCAGACATGCTCGCCACCCGAGCGGCCCAGCAGCATGGCGCGTGCGCTCAGGAGGCAAGTCGGGAGCAGGCTCTTGGAGTGCCGGGAGCCGGGTCCCAGTGCCTAAGGCCATACCACCCTGAACGCAGCAGATCTCGTCTGATCTCGGAAGCGAAGCAGGGTCTGTCCTGGTTAGTACTTGGATGGGAGACCGCCTGGGAATACCTGTTGGCTTTTGCTAGCGTCTCCTTTTGCATCGCCGCTCCGGCGTGGCTCCCTCCGAACCCCTGCCGCCCCTTGCCCCTCTGCAGCCTCCCAGCCAGCCGCAGGTCCCCCTGACCAGCAGAGGGTCAGCCGCCCGGCACTACAAGCTGGCAGCCCCGGCCGCACACCAGGCCCGTGGGCCAGGGCTCCCCCCCCACACCCTCCTCTCAGTCCTCTTCGGTCCCGCAGGCCGTCATCGCGAATCCTTCGCCGACGCGCGGTCGCCGCCACCGCCGCCTGCGCCAAAGCCACCGCCACCACCGGGCTCCCCACACCCCCCCCCCCAGCGCTGCCCTCGCCCCCGCCCCTGTCCCCGCCCCCGCCGCCGCCACCGCCAAACTCCCTCAAACTCCCTCCTGTGCTCTCCCCACCTCGGCCGCCAGCACCGCGCTCCCCATCTCCGCCACCAGTGCTGCCCTCTCCCCCTCCCCCGCCCCCGCTGCCGCCATTGCCGCACTCCCTCAATTCCCTCCTCTGCTCTCCCCGCCTCCAGCACCCCCATCTTCCCGCCCCCGCCCCAGCCCCCGCCGCCACCAATGCCATACTCGCTCAGTCTCCCGCCTCTGCTCTCCCGGCCTCCGCCGCCAGCACCGCCCTCACGCCCTCCCCAGCCCCCGCCGCCACCGCCGCCGCCATCGGCCCCCGTGTCCCAGCGCCCACCGTCAAAGCCCCCATTGTCGCCGCCGCCATCGCCGCCCTGGCGCCATCCACGCGGTTGCCATCGCCTACCTCGCCACCCTCCCCTGCCTCCGCCGCCGCCGCCGCCGCCGCCGCGGCAGCCGCCCCCGCCGCCGCCGCGGGGTCCTCCCACAACTCCCAGGCCCAGGGTTGCCTGCTGGTGCAGGCCTCCACCAGCCTTGGGGCTGCGGTTGGGGGTAAACCTGGTGGCGGTAGGGGGGCGGGTTGTATGCCGGTCTGGGTGCGGGGAGTCCCAGGATGCCAGAGTTCCACGACTTCTGGCACCATCAGGGAAGTGGCAGTGTCCCATGGAGCCCCGGGTGGCGCGAAGGGGCCTCGCTGTCGGCCAGGAGTAGCCCGCCGCCCACGCCAGGGGCATTAGGAAGAGGCGGGGAGCCGGACTGGGGGGGGACGCGGTGCTGGCAGAGCCGGCCCGCGGGTCGATGCTCGCCACCGGAGCGGCTCATCTGCATGGCGGGCGCTCACGAGACAGGCCGGGAGCAGGCTCTTGGGGCGCGGGAGCCGGGTCCCAGCGTCTACGGCCATACCACCCTGAACGCACCCGATCTCCTCTGATCTCGGGAGCTAAGCAGGGAGGGGCCTGGTTAGTACTTGCATGGGAGACCGCCTGGGAATACCTGTAGGCTTTTGCTCGCCTCTCCTTTTGCGCCGCCGCCCCGGCGTGCCTCCCTCCGAATCCCTGCCGCCCCTTGCCCCTCTGCAACCCCTGCAGCCGCCCAGCCAGCCGAAGGACCCCCTGGCCAGAGGAGGGACAGCCGCCCAGCACTACAAGCTCGCATCCCCGGCCGCACACCAGGCCTGTCGGCCAGGGCTCCCCCCCTCTCCCTCTTCTTAGTGCTCTTCGCCGAGGCAGGCCGTCAGCCTGCAGCAGCCAGCCGCGTCTAGGTCGCCGCCGCCGCCACCGCCATCGCAGGGCTCCCTCTCGCTCCCCGACCCTGCCGCCGCCGCAACCCCCAACGCCCAAGCCCAGGGCTGCCTGCCGGCGCAGGCTTCCACCAGGCTCTCTCCATCCCAGGACGTGCCGGTCCTTTGCACCTCGGCCCGAGCCCAGGGGACGCCCATCCCTGCGCCTGCCCCTGGGCCCCGAGACACAGGATCGGCGTGTCCTCGGGCAAACGGGACGCCCACCCGCCCCGCCCCACCGGAGTCTTCTGTCTCCGCGGGCAGGCACCTCTCCCCACACCCCCGCGCGTCCCCTCCCGTCTCCCACAAGAGCCAGGAGCCCTCCCTTCCCGCCGGCCACGGTGTCCCCGACACAAAGGGCACAAAGAGCCGGGACAAACCAGGGGACGGCGGGAGCAGCACCCCAACACACCACGCGCCATCGACTCCAGGGGAGACCGCCACAAGGGAAGAGCAGGCACGCAGGCACACAATCCTCACAACCAGGGTGCCTGGGGGCTGCCACTCTCCTCCCGCGGGCGGGTCCCTGGGCGGGGCTCAGAGCCCACTGGCCCTCCGGAGACCCTGGCGGCCCGCCCCGGGGGCTTCAATGGTGACTGCCAACGCCAGGGCAATGCCTCCTTGGCGGAGCCCAGCCCCGGGCACGACCACACTCCGGTGGAGAAGCCACCACTTCAACACAGCCTCAGTGCGTCTGTCCCAGTCCGTGTGCCCGAATGTGCGTCCCTCCCACCCTCCCCCACCCCATGTCTGTCTGGCTCTGTGACGTGCCTGTTGGGTTCTGGCTCTGGCTCAGGAGCTCTCTCCCCGCGTGCCTGCCCCCTCTTTCTCTGTCTCTGTCCATGTCTCTCTGTATGTCTAGACACATACACGTACATATACGTGTATATTTCCATCTCGCTCCCTCTTACTCCTCCTCCCGTTCTGTCTGTCTGTCCCTGTCCTGCGGGGACTCTAGTCCCTCTGCCCGCACAAGAACGCAGGATTTGGCGAGGCCAAGAAGGAACACCCACAGAGCCACGGATAGGGGGCTCATAGCACCATGTCTCACGGGCGGCTGGCTTGGAGACACGGCAAGCCGGAGCCGCGCGATCCCCCACCTGCTGGCCGATTCTCTGCCAACCAACAGACCCACCAAGCCGGCCCACTGCAGTCCGCGCCCCTCTGCAATTTGCAGTCCACCATCCGCGCTTCCTAGCTTGGCCACCGCAGCTCTGCCGGTGTCCAATGGCCAACTGGCAACAGCTGAAGGCCAAGCGGTAACAGCTGATGTCAGTGCAGCCCCACGCAGTACCCCCGTCCCCCGGTACCCCCGTCTCCCCGTCACCCCTGTCTCCGTTCCCCCGGTTCCCCGTCTTCCTGTCCCCCGTCTCCCGGGTCCCCCGTCCCCACGTTCCACCATCCCCCCTATTCCGGTCCCCCCCGTCCCCTGTTCCCCCCGTCCCCTGATCCCCCTGTTCCCCCGTACCCCCATCCACCCTCTCCCAGTCCACCCGTCCCCCGGTGCCCCCGTCCCCCCAGTGCCCCATCCCCCGTCCCCCGCTCCCCCGTCCCCCCAGTCCCCCCACGCCCCTGGTCCACCCGTCCCCCATTCCCTCGTCTCCCGGTCCCCCCCTCCCCGGGTCCCCCGACCCCCGTTCAACCGTCTCCCGGTCCTCCGTCTCGCGGTCCACCTGTCCCCCGGTCCCCCAGTCCCAACGTCTCCCCGTCCCCCCGTCCCTCCTTCGCCTGGTCCCCCCGTCCCCCCATACCCCCGGTCTCCCGTTCCCCGGTCCCCCGTCGCCTCCTGGTCCCCCGGTCCCCCGGTTCCCCCGGCGCCCAGGCGCCCTTCTACCGGTCCCCCCGTTCCCCGGTCGCCCCGTCTCCCGGTCCCCAGTCTCCCGGTCCCCTGTCTCCCGGTCGCCCGGTCTTCCGGTCCCCCGGTCCTCCGTCCAGTGTTACCCCCTTCCCCCGGTCCCCCGGTCCCCCCATCTCCCTGTCCCTCTGTCTCCCGGTCCGGCCGCACACCCATCCCCCCGTCTCCCGGTCCCCCGTCTCCCGGTCGCCCGGTCCCCAGGTCCCCCGTCTCCCGGTCCCCTCATCCCCTGGACCCCCAACCCCCGGTCCCTGGTCCCCCGGTCCCCCAGTCCCCCGGTTCCCCCATCGCCCTGGCCCCCGTCTACCGATCCCCCAGTTCTCCGTTCGCCCCGTCTTCCGGTCCTCCCGTCCCACAGTCTCCCGTCTCCCGGTGTCCCATCTCCCGGTCACCCCGTCCCCGGTCCCCCGTCTCGCGGTCCCCCGTCTCCTAGTCGCCCCGTTCCCCGGTACCCGATCTCCCGGTCCCCTCATCCCCCAGTCCCCCAACCCCCGGTCCCCCGGTCCCCCCGTCCCCCGGTCCCCGGTCCCCCGGTCCCCCCATCTCCCGGTCCACTGGTACCCCCGTCCCCCCAGTCCATTCATGCCCCTGGTCACCCCGTCGCCCGGTCCCCTATCCCCCGGTCCCCCCAACCTCCGGTCCCCCGGTCCGCGGGTCCCCTGGTCCCCCCATCCGCCGTTCCCCCGGTCCCCCCCGTCTCCGTTGCCCCGGTCCCCCCGTCCCCCGGTCCCCCCGTCCCCCGGTCCCCCCGACCCTCCAGTCCCCCTGTCCCTCTGTCTCCCGGTCCCCCCGTCACCCCGTCCCCCCGGCCCCAGGTCCCCCATCTCCCGGTCCCCCCGTCTCACGGTCCCCCGTTCCCCCGTTTCCCGGTCCCCCCCTCCCCATGTCCCTCGTCCCCCAGTACCCTCGTACTCCTGTCCCTCCATCCACCGGTCTCCTGGTCCCTCCGTCCCACCGTCCGCCAGTCCCACCGTCCTCTCATTCCCCCAATCCCCCAGTCCCCCAGTCTCCCTGTCCCCCAATTCCCCGGTCTCCCTTTCCCCTGGTACCGTGTCCCCCCATCTCCCGGTCCCCCCGTCCCCTGGTCCCACTGTCTCCCAGTACCCAGTCCCCCTGTCCCCCCGGTCCCCCGGTCCCCTTGTCCCCCCATCCCCCAGTCCCCCCGTCCCCCCGGCCCTCTCGTACTCCCGTCCCCCCATCTTCCGGTCACCCCTTCCCCCCGTCCCACATGCCCCCGTCTCCCAGACCCCCCGTCCCCCGGTTCTCCCAGTTCCAACGGTCGCCCTGTCCCCCTGCCCCCCTTCCCCCATCTCCTGGTACCCCGTCCCCCGGTACCCCCGCCCCGGGTTCCTACAGTCCCACCGTTCTCCCTGTCCCCCCCCTTACACCCGTCTCCCGGTCCCCTGTCCCCTGGTCCTCCCGTCCCCCGGTCCCCCTGTCCCCCCGTTCTGTCTGTTGGTCCCTGTCCTGCGGGGACTCTAGTCCCTCTGCCCGCACAAGAACCCAGGATTTGGCGAGGCCAAGAAGGAACACCAACAGAGCCACGGATAGGGGGCTCATAGCACCATGTCTCACGGGCAGCTGGCTTGGAGACACGGCAAGCCGGAGCCGCCCGATCCCCAACCTGCCGGCCGATTCTCTGCCAACCAACAGACCCACCAAGCCGGCCCACTGCAGTCCGCGCCCCTCTGCAATTTGCAGTCCACCATCCGCGCTTCCTAGCTTGGCCACCGCAGCTCTGCCAGTGGCCAATGGCCAACTGGCAACAGCTGATGGCCAAGCGGTAACAGCTGATGTCCGTGCAGCCCCCACGCAGCACCCCTCCACGCGAGGCCCAGAGCCTGGAAAGTGCTCTCTGCAAGTCTGTCCCCACAGTCCCCGTCTGTCTCTCTCCGCCTACCTCTTGCTCCGTCTCTGGCCTTCTCTCATCCTCTCTCTCAACACCCTGGGTCAGGAGAGGTGATGTGTAGCCAGTGAAGTGACCAGTGATCGGGCGGGACGCCGGTCGCTGATGAGGGGCGAGGGCCCAGACAGAAGGCTGTGTGACGAAGGGTGGCGGCAGTCTGGAGGTGCTGCCCCCTGGTCGCGGGTGGCTCTCCCTGGCTTTGGGCCAGTGGGTGGGGCCGGCCAGGGCCAGGGCCTGGGTTGCACGTCCCTAGGGTGGAGGGGACTGAGAGGACCCTGCGACCCCCTCGGTGGCCCTGAGTGGTGGGGACAGCACAGCAGCAAGGGGGGTGTGCGGTTGTGGGGCTGGGGGCGGGATGAGAGGGGTTGGGGTAGGGGGGCGTGGTAAAAGCCATTCCGGGCGTGGGGAGTCCCAGGATGCCAGGGCGCCCAGACATATGTCACAGTCAGGGAAGTGACAGAGGCCTGTGGAGCCACTGGGGGGCGCGAAGGGGCCTCGCTGCGGGCCAGGAGTAGCCCGTCGCCCACACCAGCGGCGACCGGAGGAGGCGGGGAGCGGGCGGGAGGCACTCGGGCAGACATGCTCGCCACCCGAGCGGCCCAGCAGCATGGCGCGTGCGCTCAGGAGGCAAGTCGGGAGCAGGCTCTTGGAGTGCCGGGAGCCGGGTCCCAGTGCCTAAGGCCATACCACCCTGAACGCAGCAGATCTCGTCTGATCTCGGAAGCGAAGCAGGGTCTGTCCTGGTTAGTACTTGGATGGGAGACCGCCTGGGAATACCTGTTGGCTTTTGCTAGCGTCTCCTTTTGCATCGCCGCTCCGGCGTGGCTCCCTCCGAACCCCTGCCGCCCCTTGCCCCTCTGCAGCCTCCCAGCCAGCCGCAGGTCCCCCTGACCAGCAGAGGGTCAGCCGCCCGGCACTACAAGCTGGCAGCCCCGGCCGCACACCAGGCCCGTGGGCCAGGGCTCCCCCCCCACACCCTCCTCTCAGTCCTCTTCGGTCCCGCAGGCCGTCATCGCGAATCCTTCGCCGACGCGCGGTCGCCGCCACCGCCGCCTGCGCCAAAGCCACCGCCACCACCGGGCTCCCCACACCCCCCCCCCCAGCGCTGCCCTCGCCCCCGCCCCTGTCCCCGCCCCCGCCGCCGCCACCGCCAAACTCCCTCAAACTCCCTCCTGTGCTCTCCCCACCTCGGCCGCCAGCACCGCGCTCCCCATCTCCGCCACCAGTGCTGCCCTCTCCCCCTCCCCCGCCCCCGCTGCCGCCATTGCCGCACTCCCTCAATTCCCTCCTCTGCTCTCCCCGCCTCCAGCACCCCCATCTTCCCGCCCCCGCCCCAGCCCCCGCCGCCACCAATGCCATACTCGCTCAGTCTCCCGCCTCTGCTCTCCCGGCCTCCGCCGCCAGCACGGCCCTCACGCCCTCCCCAGCCCCCGCCGCCACCGCCGCCGCCATCGGCCCCCGTGTCCCAGCGCCCACCGTCAAAGCCCCCATTGTCGCCGCCGCCATCGCCGCCCTGGCGCCATCCACGCGGTTGCCATCGCCTACCTCGCCACCCTCCCCTGCCTCCGCCGCCGCCGCCGCCGCCGCCGCCGCAGCCGCCCCCGCCGCCGCCGCGGGGTCCTCCCACAACTCCCAGGCCCAGGGTTGCCTGCTGGTGCAGGCCTCCACCAGCCTTGGGGCTGCGGTTGGGGGTAAACCTGGTGGCGGTAGGGGGGCGGGTTGTATGCCGGTCTGGGTGCGGGGAGTCCCAGGATGCCAGAGTTCCACGACTTCTGGCACCATCAGGGAAGTGGCAGTGTCCCATGGAGCCCCGGGTGGCGCGAAGGGGCCTCGCTGTCGGCCAGGAGTAGCCCGCCGCCCACGCCAGGGGCATTAGGAAGAGGCGGGGAGCCGGACTGGGGGGGGACGCGGTGCTGGCAGAGCCGGCCCGCGGGTCGATGCTCGCCACCGGAGCGGCTCATCTGCATGGCGGGCGCTCACGAGACAGGCCGGGAGCAGGCTCTTGGGGCGCGGGAGCCGGGTCCCAGCGTCTACGGCCATACCACCCTGAACGCGCCCGATCTCCTCTGATCTCGGGAGCTAAGCAGGGAGGGGCCTGGTTAGTACTTGCATGGGAGACCGCCTGGGAATACCTGTAGGCTTTTGCTCGCCTCTCCTTTTGCGCCGCCGCCCCGGCGTGCCTCCCTCCGAATCCCTGCCGCCCCTTGCCCCTCTGCAACCCCTGCAGCCGCCCAGCCAGCCGAAGGACCCCCTGGCCAGAGGAGGGACAGCCGCCCAGCACTACAAGCTCGCATCCCCGGCCGCACACCAGGCCTGTCGGCCAGGGCTCCCCCCCTCTCCCTCTTCTTAGTGCTCTTCGCCGAGGCAGGCCGTCAGCCTGCAGCAGCCAGCCGCGTCTAGGTCGCCGCCGCCGCCACCGCCATCGCAGGGCTCCCTCTCGCTCCCCGACCCTGCCGCCGCCGCAACCCCCAACGCCCAAGCCCAGGGCTGCCTGCCGGCGCAGGCTTCCACCAGGCTCTCTCCATCCCAGGACGTGCCGGTCCTTTGCACCTCGGCCCGAGCCCAGGGGACGCCCATCCCTGCGCCTGCCCCTGGGCCCCGAGACACAGGATCGGCGTGTCCTCGGGCAAACGGGACGCCCACCCGACCCGCCCCACCGGAGTCTTCTGTCTCCGCGGGCAGGCACCTCTCCCCACACCCCCGCGCGTCCCCTCCCGTCTCCCACAAGAGCCAGGAGCCCTCCCTTCCCGCCGGCCACGGTGTCCCCGACACAAAGGGCACAAAGAGCCGGGACAAACCAGGGGACGGCGGGAGCAGCACCCCAACACACCACGCGCCATCGACTCCAGGGGAGACCGCCACAAGGGAAGAGCAGGCACGCAGGCACACAATCCTCACAACCAGGGTGCCTGGGGGCTGCCACTCTCCTCCCGCGGGCGGGTCCCTGGGCGGGGCTCAGAGCCCACTGGCCCTCCGGAGACCCTGGCGGCCCGCCCCGGGGGCTTCAATGGTGACTGCCAACGCCAGGGCAATGCCTCCTTGGCGGAGCCCAGCCCCGGGCACGACCACACTCCGGTGGAGAAGCCACCACTTCAACACAGCCTCAGTGCGTCTGTCCCAGTCCGTGTGCCCGAATGTGCGTCCCTCCCACCCTCCCCCACCCCATGTCTGTCTGGCTCTGTGACGTGCCTGTTGGGTTCTGGCTCTGGCTCAGGAGCTCTCTCCCCGCGTGCCTGCCCCCTCTTTCTCTGTCTCTGTCCATGTCTCTCTGTATGTCTAGACACATACACGTACATATACGTGTATATTTCCATCTCGCTCCCTCTTACTCCTCCTCCCGTTCTGTCTGTCTGTCCCTGTCCTGCGGGGACTCTAGTCCCTCTGCCCGCACAAGAACGCAGGATTTGGCGAGGCCAAGAAGGAACACCCACAGAGCCACGGATAGGGGGCTCATAGCACCATGTCTCACGGGCGGCTGGCTTGGAGACACGGCAAGCCGGAGCCGCCCGATCCCCCACCTGCTGGCCGATTCTCTGCCAACCAACAGACCCACCAAGCCGGCCCACTGCAGTCCGCGCCCCTCTGCAATTTGCAGTCCACCATCCGCGCTTCCTAGCTTGGCCACCGCAGCTCTGCCGGTGTCCAATGGCCAACTGGCAACAGCTGAAGGCCAAGCGGTAACAGCTGATGTCAGTGCAGCCCCACGCAGTAACCCCGTCCCCCGGTACCCCCGTCTCCCCGTCACCCCTGTCTCCGTTCCCCCGGTTCCCGTCTTCCTGTCCCCCGTCTCCCGGGTCCCCCGTCCCCACGTTCCACCATCCCCCCTATTCCGGTCCCCCCCGTCCCCTGTTCCCCCCGTCCCCTGATCCCCCTGTTCCCCCGTACCCCCATCCACCCTCTCCCAGTCCACCCGTCCCCCGGTGCCCCCGTCCCCCCAGTGCCCCATCCCCCATCCCCCGCTCCCCCGTCCCCCCAGTCCCCCCACGCCCCTGGTCCACCCGTCCCCCATTCCCTCGTCTCCCGGTCCCCCCCTCCCCGGGTCCCCCGACCCCCGTTCCCCCGTCTCCCGGTCCTCCGTCTCGCGGTCCTCCTGTCCCCCGGTCCCCCAGTCCCAACGTCTCCCCGTCCCCCCGTCCCTCCTTCGCCTGGTCCCCCCGTCCCCCCATACCCCCGGTCTCCCGTTCCCCGGTCCCCCGTCTCCTGGTCCCCCGTTCCCCCGGTTTCCCCGGCGCCCAGGCGCCCTTCTACCGGTCCCCCCGTTCCCCGGTCGCCCCGTCTCCCGGTCCCCAGTCTCCCGGTCCCCTGTCTCCCGGTCGCCCGGTCTTCCGGTCCCCCGGTCCTCCGTCCAGTGTTACCCCCTTCCCCCGGTCCCCCGGTCCCCCCATCTCCCTGTCCCTCTGTCTCCCGGTCCGGCCGCACACCCATCCCCCCGTCTCCCGGTCCCCCGTCTCCCGGTCGCCCGGTTTCCAGGTCCCCCGTCTCCCGGTCCCCTCATCCCCTGGACCCCCAACCCCGGTCCCTGGTCCCCCGGTCCCCCAGTCCCCCGGTTCCCCCATCGCCCTGGCCCCCGTCTACCGATCCCCCAGTTCTCCGTTCGCCCCGTCTTCCGGTCCTCCCGTCCCACAGTCTCCCGTCTCCCGGTGTCCCATCTCCCGGTCACCCCGTCCCCGGTCCCCCGTCTCGCGGTCCCCCGTCTCCTAGTCGCCCCGTTCCCCGGTACCCGATCTCCCGGTCCCCTCATCCCCCAGTCCCCCAACCCCCGGTCCCCCGGTCCCCCCGTCCCCCGGTCCCCAGTCCCCCGGTCCCCCCATCTCCCGGTCCACTGGTACCCCCGTCCCCCCAGTCCATTCATGCCCCTGGTCACCCCGTCGCCCGGTCCCCTATCCCCCGGTCCCCCCAACCTCCGGTCCCCCGGTCCGCGGGTCCCCTGGTCCCCCCATCCGCCGTTCCCCCGGTCCCCCCCGTCTCCGTTGCCCCGGTCCCCCCGTCCCCCGGTCCCCCCGTCCCCTGATCCCCCTGTTCCCCCGTACCCCCATCCACCCTCTCCCAGTCCACCCGTCCCCCGGTGCCCCCGTCCCCCCAGTGCCCCATCCCCCGTCCCCCGCTCCCCCGTCCCCCCAGTCCCCCCACGCCCCTGGTCCACCCGTCCCCCATTCCCTCGTCTCCCGGTCCCCCCCTCCCCGGGTCCCCCGACCCCCGTTTCCCCGTCTCCCGGTCCTCCGTCTCGCGGTCCACCTGTCCCACGGTCCCCCAGTCCCAACGTCTCCCCGTCCCCCCGTCCCTCCTTCGCCTGGTCCCCCCGTCCCCCCATACCCCCGGTCTCCCGTTCCCCGGTCCCCCGTCGCCTCCTGGTCCCCCGGTCCCCCGGTTCCCCCGGCGCCCAGGCGCCCTTCTACCGGTCCCCCCGTTCCCCGGTCGCCCCGTCTCCCGGTCCCCAGTCTCCCGGTCCCCTGTCTCCCGGTCGCCCGGTCTTCCGGTCCCCCGGTCCTCCGTCCAGTGTTACCCCCTTCCCCCGGTCCCCCGGTCCCCCCATCTCCCTGTCCCTCTGTCTCCCGGTCCGGCCGCACACCCATCCCCCCGTCTCCCGGTCCCCCGTCTCCCGGTCGCCCGGTCCCCAGGTCCCCCGTCTCCCGGTCCCCTCATCCCCTGGACCCCCAACCCCCGGTCCCTGGTCCCCCGGTCCCCCAGTTCCCCGGTTCCCCCATCGCCCTGGCCCCCGTCTACCGATCCCCCAGTTCTCCGTTCGCCCCGTCTTCCGGTCCTCCCGTCCCACAGTCTCCCGTCTCCCGGTGTCCCATCTCCCGGTCACCCCGTCCCCGGTCCCCCGTCTCGCGGTCCCCCGTCTCCTAGTCGCCCCGTTCCCCGGTACCCGATCTCCCGGTCCCCTCATCCCCCAGTCCCCCAACCCCCGGTCCCCCGGTCCCCCCGTCCCCCGGTCCCCGGTCCCCCGGTCCCCCCATCTCCCGGTCCACTGGTACCCCCGTCCCCCCAGTCCATTCATGCCCCTGGTCACCCCGTCGCCCGGTCCCCTATCCCCCGGTCCCCCCAACCTCCGGTCCCCCGGTCCGCGGGTCCCCTGGTCCCCCCATCCGCCGTTCCCCCGGTCCCCCCGTCTCCGTTGCCCCGGTCCCCCCATCCCCCGGTCCCCCCGTCCCCTGGTCCCCCCGACCCTCCAGTCCCCCTGTCCCTCTGTCTCCCGGTCCCCCCGTCACCCCGTCCCCCCGGCCCCAGGTCCCCCATCTCCCGGTCCCCCCGTCTCACGGTCCCCCGTTCCCCCGTTTCCCGGTCCCCCCCTCCCCATGTCCCTCGTCCCCCAGTACCCTCGTACTCCTGTCCCTCCATCCACCGGTCTCCTGGTCCCTCCGTCCCACCGTCCGCCAGTCCCACCGTCCTCTCATTCCCCCAATCCCCCAGTCCCCCAGTCTCCCTGTCCCCCAATTCCCCGGTCTCCCTTTCCCCTGGTACCGTGTCCCCCCATCTCCCGGTCCCCCCGTCCCCTGGTCCCACTGTCTCCCAGTACCCAGTCCCCCTGTCCCCCCGGTCCCCCGGTCCCCTTGTCCCCCCATCCCCCAGTCCCCCCGTCCCCCCGGCCCTCTCGTACTCCCGTCCCCCCATCTTCCGGTCACCCCTTCCCCCCGTCCCACATGCCCCCGTCTCCCAGACCCCCCGTCCCCCGGTTCTCCCAGTTCCAACGGTCGCCCTGTCCCCCTGCCCCCCTTCCCCCATCTCCTGGTACCCCGTCCCCCGGTACCCCCGCCCCGGGTTCCTACAGTCCCACCGTTCTCCCTGTCCCCCCCCTTACACCCGTCTCCCGGTCCCCTGTCCCCCGGTCCTCCCGTCCCCCGGTCCCCCTGTCCCCCCGTTCTGTCTGTCGGTCCCTGTCCTGCGGGGACTCTAGTCCCTCTGCCCGCACAAGAACCCAGGATTTGGCGAGGCCAAGAAGGAACACCAACAGAGCCACGGATAGGGGGCTCATAGCACCATGTCTCACGGGCAGCTGGCTTGGAGACACGGCAAGCCGGAGCCGCCCGATCCCCAACCTGCCGGCCGATTCTCTGCCAACCAACAGACCCACCAAGCCGGCCCACTGCAGTCCGCGCCCCTCTGCAATTTGCAGTCCACCATCCGCGCTTCCTAGCTTGGCCACCGCAGCTCTGCCAGTGGCCAATGGCCAACTGGCAACAGCTGATGGCCAAGCGGTAACAGCTGATGTCCGTGCAGCCCCCACGCAGCACCCCTCCACGCGAGGCCCAGAGCCTGGAAAGTGCTCTCTGCAAGTCTGTCCCCACAGTCCCCGTCTGTCTCTCTCCGCCTACCTCTTGCTCCGTCTCTGGCCTTCTCTCATCCTCTCTCTCAACACCCTGGGTCAGGAGAGGTGATGTGTAGCCAGTGAAGTGACCAGTGATCGGGCGGGACGCCGGTCGCTGATGAGGGGCGAGGGCCCAGACAGAAGGCTGTGTGACGAAGGGTGGCGGCAGTCTGGAGGTGCTGCCCCCTGGTCGCGGGTGGCTCTCCCTGGCTTTGGGCCAGTGGGTGGGGCCGGCCAGGGCCAGGGCCTGGGTTGCACGTCCCTAGGGTGGAGGGGACTGAGAGGACCCTGCGACCCCCTCGGTGGCCCTGAGTGGTGGGGACAGCACAGCAGCAAGGGGGGTGTGCGGTTGTGGGGCTGGGGGGGGATGAGAGGGGTTGGGGTAGGGGGGCGTGGTAAAAGCCATTCCGGGCGTGGGGAGTCCCAGGATGCCAGGGCGCCCAGACATATGTCACAGTCAGGGAAGTGACAGAGGCCTGTGGAGCCACTGGGGGGCGCGAAGGGGCCTCGCTGCGGGCCAGGAGTAGCCCGTCGCCCACACCAGCGGCGATCGGAGGAGGCGGGGAGCGGGCGGGAGGCACTCGGGCAGACATGCTCGCCACCCGAGCGGCCCAGCAGCATGGCGCGTGCGCTCAGGAGGCAAGTCGGGAGCAGGCTCTTGGAGTGCCGGGAGCCGGGTCCCAGTGCCTAAGGCCATACCACCCTGAACGCAGCAGATCTCGTCTGATCTCGGAAGCGAAGCAGGGTCTGTCCTGGTTAGTACTTGGATGGGAGACCGCCTGGGAATACCTGTTGGCTTTTGCTAGCGTCTCCTTTTGCATCGCCGCTCCGGCGTGGCTCCCTCCGAACCCCTGCCGCCCCTTGCCCCTCTGCAGCCTCCCAGCCAGCCGCAGGTCCCCCTGACCAGCAGAGGGTCAGCCGCCCGGCACTACAAGCTGGCAGCCCCGGCCGCACACCAGGCCCGTGGGCCAGGGCTCCCCCCCCACACCCTCCTCTCAGTCCTCTTCGGTCCCGCAGGCCGTCATCGCGAATCCTTCGCCGACGCGCGGTCGCCGCCACCGCCGCCTGCGCCAAAGCCACCGCCACCACCGGGCTCCCCACACCCCCCCCCCCAGCGCTGCCCTCGCCCCCGCCCCTGTCCCCGCCCCCGCCGCCGCCACCGCCAAACTCCCTCAAACTCCCTCCTGTGCTCTCCCCACCTCGGCCGCCAGCACCGCGCTCCCCATCTCCGCCACCAGTGCTGCCCTCTCCCCCTCCCCCGCCCCCGCTGCCGCCATTGCCGCACTCCCTCAATTCCCTCCTCTGCTCTCCCCGCCTCCAGCACCCCCATCTTCCCCGCCCCCGCCCCAGCCCCCGCCGCCACCAATGCCATACTCGCTCAGTCTCCCGCCTCTGCTCTCCCGGCCTCCGCCGCCAGCACCGCCCTCACGCCCTCCCCAGCCCCCGCCGCCACCGCCGCCGCCATCGGCCCCCGTGTCCCAGCGCCCACCGTCAAAGCCCCCATTGTCGCCGCCGCCATCGCCGCCCTGGCGCCATCCACGCGGTTGCCATCGCCTACCTCGCCACCCTCCCCTGCCTCCGCCGCCGCCGCCGTCGCCGCCGCCGCCGCAGCCGCCCCCGCCGCCGCCGCGGGGTCCTCCCACAACTCCCAGGCCCAGGGTTGCCTGCTGGTGCAGGCCTCCACCAGCCTTGGGGCTGCGGTTGGGGGTAAACCTGGTGGCGGTAGGGGGGCGGGTTGTATGCCGGTCTGGGTGCGGGGAGTCCCAGGATGCCAGAGTTCCACGACTTCTGGCACCATCAGGGAAGTGGCAGTGTCCCATGGAGCCCCGGGTGGCGCGAAGGGGCCTCGCTGTCGGCCAGGAGTAGCCCGCCGCCCACGCCAGGGGCATTAGGAAGAGGCGGGGAGCCGGACTGGGGGGGGACGCGGTGCTGGCAGAGCCGGCCCGCGGGTCGATGCTCGCCACCGGAGCGGCTCATCTGCATGGCGGGCGCTCACGAGACAGGCCGGGAGCAGGCTCTTGGGGCGCGGGAGCCGGGTCCCAGCGTCTACGGCCATACCACCCTGAACGCGCCCGATCTCCTCTGATCTCGGGAGCTAAGCAGGGAGGGGCCTGGTTAGTACTTGCATGGGAGACCGCCTGGGAATACCTGTAGGCTTTTGCTCGCCTCTCCTTTTGCGCCGCCGCCCCGGCGTGCCTCCCTCCGAATCCCTGCCGCCCCTTGCCCCTCTGCAACCCCTGCAGCCGCCCAGCCAGCCGAAGGACCCCCTGGCCAGAGGAGGGACAGCCGCCCAGCACTACAAGCTCGCATCCCCGGCCGCACACCAGGCCTGTCGGCCAGGGCTCCCCCCCTCTCCCTCTTCTTAGTGCTCTTCGCCGAGGCAGGCCGTCAGCCTGCAGCAGCCAGCCGCGTCTAGGTCGCCGCCGCCGCCACCGCCATCGCAGGGCTCCCTCTCGCTCCCCGACCCTGCCGCCGCCGCAACCCCCAACGCCCAAGCCCAGGGCTGCCTGCCGGCGCAGGCTTCCACCAGGCTCTCTCCATCCCAGGACGTGCCGGTCCTTTGCACCTCGGCCCGAGCCCAGGGGACGCCCATCCCTGCGCCTGCCCCTGGGCCCCGAGACACAGGATCGGCGTGTCCTCGGGCAAACGGGACGCCCACCCGCCCCGCCCCACCGGAGTCTTCTGTCTCCGCGGGCAGGCACCTCTCCCCACACCCCCGCGCGTCCCCTCCCGTCTCCCACAAGAGCCAGGAGCCCTCCCTTCCCGCCGGCCACGGTGTCCCCGACACAAAGGGCACAAAGAGCCGGGACAAACCAGGGGACGGCGGGAGCAGCACCCCAACACACCACGCGCCATCGACTCCAGGGGAGACCGCCACAAGGGAAGAGCAGGCACACAATCCTCACAACCAGGGTGCCTGGGGGCTGCCACTCTCCTCCCGCGGGCGGGTCCCTGGGCGGGGCTCAGAGCCCACTGGCCCTCCGGAGACCCTGGCGGCCCGCCCCGGGGGCTTCAATGGTGACTGCCAACGCCAGGGCAATGCCTCCTTGGCGGAGCCCAGCCCCGGGCACGACCACACTCCGGTGGAGAAGCCACCACTTCAACACAACCTCAGTGCGTCTGTCCCAGTCCGTGTGCCCGAATGTGCGTCCCTCCCACCCTCCCCCACCCCATGTCTGTCTGGCTCTGTGACGTGCCTGTTGGGTTCTGGCTCTGGCTCAGGAGCTCTCTCCCCGCGTGCCTGCCCCCTCTTTCTCTGTCTCTGTCCATGTCTCTCTGTATGTCTAGACACATACACGTACATATACGTGTATATTTCCATCTCGCTCCCTCTTACTCCTCCTCCCGTTCTGTCTGTCTGTCCCTGTCCTGCGGGGACTCTAGTCCCTCTGCCCGCACAAGAACGCAGGATTTGGCGAGGCCAAGAAGGAACACCCACAGAGCCACGGATAGGGGGCTCATAGCACCATGTCTCACGGGCGGCTGGCTTGGAGACACGGCAAGCCGGAGCCGCCCGATCCCCCACCTGCTGGCCGATTCTCTGCCAACCAACAGACCCACCAAGCCGGCCCACTGCAGTCCGCGCCCCTCTGCAATTTGCAGTCCACCATCCGCGCTTCCTAGCTTGGCCACCGCAGCTCTGCCAGTGGCCAATGGCCAACTGGCAACAGCTGATGGCCAAGCGGTAACAGCTGATGTCCGTGCAGCCCCCACGCAGCACCCCTCCACGCGAGGCCCAGAGCCTGGAAAGTGCTCTCTGCAAGTCTGTCCCCACAGTCCCCGTCTGTCTCTCTCCGCCTACCTCTTGCTCCGTCTCTGGCCTTCTCTCATCCTCTCTCTCAACACCCTGGGTCAGGAGAGGTGATGTGTAGCCAGTGAAGTGACCAGTGATCGGGCGGGACGCCGGTCGCTGATGAGGGGCGAGGGCCCAGACAGAAGGCTGTGTGACGAAGGGTGGCGGCAGTCTGGAGGTGCTGCCCCCTGGTCGCGGGTGGCTCTCCCTGGCTTTGGGCCAGTGGGTGGGGCCGGCCAGGGCCAGGGCCTGGGTTGCACGTCCCTAGGGTGGAGGGGACTGAGAGGACCCTGCGACCCCCTCGGTGGCCCTGAGTGGTGGGGACAGCACAGCAGCAAGGGGGGTGTGCGGTTGTGGGGCTGGGGGGGGATGAGAGGGGTTGGGGTAGGGGGGCGTGGTAAAAGCCATTCCGGGCGTGGGGAGTCCCAGGATGCCAGGGCGCCCAGACATATGTCACAGTCAGGGAAGTGACAGAGGCCTGTGGAGCCACTGGGGGGCGCGAAGGGGCCTCGCTGCGGGCCAGGAGTAGCCCGTCGCCCACACCAGCGGCGACCGGAGGAGGCGGGGAGCGGGCGGGAGGCACTCGGGCAGACATGCTCGCCACCCGAGCGGCCCAGCAGCATGGCGCGTGCGCTCAGGAGGCAAGTCGGGAGCAGGCTCTTGGAGTGCCGGTAGCCGGGTCCCAGTGCCTAAGGCCATACCACCCTGAACGCAGCAGATCTCGTCTGATCTCGGAAGCGAAGCAGGGTCTGTCCTGGTTAGTACATGGATGGGAGACCGCCTGGGAATACCTGTTGGCTTTTGCTAGCGTCTCCTTTTGCATCGCCGCTCCGGCGTGGCTCCCTCCGAACCCCTGCCGCCCCTTGCCCCTCTGCAGCCTCCCAGCCAGCCGCAGGTCCCCCTGACCAGCAGAGGGTCAGCCGCCCGGCACTACAAGCTGGCAGCCCCGGCCGCACACCAGGCCCGTGGGCCAGGGCTCCCCCCCCACACCCTCCTCTCAGTCCTCTTCGGTCCCGCAGGCCGTCATCGCGAATCCTTCGCCGACGCGCGGTCGCCGCCACCGCCGCCTGCGCCAAAGCCACCGCCACCACCGGGCTCCCCACACCCCCCCCCCCCCCCCCCCGCCAGCGCTGCCCTCGCCCCCGCCCCTGTCCCCGCCCCCGCCGCCGCCACCGCCAAACTCCCTCAAACTCCCTCCTGTGCTCTCCCCACCTCGGCCGCCAGCACCGCGCTCCCCATCTCCGCCACCAGTGCTGCCCTCTCCCCCACCCCCGACCCTGCCGCCGCCATATCCGTACTCCCTTAATTCCCTCCTCCGCTCTCCCCGCCTCCAGCACCGCCATCTCCCCCGCCCCCGCCCCAGACCCCCACATCCACCATCGCCATACTCCCTCAGTCTCCCGCCTCTGCTCTCCCGGCCTCCGCCGCCAGCACCGCCCTCACGCCCTCCCCCGCCCCCGCTGCCGCCATTGCCGCACTCCCTCAATTCCCTCCTCTGCTCTCCCCGCCTCCAGCACCCCCATCTTCCCCGCCCCCGCCCCAGCCCCCGCCGCCACCAATGCCATACTCGCTCAGTCTCCCGCCTCTGCTCTCCCGGCCTCCGCCGCCAGCACCGCCCTCACGCCCTCCCCAGCCCCCGCCGCCACCGCCGCCGCCATCGGCCCCCGTGTCCCAGCGCCCACCGTCAAAGCCCCCATTGTCGCCGCCGCCATCGCCGCCCTGGCGCCATCCACGCGGTTGCCATCGCCTACCTCGCCACCCTCCCCTGCCTCCGCCGCCGCCGCCGCCGCCGCCGCCGCAGCCGCCCCCGCCGCCGCCGCGGGGTCCTCCCACAACTCCCAGGCCCAGGGTTGCTGCTGGTGCAGGCCTCCACCAGCCTTGGGGCTGCGGTTGGGGGTAAACCTGGTGGCGGTAGGGGGGCGGGTTGTATGCCGGTCTGGGTGCGGAGAGTCCCAGGATGCCAGAGTTCCACGACTTCTGGCACCATCAGGGAAGTGGCAGTGTCCCATGGAGCCCCGGGTGGCGCGAAGGGGCCTCGCTGTCGGCCAGGAGTAGCCCGCCGCCCACGCCAGGGGCATTAGGAAGAGGCGGGGAGCCGGACTGGGGGGAGACGCGATGCTGGCAGAGCCGGCCCGCGGGTCGATGCTCGCCACCGGAGCGGCTCATCTGCATGGCGGGCGCTCACGAGACAGGCCGGGAGCAGGCTCTTGGGGCGCGGGAGCCGGGTCCCAGCGTCTACGGCCATACCACCCTGAACGCGCCCGATCTCCTCTGATCTCGGGAGCTAAGCAGGGAGGGGCCTGGTTAGTACTTGCATGGGAGACCGCCTGGGAATACCTGTAGGCTTTTGCTCGCCTCTCCTTTTGCGCCGCCGCCCCGGCGTGCCTCCCTCCGAATCCCTGCCGCCCCTTGCCCCTCTGCAACCCCTGCAGCCGCCCAGCCAGCCGAAGGTCCCCCTGGCCAGAGGAGGGACAGCCGCCCAGCACTACAAGCTCGCATCCCCGGCCGCACACCAGGCCTGTCGGCCAGGGCTCCCCCCCTCTCCCTCTTCTTAGTGCTCTTCGCCGAGGCAGGCCGTCAGCCTGCAGCAGCCAGCCGCGTCTAGGTCGCCGCCGCCGCCACCGCCATCGCAGGGCTCCCTCTCGCTCCCCGACCCTGCCGCCGCCGCAACCCCCAACGCCCAAGCCCAGGGCTGCCTGCCGGCGCAGGCTTCCACCAGGCTCTCTCCATCCCAGGACGTGCCGGTCCTTTGCACCTCGGCCCGAGCCCAGGGGACGCCCATCCCTGCGCCTGCCCCTGGGCCCCGAGACACAGGATCGGCGTGTCCTCGGGCAAACGGGACGCCCACCCGCCCCGCCCCACCGGAGTCTTCTGTCTCCGCGGGCAGGCACCTCTCCCCACACCCCCGCGCGTCCCCTCCCGTCTCCCACAAGAGCCAGGAGCCCTCCCTTCCCGCCGGCCACGGTGTCCCCGACACAAAGGGCACAAAGAGCCGGGACAAACCAGGGGACGGCGGGAGCAGCACCCCAACACACCACGCGCCATCGACTCCAGGGGAGACCGCCACAAGGGAAGAGCAGGCACGCAGGCACACAATCCTCACAACCAGGGTGCCTGGGGGCTGCCACTCTCCTCCCGCGGGCGGGTCCCTGGGCGGGGCTCAGAGCCCACTGGCCCTCCGGAGACCCTGGCGGCCCGCCCCGGGGGCTTCAATGGTGACTGCCAACGCCAGGGCAATGCCTCCTTGGCGGAGCCCAGCCCCGGGCACGACCACACTCCGGTGGAGAAGCCACCACTTCAACACAGCCTCAGTGCGTCTGTCCCAGTCCGTGTGCCCGAATGTGCGTCCCTCCCACCCTCCCCCACCCCATGTCTGTCTGGCTCTGTGACGTGCCTGTTGGGTTCTGGCTCTGGCTCAGGAGCTCTCTCCCCGCGTGCCTGCCCCCTCTTTCTCTGTCTCTGTCCATGTCTCTCTGTATGTCTAGACACATACACGTACATATACGTGTATATTTCCATCTCGCTCCCTCTTACTCCTCCTCCCGTTCTGTCTGTCTGTCCCTGTCCTGCGGGGACTCTAGTCCCTCTGCCCGCACAAGAACGCAGGATTTGGCGAGGCCAAGAAGGAACACCCACAGAGCCACGGATAGGGGGCTCATAGCACCATGTCTCACGGGCGGCTGGCTTGGAGACACGGCAAGCCGGAGCCGCCCGATCCCCCACCTGCTGGCCGATTCTCTGCCAACCAACAGACCCACCAAGCCGGCCCACTGCAGTCCGCGCCCCTCTGCAATTTGCAGTCCACCATCCGCGCTTCCTAGCTTGGCCACCGCAGCTCTGCCGGTGTCCAATGGCCAACTGGCAACAGCTGAAGGCCAAGCGGTAACAGCTGATGTCAGTGCAGCCCCACGCAGTACCCCGTCCCCCGGTACCCCCGTCTCCCCGTCACCCCTGTCTCCGTTCCCCCGGTTCCCCGTCTTCCTGTCCCCCGTCTCCCGGGTCCCCCGTCCCCACGTTCCACCATCCCCCCTATTCCGGTCCCCCCCGTCCCCTGTTCCCCCCGTCCCCTGATCCCCCTGTTCCCCCGTACCCCCATCCACCCTCTCCCAGTCCACCCGTCCCCCGGTGCCCCCGTCCCCCCAGTGCCCCATCCCCCGTCCCCCGCTCCCCCGTCCCCCCAGTCCCCCCACGCCCCTGGTCCACCCGTCCCCCATTCCCTCGTCTCCCGGTCCCCCCCTCCCCGGGTCCCCCGACCCCCGTTCCCCCGTCTCCCGGTCCTCCGTCTCGCGGTCCACCTGTCCCCCGGTCCCCCAGTCCCAACGTCTCCCCGTCCCCCCGTCCCTCCTTCGCCTGGTCCCCCCGTCCCCCCATACCCCCGGTCTCCCGTTCCCCGGTCCCCCGTCGCCTCCTGGTCCCCCGGTCCCCCGGTTCCCCCGGCGCCCAGGCGCCCTTCTACCGGTCCCCCCGTTCCCCGGTCGCCCCGTCTCCCGGTCCCCAGTCTCCCGGTCCCCTGTCTCCCGGTCGCCCGGTCTTCCGGTCCCCCGGTCCTCCGTCCAGTGTTACCCCCTTCCCCCGGTCCCCCGGTCCCCCCATCTCCCTGTCCCTCTGTCTCCCGGTCCGGCCGCACACCCATCCCCCCGTCTCCCGGTCCCCCGTCTCCCGGTCGCCCGGTCCCCAGGTCCCCCGTCTCCCGGTCCCCTCATCCCCTGGACCCCCAACCCCCGGTCCCTGGTCCCCCGGTCCCCAGTCCCCCGTTTCCCCCATCGCCCTGGCCCCCGTCTACCGATCCCCCAGTTCTCCGTTCGCCCCGTCTTCCGGTCCTCCCGTCCCACAGTCTCCCGTCTCCCGGTGTCCCATCTCCCGGTCACCCCGTCCCCGGTCCCCCGTCTCGCGGTCCCCCGTCTCCTAGTCGCCCCGTTCCCCGGTACCCGATCTCCCGGTCCCCTCATCCCCCAGTCCCCCAACCCCCGGTCCCCCGGTCCCCCCGTCCCCCGGTCCCCGGTCCCCCGGTCCCCCCATCTCCCGGTCCACTGGTACCCCCGTCCCCCCAGTCCATTCATGCCCCTGGTCACCCCGTCGCCCGGTCCCCTATCCCCCGGTCCCCCCAACCTCCGGTCCCCCGGTCCGCGGGTCCCCTGGTCCCCCCATCCGCCGTTCCCCCGGTCCCCCCCGTCTCCGTTGCCCCGGTCCCCCCGTCCCCCGGTCCCCCCGTCCCCCGGTCCCCCCGACCCTCCAGTCCCCCTGTCCCTCTGTCTCCCGGTCCCCCCGTCACCCCGTCCCCCCGGCCCCAGGTCCCCCATCTCCCGGTCCCCCCGTCTCACGGTCCCCCGTTCCCCCGTTTCCCGGTCCCCCCCTCCCCATGTCCCTCGTCCCCCAGTACCCTCGTACTCCTGTCCCTCCATCCACCGGTCTCCTGGTCCCTCCGTCCCACCGTCCGCCAGTCCCACCGTCCTCTCATTCCCCCAATCCCCCAGTCCCCCAGTCTCCCTGTCCCCCAATTCCCCGGTCTCCCTTTCCCCTGGTACCGTGTCCCCCCATCTCCCGGTCCCCCCGTCCCCTGGTCCCACTGTCTCCCAGTACCCAGTCCCCCTGTCCCCCCGGTCCCCCGGTCCCCTTGTCCCCCCATCCCCCAGTCCCCCCGTCCCCCCGGCCCTCTCGTACTCCCGTCCCCCCATCTTCCGGTCACCCCTTCCCCCCGTCCCACATGCCCCCGTCTCCCAGACCCCCCGTCCCCCGGTTCTCCCAGTTCCAACGGTCGCCCTGTCCCCCTGCCCCCCTTCCCCCATCTCCTGGTACCCCGTCCCCCGGTACCCCCGCCCCGGGTTCCTACAGTCCCACCGTTCTCCCTGTCCCCCCCCTTACACCCGTCTCCCGGTCCCCTGTCCCCTGGTCCTCCCGTCCCCCGGTCCCCCTGTCCCCCCGTTCTGTCTGTTGGTCCCTGTCCTGCGGGGACTCTAGTCCCTCTGCCCGCACAAGAACCCAGGATTTGGCGAGGCCAAGAAGGAACACCAACAGAGCCACGGATAGGGGGCTCATAGCACCATGTCTCACGGGCAGCTGGCTTGGAGACACGGCAAGCCGGAGCCGCCCGATCCCCAACCTGCCGGCCGATTCTCTGCCAACCAACAGACCCACCAAGCCGGCCCACTGCAGTCCGCGCCCCTCTGCAATTTGCAGTCCACCATCCGCGCTTCCTAGCTTGGCCACCGCAGCTCTGCCAGTGGCCAATGGCCAACTGGCAACAGCTGATGGCCAAGCGGTAACAGCTGATGTCCGTGCAGCCCCCACGCAGCACCCCTCCACGCGAGGCCCAGAGCCTGGAAAGTGCTCTCTGCAAGTCTGTCCCCACAGTCCCCGTCTGTCTCTCTCCGCCTACCTCTTGCTCCGTCTCTGGCCTTCTCTCATCCTCTCTCTCAACACCCTGGGTCAGGAGAGGTGATGTGTAGCCAGTGAAGTGACCAGTGATCGGGCGGGACGCCGGTCGCTGATGAGGGGCGAGGGCCCAGACAGAAGGCTGTGTGACGAAGGGTGGCGGCAGTCTGGAGGTGCTGCCCCCTGGTCGCGGGTGGCTCTCCCTGGCTTTGGGCCAGTGGGTGGGGCCGGCCAGGGCCAGGGCCTGGGTTGCACGTCCCTAGGGTGGAGGGGACTGAGAGGACCCTGCGACCCCCTCGGTGGCCCTGAGTGGTGGGGACAGCACAGCAGCAAGGGGGGTGTGCGGTTGTGGGGCTGGGGGGGGGATGAGAGGGGTTGGGGTAGGGGGGCGTGGTAAAAGCCATTCCGGGCGTGGGGAGTCCCAGGATGCCAGGGCGCCCAGACATATGTCACAGTCAGGGAAGTGACAGAGGCCTGTGGAGCCACTGGGGGGCGCGAAGGGGCCTCGCTGCGGGCCAGGAGTAGCCCGTCGCCCACACCAGCGGCGACCGGAGGAGGCGGGGAGCGGGCGGGAGGCACTCGGGCAGACATGCTCGCCACCCGAGCGGCCCAGCAGCATGGCGCGTGCGCTCAGGAGGCAAGTCGGGAGCAGGCTCTTGGAGTGCCGGTAGCCGGGTCCCAGTGCCTAAGGCCATACCACCCTGAACGCAGCAGATCTCGTCTGATCTCGGAAGCGAAGCAGGGTCTGTCCTGGTTAGTACTTGGATGGGAGACCGCCTGGGAATACCTGTTGGCTTTTGCTAGCGTCTCCTTTTGCATCGCCGCTCCGGCGTGGCTCCCTCCGAACCCCTGCCGCCCCTTGCCCCTCTGCAGCCTCCCAGCCAGCCGCAGGTCCCCCTGACCAGCAGAGGGTCAGCCGCCCGGCACTACAAGCTGGCAGCCCCGGCCGCACACCAGGCCCGTGGGCCAGGGCTCCCCCCCACACCCTCCTCTCAGTCCTCTTCGGTCCCGCAGGCCGTCATCGCGAATCCTTCGCCGACGCGCGGTCGCCGCCACCGCCGCCTGCGCCAAAGCCACCGCCACCACCGGGCTCCCCACCCCCCCCCCCCCCCCGCCAGCGCTGCCCTCGCCCCCGCCCCTGTCCCCGCCCCCGCCGCCGCCACCGCCAAACTCCCTCAAACTCCCTCCTGTGCTCTCCCCACCTCGGCCGCCAGCACCGCGCTCCCCATCTCCGCCACCAGTGCTGCCCTCTCCCCCACCCCCGCCCCCGCCGCCGCCATATCCGTACTCCCTCAATTCCCTCCTCCGCTCTCCCCGCCTCCAGCACCGCCATCTCCCCCGCCCCCGCCCCAGACCCCCGCATCCACCATCGCCATACTCCCTCAGTCTCCCGCCTCTGCTCTCCCGGCCTCCGCCGCCAGCACCGCCCTCACGCCCTCCCCCGCCCCCGCTGCCGCCATTGCCGCACTCCCTCAATTCCCTCCTCTGCTCTCCCCGCCTCCAGCACCGCCATCTTCCCCGCCCCCGCCCCAGCCCCCGCCACCACCAATGCCATACTCGCTCAGTCTCCCGCCTCTGCTCTCCTGGCCTCCGCCGCCAGAACCGCCCTCACGCCCTCCCCAGCCCCCGCCGCCACCGCCGCCGCCATCGGCCCCCGTGTCCCAGCGCCCACCGTCAAAGCCCCCATTGTCGCCGCCGCCATCGCCGCCCTGGCGCCATCCACGCGGTTGCCATCGCCTACCTCGCCACCCTCCCCTGCCTCCGCCGCCGCCGCCGCCGCCGCCGCAGCCGCCCCCGCCGCCGCCGCGGGGTCCTCCCACAACTCCCAGGCCCAGGGTTGCCTGCTGGTGCAGGCCTCCACCAGCCTTGGGGCTGCGGTTGGGGGTAAACCTGGTGGCGGTAGGGGGGCGGGTTGTATGCCGGTCTGGGTGCGGGGAGTCCCAGGATGCCAGAGTTCCACGACTTCTGGCACCATCAGGGAAGTGGCAGTGTCCCATGGAGCCCCGGGTGGCGCGAAGGGGCCTCGCTGTCGGCCAGGAGTAGCCCGCCGCCCACGCCAGGGGCATTAGGAAGAGGCGGGGAGCCGGACTGGGGGGGACGCGGTGCTGGCAGAGCCGGCCCGCGGGTCGATGCTCGCCACCGGAGCGGCTCATCTGCATGGCGGGCGCTCACGAGACAGGCCGGGAGCAGGCTCTTGGGGCGCGGGAGCCGGGTCCCAGCGTCTACGGCCATACCACCCTGAACGCGCCCGATCTCCTCTGATCTCGGGAGCTAAGCAGGGAGGGGCCTGGTTAGTACTTGCATGGGAGACCGCCTGGGAATACCTGTAGGCTTTTGCTCGCCTCTCCTTTTGCGCCGCCGCCCCGGCGTGCCTCCCTCCGAATCCCTGCCGCCCCTTGCCCCTCTGCAACCCCTGCAGCCGCCCAGCCAGCCGAAGGTCCCCCTGGCCAGAGGAGGGACAGCCGCCCAGCACTACAAGCTCGCATCCCCGGCCGCACACCAGGCCTGTCGGCCAGGGCTCCCCCCCTCTCCCTCTTCTTAGTGCTCTTCGCCGAGGCAGGCCGTCAGCCTGCAGCAGCCAGCCGCGTCTAGGTCGCCGCCGCCGCCACCGCCATCGCAGGGCTCCCTCTCGCTCCCCGACCCTGCCGCCGCCGCAACCCCCAACGCCCAAGCCCAGGGCTGCCTGCCGGCGCAGGCTTCCACCAGGCTCTCTCCATCCCAGGACGTGCCGGTCCTTTGCACCTCGGCCCGAGCCCAGGGGACGCCCATCCCTGCGCCTGCCCCTGGGCCCCGAGACACAGATTCGGCGTGTCCTCGGGCAAACGGGACGCCCACCCGCCCCGCCCCACCGGAGTCTTCTGTCTCCGCGGGCAGGCACCTCTCCCCACACCCCCGCGCGTCCCCTCCCGTCTCCCACAAGAGCCAGGAGCCCTCCCTTCCCGCCGGCCACGGTGTCCCCGACACAAAGGGCACAAAGAGCCGGGACAAACCAGGGGACGGCGGGAGCAGCACCCCAACACACCACGCGCCATCGACTCCAGGGGAGACCGCCACAAGGGAAGAGCAGGCACGCAGGCACACAATCCTCACAACCAGGGTGCCTGGGGGCTGCCACTCTCCTCCCGCGGGCGGGTCCCTGGGCGGGGCTCAGAGCCCACTGGCCCTCCGGAGACCCTGGCGGCCCGCCCCGGGGGCTTCAATGGTGACTGCCAACGCCAGGGCAATGCCTCCTTGGCGGAGCCCAGCCCCGGGCACGACCACACTCCGGTGGAGAAGCCACCACTTCAACACAGCCTCAGTGCGTCTGTCCCAGTCCGTGTGCCCGAATGTGCGTCCCTCCCACCCTCCCCCACCCCATGTCTGTCTGGCTCTGTGACGTGCCTGTTGGGTTCTGGCTCTGGCTCAGGAGCTCTCTCCCCGCGTGCCAGCCCCCTCTTTCTCTGTCTCTGTCCATGTCTCTCTGTATGTCTAGACACATACACGTACATATACGTGTATATTTCCATCTCGCTCCCTCTTACTCCTCCTCCCGTTCTGTCTGTCTGTCCCTGTCCTGCGGGGACTCTAGTCCCTCTGCCCGCACAAGAACGCAGGATTTGGCGAGGCCAAGAAGGAACACCCACAGAGCCACGGATAGGGGGCTCATAGCACCATGTCTCACGGGCGGCTGGCTTGGAGACACGGCAAGCCGGAGCCGCCCGATCCCCCACCTGCTGGCCGATTCTCTGCCAACCAACAGACCCACCAAGCCGGCCCACTGCAGTCCGCGCCCCTCTGCAATTTGCAGTCCACCATCCGCGCTTCCTAGCTTGGCCACCGCAGCTCTGCCGGTGTCCAATGGCCAACTGGCAACAGCTGAAGGCCAAGCGGTAACAGCTGATGTCAGTGCAGCCCCACGCAGTACCCCCGTCCCCCGGTACCCCCGTCTCCCCGTCACCCCTGTCTCCGTTCCCCCGGTTCCCCGTCTTCCTGTCCCCCGTCTCCCGGGTCCCCCGTCCCCACGTTCCACCATCCCCCCTATTCCGGTCCCCCCCGTCCCCTGTTCCCCCCGTCCCCTGATCCCCCTGTTCCCCCGTACCCCCATCCACCCTCTCCCAGTCCACCCGTCCCCCGGTGCCCCGGTCCCCCCAGTGCCCCATCCCCCGTCCCCCGCTCCCCCGTCCCCCCAGTCCCCGCACGCCCCTGGTCCACCCGTCCCCCATTCCCTCGTCTCCCGGTCCCCCCCTCCCCGGGTCCCCCGACCCCCGTTCCCCCGTCTCCCGGTCCTCCATCTCGCGGTCCACCTGTCCCCCGGTCCCCCAGTCCCAACGTCTCCCCGTCCCCCCGTCCCTCCTTCGCCTGGTCCCCCCGTCCCCCCATACCCCCGGTCTCCCGTTCCCCGGTCCCCCGTCGCCTCCTGGTCCCCCGGTCCCCCGGTTCCCCCGGCGCCCAGGCGCCCTTCTACCGGTCCCCCCGTTCCCCGGTCGCCCCGTCTCCCGGTCCCCAGTCTCCCGGTCCCCTGTCTCCCGGTCGCCCGGTCTTCCGGTCCCCCGGTCCTCCGTCCAGTGTTACCCCCTTCCCCCGGTCCCCCGGTCCCCCCATCTCCCTGTCCCTCTGTCTCCCGGTCCGGCCGCACACCCATCCCCCCGTCTCCCGGTCCCCCGTCTCCCGGTCGCCCGGTCCCCAGGTCCCCCGTCTCCCGGTCCCCTCATCCCCTGGACCCCCAACCCCCGGTCCCTGGTCCCCCGGTCCCCCAGTCCCCCGGTTCCCCCATCGCCCTGGCCCCCGTCTACCGATCCCCCAGTTCTCCATTCGCCCCGTCTTCCGGTCCACCCGTCCCACAGTCTCCCGTCTCCCGGTGTCCCATCTCCCGGTCACCCCGTCCCCGGTCCCCCGTCTCGCAGTCCCCCGTCTCCTAGTCGCCCCGTTCCCCGGTACCCGATCTCCCGGTCCCCTCATCACCCAGTCCCCCAACCCCCGGTCCCCCGGTCCCCCCGTCCCCCGGTCCCCGGTCCCCCGGTCCCCCCATCTCCCGGTCCACTGGTACCCCCGTCCCCCCAGTCCATTCATGCCCCTGGTCACCCCGTCGCCCGGTCCCCTATCCCCCGGTCCCCCCAACCTCCGGTCCCCCGGTCCGCGGGTCCCCTGGTCCCCCCATCCGCCGTTCCCCCGGTCCCCCCCGTCTCCGTTGCCCCGGTCCCCCCGTCCCCCGGTCCCCCCGTCCCCCGGTCCCCCCGACCCTCCAGTCCCCCTGTCCCTCTGTCTCCCGGTCCCCCCGTCACCCCGTCCCCCCGGCCCCAGGTCCCCCATCTCCCGGTCCACCCGTCTCACGGTCCCCCGTTCCCCCGTTTCCCGGTCCCCCCCTCCCCATGTCCCTCGTCCCCCAGTACCCTCGTACTCCTGTCCCTCCATCCACCGGTCTCCTGGTCCCTCCGTCCCACCGTCCGCCAGTCCCACCGTCCTCTCATTCCCCCAATCCCCCAGTCCCCCAGTCTCCCTGTCCCCCAATTCCCCGGTCTCCCTTTCCCCTGGTACCGTGTCCCCCCATCTCCCGGTCCCCCCGTCCCCTGGTCCCACTGTCTCCCAGTACCCAGTCCCCCTGTCCCCCCGGTCCCCCGGTCCCCTTGTCCCCCCATCCCCCAGTCCCCCCGTCCCCCCGGCCCTCTCGTACTCCCGTCCCCCCATCTTCCGGTCACCCCTTCCCCCCGTCCCACATGCCCCCGTCTCCCAGACCCCCCGTCCCCCGGTTCTCCCAGTTCCAACGGTCTCCCTGTCCCCCTGCCCCCCTTCCCCCATCTCCTGGTACCCCGTCCCCCGGTACCCCCGCCCCGGGTTCCTACAGTCCCACCGTTCTCCCTGTCCCACCCCTTACAACCGTCTCCCGGTCCCCTGTCCCCCGGTCCTCCCGTCCCCCGGTCCCCCTGTCCCCCCGTTCTGTCTGTCGGTCCCTGTCCTGCGGGGACTCTAGTCCCTCTGCCCGCACAAGAACCCAGGATTTGGCGAGGCCAAGAAGGAACACCAACAGAGCCACGGATAGGGGGCTCATAGCACCATGTCTCACGGGCAGCTGGCTTGGAGACACGGCAAGCCGGAGCCGCCCGATCCCCAACCTGCCGGCCGATTCTCTGCCAACCAACAGACCCACCAAGCCGGCCCACTGCAGTCCGCGCCCCTCTGCAATTTGCAGTCCACCATCCGCGCTTCCTAGCTTGGCCACCGCAGCTCTGCCAGTGGCCAATGGCCAACTGGCAACAGCTGATGGCCAAGCGGTAACAGCTGATGTCCGTGCAGCCCCCACGCAGCACCCCTCCACGCGAGGCCCAGAGCCTGGAAAGTGCTCTCTGCAAGTCTGTCCCCACAGTCCCCGTCTGTCTCTCTCCGCCTACCTCTTGCTCCGTCTCTGACCTTCTCTCATCCTCTCTCTCAACACCCTGGGTCAGGAGAGGTGATGTGTAGCCAGTGAAGTGACCAGTGATCGGGCGGGACGCCGGTCGCTGATGAGGGGCGAGGGCCCAGACAGAAGGCTGTGTGACGAAGGGTGGCGGCAGTCTGGAGGTGCTGCCCCCTGGTCGCGGGTGGCTCTCCCTGGCTTTGGGCCAGTGGGTGGGGCCGGCCAGGGCCAGGGCCTGGGTTGCACGTCCCTAGGGTGGAGGGGACTGAGAGGACCCTGCGACCCCCTCGGTGGCCCTGAGTGGTGGGGACAGCACAGCAGCAAGGGGGGTGTGCGGTTGTGGGGCTGGGGGGGGATGAGAGGGGTTGGGGTAGGGGGGCGTGGTAAAAGCCATTCCGGGCGTGGGGAGTCCCAGGATGCCAGGGCGCCCAGACATATGTCACAGTCAGGGAAGTGACAGAGGCCTGTGGAGCCACTGGGGGGCGCGAAGGGGCCTCGCTGCGGGCCAGGAGTAGCCCGTCGCCCACACCAGCGGCGATCGGAGGAGGCGGGGAGCGGGCGGGAGGCACTCGGGCAGACATGCTCGCCACCCGAGCGGCCCAGCAGCATGGCGCGTGCGCTCAGGAGGCAAGTCGGGAGCAGGCTCTTGGAGTGCCGGGAGCCGGGTCCCAGTGCCTAAGGCCATACCACCCTGAACGCAGCAGATCTCGTCTGATCTCGGAAGCGAAGCAGGGTCTGTCCTGGTTAGTACTTGGATGGGAGACCGCCTGGGAATACCTGTTGGCTTTTGCTAGCGTCTCCTTTTGCATCGCCGCTCCGGCGTGGCTCCCTCCGAACCCCTGCCGCCCCTTGCCCCTCTGCAGCCTCCCAGCCAGCCGCAGGTCCCCCTGACCAGCAGAGGGTCAGCCGCCCGGCACTACAAGCTGGCAGCCCCGGCCGCACACCAGGCCCGTGGGCCAGGGCTCCCCCCCACACCCTCCTCTCAGTCCTCTTCGGTCCCGCAGGCCGTCATCGCGAATCCTTCGCCGACGCGCGGTCGCCGCCACCGCCGCCTGCGCCAAAGCCACCGCCACCACCGGGCTCCCCACCCCCCCCCCCCCCCGCCAGCGCTGCCCTCGCCCCCGCCCCTGTCCCCGCCCCCGCCGCCGCCACCGCCAAACTCCCTCAAACTCCCTCCTGTGCTCTCCCCACCTCGGCCGCCAGCACCGCGCTCCCCATCTCCGCCACCAGTGCTGCCCTCTCCCCCACCCCCGCCCCCGCCGCCGCCATATCCGTACTCCCTCAATTCCCTCCTCCGCTCTCCCCGCCTCCAGCACCGCCATCTCCCCCGCCCCCGCCCCAGACCCCCGCATCCACCATCGCCATACTCCCTCAGTCTCCCGCCTCTGCTCTCCCGGCCTCCGCCGCCAGCACCGCCCTCACGCCCTCCCCCGCCCCCGCTGCCGCCATTGCCGCACTCCCTCAATTCCCTCCTCTGCTCTCCCCGCCTCCAGCACCGCCATCTTCCCCGCCCCCGCCCCAGCCCCCGCCACCACCAATGCCATACTCGCTCAGTCTCCCGCCTCTGCTCTCCTGGCCTCCGCCGCCAGAACCGCCCTCACGCCCTCCCCAGCCCCCGCCGCCACCGCCGCCGCCATCGGCCCCCGTGTCCCAGCGCCCACCGTCAAAGCCCCCATTGTCGCCGCCGCCATCGCCGCCCTGGCGCCATCCACGCGGTTGCCATCGCCTACCTCGCCACCCTCCCCTGCCTCCGCCGCCGCCGCCGCCGCCGCCGCAGCCGCCCCCGCCGCCGCCGCGGGGTCCTCCCACAACTCCCAGGCCCAGGGTTGCCTGCTGGTGCAGGCCTCCACCAGCCTTGGGGCTGCGGTTGGGGGTAAACCTGGTGGCGGTAGGGGGGCGGGTTGTATGCCGGTCTGGGTGCGGGGAGTCCCAGGATGCCAGAGTTCCACGACTTCTGGCACCATCAGGGAAGTGGCAGTGTCCCATGGAGCCCCGGGTGGCGCGAAGGGGCCTCGCTGTCGGCCAGGAGTAGCCCGCCGCCCACGCCAGGGGCATTAGGAAGAGGCGGGGAGCCGGACTGGGGGGGACGCGGTGCTGGCAGAGCCGGCCCGCGGGTCGATGCTCGCCACCGGAGCGGCTCATCTGCATGGCGGGCGCTCACGAGACAGGCCGGGAGCAGGCTCTTGGGGCGCGGGAGCCGGGTCCCAGCGTCTACGGCCATACCACCCTGAACGCGCCCGATCTCCTCTGATCTCGGGAGCTAAGCAGGGAGGGGCCTGGTTAGTACTTGCATGGGAGACCGCCTGGGAATACCTGTAGGCTTTTGCTCGCCTCTCCTTTTGCGCCGCCGCCCCGGCGTGCCTCCCTCCGAATCCCTGCCGCCCCTTGCCCCTCTGCAACCCCTGCAGCCGCCCAGCCAGCCGAAGGTCCCCCTGGCCAGAGGAGGGACAGCCGCCCAGCACTACAAGCTCGCATCCCCGGCCGCACACCAGGCCTGTCGGCCAGGGCTCCCCCCCTCTCCCTCTTCTTAGTGCTCTTCGCCGAGGCAGGCCGTCAGCCTGCAGCAGCCAGCCGCGTCTAGGTCGCCGCCGCCGCCACCGCCATCGCAGGGCTCCCTCTCGCTCCCCGACCCTGCCGCCGCCGCAACCCCCAACGCCCAAGCCCAGGGCTGCCTGCCGGCGCAGGCTTCCACCAGGCTCTCTCCATCCCAGGACGTGCCGGTCCTTTGCACCTCGGCCCGAGCCCAGGGGACGCCCATCCCTGCGCCTGCCCCTGGGCCCCGAGACACAGGATCGGCGTGTCCTCGGGCAAACGGGACGCCCACCCGCCCCGCCCCACCGGAGTCTTCTGTCTCCGCGGGCAGGCACCTCTCCCCACACCCCCGCGCGTCCCCTCCCGTCTCCCACAAGAGCCAGGAGCCCTCCCTTCCCGCCGGCCACGGTGTCCCCGACACAAAGGGCACAAAGAGCCGGGACAAACCAGGGGACGGCGGGAGCAGCACCCCAACACACCACGCGCCATCGACTCCAGGGGAGACCGCCACAAGGGAAGAGCAGGCACGCAGGCACACAATCCTCACAACCAGGGTGCCTGGGGGCTGCCACTCTCCTCCCGCGGGCGGGTCCCTGGGCGGGGCTCAGAGCCCACTGGCCCTCCGGAGACCCTGGCGGCCCGCCCCGGGGGCTTCAATGGTGACTGCCAACGCCAGGGCAATGCCTCCTTGGCGGAGCCCAGCCCCGGGCACGACCACACTCCGGTGGAGAAGCCACCACTTCAACACAGCCTCAGTGCGTCTGTCCCAGTCCGTGTGCCCGAATGTGCGTCCCTCCCACCCTCCCCCACCCCATGTCTGTCTGGCTCTGTGACGTGCCTGTTGGGTTCTGGCTCTGGCTCAGGAGCTCTCTCCCCGCGTGCCTGCCCCCTCTTTCTCTGTCTCTGTCCATGTCTCTCTGTATGTCTAGACACATACACGTACATATACGTGTATATTTCCATCTCTCTCCCTCTTACTCCTCCTCCCGTTCTGTCTGTCTGTCCCTGTCCTGCGGGGACTCTAGTCCCTCTGCCCGCACAAGAACGCAGGATTTGGCGAGGCCAAGAAGGAACACCCACAGAGCCACGGATAGGGGGCTCATAGCACCATGTCTCACGGGCGGCTGGCTTGGAGACACGGCAAGCCGGAGCCGCCCGATCCCCCACCTGCTGGCCGATTCTCTGCCAACCAACAGACCCACCAAGCCGGCCCACTGCAGTCCGCGCCCCTCTGCAATTTGCAGTCCACCATCCGCGCTTCCTAGCTTGGCCACCGCAGCTCTGCCGGTGTCCAATGGCCAACTGGCAACAGCTGAAGGCCAAGCGGTAACAGCTGATGTCAGTGCAGCCCCACGCAGTACCCCCGTCCCCCGGTACCCCCGTCTCCCCGTCACCCCTGTCTCCGTTCCCCCGGTTCCCCGTCTTCCTGTCCCCCGTCTCCCGGGTCCCCCGTCCCCACGTTCCACCATCCCCCCTATTCCGGTCCCCCCCGTCCCCTGTTCCCCCCGTCCCCTGATCCCCCTGTTCCCCCGTACCCCCATCCACCCTCTCCCAGTCCACCCGTCCCCCGGTGCCCCGGTCCCCCCAGTGCCCCATCCCCCGTCCCCCGCTCCCCCGTCCCCCCAGTCCCCCCACGCCCCTGGTCCACCCGTCCCCCATTCCCTCGTCTCCCGGTCCCCCCCTCCCCGGGTCCCCCGACCCCCGTTCCCCCGTCTCCCGGTCCTCCGTCTCGCGGTCCACCTGTCCCCCGGTCCCCCAGTCCCAACGTCTCCCCGTCCCCCTGTCCCTCCTTCGCCTGGTCCCCCCGTCCCCCCATACCCCCGGTCTCCCGTTCCCCGGTCCCCCGTCGCCTCCTGGTCCCCCGGTCCCCCGGTTCCCCCGGCGCCCAGGCGCCCTTCTACCGGTCCCCCCGTTCCCCGGTCGCCCCGTCTCCCGGTCCCCAGTCTCCCGGTCCCCTGTCTCCCGGTCGCCCGGTCTTCCGGTCCCACGGTCCTCCGTCCAGTGTTACCCCCTTCCCCCGGTCCCCCGGTCCCCCCATCTCCCTGTCCCTCTGTCTCCCTGTCCGGCCGCACACCCATCCCCCCGTCTCCCGGTCCCCCGTCTCCCGGTCGCCCGGTCCCCAGGTCCCCCGTCTCCCGGTCCCCTCATCCCCTGGACCCCCAACCCCCGGTCCCTGGTCCCCCGGTCCCCCAGTCCCCCGGTTCCCCCATCGCCCTGGCCCCCGTCTACCGATCCCCCAGTTCTCCGTTCGCCCCGTCTTCCGGTCCTCCCGTCCCACAGTCTCCCGTCTCCCGGTGTCCCATCTCCCGGTCACCCCGTCCCCGGTCCCCCGTCTCGCGGTCCCCCGTCTCCTAGTCGCCCCGTTCCCCGGTACCCGATCTCCCGGTCCCCTCATCCCCCAGTCCCCCAACCCCCGGTCCCCCGGTCCCCCCGTCCCCCGGTCCCCGGTCCCCCGGTCCCCCCATCTCCCGGTCCACTGGTACCCCCGTCCCCCCAGTCCATTCATGCCCCTGGTCACCCAGTCGCCCGGTCCCCTATCCCCCGGTCCCCCCAACCTCCGGTCCCCCGGTCCGCGGGTCCCCTGGTCCCCCCATCCGCCGTTCCCCCGGTCCCCCCCGTCTGCGTTGCCCCGGTCCCCCCGTCCCCCGGTCCCCCCGTCCCCCGGTCCCCCCGACCCTCCAGTCCCCCTGTCCCTCTGTCTCCCGGTCCCCCCGTCACCCCGTCACCCCGGCCCCAGGTCCCCCATCTCCCGGTCCCCCCATCTCACGGTCCCCCGTTCCCCCGTTTCCCGGTCCCCCCCTCCCCATGTCCCTCGTCCCCCAGTACGCTCGTACTCCTGTCCCTCCATCCACCGGTCTCCTGGTCCCTCCGTCCCACCGTCCGCCAGTCCCACCGTCCTCTCATTCCCCCAATCCCCCAGTCCCCCAGTCTCCCTGTCCCCCAATTCCCCGGTCTCCCTTTCCCCTGGTACCGTGTCCCCCCATCTCCCGGTCCCCCCGTCCCCTGGTCCCACTGTCTCCCAGTACCCAGTCCCCCTGTCCCCCCGGTCCCCCGGTCCCCTTGTCCCCCCATCCCCCAGTCCCCCCGTCCCCCCGGCCCTCTCGTACTCCCGTCCCCCCATCTTCCGGTCACCCCTTCCTCCCGTCCCACATGCCCCCGTCTCCCAGATCCCCCGTCCCCCGGTTCTCCCAGTTCCAACGGTCTCCCTGTCCCCCTGCCCCCCTTCCCCCATCTCTTGGTACCCCGTCCCCCGGTACCCCCGCCCCGGGTTCCTACAGTCCCACCGTTCTCCCTGTCCCCCCCCTTACACCCATCTCCCGGTCCCCTCATCCCCCAGTCCCCCAACCCCCGGTCCCCCCGTCCCCCGGTCCCCGGTCCCCCGGTCCCCCCATCTCCCGGTCCACTGGTACCCCCGTCCCCCCAGTCCATTCATGCCCCTGGTCACCCCGTCGCCCGGTCCCCTATCCCCCGGTCCCCCCAACCTCCGGTCCCCCGGTCCGCGGGTCCCCTGGTCCCCCCGTCCCCCGGTCCCCCCGACCCTCCAGTCCCCCTGTCCCTCTGTCTCCTGGTCCCCCCGTCACCCCGTCCCCCCGGCCCCAGGTCCCCCATCTCCCGGTCCCCCCGTCTCACGGTCCCCCGTTCCCCCGTTTCCCGGTCCCCCCCTCCCCATGTCCCTCGTCCCCCAGTACCCTCGTACTCCTGTCCCTCCATCCACCGGTCTCCTGGTCCCTCCGTCCCACCGTCCGCCAGTCCCACCGTCCTCTCATTCCCCCAATCCCCCAGTCCCCCAGTCTCCCTGTCCCCCAATTCCCCGGTCTCCCTTTCCCCTGGTACCGTGTCCCCCCATCTCCCGGTCCCCCCGTCCCCTGGTCCCACTGTCTCCCAGTACCCAGTCCCCCTGTCCCCCCGGTCCCCCGGTCCCCTTGTCCCCCCATCCCCCAGTCCCCCCGTCCCCCCGGCCCTCTCGTACTCCCGTCCCCCCATCTTCCGGTCACCCCTTCCCCCCGTCCCACATGCCCCCATCTCCCAGACCCCCCGTCCCCCGGTTCTCCCAGTTCCAACGGTCTCCCTGTCCCCTTGCCCCCCTTCCCCCATCTCCTGGTACCCCGTCCCCCGGTACCCCCGCCCCGGGTTCCTACAGTCCCACCGTTCTCCCTGTCCCCCCCCTTACACCCGTCTCCCGGTCCCCTGTCCCCCGGTCCTCCCGTCCCCCGGTCCCCCTGTCCCCCCGTTCTGTCTGTCGGTCCCTGTCCTGCGGGGACTCTAGTCCCTCTGCCCGCACAAGAACCCAGGATTTGGCGAGGCCAAGAAGGAACACCAACAGAGCCACGGATAGGGGGCTCATAGCACCATGTCTCACGGGCAGCTGGCTTGGAGACACGGCAAGCCGGAGCCGCCCGATCCCCAACCTGCCGGCCGATTCTCTGCCAACCAACAGACCCACCAAGCCGGCCCACTGCAGTCCGCGCCCCTCTGCAATTTGCAGTCCACCATCCGCGCTTCCTAGCTTGGCCACCGCAGCTCTGCCAGTGGCCAATGGCCAACTGGCAACAGCTGATGGCCAAGCGGTAACAGCTGATGTCCGTGCAGCCCCCACGCAGCACCCCTCCACGCGAGGCCCAGAGCCTGGAAAGTGCTCTCTGCAAGTCTGTCCCCACAGTCCCCGTCTGTCTCTCTCCGCCTACCTCTTGCTCCGTCTCTGGCCTTCTCTCATCCTCTCTCTCAACACCCTGGGTCAGGAGAGGTGATGTGTAGCCAGTGAAGTGACCAGTGATCGGGCGGGACGCCGGTCGCTGATGAGGGGCGAGGGCCCAGACAGAAGGCTGTGTGACGAAGGGTGGCGGCAGTCTGGAGGTGCTGCCCCCTGGTCGCGGGTGGCTCTCCCTGGCTTTGGGCCAGTGGGTGGGGCCGGCCAGGGCCAGGGCCTGGGTTGCACGTCCCTAGGGTGGAGGGGACTGAGAGGACCCTGCGACCCCCTCGGTGGCCCTGAGTGGTGGGGACAGCACAGCAGCAAGGGGGGTGTGCGGTTGTGGGGCTGGGGGGGGGATGAGAGGGGTTGGGGTAGGGGGGCGTGGTAAAAGCCATTCCGGGCGTGGGGAGTCCCAGGATGCCAGGGCGCCCAGACATATGTCACAGTCAGGGAAGTGACAGAGGCCTGTGGAGCCACTGGGGGGCGCGAAGGGGCCTCGCTGCGGGCCAGGAGTAGCCCGTCGCCCACACCAGCGGCGACCGGAGGAGGCGGGGAGCGGGCGGGAGGCACTCGGGCAGACATGCTCGCCACCCGAGCGGCCCAGCAGCATGGCGCGTGCGCTCAGGAGGCAAGTCGGGAGCAGGCTCTTGGAGTGCCGGGAGCCGGGTCCCAGTGCCTAAGGCCATACCACCCTGAACGCAGCAGATCTCGTCTGATCTCGGAAGCGAAGCAGGGTCTGTCCTGGTTAGTACTTGGATGGGAGACCGCCTGGGAATACCTGTTGGCTTTTGCTAGCGTCTCCTTTTGCATCGCCGCTCCGGCGTGGCTCCCTCCGAACCCCTGCCGCCCCTTGCCCCTCTGCAGCCTCCCAGCCAGCCGCAGGTCCCCCTGACCAGCAGAGGGTCAGCCGCCCGGCACTACAAGCTGGCAGCCCCGGCCGCACACCAGGCCCGTGGGCCAGGGCTCCCCCCCCACACCCTCCTCTCAGTCCTCTTCGGTCCCGCAGGCCGTCATCGCGAATCCTTCGCCGACGCGCGGTCGCCGCCACCGCCGCCTGCGCCAAAGCCACCGCCACCACCGGGCTCCCCACCCCCCCCCCCCCCCCCCGCCAGCGCTGCCCTCGCCCCCGCCCCTGTCCCCGCCCCCGCCGCCGCCACCGCCAAACTCCCTCAAACTCCCTCCTGTGCTCTCCCCACCTCGGCCGCCAGCACCGCGCTCCCCATCTCCGCCACCAGTGCTGCCCTCTCCCCCACCCCCGACCCTGCCGCCGCCATATCCGTACTCCCTTAATTCCCTCCTCCGCTCTCCCCGCCTCCAGCACCGCCATCTCCCCCGCCCCCGCCTCAGACCCCCGCATCCACCATCGCCATACTCCCTCAGTCTCCCGCCTCTGCTCTCCTGGCCTCCGCCGCCAGCACCGCCCTCACGCCCTCCCCCGCCCCCGCTGCCGCCATTGCCGCACTCCCTCAATTCCCTCCTCTGCTCTCCCCGCCTCCAGCACCGCCATCTTCCCCGCCCCCGCCCCAGCCCCCGCCACCACCAATGCCATACTCGCTCAGTCTCCCGCCTCTGTTCTCCCGGCCTCCGCCGCCAGCACCGCCCTCACGCCCTCCCCAGCCCCCGCCGCCACCGCCGCCGCCATCGGCCCCCGTGTCCCAGCGCCCACCGTCAAAGCCCCCATTGTCGCCGCCGCCATCGCCGCCCTGGCGCCATCCACGCGGTTGCCATCGCCTACCTCGCCACCCTCCCCTGCCTCCGCCGCCGCCGCCGCCGCCGCCGCCGCAGCCGCCCCCGCCGCCGCCGCGGGGTCCTCCCACAACTCCCAGGCCCAGGGTTGCCTGCTGGTGCAGGCCTCCACCAGCCTTGGGGCTGCGGTTGGGGGTAAACCTGGTGGCGGTAGGGGGGCGGGTTGTATGCCGGTCTGGGTGCGGGGAGTCCCAGGATGCCAGAGTTCCACGACTTCTGGCACCATCAGGGAAGTGGCAGTGTCCCATGGAGCCCCGGGTGGCGCGAAGGGGCCTCGCTGTCGGCCAGGAGTAGCCCGCCGCCCACGCCAGGGGCATTAGGAAGAGGCGGGGAGCCGGACTGGGGGGGGACGCGGTGCTGGCAGAGCCGGCCCGCGGGTCGATGCTCGCCACCGGAGCGGCTCATCTGCATGGCGGGCGCTCACGAGACAGGCCGGGAGCAGGCTCTTGGGGCGCGGGAGCCGGGTCCCAGCGTCTACGGCCATACCACCCTGAACGCGCCCGATCTCCTCTGATCTCGGGAGCTAAGCAGGGAGGGGCCTGGTTAGTACTTGCATGGGAGACCGCCTGGGAATACCTGTAGGCTTTTGCTCGCCTCTCCTTTTGCGCCGCCGCCCCGGCGTGCCTCCCTCCGAATCCCTGCCGCCCCTTGCCCCTCTGCAACCCCTGCAGCCGCCCAGCCAGCCGAAGGTCCCCCTGGCCAGAGGAGGGACAGCCGCCCAGCACTACAAGCTCGCATCCCCGGCCGCACACCAGGCCTGTCGGCCAGGGCTCCCCCCCTCTCCCTCTTCTTAGTGCTCTTCGCCGAGGCAGGCCGTCAGCCTGCAGCAGCCAGCCGCGTCTAGGTCGCCGCCGCCGCCACCGCCATCGCAGGGCTCCCTCTCGCTCCCCGACCCTGCCGCCGCCGCAACCCCCAACGCCCAAGCCCAGGGCTGCCTGCCGGCGCAGGCTTCCACCAGGCTCTCTCCATCCCAGGACGTGCCGGTCCTTTGCACCTCGGCCCGAGCCCAGGGGACGCCCATCCCTGCGCCTGCCCCTGGGCCCCGAGACACAGGATCGGCGTGTCCTCGGGCAAACGGGACGCCCACCCGCCCCGCCCCACCGGAGTCTTCTGTCTCCGCGGGCAGGCACCTCTCCCCACACCCCCGCGCGTCCCCTCCCGTCTCCCACAAGAGCCAGGAGCCCTCCCTTCCCGCCGGCCACGGTGTCCCCGACACAAAGGGCACAAAGAGCCGGGACAAACCAGGGGACGGCGGGAGCAGCACCCCAACACACCACGCGCCATCGACTCCAGGGGAGACCGCCACAAGGGAAGAGCAGGCACGCAGGCACACAATCCTCACAACCAGGGTGCCTGGGGGCTGCCACTCTCCTCCCGCGGGCGGGTCCCTGGGCGGGGCTCAGAGCCCACTGGCCCTCCGGAGACCCTGGCGGCCCGCCCCGGGGGCTTCAATGGTGACTGCCAACGCCAGGGCAATGCCTCCTTGGCGGAGCCCAGCCCCGGGCACGACCACACTCCGGTGGAGAAGCCACCACTTCAACACAGCCTCAGTGCGTCTGTCCCAGTCCGTGTGCCCGAATGTGCGTCCCTCCCACCCTCCCCCACCCCATGTCTGTCTGGCTCTGTGACGTGCCTGTTGGGTTCTGGCTCTGGCTCAGGAGCTCTCTCCCCGCGTGCCTGCCCCCTCTTTCTCTGTCTCTGTCCATGTCTCTCTGTATGTCTAGACACATACACGTACATATACGTGTATATTTCCATCTCGCTCCCTCTTACTCCTCCTCCCGTTCTGTCTGTCTGTCCCTGTCCTGCGGGGACTCTAGTCCCTCTGCCCGCACAAGAACGCAGGATTTGGCGAGGCCAAGAAGGAACACCCACAGAGCCACGGATAGGGGGCTCATAGCACCATGTCTCACGGGCGGCTGGCTTGGAGACACGGCAAGCCGGAGCCGCCCGATCCCCCACCTGCTGGCCGATTCTCTGCCAACCAACAGACCCACCAAGCCGGCCCACTGCAGTCCGCGCCCCTCTGCAATTTGCAGTCCACCATCCGCGCTTCCTAGCTTGGCCACCGCAGCTCTGCCGGTGTCCAATGGCCAACTGGCAACAGCTGAAGGCCAAGCGGTAACAGCTGATGTCAGTGCAGCCCCACGCAGTACCCCCGTCCCCCGGTACCCCCGTCTCCCCGTCACCCCTGTCTCCGTTCCCCCGGTTCCCCGTCTTCCTGTCCCCCGTCTCCCGGGTCCCCCGTCCCCACGTTCCACCATCCCCCCTATTCCGGTCCCCCCCGTCCCCTGTTCCCCCCGTCCCCTGATCCCCCTGTTCCCCCGTACCCCCATCCACCCTCTCCCAGTCCACCCGTCCCCCGGTGCCCCCGTCCCCCCAGTGCCCCATCCCCCGTCCCCCGCTCCCCCGTCCCCCCAGTCCCCCCACGCCCCTGGTCCACCCGTCCCCCATTCCCTCGTCTCCCGGTCCCCCCCTCCCCGGGTCCCCCGACCCCCGTTCCCCCGTCTCCCGGTCCTCCGTGCAGTGTTACCCCCTTCCCCCGGTCCCCCGGTCCCCCCATCTCCCTGTCCCTCTGTCTCCCGGTCCGGCCGCACACCCATCCCCCCCTCTCCCGGTCCCCCGTCTCCCGGTCGCCCGATCCCCAGGTCCCCCGTCTCCCGGTCCCCTCATCCCCTGGACCCCCAACCCCCGGTCCCTGGTCCCCCGGTCCCCCAGTCCCCCGGTTCCCCCATCGCCCTGGCCCCCGTCTACCGATCCCCCAGTTCTCCGTTCGCCCCGTCTTCCGGTCCTCCCGTCCCACAGTCTCCCGTCTCCCGGTGTCCCATCTCCCGGTCACCCCGTCCCCGGTCCCCCGTCTCGCGGTCCCCCGTCTCCTAGTCGCCCCGTTCCCCGGTACCCGATCTCCCGGTCCCCTCATCCCCCAGTCCCCCAACCCCCGGTCCCCCGGTCCCCCCGTCCCCCGGTCCCCGGTCCCCCGGTCCCCCCATCTCCCGGTCCACTGGTACCCCCGTCCCCCCAGTCCATTCATGCCCCTGGTCACCCCGTCGCCCGGTCCCCTATCCCCCGGTCCCCCCAACCTCCGGTCCCCCGGTCCGCGGGTCCCCTGGTCCCCCCATCCGCCGTTCCCCCGGTCCCCCCCGTCTGCGTTGCCCCGGTCCCCCCGTCCCCCGGTCCCCCCGTCCCCCGGTCCCCCCGACCCTCCAGTCCCCCTGTCCCTCTGTCTCCCGGTCCCCCCGTCACCCCGTCACCCCGGCCCCAGGTCCCCCATCTCCCGGTCCCCCCATCTCACGGTCCCCCGTTCCCCCGTTTCCCGGTCCCCCCCTCCCCATGTCCCTCGTCCCCCAGTACCCTCGTACTCCTGTCCCTCCATCCACCGGTCTCCTGGTCCCTCCGTCCCACCGTCCGCCAGTCCCACCGTCCTCTCATTCCCCCAATCCCCCAGTCCCCCAGTCTCCCTGTCCCCCAATTCCCCGGTCTCCCTTTCCCCTGGTACCGTGTCCCCCCATCTCCCGGTCCCCCCGTCCCCTGGTCCCACTGTCTCCCAGTACCCAGTCCCCCTGTCCCCCCGGTCCCCCGGTCCCCTTGTCCCCCCATCCCCCAGTCCCCCCGTCCCCCCGGCCCTCTCGTACTCCCGTCCCCCCATCTTCCGGTCACCCCTTCCTCCCGTCCCACATGCCCCCGTCTCCCAGATCCCCCGTCCCCCGGTTCTCCCAGTTCCAACGGTCTCCCTGTCCCCCTGCCCCCCTTCCCCCTTCTCTTGGTACCCCGTCCCCCGGTACCCCCGCCCCGGGTTCCTACAGTCCCACCGTTCTCCCTGTCCCCCCCCTTACACCCATCTCCCGGTCCCCTCATCCCCCAGTCCCCCAACCCCCGGTCCCCCCGTCCCCCGGTCCCCGGTCCCCCGGTCCCCCCATCTCCCGGTCCACTGGTACCCCCGTCCCCCCAGTCCATTCATGCCCCTGGTCACCCCGTCGCCCGGTCCCCTATCCCCCGGTCCCCCCAACCTCCGGTCCCCCGGTCCGCGGGTCCCCTGGTCCCCCCATCCGCCGTTCCCCCGGTCCCCCCCGTCTCCGTTGCCCCGGTCCCCCCGTCCCCCGGTCCCCCCGTCCCCCGGTCCCCCCGACCCTCCAGTCCCCCTGTCCCTCTGTCTCCTGGTCCCCCCGTCACCCCGTCCCCCCGGCCCCAGGTCCCCCATCTCCCGGTCCCCCCGTCTCACGGTCCCCCGTTCCCCCGTTTCCCGGTCCCCCCCTCCCCATGTCCCTCGTCCCCCAGTACCCTCGTACTCCTGTCCCTCCATCCACCGGTCTCCTGGTCCCTCCGTCCCACCGTCCGCCAGTCCCACCGTCCTCTCATTCCCCCAATCCCCCAGTCCCCCAGTCTCCCTGTCCCCCAATTCCCCGGTCTCCCTTTCCCCTGGTACCGTGTCCCCCCATCTCCCGGTCCCCCCGTCCCCTGGTCCCACTGTCTCCCAGTACCCAGTCCCCCTGTCCCCCCGGTCCCCCGGTCCCCTTGTCCCCCCATCCCCCAGTCCCCCCGTCCCCCCGGCCCTCTCGTACTCCCGTCCCCCCATCTTCCGGTCACCCCTTCCCCCCGTCCCACATGCCCCCATCTCCCAGACCCCCCGTCCCCCGGTTCTCCCAGTTCCAACGGTCTCCCTGTCCCCTTGCCCCCCTTCCCCCATCTCCTGGTACCCCGTCCCCCGGTACCCCCGCCCCGGGTTCCTACCGTCCCACCGTTCTCCCTGTCCCCCCCCTTACACCCGTCTCCCGGTCCCCTGTCCCCCGGTCCTCCCGTCCCCCGGTCCCCCTGTCCCCCCGTTCTGTCTGTCGGTCCGTGTCCTGCGGGGACTCTAGTCCCTCTGCCCGCACAAGAACCCAGGATTTGGCGAGGCCAAGAAGGAACACCAACAGAGCCACGGATAGGGGGCTCATAGCACCATGTCTCACGGGCAGCTGGCTTGGAGACACGGCAAGCCGGAGCCGCCCGATCCCCAACCTGCCGGCCGATTCTCTGCCAACCAACAGACCCACCAAGCCGGCCCACTGCAGTCCGCGCCCCTCTGCAATTTGCAGTCCACCATCCGCGCTTCCTAGCTTGGCCACCGCAGCTCTGCCAGTGGCCAATGGCCAACTGGCAACAGCTGATGGCCAAGCGGTAACAGCTGATGTCCGTGCAGCCCCCACGCAGCACCCCTCCACGCGAGGCCCAGAGCCTGGAAAGTGCTCTCTGCAAGTCTGTCCCCACAGTCCCCGTCTGTCTCTCTCCGCCTACCTCTTGCTCCGTCTCTGGCCTTCTCTCATCCTCTCTCTCAACACCCTGGGTCAGGAGAGGTGATGTGTAGCCAGTGAAGTGACCAGTGATCGGGCGGGACGCCGGTCGCTGATGAGGGGCGAGGGCCCAGACAGAAGGCTGTGTGACGAAGGGTGGCGGCAGTCTGGAGGTGCTGCCCCCTGGTCGCGGGTGGCTCTCCCTGGCTTTGGGCCAGTGGGTGGGGCCGGCCAGGGCCAGGGCCTGGGTTGCACGTCCCTAGGGTGGAGGGGACTGAGAGGACCCTGCGACCCCCTCGGTGGCCCTGAGTGGTGGGGACAGCACAGCAGCAAGGGGGGTGTGCGGTTGTGGGGCTGGGGGGGGGATGAGAGGGGTTGGGGTAGGGGGGCGTGGTAAAAGCCATTCCGGGCGTGGGGAGTCCCAGGATGCCAGGGCGCCCAGACATATGTCACAGTCAGGGAAGTGACAGAGGCCTGTGGAGCCACTGGGGGGCGCGAAGGGGCCTCGCTGCGGGCCAGGAGTAGCCCGTCGCCCACACCAGCGGCGACCGGAGGAGGCGGGGAGCGGGCGGGAGGCACTCGGGCAGACATGCTCGCCACCCGAGCGGCCCAGCAGCATGGCGCGTGCGCTCAGGAGGCAAGTCGGGAGCAGGCTCTTGGAGTGCCGGGAGCCGGGTCCCAGTGCCTAAGGCCATACCACCCTGAACGCAGCAGATCTCGTCTGATCTCGGAAGCGAAGCAGGGTCTGTCCTGGTTAGTACTTGGATGGGAGACCGCCTGGGAATACCTGTTGGCTTTTGCTAGCGTCTCCTTTTGCATCGCCGCTCCGGCGTGGCTCCCTCCGAACCCCTGCCGCCCCTTGCCCCTCTGCAGCCTCCCAGCCAGCCGCAGGTCCCCCTGACCAGCAGAGGGTCAGCCGCCCGGCACTACAAGCTGGCAGCCCCGGCCGCACACCAGGCCCGTGGGCCAGGGCTCCCCCCCCACACCCTCCTCTCAGTCCTCTTCGGTCCCGCAGGCCGTCATCGCGAATCCTTCGCCGACGCGCGGTCGCCGCCACCGCCGCCTGCGCCAAAGCCACCGCCACCACCGGGCTCCCCACCCCCCCCACCCCCCCCCGCCAGCGCTGCCCTCGCCCCCGCCCCTGTCCCCGCCCCCGCCGCCGCCACCGCCAAACTCCCTCAAACTCCCTCCTGTGCTCTCCCCACCTCGGCCGCCAGCACCGCGCTCCCCATCTCCGCCACCAGTGCTGCCCTCTCCCCCACCCCCGACCCTGCCGCCGCCATATCCGTACTCCCTTAATTCCCTCCTCCGCTCTCCCCGCCTCCAGCACCGCCATCTCCCCCGCCCCCGCCTCAGACCCCCGCATCCACCATCGCCATACTCCCTCAGTCTCCCGCCTCTGCTCTCCTGGCCTCCGCCGCCAGCACCGCCCTCACGCCCTCCCCCGCCCCCGCTGCCGCCATTGCCGCACTCCCTCAATTCCCTCCTCTGCTCTCCCCGCCTCCAGCACCGCCATCTTCCCCGCCCCCGCCCCAGCCCCCGCCACCACCAATGCCATACTCGCTCAGTCTCCCGCCTCTGTTCTCCCGGCCTCCGCCGCCAGCACCGCCCTCACGCCCTCCCCAGCCCCCGCCGCCACCGCCGCCGCCATCGGCCCCCGTGTCCCAGCGCCCACCGTCAAAGCCCCCATTGTCGCCGCCGCCATCGCCGCCCTGGCGCCATCCACGCGGTTGCCATCGCCTACCTCGCCACCCTCCCCTGCCTCCGCCGCCGCCGCCGCCGCCGCCGCCGCAGCCGCCCCCGCCGCCGCCGCGGGGTCCTCCCACAACTCCCAGGCCCAGGGTTGCCTGCTGGTGCAGGCCTCCACCAGCCTTGGGGCTGCGGTTGGGGGTAAACCTGGTGGCGGTAGGGGGGCGGGTTGTATGCCGGTCTGGGTGCGGGGAGTCCCAGGATGCCAGAGTTCCACGACTTCTGGCACCATCAGGGAAGTGGCAGTGTCCCATGGAGCCCCGGGTGGCGCGAAGGGGCCTCGCTGTCGGCCAGGAGTAGCCCGCCGCCCACGCCAGGGGCATTAGGAAGAGGCGGGGAGCCGGACTGGGGGGGGACGCGGTGCTGGCAGAGCCGGCCCGCGGGTCGATGCTCGCCACCGGAGCGGCTCATCTGCATGGCGGGCGCTCACGAGACAGGCCGGGAGCAGGCTCTTGGGGCGCGGGAGCCGGGTCCCAGCGTCTACGGCCATACCACCCTGAACGCGCCCGATCTCCTCTGATCTCGGGAGCTAAGCAGGGAGGGGCCTGGTTAGTACTTGCATGGGAGACCGCCTGGGAATACCTGTAGGCTTTTGCTCGCCTCTCCTTTTGCGCCGCCGCCCCGGCGTGCCTCCCTCCGAATCCCTGCCGCCCCTTGCCCCTCTGCAACCCCTGCAGCCGCCCAGCCAGCCGAAGGTCCCCCTGGCCAGAGGAGGGACAGCCGCCCAGCACTACAAGCTCGCATCCCCGGCCGCACACCAGGCCTGTCGGCCAGGGCTCCCCCCCTCTCCCTCTTCTTAGTGCTCTTCGCCGAGGCAGGCCGTCAGCCTGCAGCAGCCAGCCGCGTCTAGGTCGCCGCCGCCGCCACCGCCATCGCAGGGCTCCCTCTCGCTCCCCGACCCTGCCGCCGCCGCAACCCCCAACGCCCAAGCCCAGGGCTGCCTGCCGGCGCAGGCTTCCACCAGGCTCTCTCCATCCCAGGACGTGCCGGTCCTTTGCACCTCGGCCCGAGCCCAGGGGACGCCCATCCCTGCGCCTGCCCCTGGGCCCCGAGACACAGGATCGGCGTGTCCTCGGGCAAACGGGACGCCCACCCGCCCCGCCCCACCGGAGTCTTCTGTCTCCGCGGGCAGGCACCTCTCCCCACACCCCCGCGCGTCCCCTCCCGTCTCCCACAAGAGCCAGGAGCCCTCCCTTCCCGCCGGCCACGGTGTCCCCGACACAAAGGGCACAAAGAGCCGGGACAAACCAGGGGACGGCGGGAGCAGCACCCCAACACACCACGCGCCATCGACTCCAGGGGAGACCGCCACAAGGGAAGAGCAGGCACGCAGGCACACAATCCTCACAACCAGGGTGCCTGGGGGCTGCCACTCTCCTCCCGCGGGCGGGTCCCTGGGCGGGGCTCAGAGCCCACTGGCCCTCCGGAGACCCTGGCGGCCCGCCCCGGGGGCTTCAATGGTGACTGCCAACGCCAGGGCAATGCCTCCTTGGCGGAGCCCAGCCCCGGGCACGACCACACTCCGGTGGAGAAGCCACCACTTCAACACAGCCTCAGTGCGTCTGTCCCAGTCCGTGTGCCCGAATGTGCGTCCCTCCCACCCTCCCCCACCCCATGTCTGTCTGGCTCTGTGACGTGCCTGTTGGGTTCTGGCTCTGGCTCAGGAGCTCTCTCCCCGCGTGCCTGCCCCCTCTTTCTCTGTCTCTGTCCATGTCTCTCTGTATGTCTAGACACATACACGTACATATACGTGTATATTTCCATCTCGCTCCCTCTTACTCCTCCTCCCGTTCTGTCTGTCTGTCCCTGTCCTGCGGGGACTCTAGTCCCTCTGCCCGCACAAGAACGCAGGATTTGGCGAGGCCAAGAAGGAACACCCACAGAGCCACGGATAGGGGGCTCATAGCACCATGTCTCACGGGCGGCTGGCTTGGAGACACGGCAAGCCGGAGCCGCCCGATCCCCCACCTGCTGGCCGATTCTCTGCCAACCAACAGACCCACCAAGCCGGCCCACTGCAGTCCGCGCCCCTCTGCAATTTGCAGTCCACCATCCGCGCTTCCTAGCTTGGCCACCGCAGCTCTGCCGGTGTCCAATGGCCAACTGGCAACAGCTGAAGGCCAAGCGGTAACAGCTGATGTCAGTGCAGCCCCACGCAGTACCCCCGTCCCCCGGTACCCCCGTCTCCCCGTCACCCCTGTCTCCGTTCCCCCGGTTCCCCGTCTTCCTGTCCCCCGTCTCCCGGGTCCCCCGTCCCCACGTTCCACCATCCCCCCTATTCCGGTCCCCCCCGTCCCCTGTTCCCCCCGTCCCCTGATCCCCCTGTTCCCCCGTACCCCCATCCACCCTCTCCCAGTCCACCCGTCCCCCGGTGCCCCCGTCCCCCCAGTGCCCCATCCCCCGTCCCCCGCTCCCCCGTCCCCCCAGTCCCCCCACGCCCCTGGTCCACCCGTCCCCCATTCCCTCGTCTCCCGGTCCCCCCCTCCCCGGGTCCCCCGACCCCCGTTCCCCCGTCTCCCGGTCCTCCGTGCAGTGTTACCCCCTTCCCCCGGTCCCCCGGTCCCCCCATCTCCCTGTCCCTCTGTCTCCCGGTCCGGCCGCACACCCATCCCCCCCTCTCCCGGTCCCCCGTCTCCCGGTCGCCCGATCCCCAGGTCCCCCGTCTCCCGGTCCCCTCATCCCCTGGACCCCCAACCCCCGGTCCCTGGTCCCCCGGTCCCCCAGTCCCCCGGTTCCCCCATCGCCCTGGCCCCCGTCTACCGATCCCCCAGTTCTCCGTTCGCCCCGTCTTCCGGTCCTCCCGTCCCACAGTCTCCCGTCTCCCGGTGTCCCATCTCCCGGTCACCCCGTCCCCGGTCCCCCGTCTCGCGGTCCCCCGTCTCCTAGTCGCCCCGTCCCCCGGTCCCCGGTCCCCCGGTCCCCCCATCTCCCGGTCCACTGGTACCCCCGTCCCCCCAGTCCATTCATGCCCCTGGTCACCCCGTCGCCCGGTCCCCTATCCCCCGGTCCCCCCAACCTCCGGTCCCCCGGTCCGCGGGTCCCCTGGTCCCCCCATCCGCCGTTCCCCCGGTCCCCCCCGTCTCCGTTGCCCCGGTCCCCCCGTCCCCCGGTCCCCCCGTCCCCCGGTCCCCCCGACCCTCCAGTCCCCCTGTCCCTCTGTCTCCCGGTCCCCCCGTCACCCCGTCCCCCCGGCCCCAGGTCCCCCATCTCCCGGTCCCCCCGTCTCACGGTCCCCCGTTCCCCCGTTTCCCGGTCCCCCCCTCCCCATGTCCCTCGTCCCCCAGTACCCTCGTACTCCTGTCCCTCCATCCACCGGTCTCCTGGTCCCTCCGTCCCACCGTCCGCCAGTCCCACCGTCCTCTCATTCCCCCAATCCCCCAGTCTCCCTGTCCCCCAATTCCCCGGTCTCCCTTTCCCCTGGTACCGTGTCCCCCCATCTCCCGGTCCCCCCGTCCCCTGGTCCCACTGTCTCCCAGTACCCAGTCCCCCTGTCCCCCCGGTCCCCCGGTCCCCTTGTCCCCCCATCCCCCAGTCCCCCCGTCCCCCCGGCCCTCTCGTACTCCCGTCCCCCCATCTTCCGGTCACCCCTTCCCCCCGTCCCACATGCCCCCGTCTCCCAGACCCCCCGTCCCCCGGTTCTCCCAGTTCCAACGGTCTCCCTGTCCCCCTGCCCCCCTTCCCCCATCTCCTGGTACCCCGTCCCCCGGTACCCCCGCCCCGGGTTCCTACAGTCCCACCGTTCTCCCTGTCCCACCCCTTACAACCGTCTCCCGGTCCCCTGTCCCCCGGTCCTCCCGTCCCCCGGTCCCCCTGTCCCCCCGTTCTGTCTGTCGGTCCCTGTCCTGCGGGGACTCTAGTCCCTCTGCCCGCACAAGAACCCAGGATTTGGCGAGGCCAAGAAGGAACACCAACAGAGCCACGGATAGGGGGCTCATAGCACCATGTCTCACGGGCAGCTGGCTTGGAGACACGGCAAGCCGGAGCCGCCCGATCCCCAACCTGCCGGCCGATTCTCTGCCAACCAACAGACCCACCAAGCCGGCCCACTGCAGTCCGCGCCCCTCTGCAATTTGCAGTCCACCATCCGCGCTTCCTAGCTTGGCCACCGCAGCTCTGCCAGTGGCCAATGGCCAACTGGCAACAGCTGATGGCCAAGCGGTAACAGCTGATGTCCGTGCAGCCCCCACGCAGCACCCCTCCACGCGAGGCCCAGAGCCTGGAAAGTGCTCTCTGCAAGTCTGTCCCCACAGTCCCCGTCTGTCTCTCTCCGCCTACCTCTTGCTCCGTCTCTGGCCTTCTCTCATCCTCTCTCTCAACACCCTGGGTCAGGAGAGGTGATGTGTAGCCAGTGAAGTGACCAGTGATCGGGCGGGACGCCGGTCGCTGATGAGGGGCGAGGGCCCAGACAGAAGGCTGTGTGACGAAGGGTGGCGGCAGTCTGGAGGTGCTGCCCCCTGGTCGCGGGTGGCTCTCCCTGGCTTTGGGCCAGTGGGTGGGGCCGGCCAGGGCCAGGGCCTGGGTTGCACGTCCCTAGGGTGGAGGGGACTGAGAGGACCCTGCGACCCCCTCGGTGGCCCTGAGTGGTGGGGACAGCACAGCAGCAAGGGGGGTGTGCGGTTGTGGGGCTGGGGGGGGATGAGAGGGGTTGGGGTAGGGGGGCGTGGTAAAAGCCATTCCGGGCGTGGGGAGTCCCAGGATGCCAGGGCGCCCAGACATATGTCACAGTCAGGGAAGTGACAGAGGCCTGTGGAGCCACTGGGGGGCGCGAAGGGGCCTCGCTGCGGGCCAGGAGTAGCCCGTCGCCCACACCAGCGGCGATCGGAGGAGGCGGGGAGCGGGCGGGAGGCACTCGGGCAGACATGCTCGCCACCCGAGCGGCCCAGCAGCATGGCGCGTGCGCTCAGGAGGCAAGTCGGGAGCAGGCTCTTGGAGTGCCGGGAGCCGGGTCCCAGTGCCTAAGGCCATACCACCCTGAACGCAGCAGATCTCGTCTGATCTCGGAAGCGAAGCAGGGTCTGTCCTGGTTAGTACTTGGATGGGAGACCGCCTGGGAATACCTGTTGGCTTTTGCTAGCGTCTCCTTTTGCATCGCCGCTCCGGCGTGGCTCCCTCCGAACCCCTGCCGCCCCTTGCCCCTCTGCAGCCTCCCAGCCAGCCGCAGGTCCCCCTGACCAGCAGAGGGTCAGCCGCCCGGCACTACAAGCTGGCAGCCCCGGCCGCACACCAGGCCCGTGGGCCAGGGCTCCCCCCCCACACCCTCCTCTCAGTCCTCTTCGGTCCCGCAGGCCGTCATCGCGAATCCTTCGCCGACGCGCGGTCGCCGCCACCGCCGCCTGCGCCAAAGCCACCGCCACCACCGGGCTCCCCACCCCCCCCCCCCCCCCCGCCAGCGCTGCCCTCGCCTCCGCCCCTGTCCCCGCCCCCGCCGCCGCCACCGCCAAACTCCCTCAAACTCCCTCCTGTGCTCTCCCCACCTCGGCCGCCAGCACCGCGCTCCCCATCTCCGCCACCAGTGCTGCCCTCTCCCCCACCCCCGCCCCCGCCGCCGCCATATCCGTACTCCCTCAATTCCCTCCTCCGCTCTCCCCGCCTCCAGCACCGCCATCTCCCCCGCCCCCGCCCCAGACCCCCGCATCCACCATCGCCATACTCCCTCAGTCTCCCGCCTCTGCTCTCCCGGCCTCCGCCGCCAGCACCGCCCTCACGCCCTCCCCCGCCCCCGCTGCCGCCATTGCCGCACTCCCTCAATTCCCTCCTCTGCTCTCCCCGCCTCCAGCACCGCCATCTTCCCCGCCCCCGCCCCAGCCCCCGCCACCACCAATGCCATACTCGCTCAGTCTCCCGCCTCTGCTCTCCTGGCCTCCGCCGCCAGAACCGCCCTCACGCCCTCCCCAGCCCCCGCCGCCACCGCCGCCGCCATCGGCCCCCGTGTCCCAGCGCCCACCGTCAAAGCCCCCATTGTCGCCGCCGCCATCGCCGCCCTGGCGCCATCCACGCGGTTGCCATCGCCTACCTCGCCACCCTCCCCTGCCTCCGCCGCCGCCGCCGCCGCCGCCGCAGCCGCCCCCGCCGCCGCCGCGGGGTCCTCCCACAACTCCCAGGCCCAGGGTTGCCTGCTGGTGCAGGCCTCCACCAGCCTTGGGGCTGCGGTTGGGGGTAAACCTGGTGGCGGTAGGGGGGCGGGTTGTATGCCGGTCTGGGTGCGGGGAGTCCCAGGATGCCAGAGTTCCACGACTTCTGGCACCATCAGGGAAGTGGCAGTGTCCCATGGAGCCCCGGGTGGCGCGAAGGGGCCTCGCTGTCGGCCAGGAGTAGCCCGCCGCCCACGCCAGGGGCATTAGGAAGAGGCGGGGAGCCGGACTGGGGGGGACGCGGTGCTGGCAGAGCCGGCCCGCGGGTCGATGCTCGCCACCGGAGCGGCTCATCTGCATGGCGGGCGCTCACGAGACAGGCCGGGAGCAGGCTCTTGGGGCGCGGGAGCCGGGTCCCAGCGTCTACGGCCATACCACCCTGAACGCGCCCGATCTCCTCTGATCTCGGGAGCTAAGCAGGGAGGGGCCTGGTTAGTACTTGCATGGGAGACCGCCTGGGAATACCTGTAGGCTTTTGCTCGCCTCTCCTTTTGCGCCGCCGCCCCGGCGTGCCTCCCTCCGAATCCCTGCCGCCCCTTGCCCCTCTGCAACCCCTGCAGCCGCCCAGCCAGCCGAAGGTCCCCCTGGCCAGAGGAGGGACAGCCGCCCAGCACTACAAGCTCGCATCCCCGGCCGCACACCAGGCCTGTCGGCCAGGGCTCCCCCCCTCTCCCTCTTCTTAGTGCTCTTCGCCGAGGCAGGCCGTCAGCCTGCAGCAGCCAGCCGCGTCTAGGTCGCCGCCGCCGCCACCGCCATCGCAGGGCTCCCTCTCGCTCCCCGACCCTGCCGCCGCCGCAACCCCCAACGCCCAAGCCCAGGGCTGCCTGCCGGCGCAGGCTTCCACCAGGCTCTCTCCATCCCAGGACGTGCCGGTCCTTTGCACCTCGGCCCGAGCCCAGGGGACGCCCATCCCTGCGCCTGCCCCTGGGCCCCGAGACACAGGATCGGCGTGTCCTCGGGCAAACGGGACGCCCACCCGCCCCGCCCCACCGGAGTCTTCTGTCTCCGCGGGCAGGCACCTCTCCCCACACCCCCGCGCGTCCCCTCCCGTCTCCCACAAGAGCCAGGAGCCCTCCCTTCCCGCCGGCCACGGTGTCCCCGACACAAAGGGCACAAAGAGCCGGGACAAACCAGGGGACGGCGGGAGCAGCACCCCAACACACCACGCGCCATCGACTCCAGGGGAGACCGCCACAAGGGAAGAGCAGGCACGCAGGCACACAATCCTCACAACCAGGGTGCCTGGGGGCTGCCACTCTCCTCCCGCGGGCGGGTCCCTGGGCGGGGCTCAGAGCCCACTGGCCCTCCGGAGACCCTGGCGGCCCGCCCCGGGGGCTTCAATGGTGACTGCCAACGCCAGGGCAATGCCTCCTTGGCGGAGCCCAGCCCCGGGCACGACCACACTCCGGTGGAGAAGCCACCACTTCAACACAGCCTCAGTGCGTCTGTCCCAGTCCGTGTGCCCGAATGTGCGTCCCTCCCACCCTCCCCCACCCCATGTCTGTCTGGCTCTGTGACGTGCCTGTTGGGTTCTGGCTCTGGCTCAGGAGCTCTCTCCCCGCGTGCCTGCCCCCTCTTTCTCTGTCTCTGTCCATGTCTCTCTGTATGTCTAGACACATACACGTACATATACGTGTATATTTCCATCTCGCTCCCTCTTACTCCTCCTCCCGTTCTGTCTGTCTGTCCCTGTCCTGCGGGGACTCTAGTCCCTCTGCCCGCACAAGAACGCAGGATTTGGCGAGGCCAAGAAGGAACACCAACAGAGCCACGGATAGGGGGCTCATAGCACCATGTCTCACGGGCGGCTGGCTTGGAGACACGGCAAGCCGGAGCCGCCCGATCCCCCACCTGCTGGCCGATTCTCTGCCAACCAACAGACCCACCAAGCCGGCCCACTGCAGTCCGCGCCCCTCTGCAATTTGCAGTCCACCATCCGCGCTTCCTAGCTTGGCCACCGCAGCTCTGCCGGTGTCCAATGGCCAACTGGCAACAGCTGAAGGCCAAGCGGTAACAGCTGATGTCAGTGTAGCCCCACGCAGTACCCCCGTCCCCCGGTACCCCCGTCTCCCCGTCACCCCTGTCTCCGTTCCCCCGGTTCCCCGCCTTCCTGTCCCCCGTCTCCCGGGTCCCCCGTCCCCACGTTCCACCATCCCCCCTATTCCGGTCCCCCCCGTCCCCTGTTCCCCCCGTCCCCTGATCCCCCTGTTCCCCCGTACCCCTATCCACCCTCTCCCAGTCCACCCGTCCCCCGGTGCCCCGGTCCCCCCAGTGCCCCATCCCCCGTCCCCCGCTCCCCCGTCCCCCCAGTCCCCCCACGCCCCTGGTCCACCCGTCCCCCATTCCCTCGTCTCCCGGTCCCCCCCTCCCCGGGTCCCCCGACCCCCGTTCCCCCGTCTCCCGGTCCTCCGTCTCGCGGTCCACCTGTCCCCCGGTCCCCCAGTCCCAACGTCTCCCCGTCCCCCTGTCCCTCCTTCGCCTGGTCCCCCCGTCCCCCCATACCCCCGGTCTCCCGTTCCCCGGTCCCCCGTCGCCTCCTGGTCCCCCGGTCCCCCGGTTCCCCCGGCGCCCAGGCGCCCTTCTACCGGTCCCCCCGTTCCCCGGTCGCCCCGTCTCCCGGTCCCCAGTCTCCCGGTCCCCTGTCTCCCGGTCGCCCGGTCTTCCGGTCCCACGGTCCTCCGTCCAGTGTTACCCCCTTCCCCCGGTCCCCCGGTCCCCCCATCTCCCTGTCCCTCTGTCTCCCGGTCCGGCCGCACACCCATCCCCCCGTCTCCCGGTCCCCCGTCTCCCGGTCGCCCGGTCCCCAGGTCCCCCGTCTCCCGGTCCCCTCATCCCCTGGACCCCCAACCCCCGGTCCCTGGTCCCCCGGTCCCCCAGTCCCCCGGTTCCCCCATCGCCCTGGCCCCCGTCTACCGATCCCCCAGTTCTCCGTTCGCCCCGTCTTCCGGTCCTCCCGTCCCACAGTCTCCCGTCTCCCGGTGTCCCATCTCCCGGTCACCCCGTCCCCGGTCCCCCGTCTCGCGGTCCCCCGTCTCCTAGTCGCCCCGTTCCCCGGTACCCGATCTCCCGGTCCCCTCATCCCCCAGTCCCCCAACCCCCGGTCCCCCGGTCCCCCCGTCCCCCGGTCCCCGGTCCCCCGGTCCCCCCATCTCCCGGTCCACTGGTACCCCCGTCCCCCCAGTCCATTCATGCCCCTGGTCACCCCGTCGCCCGGTCCCCTATCCCCCGGTCCCCCCAACCTCCGGTCCCCCGGTCCGCGGGTCCCCTGGTCCCCCCATCCGCCGTTCCCCCGGTCCCCCCCGTCTGCGTTGCCCCGGTCCCCCCGTCCCCCGGTCCCCCCGTCCCCCGGTCCCCCCGACCCTCCAGTCCCCCTGTCCCTCTGTCTCCCGGTCCCCCCGTCACCCCGTCACCCCGGCCCCAGGTCCCCCATCTCCCGGTCCCCCCATCTCACGGTCCCCCGTTCCCCCGTTTCCCGGTCCCCCCCTCCCCATGTCCCTCGTCCCCCAGTACCCTCGTACTCCTGTCCCTCCATCCACCGGTCTCCTGGTCCCTCCGTCCCACCGTCCGCCAGTCCCACCGTCCTCTCATTCCCCCAATCCCCCAGTCCCCCAGTCTCCCTGTCCCCCAATTCCCCGGTCTCCCTTTCCCCTGGTACCGTGTCCCCCCATCTCCCGGTCCCCCCGTCCCCTGGTCCCACTGTCTCCCAGTACCCAGTCCCCCTGTCCCCCCGGTCCCCCGGTCCCCTTGTCCCCCCATCCCCCAGTCCCCCCGTCCCCCCGGCCCTCTCGTACTCCCGTCCCCCCATCTTCCGGTCACCCCTTCCTCCCGTCCCACATGCCCCCGTCTCCCAGATCCCCCGTCCCCCGGTTCTCCCAGTTCCAACGGTCTCCCTGTCCCCCTGCCCCCCTTCCCCCATCTCTTGGTACCCCGTCCCCCGGTACCCCCGCCCCGGGTTCCTACAGTCCCACCGTTCTCCCTGTCCCCCCCCTTACACCCATCTCCCGGTCCCCTCATCCCCCAGTCCCCCAACCCCCGGTCCCCCCGTCCCCCGGTCCCCGGTCCCCCGGTCCCCCCATCTCCCGGTCCACTGGTACCCCCGTCCCCCCAGTCCATTCATGCCCCTGGTCACCCCGTCGCCCGGTCCCCTATCCCCCGGTCCCCCCAACCTCCGGTCCCCCGGTCCGCGGGTCCCCTGGTCCCCCCATCCGCCGTTCCCCCGGTCCCCCCCGTCTCCGTTGCCCCGGTCCCCCCGTCCCCCGGTCCCCCCGTCCCCCGGTCCCCCCGACCCTCCAGTCCCCCTGTCCCTCTGTCTCCTGGTCCCCCCGTCACCCCGTCCCCCCGGCCCCAGGTCCCCCATCTCCCGGTCCCCCCGTCTCACGGTCCCCCGTTCCCCCGTTTCCCGGTCCCCCCCTCCCCATGTCCCTCGTCCCCCAGTACCCTCGTACTCCTGTCCCTCCATCCACCGGTCTCCTGGTCCCTCCGTCCCACCGTCCGCCAGTCCCACCGTCCTCTCATTCCCCCAATCCCCCAGTCCCCCAGTCTCCCTGTCCCCCAATTCCCCGGTCTCCCTTTCCCCTGGTACCGTGTCCCCCCATCTCCCGGTCCCCCCGTCCCCTGGTCCCACTGTCTCCCAGTACCCAGTCCCCCTGTCCCCCCGGTCCCCCGGTCCCCTTGTCCCCCCATCCCCCAGTCCCCCCGTCCCCCCGGCCCTCTCGTACTCCCGTCCCCCCATCTTCCGGTCACCCCTTCCCCCCGTCCCACATGCCCCCATCTCCCAGACCCCCCGTCCCCCGGTTCTCCCAGTTCCAACGGTCTCCCTGTCCCCTTGCCCCCCTTCCCCCATCTCCTGGTACCCCGTCCCCCGGTACCCCCGCCCCGGGTTCCTACCGTCCCACCGTTCTCCCTGTCCCCCCCCTTACACCCGTCTCCCGGTCCCCTGTCCCCCGGTCCTCCCGTCCCCCGGTCCCCCTGTCCCCCCGTTCTGTCTGTCGGTCCGTGTCCTGCGGGGACTCTAGTCCCTCTGCCCGCACAAGAACCCAGGATTTGGCGAGGCCAAGAAGGAACACCAACAGAGCCACGGATAGGGGGCTCATAGCACCATGTCTCACGGGCAGCTGGCTTGGAGACACGGCAAGCCGGAGCCGCCCGATCCCCAACCTGCCGGCCGATTCTCTGCCAACCAACAGACCCACCAAGCCGGCCCACTGCAGTCCGCGCCCCTCTGCAATTTGCAGTCCACCATCCGCGCTTCCTAGCTTGGCCACCGCAGCTCTGCCAGTGGCCAATGGCCAACTGGCAACAGCTGATGGCCAAGCGGTAACAGCTGATGTCCGTGCAGCCCCCACGCAGCACCCCTCCACGCGAGGCCCAGAGCCTGGAAAGTGCTCTCTGCAAGTCTGTCCCCACAGTCCCCGTCTGTCTCTCTCCGCCTACCTCTTGCTCCGTCTCTGGCCTTCTCTCATCCTCTCTCTCAACACCCTGGGTCAGGAGAGGTGATGTGTAGCCAGTGAAGTGACCAGTGATCGGGCGGGACGCCGGTCGCTGATGAGGGGCGAGGGCCCAGACAGAAGGCTGTGTGACGAAGGGTGGCGGCAGTCTGGAGGTGCTGCCCCCTGGTCGCGGGTGGCTCTCCCTGGCTTTGGGCCAGTGGGTGGGGCCGGCCAGGGCCAGGGCCTGGGTTGCACGTCCCTAGGGTGGAGGGGACTGAGAGGACCCTGCGACCCCCTCGGTGGCCCTGAGTGGTGGGGACAGCACAGCAGCAAGGGGGGTGTGCGGTTGTGGGGCTGGGGGGGGGATGAGAGGGGTTGGGGTAGGGGGGCGTGGTAAAAGCCATTCCGGGCGTGGGGAGTCCCAGGATGCCAGGGCGCCCAGACATATGTCACAGTCAGGGAAGTGACAGAGGCCTGTGGAGCCACTGGGGGGCGCGAAGGGGCCTCGCTGCGGGCCAGGAGTAGCCCGTCGCCCACACCAGCGGCGACCGGAGGAGGCGGGGAGCGGGCGGGAGGCACTCGGGCAGACATGCTCGCCACCCGAGCGGCCCAGCAGCATGGCGCGTGCGCTCAGGAGGCAAGTCGGGAGCAGGCTCTTGGAGTGCCGGGAGCCGGGTCCCAGTGCCTAAGGCCATACCACCCTGAACGCAGCAGATCTCGTCTGATCTCGGAAGCGAAGCAGGGTCTGTCCTGGTTAGTACTTGGATGGGAGACCGCCTGGGAATACCTGTTGGCTTTTGCTAGCGTCTCCTTTTGCATCGCCGCTCCGGCGTGGCTCCCTCCGAACCCCTGCCGCCCCTTGCCCCTCTGCAGCCTCCCAGCCAGCCGCAGGTCCCCCTGACCAGCAGAGGGTCAGCCGCCCGGCACAACAAGCTGGCAGCCCCGGCCGCACACCAGGCCCGTGGGCCAGGGCTCCCCCCCCACACCCTCCTCTCAGTCCTCTTCGGTCCCGCAGGCCGTCATCGCGAATCCTTCGCCGACGCGCGGTCGCCGCCACCGCCGCCTGCGCCAAAGCCACCGCCACCACCGGGCTCCCCACCCCCCCCCCCCCCCCGCCAGCGCTGCCCTCGCCCCCGCCCCTGTCCCCGCCCCCGCCGCCGCCACCGCCAAACTCCCTCAAACTCCCTCCTGTGCTCTCCCCACCTCGGCCGCCAGCACCGCGCTCCCCATCTCCGCCACCAGTGCTGCCCTCTCCCCCACCCCCGCCCCCGCCGCCGCCATATCCGTACTCCCTCAATTCCCTCCTCCGCTCTCCCCGCCTCCAGCACCGCCATCTCCCCCGCCCCCGCCCCAGACCCCCGCATCCACCATCGCCATACTCCCTCAGTCTCCCGCCTCTGCTCTCCCGGCCTCCGCCGCCAGCACCGCCCTCACGCCCTCCCCCGCCCCCGCTGCCGCCATTGCCGCACTCCCTCAATTCCCTCCTCTGCTCTCCCCGCCTCCAGCACCGCCATCTTCCCCGCCCCCGCCCCAGCCCCCGCCACCACCAATGCCATACTCGCTCAGTCTCCCGCCTCTGCTCTCCTGGCCTCCGCCGCCAGAACCGCCCTCACGCCCTCCCCAGCCCCCGCCGCCACCGCCGCCGCCATCGGCCCCCGTGTCCCAGCGCCCACCGTCAAAGCCCCCATTGTCGCCGCCGCCATCGCCGCCCTGGCGCCATCCACGCGGTTGCCATCGCCTACCTCGCCACCCTCCCCTGCCTCCGCCGCCGCCGCCGCCGCCGCCGCCGCAGCCGCCCCCGCCGCCGCCGCGGGGTCCTCCCACAACTCCCAGGCCCAGGGTTGCCTGCTGGTGCAGGCCTCCACCAGCCTTGGGGCTGCGGTTGGGGGTAAACCTGGTGGCGGTAGGGGGGCGGGTTGTATGCCGGTCTGGGTGCGGGGAGTCCCAGGATGCCAGAGTTCCACGACTTCTGGCACCATCAGGGAAGTGGCAGTGTCCCATGGAGCCCCGGGTGGCGCGAAGGGGCCTCGCTGTCGGCCAGGAGTAGCCCGCCGCCCACGCCAGGGGCATTAGGAAGAGGCGGGGAGCCGGACTGGGGGGGACGCGGTGCTGGCAGAGCCGGCCCGCGGGTCGATGCTCGCCACCGGAGCGGCTCATCTGCATGGCGGGCGCTCACGAGACAGGCCGGGAGCAGGCTCTTGGGGCGCGGGAGCCGGGTCCCAGCGTCTACGGCCATACCACCCTGAACGCACCCGATCTCCTCTGATCTCGGGAGCTAAGCAGGGAGGGGCCTGGTTAGTACTTGCATGGGAGACCGCCTGGGAATACCTGTAGGCTTTTGCTCGCCTCTCCTTTTGCGCCGCCGCCCCGGCGTGCCTCCCTCCGAATCCCTGCCGCCCCTTGCCCCTCTGCAACCCCTGCAGCCGCCCAGCCAGCCGAAGGTCCCCCTGGCCAGAGGAGGGACAGCCGCCCAGCACTACAAGCTCGCATCCCCGGCCGCACACCAGGCCTGTCGGCCAGGGCTCCCCCCCTCTCCCTCTTCTTAGTGCTCTTCGCCGAGGCAGGCCGTCAGCCTGCAGCAGCCAGCCGCGTCTAGGTCGCCGCCGCCGCCACCGCCATCGCAGGGCTCCCTCTCGCTCCCCGACCCTGCCGCCGCCGCAACCCCCAACGCCCAAGCCCAGGGCTGCCTGCCGGCGCAGGCTTCCACCAGGCTCTCTCCATCCCAGGACGTGCCGGTCCTTTGCACCTCGGCCCGAGCCCAGGGGACGCCCATCCCTGCGCCTGCCCCTGGGCCCCGAGACACAGATTCGGCGTGTCCTCGGGCAAACGGGACGCCCACCCGCCCCGCCCCACCGGAGTCTTCTGTCTCCGCGGGCAGGCACCTCTCCCCACACCCCCGCGCGTCCCCTCCCGTCTCCCACAAGAGCCAGGAGCCCTCCCTTCCCGCCGGCCACGGTGTCCCCGACACAAAGGGCACAAAGAGCCGGGACAAACCAGGGGACGGCGGGAGCAGCACCCCAACACACCACGCGCCATCGACTCCAGGGGAGACCGCCACAAGGGAAGAGCAGGCACGCAGGCACACAATCCTCACAACCAGGGTGCCTGGGGGCTGCCACTCTCCTCCCGCGGGCGGGTCCCTGGGCGGGGCTCAGAGCCCACTGGCCCTCCGGAGACCCTGGCGGCCCGCCCCGGGGGCTTCAATGGTGACTGCCAACGCCAGGGCAATGCCTCCTTGGCGGAGCCCAGCCCCGGGCACGACCACACTCCGGTGGAGAAGCCACCACTTCAACACAGCCTCAGAGCGTCTGTCCCAGTCCGTGTGCCCGAATGTGCGTCCCTCCCACCCTCCCCCACCCCATGTCTGTCTGGCTCTGTGACGTGCCTGTTGGGTTCTGGCTCTGGCTCAGGAGCTCTCTCCCCGCGTGCCAGCCCCCTCTTTCTCTGTCTCTGTCCATGTCTCTCTCTATGTCTAGACACATACACGTACATATACGTGTATATTTCCATCTCGCTCCCTCTTACTCCTCCTCCCGTTCTGTCTGTCTGTCCCTGTCCTGCGGGGACTCTAGTCCCTCTGCCCGCACAAGAACGCAGGATTTGGCGAGGCCAAGAAGGAACACCCACAGAGCCACGGATAGGGGGCTCATAGCACCATGTCTCACGGGCGGCTGGCTTGGAGACACGGCAAGCCGGAGCCGCCCGATCCCCCACCTGCTGGCCGATTCTCTGCCAACCAACAGACCCACCAAGCCGGCCCACTGCAGTCCGCGCCCCTCTGCAATTTGCAGTCCACCATCCGCGCTTCCTAGCTTGGCCACCGCAGCTCTGCCGGTGTCCAATGGCCAACTGGCAACAGCTGAAGGCCAAGCGGTAACAGCTGATGTCAGTGCAGCCCCACGCAGTACCCCCGTCCCCCGGTACCCCCGTCTCCCCGTCACCCCTGTCTCCGTTCCCCCGGTTCCCCGTCTTCCTGTCCCCCGTCTCCCGGGTCCCCCGTCCCCACGTTCCACCATCCCCCCTATTCCGGTCCCCCCCGTCCCCTGTTCCCCCCGTCCCCTGATCCCCCTGTTCCCCCGTACCCCCATCCACCCTCTCCCAGTCCACCCGTCCCCCGGTGCCCCCGTCCCCCCAGTGCCCCATCCCCCGTCCCCCGCTCCCCCGTCCCCCCAGTCCCCCCACGCCCCTGGTCCACCCGTCCCCCATTCCCTCGTCTCCCGGTCCCCCCCTCCCCGGGTCCCCCGACCCCCGTTCCCCCGTCTCCCGGTCCTCCGTCTCGCGGTCCACCTGTCCCCCGGTCCCCCAGTCCCAACGTCTCCCCGTCCCCCCATCCCTCCTTCGCCTGGTCCCCCCGTCCCCCCATACCCCCGGTCTCCCGTTCCCCGGTCCCCCGTCGCCTCCTGGTCCCCCGGTCCCCCGGTTCCCCCGGCGCCCAGGCGCCCTTCTACCGGTCCCCCCGTTCCCCGGTCGCCCCGTCTCCCGGTCCCCAGTCTCCCGGTCCCCTGTCTCCCGGTCGCCCGGTCTTCCGGTCCCCCGGTCCTCCGTCCAGTGTTACCCCCTTCCCCCGGTCCCCCGGTCCCCCCATCTCCCTGTCCCTCTGTCTCCCGGTCCGGCCGCACACCCATCCCCCCCTCTCCCGGTCCCCCGTCTCCCGGTCGCCCGGTCCCCAGGTCCCCCGTCTCCCGGTCCCCTCATCCCCTGGACCCCCAACCCCCGGTCCCTGGTCCCCCGGTCCCCCAGTCCCCCGGTTCCCCCATCGCCCTGGCCCCCGTCTACCGATCCCCCAGTTCTCCGTTCGCCCCGTCTTCCGGTCCTCCCGTCCCACAGTCTCCCGTCTCCCGGTGTCCCATCTCCCGGTCACCCCGTCCCCGGTCCCCCGTCTCGCGGTCCCCCGTCTCCTAGTCGCCCCGTTCCCCGGTACCCGATCTCCCGGTCCCCTCATCCCCCAGTCCCCCAACCCCCGGTCCCCCGGTCCCCCCGTCCCCCGGTCCCCGGTCCCCCGGTCCCCCCATCTCCCGGTCCACTGGTACCCCCGTCCCCCCAGTCCATTCATGCCCCTGGTCACCCCGTCGCCCGGTCCCCTATCCCCCGGTCCCCCCAACCTCCGGTCCCCCGGTCCGCGGGTCCCCTGGTCCCCCCATCCGCCGTTCCCCCGGTCCCCCCCGTCTCCGTTGCCCCGGTCCCCCCGTCCCCCGGTCCCCCCGTCCCCCAGTCCCCCCGACCCTCCAGTCCCCCTGTCCCTCTGTCTCCCGGTCCCCCCGTCACCCCGTCCCCCCGGCCCCAGGTCCCCCATCTCCCGGTCCCCCCGTCTCACGGTCCCCCGTTCCCCCGTTTCCCGGTCCCCCCCTCCCCATGTCCCTCGTCCCCCAGTACCCTCGTACTCCTGTCCCTCCATCCACCGGTCTCCTGGTCCCTCCGTCCCACCGTCCGCCAGTCCCACCGTCCTCTCATTCCCCCAATCCCCCAGTCCCCCAGTCTCCCTGTCCCCCAATTCCCCGGTCTCCCTTTCCCCTGGTACCGTGTCCCCCCATCTCCCGGTCCCCCCGTCCCCTGGTCCCACTGTCTCCCAGTACCCAGTCCCCCTGTCCCCCCGGTCCCCCGGTCCCCTTGTCCCCCCATCCCCCAGTCCCCCCGTCCCCCCGGCCCTCTCGTACTCCCGTCCCCCCATCTTCCGGTCACCCCTTCCCCCCGTCCCACATGCCCCCGTCTCCCAGACCCTCCGTCCCCCGGTTCTCCCAGTTCCAACGGTCTCCCTGTCCCCCTGCCCCCCTTCCCCCATCTCCTGGTACCCCGTCCCCCGGTACCCCCGCCCCGGGTTCCTACAGTCCCACCGTTCTCCCTGTCCCACCCCTTACACCCGTCTCCCGGTCCCCTGTCCCCCGGTCCTCCCGTCCCCCGGTCCCCCTGTCCCCCCGTTCTGTCTGTCGGTCCCTGTCCTGCGGGGACTCTAGTCCCTCTGCCCGCACAAGAACCCAGGATTTGGCGAGGCCAAGAAGGAACACCAACAGAGCCACGGATAAGGGGCTCATAGCACCATGTCTCACGGGCAGCTGGCTTGGAGACACGGCAAGCCGGAGCCGCCCGATCCCCAACCTGCCGGCCGATACTCTGCCAACCAACAGACCCACCAAGCCGGCCCACTGCAGTCCGCGCCCCTCTGCAATTTGCAGTCCACCATCCGCGCTTCCTAGCTTGGCCACCGCAGCTCTGCCAGTGGCCAATGGCCAACTGGCAACAGCTGATGGCCAAGCGGTAACAGCTGATGTCCGTGCAGCCCCCACGCAGCACCCCTCCACGCGAGGCCCAGAGCCTGGAAAGTGCTCTCTGCAAGTCTGTCCCCACAGTCCCCGTCTGTCTCTCTCCGCCTACCTCTTGCTCCGTCTCTGGCCTTCTCTCATCCTCTCTCTCAACACCCTGGGTCAGGAGAGGTGATGTGTAGCCAGTGAAGTGACCAGTGATCGGGCGGGACGCCGGTCGCTGATGAGGGGCGAGGGCCCAGACAGAAGGCTGTGTGACGAAGGGTGGCGGCAGTCTGGAGGTGCTGCCCCCTGGTCGCGGGTGGCTCTCCCTGGCTTTGGGCCAGTGGGTGGGGCCGGCCAGGGCCAGGGCCTGGGTTGCACGTCCCTAGGGTGGAGGGGACTGAGAGGACCCTGCGACCCCCTCGGTGGCCCTGAGTGGTGGGGACAGCACAGCAGCAAGGGGGGTGTGCGGTTGTGGGGCTGGGGGGGGATGAGAGGGGTTGGGGTAGGGGGGCGTGGTAAAAGCCATTCCGGGCGTGGGGAGTCCCAGGATGCCAGGGCGCCCAGACATATGTCACAGTCAGGGAAGTGACAGAGGCCTGTGGAGCCACTGGGGGGCGCGAAGGGGCCTCGCTGCGGGCCAGGAGTAGCCCGTCGCCCACACCAGCGGCGATCGGAGGAGGCGGGGAGCGGGCGGGAGGCACTCGGGCAGACATGCTCGCCACCCGAGCGGCCCAGCAGCATGGCGCGTGCGCTCAGGAGGCAAGTCGGGAGCAGGCTCTTGGAGTGCCGGGAGCCGGGTCCCAGTGCCTAAGGCCATACCACCCTGAACGCAGCAGATCTCGTCTGATCTCGGAAGCGAAGCAGGGTCTGTCCTGGTTAGTACTTGGATGGGAGACCGCCTGGGAATACCTGTTGGCTTTTGCTAGCGTCTCCTTTTGCATCGCCGCTCCGGCGTGGCTCCCTCCGAACCCCTGCCGCCCCTTGCCCCTCTGCAGCCTCCCAGCCAGCCGCAGGTCCCCCTGACCAGCAGAGGGTCAGCCGCCCGGCACTACAAGCTGGCAGCCCCGGCCGCACACCAGGCCCGTGGGCCAGGGCTCCCCCCCCACACCCTCCTCTCAGTCCTCTTCGGTCCCGCAGGCCGTCATCGCGAATCCTTCGCCGACGCGCGGTCGCCGCCACCGCCGCCTGCGCCAAAACGACCGCCACCACCGGGCTCCCCACCCCCCCCCCCCCCCGCCAGCGCTGCCCTCGCCCCCGCCCCTGTCCCCGCCCCCGCCGCCGCCACCGCCAAACTCCCTCAAACTCCCTCCTGTGCTCTCCCCACCTCGGCCGCCAGCACCGCGCTCCCCATCTCCGCCACCAGTGCTGCCCTCTCCCCCACCCCCGCCCCCGCCGCCGCCATATCCGTACTCCCTCAATTCCCTCCTCCGCTCTCCCCGCCTCCAGCACCGCCATCTCCCCCGCCCCCGCCCCAGACCCCCGCATCCACCATCGCCATACTCCCTCAGTCTCCCGCCTCTGCTCTCCCGGCCTCCGCCGCCAGCACCGCCCTCACGCCCTCCCCCGCCCCCGCTGCCGCCATTGCCGCACTCCCTCAATTCCCTCCTCTGCTCTCCCCGCCTCCAGCACCGCCATCTTCCCCGCCCCCGCCCCAGCCCCCGCCACCACCAATGCCATACTCGCTCAGTCTCCCGCCTCTGCTCTCCTGGCCTCCGCCGCCAGAACCGCCCTCACGCCCTCCCCAGCCCCCGCCGCCACCGCCGCCGCCATCGGCCCCCGTGTCCCAGCGCCCACCGTCAAAGCCCCCATTGTCGCCGCCGCCATCGCCGCCCTGGCGCCATCCACGCGGTTGCCATCGCCTACCTCGCCACCCTCCCCTGCCTCCGCCGCCGCCGCCGCCGCCGCCGCCGCAGCCGCCCCCGCCGCCGCCGCGGGGTCCTCCCACAACTCCCAGGCCCAGGGTTGCCTGCTGGTGCAGGCCTCCACCAGCCTTGGGGCTGCGGTTGGGGGTAAACCTGGTGGCGGTAGGGGGGCGGGTTGTATGCCGGTCTGGGTGCGGGGAGTCCCAGGATGCCAGAGTTCCACGACTTCTGGCACCATCAGGGAAGTGGCAGTGTCCCATGGAGCCCCGGGTGGCGCGAAGGGGCCTCGCTGTCGGCCAGGAGTAGCCCGCCGCCCACGCCAGGGGCATTAGGAAGAGGCGGGGAGCCGGACTGGGGGGGACGCGGTGCTGGCAGAGCCGGCCCGCGGGTCGATGCTCGCCACCGGAGCGGCTCATCTGCATGGCGGGCGCTCACGAGACAGGCCGGGAGCAGGCTCTTGGGGCGCGGGAGCCGGGTCCCAGCGTCTACGGCCATACCACCCTGAACGCACCCGATCTCCTCTGATCTCGGGAGCTAAGCAGGGAGGGGCCTGGTTAGTACTTGCATGGGAGACCGCCTGGGAATACCTGTAGGCTTTTGCTCGCCTCTCCTTTTGCGCCGCCGCCCCGGCGTGCCTCCCTCCGAATCCCTGCCGCCCCTTGCCCCTCTGCAACCCCTGCAGCCGCCCAGCCAGCCGAAGGTCCCCCTGGCCAGAGGAGGGACAGCCGCCCAGCACTACAAGCTCGCATCCCCGGCCGCACACCAGGCCTGTCGGCCAGGGCTCCCCCCCTCTCCCTCTTCTTAGTGCTCTTCGCCGAGGCAGGCCGTCAGCCTGCAGCAGCCAGCCGCGTCTAGGTCGCCGCCGCCGCCACCGCCATCGCAGGGCTCCCTCTCGCTCCCCGACCCTGCCGCCGCCGCAACCCCCAACGCCCAAGCCCAGGGCTGCCTGCCGGCGCAGGCTTCCACCAGGCTCTCTCCATCCCAGGACGTGCCGGTCCTTTGCACCTCGGCCCGAGCCCAGGGGACGCCCATCCCTGCGCCTGCCCCTGGGCCCCGAGACACAGATTCGGCGTGTCCTCGGGCAAACGGGACGCCCACCCGCCCCGCCCCACCGGAGTCTTCTGTCTCCGCGGGCAGGCACCTCTCCCCACACCCCCGCGCGTCCCCTCCCGTCTCCCACAAGAGCCAGGAGCCCTCCCTTCCCGCCGGCCACGGTGTCCCCGACACAAAGGGCACAAAGAGCCGGGACAAACCAGGGGACGGCGGGAGCAGCACCCCAACACACCACGCGCCATCGACTCCAGGGGAGACCGCCAAAAGGGAAGAGCAGGCACGCAGGCACACAATCCTCACAACCAGGGTGCCTGGGGGCTGCCACTCTCCTCCCGCGGGCGGGTCCCTGGGCGGGGCTCAGAGCCCACTGGCCCTCCGGAGACCCTGGCGGCCCGCCCCGGGGGCTTCAATGGTGACTGCCAACGCCAGGGCAATGCCTCCTTGGCGGAGCCCAGCCCCGGGCACGACCACACTCCGGTGGAGAAGCCACCACTTCAACACAGCCTCAGAGCGTCTGTCCCAGTCCGTGTGCCCGAATGTGCGTCCCTCCCACCCTCCCCCACCCCATGTCTGTCTGGCTCTGTGACGTGCCTGTTGGGTTCTGGCTCTGGCTCAGGAGCTCTCTCCCCGCGTGCCAGCCCCCTCTTTCTCTGTCTCTGTCCATGTCTCTCTGTATGTCTAGACACATACACGTACATATACGTGTATATTTCCATCTCGCTCCCTCTTACTCCTCCTCCCGTTCTGTCTGTCTGTCCCTGTCCTGCGGGGACTCTAGTCCCTCTGCCCGCACAAGAACGCAGGATTTGGCGAGGCCAAGAAGGAACACCCACAGAGCCACGGATAGGGGGCTCATAGCACCATGTCTCACGGGCGGCTGGCTTGGAGACACGGCAAGCCGGAGCCGCCCGATCCCCCACCTGCTGGCCGATTCTCTGCCAACCAACAGACCCACCAAGCCGGCCCACTGCAGTCCGCGCCCCTCTGCAATTTGCAGTCCACCATCCGCGCTTCCTAGCTTGGCCACCGCAGCTCTGCCGGTGTCCAATGGCCAACTGGCAACAGCTGAAGGCCAAGCGGTAACAGCTGATGTCAGTGCAGCCCCACGCAGTACCCCCGTCCCCCGGTACCCCCGTCTCCCCGTCACCCCTGTCTCCGTTCCCCCGGTTCCCCGTCTTCCTGTCCCCCGTCTCCCGGGTCCCCCGTCCCCACGTTCCACCATCCCCCCTATTCCGGTCCCCCCCGTCCCCTGTTCCCCCCGTCCCCTGATCCCCCTGTTCCCCCGTACCCCCATCCACCCTCTCCCAGTCCACCCGTCCCCCGGTGCCCCCGTCCCCCCAGTGCCCCATCCCCCGTCCCCCGCTCCCCCGTCCCCCCAGTCCCCCCACGCCCCTGGTCCACCCGTCCCCCATTCCCTCGTCTCCCGGTCCCCCCCTCCCCGGGTCCCCCGACCCCCGTTCCCCCGTCTCCCGGTCCTCCGTCTCGCGGTCCACCTGTCCCCCGGTCCCCCAGTCCCAACGTCTCCCCGTCCCCCCATCCCTCCTTCGCCTGGTCCCCCCGTCCCCCCATACCCCCGGTCTCCCGTTCCCCGGTCCCCCGTCGCCTCCTGGTCCCCCGGTCCCCCGGTTCCCCCGGCGCCCAGGCGCCCTTCTACCGGTCCCCCCCGTTCCCCGGTCGCCCCGTCTCCCGGTCCCCAGTCTCCCGGTCCCCTGTCTCCCGGTCGCCCGGTCTTCCGGTCCCCCGGTCCTCCGTCCAGTGTTACCCCCTTCCCCCGGTCCCCCGGTCCCCCCATCTCCCTGTCCCTCTGTCTCCCGGTCCGGCCGCACACCCATCCCCCCCTCTCCCGGTCCCCCGTCTCCCGGTCGCCCGGTCCCCAGGTCCCCCGTCTCCCGGTCCCCTCATCCCCTGGACCCCCAACCCCCGGTCCCTGGTCCCCCGGTCCCCCAGTCCCCCGGTTCCCCCATCGCCCTGGCCCCCGTCTACCGATCCCCCAGTTCTCCGTTCGCCCCGTCTTCCGGTCCTCCCGTCCCACAGTCTCCCGTCTCCCGGTGTCCCATCTCCCGGTCACCCCGTCCCCGGTCCCCCGTCTCGCGGTCCCCCGTCTCCTAGTCGCCCCGTTCCCCGGTACCCGATCTCCCGGTCCCCTCATCCCCCAGTCCCCCAACCCCCGGTCCCCCGGTCCCCCCGTCCCCCGGTCCCCGGTCCCCCGGTCCCCCCATCTCCCGGTCCACTGGTACCCCCGTCCCCCCAGTCCATTCATGCCCCTGGTCACCCCGTCGCCCGGTCCCCTATCCCCCGGTCCCCCCAACCTCCGGTCCCCCGGTCCGCGGGTCCCCTGGTCCCCCCATCCGCCGTTCCCCCGGTCCCCCCCGTCTCCGTTGCCCCGGTCCCCCCGTCCCCCGGTCCCCCCGTCCCCCAGTCCCCCCGACCCTCCAGTCCCCCTGTCCCTCTGTCTCCCGGTCCCCCCGTCACCCCGTCCCCCCGGCCCCAGGTCCCCCATCTCCCGGTCCCCCCGTCTCACGGTCCCCCGTTCCCCCGTTTCCCGGTCCCCCCCTCCCCATGTCCCTCGTCCCCCAGTACCCTCGTACTCCTGTCCCTCCATCCACCGGTCTCCTGGTCCCTCCGTCCCACCGTCCGCCAGTCCCACCGTCCTCTCATTCCCCCAATCCCCCAGTCCCCCAGTCTCCCTGTCCCCCAATTCCCCGGTCTCCCTTTCCCCTGGTACCGTGTCCCCCCATCTCCCGGTCCCCCCGTCCCCTGGTCCCACTGTCTCCCAGTACCCAGTCCCCCTGTCCCCCCGGTCCCCCGGTCCCCTTGTCCCCCCATCCCCCAGTCCCCCCGTCCCCCCGGCCCTCTCGTACTCCCGTCCCCCCATCTTCCGGTCACCCCTTCCCCCCGTCCCACATGCCCCCGTCTCCCAGACCCCCCGTCCCCCGGTTCTCCCAGTTCCAACGGTCTCCCTGTCCCCCTGCCCCCCTTCCCCCATCTCCTGGTACCCCGTCCCCCGGTACCCCCGCCCCGGGTTCCTACAGTCCCACCGTTCTCCCTGTCCCACCCCTTACACCCGTCTCCCGGTCCCCTGTCCCCCGGTCCTCCCGTCCCCCGGTCCCCCTGTCCCCCCGTTCTGTCTGTCGGTCCCTGTCCTGCGGGGACTCTAGTCCCTCTGCCCGCACAAGAACCCAGGATTTGGCGAGGCCAAGAAGGAACACCAACAGAGCCACGGATAGGGGGCTCATAGCACCATGTCTCACGGGCAGCTGGCTTGGAGACACGGCAAGCCGGAGCCGCCCGATCCCCAACCTGCCGGCCGATTCTCTGCCAACCAACAGACCCACCAAGCCGGCCCACTGCAGTCCGCGCCCCTCTGCAATTTGCAGTCCACCATCCGCGCTTCCTAGCTTGGCCACCGCAGCTCTGCCAGTGGCCAATGGCCAACTGGCAACAGCTGATGGCCAAGCGGTAACAGCTGATGTCCGTGCAGCCCCCACGCAGCACCCCTCCACGCGAGGCCCAGAGCCTGGAAAGTGCTCTCTGCAAGTCTGTCCCCACAGTCCCCGTCTGTCTCTCTCCGCCTACCTCTTGCTCCGTCTCTGGCCTTCTCTCATCCTCTCTCTCAACACCCTGGGTCAGGAGAGGTGATGTGTAGCCAGTGAAGTGACCAGTGATCGGGCGGGACGCCGGTCGCTGATGAGGGGCGAGGGCCCAGACAGAAGGCTGTGTGACGAAGGGTGGCGGCAGTCTGGAGGTGCTGCCCCCTGGTCGCGGGTGGCTCTCCCTGGCTTTGGGCCAGTGGGTGGGGCCGGCCAGGGCCAGGGCCTGGGTTGCACGTCCCTAGGGTGGAGGGGACTGAGAGGACCCTGCGACCCCCTCGGTGGCCCTGAGTGGTGGGGACAGCACAGCAGCAAGGGGGGTGTGCGGTTGTGGGGCTGGGGGGGGATGAGAGGGGTTGGGGTAGGGGGGCGTGGTAAAAGCCATTCCGGGCGTGGGGAGTCCCAGGATGCCAGGGCGCCCAGACATATGTCACAGTCAGGGAAGTGACAGAGGCCTGTGGAGCCACTGGGGGGCGCGAAGGGGCCTCGCTGCGGGCCAGGAGTAGCCCGTCGCCCACACCAGCGGCGATCGGAGGAGGCGGGGAGCGGGCGGGAGGCACTCGGGCAGACATGCTCGCCACCCGAGCGGCCCAGCAGCATGGCGCGTGCGCTCAGGAGGCAAGTCGGGAGCAGGCTCTTGGAGTGCCGGGAGCCGGGTCCCAGTGCCTAAGGCCATACCACCCTGAACGCAGCAGATCTCGTCTGATCTCGGAAGCGAAGCAGGGTCTGTCCTGGTTAGTACTTGGATGGGAGACCGCCTGGGAATACCTGTTGGCTTTTGCTAGCGTCTCCTTTCGCATCGCCGCTCCGGCGTGGCTCCCTCCGAACCCCTGCCGCCCCTTGCCCCTCTGCAGCCTCCCAGCCAGCCGCAGGTCCCCCTGACCAGCAGAGGGTCAGCCGCCCGGCACTACAAGCTGGCAGCCCCGGCCGCACACCAGGCCCGTGGGCCAGGGCTCCCCCCCCACACCCTCCTCTCAGTCCTCTTCGGTCCCGCAGGCCGTCATCGCGAATCCTTCGCCGACGCGCGGTCGCCGCCACCGCCGCCTGCGCCAAAGCCACCGCCACCACCGGGCTCCCCACCCCCCCCCCCCCCGCCAGCGCTGCCCTCGCCCCCGCCCCTGTCCCCGCCCCCGCCGCCGCCACCGCCAAACTCCCTCAAACTCCCTCCTGTGCTCTCCCCACCTCGGCCGCCAGCACCGCGCTCCCCATCTCCGCCACCAGTGCTGCCCTCTCCCCCACCCCCGCCCCCGCCGCCGCCATATCCGTACTCCCTCAATTCCCTCCTCCGCTCTCCCCGCCTCCAGCACCGCCATCTCCCCCGCCCCCGCCCCAGACCCCCGCATCCACCATCGCCATACTCCCTCAGTCTCCCGCCTCTGCTCTCCCGGCCTCCGCCGCCAGCACCGCCCTCACGCCCTCCCCCGCCCCCGCTGCCGCCATTGCCGCACTCCCTCAATTCCCTCCTCTGCTCTCCCCGCCTCCAGCACCGCCATCTTCCCCGCCCCCGCCCCAGCCCCCGCCACCACCAATGCCATACTCGCTCAGTCTCCCGCCTCTGCTCTCCTGGCCTCCGCCGCCAGAACCGCCCTCACGCCCTCCCCAGCCCCCGCCGCCACCGCCGCCGCCATCGGCCCCCGTGTCCCAGCGCCCACCGTCAAAGCCCCCATTGTCGCCGCCGCCATCGCCGCCCTGGCGCCATCCACGCGGTTGCCATCGCCTACCTCGCCACCCTCCCCTGCCTCCGCCGCCGCCGCCGCCGCCGCCGCCGCAGCCGCCCCCGCCGCCGCCGCGGGGTCCTCCCACAACTCCCAGGCCCAGGGTTGCCTGCTGGTGCAGGCCTCCACCAGCCTTGGGGCTGCGGTTGGGGGTAAACCTGGTGGCGGTAGGGGGGCGGGTTGTATGCCGGTCTGGGTGCGGGGAGTCCCAGGATGCCAGAGTTCCACGACTTCTGGCACCATCAGGGAAGTGGCAGTGTCCCATGGAGCCCCGGGTGGCGCGAAGGGGCCTCGCTGTCGGCCAGGAGTAGCCCGCCGCCCACGCCAGGGGCATTAGGAAGAGGCGGGGAGCCGGACTGGGGGGGACGCGGTGCTGGCAGAGCCGGCCCGCGGGTCGATGCTCGCCACCGGAGCGGCTCATCTGCATGGCGGGCGCTCACGAGACAGGCCGGGAGCAGGCTCTTGGGGCGCGGGAGCCGGGTCCCAGCGTCTACGGCCATACCACCCTGAACGCACCCGATCTCCTCTGATCTCGGGAGCTAAGCAGGGAGGGGCCTGGTTAGTACTTGCATGGGAGACCGCCTGGGAATACCTGTAGGCTTTTGCTCGCCTCTCCTTTTGCGCCGCCGCCCCGGCGTGCCTCCCTCCGAATCCCTGCCGCCCCTTGCCCCTCTGCAACCCCTGCAGCCGCCCAGCCAGCCGAAGGTCCCCCTGGCCAGAGGAGGGACAGCCGCCCAGCACTACAAGCTCGCATCCCCGGCCGCACACCAGGCCTGTCGGCCAGGGCTCCCCCCCTCTCCCTCTTCTTAGTGCTCTTCGCCGAGGCAGGCCGTCAGCCTGCAGCAGCCAGCCGCGTCTAGGTCGCCGCCGCCGCCACCGCCATCGCAGGGCTCCCTCTCGCTCCCCGACCCTGCCGCCGCCGCAACCCCCAACGCCCAAGCCCAGGGCTGCCTGCCGGCGCAGGCTTCCACCAGGCTCTCTCCATCCCAGGACGTGCCGGTCCTTTGCACCTCGGCCCGAGCCCAGGGGACGCCCATCCCTGCGCCTGCCCCTGGGCCCCGAGACACAGATTCGGCGTGTCCTCGGGCAAACGGGACGCCCACCCGCCCCGCCCCACCGGAGTCTTCTGTCTCCGCGGGCAGGCACCTCTCCCCACACCCCCGCGCGTCCCCTCCCGTCTCCCACAAGAGCCAGGAGCCCTCCCTTCCCGCCGGCCACGGTGTCCCCGACACAAAGGGCACAAAGAGCCGGGACAAACCAGGGGACGGCGGGAGCAGCACCCCAACACACCACGTGCCATCGACTCCAGGGGAGACCGCCACAAGGGAAGAGCAGGCACGCAGGCACACAATCCTCACAACCAGGGTGCCTGGGGGCTGCCACTCTCCTCCCGCGGGCGGGTCCCTGGGCGGGGCTCAGAGCCCACTGGCCCTCCGGAGACCCTGGCGGCCCGCCCCGGGGGCTTCAATGGTGACTGCCAACGCCAGGGCAATGCCTCCTTGGCGGAGCCCAGCCCCGGGCACGACCACACTCCGGTGGAGAAGCCACCACTTCAACACAGCCTCAGTGCGTCTGTCCCAGTCCGTGTGCCCGAATGTGCGTCCCTCCCACCCTCCCCCACCCCATGTCTGTCTGGCTCTGTGACGTGCCTGTTGGGTTCTGGCTCTGGCTCAGGAGCTCTCTCCCCGCGTGCCAGCCCCCTCTTTCTCTGTCTCTGTCCATGTCTCTCTGTATGTCTAGACACATACACGTACATATACGTGTATATTTCCATCTCGCTCCCTCTTACTCCTCCTCCCGTTCTGTCTGTCTGTCCCTGTCCTGCGGGGACTCTAGTCCCTCTGCCCGCACAAGAACGCAGGATTTGGCGAGGCCAAGAAGGAACACCCACAGAGCCACGGATAGGGGGCTCATAGCACCATGTCTCACGGGCGGCTGGCTTGGAGACACGGCAAGCCGGAGCCGCCCGATCCCCCACCTGCTGGCCGATTCTCTGCCAACCAACAGACCCACCAAGCCGGCCCACTGCAGTCCGCGCCCCTCTGCAATTTGCAGTCCACCATCCGCGCTTCCTAGCTTGGCCACCGCAGCTCTGCCGGTGTCCAATGGCCAACTGGCAACAGCTGAAGGCCAAGCGGTAACAGCTGATGTCAGTGCAGCCCCACGCAGTACCCCCGTCCCCCGGTACCCCCGTCTCCCCGTCACCCCTGTCTCCGTTCCCCCGGTTCCCCGTCTTCCTGTCCCCCGTCTCCCGGGTCCCCCGTCCCCACGTTCCACCATCCCCCCTATTCCGGTCCCCCCCGTCCCCTGTTCCCCCCGTCCCCTGATCCCCCTGTTCCCCCGTACCCCCATCCACCCTCTCCCAGTCCACCCGTCCCCCGGTGCCCCCGTCCCCCCAGTGCCCCATCCCCCGTCCCCCGCTCCCCCGTCCCCCCAGTCCCCCCACGCCCCTGGTCCACCCGTCCCCCATTCCCTCGTCTCCCGGTCCCCCCCTCCCCGGGTCCCCCGACCCCCGTTCCCCCGTCTCCCGGTCCTCCGTCTCGCGGTCCACCTGTCCCCCGGTCCCCCAGTCCCAACGTCTCCCCGTCCCCCCATCCCTCCTTCGCCTGGTCCCCCCGTCCCCCCATACCCCCGGTCTCCCGTTCCCCGGTCCCCCGTCGCCTCCTGGTCCCCCGGTCCCCCGGTTCCCCCGGCGCCCAGGCGCCCTTCTACCGGTCCCCCCGTTCCCCGGTCGCCCCGTCTCCCGGTCCCCAGTCTCCCGGTCCCCTGTCTCCCGGTCGCCCGGTCTTCCGGTCCCCCGGTCCTCCGTCCAGTGTTACCCCCTTCCCCCGGTCCCCCGGTCCCCCCATCTCCCTGTCCCTCTGTCTCCCGGTCCGGCCGCACACCCATCCCCCCCTCTCCCGGTCCCCCGTCTCCCGGTCGCCCGGTCCCCAGGTCCCCCGTCTCCCGGTCCCCTCATCCCCTGGACCCCCAACCCCCGGTCCCTGGTCCCCCGGTCCCCCAGTCCCCCGGTTCCCCCATCGCCCTGGCCCCCGTCTACCGATCCCCCAGTTCTCCGTTCGCCCCGTCTTCCGGTCCTCCCGTCCCACAGTCTCCCGTCTCCCGGTGTCCCATCTCCCGGTCACCCCGTCCCCGGTCCCCCGTCTCGCGGTCCCCCGTCTCCTAGTCGCCCCGTTCCCCGGTACCCGATCTCCCGGTCCCCTCATCCCCCAGTCCCCCAACCCCCGGTCCCCCGGTCCCCCCGTCCCCCGGTCCCCGGTCCCCCGGTCCCCCCATCTCCCGGTCCACTGGTACCCCCGTCCCCCCAGTCCATTCATGCCCCTGGTCACCCCGTCGCCCGGTCCCCTATCCCCCGGTCCCCCCAACCTCCGGTCCCCCGGTCCGCGGGTCCCCTGGTCCCCCCATCCGCCGTTCCCCCGGTCCCCCCCGTCTCCGTTGCCCCGGTCCCCCCGTCCCCCGGTCCCCCCGTCCCCCAGTCCCCCCGACCCTCCAGTCCCCCTGTCCCTCTGTCTCCCGGTCCCCCCGTCACCCCGTCCCCCCGGCCCCAGGTCCCCCATCTCCCGGTCCCCCCGTCTCACGGTCCCCCGTTCCCCCGTTTCCCGGTCCCCCCCTCCCCATGTCCCTCGTCCCCCAGTACCCTCGTACTCCTGTCCCTCCATCCACCGGTCTCCTGGTCCCTCCGTCCCACCGTCCGCCAGTCCCACCGTCCTCTCATTCCCCCAATCCCCCAGTCCCCCAGTCTCCCTGTCCCCCAATTCCCCGGTCTCCCTTTCCCCTGGTACCGTGTCCCCCCATCTCCCGGTCCCCCCGTCCCCTGGTCCCACTGTCTCCCAGTACCCAGTCCCCCTGTCCCCCCGGTCCCCCGGTCCCCTTGTCCCCCCATCCCCCAGTCCCCCCGTCCCCCCGGCCCTCTCGTACTCCCGTCCCCCCATCTTCCGGTCACCCCTTCCCCCCGTCCCACATGCCCCCGTCTCCCAGACCCCCCGTCCCCCGGTTCTCCCAGTTCCAACGGTCTCCCTGTCCCCCTGCCCCCCTTCCCCCATCTCCTGGTACCCCGTCCCCCGGTACCCCCGCCCCGGGTTCCTACAGTCCCACCGTTCTCCCTGTCCCACCCCTTACACCCGTCTCCCGGTCCCCTGTCCCCCGGTCCTCCCGTCCCCCGGTCCCCCTGTCCCCCCGTTCTGTCTGTCGGTCCCTGTCCTGCGGGGACTCTAGTCCCTCTGCCCGCACAAGAACCCAGGATTTGGCGAGGCCAAGAAGGAACACCAACAGAGCCACGGATAGGGGGCTCATAGCACCATGTCTCACGGGCAGCTGGCTTGGAGACACGGCAAGCCGGAGCCGCCCGATCCCCAACCTGCCGGCCGATTCTCTGCCAACCAACAGACCCACCAAGCCGGCCCACTGCAGTCCGCGCCCCTCTGCAATTTGCAGTCCACCATCCGCGCTTCCTAGCTTGGCCACCGCAGCTCTGCCAGTGGCCAATGGCCAACTGGCAACAGCTGATGGCCAAGCGGTAACAGCTGATGTCCGTGCAGCCCCCACGCAGCACCCCTCCACGCGAGGCCCAGAGCCTGGAAAGTGCTCTCTGCAAGTCTGTCCCCACAGTCCCCGTCTGTCTCTCTCCGCCTACCTCTTGCTCCGTCTCTGGCCTTCTCTCATCCTCTCTCTCAACACCCTGGGTCAGGAGAGGTGATGTGTAGCCAGTGAAGTGACCAGTGATCGGGCGGGACGCCGGTCGCTGATGAGGGGCGAGGGCCCAGACAGAAGGCTGTGTGACGAAGGGTGGCGGCAGTCTGGAGGTGCTGCCCCCTGGTCGCGGGTGGCTCTCCCTGGCTTTGGGCCAGTGGGTGGGGCCGGCCAGGGCCAGGGCCTGGGTTGCACGTCCCTAGGGTGGAGGGGACTGAGAGGACCCTGCGACCCCCTCGGTGGCCCTGAGTGGTGGGGACAGCACAGCAGCAAGGGGGGTGTGCGGTTGTGGGGCTGGGGGGGGATGAGAGGGGTTGGGGTAGGGGGGCGTGGTAAAAGCCATTCCGGGCGTGGGGAGTCCCAGGATGCCAGGGCGCCCAGACATATGTCACAGTCAGGGAAGTGACAGAGGCCTGTGGAGCCACTGGGGGGCGCGAAGGGGCCTCGCTGCGGGCCAGGAGTAGCCCGTCGCCCACACCAGCGGCGACCGGAGGAGGCGGGGAGCGGGCGGGAGGCACTCGGGCAGACATGCTCGCCACCCGAGCGGCCCAGCAGCATGGCGCGTGCGCTCAGGAGGCAAGTCGGGAGCAGGCTCTTGGAGTGCCGGGAGCCGGGTCCCAGTGCCTAAGGCCATACCACCCTGAACGCAGCAGATCTCGTCTGATCTCGGAAGCGAAGCAGGGTCTGTCCTGGTTAGTACTTGGATGGGAGACCGCCTGGGAATACCTGTTGGCTTTTGCTAGCGTCTCCTTTTGCATCGCCGCTCCGGCGTGGCTCCCTCCGAACCCCTGCCGCCCCTTGCCCCTCTGCAGCCTCCCAGCCAGCCGCAGGTCCCCCTGACCAGCAGAGGGTCAGCCGCCCGGCACTACAAGCTGGCAGCCCCGGCCGCACACCAGGCCCGTGGGCCAGGGCTCCCCCCCCACACCCTCCTCTCAGTCCTCTTCGGTCCCGCAGGCCGTCATCGCGAATCCTTCGCCGACGCGCGGTCGCCGCCACCGCCGCCTGCGCCAAAGCCACCGCCACCACCGGGCTCCCCACACCCCCCCCCCAGCGCTGCCCTCGCCCCCGCCCCTGTCCCCGCCCCCGCCGCCGCCACCGCCAAACTCCCTCAAACTCCCTCCTGTGCTCTCCCCACCTCGGCCGCCAGCACCGCGCTCCCCATCTCCGCCACCAGTGCTGCCCTCTCCCCCTCCCCCGCCCCCGTTGCCTCCATTGCCGCACTCCCTCAATTCCCTCCTCTGCTCTCCCCGCCTCCAGCACCGCCATCTTCCCCGCCCCCGCCCCAGCCCCCGCCGCCACCAATGCCATACTCCCTCAGTCTCCCGCCTCTGCTCTCCCGGCCTCCGCCGCCAGCACCGCCCTCACGCCCTCCCCAGCCCCCGCCGCCACCGCCGCCGCCATCGGCCCCGTGTCCCAGCGCCCACCGTCAAAGCCCCCATTGTCGCCGCCGCCATCGCCGCCCTGGCGCCATCCACGCGGTTGCCATCGCCTACCTCGCCACCCTCCCGTGCCTCCGCCGCCGCCGCCGCAGCCGGCGCCGCAGCCGCCCCCGCCGCCGCCGCGGGGTCCTCCCACAACTCCCAGGCCCAGGGTTGCCTGCTGGTGCAGGCCTCCACCAGCCTTGGGGCTGCGGTTGGGGGTAAACCTGGTGGCGGTAGGGGGGCGGGTTGTATGCCGGTCTGGGTGCGGGGAGTCCCAGGATGCCAGAGTTCCACGACTTCAGGCACCATCAGGGAAGTGGCAGTGTCCCATGGAGCCCCGGGTGGCGCGAAGGGGCCTCGCTGTCGGCCAGGAGTAGCCCGCCGCCCACGCCAGGGGCATTAGGAAGAGGCGGGGAGCCGGACTGGGGGGGGACGCGGTGCTGGCAGAGCCGGCCCGCGGGTCGATGCTCGCCACCGGAGCGGCTCATCTGCATGGCGGGCGCTCACGAGACAGGCCGGGAGCAGGCTCTTGGGGCGCGGGAGCCGGGTCCCAGCGTCTACGGCCATACCACCCTGAACGCGCCCGATCTCCTCTGATCTCGGGAGCTAAGCAGGGAGGGGCCTGGTTAGTACTTGCATGGGAGACCGCCTGGGAATACCTGTAGGCTTTTGCTCGCCTCTCCTTTTGCGCCGCCGCCCCGGCGTGCCTCCCTCCGAATCCCTGCCGCCCCTTGCCCCTCTGCAACCCCTGCAGCCGCCCAGCCAGCCGAAGGTCCCCCTGGCCAGAGGAGGGACAGCCGCCCAGCACTACAAGCTCGCATCCCCGGCCGCACACCAGGCCTGTCGGCCAGGGCTCCCCCCCTCTCCCTCTTCTTAGTGCTCTTCGCCGAGGCAGGCCGTCAGCCTGCAGCAGTCAGCCGCGTCTAGGTCGCCGCCGCCGCCACCGCCATCGCAGGGCTCCCTGTCGCTCCCCGACCCTGCCGCCGCCGCAACCCCCAACGCCCAAGCCCAGGGCTGCCTGCCGGCGCAGGCTTCCACCAGGCTCTCTCCATCCCAGGACGTGCCGGTCCTTTGCACCTCGGCCCGAGCCCAGGGGACGCCCATCCCTGCGCCTGCCCCTGGGCCCCGAGACACAGGATCGGTGTGTCCTCGGGCAAACGGGACGCCCACCCGCCCCGCCCCACCGGAGTCTTCTGTCTCCGCGGGCAGGCACCTCTCCCCACACCCCCGCGCGTCCCCTCCCGTCTCCCACAAGAGCCAGGAGCCCTCCCTTCCCGCCGGCCACGGTGTCCCCGACACAAAGGGCACAAAGAGCCGGGACAAACCAGGGGACGGCGGGAGCAGCACCCCAACACACCACGCGCCATCGACTCCAGGGGAGACCGCCACAAGGGAAGAGCAGGCACGCAGGCACACAATCCTCACAACCAGGGTGCCTGGGGGCTGCCACTCTCCTCCCGCGGGCGGGTCCCTGGGCGGGGCTCAGAGCCCACTGGCCCTCCGGAGACCCTGGCGGCCCGCCCCGGGGGCTTCAATGGTGACTGCCAACGCCAGGGCAATGCCTCCTTGGCGGAGCCCAGCCCCGGGCACGACCACACTCCGGTGGAGAAGCCACCACTTCAACACAGCCTCAGTGCGTCTGTCCCAGTCCGTGTGCCCGAATGTGCGTCCCTCCCACCCTCCCCCACCCCATGTCTGTCTGGCTCTGTGACGTGCCTGTTGGGTTCTGGCTCTGGCTCAGGAGCTCTCTCCCCGCGTGCCTGCCCCCTCTTTCTCTGTCTCTGTCCATGTCTCTCTGTATGTCTAGACACATACATGTACATATACGTGTATATTTCCATCTCGCTCCCTCTTACTCCTCCTCCCGTTCTGTCTGTCTGTCCCTGTCCTGCGGGGACTCTAGTCCCTCTGCCCGCACAAGAACGCAGGATTTGGCGAGGCCAAGAAGGAACACCCACAGAGCCACGGATAGGGGGCTCATAGCACCATGTCTCACGGGCGGCTGGCTTGGAGACACGGCAAGCCGGAGCCGCCCGATCCCCCACCTGCTGGCCGATTCTCTGCCAACCAACAGACCCACCAAGCCGGCCCACTGCAGTCCGCGCCCATCTGCAATTTGCAGTCCACCATCCGCGCTTCCTAGCTTGGCCACCGCAGCTCTGCCGGTGTCCAATGGCCAACTGGCAACAGCTGAAGGCCAAGCGGTAACAGCTGATGTCAGTGCAGCCCCACGCAGTACCCCCGTCCCCCGGTACCCCCGTCTCCCCGTCACCCCTGTCTCCGTTCCCCCGGTTCCCCGTCTTCCTGTCCCCCGTCTCCCGGGTCCCCCGTCCCCACGTTCCACCATCCCCCCTATTCCGGTCCCCCCCGTCCCCTGTTCCCCCCGTCCCCTGATCCCCCTGTTCCCCCGTACCCCCATCCACCCTCTCCCAGTCCACCCGTCCCCCGGTGCCCCGGTCCCCCCAGTGCCCCATCCCCCGTCCCCCGCTCCCCCGTCCCCCCAGTCCCCCCACGCCCCTGGTCCACCCGTCCCCCATTCCCTCGTCTCCCGGTCCCCCCCTCCCCGGGTCCCCCGACCCCCGTTCCCCCGTCTCCCGGTCCTCCGTCTCGCGGTCCACCTGTCCCCCGGTCCCCCAGTCCCAACGTCTCCCCGTCCCCCCGTCCCTCCTTTGCCTGGTCCCCCCGTCCCCCCATACCCCCGGTCTCCCGTTCCCCGGTCCCCCGTCGCCTCCTGGTCCCCCGGTCCCCCGGTTCCCCCGGCGCCCAGGCGCCCTTCTACCGGTCCCCCCGTTCCCCGGTCGCCCCGTCTCCCGGTCCCCAGTCTCCCGGTCCCCTGTCTCCCGGTCGCCCGGTCTTCCGGTCCCCCGGTCCTCCGTCCAGTGTTACCCCCTTCCCCCGGTCCCCCGGTCCCCCCATCTCCCTGTCCCTCTGTCTCCCGGTCCGGCCGCACACCCATCCCCCCGTCTCCCGGTCCCCCGTCTCCCGGTCGCCCGGTCCCCAGGTCCCCCGTCTCCCGGTCCCCTCATCCCCTGGACCCCCAACCCCCGGTCCCTGGTCCCCCGGTCCCCCAGTCCCCCGGTTCCCCCATCGCCCTGGCCCCCGTCTACCGATCCCCCAGTTCTCCGTTCGCCCCGTCTTCCGGTCCTCCCGTCCCACAGTCTCCCGTCTCCCGGTGTCCCATCTCCCGATCACCCCGTCCCCGGTCCCCCGTCTCGCGGTCCCCCGTCTCCTAGTCGCCCCGTTCCCCGGTACCCGATCTCCCGGTCCCCTCATCCCCCAGTCCCCCAACCCCCGGTCCCCCGGTCCCCCCGTCCCCCGGTCCCCGGTCCCCCGGTCCCCCCATCTCCCGGTCCACTGGTACCCCCGTCCCCCCAGTCCATTCATGCCCCTGGTCACCCCGTCGCCCGGTCCCCTATCCCCCGGTCCCCCCAACCTCCGGTCCCCCGGTCCGCGGGTCCCCTGGTCCCCCCATCCGCCGTTCCCCCGGTCCCCCCCGTCTCCGTTGCCCCGGTCCCCCCGTCCCCCGGTCCCCCCGTCCCCCGGTCCCCCCGACCCTCCAGTCCCCCTGTCCCTCTGTCTCCCGGTCCCCCCGTCACCCCGTCCCCCGGCCCCAGGTCCCCCATCTCCCGGTCCCCCCGTCTCACGGTCCCCCGTTCCCCCGTTTCCCGGTCCCCCCCTCCCCATGTCCCTCGTCCCCCAGTACCCTCGTACTCCTGTCCCTCCATCCACCGGTCTCCTGGTCCCTCCGTCCCACCGTCCGCCAGTCCCACCGTCCTCTCATTCCCCCAATCCCCCAGTCCCCCAGTCTCCCTGTCCCCCAATTCCCCGGTCTCCCTTTCCCCTGGTACCGTGTCCCCCCATCTCCCGGTCCCCCCGTCCCCTGGTCCCACTGTCTCCCAGTACCCAGTCCCCCTGTCCCCCCGGTCCCCCGGTCCCCTTGTCCCCCCATCCCCCAGTCCCCCCGTCCCCCCGGCCCTCTCGTACTCCCGTCCCCCCATCTTCCGGTCACCCCTTCCCCCCGTCCCACATGCCCCCGTCTCCCAGACCCCCCGTCCCCCGGTTCTCCCAGTTCCAACGGTCTCCCTGTCCCCCTGCCCCCCTTCCCCCATCTCCTGGTACCCCGTCCCCCGGTACCCCCGCCCCGGGTTCCTACAGTCCCACCGTTCTCCCTGTCCCCCCCCTTACACCCGTCTCCCGGTCCCCTGTCCCCCGGTCCTCCCGTCCCCCGGTCCCCCTGTCCCCCCGTTCTGTCTGTCGGTCCCTGTCCTGCGGGGACTCTAGTCCCTCTGCCCGCACAAGAACCCAGGATTTGGCGAGGCCAAGAAGGAACACCAACAGAGCCACGGATAGGGGGCTCATAGCACCATGTCTCACGGGCGGCTGGCTTGGAGACACGGCAAGCCGGAGCCGCCCGATCCCCAACCTGCCTGCCGATTCTCTGCCAACCAACAGACCCACCAAGCCGGCCCACTGCAGTCCGCGCCCCTCTGCAATTTGCAGTCCACCATCCGCGCTTCCTAGCTTGGCCACCGCAGCTCTGCCAGTGGCCAATGGCCAACTGGCAACAGCTGATGGCCAAGCGGTAACAGCTGATGTCCGTGCAGCCCCCACGCAGCACCCCTCCACGCGAGGCCCAGAGCCTGGAAAGTGCTCTCTGCAAGTCTGTCCCCACAGTCCCCGTCTGTCTCTCTCCGCCTACCTCTTGCTCCGTCTCTGGCCTTCTCTCATCCTCTCTCTCAACACCCTGGGTCAGGAGAGGTGATGTGTAGCCAGTGAAGTGACCAGTGATCGGGCGGGACGCCGGTCGCTGATGAGGGGCGAGGGCCCAGACAGAAGGCTGTGTGACGAAGGGTGGCGGCAGTCTGGAGGTGCTGCCCCCTGGTCGCGGTTGGCTCTCCCTGGCTTTGGGCCAGTGGGTGGGGCCGGCCAGGGCCAGGGCCTGGGTTGCACGTCCCTAGGGTGGAGGGGACTGAGAGGACCCTGCGACCCCCTCGGTGGCCCTGAGTGGTGGGGACAGCACAGCAGCAAGGGGGGTGTGCGGTTGTGGGGCTGGGGGGGGATGAGAGGGGTTGGGGTAGGGGGGCGTGGTAAAAGCCATTCCGGGCGTGGGGAGTCCCAGGATGCCAGGGCGCCCAGACATATGTCACAGTCAGGGAAGTGACAGAGGCCTGTGGAGCCACTGGGGGGCGCGAAGGGGCCTCGCTGCGGGCCAGGAGTAGCCCGTCGCCCACACCAGCGGCGACCGGAGGAGGCGGGGAGCGGGCGGGAGGCACTCGGGCAGACATGCTCGCCACCCGAGCGGCCCAGCAGCATGGCGCGTGCGCTCAGGAGGCAAGTCGGGAGCAGGCTCTTGGAGTGCCGGGAGCCGGGTCCCAGTGCCTAAGGCCATACCACCCTGAACGCAGCAGATCTCGTCTGATCTCGGAAGCGAAGCAGGGTCTGTCCTGGTTAGTACTTGGATGGGAGACCGCCTGGGAATACCTGTTGGCTTTTGCTAGCGTCTCCTTTTGCATCGCCGCTCCGGCGTGGATCCCTCCGAACCCCTGCCGCCCCTTGCCCCTCTGCAGCCTCCCAGCCAGCCGCAGGTCCCCCTGACCAGCAGAGGGTCAGCCGCCCGGCACTACAAGCTGGCAGCCCCGGCCGCACACCAGGCCCGTGGGCCAGGGCTCCCCCCCCACACCCTCCTCTCAGTCCTCTTCGGTCCCGCAGGCCGTCATCGCGAATCCTTCGCCGACGCGCGGTCGCCGCCACCGCCGCCTGCGCCAAAGCCACCGCCACCACCGGGCTCCCCACACCCCCCCCCCAGCGCAGCCCTCGCCCCCGCCCCTGTCCCCGCCCCCGCCGCCGCCACCGCCAAACTCCCTCAAACTCCCTCCTGTGCTCTCCCCACCTCGGCCGCCAGCACCGCGCTCCCCATCTCCGCCACCAGTGCTGCCCTCTCCCCCTCCCCCGCCCCCGTTGCCTCCATTGCCGCACTCCCTCAATTCCCTCCTCTGCTCTCCCCGCCTCCAGCACCGACATCTTCCCCGCCCCCGCCCCAGCCCCCGCCGCCACCAATGCCATACTCCCTCAGTCTCCCGCCTCTGCTCTCCCGGCCTCCGCCGCCAGCACCGCCCTCACGCCCTCCCCAGCCCCCGCCGCCACCGCCGCCGCCATCGGCCCCCGTGTCCCAGCGCCCACCGTCAAAGCCCCCATTGTCGCCGCCGCCATCGCCGCCCTGGCGCCATCCACGCGGTTGCCATCGCCTACCTCGCCACCCTCCCCTGCCTCCGCCGCCGCCGCCTCCGCAGCCGCCCCCGCCGCCGCCGCCGCGGGGTCCTCCCACAACTCCCAAGCCCAGGGTTGCCTGCTGGTGCAGGCCTCCACCAGCCTTGGGGCTGCGGTTGGGGGTAAACCTGGTGGCGGTAGGGGGGCGGGTTGTATGCCGGTCTGGGTGCGGGGAGTCCCAGGATGCCAGAGTTCCACGACTTCTGGCACCATCAGGGAAGTGGCAGTGTCCCATGGAGCCCCGGGTGGCGCTAAGGGGCCTCGCTGTCGGCCATGAGTAGCCCGCCGCCCACGCCAGGGGCATTAGGAAGAGGCGGGGAGCCGGACTGGGGGGGGACGCGGTGCTGGCAGAGCCGGCCCGCGGGTCGATGCTCGCCACCGGAGCGGCTCATCTGCATGGCGGGCGCTCACGAGACAGGCCGGGAGCAGGCTCTTGGGGCGCGGGAGCCGGGTCCCAGCGTCTACGGCCATACCACCCTGAACGCGCCCGATCTCCTCTGATCTCGGGAGCTAAGCAGGGAGGGGCCTGGTTAGTACTTGCATGGGAGACCGCCTGGGAATACCTGTAGGCTTTTGCTCGCCTCTCCTTTTGCGCCGCCGCCCCGGCGTGCCTCCCTCCGAATCCCTGCCGCCCCTTGCCCCTCTGCAACCCCTGCAGCCGCCCAGCCAGCCGAAGGTCCCCCTGGCCAGAGGAGGGACAGCCGCCCAGCACTACAAGCTCGCATCCCCGGCCGCACACCAGGCCTGTCGGCCAGGGCTCCCCCCCTCTCCCTCTTCTTAGTGCTCTTCGCCGAGGCAGGCCGTCAGCCTGCAGCAGTCAGCCGCGTCTAGGTCGCCGCCGCCGCCACCGCCATCGCAGGGCTCCCTGTCGCTCCCCGACCCTGCCGCCGCCGCAACCCCCAACGCCCAAGCCCAGGGCTGCCTGCCGGCGCAGGCTTCCACCAGGCTCTCTCCATCCCAGGACGTGCCGGTCCTTTGCACCTCGGCCCGAGCCCAGGGGACGCCCATCCCTGCGCCTGCCCCTGGGCCCCGAGACACAGGATCGGCGTGTCCTCGGGCAAACGGGACGCCCACCCGCCCCGCCCCACCGGAGTCTTCTGTCTCCGCGGGCAGGCACCTCTCCCCACACCCCCGCGCGTCCCCTCCCGTCTCCCACAAGAGCCAGGAGCCCTCCCTTCCCGCCGGCCACGGTGTCCCCGACACAAAGGGCACAAAGAGCCGGGACAAACCAGGGGACGGCGGGAGCAGCACCCCAACACACCACGCGCCATCGACTCCAGGGGAGACCGCCACAAGGGAAGAGCAGGCACGCAGGCACACAATCCTCACAACCAGGGTGCCTGGGGGCTGCCACTCTCCTCCCGCGGGCGGGTCCCTGGGCGGGGCTCAGAGCCCACTGGCCCTCCGGAGACCCTGGCGGCCCGCCCCGGGGGCTTCAATGGTGACTGCCAACGCCAGGGCAATGCCTCCTTGGCGGAGCCCAGCCCCGGGCACGACCACACTCCGGTGGAGAAGCCACCACTTCAACACAGCCTCAGTGCGTCTGTCCCAGTCCGTGTGCCCGAATGTGCGTCCCTCCCACCCTCCCCCACCCCATGTCTGTCTGGCTCTGTGACGTGCCTGTTGGGTTCTCGCTCTGGCTCAGGAGCTCTCTCCCCGCGTGCCTGCCCCCTCTTTCTCTGTCTCTGTCCATGTCTCTCTGTATGTCTAGACACATACATGTACATATACGTGTATATTTCCATCTCGCTCCCTCTTACTCCTCCTCCCGTTCTGTCTGTCTGTCCCTGTCCTGCGGGGACTCTAGTCCCTCTGCCCGCACAAGAACGCAGGATTTGGCGAGGCCAAGAAGGAACACCCACAGAGCCACGGATAGGGGGCTCATAGCACCATGTCTCACGGGCGGCTGGCTTGGAGACACGGCAAGCCGGAGCCGCCCGATCCCCCACCTGCTGGCCGATTCTCTGCCAACCAACAGACCCACCAAGCCGGCCCACTGCAGTCCGCGCCCCTCTGCAATTTGCAGTCCACCATCCGCGCTTCCTAGCTTGGCCACCGCAGCTCTGCCGGTGTCCAATGGCCAACTGGCAACAGCTGAAGGCCAAGCGGTAACAGCTGATGTCAGTGCAGCCCCACGCAGTACCCCCGTCCCCCGGTACCCCCGTCTCCCCGTCACCCCTGTCTCCGTTCCCCCGGTTCCCCGTCTTCCTGTCCCCCGTCTCCCGGGTCCCCCGTCCCCACGTTCCACCATCCCCCCTATTCCGGTCCCCCCCGTCCCTGTTCCCCCCGTCCCCTGATCCCCCTGTTCCCCCGTACCCCCATCCACCCTCTCCCAGTCCACCCGTCCCCCGGTGCCCCGGTCCCCCCAGTGCCCCATCCCCCGTCCCCCGCTCCCCCGTCCCCCCAGTCCCCCCACGCCCCTGGTCCACCCGTCCCCCATTCCCTCGTCTCCCGGTCCCCCCCTCCCCGGGTCCCCCGACCCCCGTTCCCCCGTCTCCCGGTCCTCCGTCTCGCGGTCCACCTGTCCCCCGGTCCCCCAGTCCCAACGTCTCCCCGTCCCCCCGTCCCTCCTTCGCCTGGTCCCCCGTCCCCCCATACCCCCGGTCTCCCGTTCCCCGGTCCCCCGTCGCCTCCTGGTCCCCCGGTCCCCCGGTTCCCCCGGCGCCCAGGCGCCCTTCTACCGGTCCCCCCGTTCCCCGGTCGCCCCGTCTCCCGGTCCCCAGTCTCCCGGTCCCCTGTCTCCCGGTCGCCCGGTCTTCCGGTCCCCCGGTCCTCCGTCCAGTGTTACCCCCTTCCCCCGGTCCCCCGGTCCCCCCATCTCCCTGTCCCTCTGTCTCCCGGTCCGGCCGCACACCCATCCCCCCGTCTCCCGGTCCCCCGTCTCCCGGTCGCCCGGTCCCCAGGTCCCCCGTCTCCCGGTCCCCTCATCCCCTGGACCCCCAACCCCGGTCCCTGGTCCCCCGGTCCCCCAGTCCCCCGGTTCCCCCATCGCCCTGGCCCCCGTCTACCGATCCCCCAGTTCTCCGTTCGCCCCGTCTTCCGGTCCTCCCGTCCCACAGTCTCCCGTCTCCCGGTGTCCCATCTCCCGATCACCCCGTCCCCGGTCCCCCGTCTCGCGGTCCCCCGTCTCCTAGTCGCCCCGTTCCCCGGTACCCGATCTCCCGGTCCCCTCATCCCCCAGTCCCCCAACCCCCGGTCCCCCGGTCCCCCCGTCCCCCGGTCCCCGGTCCCCCGGTCCCCCCATCTCCCGGTCCACTGGTACCCCCGTCCCCCCAGTCCATTCATGCCCCTGGTCACCCCGTCGCCCGGTCCCCTATCCCCCGGTCCCCCCAACCTCCGGTCCCCCGGTCCGCGGGTCCCCTGGTCCCCCCATCCGCCGTTCCCCCGGTCCCCCCCGTCTCCGTTGCCCCGGTCCCCCCGTCCCCCGGTCCCCCCGTCCCCCGGTCCCCCCGACCCTCCAGTCCCCCTGTCCCTCTGTCTCCCGGTCCCCCCGTCACCCCGTCCCCCGGCCCCAGGTCCCCCATCTCCCGGTCCCCCCGTCTCACGGTCCCCCGTTCCCCCGTTTCCCGGTCCCCCCCTCCCCATGTCCCTCGTCCCCCAGTACCCTCGTACTCCTGTCCCTCCATCCACCGGTCTCCTGGTCCCTCCGTCCCACCGTCCGCCAGTCCCACCGTCCTCTCATTCCCCCAATCCCCCAGTCCCCCAGTCTCCCTGTCCCCAATTCCCCGGTCTCCCTTTCCCCTGGTACCGTGTCCCCCCATCTCCCGGTCCCCCCGTCCCCTGGTCCCACTGTCTCCCAGTACCCAGTCCCCCTGTCCCCCCGGTCCCCCGGTCCCCTTGTCCCCCCATCCCCCAGTCCCCCCGTCCCCCCGGCCCTCTCGTACTCCCGTCCCCCCATCTTCCGGTCACCCCTTCCCCCCGTCCCACATGCCCCCGTCTCCCAGACCCCCCGTCCCCCGGTTCTCCCAGTTCCAACGGTCTCCCTGTCCCCCTGCCCCCCTTCCCCCATCTCCTGGTACCCCGTCCCCCGGTACCCCCGCCCCGGGTTCCTACAGTCCCACCGTTCTCCCTGTCCCCCCCCTTACACCCGTCTCCCGGTCCCCTGTCCCCCTGTCCCCCCGTTCTGTCTGTCGGTCCCTGTCCTGCGGGGACTCTAGTCCCTCTGCCCGCACAAGAACCCAGGATTTGGCGAGGCCAAGAAGGAACACCAACAGAGCCACGGATAGGGGCCTCATAGCACCATGTCTCACGGGCAGCTGGCTTGGAGACACGGCAAGACGGAGCCGCCCGATCCCCAACCTGCCGGCCGATTCTCTGCCAACCAACAGACCCACCAAGCCGGCCCACTGCAGTCCGCGCCCCTCTGCAATTTGCAGTCCACCATCCGCGCTTCCTAGCTTGGCCACCGCAGCTCTGCCAGTGGCCAATGGCCAACTGGCAACAGCTGATGGCCAAGCGGTAACAGCTGATGTCCGTGCAGCCCCCACGCAGCACCCCTCCACGCGAGGCCCAGAGCCTGGAAAGTGCTCTCTGCAAGTCTGTCCCCACAGTCCCCGTCTGTCTCTCTCCGCCTACCTCTTGCTCCGTCTCTGGCCTTCTCTCATCCTCTCTCTCAACACCCTGGGTCAGGAGAGGTGATGTGTAGCCAGTGAAGTGACCAGTGATCGGGCGGGACGCCGGTCGCTGATGAGGGGCGAGGGCCCAGACAGAAGGCTGTGTGACGAAGGGTGGCGGCAGTCTGGAGGTGCTGCCCCCTGGTCGCGGGTGGCTCTCCCTGGCTTTGGGCCAGTGGGTGGGGCCGGCCAGGGCCAGGGCCTGGGTTGCACGTCCCTAGGGTGGAGGGGACTGAGAGGACCCTGCGACCCCCTCGGTGGCCCTGAGTGGTGGGGACAGCACAGCAGCAAGGGGGGTGTGCTTTTGTGGGGCTGGGGGGGGATGAGAGGGGTTGGGGTAGGGGGGCGTGGTAAAAGCCATTCCGGGCGTGGGGAGTCCCAGGATGCCAGGGCGCCCAGACATATGTCACAGTCAGGGAAGTGACAGAGGCCTGTGGAGCCACTGGGGGGCGCGAAGGGGCCTCGCTGCGGGCCAGGAGTAGCCCGTCGCCCACACCAGCGGCGACCGGAGGAGGCGGGGAGCGGGCGGGAGTCACTCGGGCAGACATGCTCGCCACCCGAGCGGCCCAGCAGCATGGCGCGTGCGCTCAGGAGGCAAGTCGGGAGCAGGCTCTTGGAGTGCCGGGAGCCGGGTCCCAGTGCCTAAGGCCATACCACCCTGAACGCAGCAGATCTCGTCTGATCTCGGAAGCGAAGCAGGGTCTGTCCTGGTTAGTACTTGGATGGGAGACCGCCTGGGAATACCTGTTGGCTTTTGCTAGCGTCTCCTTTTGCATCGCCGCTCCGGCGTGGATCCCTCCGAACCCCTGCCGCCCCTTGCCCCTCTGCAGCCTCCCAGCCAGCCGCAGGTCCCCTGACCAGCAGAGGGTCAGCCGCCCGGCACTACAAGCTGGCAGCCCCGGCCGCACACCAGGCCCGTGGGCCAGGGCTCCCCCCCCACACCCTCCTCTCAGTCCTCTTCGGTCCCGCAGGCCGTCATCGCGAATCCTTCGCCGACGCGCGGTCGCCGCCACCGCCGCCTGCGCCAAAGCCACCGCCACCACCGGGCTCCCCACACCCCCCCACACCCCCCCGCCAGCGCTGCCCTCGCCCCCGCCCCTGTCCCCGCCCCCGCCGCCGCCACCGCCAAACTCCCTCAAACTCCCTCCTGTGCTCTCCCCACCTCGGCCGCCAGCACCGCGCTCCCCATCTCCGCCACCAGTGCTGCCCTCTCCCCACCCCCGCCCCCGCCGCCGCCATATCCGTACTCCCTCAATTCCCTCCTCCGATCTCCCCGCCTCCAGCACCGCCATCTCCCCGCCCCCGCCCCAGACCCCCGCAGCCACCATCGCCATACTCCTCAGTCTCCCGCCTCTGCTCTCCCGGCCTCCGCAGCCAGCACCGCCCTCACGCCCTCCCCCGCCCCCGGTGCCGCCATTGCTGCACTCCCTCAATTCCCTCCTCTGCTCTCCCCGCCTCCAGCACCGCCATCTTCCCCGCCCCCGCCCCAGCCCCCGCCGCCACCAATGCCATACTCGCTCAGTCTCCTGCCTCTGCTCTCCCGGCCTCCGCCGCCAGCACCGCCCTCATGCCCTCCCCAGGCCCCGCCGCCACCGCCGCCGCCATCGGCCCCCGTGTCCCAGCGCCCACCGTCAAAGCCCCCATTGTCGCCGCCGCCATCGCCGCCCTGGCGCCATCCACGCGGTTGCCATCGCCTACCTTGCCACCCTCCCCTGCCTCCGCCGCCGCCGCCGCGGGGTCCTCCCACAACTCCCAGGCCCAGGGTTGCCTGCTGGTGCAGGCCTCCACCAGCCTTGGGGCTGCGGTTGGGGGTAAACCTGGTGGCGGTAGGGGGGCGGGTTGTATGCCGGTCTGGGTGCGGGGAGTCCCAGGATGCCAGAGTTCCACGACTTCTGGCACCATCAGGGAAGTGGCAGTGTCCCATGGAGCCCCGGGTGGCGCGAAGGGGCCTCGCTGTCGGCCAGGAGTAGCCCGCCGCCCACGCCAGGGGCATTAGGAAGAGGCGGGGAGCCAGACTGGGGGGGGACGCGGTGCTGGCAGAGCCGGCCCGCGGGTCGATGCTCGCCACCGGAGCGGCTCATCTGCATGGCGGGCGCTCACGAGACAGGCCGGGAGCAGGCTCTTGGGGCGCGGGAGCCGGGTCCCAGCGTCTACGGCCATACCACCCTGAACGCGCCCGATCTCCTCTGATCTCGGGAGCTAAGCAGGGAGGGGCCTGGTTAGTACTTGCATGGGAGACCGCCTGGGAATACCTGTAGGCTTTTGCTCGCCTCTCCTTTTGCGCCGCCGCCCCGGCGTGCCTCCCTCCGAATCCCTGCCGCCCCTTGCCCCTCTGCAACCCCTGCAGCCGCCCAGCCCAGCCGAAGGTCCCCCTGGCCAGAGGAGGGACAGCCGCCCAGCACTACAAGCTCGCATCCCCGGCCGCACACCAGGCCTGTCGGCCAGGGCTCCCCCCTCTCCCTCTTCTTAGTGCTCTTCGCCGAGGCAGGCCGTCAGCCTGCAGCAGCCAGCCGCGTCTAGGTCGCCGCCGCCGCCACCGCCATCGCAGGGCTCCCTCTCGCTCCCCGACCCTGCCGCCGCCGCAACCCCCAACGCCCAAGCCCAGGGCTGCCTGCCGGCGCAGGCTTCCACCAGGCTCTCTCCATCCCAGGACGTGCCGGTCCTTTGCACCTCGGCCCGAGCCCAGGGGACGCCCATCCCTGCGCCTGCCCCTGGGCCCCGAGACACAGGATCGGCGTGTCCTCGGGCAAACGGGACGCCCACCCGCCCCGCCCCACCGGAGTCTTCTGTCTCCGCGGGCAGGCACCTCTCCCCACACCCCCGCGCGTCCCCTCCCGTCTCCCACAAGAGCCAGGAGCCCTCCCTTCCCGCCGGCCACGGTGTCCCCGACACAAAGGGCACAAAGAGCCGGGACAAACCAGGGGACGGCGGGAGCAGCACCCCAACACACCACGCGCCATCGACTCCAGGGGAGACCGCCACAAGGGAAGAGCAGGCACGCAGGCACACAATCCTCACAACCAGGGTGCCTGGGGGCTGCCACTCTCCTCCCGCGGGCGGGGTCCCTGGGCGGGGCTCAGAGCCCACTGGCCCTCCGGAGACCCTGGCGGCCCGCCCCGGGGGCTTCAATGGTGACTGCCAACGCCAGGGCAATGCCTCCTTGGCGGAGCCCAGCCCCGGGCACGACCACACTCCGGTGGAGAAGCCACCACTTCAACACAGCCTCAGTGCGTCTGTCCCAGTCCGTGTGCCCGAATGTGCGTCCCTCCCACCCTCCCCCACCCCATGTCTGTCTGGCTCTGTGACGTGCCTGTTGGGTTCTGGCTCTGGCTCAGGAGCTCTCTCCCCGCGTGCCTGCCCCCTCTTTCTCTGTCTCTGTCCATGTCTCTCTGTATGTCTAGACACATACACGTACATATACGTGTATATTTCCATCTCGCTCCCTCTTACTCCTCCTCCCGTTCTGTCTGTCTGTCCCTGTCCTGCGGGGACTCTAGTCCCTCTGCCCGCACAAGAACGCAGGATTTGGCGAGGCCAAGAAGGAACACCCACAGAGCCACGGATAGGGGGCTCATAGCACCATGTCTCACGGGCGGCTGGCTTGGAGACACGGCAAGCCGGAGCCGCCCGATCCCCCACCTGCTGGCCGATTCTCTGCCAACCAACAGACCCACCAAGCCGGCCCACTGCAGTCCGCGCCCCTCTGCAATTTGCAGTCCACCATCCGCGCTTCCTAGCTTGGCCACCGCAGCTCTGCCGGTGTCCAATGGCCAACTGGCAACAGCTGAAGGCCAAGCGGTAACAGCTGATGTCAGTGCAGCCCCACGCAGTACCCCCGTCCCCCGGTACCCCCGTCTCCCCGTCACCCCTGTCTCCGTTCCCCCGGTTCCCCGTCTTCCTGTCCCCCGTCTCCCGGGTCCCCCGTCCCCACGTTCCACCATCCCCACTATTCCGGTCCCCCCCGTCCCTGTTCCCCCCGTCCCCTGATCCCCCTGTTCCCCCGTACCCCCATCCACCCTCTCCCAGTCCACCCATCCCCCGGTGCCCCCGTCCCCCCAGTGCCCCATCCCCCATCCCCCGCTCCCCCGTCCCCCCAGTCCCCCCACGCCCCTGGTCCACCCGTCCCCCATTCCCTCGTCTCCCGGTCCCCCCCTCCCCGGGTCCCCCGACCCCCGTTCCCCGTCTCCCGGTCCTCCGTCTCGCGGTCCTCCTGTCCCCCGGTCCCCCAGTCCCAACGTCTCCCCGTCCCCCCGTCCCTCCTTCGCCTGGTCCCCCGTCCCCCCATACCCCCGGTCTCCCGTTCCCCGGTCCCCCGTCGCCTCCTGGTCCCCCGGTTCCCCCGGTTCCCCCGGCGCCCAGGCGCCCTTCTACCGGTCCCCCCCGTTCCCCGGTCGCCCTGTCTCCCGGTCCCCAGTCTCCCGGTCCCCTGTCTCCCGGTCGCCCGGTCTTCGGGTCCCCCGGTCCTCCGTCCAGTGTTACCCCCTTCCCCCGGTCCCCCGGTCCCCCATCTCCCTGTCCCTCTGACTCCCGGTCCGGCCGCACACCCATCCCCCGTCTCCCGGTCCCCGTCTCCCGGTCGCCCGGTCCCCAGGTCCCCCGTCTCCCGGTCCCCTCATCCCCTGGACCCCCAACCCCCGGTCCCTGGTCCCCCGGTCCCCCAGTCCCCGGTTCCCCCATCGCCCTGGCCCCCGTCTACCGATCCCCCAGTTCTCCGTTCGCCCCGTCTTCCGGTCCTCCCGTCCCACAGTCTCCCGTCTCCCGGTGTCCCATCTCCCGGTCACCCCGTCCCCGGTCCCCCGTCTCGCGGTCCCCCGTCTCCTAGTCGCCCCGTTCCCCGGTACCCGATCTCCCGGTCCCCTCATCCCCCAGTCCCCCAACCCCCGGTTCCCCGGTCCCCCCGTCCCCCGGTCCCCGGTCCCCCGGTCCCCCCATCTCCCGGTCCACTGGTACTCCCGTCCCCCCAGTCCATTCATGCCCCTGGTCACCCCGTCGCCCGGTCCCCTATCCCCCGGTCCCCCCAACCTCCGGTCCCCCGGTCCGCGGGTCCCCTGGTCCCCCCATCCGCCGTTCCCCCGGTCCCCCCCGTCTCCGTTGCCCCGGTCCCCCGTCCCCCGGTCCCCCCGTCCCCCGGTCCCCCCGACCCTCCAGTCCCCCTGTCCCTCTGTCTCCCAGTCCCCCCGTCACCCCGTCCCCCCGGCCCCAGGTCCCCCATCTCCCGGTCCCCCCGTCTCACGGTCCCCCGTTCCCCCGTTTCCCGGTCCCCCCCCTCCCCATGTCCCTCGTCCCCCAGTACCCTCGTACTCCTGTCCCTCCATCCACCGGTCTCCTGGTCCCTCCGTCCCACCGTCCGCCAGTCCCACCGTCCTCTCATTCCCCCAATCCCCCAGTCCCCCAGTCTCCCTGTCCCCCAATTCCCCGGTCTCCCTTTCCCCTGGTACCGTGTCCCCCCATCTCCCGGTCCCCCCGTCCCCTGGTCCCACTGTCTCCCAGTACCCAGTCCCCCTGTCCCCCCGGTCCCCCGGTCCCCTTGTCCCCCCATCCCCCAGTCCCCCCGTCCCCCCGGCCCTCTCGTACTCCCGTCCCCCCATCTTCCGGTCACCCCTTCCCCCCGTCCCACATGCCCCCGTCTCCCAGACCCCCCGTCCCCCGGTTCTCCCAGTTCCAACGGTCTCCCTGTCCCCCTGCCCCCCTTCCCCCATCTCCTGGTACCCCGTCCCCCGGTACCCCCGCCCCGGGTTCCTACAGTCCCACCGTTCTCCCTGTCCCCCCCCTTACACCCGTCTCCTGGTCCCCTGTCCCCCGGTCCTCCCGTCCCCCGGTCCCCCTGTCCCCCCGTTCTGTCTGTCGGTCCCTGTCCTGCGGGGACTCTAGTCCCTCTGCCCGCACAAGAACCCAGGATTTGGCGAGGCCAAGAAGGAACACCAACAGAGCCACGGATAGGGGGCTCATAGCACCATGTCTCACGGGCGGCTGGCTTGGAGACACGGCAAGCCGGAGCCGCCCGATTCCCAACCTGCCTGCCGATTCTCTGCCAACCAACAGACCCACCAAGCCGGCCCACTGCAGTCCGCGCCCCTCTGCAATTTGCAGTCCACCATCCGCGCTTCCTAGCTTGGCCACCGCAGCTCTGCCAGTGGCCAATGGCCAACTGGCAACAGCTGATGGCCAAGCGGTAACAGCTGATGTCCGTGCAGCCCCCACGCAGCACCCCTCCACGCGAGGCCCAGAGCCTGGAAAGTGCTCTCTGCAAGTCTGTCCCCACAGTCCCCGTCTGTCTCTCTCCGCCTACCTCTTGCTCCGTCTCTGGCCTTCTCTCATCCTCTCTCTCAACACCCTGGGTCAGGAGAGGTGATGTGTAGCCAGTGAAGTGACCAGTGATCGGGCGGGACGCCGGTCGCTGATGAGGGGCGAGGGCCCAGACAGAAGGCTGTGTGACGAAGGGTGGCGGCAGTCTGGAGGTGCTGCCCCCTGGTCGCGGGTGGCTCTCCCTGGCTTTGGGCCAGTGGGTGGGGCCGGCCAGGGCCAGGGCCTGGGTTGCACGTCCCTAGGGTGGAGGGGACTGAGAGGACCCTGCGACCCCCTCGGTGGCCCTGAGTGGTGGGGACAGCACAGCAGCAAGGGGGGTGTGCGGTTGTGGGGCTGGGGGGGGATGAGAGGGGTTGGGGTAGGGGGGCGTGGTAAAAGCCATTCCGGGCGTGGGGAGTCCCAGGATGCCAGGGCGCCCAGACATATGTCACAGTCAGGGAAGTGACAGAGGCCTGTGGAGCCACTGGGGGGCGCGAAGGGGCCTCGCTGCGGGCCAGGAGTAGCCCGTCGCCCACACCAGCGGCGACCGGAGGAGGCGGGGAGCGGGCGGGAGTCACTCGGGCAGACATGCTCGCCACCCGAGCGGCCCAGCAGCATGGCGCGTGCGCTCAGGAGGCAAGTCGGGAGCAGGCTCTTGGAGTGCCGGGAGCCGGGTCCCAGTGCCTAAGGCCATACCACCCTGAACGCAGCAGATCTCGTCTGATCTCGGAAGCGAAGCAGGGTCTGTCCTGGTTAGTACTTGGATGGGAGACCGCCTGGGAATACCTGTTGGCTTTTGCTAGCGTCTCCTTTTGCATCGCCGCTCCGGCGTGGATCCCTCCGAACCCCTGCCGCCCCTTGCCCCTCTGCAGCCTCCCAGCCAGCCGCAGGTCCCCCTGACCAGCAGAGGGTCAGCCGCCCGGCACTACAAGCTGGCAGCCCCGGCAGCACACCAGGCCCGTGGGCCAGGGCTCCCCCCCCACACCCTCCTCTCAGTCCTCTTCGGTCCCGCAGGCCGTCATCGCGAATCCTTCGCCGACGCGCGGTCGCCGCCACCGCCGCCTGCGCCAAAGCCACCGCCACCACCGGGCTCCCCACACCCCCCCCCCAGCGCTGCCCTCGCCCCCGCCCCTGTCCCCGCCCCCGCCGCCGCCACCGCCAAACTCCCTCAAACTCCCTCCTGTGCTCTCCCCACCTCGGCCGCCAGCACCGCGCTCCCCATCTCCGCCACCAGTGCTGCCCTCTCCCCCACCCCCGACCCTGCCGCCGCCATATCCGTACTCCCTTAATTCCCTCCTCCGCTCTCCCCGCCTCCAGCACCGCCATCTCCCCCGCCCCCGCCCCAGACCCCCGCATCCACCATCGCCATACTCCCTCAGTCTCCCGCCTCTGCTCTCCCGGCCTCCGCCGCCAGCACCGCCCTCACGCCCTCCCCCGCCCCCGCTGCCGCCATTGCCGCACTCCCTCAATTCCCTCCTCTGCTCTCCCCGCCTCCAGCACCGCCATCTTCCCCGACCCCGCCCCAGCCCCCGCCACCACCAATGCCATACTCGCTCAGTCTCCCGCCTCTGTTCTCCCGGCCTCCGCCGCCAGCACCGCCCTCACGCCCTCCCCAGCCCCCGCCGCCACCGCCGCCGCCATCGGCCCCCGTGTCCCAGCGCCCACCGTCAAAGCCCCATTGTCGCCGCCGCCATCGCCGCCCTGGCGCCATCCACGCGGTTGCCATCGCCTACCTCGCCACCCTCCCCTGCCTCCGCCGCCGCCGCCGCCGCCGCCGCCGCCGCCGCCGCAGCCGCCCCCGCCGCCGCCGCGGGGTCCTCCCACAACTCCCAGGCCCAGGGTTGCCTGCTGGTGCAGGCCTCCACCAGCCTTGGGGCTGCGGTTGGGGGTAAACCTGGTGGCGGTAGGGGGGCGGGTTGTATGCCGGTCTGGGTGCGGGGAGTCCCAGGATGCCAGAGTTCCACGACTTCTGGCACCATCAGGGAAGTGGCAGTGTCCCATGGAGCCCCGGGTGGCGCGAAGGGGCCTCGCTGTCGGCCAGGAGTAGCCCGCCGCCCACGCCAGGGGCATTAGGAAGAGGCGGGGAGCCGGACTGGGGGGGGACGCGGTGCTGGCAGAGCCGGCCCGCGGGTCGATGCTCGCCACCGGAGCGGCTCATCTGCATGGCGGGCGCTCACGAGACAGGCCGGGAGCAGGCTCTTGGGGCGCGGGAGCCGGGTCCCAGCGTCTACGGCCATACCACCCTGAACGCGCCCGATCTCCTCTGATCTCGGGAGCTAAGCAGGGAGGGGCCTGGTTAGTACTTGCATGGGAGACCGCCTGGGAATACCTGTAGGCTTTTGCTCGCCTCTCCTTTTGCGCCGCCGCCCCGGCGTGCCTCCCTCCGAATCCCTGCCGCCCCTTGCCCCTCTGCAACCCCTGCAGCCGCCCAGCCAGCCGAAGGTCCCCCTGGCCAGAGGAGGGACAGCCGCCCAGCACTACAAGCTCGCATCCCCGGCCGCACACCAGGCCTGTCGGCCAGGGCTCCCCCCCTCTCCCTCTTCTTAGTGCTCTTCGCCGAGGCAGGCCGTCAGCCTGCAGCAGCCAGCCGCGTCTAGGTCGCCGCCGCCGCCACCGCCATCGCAGGGCTCCCTCTCGCTCCCCGACCCTGCCGCCGCCGCAACCCCCAACGCCCAAGCCCAGGGCTGCCTGCCGGCGCAGGCTTCCACCAGGCTCTCTCCATCCCAGGACGTGCCGGTCCTTTGCACCTCGGCCCGAGCCCAGGGGACGCCCATCCCTGCGCCTGCCCCTGGGCCCCGAGACACAGGATCGGCGTGTCCTCGGGCAAACGGGACGCCCACCCGCCCCGCCCCACCGGAGTCTTCTGTCTCCGCGGGCAGGCACCTCTCCCCACACCCCCGCGCGTCCCCTCCCGTCTCCCACAAGAGCCAGGAGCCCTCCCTTCCCGCCGGCCACGGTGTCCCCGACACAAAGGTCACAAAGAGCCGGGACAAACCAGGGGACGGCGGGAGCAGCACCCCAACACACCACGCGCCATCGACTCCAGGGGAGACCGCCACAAGGGAAGAGCAGGCACGCAGGCACACAATCCTCACAACCAGGGTGCCTGGGGGCTGCCACTCTCCTCCCGCGGGCGGGTCCCTGGGCGGGGCTCAGAGCCCACTGGCCCTCCGGAGACCCTGGCGGCCCGCCCCGGGGGCTTCAATGGTGACTGCCAACGCCAGGGCAATGCCTCCTTGGCGGAGCCCAGCCCCGGGCACGACCACACTCCGGTGGAGAAGCCACCACTTCAACACAGCCTCAGTGCGTCTGTCCCAGTCCGTGTGCCCGAATGTGCGTCCCTCCCACCCTCCCCCACCCCATGTCTGTCTGGCTCTGTGACGTGCCTGTTGGGTTCTGGCTCTGGCTCAGGAGCTCTCTCCCCGCGTGCCTGCCCCCTCTTTCTCTGTCTCTGTCCATGTCTCTCTGTATGTCTAGACACATACACGTACATATACGTGTATATTTCCATCTCGCTCCCTCTTACTCCTCCTCCCGTTCTGTCTGTCTGTCCCTGTCCTGCGGGGACTCTAGTCCCTCTGCCCGCACAAGAACGCAGGATTTGGCGAGGCCAAGAAGGAACACCCACAGAGCCACGGATAGGGGGCTCATAGCACCATGTCTCACGGGCGGCTGGCTTGGAGACACGGCAAGCCGGAGCCGCCCGATCCCCCACCTGCTGGCCGATTCTCTGCCAACCAACAGACCCACCAAGCCGGCCCACTGCAGTCCGCGCCCCTCTGCAATTTGCAGTCCACCATCCGCGCTTCCTAGCTTGGCCACCGCAGCTCTGCCGGTGTCCAATGGCCAACTGGCAACAGCTGAAGGCCAAGCGGTAACAGCTGATGTCAGTGCAGCCCCACGCAGTACCCCCGTCCCCCGGTACCCCCGTCTCCCCGTCACCCCTTTCTCCGTTCCCCCGGTTCCCCGTCTTCCTGTCCCCCGTCTCCCGGGTCCCCCGTCCCCACGTTCCACCATCCCCCCTATTCCGGTCCCCCCCGTCCCCTGTTCCCCCCGTCCCCTGATCCCCCTGTTCCCCCGTACCCCCATCCACCCTCTCCCAGTCCACCCGTCCCCCGGTGCCCCCGTCCCCCCAGTGCCCCATCCCCCGTCCCCCGCTCCCCCGTCCCCCCAGTCCCCCCACGCCCCTGGTCCACCCGTCCCCCATTCCCTCGTCTCCCGGTCCCCCCCTCCCCGGGTCCCCCGACCCCCGTTCCCCCGTCTCCCGGTCCTCCGTCTCGCGGTCCACCTGTCCCCCGGTCCCCCAGTCCCAACGTCTCCCCGTCCCCCCGTCCCTCCTTCGCCTGGTCCCCCCGTCCCCCCATACCCCCGGTCTCCCGTTCCCCGGTCCCCCGTCGCCTCCTGGTCCCCCGGTCCCCCGGTTCCCCCGGCGCCCAGGCGCCCTTCTACCGGTCCCCCCGTTCCCCGGTCGCCCCGTCTCCCGGTCCCCAGTCTCCCGGTCCCCTGTCTCCCGGTCGCCCGGTCTTCCGGTCCCCCGGTCCTCCGTCCAGTGTTACCCCCTTCCCCCGGTCCCCCGGTCCCCCCATCTCCCTGTCCCTCTGTCTCCCGGTCCGGCCGCACACCCATCCCCCCGTCTCCCGGTCCCCCGTCTCCCGGTCGCCCGGTCCCCAGGTCCCCCGTCTCCCGGTCCCCTCATCCCCTGGACCCCCAACCCCCGGTCCCTGGTCCCCCGGTCCCCCAGTCCCCCGGTTCCCCCATCGCCCTGGCCCCCGTCTACCGATCCCCCAGTTCTCCGTTCGCCCCGTCTTCCGGTCCTCCCGTCCCACAGTCTCCCGTCTCCCGGTGTCCCATCTCGCGGTCACCCCGACCCCGGTCCCCCGTCTCGCGGTCCCCCGTCTCCTAGTCGCCCCGTTCCCCGGTACCCGATCTCCCGGTCCCCTCATCCCCCAGTCCCCCAACCCCCGGTCCCCCGTTCCCCCCGTCCCCCGGTCCCCGGTCCCCCGGTCCCCCCATCTCCCGGTCCACTGGTACCCCCGTCCCCCCAGTCCATTCATGCCCCTGGTCACCCCGTCGCCCGGTCCCCTATCCCCCGGTCCCCCCAACCTCCGGTCCCCCGGTCCGCGGGTCCCCTGGTCCCCCCATCCGCCGTTCCCCCGGTCCCCCCCGTCTCCGTTGCCCCGGTCCCCCCGTCCCCCAGTCCCCCCGTCCCCCGGTCGCCCCGACCCTCCAGTCCCCCTGTCCCTCTGTCTCCCGGTCCCCCCGTCACCCCGTCCCCCCGGCCCCAGGTCCCCCATCTCCCGGTCCCCCGTCACCCCGTCCCCCCGGCCCCAGGTCCCCCATCTCCCGGTCCCCCCGTCTCACGGTCCCCCGTTCCCCCGTTTCCCGGTCCCCCCCTCCCCATGTCCCTCGTCCCCCAGTACCCTCGTACTCCTGTCCCTCCATCCACCGGTCTCCTGGTCCCTCCGTCCCACCGTCCGCCAGTCCCACCGTCCTCTCATTCCCCCAATCCCCCAGTCCCCAGTCTCCCTGTCCCCCAATTCCCCGGTCTCCCTTTCCCCTGGTACCGTGTCCCCCCATCTCCCGGTCCCCCGTCCCCTGGTCCCACTGTCTCCCAGTACCCAGTCCCCCTGTCCCCCCGGTCCCCCGGTCCCCTTGTCCCCCCATCCCCCAGTCCCCCCGTCACCCCGGCCCTCTCGTACTCCCGTCCCCCCATCTTCCGGTCACCCCTTCCCCCCGTCCCACATGCCCCCGTCTCCCAGACCCCCCGTCCCCCGGTTCTCCCAGTTCCAACGGTCTCCCTGTCCCCCTGCCCCCCTTCCCCCATCTCCTGGTACCCCGTCCCCCGGTACCCCCGCCCCGGGTTCCTACAGTCCCACCGTTCTCCCTGTCCCACCCCTTACACCCGTCTCCCGGTCCCCTGTCCCCCGGTCCTCCCGTCCCCAGGTCCCCCTGTCCCCCCGTTCTGTCTGTCGGTCCCTGTCCTGCGGGGACTCTAGTCCCTCTGCCCGCACAAGAACCCAGGATTTGGCGAGGCCAAGAAGGAACACCAACAGAGCCACGGATAAGGGGCTCATAGCACCATGTCTCACGGGCAGCTGGCTTGGAGACACGGCAAGCCGGAGCCGCCCGATCCCCAACCTGCCGGCCGATTCTCTGCCAACCAACAGACCCACCAAGCCGGCCCACTGCAGTCCACGCCCCTCTGCAATTTGCAGTCCACCATCCGTGCTTCCTAGCTTGGCCACCGCAGCTCTGCCAGTGGCCAATGGCCAACTGGCAACAGCTGATGGCCAAGCGGTAACAGCTGATGTCCGTGCAGCCCCCACGCAGCACCCCTCCACGCGAGGCCCAGAGCCTGGAAAGTGCTCTCTGCAAGTCTGTCCCCACAGTCCCCGTCTGTCTCTCTCCGCCTACCTCTTGCTCCGTCTCTGTCCTTCTCTCATCCTCTCTCTCAACACCCTGGGTCAGGAGAGGTGATGTGTAGCCAGTGAAGTGACCAGTGATCGGGCGGGACGCCGGTCGCTGATGAGGGGCGAGGGCCCAGACAGAAGGCTGTGTGACGAAGGGTGGCGGCAGTCTGGAGGTGCTGCCCCCTGGTCGCGGGTGGCTCTCCCTGGCTTTGGGCCAGTGGGTGGGGCCGGCCAGGGCCAGGGCCTGGGTTGCACGTCCCTAGGGTGGAGGGGACTGAGAGGACCCTGCGACCCCCTCGGTGGCCCTGAGTGGTGGGGACAGCACAGCAGCAAGGGGGGTGTGCGGTTGTGGGGCTGGGGGGGGATGAGAGGGGTTGGGGTAGGGGGGCGTGGTAAAAGCCATTCCGGGCGTGGGGAGTCCCAGGATGCCAGGGCGCCCAGACATATGTCACAGTCAGGGAAGTGACAGAGGCCTGTGGAGCCACTGGGGGGCGCGAAGGGGCCTCGCTGCGGGCCAGGAGTAGCCCGTCGCCCACACCAGCGGCGATCGGAGGAGGCGGGGAGCGGGCGGGAGGCACTCGGGCAGACATGCTCGCCACCCGAGCGGCCCAGCAGCATGGCGCGTGCGCTCAGGAGGCAAGTCGGGAGCAGGCTCTTGGAGTGCCGGGAGCCGGGTCCCAGTGCCTAAGGCCATACCACCCTGAACGCAGCAGATCTCGTCTGATCTCGGAAGCGAAGCAGGGTCTGTCCTGGTTAGTACTTGGATGGGAGACCGCCTGGGAATACCTGTTGGCTTTTGCTAGCGTCTCCTTTTGCATCGCCGCTCCGGCGTGGCTCCCTCCGAACCCCTGCCGCCCCTTGCCCCTCTGCAGCCTCCCAGCCAGCCGCAGGTCCCCCTGACCAGCAGAGGGTCAGCCGCCCGGCACTACAAGCTGGCAGCCCCGGCCGCACACCAGGCCCGTGGGCCAGGGCTCCCCCCCCACACCCTCCTCTCAGTCCTCTTCGGTCCCGCAGGCCGTCATCGCGAATCCTTCGCCGACGCGCGGTCGCCGCCACCGCCGCCTGCGCCAAAGCCACCGCCACCACCGGGCTCCCCACCCCCCCCCCCCCCCCCGCCAGCGCTGCCCTCGCCCCCGCCCCTGTCCCCGCCCCCGCCGCCGCCACCGCCAAACTCCCTCAAACTCCCTCCTGTGCTCTCCCCACCTCGGCCGCCAGCACCGCGCTCCCCATCTCCGCCACCAGTGCTGCCCTCTCCCCCACCCCCGCCCCCGCCGCCGCCATATCCGTACTCCCTCAATTCCCTCCTCCGCTCTCCCCGCCTCCAGCACCGCCATCTCCCCCGCCCCCGCCCCAGACCCCCGCATCCACCATCGCCATACTCCCTCAGTCTCCCGCCTCTGCTCTCCCGGCCTCCGCCGCCAGCACCGCCCTCACGCCCTCCCCCGCCCCCGCTGCCGCCATTGCCGCACTCCCTCAATTCCCTCCTCTGCTCTCCCCGCCTCCAGCACCGCCATCTTCCCCGCCCCCGCCCCAGCCCCCGCCACCACCAATGCCATACTCGCTCAGTCTCCCGCCTCTGCTCTCCTGGCCTCCGCCGCCAGAACCGCCCTCACGCCCTCCCCAGCCCCCGCCGCCACCGCCGCCGCCATCGGCCCCCGTGTCCCAGCGCCCACCGTCAAAGCCCCCATTGTCGCCGCCGCCATCGCCGCCCTGGCGCCATCCACGCGGTTGCCATCGCCTACCTCGCCACCCTCCCCTGCCTCCGCCGCCGCCGCCGCCGCCGCCGCCGCAGCCGCCCCCGCCGCCGCCGCGGGGTCCTCCCACAACTCCCAGGCCCAGGGTTGCCTGCTGGTGCAGGCCTCCACCAGCCTTGGGGCTGCGGTTGGGGGTAAACCTGGTGGCGGTAGGGGGGCGGGTTGTATGCCGGTCTGGGTGCGGGGAGTCCCAGGATGCCAGAGTTCCACGACTTCTGGCACCATCAGGGAAGTGGCAGTGTCCCATGGAGCCCCGGGTGGCGCGAAGGGGCCTCGCTGTCGGCCAGGAGTAGCCCGCCGCCCACGCCAGGGGCATTAGGAAGAGGCGGGGAGCCGGACTGGGGGGGACGCGGTGCTGGCAGAGCCGGCCCGCGGGTCGATGCTCGCCACCGGAGCGGCTCATCTGCATGGCGGGCGCTCACGAGACAGGCCGGGAGCAGGCTCTTGGGGCGCGGGAGCCGGGTCCCAGCGTCTACGGCCATACCACCCTGAACGCACCCGATCTCCTCTGATCTCGGGAGCTAAGCAGGGAGGGGCCTGGTTAGTACTTGCATGGGAGACCGCCTGGGAATACCTGTAGGCTTTTGCTCGCCTCTCCTTTTGCGCCGCCGCCCCGGCGTGCCTCCCTCCGAATCCCTGCCGCCCCTTGCCCCTCTGCAACCCCTGCAGCCGCCCAGCCAGCCGAAGGTCCCCCTGGCCAGAGGAGGGACAGCCGCCCAGCACTACAAGCTCGCATCCCCAGCCGCACACCAGGCCTGTCGGCCAGGGCTCCCCCCCTCTCCCTCTTCTTAGTGCTCTTCGCCGAGGCAGGCCGTCAGCCTGCAGCAGCCAGCCGCGTCTAGGTCGCCGCCGCCGCCACCGCCATCGCAGGGCTCCCTCTCGCTCCCCGACCCTGCCGCCGCCGCAACCCCCAACGCCCAAGCCCAGGGCTGCCTGCCGGCGCAGGCTTCCACCAGGCTCTCTCCATCCCAGGACGTGCCGGTCCTTTGCACCTCGGCCCGAGCCCAGGGGACGCCCATCCCTGCGCCTGCCCCTGGGCCCCGAGACACAGATTCGGCGTGTCCTCGGGCAAACGGGACGCCCACCCGCCCCGCCCCACCGGAGTCTTCTGTCTCCGCGGGCAGGCACCTCTCCCCACACCCCCGCGCGTCCCCTCCCGTCTCCCACAAGAGCCAGGAGCCCTCCCTTCCCGCCGGCCACGGTGTCCCCGACACAAAGGGCACAAAGAGCCGGGACAAACCAGGGGACGGCGGGAGCAGCACCCCAACACACCACGCGCCATCGACTCCAGGGGAGACCGCCACAAGGGAAGAGCAGGCACGCAGGCACACAATCCTCACAACCAGGGTGCCTGGGGGCTGCCACTCTCCTCCCGCGGGCGGGTCCCTGGGCGGGGCTCAGAGCCCACTGGCCCTCCGGAGACCCTGGCGGCCCGCCCCGGGGGCTTCAATGGTGACTGCCAACGCCAGGGCAATGCCTCCTTGGCGGAGCCCAGCCCCGGGCACGACCACACTCCGGTGGAGAAGCCACCACTTCAACACAGCCTCAGTGCGTCTGTCCCAGTCCGTGTGCCCGAATGTGCGTCCCTCCCACCCTCCCCCACCCCATGTCTGTCTGGCTCTGTGACGTGCCTGTTGGGTTCTGGCTCTGGCTCAGGAGCTCTCTCCCCGCGTGCCAGCCCCCTCTTTCTCTGTCTCTGTCCATGTCTCTCTGTATGTCTAGACACATACACGTACATATACGTGTATATTTCCATCTCGCTCCCTCTTACTCCTCCTCCCGTTCTGTCTGTCTGTCCCTGTCCTGCGGGGACTCTAGTCCCTCTGCCCGCACAAGAACGCAGGATTTGGCGAGGCCAAGAAGGAACACCCACAGAGCCACGGATAGGGGGCTCATAGCACCATGTCTCACGGGCGGCTGGCTTGGAGACACGGCAAGCCGGAGCCGCCCGATCCCCCACCTGCTGGCCGATTCTCTGCCAACCAACAGACCCACCAAGCCGGCCCACTGCAGTCCGCGCCCCTCTGCAATTTGCAGTCCACCATCCGCGCTTCCTAGCTTGGCCACCGCAGCTCTGCCGGTGTCCAATGGCCAACTGGCAACAGCTGAAGGCCAAGCGGTAACAGCTGATGTCAGTGCAGCCCCACGCAGTACCCCCGTCCCCCGGTACCCCCGTCTCCCCGTCACCCCTGTCTCCGTTCCCCCGGTTCCCCGTCTTCCTGTCCCCCGTCTCCCGGGTCCCCCGTCCCCACGTTCCACCATCCCCCCTATTCCGGTCCCCCCCGTCCCCTGTTCCCCCCGTCCCCTGATCCCCCTGTTCCCCCGTACCCCCATCCACCCTCTCCCAGTCCACCCGTCCCCCGGTGCCCCCGTCCCCCCAGTGCCCCATCCCCCGTCCCCCGCTCCCCCGTCCCCCCAGTCCCCCCACGCCCCTGGTCCACCCGTCCCCCATTCCCTCGTCTCCCGGTCCCCCCCTCCCCGGGTCCCCCGACCCCCGTTCCCCCGTCTCCCGGTCCTCCGTCTCGCGGTCCACCTGTCCCCCGGTCCCCCAGTCCCAACGTCTCCCCGTCCCCCCATCCCTCCTTCGCCTGGTCCCCCCGTCCCCCCATACCCCCGGTCTGCCGTTCCCCGGTCCCCCGTCGCCTCCTGGTCCCCCGGTCCCCCGGTTCCCCCGGCGCCCAGGCGCCCTTCTACCGGTCCCCCCGTTCCCCGGTCGCCCCGTCTCCCGGTCCCCAGTCTCCCGGTCCCCTGTCTCCCGGTCGCCCGGTCTTCCGGTCCCCCGGTCCTCCGTCCAGTGTTACCCCCTTCCCCCGGTCCCCCGGTCCCCCCATCTCCCTGTCCCTCTGTCTCCCGGTCCGGCCGCACACCCATCCCCCCGTCTCCCGGTCCCCCGTCTCCCGGTCGCCCGGTCCCCAGGTCCCCCGTCTCCCGGTCCCCTCATCCCCTGGACCCCCAACCCCCGGTCCCTGGTCCCCCGGTCCCCCAGTCCCCCGGTTCCCCCATCGCCCTGGCCCCCGTCTACCGATCCCCCAGTTCTCCGTTCGCCCCGTCTTCCGGTCCTCCCGTCCCACAGTCTCCCGTCTCCCGGTGTCCCATCTCCCGGTCACCCCGTCCCCGGTCCCCCGTCTCGCGGTCCCCCGTCTCCTAGTCGCCCCGTTCCCCGGTACCCGATCTCCCGGTCCCCTCATCCCCCAGTCCCCCAACCCCCGGTCCCCCGTTCCCCCCGTCCCCCGGTCCCCGGTCCCCCGGTCCCCCCATCTCCCGGTCCACTGGTACCCCCGTCCCCCCAGTCCATTCATGCCCCTGGTCACCCCGTCGCCCGGTCCCCTATCCCCCGGTCCCCCCAACCTCCGGTCCCCCGGTCCGCGGGTCCCCTGGTCCCCCCATCCGCCGTTCCCCCGGTCCCCCCCTCCGTCTCCGTTACCCCGGTCCCCCCGTCCCCCGGTCCCCCCGTCCCCCGGTCCCCCCGACCCTCCAGTCCCCCTGTCCCTCTGTCTCCCGGTCCCCCCGTCACCCCGTCCCCCCGGCCCCAGGTCCCCCATCTCCCGGTCCCCCCGTCTCACGGTCCCCCGTTCCCCCGTTTCCCGGTCCCCCCCTCCCCATGTCCCTCGTCCCCCAGTACCCTCGTACTCCTGTCCCTCCATCCACCGGTCTCCTGGTCCCTCCGTCCCACCGTCCGCCAGTCCCACCGTCCTCTCATTCCCCCAATCCCCCAGTCCCCCAGTCTCCCTGTCCCCCAATTCCCCGGTCTCCCTTTCCCCTGGTACCGTGTCCCCCCATCTCCCGGTCCCCCCGTCCCCTGGTCCCACTGTCTCCCAGTACCCAGTCCCCCTGTCCCCCCGGTCCCCCGGTCCCCTTGTCCCCCCATCCCCCAGTCCCCCCGTCCCCCCGGCCCTCTCGTACTCCCGTCCCCCCATCTTCCGGTCACCCCTTCCCCCCGTCCCACATGCCCCCGTCTCCCAGACCCCCCGTCCCCCGGTTCTCCCAGTTCCAACGGTCTCCCTGTCCCCCTGCCCCCCTTCCCCCATCTCCTGGTACCCCGTCCCCCGGTACCCCCGCCCCGGGTTCCTACAGTCCCACCGTTCTCCCTGTCCCCCCCCTTACACCCGTCTCCCGGTCCCCTGTCCCCCGGTCCTCCCGTCCCCCGGTCCCCCTGTCCCCCCGTTCTGTCTGTCGGTCCCTGTCCTGCGGGGACTCTAGTCCCTCTGCCCGCACAAGAACCCAGGATTTGGCGAGGCCAAGAAGGAACACCAACAGAGCCACGGATAGGGGGCTCATAGCACCATGTCTCACGGGCGGCTGGCTTGGAGACACGGCAAGCCGGAGCCGCCCGATCCCCAACCTGCCTGCCGATTCTCTGCCAACCAACAGACCCACCAAGCCGGCCCACTGCAGTCCGCGCCCCTCTGCAATTTGCAGTCCACCATCCGCGCTTCCTAGCTTGGCCACCGCAGCTCTGCCAGTGGCCAATGGCCAACTGGCAACAGCTGATGGCCAAGCGGTAACAGCTGATGTCCGTGCAGCCCCCACGCAGCACCCCTCCACGCGAGGCCCAGAGCCTGGAAAGTGCTCTCTGCAAGTCTGTCCCCACAGTCCCCGTCTGTCTCTCTCCGCCTACCTCTTGCTCCGTCTCTGGCCTTCTCTCATCCTCTCTCTCAACACCCTGGGTCAGGAGAGGTGATGTGTAGCCAGTGAAGTGACCAGTGATCGGGCGGGACGCCGGTCGCTGATGAGGGGCGAGGGCCCAGACAGAAGGCTGTGTGACGAAGGGTGGCGGCAGTCTGGAGGTGCTGCCCCCTGGTCGCGGTTGGCTCTCCCTGGCTTTGGGCCAGTGGGTGGGGCCGGCCAGGGCCAGGGCCTGGGTTGCACGTCCCTAGGGTGGAGGGGACTGAGAGGACCCTGCGACCCCCTCGGTGGCCCTGAGTGGTGGGGACAGCACAGCAGCAAGGGGGGTGTGCGGTTGTGGGGCTGGGGGGGGATGAGAGGGGTTGGGGTAGGGGGGCGTGGTAAAAGCCATTCCGGGCGTGGGGAGTCCCAGGATGCCAGGGCGCCCAGACATATGTCACAGTCAGGGAAGTGACAGAGGCCTGTGGAGCCACTGGGGGGCGCGAAGGGGCCTCGCTGCGGGCCAGGAGTAGCCCGTCGCCCACACCAGCGGCGACCGGAGGAGGCGGGGAGCGGGCGGGAGGCACTCGGGCAGACATGCTCGCCACCCGAGCGGCCCAGCAGCATGGCGCGTGCGCTCAGGAGGCAAGTCGGGAGCAGGCTCTTGGAGTGCCGGGAGCCGGGTCCCAGTGCCTAAGGCCATACCACCCTGAACGCAGCAGATCTCGTCTGATCTCGGAAGCGAAGCAGGGTCTGTCCTGGTTAGTACTTGGATGGGAGACCGCCTGGGAATACCTGTTGGCTTTTGCTAGCGTCTCCTTTTGCATCGCCGCTCCGGCGTGGATCCCTCCGAACCCCTGCCGCCCCTTGCCCCTCTGCAGCCTCCCAGCCAGCCGCAGGTCCCCCTGACCAGCAGAGGGTCAGCCGCCCGGCACTACAAGCTGGCAGCCCCGGCCGCACACCAGGCCCGTGGGCCAGGGCTCCCCCCCCACACCCTCCTCTCAGTCCTCTTCGGTCCCGCAGGCCGTCATCGCGAATCCTTCGCCGACGCGCGGTCGCCGCCACCGCCGCCTGCGCCAAAGCCACCGCCACCACCGGGCTCCCCACACCCCCCCCCCCCCCCCCCCCCCGCCAGCGCTGCCCTCGCCCCCGCCCCTGTCCCCGCCCCCGCCGCCGCCACCGCCAAACTCCCTCAAACTCCCTCCTGTGCTCTCCCCACCTCGGCCGCCAGCACCGCGCTCCCCATCTCCGCCACCAGTGCTGCCCTCTCCCCCACCCCCGCCCCCGCCGCCGCCATATCCGTACTCCCTCAATTCCCTCCTCCGCTCTCCCCGCCTCCAGCACCGCCATCTCCCCCGCCCCCGCCCCAGACCCCCGCATCCACCATCGCCATACTCCCTCAGTCTCCCGCCTCTGCTCTCCCGGCCTCCGCCGCCAGCACCGCCCTCACGCCCTCCCCCGCCCCCGCTGCCGCCATTGCCGCACTCCCTCAATTCCCTCCTCTGCTCTCCCCGCCTCCAGCACCGCCATCTTCCCCGCCCCCGCCCCAGCCCCCGCCACCACCAATGCCATACTCGCTCAGTCTCCCGCCTCTGCTCTCCTGGCCTCCGCCGCCAGAACCGCCCTCACGCCCTCCCCAGCCCCCGCCGCCACCGCCGCCGCCATCGGCCCCCGTGTCCCAGCGCCCACCGTCAAAGCCCCCATTGTCGCCGCCGCCATCGCCGCCCTGGCGCCATCCACGCGGTTGCCATCGCCTACCTCGCCACCCTCCCCTGCCTCCGCCGCCGCCGCCGCCGCCGCCGCCGCAGCCGCCCCCGCCGCCGCCGCGGGGTCCTCCCACAACTCCCAGGCCCAGGGTTGCCTGCTGGTGCAGGCCTCCACCAGCCTTGGGGCTGCGGTTGGGGGTAAACCTGGTGGCGGTAGGGGGGCGGGTTGTATGCCGGTCTGGGTGCGGGGAGTCCCAGGATGCCAGAGTTCCACGACTTCTGGCACCATCAGGGAAGTGGCAGTGTCCCATGGAGCCCCGGGTGGCGCGAAGGGGCCTCGCTGTCGGCCAGGAGTAGCCCGCCGCCCACGCCAGGGGCATTAGGAAGAGGCGGGGAGCCGGACTGGGGGGGACGCGGTGCTGGCAGAGCCGGCCCGCGGGTCGATGCTCGCCACCGGAGCGGCTCATCTGCATGGCGGGCGCTCACGAGACAGGCCGGGAGCAGGCTCTTGGGGCGCGGGAGCCGGGTCCCAGCGTCTACGGCCATACCACCCTGAACGCGCCCGATCTCCTCTGATCTCGGGAGCTAAGCAGGGAGGGGCCTGGTTAGTACTTGCATGGGAGACCGCCTGGGAATACCTGTAGGCTTTTGCTCGCCTCTCCTTTTGCGCCGCCGCCCCGGCGTGCCTCCCTCCGAATCCCTGCCGCCCCTTGCCCCTCTGCAACCCCTGCAGCCGCCCAGCCAGCCGAAGGTCCCCCTGGCCAGAGGAGGGACAGCCGCCCAGCACTACAAGCTCGCATCCCCGGCCGCACACCAGGCCTGTCGGCCAGGGCTCCCCCCCTCTCCCTCTTCTTAGTGCTCTTCGCCGAGGCAGGCCGTCAGCCTGCAGCAGCCAGCCGCGTCTAGGTCGCCGCCGCCGCCACCGCCATCGCAGGGCTCCCTCTCGCTCCCCGACCCTGCCGCCGCCGCAACCCCCAACGCCCAAGCCCAGGGCTGCCTGCCGGCGCAGGCTTCCACCAGGCTCTCTCCATCCCAGGACGTGCCGGTCCTTTGCACCTCGGCCCGAGCCCAGGGGACGCCCATCCCTGCGCCTGCCCCTGGGCCCCGAGACACAGGATCCGCGTGTCCTCGGGCAAACGGGACGCCCACCCGCCCCGCCCCACCGGAGTCTTCTGTCTCCGCGGGCAGGCACCTCTCCCCACACCCCCGCGCGTCCCCTCCCGTCTCCCACAAGAGCCAGGAGCCCTCCCTTCCCGCCGGCCACGGTGTCCCCGACACAAAGGGCACAAAGAGCCGGGACAAACCAGGGGACGGCGGGAGCAGCACCCCAACACACCACGCGCCATCGACTCCAGGGGAGACCGCCACAAGGGAAGAGCAGGCACGCAGGCACACAATCCTCACAACCAGGGTGCCTGGGGGCTGCCACTCTCCTCCCGCGGGCGGGTCCCTGGGCGGGGCTCAGAGCCCACTGGCCCTCCGGAGACCCTGGCGGCCCGCCCCGGGGGCTTCAATGGTGACTGCCAACGCCAGGGCAATGCCTCCTTGGCGGAGCCCAGCCCCGGGCACGACCACACTCCGGTGGAGAAGCCACCACTTCAACACAGCCTCAGTGCGTCTGTCCCAGTCCGTGTGCCCGAATGTGCGTCCCTCCCACCCTCCCCCACCCCATGTCTGTCTGGCTCTGTGACGTGCCTGTTGGGTTCTGGCTCTGGCTCAGGAGCTCTCTCCCCGCGTGCCTGCCCCCTCTTTCTCTGTCTCTGTCCATGTCTCTCTGTATGTCTAGACACATACACGTACATATACGTGTATATTTCCATCTCGCTCCCTCTTACTCCTCCTCCCGTTCTGTCTGTCTGTCCCTGTCCTGCGGGGACTCTAGTCCCTCTGCCCGCACAAGAACGCAGGATTTGGCGAGGCCAAGAAGGAACACCCACAGAGCCACGGATAGGGGGCTCATAGCACCATGTCTCACGGGCGGCTGGCTTGGAGACACGGCAAGCCGGAGCCGCCCGATCCCCCACCTGCTGGCCGATTCTCTGCCAACCAACAGACCCACCAAGCCGGCCCACTGCAGTCCGCGCCCCTCTGCAATTTGCAGTCCACCATCCGCGCTTCCTAGCTTGGCCACCGCAGCTCTGCCGGTGTCCAATGGCCAACTGGCAACAGCTGAAGGCCAAGCGGTAACAGCTGATGTCAGTGCAGCCCCACGCAGTACCCCCGTCCCCCGGTACCCCCGTCTCCCCGTCACCCCTGTCTCCGTTCCCCCGGTTCCCCGTCTTCCTGTCCCCCGTCTCCCGGGTCCCCCGTCCCCACGTTCCACCATCCCCCCTATTCCGGTCCCCCCCGTCCCCTGTTCCCCCCGTCCCCTGATCCCCCTGTTCCCCCGTACCCCCATCCACCCTCTCCCAGTCCACCCGTCCCCCGGTGCCCCGGTCCCCCCAGTGCCCCATCCCCCGTCCCCCGCTCCCCCGTCCCCCCAGTCCCCCCACGCCCCTGGTCCACCCGTCCCCCATTCCCTCGTCTCCCGGTCCCCCCCTCCCCGGGTCCCCCGACCCCCGTTCCCCCGTCTCCCGGTCCTCCGTCTCGCGGTCCACCTGTCCCCCGGTCCCCCAGTCCCAACGTCTCCCCGTCCCCCTGTCCCTCCTTCGCCTGGTCCCCCCGTCCCCCCATACCCCCGGTCTCCCGTTCCCCGGTCCCCCGTCGCCTCCTGGTCCCCCGGTCCCCCGGTTCCCCCGGCGCCCAGGCGCCCTTCTACCGGTCCCCCCGTTCCCCGGTCGCCCCGTCTCCCGGTCCCCAGTCTCCCGGTCCCCTGTCTCCCGGTCGCCCGGTCTTCCGGTCCCACGGTCCTCCGTCCAGTGTTACCCCCTTCCCCCGGTCCCCCGGTCCCCCCATCTCCCTGTCCCTCTGTCTCCCTGTCCGGCCGCACACCCATCCCCCCGTCTCCCGGTCCCCCGTCTCCCGGTCCCCTCATCCCCTGGACCCCCAACCCCCGGTCCCTGGTCCCCCGGTCCCCCAGTCCCCCGGTTCCCCCATCGCCCTGGCCCCCGTCTACCGATCCCCCAGTTCTCCGTTCGCCCCGTCTTCCGGTCCTCCCGTCCCACAGTCTCCCGTCTCCCGGTGTCCCATCTCCCGGTCACCCCGTCCCCGGTCCCCCGTCTCGCGGTCCCCCGTCTCCTAGTCGCCCCGTTCCCCGGTACCCGATCTCCCGGTCCCCTCATCCCCCAGTCCCCCAACCCCCGGTCCCCCGGTCCCCCCGTCCCCCGGTCCCCGGTCCCCCGGTCCCCCCATCTCCCGGTCCACTGGTACCCCCGTCCCCCCAGTCCATTCATGCCCCTGGTCACCCCGTCGCCCGGTCCCCTATCCCCCGGTCCCCCCAACCTCCGGTCCCCCGGTCCGCGGGTCCCCTGGTCCCCCCATCCGCCGTTCCCCCGGTCCCCCCCGTCTGCGTTGCCCCGGTCCCCCCGTCCCCCGGTCCCCCCGTCCCCCGGTCCCCCCGACCCTCCAGTCCCCCTGTCCCTCTGTCTCCCGGTCCCCCCGTCACCCCGTCACCCCGGCCCCAGGTCCCCCATCTCCCGGTCCCCCCATCTCACGGTCCCCCGTTCCCCCGTTTCCCGGTCCCCCCCTCCCCATGTCCCTCGTCCCCCAGTACCCTCGTACTCCTGTCCCTCCATCCACCGGTCTCCTGGTCCCTCCGTCCCACCGTCCGCCAGTCCCACCGTCCTCTCATTCCCCCAATCCCCCAGTCCCCCAGTCTCCCTGTCCCCCAATTCCCCGGTCTCCCTTTCCCCTGGTACCGTGTCCCCCCATCTCCCGGTCCCCCCGTCCCCTGGTCCCACTGTCTCCCAGTACCCAGTCCCCCTGTCCCCCCGGTCCCCCGGTCCCCTTGTCCCCCCATCCCCCAGTCCCCCCGTCCCCCCGGCCCTCTCGTACTCCCGTCCCCCCATCTTCCGGTCACCCCTTCCTCCCGTCCCACATGCCCCCGTCTCCCAGATCCCCCGTCCCCCGGTTCTCCCAGTTCCAACGGTCTCCCTGTCCCCCTGCCCCCCTTCCCCCATCTCTTGGTACCCCGTCCCCCGGTACCCCCGCCCCGGGTTCCTACAGTCCCACCGTTCTCCCTGTCCCCCCCCTTACACCCATCTCCCGGTCCCCTCATCCCCCAGTCCCCCAACCCCCGGTCCCCCCGTCCCCCGGTCCCCGGTCCCCCGGTCCCCCCATCTCCCGGTCCACTGGTACCCCCGTCCCCCCAGTCCATTCATGCCCCTGGTCACCCCGTCGCCCGGTCCCCTATCCCCCGGTCCCCCCAACCTCCGGTCCCCCGGTCCGCGGGTCCCCTGGTCCCCCCATCCGCCGTTCCCCCGGTCCCCCCCGTCTCCGTTGCCCCGGTCCCCCCGTCCCCAGGTCCCCCCGTCCCCCGGTCCCCCCGACCCTCCAGTCCCCCTGTCCCTCTGTCTCCTGGTCCCCCCGTCACCCCGTCCCCCCGGCCCCAGGTCCCCCATCTCCCGGTCCCCCCGTCTCACGGTCCCCCGTTCCCCCGTTTCCCGGTCCCCCCCTCCCCATGTCCCTCGTCCCCCAGTACCCTCGTACTCCTGTCCCTCCATCCACCGGTCTCCTGGTCCCTCCGTCCCACCGTCCGCCAGTCCCACCGTCCTCTCATTCCCCCAATCCCCCAGTCCCCCAGTCTCCCTGTCCCCCAATTCCCCGGTCTCCCTTTCCCCTGGTACCGTGTCCCCCCATCTCCCGGTCCCCCCGTCCCCTGGTCCCACTGTCTCCCAGTACCCAGTCCCCCTGTCCCCCCGGTCCCCCGGTCCCCTTGTCCCCCCATCCCCCAGTCCCCCCGTCCCCCCGGCCCTCTCGTACTCCCGTCCCCCCATCTTCCGGTCACCCCTTCCCCCCGTCCCACATGCCCCCATCTCCCAGACCCCCCGTCCCCCGGTTCTCCCAGTTCCAACGGTCTCCCTGTCCCCTTGCCCCCCTTCCGCCATCTCCTGGTACCCCGTCCCCCGGTACCCCCGCCCCGGGTTCCTACAGTCCCACCGTTCTCCCTGTCCCCCCCCTTACACCCGTCTCCCGGTCCCCTGTCCCCCGGTCCTCCCGTCCCCCGGTCCCCCTGTCCCCCCGTTCTGTCTGTCGGTCCCTGTCCTGCGGGGACTCTAGTCCCTCTGCCCGCACAAGAACCCAGGATTTGGCGAGGCCAAGAAGGAACACCAACAGAGCCACGGATAGGGGGCTCATAGCACCATGTCTCACGGGCAGCTGGCTTGGAGACACGGCAAGCCGGAGCCGCCCGATCCCCAACCTGCCGGCCGATTCTCTGCCAACCAACAGACCCACCAAGCCGGCCCACTGCAGTCCGCGCCCCTCTGCAATTTGCAGTCCACCATCCGCGCTTCCTAGCTTGGCCACCGCAGCTCTGCCAGTGGCCAATGGCCAACTGGCAACAGCTGATGGCCAAGCGGTAACAGCTGATGTCCGTGCAGCCCCCACGCAGCACCCCTCCACGCGAGGCCCAGAGCCTGGAAAGTGCTCTCTGCAAGTCTGTCCCCACAGTCCCCGTCTGTCTCTCTCCGCCTACCTCTTGCTCCGTCTCTGGCCTTCTCTCATCCTCTCTCTCAACACCCTGGGTCAGGAGAGGTGATGTGTAGCCAGTGAAGTGACCAGTGATCGGGCGGGACGCCGGTCGCTGATGAGGGGCGAGGGCCCAGACAGAAGGCTGTGTGACGAAGGGTGGCGGCAGTCTGGAGGTGCTGCCCCCTGGTCGCGGGTGGCTCTCCCTGGCTTTGGGCCAGTGGGTGGGGCCGGCCAGGGCCAGGGCCTGGGTTGCACGTCCCTAGGGTGGAGGGGACTGAGAGGACCCTGCGACCCCCTCGGTGGCCCTGAGTGGTGGGGACAGCACAGCAGCAAGGGGGGTGTGCGGTTGTGGGGCTGGGGGGGGATGAGAGGGGTTGGGGTAGGGGGGCGTGGTAAAAGCCATTCCGGGCATGGGGAGTCCCAGGATGCCAGGGCGCCCAGACATATGTCACAGTCAGGGAAGTGACAGAGGCCTGTGGAGCCACTGGGGGGCGCGAAGGGGCCTCGCTGCGGGCCAGGAGTAGCCCGTCGCCCACACCAGCGGCGATCGGAGGAGGCGGGGAGCGGGCGGGAGGCACTCGGGCAGACATGCTCGCCACCCGAGCGGCCCAGCAGCATGGCGCGTGCGCTCAGGAGGCAAGTCGGGAGCAGGCTCTTGGAGTGCCGGGAGCCGGGTCCCAGTGCCTAAGGCCATACCACCCTGAACGCAGCAGATCTCGTCTGATCTCGGAAGCGAAGCAGGGTCTGTCCTGGTTAGTACTTGGATGGGAGACCGCCTGGGAATACCTGTTGGCTTTTGCTAGCGTCTCCTTTTGCATCGCCGCTCCGGCGTGGCTCCCTCCGAACCCCTGCCGCCCCTTGCCCCTCTGCAGCCTCCCAGCCAGCCGCAGGTCCCCCTGACCAGCAGAGGGTCAGCCGCCCGGCACTACAAGCTGGCAGCCCCGGCCGCACACCAGGCCCGTGGGCCAGGGCTCCCCCCCCACACCCTCCTCTCAGTCCTCTTCGGTCCCGCAGGCCGTCATCGCGAATCCTTCGCCGACGCGCGGTCGCCGCCACCGCCGCCTGCGCCAAAGCCACCGCCACCACCGGGCTCCCCACCCCCCCCCCCCCCCCCGCCAGCGCTGCCCTCGCCCCCGCCCCTGTCCCCGCCCCCGCCGCCGCCACCGCCAAACTCCCTCAAACTCCCTCCTGTGCTCTCCCCACCTCGGCCGCCAGCACCGCGCTCCCCATCTCCGCCACCAGTGCTGCCCTCTCCCCCACCCCCGCCCCCGCCGCCGCCATATCCGTACTCCCTCAATTCCCTCCTCCGCTCTCCCCGCCTCCAGCACCGCCATCTCCCCCGCCCCCGCCCCAGACCCCCGCATCCACCATCGCCATACTCCCTCAGTCTCCCGCCTCTGCTCTCCCGGCCTCCGCCGCCAGCACCGCCCTCACGCCCTCCCCCGCCCCCGCTGCCGCCATTGCCGCACTCCCTCAATTCCCTCCTCTGCTCTCCCCGCCTCCAGCACCGCCATCTTCCCCGCCCCCGCCCCAGCCCCCGCCACCACCAATGCCATACTCGCTCAGTCTCCCGCCTCTGCTCTCCTGGCCTCCGCCGCCAGAACCGCCCTCACGCCCTCCCCAGCCCCCGCCGCCACCGCCGCCGCCATCGGCCCCCGTGTCCCAGCGCCCACCGTCAAAGCCCCCATTGTCGCCGCCGCCATCGCCGCCCTGGCGCCATCCACGCGGTTGCCATCGCCTACCTCGCCACCCTCCCCTGCCTCCGCCGCCGCCGCCGCCGCCGCCGCCGCAGCCGCCCCCGCCGCCGCCGCGGGGTCCTCCCACAACTCCCAGGCCCAGGGTTGCCTGCTGGTGCAGGCCTCCACCAGCCTTGGGGCTGCGGTTGGGGGTAAACCTGGTGGCGGTAGGGGGGCGGGTTGTATGCCGGTCTGGGTGCGGGGAGTCCCAGGATGCCAGAGTTCCACGACTTCTGGCACCATCAGGGAAGTGGCAGTGTCCCATGGAGCCCCGGGTGGCGCGAAGGGGCCTCGCTGTCGGCCAGGAGTAGCCCGCCGCCCACGCCAGGGGCATTAGGAAGAGGCGGGGAGCCGGACTGGGGGGGACGCGGTGCTGGCAGAGCCGGCCCGCGGGTCGATGCTCGCCACCGGAGCGGCTCATCTGCATGGCGGGCGCTCACGAGACAGGCCGGGAGCAGGCTCTTGGGGCGCGGGAGCCGGGTCCCAGCGTCTACGGCCATACCACCCTGAACGCACCCGATCTCCTCTGATCTCGGGAGCTAAGCAGGGAGGGGCCTGGTTAGTACTTGCATGGGAGACCGCCTGGGAATACCTGTAGGCTTTTGCTCGCCTCTCCTTTTGCGCCGCCGCCCCGGCGTGCCTCCCTCCGAATCCCTGCCGCCCCTTGCCCCTCTGCAACCCCTGCAGCCGCCCAGCCAGCCGAAGGTCCCCCTGGCCAGAGGAGGGACAGCCGCCCAGCACTACAAGCTCGCATCCCCGGCCGCACACCAGGCCTGTCGGCCAGGGCTCCCCCCCTCTCCCTCTTCTTAGTGCTCTTCGCCGAGGCAGGCCGTCAGCCTGCAGCAGCCAGCCGCGTCTAGGTCGCCGCCGCCGCCACCGCCATCGCAGGGCTCCCTCTCGCTCCCCGACCCTGCCGCCGCCGCAACCCCCAACGCCCAAGCCCAGGGCTGCCTGCCGGCGCAGGCTTCCACCAGGCTCTCTCCATCCCAGGACGTGCCGGTCCTTTGCACCTCGGCCCGAGCCCAGGGGACGCCCATCCCTGCGCCTGCCCCTGGGCCCCGAGACACAGATTCGGCGTGTCCTCGGGCAAACGGGACGCCCACCCGCCCCGCCCCACCGGAGTCTTCTGTCTCCGCGGGCAGGCACCTCTCCCCACACCCCCGCGCGTCCCCTCCCGTCTCCCACAAGAGCCAGGAGCCCTCCCTTCCCGCCGGCCACGGTGTCCCCGACACAAAGGGCACAAAGAGCCGGGACAAACCAGGGGACGGCGGGAGCAGCACCCCAACACACCACGCGCCATCGACTCCAGGGGAGACCGCCACAAGGGAAGAGCAGGCACGCAGGCACACAATCCTCACAACCAGGGTGCCTGGGGGCTGCCACTCTCCTCCCGCGGGCGGGTCCCTGGGCGGGGCTCAGAGCCCACTGGCCCTCCGGAGACCCTGGCGGCCCGCCCCGGGGGCTTCAATGGTGACTGCCAACGCCAGGGCAATGCCTCCTTGGCGGAGCCCAGCCCCGGGCACGACCACACTCCGGTGGAGAAGCCACCACTTCAACACAGCCTCAGAGCGTCTGTCCCAGTCCGTGTGCCCGAATGTGCGTCCCTCCCACCCTCCCCCACCCCATGTCTGTCTGGCTCTGTGACGTGCCTGTTGGGTTCTGGCTCTGGCTCAGGAGCTCTCTCCCCGCGTGCCAGCCCCCTCTTTCTCTGTCTCTGTCCATGTCTCTCTCTATGTCTAGACACATACACGTACATATACGTGTATATTTCCATCTCGCTCCCTCTTACTCCTCCTCCCGTTCTGTCTGTCTGTCCCTGTCCTGCGGGGACTCTAGTCCCTCTGCCCGCACAAGAACGCAGGATTTGGCGAGGCCAAGAAGGAACACCCACAGAGCCACGGATAGGGGGCTCATAGCACCATGTCTCACGGGCGGCTGGCTTGGAGACACGGCAAGCCGGAGCCGCCCGATCCCCCACCTGCTGGCCGATTCTCTGCCAACCAACAGACCCACCAAGCCGGCCCACTGCAGTCCGCGCCCCTCTGCAATTTGCAGTCCACCATCCGCGCTTCCTAGCTTGGCCACCGCAGCTCTGCCGGTGTCCAATGGCCAACTGGCAACAGCTGAAGGCCAAGCGGTAACAGCTGATGTCAGTGCAGCCCCACGCAGTACCCCCGTCCCCCGGTACCCCCGTCTCCCCGTCACCCCTGTCTCCGTTCCCCCGGTTCCCCGTCTTCCTGTCCCCCGTCTCCCGGGTCCCCCGTCCCCACGTTCCACCATCCCCCCTATTCCGGTCCCCCCCGTCCCCTGTTCCCCCCGTCCCCTGATCCCCCTGTTCCCCCGTACCCCCATCCACCCTCTCCCAGTCCACCCGTCCCCCGGTGCCCCCGTCCCCCCAGTGCCCCATCCCCCGTCCCCCGCTCCCCCGTCCCCCCAGTCCCCCCACGCCCCTGGTCCACCCGTCCCCCATTCCCTCGTCTCCCGGTCCCCCCCTCCCCGGGTCCCCCGACCCCCGTTCCCCCGTCTCCCGGTCCTCCGTGCAGTGTTACCCCCTTCCCCCGGTCCCCCGGTCCCCCCATCTCCCTGTCCCTCTGTCTCCCGGTCCGGCCGCACACCCATCCCCCCCTCTCCCGGTCCCCCGTCTCCCGGTCGCCCGATCCCCAGGTCCCCCGTCTCCCGGTCCCCTCATCCCCTGGACCCCCAACCCCCGGTCCCTGGTCCCCCGGTCCCCCAGTCCCCCGGTTCCCCCATCGCCCTGGCCCCCGTCTACCGATCCCCCAGTTCTCCGTTCGCCCCGTCTTCCGGTCCTCCCGTCCCACAGTCTCCCGTCTCCCGGTGTCCCATCTCCCGGTCACCCCGTCCCCGGTCCCCCGTCTCGCGGTCCCCCGTCTCCTAGTCGCCCCGTCCCCCGGTCCCCGGTCCCCCGGTCCCCCCATCTCCCGGTCCACTGGTACCCCCGTCCCCCCAGTCCATTCATGCCCCTGGTCACCCCGTCGCCCGGTCCCCTATCCCCCGGTCCCCCCAACCTCCGGTCCCCCGGTCCGCGGGTCCCCTGGTCCCCCCATCCGCCGTTCCCCCGGTCCCCCCCGTCTCCGTTGCCCCGGTCCCCCCGTCCCCCGGTCCCCCCGTCCCCCGGTCCCCCCGACCCTCCAGTCCCCCTGTCCCTCTGTCTCCCGGTCCCCCCGTCACCCCGTCCCCCCGGCCCCAGGTCCCCCATCTCCCGGTCCCCCCGTCTCACGGTCCCCCGTTCCCCCGTTTCCCGGTCCCCCCCTCCCCATGTCCCTCGTCCCCCAGTACCCTCGTACTCCTGTCCCTCCATCCACCGGTCTCCTGGTCCCTCCGTCCCACCGTCCGCCAGTCCCACCGTCCTCTCATTCCCCCAATCCCCCAGTCTCCCTGTCCCCCAATTCCCCGGTCTCCCTTTCCCCTGGTACCGTGTCCCCCCATCTCCCGGTCCCCCCGTCCCCTGGTCCCCACTGTCTCCCAGTACCCAGTCCCCCTGTCCCCCCGGTCCCCCGGTCCCCTTGTCCCCCCATCCCCCAGTCCCCCCGTCCCCCCGGCCCTCTCGTACTCCCGTCCCCCCATCTTCCGGTCACCCCTTCCCCCCGTCCCACATGCCCCCGTCTCCCAGACCCCCCGTCCCCCGGTTCTCCCAGTTCCAACGGTCTCCCTGTCCCCCTGCCCCCCTTCCCCCATCTCCTGGTACCCCGTCCCCCGGTACCCCCGCCCCGGGTTCCTACAGTCCCACCGTTCTCCCTGTCCCACCCCTTACAACCGTCTCCCGGTCCCCTGTCCCCCGGTCCTCCCGTCCCCCGGTCCCCCTGTCCCCCCGTTCTGTCTGTCGGTCCCTGTCCTGCGGGGACTCTAGTCCCTCTGCCCGCACAAGAACCCAGGATTTGGCGAGGCCAAGAAGGAACACCAACAGAGCCACGGATAGGGGGCTCATAGCACCATGTCTCACGGGCAGCTGGCTTGGAGACACGGCAAGCCGGAGCCGCCCGATCCCCAACCTGCCGGCCGATTCTCTGCCAACCAACAGACCCACCAAGCCGGCCCACTGCAGTCCGCGCCCCTCTGCAATTTGCAGTCCACCATCCGCGCTTCCTAGCTTGGCCACCGCAGCTCTGCCAGTGGCCAATGGCCAACTGGCAACAGCTGATGGCCAAGCGGTAACAGCTGATGTCCGTGCAGCCCCCACGCAGCACCCCTCCACGCGAGGCCCAGAGCCTGGAAAGTGCTCTCTGCAAGTCTGTCCCCACAGTCCCCGTCTGTCTCTCTCCGCCTACCTCTTGCTCCGTCTCTGGCCTTCTCTCATCCTCTCTCTCAACACCCTGGGTCAGGAGAGGTGATGTGTAGCCAGTGAAGTGACCAGTGATCGGGCGGGACGCCGGTCGCTGATGAGGGGCGAGGGCCCAGACAGAAGGCTGTGTGACGAAGGGTGGCGGCAGTCTGGAGGTGCTGCCCCCTGGTCGCGGGTGGCTCTCCCTGGCTTTGGGCCAGTGGGTGGGGCCGGCCAGGGCCAGGGCCTGGGTTGCACGTCCCTAGGGTGGAGGGGACTGAGAGGACCCTGCGACCCCCTCGGTGGCCCTGAGTGGTGGGGACAGCACAGCAGCAAGGGGGGTGTGCGGTTGTGGGGCTGGGGGGGGATGAGAGGGGTTGGGGTAGGGGGGCGTGGTAAAAGCCATTCCGGGCGTGGGGAGTCCCAGGATGCCAGGGCGCCCAGACATATGTCACAGTCAGGGAAGTGACAGAGGCCTGTGGAGCCACTGGGGGGCGCGAAGGGGCCTCGCTGCGGGCCAGGAGTAGCCCGTCGCCCACACCAGCGGCGATCGGAGGAGGCGGGGAGCGGGCGGGAGGCACTCGGGCAGACATGCTCGCCACCCGAGCGGCCCAGCAGCATGGCGCGTGCGCTCAGGAGGCAAGTCGGGAGCAGGCTCTTGGAGTGCCGGGAGCCGGGTCCCAGTGCCTAAGGCCATACCACCCTGAACGCAGCAGATCTCGTCTGATCTCGGAAGCGAAGCAGGGTCTGTCCTGGTTAGTACTTGGATGGGAGACCGCCTGGGAATACCTGTTGGCTTTTGCTAGCGTCTCCTTTTGCATCGCCGCTCCGGCGTGGCTCCCTCCGAACCCCTGCCGCCCCTTGCCCCTCTGCAGCCTCCCAGCCAGCCGCAGGTCCCCCTGACCAGCAGAGGGTCAGCCGCCCGGCACTACAAGCTGGCAGCCCCGGCCGCACACCAGGCCCGTGGGCCAGGGCTCCCCCCCACACCCTCCTCTCAGTCCTCTTCGGTCCCGCAGGCCGTCATCGCGAATCCTTCGCCGACGCGCGGTCGCCGCCACCGCCGCCTGCGCCAAAGCCACCGCCACCACCGGGCTCCCCACCCCCCCCCCCCCCCCCGCCAGCGCTGCCCTCGCCCCCGCCCCTGTCCCCGCCCCCGCCGCCGCCACCGCCAAACTCCCTCAAACTCCCTCCTGTGCTCTCCCCACCTCGGCCGCCAGCACCGCGCTCCCCATCTCCGCCACCAGTGCTGCCCTCTCCCCCACCCCCGCCCCCGCCGCCGCCATATCCGTACTCCCTCAATTCCCTCCTCCGCTCTCCCCGCCTCCAGCACCGCCATCTCCCCCGCCCCCGCCCCAGACCCCCGCATCCACCATCGCCATACTCCCTCAGTCTCCCGCCTCTGCTCTCCCGGCCTCCGCCGCCAGCACCGCCCTCACGCCCACCCCCGCCCCCGCTGCCGCCATTGCCGCACTCCCTCAATTCCCTCCTCTGCTCTCCCCGCCTCCAGCACCGCCATCTTCCCCGCCCCCGCCCCAGCCCCCGCCACCACCAATGCCATACTCGCTCAGTCTCCCGCCTCTGCTCTCCTGGCCTCCGCCGCCAGAACCGCCCTCACGCCCTCCCCAGCCCCCGCCGCCACCGCCGCCGCCATCGGCCCCCGTGTCCCAGCGCCCACCGTCAAAGCCCCCATTGTCGCCGCCGCCATCGCCGCCCTGGCGCCATCCACGCGGTTGCCATCGCCTACCTCGCCACCCTCCCCTGCCTCCGCCGCCGCCGCCGCCGCCGCCGCCGCAGCCGCCCCCGCCGCCGCCGCGGGGTCCTCCCACAACTCCCAGGCCCAGGGTTGCCTGCTGGTGCAGGCCTCCACCAGCCTTGGGGCTGCGGTTGGGGGTAAACCTGGTGGCGGTAGGGGGGCGGGTTGTATGCCGGTCTGGGTGCGGGGAGTCCCAGGATGCCAGAGTTCCACGACTTCTGGCACCATCAGGGAAGTGGCAGTGTCCCATGGAGCCCCGGGTGGCGCGAAGGGGCCTCGCTGTCGGCCAGGAGTAGCCCGCCGCCCACGCCAGGGGCATTAGGAAGAGGCGGGGAGCCGGACTGGGGGGGACGCGGTGCTGGCAGAGCCGGCCCGCGGGTCGATGCTCGCCACCGGAGCGGCTCATCTGCATGGCGGGCGCTCACGAGACAGGCCGGGAGCAGGCTCTTGGGGCGCGGGAGCCGGGTCCCAGCGTCTACGGCCATACCACCCTGAACGCACCCGATCTCCTCTGATCTCGGGAGCTAAGCAGGGAGGGGCCTGGTTAGTACTTGCATGGGAGACCGCCTGGGAATACCTGTAGGCTTTTGCTCGCCTCTCCTTTTGCGCCGCCGCCCCGGCGTGCCTCCCTCCGAATCCCTGCCGCCCCTTGCCCCTCTGCAACCCCTGCAGCCGCCCAGCCAGCCGAAGGTCCCCCTGGCCAGAGGAGGGACAGCCGCCCAGCACTACAAGCTCGCATCCCCGGCCGCACACCAGGCCTGTCGGCCAGGGCTCCCCCCCTCTCCCTCTTCTTAGTGCTCTTCGCCGAGGCAGGCCGTCAGCCTGCAGCAGCCAGCCGCGTCTAGGTCGCCGCCGCCGCCACCGCCATCGCAGGGCTCCCTCTCGCTCCCCGACCCTGCCGCCGCCGCAACCCCCAACGCCCAAGCCCAGGGCTGCCTGCCGGCGCAGGCTTCCACCAGGCTCTCTCCATCCCAGGACGTGCCGGTCCTTTGCACCTCGGCCCGAGCCCAGGGGACGCCCATCCCTGCGCCTGCCCCTGGGCCCCGAGACACAGATTCGGCGTGTCCTCGGGCAAACGGGACGCCCACCCGCCCCGCCCCACCGGAGTCTTCTGTCTCCGCGGGCAGGCACCTCTCCCCACACCCCCGCGCGTCCCCTCCCGTCTCCCACAAGAGCCAGGAGCCCTCCCTTCCCGCCGGCCACGGTGTCCCCGACACAAAGGGCACAAAGAGCCGGGACAAACCAGGGGACGGCGGGAGCAGCACCCCAACACACCACGCGCCATCGACTCCAGGGGAGACCGCCACAAGGGAAGAGCAGGCACGCAGGCACACAATCCTCACAACCAGGGTGCCTGGGGGCTGCCACTCTCCTCCCGCGGGCGGGTCCCTGGGCGGGGCTCAGAGCCCACTGGCCCTCCGGAGACCCTGGCGGCCCGCCCCGGGGGCTTCAATGGTGACTGCCAACGCCAGGGCAATGCCTCCTTGGCGGAGCCCAGCCCCGGGCACGACCACACTCCGGTGGAGAAGCCACCACTTCAACACAGCCTCAGAGCGTCTGTCCCAGTCCGTGTGCCCGAATGTGCGTCCCTCCCACCCTCCCCCACCCCATGTCTGTCTGGCTCTGTGACGTGCCTGTTGGGTTCTGGCTCTGGCTCAGGAGCTCTCTCCCCGCGTGCCAGCCCCCTCTTTCTCTGTCTCTGTCCATGTCTCTCTGTATGTCTAGACACATACACGTACATATACGTGTATATTTCCATCTCGCTCCCTCTTACTCCTCCTCCCGTTCTGTCTGTCTGTCCCTGTCCTGCGGGGACTCTAGTCCCTCTGCCCGCACAAGAACGCAGGATTTGGCGAGGCCAAGAAGGAACACCCACAGAGCCACGGATAGGGGGCTCATAGCACCATGTCTCACGGGCGGCTGGCTTGGAGACACGGCAAGCCGGAGCCGCCCGATCCCCCACCTGCTGGCCGATTCTCTGCCAACCAACAGACCCACCAAGCCGGCCCACTGCAGTCCGCGCCCCTCTGCAATTTGCAGTCCACCATCCGCGCTTCCTAGCTTGGCCACCGCAGCTCTGCCGGTGTCCAATGGCCAACTGGCAACAGCTGAAGGCCAAGCGGTAACAGCTGATGTCAGTGCAGCCCCACGCAGTACCCCCGTCCCCCGGTACCCCCGTCTCCCCGTCACCCCTGTCTCCGTTCCCCCGGTTCCCCGTCTTCCTGTCCCCCGTCTCCCGGGTCCCCCGTCCCCACGTTCCACCATCCCCCCTATTCCGGTCCCCCCCGTCCCCTGTTCCCCCCGTCCCCTGATCCCCCTGTTCCCCCGTACCCCCATCCACCCTCTCCCAGTCCACCCGTCCCCCGGTGCCCCCGTCCCCCCAGTGCCCCATCCCCCGTCCCCCGCTCCCCCGTCCCCCCAGTCCCCCCACGCCCCTGGTCCACCCGTCCCCCATTCCCTCGTCTCCCGGTCCCCCCCTCCCCGGGTCCCCCGACCCCCGTTCCCCCGTCTCCCGGTCCTCCGTCTCGCGGTCCACCTGTCCCCCGGTCCCCCAGTCCCAACGTCTCCCCGTCCCCCCATCCCTCCTTCGCCTGGTCCCCCCGTCCCCCCATACCCCCGGTCTCCCGTTCCCCGGTCCCCCGTCGCCTCCTGGTCCCCCGGTCCCCCGGTTCCCCCGGCGCCCAGGCGCCCTTCTACCGGTCCCCCCGTTCCCCGGTCGCCCCGTCTCCCGGTCCCCAGTCTCCCGGTCCCCTGTCTCCCGGTCGCCCGGTCTTCCGGTCCCCCGGTCCTCCGTCCAGTGTTACCCCCTTCCCCCGGTCCCCCGGTCCCCCCATCTCCCTGTCCCTCTGTCTCCCGGTCCGGCCGCACACCCATCCCCCCCTCTCCCGGTCCCCCGTCTCCCGGTCGCCCGGTCCCCAGGTCCCCCGTCTCCCGGTCCCCTCATCCCCTGGACCCCCAACCCCCGGTCCCTGGTCCCCCGGTCCCCCAGTCCCCCGGTTCCCCCATCGCCCTGGCCCCCGTCTACCGATCCCCCAGTTCTCCGTTCGCCCCGTCTTCCGGTCCTCCCGTCCCACAGTCTCCCGTCTCCCGGTGTCCCATCTCCCGGTCACCCCGTCCCCGGTCCCCCGTCTCGCGGTCCCCCGTCTCCTAGTCGCCCCGTTCCCCGGTACCCGATCTCCCGGTCCCCTCATCCCCCAGTCCCCCAACCCCCGGTCCCCCGGTCCCCCCGTCCCCCGGTCCCCGGTCCCCCGGTCCCCCCATCTCCCGGTCCACTGGTACCCCCGTCCCCCCAGTCCATTCATGCCCCTGGTCACCCCGTCGCCCGGTCCCCTATCCCCCGGTCCCCCCAACCTCCGGTCCCCCGGTCCGCGGGTCCCCTGGTCCCCCATCCGCCGTTCCCCCGGTCCCCCCCGTCTCCGTTGCCCCGGTCCCCCCGTCCCCCGGTCCCCCCGTCCCCCAGTCCCCCCGACCCTCCAGTCCCCCTGTCCCTCTGTCTCCCGGTCCCCCCGTCACCCCGTCCCCCCGGCCCCAGGTCCCCCATCTCCCGGTCCCCCCGTCTCACGGTCCCCCGTTCCCCCGTTTCCCGGTCCCCCCCTCCCCATGTCCCTCGTCCCCCAGTACCCTCGTACTCCTGTCCCTCCATCCACCGGTCTCCTGGTCCCTCCGTCCCACCGTCCGCCAGTCCCACCGTCCTCTCATTCCCCCAATCCCCCAGTCCCCCAGTCTCCCTGTCCCCCAATTCCCCGGTCTCCCTTTCCCCTGGTACCGTGTCCCCCCATCTCCCGGTCCCCCCGTCCCCTGGTCCCACTGTCTCCCAGTACCCAGTCCCCCTGTCCCCCCGGTACCCCGGTCCCCTTGTCCCCCCATCCCCCAGTCCCCCCGTCCCCCCGGCCCTCTCGTACTCCCGTCCCCCCATCTTCCGGTCACCCCTTCCCCCCGTCCCACATGCCCCCGTCTCCCAGACCCCCCGTCCCCCGGTTCTCCCAGTTCCAACGGTCTCCCTGTCCCCCTGCCCCCCTTCCCCCATCTCCTGGTACCCCGTCCCCCGGTACCCCCGCCCCGGGTTCCTACAGTCCCACCGTTCTCCCTGTCCCACCCCTTACACCCGTCTCCCGGTCCCCTGTCCCCCGGTCCTCCCGTCCCCCGGTCCCCCTGTCCCCCCGTTCTGTCTGTCGGTCCCTGTCCTGCGGGGACTCTAGTCCCTCTGCCCGCACAAGAACCCAGGATTTGGCGAGGCCAAGAAGGAACACCAACAGAGCCACGGATAGGGGGCTCATAGCACCATGTCTCACGGGCAGCTGGCTTGGAGACACGGCAAGCCGGAGCCGCCCGATCCCCAACCTGCCGGCCGATTCTCTGCCAACCAACAGACCCACCAAGCCGGCCCACTGCAGTCCGCGCCCCTCTGCAATTTGCAGTCCACCATCCGCGCTTCCTAGCTTGGCCACCGCAGCTCTGCCAGTGGCCAATGGCCAACTGGCAACAGCTGATGGCCAAGCGGTAACAGCTGATGTCCGTGCAGCCCCCACGCAGCACCCCTCCACGCGAGGCCCAGAGCCTGGAAAGTGCTCTCTGCAAGTCTGTCCCCACAGTCCCCGTCTGTCTCTCTCCGCCTACCTCTTGCTCCGTCTCTGGCCTTCTCTCATCCTCTCTCTCAACACCCTGGGTCAGGAGAGGTGATGTGTAGCCAGTGAAGTGACCAGTGATCGGGCGGGACGCCGGTCGCTGATGAGGGGCGAGGGCCCAGACAGAAGGCTGTGTGACGAAGGGTGGCGGCAGTCTGGAGGTGCTGCCCCCTGGTCGCGGGTGGCTCTCCCTGGCTTTGGGCCAGTGGGTGGGGCCGGCCAGGGCCAGGGCCTGGGTTGCACGTCCCTAGGGTGGAGGGGACTGAGAGGACCCTGCGACCCCCTCGGTGGCCCTGAGTGGTGGGGACAGCACAGCAGCAAGGGGGGTGTGCGGTTGTGGGGCTGGGGGGGGATGAGAGGGGTTGGGGTAGGGGGGCGTGGTAAAAGCCATTCCGGGCGTGGGGAGTCCCAGGATGCCAGGGCGCCCAGACATATGTCACAGTCAGGGAAGTGACAGAGGCCTGTGGAGCCACTGGGGGGCGCGAAGGGGCCTCGCTGCGGGCCAGGAGTAGCCCGTCGCCCACACCAGCGGCGATCGGAGGAGGCGGGGAGCGGGCGGGAGGCACTCGGGCAGACATGCTCGCCACCCGAGCGGCCCAGCAGCATGGCGCGTGCGCTCAGGAGGCAAGTCGGGAGCAGGCTCTTGGAGTGCCGGGAGCCGGGTCCCAGTGCCTAAGGCCATACCACCCTGAACGCAGCAGATCTCGTCTGATCTCGGAAGCGAAGCAGGGTCTGTCCTGGTTAGTACTTGGATGGGAGACCGCCTGGGAATACCTGTTGGCTTTTGCTAGCGTCTCCTTTTGCATCGCCGCTCCGGCGTGGCTCCCTCCGAACCCCTGCCGCCCCTTGCCCCTCTGCAGCCTCCCAGCCAGCCGCAGGTCCCCCTGACCAGCAGAGGGTCAGCCGCCCGGCACTACAAGCTGGCAGCCCCGGCCGCACACCAGGCCCGTGGGCCAGGGCTCCCCCCCCACACCCTCCTCTCAGTCCTCTTCGGTCCCGCAGGCCGTCATCGCGAATCCTTCGCCGACGCGCGGTCGCCGCCACCGCCGCCTGCGCCAAAGCCACCGCCACCACCGGGCTCCCCACCCCCCCCCCCCCCCCCCCGCCAGCGCTGCCCTCGCCCCCGCCCCTGTCCCCGCCCCCGCCGCCGCCACCGCCAAACTCCCTCAAACTCCCTCCTGTGCTCTCCCCACCTCGGCCGCCAGCACCGCGCTCCCCATCTCCGCCACCAGTGCTGCCCTCACCCCCACCCCCGCCCCCGCCGCCGCCATATCCGTACTCCCTCAATTCCCTCCTCCGCTCTCCCCGCCTCCAGCACCGCCATCTCCCCCGCCCCCGCCCCAGACCCCCGCATCCACCATCGCCATACTCCCTCAGTCTCCCGCCTCTGCTCTCCCGGCCTCCGCCGCCAGCACCGCCCTCACGCCCTCCCCCGCCCCCGCTGCCGCCATTGCCGCACTCCCTCAATTCCCTCCTCTGCTCTCCCCGCCTCCAGCACCGCCATCTTCCCCGCCCCCGCCCCAGCCCCCGCCACCACCAATGCCATACTCGCTCAGTCTCCCGCCTCTGCTCTCCTGGCCTCCGCCGCCAGAACCGCCCTCACGCCCTCCCCAGCCCCCGCCGCCACCGCCGCCGCCATCGGCCCCCGTGTCCCAGCGCCCACCGTCAAAGCCCCCATTGTCGCCGCCGCCATCGCCGCCCTGGCGCCATCCACGCGGTTGCCATCGCCTACCTCGCCACCCTCCCCTGCCTCCGCCGCCGCCGCCGCCGCCGCCGCCGCAGCCGCCCCCGCCGCCGCCGCGGGGTCCTCCCACAACTCCCAGGCCCAGGGTTGCCTGCTGGTGCAGGCCTCCACCAGCCTTGGGGCTGCGGTTGGGGGTAAACCTGGTGGCGGTAGGGGGGCGGGTTGTATGCCGGTCTGGGTGCGGGGAGTCCCAGGATGCCAGAGTTCCACGACTTCTGGCACCATCAGGGAAGTGGCAGTGTCCCATGGAGCCCCGGGTGGCGCGAAGGGGCCTCGCTGTCGGCCAGGAGTAGCCCGCCGCCCACGCCAGGGGCATTAGGAAGAGGCGGGGAGCCGGACTGGGGGGGACGCGGTGCTGGCAGAGCCGGCCCGCGGGTCGATGCTCGCCACCGGAGCGGCTCATCTGCATGGCGGGCGCTCACGAGACAGGCCGGGAGCAGGCTCTTGGGGCGCGGGAGCCGGGTCCCAGCGTCTACGGCCATACCACCCTGAACGCACCCGATCTCCTCTGATCTCGGGAGCTAAGCAGGGAGGGGCCTGGTTAGTACTTGCATGGGAGACCGCCTGGGAATACCTGTAGGCTTTTGCTCGCCTCTCCTTTTGCGCCGCCGCCCCGGCGTGCCTCCCTCCGAATCCCTGCCGCCCCTTGCCCCTCTGCAACCCCTGCAGCCGCCCAGCCAGCCGAAGGTCCCCCTGGCCAGAGGAGGGACAGCCGCCCAGCACTACAAGCTCGCATCCCCGGCCGCACACCAGGCCTGTCGGCCAGGGCTCCCCCCTTCTCCCTCTTCTTAGTGCTCTTCGCCGAGGCAGGCCGTCAGCCTGCAGCAGCCAGCCGCGTCTAGGTCGCCGCCGCCGCCACCGCCATCGCAGGGCTCCCTCTCGCTCCCCGACCCTGCCGCCGCCGCAACCCCCAACGCCCAAGCCCAGGGCTGCCTGCCGGCGCAGGCTTCCACCAGGCTCTCTCCATCCCAGGACGTGCCGGTCCTTTGCACCTCGGCCCGAGCCCAGGGGACGCCCATCCCTGCGCCTGCCCCTGGGCCCCGAGACACAGATTCGGCGTGTCCTCGGGCAAACGGGACGCCCACCCGCCCCGCCCCACCGGAGTCTTCTGTCTCCGCGGGCAGGCACCTCTCCCCACACCCCCGCGCGTCCCCTCCCGTCTCCCACAAGAGCCAGGAGCCCTCCCTTCCCGCCGGCCACGGTGTCCCCGACACAAAGGGCACAAAGAGCCGGGACAAACCAGGGGACGGCGGGAGCAGCACCCCAACACACCACGCGCCATCGACTCCAGGGGAGACCGCCACAAGGGAAGAGCAGGCACGCAGGCACACAATCCTCACAACCAGGGTGCCTGGGGGCTGCCACTCTCCTCCCGCGGGCGGGTCCCTGGGCGGGGCTCAGAGCCCACTGGCCCTCCGGAGACCCTGGCGGCCCGCCCCGGGGGCTTCAATGGTGACTGCCAACGCCAGGGCAATGCCTCCTTGGCGGAGCCCAGCCCCGGGCACGACCACACTCCGGTGGAGAAGCCACCACTTCAACACAGCCTCAGTGCGTCTGTCCCAGTCCGTGTGCCCGAATGTGCGTCCCTCCCACCCTCCCCCACCCCATGTCTGTCTGGCTCTGTGACGTGCCTGTTGGGTTCTGGCTCTGGCTCAGGAGCTCTCTCCCCGCGTGCCAGCCCCCTCTTTCTCTGTCTCTGTCCATGTCTCTCTGTATGTCTAGACACATACACGTACATATACGTGTATATTTCCATCTCGCTCCCTCTTACTCCTCCTCCCGTTCTGTCTGTCTGTCCCTGTCCTGCGGGGACTCTAGTCCCTCTGCCCGCACAAGAACGCAGGATTTGGCGAGGCCAAGAAGGAACACCCACAGAGCCACGGATAGGGGGCTCATAGCACCATGTCTCACGGGCGGCTGGCTTGGAGACACGGCAAGCCGGAGCCGCCCGATCCCCCACCTGCTGGCCGATTCTCTGCCAACCAACAGACCCACCAAGCCGGCCCACTGCAGTCCGCGCCCCTCTGCAATTTGCAGTCCACCATCCGCGCTTCCTAGCTTGGCCACCGCAGCTCTGCCGGTGTCCAATGGCCAACTGGCAACAGCTGAAGGCCAAGCGGTAACAGCTGATGTCAGTGCAGCCCCACGCAGTACCCCCGTCCCCCGGTACCCCCGTCTCCCCGTCACCCCTGTCTCCGTTCCCCCGGTTCCCCGTCTTCCTGTCCCCCGTCTCCCGGGTCCCCCGTCCCCACGTTCCACCATCCCCCCTATTCCGGTCCCCCCCGTCCCCTGTTCCCCCCGTCCCCTGATCCCCCTGTTCCCCCGTACCCCCATCCACCCTCTCCCAGTCCACCCGTCCCCCGGTGCCCCCGTCCCCCCAGTGCCCCATCCCCCGTCCCCCGCTCCCCCGTCCCCCCAGTCCCCCCACGCCCCTGGTCCACCCGTCCCCCATTCCCTCGTCTCCCGGTCCCCCCCTCCCCGGGTCCCCCGACCCCCGTTCCCCCGTCTCCCGGTCCTCCGTCTCGCGGTCCACCTGTCCCCCGGTCCCCCAGTCCCAACGTCTCCCCGTCCCCCCATCCCTCCTTCGCCTGGTCCCCCCGTCCCCCCATACCCCCGGTCTCCCGTTCCCCGGTCCCCCGTCGCCTCCTGGTCCCCCGGTCCCCCGGTTCCCCCGGCGCCCAGGCGCCCTTCTACCGGTCCCCCCGTTCCCCGGTCGCCCCGTCTCCCGGTCCCCAGTCTCCCGGTCCCCTGTCTCCCGGTCGCCCGGTCTTCCGGTCCCCCGGTCCTCCGTCCAGTGTTACCCCCTTCCCCCGGTCCCCCGGTCCCCCCATCTCCCTGTCCCTCTGTCTCCCGGTCCGGCCGCACACCCATCCCCCCCTCTCCCGGTCCCCCGTCTCCCGGTCGCCCGGTCCCCAGGTCCCCCGTCTCCCGGTCCCCTCATCCCCTGGACCCCCAACCCCCGGTCCCTGGTCCCCCGGTCCCCCAGTCCCCCGGTTCCCCCATCGCCCTGGCCCCCGTCTACCGATCCCCCAGTTCTCCGTTCGCCCCGTCTTCCGGTCCTCCCGTCCCACAGTCTCCCGTCTCCCGGTGTCCCATCTCCCGGTCACCCCGTCCCCGGTCCCCCGTCTCGCGGTCCCCCGTCTCCTAGTCGCCCCGTTCCCCGGTACCCGATCTCCCGGTCCCCTCATCCCCCAGTCCCCCAACCCCCGGTCCCCCGGTCCCCCCGTCCCCCGGTCCCCGGTCCCCCGGTCCCCCCATCTCCCGGTCCACTGGTACCCCCGTCCCCCCAGTCCATTCATGCCCCTGGTCACCCCGTCGCCTGGTCCCCTATCCCCCGGTCCCCCCAACCTCCGGTCCCCCGGTCCGCGGGTCCCCTGGTCCCCCCATCCGCCGTTCCCCCGGTCCCCCCCGTCTCCGTTGCCCCGGTCCCCCCGTCCCCCGGTCCCCCCGTCCCCCAGTCCCCCCGACCCTCCAGTCCCCCTGTCCCTCTGTCTCCCGGTCCCCCCGTCACCCCGTCCCCCCGGCCCCAGGTCCCCCATCTCCCGGTCCCCCCGTCTCACGGTCCCCCGTTCCCCCGTTTCCCGGTCCCCCCCTCCCCATGTCCCTCGTCCCCCAGTACCCTCGTACTCCTGTCCCTCCATCCACCGGTCTCCTGGTCCCTCCGTCCCACCGTCCGCCAGTCCCACCGTCCTCTCATTCCCCCAATCCCCCAGTCCCCCAGTCTCCCTGTCCCCCAATTCCCCGGTCTCCCTTTCCCCTGGTACCGTGTCCCCCCATCTCCCGGTCCCCCCGTCCCCTGGTCCCACTGTCTCCCAGTACCCAGTCCCCCTGTCCCCCCGGTCCCCCGGTCCCCTTGTCCCCCCATCCCCCAGTCCCCCCGTCCCCCCGGCCCTCTCGTACTCCCGTCCCCCCATCTTCCGGTCACCCCTTCCCCCCGTCCCACATGCCCCCGTCTCCCAGACCCCCCGTCCCCCGGTTCTCCCAGTTCCAACGGTCTCCCTGTCCCCCTGCCCCCCTTCCCCCATCTCCTGGTACCCCGTCCCCCGGTACCCCCGCCCCGGGTTCCTACAGTCCCACCGTTCTCCCTGTCCCACCCCTTACACCCGTCTCCCGGTCCCCTGTCCCCCGGTCCTCCCGTCCCCCGGTCCCCCTGTCCCCCCGTTCTGTCTGTCGGTCCCTGTCCTGCGGGGACTCTAGTCCCTCTGCCCGCACAAGAACCCAGGATTTGGCGAGGCCAAGAAGGAACACCAACAGAGCCACGGATAGGGGGCTCATAGCACCATGTCTCACGGGCAGCTGGCTTGGAGACACGGCAAGCCGGAGCCGCCCGATCCCCAACCTGCCGGCCGATTCTCTGCCAACCAACAGACCCACCAAGCCGGCCCACTGCAGTCCGCGCCCCTCTGCAATTTGCAGTCCACCATCCGCGCTTCCTAGCTTGGCCACCGCAGCTCTGCCAGTGGCCAATGGCCAACTGGCAACAGCTGATGGCCAAGCGGTAACAGCTGATGTCCGTGCAGCCCCCACGCAGCACCCCTCCACGCGAGGCCCAGAGCCTGGAAAGTGCTCTCTGCAAGTCTGTCCCCACAGTCCCCGTCTGTCTCTCTCCGCCTACCTCTTGCTCCGTCTCTGGCCTTCTCTCATCCTCTCTCTCAACACCCTGGGTCAGGAGAGGTGATGTGTAGCCAGTGAAGTGACCAGTGATCGGGCGGGACGCCGGTCGCTGATGAGGGGCGAGGGCCCAGACAGAAGGCTGTGTGACGAAGGGTGGCGGCAGTCTGGAGGTGCTGCCCCCTGGTCGCGGGTGGCTCTCCCTGGCTTTGGGCCAGTGGGTGGGGCCGGCCAGGGCCAGGGCCTGGGTTGCACGTCCCTAGGGTGGAGGGGACTGAGAGGACCCTGCGACCCCCTCGGTGGCCCTGAGTGGTGGGGACAGCACAGCAGCAAGGGGGGTGTGCGGTTGTGGGGCTGGGGGGGGATGAGAGGGGTTGGGGTAGGGGGGCGTGGTAAAAGCCATTCCGGGCGTGGGGAGTCCCAGGATGCCAGGGCGCCCAGACATATGTCACAGTCAGGGAAGTGACAGAGGCCTGTGGAGCCACTGGGGGGCGCGAAGGGGCCTCGCTGCGGGCCAGGAGTAGCCCGTCGCCCACACCAGCGGCGACCGGAGGAGGCGGGGAGCGGGCGGGAGGCACTCAGGCAGACATGCTCGCCACCCGAGCGGCCCAGCAGCATGGCGCGTGCGCTCAGGAGGCAAGTCGGGAGCAGGCTCTTGGAGTGCCGGGAGCCGGGTCCCAGTGCCTAAGGCCATACCACCCTGAACGCAGCAGATCTCGTCTGATCTCGGAAGCGAAGCAGGGTCTGTCCTGGTTAGTACTTGGATGGGAGACCGCCTGGGAATACCTGTTGGCTTTTGCTAGCGTCTCCTTTTGCATCGCCGCTCCGGCGTGGCTCCCTCCGAACCCCTGCCGCCCCTTGCCCCTCTGCAGCCTCCCAGCCAGCCGCAGGTCCCCCTGACCAGCAGAGGGTCAGCCGCCCGGCACTACAAGCTGGCAGCCCCGGCCGCACACCAGGCCCGTGGGCCAGGGCTCCCCCCCCACACCCTCCTCTCAGTCCTCTTCGGTCCCGCAGGCCGTCATCGCGAATCCTTCGCCGACGCGCGGTCGCCGCCACCGCCGCCTGCGCCAAAGCCACCGCCACCACCGGGCTCCCCACACCCCCCCCCCAGCGCTGCCCTCGCCCCCGCCCCTGTCCCCGCCCCCGCCGCCGCCACCGCCAAACTCCCTCAAACTCCCTCCTGTGCTCTCCCCACCTCGGCCGCCAGCACCGCGCTCCCCATCTCCGCCACCAGTGCTGCCCTCTCCCCCTCCCCCGCCCCCGCTGCCGCCATTGCCGCACTCCCTCAATTCCCTCCTCTGCTCTCCCCGCCTCCAGCACCGCCATCTTCCCCGCCCCCGCCCCAGCCCCCGCCACCACCAATGCCATACTCGCTCAGTCTCCCGCCTCTGCTCTCCCGGCCTCCGCCGCCAGCACCGCCCTCACGCCCTCCCCAGCCCCCGCCGCCACCGCCGCCGCCATCGGCCCCGTGTCCCAGCGCCCACCGTCAAAGCCCCCATTGTCGCCGCCGCCATCGCCGCCCTGGCGCCATCCACGCGGTTGCCATCGCCTACCTCGCCACCCTCCCGTGCCTCCGCCGCCGCCGCCGCAGCCGGCGCCGCAGCCACCCCCGCCGCCGCCGCGGGGTCCTCCCACAACTCCCAGGCCCAGGGTTGCCTGCTGGTGCAGGCCTCCACCAGCCTTGGGGCTGCGGTTGGGGGTAAACCTGGTGGCGGTAGGGGGGCGGGTTGTATGCCGGTCTGGGTGCGGGGAGTCCCAGGATGCCAGAGTTCCACGACTTCAGGCACCATCAGGGAAGTGGCAGTGTCCCATGGAGCCCCGGGTGGCGCGAAGGGGCCTCGCTGTCGGCCAGGAGTAGCCCGCCGCCCACGCCAGGGGCATTAGGAAGAGGCGGGGAGCCGGACTGGGGGGGGACGCGGTGCTGGCAGAGCCGGCCCGCGGGTCGATGCTCGCCACCGGAGCGGCTCATCTGCATGGCGGGCGCTCACGAGACAGGCCGGGAGCAGGCTCTTGGGGCGCGGGAGCCGGGTCCCTGCGTCTACGGCCATACCACCCTGAACGCGCCCGATCTCCTCTGATCTCGGGAGCTAAGCAGGGAGGGGCCTGGTTAGTACTTGCATGGGAGACCGCCTGGGAATACCTGTAGGCTTTTGCTCGCCTCTCCTTTTGCGCCGCCGCCCCGGCGTGCCTCCCTCCGAATCCCTGCCGCCCCTTGCCCCTCTGCAACCCCTGCAGCCGCCCAGCCAGCCGAAGGTCCCCCTGGCCAGAGGAGGGACAGCCGCCCAGCACTACAAGCTCGCATCCCCGGCCGCACACCAAGCCTGTCGGCCAGGGCTCCCCCCCTCTCCCTCTTCTTAGTGCTCTTCGCCGAGGCAGGCCGTCAGCCTGCAGCAGCCAGCCGCGTCTAGGTCGCCGCCGCCGCCACCGCCATCGCAGGGCTCCCTGTCGCTCCCCGACCCTGCCGCCGCCGCAACCCCCAACGCCCAAGCCCAGGGCTGCCTGCCGGCGCAGGCTTCCACCAGGCTCTCTCCATCCCAGGACGTGCCGGTCCTTTGCACCTCGGCCCGAGCCCAGGGGACGCCCATCCCTGCGCCTGCCCCTGGGCCCCGAGACACAGGATCGGCGTGTCCTCGGGCAAACGGGACGCCCACCCGCCCCGCCCCACCGGAGTCTTCTGTCTCCGCGGGCAGGCACCTCTCCCCACACCCCCGCGCGTCCCCTCCCGTCTCCCACAAGAGCCAGGAGCCCTCCCTTCCCGCCGGCCACGGTGTCCCCGACACAAAGGGCACAAAGAGCCGGGACAAACCAGGGGACGGCGGGAGCAGCACCCCAACACACCACGCGCCATCGACTCCAGGGGAGACCGCCACAAGGGAAGAGCAGGCACGCAGGCACACAATCCTCACAACCAGGGTGCCTGGGGGCTGCCACTCTCCTCCCGCGGGCGGGTCCCTGGGCGGGGCTCAGAGCCCACTGGCCCTCCGGAGACCCTGGCGGCCCGCCCCGGGGGCTTCAATGGTGACTGCCAACGCCAGGGCAATGCCTCCTTGGCGGAGCCCAGCCCCGGGCACGACCACACTCCGGTGGAGAAGCCACCACTTCAACACAGCCTCAGTGCGTCTGTCCCAGTCCGTGTGCCCGAATGTGCGTCCCTCCCACCCTCCCCCACCCCATGTCTGTCTGGCTCTGTGACGTGCCTGTTGGGTTCTGGCTCTGGCTCAGGAGCTCTCTCCCCGCGTGCCTGCCCCCTCTTTCTCTGTCTCTGTCCATGTCTCTCTGTATGTCTAGACACATACACGTACATATACGTGTATATTTCCATCTCGCTCCCTCTTACTCCTCCTCCCGTTCTGTCTGTCTGTCCCTGTCGTGCGGGGACTCTAGTCCCTCTGCCCGCACAAGAACGCAGGATTTGGCGAGGCCAAGAAGGAACACCCACAGAGCCACGGATAGGGGGCTCATAGCACCATGTCTCACGGGCGGCTGGCTTGGAGACACGGCAAGCCGGAGCCGCCCGATCCCCCACCTGCTGGCCGATTCTCTGCCAACCAACAGACCCACCAAGCCGGCCCACTGCAGTCCGCGCCCCTCTGCAATTTGCAGTCCACCATCCGCGCTTCCTAGCTTGGCCACCGCAGCTCTGCCGGTGTCCAATGGCCAACTGGCAACAGCTGAAGGCCAAGCGGTAACAGCTGATGTCAGTGCAGCCCCACGCAGTACCCCCGTCCCCCGGTACCCCCGTCTCCCCGTCACCCCTGTCTCCGTTCCCCCGGTTCCCCGTCTTCCTGTCCCCCGTCTCCCGGGTCCCCCGTCCCCACGTTCCACCATCCCCCCTATTCCGGTCCCCCCCGTCCCCTGTTCCCCCCGTCCCCTGATCCCCCTGTTCCCCCGTACCCCCATCCACCCTCTCCCAGTCCACCCGTCCCCCGGTGCCCCCGTCCCCCCAGTGCCCCATCCCCCGTCCCCCGCTCCCCCGTCCCCCCAGTCCCCCCACGCCCCTGGTCCACCCGTCCCCCATTCCCTCGTCTCCCGGTCCCCCCCTCCCCGGGTCCCCCGACCCCCGTTCCCCCGTCTCCCGGTCCTCCGTCTCGCGGTCCACCTGTCCCCCGGTCCCCCAGTCCCAACGTCTCCCCGTCCCCCCGTCCCTCCTTCGCCTGGTCCCCCCGTCCCCCCATACCCCCGGTCTCCCGTTCCCCGGTCCCCCGTCGCCTCCTGGTCCCCCGGTCCCCCGGTTCCCCCGGCGCCCAGGCGCCCTTCTACCGGTCCCCCCGTTCCCCGGTCGCCCCGTCTCCCGGTCCCCAGTCTCCCGGTCCCCTGTCTCCCGGTCGCCCGGTCTTCCGGTCCCCCGGTCCTCCGTCCAGTGTTACCCCCTTCCCCCGGTCCCCCGGTCCCCCCATCTCCCTGTCCCTCTGTCTCCCGGTCCGGCCGCACACCCATCCCCCCGTCTCCCGGTCCCCCGTCTCCCGGTCGCCCGGTCCCCAGGTCCCCCGTCTCCCGGTCCCCTCATCCCCTGGACCCCCAACCCCCGGTCCCTGGTCCCCCGGTCCCCCAGTCCCCCGGTTCCCCCATCGCCCTGGCCCCCGTCTACCGATCCCCCAGTTCTCCGTTCGCCCCGTCTTCCGGTCCTCCCGTCCCACAGTCTCCCGTCTCCCGGTGTCCCATCTCCCGGTCACCCCGTCCCCGGTCCCCCGTCTCGCGGTCCCCCGTCTCCTAGTCGCCCCGTTCCCCGGTACCCGATCTCCCGGTCCCCTCATCCCCCAGTCCCCCAACCCCCGGTCCCCCGTTCCCCCCGTCCCCCGGTCCCCGGTCCCCCGGTCCCCCCATCTCCCGGTCCACTGGTACCCCCGTCCCCCCAGTCCATTCATGCCCCTGGTCACCCCGTCGCCCGGTCCCCTATCCCCCGGTCCCCCCAACCTCCGGTCCCCCGGTCCGCGGGTCCCCTGGTCCCCCCATCCGCCGTTCCCCCGGTCCCCCCCTCCGTCTCCGTTGCCCCGGTCCCCCCGTCCCCCGGTCCCCCCGTCCCCCGGTCCCCCCGACCCTCCAGTCCCCCTGTCCCTCTGTCTCCCGGTCCCCCCGTCACCCCGTCCCCCCGGCCCCAGGTCCCCCATCTCCCGGTCCCCCCGTCTCACGGTCCCCCGTTCCCCCGTTTCCCGGTCCCCCCCTCCCCATGTCCCTCGTCCCCCAGTACCCTCGTACTCCTGTCCCTCCATCCACCGGTCTCCTGGTCCCTCCGTCCCACCGTCCGCCAGTCCCACCGTCCTCTCATTCCCCCAATCCCCCAGTCCCCCAGTCTCCCTGTCCCCCAATTCCCCGGTCTCCCTTTCCCCTGGTACCGTGTCCCCCCATCTCCCGGTCCCCCCGTCCCCTGGTCCCACTGTCTCCCAGTACCCAGTCCCCCTGTCCCCCCGGTCCCCCGGTCCCCTTGTCCCCCCATCCCCCAGTCCCCCCGTCCCCCCGGCCCTCTCGTACTCCCGTCCCCCCATCTTCCGGTCACCCCTTCCCCCCGTCCCACATGCCCCCGTCTCCCAGACCCCCCGTCCCCCGGTTCTCCCAGTTCCAACGGTCTCCCTGTCCCCCTGCCCCCCTTCCCCCATCTCCTGGTACCCCGTCCCCCGGTACCCCCGCCCCGGGTTCCTACAGTCCCACCGTTCTCCCTGTCCCCCCCCTTACACCCGTCTCCCGGTCCCCTGTCCCCCGGTCCTCCCGTCCCCCGGTCCCCCTGTCCCCCCGTTCTGTCTGTCGGTCCTTGTCCTGCGGGGACTCTAGTCCCTCTGCCCGCACAAGAACCCAGGATTTGGCGAGGCCAAGAAGGAACACCAACAGAGCCACGGATAGGGGGCTCATAGCACCATGTCTCACGGGCGGCTGGCTTGGAGACACGGCAAGCCGGAGCCGCCCGATCCCCAACCTGCCTGCCGATTCTCTGCCAACCAACAGACCCACCAAGCCGGCCCACTGCAGTCCGCGCCCCTCTGCAATTTGCAGTCCACCATCCGCGCTTCCTAGCTTGGCCACCGCAGCTCTGCCAGTGGCCAATGGCCAACTGGCAACAGCTGATGGCCAAGCGGTAACAGCTGATGTCCGTGCAGCCCCCACGCAGCACCCCTCCACGCGAGGCCCAGAGCCTGGAAAGTGCTCTCTGCAAGTCTGTCCCCACAGTCCCCGTCTGTCTCTCTCCGCCTACCTCTTGCTCCGTCTCTGGCCTTCTCTCATCCTCTCTCTCAACACCCTGGGTCAGGAGAGGTGATGTGTAGCCAGTGAAGTGACCAGTGATCGGGCGGGACGCCGGTCGCTGATGAGGGGCGAGGGCCCAGACAGAAGGCTGTGTGACGAAGGGTGGCGGCAGTCTGGAGGTGCTGCCCCCTGGTCGCGGGTGGCTCTCCCTGGCTTTGGGCCAGTGGGTGGGGCCGGCCAGGGCCAGGGCCTGGGTTGCACGTCCCTAGGGTGGAGGGGACTGAGAGGACCCTGCGACCCCCTCGGTGGCCCTGAGTGGTGGGGACAGCACAGCAGCAAGGGGGGTGTGCGGTTGTGGGGCTGGGGGGGGATGAGAGGGGTTGGGGTAGGGGGGCGTGGTAAAAGCCATTCCGGGCGTGGGGAGTCCCAGGATGCCAGGGCGCCCAGACATATGTCACAGTCAGGGAAGTGACAGAGGCCTGTGGAGCCACTGGGGGGCGCGAAGGGGCCTCGCTGCGGGCCAGGAGTAGCCCGTCGCCCACACCAGCGGCGACCGGAGGAGGCGGGGAGCGGGCGGGAGGCACTCGGGCAGACATGCTCGCCACCCGAGCGGCCCAGCAGCATGGCGCGTGCGCTCAGGAGGCAAGTCGGGAGCAGGCTCTTGGAGTGCCGGGAGCCGGGTCCCAGTGCCTAAGGCCATACCACCCTGAACGCAGCAGATCTCGTCTGATCTCGGAAGCGAAGCAGGGTCTGTCCTGGTTAGTACTTGGATGGGAGACCGCCTGGGAATACCTGTTGGCTTTTGCTAGCGTCTCCTTTTGCATCGCCGCTCCGGCGTGGATCCCTCCGAACCCCTGCCGCCCCTTGCCCCTCTGCAGCCTCCCAGCCAGCCGCAGGTCCCCCTGACCAGCAGAGGGTCAGCCGCCCGGCACTACAAGCTGGCAGCCCCGGCCGCACACCAGGCCCGTGGGCCAGGGCTCCCCCCCCACACCCTCCTCTCAGTCCTCTTCGGTCCCGCAGGCCGTCATCGCGAATCCTTCGCCGACGCGCGGTCGCCGCCACCGCCGCCTGCGCCAAAGCCACCGCCACCACCGGGCTCCCCACACCCCCCCCCCAGCGCTGCCCTCGCCCCCGCCCCTGTCCCCGCCCCCGCCGCCGCCACCGCCAAACTCCCTCAAACTCCCTCCTGTGCTCTCCCCACCTCGGCCGCCAGCACCGCGCTCCCCATCTCCGCCACCAGTGCTGCCCTCTCCCCCTCCCCCGCCCCCGTTGCCTCCATTGCCACACTCCCTCAATTCCCTCCTCTGCTCTCCCCGCCTCCAGCACCGCCATCTTCCCCGCCCCCGCCCCAGCCCCCGCCGCCACCAATGCCATACTCCCTCAGTCTCCCGCCTCTGCTCTCCCGGCCTCCGCCGCCAGCACCGCCCTCACGCCCTCCCCAGCCCCCGCCGCCACCGCCGCCGCCATCGGCCCCCGTGTCCCAGCGCCCACCGTCAAAGCCCCCATTGTCGCCGCCGCCATCGCCGCCCTGGCGCCATCCACGCGGTTGCCATCGCCTACCTCGCCACCCTCCCCTGCCTCCGCCGCCGCCGCCGCAGCCGCCCCCGCCGCCGCCGCCGCGGGGTCCTCCCACAACTCCCAAGCCCAGGGTTGCCTGCTGGTGCAGGCCTCCACCAGCCTTGGGGCTGCGGTTGGGGGTAAACCTGGTGGCGGTAGGGGGGCGGGTTGTATGCCGGTCTGGGTGCGGGGAGTCCCAGGATGCCAGAGTTCCACGACTTCTGGCACCATCAGGGAAGTGGCAGTGTCCCATGGAGCCCCGGGTGGCGCGAAGGGGCCTCGCTGTCGGCCAGGAGTAGCCCGCCGCCCACGCCAGGGGCATTAGGAAGAGGCGGGGAGCCGGACTGGGGGGGGACGCGGTGCTGGCAGAGCCGGCCCGCGGGTCGATGCTCGCCACCGGAGCGGCTCATCTGCATGGCGGGCGCTCACGAGACAGGCCGGGAGCAGGCTTTGGGGCGCGGGAGCCGGGTCCCAGCGTCTACGGCCATACCACCCTGAACGCGCCCGATCTCCTCTGATCTCGGGAGCTAAGCAGGGAGGGGCCTGGTTAGTACTTGCATGGGAGACCGCCTGGGAATACCTGTAGGCTTTTGCTCGCCTCTCCTTTTGCGCCGCCGCCCCGGCGTGCCTCCCTCCGAATCCCTGCCGCCCCTTGCCCCTCTGCAACCCCTGCAGCCGCCCAGCCAGCCGAAGGTCCCCCTGGCCAGAGGAGGGACAGCCGCCCAGCACTACAAGCTCGCATCCCCGGCCGCACACCAGGCCTGTCGGCCAGGGCTCCCCCCCTCTCCCTCTTCTTAGTGCTCTTCGCCGAGGCAGGCCGTCAGCCTGCAGCAGCCAGCCGCGTCTAGGTCGCCGCCGCCGCCACCGCCATCGCAGGGCTCCCTCTCGCTCCCCGACCCTGCCGCCGCCGCAACCCCCAACGCCCAAGCCCAGGGCTGCCTGCCGGCGCAGGCTTCCACCAGGCTCTCTCCATCCCAGGACGTGCCGGTCCTTTGCACCTCGGCCCGAGCCCAGGGGACGCCCATCCCTGCGCCTGCCCCTGGGCCCCGAGACACAGGATCGGCGTGTCCTCGGGCAAACGGGACGCCCACCCGCCCCGCCCCACCGGAGTCTTCTGTCTCCGCGGGCAGGCACCTCTCCCCACACCCCCGCGCGTCCCCTCCCGTCTCCCACAAGAGCCAGGAGCCCTCCCTTCCCGCCGGCCACGGTGTCCCCGACACAAAGGGCACAAAGAGCCGGGACAAACCAGGGGACGGCGGGAGCAGCACCCCAACACACCACGCGCCATCGACTCCAGGGGAGACCGCCACAAGGGAAGAGCAGGCACGCAGGCACACAATCCTCACAACCAGGGTGCCTGGGGGCTGCCACTCTCCTCCCGCGGGCGGGTCCCTGGGCGGGGCTCAGAGCCCACTGGCCCTCCGGAGACCCTGGCGGCCCGCCCCGGGGGCTTCAATGGTGACTGCCAACGCCAGGGCAATGCCTCCTTGGCGGAGCCCAGCCCCGGGCACGACCACACTCCGGTGGAGAAGCCACCACTTCAACACAGCCTCAGTGCGTCTGTCCCAGTCCGTGTGCCCGAATGTGCGTCCCTCCCACCCTCCCCCACCCCATGTCTGTCTGGCTCTGTGACGTGCCTGTTGGGTTCTGGCTCTGGCTCAGGAGCTCTCTCCCCGCGTGCCTGCCCCCTCTTTCTCTGTCTCTGTCCATGTCTCTCTGTATGTCTAGACACATACATGTACATATACGTGTATATTTCCATCTCGCTCCCTCTTACTCCTCCTCCCGTTCTGTCTGTCTGTCCCTGTCCTGCGGGGACTCTAGTCCCTCTGCCCGCACAAGAACGCAGGATTTGGCGAGGCCAAGAAGGAACACCCACAGAGCCACGGATAGGGGGCTCATAGCACCATGTCTCACGGGCGGCTGGCTTGGAGACACGGCAAGCCGGAGCCGCCCGATCCCCCACCTGCTGGCCGATTCTCTGCCAACCAACAGACCCACCAAGCCGGCCCACTGCAGTCCGCGCCCCTCTGCAATTTGCAGTCCACCATCCGCGCTTCCTAGCTTGGCCACCGCAGCTCTGCCGGTGTCCAATGGCCAACTGGCAACAGCTGAAGGCCAAGCGGTAACAGCTGATGTCAGTGCAGCCCCACGCAGTACCCCCGTCCCCCGGTACCCCCGTCTCCCCGTCACCCCTGTCTCCGTTCCCCCGGTTCCCCGTCTTCCTGTCCCCCGTCTCCCGGGTCCCCCGTCCCCACGTTCCACCATCCCCCCTATTCCGGTCCCCCCCGTCCCCTGTTCCCCCCGTCCCCTGATCCCCCTGTTCCCCCGTACCCCCATCCACCCTCTCCCAGTCCACCCGTCCCCCGGTGCCCCCGTCCCCCCAGTGCCCCATCCCCCGTCCCCCGCTCCCCCGTCCCCCCAGTCCCCCCACGCCCCTGGTCCACCCGTCCCCCATTCCCTCGTCTCCCGGTCCCCCCCTCCCCGGGTCCCCCGACCCCCGTTCCCCCGTCTCCCGGTCCTCCGTCTCGCGGTCCACCTGTCCCCCGGTCCCCCAGTCCCAACGTCTCCCCGTCCCCCCATCCCTCCTTCGCCTGGTCCCCCCGTCCCCCCATACCCCCGGTCTGCCGTTCCCCGGTCCCCCGTCGCCTCCTGGTCCCCCGGTCCCCCGGTTCCCCCGGCGCCCAGGCGCCCTTCTACCGGTCCCCCCGTTCCCCGGTCGCCCCGTCTCCCGGTCCCCAGTCTCCCGGTCCCCTGTCTCCCGGTCGCCCGGTCTTCCGGTCCCCCGGTCCTCCGTCCAGTGTTACCCCCTTCCCCCGGTCCCCCGGTCCCCCCATCTCCCTGTCCCTCTGTCTCCCGGTCCGGCCGCACACCCATCCCCCCGTCTCCCGGTCCCCCGTCTCCCGGTCGCCCGGTCCCCAGGTCCCCCGTCTCCCGGTCCCCTCATCCCCTGGACCCCCAACCCCCGGTCCCTGGTCCCCCGGTCCCCCAGTCCCCCGGTTCCCCCATCGCCCTGGCCCCCGTCTACCGATCCCCCAGTTCTCCGTTCGCCCCGTCTTCCGGTCCTCCCGTCCCACAGTCTCCCGTCTCCCGGTGTCCCATCTCCCGGTCACCCCGTCCCCGGTCCCCCGTCTCGCGGTCCCCCGTCTCCTAGTCGCCCCGTTCCCCGGTACCCGATCTCCCGGTCCCCTCATCCCCCAGTCCCCCAACCCCCGGTCCCCCGTTCCCCCCGTCCCCCGGTCCCCGGTCCCCCGGTCCCCCCATCTCCCGGTCCACTGGTACCCCCGTCCCCCCAGTCCATTCATGCCCCTGGTCACCCCGTCGCCCGGTCCCCTATCCCCCGGTCCCCCCAACCTCCGGTCCCCCGGTCCGCGGGTCCCCTGGTCCCCCCATCCGCCGTTCCCCCGGTCCCCCCCTCCGTCTCCGTTGCCCCGGTCCCCCCGTCCCCCGGTCCCCCCGTCCCCCGGTCCCCCCGACCCTCCAGTCCCCCTGTCCCTCTGTCTCCCGGTCCCCCCGTCACCCCGTCCCCCCGGCCCCAGGTCCCCCATCTCCCGGTCCCCCCGTCTCACGGTCCCCCGTTCCCCCGTTTCCCGGTCCCCCCCTCCCCATGTCCCTCGTCCCCCAGTACCCTCGTACTCCTGTCCCTCCATCCACCGGTCTCCTGGTCCCTCCGTCCCACCGTCCGCCAGTCCCACCGTCCTCTCATTCCCCCAATCCCCCAGTCCCCCAGTCTCCCTGTCCCCCAATTCCCCGGTCTCCCTTTCCCCTGGTACCGTGTCCCCCCATCTCCCGGTCCCCCCGTCCCCTGGTCCCACTGTCTCCCAGTACCCAGTCCCCCTGTCCCCCCGGTCCCCCGGTCCCCTTGTCCCCCCATCCCCCAGTCCCCCCGTCCCCCCGGCCCTCTCGTACTCCCGTCCCCCCATCTTCCGGTCACCCCTTCCCCCCGTCCCACATGCCCCCGTCTCCCAGACCCCCCGTCCCCCGGTTCTCCCAGTTCCAACGGTCTCCCTGTCCCCCTGCCCCCCTTCCCCCATCTCCTGGTACCCCGTCCCCCGGTACCCCCGCCCCGGGTTCCTACAGTCCCACCGTTCTCCCTGTCCCCCCCCTTACACCCGTCTCCCGGTCCCCTGTCCCCCGGTCCTCCCGTCCCCCGGTCCCCCTGTCCCCCCGTTCTGTCTGTCGGTCCCTGTCCTGCGGGGACTCTAGTCCCTCTGCCCGCACAAGAACCCAGGATTTGGCGAGGCCAAGAAGGAACACCAACAGAGCCATGGATAGGGGGCTCATAGCACCATGTCTCACGGGCGGCTGGCTTGGAGACACGGCAAGCCGGAGCCGCCCGATCCCCAACCTGCCTGCCGATTCTCTGCCAACCAACAGACCCACCAAGCCGGCCCACTGCAGTCCGCGCCCCTCTGCAATTTGCAGTCCACCATCCGCGCTTCCTAGCTTGGCCACCGCAGCTCTGCCAGTGGCCAATGGCCAACTGGCAACAGCTGATGGCCAAGCGGTAACAGCTGATGTCCGTGCAGCCCCCACGCAGCACCCCTCCACGCGAGGCCCAGAGCCTGGAAAGTGCTCTCTGCAAGTCTGTCCCCACAGTCCCCGTCTGTCTCTCTCCGCCTACCTCTTGCTCCGTCTCTGGCCTTCTCTCATCCTCTCTCTCAACACCCTGGGTCAGGAGAGGTGATGTGTAGCCAGTGAAGTGACCAGTGATCGGGCGGGACGCCGGTCGCTGATGAGGGGCGAGGGCCCAGACAGAAGGCTGTGTGACGAAGGGTGGCGGCAGTCTGGAGGTGCTGCCCCCTGGTCGCGGTTGGCTCTCCCTGGCTTTGGGCCAGTGGGTGGGGCCGGCCAGGGCCAGGGCCTGGGTTGCACGTCCCTAGGGTGGAGGGGACTGAGAGGACCCTGCGACCCCCTCGGTGGCCCTGAGTGGTGGGGACAGCACAGCAGCAAGGGGGGTGTGCGGTTGTGGGGCTGGGGGGGGATGAGAGGGGTTGGGGTAGGGGGGCGTGGTAAAAGCCATTCCGGGCGTGGGGAGTCCCAGGATGCCAGGGCGCCCAGACATATGTCACAGTCAGGGAAGTGACAGAGGCCTGTGGAGCCACTGGGGGGCGCGAAGGGGCCTCGCTGCGGGCCAGGAGTAGCCCGTCGCCCACACCAGCGGCGACCGGAGGAGGCGGGGAGCGGGCGGGAGGCACTCGGGCAGACATGCTCGCCACCCGAGCGGCCCAGCAGCATGGCGCGTGCGCTCAGGAGGCAAGTCGGGAGCAGGCTCTTGGAGTGCCGGGAGCCGGGTCCCAGTGCCTAAGGCCATACCACCCTGAACGCAGCAGATCTCGTCTGATCTCGGAAGCGAAGCAGGGTCTGTCCTGGTTAGTACTTGGATGGGAGACCGCCTGGGAATACCTGTTGGCTTTTGCTAGCGTCTCCTTTTGCATCGCCGCTCCGGCGTGGATCCCTCCGAACCCCTGCCGCCCCTTGCCCCTCTGCAGCCTCCCAGCCAGCCGCAGGTCCCCCTGACCAGCAGAGGGTCAGCCGCCCGGCACTACAAGCTGGCAGCCCCGGCCGCACACCAGGCCCGTGGGCCAGGGCTCCCCCCCCACACCCTCCTCTCAGTCCTCTTCGGTCCCGCAGGCCGTCATCGCGAATCCTTCGCCGACGCGCGGTCGCCGCCACCGCCGCCTGCGCCAAAGCCACCGCCACCACCGGGCTCCCCACACCCCCCCCCCAGCGCTGCCCTCGCCCCCGCCCCTGTCCCCGCCCCCGCCGCCGCCACCGCCAAACTCCCTCAAACTCCCTCCTGTGCTCTCCCCACCTCGGCCGCCAGCACCGCGCTCCCCATCTCCGCCACCAGTGCTGCCCTCTCCCCCTCCCCCGCCCCCGTTGCCTCCATTGCCGCACTCCCTCAATTCCCTCCTCTGCTCTCCCCGCCTCCAGCACCGCCATCTTCCCCGCCCCCGCCCCAGCCCCCGCCGCCACCAATGCCATACTCCCTCAGTCTCCCGCCTCTGCTCTCCCGGCCTCCGCCGCCAGCACCGCCCTCACGCCCTCCCCAGCCCCCGCCGCCACCGCCGCCGCCATCGGCCCCGTGTCCCAGCGCCCACCGTCAAAGCCCCCATTGTCGCCGCCGCCATCGCCGCCCTGGCGCCATCCACGCGGTTGCCATCGCCTACCTCGCCACCCTCCCGTGCCTCCGCCGCCGCCGCCGCAGCCGGCGCCGCAGCCGCCCCCGCCGCCGCCGCGGGGTCCTCCCACAACTCCCAGGCCCAGGGTTGCCTGCTGGTGCAGGCCTCCACCAGCCTTGGGGCTGCGGTTGGGGGTAAACCTGGTGGCGGTAGGGGGGCGGGTTGTATGCCGGTCTGGGTGCGGGGAGTCCCAGGATGCCAGAGTTCCACGACTTCAGGCACCATCAGGGAAGTGGCAGTGTCCCATGGAGCCCCGGGTGGCGCGAAGGGGCCTCGCTGTCGGCCAGGAGTAGCCCGCCGCCCACGCCAGGGGCATTAGGAAGAGGCGGGGAGCCGGACTGGGGGGGGACGCGGTGCTGGCAGAGCCGGCCCGCGGGTCGATGCTCGCCACCGGAGCGGCTCATCTGCATGGCGGGCGCTCACGAGACAGGCCGGGAGCAGGCTCTTGGGGCGCGGGAGCCGGGTCCCAGCGTCTACGGCCATACCACCCTGAACGCGCCCGATCTCCTCTGATCTCGGGAGCTAAGCAGGGAGGGGCCTGGTTAGTACTTGGATGGGAGACCGCCTGGGAATAGCTGCAGGCTTTTGCTCGCCTCTCCTTTTGCGCCGCCGCCCCGGCGTGCCTCCCTCCGAATCCCTGCCGCCCCTTGCCCCTCTGCAACCCCTGCAGCCGCCCAGCCAGCCGAAGGTCCCCCTGGCCAGAGGAGGGACAGCCGCCCAGCACTACAAGCTCGCATCCCCGGCCGCACACCAGGCCTGTCGGCCAGGGCTCCCCCCCTCTCCCTCTTCTTAGTGCTCTTCGCCGAGGCAGGCCGTCAGCCTGCAGCAGCCAGCCGCGTCTAGGTCGCCGCCGCCGCCACCGCCATCGCAGGGCTCCCTCTCGCTCCCCGACCCTGCCGCCGCCGCAACCCCCAACGCCCAAGCCCAGGGCTGCCTGCCGGCGCAGGCTTCCACCAGGCTCTCTCCATCCCAGGACGTGCCGGTCCTTTGCACCTCGGCCCGAGCCCAGGGGACGCCCATCCCTGCGCCTGCCCCTGGGCCCCGAGACACAGGATCGGCGTGTCCTCGGGCAAACGGGACGCCCACCCGCCCCGCCCCACCGGAGTCTTCTGTCTCCGCGGGCAGGCACCTCTCCCCACACCCCCGCGCGTCCCCTCCCGTCTCCCACAAGAGCCAGGAGCCCTCCCTTCCCGCCGGCCACGGTGTCCCCGACACAAAGGGCACAAAGAGCCGGGACAAACCAGGGGACGGCGGGAGCAGCACCCCAACACACCACGCGCCATCGACTCCAGGGGAGACCGCCACAAGGGAAGAGCAGGCACGCAGGCACACAATCCTCACAACCAGGGTGCCTGGGGGCTGCCACTCTCCTCCCGCGGGCGGGTCCCTGGGCGGGGCTCAGAGCCCACTGGCCCTCCGGAGACCCTGGCGGCCCGCCCCGGGGGCTTCAATGGTGACTGCCAACGCCAGGGCAATGCCTCCTTGGCGGAGCCCAGCCCCGGGCACGACCACACTCCGGTGGAGAAGCCACCACTTCAACACAGCCTCAGTGCGTCTGTCCCAGTCCGTGTGCCCGAATGTGCGTCCCTCCCACCCTCCCCCACCCCATGTCTGTCTGGCTCTGTGACGTGCCTGTTGGGTTCTGGCTCTGGCTCAGGAGCTCTCTCCCCGCGTGCCTGCCCCCTCTTTCTCTGTCTCTGTCCATGTCTCTCTGTATGTCTAGACACATACATGTACATATACGTGTATATTTCCATCTCGCTCCCTCTTACTCCTCCTCCCGTTCTGTCTGTCTGTCCCTGTCCTGCGGGGACTCTAGTCCCTCTGCCCGCACAAGAACGCAGGATTTGGCGAGGCCAAGAAGGAACACCCACAGAGCCACGGATAGGGGGCTCATAGCACCATGTCTCACGGGCGGCTGGCTTGGAGACACGGCAAGCCGGAGCCGCCCGATCCCCCACCTGCTGGCCGATTCTCTGCCAACCAACAGACCCACCAAGCCGGCCCACTGCAGTCCGCGCCCCTCTGCAATTTGCAGTCCACCATCCGCGCTTCCTAGCTTGGCCACCGCAGCTCTGCCGGTGTCCAATGGCCAACTGGCAACAGCTGAAGGCCAAGCGGTAACAGCTGATGTCAGTGCAGCCCCACGCAGTACCCCCGTCCCCCGGTACCCCCGTCTCCCCGTCACCCCTGTCTCCGTTCCCCCGGTTCCCCGTCTTCCTGTCCCCCGTCTCCCGGGTCCCCCGTCCCCACGTTCCACCATCCCCCCTATTCCGGTCCCCCCCGTCCCCTGTTCCCCCCGTCCCCTGATCCCCCTGTTCCCCCGTACCCCCATCCACCCTCTCCCAGTCCACCCGTCCCCCGGTGCCCCCGTCCCCCCAGTGCCCCATCCCCCGTCCCCCGCTCCCCCGTCCCCCCAGTCCCCCCACGCCCCTGGTCCACCCGTCCCCCATTCCCTCGTCTCCCGGTCCCCCCCTCCCCGGGTCCCCCGACCCCCGTTCCCCCGTCTCCCGGTCCTCCGTCTCGCGGTCCACCTGTCCCCCGGTCCCCCAGTCCCAACGTCTCCCCGTCCCCCCATCCCTCCTTCGCCTGGTCCCCCCGTCCCCCCATACCCCCGGTCTGCCGTTCCCCGGTCCCCCGTCGCCTCCTGGTCCCCCGGTCCCCCGGTTCCCCCGGCGCCCAGGCGCCCTTCTACCGGTCCCCCCGTTCCCCGGTCGCCCCGTCTCCCGGTCCCCAGTCTCCCGGTCCCCTGTCTCCCGGTCGCCCGGTCTTCCGGTCCCCCGGTCCTCCGTCCAGTGTTACCCCCTTCCCCCGGTCCCCCGGTCCCCCCATCTCCCTGTCCCTCTGTCTCCCGGTCCGGCCGCACACCCATCCCCCCGTCTCCCGGTCCCCCGTCTCCCGGTCGCCCGGTCCCCAGGTCCCCCGTCTCCCGGTCCCCTCATCCCCTGGACCCCCAACCCCCGGTCCCTGGTCCCCCGGTCCCCCAGTCCCCCGGTTCCCCCATCGCCCTGGCCCCCGTCTACCGATCCCCCAGTTCTCCGTTCGCCCCGTCTTCCGGTCCTCCCGTCCCACAGTCTCCCGTCTCCCGGTGTCCCATCTCCCGGTCACCCCGTCCCCGGTCCCCCGTCTCGCGGTCCCCCGTCTCCTAGTCGCCCCGTTCCCCGGTACCCGATCTCCCGGTCCCCTCATCCCCCAGTCCCCCAACCCCCGGTCCCCCGTTCCCCCCGTCCCCCGGTCCCCGGTCCCCCGGTCCCCCCATCTCCCGGTCCACTGGTACCCCCGTCCCCCCAGTCCATTCATGCCCCTGGTCACCCCGTCGCCCGGTCCCCTATCCCCCGGTCCCCCCAACCTCCGGTCCCCCGGTCCGCGGGTCCCCTGGTCCCCCCATCCGCCGTTCCCCCGGTCCCCCCCCCCCCGTCTCCGTTGCCCCGGTCCCCCCGTCCCCCGGTCCCCCCGTCCCCCGGTCCCCCCGACCCTCCAGTCCCCCTGTCCCTCTGTCTCCCGGTCCCCCCGTCACCCCGTCCCCCCGGCCCCAGGTCCCCCATCTCCCGGTCCCCCCGTCTCACGGTCCCCCGTTCCCCCGTTTCCCGGTCCCCCCCTCCCCATGTCCCTCGTCCCCCAGTACCCTCGTACTCCTGTCCCTCCATCCACCGGTCTCCTGGTCCCTCCGTCCCACCGTCCGCCAGTCCCACCGTCCTCTCATTCCCCCAATCCCCCAGTCCCCCAGTCTCCCTGTCCCCCAATTCCCCGGTCTCCCTTTCCCCTGGTACCGTGTCCCCCCATCTCCCGGTCCCCCCGTCCCCTGGTCCCACTGTCTCCCAGTACCCAGTCCCCCTGTCCCCCCGGTCCCCCGGTCCCCTTGTCCCCCCATCCCCCAGTCCCCCCGTCCCCCCGGCCCTCTCGTACTCCCGTCCCCCCATCTTCCGGTCACCCCTTCCCCCCGTCCCACATGCCCCCGTCTCCCAGACCCCCCGTCCCCCGGTTCTCCCAGTTCCAACGGTCTCCCTGTCCCCCTGCCCCCCTTCCCCCATCTCCTGGTACCCCGTCCCCCGGTACCCCCGCCCCGGGTTCCTACAGTCCCACCGTTCTCCCTGTCCCCCCCCTTACACCCGTCTCCCGGTCCCCTGTCCCCCTGTCCCCCCGTTCTGTCTGTCGGTCCCTGTCCTGCGGGGACTCTAGTCCCTCTGCCCGCACAAGAACCCAGGATTTGGCGAGGCCAAGAAGGAACACCAACAGAGCCACGGATAGGGGCCTCATAGCACCATGTCTCACGGGCAGCTGGCTTGGAGACACGGCAAGCCGGAGCCGCCCGATCCCCAACCTGCCGGCCGATTCTCTGCCAACCAACAGACCCACCAAGCCAGCCCACTGCAGTCCGCGCCCCTCTGCAATTTGCAGTCCACCATCCGCGCTTCCTAGCTTGGCCACCGCAGCTCTGCCAGTGGCCAATGGCCAACTGGCAACAGCTGATGGCCAAGCGGTAACAGCTGATGTCCGTGCAGCCCCCACGCAGCACCCCTCCACGCGAGGCCCAGAGCCTGGAAAGTGCTCTCTGCAAGTCTGTCCCCACAGTCCCCGTCTGTCTCTCTCCGCCTACCTCTTGCTCCGTCTCTGGCCTTCTCTCATCCTCTCTCTCAACACCCTGGGTCAGGAGAGGTGATGTGTAGCCAGTGAAGTGACCAGTGATCGGGCGGGACGCCGGTCGCTGATGAGGGGCGAGGGCCCAGACAGAAGGCTGTGTGACGAAGGGTGGCGGCAGTCTGGAGGTGCTGCCCCCTGGTCGCGGGTGGCTCTCCCTGGCTTTGGGCCAGTGGGTGGGGCCGGCCAGGGCCAGGGCCTGGGTTGCACGTCCCTAGGGTGGAGGGGACTGAGAGGACCCTGCGACCCCCTCGGTGGCCCTGAGTGGTGGGGACAGCACAGCAGCAAGGGGGGTGTGCGGTTGTGGGGCTGGGGGGGGATGAGAGGGGTTGGGGTAGGGGGGCGTGGTAAAAGCCATTCCGGGCGTGGGGAGTCCCAGGATGCCAGGGCGCCCAGACATATGTCACAGTCAGGGAAGTGACAGAGGCCTGTGGAGCCACTGGGGGGCGCGAAGGGGCCTCGCTGCGGGCCAGGAGTAGCCCGTCGCCCACACCAGCGGCGACCGGAGGAGGCGGGGAGCGGGCGGGAGTCACTCGGGCAGACATGCTCGCCACCCGAGCGGCCCAGCAGCATGGCGCGTGCGCTCAGGAGGCAAGTCGGGAGCAGGCTCTTGGAGTGCCGGGAGCCGGGTCCCAGTGCCTAAGGCCATACCACCCTGAACGCAGCAGATCTCGTCTGATCTCGGAAGCGAAGCAGGGTCTGTCCTGGTTAGTACTTGGATGGGAGACCGCCTGGGAATACCTGTTGGCTTTTGCTAGCGTCTCCTTTTGCATCGCCGCTCCGGCGTGGATCCCTCCGAACCCCTGCCGCCCCTTGCCCCTCTGCAGCCTCCCAGCCAGCCGCAGGTCCCCCTGACCAGCAGAGGGTCAGCCGCCCGGCACTACAAGCTGGCAGCCCCGGCCGCACACCAGGCCCGTGGGCCAGGGCTCCCCCCCCACACCCTCCTCTCAGTCCTCTTCGGTCCCGCAGGCCGTCATCGCGAATCCTTCGCCGACGCGCGGTCGCCGCCACCGCCGCCTGCGCCAAAGCCACCGCCACCACCGGGCTCCCCACACCCCCCCACACCCCCCCGCCAGCGCTGCCCTCGCCCCCGCCCCTGTCCCCGCCCCCGCCGCCGCCACCGCCAAACTCCCTCAAACTCCCTCCTGTGCTCTCCCCACCTCGGCCGCCAGCACCGCGCTCCCCATCTCCGCCACCAGTGCTGCCCTCTCCCCCACCCCGCCCCCGCCGCCGCCATATCCGTACTCCCTCAATTCCCTCCTCCGATCTCCCCGCCTCCAGCACCGCCATCTCCCCGCCCCCGCCCCAGACCCCCGCAGCCACCATCGCCATACTCCCTCAGTCTCCCGCCTCTGCTCTCCCGGCCTCCGCAGCCAGCACCGCCCTCACGCCCTCCCCCGCCCCCGGTGCCGCCATTGCTGCACTCCCTCAATTCCCTCCTCTGCTCTCCCCGCCTCCAGCACCGCCATCTTCCCCGCCCCCGCCCCAGCCCCCGCCGCCACCAATGCCATACTCGCTCAGTCTCCTGCCTCTGCTCTCCCGGCCTCCGCCGCCAGCACCGCCCTCATGCCCTCCCCAGGCCCCGCCGCCACCGCCGCCGCCATCGGCCCCCGTGTCCCAGCGCCCACCGTCAAAGCCCCCATTGTCGCCGCCGCCATCGCCGCCCTGGCGCCATCCACGCGGTTGCCATCGCCTACCTTGCCACCCTCCCCTGCCTCCGCCGCCGCCGCCGCGGGGTCCTCCCACAACTCCCAGGCCCAGGGTTGCCTGCTGGTGCAGGCCTCCACCAGCCTTGGGGCTGCGGTTGGGGGTAAACCTGGTGGCGGTAGGGGGGCGGGTTGTATGCCGGTCTGGGTGCGGGGAGTCCCAGGATGCCAGAGTTCCACGACTTCTGGCACCATCAGGGAAGTGGCAGTGTCCCATGGAGCCCCGGGTGGCGCGAAGGGGCCTCGCTGTCGGCCAGGAGTAGCCCGCCGCCCACGCCAGGGGCATTAGGAAGAGGCGGGGAGCCGGACTGGGGGGGGACGCGGTGCTGGCAGAGCCGGCCCGCGGGTCGATGCTCGCCACCGGAGCGGCTCATCTGCATGGCGGGCGCTCACGAGACAGGCCGGGAGCAGGCTCTTGGGGCGCGGGAGCCGGGTCCCAGCGTCTACGGCCATACCACCCTGAACGCGCCCGATCTCCTCTGATCTCGGGAGCTAAGCAGGGAGGGGCCTGGTTAGTACTTGCATGGGAGACCGCCTGGGAATACCTGTAGGCTTTTGCTCGCCTCTCCTTTTGCGCCGCCGCCCCGGCGTGCCTCCCTCCGAATCCCTGCCGCCCCTTGCCCCTCTGCAACCCCTGCAGCCGCCCAGCCAGCCGAAGGTCCCCCTGGCCAGAGGAGGGACAGCCGCCCAGCACTACAAGCTCGCATCCCCGGCCGCACACCAGGCCTGTCGGCCAGGGCTCCCCCCCTCTCCCTCTTCTTAGTGCTCTTCGCCGAGGCAGGCCGTCAGCCTGCAGCAGTCAGCCGCGTCTAGGTCGCCGCCGCCGCCACCGCCATCGCAGGGCTCCCTGTCGCTCCCCGACCCTGCCGCCGCCGCAACCCCCAACGCCCAAGCCCAGGGCTGCCTGCCGGCGCAGGCTTCCACCAGGCTCTCTCCATCCCAGGACGTGCCGGTCCTTTGCACCTCGGCCCGAGCCCAGGGGACGCCCATCCCTGCGCCTGCCCCTGGGCCCCGAGACACAGGATCGGCGTGTCCTCGGGCAAACGGGACGCCCACCCGCCCCGCCCCACCGGAGTCTTCTGTCTCCGCGGGCAGGCACCTCTCCCCACACCCCCGCGCGTCCCCTCCCGTCTCCCACAAGAGCCAGGAGCCCTCCCTTCCCGCCGGCCACGGTGTCCCCGACACAAAGGGCACAAAGAGCCGGGACAAACCAGGGGACGGCGGGAGCAGCACCCCAACACACCACGCGCCATCGACTCCAGGGGAGACCGCCACAAGGGAAGAGCAGGCACGCAGGCACACAATCCTCACAACCAGGGTGCCTGGGGGCTGCCACTCTCCTCCCGCGGGCGGGTCCCTGGGCGGGGCTCAGAGCCCACTGGCCCTCCGGAGACCCTGGCGGCCCGCCCCGGGGGCTTCAATGGTGACTGCCAACGCCAGGGCAATGCCTCCTTGGCGGAGCCCAGCCCCGGGCACGACCACACTCCGGTGGAGAAGCCACCACTTCAACACAGCCTCAGTGCGTCTGTCCCAGTCCGTGTGCCCGAATGTGCGTCCCTCCCACCCTCCCCCACCCCATGTCTGTCTGGCTCTGTGACGTGCCTGTTGGGTTCTGGCTCTGGCTCAGGAGCTCTCTCCCCGCGTGCCTGCCCCCTCTTTCTCTGTCTCTGTCCATGTCTCTCTGTATGTCTAGACACATACATGTACATATACGTGTATATTTCCATCTCGCTCCCTCTTACTCCTCCTCCCGTTCTGTCTGTCTGTCCCTGTCCTGCGGGGACTCTAGTCCCTCTGCCCGCACAAGAACGCAGGATTTGGCGAGGCCAAGAAGGAACACCCACAGAGCCACGGATAGGGGGCTCATAGCACCATGTCTCACGGGCGGCTGGCTTGGAGACACGGCAAGCCGGAGCCGCCCGATCCCCCACCTGCTGGCCGATTCTCTGCCAACCAACAGACCCACCAAGCCGGCCCACTGCAGTCCGCGCCCCTCTGCAATTTGCAGTCCACCATCCGCGCTTCCTAGCTTGGCCACCGCAGCTCTGCCGGTGTCCAATGGCCAACTGGCAACAGCTGAAGGCCAAGCGGTAACAGCTGATGTCAGTGCAGCCCCACGCAGTACCCCCGTCCCCCGGTACCCCCGTCTCCCCGTCACCCCTGTCTCCGTTCCCCCGGTTCCCCGTCTTCCTGTCCCCCGTCTCCCGGGTCCCCCGTCCCCACGTTCCACCATCCCCACTATTCCGGTCCCCCCCGTCCCCTGTTCCCCCCGTCCCCTGATCCCCCTGTTCCCCCGTACCCCCATCCACCCTCTCCCAGTCCACCCATCCCCCGGTGCCCCCGTCCCCCCAGTGCCCCATCCCCCATCCCCCGCTCCCCCGTCCCCCCAGTCCCCCCACGCCCCTGGTCCACCCGTCCCCCATTCCCTCGTCTCCCGGTCCCCCCCTCCCCGGGTCCCCCGACCCCCGTTCCCCCGTCTCCCGGTCCTCCGTCTCGCGGTCCTCCTGTCCCCCGGTCCCCCAGTCCCAACGTCTCCCCGTCCCCCCGTCCCTCCTTCGCCTGGTCCCCCCGTCCCCCCATACCCCCGGTCTCCCGTTCCCCGGTCCCCCGTCTCCTGGTCCCCCGTTCCCCCGGTTTCCCCGGCGCCCAGGCGCCCTTCTACCGGTCCCCCCGTTCCCCGGTCGCCCCGTCTCCCGGTCCCCACTCTCCCGGTCCCCTGTCTCCCGGTCGCCCGGTCTTCCGGTCCCCCGGTCCTCCGTCCAGTGTTACCCCCTTCCCCCGGTCCCCCGGTCCCCCCATCTCCCTGTCCCTCTGTCTCCCGGTCCGGCCGCACACCCATCCCCCCGTCTCCCGGTCCCCCGTCTCCCGGTCGCCCGGTTTCCAGGTCCCCCGTCTCCCGGTCCCCTCATCCCCTGGACCCCCAACCCCGGTCCCTGGTCCCCCGGTCCCCCAGTCCCCCGGTTCCCCCATCGCCCTGGCCCCCGTCTACCGATCCCCCAGTTCTCCGTTCGCCCCGTCTTCCGGTCCTCCCGTCCCACAGTCTCCCGTCTCCCGGTGTCCCATCTCCCGGTCACCCCGTCCCCGGTCCCCCGTCTCGCGGTCCCCCGTCTCCTAGTCGCCCCGTTCCCCGGTACCCGATCTCCCGGTCCCCTCATCCCCCAGTCCCCCAACCCCCGGTCCCCCGGTCCCCCCGTCCCCCGGTCCCCAGTCCCCCGGTCCCCCCATCTCCCGGTCCACTGGTACCCCCGTCCCCCCAGTCCATTCATGCCCCTGGTCACCCCGTCGCCCGGTCCCCTATCCCCCGGTCCCCCCAACCTCCGGTCCCCCGGTCCGCGGGTCCCCTGGTCCCCCCATCCGCCGTTCCCCCGGTCCCCCCCGTCTCCTTTGCCCCGGTCCCCCCGTCCCCCGGTCCCCCCGTCCCCTGATCCCCCTGTTCCCCCGTACCCCCATCCACCCTCTCCCAGTCCACCCGTCCCCCGGTGCCCCCGTCCCCCCAGTGCCCCATCCCCCATCCCCCGCTCCCCCGTCCCCCCAGTCCCCCCACGCCCCTGGTCCACCCGTCCCCCATTCCCTCGTCTCCCGGTCCCCCCCTCCCCGGGTCCCCCGACCCCCGTTCCCCCCTCTCCCGGTCCTCCGTCTCGCGGTCCACCTGTCCCACGGTCCCCCAGTCCCAACGTCTCCCCGTCCCCCCGTCCCTCCTTCGCCTGGTCCCCCCGTCCCCCCATACCCCCGGTCTCCCGTTCCCCGGTCCCCCGTCGCCTCCTGGTCCCCCGGTTCCCCCGGTTCCCCCGGCGCCCAGGCGCCCTTCTACCGGTCCCCCCCGTTCCCCGGTCGCCCTGTCTCCCGGTCCCCAGTCTCCCGGTCCCCTGTCTCCCGGTCGCCCGGTCTTCGGGTCCCCCGGTCCTCCGTCCAGTGTTACCCCCTTCCCCCGGTCCCCCGGTCCCCCATCTCCCTGTCCCTCTGACTCCCGGTCCGGCCGCACACCCATCCCCCCGTCTCCCGGTCCCCCGTCTCCCGGTTGCCCGGTCCCCAGGTCCCCCGTCTCCCGGTCCCCTCATCCCCTGGACCCCCAACCCCCGGTCCCTGGTCCCCCGGTCCCCCAGTCCCCCGGTTCCCCCATCGCCCTGGCCCCCGTCTACCGATCCCCCAGTTCTCCGTTCGCCCCGTCTTCCGGTCCTCCCGTCCCACAGTCTCCCGTCTCCCGGTGTCCCATCTCCCGGTCACCCCGTCCCCGGTCCCCCGTCTCGCGGTCCCCCGTCTCCTAGTCGCCCCGTTCCCCGGTACCCGATCTCCCGGTCCCCTCATCCCCCAGTCCCCCAACCCCCGGTCCCCCGGTCCCCCCGTCCCCCGGTCCCCGGTCCCCCGGTCCCCCCATCTCCCGGTCCACTGGTACTCCCGTCCCCCCAGTCCATTCATGCCCCTGGTCACCCCGTCGCCCGGTCCCCTATCCCCCGGTCCCCCCAACCTCCGGTCCCCCGGTCCGCGGGTCCCCTGGTCCCCCCATCCGCCGTTCCCCCGGTCCCCCCCGTCTCCGTTGCCCCGGTCCCCCCGTCCCCCGGTCCCCCCGTCCCCCGGTCCCCCCGACCCTCCAGTCCCCCTGTCCCTCTGTCTCCCAGTCCCCCCGTCACCCCGTCCCCCCGGCCCCAGGTCCCCCATCTCCCGGTCCCCCCGTCTCACGGTCCCCCGTTCCCCCGTTTCCCGGTCCCCCCCTCCCCATGTCCCTCGTCCCCCAGTACCCTCGTACTCCTGTCCCTCCATCCACCGGTCTCCTGGTCCCTCCGTCCCACCGTCCGCCAGTCCCACCGTCCTCTCATTCCCCCAATCCCCCAGTCCCCCAGTCTCCCTGTCCCCCAATTCCCCGGTCTCCCTTTCCCCTGGTACCGTGTCCCCCCATCTCCCGGTCCCCCCGTCCCCTGGTCCCACTGTCTCCCAGTACCCAGTCCCCCTGTCCCCCCGGTCCCCCGGTCCCCTTGTCCCCCCATCCCCCAGTCCCCCCGTCCCCCCGGCCCTCTCGTACTCCCGTCCCCCCATCTTCCGGTCACCCCTTCCCCCCGTCCCACATGCCCCCGTCTCCCAGACCCCCCGTCCCCCGGTTCTCCCAGTTCCAACGGTCTCCCTGTCCCCCTGCCCCCCTTCCCCCATCTCCTGGTACCCCGTCCCCCGGTACCCCCGCCCCGGGTTCCTACAGTCCCACCGTTCTCCATGTCCCCCCCCTTACACCCGTCTCCTGGTCCCCTGTCCCCCGGTCCTCCCGTCCCCCGGTCCCCCTGTCCCCCCGTTCTGTCTGTCGGTCCCTGTCCTGCGGGGACTCTAGTCCCTCTGCCCGCACAAGAACCCAGGATTTGGCGAGGCCAAGAAGGAACACCAACAGAGCCACGGATAGGGGGCTCATAGCACCATGTCTCACGGGCGGCTGGCTTGGAGACACGGCAAGCCGGAGCCGCCCGATCCCCAACCTGCCTGCCGATTCTCTGCCAACCAACAGACCCACCAAGCCGGCCCACTGCAGTCCGCGCCCCTCTGCAATTTGCAGTCCACCATCCGCGCTTCCTAGCTTGGCCACCGCAGCTCTGCCAGTGGCCAATGGCCAACTGGCAACAGCTGATGGCCAAGCGGTAACAGCTGATGTCCGTGCAGCCCCCACGCAGCACCCCTCCACGCGAGGCCCAGAGCCTGGAAAGTGCTCTCTGCAAGTCTGTCCCCACAGTCCCCGTCTGTCTCTCTCCGCCTACCTCTTGCTCCGTCTCTGGCCTTCTCTCATCCTCTCTCTCAACACCCTGGGTCAGGAGAGGTGATGTGTAGCCAGTGAAGTGACCAGTGATCGGGCGGGACGCCGGTCGCTGATGAGGGGCGAGGGCCCAGACAGAAGGCTGTGTGACGAAGGGTGGCGGCAGTCTGGAGGTGCTGCCCCCTGGTCGCGGGTGGCTCTCCCTGGCTTTGGGCCAGTGGGTGGGGCCGGCCAGGGCCAGGGCCTGGGTTGCACGTCCCTAGGGTGGAGGGGACTGAGAGGACCCTGCGACCCCCTCGGTGGCCCTGAGTGGTGGGGACAGCACAGCAGCAAGGGGGGTGTGCGGTTGTGGGGCTGGGGGGGGATGAGAGGGGTTGGGGTAGGGGGGCGTGGTAAAAGCCATTCCGGGCGTGGGGAGTCCCAGGATGCCAGGGCGCCCAGACATATGTCACAGTCAGGGAAGTGACAGAGGCCTGTGGAGCCACTGGGGGGCGCGAAGGGGCCTCGCTGCGGGCCAGGAGTAGCCCGTCGCCCACACCAGCGGCGACCGGAGGAGGCGGGGAGCGGGCGGGAGTCACTCGGGCAGACATGCTCGCCACCCGAGCGGCCCAGCAGCATGGCGCGTGCGCTCAGGAGGCAAGTCGGGAGCAGGCTCTTGGAGTGCCGGGAGCCGGGTCCCAGTGCCTAAGGCCATACCACCCTGAACGCAGCAGATCTCGTCTGATCTCGGAAGCGAAGCAGGGTCTGTCCTGGTTAGTACTTGGATGGGAGACCGCCTGGGAATACCTGTTGGCTTTTGCTAGCGTCTCCTTTTGCATCGCCGCTCCGGCGTGGCTCCCTCCGAACCCCTGCCGCCCCTTGCCCCTCTGCAGCCTCCCAGCCAGCCGCAGGTCCCCCTGACCAGCAGAGGGTCAGCCGCCCGGCACTACAAGCTGGCAGCCCCGGCAGCACACCAGGCCCGTGGGCCAGGGCTCCCCCCCCACACCCTCCTCTCAGTCCTCTTCGGTCCCGCAGGCCGTCATCGCGAATCCTTCGCCGACGCGCGGTCGCCGCCACCGCCGCCTGCGCCAAAGCCACCGCCACCACCGGGCTCCCCACACCCCCCCCCCAGCGCTGCCCTCGCCCCCGCCCCTGTCCCCGCCCCCGCCGCCGCCACCGCCAAACTCCCTCAAACTCCCTCCTGTGCTCTCCCCACCTCGGCCGCCAGCACCGCGCTCCCCATCTCCGCCACCAGTGCTGCCCTCTCCCCCTCCCCCGCCCCCGTTGCCTCCATTGCCGCACTCCCTCAATTCCCTCCTCTGCTCTCCCCGCCTCCAGCACCGCCATCTTCCCCGCCCCCGCCCCAGCCCCCGCCGCCACCAATGCCATACTCCCTCAGTCTCCCGCCTCTGCTCTCCCGGCCTCCGCCGCCAGCACCGCCCTCACGCCCTCCCCAGCCCCCGCCGCCACCGCCGCCGCCATCGGCCCCCGTGTCCCAGCGCCCACCGTCAAAGCCCCCATTGTCGCCGCCGCCATCGCCGCCCTGGCGCCATCCACGCGGTTGCCATCGCCTACCTCGCCACCCTCCCCTGCCTCCGCCGCCGCCGCCTCCGCAGCCGCCCCCGCCGCCGCCGCCGCGGGGTCCTCCCACAACTCCCAAGCCCAGGGTTGCCTGCTGGTGCAGGCCTCCACCAGCCTTGGGGCTGCGGTTGGGGGTAAACCTGGTGGCGGTAGGGGGGCGGGTTGTATGCCGGTCTGGGTGCGGGGAGTCCCAGGATGCCAGAGTTCCACGACTTCTGGCACCATCAGGGAAGTGGCAGTGTCCCATGGAGCCCCGGGTGGCGCGAAGGGGCCTCGCTGTCGGCCAGGAGTAGCCCGCCGCCCACGCCAGGGGCATTAGGAAGAGGCGGGGAGCCGGACTGGGGGGGGACGCGGTGCTGGCAGAGCCGGCCCGCGGGTCGATGCTCGCCACCGGAGCGGCTCATCTGCATGGCGGGCGCTCACGAGACAGGCCGGGAGCAGGCTCTTGGGGCGCGGGAGCCGGGTCCCAGCGTCTACGGCCATACCACCCTGAACGCGCCCGATCTCCTCTGATCTCGGGAGCTAAGCAGGGAGGGGCCTGGTTAGTACTTGCATGGGAGACCGCCTGGGAATACCTGTAGGCTTTTGCTCGCCTCTCCTTTTGCGCCGCCGCCCCGGCGTGCCTCCCTCCGAATCCCTGCCGCCCCTTGCCCCTCTGCAACCCCTGCAGCCGCCCAGCCAGCCGAAGGTCCCCCTGGCCAGAGGAGGGACAGCCGCCCAGCACTACAAGCTCGCATCCCCGGCCGCACACCAGGCCTGTCGGCCAGGGCTCCCCCCCTCTCCCTCTTCTTAGTGCTCTTCGCCGAGGCAGGCCGTCAGCCTGCAGCAGCCAGCCGCGTCTAGGTCGCCGCCGCCGCCACCGCCATCGCAGGGCTCCCTGTCGCTCCCCGACCCTGCCGCCGCCGCAACCCCCAACGCCCAAGCCCAGGGCTGCCTGCCGGCGCAGGCTTCCACCAGGCTCTCTCCATCCCAGGACGTGCCGGTCCTTTGCACCTCGGCCCGAGCCCAGGGGACGCCCATCCCTGCGCCTGCCCCTGGGCCCCGAGACACAGGATCGGCGTGTCCTCGGGCAAACGGGACGCCCACCCGCCCCGCCCCACCGGAGTCTTCTGTCTCCGCGGGCAGGCACCTCTCCCCACACCCCCGCGCGTCCCCTCCCGTCTCCCACAAGAGCCAGGAGCCCTCCCTTCCCGCCGGCCACGGTGTCCCCGACACAAAGGGCACAAAGAGCCGGGACAAACCAGGGGACGGCGGGAGCAGCACCCCAACACACCACGCGCCATCGACTCCAGGGGAGACCGCCACAAGGGAAGAGCAGGCACGCAGGCACACAATCCTCACAACCAGGGTGCCTGGGGGCTGCCACTCTCCTCCCGCGGGCGGGTCCCTGGGCGGGGCTCAGAGCCCACTGGCCCTCCGGAGACCCTGGCGGCCCGCCCCGGGGGCTTCAATGGTGACTGCCAACGCCAGGGCAATGCCTCCTTGGCGGAGCCCAGCCCCGGGCACGACCACACTCCGGTGGAGAAGCCACCACTTCAACACAGCCTCAGTGCGTCTGTCCCAGTCCGTGTGCCCGAATGTGCGTCCCTCCCACCCTCCCCCACCCCATGTCTGTCTGGCTCTGTGACGTGCCTGTTGGGTTCTGGCTCTGGCTCAGGAGCTCTCTCCCCGCGTGCCTGCCCCCTCTTTCTCTGTCTCTGTCCATGTCTCTCTGTATGTCTAGACACATACATGTACATATACGTGTATATTTCCATCTCGCTCCCTCTTACTCCTCCTCCCGTTCTGTCTGTCTGTCCCTGTCCTGCGGGGACTCTAGTCCCTCTGCCCGCACAAGAACGCAGGATTTGGCGAGGCCAAGAAGGAACACCCACAGAGCCACGGATAGGGGGCTCATAGCACCATGTCTCACGGGCGGCTGGCTTGGAGACACGGCAAGCCGGAGCCGCCCGATCCCCCACCTGCTGGCCGATTCTCTGCCAACCAACAGACCCACCAAGCCGGCCGACTGCAGTCCGCGCCCCTCTGCAATTTGCAGTCCACCATCCGCGCTTCCTAGCTTGGCCACCGCAGCTCTGCCGGTGTCCAATGGCCAACTGGCAACAGCTGAAGGCCAAGCGGTAACAGCTGATGTCAGTGCAGCCCCACGCAGTACCCCCGTCCCCCGGTACCCCCGTCTCCCCGTCACCCCTGTCTCCGTTCCCCCGGTTCCCCGTCTTCCTGTCCCCCGTCTCCCGGGTCCCCCGTCCCCACGTTCCACCATCCCCCCTATTCCGGTCCCCCCCGTCCCCTGTTCCCCCCGTCCCCTGATCCCCCTGTTCCCCCGTACCCCCATCCACCCTCTCCCAGTCCACCCGTCCCCCGGTGCCCCCGTCCCCCCAGTGCCCCATCCCCCGTCCCCCGCTCCCCCGTCCCCCCAGTCCCCCCACGCCCCTGGTCCACCCGTCCCCCATTCCCTCGTCTCCCGGTCCCCCCCTCCCCGGGTCCCCCGACCCCCGTTCCCCCGTCTCCCGGTCCTCCGTCTCGCGGTCCACCTGTCCCCCGGTCCCCCAGTCCCAACGTCTCCCCGTCCCCCCATCCCTCCTTCGCCTGGTCCCCCCGTCCCCCCATACCCCCGGTCTCCCGTTCCCCGGTCCCCCGTCGCCTCCTGGTCCCCCGGTCCCCCGGTTCCCCCGGCGCCCAGGCGCCCTTCTACCGGTCCCCCCGTTCCCCGGTCGCCCCGTCTCCCGGTCCCCAGTCTCCCGGTCCCCTGTCTCCCGGTCGCCCGGTCTTCCGGTCCCCCGGTCCTCCGTCCAGTGTTACCCCCTTCCCCCGGTCCCCCGGTCCCCCCATCTCCCTGTCCCTCTGTCTCCCGGTCCGGCCGCACACCCATCCCCCCGTCTCCCGGTCCCCCGTCTCCCGGTCGCCCGGTCCCCAGGTCCCCCGTCTCCCGGTCCCCTCATCCCCTGGACCCCCAACCCCCGGTCCCTGGTCCCCCGGTCCCCCAGTCCCCCGGTTCCCCCATCGCCCTGGCCCCCGTCTACCGATCCCCCAGTTCTCCGTTCGCCCCGTCTTCCGGTCCTCCCGTCCCACAGTCTCCCGTCTCCCGGTGTCCCATCTCCCGGTCACCCCGTCCCCGGTCCCCCGTCTCGCGGTCCCCCGTCTCCTAGTCGCCCCGTTCCCCGGTACCCGATCGCCCGGTCCCCTCATCCCCCAGTCCCCCAACCCCCGGTCCCCCGTTCCCCCCGTACCCCGGTCCCCGGTCCCCCGGTCCCCCCATCTCCCGGTCCACTGGTACCCCCGTCCCCCCAGTCCATTCATGCCCCTGGTCACCCCGTCGCCCGGTCCCCTATCCCCCGGTCTCCCCAACCTCCGGTCCCCCGGTCCGCGGGTGCCCTGGTCCCCCCATCCGCCGTTCCCCCGGTCCCCCCCGTCTCCGTTGCCCCGGTCCCCCCGTCCCCCGGTCCCCCCGTCCCCCGGTCCCCCCGACCCTCCAGTCCCCCTGTCCCTCTGTCTCCCGGTCCCCCCGTCACCCCGTCCCCCCGGCCCCAGGTCCCCCATCTCCCGGTCCCCCCGTCTCACGGTCCCCCGTTCCCCCGTTTCCCGGTCCCCCCCTCCCCATGTCCCTCGTCCCCCAGTACCCTCGTACTCCTGTCCCTCCATCCACCGGTCTCCTGGTCCCTCCGTCCCACCGTCCGCCAGTCCCACCGTCCTCTCATTCCCCCAATCCCCCAGTCCCCCAGTCTCCCTGTCCCCCAATTCCCCGGTCTCCCTTTCCCCTGGTACCGTGTCCCCCCATCTCCCGGTCCCCCCGTCCCCTGGTCCCACTGTCTCCCAGTACCCAGTCCCCCTGTCCCCCCGGTCCCCCGGTCCCCTTGTCCCCCCATCCCCCAGTCCCCCCGTCCCCCCGGCCCTCTCGTACTCCCGTCCCCCCATCTTCCGGTCACCCCTTCCCCCCGTCCCACATGCCCCCGTCTCCCAGACCCCCCGTCCCCCGGTTCTCCCAGTTCCAACGGTCTCCCTGTCCCCCTGCCCCCCTTCCCCCATCTCCTGGTACCCCGTCCCCCGGTACCCCCGCCCCGGGTTCCTACAGTCCCACCGTTCTCCCTGTCCCACCCCTTACACCCGTCTCCCGGTCCCCTGTCCCCCGGTCCTCCCGTCCCCCGGTCCCCCTGTCCCCCCGTTCTGTCTGTCGGTCCCTGTCCTGCGGGGACTCTAGTCCCTCTGCCCGCACAAGAACCCAGGATTTGGCGAGGTCAAGAAGGAACACCAACAGAGCCACGGATAGGGAGTTCATAGCACCATGTCTCACGGGCGGCTGGCTTGGAGACACGGCAAGCCGGAGCCGCCCGATCCCCAACCTGCCGGCCGATTCTCTGCCAACCAACAGACCCACCAAGCCGGCCCACTGCAGTCCGCGCCCCTCTGCAATTTGCAGTCCACCATCCGCGCTTCCTAGCTTGGCCACCGCAGCTCTGCCAGTGGCCAATGGCCAACTGGCAGCAGCTGATGGCCAAGCGGTAACAGCTGATGTCCGTGCAGCCCCCACGCAGCACCCCTCCACGCGAGGCCCAGAGCCTGGAAAGTGCTCTCTGCAAGTCTGTCCCCACAGTCCCCGTCTGTCTCTCTCCACCTTCCTCTTGCTCCGTCTCTGGCCTTCTCTCATCCTCTCTCTCAACACCCTGGGTCAGGAGAGGTGATGTGTAGCCAGTGAAGTGACCAGTGATCGGGCGGGACGCCGGTCGCTGATGAGGGGCGAGGGCCCAGACAGAAGGCTGTGTGACGAAGGGTGGCGGCAGTCTGGAGGTGCTGCCCCCTGGTCGCGGGTGGCTCTCCCTGGCTTTGGGCCAGTGGGTGGGGCCGGCCAGGGCCAGGGCCTGGGTTGCACGTCCCTAGGGTGGAGGGGACTGAGAGGACCCTGCGACCCCCTCGGTGGCCCTGAGTGGTGGGGACAGCACAGCAGCAAGGGGGGTGTGCGGTTGTGGGGCTGGGGGGGGATGAGAGGGGTTGGGGTAGGGGGGCGTGGTAAAAGCCATTCCGGGCGTGGGGAGTCCCAGGATGCCAGGGCGCCCAGACATATGTCACAGTCAGGGAAGTGACAGAGGCCTGTGGAGCCACTGGGGGGCGCGAAGGGGCCTCTCTGCGGGCCAGGAGTAGCCCGTCGCCCACACCAGCGGCGATCGGAGGAGGCGGGGAGCGGGCGGGAGGCACTCGGGCAGACATGCTCGCCACCCGAGCGGCCCAGCAGCATGGCGCGTGCGCTCAGGAGGCAAGTCGGGAGCAGGCTCTTGGAGTGCCGGGAGCCGGGTCCCAGTGCCTAAGGCCATACCACCCTGAACGCAGCAGATCTCGTCTGATCTCGGAAGCGAAGCAGGGTCTGTCCTGGTTAGTACTTGGATGGGAGACCGCCTGGGAATACCTGTTGGCTTTTGCTAGCGTCTCCTTTTGCATCGCCGCTCCGGCGTGGCTCCCTCCGAACCCCTGCCGCCCCTTGCCCCTCTGCAGCCTCCCAGCCAGCCGCAGGTCCCCCTGACCAGCAGAGGGTCAGCCGCCCGGCACTACAAGCTGGCAGCCCCGGCCGCACACCAGGCCCGTGGGCCAGGGCTCCCCCCCCACACCCTCCTCTCAGTCCTCTTCGGTCCCGCAGGCCGTCATCGCGAATCCTTCGCCGACGCGCGGTCGCCGCCACCGCCGCCTGCGCCAAAGCCACCGCCACCACCGGGCTCCCCACACCCCCCCCCCCAGCGCTGCCCTCGCCCCCGCCCCTGTCCCCGCCCCCGCCGCCGCCACCGCCAAACTCCCTCAAACTCCCTCCTGTGCTCTCCCCACCTCGGCCGCCAGCACCGCGCTCCCCATCTCCGCCACCAGTGCTGCCCTCTCCCCCTCCCCCGCCCCCGCTGCCGCCATTGCCGCACTCCCTCAATTCCCTCCTCTGCTCTCCCCGCCTCCAGCACCGCCATCTTCCCCGCCCCCGCCCCAGCCCCCGCCGCCACCAATGCCATACTCGCTCAGTCTCCCGCCTCTGCTCTCCCGGCCTCCGCCGCCAGCACCGCCCTCACGCCCTCCCCAGCCCCCGCCGCCACCGCCGCCGCCATCGGCCCCGTGTCCCAGCGCCCACCGTCAAAGCCCCCATTGTCGCCGCCGCCATCGCCGCCCTGGCGCCATCCACGCGGTTGCCATCGCCTACCTCGCCACCCTCCCGTGCCTCCGCCGCCGCCGCCGCAGCCGGCGCCGCAGCCGCCCCCGCCGCCGCCGCGGGGTCCTCCCACAACTCCCAGGCCCAGGGTTGCCTGCTGGTGCAGGCCTCCACCAGCCTTGGGGCTGCGGTTGGGGGTAAACCTGGTGGCGGTAGGGGGGCGGGTTGTATGCCGGTCTGGGTGCGGGGAGTCCCAGGATGCCAGAGTTCCACGACTTCAGGCACCATCAGGGAAGTGGCAGTGTCCCATGGAGCCCCGGGTGGCGCGAAGGGGCCTCGCTGTCGGCCAGGAGTAGCCCGCCGCCCACGCCAGGGGCATTAGGAAGAGGCGGGGAGCCGGACTGGGGGGGGACGCGGTGCTGGCAGAGCCGGCCCGCGGGTCGATGCTCGCCACCGGAGCGGCTCATCTGCATGGCGGGCGCTCACGAGACAGGCCGGGAGCAGGCTCTTGGGGCGCGGGAGCCGGGTCCCAGCGTCTACGGCCATACCACCCTGAACGCGCCCGATCTCCTCTGATCTCGGGAGCTAAGCAGGGAGGGGCCTGGTTAGTACTTGCATGGGAGACCGCCTGGGAATACCTGTAGGCTTTTGCTCGCCTCTCCTTTTGCGCCGCCGCCCCGGCGTGCCTCCCTCCGAATCCCTGCCGCCCCTTGCCCCTCTGCAACCCCTGCAGCCGCCCAGCCAGCCGAAGGTCCCCCTGGCCAGAGGAGGGACAGCCGCCCAGCACTACAAGCTCGCATCCCCGGCCGCACACCAGGCCTGTCGGCCAGGGCTCCCCCCCTCTCCCTCTTCTTAGTGCTCTTCGCCGAGGCAGGCCGTCAGCCTGCAGCAGCCAGCCGCGTCTAGGTCGCCGCCGCCGCCACCGCCATCGCAGGGCTCCCTGTCGCTCCCCGACCCTGCCGCCGCCGCAACCCCCAACGCCCAAGCCCAGGGCTGCCTGCCGGCGCAGGCTTCCACCAGGCTCTCTCCATCCCAGGACGTGCCGGTCCTTTGCACCTCGGCCCGAGCCCAGGGGACGCCCATCCCTGCGCCTGCCCCTGGGCCCCGAGACACAGGATCGGCGTGTCCTCGGGCAAACGGGACGCCCACCCGCCCCGCCCCACCGGAGTCTTCTGTCTCCGCGGGCAGGCACCTCTCCCCACACCCCCGCGCGTCCCCTCCCGTCTCCCACAAGAGCCAGGAGCCCTCCCTTCCCGCCGGCCACGGTGTCCCCGACACAAAGGGCACAAAGAGCCGGGACAAACCAGGGGACGGCGGGAGCAGCACCCCAACACACCACGCGCCATCGACTCCAGGGGAGACCGCCACAAGGGAAGAGCAGGCACGCAGGCACACAATCCTCACAACCAGGGTGCCTGGGGGCTGCCACTCTCCTCCCGCGGGCGGGTCCCTGGGCGGGGCTCAGAGCCCACTGGCCCTCCGGAGACCCTGGCGGCCCGCCCCGGGGGCTTCAATGGTGACTGCCAACGCCAGGGCAATGCCTCCTTGGCGGAGCCCAGCCCCGGGCACGACCACACTCCGGTGGAGAAGCCACCACTTCAACACAGCCTCAGTGCGTCTGTCCCAGTCCGTGTGCCCGAATGTGCGTCCCTCCCACCCTCCCCCACCCCATGTCTGTCTGGCTCTGTGACGTGCCTGTTGGGTTCTGGCTCTGGCTCAGGAGCTCTCTCCCCGCGTGCCTGCCCCCTCTTTCTCTGTCTCTGTCCATGTCTCTCTGTATGTCTAGACACATACATGTACATATACGTGTATATTTCCATCTCGCTCCCTCTTACTCCTCCTCCCGTTCTGTCTGTCTGTCCCTGTCCTGCGGGGACTCTAGTCCCTCTGCCCGCACAAGAACGCAGGATTTGGCGAGGCCAAGAAGGAACACCCACAGAGCCACGGATAGGGGGCTCATAGCACCATGTCTCACGGGCGGCTGGCTTGGAGACACGGCAAGCCGGAGCCGCCCGATCCCCCACCTGCTGGCCGATTCTCTGCCAACCAACAGACCCACCAAGCCGGCCGACTGCAGTCCGCGCCCCTCTGCAATTTGCAGTCCACCATCCGCGCTTCCTAGCTTGGCCACCGCAGCTCTGCCGGTGTCCAATGGCCAACTGGCAACAGCTGAAGGCCAAGCGGTAACAGCTGATGTCAGTGCAGCCCCACGCAGTACCCCCGTCCCCCGGTACCCCCGTCTCCCCGTCACCCCTGTCTCCGTTCCCCCGGTTCCCCGTCTTCCTGTCCCCCGTCTCCCGGGTCCCCCGTCCCCACGTTCCACCATCCCCCCTATTCCGGTCCCCCCCGTCCCCTGTTCCCCCCGTCCCCTGATCCCCCTGTTCCCCCGTACCCCCATCCACCCTCTCCCAGTCCACCCGTCCCCCGGTGCCCCCGTCCCCCCAGTGCCCCATCCCCCGTCCCCCGCTCCCCCGTCCCCCCAGTCCCCCCACGCCCCTGGTCCACCCGTCCCCCATTCCCTCGTCTCCCGGTCCCCCCCTCCCCGGGTCCCCCGACCCCCGTTCCCCCGTCTCCCGGTCCTCCGTCTCGCGGTCCACCTGTCCCCCGGTCCCCCAGTCCCAACGTCTCCCCGTCCCCCCATCCCTCCTTCGCCTGGTCCCCCCGTCCCCCCATACCCCCGGTCTCCCGTTCCCCGGTCCCCCGTCGCCTCCTGGTCCCCCGGTCCCCCGGTTCCCCCGGCGCCCAGGCGCCCTTCTACCGGTCCCCCCGTTCCCCGGTCGCCCCGTCTCCCGGTCCCCAGTCTCCCGGTCCCCTGTCTCCCGGTCGCCCGGTCTTCCGGTCCCCCGGTCCTCCGTCCAGTGTTACCCCCTTCCCCCGGTCCCCCGGTCCCCCCATCTCCCTGTCCCTCTGTCTCCCGGTCCGGCCGCACACCCATCCCCCCGTCTCCCGGTCCCCCGTCTCCCGGTCGCCCGGTCCCCAGGTCCCCCGTCTCCCGGTCCCCTCATCCCCTGGACCCCCAACCCCCGGTCCCTGGTCCCCCGGTCCCCCAGTCCCCCGGTTCCCCCATCGCCCTGGCCCCCGTCTACCGATCCCCCAGTTCTCCGTTCGCCCCGTCTTCCGGTCCTCCCGTCCCACAGTCTCCCGTCTCCCGGTGTCCCATCTCCCGGTCACCCCGTCCCCGGTCCCCCGTCTCGCGGTCCCCCGTCTCCTAGTCGCCCCGTTCCCCGGTACCCGATCTCCCGGTCCCCTCATCCCCCAGTCCCCCAACCCCCGGTCCCCCGTTCCCCCCGTCCCCCGGTCCCCCGGTCCCCCCATCTCCCGGTCCACTGGTACCCCCGTCCCCCCAGTCCATTCATGCCCCTGGTCACCCCGTCGCCCGGTCCCCTATCCCCCGGTCCCCCCAACCTCCGGTCCCCCGGTCCGCGGGTCCCCTGGTCCCCCCATCCGCCGTTCCCCCGGTCCCCCCCGTCTCCGTTGCCCCGGTCCCCCCGTCCCCCGGTCCCCCCGTCCCCCGGTCCCCCCGACCCTCCAGTCCCCCTGTCCCTCTGTCTCCCGGTCCCCCCGTCACCCCGTCCCCCCGGCCCCAGGTCCCCCATCTCCCGGTCCCCCCGTCTCACGGTCCCCCGTTCCCCCGTTTCCCGGTCCCCCCCTCCCCATGTCCCTCGTCCCCCAGTACCCTCGTACTCCTGTCCCTCCATCCACCGGTCTCCTGGTCCCTCCGTCCCACCGTCCGCCAGTCCCACCGTCCTCTCATTCCCCCAATCCCCCAGTCCCCCAGTCTCCCTGTCCCCCAATTCCCCGGTCTCCCTTTCCCCTGGTACCGTGTCCCCCCATCTCCCGGTCCCCCCGTCCCCTGGTCCCACTGTCTCCCAGTACCCAGTCCCCCTGTCCCCCCGGTCCCCCGGTCCCCTTGTCCCCCCATCCCCCAGTCCCCCCGTCCCCCCGGCCCTCTCGTACTCCCGTCCCCCCATCTTCCGGTCACCCCTTCCCCCCGTCCCACATGCCCCCGTCTCCCAGACCCCCCGTCCCCCGGTTCTCCCAGTTCCAACGGTCTCCCTGTCCCCCTGCCCCCCTTCCCCCATCTCCTGGTACCCCGTCCCCCGGTACCCCCGCCCCGGGTTCCTACAGTCCCACCGTTCTCCCTGTCCCCCCCCTTACACCCGTCTCCCGGTCCCCTGTCCCCCGGTCCTCCCGTCCCCCGGTCCCCCTGTCCCCCCGTTCAGTCTGTGGGTCCCTGTCCTGCGGGGACTCTAGTCCCTCTGCCCGCACAAGAACCCAGGATTTGGCGAGGCCAAGAAGGAACACCAACAGAGCCACGGATAGGGGGCTCATAGCACCATGTCTCACGGGCGGCTGGCTTGGAGACACGGCAAGCCGGAGCCGCCCGATCCCCAACCTGCCGGCCGATTCTCTGCCAACCAACAGACCCACCAAGCCGGCCCACTGCAGTCCGCGCCCCTCTGCAATTTGCAGTCCACCATCCGCGCTTCCTAGCTTGGCCACCGCAGCTCTGCCAGTGGCCAATGGCCAACTGGCAACAGCTGATGGCCAAGCGGTAACAGCTGATGTCCGTGCAGCCCCCACGCAGCACCCCTCCACGCGAGGCCCAGAGCCTGGAAAGTGCTCTCTGCAAGTCTGTCCCCTCAGTCCCCGTCTGTCTCTCTCCGCCTACCTCTTGCTCCGTCTCTGGCCTTCTCTCATCCTCTCTCTCAACACCCTGGGTCAGGAGAGGTGATGTGTAGCCAGTGAAGTGACCAGTGATCGGGCGGGACGCCGGTCGCTGATGAGGGGCGAGGGCCCAGACAGAAGGCTGTGTGACGAAGGGTGGCGGCAGTCTGGAGGTGCTGCCCCCTGGTCGCGGGTGGCTCTCCCTGGCTTTGGGCCAGTGGGTGGGGCCGGCCAGGGCCAGGGCCTGGGTTGCACGTCCCTAGGGTGGAGGGGACTGAGAGGACCCTGCGACCCCCTCGGTGGCCCTGAGTGGTGGGGACAGCACAGCAGCAAGGGGGGTGTGCGGTTGTGGGGCTGGGGGGGGGATGAGAGGGGTTGGGGTCGGGGGGCGTGGTAAAAGCCATTCCGGGCGTGGGGAGTCCCAGGATGCCAGGGCGCCCAGACATATGTCACAGTCAGGGAAGTGACAGAGGCCTGTGGAGCCACTGGGGGGCGCGAAGGGGCCTCGCTGCGGGCCAGGAGTAGCCCGTCGCCCACACCAGCGGCGACCGGAGGAGGCGGGGAGCGGGCGGGAGGCACTCGGGCAGACATGCTCGCCACCCGAGCGGCCCAGCAGCATGGCGCGTGCGCTCAGGAGGCAAGTCGGGAGCAGGCTCTTGGAGTGCCGGGAGCCGGGTCCCAGTGCCTAAGGCCATACCACCCTGAACGCAGCAGATCTCGTCTGATCTCGGAAGCGAAGCAGGGTCTGTCCTGGTTAGTACTTGGATGGGAGACCGCCTGGGAATACCTGTTGGCTTTTGCTAGCGTCTCCTTTTGCATCGCCGCTCCGGCGTGGCTCCCTCCGAACCCCTGCCGCCCCTTGCCCCTCTGCAGCCTCCCAGCCAGCCGCAGGTCCCCCTGACCAGCAGAGGGTCAGCCGCCCGGCACTACAAGCTGGCAGCCCCGGCCGCACACCAGGCCCGTGGGCCAGGGCTCCCCCCCCACACCCTCCTCTCAGTCCTCTTCGGTCCCGCAGGCCGTCATCGCGAATCCTTCGCCGACGCGCGGTCGCCGCCACCGCCGCCTGCGCCAAAGCCACCGCCACCACCGGGCTCCCCCCCCCCTCCCCCCCCCCCCCCCCCCCCGCCAGCGCTGCCCTCGCCCCCGCCCCTGTCCCCGCCCCCGACGCCGCCACCGCCAAACTCCCTCAAACTCCCTCCTGTGCTCTCCCCACCTCGGCCGCCAGCACCGCGCTCCCCATCTCCGCCACCAGTGCTGCCCTCTCCCCCACCCCCGCCCCCGCTGCCGCCATTGCCGCACTCCCTCAATTCCCTCCTCTGCTCTCCCCGCCTCCAGCACCGCCATCTTCCCCGCCCCCGCCCCAGCCCCCGCCGCCACCAATGCCATACTCGCTCAGTCTCCCGCCTCTGCTCTCCCGGCCTCCGCCGCCAGCACCGCCCTCACGCCCTCCCCAGCCCCCGCCGCCACCGCCGCCGCCATCGGCCCCCGTGTCCCAGCGCCCACCGTCAAAGCCCCCATTGTCGCCGCCACCATCGCCGCCCTGGCGCCATCCACGCGGTTGCCATCGCCTACCTCGCCACCCTCCCCTGCCTCCGCCGCCGCCGCCGCCGCCGCCCCCGCCGCCGCCGCGGGGTCCTCCCACAACTCCCAGGCCCAGGGTTGCCTGCTGGTGCAGGCCTCCCCCAGCCTTGGGGGTGCGGTTGTTGGTAAACCTGGTGGCGTTAGGGGGGCGGGGTGTATGGCGGTCTGGGTCCGGGGAGTCCCAGGATGCCAGAGTTCCACGACTTCTGGCACCATCAGGGAAGTGGCAGTGTCCCATGGAGCCCCGGGTGGCGCGAAGGGGCCTCGCTGTCGGCCAGGAGTAGCCCGCCGCCCACGCCAGGGGCATTAGGAAGAGGCGGGGAGCCGGACTGGGGGGGGACGCGGTGCTGGCAGAGCCGGCCCGCGGGTCGATGCTCGCCACCGGAGCGGCTCATCTGCATGGCGGGCGCTCACGAGACAGGCCGGGAGCAGGCTCTTGGGGCGCGGGAGCCGGGTCCCAGCGTCTAAGGCCATACCACCATGAACGCTCCTAATCTCGGAAGCTAAGCAGGGTTGGACCCAGTTAGTACTTGGATGGGAGACCGCCTGGGAATACCTGTAGGCTTTTGCTTGCCTCTCCTTTTGCTCCGCCGCCCTGGCGTGGCTCCCTCCAAAACCCGGCCGCCCCTTGCCCCTCTGCAGCCGCCCAGCCAGCCAAAGGTCCCCCTGGTCAGGGGCCCGTCAGCCCCCCGGCACGACAAGCTGGCAGCCCCGGCCGCACAGCAGGCCGTCGGCCAGGGCTCCCCCCCACATCCTCTTCTTAGTCCTCCTCACTGAGGCAGGCCGTCAGCCAGCAGCAGTTAGCCGAGCCTGTGTCTCTGCCGGCAGGCACCTCTCCCCACACCCCCACGTGCTCCCTTCCGTCGCCCACAAGTGCCAGCAGCCCTCCCTTTCCGCCGTTCGCTGTAGCCCCAACACATAGGGCACAAAGAGCCGGGTAAACCAGGGGACCGAGGGAGCAGCACCTCAACCCACCGCAGGCCCTCGGACTCCAGGAGAGACCACCACAAGGGGAAGTGCAGGCACACAACCCTCACAACCAGGGTGCCTGTGTGCTGCCACTCTCCTCCTGCGGGGGGGTCCCAGGGCTGTGCTCAGAGCCCACTGGCCCTCCGGCCCTGCCCGTGGGCTTCAAGGTTGACTGCCAACGCCCGGGCACTGCCTACTTAGTGGAGCCCAGTCCCGGGCATGACCACACTTCAGTTTAGAAGCTGGCACTTTAAAACAGCCTCAGTGCGTCTGTCCCAGTCCGTGTGCCCGCTTGTGCGTCCCTCCCTCCTCCCCCACCCCATGTCTCTCTGGCTCCGTGACGTGCCTGGGGGGCTCTGGCTCTAGCTCAGGAGCTCTCTCCCCGCGTGCCAGCCCCCTCTTTCTCTGTCTCTGTCCATGTCTCTCTGTATGTCTAGGTACATACAGGTACATATAGGTGTATATTTCGATCTCGCTCCCTCTTACTCCTCCTCCCGTTCTGTCTGTCGGTCCCTGTCCTGCGGGGACTCTAGTCCCTCTGCCCGCACAAGAACGCAGGATATGGCGAGGCCAAGAAGGAACACCAAAGCAGCCACGGATAGGGGGCTCATAGCACGATTTCTCACGGGGGGCTTGCTTGGAGACACGGCAAGCCGGAGCCGCCCGATCCCCAACCTGCCGGCCGATTCTCTGCCAACCAACAGACCCACCAACCTACCGACCCACCAAGCCGGCCAAGTGCAATCCGCGCCCCTCTGCAATTTGCAGTCCACCATCCGCGCTTCCTAGCTTCGGCACCGCAGCTCCTCCGGTGGCCAATTGCCAACTGGCAACAGCTGATGGCCAAGCGGTCACAGCTGCTGACCCTGCAGTCCCCACGCAGCACCCCTCCATGCGAGGTCCAGAGCCTGGAAACTGTTCTCTGGGAGTCTGTCTCCACAGTCCCCGTCTGTCTCTCTCCACCTCTCTCTTGCTCCGTCTCTGGCCTTCTCTCATCCTCTCTCTCACCTCCCGGGGTCAGGAGAGGTGACGTGTAACCAGTGAAGGGACCGGAGATCGGGCAGGTCTCCGGTCGCTGACTAGGGGTGAGGGCCACAACTAAAGTCTTGTGACGAAGAGTGGCTGTAGACTGGAGCTGCTGTACCCTGGTGGCAGGGGTGGCTCTCCCTGGCTTTGGGCCAGTGGGTGGGGCCGGCCAGGGCATGGGACTGGGTTGCACGTCCCTAGGGCTGGAGGACACTGAGAGGACCCTGCGACCCCCTCGGTTGCCCTGAGCGGGGGCTATATATTTGTAGTCTATATATTTTTAATATTCACCTACATTTAACATTTCACCATCATCAAATATCTGAACATTGAATTTTGTTTCAGGTAATTTGAAAACTATGTTTCTTTCTGGATACTTACTTCTCTTTCTGCTTTCATGTTTTCATGATGATACAGTCTTTCATTTAAATGAGTCCATTCATTGAGTAACACCTTATTTCTCTCCTCCAGCATACAATCTAGTTTCTCAGTTTGAGGTGAAATATTTTTATGATAATCTGAAACTGGTCTTGGATACTAATTACTCGCTTTTCATTGTGACTTTTGTTGCGAGCATCATCCCGTTGCTGTCGAAGCAATGTATTTTCACTTTGTAGGTGAGAACACCTCTCCTCTAGGGATTCCAGCTTTCCAATGTATGTGTTCACTTTTTCTCGATCACTTTGATACATGTGTTCAATTTTCTTTTTTTGACACTGTGTTTGGCTTAGGTCTCTGTGAACACGTTCTAAAACCAAAGTCGTTTCTCTAAGAGCAACTCCTGTGTGATGGCACTTAGTTTCTAGACTACTGAATTTACTTTCAGCTTTAGAAAGTTGTTGAGAAAGAATCTCATTGTTATCTTTTAGGCTAGACACATCAAAATTCACTTTGTCCCGTAAAACAAACCATTCCTCTCTTGCTCTCTGGAAAGCAAGCTGTACACCTCTTTTAGATTTCCGACTTTGCTCAAGACCGTGGATAGCGGTAGCCAGTCTAGAATGGCAGGATTCAACTTCTGTTTGCAGTCTTTCTCTGTTTCGTTTTCCACTCCGCGTTTCAGAGGTTAGTCTTTTATTCTCAGCTGTCAGAACATCCAGCTGTCCATTACATTGAAATATTGTTTTCATTAGTGTTTCCTCATAGAGTTTTATTGTCTTTTGAAGATGGTCATTCTTTTCTTTTACAATTGCAATGTCCTCAAAATACTTTTTTTCCATTTCCTGATACGCATTTTTAACCCTATCTGTTTCCAGTCTTAGTATGGCAATTTCATGCAACAGATCTTTTTGTTTTTCATGACTCTCAGAAACCTAGGTAAAAGAAAAAAAGACTTGTAACTAGCCCTCAGTGAAATGACGTATTGTGATATCCTCTGAAATTAAAGAAGAACCTATATGTTTATATAATGAAAGGTTGCAATAAATGGATATCCCACTGATTGAAATAAATGGATATCCCAAACCTCCAACTTTGTACAAGCATAAATTCTCCAAAGTTCAAAAATTTAGTACAAGAGGCTGAATCCATGAGAGTGGAAAACAGAATTTTAAAATCATAAGAGAATTTTAAGAGTCTCTGATTTGGAAAAGATACAAAATGAGAAGGCATAAATGATTAAGAAATCTCACTTTAAAAAAGAGTTTCCAGTCGGAAAATACAGCAAATCCAGAGTAAGAGTATTAACTCTGCCTATATTCAGACAGATTAAATTTCCTAAAATTCTTTTTTCTGATATATTCCATAGATATTCTAATTTTCCAGTATTTTCAGTCAGTTATGAAAATTACATCTACTAATAGCTGATAAATCTAGGCATTGCACTAAGCTCTTCTCGTTTGTTATCACAATCTAAAACAGAGAAATTGAAAAGATCAGTGAGTTTAGGGTTTTCCCCAGGACTTCTGACTCTACAATAGTGCTCTCACACCAAACCACAGCGATTCCTCTAGTGTAAATATATAAATTGAAGAGGCCTTAGAAATTCATGAGAATATTTGCTGCTGCAGTAATTTTATTTCCTCTTTATAATGTTTAAAGTAGCCATAATTATAAAATGGGAAAATACACTGACCTATTTGACTAGGAATAAAATACTCATCAGTAAATTATCACTTGGTATATATATACACACACACACACACACACACACACATATATATATATATATCACACACACATATACACACACACACACACACACACACACACACACACACACACACCATGGCATACAATCTTCTTCAAAAGTTCATTGTACTGAAATAGGATACTACTTGGAGCAAATTGTTCCTTTTCTCAAAAGGAGGAGAATGAATGTAAAATATGGTCTGACCTGGCTGTACATTAGCCTCAATGGAAATGAAAACTAACCTCTCTATTGATACAGCAAGGGGATGAAATCACTGCCGAAAACTGGAACATCTGTTGATAGTAGCAATCGTTTTGAGATTATAGAAAGCTCATAGATTCCTGCAAAAAGTGTTAAAGCCTTCACTATGGATGAGGCCACTGTGAATGTCACCACTTGTCTGTTGGACATAGACGGATTTGAATCAAGAATATCATTTACTGCAATGGACCAAAAACGTCACTCCGCATAAAACACACACACACACACACACACACTTTCACACATGCACACAGAGATGCACACAGACTCACAAACACATACACACATACATATGCTTTCAAAATCCTCAATATTTCCCATATGTACAGTGTTGGTTTTTAAATATATATACACACAATTACACATGTGTTTGAAAATGAGTAAACAAAATACCTCAGAGTTCTTTTTCTTTCCACGGAAATCTTTAGTAAAAGGCGAAAGATTTATACGATTTGGAGAGAAACCAGAGTATAAAGAGTTCATTTTCTTAAAATCTATTTATTTCTCCTTTTGTTTGCAAAGGTCATTAGTCAGAATTGCATCTTGTAATATTCTGTCATTGTGCCCTGGAGAACGTCTCCTCTGAGTGTCACGTTGCTCTACTGCCACCTAGCGCATCGTGTATGAACAAAGAAAAATTAGAACGTAATTAAAATTTAAGTGTTAAACTTCTTAATCGATGTTTACTTACTCCCAAATTACTGGACTACAACTAGGAAGTGGCAGATAAAGTGCCTCAGTCTAAATTAAGAGAAAAACATGAACCCACCAATCGAATTTTGTCCCTGTTTGAACTAAACAATTCGTTAGATGTTAAATCCACCCAAAAATGAATTAGTAGATGATTGCTAAATGTTATAGAGGCTTCCTCCCTTAAAATATGTCACCCCACCATATCTTAATTAGTGAGTACCTACCGTGAACCTAACAACATTTTTAAAGATTAATAGCTGGAGAAGAGGCAAACTTTAAACTATTAGGACACAAAAACATTTACATGAAGCAGAAAGAGAAGCCAATTTCTAAATTTTTATTCAGATTATATACTATGAAAGGGTTATGCATTCATAGAGTTACCTGTTGCATTCAGTTCCAATTGATTCTCATACCCACTGAGGTGAGCAGATAAAAGCAATGAGTAACACTGACCAATTTCCTACACCAAAATGAAAAACTAGAAAGTGCTTGTACCCTAACAACAGAAGGTCTCATCGTGCAGGATGTGGTTCTCTTAATAGGCAGGTGAGTTGATTTCATGACCCCATCCTCTACCTCAATGTAGACTCGGAAGTCAATTACACAGAGGTCCCAAGGCAGAGTCCATCTCTCACCTCGGCCTTAGTGAGCAGCCATACAAAACTCCAAATTTTGAACCACTGAGAATGATGAGTCCTTTCACACGAGTCCGACTCAGTGGTCAGCATTTGCACTGTGTTCATAATTTCAACTGTTTAATTGTCTGATTCAATAATTGATGGTACCTTCTTTATCATGTAAGGAAGTTAAAACAACGAGGAAGAAAACAATATTCAGGACTTTTTTTTTTCTTTTGCCTCAGTTCCAAGAATAAAATTGACTTACAAGTAACTATAGATTCTAACCATATTTAAAGTTTTGTAAGCAGTTCAAATGTGATGAAAATAATATTCAATTATGACCTAGTGACTCTTAAAAAGCTAGCTTGAAAGTTAATTTCAATGGGCCATGTTACGTTATTGATGCATTAAAAACGACATTATTCTAGAAATTTAAAAGTAAATTTTCACATACATGACAGTGGTTCTTTTCACTTCCATCAAGCCCCACTTGCTCTTTCTCTGATTTCATGCTTAAATGTAGTTCTGTGGATAAATCTATATATTAGATAAAATGAACTACTCAGGACATTTAGATAAAAACTATAATCTCTATGGAAACAAAATAACATGTTATCAATTGAGACTTTAAATTAAGCTTAATCTTTCACTGAACATTGACTTAAAAAATACTTGTGATTACCTAAAACTTCAACAAACCATTTGGGAAATAACAAATGTCACAAAGCTGAAGGCATATAAACATGTCAAAATCCATTCACAAATTCATTCACCCAACTTCAATGAAAACACAGTCAGAAACAGAACAAAACAAACAAATACTGGACAGACATATCTCGTCGTGATGTACTCTGTTGTCTACCTCCTAAGAGTACCTTTGAACAGCACCCTAAGATTCAACTGCAACATCGTTCACAGTTTCCAGAAGTTGTGTTACTGTTTACGCCTTTGTCAGTGTACACCTTTCCTCATATCTGAAGTGTTTTCCTCTACTATCCTGACAAATTTCCTTTAATCTTTGAGGATTCAGCAATGGGCTTTAAGGAAGAACTGAGATAAGAGGGGACAGACTATGTGGACACAGCTGCGAAGGAAGTACAATGCAGCAAATTCTCAACAAAATCCATTACGGCTGGAAAAGTCCACTCTGAGGTACATAAAGCCATAGAAAATGCAAGAAATATTTTAATATTTGGTTTCAGAAGGTGCTTTTTCAGTTACACTGAATAGAGTTATAACTGATACTTGGGAATTAACTCAGGGCTATAAAACTAAAGCTAAGAAACCACGTGTCCTCTCAGTAATCAATCTTTAGATCTCTTCCTATGTTTCCAATCTGCCTCCAACGTTCTACATATAATCCCCCTGCCCACTCCCCAGGGTAGGCTAAGTGTTACTCTAAAGGAAATCATGCTGTCAACTCATTGTCTTTCTTATTTACGTGTATGTGACTGGAGTTACCGGAAGAATGCAAATGTCTTGCTGAAAGGTATTCCGTTTGGATATCTGTTGAATAAATGGAGTGAATATAAAGTAGATTTTGCCACAAAATGACTTTTGGAAAGTCAGAAAACTATGGTGAAGCCACACAGAGGTGCTCTAGGGTTAAACTCTTTCTGTTTCTTTCTTTCTTTTTTTTCTTTTTTTTTTTTAAAATGTTCTTTGCTGTCTCTGTTTCCCGGTAGCTGTGATTCACACAAGTCACAGAGCCTATAATATCCTAATAGGAACACACCTCCAATATGAGTCTTTTCTTTATCTACTAAGATCATGTGTCCAAACTCTGTGGATGCTGACAGATTTTGCGTCATTGAGTGTGATGCAAATGGACATTGATCATCAACTTTCCAATCCCTGGATCTTTCACGAGTGTCATCACTGAAGCTCAAAGCAGTAGGATCCCATTCTGAAGAATCTGAAAAGAAGTTCTCATTGAGTAAAATGGAAATGATAACACAAATTTGACAATCGTGTAAAACTTCCTTCTTCAGTCCCATGTCCTCCCTTTCCCCAAACACGCTACTCCTTCATCGCACACGTTACTTTAGGTGTCCTATACCTGCCATTCACATAGATAAGTTCAATTAAGTGTTGCCACTCAGCGATTTCTGTTACATAATGTGTTTCAGGTCACAGCTTTGCTTCTTAATAGTTAAGATTGTTCACGGTATGAATTTCTTTGTTATTATCAAAAGTTATGTCCAGCCACCTATTTTAAGTTTAAATATGCATGTAAAACATGGGTTTAAAAAGCTTTTAATGAATGGTACCGCTTCAAATAAGAGACCACTTATTCCAAGGAAATGGTCTTTTCTAAATGCACAAATATCTTCAGAATTCATCCTTTAAGCCTCAAGTAAACAGAACTTCATATGACAGAGGACAGCCTTGGGTGATCTTACTGCTTCCAAGGAAATATAGGATCAGATTAGGTCCAAACTAGCTACCTCCAAAGGGTACAGAGTGTCACAAGACAGAAAGGGAATATATCACAAACTTATTTTCCTTTTAGAAAAAACAAAACTCTCAGATAAAGTTTTGAAGACAAGGGCAAGACAAAAGAAACAACTGTAGAGGTGAAGCTTTAAAGCCTGTCTCTTCATGAGGAGTAGCTTCATCATGTCACATCATGGGGCTTCCAAAGGTAGTTCTCAATGTCACGTGAGAGTCCCTGAAGTCCCAAGATGTATGAGTTCAGGGGCCTGAAGAGGTCAAAACTACCTTCTCAGGAATACTAAATGTCATTTGCCATTTTCACTCTCATTCTCTTGATCAGTGTCCCATAGAGTGTTCCACAGCCATGGTGACATCGTAGCTCTAGTGGTTACTGGGTCATCTCTCTAAGGGCGAATGGAATGTGCATGACGGGTGTGCTTGCACTTTAAATTTTTCTGTTATAATTTCTAATATTGTAAATATCGTGTTTCCCCGAAAATAACACCTAACTGGACAATCAGTTCTAATGCGTCTTTTGGAGCAAAAATCAATGTGAGACCTGGTCTTATTTTACTATATTATAAACCAGGTCTTATCGAACATAAAATAAGACCAGGTCTTACATTGATTTTTGCTCCAAAAGATGCAGTATAGCTGATTGTCTGGGTAGGCCTTATTTTGGGGGAAACAGGGTATCAACAGACACTCCCAACTTACACAAAATTCTTTGGGATTCTCAATAATTCTTTCTGTTTTTTGTTTTTTTAAATTCTTAATAGTATAAAAGGACCCTAAGGCCCAAAAGTTTCAGAATTACAGTTTTCGAAGATTGTGTCTACCAAATAGTCATTGTGATTACTTACTCCCACCGCTTGAAATAATCAAAGACACCATAAGCGTGCCTGCCCGCACACACACACATAGTCTGCTAATCAGAACATCAGGTTGGCTTAACGTCATTCGTGTAACAACACTAACATGACGTCAAGTTAAAACATAGTCGACATGTTAGCAACTTAGGTAAAGGGCAACGTTTAAATGAGCATTTCAGAATACTGGAAAATTCTCCGAGGGTGATAATTAATGTCTGGGAAAGCCGATTAAACAAGGAATTCCAAACTGGGAAATTTAGGGTGTCAAAACAGAAGTAGAAACATCTCAATTAAAGCACACATTTTTTGAATGTCTTTTTCTTATTCTTGTAAACATCTTTTTTTCTCAAATATGGATACAAACAATGACATCTGTACCATTTACATCAAATCCATCAATTACATTTGTAAAATGCAAAAAACACACACAAAGGAATGAGTAAGAAGACTGTGAGCACGTCAGAGATCATATTTTTTATCTGAAGAATGGATTGATGGGAAACCTGAGGATAGAATCAACAGCATATCTTGACTGCAATCCATCAGAAACATTTATACCATCACGCTACAAGGATTTATCATGTTCTTCAATTTTTCCTGTAATTCAGCAAGTACACAGTTGTGAGGAGAGTTCTGTTGAATGCATAATGCATTTGTCAACAGATGAAGTGTTATGAATCGATCAGCTGGGATATGCAATGACAGAATATCAATTCATAAAAAATTCATTACTTTCCACACCAATGTGGCTACGAGTGTGCCTACACTTCTCGTATCCTCTACTTTACAAACATCACGAAGTTTCTCGATCTGCTCATGCAAGAAGCTGTATCAAAATCCTCTAAGAAATGATGTAGAATGAACCTTCAACATGAAATATGATACTAAACAGAAAAAATTAATTTAACAGCCACAGAAATATTAGATATAAAAAATAATTTATATTTCAAATTCCATGTCACATTTACTGAAAACAACAATTTTAGAACTTAGGGAATGAATTCTCTAACTTCTTTTGTTTCCAAACTTAGTTTCCTTTGGTATCTCATGCTAGACTTTAAAGAACTTTTATGAAATGGCCATCTTATCACAGACAAATGGCGCAGCGAGCAGGGTCTCCCGCACAACACCCTGCATGACAGTAATGTCAGGGTGACCATCATAGTTGAGCCAAAGATGCTTATTTTGTAACACGCTCAGCTACAATATTGACTCCGCCTCTCACCTTCCCAGGCAGTGAAACTCTCCATGTCATCTTAAGAGCTCACATTTACTTAACTATAATTTGCCACATTCTCCTGCTTCCTGTTCTCAGGAGCTGCGTTTTTCTCTATTCAGCCTTGATTCACACTCCACAACCTGGAAATTTTTTTCCTATAAAATATTCATTACGTTGTGGCAGAAAATCATCTCTTACGGTTTTATTACCTCAAATACAATGGAGAGAAGCTTCTTCACCCTGGAGGATTAAATCACCTTTCCTCTAGAGTTACATAGCTTGGGAATTTCTGGTCAAAAGAGCGGAGCAGGTAAACACTGTGCTCACCTCTCAGGACCACATCAATTACAGCTAAACCAAGAAAAACACTGTTCAGAATCATCTGAATTCCAGCTGTACCGAAAGCCCTGCCCCTACAAGCATACACAAGAAGCCAACTTGAGACTCGTTAAAGAGGTAGAAACCAGAAACATGGAATGGGCTGTTCCAACACCTGCATGTGACCATTAAAAATCCGGAGGTATATCTCAACTGCAGTTTCCCTCCCCAGAGGTGGGAGGTGTCCCAGCTGCTCCCCATCCCAGGGCTCCAATGCTGGGGAGAGAAGTCCCCAGACTTCTGGCTGTGAATACCAGGGGAGATTGTGACTGAGTGTGACAGAGGGCGGCTGCACTGCCAGGCACGCCTCTTAAAGGGAACACATATGGACTTACCCACCAATGGAATCACTGGCTCTGAGCTCCAGCACTGGAATAGCAGCTCAGAAGGTACCAGGAACGTATGGGGAGGAACCGAGTTTTCTGGCTTCAGATTGAAGGCTGAAGGGGCTGCTTGCTTCTGGACCGATGAGCAGGTGAAAGCCATTATGAGTTTGTTGAGCCCTCCCCCTCCCTGCATGCAGACGCACACAGACGTCTCACCTGAGTCTCATCAAACTGGCTAATGCCGTTCATTTGCCCTGGTGATTGTGAAACCCTGCTCTACCCAAATTTCAGGCACACCCAAGCTGCTTTTCCATTAAAATGGTCTACTTTCACTCATGCTGGGACATTCCTAAAATCTCTCAGAGGTTCACAAAACCCAAACAAGCAACATCTGGCTTCAGCATGACCCTTATCAGTGGCTGAGCGGCCCTAAGCCCCCGGCATTGGTGGCAGCTGGCTTCAGGTCGGAGCTTGGCCTCTCAAGGCAACTCCAAGTACAGTGCAGGTGGCAGCCATCTGCGGATTAACGGGAGGCTCATGCCCGGTGCCGTCAGGCAGGGCACAGACTGCAGCTGAACTTGGTCTGCAGTGAGGCCTCCTTCAGAAGACCCTGGGGCTGGCAGGCCCAGTTACCAGCTTTAAACAGAGCCAAAGCATTACACAGCCATCTCCAAGGATGACAAATCTAAAGGGCTGATCTGACAGGCAGCTGAACCCCCACTAAACTGAATTGTGCTCTGTAGGGTCAGCCCCCCCACACCACAGCTCCTGTACTGTAGTCCCAGCCAGTCCTCACAGGCAGTCAATCTTTCTCATTGACACGTAAGCAGTGATCAAGTCTCAACTACAAGAGGTAGGTACACGCATGGCACACAGGGGACACACCTGAAACACCCAGCTCTGGTGACCAAGGAGTCTGCACCACTGGGTCCCACAGGACACCTACTACGTAAGCCTACTCTGCTAAGACTGGGAGGCATAGCAGCCTTACATAGAAACAAACATAGGGGGGGCAACCAAAATGGGAAGACAAAGAAATATTTGGTAAATGAAAGAACAGACAAAGGTCCAGAAAAAGACTTAAACGAAACGAACACAAGAAATCTACCAGATGTAGAAGTCAAATCACTGTTTATAAGGATGCTCAATGTTCTCAGGGAGAAATTCAACAAAGAGGTAGAAAACATAAAAACGCAGAGAGAAAACATAAAAAAGAACTTATCATAAATAATGACTATAATAACTGAAATGAAAAATACATCAGAGGGAATCAACAGTAGATTAGATGAAGTAGTGGATCGAGATAGTGATTTAGAAGATGAGGGAGCAGAGACACTGTTCTATCCATTATCCATGTTAGTAAGACTCTATTAATATTTTCAGTTTGAACAAGTATTTTTTTTGAGTAAAATGATCCCTATCGGTTCAACCCTTGCATCGTGACTTTCCGATGAATTCCTAGGTGACAGTGGTCTCTCAATCAAGAGAGCAGGAAGCTATCACCTAGTTATCTTTATAAGACTATTTCATTTCTGATTTACTCATCGTGAAAGTCATCGTTTAATATCCTTCTTCAGTAACTAAATGAGTGTCTCAGAATAATGGTGTGTGTACCTGTTAAAATTGTCTACTTATTACATCTCTGTATATGGTATGGAAGAGGACAGGTTTTTCCTTTACGGTATTTGGTCACTTTCTTTCCCTGTGAAGTTTACTGAATTTAAAAAGTGTTGACAATAAACACTTTTGCCGTCAGTCCTTTAAGAAGGCCAAAGGGGGGAAGATAGATACGTGTGTGTGTGTGTGTGTGTGTGTGTGTGTGTATGTTGATATGGATATATGGAGATATATATGTTTATACATATATATCTACATATAGACATATATGTCTACATATATACATATATGTGTGTGTGTATATATATATATTTACAAGTGACAAGTGTTATCTACCTTCTGCACATCATGGCACACATAGAAAATATTTGTATTCATACAGCGAACACTGGGGTAAATAGAAAAGGCTACAACTGATCCCCTGACAGCTCAGTAGTATGCAATGGATCACCTGATGGGTGGGAAGCTCTGCTTAGGTCATTTTATTCAAAGTAGTGGGCAACACATTGTTCTTTGTGTATGCATTTACTGGAGGTTTATTTAAATTTTTCAAGAAAAACAAACTAAAAGAAAATTCCTTTGTCCTCTAAATTCAGTGTTCTCTTATTTAACAGCATCATCTGAATATCTATTAATAACATATCATAGATGAATAGCTTGATATAATGTTTTTACCATTGTTTTCTCTTATAGCTTGCTGTATTCCATCACAGTCAGGAGAAAGAAAAGAGAATATTTGGGACTATATCAAACTGAAAAGTTTTTTCACGGGAATCTTAACCATAAATAAAACAAAAACGCATCCTACTGAGTGGGACAAGGTATTTTCCAATGATATATCTCATAAGGGGTTAATGCCATAATTAACTTAAAAACTCAACTCAATACCAAAAAACTCGATTAAAAAATGGGCAGAGGACATCAAGAAATATTTCTCTAGAGTGGACATATACCATGTGTCAGTGAAACCATATGTTTCTCTACTTTTTCTGTCTGGCTTATTTCGCTTCGCATTATAATCTCAAATTCCATCCATGTTGTCACAAATGGTTCTATTTCATCTTTTCTCTTACCACCAAATAGTATTCCATTGTGGATATATACCACAACTTCTATCTCCGTTCATGTATCGAAGGACATTTTGGTTGTTTCCTTGTCTTGGCCACTATAAATACAGCTGCAATGAACATTGGAGCACACACGTCTTTATGGATAAATGTTTTCAGAATTTTGGGGTAGATACCCAGGAGAGGGATTGCCAAAAACAGACGAACAAGACAAACAAATGAGAAACAAAAACTCATAGACACAGACAACAGCTTAGTGGTTACCAGAGGGCAAGGGGGAGAAGGGGATGGTAGATGAGGTTAAAGGGGATCAAATATATGGTGATGGAAGGAGAACTGACTCTCCGTGGTGAACACACAATGTGATTTATAGATGATGTAATACAGAATTGTTCACCTGAATTCTATGTAACTTTACTAACAATTGTCACCCCAAAAAACTTTAATTAAAAAAAGAACAAAAAGAAAAGATCAAAACATTTTCAAGTAAAAAAAAAAAGTGGACATAAAGATGGCAAACAGACAGACATAAGAAAACATGCTCAACATCACTATCATTAGATACATGCAAATAAAAACCACAATGAGATACCACCTCACACCTATCAGAATAGCTATCATCAATAAATCAACAAACAACAAGTGTTGGCAAGGATTTGGAGAAAAGAGAACACTGTGCATTGTTAATGGGGTTGCAGATTGGTGCAGCCACTATGGAAAACAGTATGGAAGGACCTCAAAAAATTGAAAATGGCACTGCTTTATGACCGAGCAATTACATTCCTGAGTATCTGTCCTAAAAACTACAAAACTCTAATTTAAAAAAAATATGCACCCCTATGTTCAGTGCAGCACTATTTACATCAGCCAAGATACGGAAAAAACTGATATGCCAATCAATATATGGTTGGATAAAGAAACTGTTGTACATTTGTACTATGGATTATTATTTGGCTATAAAATAGAATTAAATATTACCATTTGCAACAACATGAATGGACCTTGTAAATATTGTGCTAAGTTAAATAACTCAGACTTAGAAAAAACACATACCATATGATCTCAATTACATGTGGAACCTAAAGAACAGAATAAATGAGCAAACAAAACAGAAATAGACTCAGAGATATAGGGGAAAAAATGTTGGTTGCTCAATGGTGGGGAGGAGAGAATGGCAAGAAGGTGAAGGAATCAGAAAGAACAAATTAGGAGACTCAATATAGTCGTGAGTATATGAAACAAGAGTATGAGGAATATAATCAACAATGTTGTCAAGATTACGTAAGGTGCCAGGTGGGCACTGGCCTTCTCAGTGGGATCACTGGGAGCCTGTGCCGATGCCTGACCACTACGGTGGACACTGAAGCTGAGGTAGAATGATTAGTGGACATCTCACCTATAATTAAATACATATACATATACATACATATATGTTGTGACAGAGGGAGAAGTGCAGCATAAGGAAGACAGCGAATGGTATAGTAACAGCTATATAAGCTGTCAGAGTGGTAGTAGCTTGGGGAAGGGAGGCTATCGCTTTGTGAGGGGTGTAAATGTCTAACTGTTACATTTCTTTGTACACCTGAAACTAATAAAAATAATGATTTTTGTAAAAAAGAGGACCACAATAAATAAGATCTTCATTTTTCTCCACACATGATACAGGATGAAGTAGCAAATCCCTGGCAGTATTAAAATCTTGCCTAATAGTAACGTATACTGCAAATCAATCTTGCATCAAAGTCATAAATCCTGACAATGTAGCTAATATAAGAATGGCCCAAAACGGTTACAAAATGCTCATTCCAAGTACTTGTGGTAAAAACTAAGTGAATTAATTTATTCTGCACTTATTGCAACCAAAGTTCCTAACATCTTTACATTTGCTTTAGGAAATTGTAGAAATTAACCTTCAATCTTTGCTAATGAGAACAATTTTATTTAATGGATTGCTGTTCTAGTTGGTTGGCACAGAAGGAAAAGTAAAGGGAGTTAAGGACGTAGAGTCAGTATATAAAAATGTCTCTTAAAAAACACAAAAAACTGTGCTATTACGGAGAGCAGAGGAAAGGGCAAGTACCTGGTGGGGACTGTGAGGCCTGAGTATTGTTTCTGCAGCTGAATAGAAAGGAACAGTCATGGACGATCAACAGAACACAGAGCTTCAGCCAACACATCTTTGGTATTAACTTGACAGGGAGAAGCTGAGAAAAGGGAATACTGAAAAACAAACAAACAAACAAACAAACAAATTGAGGTCCATCATGAGAAATGAGGTTATAAGAGAGAATGCAGCATCTCTAAATAACTTCAAGTCCCCAGGGACACCATATTTCAGAGTGCCACAAGAACTTAAAATGAAATTCCGTATTGCTGACATCAATCCTGAAAACAGTATAGATGCCTCAAAAGGGAATATGTCCATTGTCCAAACATGGGCATAGATGGATTCTGTCCACCAGTGAGCTCAGCATCGACAACATGCAAAACGCTAACTGCATTGCTGGAGGCGGGGTGTGTAAATGTTCAGGAAAAGAACCCAACGTCACCAGGCCCCAGGTTGTGGTCACTTAGTACAAATTGTGTACATTCTGCTTTAATTCCTTTTTTTGAGAGAGCTCTAGATCAGCAAGTCAAAGAGCTGGGATTCAAGCAGAGAAGAGGTCACAAACTATGCCCCAAAGGCCAAATCTAGCTAGATAGGTTGTTTTTTGTTTTTGTTTTTTTAAATAAAGTAGTATTGGAATAGAGCCATCCTCATTTATTTATCATTATTGAAGACAATGCTGTTCCTCTCTCTCTCTTCCTCATCTCTTGGGAAGGCCAGCTGTACTGCTGTTAGAAGAGGTCCATGTGGTAAAAACTAAGGAAATAAGCCTTCTGTCAACATCCAATTAGAAACAGAGACCTCCAATCATAAGATGTGTGCATGAGCCTTCTTCAAAATTGATTCTCCAGAACTGGTCAGGACTTACCATGACTGAAGCTCTGCCCAACGTTTTACCTGCAACTTCAAAAAGACCCTGAGCCATATCCCTCCTGCTAAGTCTCTCTAATATCCCTGACCTTCAGATATTATTTATTAGAAGTTTTCTGTATTTTCAGCTACTATGTCAAAGTTTTTATTTTTTATGAATCATGTTCACCATCCTTACAAATGAATAAAAGGTGACTTATTTCCATGTCCAATCTTTTCCCCAAATCACTGATTATTTCTCAAGTTGATGAGAATAAAACAAGTTAAGACATAAATCGAAGTTCCTTCAGACCCCTTTTTCCTTTACTTTATCTTCCACACTCAGATAAATTATGTTATTATAGTATGAGTTTTGTCTAACTTCATTCCTTCTGAAAAATCATTTCATAGCTCTCTGTTGTGTGTATATGAAAATTCAGCCTCCATGCCAGGTCCATCTGTGGTTTGACTCCATCCCTTTCCCCATTTATCATTCTCCCTAACCACAGCATTCCCAGGTTACATTTTTGCTTGATTGTAAACTCCCTGAGTAAATGTACATAATGTCATTCATCACTATAGTTTTCAGGACTCAGTACAGAACCTGAATAATGGTTGGTGCTCAATAAATTCTGTCTGCTTGCCAAAAATACTCCATCTTGATCCTGCCAAATTTTGTCCCTATCTACCTTAAACAACTATTATCTGATCACCACTTTCAAGTCACCTCTTTCCCGATCTAATCTTATTGTAACAATATTAGGTGCTCCTTACATAATTTTTATAACACTTATAGCATGTTATAATATTTACCTTTAAGTCTTTCCTACTGCATCTAGGATGGAGGTCGGATTCAATTTGTTGACTTTAATAATTACTGAATCAAAGTGAGATCCTTTGCCCCATACTCTAAGAATTTGGATCTAAAGAGCAAAGTCATATTGTGTCCTGGGTCTCCTTATGCCAGTCCTTACCCCCTCACTTAGGAGCAACGCTCCACTTTATCTGTCTTCACTCTTTGCTTCTGAGTTGAGCCAGGCTACAGAATAGTGTTTCTCCCTATGGCATAACTTCTTAGTTTTGACTGGTGACCTTCTGTGCACCTCTGTAAGACCATATCTCTGTCATAACCACGAACATAGGAAACAAACCCACTTACATTTTCACTCACACCATCATCACAGGTTAGAGAACTCTATAGAGAATCAAAGTTGTCTCAGCCCATGCCCCTGACTCCCAAGAACTGATCTCTGCTTGGGTTCATCTCAGTCCCTGTGCTTCACTGACCTGCTTTAATGATAGATGTGTAGCTGCATTAAAGATGAGCTGGTTAGTTCCTTGGACAATAGGCTGTTCGGGCTTGCTCGTTGCAGGAGTCAGCAACATAGAAGAGCTTATGTTTAACCATACAGAGGAGGAACAGAACCACTTTCTCATGTCCTTTATCCTCTTGACCCATCTGTTCTGAGCTGTGTCAAGCACAGAACATCATGCCTCACCATTAAGTTATTTCAAAATTTGACTAACAAGTCTTCAGCAAGGCATTTTTTTTAATTTATTGGGGTGACAATTGTTAGTAAAATTACATAGATTTCAGATGTACAATTCTGTATTACATCATCTATAAATCCCATTGTGTGTTCACCACCCAGAGTCAGTTCTCCTTCCATCACCATATATTTGATCCCCCTTACCCTCATCTCCCACCCCCCACACCCCACACCCCTTACCCTCTGGCAACCACTAAACTATTGTCTGTGTCTATGAGTTTTTGTTTCTCATTTGTTTGTCTTGTTCTTTTGTTGTTTTTGGTTTATATACCTCATATCAGTGAAATCATACGGTTCTCTGCTTTTTCTGTCTGACTTATTTCGCTTAGCATCATACTCTCAAGATCCATCCATGTTGTCACAAATGTTCCTATATCAGCTTTTCTTACCGCCAAATAGTATTCCATTATGTATGTATACCACATCTTCTTTATCCATTCATCTATCGAAGGACATCTTGGTTGTTTCCATGTCTTGGCCACCGTAAACAAAGCTGCAATGAACATTGGAGCACACGTGTCTTTATGTATAAATGTGTGTCAGGTCTTATGCTTAAGTCTTTGATCCATTTTGAATTAATTTTGGTACATGGTGACAGATAGCAGTCAAGTATCACTCTTTTGCATGTGGCTATCCAATTCACCCAGCACCATTTATTGAAGAGGCTGTCTTTTCTCCAATGTATGTGTAAATGTAATTCTTAATTTTTGGACTTCCTAATCAGTAGAAAATTGTGGAAAGAAAAACAAAATGCTGTGAAGGAAATGCATAGACTCTCCTATCAAAAACTGTAGCTCGGGAGACGTCATCAAAATGGCAGCGTGAGGTGAGCCTCTGTAAAGCTCCCCTGGAATTTACAACAAATCGAACAACAATAACTTCACAAAGGACTCCCTGCACAGCAGACAGGCAAGATGAAGAGGCGCACTACCGAAGTCACCTACAGGAGTAAACAGAACTGCTGAAACACACGGGCTCTGAATCTGGAGCTGGAAGAGCTTTGGAACATCAAAAGCTCTCCACATACCCACCGGGACACAGCGCCCTGTGACCTAGACGAACTATTAACAGAGGAGAAGCCCGTCTCCCAGGGAATCCCCCCATTGTGTGAGAAGCTGGAATAGTGCAGAGCAAACATAGCACTACTGTGTGGGAGAAGAAAAATAGGCTGCAGTCGGAGAAAAAATAAACCATTCTACCAACAATACTGGAAAACAAAAGAAAGACATCTTCCTATCAAGCTGTTGCAGAAGCCACTCCTGTAGATATCTAGGAAGAGCAATAGTAAATCAGAAATTGCCATGAGTAACCAAGGCAACAAGATAGCTCAGAAAGAAAGTGAAAAGTCTACCGAAAAGGCACTTAAAGATACAGAAATATGTGACTTAAATGACAGAGAATTCAAGAGTGCAGTTCTGAAAAAACTAAACGAGATGCAAGAAAACACAGATAGGCAGTTAAATGAACTCAGAAACACAATCAAAGAACAGCATGAGCATTTTATGAAACAGATTGATTTTAAAAAAGAACCAGTAGAATTTCTGGAGATTAAGAACTCAATAGAAGAAATTAAGAGTGAAATAACCAGCTTAGGTAGTAGAGTTGACCAGATGGAGGAAAGAATCAGTGACATCGCAGATAGAAATCTGGAAACGACACAGATGGAAGAAGAAAGAGACTTGAGACTTAAAAGAAATGAAAGAACTCTACAAGAACTTTCTGACTCCATCAGAAAGAGCAATATAAGAATAATGGGCATACCAGAAGGAGAAGAAAGAGAGAAGGGAACAGAGAATATATTCAAACAAATTGTCGATGAGAACTTCCCAAACTTGTGGACAGAACTGGACTCTCAAATCCAAGAAACACATAGAACAACTAATTACCTCAATCCCAACAGGCCTTCTCCAAGGCACATTGTATTGAAGCAGTCTAAAATCAATGACAAAGAAAGAATCCTCAAGGCAGCCAGAGAAAAGAAGACAGTAACTTACAAAGGAAAGCCCATTAGATTATCATCAGATTTTTTCAGCAGAAACTCTACAAGCCAGAAGGGAGTGGAACCAAATATTCAAACTATTGAAAGAGAGAAATCATGAGCCAAGAATAGTATATCCAGCAAAGATATCCTTTAGATACGAAGGAGGAATAAAGACCTTTCCAGACATACAGAAGCTGAGGGGATTTTCTAATACACGACCTGCACTACAAGAAATACTAAAGGAGGCTATTCGACCAGCATCAAGAGTCACAATTTGTGTCAACCAAAACATAAAAAGGAGGAGAGTAAAGGCCTGAACCGGAATATGGGAATGGAGAAAGTAAGCGTGCAGAAAAAAACGGAATACTCTAAATATCAAACTATCTTTTGCATAAACTTAAGGGTAACCACTCAAAAAAATCCAGAACTGAAATATATACTGAAATAAAAGAAGAAACAGAGGGGAAAATCATAGAATACCACCACACAGAAATAATAGACAACAACAAAAAGGCAAAGAAACAATGGAGACACAGCCTTACCAGAAAACTAAAGATAGAACAATAGGAAATCCTCACATATCAATAACCACCCTAAATGTAAATGGACTGAACTCACCAATAAAAAGGCACAGAGTAGCAGATTGGATCAAAAAACTAAACCCAACCATATGCTGTCTCCAAGAGACAAATCTCAGCTACAAGGACAAGCATAGACTCAAAGTGAAAGGGTGGAAATTGACATTCCAAGCAAATGGTACCCAGAGAAAATCAGGTGTAGCCATAATGATATCAGATGAAACAGACTTCAAGGTGAAAAGATAACAAGAGACAAAGATGGACATTTCATAATGGTGAAGGGGACTGTACAACAAGAAGACATAACAGTCATCAATATTTATGCCCCCACGCAGGGACCACCGAAGTATACAAAGAAACTACTAACAGAACTAAAGGGAGAAATTGACCAAAACACGATTATAATAGGGGACTTACATACATCATTGACAGCACTGGAAAGATCATCCAAACAGAAAATAAATAACAAAATAGCAGCCCTAAATGACACATTAGATGAAATGGACATAATTGACATTTATAGAGCACTTCATCCTGAAACATCAGACTATACATTCTTTTCTAGTGTACATGGAACATTCTCAAGGATAGACCATACACTGGGATATAAAATCAATCAGCCTCAGGAAATTTAAGAAGATTGAAATCATACCAAGCATATTCTCTGATCACAAGGCTTTGAAATTGGATATCAACTGCAAAAAGAAAGCAGTAAGAAACACAAATACATGGAGATTAAACAACATACTTTTAAAGAACGACTGGGTCAAAGAAGAAATTAGAGGAGAGATCGAAAGATACATAGAAACAAATGACAATGAAAATACATCCTACCAAATCTTTGGGACACAGTGAAAGCAGTTTTAAGAGGGAAATTTATATCAGTACAGGCCTATCTCAAGAAACAAGAAAACTCCCAAATAAATAACCTCATGTTACACCTTAAAGAACTAGAAAAAGAAGAACAAGTAAAACCCAAGGTCAGCAGAAGAAAGGAAATAACAAAAACCAGAGCAGAACTAAATGAAATAGAGAACAAAAAGACAATAGAAAAAATTAATGTGACAAAGAGCTGGTTCTTTGAAAAGATTAACAAAATTGACAAACCCTTGGCTAGACTCACTAAGATAAAAAGAGAGAAGACACTAATTAACAAAATCAGAAACGAAACAGGGGACGTTATCATGGACACCACAGAAATACAAGGATCATCCAAGAATACTATGAAGGACTATATGCCACCAAATTCAATCACCTAGAAGAAATGGACAAGTTCTTAGAAACATATAGCCTTCCAAGGCTGAACCATAAAGAACTGGAAAATCTAAACAGGCTGATCACCAGTAATGAAATCGAATCAGTCATTCCAAACCTTCCCAAAAGTAAAAGTCCGGGACCAGATGGCTTCACTAGTGAATTCTACCAAACCTTCAAAGAGGATCTAATACCAATCCTGCACACACTCTTCCAAAAAATTGAAGAAGAGACAGTACTCCCTAACACATTTTATGAGGCCAACATTACCCTGATACCAAAACCTGGTAAGGACAGCACAAAAAAAGAGAACTACAGACCAATATCTCTAATGAATACCGATGCAAAAATCCTAAATAAAATTCTAGCAAATCGAATACAACAATGCATTAAAAAGATTATTCATCACGACCAAGTGGGGTTCATCCCCGGGGCACAAGGATGGTTCAACATACGCAAATCCATCAATGTGATACATCGTATAAACAAAATAAAGGACAAAAATCATATGATTACATCAATTGATGCAGAAAAAGCATTTGACAAGATACAACATCCATTTATGATTAAAACACTTAATAAAATAGGTATAGAAGGAAAATACCTTAACATAATAAAGGCCATAAATGACAAGCCCTCTGCTAATCTCATAATTAATGGAGAAAAACTGAAGCCCTTTGCTCTACGTTCAGGAACACGACAGGAATGTCCCCTGTCACCTCTGCTTTTCAACATCGTGTTGGAAGTCCTTGCCAGAGCAATCAGGCAAGAGAAAGAAATAAAAAGCATCCAAATTGGGAATGAAGAAGTTAAATTATCACTCTTTGCAGATGACATGATGCTATATATATATATAGAAAACCCTAAAGACTCCACCAAAAAGCTATTAGAAACAATCAACGAATACAGTAAAGTTGCTGGCTACAAAATCAACGCACAAAAGTCCATTGCCTTCCTATATACTAACAATGAAATCTCAGAAAAAGAAATACAAAAAACAATTCATTTTGCAATTGCAGCAAAAAGAATAAAATACCTAGGAACAAACTTAACCAAGGATGTGAAAGACCTATATCCTGAAAACTATAAGACTTTTTTGAAAGAAATCGAAGAAGACACAAAGGAATGGAAAGACATTCCGTGCTCATGGATTGGAAGAATCAACATAGTTAAAATGGTCATATTACCCAAAGCAGTATACAGATTTAATGCAATCCCCATCAAAATCCCAATGGCATTTTTTAAAGAAATAGAACAAAAAATCATCAGATTTGTTTGGAACCACAAAAGACCCCAAATAACCAAAGCAATCTTAAGAAAAAAGAACAATGATGGAGGTATCACACTCCCTGACTTTAGCTTTACTACAGGGCTACAATAATCAAAACAGCATGGTATTGGCAGAAAAACAGACACATAGACCAATGGAATAGAATTGAGAACCCATAAATAAAACCACATAAATATGGACAGATAATTTTTGACAAAGAAGCTAAAAACATACAATGGAGCAAAGACAGCCTCTTCAATAAATGGTGCTGGGAGAATTGGATAGCCACGTGCAAAAGAATGAAACTGGACTGCTATCTTTCACCATGTACCAAAATTAATTCAAAATGGATCAAAGACTTAAGCATAAGACCTGACACAATAAACTGCATAGAAGAAAACATAGGTACTAAACTTATGGACCTTGGGTTCAAAGAGCATTTTATGAATTTGACTCCAAAGGCAATGGAAGTTAAAGCTAAAATAAACGAATGGGACTGTATGAAACTTAAAAGCTTCTGCACAGCAAAAGAAAGCATTGACAAAATAAAGAGGCCACCAACTGAATGGGAGAAGATTTTTGCAAACAGTGCCTCTGATAAGGGGCTAGTATCCAGAATATACAAGGAACTCATGCAACTCAACAACAAAAAAACAAACAACCCAATTGAAAAATGGGCAGAGGATCTGAAGAGGCATTTCTCCAAAGAGGACATACAAATGGCAAACAGACATATGAAAAAATGTTCAGCATCACTAATTATCAGAGAAATGCAAATGAAAACCACAATGAGATATCACCTCACCCCAGTTAGAATGGCTACCATCAACAAGACAAATAGTAACAAGTGTTGGAGAGGCTGTAGAGAAAAAGGAACCCTCATACACTGTTGGTGGGAATGCAGACTGGTGCAGCTGCTATGGAAGGCAGTGTGGAGGTTCCTCAAAAATTTTTGAATAGAATTATCTTATCACTCAGCAATCCCTCTCCTGGGTATCTACCCCAAAATTCTGAAAACATTTATCCATAAAGACACGTGTGCTCCAATGTTCATTGCAGCTTTATTTATGGTGGCCAAGACATGGAAACAACCAAAATGTCCTTCGATAGATGAATGGATAAAGAAGTTGTGGTATATATACACAATGGAATACTATTTAGTGGTAAGAAGAGATGAAATAGAAACATTTGTGACAACATGGATGGATCTTGAGAGTATAATGCTAAGTGAAATAAGTCAGACAGAAAAAGCAGAGAACTGTATGATTTCACTGATATGTGGTATATAAACCAAAACAACAAAAGAACAAGACAAACAAATGAGAAACAAAAACTCATAGACACAGACAATAGTTTAGTGGTTACCAGAGGGTAAGGGGGTGGGGGGCAGGAGATGAGGGTAAGGGGGATCAAATATATGGTGATGGAAGGAGAACTGACTCTGGGTGGTGAACACACAATAGGATTTATAGATGATGTAATACAGAATTGTACACCTGAAACCTATGTAATTTTACTAACAATTGTCATCCCAATAAAATTTAATTTAAAAAAAGAAGGAAAGGAAGGAAGGAAGGAAGGAAGGAAGGAAGGAAGGAAGGAAGGAAGGAAGGAAGGAAGGAAGGAAGGAAGGAAGGAAGGAAGAAAACTGGGCTATTAAGGAGAGCAGAGGAAAGGGCCAGTAACTGGTGGGTGATGTGTTACCTGAGTCTTGTCTGTGCTGCTGAGAAGAGTGGAATACTGATGGATGAGCAACTGAACACAGAGCTTCACCCAACACATCTTTGAATATAAATTTGACAGGGAGATGGTGAGAAAAGAGAATACTGAAAAAAGTGAACTGATGTCCATGATGAGAACTGAGATTATAAGAGAGAATGTAGCATCTCTCAATGACTTCAAGTCCTCAGGGAGACAATATTCAGGGTGCCACAAGAATTTAAAACGAAATACCATATGGCTGACATGAATTCCAGAAAACAGTATAGATGCTCCAAAAGGAAATATGAGCAGAAATTGTGTCCATTGTCCAGAGAGGCAAAGATGGATTCTGTCCACCAGTGAGCTCAGCATCAACGATGTGCAAAATGCTAGACTGCATTACTGGAGGTGGGGTGTATAAATGTTCAGGAAAAGAAACCAAGGTTACCAGGCCCCAGCTTGTGGTCACCTATTGCAGATTGTGTACACTTTGCTTTAATTCCTTCTTTGAGAGAGCTCTAGATCAGCAAGTCAAAGAACTGGGATACAAGCAGAGAAGAGGTCACAAACTATGCCCCACAGGCCAAACCTAGCAGGATGGGTTGTTTTTTTAAAGAAAGTGTTATTGGAATAAAGTCATCCTCATTTATTTATCATTATTGAATGATAAATAAATTTATCACTCCTCTCTCTCTCTTCCTGATCTCTTGTGAAGGCCAGCTGTGCCACTGTTAGAAGTTGTCCATGTGGTAGAAACTAAGGAAATAAGCCTTCTGTCAACATCCAATTAGAAACTGAGGCCTCTAATTAAAAGATGTGTGCTTAATCCTTCTTCAAAATTGATTCTTCACCCCCAGTCAGGCCTTACCATGACTGAAGCTCTGGCCAACATTTTTCCTGCAACTTCACAAAGACCCTGACCCAGATCCCTCCAGCTAAGCCTCTCTCATATCCCTGACCTGCAGAAATTGTGTGAGATATTAGATTATTTGTTTGTTTATTTTAAGTTACTTTGTCAAAGATTTTATTTCTTATGAATCATGTTCACCATTCTTCCAAATGAATAAGAGCTGACTCATTTCCATGCCCAGTCTTTCCCCCAAATCACTGCTTATTTCTCAAATTGTTGAGAGTATAAGGTATAAGATATAAGTCAAAATTCCATCAGATCATTTTCCCCTTCACTTTATCTTCCGCAATATCAGTAATTATGTTTTTATAACATAAATTTTGTCCTATTCCACTCCTGTTAAAACAACTACTAGAAAAAGCCAATAAAAGCTTAAATTGCAGTAATAGAAATGGACAGACAATAGAACAAGAGAGAACACAGGCTTGTTTGCTCTTTCTGTAGCCCCAGCACAGCTGTGGTAGTACTATGTTCAGTTCTGAGCAACATACTTGAGAGAGTGTGTGTAAAGCGGAACTATTCAGAGGAAAGTTGCCAGAATGATGATACTCAAAAGCCAGCAGGAATCTCAGAAAATAGAGATGAGTGATCAGGGTTACTGTGTTTAAATGAACAAAACACCATTTGTGTGGGGGAAGGGTTACCTTAATTCTGGACGTTGTCCATGGGAGAACCAAAACAAGTGACAACAAGATTGTTGTCAATATAAAGGAAGATTTTCTATACCGGAAGGAAGGAAGACCTATCCAAAGATACCAGAAATGTCTTAAGAACTAAGTTCCTGCATTTTGAGGGGTGCAAGATAAGGTGATGGAGAACTGACTCTGGATGGTGAGCACACAATGGGATATAGAGATGATGTATCCCTGCTCTCATCATGGATATTCAACTTGTGATATTTTCAACTATAACTAAAATACCTTTCACTGGTCACTATAAATCATTTCCTGATCCAAATGAGGTATTGATGTAAGTAATGCCATGGGGTTCCTGCATATTACTTTTAGAAACATGCAGGGTATAAATCAGTCAGTAGGGTGTGGGAGACAAATATTAGTATCCACACTCACAGATAAGAAATGTAAAACTCAGAGACTGAATGACTCAGTGAAGGTCACACAGCCAATAAGGAACAGAAATGAGTCTAGAATTATCTGAATGTTGTGTGTTGTACTAGTCACTGCACCCTCTACCTTCCTGTACGTTTTCTATGATGTGTATCTGTAGTGTAATTTATAACAAACATGTTATTCATACACTAACATAGAATTAGAGTAGGAAATAGTTTAAACATATAATTATATAGTTTGTTTTTACCCTCCTGTGTACATATTTTAAATACCTGAACAACAGGTCTAGGGCTTCTCCAGTGCTTCCAAGCAATCAAGGTTTTTCTTACAATATTGAAAAAAAGGAAACTACCTTTAATTCAAACTGACAGGTATTTTTCTTTTGGGTCTACAATGATGAAAGTAGCATTTTATGCTAAGACTCTTGAGATTGTATACAAAATAAGAATTATGTGCTTGAACCAAAAATTATGAACTTTGGATGCAAAATGCATTAGCGTAGACCTAAAAGCCATTTAAAAGATTGAAAATGATAAGTTTTCACTAGCTTTTCAGTTCCTACCCAGGAGGGAATTGATGAGTCCATTAGAGCCATAATCTATGTCTGCAGAGCGAGTTAGGGCAGATTCCAGCCCAACAAACTGTGGCTGATGCCTGGGAGGCAAGAGGTGAGCCCTTGAACTGGAGAACCAGAAGAACATGATACGCATAATTTATACACCACCAAATGATCCTAGAAAATCAATTTTTCAAAAGCTCAGAGTCATCTGAGGTGTATTGTAAGTGCATCTACAATGATTTATTTTTTTAATTGCTGTGGTATATTGTGGGATGTCACAAAGTTAATTTGACAGAGACCCACCATCCCCTCGAATTCACTGACATTTCTGTACCAGGTTCCCGTGCAGCTTTAGGGAAAAAGAGGTGAAAAATCTCTCTTTTCCGCCTACTAATTATCTTTCAAATTTAGGGGCACTCTACTCAGTAATGTCAGGGTGACCATCATTGTCACGCAGGGCGGCCTGCAGGGTCTCTGCTCCCGCTCCACACATAAGAAAGCAGGATGTGGCTAGGCCTAAAAGGAACACCCACGGAGCCATAGGTAGGGGAGTCATACCACAATGGTCTCACTGGAGGCTGGGCCCACCGGACGCCGACAAGCCATCCGCCTTTCCGCCAACCGACCGACCGACAAATGGCGCAGCGAGCAGGGTCTCCCGCACGACAAATGGTGCAGCGAGTAGGGTACGGTGCCGGCCAAAACCTACCGAAGTATGGTGGAGCAGTTTGTGCGTGTGAGAGCCCAGCTTCGGGAGGCCCATGAGGAGTGACACCTGGAAAGGGAGGCGCGGTCTGCCTGGGAGACTCAAGCCTCCAGCTGGTACATCACCCTCTTGGCCATGGACGGCATTGTGTTCATTTCAGTAATCTGCTGCGGCCTTAAGCTCCGAGAGTTGTGGACATCTGCCGCGGAGGACTCCACCCACTCAGACACCTGGCACGGTGAGCTGGATGTTCCTCACGGCCTTGAGTCTCAACACGGAAAATGGGCTTAATGAAATGGCCCGGGTGCCGAACCAGGTGTCCTGGTTGGAAGCGCTGGAAGCCCGGGTCTGCCTGTTAGAACAGGGGCCTCAAGGTGGAGACTCTGAGGCAGAGGTGGAGGAAGCAAGTGGAGACAATGTAGCTCCCAACCCCCAAGCCCGGCCAATCTTGAAGCAAAGGGTAAAACGTGAGCAACCTTTGGGCCCTGGGGGCGTTGCTGCCGGCAACCCAGCTGTGACTGAGTTCACAACCTACACCCCATACACTCCCACTGAGTTGCAGGAGCTGGGGAGGCGGTACAGACAGCGCCCTGGAGAGCCAGTCTCGGCTTGGCTATTACGTTTATGGGATGAGGGAGCAGACAGCATTCTCTGCTCCCCAGGCGAGATGGAAAAGCTAGCCTTCGTGACAGTGCATCTGTCCCTGTGACAAAGGTTACAAAACTGCCATAGGTTGGCCAACAACCAGGGCAACCATTCTCTAATGGCGTGGCTCACTGCTGCGGTACACACCGTATGGGAACAGGCTGGCGAGCTGCCAGATACTGTGAGTCAATGGCAGTCATATACGGAACTTATGCAAATAATCCATGAAATGGGTATGAGACATGCTATTTTTGACCTCAACATGCAGGGCCCAGATGACGAGCTTTTTACTGCCAGCATGAGAGATCTGGTTTTGGATACTGCACCTGCGAGTGCTTTTGGATCCTTGGTTGCTATTCTTACACCGTATGTAGGGCGACGGATCCATGCAGTTACAACTGCCATGGCCACCCTAGGGGATGTTGAGAGCCGAGAGAGCGGAAGAGAGTCGAGGAGAGTGGAGGAGATTCGTCGGTCGGTCGGTTGGCAGAAAGGCGGACGGCAGGTCGCACATCCGATGAACCCAGCCTCCAGTGAGACCATAGTGGTATGACTCCCCTAACTATGGCTCCGTGGGTGTTCCTTTCAGGCCTCACCATATCCTGCGTTCTTATGTGGGGAGCGGGACCAGAGACCCCGCAGGCCGCTCCACACGACAAATGGCGGAGCGAGCAGGGTCTCCCGCACGACACCCCCACACCCTCTTCTTAGTCATCTTGGCTCCCCCAGGCCATCGGTCGACAGCCGTTCGCCGCCAGCGCAGCCGCGGCCGCCATGTCCGCGCTCCCTCCCGCTCCCAGCAGCCGCCGCCGCCCTCACCGCACCCCCTCCAGCTCCAGCCGCCGCGCTCCCTACCTCTGCCGCTGCCTCGGCCATCACCGCACTCCCTCCAGTTCCTGCCAACGCCTGTGCTGCCCTTTCCCCCGCCCCCACCGCCTCTGCCACCATCGCTGCACCCCCTCCAGTTCCAGCCGCAGGGCTCCCTGCCTCCGCCGCAAGCCCCGCCCTCTCCCACCGCCGCCGCCGCCGCCGCAGCCGCCGCAGCCGCCGCCGGCTCCTCCCACAACTCCCAAGCACAGGGCTGCCTGCAAGCGCAGGCCTCCACCAGCGTTGGGGATGCGGTTGGGGGTAAACCTGGTGGCGGTAGGGGGTCGGGGTGTATGCCGGTCTGGGTGCGGGGAGTCCCAGGATGCCAGAGTTCCACGACTTCTGGCACCATCAGGGAAGTGGCAGTGTCCCATGGAGCCTTGGGTGGCGCCAAGGGGCCTCGCTGACGGCCAGGAGTAGCCCGCCGCCCACGCCAGGGGCATTCGGAAGAGGCGGGGAGCCGGACTGGGGTGGGGGGACGCGGTGCTGGCAGAGTCGGCCAGCGGGTCGATGCTCGCCACCGGAGCCGCGCATCTGCATGGCGCGCGCTCACGAGGCAGGCCGGGAGCAGGCTCTTGGGGCACCGGGAGCCGGGTCCCAGCGCCCAAGGCCATACCACCATGAATGCGCCCGATCTCCTCTGATCTCGGGAGCTAAGCAGGGAGGGGGCTGGTTAGTGCTTGGATGGGAGACCGCCTGGGAATACCTGTAGGCTTTTGCTCGCCTCTCCTTTGGCGCCGCTGCCCCGGCGTGGCTCCCTCCGAACCCCTGCCGCCCCTTGCCCCTCTGCAGCCGCCCAGCCAGCCGAAGGTCCCCCTGGCCAGCGGCGGTTCAGTAGCCCGGCACTACAAGCTCGCAGCCCGGGCCGCACGCCAGGCCCGTCGGCCCCGGCTCCCCCCACACCCTCTTCTCAGTCCTCTTCGCTCCCGCAGGCCGACAGCCCGCAGGCCTTCTCCGAGACGCAGTCGCCGCCGCCGCCGCCGCCATTGCCGCGCTCCCTCCCGCTCCCGCACCAGCTGCCGTAGCCGCCAATGCTCATGACCATGGCTGCCTGTTGGCGCAGGCCTCCACCAGTCTTGCTCCATCTCAGGACGTGCAGGTCCTTTGCACCTCGACCCGAGCCCAGGGGACGACCATCCCTGTGCCTGCCCCTGGACCCCGAGACACAGGATCTGCGTGTCCTTGGGCAAACGGGACGCCCACCCGCCCCGCCCCACCGGAGGCCTCTGTCTCCGCTGGCAGGCACCTCGCCCCACACCCCCGCGTGCCCCTCCCGTATCCCACAAGAGCCAGTAGCCCCTCCGTTCCTGCCGGCCGCGGTGGCCCCTACACACAGGGGAAAAAGAGCCGGGACAAACAAGGGGACGGAGGGAAGAGCACCCCAATGCACTGCGTGCCCTCGGACTCCAGGAGAGACCACCACAAGGGGAAGAGCAGGCACGCAGGCACGCAACCCTCACAACCAGGGTGCCTGGGGGCTGCCACTCTCCTCCCGCGGGCAGGTTCCTGGGCGGGGCTCGGAGCCCACCGGCACTCCGGAGACCTTGGCTACCCGCCCCGGGGGCTTCAAGGGTGACTGCCAAAGCCCGGGCACTGCCTCCTTAGCTGAGCCCAGCCCCGGGCACGACCACACTTCGGTGGAGAAGCTGCCACCTCAGAACAGCCTCAGTGCGTCTGTCCCAGTCCGTGTCCCAGCCTGTGCGTCCCTCCCCCGCCCTGAACTCCCACCCCTTGTCTGTTTGGCTCTGTGACATGCCTGTTGGGCTCTGGCTCTCGTTCAGGAGATCTCTCCCCGTGTGCCAGCCCCCTCTTTCTCTGTCTCTGTCCATGTCTCTCTGTATGTCTAGATATATACATGCACATATACGTGCATATTTCCACCTCGCTCCTCCTACTCCTCCTCCCGTTCTGTCTGTTGGTCCCTGTCCTGCGGGGACTCTAGTCCCTCTGCCCGCCCAAGAACGCAGGTAGGATCTCCAGCAGAATGCACCAGCCTTTCCGGCAGCCACCGTGCTCCTCCATTATCCTGTGAATAAACACAAACATGTCCTCGTCCCCATATGAGGTCTGGATCTGGCCCATGCCAGTTATTGTCAAGAGGGTCCCTGCACTATACATATGCGTAATCATGTTGAGTTGTGGGATGCCACAAGCGATCTGCGGCAGATCTGCCCCGTGCATCCAAATTTAAAAAATTTAAAATAAATAAAGTATGATTTAAGATTGTATGTGGAGAGACAGGGTAGGTCTCCCCCTTTTTAATTTTTTTTACTTGGGCTTTTAGCATTCTATGAGCACGTTCACCAATTCCTTGTCCTTGTGGATTATAAGGAATACCCGTTTTGTGTGTGTTGTTAAATTGAGAGCAGAAGTGTTGAAACCCTTTACTGGTATATCCAGTACCATTATCTGTTTAATTCTTTCTGGAAGGCCCATAGCAGAGAAGCAATGCAAGCAGTGATTAATAATATGTTTCGTGGCTTCCCCTGTCTGGGCCGTAGCCATGAGAAATCCAGAGAAAGTATCTATAGTGACATGTACATATTGTAATTTTCCAAAACTAGGGACGTGTGTAATGTCCATCTGCCATGATTGATTAGGCGTGATACCCCGAGGGTTAACCCCTAAATGTGGCACAGAGTGATGTACAGGACAGATAGGTCATTGTTTTACAATTTGTCTGGCTGTTTCTTTTGTAAGCTGGAATTGTCTTTGTAGACTCCGACTGTTTTGGTGGTGTAACTTGTGTGATTGTTCAGCCAATTCAATGTTAGTTAGGGCCACCAATTTTGTGAGCTGATCTGCTGTGGTATTGCCTTCAGTGAGGGGGCCAGGTAGCCTGGAATGGGCCCGAATGTGTCGACAAAGCGAGGATTTGTACGTTGTCTGATAAGAGTTTGGATTTGAATGAACAGCCCCTGAATTTCATTATTTTGAGTTTTAATGGATGCTATAGTTTCAAGTTTATCTACGGATTGAGCTCCATAGTAGCTATCAGTATACAAGTTAAAAGGAACTGAGTGTAAGGTTTGAAATACAGCACTGACAGCCTGTAATTCAACTACTTGAGCTGATGCTGGAGGTGATGAAATTACATGTGGTTGATCACCAATAACATAGGTAGCACTTCCATTAGAGGAGCCATCAGTAAAAACAAGAACAGCATTTTTTTTTAATTTTTTTTATTTTATTAAATTTATTGGGGTGACAATTGTTAGTAAAATTACATAGATTTCAGGTGTACAATTCTGTATTACATCATGTATAAATCCCATTGTGTGTTCATCACCCAGAGTCAGTTCTCCTTCCATCACCATATATTCGATCCCCCTTACCCTCATCTCCCACCCCCCACACCCCACACCCCTTACCCTCTGGCAAGCACCAAACCATTGTCTGTGTCTATGAGTTTCTGTTTCTCATTTGTTTGTCTTGTTCTTTTGTTGCTTTTGGTTTATATACCACATATCAGTGAAATCACATGGTTCTCTGCTTTTTCTGTCTGACTTATTTTGCTCAGCATTACACTCTCAAGATCCATCCATGTTGTCACAAATGTTCCTATATCATCTTTTCTTACTGCCGAATAGTATTCCATTGTGTATATATACCACAAATTCTTTATCCATTCATCTATCGAAGGACATTTTGGTTGTTTCCATGTCTTGGCCACCATAAACAAAGCTGCAATGAACATTGGAGCACACGTGTCTTTATCTCTAAATGTTTTCAGATTTTTTGGGTAGATACCCAGGAGAGGGATTGCTGGGTCATATGGCAATTCTATTCGTAATTTTTGGAGGAACCTCCACACTGCCTTCCATAATGGCTGCACCAGTCTGCATTCCCACCAACAGTGTATGAGGGTTCCTTTTTCTCCACAACCTCTCCAACATTTGTTACTATTTGTCTTGTTGATGATTGCCATTCTGACTGGGGTGAGGTGATAGCTCATTGTGGTTTTGATTTGCATTTCTCTGATGATTAGTGATGCTGAACATTTTTTCATATGTCTATTTGCTATTTGTATGTCCTCTTTGGAGAAATGTCTCTTCAAGTCCTCTGCCCATTTTTCAATTGGGTTGTTTGTTTTTTTGTTGTTGAGTTGCATGAGTTCCTTGTATATTCTGGATACTAGCCCCTTATCAGAGGCACTGTTTGCAAAAATCTTCTCCCATTCAGTTGGTGGCCTCTTTATTTTGTCAATGCTTTCTTTTGCTGTGCAGAAGCTTTTAAGTTTCATACAGTCCCATTCGTTTATTTTAGCTTTAACTTCCATTGCCTTTGGAGTCAAATTCATAAAATGCTCTTTGAACCCAAGGTCCATAAGTTTAGTACCTATGTTTTCTTCTATGCAGTTTATTGTGTCAGGTCTTATGCTTAAGTCTTTGATCCATTTTGAATTAATTTTGGTACATGGTGAAAGATAGCAGTCCAGTTTCATTCTTTTGCACGTGGCTATCCAATTCTCCCAGCACCATTTATTGAAGAGGCTGTCTTTGCTCCATTGTATGTTTTTAGCTTCTTTGTCAAAAATTATCTGTCCATATTTATGTGGTTTTATTTATGGGTTCTCAATTCTATTCCATTGTTCTATGTGTCTGTTTTTCTGCCAATACCATGCTATTTTGATTATAGTAGCCCTGTAGTACAAGCTAAAGTCAGGGAGTGTGATACCTCCATCATTGTTCTTTTTTCTTAAGATTGCTTTGGTTATTCGGGGTCTTTTGTGGTTCCAAACAAATCTGATGATTTTTTGTTCTATTTCTTTAAAATATGCCTTTGGAATTTTGATGGGGATTGCATTGAATCTGTATATTGCTTTGGGTAATATGGCCATTTTAACTATGTTGATTCTTCCAATCCATGAGCACCGAATGTCTTTCCATTTCTTTGTGTCTTCTTCAATTTCTTTCAAAAAAGTCTTATAGTTTTCAGCATATAGATCTTTCACATCCTTGGTTAAGTTTATTCCTAGGTATTTTATTCTTTTTGTTGCAATTGCAAAATGAATTGTTTTTTGTATTTCTTTTTCTGAGATTTCATTGTTAGTATATAGGAAGGCAATGGACTTTTGTGCGTTGATTTTGTAGCCAGCAACTTTACTGTATTCGTTGATTGTTTCTAATAGCTTTTTGGTGGAGTCTTTAGGGTTTTCTATATATAGCATCATGTCATCTGCAAAGAGTGATAATTTAACTTCTTCATTCCCAATTTGGATGCTTTTTATTTCTTTCTCTTGCCTGATTGCTCTGGCAAGGACTTCCAACACGATGTTGAAAAGCAGAGGTGACAGGGGACATTCCTGTCGTGTTCCTGAACGTAGAGCAAAGGGCTTCAGTTTTTCTCCATTAATTATGAGATTAGCAGAGGGCTTGTCATTTATGGCCTTTATTATGTTAAGGTATTTTCCTTCTATACCTATTTTATTAAGTGTTTTAATCATAAATGGATGTTGTATCTTGTCAAATGCTTTTTCTGCATCAATTGATGTAATCATATGATTTTTGTCCTTTATTTTGTTTATACGATGTATCACATTGATGGATTTGCGTATGTTGAACCATCCTTGTGCCCCGGGGATGAACCCCACTTGGTCGTGATGAATAATCTTTTTAATGCATTGTTGTATTCGATTTGCTAGAATTTTATTTAGGATTTTTGCATCGGTATTCATCAGAGATATTGGTCTGTAGTTTTCTTTTTTTGTGCTGTCCTTACCAGGTTTTGGTATCAGGGTAATGTTGGCCTCATAAAATGAGTTAGGGAATACTGTCTCTTCTTCAATTTTTTGGAAGAGTGTGTGCAGGATTGGTATTAGATCCTCTTTGAAGGTTTGGTAGAATTCACTAGTGAAGCCATCTGGTCCCGGACTTTTGCTTTTGGGAAGGTTTTGGATGACTGATTCAATTTCGTTACTGGTGATCGGTCTGTTTAGATTTTCCAGTTCTTCATGGTTCAGCCTTGGAAGGCTATGTGTTTCTAAGAACTTATCCATTTCTTCTAGGTTTTTGAATTTGGTGGCATATAGTCCTTCATAGTATTCTTGGATGATCCTTTGTATTTCTGTGGTGTCCATGATAACGTCCCCTTTTACGTTTCTGATTTTGTTAATCAGTGTCTTCTCTCTTTTTATCTTAGTAAGTCTAGCCAAGGGTTTGTCAATTTTGTTAATCTTTTCAAAGAACCAGCTCTTTGTCACATTAATTTTTTCTATTGTCTGTTCTCTATTTCATTTAGTTCTGCTCTAATTTTTGGTATTTCCTTTCTTCTGCTGACCTTGGGTTTTACTTGTTCTTCTTTTTCTAGTTCTTTAAAGTGTAACATGAGGTTATTTATTTGGGAGTTTTCTTGTTTCTTGAGATAGGCCTGTAGTGAGATAAATTTCCCTCTTAAAACTGCTTTCGCTGCATCCCAAATATTTTGGTAGGATGTATTTTCATTGTCATTTGTTTCTATGTATCTTTTCATCTCTCCTCTAATTTCTTCTTGACCCAGTCCTTCTTTAAAAGTATGTTGTTTAGTCTCCATGTATTTGTGTTTTTTCCCACTTTCTTTTTACAGTTGATATCCAATTTCAAAGCCTTGTGATCAGAGAATATGCATGGTATGATTTCAATCTTCTTAAATTTGTTGAGACTGATTTTATGTCCCAATATATGGTCTATCCTTGAGAATGTTCCGTGTACACTAGAAAAGAATGTATAGTCTGATGTCTTTGGATGAAGTGCTCTATATATGTCAATTATGTCCATTTTATCTAATGTGTCATTTAGGACTACTATTTCGTTATATATTTTCTGTTTGGATGATCTATCCGTAGCTGTCAATGATGTATTAAATCCCCTAGTATAATTGTGTTTTGGTCCATTTCTCCCTTTAGTTCTGTTAGTAGTTGCTTGGTGTATTTCGGTGTTCCCTGATTGGGGGCATAAATATTGATGACTGCTATGTCTTCTTGTTTTACAGTCCCCTTCACCATTATGAAATGTCCATCTTTGTCCCTTGTTATCTTTTTCACCTTGAAGTCTGTTTCATCTGATATCATTATGGCTACACCTGATTTTCTCTGGGTACCATTTGCTTGGAGTGTCAATTTCCACCCTTTCACTTTGAGTCTATGTTTGTCCTTGTAGCTGAGATGTGTCTCTTGGAGACAGCATATGGTTAGGTTTAGTTTTTTTTATCCAATCTGCTACTCTGTGCCTTTTTATTGGTGAGTTCAGTCCATTTACATTTAGGGTGATTATTGATATGTGAGGATTTCCTGTCATTCTATCTTTAGTTTTCTGGTAAGGCTGTGTCTCCATTGTTTCTTTGACTTTTTGTTGTTGTCTATTATTTCTGTGTGGTGGTATTCTATGATGTTTCCCTCTGTTTCTTCTTTTATTTCAGTATATATTTCAGTTCTGGATTTTTTTTGAGTGGTTACCCTTAAGTTTATGTAAAAGAAAGTTTGACATTTAGAGTATTCCATTTTCTTCAGCACGCTTACTTTCTCCATTCCCATATTCCGGTTCAGGCCTTTACTTTCCCCCTTTTTGAGTTGGTTGCCACAAATTGTCCCTGTTGATGGTGGTCGAATAGCCTCCTTTAGTATTTCTTGTAGTGCAGGTCGTGTATTAGAAAATCCCCTCAGGTTCTGTATGTCTGGAAAGGTCTTTATTCCTCCTTCATATCTAAAGGATATCTTTGCTGGATATATTATTCTTGGCTCATGATTTCTCTCTTTCAATAGTTTGAATATTTGGTTCCACTCCCTCCTGGCTTGTAGAGTTTCTGCTGAAAAATCTGATGATAATCTAATGGGCTTTCCTTTGTAAGTTACCGTCTTCTTTTCCCTGGCTGCCTTGAGGATTCTTTCTTTGTCGTTGATTTTAGACAGCTTCAATACAATGTGCCTTGGAGAAGGCCTGTTGGGATTGAGGTAACTAGGTGTTCTATTTGCTTCTTGGATTTGAGGGTCCAGTTCTGTCCACAAGTTTGGGAAGTTCTCATCGACAATTTGTTTGAATATATTCTCTGTTCCCTTCTCTCTTTCTTCTCCTTCTGGTATGCCCATTATTCTTATACTGTTCTTTCTGATGGAGTCAGAAAGTTCTTGTAGAGTTCTTTCATTTCTTTTAAGTCTCAAGTCTCTTTTTTCTTCTATCTGTGTCATTTCCAAGTTTCTATCTTCGATGTCACCGATTCTTTCCTCCATCTGGTCAACTCTACTACCTAAGCTGGTTATTTCATTCTTAATTTCTTCTATTGAGTTCTTAATCTCCAGAAATTCTATTTGGTTCTTTTTTAAAATTTCAATCTCTTTCGTAAAATGCTCATGCTGTTCTTTGATTGTGTTTCTGAGTTCATTTAACTGCCTGTCTGTGTTTTCTTGTATCTCGTTGAGTTTTTTCAGAACTGCAATCTTGAATTCTCTGTCATTTAAGTCACATATTTCTGTATCTTTAAGTTCCTTCTCTGGAGATTTTTCACTTTCTTTCTGAGCTATCTTGTTGCCTTGGTTATTCCTGGTGATTACTGGTTTACTATTTCTCTTCCTAGACATCTACAGGAGTGACTTTTGCAACAGGTTTATAGGACGAGGTCTTTCTTTTGTTTTCCAGTACTTGTTGGTAGAATGTTTTATTATTTCTCCAACTGCAATTTATTTTTCTTCTCCCACATGGTAGTGCTGTTTTCTCTGCACTATTCCTGCTTCTCACACAATGGGGGGAATCCCTGGGAGACGGGCTTCTCCTCTGTTAATAGTTTGTCTAGGTCACAGGGCGCAGTGTCCCGGTGGGTATGCGGAGAGCTTTTGATGTTCCAAAGCTCTTCCAGCTCCTGATTCAGAGCCCGTATGTTTTAGCAGTTCTGTTTACTCCTGCAGGGATCTGTCGAGATAGGTGGGGTCAGGGGTGGGGTAAGTTGTGAGAGGTGGCCCAGAGCAATGTCGGCGACCACCACCACAGCCGGTCCTGCTTCCACAGCTCTCTCCCCTTTGCCGGAACTACTTGGGCTGTGAATTTGTTTCTGAGTTCCACAGTTCTCAAAACAGCAAATTTTCTGTTGTTTTGATCTGACACTGCTACTGTTTCGCTTCTAGCACAGGGCAGGTGGGTGCGGGGCGAGATCTGGGAGGGGTGGGATGGGGCAGCTAGTCAGTGCCTAAGGCTCCGTTCTCTGCTCCGCAGTGAGGGCTTAAACCACCGCTTTCAGCCTTTTTCCCTCAGTCTTTTCTCCGAGGTCACTGCCATGAGCGTTGGGTTCAGCCGTGGTATATGCTGTCCCCTCAGCCCTGTGGAGCCCAGGCGGAGCCCTAGCAGTCCGAGTTCTTCCCTCACTGGCAGCTTCGGTAGTTTCGGGAAGCAGCGAGCTCGGAGCACTGAGCTAGGTCTGTTCCTGCGCCCGCGCGGCTCCATCTCCGCACACTTCTCCCTTTCCTCCTCCCTCCTGTTGCGCGAATTCCCACCTGTGGGTGATTTCAGTTGATAGTGGGCCTTTTCGTCTTGCCTGTCTGCTGTGCAGGGAGTCCTTTGTGGGGTTTTTGTTGTTCGATTCTTTGTAAATTCCAGGGGAGCTTTACAGAGGCTCACCTCATGCTGCCATTTTTCCGGAACAGTCCCCTGTTTGTTTTTTATGCTTATCAGAGTTCCCCACAGCGATCCTCCCAACCTCTGCTTGAAGTTACATTTTCTTAACCCTTAATGCTCCAGCTCCCTACATATCCCCCTTTTTTATTTTTTTGAGATCGTGTCTGGCTTAGGTAGTCAGTACAGACACCTTTACTTACCCAACATGGGATATCGATCATCACAACGATCGATTCCTGTCTTAGGTTGTAAAAACGCTTACTGGTTACCCGTCATTGGCTACCGATCTCCTTTGGGGTTAGACAGGGGCAGTGGCTTTTGGTTTATTAGCCATGTGGAGCCTTGTTTTGTGAATTTCTCCATAAATATCTGTGACTGTCCCGATCACAGCTTTTGTGATGCAGGGGAGGAAACATAGTATCAGGAGGATCACAACAAGCGGAATTACAAGGGGTGCCATAAATTGAAGCATTGAAGAGTACGATGGAAATACATTGTGAAAGCTAGAGACAAGGTTGTTGAGCGTCTCAGCTATATCAGTATTTAAAGGAGAGGTCTCTTGCAGTGTCAAGACCTCTTTATGAAATTGGATAAGGTCAAGAGTAACATTTTCATGATGCCAGATGCCTAATAAGTGTTTTTTCACCTTATCTCAAGGTGTCTCAGATTGATTATATTGTTTTGCTGTCACACAGATCCAAGTGTACTCTGCATGACAAGATAAACTTGTCTTAATTTTTAGGGCTTGTACCTCCTCACCCATCCAAAATATCATCTTGTATAAGGCATCGATTTTTGCGCTTAATTTTTGATCTATGAGTTCTTGCGTACCTAAAGCAGTGGATACATTTTTAGACAATGAGTTTACATGAGCAGCTGTTTTAACTGTCTGGGATAGAGAAACTGCCACCGTTACAGAGGAGGCTATGAGCACAATTAAAGCAGTTATCCCAGCTGTAATAAGCCCTGCGGCTCGAATTGGTCTTGAAAGAGCCACTTCTAACTTTACTATTACTTGATATCCTTTGTCAGAATGCCATTCTTCAGACATGTTAACAGGTAACATCACAAAGGAAGATTGATGTAATACCATGACTCTCTGTTTTTTGGGGGAGCCATGTGACACAGCTATTAAGTTTACAGTTTATACAAGAAACATTGAACTGAGAATTATCTATAACATGAATGGTGACATTGCCTATCAAAAGTACATGTGGGGGTCTGACACAGGCAGTAACATTTTCTTGTCTAATAGTAACTTTACTGGAGGGGGTTTTAGCTGCCAATTCCATGGCATCTAATGCTCCGGCTATTTTCCAAATATGATGTTGGGGATAGGAATCAGCCCACCATAGGCCTGCAACTATTCCCAATTGTCCGGGGTTTTGATGTGTCCCATTTCCTCCGGACCAGTCTATGAAGGATCTATTAAACTTTGGGATGGGATACCTCCAGTGTTCAATGTAACAGTCTCTCCATAATGCAGTTTTGCTGCTTGTGCGCTTCTCTTTTTCACAAGGATCTACAGTCTGGGGGTCCTTCCCATATGGTGGGATGCAAGGGGGGGGATCAGGGATGTAAGCCCAATACGTGGTTCCATCAGCTGAGGTCAGGACCGTCAAGACTCCGAGTAGGATCTGCAGCAGAACGCACCAGCCTTTCCGGCAGCCACCGTGCTCCTCCATTATCCTGTGAATAAACACAAACATGTCCTCATCCCCATATGAGGACTGGATCTGGCCCATGCCAGTTATTGTCAAGAGGGTCCCTCCACTTTACATATGCGTAATCATGTTGAGTAGTGGGATGCCACAAGCGATCTGCGGCAGATCTGCCCCGTGCATCCAAATTTAAAAAATTTAAAATAAATAAGAGAATAATCAAACTTATAAGAGAGTACTGTTGGTTCCGGAAAAATGGCGGTGTGAGGTGAGCCTCTGTAAAGCTACCCTGGAATTTACAAAGAATCGAACAACAAAAACTCCACAAAGGACTCCCTGCACAGCAGACAGGCAAGACGAAGAGGCCCACTACTGACTGAAATCACCTACAGGTGGGAGATTTGCGCGAGTGGGGGGAGGAGGAAATGGAGAAGTTCGTGGAGATGGAGCCGCGCGGGCGCAGGACTCAGACCCAGCTCAGTGCGCAGAGCTCGCTGCTTCCCGGAACTACCGCAGCTGTGGGAGATAGGACTGCTAGGGCTCCACCAGGGCTCCACAGGGCTGAGGGGACAGCATATACCACGGCTGAACCCAACGCTCACGGCAGAGACCTCGGAGAAAAGACTGAGGAAAAAAGGCTGAAAACGGTGGTTTAAGCCCGCACTGCCGAGCAGAGAACGGAGCCTTAGGCACTGAGACTAGTTGCCCCCTCCCTCCCCTCCCAGAGCTCGCCCCGCCCCCACCTCACGGTGCTAGAAGCGAAACAGTAGCAGTGTCAGATCAAAACAACAGAAAATTTGCTATATTTGAGAACTGTGGCCCACAGACACAAATTCACAGCCCAACTAGTTCCGGCAAAGGGGAGAGAGCTGTGGAAGCAGGACCGGCTGTGGTGGTGATCGCCGCCTTTGCTCTGGGCCACCTCTCACAGCTCACCCCGCCCCTGACCCCACCTATCTGGGCAGATCCCTGCAGGAGTAAACAGAACTGCTGAAACATACGGGCTCTGAATCAGGAGCTGGAAGAGCTTTGGAACATCAAAAACTCTCCGCATACCCACCGGGACACTGCGCCCTGTGACCTGGATGAACTATTAACAGAGGAGAAGCCCGTCTCCCAGGGAATCCCCCCAGTGTGTGAGAAGCAGGAATAGTGCAGAGAAAACATAGCACTACCTTGTGAGAGAGGGGAAAAAAAGCCTGCAGTCAGAGAAAAAGTAAAACATTCTACCAACAAGTACTGGAAAACAAAAGAAAGACCTCTTCCTAGCAACTTGTTGCAGAAGTCACTCCTGTAGATGTCTAGGAAGAGAAATAGTAAACCAGTAATCACCAGGAATAACCAAGGCAACAAGATAGCTCAGAAAGAAAGTGAAAAATCTCCAGAGAAGGAACTTAAAGATACAGAAATATGTGACTTAAATGACAGAGAATTCAAGATTGCAGTTCTGAAAAAACTCAACGAGATACAAGAAAACACAGACAGGCAGTTAAATGAACTCAGAAACACAATCAAAGAACAGCATGAGCATTTTACGAAAGAGATTGAAATTTTAAAAAAGAACCAAATAGAATTTCTGGAGATTAAGAACTCAATAGAAGAAATTAAGAATGAAATAACCAGCTTAGGTAGTAGAGTTGACCAGATGGAGGAAAGAATCGGTGACATCGAAGATAGAAACTTGGAAATGACACAGATAGAAGAAAAAAGAGACTTGAGACTTAAAAGAAATGAAAGAACTCTACAAGAACTTTCTGACTCCATCAGAAAGAACAGTATAAGAATAATGGGCATACCAGAAGGAGAAGAAAGAGAGAAGGGAACAGAGAATATATTCAAACAAATTGTCGATGAGAACTTCCCAAACTTGTGGACAGAACTGGACCCTCAAATCCAAGAAGCAAATAGAACACCTAGTTACCTCAATCCCAACAGGCCTTCTCCAAGGCACATTGTATTGAAGCTGTCTAAAATCAACGACAAAGAAAGAATCCTCAAGGCAGCCAGGGAAAAGAAGACGGTAACTTACAAAGGAAAGCCCATTAGATTATCATCAGATTTTTCAGCAGAAACTCTACAAGCCAGGAGGGAGTGGAACCAAATATTCAAACTATTGAAAGAGAGAAATCATGAGCCAAGAATAATATATCCAGCAAAGATATCCTTTAGATATGAAGGAGGAATAAAGACCTTTCCAGACATACAGAACCTGAGGGGATTTTCTAATACACGACCTGCACTACAAGAAATACTAAAGGAGGCTATTCGACCACCATCAACAGGGACAATTTGTGGCAACCAACTCAAAAAGGGGGAAAGTAAAGGCCTGAACCGGAATATGGGAATGGAGAAAGTAAGCGTGCTGAAGAAAATGGAATACTCTAAATGTCAAACTTTCTTTTACATAAACTTAAGGGTAACCACTCAAAAAAAATCCAGAACTGAAATATATACTGAAATAAAAGAAGAAACAGAGGGAAACATCATAGAATACCACCACACAGAAATAATAGACAACAACAAAAAGTCAAAGAAACAATGGAGACACAGCCTTACCAGAAAACTAAAGATAGAATGACAGGAAATCCTCACATATCAATAATCACCCTAAATGTAAATGGACTGAACTCACCAATAAAAAGGCACAGAGTAGCAGATTGGATAAAAAAAACTAAACCTAACCATATGCTGTCTCCAAGAGACACATCTCAGCTACAAGGACAAACATAGACTCAAAGTGAAAGGGTGGAAATTGACACTCCAAGCAAATGGTACCCAGAGAAAATCAGGTGTAGCCATAATGATATCAGATGAAACAGACTTCAAGGTGAAAAAGATAACAAGGGACAAAGATGGACATTTCATAATGGTGAAGGGGACTGTACAACAAGAAGACATAACAGTCATCAATATTTATGCCCCCAATCAGGGAACACCGAAATACACCAAGCAACTACTAACAGAACTAAAGGGAGAAATGGACCAAAACACAATTATACTAGGGGACTTAAATACATCATTGACAGCTATGGATAGATCATCCAAACAGAAAATATATAACGAAATAGTAGTCCTAAATGACACATTAGATGAAATGGACATAATTGACATATATAGAGCACTTCATCCAAAGACATCAGACTATACATTCTTTTCTAGTGTACACGGAACATTCTCAAGGATAGACCATATATTGGGACATAAAATCAGTCTCAACAAATTTAAGAAGATTGAAATCATACCATGCATATTCTCTGATCACAAGGCTTTGAAATTGGATATCAACTGTAAAAAGAAAGTGGGAAAAAACACAAATACATGGAGACTAAACAACATACTTTTAAAGAAGGACTGGGTCAAGAAGAAATTAGAGGAGAGATGAAAAGATACATAGAAACAAATGACAATGAAAATACATCCTACCAAAATTTTTGGATTGCAGCGAAAGCAGTTTTAAGAGGGAAATTTATCTCATTACAGGCCTATCGCAAGATTTTCACTGGACTTGTGTCTAGGAGAGAGGAGAGAAAGAATAGGAGAGAAGGGATGGGGAAAGCAATCATGTTAAGTGAGCCAGGGAGAACGGTGTATTGGAGCATGTGAAGGGTACCTTTGCAATGGGACAAAACACAAGTGAGAGATGACAAAATAGGTTTGTGTGGAAATTCTGCAAAGGCCAGACCATGGGTGAGAAAATCTATCTCCCATCATAACTCCATGATAAACAGTTTTAACTTCTTTTTGCTAATGTAATGAATTATTAATAGAACATAACATGTTTAATGCCTATTATATTCCAGGAACAATCCTTGAGATTTCACATGACATCTGATGTAATTATTATAAATAATTACGATTGAATGAGATGGCCCATATAAAGCATTCATCATAAAAGAATAGGTCCCCATTAAATGCTAGTAATGAAAAAAAAAAAGAGAGTACTGTTAAAAACCAGAAAGGCAATTGATTAATTTATGATGTAAAATAGAAGTGTCAGTTTGACCAACTACTTGTTCACTATGCCAAGAATGATGTCTGGTATATAATAGACCTTCAATTAATATTTGCCTAATACTTGTTTTATTAACTAGCGCATTCTGTTCTTTTGGGAAAATCTATAGTGGAAAAAAAATTACTATTATCAGAAAGTTGCTTGGTGAGCACAGAGCCAGGTCAAGGAGTCAGTTAGACAATCTTAGTCATGACCATGGAGTCTGATATATCCACTTCTGCTTTAGGAATGAACTGCTCTTCAGATAATTTACTCCTCTGTTCATGGGTTAAGGCACTTCATGGACAGGCCTTGATGGTGCAGGCTTGTCACCTCTCTGGTCCTGCCTTTCTCTGCTTCCATTGCTAATCAGTTACCCTCTTCTATTTCACTCTCTTACTAACTTCCATAGGGCTACAGCTGAGTCTAGGAGCCATTTTGTTTAATTTATGTATGGTCAGTTTTGTTAGATGTAAACATAGAATGGTGGTTGTATATTTGTTAATGTCCTTGTCAATTAAAGATGCAAACTGAAGTATTTATGGGTGAAATAACATGATATCTGGATTTTGCTTAAAACACTCCAAAAAAAATCGGGGGGCAGGAAAAGAATAGATGAAATAACGTTGGCAAAGTGTTGATATTTATTGAAGCTAGCTGCTTGGTACATAGGACATTTATTGTACTATTCTTCTTACTTTGTGTATATTAGAAAATTTTCATAATAAAAAGATAATAAATATAAAAAAATAAAAAAATTAAAAAATAAAAATAAATAAAATAAATAAAGTATGATTTAAGATTGTATGTGGAGAGACAGGGTAGGTCTCCCCCTTTTTTATTTTTTCAGTTGGGCTTTTAGCATTCTATGAACACGTTCAACAATTCCTTGTCCTTGTGGATTATAAGGAATACCCGTTTTGTGTGTGATGTTAAATTGAGATGAGAGCAGAACTGTTGAAACCCTTTACTGGTATATCCAGTACCATTATCTGTTATAATTATTTCTGAAAGGCCCATAGCAGAGAAGCAATGCAAGCAGTGATTAATAATATGTTTCGTGGCTTCCCCTGTCTGGGCCGTAGCCATGAGAAATCCAGAGAAAGTATCTATAGTTACATGTACATATTGTAATTTTCCAAAACTAGGGACGTGTGTAACATCCATCTGCCATGATTGATTGGGCATGATACCCCGAGGGTTAACCCCTAAATGTGGCACAGAGTGATGTACAGGACAGATAGGTCATTGTTTTACAATTTGTCTGGCTGTTTCTTTTGTAAGCTAGAATTGTCTTTGTAGACTCCGACAGTTTTGGTGGTGTGACTTGTGTGATTGTTCAGCCAATTCAATGTTAGTTAGGGCCACCAATTTTGTGAGCTGATCTGCTGTGGTATTGCCTTCAGTGAGGGGGCCAGGTAGCCCAGAATGGGCCCGAATGTGTCCGACAAAGCGAGGATTTGTACGTTGTCTGATAAGAGTTTGGATTTGAATGAACAGCCCCTGAATTTCATTATTTTGAGTTTTAATGGATGCTATAGTTTCAAGTTTATCTACGGATTGAGCTCCATAGTAGCTATCAGTATACAAATTAAAAGGAACTGAGTGTAAGGCTTGAAATACAGCACTGACAGCCCGTAATTCAACTACTTGAGCTGATGCTGGAGGTGATGAAATTGTGGTTGATCACCAATAACATAGGTAGCACTTCCATTAGAGGAGCCATCAGTAAAAACAATAAGAGCATTTTTAATGGGTTGTTGCTGAACAATCTTAGGAAAGATAAAGGCATGTGTCATAGCAAAATGCAGTAATTTGTTGTTTGGGTAATGTATACCAATTTTTCCTGAAAAATTAGCAAGTGCAATGCCCCAAGTGTTAGAATGTTGAAACAGCCAGTCTATTTGCTGCACAGTAAAGGGAACTGTAATGGTTTGTGGCTCTCTTCCAAAATATTTAATTGATTCTCCCCGACATAGCTGAATTAACAGCGCTACAGCTTCGTGATACGGATTTAACACTTTCACGGGAGAAACGGAGATGGATCCATCTTAGGGGTCCTTTTTGCCAAATAACTGCTGTTGGGGTGAGGTTTGTGGGTAAAATGTATGCCTCCCAGGGTTGGGTATAATCTACATATAATATTTGTTGTTCATTTATGGCGGTTTCTACTTTATCTAAAGCCTTTAATCCCTCTTTAGTCATCTCGCGGGGAGAAGTAGGATCGGCTTCCCCTCGTAATATATTAAACAAAGGTTGCAAATCTCCGGTTGTCAACCACAACTGAGGTCTAATCCAATTAATGTCTCCCAGTAGCTTTTGAAAATCATTTAATGTTTTTATACAATCTCACCGGATTTGTATTTTTTGAGGCACAATGGCCTGAGGCATTAATATCCCAGATAAGAGTAAGGAGACACTTGCTGAATTTTTTCTGGGGCTATAACCAGCCCATAATAGAGGAGTTTTTTCTGTAAATGAGCAAAAGCAGTAAGCAATCTTGGTTCACATGAATGGGCAAGGAGTATGTCATCCATGTAGTGGATGATGTAAATATCTGGAAATGCCCTTTGGGTAGGTTCTATTGCAGCTGATACAAATTTTTGACATAATGTAGGGCTATTAGCCATTCCCTGAGGTAGCACTAGCCAATGATATCTCTTAAAATGTTCTTGTAAATTAACAGAAGGAACATTGAATGCAAATCTAGGGCAATCATTAGGATTTAAAGGTATGGTATAAAAACAATCTTTTAAATCCAAAACAATTTTATATGTGTTTTTTGGTATGGCTGCAGGGCAGGATAAGCCTGGCTGTAAATCTCCCATTAATGCCATGGTTTCATTGATTTTTCGTAAATCCTGTAACAATCTCCACTGACCAGATTTTTTCTTAATAACAAATATGGGAGAATTCCAGGGAGAATTAGAGGGAACAATGTGTCCTTTTTCAAGTTGCTCCTGTACTAGCAGTGTGGCAGCTTGAATCTTTTCTGCTGATAGGGGCCACTGATCTACCCATACTGGGGCATCACTTTTCCAAGTGATGGTGTCAGTATAGGGTACAGGACGCTCAGAGACCCCAGCTAAAAATATCCTAGTCCTGATCTAAGGGGTAAAGGAGATGGGACAATAGGTGACCTTCTTCCTTGAATGTTTGTTCTCAGTCCATTTTCAGGGAGGAAGCCTTGGTCAGACATCATATTAGTGACCTGTTGATTGGGACTATACAAATACACTCCCATCTTACTCATGATGTCTCTCCCCCATAAATTAACAGGTAATCCTGCTACAATATATGGTTGAAAAGTCCCTCGATGTCCCTCCTGATCTTTCCAATTTAAATTATCACTACTTTGTTCTGGTGATTGTGACATTCCTATTCCTTGTAATTGAGTTATGGTTTGATGTTTTGGTCAATGTGCCAGCCATTGTTGAGCAGTTATAACAGATACATCAGTTCCCGTATCTAAAAGTCCTATAAAGGAGCGGCCATTAACAGTGCGAGTCATTTCTGGTCTTTGATGATTCATTGCTTGAACTCAATAAGCATCTGATGAGCCGAAACCATGTTCTCCCCTAGGTTCATTTTGTTTAACCTGACCTATTTTGATATATGGAATTAATAACAATTGGGCTATTCTCTGTCCTTTTTCTATAACAGCAACACCCCCAGGTGAATGAGTCAAAACCTTAATTTCTCCGGTATAGTCCATGTCTATAATGCCTGGGGCTATCATAATCCACTTTATTGTTGTACTGCTTCTCCCAAAAACCAACCCCATCGTTTGAGGTGGTAGAGCCCAAAAACCCCTGTGGGGATAGCTTGCACACCCATTTCAGGCGTTAGTTTTCTGTAGGCGGCGCTACTGAGGTCCAATCCTGCACTGCCTGGGGTGGCTCTGAAGAGCTCTTGAACGGATTTTGTTGTTGTTGGGGAACAAACTGCTGGAGCGCCCCATAACATTGTTACAGGGCCTGGGGCTGGCCCCTCTTCCCGTTTCCCGGAACGAGAGGATTACCAGAAGCATCTCTTTTGGATTTACATTCATTGGCCCAGTGGTTTCCCCTCTTACATTTTGGGCACAGACCGGGTTGTTTTGGGTTTTTTGTTTGTGGTTGGTCTGACCTATCAGGGCCATTTTTTGCCATGTCCAGATCGCCCACACCTGAAACAACTTTCAGATCCTTTTTGTCTTTTTTGTTGCTGTTGGTGTTGTAACATTTCTTTTACTGTCTTTCCTTGTAAGGCTGCGGCCATAGCTAATCCCTGGGTATAAGACGGACCAATGTCCGAGCATAAATGAACATAGTCAGATAAACCTCCCTTATTTCTGTACGGGTGGATAGCAGCCTGGCATGCTGAATTTGCATTTTCAAAAGCCAACTGTTTTACTGAGAGTAATCCTGCATCGGAATCTCCTAATATCCTACCAGCTGCCTGTAACAGTCGAGAAAGGAAATCTTGAAATGGCTCATCAGGGCCCTGTACTATTTTAGTAAATTCTTCAGCCCTTTTTCCCGGCATGGGGATTTTTCTCCATGCTTTTTGTGCTGCAGCATTAGTCTGAGCATAGGCAGCAGGGTTAAAATTTAATTGAGTTTGAAGGTCACGGTACTGCCCTTCCCCGGCAACATTTCAAAAGTGATGGGAATGCCTTGCTGATGATTGAGATCAGCGGTATTTTGGCAAAAGACTGCGAAATCAGAATTCCATAATAGGTACTCTCCTCCTGACAGACAGGCTCTAGCAAGCTGCTTCCAATCATTGGGCGGCAAAGCATCCGTTGCTAAGGATTCAAGCAATGCCTGAGTGAATGGAGCATTAGGTCCGTACTGCGCACAAGCAGTTTTTAACTCCTTCAAGCTTTTAAAGGCAAAAAGCACATGAACCCGCACTGGGTTTCCTTGGGCATCTTGTTGTTCTATCACGGGACAAGTCAGACCATATTCTGTAACATCTTCCCCTGCTCTATTGGCTGTTTGTACATTTTGCAGGGGGGACTTTTGATCTATTACATCCGGTATCTGTCTGACTGTCACAGGGGCTACAACAGGGGCCTCAGGCTGTGGATCCAGCCCTGCAATCACACTTGGAGGAGAGCTTAATTGTAATCTAGGCTTTCATTCTGATTGGGCTTCCAATAAAGGCCCAGTCTGTCGAGCCTGAACTAATTGCATTTGAACAGAGAGGGAAGTGAGTGCGGCTTGTAATCTTTGCACTTCTGCTTCCAAGGGGGATCCAGTTTGGGTTGGTCATTTTCAGAGTATCTGATTCTCTCGTGTCTAGGATCGATCATATCCTTAACTAAATTCCATAAGGAAAAAGTGTCTACTGGTACCTTAGAGGGTCCATGAGCATCATAATATCCCTGTAAATGCTCTCTCACTTTTTCCCAAGTTTCTAAGTTTAAAGTCCCTTCTTCGGGGAACCAGGGATATATTTGTTCTACAAATTCTAAGAATCGCAGCAACTGAGCTTCACTGGTTTTAACTCCTCTAGCTTTTAGCATGCTCTTTAACATGTGAGTAAACAGCCTTTTACTGTTACCCTGTCCCATTTTATTTTACTCCAGACAATGGGATCTCACCGCTTTCACCAACCTTATTCGACGTGCGTCTCACTTACAAGCGGTGTCCTTCACTTCTGATTACCCAGTATTCAGGTCCCTGTTCGGACACCACTTGTCGGAGCCTGCCGACGAGATGAACGGTTCCTGAAGTGGTGAGTGAGGATTGAGAAAAAAACACACAAGAGACAAAGATGGGATCAGGAGGGCGAACAGTTCTTATTAGACTGCTGCACCTGTTTTATTTTCCAGCTTTCTTTTATACACACAGAAACAAGAAGGTTATATAGAGCGGCTGAGGCAGCAAGTACAGATTAGTTATGTTTTTCAAAGTTTGACCCTGACTGTCTTTATCTTTTTGATAATTCCTCATCCCCAGAACAGCTGGTGTCTGTATGTTCTCTATGCTTATCGGAGTTCCCCTCAGCGATCTTCCCAACCTCTGCTTGAAGTTACATTTGCTTAACCCTTAATGATCCAGCTCCCTACACTGCCTGCAGCCAGGTGTACACTAAGTTTCGGTTCAGTGTTAGGACCTCGGTTAGCCCGAAGTTGGGGACAGTGTTGACTTGTTAGTTAAAGTGAGCTTGATCGTTTGGACAGGGTACGGATTCTGATAACAACCAAGTATAAGTTTAGGGTCGGAAGTGTGCTAGAGACACGGTTACCGCGAGGGTAGGGAAAAAGTTGGTATGTTGGTTAAGTTGAGGGTGAGGGATGCAACCGTGTTCAGCTGTTGCCTACAGCCAGGAATACATTTAGGTTCGGAACAGAGTTTGAGCCATGGTAACCGCGAGGGAAGTTAAAGGTTGGTAATTTTGTAAGGGTGAAGGTGAGGAATGGGAGAGTGTTCGGCTTTTGCTTACAGCCAGGTGTACGTTTAAGCTCGGAACACTGTTATGGCCACAGTTAGCTGGAGGGTATGGGAAAGGATTGCATAATTGTTAGTGTCAAGCTTTGGGATAGGTCAGGGTTCAGTTACTGCCTGTAGCCAGGTATACATGAAGGTTCCGGTCAGTGTTAGGGTCGGTTAGCTGGAGGGTGAGACAGGGTTGGTGTGTTAATTAAAATGAGGGTGAGTGTTCAGACAAGGTACGGTTTCGGATAACAGCAAAGTATACGTTTAGGTTCGGAAGAGTGTTAGAGCCACGGTTACCGCGACGGTAGGGAAAAGCTTGGTATGTTGCTTAAATTGAGGCTGGTTGATGGAAACGTTCGGCTGTTGCCTAGAGCCAGGTATACATTTAGGTTCGGAGCAGTGTTTGAGCCACGTTCACCCCAACGGAAATTAAAGTTGGTATGTTGGTTAGGGTGAGGGTGAGGGATGGATCAGTGTTCAGGTTCTGCTTACAACCAAGTGTACGTTTAGTTTCGGAACACAGTTAGGATCACTGTTAGCTGTAGGGTGTGGGAAAGGATTTTATGTTGGTTAGTGTGACCATTAGGGAATGGACGGGGTTCGGTTACTGCCTTCAGACAGGTTTACATTAAGGTTCGGGTGAGTGTTAGCGCCTAGGTTAGCCCAAGGCTGAGACAGGGATGGTGGGTGTTAAAGTGAGAGTGACGGTTCGGACAGGAAGACTTTACTATACCAGTCAAGTATACGTTTAGGGTCCTACGAGTGTTATACCTTCGGTTACCGCCAGGGTAGGGAAAAGTTCATATGTTGGTTTAGTTGAGGGTGAGGAATGGAACCTTGTTCGGACGTTGGCTACAACCAGGTATACATTTATGTTCGGAACAGTGTTTGAGCCGCTGTAATCTTGATGCTACTTAAGGTCGGTATGATGGTTAGGGTGAGGGAGAGAAATGGGACAGGCTTGCCTTTGATTTACAGCCTTGTGTACCTCTAGACTCGCAACACTGTTAGGGCCACGGTAACCTGGAGGGTATGGGAAAGGTTTGAACGTTCCTTAGTGTCAGTCTGAGGGATGGGAGAGTGTTCGGCTACTGCCTGTATCCAGGTACACGTTAATGTTCGGTTGAGGGTTAGGAACTCGGTTAACCCGAGGGTGAACAGGGTTGGTGTGTTAGTTAAAATGACGGTGAGGGTATGGACAGTGTGGACTTTCGGATAACAGCCACGTAGGTTCGGAGCGGTATTTGAAACTTGGTCAGCGTGAGGGAAGTTATAGGATGGTATGTTGGTTAGGGTGAGGGTGAGTGACGGGACAGTGTTCAGGTTCTGCTTACCCTGCTGTGCTTCGTTAGGCTCGGAAGACTCTTAAGGCCACGGTAGGTGGGAGGTTATAGGAAAGGATTGAACGTTGGTTAGTTGAGGCTGAGGGATGGGACATGTTTCAGCTACTGCGTGCATCCACGTATACATTAAAGTTCAGCTGAGGGTTAGGAATTCGGTAGCCATAGGGTGAGACAGGGTTGGTGTGTTAGTTAAAGTGACGGTGAGGGTTTGGACAGTGTAGGGTTTCGGATAACGGCCAAGTACGTTCGAAACAGTTTTCAAACTTTGGTCAGCGTGAGGGAAGTTAAAGGTTGGTATGTTGTTTAGGGTGAGGGTGAGTGTTGGGACAGTGTTCAGGTTCTGCTTACAGCCAGGCGCACGTTTAGGCTCCTAAGACTCAGGTCAACGGTTAGCGGGAGGTTATGGGGAAGGATTGAATATTGGTTAGTGTGAGGTTGAGGCAAGGGACATGTTTCAGCTACTGCCTCCAGCCATGTACACATTAAGCTTCGGGTCAGTGTTAGGGCCCCGGTTAGCCCGAGTGTGAGAGAATGTTGGTGTTTTAGTTACACAGCGTGAGGGTTCAGACATTGTACGGGTTCGGAAAACAGCCAAGTATACGTTTAGAGTGCGATGAGTGTTAGAGCCTCGGTTACCGCGAGGGTAGGGAAAAGGTCAATTATTGGTTTAGTTGAGGGTGAGGAATGGAACTTGTTCGGATGGTGCCTACAACCAGGTATACATTTATGTTCGGAACAGTGTTTGAGCCACTGTAACCTTGATGCAACTTAAGGTCGGTATGATGGTTAGGGTGAGGGAGAGAAATGGGACAGGCTTGCCTTTTATTTACAGCCTTGTGTACCTCTCGACTCGCAACACGTTTAGGGCCACGGTAACCTGGAGGGTATGGGAAAGGATTGAACGTTCCTTAGTGTCAGTCTGAGGGATGGGAGTGTGTTCGGCTACTGCCTGTATCCAGGTACACGTTAATGTTCGGTTGAGGGTTAGGAACTCGGTTAACCCGAGGGTGAACAGGGTTGGTGTGTTAGTTAAAATGACGGTGAGGGTTTGGACAGTGTAGCGTTTCGGATAACGGCCAAGTACGTTCGAAACAGTATTTAAATTTGGTCAGCGTGAGGGAAGTTAAAGGTTGGTATGTTGTTTAGGGTGAGGGTGGGTGTTGGGACACTGTTCAGGTTCTGCTTACAGCCAGATGCACGTTTAGCCTCCTAAGACTCTTAGGTCCAAGGTTGGCGGGAGGTTGTGGGAAAAGATTAAATGTTGGTTAGTGTGAGGCCGAGGCATGGGACAGGTTTCAGCTACTGCCTCCACACAGGTATACATTAAGGTTCGGGTCAGTTTTAGGGCCTGGGTTAGCCCTAGTGTGAGAGAGTGTTGGTGTGTTAGTTACAGAGAGGGTGAGGGTTCCGACATTGTACGGGTTCGGAAAACAGCCAAGTATACATTTAGGATCAGACGAGTGTTAGAGTCTCGGTTATCGCCACGGTACGGAACGGTTGGTATGCTTGATATGTTGAGGGTGAGAGATGGAACTGTGTTCGGCTGCTGCCTACAGTCAGGTGTACATTTAGGTTCGGAGCAGTGTTTGAGCCACGTTCACCCCAACGGAAGTTAAAGTTGGTATGTTGGTTAGGGTGAGGGTGAGGGATGGGTCAGTGTTCGGGTTCTGCTTACAACCAGGTGTCCGTTTAGTTTCAGAACACTGTTAGGATCATTGATAGCTGAGTTTATGAAAAAGGATTTTATGTTGGTTAGTGTGAGGATAAGGGAACGGACAGGGTTCGGCTACTGCCTTCAGACAGGTTTACTTAAGGTTCGGGTGAGTGTTAGCTCCTAGGTTAGCCCAAGGGTGAGACAGGATTGGTGTGTGTTAAAGTGCGAGTGAGGGTTGGGACAGGCAGAGTTTAGTATAACAGCCAAGTTTAGAGTCCGATGAGTGTTAGAGCCTCGGTTACCGCGAGGGTAGGGAAAAGGTCATATATTGGTTTAGTTGAGGGTGAGTAATGGAACTTGTTCGGATGTTGCCTACAACCAGGTACACCTTTACATTCGGAACAGTGTATGAGCAGCAGTAACCGTGAGGCAACTTAAAGGTTGGTATGATGGTTAGGGTGATGGAGAGACATGGGACAGGCTTGCCTTTTATTTACCGCCTTGTGTACCTCTAGACTCTCAACACTGTTAGGGCCACGGTTACCTGGAGGGTATGGAAAAGGAGTGAAGGTTCCTTATTGTCAGTCTGAGGGATGTGAGAATGTTCCGCTACTGCCTGTATCCAGGTACACGTTAATGTTCCGTTGAGGGTTAGGAACTCGGTTCACCCGAGAGTAAACAGGGTTGGTGTGTTAGTTAAAATGACGGTGAGGGTTTGGACAGTGTGGACTTTCGGATAACATCCACGTAGGTTCGGAGCGGTATTTGAAACTTAGTCAGCGTTAGGGAAGTTAAAGTTTGGTATGTTGGTTAGGGTGAGGGTGAGTGACGGGACAGTGTTCAGGTTCTGCTTACAGCCAGATGCACGTTTAGCCTCCTAAGATTCTAAGGTCCACGGTTGGCAGGAGGTTGTGAGAAAACATTGAATGTTGGTTAGTGTGAGGCTGAGGCATGGTACAGGTTTCAGCTACTGCCTCCAGACAGGTATACATTAAGGTTCGGGTCAGTGTTAGGGCCTTGGTTAGCCCGAGTGTGAGAGAGTGTTGATGTGTTACAGAGAGGGTGAGGGTTCAGACATTGTACGGGTTTGGGAAACAGCCGAGTATAAGTTTAGGATCGGAAGAGTGTTAGAGCTTCGGTTATCACCACGGTAAGGAAAAGGTTGGTATGCTTGATATGCTGAGGGTGAGGGATGGAACTGTGTTCGGCTGCTGCCTACAGTCAGTTATACATTTAGGTTCGGAGCAGTGTTTGAGCCACGTTCACCCCAACGGAAGTTAAAGTTGGTATGTTGGTTAGGGTGAGGGTGAGGGATGGGTCAGTGTTCGGGTTCTGCTTACAACCAGGTGTACGTTTAGGTTCAGAACACTGTTAGGATCACTGTTAGCTGGAGGTTATGGCAAAGGATTTTATGTTGGTTAGTGTGAGGATTAGGGAACGGACAAGGTTCCGCTACTGCCTTCAGACAGGTTTACTTAAGGTTCGGGTGAGTGTTAGCTCCTACGTTAGCCCAAGGGTGAGACAGGGTTGGTGTGTGTTAAAGTGAGAGTGAGGGTTGGGTCAGGCAGAGTTTAGTATAACAGCCAAGAGTACGTTTAGAGTCCGATGAGTGTTAGAGCCTCGGTTACCGCGAGGGTAGCGAAAAGTTCATATATTGGTTTAGTTGAAGGTAAGGAATGGAACTTGTTCAGAATTTGGCTACCACCAGGTATACATTTACATTCGGAACAGTGTATGAGCCGCAGTAACCGTGAGGCAACTTAAAGGTGGGTATGATGGTTAGGGTGATGGAGAGACATGGGACAGGCTTTGCCTTTTATTTGCAGCCTTGTGTACCTCTAGACTCGCAACACTGTTAGGGCCACGGTTACCTGGAGGGTAGGGGAAAGGATTGAACGTTCCTTAGTGTCAGTCTGAGGGATGGGAGAGTGTTCCGCTACTGCCTGTATCCAGGTACACGTTAATGTTCGGTTGAGGGTTAGGAACTCGGTTAACCCGAGGGTGAACAGGGTTGGTGTGTTAGTTCAAATGACGGTGAGGGTTTGGACAGTGTAGATTTCAGATAACAGCCACATAGGGTCGGAGCAGTATTTGAAACTTGGTCAGCGTGAGGGAAGTTAAAGGATGGTATGTTGGTTAGGGTGAGGGTGAGTGATGGGACAGTGTTCAGGTTCTGCTTACCCTGCTGTGCTTCGTTAGGCTCGGAAGACTCTTAAGGCCACGGTAGGTGGGAGGTTATAGGAAAGGATTGAACGTTGGTTAGTTGAGGCTGAGGGATGGGACATGTTTCAGCTACTGCGTGCATCCACGTATACATTAAAGTTCAGCTGAGGGTTAGGAATTCGGTAGCCATAGGGTGAGACAGGGTTGGTGTGTTAGTTAAAGTGACGGTGAGGGTTTGGACAGTGTAGGGTTTCGGATAACGGCCAAGTACGTTCGAAACAGTTTTCAAACTTTGGTCAGCGTGAGGGAAGTTAAAGGTTGGTATGTTGTTTAGGGTGAGGGGAGTGTTGGGACAGTGTTCAGGTTCTGCTTACAGCCAGGCGCACGTTTAGGCTCCTAAGACTCTTAGGTCAACGGTTAGCGGGAGGTTATGGGGAAGGATTGAATATTGGTTAGTGTGAGGTTGAGGCAAGGGACATGTTTCAGCTACTGCCTCCAGCCATGTACACATTAAGCTTCGGGTCAGGGTTAGGGCCCCGGTTAGCCCGAGTGTGAGAGAATGTTGGTGTTTTAGTTACACAGCGTGAGGGTTCAGACATTGTACGGGTTCGGAAAACAGCCAAGTATACGTTTAGAGTGCAATGAGTGTTAGAGCCTCGGTTACCGCGAGGGTAGGGAAAAGGTCAATTATTGGTTTAGTTGAGGGTGAGGAATGGAACTTGTTCGGATGGTGCCTACAACCAGGTATACATTTATGTTCGGAACAGTGTTTGAGCCACTGTAACCTTGATGCAACTTAAGGTCGGTATGATGGTTAGGGTGAGGGAGAGAAATGGGACAGGCTTGCCTTTTATTTACAGCCTTGTGTACCTCTCGACTCGCAACACGTTTAGGGCCACGGTAACCTGGAGGGTATGGGAAAGGATTGAACGTTCCTTAGTGTCAGTCTGAGGGATGGGAGTGTGTTCGGCTACTGCCTGTATCCAGGTACACGTTAATGTTCGGTTGAGGGTTAGGAACTCGGTTAACCCGAGGGTGAACAGGGTTGGTGTGTTAGTTAAAATGACGGTGAGGGTTTGGACAGTGTAGCGTTTCGGATAACGGCCAAGTACGTTCGAAACAGTATTTAAATTTGGTCAGCGTGAGGGAAGTTAAAGGTTGGTACGTTGTTTAGGGTGAGGGTGGGTGTTGGGACACTGTTCAGGTTCTGCTTACAGCCAGATGCACGTTTAGCCTCCTAAGACTCTTAGGTCCAAGGTTGGCGGGAGGTTGTGGGAAAAGATTGAATGTTGGTTAGTGTGAGGCCGAGGCATGGGACAGGTTTCAGCTACTGCCTCCACACAGGTATACATTAAGGTTCGGGTCAGTTTTAGGGCCTGGGTTAGCCCTAGTGTGAGAGAGTGTTGGTGTGTTAGTTACAGAGAGGGTGAGGGTTCCGACATTGTACGGGTTCGGAAAACAGCCAAGTATACATTTAGGATCAGACGAGTGTTAGAGTCTCGGTTATCGCCACGGTACGGAACGGTTGGTATGCTTGATATGTTGAGGGTGAGAGATGGAACTGTGTTCGGCTGCTGCCTACAGTCAGGTGTACATTTAGGTTCGGAGCAGTGTTTGAGCCACGTTCACCCCAACGGAAGTTAAAGTTGGTATGTTGGTTAGGGTGAGGGTGAGGGATGGGTCAGTGTTCGGGTTCTGCTTACAACCAGGTGTCCGTTTAGTTTCAGAACACTGTTAGGATCATTGATAGCTGAGTTTATGAAAAAGGATTTTATGTTGGTTAGTGTGAGGATAAGGGAACGGACAGGGTTCGGCTACTGCCTTCAGACAGGTTTACTTAAGGTTCGGGTGAGTGTTAGCTCCTAGGTTAGCCCAAGGGTGAGACAGGATTGGTGTGTGTTAAAGTGCGAGTGAGGGTTGGGACAGGCAGAGTTTAGTATAACAGCCAAGTTTAGAGTCCGATGAGTGTTAGAGCCTCGGTTACCGCGAGGGTAGGGAAAAGGTCATATATTGGTTTAGTTGAGGGTGAGTAATGGAACTTGTTCGGATGTTGCCTACAACCAGGTACACCTTTACATTCGGAACAGTGTATGAGCAGCAGTAACCGTGAGGCAACTTAAAGGTTGGTATGATGGTTAGGGTGATGGAGAGACATGGGACAGGCTTGCCTTTTATTTACCGCCTTGTGTACCTCTAGACTCTCAACACTGTTAGGGCCACGGTTACCTGGAGGGTATGGAAAAGGAGTGAAGGTTCCTTATTGTCAGTCTGAGGGATGTGAGAATGTTCCGCTACTGCCTGTATCCAGGTACACGTTAAAGTTCCGTTGAGGGTTAGGAACTCGGTTCACCCGAGAGTAAACAGGGTTGGTGTGTTAGTTAAAATGACGGTGAGGGTTTGGACAGTGTGGACTTTCGGATAACATCCACGTAGGTTCGGAGCGGTATTTGAAACTTAGTCAGCGTTAGGGAAGTTAAAGTTTGGTATGTTGGTTAGGGTGAGGGTGAGTGACGGGACAGTGTTCAGGTTCTGCTTACAGCCCGATGCACGTTTAGCCTCCTAAGATTCTAAGGTCCACGGTTGGCAGGAGGTTGTGAGAAAACATTGAATGTTGGTTAGTGTGAGGCTGAGGCATGGTACAGGTTTCAGCTACTGCCTCCAGACAGGTATACATTAAGGTTCGGGTCAGTGTTAGGGCCTTGGTTAGCCCGAGTGTGAGAGAGTGTTGATGTGTTACAGAGAGGGTGAGGGTTCAGACATTGTACGGGTTTGGGAAACAGCCGAGTATAAGTTTAGGATCGGAAGAGTGTTAGAGCTTCGGTTATCACCACGGTAAGGAAAAGGTTGGTATGCTTGATATGCTGAGGGTGAGGGATGGAACTGTGTTCGGCTGCTGCCTACAGTCAGGTATACATTTAGGTTCGGAGCAGTGTTTGAGCCACGTTCACCCCAACGGAAGTTAAAGTTGGTATGTTGGTTAGGGTGAGGGTGAGGGATGGGTCAGTGTTCGGGTTCTGCTTACAACCAGGTGTACGTTTAGGTTCAGAACACTGTTAGGATCACTGTTAGCTGGAGGTTATGGCAAAGGATTTTATGTTGGTTAGTGTGAGGATTAGGGAACGGACAAGGTTCCGCTACTGCCTTCAGACAGGTTTACTTAAGGTTCGGGTGAGTGTTAGCTCCTACGTTAGCCCAAGGGTGAGACAGGGTTGGTGTGTGTTAAAGTGAGAGTGAGGGTTGGGTCAGGCAGAGTTTAGTATAACAGCCAAGAGTACGTTTAGAGTCCGATGAGTGTTAGAGCCTCGGTTACCGCGAGGGTAGCGAAAAGTTCATATATTGGTTTAGTTGAAGGTAAGGAATGGAACTTGTTCAGAATTTGGCTACCACCAGGTATACATTTACATTCGGAACAGTGTATGAGCCGCAGTAACCGTGAGGCAACTTAAAGGTGGGTATGATGGTTAGGGTGATGGAGAGACATGGGACAGGCTTTGCCTTTTATTTGCAGCCTTGTGTACCTCTAGACTCGCAACACTGTTAGGGCCACGGTTACCTGGAGGGTAGGGGAAAGGATTGAACGTTCCTTAGTGTCAGTCTGAGGGATGGGAGAGTGTTCCGCTACTGCCTGTATCCAGGTACACGTTAATGTTCGGTTGAGGGTTAGGAACTCGGTTAACCCGAGGGTGAACAGGGTTGGTGTGTTAGTTCAAATGACGGTGAGGGTTTGGACAGTGTAGATTTCAGATAACAGCCACATAGGGTCGGAGCAGTATTTGAAACTTGGTCAGCGTGAGGGAAGTTAAAGGATGGTATGTTGGTTAGGGTGAGGGTGAGTGATGGGACAGTGTTCAGGTTCTGCTTACCCTGCTGTGCTTCGTTAGGCTCGGAAGACTCTTAAGGCCACGGTAGGTGGGAGGTTATAGGAAAGGATTGAACGTTGGTTAGTTGAGGCTGAGGGATGGGACATGTTTCAGCTACTGCGTGCATCCACGTATACATTAAAGTTCAGCTGAGGGTTAGGAATTCGGTAGCCATAGGGTGAGACAGGGTTGGTGTGTTAGTTAAAGTGACGGTGAGGGTTTGGACAGTGTAGGGTTTCGGATAACGGCCAAGTACGTTCGAAACAGTTTTCAAACTTTGGTCAGCGTGAGGGAAGTTAAAGGTTGGTATGTTGTTTAGGGTGAGGGTGAGTGTTGGGACAGTGTTCAGGTTCTGCTTACAGCCAGGCGCACGTTTAGGCTCCTAAGACTCAGGTCAACGGTTAGCGGGAGGTTATGGGGAAGGATTGAATATTGGTTAGTGTGAGGTTGAGGCAAGGGACATGTTTCAGCTACTGCCTCCAGCCATGTACACATTAAGCTTCGGGTCAGTGTTAGGGCCCCGGTTAGCCCGAGTGTGAGAGAATGTTGGTGTTTTAGTTACACAGCGTGAGGGTTCAGACATTGTACGGGTTCGGAAAACAGCCAAGTATACGTTTAGAGTGCGATGAGTGTTAGAGCCTCGGTTACCGCGAGGGTAGGGAAAAGGTCAATTATTGGTTTTGTTGAGGGTGAGGAATGGAACTTGTTCGGATGGTGCCTACAACCAGGTATACATTTATGTTCGGAACAGTGTTTGAGCCACTGTAACCTTGATGCAACTTAAGGTCGGTATGATGGTTAGGGTGAGGGAGAGAAATGGGACAGGCTTGCCTTTTATTTACAGCCTTGTGTACCTCTCGACTCGCAACACGTTTAGGGCCACGGTAACCTGGAGGGTATGGGAAAGGATTGAACGTTCTTTAGTGTCAGTCTGAGGGATGGGAGTGTGTTCGGCTACTGCCTGTATCCAGGTACACGTTAATGTTCGGTTGAGGGTTAGGAACTCGGTTAACCCGAGGGTGAACAGGGTTGGTGTGTTAGTTAAAATGACGGTGAGGGTTTGGACAGTGTAGCGTTTCAGATAACGGCCAAGTACGTTCGAAACAGTATTTAAATTTGGTCAGCGTGAGGGAAGTTAAAGGTTGGTATGTTGTTTAGGGTGAGGGTGGGTGTTGGGACACTGTTCAGGTTCTGCTTACAGCCAGATGCACGTTTAGCCTCCTAAGACTCTTAGGTCCAAGGTTGGCGGGAGGTTGTGGGAAAAGATTGAATGTTGGTTAGTGTGAGGCTGAGGCATGGGACAGGTTTCAGCTACTGCCTCCACACAGGTATACATTAAGGTTCGGGTCAGTTTTAGGGCCTGGGTTAGCCCTAGTGTGAGAGAGTGTTGGTGTGTTAGTTACAGAGAGGGTGAGGGTTCCGACATTGTACGGGTTCGGAAAACAGCCAAGTATACATTTAGGATCAGACGAGTGTTAGAGTCTGTGGGGAGCCATGGTTTCTTGCAACCCTGAACCTTGCAGACTGGCTCGGTTTCTGCCCCCATAACATTGCCTCTGCCTTATCTGAGAGGCGCCTAACGGCTGCTGAGGAATGTGGTGAAAACGGCCAGTTCCCAGACACAGAAAACTAAGGGCTTTCTAGACAAATGGTAGGTTCTGTCTCCTTGAGATATTTACTTTTGTGAGTTTCAGTGACCTTGTATCTTCTATGTCAAAGTAAGGTTGAAGCTGGAAAGATTTACTTTCACTGAGATAATGCATATCTTCTTCGTTTAACTGCACGTACTCAAATTGTATATATTGGTTAGAGATAATAAACTCAGGGCTTCAGCATGACTGAAGACCGGCCGCATTAGCATTTGTGTGTGTCTTTTATTTCATTCCCACTCCCCCATTCAGGTACTGATCGACTCGTGGCGGCTGGCCCGTCACACTTGGCGCCCGAACAGGGACCTGAATACGGGGGTAACAGTGAGGAACACCACGTGGCAAGGGCCCAGCTCGTAGAGAGCTTATCAGTGGATGCGTGGTGAGTAAGGCACAATACCCCTCGGTCGAATGAATGTGTGAGTGAGTGATAGTTCCACGACTTTTTGTCACGGAGCTTGATTGGGCCCTAATCTGCAGTTCCGGTTCTGTCATACGGCATAACGGCGACTGGACTTCTGTCTACCTGTCCGGGGGGTTATACCGGAGCGCCTCTAGCTAAGACAGATTTGGCTCCGCGAGGGGCACGGCCAGACGGGCATCAGAGTGTTTTCTTTGTTTGAAAGAAGGGCCGAGTTAGGGTGAAGGATGGGTCACGCTAGCAGCAAGGACCTGTATGTTAGAGGACTTAAGAAATTGCTTGCCGCCCGTGGCAGTCGGGTGAGCAGAGAACAGTTAGATAAGTTTTTAGAATTTGTAAAAGAAGTTTGTCCATGGTTTCCAGAAAAAGGCACTGTCAGTCTGGAAACTTGGGAGAAAGTGGGAGAGCAGTTACAAGATTATTATGCTGCCCACGGACCTCAGCAGATCCCTGTAGAAACATTCGGGTTGTGGACCTTGATTAGAGATTGTTTAGATCTCAGGCGTAAGAGCTGTAAGCTAGAGAAAGTAAAACAAGCTGGCAATGAAGAAATTCTTTCATCTGCCGCTTCTCTGGCAGAGAGAGAAAAGGGGGAGGAAGCCAAACCCACAGAAGAACTTTTTAAAGATACAGAGCCTATTTATCAGGAACCTCCGGTCGAGGACTGGGAAGATTTAGACTCTCAGGATCAGGAAGACTCAGAGGATGAAGCAGCCAAACATAATAGGAACAAATACCCTCCTTTGGTGGCTATGGCTCAAGAAGGCAGACAACCTGCAGGCACTACACTTTCTTTTGCAGATCAGCTAAAAAAGATTCAGGGACAGCTGATTGAGCTCAAAGTTGCTGTGGATGGAGAAAATTGTCCTCGGAGTCCCCAGATTCCTTTTAAAAATCAATGAAATCCTCGGGGTAAAGATCCCCCTTGGAAGCAGAGGTGCAAAGATTACAAGCCGCACTCACTTCCCTCTCTGTTCAAATGCAATTAGTCCAGGCTCAACAGACTGGGCCTTTATTAAAATCTCAATCAAAATAGAAGCCTAGGTTACAATTAAGCTCTCCTCCAAGTGTAGTTGCAGGGCTGGATCCACAGCCTGAGGCCCCTGTTGTAGCCCCTGTGACAATGAGACAATTACCAGGCGTAAAAGATCAAAGGTCCCCCCTACAAAAGAGTTTACAAGCTGCTAGTACAGGACCAACTTTAAAAGGGACACATTGCTTCCTCCAATTCTCCCTGGAATTATCCCATTTTTGATATTATAAAAAAAAAATCTGGTAAGTGGAGATTATGACAAGATTTACAAAAGGTTAATAAAACCATAAAATTAATGGGAGCCTTACAGCCAGGCTTGCCCTGTCCTACAGCCATACCAAAAAACACATATAAAATTGTTTTGGACTTAAAAGATTGTTTTTATACTATACCTTTAAATCCTGATGACTGCCCTAGATTTGCTTTCAGTGTTCCTTCTGTTAATTTACAAAAACCTTTTAAGAGATATCATTGGCTAGTGCTACCACAGGGTATGGCTAGTAGCCCTACATTATGTCAAAAATTTGTATCAGCTGCTATAGAACCTACCTAAAGGACATTTTCAGATATTTACATCATCCACTACATGGATGACATACTTCTTGCCCACTCTTGTGAACCAAAGTTGCTTGCTGCTTTTGCTCATTTACAAAAAAAGCTCCACAATTATGGGCTGGTTATAGCCCCAGAAAAAATTCAGCAAGTGCCTCCTTACTCTTATCTAGGATATTGTTTAATGCCTCAGGCCATTGTGCCTCAAAAAATACAAATCCGGCGACATTGTTTAAAAACATTAAATGATTTCCAAAAGCTACTGGGAGACATTAATTGGATTAGACCTCAGTTGTGGTTGACAACCGGTGAATTACAACCTTTGTTTAAAATATTATGTGGGAAAGCTGATCCTACTTCTCCCCGCGAGATAACACGGGGAAGAGGCTTTGCTTGTATTTCTCCAGGTCCGGAAGAAAAACCTTTGTGAATTCCTGGTCGGTGTTAAACCATACCATGAACAACAGCCCACAGAAGAAAAGACATCTATAGATACCAATCCACGCCCCTAGGGTGTGAAAAAGCTCTCACTTTCTACAGCTGCAAAAGGACTTTCCACTTTAAACCCTGTTAAATGGATAAAGACTTTGGGTAGAGGGTTTGCTGGAGATATTGCTATTCTGTTTATTGTTCTGTTTATTTTACATAGTCCTCACATGTGGACAAATAGCCCTCCGACGGGCTGTAAATGAAACAACTACATGTTCTGTGTTTCTCATACTTTAAAAACAAAAAAGGGGGAGATGTAGTCACACAACAGCCTAGCCGACTGTCCCCCCATGTCTTTCCTTAAGGAAAGAAGAGCCTGTAAGACTGTGCCTTTTTAGAAACTTTGCTTATCTCTATATTTTACACCTTGTGTCTCTCTGTCTGGTCCCCAAAAGATGGTTTGCAGCCAAAGACGGGTAAGATATCTCACGGGAGATACAACCTAAGCCAGTCAAAACCGAGTGGGGACCCCCAATGAGCTGCCTTAAAAGATCCAAAAAGGAGCCTTGCCTCCCCTTCCCCCTGCCTGGGAAAAGCCACTGCTGTCTCTGGCTTTCCTCAAAGGAGATCGGTAGCCAATGACGGGTAATGATCAGTAAGCGTTTTTACAACCTAAGACAGGAGTCGATCGCTTTGATGATTGATATCCAATGACGGGTAAGTGAAAATGTCTCTACTGACTACCTAAGCCAGACACGATCTCAAAAATAAAAAATAAAAAAGGGGGATATGTAGGGAATTGGAGCATTAAGGGTTAAGAAAATTTAACTTCAAGCAGAGTTTGGGAGGATGGCTGAGGGAAACTCCGATAAGCATAAAAAACAGACACCTGCTGTTCTGGGAACGGGACAATATTAAAAGGTCTAAAGAACAGTCAGGGTCAAACTTTGAGAAAACGTAACTAATCTGTACTTGCGGCCTCAGCTGCTCTATGTAATCTTGTTTCTGTGTGTATAAAAGAAAGCTGGCTTCATGATGAAATTCAAAGTATGAGAGAAGCTAAACCCTTAAAATTTGATGCAGCTCAGGCTGCCTCTGAGTTTGTTGATGTTCTTAAGAGTGTTTTGCCCTCTATGCCTTATATTACCCATTCTGTTATAATATTTCTTACATTGGGCATCTGTGTCTGCTTGGTTCTCTGCCTACTCCCTATCCTCATCAGATGTTTCATCAGCAGGATGTTAGACTTACGAGCTGACATCCATCAGCTTGAGCTCAAGGCGAAGCCTTAAGTCTTTCTCCCCCATGCATTTAGAGGGGCGGGTTAGTCAACGACGGGCAAATACTTGGGAGCCGCTTCAACACCTAAGACAGGGCTTGTATTAATAAAATATGAGTACCAATGACGGGTAAGTTGAGGCAGGCGTCCTGGGATGCCTAAGTCAGGCACCGTCACCTCGCCATCCTGGCTGGATGGACTTTGCTTTTATAAAATAAAAAAGGGGGAGATGTGGGGAGCCATGGTTTCTTGCAACCCTGAACCTTGCAGACTGGCTCGGTTTCTGCCCCCATAACATTGCCTCTGCCTTATCTGAGAGGCGCCTAACGGCTGCTGAGGAATGTGGTGAAAACGGCCAGTTCCCAGACACAGAAAACTAAGGGCTTTCTAGACAAATGGTAGGTTCTGTCTCCTTGAGATATTTACTTTTGTGAGTTTCAGTGACCTTGTATCTTCTATGTCAAAGTAAGGTTGAAGCTGGAAAGATTTACTTTCACTGAGATAATGCATATCTTCTTCGTTTAACTGCACGTACTCAAATTGTATATATTGGTTAGAGATAATAAACTCAGGGCTTCAGCATGACTGAAGACCGGCCGCATTAGCATTTGTGTGTGTCTTTTATTTCATTCCCACTCCCCCATTCAGGTACTGATCGACTCGTGGCGGCTGGCCCGTCACAAGAGTCTCGGTTATCGCCACGGTACGGAACGGTTGGTATGCTTGATATGTTGAGGGTGAGAGATGGAACTGTGTTCGGCTGCTGCCTACAGTCAGGTGTACATTTAGGTTCGGAGCAGTGTTTGAGCCACGTTCACCCCAACGGAAGTTAAAGTTGGTATGTTGGTTAGGGTGAGGGTGAGGGATGGGTCAGTGTTCGGGTTCTGCTTACAACCAGGTGTCCGTTTAGTTTCAGAACACTGTTAGGATCCTTGATAGCTGAGTTTATGAAAAAGGATTTTATGTTGGTTAGTGTGAGGATAAGGGAACGGAAAGGGTTCGGCTACTGCCTTCAGACAGGTTTACTTAAGGTTCGGGTGAGTGTTAGCTCCTAGGTTAGCCCAAGGGTGAGACAGGATTGGTGTGTGTTAAAGTGCGAGTGAGGGTTGGGACAGGCAGAGTTTAGTATAACAGCCAAGTTTAGAGTCCGATGAGTGTTAGAGCCTCGGTTACTGCGAGGGTAGGGAAAAGGTCATATATTGGTTTAGTTGAGGGTGAGTAATGGAACTTGTTCGGATGTTGCCTACAACCAGGTACACCTTTACATTCGGAACAGTGTATGAGCAGCAGTAACCGTGAGGCAACTTAAAGGTTGGTATGATGGTTAGGGTGATGGAGAGACATGGGACAGGCTTGCCTTTTATTTACCGCCTTGTGTACCTCTAGACTCTCAACACTGTTAGGGCCACGGTTACCTGGAGGGTATGGAAAAGGAGTGAAGGTTCCTTATTGTCAGTCTGAGGGATGTGAGAATGTTCCACTACTGCCTGTATCCAGGTACACGTTAATGTTCCGTTGAGGGTTAGGAACTCGGTTCACCCGAGAGTAAACAGGGTTGGTGTGTTAGTTAAAATGACGGTGAGGGTTTGGACAGTGTGGACTTTCGGATAACATCCACGTAGGTTCGGAGCGGTATTTGAAACTTAGTCAGCGTTAGGGAAGTTAAAGTTTGGTATGTTGGTTAGGGTGAGGGTGAGTGACGGGACAGTGTTCAGGTTCTGCTTACAGCCCGATGCACGTTTAGCCTCCTAAGATTCTAAGGTCCACGGTTGGCAGGAGGTTGTGAGAAAACATTGAATGTTGGTTAGTGTGAGGCTGAGGCATGGTACAGGTTTCAGCTACTGCCTCCAGACAGGTATACATTAAGGTTCGGGTCAGTGTTAGGGCCTTGGTTAGCCCGAGTGTGAGAGAGTGTTGATGTGTTACAGAGAGGTTGAGGGTTCAGACATTGTACGGGTTTGGGAAACAGCCGAGTATAAGTTTAGGATCGGAAGAGTGTTAGAGCTTCGGTTATCACCACGGTAAGGAAAAGGTTGGTATGCTTGATATGCTGAGGGTGAGGGATGGAACTGTGTTCGGCTGCTGCCTACAGTCAGGTATACATTTAGGTTCGGAGCAGTGTTTGAGCCACGTTCACCCCAACGGAAGTTAAAGTTGGTATGTTGGTTAGGGTGAGGGTGAGGGATGGGTCAGTGTTCGGGTTCTGCTTACAACCAGGTGTACGTTTAGGTTCAGAACACTGTTAGGATCACTGTTAGCTGGAGGTTATGGCAAAGGATTTTATGTTGGTTAGTGTGAGGATTAGGGAACGGACAAGGTTCCGCTACTGCCTTCAGACAGGTTTACTTAAGGTTCGGGTGAGTGTTAGCTCCTACGTTAGCCCAAGGGTGAGACAGGGTTGGTGTGTGTTAAAGTGAGAGTGAGGGTTGGGTCAGGCAGAGTTTAGTATAACAGCCAAGAGTACGTTTAGAGTCCGATGAGTGTTAGAGCCTCGGTTACCGCGAGGGTAGCGAAAAGTTCATATATTGGTTTAGTTGAAGGTAAGGAATGGAACTTGTTCAGAATTTGGCTACCACCAGGTATACATTTACATTCGGAACAGTGTATGAGCCGCAGTAACCGTGAGGCAACTTAAAGGTGGGTATGATGGTTAGGGTGATGGAGAGACATGGGACAGGCTTTGCCTTTTATTTGCAGCCTTGTGTACCTCTAGACTCGCAACACTGTTAGGGCCACGGTTACCTGGAGGGTAGGGGAAAGGATTGAACGTTCCTTAGTGTCAGTCTGAGGGATGGGAGAGTGTTCCGCTACTGCCTGTATCCAGGTACACGTTAATGTTCGGTTGAGGGTTAGGAACTCGGTTAACCCGAGGGTGAACAGGGTTGGTGTGTTAGTTCAAATGACGGTGAGGGTTTGGACAGTGTAGATTTCAGATAACAGCCACATAGGGTCGGAGCAGTATTTGAAACTTGGTCAGCGTGAGGGAAGTTAAAGGATGGTATGTTGGTTAGGGTGAGGGTGAGTGATGGGACAGTGTTCAGGTTCTGCTTACCCTGCTGTGCTTCATTAGGCTCGGAAGACTCTTAAGGCCACGGTAGGTGGGAGGTTATAGGAAAGGATTGAACGTTGGTTAGTTGAGGCTGAGGGATGGGACATGTTTCAGCTACTGCGTGCATCCACGTATACATTAAAGTTCAGCTGAGGGTTAGGAATTCGGTAGCCATAGGGTGAGACAGGGTTGGTGTGTTAGTTAAAGTGACGGTGAGGGTTTGGACAGTGTAGGGTTTCGGATAACGGCCAAGTACGTTCGAAACAGTTTTCAAACTTTGGTCAGCGTGAGGGAAGTTAAAGGTTGGTATGTTGTTTAGGGTGAGGGTGAGTGTTGGGACAGTGTTCAGGTTCTGCTTACAGCCAGGCGCACGTTTAGGCTCCTAAGACTCTTAGGTCAACGGTTAGCGGGAGGTTATGGGGAAGGATTGAATATTGGTTAGTGTGAGGTTGAGGCAAGGGACATGTTTCAGCTACTGCCTCCAGCCATGTACACATTAAGCTTCGGGTCAGTGTTAGGGCCCCGGTTAGCCCGAGTGTGAGAGAATGTTGGTGTTTTAGTTACACAGCGTGAGGGTTCAGACATTGTACGGGTTCGGAAAACGGCCAAGTATACGTTTAGAGTGCGATGAGTGTTAGAGCCTCGGTTACCGCGAGGGTAGGGAAAAGGTCAATTATTGGTTTAGTTGAGGGTGAGGAATGGAACTTGTTCGGATGGTGCCTACAACCAGGTATACATTTATGTTCGGAACAGTGTTTGAGCCACTGTAACCTTGATGCAACTTAAGGTCGGTATGATGGTTAGGGTGAGGGAGAGAAATGGGACAGGCTTGCCTTTTATTTACAGCCTTGTGTACCTCTCGACTCGCAACACGTTTAGGGCCACGGTAACCTGGAGGGTATGGGAAAGGATTGAACGTTCCTTAGTGTCAGTCTGAGGGATGGGAGTGTGTTCGGCTACTGCCTGTATCCAGGTACACGTTAATGTTCGGTTGAGGGTTAGGAACTCGGTTAACCCGAGGGTGAACAGGGTTGGTATGTTAGTTAAAATGACGGTGAGGGTTTGGACAGTGTAGCGTTTCGGATAACGGCCAAGTACGTTCGAAACAGTATTTAAATTTGGTCAGCGTGAGGGAAGTTAAAGGTTGGTATGTTGTTTAGGGTGAGGGTGGGTGTTGGGACACTGTTCAGGTTCTGCTTACAGCCAGATGCATGTTTAGCCTCCTAAGACTCTTAGGTCCAAGGTTGGCGGAAGGTTGTGGGAAAAGATTGAATGTTGGTTAGTGTGAGGCCGAGGCATGGGACAGGTTTCAGCTACTGCCTCCACACAGGTATACATTAAGGTTCGGGTCAGTTTTAGGGCCTGGGTTAGCCCTAGTGTGAGAGAGTGTTGGTGTGTTAGTTACAGAGAGGGTGAGGGTTCCGACATTGTACGGGTTCAGAAAACAGCCAAGTATACATTTAGGATCAGACGAGTGTTAGAGTCTCGGTTATCGCCACGGTACGGAACGGTTGGTATGCTTGATATGTTGAGGGTGAGAGATGGAACTGTGTTCGGCTGCTGCCTACAGTCAGGTGTACATTTAGGTTCGGAGCAGTGTTTGAGCCACGTTCACCCCAACGGAAGTTAAAGTTGGTATGTTGGTTAGGGTGAGGGTGAGGGATGGGTCAGTGTTCGGGTTCTGCTTACAACCAGGTGTCCGTTTAGTTTCAGAACACTGTTAGGATCCTTGATAGCTGAGTTTATGAAAAAGGATTTTATGTTGGTTAGTGTGAGGATAAGGGAACGGACAGGGTTCGGCTACTGCCTTCAGACAGGTTTACTTAAGGTTCGGGTGAGTGTTAGCTCCTAGGTTAGCCCAAGGGTGAGACAGGATTGGTGTGTGTTAAAGTGCGAGTGAGGGTTGGGACAGGCAGAGTTTAGTATAACAGCCAAGTTTAGAGTCCGATGAGTGTTAGAGCCTCGGTTACCGCGAGGGTAGGGAAAAGGTCATATATTGGTTTAGTTGAGGGTGAGTAATGGAACTTGTTCGGATGTTGCCTACAACCAGGTACACCTTTACATTCGGAACAGTGTATGAGCAGCAGTAACCGTGAGGCAACTTAAAGGTTGGTATGATGGTTAGGGTGATGGAGAGACATGGGACAGGCTTGCCTTTTATTTACCGCCTTGTGTACCTCTAGACTCTCAACACTGTTAGGGCCACGGTTACCTGGAGGGTATGGAAAAGGAGTGAAGGTTCCTTATTGTCAGTCTGAGGGATGTGAGAATGTTCCGCTACTGCCTGTATCCAGGTACACGTTAATGTTCCGTTGAGGGTTAGGAACTCGGTTCACCCGAGAGTAAACAGGGTTGGTGTGTTAGTTAAAATGACGGTGAGGGTTTGGACAGTGTGGACTTTCGGATAACATCCACGTAGGTTCGGAGCGGTATTTGAAACTTAGTCAGCGTTAGGGAAGTTAAAGTTTGGTATGTTGGTTAGGGTGAGGGTGAGTGACGGGACAGTGTTCAGGTTCTGCTTACAGCCCGATGCACGTTTAGCCTCCTAAGATTCTAAGGTCCACGGTTGGCAGGAGGTTGTGAGAAAACATTGAATGTTGGTTAGTGTGAGGCTGAGGCATGGTACAGGTTTCAGCTACTGCCTCCAGACAGGTATACATTAAGGTTCGGGTCAGTGTTAGGGCCTTGGTTAGCCCGAGTGTGAGAGAGTGTTGATGTGTTACAGAGAGGTTGAGGGTTCAGACATTGTACGGGTTTGGGAAACAGCCGAGTATAAGTTTAGGATCGGAAGAGTGTTAGAGCTTCGGTTATCACCACGGTAAGGAAAAGGTTGGTATGCTTGATATGCTGAGGGTGAGGGATGGAACTGTGTTCGGCTGCTGCCTACAGTCAGGTATACATTTAGGTTCGGAGCAGTGTTTGAGCCACGTTCACCCCAACGGAAGTTAAAGTTGGTATGTTGGTTAGGGTGAGGGTGAGGGATGGGTCAGTGTTCGGGTTCTGCTTACAACCAGGTGTACGTTTAGGTTCAGAACACTGTTAGGATCACTGTTAGCTGGAGGTTATGGCAAAGGATTTTATGTTGGTTAGTGTGAGGATTAGGGAACGGACAAGGTTCCGCTACTGCCTTCAGACAGGTTTACTTAAGGTTCGGGTGAGTGTTAGCTCCTACGTTAGCCCAAGGGTGAGACAGGGTTGGTGTGTGTTAAAGTGAGAGTGAGGGTTGGGTCAGGCAGAGTTTAGTATAACAGCCAAGAGTACGTTTAGAGTCCGATGAGTGTTAGAGCCTCGGTTACCGCGAGGGTAGCGAAAAGTTCATATATTGGTTTAGTTGAAGGTAAGGAATGGAACTTGTTCAGAATTTGGCTACCACCAGGTATACATTTACATTCGGAACAGTGTATGAGCCGCAGTAACCGTGAGGTAACTTAAAGGTGGGTATGATGGTTAGGGTGATGGAGAGACATGGGACAGGCTTTGCCTTTTATTTGCAGCCTTGTGTACCTCTAGACTCGCAACACTGTTAGGGCCACGGTTACCTGGAGGGTAGGGGAAAGGATTGAACGTTCCTTAGTGTCAGTCTGAGGGATGGGAGAGTGTTCCGCTACTGCCTGTATCCAGGTACACGTTAATGTTCGGTTGAGGGTTAGGAACTCGGTTAACCCGAGGGTGAACAGGGTTGGTGTGTTAGTTCAAATGACGGTGAGGGTTTGGACAGTGTAGATTTCAGATAACAGCCACGTAGGGTCGGAGCAGTATTTGAAACTTGGTCAGCGTGAGGGAAGTTAAAGGATGGTATGTTGGTTAGGGTGAGGGTGAGTGATGGGACAGTGTTCAGGTTCTGCTTACCCTGCTGTGCTTCGTTAGGCTCGGAAGACTCTTAAGGCCACGGTAGGTGGGAGGTTATAGGAAAGGATTGAACGTTGGTTAGTTGAGGCTGAGGGATGGGACATGTTTCAGCTACTGCGTGCATCCACGTATACATTAAAGTTCAGCTGAGGGTTAGGAATTCGGTAGCCATAGGGTGAGACAGGGTTGGTGTGTTAGTTAAAGTGACGGTGAGGGTTTGGACAGTGTAGGGTTTCGGATAACGGCCAAGTACGTTCGAAACAGTTTTCAAACTTTGGTCAGCGTGAGGGAAGTTAAAGGTTGGTATGTTGTTTAAGGTGAGGGTGAGTGTTGGGACAGTGTTCAGGTTCTGCTTACAGCCAGGCGCACGTTTAGGCTCCTAAGACTCTTAGGTCAACGGTTAGCGGGAGGTTATGGGGAAGGATTGAATATTGGTTAGTGTGAGGTTGAGGCAAGGGACATGTTTCAGCTAGTGCCTCCAGCCATGTACACATTAAGCTTCGGGTCAGTGTTAGGGCCCCGGTTAGCCCGAGTGTGAGAGAATGTTGGTGTTTTAGTTACACAGCGTGAGGGTTCAGACATTGTACGGGTTCGGAAAACAGCCAAGTATACGTTTAGAGTGCGATGAGTGTTAGAGCCTCGGTTACCGCGAGGGTAGGGAAAAGGTCAATTATTGGTTTAGTTGAGGGTGAGGAATGGAACTTGTTCGGATGGTGCCTACAACCAGGTATACATTTATGTTCGGAACAGTGTTTGAGCCACTGTAACCTTGATGCAACTTAAGGTCGGTATGATGGTTAGGGTGAGGGAGAGAAATGGGACAGGCTTGCCTTTTATTTACAGCCTTGTGTACCTCTCGACTCGCAACACGTTTAGGGCCACGGTAACCTGGAGGGTATGGGAAAGGATTGAACGTTCCTTAGTGTCAGTCTGAGGGATGGGAGTGTGTTCGGCTACTGCCTGTATCCAGGTACACGTTAATGTTCGGTTGAGGGTTAGGAACTCGGTTAACCCGAGGGTGAACAGGGTTGGTGTGTTAGTTAAAATGACGGTGAGGGTTTGGACAGTGTAGCGTTTCGGATAACGGCCAAGTACGTTCGAAACAGTATTTAAATTTGGTCAGCGTGAGGGAAGTTAAAGGTTGGTATGTTGTTTAGGGTGAGGGTGGGTGTTGGGACACTGTTCAGGTTCTGCTTACAGCCAGATGCACGTTTAGCCTCCTAAGACTCTTAGGTCCAAGGTTGGCGGGAGGTTGTGGGAAAAGATTGAATGTTGGTTAGTGTGAGGCCGAGGCATGGGACAGGTTTCAGCTACTGCCTCCACACAGGTATACATTAAGGTTCGGGTCAGTTTTAGGGCCTGGGTTAGCCCTAGTGTGAGAGAGTGTTGGTGTGTTAGTTACAGAGAGGGTGAGGGTTCCGACATTGTACGGGTTCGGAAAACAGCCAAGTATACATTTAGGATCAGACGAGTGTTAGAGTCTCGGTTATCGCCACGGTACGGAACGGTTGGTATGCTTGATATGTTGAGGGTGAGAGATGGAACTGTGTTCGGCTGCTGCCTACAGTCAGGTGTACATTTAGGTTCGGAGCAGTGTTTGAGCCACGTTCACCCCAACGGAAGTTAAAGTTGGTATGTTGGTTAGGGTGAGGGTGAGGGATGGGTCAGTGTTCGGGTTCTGCTTACAACCAGGTGTCCGTTTAGTTTCAGAACACTGTTAGGATCCTTGATAGCTGAGTTTATGAAAAAGGATTTTATGTTGGTTAGTGTGAGGATAAGGGAACGGACAGGGTTCGGCTACTGCCTTCAGACAGGTTTACTTAAGGTTCGGGTGAGTGTTAGCTCCTAGGTTAGCCCAAGGGTGAGACAGGATTGGTGTGTGTTAAAGTGCGAGTGAGGGTTGGGACAGGCAGAGTTTAGTATAACAGCCAAGTTTAGAGTCCGATGAGTGTTAGAGCCTCGGTTACCGCGAGGGTAGGGAAAAGGTCATATATTGGTTTAGTTGAGGGTGAGTAATGGAACTTGTTCGGATGTTGCCTACAACCAGGTACACCTTTACATTCGGAACAGTGTATGAGCAGCAGTAACCGTGAGGCAACTTAAAGGTTGGTATGATGGTTAGGGTGATGGAGAGACATGGGACAGGCTTGCCTTTTATTTACCGCCTTGTGTACCTCTAGACTCTCAACACTGTTAGGGCCACGGTTACCTGGAGGGTATGGAAAAGGAGTGAAGGTTCCTTATTGTCAGTCTGAGGGATGTGAGAATGTTCCGCTACTGCCTGTATCCAGGTACACGTTAAAGTTCCGTTGAGGGTTAGGAACTCGGTTCACCCGAGAGTAAACAGGGTTGGTGTGTTAGTTAAAATGACGGTGAGGGTTTGGACAGTGTGGACTTTCGGATAACATCCACGTAGGTTCGGAGCGGTATTTGAAACTTAGTCAGCGTTAGGGAAGTTAAAGTTTGGTATGTTGGTTAGGGTGAGGGTGAGTGACGGGACAGTGTTCAGGTTCTGCTTACAGCCCGATGCACGTTTAGCCTCCTAAGATTCTAAGGTCCACGGTTGGCAGGAGGTTGTGAGAAAACATTGAATGTTGGTTAGTGTGAGGCTGAGGCATGGTACAGGTTTCAGCTACTGCCTCCAGACAGGTATACATTAAGGTTCGGGTCAGTGTTAGGGCCTTGGTTAGCCCGAGTGTGAGAGAGTGTTGATGTGTTACAGAGAGGTTGAGGGTTCAGACATTGTACGGGTTTGGGAAACAGCCGAGTATAAGTTTAGGATCGGAAGAGTGTTAGAGCTTCGGTTATCACCACGGTAAGGAAAAGGTTGGTATGCTTGATATGCTGAGGGTGAGGGATGGAACTGTGTTCGGCTGCTGCCTACAGTCAGGTATACATTTAGGTTCGGAGCAGTGTTTGAGCCACGTTCACCCCAACGGAAGTTAAAGTTGGTATGTTGGTTAGGGTGAGGGTGAGGGATGGGTCAGTGTTCGGGTTCTGCTTACAACCAGGTGTACGTTTAGGTTCAGAACACTGTTAGGATCACTGTTAGCTGGAGGTTATGGCAAAGGATTTTATGTTGGTTAGTGTGAGGATTAGGGAACGGACAAGGTTCCGCTACTGCCTTCAGACAGGTTTACTTAAGGTTCGGGTGAGTGTTAGCTCCTACGTTAGCCCAAGGGTGAGACAGGGTTGGTGTGTGTTAAAGTGAGAGTGAGGGTTGGGTCAGGCAGAGTTTAGTATAACAGCCAAGAGTACGTTTAGAGTCCGATGAGTGTTAGAGCCTCGGTTACCGCGAGGGTAGCGAAAAGTTCATATATTGGTTTAGTTGAAGGTAAGGAATGGAACTTGTTCAGAATTTGGCTACCACCAGGTATACATTTACATTCGGAACAGTGTATGAGCCGCAGTAACCGTGAGGCAACTTAAAGGTGGGTATGATGGTTAGGGTGATGGAGAGACATGGGACAGGCTTTGCCTTTTATTTGCAGCCTTGTGTACCTCTAGACTCGCAACACTGTTAGGGCCACGGTTACCTGGAGGGTAGGGGAAAGGATTGAACGTTCCTTAGTGTCAGTCTGAGGGATGGGAGAGTGTTCCGCTACTGCCTGTATCCAGGTACACGTTAATGTTCGGTTGAGGGTTAGGAACTCGGTTAACCCGAGGGTGAACAGGCTTGGTGTGTTAGTTCAAATGACGGTGAGGGTTTGGACAGTGTAGATTTCAGATAACAGCCACGTAGGGTCGGAGCAGTATTTGAAACTTGGTCAGCGTGAGGGAAGTTAAAGGATGGTATGTTGGTTAGGGTGAGGGTGAGTGATGGGACAGTGTTCAGGTTCTGCTTACCCTGCTGTGCTTCGTTAGGCTCGGAAGACTCTTAAGGCCACGGTAGGTGGGAGGTTATAGGAAAGGATTGAACGTTGGTTAGTTGAGGCTGAGGGATGGGACATGTTTCAGCTACTGCGTGCATCCACGTATACATTAAAGTTCAGCTGAGGGTTAGGAATTCGGTAGCCATAGGGTGAGACAGGGTTGGTGTGTTAGTTAAAGTGACGGTGAGGGTTTGGACAGTGTAGGGTTTCGGATAACGGCCAAGTATGTTCGAAACAGTTTTCAAACTTTGGTCAGCGTGAGGGAAGTTAAAGGTTGGTATGTTGTTTAAGGTGAGGGTGAGTGTTGGGACAGTGTTCAGGTTCTGCTTACAGCCAGGCGCACGTTTAGGCTCCTAAGACTCTTAGGTCAACGGTTAGCGGGAGGTTATGGGGAAGGATTGAATATTGGTTAGTGTGAGGTTGAGGCAAGGGACATGTTTCAGCTAGTGCCTCCAGCCATGTACACATTAAGCTTCGGGTCAGTGTTAGGGCCCCTGTTAGCCCGAGTGTGAGAGAATGTTGGTGTTTTAGTTACACAGCGTGAGGGTTCAGACATTGTACGGGTTCGGAAAACAGCCAAGTATACGTTTAGAGTGCGATGAGTGTTAGAGCCTCGGTTACCGCGAGGGTAGGGAAAAGGTCAATTATTGGTTTAGTTGAGGGTGAGGAATGGAACTTGTTCGGATGGTGCCTACAACCAGGTATACATTTATGTTCGGAACAGTGTTTGAGCCACTGTAACCTTGATGCAACTTAAGGTCGGTATGATGGTTAGGGTGAGGGAGAGAAATGGGACAGGCTTGCCTTTTATTTACAGCCTTGTGTACCTCTCGACTCGCAACACGTTTAGGGCCACGGTAACCTGGAGGGTATGGGAAAGGATTGAACGTTCCTTAGTGTCAGTCTGAGGGATGGGAGTGTGTTCGGCTACTGCCTGTATCCAGGTACACGTTAATGTTCGGTTGAGGGTTAGGAACTCGGTTAACCCGAGGGTGAACAGGGTTGGTGTGTTAGTTAAAATGACGGTGAGGGTTTGGACAGTGTAGCGTTTCGGATAACGGCCAAGTACGTTCGAAACAGTATTTAAATTTGGTCAGCGTGAGGGAAGTTAAAGGTTGGTATGTTGTTTAGGGTGAGGGTGGGTGTTGGGACACTGTTCAGGTTCTGCTTACAGCCAGATGCACGTTTAGCCTCCTAAGACTCTTAGGTCCAAGGTTGGCGGGAGGTTGTGGGAAAAGATTGAATGTTGGTTAGTGTGAGGCCGAGGCATGGGACAGGTTTCAGCTACTGCCTCCACACAGGTATACATTAAGGTTCGGGTCAGTTTTAGGGCCTGGGTTAGCCCTAGTGTGAGAGAGTGTTGGTGTGTTAGTTACAGAGAGGGTGAGGGTTCCGACATTGTACGGGTTCGGAAAACAGCCAAGTATACATTTAGGATCAGACGAGTGTTAGAGTCTCGGTTATCGCCACGGTACGGAACGGTTGGTATGCTTGATATGTTGAGGGTGAGAGATGGAACTGTGTTCGGCTGCTGCCTACAGTCAGGTGTACATTTAGGTTCGGAGCAGTGTTTGAGCCACGTTCACCCCAACGGAAGTTAAAGTTGGTATGTTGGTTAGGGTGAGGGTGAGGGATGGGTCAGTGTTCGGGTTCTGCTTACAACCAGGTGTCCGTTTAGTTTCAGAACACTGTTAGGATCCTTGATAGCTGAGTTTATGAAAAAGGATTTTATGTTGGTTAGTGTGAGGATAAGGGAACGGACAGGGTTCGGCTACTGCCTTCAGACAGGTTTACTTAAGGTTCGGGTGAGTGTTAGCTCCTAGGTTAGCCCAAGGGTGAGACAGGATTGGTGTGTGTTAAAGTGCGAGTGAGGGTTGGGACAGGCAGAGTTTAGTATAACAGCCAAGTTTAGAGTCCGATGAGTGTTAGAGCCTCGGTTACCGCGAGGGTAGGGAAAAGGTCATATATTGGTTTAGTTGAGGGTGAGTAATGGAACTTGTTCGGATGTTGCCTACAACCAGGTACACCTTTACATTCGGAACAGTGTATGAGCAGCAGTAACCGTGAGGCAACTTAAAGGTTGGTATGATGGTTAGGGTGATGGAGAGACATGGGACAGGCTTGCCTTTTATTTACCGCCTTGTGTACCTCTAGACTCTCAACACTGTTAGGGCCACGGTTACCTGGAGGGTATGGAAAAGGAGTGAAGGTTCCTTATTGTCAGTCTGAGGGATGTGAGAATGTTCCGCTACTGCCTGTATCCAGGTACACGTTAATGTTCCGTTGAGGGTTAGGAACTCGGTTCACCCGAGAGTAAACAGGGTTGGTGTGTTAGTTAAAATGACGGTGAGGGTTTGGACAGTGTGGACTTTCGGATAACATCCACGTAGGTTCGGAGCGGTATTTGAAACTTAGTCAGCGTTAGGGAAGTTAAAGTTTGGTATGTTGGTTAGGGTGAGGGTGAGTGACGGGACAGTGTTCAGGTTCTGCTTACAGCCCGATGCACGTTTAGCCTCCTAAGATTCTAAGGTCCACGGTTGGCAGGAGGTTGTGAGAAAACATTGAATGTTGGTTAGTGTGAGGCTGAGGCATGGTACAGGTTTCAGCTACTGCCTCCAGACAGGTATACATTAAGGTTCGGGTCAGTGTTAGGGCCTTGGTTAGCCCGAGTGTGAGAGAGTGTTGATGTGTTACAGAGAGGGTGAGGGTTCAGACATTGTACGGGTTTGGGAAACAGCCGAGTATAAGTTTAGGATCGGAAGAGTGTTAGAGCTTCGGTTATCACCACGGTAAGGAAAAGGTTGGTATGCTTGATATGCTGAGGGTGAGGGATGGAACTGTGTTCGGCTGCTGCCTACAGTCAGGTATACATTTAGGTTCGGAGCAGTGTTTGAGCCACGTTCACCCCAACGGAAGTTAAAGTTGGTATGTTGGTTAGGGTGAGGGTGAGGGATGGGTCAGTGTTCGGGTTCTGCTTACAACCAGGTGTACGTTTAGGTTCAGAACACTGTTAGGATCACTGTTAGCTGGAGGTTATGGCAAAGGATTTTATGTTGGTTAGTGTGAGGATTAGGGAACGGACAAGGTTCCGCTACTGCCTTCAGACAGGTTTACTTAAGGTTCGGGTGAGTGTTAGCTCCTACGTTAGCCCAAGGGTGAGACAGGGTTGGTGTGTGTTAAAGTGAGAGTGACGGTTGGGTCAGGCAGAGTTTAGTATAACAGCCAAGAGTACGTTTAGAGTCCGATGAGTGTTAGAGCCTCGGTTACCGCGAGGGTAGCGAAAAGTTCATATATTGGTTTAGTTGAAGGTAAGGAATGGAACTTGTTCAGAATTTGGCTACCACCAGGTATACATTTACATTCGGAACAGTGTATGAGCCGCAGTAACCGTGAGGCAACTTAAAGGTGGGTATGATGGATAGGGTGATGGAGAGACATGGGACAGGCTTCGCCTTTTATTTGCAGCCTTGTGTACCTCTAGACTCGCAACACTGTTAGGGCCACGGTTACCTGGAGGGTAGGGGAAAGGATTGAACGTTCCTTAGTGTCAGTCTGAGGGATGGGAGAGTGTTCCGCTACTGCCTGTATCCAGGTACACGTTAATGTTCGGTTGAGGGTTAGGAACTCGGTTAACCCGAGGGTGAACAGGCTTGGTGTGTTAGTTCAAATGACGGTGAGGGTTTGGACAGTGTAGATTTCAGATAACAGCCACGTAGGGTCGGAGCAGTATTTGAAACTTGGTCAGCGTGAGGGAAGTTAAAGGATGGTATGTTGGTTAGGGTGAGGGTGAGTGATGGGACAGTGTTCAGGTTCTGCTTACCCTGCTGTGCTTCGTTAGGCTCGGAAGACTCTTAAGGCCACGGTAGGTGGGAGGTTATAGGAAAGGATTGAACGTTGGTTAGTTGAGGCTGAGGGATGGGACATGTTTCAGCTACTGCGTGCATCCACGTATACATTAAAGTTCAGCTGAGGGTTAGGAATTCGGTAGCCATAGGGTGAGACAGGGTTGGTGTGTTAGTTAAAGTGACGGTGAGGGTTTGGACAGTGTAGGGTTTCGGATAACGGCCAAGTACGTTCGAAACAGTTTTCAAACTTTGGTCAGCGTGAGGGAAGTTAAAGGTTGGTATGTTGTTTAGGGTGAGGGTGAGTGTTGGGACAGTGTTCAGGTTCTGCTTACAGCCAGGCGCACGTTTAGGCTCCTAAGACTCTTAGGTCAACGGTTAGCGGGAGGTTATGGGGAAGGATTGAATATTGGTTAGTGTGAGGTTGAGGCAAGGGACATGTTTCAGCTACTGCCTCCAGCCATGTACACATTAAGCTTCGGGTCAGGGTTAGGGCCCCGGTTAGCCCGAGTGTGAGAGAATGTTGGTGTCTTAGTTACACAGCGTGAGGGTTCAGACATTGTACGGGTTCGGAAAACAGCCAAGTATACGTTTAGAGTGCGATGAGTGTTAGAGCCTCGGTTACCGCGAGGGTAGGGAAAAGGTCAATTATTGGTTTAGTTGAGGGTGAGGAATGGAACTTGTTCGGATGGTGCCTACAACCAGGTATACATTTATGTTCGGAACAGTGTTTGAGCCACTGTAACCTTGATGCAACTTAAGGTCGGTATGATGGTTAGGGTGAGGGAGAGAAATGGGACAGGCTTGCCTTTTATTTACAGCCTTGTGTACCTCTCGACTCGCAACACGTTTAGGGCCACGGTAACCTGGAGGGTATGGGAAAGGATTGAACGTTCCTTAGTGTCAGTCTGAGGGATGGGAGTGTGTTCGGCTACTGCCTGTATCCAGGTACACGTTAATGTTCGGTTGAGGGTTAGGAACTCGGTTAACCCGAGGGTGAACAGGGTTGGTGTGTTAGTTAAAATGACGGTGAGGGTTTGGACAGTGTAGCGTTTCGGATAACGGCCAAGTACGTTCGAAACAGTATTTAAATTTGGTCAGCGTGAGGGAAGTTAAAGGTTGGTATGTTGTTTAGGGTGAGGGTGGGTGTTGGGACACTGTTCAGGTTCTGCTTACAGCCAGATGCACGTTTAGCCTCCTAAGACTCTTAGGTCCAAGGTTGGCGGGAGGTTGTGGGAAAAGATTGAATGTTGGTTAGTGTGAGGCCGAGGCATGGGACAGGTTTCAGCTACTGCCTCCACACAGGTATACATTAAGGTTCGGGTCAGTTTTAGGGCCTGGGTTAGCCCTAGTGTGAGAGAGTGTTGGTGTGTTAGTTACAGAGAGGGTGAGGGTTCCGACATTGTACGGGTTCGGAAAACAGCCAAGTATACATTTAGGATCAGACGAGTGTTAGAGTCTCGGTTATCGCCACGGTACGGAACGGTTGGTATGCTTGATATGTTGAGGGTGAGAGATGGAACTGTGTTCGGCTGCTGCCTACAGTCAGGTGTACATTTAGGTTCGGAGCAGTGTTTGAGCCACGTTCACCCCAACGGAAGTTAAAGTTGGTATGTTGGTTAGGGTGAGGGTGAGGGATGGGTCAGTGTTCGGGTTCTGCTTACAACCAGGTGTCCGTTTAGTTTCAGAACACTGTTAGGATCCTTGATAGCTGAGTTTATGAAAAAGGATTTTATGTTGGTTAGTGTGAGGATAAGGGAACGGACAGGGTTCGGCTACTGCCTTCAGACAGGTTTACTTAAGGTTCGGGTGAGTGTTAGCTCCTAGGTTAGCCCAAGGGTGAGACAGGATTGGTGTGTGTTAAAGTGCGAGTGAGGGTTGGGACAGGCAGAGTTTAGTATAACAGCCAAGTTTAGAGTCCGATGAGTGTTAGAGCCTCGGTTACCGCGAGGGTAGGGAAAAGGTCATATATTGGTTTAGTTGAGGGTGAGTAATGGAACTTGTTCGGATGTTGCCTACAACCAGGTACACCTTTACATTCGGAACAGTGTATGAGCAGCAGTAACCGTGAGGCAACTTAAAGGTTGGTATGATGGTTAGGGTGATGGAGAGACATGGGACAGGCTTGCCTTTTATTTACCGCCTTGTGTACCTCTAGACTCTCAACACTGTTAGGGCCACGGTTACCTGGAGGGTATGGAAAAGGAGTGAAGGTTCCTTATTGTCAGTCTGAGGGATGTGAGAATGTTCCGCTACTGCCTGTATCCAGGTACACGTTAAAGTTCCGTTGAGGGTTAGGAACTCGGTTCACCCGAGAGTAAACAGGGTTGGTGTGTTAGTTAAAATGACGGTGAGGGTTTGGACAGTGTGGACTTTCGGATAACATCCACGTAGGTTCGGAGCGGTATTTGAAACTTAGTCAGCGTTAGGGAAGTTAAAGTTTGGTATGTTGGTTAGGGTGAGGGTGAGTGACGGGACAGTGTTCAGGTTCTGCTTACAGCCCGATGCACGTTTAGCCTCCTAAGATTCTAAGGTCCACGGTTGGCAGGAGGTTGTGAGAAAACATTGAATGTTGGTTAGTGTGAGGCTGAGGCATGGTACAGGTTTCAGCTACTGCCTCCAGACAGGTATACATTAAGGTTCGGGTCAGTGTTAGGGCCTTGGTTAGCCCGAGTGTGAGAGAGTGTTGATGTGTTACAGAGAGGGTGAGGGTTCAGACATTGTACGGGTTTGGGAAACAGCCGAGTATAAGTTTAGGATCGGAAGAGTGTTAGAGCTTCGGTTATCACCACGGTAAGGAAAAGGTTGGTATGCTTGATATGCTGAGGGTGAGGGATGGAACTGTGTTCGGCTGCTGCCTACAGTCAGGTATACATTTAGGTTCGGAGCAGTGTTTGAGCCACGTTCACCCCAACGGAAGTTAAAGTTGGTATGTTGGTTAGGGTGAGGGTGAGGGATGGGTCAGTGTTCGGGTTCTGCTTACAACCAGGTGTACGTTTAGGTTCAGAACACTGTTAGGATCACTGTTAGCTGGAGGTTATGGCAAAGGATTTTATGTTGGTTAGTGTGAGGATTAGGGAACGGACAAGGTTCCGCTACTGCCTTCAGACAGGTTTACTTAAGGTTCGGGTGAGTGTTAGCTCCTACGTTAGCCCAAGGGTGAGACAGGGTTGGTGTGTGTTAAAGTGAGAGTGAGGGTTGGGTCAGGCAGAGTTTAGTATAACAGCCAAGAGTACGTTTAGAGTCCGATGAGTGTTAGAGCCTCGGTTACCGCGAGGGTAGCGAAAAGTTCATATATTGGTTTAGTTGAAGGTAAGGAATGGAACTTGTTCAGAATTTGGCTACCACCAGGTATACATTTACATTCGGAACAGTGTATGAGCCGCAGTAACCGTGAGGCAACTTAAAGGTAGGTATGATGGATAGGGTGATGGAGAGACATGGGACAGGCTTCGCCTTTTATTTGCAGCCTTGTGTACCTCTAGACTCGCAACACTGTTAGGGCCACGGTTACCTGGAGGGTAGGGGAAAGGATTGAACGTTCCTTAGTGTCAGTCTGAGGGATGGGAGAGTGTTCCGCTACTGCCTGTATCCAGGTACACGTTAATGTTCGGTTGAGGGTTAGGAACTCGGTTAACCCGAGGGTGAACAGGCTTGGTGTGTTAGTTCAAATGACGGTGAGGGTTTGGACAGTGTAGATTTCAGATAACAGCCACGTAGGGTCGGAGCAGTATTTGAAACTTGGTCAGCGTGAGGGAAGTTAAAGGATGGTACGTTGGTTAGGGTGAGGGTGAGTGATGGGACAGTGTTCAGGTTCTGCTTACCCTGCTGTGCTTCGTTAGGCTCGGAAGACTCTTAAGGCCACGGTAGGTGGGAGGTTATAGGAAAGGATTGAACGTTGGTTAGTTGAGGCTGAGGGATGGGACATGTTTCAGCTACTGCGTGCATCCACGTATACATTAAAGTTCAGCTGAGGGTTAGGAATTCGGTAGCCATAGGGTGAGACAGGGTTGGTGTGTTAGTTAAAGTGACGGTGAGGGTTTGGACAGTGTAGGGTTTCGGATAACGGCCAAGTACGTTCGAAACAGTTTTCAAACTTTGGTCAGCGTGAGGGAAGTTAAAGGTTGGTATGTTGTTTAGGGTGAGGGTAGTGTTGGGACAGTGTTCAGGTTCTGCTTACAGCCAGGCGCACGTTTAGGCTCCTAAGACTCTTAGGTCAACGGTTAGCGGGAGGTTATGGGGAAGGATTGAATATTGGTTAGTGTGAGGTTGAGGCAAGGGACATGTTTCAGCTACTGCCTCCAGCCATGTACACATTAAGCTTCGGGTCAGGGTTAGGGCCCCGGTTAGCCCGAGTGTGAGAGAATGTTGGTGTTTTAGTTACACAGCGTGAGGGTTCAGACATTGTACGGGTTCGGAAAACAGCCAAGTATACGTTTAGAGTGCGATGAGTGTTAGAGCCTCGGTTACCGCGAGGGTAGGGAAAAGGTCAATTATTGGTTTAGTTGAGGGTGAGGAATGGAACTTGTTCGGATGGTGCCTACAACCAGGTATACATTTATGTTCGGAACAGTGTTTGAGCCACTGTAACCTTGATGCAACTTAAGGTCGGTATGATGGTTAGGGTGAGGGAGAGAAATGGGACAGGCTTGCCTTTTATTTACAGCCTTGTGTACCTCTCGACTCGCAACACGTTTAGGGCCACGGTAACCTGGAGGGTATGGGAAAGGATTGAATGTTCCTTAGTGTCAGTCTGAGGGATGGGAGTGTGTTCGGCTACTGCCTGTATCCAGGTACACGTTAATGTTCGGTTGAGGGTTAGGAACTCGGTTAACCCGAGGGTGAACAGGGTTGGTGTGTTAGTTAAAATGACGGTGAGGGTTTGGACAGTGTAGCGTTTCGGATAACGGCCAAGTACGTTCGAAACAGTATTTAAATTTGGTCAGCGTGAGGGAAGTTAAAGGTTGGTATGTTGTTTAGGGTGAGGGTGGGTGTTGGGACACTGTTCAGGTTCTGCTTACAGCCAGATGCACGTTTAGCCTCCTAAGACTCTTAGGTCCAAGGTTGGCGGGAGGTTGTGGGAAAAGATTGAATGTTGGTTAGTGTGAGGCCGAGGCATGGGACAGGTTTCAGCTACTGCCTCCACACAGGTATACATTAAGGTTCGGGTCAGTTTTAGGGCCTGGGTTAGCCCTAGTGTGAGAGAGTGTTGGTGTGTTAGTTACAGAGAGGGTGAGGGTTCCGACATTGTACGGGTTCGGAAAACAGCCAAGTATACATTTAGGATCAGACGAGTGTTAGAGTCTCGGTTATCGCCACGGTACGGAACGGTTGGTATGCTTGATATGTTGAGGGTGAGAGATGGAACTGTGTTCGGCTGCTGCCTACAGTCAGGTGTACATTTAGGTTCGGAGCAGTGTTTGAGCCACGTTCACCCCAACGGAAGTTAAAGTTGGTATGTTGGTTAGGGTGAGGGTGAGGGATGGGTCAGTGTTCGGGTTCTGCTTACAACCAGGTGTCCGTTTAGTTTCAGAACACTGTTAGGATCCTTGATAGCTGAGTTTATGAAAAAGGATTTTATGTTGGTTAGTGTGAGGATAAGGGAACGGACAGGGTTCGGCTACTGCCTTCAGACAGGTTTACTTAAGGTTCGGGTGAGTGTTAGCTCCTAGGTTAGCCCAAGGGTGAGACAGGATTGGTGTGTGTTAAAGTGCGAGTGAGGGTTGGGACAGGCAGAGTTTAGTATAACAGCCAAGTTTAGAGTCCGATGAGTGTTAGAGCCTCGGTTACCGCGAGGGTAGGGAAAAGGTCATATATTGGTTTAGTTGAGGGTGAGTAATGGAACTTGTTCGGATGTTGCCTACAACCAGGTACACCTTTACATTCGGAACAGTGTATGAGCAGCAGTAACCGTGAGGCAACTTAAAGGTTGGTATGATGGTTAGGGTGATGGAGAGACATGGGACAGGCTTGCCTTTTATTTACCGCCTTGTGTACCTCTAGACTCTCAACACTGTTAGGGCCACGGTTACCTGGAGGGTATGGAAAAGGAGTGAAGGTTCCTTATTGTCAGTCTGAGGGATGTGAGAATGTTCCGCTACTGCCTGTATCCAGGTACACGTTAAAGTTCCGTTGAGGGTTAGGAACTCGGTTCACCCGAGAGTAAACAGGGTTGGTGTGTTAGTTAAAATGACGGTGAGGGTTTGGACAGTGTGGACTTTCGGATAACATCCACGTAGGTTCGGAGCGGTATTTGAAACTTAGTCAGCGTTAGGGAAGTTAAAGTTTGGTATGTTGGTTAGGGTGAGGGTGAGTGACGGGACAGTGTTCAGGTTCTGCTTACAGCCAGATGCACGTTTAGCCTCCTAAGATTCTAAGGTCCACGGTTGGCAGGAGGTTGTGAGAAAACATTGAATGTTGGTTAGTGTGAGGCTGAGGCATGGTACAGGTTTCAGCTACTGCCTCCAGACAGGTATACATTAAGGTTCGGGTCAGTGTTAGGGCCTTGGTTAGCCCGAGTGTGAGAGAGTGTTGATGTGTTACAGAGAGGGTGAGGGTTCAGACATTGTACGGGTTTGGGAAACAGCCGAGTATAAGTTTAGGATCGGAAGAGTGTTAGAGCTTCGGTTATCACCACGGTAAGGAAAAGGTTGGTATGCTTGATATGCTGAGGGTGAGGGATGGAACTGTGTTCGGCTGCTGCCTACAGTCAGGTATACATTTAGGTTCGGAGCAGTGTTTGAGCCACGTTCACCCCAACGGAAGTTAAAGTTGGTATGTTGGTTAGGGTGAGGGTGAGGGATGGGTCAGTGTTCGGGTTCTGCTTACAACCAGGTGTACGTTTAGGTTCAGAACACTGTTAGGATCACTGTTAGCTGGAGGTTATGGCAAAGGATTTTATGTTGGTTAGTGTGAGGATTAGGGAACGGACAAGGTTCCGCTACTGCCTTCAGACAGGTTTACTTAAGGTTCGGGTGAGTGTTAGCTCCTACGTTAGCCCAAGGGTGAGACAGGGTTGGTGTGTGTTAAAGTGAGAGTGACGGTTGGGTCAGGCAGAGTTTAGTATAACAGCCAAGAGTACGTTTAGAGTCCGATGAGTGTTAGAGCCTCGGTTACCGCGAGGGTAGCGAAAAGTTCATATATTGGTTTAGTTGAAGGTAAGGAATGGAACTTGTTCAGAATTTGGCTACCACCAGGTATACATTTACATTCGGAACAGTGTATGAGCCGCAGTAACCGTGAGGCAACTTAAAGGTGGGTATGATGGATAGGGTGATGGAGAGACATGGGACAGGCTTCGCCTTTTATTTGCAGCCTTGTGTACCTCTAGACTCGCAACACTGTTAGGGCCACGGTTACCTGGAGGGTAGGGGAAAGGATTGAACGTTCCTTAGTGTCAGTCTGAGGGATGGGAGAGTGTTCCGCTACTGCCTGTATCCAGGTACACGTTAATGTTCGGTTGAGGGTTAGGAACTCGGTTAACCCGAGGGTGAACAGGCTTGGTGTGTTAGTTCAAATGACGGTGAGGGTTTGGACAGTGTAGATTTCAGATAACAGCCACGTAGGGTCGGAGCAGTATTTGAAACTTGGTCAGCGTGAGGGAAGTTAAAGGATGGTATGTTGGTTAGGGTGAGGGTGAGTGATGGGACAGTGTTCAGGTTCTGCTTACCCTGCTGTGCTTCGTTAGGCTCGGAAGACTCTTAAGGCCACGGTAGGTGGGAGGTTATAGGAAAGGATTGAACGTTGGTTAGTTGAGGCTGAGGGATGGGACATGTTTCAGCTACTGCGTGCATCCACGTATACATTAAAGTTCAGCTGAGGGTTAGGAATTCGGTAGCCATAGGGTGAGACAGGGTTGGTGTGTTAGTTAAAGTGACGGTGAGGGTTTGGACAGTGTAGGGTTTCGGATAACGGCCAAGTACGTTCGAAACAGTTTTCAAACTTTGGTCAGCGTGAGGGAAGTTAAAGGTTGGTATGTTGTTTAGGGTGAGGGTAGTGTTGGGACAGTGTTCAGGTTCTGCTTACAGCCAGGCGCACGTTTAGGCTCCTAAGACTCTTAGGTCAACGGTTAGCGGGAGGTTATGGGGAAGGATTGAATATTGGTTAGTGTGAGGTTGAGGCAAGGGACATGTTTCAGCTACTGCCTCCAGCCATGTACACATTAAGCTTCGGGTCAGGGTTAGGGCCCCGGTTAGCCCGAGTGTGAGAGAATGTTGGTGTTTTAGTTACACAGCGTGAGGGTTCAGACATTGTACGGGTTCGGAAAACAGCCAAGTATACGTTTAGAGTGCGATGAGTGTTAGAGCCTCGGTTACCGCGAGGGTAGGGAAAAGGTCAATTATTGGTTTAGTTGAGGGTGAGGAATGGAACTTGTTCGGATGGTGCCTACAACCAGGTATACATTTATGTTCGGAACAGTGTTTGAGCCACTGTAACCTTGATGCAACTTAAGGTCGGTATGATGGTTAGGGTGAGGGAGAGAAATGGGACAGGCTTGCCTTTTATTTACAGCCTTGTGTACCTCTCGACTCGCAACACGTTTAGGGCCACGGTAACCTGGAGGGTATGGGAAAGGATTGAACGTTCCTTAGTGTCAGTCTGAGGGATGGGAGTGTGTTCGGCTACTGCCTGTATCCAGGTACACGTTAATGTTCGGTTGAGGGTTAGGAACTCGGTTAACCCGAGGGTGAACAGGGTTGGTGTGTTAGTTAAAATGACGGTGAGGGTTTGGACAGTGTAGCGTTTCGGATAACGGCCAAGTACGTTCGAAACAGTATTTAAATTTGGTCAGCGTGAGGGAAGTTAAAGGTTGGTATGTTGTTTAGGGTGAGGGTGGGTGTTGGGACACTGTTCAGGTTCTGCTTACAGCCAGATGCACGTTTAGCCTCCTAAGACTCTTAGGTCCAAGGTTGGCGGGAGGTTGTGGGAAAAGATTAAATGTTGGTTAGTGTGAGGCCGAGGCATGGGACAGGTTTCAGCTACTGCCTCCACACAGGTATACATTAAGGTTCGGGTCAGTTTTAGGGCCTGGGTTAGCCCTAGTGTGAGAGAGTGTTGGTGTGTTAGTTACAGAGAGGGTGAGGGTTCCGACATTGTACGGGTTCGGAAAACAGCCAAGTATACATTTAGGATCAGACGAGTGTTAGAGTCTCGGTTATCGCCACGGTACGGAACGGTTGGTATGCTTGATATGTTGAGGGTGAGAGATGGAACTGTGTTCGGCTGCTGCCTACAGTCAGGTGTACATTTAGGTTCGGAGCAGTGTTTGAGCCACGTTCACCCCAACGGAAGTTAAAGTTGGTATGTTGGTTAGGGTGAGGGTGAGGGATGGGTCAGTGTTCGGGTTCTGCTTACAACCAGGTGTCCGTTTAGTTTCAGAACACTGTTAGGATCATTGATAGCTGAGTTTATGAAAAAGGATTTTATGTTGGTTAGTGTGAGGATAAGGGAACGGACAGGGTTCGGCTACTGCCTTCAGACAGGTTTACTTAAGGTTCGGGTGAGTGTTAGCTCCTAGGTTAGCCCAAGGGTGAGACAGGATTGGTGTGTGTTAAAGTGCGAGTGAGGGTTGGGACAGGCAGAGTTTAGTATAACAGCCAAGTTTAGAGTCCGATGAGTGTTAGAGCCTCGGTTACCGCGAGGGTAGGGAAAAGGTCATATATTGGTTTAGTTGAGGGTGAGTAATGGAACTTGTTCGGATGTTGCCTACAACCAGGTACACCTTTACATTCGGAACAGTGTATGAGCAGCAGTAACCGTGAGGCAACTTAAAGGTTGGTATGATGGTTAGGGTGATGGAGAGACATGGGACAGGCTTGCCTTTTATTTACCGCCTTGTGTACCTCTAGACTCTCAACACTGTTAGGGCCACGGTTACCTGGAGGGTATGGAAAAGGAGTGAAGGTTCCTTATTGTCAGTCTGAGGGATGTGAGAATGTTCCGCTACTGCCTGTATCCAGGTACACGTTAAAGTTCCGTTGAGGGTTAGGAACTCGGTTCACCCGAGAGTAAACAGGGTTGGTGTGTTAGTTAAAATGACGGTGAGGGTTTGGACAGTGTGGACTTTCGGATAACATCCACGTAGGTTCGGAGCGGTATTTGAAACTTAGTCAGCGTTAGGGAAGTTAAAGTTTGGTATGTTGGTTAGGGTGAGGGTGAGTGACGGGACAGTGTTCAGGTTCTGCTTACAGCCCGATGCACGTTTAGCCTCCTAAGATTCTAAGGTCCACGGTTGGCAGGAGGTTGTGAGAAAACATTGAATGTTGGTTAGTGTGAGGCTGAGGCATGGTACAGGTTTCAGCTACTGCCTCCAGACAGGTATACATTAAGGTTCGGGTCAGTGTTAGGGCCTTGGTTAGCCCGAGTGTGAGAGAGTGTTGATGTGTTACAGAGAGGGTGAGGGTTCAGACATTGTACGGGTTTGGGAAACAGCCGAGTATAAGTTTAGGATCGGAAGAGTGTTAGAGCTTCGGTTATCACCACGGTAAGGAAAAGGTTGGTATGCTTGATATGCTGAGGGTGAGGGATGGAACTGTGTTCGGCTGCTGCCTACAGTCAGGTATACATTTAGGTTCGGAGCAGTGTTTGAGCCACGTTCACCCCAACGGAAGTTAAAGTTGGTATGTTGGTTAGGGTGAGGGTGAGGGATGGGTCAGTGTTCGGGTTCTGCTTACAACCAGGTGTACGTTTAGGTTCAGAACACTGTTAGGATCACTGTTAGCTGGAGGTTATGGCAAAGGATTTTATGTTGGTTAGTGTGAGGATTAGGGAACGGACAAGGTTCCGCTACTGCCTTCAGACAGGTTTACTTAAGGTTCGGGTGAGTGTTAGCTCCTACGTTAGCCCAAGGGTGAGACAGGGTTGGTGTGTGTTAAAGTGAGAGTGACGGTTGGGTCAGGCAGAGTTTAGTATAACAGCCAAGAGTACGTTTAGAGTCCGATGAGTGTTAGAGCCTCGGTTACCGCGAGGGTAGCGAAAAGTTCATATATTGGTTTAGTTGAAGGTAAGGAATGGAACTTGTTCAGAATTTGGCTACCACCAGGTATACATTTACATTCGGAACAGTGTATGAGCCGCAGTAACCGTGAGGCAACTTAAAGGTGGGTATGATGGATAGGGTGATGGAGAGACATGGGACAGGCTTCGCCTTTTATTTGCAGCCTTGTGTACCTCTAGACTCGCAACACTGTTAGGGCCACGGTTACCTGGAGGGTAGGGGAAAGGATTGAACGTTCCTTAGTGTCAGTCTGAGGGATGGGAGAGTGTTCCGCTACTGCCTGTATCCAGGTACACGTTAATGTTCGGTTGAGGGTTAGGAACTCGGTTAACCCGAGGGTGAACAGGCTTGGTGTGTTAGTTCAAATGACGGTGAGGGTTTGGACAGTGTAGATTTCAGATAACAGCCACGTAGGGTCGGAGCAGTATTTGAAACTTGGTCAGCGTGAGGGAAGTTAAAGGATGGTATGTTGGTTAGGGTGAGGGTGAGTGATGGGACAGTGTTCAGGTTCTGCTTACCCTGCTGTGCTTCGTTAGGCTCGGAAGACTCTTAAGGCCACGGTAGGTGGGAGGTTATAGGAAAGGATTGAACGTTGGTTAGTTGAGGCTGAGGGATGGGACATGTTTCAGCTACTGCGTGCATCCACGTATACATTAAAGTTCAGCTGAGGGTTAGGAATTCGGTAGCCATAGGGTGAGACAGGGTTGGTGTGTTAGTTAAAGTGACGGTGAGGGTTTGGACAGTGTAGGGTTTCGGATAACGGCCAAGTACGTTCGAAACAGTTTTCAAACTTTGGTCAGCGTGAGGGAAGTTAAAGGTTGGTATGTTGTTTAGGGTGAGGGTGAGTGTTGGGACAGTGTTCAGGTTCTGCTTACAGCCAGGTGCACGTTTAGGCTCCTAAGACTCTTAGGTCAACGGTTAGCGGGAGGTTATGGGGAAGGATTGAATATTGGTTAGTGTGAGGTTGAGGCAAGGGACATGTTTCAGCTACTGCCTCCAGCCATGTACACATTAAGCTTCGGGTCAGGGTTAGGGCCCCGGTTAGCCCGAGTGTGAGAGAATGTTGGTGTTTTAGTTACACAGCGTGAGGGTTCAGACATTGTACGGGTTCGGAAAACAGCCAAGTATACGTTTAGAGTGCGATGAGTGTTAGAGCCTCGGTTACCGCGAGGGTAGGGAAAAGGTCAATTATTGGTTTAGTTGAGGGTGAGGAATGGAACTTGTTCGGATGGTGCCTACAACCAGGTATACATTTATGTTCGGAACAGTGTTTGAGCCACTGTAACCTTGATGCAACTTAAGGTCGGTATGATGGTTAGGGTGAGGGAGAGAAATGGGACAGGCTTGCCTTTTATTTACAGCCTTGTGTACCTCTCGACTCGCAACACGTTTAGGGCCACGGTAACCTGGAGGGTATGGGAAAGGATTGAACGTTCCTTAGTGTCAGTCTGAGGGATGGGAGTGTGTTCGGCTACTGCCTGTATCCAGGTACACGTTAATGTTCGGTTGAGGGTTAGGAACTCGGTTAACCCGAGGGTGAACAGGGTTGGTGTGTTAGTTAAAATGACGGTGAGGGTTTGGACAGTGTAGCGTTTCGGATAACGGCCAAGTACGTTCGAAACAGTATTTAAATTTGGTCAGCGTGAGGGAAGTTAAAGGTTGGTATGTTGTTTAGGGTGAGGGTGGGTGTTGGGACACTGTTCAGGTTCTGCTTACAGCCAGATGCACGTTTAGCCTCCTAAGACTCTTAGGTCCAAGGTTGGCGGGAGGTTGTGGGAAAAGATTGAATGTTGGTTAGTGTGAGGCCGAGGCATGGGACAGGTTTCAGCTACTGCCTCCACACAGGTATACATTAAGGTTCGGGTCAGTTTTAGGGCCTGGGTTAGCCCTAGTGTGAGAGAGTGTTGGTGTGTTAGTTACAGAGAGGGTGAGGGTTCCGACATTGTACGGGTTCGGAAAACAGCCAAGTATACATTTAGGATCAGACGAGTGTTAGAGTCTCGGTTATCGCCACGGTACGGAACGGTTGGTATGCTTGATATGTTGAGGGTGAGAGATGGAACTGTGTTCGGCTGCTGCCTACAGTCAGGTGTACATTTAGGTTCGGAGCAGTGTTTGAGCCACGTTCACCCCAACGGAAGTTAAAGTTGGTATGTTGGTTAGGGTGAGGGTGAGGGATGGGTCAGTGTTCGGGTTCTGCTTACAACCAGGTGTCCGTTTAGTTTCAGAACACTGTTAGGATCATTGATAGCTGAGTTTATGAAAAAGGATTTTATGTTGGTTAGTGTGAGGATAAGGGAACGGACAGGGTTCGGCTACTGCCTTCAGACAGGTTTACTTAAGGTTCGGGTGAGTGTTAGCTCCTAGGTTAGCCCAAGGGTGAGACAGGATTGGTGTGTGTTAAAGTGCGAGTGAGGGTTGGGACAGGCAGAGTTTAGTATAACAGCCAAGTTTAGAGTCCGATGAGTGTTAGAGCCTCGGTTACCGCGAGGGTAGGGAAAAGGTCATATATTGGTTTAGTTGAGGGTGAGTAATGGAACTTGTTCGGATGTTGCCTACAACCAGGTACACCTTTACATTCGGAACAGTGTATGAGCAGCAGTAACCGTGAGGCAACTTAAAGGTTGGTATGATGGTTAGGGTGATGGAGAGACATGGGACAGGCTTGCCTTTTATTTACCGCCTTGTGTACCTCTAGACTCTCAACACTGTTAGGGCCACGGTTACCTGGAGGGTATGGAAAAGGAGTGAAGGTTCCTTATTGTCAGTCTGAGGGATGTGAGAATGTTCCGCTACTGCCTGTATCCAGGTACACGTTAAAGTTCCGTTGAGGGTTAGGAACTCGGTTCACCCGAGAGTAAACAGGGTTGGTGTGTTAGTTAAAATGACGGTGAGGGTTTGGACAGTGTGGACTTTCGGATAACATCCACGTAGGTTCGGAGCGGTATTTGAAACTTAGTCAGCATTAGGGAAGTTAAAGTTTGGTATGTTGGTTAGGGTGAGGGTGAGTGACGGGACAGTGTTCAGGTTCTGCTTACAGCCCGATGCACGTTTAGCCTCCTAAGATTCTAAGGTCCACGGTTGGCAGGAGGTTGTGAGAAAACATTGAATGTTGGTTAGTGTGAGGCTGAGGCATGGTACAGGTTTCAGCTACTGCCTCCAGACAGGTATACATTAAGGTTCGGGTCAGTGTTAGGGCCTTGGTTAGCCCGAGTGTGAGAGAGTGTTGATGTGTTACAGAGAGGGTGAGGGTTCAGACATTGTACGGGTTTGGGAAACAGCCGAGTATAAGTTTAGGATCGGAAGAGTGTTAGAGCTTCGGTTATCACCACGGTAAGGAAAAGGTTGGTATGCTTGCTATGCTGAGGGTGAGGGATGGAACTGTGTTCGGCTGCTGCCTACAGTCAGGTATACATTTAGGTTCGGAGCAGTGTTTGAGCCACGTTCACCCCAACGGAAGTTAAAGTTGGTATGTTGGTTAGGGTGAGGGTGAGGGATGGGTCAGTGTTCGGGTTCTGCTTACAACCAGGTGTACGTTTAGGTTCAGAACACTGTTAGGATCACTGTTAGCTGGAGGTTATGGCAAAGGATTTTATGTTGGTTAGTGTGAGGATTAGGGAACGGACAAGGTTCCGCTACTGCCTTCAGACAGGTTTACTTAAGGTTCGGGTGAGTGTTAGCTCCTACGTTAGCCCAAGGGTGAGACAGGGTTGGTGTGTGTTAAAGTGAGAGTGACGGTTGGGTCAGGCAGAGTTTAGTATAACAGCCAAGAGTACGTTTAGAGTCCGATGAGTGTTAGAGCCTCGGTTACCGCGAGGGTAGCGAAAAGTTCATATATTGGTTTAGTTGAAGGTAAGGAATGGAACTTGTTCAGAATTTGGCTACCACCAGGTATACATTTACATTCGGAACAGTGTATGAGCCGCAGTAACCGTGAGGCAACTTAAAGGTGGGTATGATGGATAGGGTGATGGAGAGACATGGGACAGGCTTCGCCTTTTATTTGCAGCCTTGTGTACCTCTAGACTCGCAACACTGTTAGGGCCACGGTTACCTGGAGGGTAGGGGAAAGGATTGAACGTTCCTTAGTGTCAGTCTGAGGGATGGGAGAGTGTTCCGCTACTGCCTGTATCCAGGTACACGTTAATGTTCGGTTGAGGGTTAGGAACTCGGTTAACCCGAGGGTGAACAGGCTTGGTGTGTTAGTTCAAATGACGGTGAGGGTTTGGACAGTGTAGATTTCAGATAACAGCCACGTAGGGTCGGAGCAGTATTTGAAACTTGGTCAGCGTGAGGGAAGTTAAAGGATGGTACGTTGGTTAGGGTGAGGGTGAGTGATGGGACAGTGTTCAGGTTCTGCTTACCCTGCTGTGCTTCGTTAGGCTCGGAAGACTCTTAAGGCCACGGTAGGTGGGAGGTTATAGGAAAGGATTGAACGTTGGTTAGTTGAGGCTGAGGGATGGGACATGTTTCAGCTACTGCGTGCATCCACGTATACATTAAAGTTCAGCTGAGGGTTAGGAATTCGGTAGCCATAGGGTGAGACAGGGTTGGTGTGTTAGTTAAAGTGACGGTGAGGGTTTGGACAGTGTAGGGTTTCGGATAACGGCCAAGTACGTTCGAAACAGTTTTCAAACTTTGGTCAGCGTGAGGGAAGTTAAAGGTTGGTATGTTGTTTAGGGTGAGGGTGAGTGTTGGGACAGTGTTCAGGTTCTGCTTACAGCCAGGTGCACGTTTAGGCTCCTAAGACTCTTAGGTCAACGGTTAGCGGGAGGTTATGGGGAAGGATTGAATATTGGTTAGTGTGAGGTTGAGGCAAGGGACATGTTTCAGCTACTGCCTCCAGCCATGTACACATTAAGCTTCGGGTCAGGGTTAGGGCCCCGGTTAGCCCGAGTGTGAGAGAATGTTGGTGTTTTAGTTACACAGCGTGAGGGTTCAGACATTGTACGGGTTCGGAAAACAGCCAAGTATACGTTTAGAGTGCGATGAGTGTTAGAGCCTCGGTTACCGCGAGGGTAGGGAAAAGGTCAATTATTGGTTTAGTTGAGGGTGAGGAATGGAACTTGTTCGGATGGTGCCTACAACCAGGTATACATTTATGTTCGGAACAGTGTTTGAGCCACTGTAACCTTGATGCAACTTAAGGTCGGTATGATGGTTAGGGTGAGGGAGAGAAATGGGACAGGCTTGCCTTTTATTTACAGCCTTGTGTACCTCTCGACTCGCAACACGTTTAGGGCCACGGTAACCTGGAGGGTATGGGAAAGGATTGAACGTTCCTTAGTGTCAGTCTGAGGGATGGGAGTGTGTTCGGCTACTGCCTGTATCCAGGTACACGTTAATGTTCGGTTGAGGGTTAGGAACTCGGTTAACCCGAGGGTGAACAGGGTTGGTGTGTTAGTTAAAATGACGGTGAGGGTTTGGACAGTGTAGCGTTTCGGATAACGGCCAAGTACGTTCGAAACAGTATTTAAATTTGGTCAGCGTGAGGGAAGTTAAAGGTTGGTATGTTGTTTAGGGTGAGGGTGGGTGTTGGGACACTGTTCAGGTTCTGCTTACAGCCAGATGCACGTTTAGCCTCCTAAGACTCTTAGGTCCAAGGTTGGCGGGAGGTTGTGGGAAAAGATTGAATGTTGGTTAGTGTGAGGCCGAGGCATGGGACAGGTTTCAGCTACTGCCTCCACACAGGTATACATTAAGGTTCGGGTCAGTTTTAGGGCCTGGGTTAGCCCTAGTGTGAGAGAGTGTTGGTGTGTTAGTTACAGAGAGGGTGAGGGTTCCGACATTGTACGGGTTCGGAAAACAGCCAAGTATACATTTAGGATCAGACGAGTGTTAGAGTCTCGGTTATCGCCACGGTACGGAACGGTTGGTATGCTTGATATGTTGAGGGTGAGAGATGGAACTGTGTTCGGCTGCTGCCTACAGTCAGGTGTACATTTAGGTTCGGAGCAGTGTTTGAGCCACGTTCACCCCAACGGAAGTTAAAGTTGGTATGTTGGTTAGGGTGAGGGTGAGGGATGGGTCAGTGTTCGGGTTCTGCTTACAACCAGGTGTCCGTTTAGTTTCAGAACACTGTTAGGATCATTGATAGCTGAGTTTATGAAAAAGGATTTTATGTTGGTTAGTGTGAGGATAAGGGAACGGACAGGGTTCGGCTACTGCCTTCAGACAGGTTTACTTAAGGTTCGGGTGAGTGTTAGCTCCTAGGTTAGCCCAAGGGTGAGACAGGATTGGTGTGTGTTAAAGTGCGAGTGAGGGTTGGGACAGGCAGAGTTTAGTATAACAGCCAAGTTTAGAGTCCGATGAGTGTTAGAGCCTCGGTTACCGCGAGGGTAGGGAAAAGGTCATATATTGGTTTAGTTGAGGGTGAGTAATGGAACTTGTTCGGATGTTGCCTACAACCAGGTACACCTTTACATTCGGAACAGTGTATGAGCAGCAGTAACCGTGAGGCAACTTAAAGGTTGGTATGATGGTTAGGGTGATGGAGAGACATGGGACAGGCTTGCCTTTTATTTACCGCCTTGTGTACCTCTAGACTCTCAACACTGTTAGGGCCACGGTTACCTGGAGGGTATGGAAAAGGAGTGAAGGTTCCTTATTGTCAGTCTGAGGGATGTGAGAATGTTCCGCTACTGCCTGTATCCAGGTACACGTTAAAGTTCCGTTGAGGGTTAGGAACTCGGTTCACCCGAGAGTAAACAGGGTTGGTGTGTTAGTTAAAATGACGGTGAGGGTTTGGACAGTGTGGACTTTCGGATAACATCCACGTAGGTTCGGAGCGGTATTTGAAACTTAGTCAGCGTTAGGGAAGTTAAAGTTTGGTATGTTGGTTAGGGTGAGGGTGAGTGACGGGACAGTGTTCAGGTTCTGCTTACAGCCCGATGCACGTTTAGCCTCCTAAGATTCTAAGGTCCACGGTTGGCAGGAGGTTGTGAGAAAACATTGAATGTTGGTTAGTGTGAGGCTGAGGCATGGTACAGGTTTCAGCTACTGCCTCCAGACAGGTATACATTAAGGTTCGGGTCAGTGTTAGGGCCTTGGTTAGCCCGAGTGTGAGAGAGTGTTGATGTGTTACAGAGAGGGTGAGGGTTCAGACATTGTACGGGTTTGGGAAACAGCCGAGTATAAGTTTAGGATCGGAAGAGTGTTAGAGCTTCGGTTATCACCACGGTAAGGAAAAGGTTGGTATGCTTGATATGCTGAGGGTGAGGGATGGAACTGTGTTCGGCTGCTGCCTACAGTCAGGTATACATTTAGGTTCGGAGCAGTGTTTGAGCCACGTTCACCCCAACGGAAGTTAAAGTTGGTATGTTGGTTAGGGTGAGGGTGAGGGATGGGTCAGTGTTCGGGTTCTGCTTACAACCAGGTGTACGTTTAGGTTCAGAACACTGTTAGGATCACTGTTAGCTGGAGGTTATGGCAAAGGATTTTATGTTGGTTAGTGTGAGGATTAGGGAACAGACAAGGTTCCGCTACTGCCTTCAGACAGGTTTACTTAAGGTTCGGGTGAGTGTTAGCTCCTACGTTAGCCCAAGGGTGAGACAGGGTTGGTGTGTGTTAAAGTGAGAGTGACGGTTGGGTCAGGCAGAGTTTAGTATAACAGCCAAGAGTACGTTTAGAGTCCGATGAGTGTTAGAGCCTCGGTTACCGCGAGGGTAGCGAAAAGTTCATATATTGGTTTAGTTGAAGGTAAGGAATGGAACTTGTTCAGAATTTGGCTACCACCAGGTATACATTTACATTCGTAACAGTGTATGAGCCGCAGTAACCGTGAGGCAACTTAAAGGTGGGTATGATGGATAGGGTGATGGAGAGACATGGGACAGGCTTCGCCTTTTATTTGCAGCCTTGTGTACCTCTAGACTCGCAACACTGTTAGGGCCACGGTTACCTGGAGGGTAGGGGAAAGGATTGAACGTTCCTTAGTGTCAGTCTGAGGGATGGGAGAGTGTTCCGCTACTGCCTGTATCCAGGTACACGTTAATGTTCGGTTGAGGGTTAGGAACTCGGTTAACCCGAGGGTGAACAGGCTTGGTGTGTTAGTTCAAATGACGGTGAGGGTTTGGACAGTGTAGATTTCAGATAACAGCCACGTAGGGTCGGAGCAGTATTTGAAACTTGGTCAGCGTGAGGGAAGTTAAAGGATGGTACGTTGGTTAGGGTGAGGGTGAGTGATGGGACAGTGTTCAGGTTCTGCTTACCCTGCTGTGCTTCGTTAGGCTCGGAAGACTCTTAAGGCCACGGTAGGTGGGAGGTTATAGGAAAGGATTGAACGTTGGTTAGTTGAGGCTGAGGGATGGGACATGTTTCAGCTACTGCGTGCATCCACGTATACATTAAAGTTCAGCTGAGGGTTAGGAATTCGGTAGCCATAGGGTGAGACAGGGTTGGTGTGTTAGTTAAAGTGACGGTGAGGGTTTGGACAGTGTAGGGTTTCGGATAACGGCCAAGTACGTTCGAAACAGTTTTCAAACTTTGGTCAGCGTGAGGGAAGTTAAAGGTTGGTATGTTGTTTAGGGTGAGGGTGAGTGTTGGGACAGTGTTCAGGTTCTGCTTACAGCCAGGCGCACGTTTAGGCTCCTAAGACTCTTAGGTCAACGGTTAGCGGGAGGTTATGGGGAAGGATTGAATATTGGTTAGTGTGAGGTTGAGGCAAGGGACATGTTTCAGCTACTGCCTCCAGCCATGTACACATTAAGCTTCGGGTCAGGGTTAGGGCCCCGGTTAGCCCGAGTGTGAGAGAATGTTGGTGTTTTAGTTACACAGCGTGAGGGTTCAGACATTGTACGGGTTCGGAAAACAGCCAAGTATACGTTTAGAGTGCGATGAGTGTTAGAGCCTCGGTTACCGCGAGGGTAGGGAAAAGGTCAATTATTGGTTTAGTTGAGGGTGAGGAATGGAACTTGTTCGGATGGTGCCTACAACCAGGTATACATTTATGTTCGGAACAGTGTTTGAGCCACTGTAACCTTGATGCAACTTAAGGTCGGTATGATGGTTAGGGTGAGGGAGAGAAATGGGACAGGCTTGCCTTTTATTTACAGCCTTGTGTACCTCTCGACTCGCAACACGTTTAGGGCCACGGTAACCTGGAGGGTATGGGAAAGGATTGAACGTTCCTTAGTGTCAGTCTGAGGGATGGGAGTGTGTTCGGCTACTGCCTGTATCCAGGTACACGTTAATGTTCGGTTGAGGGTTAGGAACTCGGTTAACCCGAGGGTGAACAGGGTTGGTGTGTTAGTTAAAATGACGGTGAGGGTTTGGACAGTGTAGCGTTTCGGATAACGGCCAAGTACGTTCGAAACAGTATTTAAATTTGGTCAGCGTGAGGGAAGTTAAAGGTTGGTATGTTGTTTAGGGTGAGGGTGGGTGTTGGGACACTGTTCAGGTTCTGCTTACAGCCAGATGCACGTTTAGCCTCCTAAGACTCTTAGGTCCAAGGTTGGCGGGAGGTTGTGGGAAAAGATTGAATGTTGGTTAGTGTGAGGCCGAGGCATGGGACAGGTTTCAGCTACTGCCTCCACACAGGTATACATTAAGGTTCGGGTCAGTTTTAGGGCCTGGGTTAGCCCTAGTGTGAGAGAGTGTTGGTGTGTTAGTTACAGAGAGGGTGAGGGTTCCGACATTGTACGGGTTCGGAAAACAGCCAAGTATACATTTAGGATCAGACGAGTGTTAGAGTCTCGGTTATCGCCACGGTACGGAACGGTTGGTATGCTTGATATGTTGAGGGTGAGAGATGGAACTGTGTTCGGCTGCTGCCTACAGTCAGGTGTACATTTAGGTTCGGAGCAGTGTTTGAGCCACGTTCACCCCAACGGAAGTTAAAGTTGGTATGTTGGTTAGGGTGAGGGTGAGGGATGGGTCAGTGTTCGGGTTCTGCTTACAACCAGGTGTCCGTTTAGTTTCAGAACACTGTTAGGATCATTGATAGCTGAGTTTATGAAAAAGGATTTTATGTTGGTTAGTGTGAGGATAAGGGAACGGACAGGGTTCGGCTACTGCCTTCAGACAGGTTTACTTAAGGTTCGGGTGAGTGTTAGCTCCTAGGTTAGCCCAAGGGTGAGACAGGATTGGTGTGTGTTAAAGTGCGAGTGAGGGTTGGGACAGGCAGAGTTTAGTATAACAGCCAAGTTTAGAGTCCGATGAGTGTTAGAGCCTCGGTTACCGCGAGGGTAGGGAAAAGGTCATATATTGGTTTAGTTGAGGGTGAGTAATGGAACTTGTTCGGATGTTGCCTACAACCAGGTACACCTTTACATTCGGAACAGTGTATGAGCAGCAGTAACCGTGAGGCAACTTAAAGGTTGGTATGATGGTTAGGGTGATGGAGAGACATGGGACAGGCTTGCCTTTTATTTACCGCCTTGTGTACCTCTAGACTCTCAACACTGTTAGGGCCACGGTTACCTGGAGGGTATGGAAAAGGAGTGAAGGTTCCTTATTGTCAGTCTGAGGGATGTGAGAATGTTCCGCTACTGCCTGTATCCAGGTACACGTTAAAGTTCCGTTGAGGGTTAGGAACTCGGTTCACCCGAGAGTAAACAGGGTTGGTGTGTTAGTTAAAATGACGGTGAGGGTTTGGACAGTGTGGACTTTCGGATAACATCCACGTAGGTTCGGAGCGGTATTTGAAACTTAGTCAGCGTTAGGGAAGTTAAAGTTTGGTATGTTGGTTAGGGTGAGGGTGAGTGACGGGACAGTGTTCAGGTTCTGCTTACAGCCCGATGCACGTTTAGCCTCCTAAGATTCTAAGGTCCACGGTTGGCAGGAGGTTGTGAGAAAACATTGAATGTTGGTTAGTGTGAGGCTGAGGCATGGTACAGGTTTCAGCTACTGCCTCCAGACAGGTATACATTAAGGTTCGGGTCAGTGTTAGGGCCTTGGTTAGCCCGAGTGTGAGAGAGTGTTGATGTGTTACAGAGAGGGTGAGGGTTCAGACATTGTACGGGTTTGGGAAACAGCCGAGTATAAGTTTAGGATCGGAAGAGTGTTAGAGCTTCGGTTATCACCACGGTAAGGAAAAGGTTGGTATGCTTGATATGCTGAGGGTGAGGGATGGAACTGTGTTCGGCTGCTGCCTACAGTCAGGTATACATTTAGGTTCGGAGCAGTGTTTGAGCCACGTTCACCCCAACGGAAGTTAAAGTTGGTATGTTGGTTAGGGTGAGGGTGAGGGATGGGTCAGTGTTCGGGTTCTGCTTACAACCAGGTGTACGTTTAGGTTCAGAACACTGTTAGGATCACTGTTAGCTGGAGGTTATGGCAAAGGATTTTATGTTGGTTAGTGTGAGGATTAGGGAACGGACAAGGTTCCGCTACTGCCTTCAGACAGGTTTACTTAAGGTTCGGGTGAGTGTTAGCTCCTACGTTAGCCCAAGGGTGAGACAGGGTTGGTGTGTGTTAAAGTGAGAGTGACGGTTGGGTCAGGCAGAGTTTAGTATAACAGCCAAGAGTACGTTTAGAGTCCGATGAGTGTTAGAGCCTCGGTTACCGCGAGGGTAGCGAAAAGTTCATATATTGGTTTAGTTGAAGGTAAGGAATGGAACTTGTTCAGAATTTGGCTACCACCAGGTATACATTTACATTCGGAACAGTGTATGAGCCGCAGTAACCGTGAGGCAACTTAAAGGTGGGTATGATGGATAGGGTGATGGAGAGACATGGGACAGGCTTCGCCTTTTATTTGCAGCCTTGTGTACCTCTAGACTCGCAACACTGTTAGGGCCACGGTTACCTGGAGGGTAGGGGAAAGGATTGAACGTTCCTTAGTGTCAGTCTGAGGGATGGGAGAGTGTTCCGCTACTGCCTGTATCCAGGTACACGTTAATGTTCGGTTGAGGGTTAGGAACTCGGTTAACCCGAGGGTGAACAGGCTTGGTGTGTTAGTTCAAATGACGGTGAGGGTTTGGACAGTGTAGATTTCAGATAACAGCCACGTAGGGTCGGAGCAGTATTTGAAACTTGGTCAGCGTGAGGGAAGTTAAAGGATGGTACGTTGGTTAGGGTGAGGGTGAGTGATGGGACAGTGTTCAGGTTCTGCTTACCCTGCTGTGCTTCGTTAGGCTCGGAAGACTCTTAAGGCCACGGTAGGTGGGAGGTTATAGGAAAGGATTGAACGTTGGTTAGTTGAGGCTGAGGGATGGGACATGTTTCAGCTACTGCGTGCATCCACGTATACATTAAAGTTCAGCTGAGGGTTAGGAATTCGGTAGCCATAGGGTGAGACAGGGTTGGTGTGTTAGTTAAAGTGACGGTGAGGGTTTGGACAGTGTAGGGTTTCGGATAACGGCCAAGTACGTTCGAAACAGTTTTCAAACTTTGGTCAGCGTGAGGGAAGTTAAAGGTTGGTATGTTGTTTAGGGTGAGGGTGAGTGTTGGGACAGTGTTCAGGTTCTGCTTACAGCCAGGCGCACGTTTAGGCTCCTAAGACTCTTAGGTCAACGGTTAGCGGGAGGTTATGGGGAAGGATTGAATATTGGTTAGTGTGAGGTTGAGGCAAGGGACATGTTTCAGCTACTGCCTCCAGCCATGTACACATTAAGCTTCGGGTCAGGGTTAGGGCCCCGGTTAGCCCGAGTGTGAGAGAATGTTGGTGTTTTAGTTACACAGCGTGAGGGTTCAGACATTGTACGGGTTCGGAAAACAGCCAAGTATACGTTTAGAGTGCGATGAGTGTTAGAGCCTCGGTTACCGCGAGGGTAGGGAAAAGGTCAATTATTGGTTTAGTTGAGGGTGAGGAATGGAACTTGTTCGGATGGTGCCTACAACCAGGTATACATTTATGTTCGGAACAGTGTTTGAGCCACTGTAACCTTGATGCAACTTAAGGTCGGTATGATGGTTAGGGTGAGGGAGAGAAATGGGACAGGCTTGCCTTTTATTTACAGCCTTGTGTACCTCTCGACTCGCAACACGTTTAGGGCCACGGTAACCTGGAGGGTATGGGAAAGGATTGAACGTTCCTTAGTGTCAGTCTGAGGGATGGGAGTGTGTTCGGCTACTGCCTGTATCCAGGTACACGTTAATGTTCGGTTGAGGGTTAGGAACTCGGTTAACCCGAGGGTGAACAGGGTTGGTGTGTTAGTTAAAATGACGGTGAGGGTTTGGACAGTGTAGCGTTTCGGATAACGGCCAAGTACGTTCGAAACAGTATTTAAATTTGGTCAGCGTGAGGGAAGTTAAAGGTTGGTATGTTGTTTAGGGTGAGGGTGGGTGTTGGGACACTGTTCAGGTTCTGCTTACAGCCAGATGCACGTTTAGCCTCCTAAGACTCTTAGGTCCAAGGTTGGCGGGAGGTTGTGGGAAAAGATTGAATGTTGGTTAGTGTGAGGCCGAGGCATGGGACAGGTTTCAGCTACTGCCTCCACACAGGTATACATTAAGGTTCGGGTCAGTTTTAGGGCCTGGGTTAGCCCTAGTGTGAGAGAGTGTTGGTGTGTTAGTTACAGAGAGGGTGAGGGTTCCGACATTGTACGGGTTCGGAAAACAGCCAAGTATACATTTAGGATCAGACGAGTGTTAGAGTCTCGGTTATCGCCACGGTACGGAACGGTTGGTATGCTTGATATGTTGAGGGTGAGAGATGGAACTGTGTTCGGCTGCTGCCTACAGTCAGGTGTACATTTAGGTTCGGAGCAGTGTTTGAGCCACGTTCACCCCAACGGAAGTTAAAGTTGGTATGTTGGTTAGGGTGAGGGTGAGGGATGGGTCAGTGTTCGGGTTCTGCTTACAACCAGGTGTCCGTTTAGTTTCAGAACACTGTTAGGATCATTGATAGCTGAGTTTATGAAAAAGGATTTTATGTTGGTTAGTGTGAGGATAAGGGAACGGACAGGGTTCGGCTACTGCCTTCAGACAGGTTTACTTAAGGTTCGGGTGAGTGTTAGCTCCTAGGTTAGCCCAAGGGTGAGACAGGATTGGTGTGTGTTAAAGTGCGAGTGAGGGTTGGGACAGGCAGAGTTTAGTATAACAGCCAAGTTTAGAGTCCGATGAGTGTTAGAGCCTCGGTTACCGCGAGGGTAGGGAAAAGGTCATATATTGGTTTAGTTGAGGGTGAGTAATGGAACTTGTTCGGATGTTGCCTACAACCAGGTACACCTTTACATTCGGAACAGTGTATGAGCAGCAGTAACCGTGAGGCAACTTAAAGGTTGGTATGATGGTTAGGGTGATGGAGAGACATGGGACAGGCTTGCCTTTTATTTACCGCCTTGTGTACCTCTAGACTCTCAACACTGTTAGGGCCACGGTTACCTGGAGGGTATGGAAAAGGAGTGAAGGTTCCTTATTGTCAGTCTGAGGGATGTGAGAATGTTCCGCTACTGCCTGTATCCAGGTACACGTTAAAGTTCCGTTGAGGGTTAGGAACTCGGTTCACCCGAGAGTAAACAGGGTTGGTGTGTTAGTTAAAATGACGGTGAGGGTTTGGACAGTGTGGACTTTCGGATAACATCCACGTAGGTTCGGAGCGGTATTTGAAACTTAGTCAGCGTTAGGGAAGTTAAAGTTTGGTATGTTGGTTAGGGTGAGGGTGAGTGACGGGACAGTGTTCAGGTTCTGCTTACAGCCCGATGCACGTTTAGCCTCCTAAGATTCTAAGGTCCACGGTTGGCAGGAGGTTGTGAGAAAACATTGAATGTTGGTTAGTGTGAGGCTGAGGCATGGTACAGGTTTCAGCTACTGCCTCCAGACAGGTATACATTAAGGTTCGGGTCAGTGTTAGGGCCTTGGTTAGCCCGAGTGTGAGAGAGTGTTGATGTGTTACAGAGAGGGTGAGGGTTCAGACATTGTACGGGTTTGGGAAACAGCCGAGTATAAGTTTAGGATCGGAAGAGTGTTAGAGCTTCGGTTATCACCACGGTAAGGAAAAGGTTGGTATGCTTGATATGCTGAGGGTGAGGGATGGAACTGTGTTCGGCTGCTGCCTACAGTCAGGTATACATTTAGGTTCGGAGCAGTGTTTGAGCCACGTTCACCCCAACGGAAGTTAAAGTTGGTATGTTGGTTAGGGTGAGGGTGAGGGATGGGTCAGTGTTCGGGTTCTGCTTACAACCAGGTGTACGTTTAGGTTCAGAACACTGTTAGGATCACTGTTAGCTGGAGGTTATGGCAAAGGATTTTATGTTGGTTAGTGTGAGGATTAGGGAACGGACAAGGTTCCGCTACTGCCTTCAGACAGGTTTACTTAAGGTTCGGGTGAGTGTTAGCTCCTACGTTAGCCCAAGGGTGAGACAGGGTTGGTGTGTGTTAAAGTGAGAGTGACGGTTGGGTCAGGCAGAGTTTAGTATAACAGCCAAGAGTACGTTTAGAGTCCGATGAGTGTTAGAGCCTCGGTTACCGCGAGGGTAGCGAAAAGTTCATATATTGGTTTAGTTGAAGGTAAGGAATGGAACTTGTTCAGAATTTGGCTACCACCAGGTATACATTTACATTCGGAACAGTGTATGAGCCGCAGTAACCGTGAGGCAACTTAAAGGTGGGTATGATGGATAGGGTGATGGAGAGACATGGGACAGGCTTCGCCTTTTATTTGCAGCCTTGTGTACCTCTAGACTCGCAACACTGTTAGGGCCACGGTTACCTGGAGGGTAGGGGAAAGGATTGAACGTTCCTTAGTGTCAGTCTGAGGGATGGGAGAGTGTTCCGCTACTGCCTGTATCCAGGTACACGTTAATGTTCGGTTGAGGGTTAGGAACTCGGTTAACCCGAGGGTGAACAGGCTTGGTGTGTTAGTTCAAATGACGGTGAGGGTTTGGACAGTGTAGATTTCAGATAACAGCCACGTAGGGTCGGAGCAGTATTTGAAACTTGGTCAGCGTGAGGGAAGTTAAAGGATGGTACGTTGGTTAGGGTGAGGGTGAGTGATGGGACAGTGTTCAGGTTCTGCTTACCCTGCTGTGCTTCGTTAGGCTCGGAAGACTCTTAAGGCCACGGTAGGTGGGAGGTTATAGGAAAGGATTGAACGTTGGTTAGTTGAGGCTGAGGGATGGGACATGTTTCAGCTACTGCGTGCATCCACGTATACATTAAAGTTCAGCTGAGGGTTAGGAATTCGGTAGCCATAGGGTGAGACAGGGTTGGTGTGTTAGTTAAAGTGACGGTGAGGGTTTGGACAGTGTAGGGTTTCGGATAACGGCCAAGTACGTTCGAAACAGTTTTCAAACTTTGGTCAGCGTGAGGGAAGTTAAAGGTTGGTATGTTGTTTAGGGTGAGGGTGAGTGTTGGGACAGTGTTCAGGTTCTGCTTACAGCCAGGTGCACGTTTAGGCTCCTAAGACTCTTAGGTCAACGGTTAGCGGGAGGTTATGGGGAAGGATTGAATATTGGTTAGTGTGAGGTTGAGGCAAGGGACATGTTTCAGCTACTGCCTCCAGCCATGTACACATTAAGCTTCGGGTCAGGGTTAGGGCCCCGGTTAGCCCGAGTGTGAGAGAATGTTGGTGTTTTAGTTACACAGCGTGAGGGTTCAGACATTGTACGGGTTCGGAAAACAGCCAAGTATACGTTTAGAGTGCGATGAGTGTTAGAGCCTCGGTTACCGCGAGGGTAGGGAAAAGGTCAATTATTGGTTTAGTTGAGGGTGAGGAATGGAACTTGTTCGGATGGTGCCTACAACCAGGTATACATTTATGTTCGGAACAGTGTTTGAGCCACTGTAACCTTGATGCAACTTAAGGTCGGTATGATGGTTAGGGTGAGGGAGAGAAATGGGACAGGCTTGCCTTTTATTTACAGCCTTGTGTACCTCTCGACTCGCAACACGTTTAGGGCCACGGTAACCTGGAGGGTATGGGAAAGGATTGAACGTTCCTTAGTGTCAGTCTGAGGGATGGGAGTGTGTTCGGCTACTGCCTGTATCCAGGTACACGTTAATGTTCGGTTGAGGGTTAGGAACTCGGTTAACCCGAGGGTGAACAGGGTTGGTGTGTTAGTTAAAATGACGGTGAGGGTTTGGACAGTGTAGCGTTTCGGATAACGGCCAAGTACGTTCGAAACAGTATTTAAATTTGGTCAGCGTGAGGGAAGTTAAAGGTTGGTACGTTGTTTAGGGTGAGGGTGGGTGTTGGGACACTGTTCAGGTTCTGCTTACAGCCAGATGCACGTTTAGCCTCCTAAGACTCTTAGGTCCAAGGTTGGCGGGAGGTTGTGGGAAAAGATTGAATGTTGGTTAGTGTGAGGCCGAGGCATGGGACAGGTTTCAGCTACTGCCTCCACACAGGTATACATTAAGGTTCGGGTCAGTTTTAGGGCCTGGGTTAGCCCTAGTGTGAGAGAGTGTTGGTGTGTTAGTTACAGAGAGGGTGAGGGTTCCGACATTGTACGGGTTCGGAAAACAGCCAAGTATACATTTAGGATCAGACGAGTGTTAGAGTCTCGGTTATCGCCACGGTACGGAACGGTTGGTATGCTTGATATGTTGAGGGTGAGAGATGGAACTGTGTTCGGCTGCTGCCTACAGTCAGGTGTACATTTAGGTTCGGAGCAGTGTTTGAGCCACGTTCACCCCAACGGAAGTTAAAGTTGGTATGTTGGTTAGGGTGAGGGTGAGGGATGGGTCAGTGTTCGGGTTCTGCTTACAACCAGGTGTCCGTTTAGTTTCAGAACACTGTTAGGATCATTGATAGCTGAGTTTATGAAAAAGGATTTTATGTTGGTTAGTGTGAGGATAAGGGAACGGACAGGGTTCGGCTACTGCCTTCAGACAGGTTTACTTAAGGTTCGGGTGAGTGTTAGCTCCTAGGTTAGCCCAAGGGTGAGACAGGATTGGTGTGTGTTAAAGTGCGAGTGAGGGTTGGGACAGGCAGAGTTTAGTATAACAGCCAAGTTTAGAGTCCGATGAGTGTTAGAGCCTCGGTTACCGCGAGGGTAGGGAAAAGGTCATATATTGGTTTAGTTGAGGGTGAGTAATGGAACTTGTTCGGATGTTGCCTACAACCAGGTACACCTTTACATTCGGAACAGTGTATGAGCAGCAGTAACCGTGAGGCAACTTAAAGGTTGGTATGATGGTTAGGGTGATGGAGAGACATGGGACAGGCTTGCCTTTTATTTACCGCCTTGTGTACCTCTAGACTCTCAACACTGTTAGGGCCACGGTTACCTGGAGGGTATGGAAAAGGAGTGAAGGTTCCTTATTGTCAGTCTGAGGGATGTGAGAATGTTCCGCTACTGCCTGTATCCAGGTACACGTTAAAGTTCCGTTGAGGGTTAGGAACTCGGTTCACCCGAGAGTAAACAGGGTTGGTGTGTTAGTTAAAATGACGGTGAGGGTTTGGACAGTGTGGACTTTCGGATAACATCCACGTAGGTTCGGAGCGGTATTTGAAACTTAGTCAGCGTTAGGGAAGTTAAAGTTTGGTATGTTGGTTAGGGTGAGGGTGAGTGACGGGACAGTGTTCAGGTTCTGCTTACAGCCCGATGCACGTTTAGCCTCCTAAGATTCTAAGGTCCACGGTTGGCAGGAGGTTGTGAGAAAACATTGAATGTTGGTTAGTGTGAGGCTGAGGCATGGTACAGGTTTCAGCTACTGCCTCCAGACAGGTATACATTAAGGTTCGGGTCAGTGTTAGGGCCTTGGTTAGCCCGAGTGTGAGAGAGTGTTGATGTGTTACAGAGAGGGTGAGGGTTCAGACATTGTACGGGTTTGGGAAACAGCCGAGTATAAGTTTAGGATCGGAAGAGTGTTAGAGCTTCGGTTATCACCACGGTAAGGAAAAGGTTGGTATGCTTGATATGCTGAGGGTGAGGGATGGAACTGTGTTCGGCTGCTGCCTACAGTCAGGTATACATTTAGGTTCGGAGCAGTGTTTGAGCCACGTTCACCCCAACGGAAGTTAAAGTTGGTATGTTGGTTAGGGTGAGGGTGAGGGATGGGTCAGTGTTCGGGTTCTGCTTACAACCAGGTGTACGTTTAGGTTCAGAACACTGTTAGGATCACTGTTAGCTGGAGGTTATGGCAAAGGATTTTATGTTGGTTAGTGTGAGGATTAGGGAACGGACAAGGTTCCGCTACTGCCTTCAGACAGGTTTACTTAAGGTTCGGGTGAGTGTTAGCTCCTACGTTAGCCCAAGGGTGAGACAGGGTTGGTGTGTGTTAAAGTGAGAGTGACGGTTGGGTCAGGCAGAGTTTAGTATAACAGCCAAGAGTACGTTTAGAGTCCGATGAGTGTTAGAGCCTCGGTTACCGCGAGGGTAGCGAAAAGTTCATATATTGGTTTAGTTGAAGGTAAGGAATGGAACTTGTTCAGAATTTGGCTACCACCAGGTATACATTTACATTCGGAACAGTGTATGAGCCGCAGTAACCGTGAGGCAACTTAAAGGTGGGTATGATGGATAGGGTGATGGAGAGACATGGGACAGGCTTCGCCTTTTATTTGCAGCCTTGTGTACCTCTAGACTCGCAACACTGTTAGGGCCACGGTTACCTGGAGGGTAGGGGAAAGGATTGAACGTTCCTTAGTGTCAGTCTGAGGGATGGGAGAGTGTTCCGCTACTGCCTGTATCCAGGTACACGTTAATGTTCGGTTGAGGGTTAGGAACTCGGTTAACCCGAGGGTGAACAGGCTTGGTGTGTTAGTTCAAATGACGGTGAGGGTTTGGACAGTGTAGATTTCAGATAACAGCCACGTAGGGTCGGAGCAGTATTTGAAACTTGGTCAGCGTGAGGGAAGTTAAAGGATGGTACGTTGGTTAGGGTGAGGGTGAGTGATGGGACAGTGTTCAGGTTCTGCTTACCCTGCTGTGCTTCGTTAGGCTCGGAAGACTCTTAAGGCCACGGTAGGTGGGAGGTTATAGGAAAGGATTGAACGTTGGTTAGTTGAGGCTGAGGGATGGGACATGTTTCAGCTACTGCGTGCATCCACGTATACATTAAAGTTCAGCTGAGGGTTAGGAATTCGGTAGCCATAGGGTGAGACAGGGTTGGTGTGTTAGTTAAAGTGACGGTGAGGGTTTGGACAGTGTAGGGTTTCGGATAACGGCCAAGTACGTTCGAAACAGTTTTCAAACTTTGGTCAGCGTGAGGGAAGTTAAAGGTTGGTATGTTGTTTAGGGTGAGGGTGAGTGTTGGGACAGTGTTCAGGTTCTGCTTACAGCCAGGTGCACGTTTAGGCTCCTAAGACTCTTAGGTCAACGGTTAGCGGGAGGTTATGGGGAAGGATTGAATATTGGTTAGTGTGAGGTTGAGGCAAGGGACATGTTTCAGCTACTGCCTCCAGCCATGTACACATTAAGCTTCGGGTCAGGGTTAGGGCCCCGGTTAGCCCGAGTGTGAGAGAATGTTGGTGTTTTAGTTACACAGCGTGAGGGTTCAGACATTGTACGGGTTCGGAAAACAGCCAAGTATACGTTTAGAGTGCGATGAGTGTTAGAGCCTCGGTTACCGCGAGGGTAGGGAAAAGGTCAATTATTGGTTTAGTTGAGGGTGAGGAATGGAACTTGTTCGGATGGTGCCTACAACCAGGTATACATTTATGTTCGGAACAGTGTTTGAGCCACTGTAACCTTGATGCAACTTAAGGTCGGTATGATGGTTAGGGTGAGGGAGAGAAATGGGACAGGCTTGCCTTTTATTTACAGCCTTGTGTACCTCTCGACTCGCAACACGTTTAGGGCCACGGTAACCTGGAGGGTATGGGAAAGGATTGAACGTTCCTTAGTGTCAGTCTGAGGGATGGGAGTGTGTTCGGCTACTGCCTGTATCCAGGTACACGTTAATGTTCGGTTGAGGGTTAGGAACTCGGTTAACCCGAGGGTGAACAGGGTTGGTGTGTTAGTTAAAATGACGGTGAGGGTTTGGACAGTGTAGCGTTTCGGATAACGGCCAAGTACGTTCGAAACAGTATTTAAATTTGGTCAGCGTGAGGGAAGTTAAAGGTTGGTACGTTGTTTAGGGTGAGGGTGGGTGTTGGGACACTGTTCAGGTTCTGCTTACAGCCAGATGCACGTTTAGCCTCCTAAGACTCTTAGGTCCAAGGTTGGCGGGAGGTTGTGGGAAAAGATTGAATGTTGGTTAGTGTGAGGCCGAGGCATGGGACAGGTTTCAGCTACTGCCTCCACACAGGTATACATTAAGGTTCGGGTCAGTTTTAGGGCCTGGGTTAGCCCTAGTGTGAGAGAGTGTTGGTGTGTTAGTTACAGAGAGGGTGAGGGTTCCGACATTGTACGGGTTCGGAAAACAGCCAAGTATACATTTAGGATCAGACGAGTGTTAGAGTCTCGGTTATCGCCACGGTACGGAACGGTTGGTATGCTTGATATGTTGAGGGTGAGAGATGGAACTGTGTTCGGCTGCTGCCTACAGTCAGGTGTACATTTAGGTTCGGAGCAGTGTTTGAGCCACGTTCACCCCAACGGAAGTTAAAGTTGGTATGTTGGTTAGGGTGAGGGTGAGGGATGGGTCAGTGTTCGGGTTCTGCTTACAACCAGGTGTCCGTTTAGTTTCAGAACACTGTTAGGATCATTGATAGCTGAGTTTATGAAAAAGGATTTTATGTTGGTTAGTGTGAGGATAAGGGAACGGACAGGGTTCGGCTACTGCCTTCAGACAGGTTTACTTAAGGTTCGGGTGAGTGTTAGCTCCTAGGTTAGCCCAAGGGTGAGACAGGATTGGTGTGTGTTAAAGTGCGAGTGAGGGTTGGGACAGGCAGAGTTTAGTATAACAGCCAAGTTTAGAGTCCGATGAGTGTTAGAGCCTCGGTTACCGCGAGGGTAGGGAAAAGGTCATATATTGGTTTAGTTGAGGGTGAGTAATGGAACTTGTTCGGATGTTGCCTACAACCAGGTACACCTTTACATTCGGAACAGTGTATGAGCAGCAGTAACCGTGAGGCAACTTAAAGGTTGGTATGATGGTTAGGGTGATGGAGAGACATGGGACAGGCTTGCCTTTTATTTACCGCCTTGTGTACCTCTAGACTCTCAACACTGTTAGGGCCACGGTTACCTGGAGGGTATGGAAAAGGAGTGAAGGTTCCTTATTGTCAGTCTGAGGGATGTGAGAATGTTCCGCTACTGCCTGTATCCAGGTACACGTTAAAGTTCCGTTGAGGGTTAGGAACTCGGTTCACCCGAGAGTAAACAGGGTTGGTGTGTTAGTTAAAATGACGGTGAGGGTTTGGACAGTGTGGACTTTCGGATAACATCCACGTAGGTTCGGAGCGGTATTTGAAACTTAGTCAGCGTTAGGGAAGTTAAAGTTTGGTATGTTGGTTAGGGTGAGGGTGAGTGACGGGACAGTGTTCAGGTTCTGCTTACAGCCCGATGCACGTTTAGCCTCCTAAGATTCTAAGGTCCACGGTTGGCAGGAGGTTGTGAGAAAACATTGAATGTTGGTTAGTGTGAGGCTGAGGCATGGTACAGGTTTCAGCTACTGCCTCCAGACAGGTATACATTAAGGTTCGGGTCAGTGTTAGGGCCTTGGTTAGCCCGAGTGTGAGAGAGTGTTGATGTGTTACAGAGAGGGTGAGGGTTCAGACATTGTACGGGTTTGGGAAACAGCCGAGTATAAGTTTAGGATCGGAAGAGTGTTAGAGCTTCGGTTATCACCACGGTAAGGAAAAGGTTGGTATGCTTGATATGCTGAGGGTGAGGGATGGAACTGTGTTCGGCTGCTGCCTACAGTCAGGTATACATTTAGGTTCGGAGCAGTGTTTGAGCCACGTTCACCCCAACGGAAGTTAAAGTTGGTATGTTGGTTAGGGTGAGGGTGAGGGATGGGTCAGTGTTCGGGTTCTGCTTACAACCAGGTGTACGTTTAGGTTCAGAACACTGTTAGGATCACTGTTAGCTGGAGGTTATGGCAAAGGATTTTATGTTGGTTAGTGTGAGGATTAGGGAACGGACAAGGTTCCGCTACTGCCTTCAGACAGGTTTACTTAAGGTTCGGGTGAGTGTTAGCTCCTACGTTAGCCCAAGGGTGAGACAGGGTTGGTGTGTGTTAAAGTGAGAGTGACGGTTGGGTCAGGCAGAGTTTAGTATAACAGCCAAGAGTACGTTTAGAGTCCGATGAGTGTTAGAGCCTCGGTTACCGCGAGGGTAGCGAAAAGTTCATATATTGGTTTAGTTGAAGGTAAGGAATGGAACTTGTTCAGAATTTGGCTACCACCAGGTATACATTTACATTCGGAACAGTGTATGAGCCGCAGTAACCGTGAGGCAACTTAAAGGTGGGTATGATGGATAGGGTGATGGAGAGACATGGGACAGGCTTCGCCTTTTATTTGCAGCCTTGTGTACCTCTAGACTCGCAACACTGTTAGGGCCACGGTTACCTGGAGGGTAGGGGAAAGGATTGAACGTTCCTTAGTGTCAGTCTGAGGGATGGGAGAGTGTTCCGCTACTGCCTGTATCCAGGTACACGTTAATGTTCGGTTGAGGGTTAGGAACTCGGTTAACCCGAGGGTGAACAGGCTTGGTGTGTTAGTTCAAATGACGGTGAGGGTTTGGACAGTGTAGATTTCAGATAACAGCCACGTAGGGTCGGAGCAGTATTTGAAACTTGGTCAGCGTGAGGGAAGTTAAAGGATGGTACGTTGGTTAGGGTGAGGGTGAGTGATGGGACAGTGTTCAGGTTCTGCTTACCCTGCTGTGCTTCGTTAGGCTCGGAAGACTCTTAAGGCCACGGTAGGTGGGAGGTTATAGGAAAGGATTGAACGTTGGTTAGTTGAGGCTGAGGGATGGGACATGTTTCAGCTACTGCGTGCATCCACGTATACATTAAAGTTCAGCTGAGGGTTAGGAATTCGGTAGCCATAGGGTGAGACAGGGTTGGTGTGTTAGTTAAAGTGACGGTGAGGGTTTGGACAGTGTAGGGTTTCGGATAACGGCCAAGTACGTTCGAAACAGTTTTCAAACTTTGGTCAGCGTGAGGGAAGTTAAAGGTTGGTATGTTGTTTAGGGTGAGGGTGAGTGTTGGGACAGTGTTCAGGTTCTGCTTACAGCCAGGCGCACGTTTAGGCTCCTAAGACTCTTAGGTCAACGGTTAGCGGGAGGTTATGGGGAAGGATTGAATATTGGTTAGTGTGAGGTTGAGGCAAGGGACATGTTTCAGCTACTGCCTCCAGCCATGTACACATTAAGCTTCGGGTCAGGGTTAGGGCCCCGGTTAGCCCGAGTGTGAGAGAATGTTGGTGTTTTAGTTACACAGCGTGAGGGTTCAGACATTGTACGGGTTCGGAAAACAGCCAAGTATACGTTTAGAGTGCGATGAGTGTTAGAGCCTCGGTTACCGCGAGGGTAGGGAAAAGGTCAATTATTGGTTTAGTTGAGGGTGAGGAATGGAACTTGTTCGGATGGTGCCTACAACCAGGTATACATTTATGTTCGGAACAGTGTTTGAGCCACTGTAACCTTGATGCAACTTAAGGTCGGTATGATGGTTAGGGTGAGGGAGAGAAATGGGACAGGCTTGCCTTTTATTTACAGCCTTGTGTACCTCTCGACTCGCAACACGTTTAGGGCCACGGTAACCTGGAGGGTATGGGAAAGGATTGAACGTTCCTTAGTGTCAGTCTGAGGGATGGGAGTGTGTTCGGCTACTGCCTGTATCCAGGTACACGTTAATGTTCGGTTGAGGGTTAGGAACTCGGTTAACCCGAGGGTGAACAGGGTTGGTGTGTTAGTTAAAATGACGGTGAGGGTTTGGACAGTGTAGCGTTTCGGATAACGGCCAAGTACGTTCGAAACAGTATTTAAATTTGGTCAGCGTGAGGGAAGTTAAAGGTTGGTACGTTGTTTAGGGTGAGGGTGGGTGTTGGGACACTGTTCAGGTTCTGCTTACAGCCAGATGCACGTTTAGCCTCCTAAGACTCTTAGGTCCAAGGTTGGCGGGAGGTTGTGGGAAAAGATTGAATGTTGGTTAGTGTGAGGCCGAGGCATGGGACAGGTTTCAGCTACTGCCTCCACACAGGTATACATTAAGGTTCGGGTCAGTTTTAGGGCCTGGGTTAGCCCTAGTGTGAGAGAGTGTTGGTGTGTTAGTTACAGAGAGGGTGAGGGTTCCGACATTGTACGGGTTCGGAAAACAGCCAAGTATACATTTAGGATCAGACGAGTGTTAGAGTCTCGGTTATCGCCACGGTACGGAACGGTTGGTATGCTTGATATGTTGAGGGTGAGAGATGGAACTGTGTTCGGCTGCTGCCTACAGTCAGGTGTACATTTAGGTTCGGAGCAGTGTTTGAGCCACGTTCACCCCAACGGAAGTTAAAGTTGGTATGTTGGTTAGGGTGAGGGTGAGGGATGGGTCAGTGTTCGGGTTCTGCTTACAACCAGGTGTCCGTTTAGTTTCAGAACACTGTTAGGATCATTGATAGCTGAGTTTATGAAAAAGGATTTTATGTTGGTTAGTGTGAGGATAAGGGAACGGACAGGGTTCGGCTACTGCCTTCAGACAGGTTTACTTAAGGTTCGGGTGAGTGTTAGCTCCTAGGTTAGCCCAAGGGTGAGACAGGATTGGTGTGTGTTAAAGTGCGAGTGAGGGTTGGGACAGGCAGAGTTTAGTATAACAGCCAAGTTTAGAGTCCGATGAGTGTTAGAGCCTCGGTTACCGCGAGGGTAGGGAAAAGGTCATATATTGGTTTAGTTGAGGGTGAGTAATGGAACTTGTTCGGATGTTGCCTACAACCAGGTACACCTTTACATTCGGAACAGTGTATGAGCAGCAGTAACCGTGAGGCAACTTAAAGGTTGGTATGATGGTTAGGGTGATGGAGAGACATGGGACAGGCTTGCCTTTTATTTACCGCCTTGTGTACCTCTAGACTCTCAACACTGTTAGGGCCACGGTTACCTGGAGGGTATGGAAAAGGAGTGAAGGTTCCTTATTGTCAGTCTGAGGGATGTGAGAATGTTCCGCTACTGCCTGTATCCAGGTACACGTTAAAGTTCCGTTGAGGGTTAGGAACTCGGTTCACCCGAGAGTAAACAGGGTTGGTGTGTTAGTTAAAATGACGGTGAGGGTTTGGACAGTGTGGACTTTCGGATAACATCCACGTAGGTTCGGAGCGGTATTTGAAACTTAGTCAGCGTTAGGGAAGTTAAAGTTTGGTATGTTGGTTAGGGTGAGGGTGAGTGACGGGACAGTGTTCAGGTTCTGCTTACAGCCCGATGCACGTTTAGCCTCCTAAGATTCTAAGGTCCACGGTTGGCAGGAGGTTGTGAGAAAACATTGAATGTTGGTTAGTGTGAGGCTGAGGCATGGTACAGGTTTCAGCTACTGCCTCCAGACAGGTATACATTAAGGTTCGGGTCAGTGTTAGGGCCTTGGTTAGCCCGAGTGTGAGAGAGTGTTGATGTGTTACAGAGAGGGTGAGGGTTCAGACATTGTACGGGTTTGGGAAACAGCCGAGTATAAGTTTAGGATCGGAAGAGTGTTAGAGCTTCGGTTATCACCACGGTAAGGAAAAGGTTGGTATGCTTGATATGCTGAGGGTGAGGGATGGAACTGTGTTCGGCTGCTGCCTACAGTCAGGTATACATTTAGGTTCGGAGCAGTGTTTGAGCCACGTTCACCCCAACGGAAGTTAAAGTTGGTATGTTGGTTAGGGTGAGGGTGAGGGATGGGTCAGTGTTCGGGTTCTGCTTACAACCAGGTGTACGTTTAGGTTCAGAACACTGTTAGGATCACTGTTAGCTGGAGGTTATGGCAAAGGATTTTATGTTGGTTAGTGTGAGGATTAGGGAACGGACAAGGTTCCGCTACTGCCTTCAGACAGGTTTACTTAAGGTTCGGGTGAGTGTTAGCTCCTACGTTAGCCCAAGGGTGAGACAGGGTTGGTGTGTGTTAAAGTGAGAGTGACGGTTGGGTCAGGCAGAGTTTAGTATAACAGCCAAGAGTACGTTTAGAGTCCGATGAGTGTTAGAGCCTCGGTTACCGCGAGGGTAGCGAAAAGTTCATATATTGGTTTAGTTGAAGGTAAGGAATGGAACTTGTTCAGAATTTGGCTACCACCAGGTATACATTTACATTCGGAACAGTGTATGAGCCGCAGTAACCGTGAGGCAACTTAAAGGTGGGTATGATGGATAGGGTGATGGAGAGACATGGGACAGGCTTCGCCTTTTATTTGCAGCCTTGTGTACCTCTAGACTCGCAACACTGTTAGGGCCACGGTTACCTGGAGGGTAGGGGAAAGGATTGAACGTTCCTTAGTGTCAGTCTGAGGGATGGGAGAGTGTTCCGCTACTGCCTGTATCCAGGTACACGTTAATGTTCGGTTGAGGGTTAGGAACTCGGTTAACCCGAGGGTGAACAGGCTTGGTGTGTTAGTTCAAATGACGGTGAGGGTTTGGACAGTGTAGATTTCAGATAACAGCCACGTAGGGTCGGAGCAGTATTTGAAACTTGGTCAGCGTGAGGGAAGTTAAAGGATGGTATGTTGGTTAGGGTGAGGGTGAGTGATGGGACAGTGTTCAGGTTCTGCTTACCCTGCTGTGCTTCGTTAGGCTCGGAAGACTCTTAAGGCCACGGTAGGTGGGAGGTTATAGGAAAGGATTGAACGTTGGTTAGTTGAGGCTGAGGGATGGGACATGTTTCAGCTACTGCGTGCATCCACGTATACATTAAAGTTCAGCTGAGGGTTAGGAATTCGGTAGCCATAGGGTGAGACAGGGTTGGTGTGTTAGTTAAAGTGACGGTGAGGGTTTGGACAGTGTAGGGTTTCGGATAACGGCCAAGTACGTTCGAAACAGTTTTCAAACTTTGGTCAGCGTGAGGGAAGTTAAAGGTTGGTATGTTGTTTAGGGTGAGGGTGAGTGTTGGGACAGTGTTCAGGTTCTGCTTACAGCCAGGCGCACGTTTAGGCTCCTAAGACTCTTAGGTCAACGGTTAGCGGGAGGTTATGGGGAAGGATTGAATATTGGTTAGTGTGAGGTTGAGGCAAGGGACATGTTTCAGCTACTGCCTCCAGCCATGTACACATTAAGCTTCGGGTCAGGGTTAGGGCCCCGGTTAGCCCGAGTGTGAGAGAATGTTGGTGTTTTAGTTACACAGCGTGAGGGTTCAGACATTGTACGGGTTCGGAAAACAGCCAAGTATACGTTTAGAGTGCGATGAGTGTTAGAGCCTCGGTTACCGCGAGGGTAGGGAAAAGGTCAATTATTGGTTTAGTTGAGGGTGAGGAATGGAACTTGTTCGGATGGTGCCTACAACCAGGTATACATTTATGTTCGGAACAGTGTTTGAGCCACTGTAACCTTGATGCAACTTAAGGTCGGTATGATGGTTAGGGTGAGGGAGAGAAATGGGACAGGCTTGCCTTTTATTTACAGCCTTGTGTACCTCTCGACTCGCAACACGTTTAGGGCCACGGTAACCTGGAGGGTATGGGAAAGGATTGAACGTTCCTTAGTGTCAGTCTGAGGGATGGGAGTGTGTTCGGCTACTGCCTGTATCCAGGTACACGTTAATGTTCGGTTGAGGGTTAGGAACTCGGTTAACCCGAGGGTGAACAGGGTTGGTGTGTTAGTTAAAATGACGGTGAGGGTTTGGACAGTGTGGACTTTCGGATAACATCCACGTAGGTTCGGAGCGGTATTTGAAACTTAGTCAGCGTTAGGGAAGTTAAAGTTTGGTATGTTGGTTAGGGTGAGGGTGAGTGACGGGACAGTGTTCAGGTTCTGCTTACAGCCCGATGCACGTTTAGCCTCCTAAGATTCTAAGGTCCACGGTTGGCAGGAGGTTGTGAGAAAACATTGAATGTTGGTTAGTGTGAGGCTGAGGCATGGTACAGGTTTCAGCTACTGCCTCCAGACAGGTATACATTAAGGTTCGGGTCAGTGTTAGGGCCTTGGTTAGCCCGAGTGTGAGAGAGTGTTGATGTGTTACAGAGAGGGTGAGGGTTCAGACATTGTACGGGTTTGGGAAACAGCCGAGTATAAGTTTAGGATCGGAAGAGTGTTAGAGCTTCGGTTATCACCACGGTAAGGAAAAGGTTGGTATGCTTGATATGCTGAGGGTGAGGGATGGAACTGTGTTCGGCTGCTGCCTACAGTCAGGTATACATTTAGGTTCGGAGCAGTGTTTGAGCCACGTTCACCCCAACGGAAGTTAAAGTTGGTATGTTGGTTAGGGTGAGGGTGAGGGATGGGTCAGTGTTCGGGTTCTGCTTACAACCAGGTGTACGTTTAGGTTCAGAACACTGTTAGGATCACTGTTAGCTGGAGGTTATGGCAAAGGATTTTATGTTGGTTAGTGTGAGGATTAGGGAACGGACAAGGTTCCGCTACTGCCTTCAGACAGGTTTACTTAAGGTTCGGGTGAGTGTTAGCTCCTACGTTAGCCCAAGGGTGAGACAGGGTTGGTGTGTGTTAAAGTGAGAGTGACGGTTGGGTCAGGCAGAGTTTAGTATAACAGCCAAGAGTACGTTTAGAGTCCGATGAGTGTTAGAGCCTCGGTTACCGCGAGGGTAGCGAAAAGTTCATATATTGGTTTAGTTGAAGGTAAGGAATGGAACTTGTTCAGAATTTGGCTACCACCAGGTATACATTTACATTCGGAACAGTGTATGAGCCGCAGTAACCGTGAGGCAACTTAAAGGTGGGTATGATGGATAGGGTGATGGAGAGACATGGGACAGGCTTCGCCTTTTATTTGCAGCCTTGTGTACCTCTAGACTCGCAACACTGTTAGGGCCACGGTTACCTGGAGGGTAGGGGAAAGGATTGAACGTTCCTTAGTGTCAGTCTGAGGAATGGGAGAGTGTTCCGCTACTGCCTGTATCCAGGTACACGTTAATGTTCGGTTGAGGGTTAGGAACTCGGTTAACCCGAGGGTGAACAGGCTTGGTGTGTTAGTTCAAATGACGGTGAGGGTTTGGACAGTGTAGATTTCAGATAACAGCCACGTAGGGTCGGAGCAGTATTTGAAACTTGGTCAGCGTGAGGGAAGTTAAAGGATGGTATGTTGGTTAGGGTGAGGGTGAGTGATGGGACAGTGTTCAGGTTCTGCTTACCCTGCTGTGCTTCGTTAGGCTCGGAAGACTCTTAAGGCCACGGTAGGTGGGAGGTTATAGGAAAGGATTGAACGTTGGTTAGTTGAGGCTGAGGGATGGGACATGTTTCAGCTACTGCGTGCATCCACGTATACATTAAAGTTCAGCTGAGGGTTAGGAATTCGGTAGCCATAGGGTGAGACAGGGTTGGTGTGTTAGTTAAAGTGACGGTGAGGGTTTGGACAGTGTAGGGTTTCGGATAACGGCCAAGTACGTTCGAAACAGTTTTCAAACTTTGGTCAGCGTGAGGGAAGTTAAAGGTTGGTATGTTGTTTAGGGTGAGGGTGAGTGTTGGGACAGTGTTCAGGTTCTGCTTACAGCCAGGCGCACGTTTAGGCTCCTAAGACTCTTAGGTCAACGGTTAGCGGGAGGTTATGGGGAAGGATTGAATATTGGTTAGTGTGAGGTTGAGGCAAGGGACATGTTTCAGCTACTGCCTCCAGCCATGTACACATTAAGCTTCGGGTCAGGGTTAGGGCCCCGGTTAGCCCGAGTGTGAGAGAATGTTGGTGTTTTAGTTACACAGCGTGAGGGTTCAGACATTGTACGGGTTCGGAAAACAGCCAAGTATACGTTTAGAGTGCGATGAGTGTTAGAGCCTCGGTTACCGCGAGGGTAGGGAAAAGGTCAATTATTGGTTTAGTTGAGGGTGAGGAATGGAACTTGTTCGGATGGTGCCTACAACCAGGTATACATTTATGTTCGGAACAGTGTTTGAGCCACTGTAACCTTGATGCAACTTAAGGTCGGTATGATGGTTAGGGTGAGGGAGAGAAATGGGACAGGCTTGCCTTTTATTTACAGCCTTGTGTACCTCTCGACTCGCAACACGTTTAGGGCCACGGTAACCTGGAGGGTATGGGAAAGGATTGAACGTTCCTTAGTGTCAGTCTGAGGGATGGGAGTGTGTTCGGCTACTGCCTGTATCCAGGTACACGTTAATGTTCGGTTGAGGGTTAGGAACTCGGTTAACCCGAGGGTGAACAGGGTTGGTGTGTTAGTTAAAATGACGGTGAGGGTTTGGACAGTGTGGACTTTCGGATAACATCCACGTAGGTTCGGAGCGGTATTTGAAACTTAGTCAGCGTTAGGGAAGTTAAAGTTTGGTATGTTGGTTAGGGTGAGGGTGAGTGACGGGACAGTGTTCAGGTTCTGCTTACAGCCCGATGCACGTTTAGCCTCCTAAGATTCTAAGGTCCACGGTTGGCAGGAGGTTGTGAGAAAACATTGAATGTTGGTTAGTGTGAGGCTGAGGCATGGTACAGGTTTCAGCTACTGCCTCCAGACAGGTATACATTAAGGTTCGGGTCAGTGTTAGGGCCTTGGTTAGCCCGAGTGTGAGAGAGTGTTGATGTGTTACAGAGAGGGTGAGGGTTCAGACATTGTACGGGTTTGGGAAACAGCCGAGTATAAGTTTAGGATCGGAAGAGTGTTAGAGCTTCGGTTATCACCACGGTAAGGAAAAGGTTGGTATGCTTGATATGCTGAGGGTGAGGGATGGAACTGTGTTCGGCTGCTGCCTACAGTCAGGTATACATTTAGGTTCGGAGCAGTGTTTGAGCCACGTTCACCCCAACGGAAGTTAAAGTTGGTATGTTGGTTAGGGTGAGGGTGAGGGATGGGTCAGTGTTCGGGTTCTGCTTACAACCAGGTGTACGTTTAGGTTCAGAACACTGTTAGGATCACTGTTAGCTGGAGGTTATGGCAAAGGATTTTATGTTGGTTAGTGTGAGGATTAGGGAACGGACAAGGTTCCGCTACTGCCTTCAGACAGGTTTACTTAAGGTTCGGGTGAGTGTTAGCTCCTACGTTAGCCCAAGGGTGAGACAGGGTTGGTGTGTGTTAAAGTGAGAGTGACGGTTGGGTCAGGCAGAGTTTAGTATAACAGCCAAGAGTACGTTTAGAGTCCGATGAGTGTTAGAGCCTCGGTTACCGCGAGGGTAGCGAAAAGTTCATATATTGGTTTAGTTGAAGGTAAGGAATGGAACTTGTTCAGAATTTGGCTACCACCAGGTATACATTTACATTCGGAACAGTGTATGAGCCGCAGTAACCGTGAGGCAACTTAAAGGTGGGTATGATGGATAGGGTGATGGAGAGACATGGGACAGGCTTCGCCTTTTATTTGCAGCCTTGTGTACCTCTAGACTCGCAACACTGTTAGGGCCACGGTTACCTGGAGGGTAGGGGAAAGGATTGAACGTTCCTTAGTGTCAGTCTGAGGGATGGGAGAGTGTTCCGCTACTGCCTGTATCCAGGTACACGTTAATGTTCGGTTGAGGGTTAGGAACTCGGTTAACCCGAGGGTGAACAGGCTTGGTGTGTTAGTTCAAATGACGGTGAGGGTTTGGACAGTGTAGATTTCAGATAACAGCCACGTAGGGTCGGAGCAGTATTTGAAACTTGGTCAGCGTGAGGGAAGTTAAAGGATGGTACGTTGGTTAGGGTGAGGGTGAGTGATGGGACAGTGTTCAGGTTCTGCTTACCCTGCTGTGCTTCGTTAGGCTCGGAAGACTCTTAAGGCCACGGTAGGTGGGAGGTTATAGGAAAGGATTGAACGTTGGTTAGTTGAGGCTGAGGGATGGGACATGTTTCAGCTACTGCGTGCATCCACGTATACATTAAAGTTCAGCTGAGGGTTAGGAATTCGGTAGCCATAGGGTGAGACAGGGTTGGTGTGTTAGTTAAAGTGAAGGTGAGGGTTTGGACAGTGTAGGGTTTCGGATAACGGCCAAGTACGTTCGAAACAGTTTTCAAACTTTGGTCAGCGTGAGGGAAGTTAAAGGTTGGTATGTTGTTTAGGGTGAGGGTGAGTGTTGGGACAGTGTTCAGGTTCTGCTTACAGCCAGGTGCACGTTTAGGCTCCTAAGACTCTTAGGTCAACGGTTAGCGGGAGGTTATGGGGAAGGATTGAATATTGGTTAGTGTGAGGTTGAGGCAAGGGACATGTTTCAGCTACTGCCTCCAGCCATGTACACATTAAGCTTCGGGTCAGGGTTAGGGCCCCGGTTAGCCCGAGTGTGAGAGAATGTTGGTGTTTTAGTTACACAGCGTGAGGGTTCAGACATTGTACGGGTTCGGAAAACAGCCAAGTATACGTTTAGAGTGCGATGAGTGTTAGAGCCTCGGTTACCGCGAGGGTAGGGAAAAGGTCAATTATTGGTTTAGTTGAGGGTGAGGAATGGAACTTGTTCGGATGGTGCCTACAACCAGGTATACATTTATGTTCGGAACAGTGTTTGAGCCACTGTAACCTTGATGCAACTTAAGGTCGGTATGATGGTTAGGGTGAGGGAGAGAAATGGGACAGGCTTGCCTTTTATTTACAGCCTTGTGTACCTCTCGACTCGCAACACGTTTAGGGCCACGGTAACCTGGAGGGTATGGGAAAGGATTGAACGTTCCTTAGTGTCAGTCTGAGGGATGGGAGTGTGTTCGGCTACTGCCTGTATCCAGGTACACGTTAATGTTCGGTTGAGGGTTAGGAACTCGGTTAACCCGAGGGTGAACAGGGTTGGTGTGTTAGTTAAAATGACGGTGAGGGTTTGGACAGTGTAGCGTTTCGGATAACGGCCAAGTACGTTCGAAACAGTATTTAAATTTGGTCAGCGTGAGGGAAGTTAAAGGTTGGTACGTTGTTTAGGGTGAGGGTGGGTGTTGGGACACTGTTCAGGTTCTGCTTACAGCCAGATGCACGTTTAGCCTCCTAAGACTCTTAGGTCCAAGGTTGGCGGGAGGTTGTGGGAAAAGATTGAATGTTGGTTAGTGTGAGGCCGAGGCATGGGACAGGTTTCAGCTACTGCCTCCACACAGGTATACATTAAGGTTCGGGTCAGTTTTAGGGCCTGGGTTAGCCCTAGTGTGAGAGAGTGTTGGTGTGTTAGTTACAGAGAGGGTGAGGGTTCCGACATTGTACGGGTTCGGAAAACAGCCAAGTATACATTTAGGATCAGACGAGTGTTAGAGTCTCGGTTATCGCCACGGTACGGAACGGTTGGTATGCTTGATATGTTGAGGGTGAGAGATGGAACTGTGTTCGGCTGCTGCCTACAGTCAGGTGTACATTTAGGTTCGGAGCAGTGTTTGAGCCACGTTCACCCCAACGGAAGTTAAAGTTGGTATGTTGGTTAGGGTGAGGGTGAGGGATGGGTCAGTGTTCGGGTTCTGCTTACAACCAGGTGTCCGTTTAGTTTCAGAACACTGTTAGGATCATTGATAGCTGAGTTTATGAAAAAGGATTTTATGTTGGTTAGTGTGAGGATAAGGGAACGGACAGGGTTCGGCTACTGCCTTCAGACAGGTTTACTTAAGGTTCGGGTGAGTGTTAGCTCCTAGGTTAGCCCAAGGGTGAGACAGGATTGGTGTGTGTTAAAGTGCGAGTGAGGGTTGGGACAGGCAGAGTTTAGTATAACAGCCAAGTTTAGAGTCCGATGAGTGTTAGAGCCTCGGTTACCGCGAGGGTAGGGAAAAGGTCATATATTGGTTTAGTTGAGGGTGAGTAATGGAACTTGTTCGGATGTTGCCTACAACCAGGTACACCTTTACATTCGGAACAGTGTATGAGCAGCAGTAACCGTGAGGCAACTTAAAGGTTGGTATGATGGTTAGGGTGATGGAGAGACATGGGACAGGCTTGCCTTTTATTTACCGCCTTGTGTACCTCTAGACTCTCAACACTGTTAGGGCCACGGTTACCTGGAGGGTATGGAAAAGGAGTGAAGGTTCCTTATTGTCAGTCTGAGGGATGTGAGAATGTTCCGCTACTGCCTGTATCCAGGTACACGTTAAAGTTCCGTTGAGGGTTAGGAACTCGGTTCACCCGAGAGTAAACAGGGTTGGTGTGTTAGTTAAAATGACGGTGAGGGTTTGGACAGTGTGGACTTTCGGATAACATCCACGTAGGTTCGGAGCGGTATTTGAAACTTAGTCAGCGTTAGGGAAGTTAAAGTTTGGTATGTTGGTTAGGGTGAGGGTGAGTGACGGGACAGTGTTCAGGTTCTGCTTACAGCCCGATGCACGTTTAGCCTCCTAAGATTCTAAGGTCCACGGTTGGCAGGAGGTTGTGAGAAAACATTGAATGTTGGTTAGTGTGAGGCTGAGGCATGGTACAGGTTTCAGCTACTGCCTCCAGACAGGTATACATTAAGGTTCGGGTCAGTGTTAGGGCCTTGGTTAGCCCGAGTGTGAGAGAGTGTTGATGTGTTACAGAGAGGGTGAGGGTTCAGACATTGTACGGGTTTGGGAAACAGCCGAGTATAAGTTTAGGATCGGAAGAGTGTTAGAGCTTCGGTTATCACCACGGTAAGGAAAAGGTTGGTATGCTTGATATGCTGAGGGTGAGGGATGGAACTGTGTTCGGCTGCTGCCTACAGTCAGGTATACATTTAGGTTCGGAGCAGTGTTTGAGCCACGTTCACCCCAACGGAAGTTAAAGTTGGTATGTTGGTTAGGGTGAGGGTGAGGGATGGGTCAGTGTTCGGGTTCTGCTTACAACCAGGTGTACGTTTAGGTTCAGAACACTGTTAGGATCACTGTTAGCTGGAGGTTATGGCAAAGGATTTTATGTTGGTTAGTGTGAGGATTAGGGAACGGACAAGGTTCCGCTACTGCCTTCAGACAGGTTTACTTAAGGTTCGGGTGAGTGTTAGCTCCTACGTTAGCCCAAGGGTGAGACAGGGTTGGTGTGTGTTAAAGTGAGAGTGACGGTTGGGTCAGGCAGAGTTTAGTATAACAGCCAAGAGTACGTTTAGAGTCCGATGAGTGTTAGAGCCTCGGTTACCGCGAGGGTAGCGAAAAGTTCATATATTGGTTTAGTTGAAGGTAAGGAATGGAACTTGTTCAGAATTTGGCTACCACCAGGTATACATTTACATTCGGAACAGTGTATGAGCCGCAGTAACCGTGAGGCAACTTAAAGGTGGGTATGATGGATAGGGTGATGGAGAGACATGGGACAGGCTTCGCCTTTTATTTGCAGCCTTGTGTACCTCTAGACTCGCAACACTGTTAGGGCCACGGTTACCTGGAGGGTAGGGGAAAGGATTGAACGTTCCTTAGTGTCAGTCTGAGGGATGGGAGAGTGTTCCGCTACTGCCTGTATCCAGGTACACGTTAATGTTCGGTTGAGGGTTAGGAACTCGGTTAACCCGAGGGTGAACAGGCTTGGTGTGTTAGTTCAAATGACGGTGAGGGTTTGGACAGTGTAGATTTCAGATAACAGCCACGTAGGGTCGGAGCAGTATTTGAAACTTGGTCAGCGTGAGGGAAGTTAAAGGATGGTACGTTGGTTAGGGTGAGGGTGAGTGATGGGACAGTGTTCAGGTTCTGCTTACCCTGCTGTGCTTCGTTAGGCTCGGAAGACTCTTAAGGCCACGGTAGGTGGGAGGTTATAGGAAAGGATTGAACGTTGGTTAGTTGAGGCTGAGGGATGGGACATGTTTCAGCTACTGCGTGCATCCACGTATACATTAAAGTTCAGCTGAGGGTTAGGAATTCGGTAGCCATAGGGTGAGACAGGGTTGGTGTGTTAGTTAAAGTGACGGTGAGGGTTTGGACAGTGTAGGGTTTCGGATAACGGCCAAGTACGTTCGAAACAGTTTTCAAACTTTGGTCAGCGTGAGGGAAGTTAAAGGTTGGTATGTTGTTTAGGGTGAGGGTGAGTGTTGGGACAGTGTTCAGGTTCTGCTTACAGCCAGGTGCACGTTTAGGCTCCTAAGACTCTTAGGTCAACGGTTAGCGGGAGGTTATGGGGAAGGATTGAATATTGGTTAGTGTGAGGTTGAGGCAAGGGACATGTTTCAGCTACTGCCTCCAGCCATGTACACATTAAGCTTCGGGTCAGGGTTAGGGCCCCGGTTAGCCCGAGTGTGAGAGAATGTTGGTGTTTTAGTTACACAGCGTGAGGGTTCAGACATTGTACGGGTTCGGAAAACAGCCAAGTATACGTTTAGAGTGCGATGAGTGTTAGAGCCTCGGTTACCGCGAGGGTAGGGAAAAGGTCAATTATTGGTTTAGTTGAGGGTGAGGAATGGAACTTGTTCGGATGGTGCCTACAACCAGGTATACATTTATGTTCGGAACAGTGTTTGAGCCACTGTAACCTTGATGCAACTTAAGGTCGGTATGATGGTTAGGGTGAGGGAGAGAAATGGGACAGGCTTGCCTTTTATTTACAGCCTTGTGTACCTCTCGACTCGCAACACGTTTAGGGCCACGGTAACCTGGAGGGTATGGGAAAGGATTGAACGTTCCTTAGTGTCAGTCTGAGGGATGGGAGTGTGTTCGGCTACTGCCTGTATCCAGGTACACGTTAATGTTCGGTTGAGGGTTAGGAACTCGGTTAACCCGAGGGTGAACAGGGTTGGTGTGTTAGTTAAAATGACGGTGAGGGTTTGGACAGTGTAGCGTTTCGGATAACGGCCAAGTACGTTCGAAACAGTATTTAAATTTGGTCAGCGTGAGGGAAGTTAAAGGTTGGTACGTTGTTTAGGGTGAGGGTGGGTGTTGGGACACTGTTCAGGTTCTGCTTACAGCCAGATGCACGTTTAGCCTCCTAAGACTCTTAGGTCCAAGGTTGGCGGGAGGTTGTGGGAAAAGATTGAATGTTGGTTAGTGTGAGGCCGAGGCATGGGACAGGTTTCAGCTACTGCCTCCACACAGGTATACATTAAGGTTCGGGTCAGTTTTAGGGCCTGGGTTAGCCCTAGTGTGAGAGAGTGTTGGTGTGTTAGTTACAGAGAGGGTGAGGGTTCCGACATTGTACGGGTTCGGAAAACAGCCAAGTATACATTTAGGATCAGACGAGTGTTAGAGTCTCGGTTATCGCCACGGTACGGAACGGTTGGTATGCTTGATATGTTGAGGGTGAGAGATGGAACTGTGTTCGGCTGCTGCCTACAGTCAGGTGTACATTTAGGTTCGGAGCAGTGTTTGAGCCACGTTCACCCCAACGGAAGTTAAAGTTGGTATGTTGGTTAGGGTGAGGGTGAGGGATGGGTCAGTGTTCGGGTTCTGCTTACAACCAGGTGTCCGTTTAGTTTCAGAACACTGTTAGGATCATTGATAGCTGAGTTTATGAAAAAGGATTTTATGTTGGTTAGTGTGAGGATAAGGGAACGGACAGGGTTCGGCTACTGCCTTCAGACAGGTTTACTTAAGGTTCGGGTGAGTGTTAGCTCCTAGGTTAGCCCAAGGGTGAGACAGGATTGGTGTGTGTTAAAGTGCGAGTGAGGGTTGGGACAGGCAGAGTTTAGTATAACAGCCAAGTTTAGAGTCCGATGAGTGTTAGAGCCTCGGTTACCGCGAGGGTAGGGAAAAGGTCATATATTGGTTTAGTTGAGGGTGAGTAATGGAACTTGTTCGGATGTTGCCTACAACCAGGTACACCTTTACATTCGGAACAGTGTATGAGCAGCAGTAACCGTGAGGCAACTTAAAGGTTGGTATGATGGTTAGGGTGATGGAGAGACATGGGACAGGCTTGCCTTTTATTTACCGCCTTGTGTACCTCTAGACTCTCAACACTGTTAGGGCCACGGTTACCTGGAGGGTATGGAAAAGGAGTGAAGGTTCCTTATTGTCAGTCTGAGGGATGTGAGAATGTTCCGCTACTGCCTGTATCCAGGTACACGTTAAAGTTCCGTTGAGGGTTAGGAACTCGGTTCACCCGAGAGTAAACAGGGTTGGTGTGTTAGTTAAAATGACGGTGAGGGTTTGGACAGTGTGGACTTTCGGATAACATCCACGTAGGTTCGGAGCGGTATTTGAAACTTAGTCAGCGTTAGGGAAGTTAAAGTTTGGTATGTTGGTTAGGGTGAGGGTGAGTGACGGGACAGTGTTCAGGTTCTGCTTACAGCCCGATGCACGTTTAGCCTCCTAAGATTCTAAGGTCCACGGTTGGCAGGAGGTTGTGAGAAAACATTGAATGTTGGTTAGTGTGAGGCTGAGGCATGGTACAGGTTTCAGCTACTGCCTCCAGACAGGTATACATTAAGGTTCGGGTCAGTGTTAGGGCCTTGGTTAGCCCGAGTGTGAGAGAGTGTTGATGTGTTACAGAGAGGGTGAGGGTTCAGACATTGTACGGGTTTGGGAAACAGCCGAGTATAAGTTTAGGATCGGAAGAGTGTTAGAGCTTCGGTTATCACCACGGTAAGGAAAAGGTTGGTATGCTTGATATGCTGAGGGTGAGGGATGGAACTGTGTTCGGCTGCTGCCTACAGTCAGGTATACATTTAGGTTCGGAGCAGTGTTTGAGCCACGTTCACCCCAACGGAAGTTAAAGTTGGTATGTTGGTTAGGGTGAGGGTGAGGGATGGGTCAGTGTTCGGGTTCTGCTTACAACCAGGTGTACGTTTAGGTTCAGAACACTGTTAGGATCACTGTTAGCTGGAGGTTATGGCAAAGGATTTTATGTTGGTTAGTGTGAGGATTAGGGAACGGACAAGGTTCCGCTACTGCCTTCAGACAGGTTTACTTAAGGTTCGGGTGAGTGTTAGCTCCTACGTTAGCCCAAGGGTGAGACAGGGTTGGTGTGTGTTAAAGTGAGAGTGACGGTTGGGTCAGGCAGAGTTTAGTATAACAGCCAAGAGTACGTTTAGAGTCCGATGAGTGTTAGAGCCTCGGTTACCGCGAGGGTAGCGAAAAGTTCATATATTGGTTTAGTTGAAGGTAAGGAATGGAACTTGTTCAGAATTTGGCTACCACCAGGTATACATTTACATTCGGAACAGTGTATGAGCCGCAGTAACCGTGAGGCAACTTAAAGGTGGGTATGATGGATAGGGTGATGGAGAGACATGGGACAGGCTTCGCCTTTTATTTGCAGCCTTGTGTACCTCTAGACTCGCAACACTGTTAGGGCCACGGTTACCTGGAGGGTAGGGGAAAGGATTGAACGTTCCTTAGTGTCAGTCTGAGGGATGGGAGAGTGTTCCGCTACTGCCTGTATCCAGGTACACGTTAATGTTCGGTTGAGGGTTAGGAACTCGGTTAACCCGAGGGTGAACAGGCTTGGTGTGTTAGTTCAAATGACGGTGAGGGTTTGGACAGTGTAGATTTCAGATAACAGCCACGTAGGGTCGGAGCAGTATTTGAAACTTGGTCAGCGTGAGGGAAGTTAAAGGATGGTACGTTGGTTAGGGTGAGGGTGAGTGATGGGACAGTGTTCAGGTTCTGCTTACCCTGCTGTGCTTCGTTAGGCTCGGAAGACTCTTAAGGCCACGGTAGGTGGGAGGTTATAGGAAAGGATTGAACGTTGGTTAGTTGAGGCTGAGGGATGGGACATGTTTCAGCTACTGCGTGCATCCACGTATACATTAAAGTTCAGCTGAGGGTTAGGAATTCGGTAGCCATAGGGTGAGACAGGGTTGGTGTGTTAGTTAAAGTGACGGTGAGGGTTTGGACAGTGTAGGGTTTCGGATAACGGCCAAGTACGTTCGAAACAGTTTTCAAACTTTGGTCAGCGTGAGGGAAGTTAAAGGTTGGTATGTTGTTTAGGGTGAGGGTGAGTGTTGGGACAGTGTTCAGGTTCTGCTTACAGCCAGGTGCACGTTTAGGCTCCTAAGACTCTTAGGTCAACGGTTAGCGGGAGGTTATGGGGAAGGATTGAATATTGGTTAGTGTGAGGTTGAGGCAAGGGACATGTTTCAGCTACTGCCTCCAGCCATGTACACATTAAGCTTCGGGTCAGGGTTAGGGCCCCGGTTAGCCCGAGTGTGAGAGAATGTTGGTGTTTTAGTTACACAGCGTGAGGGTTCAGACATTGTACGGGTTCGGAAAACAGCCAAGTATACGTTTAGAGTGCGATGAGTGTTAGAGCCTCGGTTACCGCGAGGGTAGGGAAAAGGTCAATTATTGGTTTAGTTGAGGGTGAGGAATGGAACTTGTTCGGATGGTGCCTACAACCAGGTATACATTTATGTTCGGAACAGTGTTTGAGCCACTGTAACCTTGATGCAACTTAAGGTCGGTATGATGGTTAGGGTGAGGGAGAGAAATGGGACAGGCTTGCCTTTTATTTACAGCCTTGTGTACCTCTCGACTCGCAACACGTTTAGGGCCACGGTAACCTGGAGGGTATGGGAAAGGATTGAACGTTCCTTAGTGTCAGTCTGAGGGATGGGAGTGTGTTCGGCTACTGCCTGTATCCAGGTACACGTTAATGTTCGGTTGAGGGTTAGGAACTCGGTTAACCCGAGGGTGAACAGGGTTGGTGTGTTAGTTAAAATGACGGTGAGGGTTTGGACAGTGTAGCGTTTCGGATAACGGCCAAGTACGTTCGAAACAGTATTTAAATTTGGTCAGCGTGAGGGAAGTTAAAGGTTGGTACGTTGTTTAGGGTGAGGGTGGGTGTTGGGACACTGTTCAGGTTCTGCTTACAGCCAGATGCACGTTTAGCCTCCTAAGACTCTTAGGTCCAAGGTTGGCGGGAGGTTGTGGGAAAAGATTGAATGTTGGTTAGTGTGAGGCCGAGGCATGGGACAGGTTTCAGCTACTGCCTCCACACAGGTATACATTAAGGTTCGGGTCAGTTTTAGGGCCTGGGTTAGCCCTAGTGTGAGAGAGTGTTGGTGTGTTAGTTACAGAGAGGGTGAGGGTTCCGACATTGTACGGGTTCGGAAAACAGCCAAGTATACATTTAGGATCAGACGAGTGTTAGAGTCTCGGTTATCGCCACGGTACGGAACGGTTGGTATGCTTGATATGTTGAGGGTGAGAGATGGAACTGTGTTCGGCTGCTGCCTACAGTCAGGTGTACATTTAGGTTCGGAGCAGTGTTTGAGCCACGTTCACCCCAACGGAAGTTAAAGTTGGTATGTTGGTTAGGGTGAGGGTGAGGGATGGGTCAGTGTTCGGGTTCTGCTTACAACCAGGTGTCCGTTTAGTTTCAGAACACTGTTAGGATCATTGATAGCTGAGTTTATGAAAAAGGATTTTATGTTGGTTAGTGTGAGGATAAGGGAACGGACAGGGTTCGGCTACTGCCTTCAGACAGGTTTACTTAAGGTTCGGGTGAGTGTTAGCTCCTAGGTTAGCCCAAGGGTGAGACAGGATTGGTGTGTGTTAAAGTGCGAGTGAGGGTTGGGACAGGCAGAGTTTAGTATAACAGCCAAGTTTAGAGTCCGATGAGTGTTAGAGCCTCGGTTACCGCGAGGGTAGGGAAAAGGTCATATATTGGTTTAGTTGAGGGTGAGTAATGGAACTTGTTCGGATGTTGCCTACAACCAGGTACACCTTTACATTCGGAACAGTGTATGAGCAGCAGTAACCGTGAGGCAACTTAAAGGTTGGTATGATGGTTAGGGTGATGGAGAGACATGGGACAGGCTTGCCTTTTATTTACCGCCTTGTGTACCTCTAGACTCTCAACACTGTTAGGGCCACGGTTACCTGGAGGGTATGGAAAAGGAGTGAAGGTTCCTTATTGTCAGTCTGAGGGATGTGAGAATGTTCCGCTACTGCCTGTATCCAGGTACACGTTAAAGTTCCGTTGAGGGTTAGGAACTCGGTTCACCCGAGAGTAAACAGGGTTGGTGTGTTAGTTAAAATGACGGTGAGGGTTTGGACAGTGTGGACTTTCGGATAACATCCACGTAGGTTCGGAGCGGTATTTGAAACTTAGTCAGCGTTAGGGAAGTTAAAGTTTGGTATGTTGGTTAGGGTGAGGGTGAGTGACGGGACAGTGTTCAGGTTCTGCTTACAGCCCGATGCACGTTTAGCCTCCTAAGATTCTAAGGTCCACGGTTGGCAGGAGGTTGTGAGAAAACATTGAATGTTGGTTAGTGTGAGGCTGAGGCATGGTACAGGTTTCAGCTACTGCCTCCAGACAGGTATACATTAAGGTTCGGGTCAGTGTTAGGGCCTTGGTTAGCCCGAGTGTGAGAGAGTGTTGATGTGTTACAGAGAGGGTGAGGGTTCAGACATTGTACGGGTTTGGGAAACAGCCGAGTATAAGTTTAGGATCGGAAGAGTGTTAGAGCTTCGGTTATCACCACGGTAAGGAAAAGGTTGGTATGCTTGATATGCTGAGGGTGAGGGATGGAACTGTGTTCGGCTGCTGCCTACAGTCAGGTATACATTTAGGTTCGGAGCAGTGTTTGAGCCACGTTCACCCCAACGGAAGTTAAAGTTGGTATGTTGGTTAGGGTGAGGGTGAGGGATGGGTCAGTGTTCGGGTTCTGCTTACAACCAGGTGTACGTTTAGGTTCAGAACACTGTTAGGATCACTGTTAGCTGGAGGTTATGGCAAAGGATTTTATGTTGGTTAGTGTGAGGATTAGGGAACGGACAAGGTTCCGCTACTGCCTTCAGACAGGTTTACTTAAGGTTCGGGTGAGTGTTAGCTCCTACGTTAGCCCAAGGGTGAGACAGGGTTGGTGTGTGTTAAAGTGAGAGTGACGGTTGGGTCAGGCAGAGTTTAGTATAACAGCCAAGAGTACGTTTAGAGTCCGATGAGTGTTAGAGCCTCGGTTACCGCGAGGGTAGCGAAAAGTTCATATATTGGTTTAGTTGAAGGTAAGGAATGGAACTTGTTCAGAATTTGGCTACCACCAGGTATACATTTACATTCGGAACAGTGTATGAGCCGCAGTAACCGTGAGGCAACTTAAAGGTGGGTATGATGGATAGGGTGATGGAGAGACATGGGACAGGCTTCGCCTTTTATTTGCAGCCTTGTGTACCTCTAGACTCGCAACACTGTTAGGGCCACGGTTACCTGGAGGGTAGGGGAAAGGATTGAACGTTCCTTAGTGTCAGTCTGAGGGATGGGAGAGTGTTCCGCTACTGCCTGTATCCAGGTACACGTTAATGTTCGGTTGAGGGTTAGGAACTCGGTTAACCCGAGGGTGAACAGGCTTGGTGTGTTAGTTCAAATGACGGTGAGGGTTTGGACAGTGTAGATTTCAGATAACAGCCACGTAGGGTCGGAGCAGTATTTGAAACTTGGTCAGCGTGAGGGAAGTTAAAGGATGGTACGTTGGTTAGGGTGAGGGTGAGTGATGGGACAGTGTTCAGGTTCTGCTTACCCTGCTGTGCTTCGTTAGGCTCGGAAGACTCTTAAGGCCACGGTAGGTGGGAGGTTATAGGAAAGGATTGAACGTTGGTTAGTTGAGGCTGAGGGATGGGACATGTTTCAGCTACTGCGTGCATCCACGTATACATTAAAGTTCAGCTGAGGGTTAGGAATTCGGTAGCCATAGGGTGAGACAGGGTTGGTGTGTTAGTTAAAGTGACGGTGAGGGTTTGGACAGTGTAGGGTTTCGGATAACGGCCAAGTACGTTCGAAACAGTTTTCAAACTTTGGTCAGCGTGAGGGAAGTTAAAGGTTGGTATGTTGTTTAGGGTGAGGGTGAGTGTTGGGACAGTGTTCAGGTTCTGCTTACAGCCAGGTGCACGTTTAGGCTCCTAAGACTCTTAGGTCAACGGTTAGCGGGAGGTTATGGGGAAGGATTGAATATTGGTTAGTGTGAGGTTGAGGCAAGGGACATGTTTCAGCTACTGCCTCCAGCCATGTACACATTAAGCTTCGGGTCAGGGTTAGGGCCCCGGTTAGCCCGAGTGTGAGAGAATGTTGGTGTTTTAGTTACACAGCGTGAGGGTTCAGACATTGTACGGGTTCGGAAAACAGCCAAGTATACGTTTAGAGTGCGATGAGTGTTAGAGCCTCGGTTACCGCGAGGGTAGGGAAAAGGTCAATTATTGGTTTAGTTGAGGGTGAGGAATGGAACTTGTTCGGATGGTGCCTACAACCAGGTATACATTTATGTTCGGAACAGTGTTTGAGCCACTGTAACCTTGATGCAACTTAAGGTCGGTATGATGGTTAGGGTGAGGGAGAGAAATGGGACAGGCTTGCCTTTTATTTACAGCCTTGTGTACCTCTCGACTCGCAACACGTTTAGGGCCACGGTAACCTGGAGGGTATGGGAAAGGATTGAACGTTCCTTAGTGTCAGTCTGAGGGATGGGAGTGTGTTCGGCTACTGCCTGTATCCAGGTACACGTTAATGTTCGGTTGAGGGTTAGGAACTCGGTTAACCCGAGGGTGAACAGGGTTGGTGTGTTAGTTAAAATGACGGTGAGGGTTTGGACAGTGTAGCGTTTCGGATAACGGCCAAGTACGTTCGAAACAGTATTTAAATTTGGTCAGCGTGAGGGAAGTTAAAGGTTGGTACGTTGTTTAGGGTGAGGGTGGGTGTTGGGACACTGTTCAGGTTCTGCTTACAGCCAGATGCACGTTTAGCCTCCTAAGACTCTTAGGTCCAAGGTTGGCGGGAGGTTGTGGGAAAAGATTGAATGTTGGTTAGTGTGAGGCCGAGGCATGGGACAGGTTTCAGCTACTGCCTCCACACAGGTATACATTAAGGTTCGGGTCAGTTTTAGGGCCTGGGTTAGCCCTAGTGTGAGAGAGTGTTGGTGTGTTAGTTACAGAGAGGGTGAGGGTTCCGACATTGTACGGGTTCGGAAAACAGCCAAGTATACATTTAGGATCAGACGAGTGTTAGAGTCTCGGTTATCGCCACGGTACGGAACGGTTGGTATGCTTGATATGTTGAGGGTGAGAGATGGAACTGTGTTCGGCTGCTGCCTACAGTCAGGTGTACATTTAGGTTCGGAGCAGTGTTTGAGCCACGTTCACCCCAACGGAAGTTAAAGTTGGTATGTTGGTTAGGGTGAGGGTGAGGGATGGGTCAGTGTTCGGGTTCTGCTTACAACCAGGTGTCCGTTTAGTTTCAGAACACTGTTAGGATCATTGATAGCTGAGTTTATGAAAAAGGATTTTATGTTGGTTAGTGTGAGGATAAGGGAACGGACAGGGTTCGGCTACTGCCTTCAGACAGGTTTACTTAAGGTTCGGGTGAGTGTTAGCTCCTAGGTTAGCCCAAGGGTGAGACAGGATTGGTGTGTGTTAAAGTGCGAGTGAGGGTTGGGACAGGCAGAGTTTAGTATAACAGCCAAGTTTAGAGTCCGATGAGTGTTAGAGCCTCGGTTACCGCGAGGGTAGGGAAAAGGTCATATATTGGTTTAGTTGAGGGTGAGTAATGGAACTTGTTCGGATGTTGCCTACAACCAGGTACACCTTTACATTCGGAACAGTGTATGAGCAGCAGTAACCGTGAGGCAACTTAAAGGTTGGTATGATGGTTAGGGTGATGGAGAGACATGGGACAGGCTTGCCTTTTATTTACCGCCTTGTGTACCTCTAGACTCTCAACACTGTTAGGGCCACGGTTACCTGGAGGGTATGGAAAAGGAGTGAAGGTTCCTTATTGTCAGTCTGAGGGATGTGAGAATGTTCCGCTACTGCCTGTATCCAGGTACACGTTAAAGTTCCGTTGAGGGTTAGGAACTCGGTTCACCCGAGAGTAAACAGGGTTGGTGTGTTAGTTAAAATGACGGTGAGGGTTTGGACAGTGTGGACTTTCGGATAACATCCACGTAGGTTCGGAGCGGTATTTGAAACTTAGTCAGCGTTAGGGAAGTTAAAGTTTGGTATGTTGGTTAGGGTGAGGGTGAGTGACGGGACAGTGTTCAGGTTCTGCTTACAGCCCGATGCACGTTTAGCCTCCTAAGATTCTAAGGTCCACGGTTGGCAGGAGGTTGTGAGAAAACATTGAATGTTGGTTAGTGTGAGGCTGAGGCATGGTACAGGTTTCAGCTACTGCCTCCAGACAGGTATACATTAAGGTTCGGGTCAGTGTTAGGGCCTTGGTTAGCCCGAGTGTGAGAGAGTGTTGATGTGTTACAGAGAGGGTGAGGGTTCAGACATTGTACGGGTTTGGGAAACAGCCGAGTATAAGTTTAGGATCGGAAGAGTGTTAGAGCTTCGGTTATCACCACGGTAAGGAAAAGGTTGGTATGCTTGATATGCTGAGGGTGAGGGATGGAACTGTGTTCGGCTGCTGCCTACAGTCAGGTATACATTTAGGTTCGGAGCAGTGTTTGAGCCACGTTCACCCCAACGGAAGTTAAAGTTGGTATGTTGGTTAGGGTGAGGGTGAGGGATGGGTCAGTGTTCGGGTTCTGCTTACAACCAGGTGTACGTTTAGGTTCAGAACACTGTTAGGATCACTGTTAGCTGGAGGTTATGGCAAAGGATTTTATGTTGGTTAGTGTGAGGATTAGGGAACGGACAAGGTTCCGCTACTGCCTTCAGACAGGTTTACTTAAGGTTCGGGTGAGTGTTAGCTCCTACGTTAGCCCAAGGGTGAGACAGGGTTGGTGTGTGTTAAAGTGAGAGTGACGGTTGGGTCAGGCAGAGTTTAGTATAACAGCCAAGAGTACGTTTAGAGTCCGATGAGTGTTAGAGCCTCGGTTACCGCGAGGGTAGCGAAAAGTTCATATATTGGTTTAGTTGAAGGTAAGGAATGGAACTTGTTCAGAATTTGGCTACCACCAGGTATACATTTACATTCGGAACAGTGTATGAGCCGCAGTAACCGTGAGGCAACTTAAAGGTGGGTATGATGGATAGGGTGATGGAGAGACATGGGACAGGCTTCGCCTTTTATTTGCAGCCTTGTGTACCTCTAGACTCGCAACACTGTTAGGGCCACGGTTACCTGGAGGGTAGGGGAAAGGATTGAACGTTCCTTAGTGTCAGTCTGAGGGATGGGAGAGTGTTCCGCTACTGCCTGTATCCAGGTACACGTTAATGTTCGGTTGAGGGTTAGGAACTCGGTTAACCCGAGGGTGAACAGGCTTGGTGTGTTAGTTCAAATGACGGTGAGGGTTTGGACAGTGTAGATTTCAGATAACAGCCACGTAGGGTCGGAGCAGTATTTGAAACTTGGTCAGCGTGAGGGAAGTTAAAGGATGGTACGTTGGTTAGGGTGAGGGTGAGTGATGGGACAGTGTTCAGGTTCTGCTTACCCTGCTGTGCTTCGTTAGGCTCGGAAGACTCTTAAGGCCACGGTAGGTGGGAGGTTATAGGAAAGGATTGAACGTTGGTTAGTTGAGGCTGAGGGATGGGACATGTTTCAGCTACTGCGTGCATCCACGTATACATTAAAGTTCAGCTGAGGGTTAGGAATTCGGTAGCCATAGGGTGAGACAGGGTTGGTGTGTTAGTTAAAGTGACGGTGAGGGTTTGGACAGTGTAGGGTTTCGGATAACGGCCAAGTACGTTCGAAACAGTTTTCAAACTTTGGTCAGCGTGAGGGAAGTTAAAGGTTGGTATGTTGTTTAGGGTGAGGGTGAGTGTTGGGACAGTGTTCAGGTTCTGCTTACAGCCAGGTGCACGTTTAGGCTCCTAAGACTCTTAGGTCAACGGTTAGCGGGAGGTTATGGGGAAGGATTGAATATTGGTTAGTGTGAGGTTGAGGCAAGGGACATGTTTCAGCTACTGCCTCCAGCCATGTACACATTAAGCTTCGGGTCAGGGTTAGGGCCCCGGTTAGCCCGAGTGTGAGAGAATGTTGGTGTTTTAGTTACACAGCGTGAGGGTTCAGACATTGTACGGGTTCGGAAAACAGCCAAGTATACGTTTAGAGTGCGATGAGTGTTAGAGCCTCGGTTACCGCGAGGGTAGGGAAAAGGTCAATTATTGGTTTAGTTGAGGGTGAGGAATGGAACTTGTTCGGATGGTGCCTACAACCAGGTATACATTTATGTTCGGAACAGTGTTTGAGCCACTGTAACCTTGATGCAACTTAAGGTCGGTATGATGGTTAGGGTGAGGGAGAGAAATGGGACAGGCTTGCCTTTTATTTACAGCCTTGTGTACCTCTCGACTCGCAACACGTTTAGGGCCACGGTAACCTGGAGGGTATGGGAAAGGATTGAACGTTCCTTAGTGTCAGTCTGAGGGATGGGAGTGTGTTCGGCTACTGCCTGTATCCAGGTACACGTTAATGTTCGGTTGAGGGTTAGGAACTCGGTTAACCCGAGGGTGAACAGGGTTGGTGTGTTAGTTAAAATGACGGTGAGGGTTTGGACAGTGTAGCGTTTCGGATAACGGCCAAGTACGTTCGAAACAGTATTTAAATTTGGTCAGCGTGAGGGAAGTTAAAGGTTGGTACGTTGTTTAGGGTGAGGGTGGGTGTTGGGACACTGTTCAGGTTCTGCTTACAGCCAGATGCACGTTTAGCCTCCTAAGACTCTTAGGTCCAAGGTTGGCGGGAGGTTGTGGGAAAAGATTGAATGTTGGTTAGTGTGAGGCCGAGGCATGGGACAGGTTTCAGCTACTGCCTCCACACAGGTATACATTAAGGTTCGGGTCAGTTTTAGGGCCTGGGTTAGCCCTAGTGTGAGAGAGTGTTGGTGTGTTAGTTACAGAGAGGGTGAGGGTTCCGACATTGTACGGGTTCGGAAAACAGCCAAGTATACATTTAGGATCAGACGAGTGTTAGAGTCTCGGTTATCGCCACGGTACGGAACGGTTGGTATGCTTGATATGTTGAGGGTGAGAGATGGAACTGTGTTCGGCTGCTGCCTACAGTCAGGTGTACATTTAGGTTCGGAGCAGTGTTTGAGCCACGTTCACCCCAACGGAAGTTAAAGTTGGTATGTTGGTTAGGGTGAGGGTGAGGGATGGGTCAGTGTTCGGGTTCTGCTTACAACCAGGTGTACGTTTAGGTTCAGAACACTGTTAGGATCATTGATAGCTGAGTTTATGAAAAAGGATTTTATGTTGGTTAGTGTGAGGATAAGGGAACGGACAGGGTTCGGCTACTGCCTTCAGACAGGTTTACTTAAGGTTCGGGTGAGTGTTAGCTCCTAGGTTAGCCCAAGGGTGAGACAGGATTGGTGTGTGTTAAAGTGCGAGTGAGGGTTGGGACAGGCAGAGTTTAGTATAACAGCCAAGTTTAGAGTCCGATGAGTGTTAGAGCCTCGGTTACCGCGAGGGTAGGGAAAAGGTCATATATTGGTTTAGTTGAGGGTGAGTAATGGAACTTGTTCGGATGTTGCCTACAACCAGGTACACCTTTACATTCGGAACAGTGTATGAGCAGCAGTAACCGTGAGGCAACTTAAAGGTTGGTATGATGGTTAGGGTGATGGAGAGACATGGGACAGGCTTGCCTTTTATTTACCGCCTTGTGTACCTCTAGACTCTCAACACTGTTAGGGCCACGGTTACCTGGAGGGTATGGAAAAGGAGTGAAGGTTCCTTATTGTCAGTCTGAGGGATGTGAGAATGTTCCGCTACTGCCTGTATCCAGGTACACGTTAAAGTTCCGTTGAGGGTTAGGAACTCGGTTCACCCGAGAGTAAACAGGGTTGGTGTGTTAGTTAAAATGACGGTGAGGGTTTGGACAGTGTGGACTTTCGGATAACATCCACGTAGGTTCGGAGCGGTATTTGAAACTTAGTCAGCGTTAGGGAAGTTAAAGTTTGGTATGTTGGTTAGGGTGAGGGTGAGTGACGGGACAGTGTTCAGGTTCTGCTTACAGCCCGATGCACGTTTAGCCTCCTAAGATTCTAAGGTCCACGGTTGGCAGGAGGTTGTGAGAAAACATTGAATGTTGGTTAGTGTGAGGCTGAGGCATGGTACAGGTTTCAGCTACTGCCTCCAGACAGGTATACATTAAGGTTCGGGTCAGTGTTAGGGCCTTGGTTAGCCCGAGTGTGAGAGAGTGTTGATGTGTTACAGAGAGGGTGAGGGTTCAGACATTGTACGGGTTTGGGAAACAGCCGAGTATAAGTTTAGGATCGGAAGAGTGTTAGAGCTTCGGTTATCACCACGGTAAGGAAAAGGTTGGTATGCTTGATATGCTGAGGGTGAGGGATGGAACTGTGTTCGGCTGCTGCCTACAGTCAGGTATACATTTAGGTTCGGAGCAGTGTTTGAGCCACGTTCACCCCAACGGAAGTTAAAGTTGGTATGTTGGTTAGGGTGAGGGTGAGGGATGGGTCAGTGTTCGGGTTCTGCTTACAACCAGGTGTACGTTTAGGTTCAGAACACTGTTAGGATCACTGTTAGCTGGAGGTTATGGCAAAGGATTTTATGTTGGTTAGTGTGAGGATTAGGGAACGGACAAGGTTCCGCTACTGCCTTCAGACAGGTTTACTTAAGGTTCGGGTGAGTGTTAGCTCCTACGTTAGCCCAAGGGTGAGACAGGGTTGGTGTGTGTTAAAGTGAGAGTGACGGTTGGGTCAGGCAGAGTTTAGTATAACAGCCAAGAGTACGTTTAGAGTCCGATGAGTGTTAGAGCCTCGGTTACCGCGAGGGTAGCGAAAAGTTCATATATTGGTTTAGTTGAAGGTAAGGAATGGAACTTGTTCAGAATTTGGCTACCACCAGGTATACATTTACATTCGGAACAGTGTATGAGCCGCAGTAACCGTGAGGCAACTTAAAGGTGGGTATGATGGATAGGGTGATGGAGAGACATGGGACAGGCTTCGCCTTTTATTTGCAGCCTTGTGTACCTCTAGACTCGCAACACTGTTAGGGCCACGGTTACCTGGAGGGTAGGGGAAAGGATTGAACGTTCCTTAGTGTCAGTCTGAGGGATGGGAGAGTGTTCCGCTACTGCCTGTATCCAGGTACACGTTAATGTTCGGTTGAGGGTTAGGAACTCGGTTAACCCGAGGGTGAACAGGCTTGGTGTGTTAGTTCAAATGACGGTGAGGGTTTGGACAGTGTAGATTTCAGATAACAGCCACGTAGGGTCGGAGCAGTATTTGAAACTTGGTCAGCGTGAGGGAAGTTAAAGGATGGTACGTTGGTTAGGGTGAGGGTGAGTGATGGGACAGTGTTCAGGTTCTGCTTACCCTGCTGTGCTTCGTTAGGCTCGGAAGACTCTTAAGGCCACGGTAGGTGGGAGGTTATAGGAAAGGATTGAACGTTGGTTAGTTGAGGCTGAGGGATGGGACATGTTTCAGCTACTGCGTGCATCCACGTATACATTAAAGTTCAGCTGAGGGTTAGGAATTCGGTAGCCATAGGGTGAGACAGGGTTGGTGTGTTAGTTAAAGTGACGGTGAGGGTTTGGACAGTGTAGGGTTTCGGATAACGGCCAAGTACGTTCGAAACAGTTTTCAAACTTTGGTCAGCGTGAAGGAAGTTAAAGGTTGGTATGTTGTTTAGGGTGAGGGTGAGTGTTGGGACAGTGTTCAGGTTCTGCTTACAGCCAGGCGCACGTTTAGGCTCCTAAGACTCTTAGGTCAACGGTTAGCGGGAGGTTATGGGGAAGGATTGAATATTGGTTAGTGTGAGGTTGAGGCAAGGGACATGTTTCAGCTACTGCCTCCAGCCATGTACACATTAAGCTTCGGGTCAGGGTTAGGGCCCCGGTTAGCCCGAGTGTGAGAGAATGTTGGTGTTTTAGTTACACAGCGTGAGGGTTCAGACATTGTACGGGTTCGGAAAACAGCCAAGTATACGTTTAGAGTGCGATGAGTGTTAGAGCCTCGGTTACCGCGAGGGTAGGGAAAAGGTCAATTATTGGTTTAGTTGAGGGTGAGGAATGGAACTTGTTCGGATGGTGCCTACAACCAGGTATACATTTATATTCGGAACAGTTTTTGAGCCACTGTAACCTTGATGCAACTTAAGGTCGGTATGATGGTTAGGGTGAGGGAGAGAAATGGGACAGGCTTGCCTTTTATTTACAGCCTTGTGTACCTCTCGACTCGCAACACGTTTAGGGCCACGGTAACCTGGAGGGTATGGGAAAGGATTGAACGTTCCTTAGTGTCAGTCTGAGGGATGGGAGTGTGTTCGGCTACTGCCTGTATCCAGGTACACGTTAATGTTCGGTTGAGGGTTAGGAACTCGGTTAACCCGAGGGTGAACAGGGTTGGTGTGTTAGTTAAAATGACGGTGAGGGTTTGGACAGTGTAGCGTTTCGGATAACGGCCAAGTACGTTCGAAACAGTATTTAAATTTGGTCAGCGTGAGGGAAGTTAAAGGTTGGTATGTTGTTTAGGGTGAGGGTGGGTGTTGGGACACTGTTCAGGTTCTGCTTACAGCCAGATGCACGTTTAGCCTCCTAAGACTCTTAGGTCCAAGGTTGGCGGGAGGTTGTGGGAAAAGATTGAATGTTGGTTAGTGTGAGGCCGAGGCATGGGACAGGTTTCAGCTACTGCCTCCACACAGGTATACATTAAGGTTCGGGTCAGTTTTAGGGCCTGGGTTAGCCCTAGTGTGAGAGAGTGTTGGTGTGTTAGTTACAGAGAGGGTGAGGGTTCCGACATTGTACGGGTTCGGAAAACAGCCAAGTATACATTTAGGATCAGACGAGTGTTAGAGTCTCGGTTATCGCCACGGTACGGAACGGTTGGTATGCTTGATATGTTGAGGGTGAGAGATGGAACTGTGTTCGGCTGCTGCCTACAGTCAGGTGTACATTTAGGTTCGGAGCAGTGTTTGAGCCACGTTCACCCCAACGGAAGTTAAAGTTGGTATGTTGGTTAGGGTGAGGGTGAGGGATGGGTCAGTGTTCGGGTTCTGCTTACAACCAGGTGTCCGTTTAGTTTCAGAACACTGTTAGGATCATTGATAGCTGAGTTTATGAAAAAGGATTTTATGTTGGTTAGTGTGAGGATAAGGGAACGGACAGGGTTCGGCTACTGCCTTCAGACAGGTTTACTTAAGGTTCGGGTGAGTGTTAGCTCCTAGGTTAGCCCAAGGGTGAGACAGGATTGGTGTGTGTTAAAGTGCGAGTGAGGGTTGGGACAGGCAGAGTTTAGTATAACAGCCAAGTTTAGAGTCCGATGAGTGTTAGAGCCTCGGTTACCGCGAGGGTAGGGAAAAGGTCATATATTGGTTTAGTTGAGGGTGAGTAATGGAACTTGTTCGGATGTTGCCTACAACCAGGTACACCTTTACATTCGGAACAGTGTATGAGCAGCAGTAACCGTGAGGCAACTTAAAGGTTGGTATGATGGTTAGGGTGATGGAGAGACATGGGACAGGCTTGCCTTTTATTTACCGCCTTGTGTACCTCTAGACTCTCAACACTGTTAGGGCCACGGTTACCTGGAGGGTATGGAAAAGGAGTGAAGGTTCCTTATTGTCAGTCTGAGGGATGTGAGAATGTTCCGCTACTGCCTGTATCCAGGTACACGTTAAAGTTCCGTTGAGGGTTAGGAACTCGGTTCACCCGAGAGTAAACAGGGTTGGTGTGTTAGTTAAAATGACGGTGAGGGTTTGGACAGTGTGGACTTTCGAAAACATCCACGTAGGTTCGGAGCGGTATTTGAAACTTAGTCAGCGTTAGGGAAGTTAAAGTTTGGTATGTTGGTTAGGGTGAGGGTGAGTGACGGGACAGTGTTCAGGTTCTGCTTACAGCCCGATGCACGTTTAGCCTCCTAAGATTCTAAGGTCCACGGTTGGCAGGAGGTTGTGAGAAAACATTGAATGTTGGTTAGTGTGAGGCTGAGGCATGGTACAGGTTTCAGCTACTGCCTCCAGACAGGTATACATTAAGGTTCGGGTCAGTGTTAGGGCCTTGGTTAGCCCGAGTGTGAGAGAGTGTTGATGTGTTACAGAGAGGGTGAGGGTTCAGACATTGTACGGGTTTGGGAAACAGCCGAGTATAAGTTTAGGATCGGAAGAGTGTTAGAGCTTCGGTTATCACCACGGTAAAGAAAAGGTTGGTATGCTTGATATGCTGAGGGTGAGGGATGGAACTGTGTTCGGCTGCTGCCTACAGTCAGGTATACATTTAGGTTCGGAGCAGTGTTTGAGCCACGTTCACCCCAACGGAAGTTAAAGTTGGTATGTTGGTTAGGGTGAGGGTGAGGGATGGGTCAGTGTTCGGGTTCTGCTTACAACCAGGTGTACGTTTAGGTTCAGAACACTGTTAGGATCACTGTTAGCTGGAGGTTATGGCAAAGGATTTTATGTTGGTTAGTGTGAGGATTAGGGAACGGACAAGGTTCCGCTACTGCCTTCAGACAGGTTTACTTAAGGTTCGGGTGAGTGTTAGCTCCTACGTTAGCCCAAGGGTGAGACAGGGTTGGTGTGTGTTAAAGTGAGAGTGACGGTTGGGTCAGGCAGAGTTTAGTATAACAGCCAAGAGTACGTTTAGAGTCCGATGAGTGTTAGAGCCTCGGTTACCGCGAGGGTAGCGAAAAGTTCATATATTGGTTTAGTTGAAGGTAAGGAATGGAACTTGTTCAGAATTTGGCTACCACCAGGTATACATTTACATTCGGAACAGTGTATGAGCCGCAGTAACCGTGAGGCAACTTAAAGGTGGGTATGATGGATAGGGTGATGGAGAGACATGGGACAGGCTTCGCCTTTTATTTGCAGCCTTGTGTACCTCTAGACTCGCAACACTGTTAGGGCCACGGTTACCTGGAGGGTAGGGGAAAGGATTGAACGTTCCTTAGTGTCAGTCTGAGGGATGGGAGAGTGTTCCGCTACTGCCTGTATCCAGGTACACGTTAATGTTCGGTTGAGGGTTAGGAACTCGGTTAACCCGAGGGTGAACAGGCTTGGTGTGTTAGTTCAAATGACGGTGAGGGTTTGGACAGTGTAGATTTCAGATAACAGCCACGTAGGGTCGGAGCAGTATTTGAAACTTGGTCAGCGTGAGGGAAGTTAAAGGATGGTACGTTGGTTAGGGTGAGGGTGAGTGATGGGACAGTGTTCAGGTTCTGCTTACCCTGCTGTGCTTCGTTAGGCTCGGAAGACTCTTAAGGCCACGGTAGGTGGGAGGTTATAGGAAAGGATTGAACGTTGGTTAGTTGAGGCTGAGGGATGGGACATGTTTCAGCTACTGCGTGCATCCACGTATACATTAAAGTTCAGCTGAGGGTTAGGAATTCGGTAGCCATAGGGTGAGACAGGGTTGGTGTGTTAGTTAAAGTGACGGTGAGGGTTTGGACAGTGTAGGGTTTCGGATAACGGCCAAGTACGTTCGAAACAGTTTTCAAACTTTGGTCAGCGTGAGGGAAGTTAAAGGTTGGTATGTTGTTTAGGGTGAGGGTGAGTGTTGGGACAGTGTTCAGGTTCTGCTTACAGCCAGGCGCACGTTTAGGCTCCTAAGACTCTTAGGTCAACGGTTAGCGGGAGGTTATGGGGAAGGATTGAATATTGGTTAGTGTGAGGTTGAGGCAAGGGACATGTTTCAGCTACTGCCTCCAGCCATGTACACATTAAGCTTCGGGTCAGGGTTAGGGCCCCGGTTAGCCCGAGTGTGAGAGAATGTTGGTGTTTTAGTTACACAGCGTGAGGGTTCAGACATTGTACGGGTTCGGAAAACAGCCAAGTATACGTTTAGAGTGCGATGAGTGTTAGAGCCTCGGTTACCGCGAGGGTAGGGAAAAGGTCAATTATTGGTTTAGTTGAGGGTGAGGAATGGAACTTGTTCGGATGGTGCCTACAACCAGGTATACATTTATGTTCGGAACAGTGTTTGAGCCACTGTAACCTTGATGCAACTTAAGGTCGGTATGATGGTTAGGGTGAGGGAGAGAAATGGGACAGGCTTGCCTTTTATTTACAGCCTTGTGTACCTCTCGACTCGCAACACGTTTAGGGCCACGGTAACCTGGAGGGTATGGGAAAGGATTGAACGTTCCTTAGTGTCAGTCTGAGGGATGGGAGTGTGTTCGGCTACTGCCTGTATCCAGGTACACGTTAATGTTCGGTTGAGGGTTAGGAACTCGGTTAACCCGAGGGTGAACAGGGTTGGTGTGTTAGTTAAAATGACGGTGAGGGTTTGGACAGTGTGGACTTTCGGATAACATCCACGTAGGTTCGGAGCGGTATTTGAAACTTAGTCAGCGTTAGGGAAGTTAAAGTTTGGTATGTTGGTTAGGGTGAGGGTGAGTGACGGGACAGTGTTCAGGTTCTGCTTACAGCCCGATGCACGTTTAGCCTCCTAAGATTCTAAGGTCCACGGTTGGCAGGAGGTTGTGAGAAAACATTGAATGTTGGTTAGTGTGAGGCTGAGGCATGGTACAGGTTTCAGCTACTGCCTCCAGACAGGTATACATTAAGGTTCGGGTCAGTGTTAGGGCCTTGGTTAGCCCGAGTGTGAGAGAGTGTTGATGTGTTACAGAGAGGGTGAGGGTTCAGACATTGTACGGGTTTGGGAAACAGCCGAGTATAAGTTTAGGATCGGAAGAGTGTTAGAGCTTCGGTTATCACCACGGTAAGGAAAAGGTTGGTATGCTTGATATGCTGAGGGTGAGGGATGGAACTGTGTTCGGCTGCTGCCTACAGTCAGGTATACATTTAGGTTCGGAGCAGTGTTTGAGCCACGTTCACCCCAACGGAAGTTAAAGTTGGTATGTTGGTTAGGGTGAGGGTGAGGGATGGGTCAGTGTTCGGGTTCTGCTTACAACCAGGTGTACGTTTAGGTTCAGAACACTGTTAGGATCACTGTTAGCTGGAGGTTATGGCAAAGGATTTTATGTTGGTTAGTGTGAGGATTAGGGAACGGACAAGGTTCCGCTACTGCCTTCAGACAGGTTTACTTAAGGTTCGGGTGAGTGTTAGCTCCTACGTTAGCCCAAGGGTGAGACAGGGTTGGTGTGTGTTAAAGTGAGAGTGACGGTTGGGTCAGGCAGAGTTTAGTATAACAGCCAAGAGTACGTTTAGAGTCCGATGAGTGTTAGAGCCTCGGTTACCGCGAGGGTAGCGAAAAGTTCATATATTGGTTTAGTTGAAGGTAAGGAATGGAACTTGTTCAGAATTTGGCTACCACCAGGTATACATTTACATTCGGAACAGTGTATGAGCCGCAGTAACCGTGAGGCAACTTAAAGGTGGGTATGATGGATAGGGTGATGGAGAGACATGGGACAGGCTTCGCCTTTTATTTGCAGCCTTGTGTACCTCTAGACTCGCAACACTGTTAGGGCCACGGTTACCTGGAGGGTAGGGGAAAGGATTGAACGTTCCTTAGTGTCAGTCTGAGGGATGGGAGAGTGTTCCGCTACTGCCTGTATCCAGGTACACGTTAATGTTCGGTTGAGGGTTAGGAACTCGGTTAACCCGAGGGTGAACAGGCTTGGTGTGTTAGTTCAAATGACGGTGAGGGTTTGGACAGTGTAGATTTCAGATAACAGCCACGTAGGGTCGGAGCAGTATTTGAAACTTGGTCAGCGTGAGGGAAGTTAAAGGATGGTATGTTGGTTAGGGTGAGGGTGAGTGATGGGACAGTGTTCAGGTTCTGCTTACCCTGCTGTGCTTCGTTAGGCTCGGAAGACTCTTAAGGCCACGGTAGGTGGGAGGTTATAGGAAAGGATTGAACGTTGGTTAGTTGAGGCTGAGGGATGGGACATGTTTCAGCTACTGCGTGCATCCACGTATACATTAAAGTTCAGCTGAGGGTTAGGAATTCGGTAGCCATAGGGTGAGACAGGGTTGGTGTGTTAGTTAAAGTGACGGTGAGGGTTTGGACAGTGTAGGGTTTCGGATAACGGCCAAGTACGTTCGAAACAGTTTTCAAACTTTGGTCAGCGTGAGGGAAGTTAAAGGTTGGTATGTTGTTTAGGGTGAGGGTGAGTGTTGGGACAGTGTTCAGGTTCTGCTTACAGCCAGGCGCACGTTTAGGCTCCTAAGACTCTTAGGTCAACGGTTAGCGGGAGGTTATGGGGAAGGATTGAATATTGGTTAGTGTGAGGTTGAGGCAAGGGACATGTTTCAGCTACTGCCTCCAGCCATGTACACATTAAGCTTCGGGTCAGGGTTAGGGCCCCGGTTAGCCCGAGTGTGAGAGAATGTTGGTGTTTTAGTTACACAGCGTGAGGGTTCAGACATTGTACGGGTTCGGAAAACAGCCAAGTATACGTTTAGAGTGCGATGAGTGTTAGAGCCTCGGTTACCGCGAGGGTAGGGAAAAGGTCAATTATTGGTTTAGTTGAGGGTGAGGAATGGAACTTGTTCGGATGGTGCCTACAACCAGGTATACATTTATGTTCGGAACAGTGTTTGAGCCACTGTAACCTTGATGCAACTTAAGGTCGGTATGATGGTTAGGGTGAGGGAGAGAAATGGGACAGGCTTGCCTTTTATTTACAGCCTTGTGTACCTCTCGACTCGCAACACGTTTAGGGCCACGGTAACCTGGAGGGTATGGGAAAGGATTGAACGTTCCTTAGTGTCAGTCTGAGGGATGGGAGTGTGTTCGGCTACTGCCTGTATCCAGGTACACGTTAATGTTCGGTTGAGGGTTAGGAACTCGGTTAACCCGAGGGTGAACAGGGTTGGTGTGTTAGTTAAAATGACGGTGAGGGTTTGGACAGTGTAGCGTTTCGGATAACGGCCAAGTACGTTCGAAACAGTATTTAAATTTGGTCAGCGTGAGGGAAGTTAAAGGTTGGTATGTTGTTTAGGGTGAGGGTGGGTGTTGGGACACTGTTCAGGTTCTGCTTACAGCCAGATGCACGTTTAGCCTCCTAAGACTCTTAGGTCCAAGGTTGGCGGGAGGTTGTGGGAAAAGATTGAATGTTGGTTAGTGTGAGGCCGAGGCATGGGACAGGTTTCAGCTACTGCCTCCACACAGGTATACATTAAGGTTCGGGTCAGTTTTAGGGCCTGGGTTAGCCCTAGTGTGAGAGAGTGTTGGTGTGTTAGTTACAGAGAGGGTGAGGGTTCCGACATTGTACGGGTTCGGAAAACAGCCAAGTATACATTTAGGATCAGACGAGTGTTAGAGTCTCGGTTATCGCCACGGTACGGAACGGTTGGTATGCTTGATATGTTGAGGGTGAGAGATGGAACTGTGTTCGGCTGCTGCCTACAGTCAGGTGTACATTTAGGTTCGGAGCAGTGTTTGAGCCACGTTCACCCCAACGGAAGTTAAAGTTGGTATGTTGGTTAGGGTGAGGGTGAGGGATGGGTCAGTGTTCGGGTTCTGCTTACAACCAGGTGTCCGTTTAGTTTCAGAACACTGTTAGGATCATTGATAGCTGAGTTTATGAAAAAGGATTTTATGTTGGTTAGTGTGAGGATAAGGGAACGGACAGGGTTCGGCTACTGCCTTCAGACAGGTTTACTTAAGGTTCGGGTGAGTGTTAGCTCCTAGGTTAGCCCAAGGGTGAGACAGGATTGGTGTGTGTTAAAGTGCGAGTGAGGGTTGGGACAGGCAGAGTTTAGTATAACAGCCAAGTTTAGAGTCCGATGAGTGTTAGAGCCTCGGTTACCGCGAGGGTAGGGAAAAGGTCATATATTGGTTTAGTTGAGGGTGAGTAATGGAACTTGTTCGGATGTTGCCTACAACCAGGTACACCTTTACATTCGGAACAGTGTATGAGCAGCAGTAACCGTGAGGCAACTTAAAGGTTGGTATGATGGTTAGGGTGATGGAGAGACATGGGACAGGCTTGCCTTTTATTTACCGCCTTGTGTACCTCTAGACTCTCAACACTGTTAGGGCCACGGTTACCTGGAGGGTATGGAAAAGGAGTGAAGGTTCCTTATTGTCAGTCTGAGGGATGTGAGAATGTTCCGCTACTGCCTGTATCCAGGTACACGTTAAAGTTCCGTTGAGGGTTAGGAACTCGGTTCACCCGAGAGTAAACAGGGTTGGTGTGTTAGTTAAAATGACGGTGAGGGTTTGGACAGTGTGGACTTTCGGATAACATCCACGTAGGTTCGGAGCGGTATTTGAAACTTAGTCAGCGTTAGGGAAGTTAAAGTTTGGTATGTTGGTTAGGGTGAGGGTGAGTGACGGGACAGTGTTCAGGTTCTGCTTACAGCCCGATGCACGTTTAGCCTCCTAAGATTCTAAGGTCCACGGTTGGCAGGAGGTTGTGAGAAAACATTGAATGTTGGTTAGTGTGAGGCTGAGGCATGGTACAGGTTTCAGCTACTGCCTCCAGACAGGTATACATTAAGGTTCGGGTCAGTGTTAGGGCCTTGGTTAGCCCGAGTGTGAGAGAGTGTTGATGTGTTACAGAGAGGGTGAGGGTTCAGACATTGTACGGGTTTGGGAAACAGCCGAGTATAAGTTTAGGATCGGAAGAGTGTTAGAGCTTCGGTTATCACCACGGTAAGGAAAAGGTTGGTATGCTTGATATGCTGAGGGTGAGGGATGGAACTGTGTTCGGCTGCTGCCTACAGTCAGGTATACATTTAGGTTCGGAGCAGTGTTTGAGCCACGTTCACCCCAACGGAAGTTAAAGTTGGTATGTTGGTTAGGGTGAGGGTGAGGGATGGGTCAGTGTTCGGGTTCTGCTTACAACCAGGTGTACGTTTAGGTTCAGAACACTGTTAGGATCACTGTTAGCTGGAGGTTATGGCAAAGGATTTTATGTTGGTTAGTGTGAGGATTAGGGAACGGACAAGGTTCCGCTACTGCCTTCAGACAGGTTTACTTAAGGTTCGGGTGAGTGTTAGCTCCTACGTTAGCCCAAGGGTGAGACAGGGTTGGTGTGTGTTAAAGTGAGAGTGACGGTTGGGTCAGGCAGAGTTTAGTATAACAGCCAAGAGTACGTTTAGAGTCCGATGAGTGTTAGAGCCTCGGTTACCGCGAGGGTAGCGAAAAGTTCATATATTGGTTTAGTTGAAGGTAAGGAATGGAACTTGTTCAGAATTTGGCTACCACCAGGTATACATTTACATTCGGAACAGTGTATGAGCCGCAGTAACCGTGAGGCAACTTAAAGGTGGGTATGATGGATAGGGTGATGGAGAGACATGGGACAGGCTTCGCCTTTTATTTGCAGCCTTGTGTACCTCTAGACTCGCAACACTGTTAGGGCCACGGTTACCTGGAGGGTAGGGGAAAGGATTGAACGTTCCTTAGTGTCAGTCTGAGGGATGGGAGAGTGTTCCGCTACTGCCTGTATCCAGGTACACGTTAATGTTCGGTTGAGGGTTAGGAACTCGGTTAACCCGAGGGTGAACAGGCTTGGTGTGTTAGTTCAAATGACGGTGAGGGTTTGGACAGTGTAGATTTCAGATAACAGCCACGTAGGGTCGGAGCAGTATTTGAAACTTGGTCAGCGTGAGGGAAGTTAAAGGATGGTACGTTGGTTAGGGTGAGGGTGAGTGATGGGACAGTGTTCAGGTTCTGCTTACCCTGCTGTGCTTCGTTAGGCTCGGAAGACTCTTAAGGCCACGGTAGGTGGGAGGTTATAGGAAAGGATTGAACGTTGGTTAGTTGAGGCTGAGGGATGGGACATGTTTCAGCTACTGCGTGCATCCACGTATACATTAAAGTTCAGCTGAGGGTTAGGAATTCGGTAGCCATAGGGTGAGACAGGGTTGGTGTGTTAGTTAAAGTGACGGTGAGGGTTTGGACAGTGTAGGGTTTCGGATAACGGCCAAGTACGTTCGAAACAGTTTTCAAACTTTGGTCAGCGTGAGGGAAGTTAAAGGTTGGTATGTTGTTTAGGGTGAGGGTGAGTGTTGGGACAGTGTTCAGGTTCTGCTTACAGCCAGGTGCACGTTTAGGCTCCTAAGACTCTTAGGTCAACGGTTAGCGGGAGGTTATGGGGAAGGATTGAATATTGGTTAGTGTGAGGTTGAGGCAAGGGACATGTTTCAGCTACTGCCTCCAGCCATGTACACATTAAGCTTCGGGTCAGGGTTAGGGCCCCGGTTAGCCCGAGTGTGAGAGAATGTTGGTGTTTTAGTTACACAGCGTGAGGGTTCAGACATTGTACGGGTTCGGAAAACAGCCAAGTATACGTTTAGAGTGCGATGAGTGTTAGAGCCTCGGTTACCGCGAGGGTAGGGAAAAGGTCAATTATTGGTTTAGTTGAGGGTGAGGAATGGAACTTGTTCGGATGGTGCCTACAACCAGGTATACATTTATGTTCGGAACAGTGTTTGAGCCACTGTAACCTTGATGCAACTTAAGGTCGGTATGATGGTTAGGGTGAGGGAGAGAAATGGGACAGGCTTGCCTTTTATTTACAGCCTTGTGTACCTCTCGACTCGCAACACGTTTAGGGCCACGGTAACCTGGAGGGTATGGGAAAGGATTGAACGTTCCTTAGTGTCAGTCTGAGGGATGGGAGTGTGTTCGGCTACTGCCTGTATCCAGGTACACGTTAATGTTCGGTTGAGGGTTAGGAACTCGGTTAACCCGAGGGTGAACAGGGTTGGTGTGTTAGTTAAAATGACGGTGAGGGTTTGGACAGTGTGGACTTTCGGATAACATCCACGTAGGTTCGGAGCGGTATTTGAAACTTAGTCAGCGTTAGGGAAGTTAAAGTTTGGTATGTTGGTTAGGGTGAGGGTGAGTGACGGGACAGTGTTCAGGTTCTGCTTACAGCCCGATGCACGTTTAGCCTCCTAAGATTCTAAGGTCCACGGTTGGCAGGAGGTTGTGAGAAAACATTGAATGTTGGTTAGTGTGAGGCTGAGGCATGGTACAGGTTTCAGCTACTGCCTCCAGACAGGTATACATTAAGGTTCGGGTCAGTGTTAGGGCCTTGGTTAGCCCGAGTGTGAGAGAGTGTTGATGTGTTACAGAGAGGGTGAGGGTTCAGACATTGTACGGGTTTGGGAAACAGCCGAGTATAAGTTTAGGATCGGAAGAGTGTTAGAGCTTCGGTTATCACCACGGTAAGGAAAAGGTTGGTATGCTTGATATGCTGAGGGTGAGGGATGGAACTGTGTTCGGCTGCTGCCTACAGTCAGGTATACATTTAGGTTCGGAGCAGTGTTTGAGCCACGTTCACCCCAACGGAAGTTAAAGTTGGTATGTTGGTTAGGGTGAGGGTGAGGGATGGGTCAGTGTTCGGGTTCTGCTTACAACCAGGTGTACGTTTAGGTTCAGAACACTGTTAGGATCACTGTTAGCTGGAGGTTATGGCAAAGGATTTTATGTTGGTTAGTGTGAGGATTAGGGAACGGACAAGGTTCCGCTACTGCCTTCAGACAGGTTTACTTAAGGTTCGGGTGAGTGTTAGCTCCTACGTTAGCCCAAGGGTGAGACAGGGTTGGTGTGTGTTAAAGTGAGAGTGACGGTTGGGTCAGGCAGAGTTTAGTATAACAGCCAAGAGTACGTTTAGAGTCCGATGAGTGTTAGAGCCTCGGTTACCGCGAGGGTAGCGAAAAGTTCATATATTGGTTTAGTTGAAGGTAAGGAATGGAACTTGTTCAGAATTTGGCTACCACCAGGTATACATTTACATTCGGAACAGTGTATGAGCCGCAGTAACCGTGAGGCAACTTAAAGGTGGGTATGATGGATAGGGTGATGGAGAGACATGGGACAGGCTTCGCCTTTTATTTGCAGCCTTGTGTACCTCTAGACTCGCAACACTGTTAGGGCCACGGTTACCTGGAGGGTATGGGAAAGGATTGAACGTTCCTTAGTGTCAGTCTGAGGGATGGGAGTGTGTTCGGCTACTGCCTGTATCCAGGTACACGTTAATGTTCGGTTGAGGGTTAGGAACTCGGTTAACCCGAGGGTGAACAGGGTTGGTGTGTTAGTTAAAATGACGGTGAGGGTTTGGACAGTGTAGCGTTTCGGATAACGGCCAAGTACGTTCGAAACAGTATTTAAATTTGGTCAGCGTGAGGGAAGTTAAAGGTTGGTATGTTGTTTAGGGTGAGGGTGGGTGTTGGGACACTGTTCAGGTTCTGCTTACAGCCAGATGCACGTTTAGCCTCCTAAGACTCTTAGGTCCAAGGTTGGCGGGAGGTTGTGGGAAAAGATTGAATGTTGGTTAGTGTGAGGCCGAGGCATGGGACAGGTTTCAGCTACTGCCTCCACACAGGTATACATTAAGGTTCGGGTCAGTTTTAGGGCCTGGGTTAGCCCTAGTGTGAGAGAGTGTTGGTGTGTTAGTTACAGAGAGGGTGAGGGTTCCGACATTGTACGGGTTCGGAAAACAGCCAAGTATACATTTAGGATCAGACGAGTGTTAGAGTCTCGGTTATCGCCACGGTACGGAACGGTTGGTATGCTTGATATGTTGAGGGTGAGAGATGGAACTGTGTTCGGCTGCTGCCTACAGTCAGGTGTACATTTAGGTTCGGAGCAGTGTTTGAGCCACGTTCACCCCAACGGAAGTTAAAGTTGGTATGTTGGTTAGGGTGAGGGTGAGGGATGGGTCAGTGTTCGGGTTCTGCTTACAACCAGGTGTCCGTTTAGTTTCAGAACACTGTTAGGATCATTGATAGCTGAGTTTATGAAAAAGGATTTTATGTTGGTTAGTGTGAGGATAAGGGAACGGACAGGGTTCGGCTACTGCCTTCAGACAGGTTTACTTAAGGTTCGGGTGAGTGTTAGCTCCTAGGTTAGCCCAAGGGTGAGACAGGATTGGTGTGTGTTAAAGTGCGAGTGAGGGTTGGGACAGGCAGAGTTTAGTATAACAGCCAAGTTTAGAGTCCGATGAGTGTTAGAGCCTCGGTTACCGCGAGGGTAGGGAAAAGGTCATATATTGGTTTAGTTGAGGGTGAGTAATGGAACTTGTTCGGATGTTGCCTACAACCAGGTACACCTTTACATTCGGAACAGTGTATGAGCAGCAGTAACCGTGAGGCAACTTAAAGGTTGGTATGATGGTTAGGGTGATGGAGAGACATGGGACAGGCTTGCCTTTTATTTACCGCCTTGTGTACCTCTAGACTCTCAACACTGTTAGGGCCACGGTTACCTGGAGGGTATGGAAAAGGAGTGAAGGTTCCTTATTGTCAGTCTGAGGGATGTGAGAATGTTCCGCTACTGCCTGTATCCAGGTACACGTTAAAGTTCCGTTGAGGGTTAGGAACTCGGTTCACCCGAGAGTAAACAGGGTTGGTGTGTTAGTTAAAATGACGGTGAGGGTTTGGACAGTGTGGACTTTCGGATAACATCCACGTAGGTTCGGAGCGGTATTTGAAACTTAGTCAGCGTTAGGGAAGTTAAAGTTTGGTATGTTGGTTAGGGTGAGGGTGAGTGACGGGACAGTGTTCAGGTTCTGCTTACAGCCCGATGCACGTTTAGCCTCCTAAGATTCTAAGGTCCACGGTTGGCAGGAGGTTGTGAGAAAACATTGAATGTTGGTTAGTGTGAGGCTGAGGCATGGTACAGGTTTCAGCTACTGCCTCCAGACAGGTATACATTAAGGTTCGGGTCAGTGTTAGGGCCTTGGTTAGCCCGAGTGTGAGAGAGTGTTGATGTGTTACAGAGAGGGTGAGGGTTCAGACATTGTACGGGTTTGGGAAACAGCCGAGTATAAGTTTAGGATCGGAAGAGTGTTAGAGCTTCGGTTATCACCACGGTAAGGAAAAGGTTGGTATGCTTGATATGCTGAGGGTGAGGGATGGAACTGTGTTCGGCTGCTGCCTACAGTCAGGTATACATTTAGGTTCGGAGCAGTGTTTGAGCCACGTTCACCCCAACGGAAGTTAAAGTTGGTATGTTGGTTAGGGTGAGGGTGAGGGATGGGTCAGTGTTCGGGTTCTGCTTACAACCAGGTGTACGTTTAGGTTCAGAACACTGTTAGGATCACTGTTAGCTGGAGGTTATGGCAAAGGATTTTATGTTGGTTAGTGTGAGGATTAGGGAACGGACAAGGTTCCGCTACTGCCTTCAGACAGGTTTACTTAAGGTTCGGGTGAGTGTTAGCTCCTACGTTAGCCCAAGGGTGAGACAGGGTTGGTGTGTGTTAAAGTGAGAGTGACGGTTGGGTCAGGCAGAGTTTAGTATAACAGCCAAGAGTACGTTTAGAGTCCGATGAGTGTTAGAGCCTCGGTTACCGCGAGGGTAGCGAAAAGTTCATATATTGGTTTAGTTGAAGGTAAGGAATGGAACTTGTTCAGAATTTGGCTACCACCAGGTATACATTTACATTCGGAACAGTGTATGAGCCGCAGTAACCGTGAGGCAACTTAAAGGTGGGTATGATGGATAGGGTGATGGAGAGACATGGGACAGGCTTCGCCTTTTATTTGCAGCCTTGTGTACCTCTAGACTCGCAACACTGTTAGGGCCACGGTTACCTGGAGGGTAGGGGAAAGGATTGAACGTTCCTTAGTGTCAGTCTGAGGGATGGGAGAGTGTTCCGCTACTGCCTGTATCCAGGTACACGTTAATGTTCGGTTGAGGGTTAGGAACTCGGTTAACCCGAGGGTGAACAGGCTTGGTGTGTTAGTTCAAATGACGGTGAGGGTTTGGACAGTGTAGATTTCAGATAACAGCCACGTAGGGTCGGAGCAGTATTTGAAACTTGGTCAGCGTGAGGGAAGTTAAAGGATGGTACGTTGGTTAGGGTGAGGGTGAGTGATGGGACAGTGTTCAGGTTCTGCTTACCCTGCTGTGCTTCGTTAGGCTCGGAAGACTCTTAAGGCCACGGTAGGTGGGAGGTTATAGGAAAGGATTGAACGTTGGTTAGTTGAGGCTGAGGGATGGGACATGTTTCAGCTACTGCGTGCATCCACGTATACATTAAAGTTCAGCTGAGGGTTAGGAATTCGGTAGCCATAGGGTGAGACAGGGTTGGTGTGTTAGTTAAAGTGACGGTGAGGGTTTGGACAGTGTAGGGTTTCGGATAACGGCCAAGTACGTTCGAAACAGTTTTCAAACTTTGGTCAGCGTGAGGGAAGTTAAAGGTTGGTATGTTGTTTAGGGTGAGGGTGAGTGTTGGGACAGTGTTCAGGTTCTGCTTACAGCCAGGCGCACGTTTAGGCTCCTAAGACTCTTAGGTCAACGGTTAGCGGGAGGTTATGGGGAAGGATTGAATATTGGTTAGTGTGAGGTTGAGGCAAGGGACATGTTTCAGCTACTGCCTCCAGCCATGTACACATTAAGCTTCGGGTCAGGGTTAGGGCCCCGGTTAGCCCGAGTGTGAGAGAATGTTGGTGTTTTAGTTACACAGCGTGAGGGTTCAGACATTGTACGGGTTCGGAAAACAGCCAAGTATACGTTTAGAGTGCGATGAGTGTTAGAGCCTCGGTTACCGCGAGGGTAGGGAAAAGGTCAATTATTGGTTTAGTTGAGGGTGAGGAATGGAACTTGTTCGGATGGTGCCTACAACCAGGTATACATTTATGTTCGGAACAGTGTTTGAGCCACTGTAACCTTGATGCAACTTAAGGTCGGTATGATGGTTAGGGTGAGGGAGAGAAATGGGACAGGCTTGCCTTTTATTTACAGCCTTGTGTACCTCTCGACTCGCAACACGTTTAGGGCCACGGTAACCTGGAGGGTATGGGAAAGGATTGAACGTTCCTTAGTGTCAGTCTGAGGGATGGGAGTGTGTTCGGCTACTGCCTGTATCCAGGTACACGTTAATGTTCGGTTGAGGGTTAGGAACTCGGTTAACCCGAGGGTGAACAGGGTTGGTGTGTTAGTTAAAATGACGGTGAGGGTTTGGACAGTGTGGACTTTCGGATAACATCCACGTAGGTTCGGAGCGGTATTTGAAACTTAGTCAGCGTTAGGGAAGTTAAAGTTTGGTATGTTGGTTAGGGTGAGGGTGAGTGACGGGACAGTGTTCAGGTTCTGCTTACAGCCCGATGCACGTTTAGCCTCCTAAGATTCTAAGGTCCACGGTTGGCAGGAGGTTGTGAGAAAACATTGAATGTTGGTTAGTGTGAGGCTGAGGCATGGTACAGGTTTCAGCTACTGCCTCCAGACAGGTATACATTAAGGTTCGGGTCAGTGTTAGGGCCTTGGTTAGCCCGAGTGTGAGAGAGTGTTGATGTGTTACAGAGAGGGTGAGGGTTCAGACATTGTACGGGTTTGGGAAACAGCCGAGTATAAGTTTAGGATCGGAAGAGTGTTAGAGCTTCGGTTATCACCACGGTAAGGAAAAGGTTGGTATGCTTGATATGCTGAGGGTGAGGGATGGAACTGTGTTCGGCTGCTGCCTACAGTCAGGTATACATTTAGGTTCGGAGCAGTGTTTGAGCCACGTTCACCCCAACGGAAGTTAAAGTTGGTATGTTGGTTAGGGTGAGGGTGAGGGATGGGTCAGTGTTCGGGTTCTGCTTACAACCAGGTGTACGTTTAGGTTCAGAACACTGTTAGGATCACTGTTAGCTGGAGGTTATGGCAAAGGATTTTATGTTGGTTAGTGTGAGGATTAGGGAACGGACAAGGTTCCGCTACTGCCTTCAGACAGGTTTACTTAAGGTTCGGGTGAGTGTTAGCTCCTACGTTAGCCCAAGGGTGAGACAGGGTTGGTGTGTGTTAAAGTGAGAGTGACGGTTGGGTCAGGCAGAGTTTAGTATAACAGCCAAGAGTACGTTTAGAGTCCGATGAGTGTTAGAGCCTCGGTTACCGCGAGGGTAGCGAAAAGTTCATATATTGGTTTAGTTGAAGGTAAGGAATGGAACTTGTTCAGAATTTGGCTACCACCAGGTATACATTTACATTCGGAACAGTGTATGAGCCGCAGTAACCGTGAGGCAACTTAAAGGTGGGTATGATGGATAGGGTGATGGAGAGACATGGGACAGGCTTCGCCTTTTATTTGCAGCCTTGTGTACCTCTAGACTCGCAACACTGTTAGGGCCACGGTTACCTGGAGGGTAGGGGAAAGGATTGAACGTTCCTTAGTGTCAGTCTGAGGGATGGGAGAGTGTTCCGCTACTGCCTGTATCCAGGTACACGTTAATGTTCGGTTGAGGGTTAGGAACTCGGTTAACCCGAGGGTGAACAGGCTTGGTGTGTTAGTTCAAATGACGGTGAGGGTTTGGACAGTGTAGATTTCAGATAACAGCCACGTAGGGTCGGAGCAGTATTTGAAACTTGGTCAGCGTGAGGGAAGTTAAAGGATGGTACGTTGGTTAGGGTGAGGGTGAGTGATGGGACAGTGTTCAGGTTCTGCTTACCCTGCTGTGCTTCGTTAGGCTCGGAAGACTCTTAAGGCCACGGTAGGTGGGAGGTTATAGGAAAGGATTGAACGTTGGTTAGTTGAGGCTGAGGGATGGGACATGTTTCAGCTACTGCGTGCATCCACGTATACATTAAAGTTCAGCTGAGGGTTAGGAATTCGGTAGCCATAGGGTGAGACAGGGTTGGTGTGTTAGTTAAAGTGACGGTGAGGGTTTGGACAGTGTAGGGTTTCGGATAACGGCCAAGTACGTTCGAAACAGTTTTCAAACTTTGGTCAGCGTGAGGGAAGTTAAAGGTTGGTATGTTGTTTAGGGTGAGGGTGAGTGTTGGGACAGTGTTCAGGTTCTGCTTACAGCCAGGCGCACGTTTAGGCTCCTAAGACTCTTAGGTCAACGGTTAGCGGGAGGTTATGGGGAAGGATTGAATATTGGTTAGTGTGAGGTTGAGGCAAGGGACATGTTTCAGCTACTGCCTCCAGCCATGTACACATTAAGCTTCGGGTCAGGGTTAGGGCCCCGGTTAGCCCGAGTGTGAGAGAATGTTGGTGTTTTAGTTACACAGCGTGAGGGTTCAGACATTGTACGGGTTCGGAAAACAGCCAAGTATACGTTTAGAGTGCGATGAGTGTTAGAGCCTCGGTTACCGCGAGGGTAGGGAAAAGGTCAATTATTGGTTTAGTTGAGGGTGAGGAATGGAACTTGTTCGGATGGTGCCTACAACCAGGTATACATTTATGTTCGGAACAGTGTTTGAGCCACTGTAACCTTGATGCAACTTAAGGTCGGTATGATGGTTAGGGTGAGGGAGAGAAATGGGACAGGCTTGCCTTTTATTTACAGCCTTGTGTACCTCTCGACTCGCAACACGTTTAGGGCCACGGTAACCTGGAGGGTATGGGAAAGGATTGAACGTTCCTTAGTGTCAGTCTGAGGGATGGGAGTGTGTTCGGCTACTGCCTGTATCCAGGTACACGTTAATGTTCGGTTGAGGGTTAGGAACTCGGTTAACCCGAGGGTGAACAGGGTTGGTGTGTTAGTTAAAATGACGGTGAGGGTTTGGACAGTGTAGCGTTTCGGATAACGGCCAAGTACGTTCGAAACAGTATTTAAATTTGGTCAGCGTGAGGGAAGTTAAAGGTTGGTATGTTGTTTAGGGTGAGGGTGGGTGTTGGGACACTGTTCAGGTTCTGCTTACAGCCAGATGCACGTTTAGCCTCCTAAGACTCTTAGGTCCAAGGTTGGCGGGAGGTTGTGGGAAAAGATTGAATGTTGGTTAGTGTGAGGCCGAGGCATGGGACAGGTTTCAGCTACTGCCTCCACACAGGTATACATTAAGGTTCGGGTCAGTTTTAGGGCCTGGGTTAGCCCTAGTGTGAGAGAGTGTTGGTGTGTTAGTTACAGAGAGGGTGAGGGTTCCGACATTGTACGGGTTCGGAAAACAGCCAAGTATACATTTAGGATCAGACGAGTGTTAGAGTCTCGGTTATCGCCACGGTACGGAACGGTTGGTATGCTTGATATGTTGAGGGTGAGAGATGGAACTGTGTTCGGCTGCTGCCTACAGTCAGGTGTACATTTAGGTTCGGAGCAGTGTTTGAGCCACGTTCACCCCAACGGAAGTTAAAGTTGGTATGTTGGTTAGGGTGAGGGTGAGGGATGGGTCAGTGTTCGGGTTCTGCTTACAACCAGGTGTCCGTTTAGTTTCAGAACACTGTTAGGATCATTGATAGCTGAGTTTATGAAAAAGGATTTTATGTTGGTTAGTGTGAGGATAAGGGAACGGACAGGGTTCGGCTACTGCCTTCAGACAGGTTTACTTAAGGTTCGGGTGAGTGTTAGCTCCTAGGTTAGCCCAAGGGTGAGACAGGATTGGTGTGTGTTAAAGTGCGAGTGAGGGTTGGGACAGGCAGAGTTTAGTATAACAGCCAAGTTTAGAGTCCGATGAGTGTTAGAGCCTCGGTTACCGCGAGGGTAGGGAAAAGGTCATATATTGGTTTAGTTGAGGGTGAGTAATGGAACTTGTTCGGATGTTGCCTACAACCAGGTACACCTTTACATTCGGAACAGTGTATGAGCAGCAGTAACCGTGAGGCAACTTAAAGGTTGGTATGATGGTTAGGGTGATGGAGAGACATGGGACAGGCTTGCCTTTTATTTACCGCCTTGTGTACCTCTAGACTCTCAACACTGTTAGGGCCACGGTTACCTGGAGGGTATGGAAAAGGAGTGAAGGTTCCTTATTGTCAGTCTGAGGGATGTGAGAATGTTCCGCTACTGCCTGTATCCAGGTACACGTTAAAGTTCCGTTGAGGGTTAGGAACTCGGTTCACCCGAGAGTAAACAGGGTTGGTGTGTTAGTTAAAATGACGGTGAGGGTTTGGACAGTGTGGACTTTCGGATAACATCCACGTAGGTTCGGAGCGGTATTTGAAACTTAGTCAGCGTTAGGGAAGTTAAAGTTTGGTATGTTGGTTAGGGTGAGGGTGAGTGACGGGACAGTGTTCAGGTTCTGCTTACAGCCCGATGCACGTTTAGCCTCCTAAGATTCTAAGGTCCACGGTTGGCAGGAGGTTGTGAGAAAACATTGAATGTTGGTTAGTGTGAGGCTGAGGCATGGTACAGGTTTCAGCTACTGCCTCCAGACAGGTATACATTAAGGTTCGGGTCAGTGTTAGGGCCTTGGTTAGCCCGAGTGTGAGAGAGTGTTGATGTGTTACAGAGAGGGTGAGGGTTCAGACATTGTACGGGTTTGGGAAACAGCCGAGTATAAGTTTAGGATCGGAAGAGTGTTAGAGCTTCGGTTATCACCACGGTAAGGAAAAGGTTGGTATGCTTGATATGCTGAGGGTGAGGGATGGAACTGTGTTCGGCTGCTGCCTACAGTCAGGTATACATTTAGGTTCGGAGCAGTGTTTGAGCCACGTTCACCCCAACGGAAGTTAAAGTTGGTATGTTGGTTAGGGTGAGGGTGAGGGATGGGTCAGTGTTCGGGTTCTGCTTACAACCAGGTGTACGTTTAGGTTCAGAACACTGTTAGGATCACTGTTAGCTGGAGGTTATGGCAAAGGATTTTATGTTGGTTAGTGTGAGGATTAGGGAACGGACAAGGTTCCGCTACTGCCTTCAGACAGGTTTACTTAAGGTTCGGGTGAGTGTTAGCTCCTACGTTAGCCCAAGGGTGAGACAGGGTTGGTGTGTGTTAAAGTGAGAGTGACGGTTGGGTCAGGCAGAGTTTAGTATAACAGCCAAGAGTACGTTTAGAGTCCGATGAGTGTTAGAGCCTCGGTTACCGCGAGGGTAGCGAAAAGTTCATATATTGGTTTAGTTGAAGGTAAGGAATGGAACTTGTTCAGAATTTGGCTACCACCAGGTATACATTTACATTCGGAACAGTGTATGAGCCGCAGTAACCGTGAGGCAACTTAAAGGTGGGTATGATGGATAGGGTGATGGAGAGACATGGGACAGGCTTCGCCTTTTATTTGCAGCCTTGTGTACCTCTAGACTCGCAACACTGTTAGGGCCACGGTTACCTGGAGGGTAGGGGAAAGGATTGAACGTTCCTTAGTGTCAGTCTGAGGGATGGGAGAGTGTTCCGCTACTGCCTGTATCCAGGTACACGTTAATGTTCGGTTGAGGGTTAGGAACTCGGTTAACCCGAGGGTGAACAGGCTTGGTGTGTTAGTTCAAATGACGGTGAGGGTTTGGACAGTGTAGATTTCAGATAACAGCCACGTAGGGTCGGAGCAGTATTTGAAACTTGGTCAGCGTGAGGGAAGTTAAAGGATGGTACGTTGGTTAGGGTGAGGGTGAGTGATGGGACAGTGTTCAGGTTCTGCTTACCCTGCTGTGCTTCGTTAGGCTCGGAAGACTCTTAAGGCCACGGTAGGTGGGAGGTTATAGGAAAGGATTGAACGTTGGTTAGTTGAGGCTGAGGGATGGGACATGTTTCAGCTACTGCGTGCATCCACGTATACATTAAAGTTCAGCTGAGGGTTAGGAATTCGGTAGCCATAGGGTGAGACAGGGTTGGTGTGTTAGTTAAAGTGACGGTGAGGGTTTGGACAGTGTAGGGTTTCGGATAACGGCCAAGTACGTTCGAAACAGTTTTCAAACTTTGGTCAGCGTGAGGGAAGTTAAAGGTTGGTATGTTGTTTAGGGTGAGGGTGAGTGTTGGGACAGTGTTCAGGTTCTGCTTACAGCCAGGCGCACGTTTAGGCTCCTAAGACTCTTAGGTCAACGGTTAGCGGGAGGTTATGGGGAAGGATTGAATATTGGTTAGTGTGAGGTTGAGGCAAGGGACATGTTTCAGCTACTGCCTCCAGCCATGTACACATTAAGCTTCGGGTCAGGGTTAGGGCCCCGGTTAGCCCGAGTGTGAGAGAATGTTGGTGTTTTAGTTACACAGCGTGAGGGTTCAGACATTGTACGGGTTCGGAAAACAGCCAAGTATACGTTTAGAGTGCGATGAGTGTTAGAGCCTCGGTTACCGCGAGGGTAGGGAAAAGGTCAATTATTGGTTTAGTTGAGGGTGAGGAATGGAACTTGTTCGGATGGTGCCTACAACCAGGTATACATTTATGTTCGGAACAGTGTTTGAGCCACTGTAACCTTGATGCAACTTAAGGTCGGTATGATGGTTAGGGTGAGGGAGAGAAATGGGACAGGCTTGCCTTTTATTTACAGCCTTGTGTACCTCTCGACTCGCAACACGTTTAGGGCCACGGTAACCTGGAGGGTATGGGAAAGGATTGAACGTTCCTTAGTGTCAGTCTGAGGGATGGGAGTGTGTTCGGCTACTGCCTGTATCCAGGTACACGTTAATGTTCGGTTGAGGGTTAGGAACTCGGTTAACCCGAGGGTGAACAGGGTTGGTGTGTTAGTTAAAATGACGGTGAGGGTTTGGACAGTGTAGCGTTTCGGATAACGGCCAAGTACGTTCGAAACAGTATTTAAATTTGGTCAGCGTGAGGGAAGTTAAAGGTTGGTATGTTGTTTAGGGTGAGGGTGGGTGTTGGGACACTGTTCAGGTTCTGCTTACAGCCAGATGCATGTTTAGCCTCCTAAGACTCTTAGGTCCAAGGTTGGCGGGAGGTTGTGGGAAAAGATTGAATGTTGGTTAGTGTGAGGCCGAGGCATGGGACAGGTTTCAGCTACTGCCTCCACACAGGTATACATTAAGGTTCGGGTCAGTTTTAGGGCCTGGGTTAGCCCTAGTGTGAGAGAGTGTTGGTGTGTTAGTTACAGAGAGGGTGAGGGTTCCGACATTGTACGGGTTCGGAAAACAGCCAAGTATACATTTAGGATCAGACGAGTGTTAGAGTCTCGGTTATCGCCACGGTACGGAACGGTTGGTATGCTTGATATGTTGAGGGTGAGAGATGGAACTGTGTTCGGCTGCTGCCTACAGTCAGGTGTACATTTAGGTTCGGAGCAGTGTTTGAGCCACGTTCACCCCAACGGAAGTTAAAGTTGGTATGTTGGTTAGGGTGAGGGTGAGGGATGGGTCAGTGTTCGGGTTCTGCTTACAACCAGGTGTCCGTTTAGTTTCAGAACACTGTTAGGATCATTGATAGCTGAGTTTATGAAAAAGGATTTTATGTTGGTTAGTGTGAGGATAAGGGAACGGACAGGGTTCGGCTACTGCCTTCAGACAGGTTTACTTAAGGTTCGGGTGAGTGTTAGCTCCTAGGTTAGCCCAAGGGTGAGACAGGATTGGTGTGTGTTAAAGTGCGAGTGAGGGTTGGGACAGGCAGAGTTTAGTATAACAGCCAAGTTTAGAGTCCGATGAGTGTTAGAGCCTCGGTTACCGCGAGGGTAGGGAAAAGGTCATATATTGGTTTAGTTGAGGGTGAGTAATGGAACTTGTTCGGATGTTGCCTACAACCAGGTACACCTTTACATTCGGAACAGTGTATGAGCAGCAGTAACCGTGAGGCAACTTAAAGGTTGGTATGATGGTTAGGGTGATGGAGAGACATGGGACAGGCTTGCCTTTTATTTACCGCCTTGTGTACCTCTAGACTCTCAACACTGTTAGGGCCACGGTTACCTGGAGGGTATGGAAAAGGAGTGAAGGTTCCTTATTGTCAGTCTGAGGGATGTGAGAATGTTCCGCTACTGCCTGTATCCAGGTACACGTTAAAGTTCCGTTGAGGGTTAGGAACTCGGTTCACCCGAGAGTAAACAGGGTTGGTGTGTTAGTTAAAATGACGGTGAGGGTTTGGACAGTGTGGACTTTCGGATAACATCCACGTAGGTTCGGAGCGGTATTTGAAACTTAGTCAGCGTTAGGGAAGTTAAAGTTTGGTATGTTGGTTAGGGTGAGGGTGAGTGACGGGACAGTGTTCAGGTTCTGCTTACAGCCCGATGCACGTTTAGCCTCCTAAGATTCTAAGGTCCACGGTTGGCAGGAGGTTGTGAGAAAACATTGAATGTTGGTTAGTGTGAGGCTGAGGCATGGTACAGGTTTCAGCTACTGCCTCCAGACAGGTATACATTAAGGTTCGGGTCAGTGTTAGGGCCTTGGTTAGCCCGAGTGTGAGAGAGTGTTGATGTGTTACAGAGAGGGTGAGGGTTCAGACATTGTACGGGTTTGGGAAACAGCCGAGTATAAGTTTAGGATCGGAAGAGTGTTAGAGCTTCGGTTATCACCACGGTAAGGAAAAGGTTGGTATGCTTGATATGCTGAGGGTGAGGGATGGAACTGTGTTCGGCTGCTGCCTACAGTCAGGTATACATTTAGGTTCGGAGCAGTGTTTGAGCCACGTTCACCCCAACGGAAGTTAAAGTTGGTATGTTGGTTAGGGTGAGGGTGAGGGATGGGTCAGTGTTCGGGTTCTGCTTACAACCAGGTGTACGTTTAGGTTCAGAACACTGTTAGGATCACTGTTAGCTGGAGGTTATGGCAAAGGATTTTATGTTGGTTAGTGTGAGGATTAGGGAACGGACAAGGTTCCGCTACTGCCTTCAGACAGGTTTACTTAAGGTTCGGGTGAGTGTTAGCTCCTACGTTAGCCCAAGGGTGAGACAGGGTTGGTGTGTGTTAAAGTGAGAGTGACGGTTGGGTCAGGCAGAGTTTAGTATAACAGCCAAGAGTACGTTTAGAGTCCGATGAGTGTTAGAGCCTCGGTTACCGCGAGGGTAGCGAAAAGTTCATATATTGGTTTAGTTGAAGGTAAGGAATGGAACTTGTTCAGAATTTGGCTACCACCAGGTATACATTTACATTCGGAACAGTGTATGAGCCGCAGTAACCGTGAGGCAACTTAAAGGTGGGTATGATGGATAGGGTGATGGAGAGACATGGGACAGGCTTCGCCTTTTATTTGCAGCCTTGTGTACCTCTAGACTCGCAACACTGTTAGGGCCACGGTTACCTGGAGGGTAGGGGAAAGGATTGAACGTTCCTTAGTGTCAGTCTGAGGGATGGGAGAGTGTTCCGCTACTGCCTGTATCCAGGTACACGTTAATGTTCGGTTGAGGGTTAGGAACTCGGTTAACCCGAGGGTGAACAGGCTTGGTGTGTTAGTTCAAATGACGGTGAGGGTTTGGACAGTGTAGATTTCAGATAACAGCCACGTAGGGTCGGAGCAGTATTTGAAACTTGGTCAGCGTGAGGGAAGTTAAAGGATGGTACGTTGGTTAGGGTGAGGGTGAGTGATGGGACAGTGTTCAGGTTCTGCTTACCCTGCTGTGCTTCGTTAGGCTCGGAAGACTCTTAAGGCCACGGTAGGTGGGAGGTTATAGGAAAGGATTGAACGTTGGTTAGTTGAGGCTGAGGGATGGGACATGTTTCAGCTACTGCGTGCATCCACGTATACATTAAAGTTCAGCTGAGGGTTAGGAATTCGGTAGCCATAGGGTGAGACAGGGTTGGTGTGTTAGTTAAAGTGACGGTGAGGGTTTGGACAGTGTAGGGTTTCGGATAACGGCCAAGTACGTTCGAAACAGTTTTCAAACTTTGGTCAGCGTGAGGGAAGTTAAAGGTTGGTATGTTGTTTAGGGTGAGGGTGAGTGTTGGGACAGTGTTCAGGTTCTGCTTACAGCCAGGCGCACGTTTAGGCTCCTAAGACTCTTAGGTCAACGGTTAGCGGGAGGTTATGGGGAAGGATTGAATATTGGTTAGTGTGAGGTTGAGGCAAGGGACATGTTTCAGCTACTGCCTCCAGCCATGTACACATTAAGCTTCGGGTCAGGGTTAGGGCCCCGGTTAGCCCGAGTGTGAGAGAATGTTGGTGTTTTAGTTACACAGCGTGAGGGTTCAGACATTGTACGGGTTCGGAAAACAGCCAAGTATACGTTTAGAGTGCGATGAGTGTTAGAGCCTCGGTTACCGCGAGGGTAGGGAAAAGGTCAATTATTGGTTTAGTTGAGGGTGAGGAATGGAACTTGTTCGGATGGTGCCTACAACCAGGTATACATTTATGTTCGGAACAGTGTTTGAGCCACTGTAACCTTGATGCAACTTAAGGTCGGTATGATGGTTAGGGTGAGGGAGAGAAATGGGACAGGCTTGCCTTTTATTTACAGCCTTGTGTACCTCTCGACTCGCAACACGTTTAGGGCCACGGTAACCTGGAGGGTATGGGAAAGGATTGAACGTTCCTTAGTGTCAGTCTGAGGGATGGGAGTGTGTTCGGCTACTGCCTGTATCCAGGTACACGTTAATGTTCGGTTGAGGGTTAGGAACTCGGTTAACCCGAGGGTGAACAGGGTTGGTGTGTTAGTTAAAATGACGGTGAGGGTTTGGACAGTGTAGCGTTTCGGATAACGGCCAAGTACGTTCGAAACAGTATTTAAATTTGGTCAGCGTGAGGGAAGTTAAAGGTTGGTATGTTGTTTAGGGTGAGGGTGGGTGTTGGGACACTGTTCAGGTTCTGCTTACAGCCAGATGCACGTTTAGCCTCCTAAGACTCTTAGGTCCAAGGTTGGCGGGAGGTTGTGGGAAAAGATTGAATGTTGGTTAGTGTGAGGCCGAGGCATGGGACAGGTTTCAGCTACTGCCTCCACACAGGTATACATTAAGGTTCGGGTCAGTTTTAGGGCCTGGGTTAGCCCTAGTGTGAGAGAGTGTTGGTGTGTTAGTTACAGAGAGGGTGAGGGTTCCGACATTGTACGGGTTCGGAAAACAGCCAAGTATACATTTAGGATCAGACGAGTGTTAGAGTCTCGGTTATCGCCACGGTACGGAACGGTTGGTATGCTTGATATGTTGAGGGTGAGAGATGGAACTGTGTTCGGCTGCTGCCTACAGTCAGGTGTACATTTAGGTTCGGAGCAGTGTTTGAGCCACGTTCACCCCAACGGAAGTTAAAGTTGGTATGTTGGTTAGGGTGAGGGTGAGGGATGGGTCAGTGTTCGGGTTCTGCTTACAACCAGGTGTCCGTTTAGTTTCAGAACACTGTTAGGATCATTGATAGCTGAGTTTATGAAAAAGGATTTTATGTTGGTTAGTGTGAGGATAAGGGAACGGACAGGGTTCGGCTACTGCCTTCAGACAGGTTTACTTAAGGTTCGGGTGAGTGTTAGCTCCTAGGTTAGCCCAAGGGTGAGACAGGATTGGTGTGTGTTAAAGTGCGAGTGAGGGTTGGGACAGGCAGAGTTTAGTATAACAGCCAAGTTTAGAGTCCGATGAGTGTTAGAGCCTCGGTTACCGCGAGGGTAGGGAAAAGGTCATATATTGGTTTAGTTGAGGGTGAGTAATGGAACTTGTTCGGATGTTGCCTACAACCAGGTACACCTTTACATTCGGAACAGTGTATGAGCAGCAGTAACCGTGAGGCAACTTAAAGGTTGGTATGATGGTTAGGGTGATGGAGAGACATGGGACAGGCTTGCCTTTTATTTACCGCCTTGTGTACCTCTAGACTCTCAACACTGTTAGGGCCACGGTTACCTGGAGGGTATGGAAAAGGAGTGAAGGTTCCTTATTGTCAGTCTGAGGGATGTGAGAATGTTCCGCTACTGCCTGTATCCAGGTACACGTTAAAGTTCCGTTGAGGGTTAGGAACTCGGTTCACCCGAGAGTAAACAGGGTTGGTGTGTTAGTTAAAATGACGGTGAGGGTTTGGACAGTGTGGACTTTCGGATAACATCCACGTAGGTTCGGAGCGGTATTTGAAACTTAGTCAGCGTTAGGGAAGTTAAAGTTTGGTATGTTGGTTAGGGTGAGGGTGAGTGACGGGACAGTGTTCAGGTTCTGCTTACAGCCCGATGCACGTTTAGCCTCCTAAGATTCTAAGGTCCACGGTTGGCAGGAGGTTGTGAGAAAACATTGAATGTTGGTTAGTGTGAGGCTGAGGCATGGTACAGGTTTCAGCTACTGCCTCCAGACAGGTATACATTAAGGTTCGGGTCAGTGTTAGGGCCTTGGTTAGCCCGAGTGTGAGAGAGTGTTGATGTGTTACAGAGAGGGTGAGGGTTCAGACATTGTACGGGTTTGGGAAACAGCCGAGTATAAGTTTAGGATCGGAAGAGTGTTAGAGCTTCGGTTATCACCACGGTAAGGAAAAGGTTGGTATGCTTGATATGCTGAGGGTGAGGGATGGAACTGTGTTCGGCTGCTGCCTACAGTCAGGTATACATTTAGGTTCGGAGCAGTGTTTGAGCCACGTTCACCCCAACGGAAGTTAAAGTTGGTATGTTGGTTAGGGTGAGGGTGAGGGATGGGTCAGTGTTCGGGTTCTGCTTACAACCAGGTGTACGTTTAGGTTCAGAACACTGTTAGGATCACTGTTAGCTGGAGGTTATGGCAAAGGATTTTATGTTGGTTAGTGTGAGGATTAGGGAACGGACAAGGTTCCGCTACTGCCTTCAGACAGGTTTACTTAAGGTTCGGGTGAGTGTTAGCTCCTACGTTAGCCCAAGGGTGAGACAGGGTTGGTGTGTGTTAAAGTGAGAGTGACGGTTGGGTCAGGCAGAGTTTAGTATAACAGCCAAGAGTACGTTTAGAGTCCGATGAGTGTTAGAGCCTCGGTTACCGCGAGGGTAGCGAAAAGTTCATATATTGGTTTAGTTGAAGGTAAGGAATGGAACTTGTTCAGAATTTGGCTACCACCAGGTATACATTTACATTCGGAACAGTGTATGAGCCGCAGTAACCGTGAGGCAACTTAAAGGTGGGTATGATGGATAGGGTGATGGAGAGACATGGGACAGGCTTCGCCTTTTATTTGCAGCCTTGTGTACCTCTAGACTCGCAACACTGTTAGGGCCACGGTTACCTGGAGGGTAGGGGAAAGGATTGAACGTTCCTTAGTGTCAGTCTGAGGGATGGGAGAGTGTTCCGCTACTGCCTGTATCCAGGTACACGTTAATGTTCGGTTGAGGGTTAGGAACTCGGTTAACCCGAGGGTGAACAGGCTTGGTGTGTTAGTTCAAATGACGGTGAGGGTTTGGACAGTGTAGATTTCAGATAACAGCCACGTAGGGTCGGAGCAGTATTTGAAACTTGGTCAGCGTGAGGGAAGTTAAAGGATGGTATGTTGGTTAGGGTGAGGGTGAGTGATGGGACAGTGTTCAGGTTCTGCTTACCCTGCTGTGCTTCGTTAGGCTCGGAAGACTCTTAAGGCCACGGTAGGTGGGAGGTTATAGGAAAGGATTGAACGTTGGTTAGTTGAGGCTGAGGGATGGGACATGTTTCAGCTACTGCGTGCATCCACGTATACATTAAAGTTCAGCTGAGGGTTAGGAATTCGGTAGCCATAGGGTGAGACAGGGTTGGTGTGTTAGTTAAAGTGACGGTGAGGGTTTGGACAGTGTAGGGTTTCGGATAACGGCCAAGTACGTTCGAAACAGTTTTCAAACTTTGGTCAGCGTGAGGGAAGTTAAAGGTTGGTATGTTGTTTAGGGTGAGGGTGAGTGTTGGGACAGTGTTCAGGTTCTGCTTACAGCCAGGCGCACGTTTAGGCTCCTAAGACTCTTAGGTCAACGGTTAGCGGGAGGTTATGGGGAAGGATTGAATATTGGTTAGTGTGAGGTTGAGGCAAGGGACATGTTTCAGCTACTGCCTCCAGCCATGTACACATTAAGCTTCGGGTCAGGGTTAGGGCCCCGGTTAGCCCGAGTGTGAGAGAATGTTGGTGTTTTAGTTACACAGCGTGAGGGTTCAGACATTGTACGGGTTCGGAAAACAGCCAAGTATACGTTTAGAGTGCGATGAGTGTTAGAGCCTCGGTTACCGCGAGGGTAGGGAAAAGGTCAATTATTGGTTTAGTTGAGGGTGAGGAATGGAACTTGTTCGGATGGTGCCTACAACCAGGTATACATTTATGTTCGGAACAGTGTTTGAGCCACTGTAACCTTGATGCAACTTAAGGTCGGTATGATGGTTAGGGTGAGGGAGAGAAATGGGACAGGCTTGCCTTTTATTTACAGCCTTGTGTACCTCTCGACTCGCAACACGTTTAGGGCCACGGTAACCTGGAGGGTATGGGAAAGGATTGAACGTTCCTTAGTGTCAGTCTGAGGGATGGGAGTGTGTTCGGCTACTGCCTGTATCCAGGTACACGTTAATGTTCGGTTGAGGGTTAGGAACTCGGTTAACCCGAGGGTGAACAGGGTTGGTGTGTTAGTTAAAATGACGGTGAGGGTTTGGACAGTGTAGCGTTTCGGATAACGGCCAAGTACGTTCGAAACAGTATTTAAATTTGGTCAGCGTGAGGGAAGTTAAAGGTTGGTATGTTGTTTAGGGTGAGGGTGGGTGTTGGGACACTGTTCAGGTTCTGCTTACAGCCAGATGCACGTTTAGCCTCCTAAGACTCTTAGGTCCAAGGTTGGCGGGAGGTTGTGGGAAAAGATTGAATGTTGGTTAGTGTGAGGCCGAGGCATGGGACAGGTTTCAGCTACTGCCTCCACACAGGTATACATTAAGGTTCGGGTCAGTTTTAGGGCCTGGGTTAGCCCTAGTGTGAGAGAGTGTTGGTGTGTTAGTTACAGAGAGGGTGAGGGTTCCGACATTGTACGGGTTCGGAAAACAGCCAAGTATACATTTAGGATCAGACGAGTGTTAGAGTCTCGGTTATCGCCACGGTACGGAACGGTTGGTATGCTTGATATGTTGAGGGTGAGAGATGGAACTGTGTTCGGCTGCTGCCTACAGTCAGGTGTACATTTAGGTTCGGAGCAGTGTTTGAGCCACGTTCACCCCAACGGAAGTTAAAGTTGGTATGTTGGTTAGGGTGAGGGTGAGGGATGGGTCAGTGTTCGGGTTCTGCTTACAACCAGGTGTCCGTTTAGTTTCAGAACACTGTTAGGATCATTGATAGCTGAGTTTATGAAAAAGGATTTTATGTTGGTTAGTGTGAGGATAAGGGAACGGACAGGGTTCGGCTACTGCCTTCAGACAGGTTTACTTAAGGTTCGGGTGAGTGTTAGCTCCTAGGTTAGCCCAAGGGTGAGACAGGATTGGTGTGTGTTAAAGTGCGAGTGAGGGTTGGGACAGGCAGAGTTTAGTATAACAGCCAAGTTTAGAGTCCGATGAGTGTTAGAGCCTCGGTTACCGCGAGGGTAGGGAAAAGGTCATATATTGGTTTAGTTGAGGGTGAGTAATGGAACTTGTTCGGATGTTGCCTACAACCAGGTACACCTTTACATTCGGAACAGTGTATGAGCAGCAGTAACCGTGAGGCAACTTAAAGGTTGGTATGATGGTTAGGGTGATGGAGAGACATGGGACAGGCTTGCCTTTTATTTACCGCCTTGTGTACCTCTAGACTCTCAACACTGTTAGGGCCACGGTTACCTGGAGGGTATGGAAAAGGAGTGAAGGTTCCTTATTGTCAGTCTGAGGGATGTGAGAATGTTCCGCTACTGCCTGTATCCAGGTACACGTTAAAGTTCCGTTGAGGGTTAGGAACTCGGTTCACCCGAGAGTAAACAGGGTTGGTGTGTTAGTTAAAATGACGGTGAGGGTTTGGACAGTGTGGACTTTCGGATAACATCCACGTAGGTTCGGAGCGGTATTTGAAACTTAGTCAGCGTTAGGGAAGTTAAAGTTTGGTATGTTGGTTAGGGTGAGGGTGAGTGACGGGACAGTGTTCAGGTTCTGCTTACAGCCCGATGCACGTTTAGCCTCCTAAGATTCTAAGGTCCACGGTTGGCAGGAGGTTGTGAGAAAACATTGAATGTTGGTTAGTGTGAGGCTGAGGCATGGTACAGGTTTCAGCTACTGCCTCCAGACAGGTATACATTAAGGTTCGGGTCAGTGTTAGGGCCTTGGTTAGCCCGAGTGTGAGAGAGTGTTGATGTGTTACAGAGAGGGTGAGGGTTCAGACATTGTACGGGTTTGGGAAACAGCCGAGTATAAGTTTAGGATCGGAAGAGTGTTAGAGCTTCGGTTATCACCACGGTAAGGAAAAGGTTGGTATGCTTGATATGCTGAGGGTGAGGGATGGAACTGTGTTCGGCTGCTGCCTACAGTCAGGTATACATTTAGGTTCGGAGCAGTGTTTGAGCCACGTTCACCCCAACGGAAGTTAAAGTTGGTATGTTGGTTAGGGTGAGGGTGAGGGATGGGTCAGTGTTCGGGTTCTGCTTACAACCAGGTGTACGTTTAGGTTCAGAACACTGTTAGGATCACTGTTAGCTGGAGGTTATGGCAAAGGATTTTATGTTGGTTAGTGTGAGGATTAGGGAACGGACAAGGTTCCGCTACTGCCTTCAGACAGGTTTACTTAAGGTTCGGGTGAGTGTTAGCTCCTACGTTAGCCCAAGGGTGAGACAGGGTTGGTGTGTGTTAAAGTGAGAGTGACGGTTGGGTCAGGCAGAGTTTAGTATAACAGCCAAGAGTACGTTTAGAGTCCGATGAGTGTTAGAGCCTCGGTTACCGCGAGGGTAGCGAAAAGTTCATATATTGGTTTAGTTGAAGGTAAGGAATGGAACTTGTTCAGAATTTGGCTACCACCAGGTATACATTTACATTCGGAACAGTGTATGAGCCGCAGTAACCGTGAGGCAACTTAAAGGTGGGTATGATGGATAGGGTGATGGAGAGACATGGGACAGGCTTCGCCTTTTATTTGCAGCCTTGTGTACCTCTAGACTCGCAACACTGTTAGGGCCACGGTTACCTGGAGGGTAGGGGAAAGGATTGAACGTTCCTTAGTGTCAGTCTGAGGGATGGGAGAGTGTTCCGCTACTGCCTGTATCCAGGTACACGTTAATGTTCGGTTGAGGGTTAGGAACTCGGTTAACCCGAGGGTGAACAGGCTTGGTGTGTTAGTTCAAATGACGGTGAGGGTTTGGACAGTGTAGATTTCAGATAACAGCCACGTAGGGTCGGAGCAGTATTTGAAACTTGGTCAGCGTGAGGGAAGTTAAAGGATGGTACGTTGGTTAGGGTGAGGGTGAGTGATGGGACAGTGTTCAGGTTCTGCTTACCCTGCTGTGCTTCGTTAGGCTCGGAAGACTCTTAAGGCCACGGTAGGTGGGAGGTTATAGGAAAGGATTGAACGTTGGTTAGTTGAGGCTGAGGGATGGGACATGTTTCAGCTACTGCGTGCATCCACGTATACATTAAAGTTCAGCTGAGGGTTAGGAATTCGGTAGCCATAGGGTGAGACAGGGTTGGTGTGTTAGTTAAAGTGACGGTGAGGGTTTGGACAGTGTAGGGTTTCGGATAACGGCCAAGTACGTTCGAAACAGTTTTCAAACTTTGGTCAGCGTGAGGGAAGTTAAAGGTTGGTATGTTGTTTAGGGTGAGGGTGAGTGTTGGGACAGTGTTCAGGTTCTGCTTACAGCCAGGCGCACGTTTAGGCTCCTAAGACTCTTAGGTCAACGGTTAGCGGGAGGTTATGGGGAAGGATTGAATATTGGTTAGTGTGAGGTTGAGGCAAGGGACATGTTTCAGCTACTGCCTCCAGCCATGTACACATTAAGCTTCGGGTCAGGGTTAGGGCCCCGGTTAGCCCGAGTGTGAGAGAATGTTGGTGTTTTAGTTACACAGCGTGAGGGTTCAGACATTGTACGGGTTCGGAAAACAGCCAAGTATACGTTTAGAGTGCGATGAGTGTTAGAGCCTCGGTTACCGCGAGGGTAGGGAAAAGGTCAATTATTGGTTTAGTTGAGGGTGAGGAATGGAACTTGTTCGGATGGTGCCTACAACCAGGTATACATTTATGTTCGGAACAGTGTTTGAGCCACTGTAACCTTGATGCAACTTAAGGTCGGTATGATGGTTAGGGTGAGGGAGAGAAATGGGACAGGCTTGCCTTTTATTTACAGCCTTGTGTACCTCTCGACTCGCAACACGTTTAGGGCCACGGTAACCTGGAGGGTATGGGAAAGGATTGAACGTTCCTTAGTGTCAGTCTGAGGGATGGGAGTGTGTTCGGCTACTGCCTGTATCCAGGTACACGTTAATGTTCGGTTGAGGGTTAGGAACTCGGTTAACCCGAGGGTGAACAGGGTTGGTGTGTTAGTTAAAATGACGGTGAGGGTTTGGACAGTGTAGCGTTTCGGATAACGGCCAAGTACGTTCGAAACAGTATTTAAATTTGGTCAGCGTGAGGGAAGTTAAAGGTTGGTATGTTGTTTAGGGTGAGGGTGGGTGTTGGGACACTGTTCAGGTTCTGCTTACAGCCAGATGCACGTTTAGCCTCCTAAGACTCTTAGGTCCAAGGTTGGCGGGAGGTTGTGGGAAAAGATTGAATGTTGGTTAGTGTGAGGCCGAGGCATGGGACAGGTTTCAGCTACTGCCTCCACACAGGTATACATTAAGGTTCGGGTCAGTTTTAGGGCCTGGGTTAGCCCTAGTGTGAGAGAGTGTTGGTGTGTTAGTTACAGAGAGGGTGAGGGTTCCGACATTGTACGGGTTCGGAAAACAGCCAAGTATACATTTAGGATCAGACGAGTGTTAGAGTCTCGGTTATCGCCACGGTACGGAACGGTTGGTATGCTTGATATGTTGAGGGTGAGAGATGGAACTGTGTTCGGCTGCTGCCTACAGTCAGGTGTACATTTAGGTTCGGAGCAGTGTTTGAGCCACGTTCACCCCAACGGAAGTTAAAGTTGGTATGTTGGTTAGGGTGAGGGTGAGGGATGGGTCAGTGTTCGGGTTCTGCTTACAACCAGGTGTCCGTTTAGTTTCAGAACACTGTTAGGATCATTGATAGCTGAGTTTATGAAAAAGGATTTTATGTTGGTTAGTGTGAGGATAAGGGAACGGACAGGGTTCGGCTACTGCCTTCAGACAGGTTTACTTAAGGTTCGGGTGAGTGTTAGCTCCTAGGTTAGCCCAAGGGTGAGACAGGATTGGTGTGTGTTAAAGTGCGAGTGAGGGTTGGGACAGGCAGAGTTTAGTATAACAGCCAAGTTTAGAGTCCGATGAGTGTTAGAGCCTCGGTTACCGCGAGGGTAGGGAAAAGGTCATATATTGGTTTAGTTGAGGGTGAGTAATGGAACTTGTTCGGATGTTGCCTACAACCAGGTACACCTTTACATTCGGAACAGTGTATGAGCAGCAGTAACCGTGAGGCAACTTAAAGGTTGGTATGATGGTTAGGGTGATGGAGAGACATGGGACAGGCTTGCCTTTTATTTACCGCCTTGTGTACCTCTAGACTCTCAACACTGTTAGGGCCACGGTTACCTGGAGGGTATGGAAAAGGAGTGAAGGTTCCTTATTGTCAGTCTGAGGGATGTGAGAATGTTCCGCTACTGCCTGTATCCAGGTACACGTTAAAGTTCCGTTGAGGGTTAGGAACTCGGTTCACCCGAGAGTAAACAGGGTTGGTGTGTTAGTTAAAATGACGGTGAGGGTTTGGACAGTGTGGACTTTCGGATAACATCCACGTAGGTTCGGAGCGGTATTTGAAACTTAGTCAGCGTTAGGGAAGTTAAAGTTTGGTATGTTGGTTAGGGTGAGGGTGAGTGACGGGACAGTGTTCAGGTTCTGCTTACAGCCCGATGCACGTTTAGCCTCCTAAGATTCTAAGGTCCACGGTTGGCAGGAGGTTGTGAGAAAACATTGAATGTTGGTTAGTGTGAGGCTGAGGCATGGTACAGGTTTCAGCTACTGCCTCCAGACAGGTATACATTAAGGTTCGGGTCAGTGTTAGGGCCTTGGTTAGCCCGAGTGTGAGAGAGTGTTGATGTGTTACAGAGAGGGTGAGGGTTCAGACATTGTACGGGTTTGGGAAACAGCCGAGTATAAGTTTAGGATCGGAAGAGTGTTAGAGCTTCGGTTATCACCACGGTAAGGAAAAGGTTGGTATGCTTGATATGCTGAGGGTGAGGGATGGAACTGTGTTCGGCTGCTGCCTACAGTCAGGTATACATTTAGGTTCGGAGCAGTGTTTGAGCCACGTTCACCCCAACGGAAGTTAAAGTTGGTATGTTGGTTAGGGTGAGGGTGAGGGATGGGTCAGTGTTCGGGTTCTGCTTACAACCAGGTGTACGTTTAGGTTCAGAACACTGTTAGGATCACTGTTAGCTGGAGGTTATGGCAAAGGATTTTATGTTGGTTAGTGTGAGGATTAGGGAACGGACAAGGTTCCGCTACTGCCTTCAGACAGGTTTACTTAAGGTTCGGGTGAGTGTTAGCTCCTACGTTAGCCCAAGGGTGAGACAGGGTTGGTGTGTGTTAAAGTGAGAGTGACGGTTGGGTCAGGCAGAGTTTAGTATAACAGCCAAGAGTACGTTTAGAGTCCGATGAGTGTTAGAGCCTCGGTTACCGCGAGGGTAGCGAAAAGTTCATATATTGGTTTAGTTGAAGGTAAGGAATGGAACTTGTTCAGAATTTGGCTACCACCAGGTATACATTTACATTCGGAACAGTGTATGAGCCGCAGTAACCGTGAGGCAACTTAAAGGTGGGTATGATGGATAGGGTGATGGAGAGACATGGGACAGGCTTCGCCTTTTATTTGCAGCCTTGTGTACCTCTAGACTCGCAACACTGTTAGGGCCACGGTTACCTGGAGGGTAGGGGAAAGGATTGAACGTTCCTTAGTGTCAGTCTGAGGGATGGGAGAGTGTTCCGCTACTGCCTGTATCCAGGTACACGTTAATGTTCGGTTGAGGGTTAGGAACTCGGTTAACCCGAGGGTGAACAGGCTTGGTGTGTTAGTTCAAATGACGGTGAGGGTTTGGACAGTGTAGATTTCAGATAACAGCCACGTAGGGTCGGAGCAGTATTTGAAACTTGGTCAGCGTGAGGGAAGTTAAAGGATGGTACGTTGGTTAGGGTGAGGGTGAGTGATGGGACAGTGTTCAGGTTCTGCTTACCCTGCTGTGCTTCGTTAGGCTCGGAAGACTCTTAAGGCCACGGTAGGTGGGAGGTTATAGGAAAGGATTGAACGTTGGTTAGTTGAGGCTGAGGGATGGGACATGTTTCAGCTACTGCGTGCATCCACGTATACATTAAAGTTCAGCTGAGGGTTAGGAATTCGGTAGCCATAGGGTGAGACAGGGTTGGTGTGTTAGTTAAAGTGACGGTGAGGGTTTGGACAGTGTAGGGTTTCGGATAACGGCCAAGTACGTTCGAAACAGTTTTCAAACTTTGGTCAGCGTGAGGGAAGTTAAAGGTTGGTATGTTGTTTAGGGTGAGGGTGAGTGTTGGGACAGTGTTCAGGTTCTGCTTACAGCCAGGCGCACGTTTAGGCTCCTAAGACTCTTAGGTCAACGGTTAGCGGGAGGTTATGGGGAAGGATTGAATATTGGTTAGTGTGAGGTTGAGGCAAGGGACATGTTTCAGCTACTGCCTCCAGCCATGTACACATTAAGCTTCGGGTCAGGGTTAGGGCCCCGGTTAGCCCGAGTGTGAGAGAATGTTGGTGTTTTAGTTACACAGCGTGAGGGTTCAGACATTGTACGGGTTCGGAAAACAGCCAAGTATACGTTTAGAGTGCGATGAGTGTTAGAGCCTCGGTTACCGCGAGGGTAGGGAAAAGGTCAATTATTGGTTTAGTTGAGGGTGAGGAATGGAACTTGTTCGGATGGTGCCTACAACCAGGTATACATTTATGTTCGGAACAGTGTTTGAGCCACTGTAACCTTGATGCAACTTAAGGTCGGTATGATGGTTAGGGTGAGGGAGAGAAATGGGACAGGCTTGCCTTTTATTTACAGCCTTGTGTACCTCTCGACTCGCAACACGTTTAGGGCCACGGTAACCTGGAGGGTATGGGAAAGGATTGAACGTTCCTTAGTGTCAGTCTGAGGGATGGGAGTGTGTTCGGCTACTGCCTGTATCCAGGTACACGTTAATGTTCGGTTGAGGGTTAGGAACTCGGTTAACCCGAGGGTGAACAGGGTTGGTGTGTTAGTTAAAATGACGGTGAGGGTTTGGACAGTGTGGACTTTCGGATAACATCCACGTAGGTTCGGAGCGGTATTTGAAACTTAGTCAGCGTTAGGGAAGTTAAAGTTTGGTATGTTGGTTAGGGTGAGGGTGAGTGACGGGACAGTGTTCAGGTTCTGCTTACAGCCCGATGCACGTTTAGCCTCCTAAGATTCTAAGGTCCACGGTTGGCAGGAGGTTGTGAGAAAACATTGAATGTTGGTTAGTGTGAGGCTGAGGCATGGTACAGGTTTCAGCTACTGCCTCCAGACAGGTATACATTAAGGTTCGGGTCAGTGTTAGGGCCTTGGTTAGCCCGAGTGTGAGAGAGTGTTGATGTGTTACAGAGAGGGTGAGGGTTCAGACATTGTACGGGTTTGGGAAACAGCCGAGTATAAGTTTAGGATCGGAAGAGTGTTAGAGCTTCGGTTATCACCACGGTAAGGAAAAGGTTGGTATGCTTGATATGCTGAGGGTGAGGGATGGAACTGTGTTCGGCTGCTGCCTACAGTCAGGTATACATTTAGGTTCGGAGCAGTGTTTGAGCCACGTTCACCCCAACGGAAGTTAAAGTTGGTATGTTGGTTAGGGTGAGGGTGAGGGATGGGTCAGTGTTCGGGTTCTGCTTACAACCAGGTGTACGTTTAGGTTCAGAACACTGTTAGGATCACTGTTAGCTGGAGGTTATGGCAAAGGATTTTATGTTGGTTAGTGTGAGGATTAGGGAACGGACAAGGTTCCGCTACTGCCTTCAGACAGGTTTACTTAAGGTTCGGGTGAGTGTTAGCTCCTACGTTAGCCCAAGGGTGAGACAGGGTTGGTGTGTGTTAAAGTGAGAGTGACGGTTGGGTCAGGCAGAGTTTAGTATAACAGCCAAGAGTACGTTTAGAGTCCGATGAGTGTTAGAGCCTCGGTTACCGCGAGGGTAGCGAAAAGTTCATATATTGGTTTAGTTGAAGGTAAGGAATGGAACTTGTTCAGAATTTGGCTACCACCAGGTATACATTTACATTCGGAACAGTGTATGAGCCGCAGTAACCGTGAGGCAACTTAAAGGTGGGTATGATGGATAGGGTGATGGAGAGACATGGGACAGGCTTCGCCTTTTATTTGCAGCCTTGTGTACCTCTAGACTCGCAACACTGTTAGGGCCACGGTTACCTGGAGGGTAGGGGAAAGGATTGAACGTTCCTTAGTGTCAGTCTGAGGGATGGGAGAGTGTTCCGCTACTGCCTGTATCCAGGTACACGTTAATGTTCGGTTGAGGGTTAGGAACTCGGTTAACCCGAGGGTGAACAGGCTTGGTGTGTTAGTTCAAATGACGGTGAGGGTTTGGACAGTGTAGATTTCAGATAACAGCCACGTAGGGTCGGAGCAGTATTTGAAACTTGGTCAGCGTGAGGGAAGTTAAAGGATGGTACGTTGGTTAGGGTGAGGGTGAGTGATGGGACAGTGTTCAGGTTCTGCTTACCCTGCTGTGCTTCGTTAGGCTCGGAAGACTCTTAAGGCCACGGTAGGTGGGAGGTTATAGGAAAGGATTGAACGTTGGTTAGTTGAGGCTGAGGGATGGGACATGTTTCAGCTACTGCGTGCATCCACGTATACATTAAAGTTCAGCTGAGGGTTAGGAATTCGGTAGCCATAGGGTGAGACAGGGTTGGTGTGTTAGTTAAAGTGACGGTGAGGGTTTGGACAGTGTAGGGTTTCGGATAACGGCCAAGTACGTTCGAAACAGTTTTCAAACTTTGGTCAGCGTGAGGGAAGTTAAAGGTTGGTATGTTGTTTAGGGTGAGGGTGAGTGTTGGGACAGTGTTCAGGTTCTGCTTACAGCCAGGCGCACGTTTAGGCTCCTAAGACTCTTAGGTCAACGGTTAGCGGGAGGTTATGGGGAAGGATTGAATATTGGTTAGTGTGAGGTTGAGGCAAGGGACATGTTTCAGCTACTGCCTCCAGCCATGTACACATTAAGCTTCGGGTCAGGGTTAGGGCCCCGGTTAGCCCGAGTGTGAGAGAATGTTGGTGTTTTAGTTACACAGCGTGAGGGTTCAGACATTGTACGGGTTCGGAAAACAGCCAAGTATACGTTTAGAGTGCGATGAGTGTTAGAGCCTCGGTTACCGCGAGGGTAGGGAAAAGGTCAATTATTGGTTTAGTTGAGGGTGAGGAATGGAACTTGTTCGGATGGTGCCTACAACCAGGTATACATTTATGTTCGGAACAGTGTTTGAGCCACTGTAACCTTGATGCAACTTAAGGTCGGTATGATGGTTAGGGTGAGGGAGAGAAATGGGACAGGCTTGCCTTTTATTTACAGCCTTGTGTACCTCTCGACTCGCAACACGTTTAGGGCCACGGTAACCTGGAGGGTATGGGAAAGGATTGAACGTTCCTTAGTGTCAGTCTGAGGGATGGGAGTGTGTTCGGCTACTGCCTGTATCCAGGTACACGTTAATGTTCGGTTGAGGGTTAGGAACTCGGTTAACCCGAGGGTGAACAGGGTTGGTGTGTTAGTTAAAATGACGGTGAGGGTTTGGACAGTGTAGCGTTTCGGATAACGGCCAAGTACGTTCGAAACAGTATTTAAATTTGGTCAGCGTGAGGGAAGTTAAAGGTTGGTATGTTGTTTAGGGTGAGGGTGGGTGTTGGGACACTGTTCAGGTTCTGCTTACAGCCAGATGCACGTTTAGCCTCCTAAGACTCTTAGGTCCAAGGTTGGCGGGAGGTTGTGGGAAAAGATTGAATGTTGGTTAGTGTGAGGCCGAGGCATGGGACAGGTTTCAGCTACTGCCTCCACACAGGTATACATTAAGGTTCGGGTCAGTTTTAGGGCCTGGGTTAGCCCTAGTGTGAGAGAGTGTTGGTGTGTTAGTTACAGAGAGGGTGAGGGTTCCGACATTGTACGGGTTCGGAAAACAGCCAAGTATACATTTAGGATCAGACGAGTGTTAGAGTCTCGGTTATCGCCACGGTACGGAACGGTTGGTATGCTTGATATGTTGAGGGTGAGAGATGGAACTGTGTTCGGCTGCTGCCTACAGTCAGGTGTACATTTAGGTTCGGAGCAGTGTTTGAGCCACGTTCACCCCAACGGAAGTTAAAGTTGGTATGTTGGTTAGGGTGAGGGTGAGGGATGGGTCAGTGTTCGGGTTCTGCTTACAACCAGGTGTCCGTTTAGTTTCAGAACACTGTTAGGATCATTGATAGCTGAGTTTATGAAAAAGGATTTTATGTTGGTTAGTGTGAGGATAAGGGAACGGACAGGGTTCGGCTACTGCCTTCAGACAGGTTTACTTAAGGTTCGGGTGAGTGTTAGCTCCTAGGTTAGCCCAAGGGTGAGACAGGATTGGTGTGTGTTAAAGTGCGAGTGAGGGTTGGGACAGGCAGAGTTTAGTATAACAGCCAAGTTTAGAGTCCGATGAGTGTTAGAGCCTCGGTTACCGCGAGGGTAGGGAAAAGGTCATATATTGGTTTAGTTGAGGGTGAGTAATGGAACTTGTTCGGATGTTGCCTACAACCAGGTACACCTTTACATTCGGAACAGTGTATGAGCAGCAGTAACCGTGAGGCAACTTAAAGGTTGGTATGATGGTTAGGGTGATGGAGAGACATGGGACAGGCTTGCCTTTTATTTACCGCCTTGTGTACCTCTAGACTCTCAACACTGTTAGGGCCACGGTTACCTGGAGGGTATGGAAAAGGAGTGAAGGTTCCTTATTGTCAGTCTGAGGGATGTGAGAATGTTCCGCTACTGCCTGTATCCAGGTACACGTTAAAGTTCCGTTGAGGGTTAGGAACTCGGTTCACCCGAGAGTAAACAGGGTTGGTGTGTTAGTTAAAATGACGGTGAGGGTTTGGACAGTGTGGACTTTCGGATAACATCCACGTAGGTTCGGAGCGGTATTTGAAACTTAGTCAGCGTTAGGGAAGTTAAAGTTTGGTATGTTGGTTAGGGTGAGGGTGAGTGACGGGACAGTGTTCAGGTTCTGCTTACAGCCCGATGCACGTTTAGCCTCCTAAGATTCTAAGGTCCACGGTTGGCAGGAGGTTGTGAGAAAACATTGAATGTTGGTTAGTGTGAGGCTGAGGCATGGTACAGGTTTCAGCTACTGCCTCCAGACAGGTATACATTAAGGTTCGGGTCAGTGTTAGGGCCTTGGTTAGCCCGAGTGTGAGAGAGTGTTGATGTGTTACAGAGAGGGTGAGGGTTCAGACATTGTACGGGTTTGGGAAACAGCCGAGTATAAGTTTAGGATCGGAAGAGTGTTAGAGCTTCGGTTATCACCACGGTAAGGAAAAGGTTGGTATGCTTGATATGCTGAGGGTGAGGGATGGAACTGTGTTCGGCTGCTGCCTACAGTCAGGTATACATTTAGGTTCGGAGCAGTGTTTGAGCCACGTTCACCCCAACGGAAGTTAAAGTTGGTATGTTGGTTAGGGTGAGGGTGAGGGATGGGTCAGTGTTCGGGTTCTGCTTACAACCAGGTGTACGTTTAGGTTCAGAACACTGTTAGGATCACTGTTAGCTGGAGGTTATGGCAAAGGATTTTATGTTGGTTAGTGTGAGGATTAGGGAACGGACAAGGTTCCGCTACTGCCTTCAGACAGGTTTACTTAAGGTTCGGGTGAGTGTTAGCTCCTACGTTAGCCCAAGGGTGAGACAGGGTTGGTGTGTGTTAAAGTGAGAGTGACGGTTGGGTCAGGCAGAGTTTAGTATAACAGCCAAGAGTACGTTTAGAGTCCGATGAGTGTTAGAGCCTCGGTTACCGCGAGGGTAGCGAAAAGTTCATATATTGGTTTAGTTGAAGGTAAGGAATGGAACTTGTTCAGAATTTGGCTACCACCAGGTATACATTTACATTCGGAACAGTGTATGAGCCGCAGTAACCGTGAGGCAACTTAAAGGTGGGTATGATGGATAGGGTGATGGAGAGACATGGGACAGGCTTCGCCTTTTATTTGCAGCCTTGTGTACCTCTAGACTCGCAACACTGTTAGGGCCACGGTTACCTGGAGGGTAGGGGAAAGGATTGAACGTTCCTTAGTGTCAGTCTGAGGGATGGGAGAGTGTTCCGCTACTGCCTGTATCCAGGTACACGTTAATGTTCGGTTGAGGGTTAGGAACTCGGTTAACCCGAGGGTGAACAGGCTTGGTGTGTTAGTTCAAATGACGGTGAGGGTTTGGACAGTGTAGATTTCAGATAACAGCCACGTAGGGTCGGAGCAGTATTTGAAACTTGGTCAGCGTGAGGGAAGTTAAAGGATGGTATGTTGGTTAGGGTGAGGGTGAGTGATGGGACAGTGTTCAGGTTCTGCTTACCCTGCTGTGCTTCGTTAGGCTCGGAAGACTCTTAAGGCCACGGTAGGTGGGAGGTTATAGGAAAGGATTGAACGTTGGTTAGTTGAGGCTGAGGGATGGGACATGTTTCAGCTACTGCGTGCATCCACGTATACATTAAAGTTCAGCTGAGGGTTAGGAATTCGGTAGCCATAGGGTGAGACAGGGTTGGTGTGTTAGTTAAAGTGACGGTGAGGGTTTGGACAGTGTAGGGTTTCGGATAACGGCCAAGTACGTTCGAAACAGTTTTCAAACTTTGGTCAGCGTGAGGGAAGTTAAAGGTTGGTATGTTGTTTAGGGTGAGGGTGAGTGTTGGGACAGTGTTCAGGTTCTGCTTACAGCCAGGCGCACGTTTAGGCTCCTAAGACTCTTAGGTCAACGGTTAGCGGGAGGTTATGGGGAAGGATTGAATATTGGTTAGTGTGAGGTTGAGGCAAGGGACATGTTTCAGCTACTGCCTCCAGCCATGTACACATTAAGCTTCGGGTCAGGGTTAGGGCCCCGGTTAGCCCGAGTGTGAGAGAATGTTGGTGTTTTAGTTACACAGCGTGAGGGTTCAGACATTGTACGGGTTCGGAAAACAGCCAAGTATACGTTTAGAGTGCGATGAGTGTTAGAGCCTCGGTTACCGCGAGGGTAGGGAAAAGGTCAATTATTGGTTTAGTTGAGGGTGAGGAATGGAACTTGTTCGGATGGTGCCTACAACCAGGTATACATTTATGTTCGGAACAGTGTTTGAGCCACTGTAACCTTGATGCAACTTAAGGTCGGTATGATGGTTAGGGTGAGGGAGAGAAATGGGACAGGCTTGCCTTTTATTTACAGCCTTGTGTACCTCTCGACTCGCAACACGTTTAGGGCCACGGTAACCTGGAGGGTATGGGAAAGGATTGAACGTTCCTTAGTGTCAGTCTGAGGGATGGGAGTGTGTTCGGCTACTGCCTGTATCCAGGTACACGTTAATGTTCGGTTGAGGGTTAGGAACTCGGTTAACCCGAGGGTGAACAGGGTTGGTGTGTTAGTTAAAATGACGGTGAGGGTTTGGACAGTGTAGCGTTTCGGATAACGGCCAAGTACGTTCGAAACAGTATTTAAATTTGGTCAGCGTGAGGGAAGTTAAAGGTTGGTATGTTGTTTAGGGTGAGGGTGGGTGTTGGGACACTGTTCAGGTTCTGCTTACAGCCAGATGCACGTTTAGCCTCCTAAGACTCTTAGGTCCAAGGTTGGCGGGAGGTTGTGGGAAAAGATTGAATGTTGGTTAGTGTGAGGCCGAGGCATGGGACAGGTTTCAGCTACTGCCTCCACACAGGTATACATTAAGGTTCGGGTCAGTTTTAGGGCCTGGGTTAGCCCTAGTGTGAGAGAGTGTTGGTGTGTTAGTTACAGAGAGGGTGAGGGTTCCGACATTGTACGGGTTCGGAAAACAGCCAAGTATACATTTAGGATCAGACGAGTGTTAGAGTCTCGGTTATCGCCACGGTACGGAACGGTTGGTATGCTTGATATGTTGAGGGTGAGAGATGGAACTGTGTTCGGCTGCTGCCTACAGTCAGGTGTACATTTAGGTTCGGAGCAGTGTTTGAGCCACGTTCACCCCAACGGAAGTTAAAGTTGGTATGTTGGTTAGGGTGAGGGTGAGGGATGGGTCAGTGTTCGGGTTCTGCTTACAACCAGGTGTCCGTTTAGTTTCAGAACACTGTTAGGATCATTGATAGCTGAGTTTATGAAAAAGGATTTTATGTTGGTTAGTGTGAGGATAAGGGAACGGACAGGGTTCGGCTACTGCCTTCAGACAGGTTTACTTAAGGTTCGGGTGAGTGTTAGCTCCTAGGTTAGCCCAAGGGTGAGACAGGATTGGTGTGTGTTAAAGTGCGAGTGAGGGTTGGGACAGGCAGAGTTTAGTATAACAGCCAAGTTTAGAGTCCGATGAGTGTTAGAGCCTCGGTTACCGCGAGGGTAGGGAAAAGGTCATATATTGGTTTAGTTGAGGGTGAGTAATGGAACTTGTTCGGATGTTGCCTACAACCAGGTACACCTTTACATTCGGAACAGTGTATGAGCAGCAGTAACCGTGAGGCAACTTAAAGGTTGGTATGATGGTTAGGGTGATGGAGAGACATGGGACAGGCTTGCCTTTTATTTACCGCCTTGTGTACCTCTAGACTCTCAACACTGTTAGGGCCACGGTTACCTGGAGGGTATGGAAAAGGAGTGAAGGTTCCTTATTGTCAGTCTGAGGGATGTGAGAATGTTCCGCTACTGCCTGTATCCAGGTACACGTTAAAGTTCCGTTGAGGGTTAGGAACTCGGTTCACCCGAGAGTAAACAGGGTTGGTGTGTTAGTTAAAATGACGGTGAGGGTTTGGACAGTGTGGACTTTCGGATAACATCCACGTAGGTTCGGAGCGGTATTTGAAACTTAGTCAGCGTTAGGGAAGTTAAAGTTTGGTATGTTGGTTAGGGTGAGGGTGAGTGACGGGACAGTGTTCAGGTTCTGCTTACAGCCCGATGCACGTTTAGCCTCCTAAGATTCTAAGGTCCACGGTTGGCAGGAGGTTGTGAGAAAACATTGAATGTTGGTTAGTGTGAGGCTGAGGCATGGTACAGGTTTCAGCTACTGCCTCCAGACAGGTATACATTAAGGTTCGGGTCAGTGTTAGGGCCTTGGTTAGCCCGAGTGTGAGAGAGTGTTGATGTGTTACAGAGAGGGTGAGGGTTCAGACATTGTACGGGTTTGGGAAACAGCCGAGTATAAGTTTAGGATCGGAAGAGTGTTAGAGCTTCGGTTATCACCACGGTAAGGAAAAGGTTGGTATGCTTGATATGCTGAGGGTGAGGGATGGAACTGTGTTCGGCTGCTGCCTACAGTCAGGTATACATTTAGGTTCGGAGCAGTGTTTGAGCCACGTTCACCCCAACGGAAGTTAAAGTTGGTATGTTGGTTAGGGTGAGGGTGAGGGATGGGTCAGTGTTCGGGTTCTGCTTACAACCAGGTGTACGTTTAGGTTCAGAACACTGTTAGGATCACTGTTAGCTGGAGGTTATGGCAAAGGATTTTATGTTGGTTAGTGTGAGGATTAGGGAACGGACAAGGTTCCGCTACTGCCTTCAGACAGGTTTACTTAAGGTTCGGGTGAGTGTTAGCTCCTACGTTAGCCCAAGGGTGAGACAGGGTTGGTGTGTGTTAAAGTGAGAGTGACGGTTGGGTCAGGCAGAGTTTAGTATAACAGCCAAGAGTACGTTTAGAGTCCGATGAGTGTTAGAGCCTCGGTTACCGCGAGGGTAGCGAAAAGTTCATATATTGGTTTAGTTGAAGGTAAGGAATGGAACTTGTTCAGAATTTGGCTACCACCAGGTATACATTTACATTCGGAACAGTGTATGAGCCGCAGTAACCGTGAGGCAACTTAAAGGTGGGTATGATGGATAGGGTGATGGAGAGACATGGGACAGGCTTCGCCTTTTATTTGCAGCCTTGTGTACCTCTAGACTCGCAACACTGTTAGGGCCACGGTTACCTGGAGGGTAGGGGAAAGGATTGAACGTTCCTTAGTGTCAGTCTGAGGGATGGGAGAGTGTTCCGCTACTGCCTGTATCCAGGTACACGTTAATGTTCGGTTGAGGGTTAGGAACTCGGTTAACCCGAGGGTGAACAGGCTTGGTGTGTTAGTTCAAATGACGGTGAGGGTTTGGACAGTGTAGATTTCAGATAACAGCCACGTAGGGTCGGAGCAGTATTTGAAACTTGGTCAGCGTGAGGGAAGTTAAAGGATGGTACGTTGGTTAGGGTGAGGGTGAGTGATGGGACAGTGTTCAGGTTCTGCTTACCCTGCTGTGCTTCGTTAGGCTCGGAAGACTCTTAAGGCCACGGTAGGTGGGAGGTTATAGGAAAGGATTGAACGTTGGTTAGTTGAGGCTGAGGGATGGGACATGTTTCAGCTACTGCGTGCATCCACGTATACATTAAAGTTCAGCTGAGGGTTAGGAATTCGGTAGCCATAGGGTGAGACAGGGTTGGTGTGTTAGTTAAAGTGACGGTGAGGGTTTGGACAGTGTAGGGTTTCGGATAACGGCCAAGTACGTTCGAAACAGTTTTCAAACTTTGGTCAGCGTGAGGGAAGTTAAAGGTTGGTATGTTGTTTAGGGTGAGGGTGAGTGTTGGGACAGTGTTCAGGTTCTGCTTACAGCCAGGCGCACGTTTAGGCTCCTAAGACTCTTAGGTCAACGGTTAGCGGGAGGTTATGGGGAAGGATTGAATATTGGTTAGTGTGAGGTTGAGGCAAGGGACATGTTTCAGCTACTGCCTCCAGCCATGTACACATTAAGCTTCGGGTCAGGGTTAGGGCCCCGGTTAGCCCGAGTGTGAGAGAATGTTGGTGTTTTAGTTACACAGCGTGAGGGTTCAGACATTGTACGGGTTCGGAAAACAGCCAAGTATACGTTTAGAGTGCGATGAGTGTTAGAGCCTCGGTTACCGCGAGGGTAGGGAAAAGGTCAATTATTGGTTTAGTTGAGGGTGAGGAATGGAACTTGTTCGGATGGTGCCTACAACCAGGTATACATTTATGTTCGGAACAGTGTTTGAGCCACTGTAACCTTGATGCAACTTAAGGTCGGTATGATGGTTAGGGTGAGGGAGAGAAATGGGACAGGCTTGCCTTTTATTTACAGCCTTGTGTACCTCTCGACTCGCAACACGTTTAGGGCCACGGTAACCTGGAGGGTATGGGAAAGGATTGAACGTTCCTTAGTGTCAGTCTGAGGGATGGGAGTGTGTTCGGCTACTGCCTGTATCCAGGTACACGTTAATGTTCGGTTGAGGGTTAGGAACTCGGTTAACCCGAGGGTGAACAGGGTTGGTGTGTTAGTTAAAATGACGGTGAGGGTTTGGACAGTGTGGACTTTCGGATAACATCCACGTAGGTTCGGAGCGGTATTTGAAACTTAGTCAGCGTTAGGGAAGTTAAAGTTTGGTATGTTGGTTAGGGTGAGGGTGAGTGACGGGACAGTGTTCAGGTTCTGCTTACAGCCCGATGCACGTTTAGCCTCCTAAGATTCTAAGGTCCACGGTTGGCAGGAGGTTGTGAGAAAACATTGAATGTTGGTTAGTGTGAGGCTGAGGCATGGTACAGGTTTCAGCTACTGCCTCCAGACAGGTATACATTAAGGTTCGGGTCAGTGTTAGGGCCTTGGTTAGCCCGAGTGTGAGAGAGTGTTGATGTGTTACAGAGAGGGTGAGGGTTCAGACATTGTACGGGTTTGGGAAACAGCCGAGTATAAGTTTAGGATCGGAAGAGTGTTAGAGCTTCGGTTATCACCACGGTAAGGAAAAGGTTGGTATGCTTGATATGCTGAGGGTGAGGGATGGAACTGTGTTCGGCTGCTGCCTACAGTCAGGTATACATTTAGGTTCGGAGCAGTGTTTGAGCCACGTTCACCCCAACGGAAGTTAAAGTTGGTATGTTGGTTAGGGTGAGGGTGAGGGATGGGTCAGTGTTCGGGTTCTGCTTACAACCAGGTGTACGTTTAGGTTCAGAACACTGTTAGGATCACTGTTAGCTGGAGGTTATGGCAAAGGATTTTATGTTGGTTAGTGTGAGGATTAGGGAACGGACAAGGTTCCGCTACTGCCTTCAGACAGGTTTACTTAAGGTTCGGGTGAGTGTTAGCTCCTACGTTAGCCCAAGGGTGAGACAGGGTTGGTGTGTGTTAAAGTGAGAGTGACGGTTGGGTCAGGCAGAGTTTAGTATAACAGCCAAGAGTACGTTTAGAGTCCGATGAGTGTTAGAGCCTCGGTTACCGCGAGGGTAGCGAAAAGTTCATATATTGGTTTAGTTGAAGGTAAGGAATGGAACTTGTTCAGAATTTGGCTACCACCAGGTATACATTTACATTCGGAACAGTGTATGAGCCGCAGTAACCGTGAGGCAACTTAAAGGTGGGTATGATGGATAGGGTGATGGAGAGACATGGGACAGGCTTCGCCTTTTATTTGCAGCCTTGTGTACCTCTAGACTCGCAACACTGTTAGGGCCACGGTTACCTGGAGGGTAGGGGAAAGGATTGAACGTTCCTTAGTGTCAGTCTGAGGGATGGGAGAGTGTTCCGCTACTGCCTGTATCCAGGTACACGTTAATGTTCGGTTGAGGGTTAGGAACTCGGTTAACCCGAGGGTGAACAGGCTTGGTGTGTTAGTTCAAATGACGGTGAGGGTTTGGACAGTGTAGATTTCAGATAACAGCCACGTAGGGTCGGAGCAGTATTTGAAACTTGGTCAGCGTGAGGGAAGTTAAAGGATGGTACGTTGGTTAGGGTGAGGGTGAGTGATGGGACAGTGTTCAGGTTCTGCTTACCCTGCTGTGCTTCGTTAGGCTCGGAAGACTCTTAAGGCCACGGTAGGTGGGAGGTTATAGGAAAGGATTGAACGTTGGTTAGTTGAGGCTGAGGGATGGGACATGTTTCAGCTACTGCGTGCATCCACGTATACATTAAAGTTCAGCTGAGGGTTAGGAATTCGGTAGCCATAGGGTGAGACAGGGTTGGTGTGTTAGTTAAAGTGACGGTGAGGGTTTGGACAGTGTAGGGTTTCGGATAACGGCCAAGTACGTTCGAAACAGTTTTCAAACTTTGGTCAGCGTGAGGGAAGTTAAAGGTTGGTATGTTGTTTAGGGTGAGGGTGAGTGTTGGGACAGTGTTCAGGTTCTGCTTACAGCCAGGCGCACGTTTAGGCTCCTAAGACTCTTAGGTCAACGGTTAGCGGGAGGTTATGGGGAAGGATTGAATATTGGTTAGTGTGAGGTTGAGGCAAGGGACATGTTTCAGCTACTGCCTCCAGCCATGTACACATTAAGCTTCGGGTCAGGGTTAGGGCCCCGGTTAGCCCGAGTGTGAGAGAATGTTGGTGTTTTAGTTACACAGCGTGAGGGTTCAGACATTGTACGGGTTCGGAAAACAGCCAAGTATACGTTTAGAGTGCGATGAGTGTTAGAGCCTCGGTTACCGCGAGGGTAGGGAAAAGGTCAATTATTGGTTTAGTTGAGGGTGAGGAATGGAACTTGTTCGGATGGTGCCTACAACCAGGTATACATTTATGTTCGGAACAGTGTTTGAGCCACTGTAACCTTGATGCAACTTAAGGTCGGTATGATGGTTAGGGTGAGGGAGAGAAATGGGACAGGCTTGCCTTTTATTTACAGCCTTGTGTACCTCTCGACTCGCAACACGTTTAGGGCCACGGTAACCTGGAGGGTATGGGAAAGGATTGAACGTTCCTTAGTGTCAGTCTGAGGGATGGGAGTGTGTTCGGCTACTGCCTGTATCCAGGTACACGTTAATGTTCGGTTGAGGGTTAGGAACTCGGTTAACCCGAGGGTGAACAGGGTTGGTGTGTTAGTTAAAATGACGGTGAGGGTTTGGACAGTGTAGCGTTTCGGATAACGGCCAAGTACGTTCGAAACAGTATTTAAATTTGGTCAGCGTGAGGGAAGTTAAAGGTTGGTATGTTGTTTAGGGTGAGGGTGGGTGTTGGGACACTGTTCAGGTTCTGCTTACAGCCAGATGCACGTTTAGCCTCCTAAGACTCTTAGGTCCAAGGTTGGCGGGAGGTTGTGGGAAAAGATTGAATGTTGGTTAGTGTGAGGCCGAGGCATGGGACAGGTTTCAGCTACTGCCTCCACACAGGTATACATTAAGGTTCGGGTCAGTTTTAGGGCCTGGGTTAGCCCTAGTGTGAGAGAGTGTTGGTGTGTTAGTTACAGAGAGGGTGAGGGTTCCGACATTGTACGGGTTCGGAAAACAGCCAAGTATACATTTAGGATCAGACGAGTGTTAGAGTCTCGGTTATCGCCACGGTACGGAACGGTTGGTATGCTTGATATGTTGAGGGTGAGAGATGGAACTGTGTTCGGCTGCTGCCTACAGTCAGGTGTACATTTAGGTTCGGAGCAGTGTTTGAGCCACGTTCACCCCAACGGAAGTTAAAGTTGGTATGTTGGTTAGGGTGAGGGTGAGGGATGGGTCAGTGTTCGGGTTCTGCTTACAACCAGGTGTCCGTTTAGTTTCAGAACACTGTTAGGATCATTGATAGCTGAGTTTATGAAAAAGGATTTTATGTTGGTTAGTGTGAGGATAAGGGAACGGACAGGGTTCGGCTACTGCCTTCAGACAGGTTTACTTAAGGTTCGGGTGAGTGTTAGCTCCTAGGTTAGCCCAAGGGTGAGACAGGATTGGTGTGTGTTAAAGTGCGAGTGAGGGTTGGGACAGGCAGAGTTTAGTATAACAGCCAAGTTTAGAGTCCGATGAGTGTTAGAGCCTCGGTTACCGCGAGGGTAGGGAAAAGGTCATATATTGGTTTAGTTGAGGGTGAGTAATGGAACTTGTTCGGATGTTGCCTACAACCAGGTACACCTTTACATTCGGAACAGTGTATGAGCAGCAGTAACCGTGAGGCAACTTAAAGGTTGGTATGATGGTTAGGGTGATGGAGAGACATGGGACAGGCTTGCCTTTTATTTACCGCCTTGTGTACCTCTAGACTCTCAACACTGTTAGGGCCACGGTTACCTGGAGGGTATGGAAAAGGAGTGAAGGTTCCTTATTGTCAGTCTGAGGGATGTGAGAATGTTCCGCTACTGCCTGTATCCAGGTACACGTTAAAGTTCCGTTGAGGGTTAGGAACTCGGTTCACCCGAGAGTAAACAGGGTTGGTGTGTTAGTTAAAATGACGGTGAGGGTTTGGACAGTGTGGACTTTCGGATAACATCCACGTAGGTTCGGAGCGGTATTTGAAACTTAGTCAGCGTTAGGGAAGTTAAAGTTTGGTATGTTGGTTAGGGTGAGGGTGAGTGACGGGACAGTGTTCAGGTTCTGCTTACAGCCCGATGCACGTTTAGCCTCCTAAGATTCTAAGGTCCACGGTTGGCAGGAGGTTGTGAGAAAACATTGAATGTTGGTTAGTGTGAGGCTGAGGCATGGTACAGGTTTCAGCTACTGCCTCCAGACAGGTATACATTAAGGTTCGGGTCAGTGTTAGGGCCTTGGTTAGCCCGAGTGTGAGAGAGTGTTGATGTGTTACAGAGAGGGTGAGGGTTCAGACATTGTACGGGTTTGGGAAACAGCCGAGTATAAGTTTAGGATCGGAAGAGTGTTAGAGCTTCGGTTATCACCACGGTAAGGAAAAGGTTGGTATGCTTGATATGCTGAGGGTGAGGGATGGAACTGTGTTCGGCTGCTGCCTACAGTCAGGTATACATTTAGGTTCGGAGCAGTGTTTGAGCCACGTTCACCCCAACGGAAGTTAAAGTTGGTATGTTGGTTAGGGTGAGGGTGAGGGATGGGTCAGTGTTCGGGTTCTGCTTACAACCAGGTGTACGTTTAGGTTCAGAACACTGTTAGGATCACTGTTAGCTGGAGGTTATGGCAAAGGATTTTATGTTGGTTAGTGTGAGGATTAGGGAACGGACAAGGTTCCGCTACTGCCTTCAGACAGGTTTACTTAAGGTTCGGGTGAGTGTTAGCTCCTACGTTAGCCCAAGGGTGAGACAGGGTTGGTGTGTGTTAAAGTGAGAGTGACGGTTGGGTCAGGCAGAGTTTAGTATAACAGCCAAGAGTACGTTTAGAGTCCGATGAGTGTTAGAGCCTCGGTTACCGCGAGGGTAGCGAAAAGTTCATATATTGGTTTAGTTGAAGGTAAGGAATGGAACTTGTTCAGAATTTGGCTACCACCAGGTATACATTTACATTCGGAACAGTGTATGAGCCGCAGTAACCGTGAGGCAACTTAAAGGTGGGTATGATGGATAGGGTGATGGAGAGACATGGGACAGGCTTCGCCTTTTATTTGCAGCCTTGTGTACCTCTAGACTCGCAACACTGTTAGGGCCACGGTTACCTGGAGGGTAGGGGAAAGGATTGAACGTTCCTTAGTGTCAGTCTGAGGGATGGGAGAGTGTTCCGCTACTGCCTGTATCCAGGTACACGTTAATGTTCGGTTGAGGGTTAGGAACTCGGTTAACCCGAGGGTGAACAGGCTTGGTGTGTTAGTTCAAATGACGGTGAGGGTTTGGACAGTGTAGATTTCAGATAACAGCCACGTAGGGTCGGAGCAGTATTTGAAACTTGGTCAGCGTGAGGGAAGTTAAAGGATGGTACGTTGGTTAGGGTGAGGGTGAGTGATGGGACAGTGTTCAGGTTCTGCTTACCCTGCTGTGCTTCGTTAGGCTCGGAAGACTCTTAAGGCCACGGTAGGTGGGAGGTTATAGGAAAGGATTGAACGTTGGTTAGTTGAGGCTGAGGGATGGGACATGTTTCAGCTACTGCGTGCATCCACGTATACATTAAAGTTCAGCTGAGGGTTAGGAATTCGGTAGCCATAGGGTGAGACAGGGTTGGTGTGTTAGTTAAAGTGACGGTGAGGGTTTGGACAGTGTAGGGTTTCGGATAACGGCCAAGTACGTTCGAAACAGTTTTCAAACTTTGGTCAGCGTGAGGGAAGTTAAAGGTTGGTATGTTGTTTAGGGTGAGGGTGAGTGTTGGGACAGTGTTCAGGTTCTGCTTACAGCCAGGCGCACGTTTAGGCTCCTAAGACTCTTAGGTCAACGGTTAGCGGGAGGTTATGGGGAAGGATTGAATATTGGTTAGTGTGAGGTTGAGGCAAGGGACATGTTTCAGCTACTGCCTCCAGCCATGTACACATTAAGCTTCGGGTCAGGGTTAGGGCCCCGGTTAGCCCGAGTGTGAGAGAATGTTGGTGTTTTAGTTACACAGCGTGAGGGTTCAGACATTGTACGGGTTCGGAAAACAGCCAAGTATACGTTTAGAGTGCGATGAGTGTTAGAGCCTCGGTTACCGCGAGGGTAGGGAAAAGGTCAATTATTGGTTTAGTTGAGGGTGAGGAATGGAACTTGTTCGGATGGTGCCTACAACCAGGTATACATTTATGTTCGGAACAGTGTTTGAGCCACTGTAACCTTGATGCAACTTAAGGTCGGTATGATGGTTAGGGTGAGGGAGAGAAATGGGACAGGCTTGCCTTTTATTTACAGCCTTGTGTACCTCTCGACTCGCAACACGTTTAGGGCCACGGTAACCTGGAGGGTATGGGAAAGGATTGAACGTTCCTTAGTGTCAGTCTGAGGGATGGGAGTGTGTTCGGCTACTGCCTGTATCCAGGTACACGTTAATGTTCGGTTGAGGGTTAGGAACTCGGTTAACCCGAGGGTGAACAGGGTTGGTGTGTTAGTTAAAATGACGGTGAGGGTTTGGACAGTGTAGCGTTTCGGATAACGGCCAAGTACGTTCGAAACAGTATTTAAATTTGGTCAGCGTGAGGGAAGTTAAAGGTTGGTATGTTGTTTAGGGTGAGGGTGGGTGTTGGGACACTGTTCAGGTTCTGCTTACAGCCAGATGCACGTTTAGCCTCCTAAGACTCTTAGGTCCAAGGTTGGCGGGAGGTTGTGGGAAAAGATTGAATGTTGGTTAGTGTGAGGCCGAGGCATGGGACAGGTTTCAGCTACTGCCTCCACACAGGTATACATTAAGGTTCGGGTCAGTTTTAGGGCCTGGGTTAGCCCTAGTGTGAGAGAGTGTTGGTGTGTTAGTTACAGAGAGGGTGAGGGTTCCGACATTGTACGGGTTCGGAAAACAGCCAAGTATACATTTAGGATCAGACGAGTGTTAGAGTCTCGGTTATCGCCACGGTACGGAACGGTTGGTATGCTTGATATGTTGAGGGTGAGAGATGGAACTGTGTTCGGCTGCTGCCTACAGTCAGGTGTACATTTAGGTTCGGAGCAGTGTTTGAGCCACGTTCACCCCAACGGAAGTTAAAGTTGGTATGTTGGTTAGGGTGAGGGTGAGGGATGGGTCAGTGTTCGGGTTCTGCTTACAACCAGGTGTCCGTTTAGTTTCAGAACACTGTTAGGATCATTGATAGCTGAGTTTATGAAAAAGGATTTTATGTTGGTTAGTGTGAGGATAAGGGAACGGACAGGGTTCGGCTACTGCCTTCAGACAGGTTTACTTAAGGTTCGGGTGAGTGTTAGCTCCTAGGTTAGCCCAAGGGTGAGACAGGATTGGTGTGTGTTAAAGTGCGAGTGAGGGTTGGGACAGGCAGAGTTTAGTATAACAGCCAAGTTTAGAGTCCGATGAGTGTTAGAGCCTCGGTTACCGCGAGGGTAGGGAAAAGGTCATATATTGGTTTAGTTGAGGGTGAGTAATGGAACTTGTTCGGATGTTGCCTACAACCAGGTACACCTTTACATTCGGAACAGTGTATGAGCAGCAGTAACCGTGAGGCAACTTAAAGGTTGGTATGATGGTTAGGGTGATGGAGAGACATGGGACAGGCTTGCCTTTTATTTACCGCCTTGTGTACCTCTAGACTCTCAACACTGTTAGGGCCACGGTTACCTGGAGGGTATGGAAAAGGAGTGAAGGTTCCTTATTGTCAGTCTGAGGGATGTGAGAATGTTCCGCTACTGCCTGTATCCAGGTACACGTTAAAGTTCCGTTGAGGGTTAGGAACTCGGTTCACCCGAGAGTAAACAGGGTTGGTGTGTTAGTTAAAATGACGGTGAGGGTTTGGACAGTGTGGACTTTCGGATAACATCCACGTAGGTTCGGAGCGGTATTTGAAACTTAGTCAGCGTTAGGGAAGTTAAAGTTTGGTATGTTGGTTAGGGTGAGGGTGAGTGACGGGACAGTGTTCAGGTTCTGCTTACAGCCCGATGCACGTTTAGCCTCCTAAGATTCTAAGGTCCACGGTTGGCAGGAGGTTGTGAGAAAACATTGAATGTTGGTTAGTGTGAGGCTGAGGCATGGTACAGGTTTCAGCTACTGCCTCCAGACAGGTATACATTAAGGTTCGGGTCAGTGTTAGGGCCTTGGTTAGCCCGAGTGTGAGAGAGTGTTGATGTGTTACAGAGAGGGTGAGGGTTCAGACATTGTACGGGTTTGGGAAACAGCCGAGTATAAGTTTAGGATCGGAAGAGTGTTAGAGCTTCGGTTATCACCACGGTAAGGAAAAGGTTGGTATGCTTGATATGCTGAGGGTGAGGGATGGAACTGTGTTCGGCTGCTGCCTACAGTCAGGTATACATTTAGGTTCGGAGCAGTGTTTGAGCCACGTTCACCCCAACGGAAGTTAAAGTTGGTATGTTGGTTAGGGTGAGGGTGAGGGATGGGTCAGTGTTCGGGTTCTGCTTACAACCAGGTGTACGTTTAGGTTCAGAACACTGTTAGGATCACTGTTAGCTGGAGGTTATGGCAAAGGATTTTATGTTGGTTAGTGTGAGGATTAGGGAACGGACAAGGTTCCGCTACTGCCTTCAGACAGGTTTACTTAAGGTTCGGGTGAGTGTTAGCTCCTACGTTAGCCCAAGGGTGAGACAGGGTTGGTGTGTGTTAAAGTGAGAGTGACGGTTGGGTCAGGCAGAGTTTAGTATAACAGCCAAGAGTACGTTTAGAGTCCGATGAGTGTTAGAGCCTCGGTTACCGCGAGGGTAGCGAAAAGTTCATATATTGGTTTAGTTGAAGGTAAGGAATGGAACTTGTTCAGAATTTGGCTACCACCAGGTATACATTTACATTCGGAACAGTGTATGAGCCGCAGTAACCGTGAGGCAACTTAAAGGTGGGTATGATGGATAGGGTGATGGAGAGACATGGGACAGGCTTCGCCTTTTATTTGCAGCCTTGTGTACCTCTAGACTCGCAACACTGTTAGGGCCACGGTTACCTGGAGGGTAGGGGAAAGGATTGAACGTTCCTTAGTGTCAGTCTGAGGGATGGGAGAGTGTTCCGCTACTGCCTGTATCCAGGTACACGTTAATGTTCGGTTGAGGGTTAGGAACTCGGTTAACCCGAGGGTGAACAGGCTTGGTGTGTTAGTTCAAATGACGGTGAGGGTTTGGACAGTGTAGATTTCAGATAACAGCCACGTAGGGTCGGAGCAGTATTTGAAACTTGGTCAGCGTGAGGGAAGTTAAAGGATGGTATGTTGGTTAGGGTGAGGGTGAGTGATGGGACAGTGTTCAGGTTCTGCTTACCCTGCTGTGCTTCGTTAGGCTCGGAAGACTCTTAAGGCCACGGTAGGTGGGAGGTTATAGGAAAGGATTGAACGTTGGTTAGTTGAGGCTGAGGGATGGGACATGTTTCAGCTACTGCGTGCATCCACGTATACATTAAAGTTCAGCTGAGGGTTAGGAATTCGGTAGCCATAGGGTGAGACAGGGTTGGTGTGTTAGTTAAAGTGACGGTGAGGGTTTGGACAGTGTAGGGTTTCGGATAACGGCCAAGTACGTTCGAAACAGTTTTCAAACTTTGGTCAGCGTGAGGGAAGTTAAAGGTTGGTATGTTGTTTAGGGTGAGGGTGAGTGTTGGGACAGTGTTCAGGTTCTGCTTACAGCCAGGCGCACGTTTAGGCTCCTAAGACTCTTAGGTCAACGGTTAGCGGGAGGTTATGGGGAAGGATTGAATATTGGTTAGTGTGAGGTTGAGGCAAGGGACATGTTTCAGCTACTGCCTCCAGCCATGTACACATTAAGCTTCGGGTCAGGGTTAGGGCCCCGGTTAGCCCGAGTGTGAGAGAATGTTGGTGTTTTAGTTACACAGCGTGAGGGTTCAGACATTGTACGGGTTCGGAAAACAGCCAAGTATACGTTTAGAGTGCGATGAGTGTTAGAGCCTCGGTTACCGCGAGGGTAGGGAAAAGGTCAATTATTGGTTTAGTTGAGGGTGAGGAATGGAACTTGTTCGGATGGTGCCTACAACCAGGTATACATTTATGTTCGGAACAGTGTTTGAGCCACTGTAACCTTGATGCAACTTAAGGTCGGTATGATGGTTAGGGTGAGGGAGAGAAATGGGACAGGCTTGCCTTTTATTTACAGCCTTGTGTACCTCTCGACTCGCAACACGTTTAGGGCCACGGTAACCTGGAGGGTATGGGAAAGGATTGAACGTTCCTTAGTGTCAGTCTGAGGGATGGGAGTGTGTTCGGCTACTGCCTGTATCCAGGTACACGTTAATGTTCGGTTGAGGGTTAGGAACTCGGTTAACCCGAGGGTGAACAGGGTTGGTGTGTTAGTTAAAATGACGGTGAGGGTTTGGACAGTGTAGCGTTTCGGATAACGGCCAAGTACGTTCGAAACAGTATTTAAATTTGGTCAGCGTGAGGGAAGTTAAAGGTTGGTATGTTGTTTAGGGTGAGGGTAGTGTTGGGACAGTGTTCAGGTTCTGCTTACAGCCAGATGCACGTTTAGCCTCCTAAGACTCTTAGGTCCAAGGTTGGCGGGAGGTTGTGGGAAAAGATTGAATGTTGGTTAGTGTGAGGCCGAGGCATGGGACAGGTTTCAGCTACTGCCTCCACACAGGTATACATTAAGGTTCGGGTCAGTTTTAGGGCCTGGGTTAGCCCTAGTGTGAGAGAGTGTTGGTGTGTTAGTTACAGAGAGGGTGAGGGTTCCGACATTGTACGGGTTCGGAAAACAGCCAAGTATACATTTAGGATCAGACGAGTGTTAGAGTCTCGGTTATCGCCACGGTACGGAACGGTTGGTATGCTTGATATGTTGAGGGTGAGAGATGGAACTGTGTTCGGCTGCTGCCTACAGTCAGGTGTACATTTAGGTTCGGAGCAGTGTTTGAGCCACGTTCACCCCAACGGAAGTTAAAGTTGGTATGTTGGTTAGGGTGAGGGTGAGGGATGGGTCAGTGTTCGGGTTCTGCTTACAACCAGGTGTCCGTTTAGTTTCAGAACACTGTTAGGATCATTGATAGCTGAGTTTATGAAAAAGGATTTTATGTTGGTTAGTGTGAGGATAAGGGAACGGACAGGGTTCGGCTACTGCCTTCAGACAGGTTTACTTAAGGTTCGGGTGAGTGTTAGCTCCTAGGTTAGCCCAAGGGTGAGACAGGATTGGTGTGTGTTAAAGTGCGAGTGAGGGTTGGGACAGGCAGAGTTTAGTATAACAGCCAAGTTTAGAGTCCGATGAGTGTTAGAGCCTCGGTTACCGCGAGGGTAGGGAAAAGGTCATATATTGGTTTAGTTGAGGGTGAGTAATGGAACTTGTTCGGATGTTGCCTACAACCAGGTACACCTTTACATTCGGAACAGTGTATGAGCAGCAGTAACCGTGAGGCAACTTAAAGGTTGGTATGATGGTTAGGGTGATGGAGAGACATGGGACAGGCTTGCCTTTTATTTACCGCCTTGTGTACCTCTAGACTCTCAACACTGTTAGGGCCACGGTTACCTGGAGGGTATGGAAAAGGAGTGAAGGTTCCTTATTGTCAGTCTGAGGGATGTGAGAATGTTCCGCTACTGCCTGTATCCAGGTACACGTTAAAGTTCCGTTGAGGGTTAGGAACTCGGTTCACCCGAGAGTAAACAGGGTTGGTGTGTTAGTTAAAATGACGGTGAGGGTTTGGACAGTGTGGACTTTCGAAAACATCCACGTAGGTTCGGAGCGGTATTTGAAACTTAGTCAGCGTTAGGGAAGTTAAAGTTTGGTATGTTGGTTAGGGTGAGGGTGAGTGACGGGACAGTGTTCAGGTTCTGCTTACAGCCCGATGCACGTTTAGCCTCCTAAGATTCTAAGGTCCACGGTTGGCAGGAGGTTGTGAGAAAACATTGAATGTTGGTTAGTGTGAGGCTGAGGCATGGTACAGGTTTCAGCTACTGCCTCCAGACAGGTATACATTAAGGTTCGGGTCAGTGTTAGGGCCTTGGTTAGCCCGAGTGTGAGAGAGTGTTGATGTGTTACAGAGAGGGTGAGGGTTCAGACATTGTACGGGTTTGGGAAACAGCCGAGTATAAGTTTAGGATCGGAAGAGTGTTAGAGCTTCGGTTATCACCACGGTAAGGAAAAGGTTGGTATGCTTGATATGCTGAGGGTGAGGGATGGAACTGTGTTCGGCTGCTGCCTACAGTCAGGTATACATTTAGGTTCGGAGCAGTGTTTGAGCCACGTTCACCCCAACGGAAGTTAAAGTTGGTATGTTGGTTAGGGTGAGGGTGAGGGATGGGTCAGTGTTCGGGTTCTGCTTACAACCAGGTGTACGTTTAGGTTCAGAACACTGTTAGGATCACTGTTAGCTGGAGGTTATGGCAAAGGATTTTATGTTGGTTAGTGTGAGGATTAGGGAACGGACAAGGTTCCGCTACTGCCTTCAGACAGGTTTACTTAAGGTTCGGGTGAGTGTTAGCTCCTACGTTAGCCCAAGGGTGAGACAGGGTTGGTGTGTGTTAAAGTGAGAGTGACGGTTGGGTCAGGCAGAGTTTAGTATAACAGCCAAGAGTACGTTTAGAGTCCGATGAGTGTTAGAGCCTCGGTTACCGCGAGGGTAGCGAAAAGTTCATATATTGGTTTAGTTGAAGGTAAGGAATGGAACTTGTTCAGAATTTGGCTACCACCAGGTATACATTTACATTCGGAACAGTGTATGAGCCGCAGTAACCGTGAGGCAACTTAAAGGTGGGTATGATGGATAGGGTGATGGAGAGACATGGGACAGGCTTCGCCTTTTATTTGCAGCCTTGTGTACCTCTAGACTCGCAACACTGTTAGGGCCACGGTTACCTGGAGGGTAGGGGAAAGGATTGAACGTTCCTTAGTGTCAGTCTGAGGGATGGGAGAGTGTTCCGCTACTGCCTGTATCCAGGTACACGTTAATGTTCGGTTGAGGGTTAGGAACTCGGTTAACCCGAGGGTGAACAGGCTTGGTGTGTTAGTTCAAATGACGGTGAGGGTTTGGACAGTGTAGATTTCAGATAACAGCCACGTAGGGTCGGAGCAGTATTTGAAACTTGGTCAGCGTGAGGGAAGTTAAAGGATGGTACGTTGGTTAGGGTGAGGGTGAGTGATGGGACAGTGTTCAGGTTCTGCTTACCCTGCTGTGCTTCGTTAGGCTCGGAAGACTCTTAAGGCCACGGTAGGTGGGAGGTTATAGGAAAGGATTGAACGTTGGTTAGTTGAGGCTGAGGGATGGGACATGTTTCAGCTACTGCGTGCATCCACGTATACATTAAAGTTCAGCTGAGGGTTAGGAATTCGGTAGCCATAGGGTGAGACAGGGTTGGTGTGTTAGTTAAAGTGACGGTGAGGGTTTGGACAGTGTAGGGTTTCGGATAACGGCCAAGTACGTTCGAAACAGTTTTCAAACTTTGGTCAGCGTGAGGGAAGTTAAAGGTTGGTATGTTGTTTAGGGTGAGGGTGAGTGTTGGGACAGTGTTCAGGTTCTGCTTACAGCCAGGCGCACGTTTAGGCTCCTAAGACTCTTAGGTCAACGGTTAGCGGGAGGTTATGGGGAAGGATTGAATATTGGTTAGTGTGAGGTTGAGGCAAGGGACATGTTTCAGCTACTGCCTCCAGCCATGTACACATTAAGCTTCGGGTCAGGGTTAGGGCCCCGGTTAGCCCGAGTGTGAGAGAATGTTGGTGTTTTAGTTACACAGCGTGAGGGTTCAGACATTGTACGGGTTCGGAAAACAGCCAAGTATACGTTTAGAGTGCGATGAGTGTTAGAGCCTCGGTTACCGCGAGGGTAGGGAAAAGGTCAATTATTGGTTTAGTTGAGGGTGAGGAATGGAACTTGTTCGGATGGTGCCTACAACCAGGTATACATTTATGTTCGGAACAGTGTTTGAGCCACTGTAACCTTGATGCAACTTAAGGTCGGTATGATGGTTAGGGTGAGGGAGAGAAATGGGACAGGCTTGCCTTTTATTTACAGCCTTGTGTACCTCTCGACTCGCAACACGTTTAGGGCCACGGTAACCTGGAGGGTATGGGAAAGGATTGAACGTTCCTTAGTGTCAGTCTGAGGGATGGGAGTGTGTTCGGCTACTGCCTGTATCCAGGTACACGTTAATGTTCGGTTGAGGGTTAGGAACTCGGTTAACCCGAGGGTGAACAGGGTTGGTGTGTTAGTTAAAATGACGGTGAGGGTTTGGACAGTGTGGACTTTCGGATAACATCCACGTAGGTTCGGAGCGGTATTTGAAACTTAGTCAGCGTTAGGGAAGTTAAAGTTTGGTATGTTGGTTAGGGTGAGGGTGAGTGACGGGACAGTGTTCAGGTTCTGCTTACAGCCCGATGCACGTTTAGCCTCCTAAGATTCTAAGGTCCACGGTTGGCAGGAGGTTGTGAGAAAACATTGAATGTTGGTTAGTGTGAGGCTGAGGCATGGTACAGGTTTCAGCTACTGCCTCCAGACAGGTATACATTAAGGTTCGGGTCAGTGTTAGGGCCTTGGTTAGCCCGAGTGTGAGAGAGTGTTGATGTGTTACAGAGAGGGTGAGGGTTCAGACATTGTACGGGTTTGGGAAACAGCCGAGTATAAGTTTAGGATCGGAAGAGTGTTAGAGCTTCGGTTATCACCACGGTAAGGAAAAGGTTGGTATGCTTGATATGCTGAGGGTGAGGGATGGAACTGTGTTCGGCTGCTGCCTACAGTCAGGTATACATTTAGGTTCGGAGCAGTGTTTGAGCCACGTTCACCCCAACGGAAGTTAAAGTTGGTATGTTGGTTAGGGTGAGGGTGAGGGATGGGTCAGTGTTCGGGTTCTGCTTACAACCAGGTGTACGTTTAGGTTCAGAACACTGTTAGGATCACTGTTAGCTGGAGGTTATGGCAAAGGATTTTATGTTGGTTAGTGTGAGGATTAGGGAACGGACAAGGTTCCGCTACTGCCTTCAGACAGGTTTACTTAAGGTTCGGGTGAGTGTTAGCTCCTACGTTAGCCCAAGGGTGAGACAGGGTTGGTGTGTGTTAAAGTGAGAGTGACGGTTGGGTCAGGCAGAGTTTAGTATAACAGCCAAGAGTACGTTTAGAGTCCGATGAGTGTTAGAGCCTCGGTTACCGCGAGGGTAGCGAAAAGTTCATATATTGGTTTAGTTGAAGGTAAGGAATGGAACTTGTTCAGAATTTGGCTACCACCAGGTATACATTTACATTCGGAACAGTGTATGAGCCGCAGTAACCGTGAGGCAACTTAAAGGTGGGTATGATGGATAGGGTGATGGAGAGACATGGGACAGGCTTCGCCTTTTATTTGCAGCCTTGTGTACCTCTAGACTCACAACACTGTTAGGGCCACGGTTACCTGGAGGGTAGGGGAAAGGATTGAACGTTCCTTAGTGTCAGTCTGAGGGATGGGAGAGTGTTCCGCTACTGCCTGTATCCAGGTACACGTTAATGTTCGGTTGAGGGTTAGGAACTCGGTTAACCCGAGGGTGAACAGGCTTGGTGTGTTAGTTCAAATGACGGTGAGGGTTTGGACAGTGTAGATTTCAGATAACAGCCACGTAGGGTCGGAGCAGTATTTGAAACTTGGTCAGCGTGAGGGAAGTTAAAGGATGGTATGTTGGTTAGGGTGAGGGTGAGTGATGGGACAGTGTTCAGGTTCTGCTTACCCTGCTGTGCTTCGTTAGGCTCGGAAGACTCTTAAGGCCACGGTAGGTGGGAGGTTATAGGAAAGGATTGAACGTTGGTTAGTTGAGGCTGAGGGATGGGACATGTTTCAGCTACTGCGTGCATCCACGTATACATTAAAGTTCAGCTGAGGGTTAGGAATTCGGTAGCCATAGGGTGAGACAGGGTTGGTGTGTTAGTTAAAGTGACGGTGAGGGTTTGGACAGTGTAGGGTTTCGGATAACGGCCAAGTACGTTCGAAACAGTTTTCAAACTTTGGTCAGCGTGAGGGAAGTTAAAGGTTGGTATGTTGTTTAGGGTGAGGGTGAGTGTTGGGACAGTGTTCAGGTTCTGCTTACAGCCAGGCGCACGTTTAGGCTCCTAAGACTCTTAGGTCAACGGTTAGCGGGAGGTTATGGGGAAGGATTGAATATTGGTTAGTGTGAGGTTGAGGCAAGGGACATGTTTCAGCTACTGCCTCCAGCCATGTACACATTAAGCTTCGGGTCAGGGTTAGGGCCCCGGTTAGCCCGAGTGTGAGAGAATGTTGGTGTTTTAGTTACACAGCGTGAGGGTTCAGACATTGTACGGGTTCGGAAAACAGCCAAGTATACGTTTAGAGTGCGATGAGTGTTAGAGCCTCGGTTACCGCGAGGGTAGGGAAAAGGTCAATTATTGGTTTAGTTGAGGGTGAGGAATGGAACTTGTTCGGATGGTGCCTACAACCAGGTATACATTTATGTTCGGAACAGTGTTTGAGCCACTGTAACCTTGATGCAACTTAAGGTCGGTATGATGGTTAGGGTGAGGGAGAGAAATGGGACAGGCTTGCCTTTTATTTACAGCCTTGTGTACCTCTCGACTCGCAACACGTTTAGGGCCACGGTAACCTGGAGGGTATGGGAAAGGATTGAACGTTCCTTAGTGTCAGTCTGAGGGATGGGAGTGTGTTCGGCTACTGCCTGTATCCAGGTACACGTTAATGTTCGGTTGAGGGTTAGGAACTCGGTTAACCCGAGGGTGAACAGGGTTGGTGTGTTAGTTAAAATGACGGTGAGGGTTTGGACAGTGTAGCGTTTCGGATAACGGCCAAGTACGTTCGAAACAGTATTTAAATTTGGTCAGCGTGAGGGAAGTTAAAGGTTGGTATGTTGTTTAGGGTGAGGGTGGGTGTTGGGACACTGTTCAGGTTCTGCTTACAGCCAGATGCACGTTTAGCCTCCTAAGACTCTTAGGTCCAAGGTTGGCGGGAGGTTGTGGGAAAAGATTGAATGTTGGTTAGTGTGAGGCCGAGGCATGGGACAGGTTTCAGCTACTGCCTCCACACAGGTATACATTAAGGTTCGGGTCAGTTTTAGGGCCTGGGTTAGCCCTAGTGTGAGAGAGTGTTGGTGTGTTAGTTACAGAGAGGGTGAGGGTTCCGACATTGTACGGGTTCGGAAAACAGCCAAGTATACATTTAGGATCAGACGAGTGTTAGAGTCTCGGTTATCGCCACGGTACGGAACGGTTGGTATGCTTGATATGTTGAGGGTGAGAGATGGAACTGTGTTCGGCTGCTGCCTACAGTCAGGTGTACATTTAGGTTCGGAGCAGTGTTTGAGCCACGTTCACCCCAACGGAAGTTAAAGTTGGTATGTTGGTTAGGGTGAGGGTGAGGGATGGGTCAGTGTTCGGGTTCTGCTTACAACCAGGTGTCCGTTTAGTTTCAGAACACTGTTAGGATCATTGATAGCTGAGTTTATGAAAAAGGATTTTATGTTGGTTAGTGTGAGGATAAGGGAACGGACAGGGTTCGGCTACTGCCTTCAGACAGGTTTACTTAAGGTTCGGGTGAGTGTTAGCTCCTAGGTTAGCCCAAGGGTGAGACAGGATTGGTGTGTGTTAAAGTGCGAGTGAGGGTTGGGACAGGCAGAGTTTAGTATAACAGCCAAGTTTAGAGTCCGATGAGTGTTAGAGCCTCGGTTACCGCGAGGGTAGGGAAAAGGTCATATATTGGTTTAGTTGAGGGTGAGTAATGGAACTTGTTCGGATGTTGCCTACAACCAGGTACACCTTTACATTCGGAACAGTGTATGAGCAGCAGTAACCGTGAGGCAACTTAAAGGTTGGTATGATGGTTAGGGTGATGGAGAGACATGGGACAGGCTTGCCTTTTATTTACCGCCTTGTGTACCTCTAGACTCTCAACACTGTTAGGGCCACGGTTACCTGGAGGGTATGGAAAAGGAGTGAAGGTTCCTTATTGTCAGTCTGAGGGATGTGAGAATGTTCCGCTACTGCCTGTATCCAGGTACACGTTAAAGTTCCGTTGAGGGTTAGGAACTCGGTTCACCCGAGAGTAAACAGGGTTGGTGTGTTAGTTAAAATGACGGTGAGGGTTTGGACAGTGTGGACTTTCGGATAACATCCACGTAGGTTCGGAGCGGTATTTGAAACTTAGTCAGCGTTAGGGAAGTTAAAGTTTGGTATGTTGGTTAGGGTGAGGGTGAGTGACGGGACAGTGTTCAGGTTCTGCTTACAGCCCGATGCACGTTTAGCCTCCTAAGATTCTAAGGTCCACGGTTGGCAGGAGGTTGTGAGAAAACATTGAATGTTGGTTAGTGTGAGGCTGAGGCATGGTACAGGTTTCAGCTACTGCCTCCAGACAGGTATACATTAAGGTTCGGGTCAGTGTTAGGGCCTTGGTTAGCCCGAGTGTGAGAGAGTGTTGATGTGTTACAGAGAGGGTGAGGGTTCAGACATTGTACGGGTTTGGGAAACAGCCGAGTATAAGTTTAGGATCGGAAGAGTGTTAGAGCTTCGGTTATCACCACGGTAAGGAAAAGGTTGGTATGCTTGATATGCTGAGGGTGAGGGATGGAACTGTGTTCGGCTGCTGCCTACAGTCAGGTATACATTTAGGTTCGGAGCAGTGTTTGAGCCACGTTCCCCCCAACGGAAGTTAAAGTTGGTATGTTGGTTAGGGTGAGGGTGAGGGATGGGTCAGTGTTCGGGTTCTGCTTACAACCAGGTGTACGTTTAGGTTCAGAACACTGTTAGGATCACTGTTAGCTGGAGGTTATGGCAAAGGATTTTATGTTGGTTAGTGTGAGGATTAGGGAACGGACAAGGTTCCGCTACTGCCTTCAGACAGGTTTACTTAAGGTTCGGGTGAGTGTTAGCTCCTACGTTAGCCCAAGGGTGAGACAGGGTTGGTGTGTGTTAAAGTGAGAGTGACGGTTGGGTCAGGCAGAGTTTAGTATAACAGCCAAGAGTACGTTTAGAGTCCGATGAGTGTTAGAGCCTCGGTTACCGCGAGGGTAGCGAAAAGTTCATATATTGGTTTAGTTGAAGGTAAGGAATGGAACTTGTTCAGAATTTGGCTACCACCAGGTATACATTTACATTCGGAACAGTGTATGAGCCGCAGTAACCGTGAGGCAACTTAAAGGTGGGTATGATGGATAGGGTGATGGAGAGACATGGGACAGGCTTCGCCTTTTATTTGCAGCCTTGTGTACCTCTAGACTCGCAACACTGTTAGGGCCACGGTTACCTGGAGGGTAGGGGAAAGGATTGAACGTTCCTTAGTGTCAGTCTGAGGGATGGGAGAGTGTTCCGCTACTGCCTGTATCCAGGTACACGTTAATGTTCGGTTGAGGGTTAGGAACTCGGTTAACCCGAGGGTGAACAGGCTTGGTGTGTTAGTTCAAATGACGGTGAGGGTTTGGACAGTGTAGATTTCAGATAACAGCCACGTAGGGTCGGAGCAGTATTTGAAACTTGGTCAGCGTGAGGGAAGTTAAAGGATGGTATGTTGGTTAGGGTGAGGGTGAGTGATGGGACAGTGTTCAGGTTCTGCTTACCCTGCTGTGCTTCGTTAGGCTCGGAAGACTCTTAAGGCCACGGTAGGTGGGAGGTTATAGGAAAGGATTGAACGTTGGTTAGTTGAGGCTGAGGGATGGGACATGTTTCAGCTACTGCGTGCATCCACGTATACATTAAAGTTCAGCTGAGGGTTAGGAATTCGGTAGCCATAGGGTGAGACAGGGTTGGTGTGTTAGTTAAAGTGACGGTGAGGGTTTGGACAGTGTAGGGTTTCGGATAACGGCCAAGTACGTTCGAAACAGTTTTCAAACTTTGGTCAGCGTGAGGGAAGTTAAAGGTTGGTATGTTGTTTAGGGTGAGGGTGAGTGTTGGGACAGTGTTCAGGTTCTGCTTACAGCCAGGCGCACGTTTAGGCTCCTAAGACTCTTAGGTCAACGGTTAGCGGGAGGTTATGGGGAAGGATTGAATATTGGTTAGTGTGAGGTTGAGGCAAGGGACATGTTTCAGCTACTGCCTCCAGCCATGTACACATTAAGCTTCGGGTCAGGGTTAGGGCCCCGGTTAGCCCGAGTGTGAGAGAATGTTGGTGTTTTAGTTACACAGCGTGAGGGTTCAGACATTGTACGGGTTCGGAAAACAGCCAAGTATACGTTTAGAGTGCGATGAGTGTTAGAGCCTCGGTTACCGCGAGGGTAGGGAAAAGGTCAATTATTGGTTTAGTTGAGGGTGAGGAATGGAACTTGTTCGGATGGTGCCTACAACCAGGTATACATTTATGTTCGGAACAGTGTTTGAGCCACTGTAACCTTGATGCAACTTAAGGTCGGTATGATGGTTAGGGTGAGGGAGAGAAATGGGACAGGCTTGCCTTTTATTTACAGCCTTGTGTACCTCTCGACTCGCAACACGTTTAGGGCCACGGTAACCTGGAGGGTATGGGAAAGGATTGAACGTTCCTTAGTGTCAGTCTGAGGGATGGGAGTGTGTTCGGCTACTGCCTGTATCCAGGTACACGTTAATGTTCGGTTGAGGGTTAGGAACTCGGTTAACCCGAGGGTGAACAGGGTTGGTGTGTTAGTTAAAATGACGGTGAGGGTTTGGACAGTGTAGCGTTTCGGATAACGGCCAAGTACGTTCGAAACAGTATTTAAATTTGGTCAGCGTGAGGGAAGTTAAAGGTTGGTATGTTGTTTAGGGTGAGGGTGGGTGTTGGGACACTGTTCAGGTTCTGCTTACAGCCAGATGCACGTTTAGCCTCCTAAGACTCTTAGGTCCAAGGTTGGCGGGAGGTTGTGGGAAAAGATTGAATGTTGGTTAGTGTGAGGCCGAGGCATGGGACAGGTTTCAGCTACTGCCTCCACACAGGTATACATTAAGGTTCGGGTCAGTTTTAGGGCCTGGGTTAGCCCTAGTGTGAGAGAGTGTTGGTGTGTTAGTTACAGAGAGGGTGAGGGTTCCGACATTGTACGGGTTCGGAAAACAGCCAAGTATACATTTAGGATCAGACGAGTGTTAGAGTCTCGGTTATCGCCACGGTACGGAACGGTTGGTATGCTTGATATGTTGAGGGTGAGAGATGGAACTGTGTTCGGCTGCTGCCTACAGTCAGGTGTACATTTAGGTTCGGAGCAGTGTTTGAGCCACGTTCACCCCAACGGAAGTTAAAGTTGGTATGTTGGTTAGGGTGAGGGCGAGGGATGGGTCAGTGTTCGGGTTCTGCTTACAACCAGGTGTCCGTTTAGTTTCAGAACACTGTTAGGATCATTGATAGCTGAGTTTATGAAAAAGGATTTTATGTTGGTTAGTGTGAGGATAAGGGAACGGACAGGGTTCGGCTACTGCCTTCAGACAGGTTTACTTAAGGTTCGGGTGAGTGTTAGCTCCTAGGTTAGCCCAAGGGTGAGACAGGATTGGTGTGTGTTAAAGTGCGAGTGAGGGTTGGGACAGGCAGAGTTTAGTATAACAGCCAAGTTTAGAGTCCGATGAGTGTTAGAGCCTCGGTTACCGCGAGGGTAGGGAAAAGGTCATATATTGGTTTAGTTGAGGGTGAGTAATGGAACTTGTTCGGATGTTGCCTACAACCAGGTACACCTTTACATTCGGAACAGTGTATGAGCAGCAGTAACCGTGAGGCAACTTAAAGGTTGGTATGATGGTTAGGGTGATGGAGAGACATGGGACAGGCTTGCCTTTTATTTACCGCCTTGTGTACCTCTAGACTCTCAACACTGTTAGGGCCATGGTTACCTGGAGGGTATGGAAAAGGAGTGAAGGTTCCTTATTGTCAGTCTGAGGGATGTGAGAATGTTCCGCTACTGCCTGTATCCAGGTACACGTTAAAGTTCCGTTGAGGGTTAGGAACTCGGTTCACCCGAGAGTAAACAGGGTTGGTGTGTTAGTTAAAATGACGGTGAGGGTTTGGACAGTGTGGACTTTCGGATAACATCCACGTAGGTTCGGAGCGGTATTTGAAACTTAGTCAGCGTTAGGGAAGTTAAAGTTTGGTATGTTGGTTAGGGTGAGGGTGAGTGACGGGACAGTGTTCAGGTTCTGCTTACAGCCCGATGCACGTTTAGCCTCCTAAGATTCTAAGGTCCACGGTTGGCAGGAGGTTGTGAGAAAACATTGAATGTTGGTTAGTGTGAGGCTGAGGCATGGTACAGGTTTCAGCTACTGCCTCCAGACAGGTATACATTAAGGTTCGGGTCAGTGTTAGGGCCTTGGTTAGCCCGAGTGTGAGAGAGTGTTGATGTGTTACAGAGAGGGTGAGGGTTCAGACATTGTACGGGTTTGGGAAACAGCCGAGTATAAGTTTAGGATCGGAAGAGTGTTAGAGCTTCGGTTATCACCACGGTAAGGAAAAGGTTGGTATGCTTGATATGCTGAGGGTGAGGGATGGAACTGTGTTCGGCTGCTGCCTACAGTCAGGTATACATTTAGGTTCGGAGCAGTGTTTGAGCCACGTTCACCCCAACGGAAGTTAAAGTTGGTATGTTGGTTAGGGTGAGGGTGAGGGATGGGTCAGTGTTCGGGTTCTGCTTACAACCAGGTGTACGTTTAGGTTCAGAACACTGTTAGGATCACTGTTAGCTGGAGGTTATGGCAAAGGATTTTATGTTGGTTAGTGTGAGGATTAGGGAACGGACAAGGTTCCGCTACTGCCTTCAGACAGGTTTACTTAAGGTTCGGGTGAGTGTTAGCTCCTACGTTAGCCCAAGGGTGAGACAGGGTTGGTGTGTGTTAAAGTGAGAGTGAGGGTTGGGTCAGGCAGAGTTTAGTATAACAGCCAAGAGTACGTTTAGAGTCCGATGAGTGTTAGAGCCTCGGTTACCGCGAGGGTAGCGAAAAGTTCATATATTGGTTTAGTTGAAGGTAAGGAATGGAACTTGTTCAGAATTTGGCTACCACCAGGTATACATTTACATTCGGAACAGTGTATGAGCCGCAGTAACCGTGAGGCAACTTAAAGGTGGGTATGATGGATAGGGTGATGGAGAGACATGGGACAGGCTTCGCCTTTTATTTGCAGCCTTGTGTACCTCTAGACTCGCAACACTGTTAGGGCCACGGTTACCTGGAGGGTAGGGGAAAGGATTGAACGTTCCTTAGTGTCAGTCTGAGGGATGGGAGAGTGTTCCGCTACTGCCTGTATCCAGGTACACGTTAATGTTCGGTTGAGGGTTAGGAACTCGGTTAACCCGAGGGTGAACAGGCTTGGTGTGTTAGTTCAAATGACGGTGAGGGTTTGGACAGTGTAGATTTCAGATAACAGCCACGTAGGGTCGGAGCAGTATTTGAAACTTGGTCAGCGTGAGGGAAGTTAAAGGATGGTATGTTGGTTAGGGTGAGGGTGAGTGATGGGACAGTGTTCAGGTTCTGCTTACCCTGCTGTGCTTCGTTAGGCTCGGAAGACTCTTAAGGCCACGGTAGGTGGGAGGTTATAGGAAAGGATTGAACGTTGGTTAGTTGAGGCTGAGGGATGGGACATGTTTCAGCTACTGCGTGCATCCACGTATACATTAAAGTTCAGCTGAGGGTTAGGAATTCGGTAGCCATAGGGTGAGACAGGGTTGGTGTGTTAGTTAAAGTGACGGTGAGGGTTTGGACAGTGTAGGGTTTCGGATAACGGCCAAGTACGTTCGAAACAGTTTTCAAACTTTGGTCAGCGTGAGGGAAGTTAAAGGTTGGTATGTTGTTTAGGGTGAGGGTGAGTGTTGGGACAGTGTTCAGGTTCTGCTTACAGCCAGGCGCACGTTTAGGCTCCTAAGACTCTTAGGTCAACGGTTAGCGGGAGGTTATGGGGAAGGATTGAATATTGGTTAGTGTGAGGTTGAGGCAAGGGACATGTTTCAGCTACTGCCTCCAGCCATGTACACATTAAGCTTCGGGTCAGGGTTAGGGCCCCGGTTAGCCCGAGTGTGAGAGAATGTTGGTGTTTTAGTTACACAGCGTGAGGGTTCAGACATTGTACGGGTTCGGAAAACAGCCAAGTATACGTTTAGAGTGCGATGAGTGTTAGAGCCTCGGTTACCGCGAGGGTAGGGAAAAGGTCAATTATTGGTTTAGTTGAGGGTGAGGAATGGAACTTGTTCGGATGGTGCCTACAACCAGGTATACATTTATGTTCGGAACAGTGTTTGAGCCACTGTAACCTTGATGCAACTTAAGGTCGGTATGATGGTTAGGGTGAGGGAGAGAAATGGGACAGGCTTGCCTTTTATTTACAGCCTTGTGTACCTCTCGACTCGCAACACGTTTAGGGCCACGGTAACCTGGAGGGTATGGGAAAGGATTGAACGTTCCTTAGTGTCAGTCTGAGGGATGGGAGTGTGTTCGGCTACTGCCTGTATCCAGGTACACGTTAATGTTCGGTTGAGGGTTAGGAACTCGGTTAACCCGAGGGTGAACAGGGTTGGTGTGTTAGTTAAAATGACGGTGAGGGTTTGGACAGTGTAGCGTTTCGGATAACGGCCAAGTACGTTCGAAACAGTATTTAAATTTGGTCAGCGTGAGGGAAGTTAAAGGTTGGTATGTTGTTTAGGGTGAGGGTGGGTGTTGGGACACTGTTCAGGTTCTGCTTACAGCCAGATGCACGTTTAGCCTCCTAAGACTCTTAGGTCCAAGGTTGGCGGGAGGTTGTGGGAAAAGATTGAATGTTGGTTAGTGTGAGGCCGAGGCATGGGACAGGTTTCAGCTACTGCCTCCACACAGGTATACATTAAGGTTCGGGTCAGTTTTAGGGCCTGGGTTAGCCCTAGTGTGAGAGAGTGTTGGTGTGTTAGTTACAGAGAGGGTGAGGGTTCCGACATTGTACGGGTTCGGAAAACAGCCAAGTATACATTTAGGATCAGACGAGTGTTAGAGTCTCGGTTATCGCCACGGTACGGAACGGTTGGTATGCTTGATATGTTGAGGGTGAGAGATGGAACTGTGTTCGGCTGCTGCCTACAGTCAGGTGTACATTTAGGTTCGGAGCAGTGTTTGAGCCACGTTCACCCCAACGGAAGTTAAAGTTGGTATGTTGGTTAGGGTGAGGGCGAGGGATGGGTCAGTGTTCGGGTTCTGCTTACAACCAGGTGTCCGTTTAGTTTCAGAACACTGTTAGGATCATTGATAGCTGAGTTTATGAAAAAGGATTTTATGTTGGTTAGTGTGAGGATAAGGGAACGGACAGGGTTCGGCTACTGCCTTCAGACAGGTTTACTTAAGGTTCGGGTGAGTGTTAGCTCCTAGGTTAGCCCAAGGGTGAGACAGGATTGGTGTGTGTTAAAGTGCGAGTGAGGGTTGGGACAGGCAGAGTTTAGTATAACAGCCAAGTTTAGAGTCCGATGAGTGTTAGAGCCTCGGTTACCGCGAGGGTAGGGAAAAGGTCATATATTGGTTTAGTTGAGGGTGAGTAATGGAACTTGTTCGGATGTTGCCTACAACCAGGTACACCTTTACATTCGGAACAGTGTATGAGCAGCAGTAACCGTGAGGCAACTTAAAGGTTGGTATGATGGTTAGGGTGATGGAGAGACATGGGACAGGCTTGCCTTTTATTTACCGCCTTGTGTACCTCTAGACTCTCAACACTGTTAGGGCCACGGTTACCTGGAGGGTATGGAAAAGGAGTGAAGGTTCCTTATTGTCAGTCTGAGGGATGTGAGAATGTTCCGCTACTGCCTGTATCCAGGTACACGTTAAAGTTCCGTTGAGGGTTAGGAACTCGGTTCACCCGAGAGTAAACAGGGTTGGTGTGTTAGTTAAAATGACGGTGAGGGTTTGGACAGTGTGGACTTTCGGATAACATCCACGTAGGTTCGGAGCGGTATTTGAAACTTAGTCAGCGTTAGGGAAGTTAAAGTTTGGTATGTTGGTTAGGGTGAGGGTGAGTGACGGGACAGTGTTCAGGTTCTGCTTACAGCCCGATGCACGTTTAGCCTCCTAAGATTCTAAGGTCCACGGTTGGCAGGAGGTTGTGAGAAAACATTGAATGTTGGTTAGTGTGAGGCTGAGGCATGGTACAGGTTTCAGCTACTGCCTCCAGACAGGTATACATTAAGGTTCGGGTCAGTGTTAGGGCCTTGGTTAGCCCGAGTGTGAGAGAGTGTTGATGTGTTACAGAGAGGGTGAGGGTTCAGACATTGTACGGGTTTGGGAAACAGCCGAGTATAAGTTTAGGATCGGAAGAGTGTTAGAGCTTCGGTTATCACCACGGTAAGGAAAAGGTTGGTATGCTTGATATGCTGAGGGTGAGGGATGGAACTGTGTTCGGCTGCTGCCTACAGTCAGGTGTACATTTAGGTTCGGAGCAGTGTTTGAGCCACGTTCACCCCAACGGAAGTTAAAGTTGGTATGTTGGTTAGGGTGAGGGTGAGGGATGGGTCAGTGTTCGGGTTCTGCTTACAACCAGGTGTACGTTTAGGTTCAGAACACTGTTAGGATCACTGTTAGCTGGAGGTTATGGCAAAGGATTTTATGTTGGTTAGTGTGAGGATTAGGGAACGGACAAGGTTCCGCTACTGCCTTCAGACAGGTTTACTTAAGGTTCGGGTGAGTGTTAGCTCCTACGTTAGCCCAAGGGTGAGACAGGGTTGGTGTGTGTTAAAGTGAGAGTGAGGGTTGGGTCAGGCAGAGTTTAGTATAACAGCCAAGAGTACGTTTAGAGTCCGATGAGTGTTAGAGCCTCGGTTACCGCGAGGGTAGCGAAAAGTTCATATATTGGTTTAGTTGAAGGTAAGGAATGGAACTTGTTCAGAATTTGGCTACCACCAGGTATACATTTACATTCGGAACAGTGTATGAGCCGCAGTAACCGTGAGGCAACTTAAAGGTGGGTATGATGGATAGGGTGATGGAGAGACATGGGACAGGCTTCGCCTTTTATTTGCAGCCTTGTGTACCTCTAGACTCGCAACACTGTTAGGGCCACGGTTACCTGGAGGGTAGGGGAAAGGATTGAACGTTCCTTAGTGTCAGTCTGAGGGATGGGAGAGTGTTCCGCTACTGCCTGTATCCAGGTACACGTTAATGTTCGGTTGAGGGTTAGGAACTCGGTTAACCCGAGGGTGAACAGGCTTGGTGTGTTAGTTCAAATGACGGTGAGGGTTTGGACAGTGTAGATTTCAGATAACAGCCACGTAGGGTCGGAGCAGTATTTGAAACTTGGTCAGCGTGAGGGAAGTTAAAGGATGGTATGTTGGTTAGGGTGAGGGTGAGTGATGGGACAGTGTTCAGGTTCTGCTTACCCTGCTGTGCTTCGTTAGGCTCGGAAGACTCTTAAGGCCACGGTAGGTGGGAGGTTATAGGAAAGGATTGAACGTTGGTTAGTTGAGGCTGAGGGATGGGACATGTTTCAGCTACTGCGTGCATCCACGTATACATTAAAGTTCAGCTGAGGGTTAGGAATTCGGTAGCCATAGGGTGAGACAGGGTTGGTGTGTTAGTTAAAGTGACGGTGAGGGTTTGGACAGTGTAGGGTTTCGGATAACGGCCAAGTACGTTCGAAACAGTTTTCAAACTTTGGTCAGCGTGAGGGAAGTTAAAGGTTGGTATGTTGTTTAGGGTGAGGGTGAGTGTTGGGACAGTGTTCAGGTTCTGCTTACAGCCAGGCGCACGTTTAGGCTCCTAAGACTCTTAGGTCAACGGTTAGCGGGAGGTTATGGGGAAGGATTGAATATTGGTTAGTGTGAGGTTGAGGCAAGGGACATGTTTCAGCTACTGCCTCCAGCCATGTACACATTAAGCTTCGGGTCAGGGTTAGGGCCCCGGTTAGCCCGAGTGTGAGAGAATGTTGGTGTTTTAGTTACACAGCGTGAGGGTTCAGACATTGTACGGGTTCGGAAAACAGCCAAGTATACGTTTAGAGTGCGATGAGTGTTAGAGCCTCGGTTACCGCGAGGGTAGGGAAAAGGTCAATTATTGGTTTAGTTGAGGGTGAGGAATGGAACTTGTTCGGATGGTGCCTACAACCAGGTATACATTTATGTTCGGAACAGTGTTTGAGCCACTGTAACCTTGATGCAACTTAAGGTCGGTATGATGGTTAGGGTGAGGGAGAGAAATGGGACAGGCTTGCCTTTTATTTACAGCCTTGTGTACCTCTCGACTCGCAACACGTTTAGGGCCACGGTAACCTGGAGGGTATGGGAAAGGATTGAACGTTCCTTAGTGTCAGTCTGAGGGATGGGAGTGTGTTCGGCTACTGCCTGTATCCAGGTACACGTTAATGTTCGGTTGAGGGTTAGGAACTCGGTTAACCCGAGGGTGAACAGGGTTGGTGTGTTAGTTAAAATGACGGTGAGGGTTTGGACAGTGTAGCGTTTCGGATAACGGCCAAGTACGTTCGAAACAGTATTTAAATTTGGTCAGCGTGAGGGAAGTTAAAGGTTGGTATGTTGTTTAGGGTGAGGGTGGGTGTTGGGACACTGTTCAGGTTCTGCTTACAGCCAGATGCACGTTTAGCCTCCTAAGACTCTTAGGTCCAAGGTTGGCGGGAGGTTGTGGGAAAAGATTGAATGTTGGTTAGTGTGAGGCCGAGGCATGGGACAGGTTTCAGCTACTGCCTCCACACAGGTATACATTAAGGTTCGGGTCAGTTTTAGGGCCTGGGTTAGCCCTAGTGTGAGAGAGTGTTGGTGTGTTAGTTACAGAGAGGGTGAGGGTTCCGACATTGTACGGGTTCGGAAAACAGCCAAGTATACATTTAGGATCAGACGAGTGTTAGAGTCTCGGTTATCGCCACGGTACGGAACGGTTGGTATGCTTGATATGTTGAGGGTGAGAGATGGAACTGTGTTCGGCTGCTGCCTACAGTCAGGTGTACATTTAGGTTCGGAGCAGTGTTTGAGCCACGTTCACCCCAACGGAAGTTAAAGTTGGTATGTTGGTTAGGGTGAGGGTGAGGGATGGGTCAGTGTTCGGGTTCTGCTTACAACCAGGTGTCCGTTTAGTTTCAGAACACTGTTAGGATCCTTGATAGCTGAGTTTATGAAAAAGGATTTTATGTTGGTTAGTGTGAGGATAAGGGAACGGACAGGGTTCGGCTACTGCCTTCAGACAGGTTTACTTAAGGTTCGGGTGAGTGTTAGCTCCTAGGTTAGCCCAAGGGTGAGACAGGATTGGTGTGTGTTAAAGTGCGAGTGAGGGTTGGGACAGGCAGAGTTTAGTATAACAGCCAAGTTTAGAGTCCGATGAGTGTTAGAGCCTCGGTTACCGCGAGGGTAGGGAAAAGGTCATATATTGGTTTAGTTGAGGGTGAGTAATGGAACTTGTTCGGATGTTGCCTACAACCAGGTACACCTTTACATTCGGAACAGTGTATGAGCAGCAGTAACCGTGAGGCAACTTAAAGGTTGGTATGATGGTTAGGGTGATGGAGAGACATGGGACAGGCTTGCCTTTTATTTACCGCCTTGTGTACCTCTAGACTCTCAACACTGTTAGGGCCACGGTTACCTGGAGGGTATGGAAAAGGAGTGAAGGTTCCTTATTGTCAGTCTGAGGGATGTGAGAATGTTCCGCTACTGCCTGTATCCAGGTACACGTTAAAGTTCCGTTGAGGGTTAGGAACTCGGTTCACCCGAGAGTAAACAGGGTTGGTGTGTTAGTTAAAATGACGGTGAGGGTTTGGACAGTGTGGACTTTCGGATAACATCCACGTAGGTTCGGAGCGGTATTTGAAACTTAGTCAGCGTTAGGGAAGTTAAAGTTTGGTATGTTGGTTAGGGTGAGGGTGAGTGACGGGACAGTGTTCAGGTTCTGCTTACAGCCCGATGCACGTTTAGCCTCCTAAGATTCTAAGGTCCACGGTTGGCAGGAGGTTGTGAGAAAACATTGAATGTTGGTTAGTGTGAGGCTGAGGCATGGTACAGGTTTCAGCTACTGCCTCCAGACAGGTATACATTAAGGTTCGGGTCAGTGTTAGGGCCTTGGTTAGCCCGAGTGTGAGAGAGTGTTGATGTGTTACAGAGAGGGTGAGGGTTCAGACATTGTACGGGTTTGGGAAACAGCCGAGTATAAGTTTAGGATCGGAAGAGTGTTAGAGCTTCGGTTATCACCACGGTAAGGAAAAGGTTGGTATGCTTGATATGCTGAGGGTGAGGGATGGAACTGTGTTCGGCTGCTGCCTACAGTCAGGTGTACATTTAGGTTCGGAGCAGTGTTTGAGCCACGTTCACCCCAACGGAAGTTAAAGTTGGTATGTTGGTTAGGGTGAGGGTGAGGGATGGGTCAGTGTTCGGGTTCTGCTTACAACCAGGTGTACGTTTAGGTTCAGAACACTGTTAGGATCACTGTTAGCTGGAGGTTATGGCAAAGGATTTTATGTTGGTTAGTGTGAGGATTAGGGAACGGACAAGGTTCCGCTACTGCCTTCAGACAGGTTTACTTAAGGTTCGGGTGAGTGTTAGCTCCTACGTTAGCCCAAGGGTGAGACAGGGTTGGTGTGTGTTAAAGTGAGAGTGAGGGTTGGGTCAGGCAGAGTTTAGTATAACAGCCAAGAGTACGTTTAGAGTCCGATGAGTGTTAGAGCCTCGGTTACCGCGAGGGTAGCGAAAAGTTCATATATTGGTTTAGTTGAAGGTAAGGAATGGAACTTGTTCAGAATTTGGCTACCACCAGGTATACATTTACATTCGGAACAGTGTATGAGCCGCAGTAACCGTGAGGCAACTTAAAGGTAGGTATGATGGATAGGGTGATGGAGAGACATGGGACAGGCTTCGCCTTTCATTTGCAGCCTTGTGTACCTCTAGACTCGCAACACTGTTAGGGCCACGGTTACCTGGAGGGTAGGGGAAAGGATTGAACGTTCCTTAGTGTCAGTCTGAGGGATGGGAGAGTGTTCCGCTACTGCCTGTATCCAGGTACACGTTAATGTTCGGTTGAGGGTTAGGAACTCGGTTAACCCGAGGGTGAACAGGCTTGGTGTGTTAGTTCAAATGACGGTGAGGGTTTGGACAGTGTAGATTTCAGATAACAGCCACGTAGGGTCGGAGCAGTATTTGAAACTTGGTCAGCGTGAGGGAAGTTAAAGGATGGTATGTTGGTTAGGGTGAGGGTGAGTGATGGGACAGTGTTCAGGTTCTGCTTACCCTGCTGTGCTTCGTTAGGCTCGGAAGACTCTTAAGGCCACGGTAGGTGGGAGGTTATAGGAAAGGATTGAACGTTGGTTAGTTGAGGCTGAGGGATGGGACATGTTTCAGCTACTGCGTGCATCCACGTATACATTAAAGTTCAGCTGAGGGTTAGGAATTCGGTAGCCATAGGGTGAGACAGGGTTGGTGTGTTAGTTAAAGTGACGGTGAGGGTTTGGACAGTGTAGGGTTTCGGATAACGGCCAAGTACGTTCGAAACAGTTTTCAAACTTTGGTCAGCGTGAGGGAAGTTAAAGGTTGGTATGTTGTTTAGGGTGAGGGTGAGTGTTGGGACAGTGTTCAGGTTCTGCTTACAGCCAGGTGCACGTTTAGGCTCCTAAGACTCTTAGGTCAACGGTTAGCGGGAGGTTATGGGGAAGGATTGAATATTGGTTAGTGTGAGGTTGAGGCAAGGGACATGTTTCAGCTACTGCCTCCAGCCATGTACACATTAAGCTTCGGGTCAGGGTTAGGGCCCCGGTTAGCCCGAGTGTGAGAGAATGTTGGTGTTTTAGTTACACAGCGTGAGGGTTCAGACATTGTACGGGTTCGGAAAACAGCCAAGTATACGTTTAGAGTGCGATGAGTGTTAGAGCCTCGGTTACCGCGAGGGTAGGGAAAAGGTCAATTATTGGTTTAGTTGAGGGTGAGGAATGGAACTTGTTCGGATGGTGCCTACAACCAGGTATACATTTATGTTCGGAACAGTGTTTGAGCCACTGTAACCTTGATGCAACTTAAGGTCGGTATGATGGTTAGGGTGAGGGAGAGAAATGGGACAGGCTTGCCTTTTATTTACAGCCTTGTGTACCTCTCGACTCGCAACACGTTTAGGGCCACGGTAACCTGGAGGGTATGGGAAAGGATTGAACGTTCCTTAGTGTCAGTCTGAGGGATGGGAGTGTGTTCGGCTACTGCCTGTATCCAGGTACACGTTAATGTTCGGTTGAGGGTTAGGAACTCGGTTAACCCGAGGGTGAACAGGGTTGGTGTGTTAGTTAAAATGACGGTGAGGGTTTGGACAGTGTAGCGTTTCGGATAACGGCCAAGTACGTTCGAAACAGTATTTAAATTTGGTCAGCGTGAGGGAAGTTAAAGGTTGGTACGTTGTTTAGGGTGAGGGTGGGTGTTGGGACACTGTTCAGGTTCTGCTTACAGCCAGATGCACGTTTAGCCTCCTAAGACTCTTAGGTCCAAGGTTGGCGGGAGGTTGTGGGAAAAGATTGAATGTTGGTTAGTGTGAGGCTGAGGCATGGGACAGGTTTCAGCTACTGCCTCCACACAGGTATACATTAAGGTTCGGGTCAGTTTTAGGGCCTGGGTTAGCCCTAGTGTGAGAGAGTGTTGGTGTGTTAGTTACAGAGAGGGTGAGGGTTCCGACATTGTACGGGTTCGGAAAACAGCCAAGTATACATTTAGGATCAGACGAGTGTTAGAGTCTCGGTTATCGCCACGGTACGGAACGGTTGGTATGCTTGATATGTTGAGGGTGAGAGATGGAACTGTGTTCGGCTGCTGCCTACAGTCAGGTGTACATTTAGGTTCGGAGCAGTGTTTGAGCCACGTTCACCCCAACGGAAGTTAAAGTTGGTATGTTGGTTAGGGTGAGGGTGAGGGATGGGTCAGTGTTCGGGTTCTGCTTACAACCAGGTGTCCGTTTAGTTTCAGAACACTGTTAGGATCCTTGATAGCTGAGTTTATGAAAAAGGATTTTATGTTGGTTAGTGTGAGGATAAGGGAACGGACAGGGTTCGGCTACTGCCTTCAGACAGGTTTACTTAAGGTTCGGGTGAGTGTTAGCTCCTAGGTTAGCCCAAGGGTGAGACAGGATTGGTGTGTGTTAAAGTGCGAGTGAGGGTTGGGACAGGCAGAGTTTAGTATAACAGCCAAGTTTAGAGTCCGATGAGTGTTAGAGCCTCGGTTACCGCGAGGGTAGGGAAAAGGTCATATATTGGTTTAGTTGAGGGTGAGTAATGGAACTTGTTCGGATGTTGCCTACAACCAGGTACACCTTTACATTCGGAACAGTGTATGAGCAGCAGTAACCGTGAGGCAACTTAAAGGTTGGTATGATGGTTAGGGTGATGGAGAGACATGGGACAGGCTTGCCTTTTATTTACCGCCTTGTGTACCTCTAGACTCTCAACACTGTTAGGGCCACGGTTACCTGGAGGGTATGGAAAAGGAGTGAAGGTTCCTTATTGTCAGTCTGAGGGATGTGAGAATGTTCCGCTACTGCCTGTATCCAGGTACACGTTAAAGTTCCGTTGAGGGTTAGGAACTCGGTTCACCCGAGAGTAAACAGGGTTGGTGTGTTAGTTAAAATGACGGTGAGGGTTTGGACAGTGTGGACTTTCGGATAACATCCACGTAGGTTCGGAGCGGTATTTGAAACTTAGTCAGCGTTAGGGAAGTTAAAGTTTGGTATGTTGGTTAGGGTGAGGGTGAGTGACGGGACAGTGTTCAGGTTCTGCTTACAGCCCGATGCACGTTTAGCCTCCTAAGATTCTAAGGTCCACGGTTGGCAGGAGGTTGTGAGAAAACATTGAATGTTGGTTAGTGTGAGGCTGAGGCATGGTACAGGTTTCAGCTACTGCCTCCAGACAGGTATACATTAAGGTTCGGGTCAGTGTTAGGGCCTTGGTTAGCCCGAGTGTGAGAGAGTGTTGATGTGTTACAGAGAGGGTGAGGGTTCAGACATTGTACGGGTTTGGGAAACAGCCGAGTATAAGTTTAGGATCGGAAGAGTGTTAGAGCTTCGGTTATCACCACGGTAAGGAAAAGGTTGGTATGCTTGATATGCTGAGGGTGAGGGATGGAACTGTGTTCGGCTGCTGCCTACAGTCAGTTGTACATTTAGGTTCGGAGCAGTGTTTGAGCCACGTTCACCCCAACGGAAGTTAAAGTTGGTATGTTGGTTAGGGTGAGGGTGAGGGATGGGTCAGTGTTCGGGTTCTGCTTACAACCAGGTGTACGTTTAGGTTCAGAACACTGTTAGGATCACTGTTAGCTGGAGGTTATGGCAAAGGATTTTATGTTGGTTAGTGTGAGGATTAGGGAACGGACAAGGTTCCGCTACTGCCTTCAGACAGGTTTACTTAAGGTTCGGGTGAGTGTTAGCTCCTACGTTAGCCCAAGGGTGAGACAGGGTTGGTGTGTGTTAAAGTGAGAGTGAGGGTTGGGTCAGGCAGAGTTTAGTATAACAGCCAAGAGTACGTTTAGAGTCCGATGAGTGTTAGAGCCTCGGTTACCGCGAGGGTAGCGAAAAGTTCATATATTGGTTTAGTTGAAGGTAAGGAATGGAACTTGTTCAGAATTTGGCTACCACCAGGTATACATTTACATTCGGAACAGTGTATGAGCCGCAGTAACCGTGAGGCAACTTAAAGGTAGGTATGATGGATAGGGTGATGGAGAGACATGGGACAGGCTTCGCCTTTCATTTGCAGCCTTGTGTACCTCTAGACTCGCAACACTGTTAGGGCCACGGTTACCTGGAGGGTAGGGGAAAGGATTGAACGTTCCTTAGTGTCAGTCTGAGGGATGGGAGAGTGTTCCGCTACTGCCTGTATCCAGGTACACGTTAATGTTCGGTTGAGGGTTAGGAACTCGGTTAACCCGAGGGTGAACAGGCTTGGTGTGTTAGTTCAAATGACGGTGAGGGTTTGGACAGTGTAGATTTCAGATAACAGCCACGTAGGGTCGGAGCAGTATTTGAAACTTGGTCAGCGTGAGGGAAGTTAAAGGATGGTATGTTGGTTAGGGTGAGGGTGAGTGATGGGACAGTGTTCAGGTTCTGCTTACCCTGCTGTGCTTCGTTAGGCTCGGAAGACTCTTAAGGCCACGGTAGGTGGGAGGTTATAGGAAAGGATTGAACGTTGGTTAGTTGAGGCTGAGGGATGGGACATGTTTCAGCTACTGCGTGCATCCACGTATACATTAAAGTTCAGCTGAGGGTTAGGAATTCGGTAGCCATAGGGTGAGACAGGGTTGGTGTGTTAGTTAAAGTGACGGTGAGGGTTTGGACAGTGTAGGGTTTCGGATAACGGCCAAGTACGTTCGAAACAGTTTTCAAACTTTGGTCAGCGTGAGGGAAGTTAAAGGTTGGTATGTTGTTTAGGGTGAGGGTGAGTGTTGGGACAGTGTTCAGGTTCTGCTTACAGCCAGGTGCACGTTTAGGCTCCTAAGACTCTTAGGTCAACGGTTAGCGGGAGGTTATGGGGAAGGATTGAATATTGGTTAGTGTGAGGTTGAGGCAAGGGACATGTTTCAGCTACTGCCTCCAGCCATGTACACATTAAGCTTCGGGTCAGGGTTAGGGCCCCGGTTAGCCCGAGTGTGAGAGAATGTTGGTGTTTTAGTTACACAGCGTGAGGGTTCAGACATTGTACGGGTTCGGAAAACAGCCAAGTATACGTTTAGAGTGCGATGAGTGTTAGAGCCTCGGTTACCGCGAGGGTAGGGAAAAGGTCAATTATTGGTTTAGTTGAGGGTGAGGAATGGAACTTGTTCGGATGGTGCCTACAACCAGGTATACATTTATGTTCGGAACAGTGTTTGAGCCACTGTAACCTTGATGCAACTTAAGGTCGGTATGATGGTTAGGGTGAGGGAGAGAAATGGGACAGGCTTGCCTTTTATTTACAGCCTTGTGTACCTCTCGACTCGCAACACGTTTAGGGCCACGGTAACCTGGAGGGTATGGGAAAGGATTGAACGTTCCTTAGTGTCAGTCTGAGGGATGGGAGTGTGTTCGGCTACTGCCTGTATCCAGGTACACGTTAATGTTCGGTTGAGGGTTAGGAACTCGGTTAACCCGAGGGTGAACAGGGTTGGTGTGTTAGTTAAAATGACGGTGAGGGTTTGGACAGTGTAGCGTTTCGGATAACGGCCAAGTACGTTCGAAACAGTATTTAAATTTGGTCAGCGTGAGGGAAGTTAAAGGTTGGTACGTTGTTTAGGGTGAGGGTGGGTGTTGGGACACTGTTCAGGTTCTGCTTACAGCCAGATGCACGTTTAGCCTCCTAAGACTCTTAGGTCCAAGGTTGGCGGGAGGTTGTGGGAAAAGATTGAATGTTGGTTAGTGTGAGGCTGAGGCATGGGACAGGTTTCAGCTACTGCCTCCACACAGGTATACATTAAGGTTCGGGTCAGTTTTAGGGCCTGGGTTAGCCCTAGTGTGAGAGAGTGTTGGTGTGTTAGTTACAGAGAGGGTGAGGGTTCCGACATTGTACGGGTTCGGAAAACAGCCAAGTATACATTTAGGATCAGACGAGTGTTAGAGTCTCGGTTATCGCCACGGTACGGAACGGTTGGTATGCTTGATATGTTGAGGGTGAGAGATGGAACTGTGTTCGGCTGCTGCCTACAGTCAGGTGTACATTTAGGTTCGGAGCAGTGTTTGAGCCACGTTCACCCCAACGGAAGTTAAAGTTGGTATGTTGGTTAGGGTGAGGGTGAGGGATGGGTCAGTGTTCGGGTTCTGCTTACAACCAGGTGTCCGTTTAGTTTCAGAACACTGTTAGGATCCTTGATAGCTGAGTTTATGAAAAAGGATTTTATGTTGGTTAGTGTGAGGATAAGGGAACGGACAGGGTTCGGCTACTGCCTTCAGACAGGTTTACTTAAGGTTCGGGTGAGTGTTAGCTCCTAGGTTAGCCCAAGGGTGAGACAGGATTGGTGTGTGTTAAAGTGCGAGTGAGGGTTGGGACAGGCAGAGTTTAGTATAACAGCCAAGTTTAGAGTCCGATGAGTGTTAGAGCCTCGGTTACCGCGAGGGTAGGGAAAAGGTCATATATTGGTTTAGTTGAGGGTGAGTAATGGAACTTGTTCGGATGTTGCCTACAACCAGGTACACCTTTACATTCGGAACAGTGTATGAGCAGCAGTAACCGTGAGGCAACTTAAAGGTTGGTATGATGGTTAGGGTGATGGAGAGACATGGGACAGGCTTGCCTTTTATTTACCGCCTTGTGTACCTCTAGACTCTCAACACTGTTAGGGCCACGGTTACCTGGAGGGTATGGAAAAGGAGTGAAGGTTCCTTATTGTCAGTCTGAGGGATGTGAGAATGTTCCGCTACTGCCTGTATCCAGGTACACGTTAAAGTTCCGTTGAGGGTTAGGAACTCGGTTCACCCGAGAGTAAACAGGGTTGGTGTGTTAGTTAAAATGACGGTGAGGGTTTGGACAGTGTGGACTTTCGGATAACATCCACGTAGGTTCGGAGCGGTATTTGAAACTTAGTCAGCGTTAGGGAAGTTAAAGTTTGGTATGTTGGTTAGGGTGAGGGTGAGTGACGGGACAGTGTTCAGGTTCTGCTTACAGCCCGATGCACGTTTAGCCTCCTAAGATTCTAAGGTCCACGGTTGGCAGGAGGTTGTGAGAAAACATTGAATGTTGGTTAGTGTGAGGCTGAGGCATGGTACAGGTTTCAGCTACTGCCTCCAGACAGGTATACATTAAGGTTCGGGTCAGTGTTAGGGCCTTGGTTAGCCCGAGTGTGAGAGAGTGTTGATGTGTTACAGAGAGGGTGAGGGTTCAGACATTGTACGGGTTTGGGAAACAGCCGAGTATAAGTTTAGGATCGGAAGAGTGTTAGAGCTTCGGTTATCACCACGGTAAGGAAAAGGTTGGTATGCTTGATATGCTGAGGGTGAGGGATGGAACTGTGTTCGGCTGCTGCCTACAGTCAGGTGTACATTTAGGTTCGGAGCAGTGTTTGAGCCACGTTCACCCCAACGGAAGTTAAAGTTGGTATGTTGGTTAGGGTGAGGGTGAGGGATGGGTCAGTGTTCGGGTTCTGCTTACAACCAGGTGTACGTTTAGGTTCAGAACACTGTTAGGATCACTGTTAGCTGGAGGTTATGGCAAAGGATTTTATGTTGGTTAGTGTGAGGATTAGGGAACGGACAAGGTTCCGCTACTGCCTTCAGACAGGTTTACTTAAGGTTCGGGTGAGTGTTAGCTCCTACGTTAGCCCAAGGGTGAGACAGGGTTGGTGTGTGTTAAAGTGAGAGTGAGGGTTGGGTCAGGCAGAGTTTAGTATAACAGCCAAGAGTACGTTTAGAGTCCGATGAGTGTTAGAGCCTCGGTTACCGCGAGGGTAGCGAAAAGTTCATATATTGGTTTAGTTGAAGGTAAGGAATGGAACTTGTTCAGAATTTGGCTACCACCAGGTATACATTTACATTCGGAACAGTGTATGAGCCGCAGTAACCGTGAGGCAACTTAAAGGTAGGTATGATGGATAGGGTGATGGAGAGACATGGGACAGGCTTCGCCTTTCATTTGCAGCCTTGTGTACCTCTAGACTCGCAACACTGTTAGGGCCACGGTTACCTGGAGGGTAGGGGAAAGGATTGAACGTTCCTTAGTGTCAGTCTGAGGGATGGGAGAGTGTTCCGCTACTGCCTGTATCCAGGTACACGTTAATGTTCGGTTGAGGGTTAGGAACTCGGTTAACCCGAGGGTGAACAGGCTTGGTGTGTTAGTTCAAATGACGGTGAGGGTTTGGACAGTGTAGATTTCAGATAACAGCCACGTAGGGTCGGAGCAGTATTTGAAACTTGGTCAGCGTGAGGGAAGTTAAAGGATGGTATGTTGGTTAGGGTGAGGGTGAGTGATGGGACAGTGTTCAGGTTCTGCTTACCCTGCTGTGCTTCGTTAGGCTCGGAAGACTCTTAAGGCCACGGTAGGTGGGAGGTTATAGGAAAGGATTGAACGTTGGTTAGTTGAGGCTGAGGGATGGGACATGTTTCAGCTACTGCGTGCATCCACGTATACATTAAAGTTCAGCTGAGGGTTAGGAATTCGGTAGCCATAGGGTGAGACAGGGTTGGTGTGTTAGTTAAAGTGACGGTGAGGGTTTGGACAGTGTAGGGTTTCGGATAACGGCCAAGTACGTTCGAAACAGTTTTCAAACTTTGGTCAGCGTGAGGGAAGTTAAAGGTTGGTATGTTGTTTAGGGTGAGGGTGAGTGTTGGGACAGTGTTCAGGTTCTGCTTACAGCCAGGTGCACGTTTAGGCTCCTAAGACTCTTAGGTCAACGGTTAGCGGGAGGTTATGGGGAAGGATTGAATATTGGTTAGTGTGAGGTTGAGGCAAGGGACATGTTTCAGCTACTGCCTCCAGCCATGTACACATTAAGCTTCGGGTCAGGGTTAGGGCCCCGGTTAGCCCGAGTGTGAGAGAATGTTGGTGTTTTAGTTACACAGCGTGAGGGTTCAGACATTGTACGGGTTCGGAAAACAGCCAAGTATACGTTTAGAGTGCGATGAGTGTTAGAGCCTCGGTTACCGCGAGGGTAGGGAAAAGGTCAATTATTGGTTTAGTTGAGGGTGAGGAATGGAACTTGTTCGGATGGTGCCTACAACCAGGTATACATTTATGTTCGGAACAGTGTTTGAGCCACTGTAACCTTGATGCAACTTAAGGTCGGTATGATGGTTAGGGTGAGGGAGAGAAATGGGACAGGCTTGCCTTTTATTTACAGCCTTGTGTACCTCTCGACTCGCAACACGTTTAGGGCCACGGTAACCTGGAGGGTATGGGAAAGGATTGAACGTTCCTTAGTGTCAGTCTGAGGGATGGGAGTGTGTTCGGCTACTGCCTGTATCCAGGTACACGTTAATGTTCGGTTGAGGGTTAGGAACTCGGTTAACCCGAGGGTGAACAGGGTTGGTGTGTTAGTTAAAATGACGGTGAGGGTTTGGACAGTGTAGCGTTTCGGATAACGGCCAAGTACGTTCGAAACAGTATTTAAATTTGGTCAGCGTGAGGGAAGTTAAAGGTTGGTACGTTGTTTAGGGTGAGGGTGGGTGTTGGGACACTGTTCAGGTTCTGCTTACAGCCAGATGCACGTTTAGCCTCCTAAGACTCTTAGGTCCAAGGTTGGCGGGAGGTTGTGGGAAAAGATTGAATGTTGGTTAGTGTGAGGCTGAGGCATGGGACAGGTTTCAGCTACTGCCTCCACACAGGTATACATTAAGGTTCGGGTCAGTTTTAGGGCCTGGGTTAGCCCTAGTGTGAGAGAGTGTTGGTGTGTTAGTTACAGAGAGGGTGAGGGTTCCGACATTGTACGGGTTCGGAAAACAGCCAAGTATACATTTAGGATCAGACGAGTGTTAGAGTCTCGGTTATCGCCACGGTACGGAACGGTTGGTATGCTTGATATGTTGAGGGTGAGAGATGGAACTGTGTTCGGCTGCTGCCTACAGTCAGGTGTACATTTAGGTTCGGAGCAGTGTTTGAGCCACGTTCACCCCAACGGAAGTTAAAGTTGGTATGTTGGTTAGGGTGAGGGTGAGGGATGGGTCAGTGTTCGGGTTCTGCTTACAACCAGGTGTCCGTTTAGTTTCAGAACACTGTTAGGATCCTTGATAGCTGAGTTTATGAAAAAGGATTTTATGTTGGTTAGTGTGAGGATAAGGGAACGGACAGGGTTCGGCTACTGCCTTCAGACAGGTTTACTTAAGGTTCGGGTGAGTGTTAGCTCCTAGGTTAGCCCAAGGGTGAGACAGGATTGGTGTGTGTTAAAGTGCGAGTGAGGGTTGGGACAGGCAGAGTTTAGTATAACAGCCAAGTTTAGAGTCCGATGAGTGTTAGAGCCTCGGTTACCGCGAGGGTAGGGAAAAGGTCATATATTGGTTTAGTTGAGGGTGAGTAATGGAACTTGTTCGGATGTTGCCTACAACCAGGTACACCTTTACATTCGGAACAGTGTATGAGCAGCAGTAACCGTGAGGCAACTTAAAGGTTGGTATGATGGTTAGGGTGATGGAGAGACATGGGACAGGCTTGCCTTTTATTTACCGCCTTGTGTACCTCTAGACTCTCAACACTGTTAGGGCCACGGTTACCTGGAGGGTATGGAAAAGGAGTGAAGGTTCCTTATTGTCAGTCTGAGGGATGTGAGAATGTTCCGCTACTGCCTGTATCCAGGTACACGTTAAAGTTCCGTTGAGGGTTAGGAACTCGGTTCACCCGAGAGTAAACAGGGTTGGTGTGTTAGTTAAAATGACGGTGAGGGTTTGGACAGTGTGGACTTTCGGATAACATCCACGTAGGTTCGGAGCGGTATTTGAAACTTAGTCAGCGTTAGGGAAGTTAAAGTTTGGTATGTTGGTTAGGGTGAGGGTGAGTGACGGGACAGTGTTCAGGTTCTGCTTACAGCCCGATGCACGTTTAGCCTCCTAAGATTCTAAGGTCCACGGTTGGCAGGAGGTTGTGAGAAAACATTGAATGTTGGTTAGTGTGAGGCTGAGGCATGGTACAGGTTTCAGCTACTGCCTCCAGACAGGTATACATTAAGGTTCGGGTCAGTGTTAGGGCCTTGGTTAGCCCGAGTGTGAGAGAGTGTTGATGTGTTACAGAGAGGGTGAGGGTTCAGACATTGTACGGGTTTGGGAAACAGCCGAGTATAAGTTTAGGATCGGAAGAGTGTTAGAGCTTCGGTTATCACCACGGTAAGGAAAAGGTTGGTATGCTTGATATGCTGAGGGTGAGGGATGGAACTGTGTTCGGCTGCTGCCTACAGTCAGGTGTACATTTAGGTTCGGAGCAGTGTTTGAGCCACGTTCACCCCAACGGAAGTTAAAGTTGGTATGTTGGTTAGGGTGAGGGTGAGGGATGGGTCAGTGTTCGGGTTCTGCTTACAACCAGGTGTACGTTTAGGTTCAGAACACTGTTAGGATCACTGTTAGCTGGAGGTTATGGCAAAGGATTTTATGTTGGTTAGTGTGAGGATTAGGGAACGGACAAGGTTCCGCTACTGCCTTCAGACAGGTTTACTTAAGGTTCGGGTGAGTGTTAGCTCCTACGTTAGCCCAAGGGTGAGACAGGGTTGGTGTGTGTTAAAGTGAGAGTGAGGGTTGGGTCAGGCAGAGTTTAGTATAACAGCCAAGAGTACGTTTAGAGTCCGATGAGTGTTAGAGCCTCGGTTACCGCGAGGGTAGCGAAAAGTTCATATATTGGTTTAGTTGAAGGTAAGGAATGGAACTTGTTCAGAATTTGGCTACCACCAGGTATACATTTACATTCGGAACAGTGTATGAGCCGCAGTAACCGTGAGGCAACTTAAAGGTAGGTATGATGGATAGGGTGATGGAGAGACATGGGACAGGCTTCGCCTTTCATTTGCAGCCTTGTGTACCTCTAGACTCGCAACACTGTTAGGGCCACGGTTACCTGGAGGGTAGGGGAAAGGATTGAACGTTCCTTAGTGTCAGTCTGAGGGATGGGAGAGTGTTCCGCTACTGCCTGTATCCAGGTACACGTTAATGTTCGGTTGAGGGTTAGGAACTCGGTTAACCCGAGGGTGAACAGGCTTGGTGTGTTAGTTCAAATGACGGTGAGGGTTTGGACAGTGTAGATTTCAGATAACAGCCACGTAGGGTCGGAGCAGTATTTGAAACTTGGTCAGCGTGAGGGAAGTTAAAGGATGGTATGTTGGTTAGGGTGAGGGTGAGTGATGGGACAGTGTTCAGGTTCTGCTTACCCTGCTGTGCTTCGTTAGGCTCGGAAGACTCTTAAGGCCACGGTAGGTGGGAGGTTATAGGAAAGGATTGAACGTTGGTTAGTTGAGGCTGAGGGATGGGACATGTTTCAGCTACTGCGTGCATCCACGTATACATTAAAGTTCAGCTGAGGGTTAGGAATTCGGTAGCCATAGGGTGAGACAGGGTTGGTGTGTTAGTTAAAGTGACGGTGAGGGTTTGGACAGTGTAGGGTTTCGGATAACGGCCAAGTACGTTCGAAACAGTTTTCAAACTTTGGTCAGCGTGAGGGAAGTTAAAGGTTGGTATGTTGTTTAGGGTGAGGGTGAGTGTTGGGACAGTGTTCAGGTTCTGCTTACAGCCAGGTGCACGTTTAGGCTCCTAAGACTCTTAGGTCAACGGTTAGCGGGAGGTTATGGGGAAGGATTGAATATTGGTTAGTGTGAGGTTGAGGCAAGGGACATGTTTCAGCTACTGCCTCCAGCCATGTACACATTAAGCTTCGGGTCAGGGTTAGGGCCCCGGTTAGCCCGAGTGTGAGAGAATGTTGGTGTTTTAGTTACACAGCGTGAGGGTTCAGACATTGTACGGGTTCGGAAAACAGCCAAGTATACGTTTAGAGTGCGATGAGTGTTAGAGCCTCGGTTACCGCGAGGGTAGGGAAAAGGTCAATTATTGGTTTAGTTGAGGGTGAGGAATGGAACTTGTTCGGATGGTGCCTACAACCAGGTATACATTTATGTTCGGAACAGTGTTTGAGCCACTGTAACCTTGATGCAACTTAAGGTCGGTATGATGGTTAGGGTGAGGGAGAGAAATGGGACAGGCTTGCCTTTTATTTACAGCCTTGTGTACCTCTCGACTCGCAACACGTTTAGGGCCACGGTAACCTGGAGGGTATGGGAAAGGATTGAACGTTCCTTAGTGTCAGTCTGAGGGATGGGAGTGTGTTCGGCTACTGCCTGTATCCAGGTACACGTTAATGTTCGGTTGAGGGTTAGGAACTCGGTTAACCCGAGGGTGAACAGGGTTGGTGTGTTAGTTAAAATGACGGTGAGGGTTTGGACAGTGTAGCGTTTCGGATAACGGCCAAGTACGTTCGAAACAGTATTTAAATTTGGTCAGCGTGAGGGAAGTTAAAGGTTGGTACGTTGTTTAGGGTGAGGGTGGGTGTTGGGACACTGTTCAGGTTCTGCTTACAGCCAGATGCACGTTTAGCCTCCTAAGACTCTTAGGTCCAAGGTTGGCGGGAGGTTGTGGGAAAAGATTGAATGTTGGTTAGTGTGAGGCTGAGGCATGGGACAGGTTTCAGCTACTGCCTCCACACAGGTATACATTAAGGTTCGGGTCAGTTTTAGGGCCTGGGTTAGCCCTAGTGTGAGAGAGTGTTGGTGTGTTAGTTACAGAGAGGGTGAGGGTTCCGACATTGTACGGGTTCGGAAAACAGCCAAGTATACATTTAGGATCAGACGAGTGTTAGAGTCTCGGTTATCGCCACGGTACGGAACGGTTGGTATGCTTGATATGTTGAGGGTGAGAGATGGAACTGTGTTCGGCTGCTGCCTACAGTCAGGTGTACATTTAGGTTCGGAGCAGTGTTTGAGCCACGTTCACCCCAACGGAAGTTAAAGTTGGTATGTTGGTTAGGGTGAGGGTGAGGGATGGGTCAGTGTTCGGGTTCTGCTTACAACCAGGTGTCCGTTTAGTTTCAGAACACTGTTAGGATCCTTGATAGCTGAGTTTATGAAAAAGGATTTTATGTTGGTTAGTGTGAGGATAAGGGAACGGACAGGGTTCGGCTACTGCCTTCAGACAGGTTTACTTAAGGTTCGGGTGAGTGTTAGCTCCTAGGTTAGCCCAAGGGTGAGACAGGATTGGTGTGTGTTAAAGTGCGAGTGAGGGTTGGGACAGGCAGAGTTTAGTATAACAGCCAAGTTTAGAGTCCGATGAGTGTTAGAGCCTCGGTTACCGCGAGGGTAGGGAAAAGGTCATATATTGGTTTAGTTGAGGGTGAGTAATGGAACTTGTTCGGATGTTGCCTACAACCAGGTACACCTTTACATTCGGAACAGTGTATGAGCAGCAGTAACCGTGAGGCAACTTAAAGGTTGGTATGATGGTTAGGGTGATGGAGAGACATGGGACAGGCTTGCCTTTTATTTACCGCCTTGTGTACCTCTAGACTCTCAACACTGTTAGGGCCACGGTTACCTGGAGGGTATGGAAAAGGAGTGAAGGTTCCTTATTGTCAGTCTGAGGGATGTGAGAATGTTCCGCTACTGCCTGTATCCAGGTACACGTTAAAGTTCCGTTGAGGGTTAGGAACTCGGTTCACCCGAGAGTAAACAGGGTTGGTGTGTTAGTTAAAATGACGGTGAGGGTTTGGACAGTGTGGACTTTCGGATAACATCCACGTAGGTTCGGAGCGGTATTTGAAACTTAGTCAGCGTTAGGGAAGTTAAAGTTTGGTATGTTGGTTAGGGTGAGGGTGAGTGACGGGACAGTGTTCAGGTTCTGCTTACAGCCCGATGCACGTTTAGCCTCCTAAGATTCTAAGGTCCACGGTTGGCAGGAGGTTGTGAGAAAACATTGAATGTTGGTTAGTGTGAGGCTGAGGCATGGTACAGGTTTCAGCTACTGCCTCCAGACAGGTATACATTAAGGTTCGGGTCAGTGTTAGGGCCTTGGTTAGCCCGAGTGTGAGAGAGTGTTGATGTGTTACAGAGAGGGTGAGGGTTCAGACATTGTACGGGTTTGGGAAACAGCCGAGTATAAGTTTAGGATCGGAAGAGTGTTAGAGCTTCGGTTATCACCACGGTAAGGAAAAGGTTGGTATGCTTGATATGCTGAGGGTGAGGGATGGAACTGTGTTCGGCTGCTGCCTACAGTCAGGTGTACATTTAGGTTCGGAGCAGTGTTTGAGCCACGTTCACCCCAACGGAAGTTAAAGTTGGTATGTTGGTTAGGGTGAGGGTGAGGGATGGGTCAGTGTTCGGGTTCTGCTTACAACCAGGTGTACGTTTAGGTTCAGAACACTGTTAGGATCACTGTTAGCTGGAGGTTATGGCAAAGGATTTTATGTTGGTTAGTGTGAGGATTAGGGAACGGACAAGGTTCCGCTACTGCCTTCAGACAGGTTTACTTAAGGTTCGGGTGAGTGTTAGCTCCTACGTTAGCCCAAGGGTGAGACAGGGTTGGTGTGTGTTAAAGTGAGAGTGACGGTTGGGTCAGGCAGAGTTTAGTATAACAGCCAAGAGTACGTTTAGAGTCCGATGAGTGTTAGAGCCTCGGTTACCGCGAGGGTAGCGAAAAGTTCATATATTGGTTTAGTTGAAGGTAAGGAATGGAACTTGTTCAGAATTTGGCTACCACCAGGTATACATTTACATTCGGAACAGTGTATGAGCCGCAGTAACCGTGAGGCAACTTAAAGGTAGGTATGATGGATAGGGTGATGGAGAGACATGGGACAGGCTTCGCCTTTCATTTGCAGCCTTGTGTACCTCTAGACTCGCAACACTGTTAGGGCCACGGTTACCTGGAGGGTAGGGGAAAGGATTGAACGTTCCTTAGTGTCAGTCTGAGGGATGGGAGAGTGTTCCGCTACTGCCTGTATCCAGGTACACGTTAATGTTCGGTTGAGGGTTAGGAACTCGGTTAACCCGAGGGTGAACAGGCTTGGTGTGTTAGTTCAAATGACGGTGAGGGTTTGGACAGTGTAGATTTCAGATAACAGCCACGTAGGGTCGGAGCAGTATTTGAAACTTGGTCAGCGTGAGGGAAGTTAAAGGATGGTATGTTGGTTAGGGTGAGGGTGAGTGATGGGACAGTGTTCAGGTTCTGCTTACCCTGCTGTGCTTCGTTAGGCTCGGAAGACTCTTAAGGCCACGGTAGGTGGGAGGTTATAGGAAAGGATTGAACGTTGGTTAGTTGAGGCTGAGGGATGGGACATGTTTCAGCTACTGCGTGCATCCACGTATACATTAAAGTTCAGCTGAGGGTTAGGAATTCGGTAGCCATAGGGTGAGACAGGGTTGGTGTGTTAGTTAAAGTGACGGTGAGGGTTTGGACAGTGTAGGGTTTCGGATAACGGCCAAGTACGTTCGAAACAGTTTTCAAACTTTGGTCAGCGTGAGGGAAGTTAAAGGTTGGTATGTTGTTTAGGGTGAGGGTGAGTGTTGGGACAGTGTTCAGGTTCTGCTTACAGCCAGGTGCACGTTTAGGCTCCTAAGACTCTTAGGTCAACGGTTAGCGGGAGGTTATGGGGAAGGATTGAATATTGGTTAGTGTGAGGTTGAGGCAAGGGACATGTTTCAGCTACTGCCTCCAGCCATGTACACATTAAGCTTCGGGTCAGGGTTAGGGCCCCGGTTAGCCCGAGTGTGAGAGAATGTTGGTGTTTTAGTTACACAGCGTGAGGGTTCAGACATTGTACGGGTTCGGAAAACAGCCAAGTATACGTTTAGAGTGCGATGAGTGTTAGAGCCTCGGTTACCGCGAGGGTAGGGAAAAGGTCAATTATTGGTTTAGTTGAGGGTGAGGAATGGAACTTGTTCGGATGGTGCCTACAACCAGGTATACATTTATGTTCGGAACAGTGTTTGAGCCACTGTAACCTTGATGCAACTTAAGGTCGGTATGATGGTTAGGGTGAGGGAGAGAAATGGGACAGGCTTGCCTTTTATTTACAGCCTTGTGTACCTCTCGACTCGCAACACGTTTAGGGCCACGGTAACCTGGAGGGTATGGGAAAGGATTGAACGTTCCTTAGTGTCAGTCTGAGGGATGGGAGTGTGTTCGGCTACTGCCTGTATCCAGGTACACGTTAATGTTCGGTTGAGGGTTAGGAACTCGGTTAACCCGAGGGTGAACAGGGTTGGTGTGTTAGTTAAAATGACGGTGAGGGTTTGGACAGTGTAGCGTTTCGGATAACGGCCAAGTACGTTCGAAACAGTATTTAAATTTGGTCAGCGTGAGGGAAGTTAAAGGTTGGTACGTTGTTTAGGGTGAGGGTGGGTGTTGGGACACTGTTCAGGTTCTGCTTACAGCCAGATGCACGTTTAGCCTCCTAAGACTCTTAGGTCCAAGGTTGGCGGGAGGTTGTGGGAAAAGATTGAATGTTGGTTAGTGTGAGGCTGAGGCATGGGACAGGTTTCAGCTACTGCCTCCACACAGGTATACATTAAGGTTCGGGTCAGTTTTAGGGCCTGGGTTAGCCCTAGTGTGAGAGAGTGTTGGTGTGTTAGTTACAGAGAGGGTGAGGGTTCCGACATTGTACGGGTTCGGAAAACAGCCAAGTATACATTTAGGATCAGACGAGTGTTAGAGTCTCGGTTATCGCCACGGTACGGAACGGTTGGTATGCTTGATATGTTGAGGGTGAGAGATGGAACTGTGTTCGGCTGCTGCCTACAGTCAGGTGTACATTTAGGTTCGGAGCAGTGTTTGAGCCACGTTCACCCCAACGGAAGTTAAAGTTGGTATGTTGGTTAGGGTGAGGGTGAGGGATGGGTCAGTGTTCGGGTTCTGCTTACAACCAGGTGTCCGTTTAGTTTCAGAACACTGTTAGGATCCTTGATAGCTGAGTTTATGAAAAAGGATTTTATGTTGGTTAGTGTGAGGATAAGGGAACGGACAGGGTTCGGCTACTGCCTTCAGACAGGTTTACTTAAGGTTCGGGTGAGTGTTAGCTCCTAGGTTAGCCCAAGGGTGAGACAGGATTGGTGTGTGTTAAAGTGCGAGTGAGGGTTGGGACAGGCAGAGTTTAGTATAACAGCCAAGTTTAGAGTCCGATGAGTGTTAGAGCCTCGGTTACCGCGAGGGTAGGGAAAAGGTCATATATTGGTTTAGTTGAGGGTGAGTAATGGAACTTGTTCGGATGTTGCCTACAACCAGGTACACCTTTACATTCGGAACAGTGTATGAGCAGCAGTAACCGTGAGGCAACTTAAAGGTTGGTATGATGGTTAGGGTGATGGAGAGACATGGGACAGGCTTGCCTTTTATTTACCGCCTTGTGTACCTCTAGACTCTCAACACTGTTAGGGCCACGGTTACCTGGAGGGTATGGAAAAGGAGTGAAGGTTCCTTATTGTCAGTCTGAGGGATGTGAGAATGTTCCGCTACTGCCTGTATCCAGGTACACGTTAAAGTTCCGTTGAGGGTTAGGAACTCGGTTCACCCGAGAGTAAACAGGGTTGGTGTGTTAGTTAAAATGACGGTGAGGGTTTGGACAGTGTGGACTTTCGGATAACATCCACGTAGGTTCGGAGCGGTATTTGAAACTTAGTCAGCGTTAGGGAAGTTAAAGTTTGGTATGTTGGTTAGGGTGAGGGTGAGTGACGGGACAGTGTTCAGGTTCTGCTTACAGCCCGATGCACGTTTAGCCTCCTAAGATTCTAAGGTCCACGGTTGGCAGGAGGTTGTGAGAAAACATTGAATGTTGGTTAGTGTGAGGCTGAGGCATGGTACAGGTTTCAGCTACTGCCTCCAGACAGGTATACATTAAGGTTCGGGTCAGTGTTAGGGCCTTGGTTAGCCCGAGTGTGAGAGAGTGTTGATGTGTTACAGAGAGGGTGAGGGTTCAGACATTGTACGGGTTTGGGAAACAGCCGAGTATAAGTTTAGGATCGGAAGAGTGTTAGAGCTTCGGTTATCACCACGGTAAGGAAAAGGTTGGTATGCTTGATATGCTGAGGGTGAGGGATGGAACTGTGTTCGGCTGCTGCCTACAGTCAGGTATACATTTAGGTTCGGAGCAGTGTTTGAGCCACGTTCACCCCAACGGAAGTTAAAGTTGGTATGTTGGTTAGGGTGAGGGTGAGGGATGGGTCAGTGTTCGGGTTCTGCTTACAACCAGGTGTACGTTTAGGTTCAGAACACTGTTAGGATCACTGTTAGCTGGAGGTTATGGCAAAGGATTTTATGTTGGTTAGTGTGAGGATTAGGGAACGGACAAGGTTCCGCTACTGCCTTCAGACAGGTTTACTTAAGGTTCGGGTGAGTGTTAGCTCCTACGTTAGCCCAAGGGTGAGACAGGGTTGGTGTGTGTTAAAGTGAGAGTGAGGGTTGGGTCAGGCAGAGTTTAGTATAACAGCCAAGAGTACGTTTAGAGTCCGATGAGTGTTAGAGCCTCGGTTACCGCGAGGGTAGCGAAAAGTTCATATATTGGTTTAGTTGAAGGTAAGGAATGGAACTTGTTCAGAATTTGGCTACCACCAGGTATACATTTACATTCGGAACAGTGTATGAGCCGCAGTAACCGTGAGGCAACTTAAAGGTAGGTATGATGGATAGGGTGATGGAGAGACATGGGACAGGCTTCGCCTTTCATTTGCAGCCTTGTGTACCTCTAGACTCGCAACACTGTTAGGGCCACGGTTACCTGGAGGGTAGGGGAAAGGATTGAACGTTCCTTAGTGTCAGTCTGAGGGATGGGAGAGTGTTCCGCTACTGCCTGTATCCAGGTACACGTTAATGTTCGGTTGAGGGTTAGGAACTCGGTTAACCCGAGGGTGAACAGGCTTGGTGTGTTAGTTCAAATGACGGTGAGGGTTTGGACAGTGTAGATTTCAGATAACAGCCACGTAGGGTCGGAGCAGTATTTGAAACTTGGTCAGCGTGAGGGAAGTTAAAGGATGGTATGTTGGTTAGGGTGAGGGTGAGTGATGGGACAGTGTTCAGGTTCTGCTTACCCTGCTGTGCTTCGTTAGGCTCGGAAGACTCTTAAGGCCACGGTAGGTGGGAGGTTATAGGAAAGGATTGAACGTTGGTTAGTTGAGGCTGAGGGATGGGACATGTTTCAGCTACTGCGTGCATCCACGTATACATTAAAGTTCAGCTGAGGGTTAGGAATTCGGTAGCCATAGGGTGAGACAGGGTTGGTGTGTTAGTTAAAGTGACGGTGAGGGTTTGGACAGTGTAGGGTTTCGGATAACGGCCAAGTACGTTCGAAACAGTTTTCAAACTTTGGTCAGCGTGAGGGAAGTTAAAGGTTGGTATGTTGTTTAGGGTGAGGGTGAGTGTTGGGACAGTGTTCAGGTTCTGCTTACAGCCAGGTGCACGTTTAGGCTCCTAAGACTCTTAGGTCAACGGTTAGCGGGAGGTTATGGGGAAGGATTGAATATTGGTTAGTGTGAGGTTGAGGCAAGGGACATGTTTCAGCTACTGCCTCCAGCCATGTACACATTAAGCTTCGGGTCAGGGTTAGGGCCCCGGTTAGCCCGAGTGTGAGAGAATGTTGGTGTTTTAGTTACACAGCGTGAGGGTTCAGACATTGTACGGGTTCGGAAAACAGCCAAGTATACGTTTAGAGTGCGATGAGTGTTAGAGCCTCGGTTACCGCGAGGGTAGGGAAAAGGTCAATTATTGGTTTAGTTGAGGGTGAGGAATGGAACTTGTTCGGATGGTGCCTACAACCAGGTATACATTTATGTTCGGAACAGTGTTTGAGCCACTGTAACCTTGATGCAACTTAAGGTCGGTATGATGGTTAGGGTGAGGGAGAGAAATGGGACAGGCTTGCCTTTTATTTACAGCCTTGTGTACCTCTCGACTCGCAACACGTTTAGGGCCACGGTAACCTGGAGGGTATGGGAAAGGATTGAACGTTCCTTAGTGTCAGTCTGAGGGATGGGAGTGTGTTCGGCTACTGCCTGTATCCAGGTACACGTTAATGTTCGGTTGAGGGTTAGGAACTCGGTTAACCCGAGGGTGAACAGGGTTGGTGTGTTAGTTAAAATGACGGTGAGGGTTTGGACAGTGTAGCGTTTCGGATAACGGCCAAGTACGTTCGAAACAGTATTTAAATTTGGTCAGCGTGAGGGAAGTTAAAGGTTGGTACGTTGTTTAGGGTGAGGGTGGGTGTTGGGACACTGTTCAGGTTCTGCTTACAGCCAGATGCACGTTTAGCCTCCTAAGACTCTTAGGTCCAAGGTTGGCGGGAGGTTGTGGGAAAAGATTGAATGTTGGTTAGTGTGAGGCTGAGGCATGGGACAGGTTTCAGCTACTGCCTCCACACAGGTATACATTAAGGTTCGGGTCAGTTTTAGGGCCTGGGTTAGCCCTAGTGTGAGAGAGTGTTGGTGTGTTAGTTACAGAGAGGGTGAGGGTTCCGACATTGTACGGGTTCGGAAAACAGCCAAGTATACATTTAGGATCAGACGAGTGTTAGAGTCTCGGTTATCGCCACGGTACGGAACGGTTGGTATGCTTGATATGTTGAGGGTGAGAGATGGAACTGTGTTCGGCTGCTGCCTACAGTCAGGTGTACATTTAGGTTCGGAGCAGTGTTTGAGCCACGTTCACCCCAACGGAAGTTAAAGTTGGTATGTTGGTTAGGGTGAGGGTGAGGGATGGGTCAGTGTTCGGGTTCTGCTTACAACCAGGTGTCCGTTTAGTTTCAGAACACTGTTAGGATCCTTGATAGCTGAGTTTATGAAAAAGGATTTTATGTTGGTTAGTGTGAGGATAAGGGAACGGACAGGGTTCGGCTACTGCCTTCAGACAGGTTTACTTAAGGTTCGGGTGAGTGTTAGCTCCTAGGTTAGCCCAAGGGTGAGACAGGATTGGTGTGTGTTAAAGTGCGAGTGAGGGTTGGGACAGGCAGAGTTTAGTATAACAGCCAAGTTTAGAGTCCGATGAGTGTTAGAGCCTCGGTTACCGCGAGGGTAGGGAAAAGGTCATATATTGGTTTAGTTGAGGGTGAGTAATGGAACTTGTTCGGATGTTGCCTACAACCAGGTACACCTTTACATTCGGAACAGTGTATGAGCAGCAGTAACCGTGAGGCAACTTAAAGGTTGGTATGATGGTTAGGGTGATGGAGAGACATGGGACAGGCTTGCCTTTTATTTACCGCCTTGTGTACCTCTAGACTCTCAACACTGTTAGGGCCACGGTTACCTGGAGGGTATGGAAAAGGAGTGAAGGTTCCTTATTGTCAGTCTGAGGGATGTGAGAATGTTCCGCTACTGCCTGTATCCAGGTACACGTTAAAGTTCCGTTGAGGGTTAGGAACTCGGTTCACCCGAGAGTAAACAGGGTTGGTGTGTTAGTTAAAATGACGGTGAGGGTTTGGACAGTGTGGACTTTCGGATAACATCCACGTAGGTTCGGAGCGGTATTTGAAACTTAGTCAGCGTTAGGGAAGTTAAAGTTTGGTATGTTGGTTAGGGTGAGGGTGAGTGACGGGACAGTGTTCAGGTTCTGCTTACAGCCCGATGCACGTTTAGCCTCCTAAGATTCTAAGGTCCACGGTTGGCAGGAGGTTGTGAGAAAACATTGAATGTTGGTTAGTGTGAGGCTGAGGCATGGTACAGGTTTCAGCTACTGCCTCCAGACAGGTATACATTAAGGTTCGGGTCAGTGTTAGGGCCTTGGTTAGCCCGAGTGTGAGAGAGTGTTGATGTGTTACAGAGAGGGTGAGGGTTCAGACATTGTACGGGTTTGGGAAACAGCCGAGTATAAGTTTAGGATCGGAAGAGTGTTAGAGCTTCGGTTATCACCACGGTAAGGAAAAGGTTGGTATGCTTGATATGCTGAGGGTGAGGGATGGAACTGTGTTCGGCTGCTGCCTACAGTCAGTTGTACATTTAGGTTCGGAGCAGTGTTTGAGCCACGTTCACCCCAACGGAAGTTAAAGTTGGTATGTTGGTTAGGGTGAGGGTGAGGGATGGGTCAGTGTTCGGGTTCTGCTTACAACCAGGTGTACGTTTAGGTTCAGAACACTGTTAGGATCACTGTTAGCTGGAGGTTATGGCAAAGGATTTTATGTTGGTTAGTGTGAGGATTAGGGAACGGACAAGGTTCCGCTACTGCCTTCAGACAGGTTTACTTAAGGTTCGGGTGAGTGTTAGCTCCTACGTTAGCCCAAGGGTGAGACAGGGTTGGTGTGTGTTAAAGTGAGAGTGAGGGTTGGGTCAGGCAGAGTTTAGTATAACAGCCAAGAGTACGTTTAGAGTCCGATGAGTGTTAGAGCCTCGGTTACCGCGAGGGTAGCGAAAAGTTCATATATTGGTTTAGTTGAAGGTAAGGAATGGAACTTGTTCAGAATTTGGCTACCACCAGGTATACATTTACATTCGGAACAGTGTATGAGCCGCAGTAACCGTGAGGCAACTTAAAGGTAGGTATGATGGATAGGGTGATGGAGAGACATGGGACAGGCTTCGCCTTTCATTTGCAGCCTTGTGTACCTCTAGACTCGCAACACTGTTAGGGCCACGGTTACCTGGAGGGTAGGGGAAAGGATTGAACGTTCCTTAGTGTCAGTCTGAGGGATGGGAGAGTGTTCCGCTACTGCCTGTATCCAGGTACACGTTAATGTTCGGTTGAGGGTTAGGAACTCGGTTAACCCGAGGGTGAACAGGCTTGGTGTGTTAGTTCAAATGACGGTGAGGGTTTGGACAGTGTAGATTTCAGATAACAGCCACGTAGGGTCGGAGCAGTATTTGAAACTTGGTCAGCGTGAGGGAAGTTAAAGGATGGTATGTTGGTTAGGGTGAGGGTGAGTGATGGGACAGTGTTCAGGTTCTGCTTACCCTGCTGTGCTTCGTTAGGCTCGGAAGACTCTTAAGGCCACGGTAGGTGGGAGGTTATAGGAAAGGATTGAACGTTGGTTAGTTGAGGCTGAGGGATGGGACATGTTTCAGCTACTGCGTGCATCCACGTATACATTAAAGTTCAGCTGAGGGTTAGGAATTCGGTAGCCATAGGGTGAGACAGGGTTGGTGTGTTAGTTAAAGTGACGGTGAGGGTTTGGACAGTGTAGGGTTTCGGATAACGGCCAAGTACGTTCGAAACAGTTTTCAAACTTTGGTCAGCGTGAGGGAAGTTAAAGGTTGGTATGTTGTTTAGGGTGAGGGTGAGTGTTGGGACAGTGTTCAGGTTCTGCTTACAGCCAGGTGCACGTTTAGGCTCCTAAGACTCTTAGGTCAACGGTTAGCGGGAGGTTATGGGGAAGGATTGAATATTGGTTAGTGTGAGGTTGAGGCAAGGGACATGTTTCAGCTACTGCCTCCAGCCATGTACACATTAAGCTTCGGGTCAGGGTTAGGGCCCCGGTTAGCCCGAGTGTGAGAGAATGTTGGTGTTTTAGTTACACAGCGTGAGGGTTCAGACATTGTACGGGTTCGGAAAACAGCCAAGTATACGTTTAGAGTGCGATGAGTGTTAGAGCCTCGGTTACCGCGAGGGTAGGGAAAAGGTCAATTATTGGTTTAGTTGAGGGTGAGGAATGGAACTTGTTCGGATGGTGCCTACAACCAGGTATACATTTATGTTCGGAACAGTGTTTGAGCCACTGTAACCTTGATGCAACTTAAGGTCGGTATGATGGTTAGGGTGAGGGAGAGAAATGGGACAGGCTTGCCTTTTATTTACAGCCTTGTGTACCTCTCGACTCGCAACACGTTTAGGGCCACGGTAACCTGGAGGGTATGGGAAAGGATTGAACGTTCCTTAGTGTCAGTCTGAGGGATGGGAGTGTGTTCGGCTACTGCCTGTATCCAGGTACACGTTAATGTTCGGTTGAGGGTTAGGAACTCGGTTAACCCGAGGGTGAACAGGGTTGGTGTGTTAGTTAAAATGACGGTGAGGGTTTGGACAGTGTAGCGTTTCGGATAACGGCCAAGTACGTTCGAAACAGTATTTAAATTTGGTCAGCGTGAGGGAAGTTAAAGGTTGGTACGTTGTTTAGGGTGAGGGTGGGTGTTGGGACACTGTTCAGGTTCTGCTTACAGCCAGATGCACGTTTAGCCTCCTAAGACTCTTAGGTCCAAGGTTGGCGGGAGGTTGTGGGAAAAGATTGAATGTTGGTTAGTGTGAGGCTGAGGCATGGGACAGGTTTCAGCTACTGCCTCCACACAGGTATACATTAAGGTTCGGGTCAGTTTTAGGGCCTGGGTTAGCCCTAGTGTGAGAGAGTGTTGGTGTGTTAGTTACAGAGAGGGTGAGGGTTCCGACATTGTACGGGTTCGGAAAACAGCCAAGTATACATTTAGGATCAGACGAGTGTTAGAGTCTCGGTTATCGCCACGGTACGGAACGGTTGGTATGCTTGATATGTTGAGGGTGAGAGATGGAACTGTGTTCGGCTGCTGCCTACAGTCAGGTGTACATTTAGGTTCGGAGCAGTGTTTGAGCCACGTTCACCCCAACGGAAGTTAAAGTTGGTATGTTGGTTAGGGTGAGGGTGAGGGATGGGTCAGTGTTCGGGTTCTGCTTACAACCAGGTGTCCGTTTAGTTTCAGAACACTGTTAGGATCCTTGATAGCTGAGTTTATGAAAAAGGATTTTATGTTGGTTAGTGTGAGGATAAGGGAACGGACAGGGTTCGGCTACTGCCTTCAGACAGGTTTACTTAAGGTTCGGGTGAGTGTTAGCTCCTAGGTTAGCCCAAGGGTGAGACAGGATTGGTGTGTGTTAAAGTGCGAGTGAGGGTTGGGACAGGCAGAGTTTAGTATAACAGCCAAGTTTAGAGTCCGATGAGTGTTAGAGCCTCGGTTACCGCGAGGGTAGGGAAAAGGTCATATATTGGTTTAGTTGAGGGTGAGTAATGGAACTTGTTCGGATGTTGCCTACAACCAGGTACACCTTTACATTCGGAACAGTGTATGAGCAGCAGTAACCGTGAGGCAACTTAAAGGTTGGTATGATGGTTAGGGTGATGGAGAGACATGGGACAGGCTTGCCTTTTATTTACCGCCTTGTGTACCTCTAGACTCTCAACACTGTTAGGGCCACGGTTACCTGGAGGGTATGGAAAAGGAGTGAAGGTTCCTTATTGTCAGTCTGAGGGATGTGAGAATGTTCCGCTACTGCCTGTATCCAGGTACACGTTAAAGTTCCGTTGAGGGTTAGGAACTCGGTTCACCCGAGAGTAAACAGGGTTGGTGTGTTAGTTAAAATGACGGTGAGGGTTTGGACAGTGTGGACTTTCGGATAACATCCACGTAGGTTCGGAGCGGTATTTGAAACTTAGTCAGCGTTAGGGAAGTTAAAGTTTGGTATGTTGGTTAGGGTGAGGGTGAGTGACGGGACAGTGTTCAGGTTCTGCTTACAGCCCGATGCACGTTTAGCCTCCTAAGATTCTAAGGTCCACGGTTGGCAGGAGGTTGTGAGAAAACATTGAATGTTGGTTAGTGTGAGGCTGAGGCATGGTACAGGTTTCAGCTACTGCCTCCAGACAGGTATACATTAAGGTTCGGGTCAGTGTTAGGGCCTTGGTTAGCCCGAGTGTGAGAGAGTGTTGATGTGTTACAGAGAGGGTGAGGGTTCAGACATTGTACGGGTTTGGGAAACAGCCGAGTATAAGTTTAGGATCGGAAGAGTGTTAGAGCTTCGGTTATCACCACGGTAAGGAAAAGGTTGGTATGCTTGATATGCTGAGGGTGAGGGATGGAACTGTGTTCGGCTGCTGCCTACAGTCAGTTGTACATTTAGGTTCGGAGCAGTGTTTGAGCCACGTTCACCCCAACGGAAGTTAAAGTTGGTATGTTGGTTAGGGTGAGGGTGAGGGATGGGTCAGTGTTCGGGTTCTGCTTACAACCAGGTGTACGTTTAGGTTCAGAACACTGTTAGGATCACTGTTAGCTGGAGGTTATGGCAAAGGATTTTATGTTGGTTAGTGTGAGGATTAGGGAACGGACAAGGTTCCGCTACTGCCTTCAGACAGGTTTACTTAAGGTTCGGGTGAGTGTTAGCTCCTACGTTAGCCCAAGGGTGAGACAGGGTTGGTGTGTGTTAAAGTGAGAGTGAGGGTTGGGTCAGGCAGAGTTTAGTATAACAGCCAAGAGTACGTTTAGAGTCCGATGAGTGTTAGAGCCTCGGTTACCGCGAGGGTAGCGAAAAGTTCATATATTGGTTTAGTTGAAGGTAAGGAATGGAACTTGTTCAGAATTTGGCTACCACCAGGTATACATTTACATTCGGAACAGTGTATGAGCCGCAGTAACCGTGAGGCAACTTAAAGGTAGGTATGATGGATAGGGTGATGGAGAGACATGGGACAGGCTTCGCCTTTCATTTGCAGCCTTGTGTACCTCTAGACTCGCAACACTGTTAGGGCCACGGTTACCTGGAGGGTAGGGGAAAGGATTGAACGTTCCTTAGTGTCAGTCTGAGGGATGGGAGAGTGTTCCGCTACTGCCTGTATCCAGGTACACGTTAATGTTCGGTTGAGGGTTAGGAACTCGGTTAACCCGAGGGTGAACAGGCTTGGTGTGTTAGTTCAAATGACGGTGAGGGTTTGGACAGTGTAGATTTCAGATAACAGCCACGTAGGGTCGGAGCAGTATTTGAAACTTGGTCAGCGTGAGGGAAGTTAAAGGATGGTATGTTGGTTAGGGTGAGGGTGAGTGATGGGACAGTGTTCAGGTTCTGCTTACCCTGCTGTGCTTCGTTAGGCTCGGAAGACTCTTAAGGCCACGGTAGGTGGGAGGTTATAGGAAAGGATTGAACGTTGGTTAGTTGAGGCTGAGGGATGGGACATGTTTCAGCTACTGCGTGCATCCACGTATACATTAAAGTTCAGCTGAGGGTTAGGAATTCGGTAGCCATAGGGTGAGACAGGGTTGGTGTGTTAGTTAAAGTGACGGTGAGGGTTTGGACAGTGTAGGGTTTCGGATAACGGCCAAGTACGTTCGAAACAGTTTTCAAACTTTGGTCAGCGTGAGGGAAGTTAAAGGTTGGTATGTTGTTTAGGGTGAGGGTGAGTGTTGGGACAGTGTTCAGGTTCTGCTTACAGCCAGGTGCACGTTTAGGCTCCTAAGACTCTTAGGTCAACGGTTAGCGGGAGGTTATGGGGAAGGATTGAATATTGGTTAGTGTGAGGTTGAGGCAAGGGACATGTTTCAGCTACTGCCTCCAGCCATGTACACATTAAGCTTCGGGTCAGGGTTAGGGCCCCGGTTAGCCCGAGTGTGAGAGAATGTTGGTGTTTTAGTTACACAGCGTGAGGGTTCAGACATTGTACGGGTTCGGAAAACAGCCAAGTATACGTTTAGAGTGCGATGAGTGTTAGAGCCTCGGTTACCGCGAGGGTAGGGAAAAGGTCAATTATTGGTTTAGTTGAGGGTGAGGAATGGAACTTGTTCGGATGGTGCCTACAACCAGGTATACATTTATGTTCGGAACAGTGTTTGAGCCACTGTAACCTTGATGCAACTTAAGGTCGGTATGATGGTTAGGGTGAGGGAGAGAAATGGGACAGGCTTGCCTTTTATTTACAGCCTTGTGTACCTCTCGACTCGCAACACGTTTAGGGCCACGGTAACCTGGAGGGTATGGGAAAGGATTGAACGTTCCTTAGTGTCAGTCTGAGGGATGGGAGTGTGTTCGGCTACTGCCTGTATCCAGGTACACGTTAATGTTCGGTTGAGGGTTAGGAACTCGGTTAACCCGAGGGTGAACAGGGTTGGTGTGTTAGTTAAAATGACGGTGAGGGTTTGGACAGTGTAGCGTTTCGGATAACGGCCAAGTACGTTCGAAACAGTATTTAAATTTGGTCAGCGTGAGGGAAGTTAAAGGTTGGTACGTTGTTTAGGGTGAGGGTGGGTGTTGGGACACTGTTCAGGTTCTGCTTACAGCCAGATGCACGTTTAGCCTCCTAAGACTCTTAGGTCCAAGGTTGGCGGGAGGTTGTGGGAAAAGATTGAATGTTGGTTAGTGTGAGGCTGAGGCATGGGACAGGTTTCAGCTACTGCCTCCACACAGGTATACATTAAGGTTCGGGTCAGTTTTAGGGCCTGGGTTAGCCCTAGTGTGAGAGAGTGTTGGTGTGTTAGTTACAGAGAGGGTGAGGGTTCCGACATTGTACGGGTTCGGAAAACAGCCAAGTATACATTTAGGATCAGACGAGTGTTAGAGTCTCGGTTATCGCCACGGTACGGAACGGTTGGTATGCTTGATATGTTGAGGGTGAGAGATGGAACTGTGTTCGGCTGCTGCCTACAGTCAGGTGTACATTTAGGTTCGGAGCAGTGTTTGAGCCACGTTCACCCCAACGGAAGTTAAAGTTGGTATGTTGGTTAGGGTGAGGGTGAGGGATGGGTCAGTGTTCGGGTTCTGCTTACAACCAGGTGTCCGTTTAGTTTCAGAACACTGTTAGGATCCTTGATAGCTGAGTTTATGAAAAAGGATTTTATGTTGGTTAGTGTGAGGATAAGGGAACGGACAGGGTTCGGCTACTGCCTTCAGACAGGTTTACTTAAGGTTCGGGTGAGTGTTAGCTCCTAGGTTAGCCCAAGGGTGAGACAGGATTGGTGTGTGTTAAAGTGCGAGTGAGGGTTGGGACAGGCAGAGTTTAGTATAACAGCCAAGTTTAGAGTCCGATGAGTGTTAGAGCCTCGGTTACCGCGAGGGTAGGGAAAAGGTCATATATTGGTTTAGTTGAGGGTGAGTAATGGAACTTGTTCGGATGTTGCCTACAACCAGGTACACCTTTACATTCGGAACAGTGTATGAGCAGCAGTAACCGTGAGGCAACTTAAAGGTTGGTATGATGGTTAGGGTGATGGAGAGACATGGGACAGGCTTGCCTTTTATTTACCGCCTTGTGTACCTCTAGACTCTCAACACTGTTAGGGCCACGGTTACCTGGAGGGTATGGAAAAGGAGTGAAGGTTCCTTATTGTCAGTCTGAGGGATGTGAGAATGTTCCGCTACTGCCTGTATCCAGGTACACGTTAAAGTTCCGTTGAGGGTTAGGAACTCGGTTCACCCGAGAGTAAACAGGGTTGGTGTGTTAGTTAAAATGACGGTGAGGGTTTGGACAGTGTGGACTTTCGGATAACATCCACGTAGGTTCGGAGCGGTATTTGAAACTTAGTCAGCGTTAGGGAAGTTAAAGTTTGGTATGTTGGTTAGGGTGAGGGTGAGTGACGGGACAGTGTTCAGGTTCTGCTTACAGCCCGATGCACGTTTAGCCTCCTAAGATTCTAAGGTCCACGGTTGGCAGGAGGTTGTGAGAAAACATTGAATGTTGGTTAGTGTGAGGCTGAGGCATGGTACAGGTTTCAGCTACTGCCTCCAGACAGGTATACATTAAGGTTCGGGTCAGTGTTAGGGCCTTGGTTAGCCCGAGTGTGAGAGAGTGTTGATGTGTTACAGAGAGGGTGAGGGTTCAGACATTGTACGGGTTTGGGAAACAGCCGAGTATAAGTTTAGGATCGGAAGAGTGTTAGAGCTTCGGTTATCACCACGGTAAGGAAAAGGTTGGTATGCTTGATATGCTGAGGGTGAGGGATGGAACTGTGTTCGGCTGCTGCCTACAGTCAGGTATACATTTAGGTTCGGAGCAGTGTTTGAGCCACGTTCACCCCAACGGAAGTTAAAGTTGGTATGTTGGTTAGGGTGAGGGTGAGGGATGGGTCAGTGTTCGGGTTCTGCTTACAACCAGGTGTACGTTTAGGTTCAGAACACTGTTAGGATCACTGTTAGCTGGAGGTTATGGCAAAGGATTTTATGTTGGTTAGTGTGAGGATTAGGGAACGGACAAGGTTCCGCTACTGCCTTCAGACAGGTTTACTTAAGGTTCGGGTGAGTGTTAGCTCCTACGTTAGCCCAAGGGTGAGACAGGGTTGGTGTGTGTTAAAGTGAGAGTGAGGGTTGGGTCAGGCAGAGTTTAGTATAACAGCCAAGAGTACGTTTAGAGTCCGATGAGTGTTAGAGCCTCGGTTACCGCGAGGGTAGCGAAAAGTTCATATATTGGTTTAGTTGAAGGTAAGGAATGGAACTTGTTCAGAATTTGGCTACCACCAGGTATACATTTACATTCGGAACAGTGTATGAGCCGCAGTAACCGTGAGGCAACTTAAAGGTAGGTATGATGGATAGGGTGATGGAGAGACATGGGACAGGCTTCGCCTTTCATTTGCAGCCTTGTGTACCTCTAGACTCGCAACACTGTTAGGGCCACGGTTACCTGGAGGGTAGGGGAAAGGATTGAACGTTCCTTAGTGTCAGTCTGAGGGATGGGAGAGTGTTCCGCTACTGCCTGTATCCAGGTACACGTTAATGTTCGGTTGAGGGTTAGGAACTCGGTTAACCCGAGGGTGAACAGGCTTGGTGTGTTAGTTCAAATGACGGTGAGGGTTTGGACAGTGTAGATTTCAGATAACAGCCACGTAGGGTCGGAGCAGTATTTGAAACTTGGTCAGCGTGAGGGAAGTTAAAGGATGGTATGTTGGTTAGGGTGAGGGTGAGTGATGGGACAGTGTTCAGGTTCTGCTTACCCTGCTGTGCTTCGTTAGGCTCGGAAGACTCTTAAGGCCACGGTAGGTGGGAGGTTATAGGAAAGGATTGAACGTTGGTTAGTTGAGGCTGAGGGATGGGACATGTTTCAGCTACTGCGTGCATCCACGTATACATTAAAGTTCAGCTGAGGGTTAGGAATTCGGTAGCCATAGGGTGAGACAGGGTTGGTGTGTTAGTTAAAGTGACGGTGAGGGTTTGGACAGTGTAGGGTTTCGGATAACGGCCAAGTACGTTCGAAACAGTTTTCAAACTTTGGTCAGCGTGAGGGAAGTTAAAGGTTGGTATGTTGTTTAGGGTGAGGGTGAGTGTTGGGACAGTGTTCAGGTTCTGCTTACAGCCAGGTGCACGTTTAGGCTCCTAAGACTCTTAGGTCAACGGTTAGCGGGAGGTTATGGGGAAGGATTGAATATTGGTTAGTGTGAGGTTGAGGCAAGGGACATGTTTCAGCTACTGCCTCCAGCCATGTACACATTAAGCTTCGGGTCAGGGTTAGGGCCCCGGTTAGCCCGAGTGTGAGAGAATGTTGGTGTTTTAGTTACACAGCGTGAGGGTTCAGACATTGTACGGGTTCGGAAAACAGCCAAGTATACGTTTAGAGTGCGATGAGTGTTAGAGCCTCGGTTACCGCGAGGGTAGGGAAAAGGTCAATTATTGGTTTAGTTGAGGGTGAGGAATGGAACTTGTTCGGATGGTGCCTACAACCAGGTATACATTTATGTTCGGAACAGTGTTTGAGCCACTGTAACCTTGATGCAACTTAAGGTCGGTATGATGGTTAGGGTGAGGGAGAGAAATGGGACAGGCTTGCCTTTTATTTACAGCCTTGTGTACCTCTCGACTCGCAACACGTTTAGGGCCACGGTAACCTGGAGGGTATGGGAAAGGATTGAACGTTCCTTAGTGTCAGTCTGAGGGATGGGAGTGTGTTCGGCTACTGCCTGTATCCAGGTACACGTTAATGTTCGGTTGAGGGTTAGGAACTCGGTTAACCCGAGGGTGAACAGGGTTGGTGTGTTAGTTAAAATGACGGTGAGGGTTTGGACAGTGTAGCGTTTCGGATAACGGCCAAGTACGTTCGAAACAGTATTTAAATTTGGTCAGCGTGAGGGAAGTTAAAGGTTGGTACGTTGTTTAGGGTGAGGGTGGGTGTTGGGACACTGTTCAGGTTCTGCTTACAGCCAGATGCACGTTTAGCCTCCTAAGACTCTTAGGTCCAAGGTTGGCGGGAGGTTGTGGGAAAAGATTGAATGTTGGTTAGTGTGAGGCTGAGGCATGGGACAGGTTTCAGCTACTGCCTCCACACAGGTATACATTAAGGTTCGGGTCAGTTTTAGGGCCTGGGTTAGCCCTAGTGTGAGAGAGTGTTGGTGTGTTAGTTACAGAGAGGGTGAGGGTTCCGACATTGTACGGGTTCGGAAAACAGCCAAGTATACATTTAGGATCAGACGAGTGTTGGAGTCTCGGTTATCGCCACGGTACGGAACGGTTGGTATGCTTGATATGTTGAGGGTGAGAGATGGAACTGTGTTCGGCTGCTGCCTACAGTCAGGTGTACATTTAGGTTCGGAGCAGTGTTTGAGCCACGTTCACCCCAACGGAAGTTAAAGTTGGTATGTTGGTTAGGGTGAGGGTGAGGGATGGGTCAGTGTTCGGGTTCTGCTTACAACCAGGTGTCCGTTTAGTTTCAGAACACTGTTAGGATCCTTGATAGCTGAGTTTATGAAAAAGGATTTTATGTTGGTTAGTGTGAGGATAAGGGAACGGACAGGGTTCGGCTACTGCCTTCAGACAGGTTTACTTAAGGTTCGGGTGAGTGTTAGCTCCTAGGTTAGCCCAAGGGTGAGACAGGATTGGTGTGTGTTAAAGTGCGAGTGAGGGTTGGGACAGGCAGAGTTTAGTATAACAGCCAAGTTTAGAGTCCGATGAGTGTTAGAGCCTCGGTTACCGCGAGGGTAGGGAAAAGGTCATATATTGGTTTAGTTGAGGGTGAGTAATGGAACTTGTTCGGATGTTGCCTACAACCAGGTACACCTTTACATTCGGAACAGTGTATGAGCAGCAGTAACCGTGAGGCAACTTAAAGGTTGGTATGATGGTTAGGGTGATGGAGAGACATGGGACAGGCTTGCCTTTTATTTACCGCCTTGTGTACCTCTAGACTCTCAACACTGTTAGGGCCACGGTTACCTGGAGGGTATGGAAAAGGAGTGAAGGTTCCTTATTGTCAGTCTGAGGGATGTGAGAATGTTCCGCTACTGCCTGTATCCAGGTACACGTTAAAGTTCCGTTGAGGGTTAGGAACTCGGTTCACCCGAGAGTAAACAGGGTTGGTGTGTTAGTTAAAATGACGGTGAGGGTTTGGACAGTGTGGACTTTCGGATAACATCCACGTAGGTTCGGAGCGGTATTTGAAACTTAGTCAGCGTTAGGGAAGTTAAAGTTTGGTATGTTGGTTAGGGTGAGGGTGAGTGACGGGACAGTGTTCAGGTTCTGCTTACAGCCCGATGCACGTTTAGCCTCCTAAGATTCTAAGGTCCACGGTTGGCAGGAGGTTGTGAGAAAACATTGAATGTTGGTTAGTGTGAGGCTGAGGCATGGTACAGGTTTCAGCTACTGCCTCCAGACAGGTATACATTAAGGTTCGGGTCAGTGTTAGGGCCTTGGTTAGCCCGAGTGTGAGAGAGTGTTGATGTGTTACAGAGAGGGTGAGGGTTCAGACATTGTACGGGTTTGGGAAACAGCCGAGTATAAGTTTAGGATCGGAAGAGTGTTAGAGCTTCGGTTATCACCACGGTAAGGAAAAGGTTGGTATGCTTGATATGCTGAGGGTGAGGGATGGAACTGTGTTCGGCTGCTGCCTACAGTCAGGTATACATTTAGGTTCGGAGCAGTGTTTGAGCCACGTTCACCCCAACGGAAGTTAAAGTTGGTATGTTGGTTAGGGTGAGGGTGAGGGATGGGTCAGTGTTCGGGTTCTGCTTACAACCAGGTGTACGTTTAGGTTGAGAACACTGTTAGGATCACTGTTAGCTGGAGGTTATGGCAAAGGATTTTATGTTGGTTAGTGTGAGGATTAGGGAACGGACAAGGTTCCGCTACTGCCTTCAGACAGGTTTACTTAAGGTTCGGGTGAGTGTTAGCTCCTACGTTAGCCCAAGGGTGAGACAGGGTTGGTGTGTGTTAAAGTGAGAGTGAGGGTTGGGTCAGGCAGAGTTTAGTATAACAGCCAAGAGTACGTTTAGAGTCCGATGAGTGTTAGAGCCTCGGTTACCGCGAGGGTAGCGAAAAGTTCATATATTGGTTTAGTTGAAGGTAAGGAATGGAACTTGTTCAGAATTTGGCTACCACCAGGTATACATTTACATTCGGAACAGTGTATGAGCCGCAGTAACCGTGAGGCAACTTAAAGGTAGGTATGATGGATAGGGTGATGGAGAGACATGGGACAGGCTTCGCCTTTCATTTGCAGCCTTGTGTACCTCTAGACTCGCAACACTGTTAGGGCCACGGTTACCTGGAGGGTAGGGGAAAGGATTGAACGTTCCTTAGTGTCAGTCTGAGGGATGGGAGAGTGTTCCGCTACTGCCTGTATCCAGGTACACGTTAATGTTCGGTTGAGGGTTAGGAACTCGGTTAACCCGAGGGTGAACAGGCTTGGTGTGTTAGTTCAAATGACGGTGAGGGTTTGGACAGTGTAGATTTCAGATAACAGCCACGTAGGGTCGGAGCAGTATTTGAAACTTGGTCAGCGTGAGGGAAGTTAAAGGATGGTATGTTGGTTAGGGTGAGGGTGAGTGATGGGACAGTGTTCAGGTTCTGCTTACCCTGCTGTGCTTCGTTAGGCTCGGAAGACTCTTAAGGCCACGGTAGGTGGGAGGTTATAGGAAAGGATTGAACGTTGGTTAGTTGAGGCTGAGGGATGGGACATGTTTCAGCTACTGCGTGCATCCACGTATACATTAAAGTTCAGCTGAGGGTTAGGAATTCGGTAGCCATAGGGTGAGACAGGGTTGGTGTGTTAGTTAAAGTGACGGTGAGGGTTTGGACAGTGTAGGGTTTCGGATAACGGCCAAGTACGTTCGAAACAGTTTTCAAACTTTGGTCAGCGTGAGGGAAGTTAAAGGTTGGTATGTTGTTTAGGGTGAGGGTGAGTGTTGGGACAGTGTTCAGGTTCTGCTTACAGCCAGGTGCACGTTTAGGCTCCTAAGACTCTTAGGTCAACGGTTAGCGGGAGGTTATGGGGAAGGATTGAATATTGGTTAGTGTGAGGTTGAGGCAAGGGACATGTTTCAGCTACTGCCTCCAGCCATGTACACATTAAGCTTCGGGTCAGGGTTAGGGCCCCGGTTAGCCCGAGTGTGAGAGAATGTTGGTGTTTTAGTTACACAGCGTGAGGGTTCAGACATTGTACGGGTTCGGAAAACAGCCAAGTATACGTTTAGAGTGCGATGAGTGTTAGAGCCTCGGTTACCGCGAGGGTAGGGAAAAGGTCAATTATTGGTTTAGTTGAGGGTGAGGAATGGAACTTGTTCGGATGGTGCCTACAACCAGGTATACATTTATGTTCGGAACAGTGTTTGAGCCACTGTAACCTTGATGCAACTTAAGGTCGGTATGATGGTTAGGGTGAGGGAGAGAAATGGGACAGGCTTGCCTTTTATTTACAGCCTTGTGTACCTCTCGACTCGCAACACGTTTAGGGCCACGGTAACCTGGAGGGTATGGGAAAGGATTGAACGTTCCTTAGTGTCAGTCTGAGGGATGGGAGTGTGTTCGGCTACTGCCTGTATCCAGGTACACGTTAATGTTCGGTTGAGGGTTAGGAACTCGGTTAACCCGAGGGTGAACAGGGTTGGTGTGTTAGTTAAAATGACGGTGAGGGTTTGGACAGTGTAGCGTTTCGGATAACGGCCAAGTACGTTCGAAACAGTATTTAAATTTGGTCAGCGTGAGGGAAGTTAAAGGTTGGTACGTTGTTTAGGGTGAGGGTGGGTGTTGGGACACTGTTCAGGTTCTGCTTACAGCCAGATGCACGTTTAGCCTCCTAAGACTCTTAGGTCCAAGGTTGGCGGGAGGTTGTGGGAAAAGATTGAATGTTGGTTAGTGTGAGGCTGAGGCATGGGACAGGTTTCAGCTACTGCCTCCACACAGGTATACATTAAGGTTCGGGTCAGTTTTAGGGCCTGGGTTAGCCCTAGTGTGAGAGAGTGTTGGTGTGTTAGTTACAGAGAGGGTGAGGGTTCCGACATTGTACGGGTTCGGAAAACAGCCAAGTATACATTTAGGATCAGACGAGTGTTAGAGTCTCGGTTATCGCCACGGTACGGAACGGTTGGTATGCTTGATATGTTGAGGGTGAGAGATGGAACTGTGTTCGGCTGCTGCCTACAGTCAGGTGTACATTTAGGTTCGGAGCAGTGTTTGAGCCACGTTCACCCCAACGGAAGTTAAAGTTGGTATGTTGGTTAGGGTGAGGGTGAGGGATGGGTCAGTGTTCGGGTTCTGCTTACAACCAGGTGTCCGTTTAGTTTCAGAACACTGTTAGGATCCTTGATAGCTGAGTTTATGAAAAAGGATTTTATGTTGGTTAGTGTGAGGATAAGGGAACGGACAGGGTTCGGCTACTGCCTTCAGACAGGTTTACTTAAGGTTCGGGTGAGTGTTAGCTCCTAGGTTAGCCCAAGGGTGAGACAGGATTGGTGTGTGTTAAAGTGCGAGTGAGGGTTGGGACAGGCAGAGTTTAGTATAACAGCCAAGTTTAGAGTCCGATGAGTGTTAGAGCCTCGGTTACCGCGAGGGTAGGGAAAAGGTCATATATTGGTTTAGTTGAGGGTGAGTAATGGAACTTGTTCGGATGTTGCCTACAACCAGGTACACCTTTACATTCGGAACAGTGTATGAGCAGCAGTAACCGTGAGGCAACTTAAAGGTTGGTATGATGGTTAGGGTGATGGAGAGACATGGGACAGGCTTGCCTTTTATTTACCGCCTTGTGTACCTCTAGACTCTCAACACTGTTAGGGCCACGGTTACCTGGAGGGTATGGAAAAGGAGTGAAGGTTCCTTATTGTCAGTCTGAGGGATGTGAGAATGTTCCGCTACTGCCTGTATCCAGGTACACGTTAAAGTTCCGTTGAGGGTTAGGAACTCGGTTCACCCGAGAGTAAACAGGGTTGGTGTGTTAGTTAAAATGACGGTGAGGGTTTGGACAGTGTGGACTTTCGGATAACATCCACGTAGGTTCGGAGCGGTATTTGAAACTTAGTCAGCGTTAGGGAAGTTAAAGTTTGGTATGTTGGTTAGGGTGAGGGTGAGTGACGGGACAGTGTTCAGGTTCTGCTTACAGCCCGATGCACGTTTAGCCTCCTAAGATTCTAAGGTCCACGGTTGGCAGGAGGTTGTGAGAAAACATTGAATGTTGGTTAGTGTGAGGCTGAGGCATGGTACAGGTTTCAGCTACTGCCTCCAGACAGGTATACATTAAGGTTCGGGTCAGTGTTAGGGCCTTGGTTAGCCCGAGTGTGAGAGAGTGTTGATGTGTTACAGAGAGGGTGAGGGTTCAGACATTGTACGGGTTTGGGAAACAGCCGAGTATAAGTTTAGGATCGGAAGAGTGTTAGAGCTTCGGTTATCACCACGGTAAGGAAAAGGTTGGTATGCTTGATATGCTGAGGGTGAGGGATGGAACTGTGTTCGGCTGCTGCCTACAGTCAGGTATACATTTAGGTTCGGAGCAGTGTTTGAGCCACGTTCACCCCAACGGAAGTTAAAGTTGGTATGTTGGTTAGGGTGAGGGTGAGGGATGGGTCAGTGTTCGGGTTCTGCTTACAACCAGGTGTACGTTTAGGTTCAGAACACTGTTAGGATCACTGTTAGCTGGAGGTTATGGCAAAGGATTCTATGTTGGTTAGTGTGAGGATTAGGGAACGGACAAGGTTCCGCTACTGCCTTCAGACAGGTTTACTTAAGGTTCGGGTGAGTGTTAGCTCCTACGTTAGCCCAAGGGTGAGACAGGGTTGGTGTGTGTTAAAGTGAGAGTGAGGGTTGGGTCAGGCAGAGTTTAGTATAACAGCCAAGAGTACGTTTAGAGTCCGATGAGTGTTAGAGCCTCGGTTACCGCGAGGGTAGCGAAAAGTTCATATATTGGTTTAGTTGAAGGTAAGGAATGGAACTTGTTCAGAATTTGGCTACCACCAGGTATACATTTACATTCGGAACAGTGTATGAGCCGCAGTAACCGTGAGGCAACTTAAAGGTAGGTATGATGGATAGGGTGATGGAGAGACATGGGACAGGCTTCGCCTTTCATTTGCAGCCTTGTGTACCTCTAGACTCGCAACACTGTTAGGGCCACGGTTACCTGGAGGGTAGGGGAAAGGATTGAACGTTCCTTAGTGTCAGTCTGAGGGATGGGAGAGTGTTCCGCTACTGCCTGTATCCAGGTACACGTTAATGTTCGGTTGAGGGTTAGGAACTCGGTTAACCCGAGGGTGAACAGGCTTGGTGTGTTAGTTCAAATGACGGTGAGGGTTTGGACAGTGTAGATTTCAGATAACAGCCACGTAGGGTCGGAGCAGTATTTGAAACTTGGTCAGCGTGAGGGAAGTTAAAGGATGGTATGTTGGTTAGGGTGAGGGTGAGTGATGGGACAGTGTTCAGGTTCTGCTTACCCTGCTGTGCTTCGTTAGGCTCGGAAGACTCTTAAGGCCACGGTAGGTGGGAGGTTATAGGAAAGGATTGAACGTTGGTTAGTTGAGGCTGAGGGATGGGACATGTTTCAGCTACTGCGTGCATCCACGTATACATTAAAGTTCAGCTGAGGGTTAGGAATTCGGTAGCCATAGGGTGAGACAGGGTTGGTGTGTTAGTTAAAGTGACGGTGAGGGTTTGGACAGTGTAGGGTTTCGGATAACGGCCAAGTACGTTCGAAACAGTTTTCAAACTTTGGTCAGCGTGAGGGAAGTTAAAGGTTGGTATGTTGTTTAGGGTGAGGGTGAGTGTTGGGACAGTGTTCAGGTTCTGCTTACAGCCAGGTGCACGTTTAGGCTCCTAAGACTCTTAGGTCAACGGTTAGCGGGAGGTTATGGGGAAGGATTGAATATTGGTTAGTGTGAGGTTGAGGCAAGGGACATGTTTCAGCTACTGCCTCCAGCCATGTACACATTAAGCTTCGGGTCAGGGTTAGGGCCCCGGTTAGCCCGAGTGTGAGAGAATGTTGGTGTTTTAGTTACACAGCGTGAGGGTTCAGACATTGTACGGGTTCGGAAAACAGCCAAGTATACGTTTAGAGTGCGATGAGTGTTAGAGCCTCGGTTACCGCGAGGGTAGGGAAAAGGTCAATTATTGGTTTAGTTGAGGGTGAGGAATGGAACTTGTTCGGATGGTGCCTACAACCAGGTATACATTTATGTTCGGAACAGTGTTTGAGCCACTGTAACCTTGATGCAACTTAAGGTCGGTATGATGGTTAGGGTGAGGGAGAGAAATGGGACAGGCTTGCCTTTTATTTACAGCCTTGTGTACCTCTCGACTCGCAACACGTTTAGGGCCACGGTAACCTGGAGGGTATGGGAAAGGATTGAACGTTCCTTAGTGTCAGTCTGAGGGATGGGAGTGTGTTCGGCTACTGCCTGTATCCAGGTACACGTTAATGTTCGGTTGAGGGTTAGGAACTCGGTTAACCCGAGGGTGAACAGGGTTGGTGTGTTAGTTAAAATGACGGTGAGGGTTTGGACAGTGTAGCGTTTCGGATAACGGCCAAGTACGTTCGAAACAGTATTTAAATTTGGTCAGCGTGAGGGAAGTTAAAGGTTGGTACGTTGTTTAGGGTGAGGGTGGGTGTTGGGACACTGTTCAGGTTCTGCTTACAGCCAGATGCACGTTTAGCCTCCTAAGACTCTTAGGTCCAAGGTTGGCGGGAGGTTGTGGGAAAAGATTGAATGTTGGTTAGTGTGAGGCTGAGGCATGGGACAGGTTTCAGCTACTGCCTCCACACAGGTATACATTAAGGTTCGGGTCAGTTTTAGGGCCTGGGTTAGCCCTAGTGTGAGAGAGTGTTGGTGTGTTAGTTACAGAGAGGGTGAGGGTTCCGACATTGTACGGGTTCGGAAAACAGCCAAGTATACATTTAGGATCAGACGAGTGTTGGAGTCTCGGTTATCGCCACGGTACGGAACGGTTGGTATGCTTGATATGTTGAGGGTGAGAGATGGAACTGTGTTCGGCTGCTGCCTACAGTCAGGTGTACATTTAGGTTCGGAGCAGTGTTTGAGCCACGTTCACCCCAACGGAAGTTAAAGTTGGTATGTTGGTTAGGGTGAGGGTGAGGGATGGGTCAGTGTTCGGGTTCTGCTTACAACCAGGTGTCCGTTTAGTTTCAGAACACTGTTAGGATCCTTGATAGCTGAGTTTATGAAAAAGGATTTTATGTTGGTTAGTGTGAGGATAAGGGAACGGACAGGGTTCGGCTACTGCCTTCAGACAGGTTTACTTAAGGTTCGGGTGAGTGTTAGCTCCTAGGTTAGCCCAAGGGTGAGACAGGATTGGTGTGTGTTAAAGTGCGAGTGAGGGTTGGGACAGGCAGAGTTTAGTATAACAGCCAAGTTTAGAGTCCGATGAGTGTTAGAGCCTCGGTTACCGCGAGGGTAGGGAAAAGGTCATATATTGGTTTAGTTGAGGGTGAGTAATGGAACTTGTTCGGATGTTGCCTACAACCAGGTACACCTTTACATTCGGAACAGTGTATGAGCAGCAGTAACCGTGAGGCAACTTAAAGGTTGGTATGATGGTTAGGGTGATGGAGAGACATGGGACAGGCTTGCCTTTTATTTACCGCCTTGTGTACCTCTAGACTCTCAACACTGTTAGGGCCACGGTTACCTGGAGGGTATGGAAAAGGAGTGAAGGTTCCTTATTGTCAGTCTGAGGGATGTGAGAATGTTCCGCTACTGCCTGTATCCAGGTACACGTTAAAGTTCCGTTGAGGGTTAGGAACTCGGTTCACCCGAGAGTAAACAGGGTTGGTGTGTTAGTTAAAATGACGGTGAGGGTTTGGACAGTGTGGACTTTCGGATAACATCCACGTAGGTTCGGAGCGGTATTTGAAACTTAGTCAGCGTTAGGGAAGTTAAAGTTTGGTATGTTGGTTAGGGTGAGGGTGAGTGACGGGACAGTGTTCAGGTTCTGCTTACAGCCCGATGCACGTTTAGCCTCCTAAGATTCTAAGGTCCACGGTTGGCAGGAGGTTGTGAGAAAACATTGAATGTTGGTTAGTGTGAGGCTGAGGCATGGTACAGGTTTCAGCTACTGCCTCCAGACAGGTATACATTAAGGTTCGGGTCAGTGTTAGGGCCTTGGTTAGCCCGAGTGTGAGAGAGTGTTGATGTGTTACAGAGAGGGTGAGGGTTCAGACATTGTACGGGTTTGGGAAACAGCCGAGTATAAGTTTAGGATCGGAAGAGTGTTAGAGCTTCGGTTATCACCACGGTAAGGAAAAGGTTGGTATGCTTGATATGCTGAGGGTGAGGGATGGAACTGTGTTCGGCTGCTGCCTACAGTCAGGTGTACATTTAGGTTCGGAGCAGTGTTTGAGCCACGTTCACCCCAACGGAAGTTAAAGTTGGTATGTTGGTTAGGGTGAGGGTGAGGGATGGGTCAGTGTTCGGGTTCTGCTTACAACCAGGTGTACGTTTAGGTTCAGAACACTGTTAGGATCACTGTTAGCTGGAGGTTATGGCAAAGGATTTTATGTTGGTTAGTGTGAGGATTAGGGAACGGACAAGGTTCCGCTACTGCCTTCAGACAGGTTTACTTAAGGTTCGGGTGAGTGTTAGCTCCTACGTTAGCCCAAGGGTGAGACAGGGTTGGTGTGTGTTAAAGTGAGAGTGAGGGTTGGGTCAGGCAGAGTTTAGTATAACAGCCAAGAGTACGTTTAGAGTCCGATGAGTGTTAGAGCCTCGGTTACCGCGAGGGTAGCGAAAAGTTCATATATTGGTTTAGTTGAAGGTAAGGAATGGAACTTGTTCAGAATTTGGCTACCACCAGGTATACATTTACATTCGGAACAGTGTATGAGCCGCAGTAACCGTGAGGCAACTTAAAGGTAGGTATGATGGATAGGGTGATGGAGAGACATGGGACAGGCTTCGCCTTTCATTTGCAGCCTTGTGTACCTCTAGACTCGCAACACTGTTAGGGCCACGGTTACCTGGAGGGTAGGGGAAAGGATTGAACGTTCCTTAGTGTCAGTCTGAGGGATGGGAGAGTGTTCCGCTACTGCCTGTATCCAGGTACACGTTAATGTTCGGTTGAGGGTTAGGAACTCGGTTAACCCGAGGGTGAACAGGCTTGGTGTGTTAGTTCAAATGACGGTGAGGGTTTGGACAGTGTAGATTTCAGATAACAGCCACGTAGGGTCGGAGCAGTATTTGAAACTTGGTCAGCGTGAGGGAAGTTAAAGGATGGTATGTTGGTTAGGGTGAGGGTGAGTGATGGGACAGTGTTCAGGTTCTGCTTACCCTGCTGTGCTTCGTTAGGCTCGGAAGACTCTTAAGGCCACGGTAGGTGGGAGGTTATAGGAAAGGATTGAACGTTGGTTAGTTGAGGCTGAGGGATGGGACATGTTTCAGCTACTGCGTGCATCCACGTATACATTAAAGTTCAGCTGAGGGTTAGGAATTCGGTAGCCATAGGGTGAGACAGGGTTGGTGTGTTAGTTAAAGTGACGGTGAGGGTTTGGACAGTGTAGGGTTTCGGATAACGGCCAAGTACGTTCGAAACAGTTTTCAAACTTTGGTCAGCGTGAGGGAAGTTAAAGGTTGGTATGTTGTTTAGGGTGAGGGTGAGTGTTGGGACAGTGTTCAGGTTCTGCTTACAGCCAGGTGCACGTTTAGGCTCCTAAGACTCTTAGGTCAACGGTTAGCGGGAGGTTATGGGGAAGGATTGAATATTGGTTAGTGTGAGGTTGAGGCAAGGGACATGTTTCAGCTACTGCCTCCAGCCATGTACACATTAAGCTTCGGGTCAGGGTTAGGGCCCCGGTTAGCCCGAGTGTGAGAGAATGTTGGTGTTTTAGTTACACAGCGTGAGGGTTCAGACATTGTACGGGTTCGGAAAACAGCCAAGTATACGTTTAGAGTGCGATGAGTGTTAGAGCCTCGGTTACCGCGAGGGTAGGGAAAAGGTCAATTATTGGTTTAGTTGAGGGTGAGGAATGGAACTTGTTCGGATGGTGCCTACAACCAGGTATACATTTATGTTCGGAACAGTGTTTGAGCCACTGTAACCTTGATGCAACTTAAGGTCGGTATGATGGTTAGGGTGAGGGAGAGAAATGGGACAGGCTTGCCTTTTATTTACAGCCTTGTGTACCTCTCGACTCGCAACACGTTTAGGGCCACGGTAACCTGGAGGGTATGGGAAAGGATTGAACGTTCCTTAGTGTCAGTCTGAGGGATGGGAGTGTGTTCGGCTACTGCCTGTATCCAGGTACACGTTAATGTTCGGTTGAGGGTTAGGAACTCGGTTAACCCGAGGGTGAACAGGGTTGGTGTGTTAGTTAAAATGACGGTGAGGGTTTGGACAGTGTAGCGTTTCGGATAACGGCCAAGTACGTTCGAAACAGTATTTAAATTTGGTCAGCGTGAGGGAAGTTAAAGGTTGGTACGTTGTTTAGGGTGAGGGTGGGTGTTGGGACACTGTTCAGGTTCTGCTTACAGCCAGATGCACGTTTAGCCTCCTAAGACTCTTAGGTCCAAGGTTGGCGGGAGGTTGTGGGAAAAGATTGAATGTTGGTTAGTGTGAGGCTGAGGCATGGGACAGGTTTCAGCTACTGCCTCCACACAGGTATACATTAAGGTTCGGGTCAGTTTTAGGGCCTGGGTTAGCCCTAGTGTGAGAGAGTGTTGGTGTGTTAGTTACAGAGAGGGTGAGGGTTCCGACATTGTACGGGTTCGGAAAACAGCCAAGTATACATTTAGGATCAGACGAGTGTTGGAGTCTCGGTTATCGCCACGGTACGGAACGGTTGGTATGCTTGATATGTTGAGGGTGAGAGATGGAACTGTGTTCGGCTGCTGCCTACAGTCAGGTGTACATTTAGGTTCGGAGCAGTGTTTGAGCCACGTTCACCCCAACGGAAGTTAAAGTTGGTATGTTGGTTAGGGTGAGGGTGAGGGATGGGTCAGTGTTCGGGTTCTGCTTACAACCAGGTGTCCGTTTAGTTTCAGAACACTGTTAGGATCCTTGATAGCTGAGTTTATGAAAAAGGATTTTATGTTGGTTAGTGTGAGGATAAGGGAACGGACAGGGTTCGGCTACTGCCTTCAGACAGGTTTACTTAAGGTTCGGGTGAGTGTTAGCTCCTAGGTTAGCCCAAGGGTGAGACAGGATTGGTGTGTGTTAAAGTGCGAGTGAGGGTTGGGACAGGCAGAGTTTAGTATAACAGCCAAGTTTAGAGTCCGATGAGTGTTAGAGCCTCGGTTACCGCGAGGGTAGGGAAAAGGTCATATATTGGTTTAGTTGAGGGTGAGTAATGGAACTTGTTCGGATGTTGCCTACAACCAGGTACACCTTTACATTCGGAACAGTGTATGAGCAGCAGTAACCGTGAGGCAACTTAAAGGTTGGTATGATGGTTAGGGTGATGGAGAGACATGGGACAGGCTTGCCTTTTATTTACCGCCTTGTGTACCTCTAGACTCTCAACACTGTTAGGGCCACGGTTACCTGGAGGGTATGGAAAAGGAGTGAAGGTTCCTTATTGTCAGTCTGAGGGATGTGAGAATGTTCCGCTACTGCCTGTATCCAGGTACACGTTAAAGTTCCGTTGAGGGTTAGGAACTCGGTTCACCCGAGAGTAAACAGGGTTGGTGTGTTAGTTAAAATGACGGTGAGGGTTTGGACAGTGTGGACTTTCGGATAACATCCACGTAGGTTCGGAGCGGTATTTGAAACTTAGTCAGCGTTAGGGAAGTTAAAGTTTGGTATGTTGGTTAGGGTGAGGGTGAGTGACGGGACAGTGTTCAGGTTCTGCTTACAGCCCGATGCACGTTTAGCCTCCTAAGATTCTAAGGTCCACGGTTGGCAGGAGGTTGTGAGAAAACATTGAATGTTGGTTAGTGTGAGGCTGAGGCATGGTACAGGTTTCAGCTACTGCCTCCAGACAGGTATACATTAAGGTTCGGGTCAGTGTTAGGGCCTTGGTTAGCCCGAGTGTGAGAGAGTGTTGATGTGTTACAGAGAGGGTGAGGGTTCAGACATTGTACGGGTTTGGGAAACAGCCGAGTATAAGTTTAGGATCGGAAGAGTGTTAGAGCTTCGGTTATCACCACGGTAAGGAAAAGGTTGGTATGCTTGATATGCTGAGGGTGAGGGATGGAACTGTGTTCGGCTGCTGCCTACAGTCAGGTGTACATTTAGGTTCGGAGCAGTGTTTGAGCCACGTTCACCCCAACGGAAGTTAAAGTTGGTATGTTGGTTAGGGTGAGGGTGAGGGATGGGTCAGTGTTCGGGTTCTGCTTACAACCAGGTGTACGTTTAGGTTCAGAACACTGTTAGGATCACTGTTAGCTGGAGGTTATGGCAAAGGATTTTATGTTGGTTAGTGTGAGGATTAGGGAACGGACAAGGTTCCGCTACTGCCTTCAGACAGGTTTACTTAAGGTTCGGGTGAGTGTTAGCTCCTACGTTAGCCCAAGGGTGAGACAGGGTTGGTGTGTGTTAAAGTGAGAGTGACGGTTGGGTCAGGCAGAGTTTAGTATAACAGCCAAGAGTACGTTTAGAGTCCGATGAGTGTTAGAGCCTCGGTTACCGCGAGGGTAGCGAAAAGTTCATATATTGGTTTAGTTGAAGGTAAGGAATGGAACTTGTTCAGAATTTGGCTACCACCAGGTATACATTTACATTCGGAACAGTGTATGAGCCGCAGTAACCGTGAGGCAACTTAAAGGTAGGTATGATGGATAGGGTGATGGAGAGACATGGGACAGGCTTCGCCTTTCATTTGCAGCCTTGTGTACCTCTAGACTCGCAACACTGTTAGGGCCACGGTTACCTGGAGGGTAGGGGAAAGGATTGAACGTTCCTTAGTGTCAGTCTGAGGGATGGGAGAGTGTTCCGCTACTGCCTGTATCCAGGTACACGTTAATGTTCGGTTGAGGGTTAGGAACTCGGTTAACCCGAGGGTGAACAGGCTTGGTGTGTTAGTTCAAATGACGGTGAGGGTTTGGACAGTGTAGATTTCAGATAACAGCCACGTAGGGTCGGAGCAGTATTTGAAACTTGGTCAGCGTGAGGGAAGTTAAAGGATGGTATGTTGGTTAGGGTGAGGGTGAGTGATGGGACAGTGTTCAGGTTCTGCTTACCCTGCTGTGTTTCGTTAGGCTCGGAAGACTCTTAAGGCCACGGTAGGTGGGAGGTTATAGGAAAGGATTGAACGTTGGTTAGTTGAGGCTGAGGGATGGGACATGTTTCAGCTACTGCGTGCATCCACGTATACATTAAAGTTCAGCTGAGGGTTAGGAATTCGGTAGCCATAGGGTGAGACAGGGTTGGTGTGTTAGTTAAAGTGACGGTGAGGGTTTGGACAGTGTAGGGTTTCGGATAACGGCCAAGTACGTTCGAAACAGTTTTCAAACTTTGGTCAGCGTGAGGGAAGTTAAAGGTTGGTATGTTGTTTAGGGTGAGGGTGAGTGTTGGGACAGTGTTCAGGTTCTGCTTACAGCCAGGTGCACGTTTAGGCTCCTAAGACTCTTAGGTCAACGGTTAGCGGGAGGTTATGGGGAAGGATTGAATATTGGTTAGTGTGAGGTTGAGGCAAGGGACATGTTTCAGCTACTGCCTCCAGCCATGTACACATTAAGCTTCGGGTCAGGGTTAGGGCCCCGGTTAGCCCGAGTGTGAGAGAATGTTGGTGTTTTAGTTACACAGCGTGAGGGTTCAGACATTGTACGGGTTCGGAAAACAGCCAAGTATACGTTTAGAGTGCGATGAGTGTTAGAGCCTCGGTTACCGCGAGGGTAGGGAAAAGGTCAATTATTGGTTTAGTTGAGGGTGAGGAATGGAACTTGTTCGGATGGTGCCTACAACCAGGTATACATTTATGTTCGGAACAGTGTTTGAGCCACTGTAACCTTGATGCAACTTAAGGTCGGTATGATGGTTAGGGTGAGGGAGAGAAATGGGACAGGCTTGCCTTTTATTTACAGCCTTGTGTACCTCTCGACTCGCAACACGTTTAGGGCCACGGTAACCTGGAGGGTATGGGAAAGGATTGAACGTTCCTTAGTGTCAGTCTGAGGGATGGGAGTGTGTTCGGCTACTGCCTGTATCCAGGTACACGTTAATGTTCGGTTGAGGGTTAGGAACTCGGTTAACCCGAGGGTGAACAGGGTTGGTGTGTTAGTTAAAATGACGGTGAGGGTTTGGACAGTGTAGCGTTTCGGATAACGGCCAAGTACGTTCGAAACAGTATTTAAATTTGGTCAGCGTGAGGGAAGTTAAAGGTTGGTACGTTGTTTAGGGTGAGGGTGGGTGTTGGGACACTGTTCAGGTTCTGCTTACAGCCAGATGCACGTTTAGCCTCCTAAGACTCTTAGGTCCAAGGTTGGCGGGAGGTTGTGGGAAAAGATTGAATGTTGGTTAGTGTGAGGCTGAGGCATGGGACAGGTTTCAGCTACTGCCTCCACACAGGTATACATTAAGGTTCGGGTCAGTTTTAGGGCCTGGGTTAGCCCTAGTGTGAGAGAGTGTTGGTGTGTTAGTTACAGAGAGGGTGAGGGTTCCGACATTGTACGGGTTCGGAAAACAGCCAAGTATACATTTAGGATCAGACGAGTGTTAGAGTCTCGGTTATCGCCACGGTACGGAACGGTTGGTATGCTTGATATGTTGAGGGTGAGAGATGGAACTGTGTTCGGCTGCTGCCTACAGTCAGGTGTACATTTAGGTTCGGAGCAGTGTTTGAGCCACGTTCACCCCAACGGAAGTTAAAGTTGGTATGTTGGTTAGGGTGAGGGTGAGGGATGGGTCAGTGTTCGGGTTCTGCTTACAACCAGGTGTCCGTTTAGTTTCAGAACACTGTTAGGATCCTTGATAGCTGAGTTTATGAAAAAGGATTTTATGTTGGTTAGTGTGAGGATAAGGGAACGGACAGGGTTCGGCTACTGCCTTCAGACAGGTTTACTTAAGGTTCGGGTGAGTGTTAGCTCCTAGGTTAGCCCAAGGGTGAGACAGGATTGGTGTGTGTTAAAGTGCGAGTGAGGGTTGGGACAGGCAGAGTTTAGTATAACAGCCAAGTTTAGAGTCCGATGAGTGTTAGAGCCTCGGTTACCGCGAGGGTAGGGAAAAGGTCATATATTGGTTTAGTTGAGGGTGAGTAATGGAACTTGTTCGGATGTTGCCTACAACCAGGTACACCTTTACATTCGGAACAGTGTATGAGCAGCAGTAACCGTGAGGCAACTTAAAGGTTGGTATGATGGTTAGGGTGATGGAGAGACATGGGACAGGCTTGCCTTTTATTTACCGCCTTGTGTACCTCTAGACTCTCAACACTGTTAGGGCCACGGTTACCTGGAGGGTATGGAAAAGGAGTGAAGGTTCCTTATTGTCAGTCTGAGGGATGTGAGAATGTTCCGCTACTGCCTGTATCCAGGTACACGTTAAAGTTCCGTTGAGGGTTAGGAACTCGGTTCACCCGAGAGTAAACAGGGTTGGTGTGTTAGTTAAAATGACGGTGAGGGTTTGGACAGTGTGGACTTTCGGATAACATCCACGTAGGTTCGGAGCGGTATTTGAAACTTAGTCAGCGTTAGGGAAGTTAAAGTTTGGTATGTTGGTTAGGGTGAGGGTGAGTGACGGGACAGTGTTCAGGTTCTGCTTACAGCCCGATGCACGTTTAGCCTCCTAAGATTCTAAGGTCCACGGTTGGCAGGAGGTTGTGAGAAAACATTGAATGTTGGTTAGTGTGAGGCTGAGGCATGGTACAGGTTTCAGCTACTGCCTCCAGACAGGTATACATTAAGGTTCGGGTCAGTGTTAGGGCCTTGGTTAGCCCGAGTGTGAGAGAGTGTTGATGTGTTACAGAGAGGGTGAGGGTTCAGACATTGTACGGGTTTGGGAAACAGCCGAGTATAAGTTTAGGATCGGAAGAGTGTTAGAGCTTCGGTTATCACCACGGTAAGGAAAAGGTTGGTATGCTTGATATGCTGAGGGTGAGGGATGGAACGGTGTTCGGCTGCTGCCTACAGTCAGGTGTACATTTAGGTTCGGAGCAGTGTTTGAGCCACGTTCACCCCAACGGAAGTTAAAGTTGGTATGTTGGTTAGGGTGAGGGTGAGGGATGGGTCAGTGTTCGGGTTCTGCTTACAACCAGGTGTACGTTTAGGTTCAGAACACTGTTAGGATCACTGTTAGCTGGAGGTTATGGCAAAGGATTTTATGTTGGTTAGTGTGAGGATTAGGGAACGGACAAGGTTCCGCTACTGCCTTCAGACAGGTTTACTTAAGGTTCGGGTGAGTGTTAGCTCCTACGTTAGCCCAAGGGTGAGACAGGGTTGGTGTGTGTTAAAGTGAGAGTGAGGGTTGGGTCAGGCAGAGTTTAGTATAACAGCCAAGAGTACGTTTAGAGTCCGATGAGTGTTAGAGCCTCGGTTACCGCGAGGGTAGCGAAAAGTTCATATATTGGTTTAGTTGAAGGTAAGGAATGGAACTTGTTCAGAATTTGGCTACCACCAGGTATACATTTACATTCGGAACAGTGTATGAGCCGCAGTAACCGTGAGGCAACTTAAAGGTAGGTATGATGGATAGGGTGATGGAGAGACATGGGACAGGCTTCGCCTTTCATTTGCAGCCTTGTGTACCTCTAGACTCGCAACACTGTTAGGGCCACGGTTACCTGGAGGGTAGGGGAAAGGATTGAACGTTCCTTAGTGTCAGTCTGAGGGATGGGAGAGTGTTCCGCTACTGCCTGTATCCAGGTACACGTTAATGTTCGGTTGAGGGTTAGGAACTCGGTTAACCCGAGGGTGAACAGGCTTGGTGTGTTAGTTCAAATGACGGTGAGGGTTTGGACAGTGTAGATTTCAGATAACAGCCACGTAGGGTCGGAGCAGTATTTGAAACTTGGTCAGCGTGAGGGAAGTTAAAGGATGGTATGTTGGTTAGGGTGAGGGTGAGTGATGGGACAGTGTTCAGGTTCTGCTTACCCTGCTGTGCTTCGTTAGGCTCGGAAGACTCTTAAGGCCACGGTAGGTGGGAGGTTATAGGAAAGGATTGAACGTTGGTTAGTTGAGGCTGAGGGATGGGACATGTTTCAGCTACTGCGTGCATCCACGTATACATTAAAGTTCAGCTGAGGGTTAGGAATTCGGTAGCCATAGGGTGAGACAGGGTTGGTGTGTTAGTTAAAGTGACGGTGAGGGTTTGGACAGTGTAGGGTTTCGGATAACGGCCAAGTACGTTCGAAACAGTTTTCAAACTTTGGTCAGCGTGAGGGAAGTTAAAGGTTGGTATGTTGTTTAGGGTGAGGGTGAGTGTTGGGACAGTGTTCAGGTTCTGCTTACAGCCAGGTGCACGTTTAGGCTCCTAAGACTCTTAGGTCAACGGTTAGCGGGAGGTTATGGGGAAGGATTGAATATTGGTTAGTGTGAGGTTGAGGCAAGGGACATGTTTCAGCTACTGCCTCCAGCCATGTACACATTAAGCTTCGGGTCAGGGTTAGGGCCCCGGTTAGCCCGAGTGTGAGAGAATGTTGGTGTTTTAGTTACACAGCGTGAGGGTTCAGACATTGTACGGGTTCGGAAAACAGCCAAGTATACGTTTAGAGTGCGATGAGTGTTAGAGCCTCGGTTACCGCGAGGGTAGGGAAAAGGTCAATTATTGGTTTAGTTGAGGGTGAGGAATGGAACTTGTTCGGATGGTGCCTACAACCAGGTATACATTTATGTTCGGAACAGTGTTTGAGCCACTGTAACCTTGATGCAACTTAAGGTCGGTATGATGGTTAGGGTGAGGGAGAGAAATGGGACAGGCTTGCCTTTTATTTACAGCCTTGTGTACCTCTCGACTCGCAACACGTTTAGGGCCACGGTAACCTGGAGGGTATGGGAAAGGATTGAACGTTCCTTAGTGTCAGTCTGAGGGATGGGAGTGTGTTCGGCTACTGCCTGTATCCAGGTACACGTTAATGTTCGGTTGAGGGTTAGGAACTCGGTTAACCCGAGGGTGAACAGGGTTGGTGTGTTAGTTAAAATGACGGTGAGGGTTTGGACAGTGTAGCGTTTCGGATAACGGCCAAGTACGTTCGAAACAGTATTTAAATTTGGTCAGCGTGAGGGAAGTTAAAGGTTGGTACGTTGTTTAGGGTGAGGGTGGGTGTTGGGACACTGTTCAGGTTCTGCTTACAGCCAGATGCACGTTTAGCCTCCTAAGACTCTTAGGTCCAAGGTTGGCGGGAGGTTGTGGGAAAAGATTGAATGTTGGTTAGTGTGAGGCTGAGGCATGGGACAGGTTTCAGCTACTGCCTCCACACAGGTATACATTAAGGTTCGGGTCAGTTTTAGGGCCTGGGTTAGCCCTAGTGTGAGAGAGTGTTGGTGTGTTAGTTACAGAGAGGGTGAGGGTTCCGACATTGTACGGGTTCGGAAAACAGCCAAGTATACATTTAGGATCAGACGAGTGTTAGAGTCTCGGTTATCGCCACGGTACGGAACGGTTGGTATGCTTGATATGTTGAGGGTGAGAGATGGAACTGTGTTCGGCTGCTGCCTACAGTCAGGTGTACATTTAGGTTCGGAGCAGTGTTTGAGCCACGTTCACCCCAACGGAAGTTAAAGTTGGTATGTTGGTTAGGGTGAGGGTGAGGGATGGGTCAGTGTTCGGGTTCTGCTTACAACCAGGTGTCCGTTTAGTTTCAGAACACTGTTAGGATCCTTGATAGCTGAGTTTATGAAAAAGGATTTTATGTTGGTTAGTGTGAGGATAAGGGAACGGACAGGGTTCGGCTACTGCCTTCAGACAGGTTTACTTAAGGTTCGGGTGAGTGTTAGCTCCTAGGTTAGCCCAAGGGTGAGACAGGATTGGTGTGTGTTAAAGTGCGAGTGAGGGTTGGGACAGGCAGAGTTTAGTATAACAGCCAAGTTTAGAGTCCGATGAGTGTTAGAGCCTCGGTTACCGCGAGGGTAGGGAAAAGGTCATATATTGGTTTAGTTGAGGGTGAGTAATGGAACTTGTTCGGATGTTGCCTACAACCAGGTACACCTTTACATTCGGAACAGTGTATGAGCAGCAGTAACCGTGAGGCAACTTAAAGGTTGGTATGATGGTTAGGGTGATGGAGAGACATGGGACAGGCTTGCCTTTTATTTACCGCCTTGTGTACCTCTAGACTCTCAACACTGTTAGGGCCACGGTTACCTGGAGGGTATGGAAAAGGAGTGAAGGTTCCTTATTGTCAGTCTGAGGGATGTGAGAATGTTCCGCTACTGCCTGTATCCAGGTACACGTTAAAGTTCCGTTGAGGGTTAGGAACTCGGTTCACCCGAGAGTAAACAGGGTTGGTGTGTTAGTTAAAATGACGGTGAGGGTTTGGACAGTGTGGACTTTCGGATAACATCCACGTAGGTTCGGAGCGGTATTTGAAACTTAGTCAGCGTTAGGGAAGTTAAAGTTTGGTATGTTGGTTAGGGTGAGGGTGAGTGACGGGACAGTGTTCAGGTTCTGCTTACAGCCCGATGCACGTTTAGCCTCCTAAGATTCTAAGGTCCACGGTTGGCAGGAGGTTGTGAGAAAACATTGAATGTTGGTTAGTGTGAGGCTGAGGCATGGTACAGGTTTCAGCTACTGCCTCCAGACAGGTATACATTAAGGTTCGGGTCAGTGTTAGGGCCTTGGTTAGCCCGAGTGTGAGAGAGTGTTGATGTGTTACAGAGAGGGTGAGGGTTCAGACATTGTACGGGTTTGGGAAACAGCCGAGTATAAGTTTAGGATCGGAAGAGTGTTAGAGCTTCGGTTATCACCACGGTAAGGAAAAGGTTGGTATGCTTGATATGCTGAGGGTGAGGGATGGAACTGTGTTCGGCTGCTGCCTACAGTCAGGTGTACATTTAGGTTCGGAGCAGTGTTTGAGCCACGTTCACCCCAACGGAAGTTAAAGTTGGTATGTTGGTTAGGGTGAGGGTGAGGGATGGGTCAGTGTTCGGGTTCTGCTTACAACCAGGTGTACGTTTAGGTTCAGAACACTGTTAGGATCACTGTTAGCTGGAGGTTATGGCAAAGGATTTTATGTTGGTTAGTGTGAGGATTAGGGAACGGACAAGGTTCCGCTACTGCCTTCAGACAGGTTTACTTAAGGTTCGGGTGAGTGTTAGCTCCTACGTTAGCCCAAGGGTGAGACAGGGTTGGTGTGTGTTAAAGTGAGAGTGAGGGTTGGGTCAGGCAGAGTTTAGTATAACAGCCAAGAGTACGTTTAGAGTCCGATGAGTGTTAGAGCCTCGGTTACCGCGAGGGTAGCGAAAAGTTCATATATTGGTTTAGTTGAAGGTAAGGAATGGAACTTGTTCAGAATTTGGCTACCACCAGGTATACATTTACATTCGGAACAGTGTATGAGCCGCAGTAACCGTGAGGCAACTTAAAGGTAGGTATGATGGATAGGGTGATGGAGAGACATGGGACAGGCTTCGCCTTTCATTTGCAGCCTTGTGTACCTCTAGACTCGCAACACTGTTAGGGCCACGGTTACCTGGAGGGTAGGGGAAAGGATTGAACGTTCCTTAGTGTCAGTCTGAGGGATGGGAGAGTGTTCCGCTACTGCCTGTATCCAGGTACACGTTAATGTTCGGTTGAGGGTTAGGAACTCGGTTAACCCGAGGGTGAACAGGCTTGGTGTGTTAGTTCAAATGACGGTGAGGGTTTGGACAGTGTAGATTTCAGATAACAGCCACGTAGGGTCGGAGCAGTATTTGAAACTTGGTCAGCGTGAGGGAAGTTAAAGGATGGTATGTTGGTTAGGGTGAGGGTGAGTGATGGGACAGTGTTCAGGTTCTGCTTACCCTGCTGTGCTTCGTTAGGCTCGGAAGACTCTTAAGGCCACGGTAGGTGGGAGGTTATAGGAAAGGATTGAACGTTGGTTAGTTGAGGCTGAGGGATGGGACATGTTTCAGCTACTGCGTGCATCCACGTATACATTAAAGTTCAGCTGAGGGTTAGGAATTCGGTAGCCATAGGGTGAGACAGGGTTGGTGTGTTAGTTAAAGTGACGGTGAGGGTTTGGACAGTGTAGGGTTTCGGATAACGGCCAAGTACGTTCGAAACAGTTTTCAAACTTTGGTCAGCGTGAGGGAAGTTAAAGGTTGGTATGTTGTTTAGGGTGAGGGTGAGTGTTGGGACAGTGTTCAGGTTCTGCTTACAGCCAGGTGCACGTTTAGGCTCCTAAGACTCTTAGGTCAACGGTTAGCGGGAGGTTATGGGGAAGGATTGAATATTGGTTAGTGTGAGGTTGAGGCAAGGGACATGTTTCAGCTACTGCCTCCAGCCATGTACACATTAAGCTTCGGGTCAGGGTTAGGGCCCCGGTTAGCCCGAGTGTGAGAGAATGTTGGTGTTTTAGTTACACAGCGTGAGGGTTCAGACATTGTACGGGTTCGGAAAACAGCCAAGTATACGTTTAGAGTGCGATGAGTGTTAGAGCCTCGGTTACCGCGAGGGTAGGGAAAAGGTCAATTATTGGTTTAGTTGAGGGTGAGGAATGGAACTTGTTCGGATGGTGCCTACAACCAGGTATACATTTATGTTCGGAACAGTGTTTGAGCCACTGTAACCTTGATGCAACTTAAGGTCGGTATGATGGTTAGGGTGAGGGAGAGAAATGGGACAGGCTTGCCTTTTATTTACAGCCTTGTGTACCTCTCGACTCGCAACACGTTTAGGGCCACGGTAACCTGGAGGGTATGGGAAAGGATTGAACGTTCCTTAGTGTCAGTCTGAGGGATGGGAGTGTGTTCGGCTACTGCCTGTATCCAGGTACACGTTAATGTTCGGTTGAGGGTTAGGAACTCGGTTAACCCGAGGGTGAACAGGGTTGGTGTGTTAGTTAAAATGACGGTGAGGGTTTGGACAGTGTAGCGTTTCGGATAACGGCCAAGTACGTTCGAAACAGTATTTAAATTTGGTCAGCGTGAGGGAAGTTAAAGGTTGGTACGTTGTTTAGGGTGAGGGTGGGTGTTGGGACACTGTTCAGGTTCTGCTTACAGCCAGATGCACGTTTAGCCTCCTAAGACTCTTAGGTCCAAGGTTGGCGGGAGGTTGTGGGAAAAGATTGAATGTTGGTTAGTGTGAGGCTGAGGCATGGGACAGGTTTCAGCTACTGCCTCCACACAGGTATACATTAAGGTTCGGGTCAGTTTTAGGGCCTGGGTTAGCCCTAGTGTGAGAGAGTGTTGGTGTGTTAGTTACAGAGAGGGTGAGGGTTCCGACATTGTACGGGTTCGGAAAACAGCCAAGTATACATTTAGGATCAGACGAGTGTTAGAGTCTCGGTTATCGCCACGGTACGGAACGGTTGGTATGCTTGATATGTTGAGGGTGAGAGATGGAACTGTTCGGCTGCTGCCTACAGTCAGGTGTACATTTAGGTTCGGAGCAGTGTTTGAGCCACGTTCACCCCAACGGAAGTTAAAGTTGGTATGTTGGTTAGGGTGAGGGTGAGGGATGGGTCAGTGTTCGGGTTCTGCTTACAACCAGGTGTCCGTTTAGTTTCAGAACACTGTTAGGATCCTTGATAGCTGAGTTTATGAAAAAGGATTTTATGTTGGTTAGTGTGAGGATAAGGGAACGGACAGGGTTCGGCTACTGCCTTCAGACAGGTTTACTTAAGGTTCGGGTGAGTGTTAGCTCCTAGGTTAGCCCAAGGGTGAGACAGGATTGGTGTGTGTTAAAGTGCGAGTGAGGGTTGGGACAGGCAGAGTTTAGTATAACAGCCAAGTTTAGAGTCCGATGAGTGTTAGAGCCTCGGTTACCGCGAGGGTAGGGAAAAGGTCATATATTGGTTTAGTTGAGGGTGAGTAATGGAACTTGTTCGGATGTTGCCTACAACCAGGTACACCTTTACATTCGGAACAGTGTATGAGCAGCAGTAACCGTGAGGCAACTTAAAGGTTGGTATGATGGTTAGGGTGATGGAGAGACATGGGACAGGCTTGCCTTTTATTTACCGCCTTGTGTACCTCTAGACTCTCAACACTGTTAGGGCCACGGTTACCTGGAGGGTATGGAAAAGGAGTGAAGGTTCCTTATTGTCAGTCTGAGGGATGTGAGAATGTTCCGCTACTGCCTGTATCCAGGTACACGTTAAAGTTCCGTTGAGGGTTAGGAACTCGGTTCACCCGAGAGTAAACAGGGTTGGTGTGTTAGTTAAAATGACGGTGAGGGTTTGGACAGTGTGGACTTTCGGATAACATCCACGTAGGTTCGGAGCGGTATTTGAAACTTAGTCAGCGTTAGGGAAGTTAAAGTTTGGTATGTTGGTTAGGGTGAGGGTGAGTGACGGGACAGTGTTCAGGTTCTGCTTACAGCCCGATGCACGTTTAGCCTCCTAAGATTCTAAGGTCCACGGTTGGCAGGAGGTTGTGAGAAAACATTGAATGTTGGTTAGTGTGAGGCTGAGGCATGGTACAGGTTTCAGCTACTGCCTCCAGACAGGTATACATTAAGGTTCGGGTCAGTGTTAGGGCCTTGGTTAGCCCGAGTGTGAGAGAGTGTTGATGTGTTACAGAGAGGGTGAGGGTTCAGACATTGTACGGGTTTGGGAAACAGCCGAGTATAAGTTTAGGATCGGAAGAGTGTTAGAGCTTCGGTTATCACCACGGTAAGGAAAAGGTTGGTATGCTTGATATGCTGAGGGTGAGGGATGGAACTGTGTTCGGCTGCTGCCTACAGTCAGGTATACATTTAGGTTCGGAGCAGTGTTTGAGCCACGTTCACCCCAACGGAAGTTAAAGTTGGTATGTTGGTTAGGGTGAGGGTGAGGGATGGGTCAGTGTTCGGGTTCTGCTTACAACCAGGTGTACGTTTAGGTTCAGAACACTGTTAGGATCACTGTTAGCTGGAGGTTATGGCAAAGGATTTTATGTTGGTTAGTGTGAGGATTAGGGAACGGACAAGGTTCCGCTACTGCCTTCAGACAGGTTTACTTAAGGTTCGGGTGAGTGTTAGCTCCTACGTTAGCCCAAGGGTGAGACAGGGTTGGTGTGTGTTAAAGTGAGAGTGAGGGTTGGGTCAGGCAGAGTTTAGTATAACAGCCAAGAGTACGTTTAGAGTCCGATGAGTGTTAGAGCCTCGGTTACCGCGAGGGTAGCGAAAAGTTCATATATTGGTTTAGTTGAAGGTAAGGAATGGAACTTGTTCAGAATTTGGCTACCACCAGGTATACATTTACATTCAGAACAGTGTATGAGCCGCAGTAACCGTGAGGCAACTTAAAGGTAGGTATGATGGATAGGGTGATGGAGAGACATGGGACAGGCTTCGCCTTTCATTTGCAGCCTTGTGTACCTCTAGACTCGCAACACTGTTAGGGCCACGGTTACCTGGAGGGTAGGGGAAAGGATTGAACGTTCCTTAGTGTCAGTCTGAGGGATGGGAGAGTGTTCCGCTACTGCCTGTATCCAGGTACACGTTAATGTTCGGTTGAGGGTTAGGAACTCGGTTAACCCGAGGGTGAACAGGCTTGGTGTGTTAGTTCAAATGACGGTGAGGGTTTGGACAGTGTAGATTTCAGATAACAGCCACGTAGGGTCGGAGCAGTATTTGAAACTTGGTCAGCGTGAGGGAAGTTAAAGGATGGTATGTTGGTTAGGGTGAGGGTGAGTGATGGGACAGTGTTCAGGTTCTGCTTACCCTGCTGTGCTTCGTTAGGCTCGGAAGACTCTTAAGGCCACGGTAGGTGGGAGGTTATAGGAAAGGATTGAACGTTGGTTAGTTGAGGCTGAGGGATGGGACATGTTTCAGCTACTGCGTGCATCCACGTATACATTAAAGTTCAGCTGAGGGTTAGGAATTCGGTAGCCATAGGGTGAGACAGGGTTGGTGTGTTAGTTAAAGTGACGGTGAGGGTTTGGACAGTGTAGGGTTTCGGATAACGGCCAAGTACGTTCGAAACAGTTTTCAAACTTTGGTCAGCGTGAGGGAAGTTAAAGGTTGGTATGTTGTTTAGGGTGAGGGTGAGTGTTGGGACAGTGTTCAGGTTCTGCTTACAGCCAGGTGCACGTTTAGGCTCCTAAGACTCTTAGGTCAACGGTTAGCGGGAGGTTATGGGGAAGGATTGAATATTGGTTAGTGTGAGGTTGAGGCAAGGGACATGTTTCAGCTACTGCCTCCAGCCATGTACACATTAAGCTTCGGGTCAGGGTTAGGGCCCCGGTTAGCCCGAGTGTGAGAGAATGTTGGTGTTTTAGTTACACAGCGTGAGGGTTCAGACATTGTACGGGTTCGGAAAACAGCCAAGTATACGTTTAGAGTGCGATGAGTGTTAGAGCCTCGGTTACCGCGAGGGTAGGGAAAAGGTCAATTATTGGTTTAGTTGAGGGTGAGGAATGGAACTTGTTCGGATGGTGCCTACAACCAGGTATACATTTATGTTCGGAACAGTGTTTGAGCCACTGTAACCTTGATGCAACTTAAGGTCGGTATGATGGTTAGGGTGAGGGAGAGAAATGGGACAGGCTTGCCTTTTATTTACAGCCTTGTGTACCTCTCGACTCGCAACACGTTTAGGGCCACGGTAACCTGGAGGGTATGGGAAAGGATTGAACGTTCCTTAGTGTCAGTCTGAGGGATGGGAGTGTGTTCGGCTACTGCCTGTATCCAGGTACACGTTAATGTTCGGTTGAGGGTTAGGAACTCGGTTAACCCGAGGGTGAACAGGGTTGGTGTGTTAGTTAAAATGACGGTGAGGGTTTGGACAGTGTAGCGTTTCGGATAACGGCCAAGTACGTTCGAAACAGTATTTAAATTTGGTCAGCGTGAGGGAAGTTAAAGGTTGGTACGTTGTTTAGGGTGAGGGTGGGTGTTGGGACACTGTTCAGGTTCTGCTTACAGCCAGATGCACGTTTAGCCTCCTAAGACTCTTAGGTCCAAGGTTGGCGGGAGGTTGTGGGAAAAGATTGAATGTTGGTTAGTGTGAGGCTGAGGCATGGGACAGGTTTCAGCTACTGCCTCCACACAGGTATACATTAAGGTTCGGGTCAGTTTTAGGGCCTGGGTTAGCCCTAGTGTGAGAGAGTGTTGGTGTGTTAGTTACAGAGAGGGTGAGGGTTCCGACATTGTACGGGTTCGGAAAACAGCCAAGTATACATTTAGGATCAGACGAGTGTTAGAGTCTCGGTTATCGCCACGGTACGGAACGGTTGGTATGCTTGATATGTTGAGGGTGAGAGATGGAACTGTGTTCGGCTGCTGCCTACAGTCAGGTGTACATTTAGGTTCGGAGCAGTGTTTGAGCCACGTTCACCCCAACGGAAGTTAAAGTTGGTATGTTGGTTAGGGTGAGGGTGAGGGATGGGTCAGTGTTCGGGTTCTGCTTACAACCAGGTGTCCGTTTAGTTTCAGAACACTGTTAGGATCCTTGATAGCTGAGTTTATGAAAAAGGATTTTATGTTGGTTAGTGTGAGGATAAGGGAACGGACAGGGTTCGGCTACTGCCTTCAGACAGGTTTACTTAAGGTTCGGGTGAGTGTTAGCTCCTAGGTTAGCCCAAGGGTGAGACAGGATTGGTGTGTGTTAAAGTGCGAGTGAGGGTTGGGACAGGCAGAGTTTAGTATAACAGCCAAGTTTAGAGTCCGATGAGTGTTAGAGCCTCGGTTACCGCGAGGGTAGGGAAAAGGTCATATATTGGTTTAGTTGAGGGTGAGTAATGGAACTTGTTCGGATGTTGCCTACAACCAGGTACACCTTTACATTCGGAACAGTGTATGAGCAGCAGTAACCGTGAGGCAACTTAAAGGTTGGTATGATGGTTAGGGTGATGGAGAGACATGGGACAGGCTTGCCTTTTATTTACCGCCTTGTGTACCTCTAGACTCTCAACACTGTTAGGGCCACGGTTACCTGGAGGGTATGGAAAAGGAGTGAAGGTTCCTTATTGTCAGTCTGAGGGATGTGAGAATGTTCCGCTACTGCCTGTATCCAGGTACACGTTAAAGTTCCGTTGAGGGTTAGGAACTCGGTTCACCCGAGAGTAAACAGGGTTGGTGTGTTAGTTAAAATGACGGTGAGGGTTTGGACAGTGTGGACTTTCGGATAACATCCACGTAGGTTCGGAGCGGTATTTGAAACTTAGTCAGCGTTAGGGAAGTTAAAGTTTGGTATGTTGGTTAGGGTGAGGGTGAGTGACGGGACAGTGTTCAGGTTCTGCTTACAGCCCGATGCACGTTTAGCCTCCTAAGATTCTAAGGTCCACGGTTGGCAGGAGGTTGTGAGAAAACATTGAATGTTGGTTAGTGTGAGGCTGAGGCATGGTACAGGTTTCAGCTACTGCCTCCAGACAGGTATACATTAAGGTTCGGGTCAGTGTTAGGGCCTTGGTTAGCCCGAGTGTGAGAGAGTGTTGATGTGTTACAGAGAGGGTGAGGGTTCAGACATTGTACGGGTTTGGGAAACAGCCGAGTATAAGTTTAGGATCGGAAGAGTGTTAGAGCTTCGGTTATCACCACGGTAAGGAAAAGGTTGGTATGCTTGATATGCTGAGGGTGAGGGATGGAACTGTGTTCGGCTGCTGCCTACAGTCAGGTGTACATTTAGGTTCGGAGCAGTGTTTGAGCCACGTTCACCCCAACGGAAGTTAAAGTTGGTATGTTGGTTAGGGTGAGGGTGAGGGATGGGTCAGTGTTCGGGTTCTGCTTACAACCAGGTGTACGTTTAGGTTCAGAACACTGTTAGGATCACTGTTAGCTGGAGGTTATGGCAAAGGATTTTATGTTGGTTAGTGTGAGGATTAGGGAACGGACAAGGTTCCGCTACTGCCTTCAGACAGGTTTACTTAAGGTTCGGGTGAGTGTTAGCTCCTACGTTAGCCCAAGGGTGAGACAGGGTTGGTGTGTGTTAAAGTGAGAGTGAGGGTTGGGTCAGGCAGAGTTTAGTATAACAGCCAAGAGTACGTTTAGAGTCCGATGAGTGTTAGAGCCTCGGTTACCGCGAGGGTAGCGAAAAGTTCATATATTGGTTTAGTTGAAGGTAAGGAATGGAACTTGTTCAGAATTTGGCTACCACCAGGTATACATTTACATTCGGAACAGTGTATGAGCCGCAGTAACCGTGAGGCAACTTAAAGGTAGGTATGATGGATAGGGTGATGGAGAGACATGGGACAGGCTTCGCCTTTCATTTGCAGCCTTGTGTACCTCTAGACTCGCAACACTGTTAGGGCCACGGTTACCTGGAGGGTAGGGGAAAGGATTGAACGTTCCTTAGTGTCAGTCTGAGGGATGGGAGAGTGTTCCGCTACTGCCTGTATCCAGGTACACGTTAATGTTCGGTTGAGGGTTAGGAACTCGGTTAACCCGAGGGTGAACAGGCTTGGTGTGTTAGTTCAAATGACGGTGAGGGTTTGGACAGTGTAGATTTCAGATAACAGCCACGTAGGGTCGGAGCAGTATTTGAAACTTGGTCAGCGTGAGGGAAGTTAAAGGATGGTATGTTGGTTAGGGTGAGGGTGAGTGATGGGACAGTGTTCAGGTTCTGCTTACCCTGCTGTGCTTCGTTAGGCTCGGAAGACTCTTAAGGCCACGGTAGGTGGGAGGTTATAGGAAAGGATTGAACGTTGGTTAGTTGAGGCTGAGGGATGGGACATGTTTCAGCTACTGCGTGCATCCACGTATACATTAAAGTTCAGCTGAGGGTTAGGAATTCGGTAGCCATAGGGTGAGACAGGGTTGGTGTGTTAGTTAAAGTGACGGTGAGGGTTTGGACAGTGTAGGGTTTCGGATAACGGCCAAGTACGTTCGAAACAGTTTTCAAACTTTGGTCAGCGTGAGGGAAGTTAAAGGTTGGTATGTTGTTTAGGGTGAGGGTGAGTGTTGGGACAGTGTTCAGGTTCTGCTTACAGCCAGGTGCACGTTTAGGCTCCTAAGACTCTTAGGTCAACGGTTAGCGGGAGGTTATGGGGAAGGATTGAATATTGGTTAGTGTGAGGTTGAGGCAAGGGACATGTTTCAGCTACTGCCTCCAGCCATGTACACATTAAGCTTCGGGTCAGGGTTAGGGCCCCGGTTAGCCCGAGTGTGAGAGAATGTTGGTGTTTTAGTTACACAGCGTGAGGGTTCAGACATTGTACGGGTTCGGAAAACAGCCAAGTATACGTTTAGAGTGCGATGAGTGTTAGAGCCTCGGTTACCGCGAGGGTAGGGAAAAGGTCAATTATTGGTTTAGTTGAGGGTGAGGAATGGAACTTGTTCGGATGGTGCCTACAACCAGGTATACATTTATGTTCGGAACAGTGTTTGAGCCACTGTAACCTTGATGCAACTTAAGGTCGGTATGATGGTTAGGGTGAGGGAGAGAAATGGGACAGGCTTGCCTTTTATTTACAGCCTTGTGTACCTCTCGACTCGCAACACGTTTAGGGCCACGGTAACCTGGAGGGTATGGGAAAGGATTGAACGTTCCTTAGTGTCAGTCTGAGGGATGGGAGTGTGTTCGGCTACTGCCTGTATCCAGGTACACGTTAATGTTCGGTTGAGGGTTAGGAACTCGGTTAACCCGAGGGTGAACAGGGTTGGTGTGTTAGTTAAAATGACGGTGAGGGTTTGGACAGTGTAGCGTTTCGGATAACGGCCAAGTACGTTCGAAACAGTATTTAAATTTGGTCAGCGTGAGGGAAGTTAAAGGTTGGTACGTTGTTTAGGGTGAGGGTGGGTGTTGGGACACTGTTCAGGTTCTGCTTACAGCCAGATGCACGTTTAGCCTCCTAAGACTCTTAGGTCCAAGGTTGGCGGGAGGTTGTGGGAAAAGATTGAATGTTGGTTAGTGTGAGGCTGAGGCATGGGACAGGTTTCAGCTACTGCCTCCACACAGGTATACATTAAGGTTCGGGTCAGTTTTAGGGCCTGGGTTAGCCCTAGTGTGAGAGAGTGTTGGTGTGTTAGTTACAGAGAGGGTGAGGGTTCCGACATTGTACGGGTTCGGAAAACAGCCAAGTATACATTTAGGATCAGACGAGTGTTAGAGTCTCGGTTATCGCCACGGTACGGAACGGTTGGTATGCTTGATATGTTGAGGGTGAGAGATGGAACTGTGTTCGGCTGCTGCCTACAGTCAGGTGTACATTTAGGTTCGGAGCAGTGTTTGAGCCACGTTCACCCCAACGGAAGTTAAAGTTGGTATGTTGGTTAGGGTGAGGGTGAGGGATGGGTCAGTGTTCGGGTTCTGCTTACAACCAGGTGTCCGTTTAGTTTCAGAACACTGTTAGGATCCTTGATAGCTGAGTTTATGAAAAAGGATTTTATGTTGGTTAGTGTGAGGATAAGGGAACGGACAGGGTTCGGCTACTGCCTTCAGACAGGTTTACTTAAGGTTCGGGTGAGTGTTAGCTCCTAGGTTAGCCCAAGGGTGAGACAGGATTGGTGTGTGTTAAAGTGCGAGTGAGGGTTGGGACAGGCAGAGTTTAGTATAACAGCCAAGTTTAGAGTCCGATGAGTGTTAGAGCCTCGGTTACCGCGAGGGTAGGGAAAAGGTCATATATTGGTTTAGTTGAGGGTGAGTAATGGAACTTGTTCGGATGTTGCCTACAACCAGGTACACCTTTACATTCGGAACAGTGTATGAGCAGCAGTAACCGTGAGGCAACTTAAAGGTTGGTATGATGGTTAGGGTGATGGAGAGACATGGGACAGGCTTGCCTTTTATTTACCGCCTTGTGTACCTCTAGACTCTCAACACTGTTAGGGCCACGGTTACCTGGAGGGTATGGAAAAGGAGTGAAGGTTCCTTATTGTCAGTCTGAGGGATGTGAGAATGTTCCGCTACTGCCTGTATCCAGGTACACGTTAAAGTTCCGTTGAGGGTTAGGAACTCGGTTCACCCGAGAGTAAACAGGGTTGGTGTGTTAGTTAAAATGACGGTGAGGGTTTGGACAGTGTGGACTTTCGGATAACATCCACGTAGGTTCGGAGCGGTATTTGAAACTTAGTCAGCGTTAGGGAAGTTAAAGTTTGGTATGTTGGTTAGGGTGAGGGTGAGTGACGGGACAGTGTTCAGGTTCTGCTTACAGCCCGATGCACGTTTAGCCTCCTAAGATTCTAAGGTCCACGGTTGGCAGGAGGTTGTGAGAAAACATTGAATGTTGGTTAGTGTGAGGCTGAGGCATGGTACAGGTTTCAGCTACTGCCTCCAGACAGGTATACATTAAGGTTCGGGTCAGTGTTAGGGCCTTGGTTAGCCCGAGTGTGAGAGAGTGTTGATGTGTTACAGAGAGGGTGAGGGTTCAGACATTGTACGGGTTTGGGAAACAGCCGAGTATAAGTTTAGGATCGGAAGAGTGTTAGAGCTTCGGTTATCACCACGGTAAGGAAAAGGTTGGTATGCTTGATATGCTGAGGGTGAGGGATGGAACTGTGTTCGGCTGCTGCCTACAGTCAGGTGTACATTTAGGTTCGGAGCAGTGTTTGAGCCACGTTCACCCCAACGGAAGTTAAAGTTGGTATGTTGGTTAGGGTGAGGGTGAGGGATGGGTCAGTGTTCGGGTTCTGCTTACAACCAGGTGTACGTTTAGGTTCAGAACACTGTTAGGATCACTGTTAGCTGGAGGTTATGGCAAAGGATTTTATGTTGGTTAGTGTGAGGATTAGGGAACGGACAAGGTTCCGCTACTGCCTTCAGACAGGTTTACTTAAGGTTCGGGTGAGTGTTAGCTCCTACGTTAGCCCAAGGGTGAGACAGGGTTGGTGTGTGTTAAAGTGAGAGTGAGGGTTGGGTCAGGCAGAGTTTAGTATAACAGCCAAGAGTACGTTTAGAGTCCGATGAGTGTTAGAGCCTCGGTTACCGCGAGGGTAGCGAAAAGTTCATATATTGGTTTAGTTGAAGGTAAGGAATGGAACTTGTTCAGAATTTGGCTACCACCAGGTATACATTTACATTCGGAACAGTGTATGAGCCGCAGTAACCGTGAGGCAACTTAAAGGTAGGTATGATGGATAGGGTGATGGAGAGACATGGGACAGGCTTCGCCTTTCATTTGCAGCCTTGTGTACCTCTAGACTCGCAACACTGTTAGGGCCACGGTTACCTGGAGGGTAGGGGAAAGGATTGAACGTTCCTTAGTGTCAGTCTGAGGGATGGGAGAGTGTTCCGCTACTGCCTGTATCCAGGTACACGTTAATGTTCGGTTGAGGGTTAGGAACTCGGTTAACCCGAGGGTGAACAGGCTTGGTGTGTTAGTTCAAATGACGGTGAGGGTTTGGACAGTGTAGATTTCAGATAACAGCCACGTAGGGTCGGAGCAGTATTTGAAACTTGGTCAGCGTGAGGGAAGTTAAAGGATGGTATGTTGGTTAGGGTGAGGGTGAGTGATGGGACAGTGTTCAGGTTCTGCTTACCCTGCTGTGCTTCGTTAGGCTCGGAAGACTCTTAAGGCCACGGTAGGTGGGAGGTTATAGGAAAGGATTGAACGTTGGTTAGTTGAGGCTGAGGGATGGGACATGTTTCAGCTACTGCGTGCATCCACGTATACATTAAAGTTCAGCTGAGGGTTAGGAATTCGGTAGCCATAGGGTGAGACAGGGTTGGTGTGTTAGTTAAAGTGACGGTGAGGGTTTGGACAGTGTAGGGTTTCGGATAACGGCCAAGTACGTTCGAAACAGTTTTCAAACTTTGGTCAGCGTGAGGGAAGTTAAAGGTTGGTATGTTGTTTAGGGTGAGGGTGAGTGTTGGGACAGTGTTCAGGTTCTGCTTACAGCCAGGTGCACGTTTAGGCTCCTAAGACTCTTAGGTCAACGGTTAGCGGGAGGTTATGGGGAAGGATTGAATATTGGTTAGTGTGAGGTTGAGGCAAGGGACATGTTTCAGCTACTGCCTCCAGCCATGTACACATTAAGCTTCGGGTCAGGGTTAGGGCCCCGGTTAGCCCGAGTGTGAGAGAATGTTGGTGTTTTAGTTACACAGCGTGAGGGTTCAGACATTGTACGGGTTCGGAAAACAGCCAAGTATACGTTTAGAGTGCGATGAGTGTTAGAGCCTCGGTTACCGCGAGGGTAGGGAAAAGGTCAATTATTGGTTTAGTTGAGGGTGAGGAATGGAACTTGTTCGGATGGTGCCTACAACCAGGTATACATTTATGTTCGGAACAGTGTTTGAGCCACTGTAACCTTGATGCAACTTAAGGTCGGTATGATGGTTAGGGTGAGGGAGAGAAATGGGACAGGCTTGCCTTTTATTTACAGCCTTGTGTACCTCTCGACTCGCAACACGTTTAGGGCCACGGTAACCTGGAGGGTATGGGAAAGGATTGAACGTTCCTTAGTGTCAGTCTGAGGGATGGGAGTGTGTTCGGCTACTGCCTGTATCCAGGTACACGTTAATGTTCGGTTGAGGGTTAGGAACTCGGTTAACCCGAGGGTGAACAGGGTTGGTGTGTTAGTTAAAATGACGGTGAGGGTTTGGACAGTGTAGCGTTTCGGATAACGGCCAAGTACGTTCGAAACAGTATTTAAATTTGGTCAGCGTGAGGGAAGTTAAAGGTTGGTACGTTGTTTAGGGTGAGGGTGGGTGTTGGGACACTGTTCAGGTTCTGCTTACAGCCAGATGCACGTTTAGCCTCCTAAGACTCTTAGGTCCAAGGTTGGCGGGAGGTTGTGGGAAAAGATTGAATGTTGGTTAGTGTGAGGCTGAGGCATGGGACAGGTTTCAGCTACTGCCTCCACACAGGTATACATTAAGGTTCGGGTCAGTTTTAGGGCCTGGGTTAGCCCTAGTGTGAGAGAGTGTTGGTGTGTTAGTTACAGAGAGGGTGAGGGTTCCGACATTGTACGGGTTCGGAAAACAGCCAAGTATACATTTAGGATCAGACGAGTGTTAGAGTCTCGGTTATCGCCACGGTACGGAACGGTTGGTATGCTTGATATGTTGAGGGTGAGAGATGGAACTGTGTTCGGCTGCTGCCTACAGTCAGGTGTACATTTAGGTTCGGAGCAGTGTTTGAGCCACGTTCACCCCAACGGAAGTTAAAGTTGGTATGTTGGTTAGGGTGAGGGTGAGGGATGGGTCAGTGTTCGGGTTCTGCTTACAACCAGGTGTCCGTTTAGTTTCAGAACACTGTTAGGATCCTTGATAGCTGAGTTTATGAAAAAGGATTTTATGTTGGTTAGTGTGAGGATAAGGGAACGGACAGGGTTCGGCTACTGCCTTCAGACAGGTTTACTTAAGGTTCGGGTGAGTGTTAGCTCCTAGGTTAGCCCAAGGGTGAGACAGGATTGGTGTGTGTTAAAGTGCGAGTGAGGGTTGGGACAGGCAGAGTTTAGTATAACAGCCAAGTTTAGAGTCCGATGAGTGTTAGAGCCTCGGTTACCGCGAGGGTAGGGAAAAGGTCATATATTGGTTTAGTTGAGGGTGAGTAATGGAACTTGTTCGGATGTTGCCTACAACCAGGTACACCTTTACATTCGGAACAGTGTATGAGCAGCAGTAACCGTGAGGCAACTTAAAGGTTGGTATGATGGTTAGGGTGATGGAGAGACATGGGACAGGCTTGCCTTTTATTTACCGCCTTGTGTACCTCTAGACTCTCAACACTGTTAGGGCCACGGTTACCTGGAGGGTATGGAAAAGGAGTGAAGGTTCCTTATTGTCAGTCTGAGGGATGTGAGAATGTTCCGCTACTGCCTGTATCCAGGTACACGTTAAAGTTCCGTTGAGGGTTAGGAACTCGGTTCACCCGAGAGTAAACAGGGTTGGTGTGTTAGTTAAAATGACGGTGAGGGTTTGGACAGTGTGGACTTTCGGATAACATCCACGTAGGTTCGGAGCGGTATTTGAAACTTAGTCAGCGTTAGGGAAGTTAAAGTTTGGTATGTTGGTTAGGGTGAGGGTGAGTGACGGGACAGTGTTCAGGTTCTGCTTACAGCCCGATGCACGTTTAGCCTCCTAAGATTCTAAGGTCCACGGTTGGCAGGAGGTTGTGAGAAAACATTGAATGTTGGTTAGTGTGAGGCTGAGGCATGGTACAGGTTTCAGCTACTGCCTCCAGACAGGTATACATTAAGGTTCGGGTCAGTGTTAGGGCCTTGGTTAGCCCGAGTGTGAGAGAGTGTTGATGTGTTACAGAGAGGGTGAGGGTTCAGACATTGTACGGGTTTGGGAAACAGCCGAGTATAAGTTTAGGATCGGAAGAGTGTTAGAGCTTCGGTTATCACCACGGTAAGGAAAAGGTTGGTATGCTTGATATGCTGAGGGTGAGGGATGGAACTGTGTTCGGCTGCTGCCTACAGTCAGGTATACATTTAGGTTCGGAGCAGTGTTTGAGCCACGTTCACCCCAACGGAAGTTAAAGTTGGTATGTTGGTTAGGGTGAGGGTGAGGGATGGGTCAGTGTTCGGGTTCTGCTTACAACCAGGTGTACGTTTAGGTTCAGAACACTGTTAGGATCACTGTTAGCTGGAGGTTATGGCAAAGGATTTTATGTTGGTTAGTGTGAGGATTAGGGAACGGACAAGGTTCCGCTACTGCCTTCAGACAGGTTTACTTAAGGTTCGGGTGAGTGTTAGCTCCTACGTTAGCCCAAGGGTGAGACAGGGTTGGTGTGTGTTAAAGTGAGAGTGAGGGTTGGGTCAGGCAGAGTTTAGTATAACAGCCAAGAGTACGTTTAGAGTCCGATGAGTGTTAGAGCCTCGGTTACCGCGAGGGTAGCGAAAAGTTCATATATTGGTTTAGTTGAAGGTAAGGAATGGAACTTGTTCAGAATTTGGCTACCACCAGGTATACATTTACATTCGGAACAGTGTATGAGCCGCAGTAACCGTGAGGCAACTTAAAGGTAGGTATGATGGATAGGGTGATGGAGAGACATGGGACAGGCTTCGCCTTTCATTTGCAGCCTTGTGTACCTCTAGACTCGCAACACTGTTAGGGCCACGGTTACCTGGAGGGTAGGGGAAAGGATTGAACGTTCCTTAGTGTCAGTCTGAGGGATGGGAGAGTGTTCCGCTACTGCCTGTATCCAGGTACACGTTAATGTTCGGTTGAGGGTTAGGAACTCGGTTAACCCGAGGGTGAACAGGCTTGGTGTGTTAGTTCAAATGACGGTGAGGGTTTGGACAGTGTAGATTTCAGATAACAGCCACGTAGGGTCGGAGCAGTATTTGAAACTTGGTCAGCGTGAGGGAAGTTAAAGGATGGTATGTTGGTTAGGGTGAGGGTGAGTGATGGGACAGTGTTCAGGTTCTGCTTACCCTGCTGTGCTTCGTTAGGCTCGGAAGACTCTTAAGGCCACGGTAGGTGGGAGGTTATAGGAAAGGATTGAACGTTGGTTAGTTGAGGCTGAGGGATGGGACATGTTTCAGCTACTGCGTGCATCCACGTATACATTAAAGTTCAGCTGAGGGTTAGGAATTCGGTAGCCATAGGGTGAGACAGGGTTGGTGTGTTAGTTAAAGTGACGGTGAGGGTTTGGACAGTGTAGGGTTTCGGATAACGGCCAAGTACGTTCGAAACAGTTTTCAAACTTTGGTCAGCGTGAGGGAAGTTAAAGGTTGGTATGTTGTTTAGGGTGAGGGTGAGTGTTGGGACAGTGTTCAGGTTCTGCTTACAGCCAGGTGCACGTTTAGGCTCCTAAGACTCTTAGGTCAACGGTTAGCGGGAGGTTATGGGGAAGGATTGAATATTGGTTAGTGTGAGGTTGAGGCAAGGGACATGTTTCAGCTACTGCCTCCAGCCATGTACACATTAAGCTTCGGGTCAGGGTTAGGGCCCCGGTTAGCCCGAGTGTGAGAGAATGTTGGTGTTTTAGTTACACAGCGTGAGGGTTCAGACATTGTACGGGTTCGGAAAACAGCCAAGTATACGTTTAGAGTGCGATGAGTGTTAGAGCCTCGGTTACCGCGAGGGTAGGGAAAAGGTCAATTATTGGTTTAGTTGAGGGTGAGGAATGGAACTTGTTCGGATGGTGCCTACAACCAGGTATACATTTATGTTCGGAACAGTGTTTGAGCCACTGTAACCTTGATGCAACTTAAGGTCGGTATGATGGTTAGGGTGAGGGAGAGAAATGGGACAGGCTTGCCTTTTATTTACAGCCTTGTGTACCTCTCGACTCGCAACACGTTTAGGGCCACGGTAACCTGGAGGGTATGGGAAAGGATTGAACGTTCCTTAGTGTCAGTCTGAGGGATGGGAGTGTGTTCGGCTACTGCCTGTATCCAGGTACACGTTAATGTTCGGTTGAGGGTTAGGAACTCGGTTAACCCGAGGGTGAACAGGGTTGGTGTGTTAGTTAAAATGACGGTGAGGGTTTGGACAGTGTAGCGTTTCGGATAACGGCCAAGTACGTTCGAAACAGTATTTAAATTTGGTCAGCGTGAGGGAAGTTAAAGGTTGGTACGTTGTTTAGGGTGAGGGTGGGTGTTGGGACACTGTTCAGGTTCTGCTTACAGCCAGATGCACGTTTAGCCTCCTAAGACTCTTAGGTCCAAGGTTGGCGGGAGGTTGTGGGAAAAGATTGAATGTTGGTTAGTGTGAGGCTGAGGCATGGGACAGGTTTCAGCTACTGCCTCCACACAGGTATACATTAAGGTTCGGGTCAGTTTTAGGGCCTGGGTTAGCCCTAGTGTGAGAGAGTGTTGGTGTGTTAGTTACAGAGAGGGTGAGGGTTCCGACATTGTACGGGTTCGGAAAACAGCCAAGTATACATTTAGGATCAGACGAGTGTTAGAGTCTCGGTTATCGCCACGGTACGGAACGGTTGGTATGCTTGATATGTTGAGGGTGAGAGATGGAACTGTGTTCGGCTGCTGCCTACAGTCAGGTGTACATTTAGGTTCGGAGCAGTGTTTGAGCCACGTTCACCCCAACGGAAGTTAAAGTTGGTATGTTGGTTAGGGTGAGGGTGAGGGATGGGTCAGTGTTCGGGTTCTGCTTACAACCAGGTGTCCGTTTAGTTTCAGAACACTGTTAGGATCCTTGATAGCTGAGTTTATGAAAAAGGATTTTATGTTGGTTAGTGTGAGGATAAGGGAACGGACAGGGTTCGGCTACTGCCTTCAGACAGGTTTACTTAAGGTTCGGGTGAGTGTTAGCTCCTAGGTTAGCCCAAGGGTGAGACAGGATTGGTGTGTGTTAAAGTGCGAGTGAGGGTTGGGACAGGCAGAGTTTAGTATAACAGCCAAGTTTAGAGTCCGATGAGTGTTAGAGCCTCGGTTACCGCGAGGGTAGGGAAAAGGTCATATATTGGTTTAGTTGAGGGTGAGTAATGGAACTTGTTCGGATGTTGCCTACAACCAGGTACACCTTTACATTCGGAACAGTGTATGAGCAGCAGTAACCGTGAGGCAACTTAAAGGTTGGTATGATGGTTAGGGTGATGGAGAGACATGGGACAGGCTTGCCTTTTATTTACCGCCTTGTGTACCTCTAGACTCTCAACACTGTTAGGGCCACGGTTACCTGGAGGGTATGGAAAAGGAGTGAAGGTTCCTTATTGTCAGTCTGAGGGATGTGAGAATGTTCCGCTACTGCCTGTATCCAGGTACACGTTAAAGTTCCGTTGAGGGTTAGGAACTCGGTTCACCCGAGAGTAAACAGGGTTGGTGTGTTAGTTAAAATGACGGTGAGGGTTTGGACAGTGTGGACTTTCGGATAACATCCACGTAGGTTCGGAGCGGTATTTGAAACTTAGTCAGCGTTAGGGAAGTTAAAGTTTGGTATGTTGGTTAGGGTGAGGGTGAGTGACGGGACAGTGTTCAGGTTCTGCTTACAGCCCGATGCACGTTTAGCCTCCTAAGATTCTAAGGTCCACGGTTGGCAGGAGGTTGTGAGAAAACATTGAATGTTGGTTAGTGTGAGGCTGAGGCATGGTACAGGTTTCAGCTACTGCCTCCAGACAGGTATACATTAAGGTTCGGGTCAGTGTTAGGGCCTTGGTTAGCCCGAGTGTGAGAGAGTGTTGATGTGTTACAGAGAGGGTGAGGGTTCAGACATTGTACGGGTTTGGGAAACAGCCGAGTATAAGTTTAGGATCGGAAGAGTGTTAGAGCTTCGGTTATCACCACGGTAAGGAAAAGGTTGGTATGCTTGATATGCTGAGGGTGAGGGATGGAACTGTGTTCGGCTGCTGCCTACAGTCAGGTGTACATTTAGGTTCGGAGCAGTGTTTGAGCCACGTTCACCCCAACGGAAGTTAAAGTTGGTATGTTGGTTAGGGTGAGGGTGAGGGATGGGTCAGTGTTCGGGTTCTGCTTACAACCAGGTGTACGTTTAGGTTCAGAACACTGTTAGGATCACTGTTAGCTGGAGGTTATGGCAAAGGATTTTATGTTGGTTAGTGTGAGGATTAGGGAACGGACAAGGTTCCGCTACTGCCTTCAGACAGGTTTACTTAAGGTTCGGGTGAGTGTTAGCTCCTACGTTAGCCCAAGGGTGAGACAGGGTTGGTGTGTGTTAAAGTGAGAGTGAGGGTTGGGTCAGGCAGAGTTTAGTATAACAGCCAAGAGTACGTTTAGAGTCCGATGAGTGTTAGAGCCTCGGTTACCGCGAGGGTAGCGAAAAGTTCATATATTGGTTTAGTTGAAGGTAAGGAATGGAACTTGTTCAGAATTTGGCTACCACCAGGTATACATTTACATTCGGAACAGTGTATGAGCCGCAGTAACCGTGAGGCAACTTAAAGGTAGGTATGATGGATAGGGTGATGGAGAGACATGGGACAGGCTTCGCCTTTCATTTGCAGCCTTGTGTACCTCTAGACTCGCAACACTGTTAGGGCCACGGTTACCTGGAGGGTAGGGGAAAGGATTGAACGTTCCTTAGTGTCAGTCTGAGGGATGGGAGAGTGTTCCGCTACTGCCTGTATCCAGGTACACGTTAATGTTCGGTTGAGGGTTAGGAACTCGGTTAACCCGAGGGTGAACAGGCTTGGTGTGTTAGTTCAAATGACGGTGAGGGTTTGGACAGTGTAGATTTCAGATAACAGCCACGTAGGGTCGGAGCAGTATTTGAAACTTGGTCAGCGTGAGGGAAGTTAAAGGATGGTATGTTGGTTAGGGTGAGGGTGAGTGATGGGACAGTGTTCAGGTTCTGCTTACCCTGCTGTGCTTCGTTAGGCTCGGAAGACTCTTAAGGCCACGGTAGGTGGGAGGTTATAGGAAAGGATTGAACGTTGGTTAGTTGAGGCTGAGGGATGGGACATGTTTCAGCTACTGCGTGCATCCACGTATACATTAAAGTTCAGCTGAGGGTTAGGAATTCGGTAGCCATAGGGTGAGACAGGGTTGGTGTGTTAGTTAAAGTGACGGTGAGGGTTTGGACAGTGTAGGGTTTCGGATAACGGCCAAGTACGTTCGAAACAGTTTTCAAACTTTGGTCAGCGTGAGGGAAGTTAAAGGTTGGTATGTTGTTTAGGGTGAGGGTGAGTGTTGGGACAGTGTTCAGGTTCTGCTTACAGCCAGGTGCACGTTTAGGCTCCTAAGACTCTTAGGTCAACGGTTAGCGGGAGGTTATGGGGAAGGATTGAATATTGGTTAGTGTGAGGTTGAGGCAAGGGACATGTTTCAGCTACTGCCTCCAGCCATGTACACATTAAGCTTCGGGTCAGGGTTAGGGCCCCGGTTAGCCCGAGTGTGAGAGAATGTTGGTGTTTTAGTTACACAGCGTGAGGGTTCAGACATTGTACGTGTTCGGAAAACAGCCAAGTATACGTTTAGAGTGCGATGAGTGTTAGAGCCTCGGTTACCGCGAGGGTAGGGAAAAGGTCAATTATTGGTTTAGTTGAGGGTGAGGAATGGAACTTGTTCGGATGGTGCCTACAACCAGGTATACATTTATGTTCGGAACAGTGTTTGAGCCACTGTAACCTTGATGCAACTTAAGGTCGGTATGATGGTTAGGGTGAGGGAGAGAAATGGGACAGGCTTGCCTTTTATTTACAGCCTTGTGTACCTCTCGACTCGCAACACGTTTAGGGCCACGGTAACCTGGAGGGTATGGGAAAGGATTGAACGTTCCTTAGTGTCAGTCTGAGGGATGGGAGTGTGTTCGGCTACTGCCTGTATCCAGGTACACGTTAATGTTCGGTTGAGGGTTAGGAACTCGGTTAACCCGAGGGTGAACAGGGTTGGTGTGTTAGTTAAAATGACGGTGAGGGTTTGGACAGTGTAGCGTTTCGGATAACGGCCAAGTACGTTCGAAACAGTATTTAAATTTGGTCAGCGTGAGGGAAGTTAAAGGTTGGTACGTTGTTTAGGGTGAGGGTGGGTGTTGGGACACTGTTCAGGTTCTGCTTACAGCCAGATGCACGTTTAGCCTCCTAAGACTCTTAGGTCCAAGGTTGGCGGGAGGTTGTGGGAAAAGATTGAATGTTGGTTAGTGTGAGGCTGAGGCATGGGACAGGTTTCAGCTACTGCCTCCACACAGGTATACATTAAGGTTCGGGTCAGTTTTAGGGCCTGGGTTAGCCCTAGTGTGAGAGAGTGTTGGTGTGTTAGTTACAGAGAGGGTGAGGGTTCCGACATTGTACGGGTTCGGAAAACAGCCAAGTATACATTTAGGATCAGACGAGTGTTAGAGTCTCGGTTATCGCCACGGTACGGAACGGTTGGTATGCTTGATATGTTGAGGGTGAGAGATGGAACTGTGTTCGGCTGCTGCCTACAGTCAGGTGTACATTTAGGTTCGGAGCAGTGTTTGAGCCACGTTCACCCCAACGGAAGTTAAAGTTGGTATGTTGGTTAGGGTGAGGGTGAGGGATGGGTCAGTGTTCGGGTTCTGCTTACAACCAGGTGTCCGTTTAGTTTCAGAACACTGTTAGGATCCTTGATAGCTGAGTTTATGAAAAAGGATTTTATGTTGGTTAGTGTGAGGATAAGGGAACGGACAGGGTTCGGCTACTGCCTTCAGACAGGTTTACTTAAGGTTCGGGTGAGTGTTAGCTCCTAGGTTAGCCCAAGGGTGAGACAGGATTGGTGTGTGTTAAAGTGCGAGTGAGGGTTGGGACAGGCAGAGTTTAGTATAACAGCCAAGTTTAGAGTCCGATGAGTGTTAGAGCCTCGGTTACCGCGAGGGTAGGGAAAAGGTCATATATTGGTTTAGTTGAGGGTGAGTAATGGAACTTGTTCGGATGTTGCCTACAACCAGGTACACCTTTACATTCGGAACAGTGTATGAGCAGCAGTAACCGTGAGGCAACTTAAAGGTTGGTATGATGGTTAGGGTGATGGAGAGACATGGGACAGGCTTGCCTTTTATTTACCGCCTTGTGTACCTCTAGACTCTCAACACTGTTAGGGCCACGGTTACCTGGAGGGTATGGAAAAGGAGTGAAGGTTCCTTATTGTCAGTCTGAGGGATGTGAGAATGTTCCGCTACTGCCTGTATCCAGGTACACGTTAAAGTTCCGTTGAGGGTTAGGAACTCGGTTCACCCGAGAGTAAACAGGGTTGGTGTGTTAGTTAAAATGACGGTGAGGGTTTGGACAGTGTGGACTTTCGGATAACATCCACGTAGGTTCGGAGCGGTATTTGAAACTTAGTCAGCGTTAGGGAAGTTAAAGTTTGGTATGTTGGTTAGGGTGAGGGTGAGTGACGGGACAGTGTTCAGGTTCTGCTTACAGCCCGATGCACGTTTAGCCTCCTAAGATTCTAAGGTCCACGGTTGGCAGGAGGTTGTGAGAAAACATTGAATGTTGGTTAGTGTGAGGCTGAGGCATGGTACAGGTTTCAGCTACTGCCTCCAGACAGGTATACATTAAGGTTCGGGTCAGTGTTAGGGCCTTGGTTAGCCCGAGTGTGAGAGAGTGTTGATGTGTTACAGAGAGGGTGAGGGTTCAGACATTGTACGGGTTTGGGAAACAGCCAAGTATAAGTTTAGGATCGGAAGAGTGTTAGAGCTTCGGTTATCACCACGGTAAGGAAAAGGTTGGTATGCTTGATATGCTGAGGGTGAGGGATGGAACTGTGTTCGGCTGCTGCCTACAGTCAGGTATACATTTAGGTTCGGAGCAGTGTTTGAGCCACGTTCACCCCAACGGAAGTTAAAGTTGGTATGTTGGTTAGGGTGAGGGTGAGGGATGGGTCAGTGTTCGGGTTCTGCTTACAACCAGGTGTACGTTTAGGTTCAGAACACTGTTAGGATCACTGTTAGCTGGAGGTTATGGCAAAGGATTTTATGTTGGTTAGTGTGAGGATTAGGGAACGGACAAGGTTCCGCTACTGCCTTCAGACAGGTTTACTTAAGGTTCGGGTGAGTGTTAGCTCCTACGTTAGCCCAAGGGTGAGACAGGGTTGGTGTGTGTTAAAGTGAGAGTGAGGGTTGGGTCAGGCAGAGTTTAGTATAACAGCCAAGAGTACGTTTAGAGTCCGATGAGTGTTAGAGCCTCGGTTACCGCGAGGGTAGCGAAAAGTTCATATATTGGTTTAGTTGAAGGTAAGGAATGGAACTTGTTCAGAATTTGGCTACCACCAGGTATACATTTACATTCGGAACAGTGTATGAGCCGCAGTAACCGTGAGGCAACTTAAAGGTAGGTATGATGGATAGGGTGATGGAGAGACATGGGACAGGCTTCGCCTTTCATTTGCAGCCTTGTGTACCTCTAGACTCGCAACACTGTTAGGGCCACGGTTACCTGGAGGGTAGGGGAAAGGATTGAACGTTCCTTAGTGTCAGTCTGAGGGATGGGAGAGTGTTCCGCTACTGCCTGTATCCAGGTACACGTTAATGTTCGGTTGAGGGTTAGGAACTCGGTTAACCCGAGGGTGAACAGGCTTGGTGTGTTAGTTCAAATGACGGTGAGGGTTTGGACAGTGTAGATTTCAGATAACAGCCACGTAGGGTCGGAGCAGTATTTGAAACTTGGTCAGCGTGAGGGAAGTTAAAGGATGGTATGTTGGTTAGGGTGAGGGTGAGTGATGGGACAGTGTTCAGGTTCTGCTTACCCTGCTGTGCTTCGTTAGGCTCGGAAGACTCTTAAGGCCACGGTAGGTGGGAGGTTATAGGAAAGGATTGAACGTTGGTTAGTTGAGGCTGAGGGATGGGACATGTTTCAGCTACTGCGTGCATCCACGTATACATTAAAGTTCAGCTGAGGGTTAGGAATTCGGTAGCCATAGGGTGAGACAGGGTTGGTGTGTTAGTTAAAGTGACGGTGAGGGTTTGGACAGTGTAGGGTTTCGGATAACGGCCAAGTACGTTCGAAACAGTTTTCAAACTTTGGTCAGCGTGAGGGAAGTTAAAGGTTGGTATGTTGTTTAGGGTGAGGGTGAGTGTTGGGACAGTGTTCAGGTTCTGCTTACAGCCAGGTGCACGTTTAGGCTCCTAAGACTCTTAGGTCAACGGTTAGCGGGAGGTTATGGGGAAGGATTGAATATTGGTTAGTGTGAGGTTGAGGCAAGGGACATGTTTCAGCTACTGCCTCCAGCCATGTACACATTAAGCTTCGGGTCAGGGTTAGGGCCCCGGTTAGCCCGAGTGTGAGAGAATGTTGGTGTTTTAGTTACACAGCGTGAGGGTTCAGACATTGTACGGGTTCGGAAAACAGCCAAGTATACGTTTAGAGTGCGATGAGTGTTAGAGCCTCGGTTACCGCGAGGGTAGGGAAAAGGTCAATTATTGGTTTAGTTGAGGGTGAGGAATGGAACTTGTTCGGATGGTGCCTACAACCAGGTATACATTTATGTTCGGAACAGTGTTTGAGCCACTGTAACCTTGATGCAACTTAAGGTCGGTATGATGGTTAGGGTGAGGGAGAGAAATGGGACAGGCTTGCCTTTTATTTACAGCCTTGTGTACCTCTCGACTCGCAACACGTTTAGGGCCACGGTAACCTGGAGGGTATGGGAAAGGATTGAACGTTCCTTAGTGTCAGTCTGAGGGATGGGAGTGTGTTCGGCTACTGCCTGTATCCAGGTACACGTTAATGTTCAGTTGAGGGTTAGGAACTCGGTTAACCCGAGGGTGAACAGGGTTGGTGTGTTAGTTAAAATGACGGTGAGGGTTTGGACAGTGTAGCGTTTCGGATAACGGCCAAGTACGTTCGAAACAGTATTTAAATTTGGTCAGCGTGAGGGAAGTTAAAGGTTGGTACGTTGTTTAGGGTGAGGGTGGGTGTTGGGACACTGTTCAGGTTCTGCTTACAGCCAGATGCACGTTTAGCCTCCTAAGACTCTTAGGTCCAAGGTTGGCGGGAGGTTGTGGGAAAAGATTGAATGTTGGTTAGTGTGAGGCTGAGGCATGGGACAGGTTTCAGCTACTGCCTCCACACAGGTATACATTAAGGTTCGGGTCAGTTTTAGGGCCTGGGTTAGCCCTAGTGTGAGAGAGTGTTGGTGTGTTAGTTACAGAGAGGGTGAGGGTTCCGACATTGTACGGGTTCGGAAAACAGCCAAGTATACATTTAGGATCAGACGAGTGTTAGAGTCTCGGTTATCGCCACGGTACGGAACGGTTGGTATGCTTGATATGTTGAGGGTGAGAGATGGAACTGTGTTCGGCTGCTGCCTACAGTCAGGTGTACATTTAGGTTCGGAGCAGTGTTTGAGCCACGTTCACCCCAACGGAAGTTAAAGTTGGTATGTTGGTTAGGGTGAGGGTGAGGGATGGGTCAGTGTTCGGGTTCTGCTTACAACCAGGTGTCCGTTTAGTTTCAGAACACTGTTAGGATCCTTGATAGCTGAGTTTATGAAAAAGGATTTTATGTTGGTTAGTGTGAGGATAAGGGAACGGACAGGGTTCGGCTACTGCCTTCAGACAGGTTTACTTAAGGTTCGGGTGAGTGTTAGCTCCTAGGTTAGCCCAAGGGTGAGACAGGATTGGTGTGTGTTAAAGTGCGAGTGAGGGTTGGGACAGGCAGAGTTTAGTATAACAGCCAAGTTTAGAGTCCGATGAGTGTTAGAGCCTCGGTTACCGCGAGGGTAGGGAAAAGGTCATATATTGGTTTAGTTGAGGGTGAGTAATGGAACTTGTTCGGATGTTGCCTACAACCAGGTACACCTTTACATTCGGAACAGTGTATGAGCAGCAGTAACCGTGAGGCAACTTAAAGGTTGGTATGATGGTTAGGGTGATGGAGAGACATGGGACAGGCTTGCCTTTTATTTACCGCCTTGTGTACCTCTAGACTCTCAACACTGTTAGGGCCACGGTTACCTGGAGGGTATGGAAAAGGAGTGAAGGTTCCTTATTGTCAGTCTGAGGGATGTGAGAATGTTCCGCTACTGCCTGTATCCAGGTACACGTTAAAGTTCCGTTGAGGGTTAGGAACTCGGTTCACCCGAGAGTAAACAGGGTTGGTGTGTTAGTTAAAATGACGGTGAGGGTTTGGACAGTGTGGACTTTCGGATAACATCCACGTAGGTTCGGAGCGGTATTTGAAACTTAGTCAGCGTTAGGGAAGTTAAAGTTTGGTATGTTGGTTAGGGTGAGGGTGAGTGACGGGACAGTGTTCAGGTTCTGCTTACAGCCCGATGCACGTTTAGCCTCCTAAGATTCTAAGGTCCACGGTTGGCAGGAGGTTGTGAGAAAACATTGAATGTTGGTTAGTGTGAGGCTGAGGCATGGTACAGGTTTCAGCTACTGCCTCCAGACAGGTATACATTAAGGTTCGGGTCAGTGTTAGGGCCTTGGTTAGCCCGAGTGTGAGAGAGTGTTGATGTGTTACAGAGAGGGTGAGGGTTCAGACATTGTACGGGTTTGGGAAACAGCCGAGTATAAGTTTAGGATCGGAAGAGTGTTAGAGCTTCGGTTATCACCACGGTAAGGAAAAGGTTGGTATGCTTGATATGCTGAGGGTGAGGGATGGAACTGTGTTCGGCTGCTGCCTACAGTCAGGTATACATTTAGGTTCGGAGCAGTGTTTGAGCCACGTTCACCCCAACGGAAGTTAAAGTTGGTATGTTGGTTAGGGTGAGGGTGAGGGATGGGTCAGTGTTCGGGTTCTGCTTACAACCAGGTGTACGTTTAGGTTCAGAACACTGTTAGGATCACTGTTAGCTGGAGGTTATGGCAAAGGATTTTATGTTGGTTAGTGTGAGGATTAGGGAACGGACAAGGTTCCGCTACTGCCTTCAGACAGGTTTACTTAAGGTTCGGGTGAGTGTTAGCTCCTACGTTAGCCCAAGGGTGAGACAGGGTTGGTGTGTGTTAAAGTGAGAGTGAGGGTTGGGTCAGGCAGAGTTTAGTATAACAGCCAAGAGTACGTTTAGAGTCCGATGAGTGTTAGAGCCTCGGTTACCGCGAGGGTAGCGAAAAGTTCATATATTGGTTTAGTTGAAGGTAAGGAATGGAACTTGTTCAGAATTTGGCTACCACCAGGTATACATTTACATTCGGAACAGTGTATGAGCCGCAGTAACCGTGAGGCAACTTAAAGGTAGGTATGATGGATAGGGTGATGGAGAGACATGGGACAGGCTTCGCCTTTCATTTGCAGCCTTGTGTACCTCTAGACTCGCAACACTGTTAGGGCCACGGTTACCTGGAGGGTAGGGGAAAGGATTGAACGTTCCTTAGTGTCAGTCTGAGGGATGGGAGAGTGTTCCGCTACTGCCTGTATCCAGGTACACGTTAATGTTCGGTTGAGGGTTAGGAACTCGGTTAACCCGAGGGTGAACAGGCTTGGTGTGTTAGTTCAAATGACGGTGAGGGTTTGGACAGTGTAGATTTCAGATAACAGCCACGTAGGGTCGGAGCAGTATTTGAAACTTGGTCAGCGTGAGGGAAGTTAAAGGATGGTATGTTGGTTAGGGTGAGGGTGAGTGATGGGACAGTGTTCAGGTTCTGCTTACCCTGCTGTGCTTCGTTAGGCTCGGAAGACTCTTAAGGCCACGGTAGGTGGGAGGTTATAGGAAAGGATTGAACGTTGGTTAGTTGAGGCTGAGGGATGGGACATGTTTCAGCTACTGCGTGCATCCACGTATACATTAAAGTTCAGCTGAGGGTTAGGAATTCGGTAGCCATAGGGTGAGACAGGGTTGGTGTGTTAGTTAAAGTGACGGTGAGGGTTTGGACAGTGTAGGGTTTCGGATAACGGCCAAGTACGTTCGAAACAGTTTTCAAACTTTGGTCAGCGTGAGGGAAGTTAAAGGTTGGTATGTTGTTTAGGGTGAGGGTGAGTGTTGGGACAGTGTTCAGGTTCTGCTTACAGCCAGGTGCACGTTTAGGCTCCTAAGACTCTTAGGTCAACGGTTAGCGGGAGGTTATGGGGAAGGATTGAATATTGGTTAGTGTGAGGTTGAGGCAAGGGACATGTTTCAGCTACTGCCTCCAGCCATGTACACATTAAGCTTCGGGTCAGGGTTAGGGCCCCGGTTAGCCCGAGTGTGAGAGAATGTTGGTGTTTTAGTTACACAGCGTGAGGGTTCAGACATTGTACGGGTTCGGAAAACAGCCAAGTATACGTTTAGAGTGCGATGAGTGTTAGAGCCTCGGTTACCGCGAGGGTAGGGAAAAGGTCAATTATTGGTTTAGTTGAGGGTGAGGAATGGAACTTGTTCGGATGGTGCCTACAACCAGGTATACATTTATGTTCGGAACAGTGTTTGAGCCACTGTAACCTTGATGCAACTTAAGGTCGGTATGATGGTTAGGGTGAGGGAGAGAAATGGGACAGGCTTGCCTTTTATTTACAGCCTTGTGTACCTCTCGACTCGCAACACGTTTAGGGCCACGGTAACCTGGAGGGTATGGGAAAGGATTGAACGTTCCTTAGTGTCAGTCTGAGGGATGGGAGTGTGTTCGGCTACTGCCTGTATCCAGGTACACGTTAATGTTCGGTTGAGGGTTAGGAACTCGGTTAACCCGAGGGTGAACAGGGTTGGTGTGTTAGTTAAAATGACGGTGAGGGTTTGGACAGTGTAGCGTTTCGGATAACGGCCAAGTACGTTCGAAACAGTATTTAAATTTGGTCAGCGTGAGGGAAGTTAAAGGTTGGTACGTTGTTTAGGGTGAGGGTGGGTGTTGGGACACTGTTCAGGTTCTGCTTACAGCCAGATGCACGTTTAGCCTCCTAAGACTCTTAGGTCCAAGGTTGGCGGGAGGTTGTGGGAAAAGATTGAATGTTGGTTAGTGTGAGGCTGAGGCATGGGACAGGTTTCAGCTACTGCCTCCACACAGGTATACATTAAGGTTCGGGTCAGTTTTAGGGCCTGGGTTAGCCCTAGTGTGAGAGAGTGTTGGTGTGTTAGTTACAGAGAGGGTGAGGGTTCCGACATTGTACGGGTTCGGAAAACAGCCAAGTATACATTTAGGATCAGACGAGTGTTGGAGTCTCGGTTATCGCCACGGTACGGAACGGTTGGTATGCTTGATATGTTGAGGGTGAGAGATGGAACTGTGTTCGGCTGCTGCCTACAGTCAGGTGTACATTTAGGTTCGGAGCAGTGTTTGAGCCACGTTCACCCCAACGGAAGTTAAAGTTGGTATGTTGGTTAGGGTGAGGGTGAGGGATGGGTCAGTGTTCGGGTTCTGCTTACAACCAGGTGTCCGTTTAGTTTCAGAACACTGTTAGGATCCTTGATAGCTGAGTTTATGAAAAAGGATTTTATGTTGGTTAGTGTGAGGATAAGGGAACGGACAGGGTTCGGCTACTGCCTTCAGACAGGTTTACTTAAGGTTCGGGTGAGTGTTAGCTCCTAGGTTAGCCCAAGGGTGAGACAGGATTGGTGTGTGTTAAAGTGCGAGTGAGGGTTGGGACAGGCAGAGTTTAGTATAACAGCCAAGTTTAGAGTCCGATGAGTGTTAGAGCCTCGGTTACCGCGAGGGTAGGGAAAAGGTCATATATTGGTTTAGTTGAGGGTGAGTAATGGAACTTGTTCGGATGTTGCCTACAACCAGGTACACCTTTACATTCGGAACAGTGTATGAGCAGCAGTAACCGTGAGGCAACTTAAAGGTTGGTATGATGGTTAGGGTGATGGAGAGACATGGGACAGGCTTGCCTTTTATTTACCGCCTTGTGTACCTCTAGACTCTCAACACTGTTAGGGCCACGGTTACCTGGAGGGTATGGAAAAGGAGTGAAGGTTCCTTATTGTCAGTCTGAGGGATGTGAGAATGTTCCGCTACTGCCTGTATCCAGGTACACGTTAAAGTTCCGTTGAGGGTTAGGAACTCGGTTCACCCGAGAGTAAACAGGGTTGGTGTGTTAGTTAAAATGACGGTGAGGGTTTGGACAGTGTGGACTTTCGGATAACATCCACGTAGGTTCGGAGCGGTATTTGAAACTTAGTCAGCGTTAGGGAAGTTAAAGTTTGGTATGTTGGTTAGGGTGAGGGTGAGTGACGGGACAGTGTTCAGGTTCTGCTTACAGCCCGATGCACGTTTAGCCTCCTAAGATTCTAAGGTCCACGGTTGGCAGGAGGTTGTGAGAAAACATTGAATGTTGGTTAGTGTGAGGCTGAGGCATGGTACAGGTTTCAGCTACTGCCTCCAGACAGGTATACATTAAGGTTCGGGTCAGTGTTAGGGCCTTGGTTAGCCCGAGTGTGAGAGAGTGTTGATGTGTTACAGAGAGGGTGAGGGTTCAGACATTGTACGGGTTTGGGAAACAGCCGAGTATAAGTTTAGGATCGGAAGAGTGTTAGAGCTTCGGTTATCACCACGGTAAGGAAAAGGTTGGTATGCTTGATATGCTGAGGGTGAGGGATGGAACTGTGTTCGGCTGCTGCCTACAGTCAGGTATACATTTAGGTTCGGAGCAGTGTTTGAGCCACGTTCACCCCAACGGAAGTTAAAGTTGGTATGTTGGTTAGGGTGAGGGTGAGGGATGGGTCAGTGTTCGGGTTCTGCTTACAACCAGGTGTACGTTTAGGTTCAGAACACTGTTAGGATCACTGTTAGCTGGAGGTTATGGCAAAGGATTTTATGTTGGTTAGTGTGAGGATTAGGGAACGGACAAGGTTCCGCTACTGCCTTCAGACAGGTTTACTTAAGGTTCGGGTGAGTGTTAGCTCCTACGTTAGCCCAAGGGTGAGACAGGGTTGGTGTGTGTTAAAGTGAGAGTGAGGGTTGGGTCAGGCAGAGTTTAGTATAACAGCCAAGAGTACGTTTAGAGTCCGATGAGTGTTAGAGCCTCGGTTACCGCGAGGGTAGCGAAAAGTTCATATATTGGTTTAGTTGAAGGTAAGGAATGGAACTTGTTCAGAATTTGGCTACCACCAGGTATACATTTACATTCGGAACAGTGTATGAGCCGCAGTAACCGTGAGGCAACTTAAAGGTAGGTATGATGGATAGGGTGATGGAGAGACATGGGACAGGCTTCGCCTTTCATTTGCAGCCTTGTGTACCTCTAGACTCGCAACACTGTTAGGGCCACGGTTACCTGGAGGGTAGGGGAAAGGATTGAACGTTCCTTAGTGTCAGTCTGAGGGATGGGAGAGTGTTCCGCTACTGCCTGTATCCAGGTACACGTTAATGTTCGGTTGAGGGTTAGGAACTCGGTTAACCCGAGGGTGAACAGGCTTGGTGTGTTAGTTCAAATGACGGTGAGGGTTTGGACAGTGTAGATTTCAGATAACAGCCACGTAGGGTCGGAGCAGTATTTGAAACTTGGTCAGCGTGAGGGAAGTTAAAGGATGGTATGTTGGTTAGGGTGAGGGTGAGTGATGGGACAGTGTTCAGGTTCTGCTTACCCTGCTGTGCTTCGTTAGGCTCGGAAGACTCTTAAGGCCACGGTAGGTGGGAGGTTATAGGAAAGGATTGAACGTTGGTTAGTTGAGGCTGAGGGATGGGACATGTTTCAGCTACTGCGTGCATCCACGTATACATTAAAGTTCAGCTGAGGGTTAGGAATTCGGTAGCCATAGGGTGAGACAGGGTTGGTGTGTTAGTTAAAGTGACGGTGAGGGTTTGGACAGTGTAGGGTTTCGGATAACGGCCAAGTACGTTCGAAACAGTTTTCAAACTTTGGTCAGCGTGAGGGAAGTTAAAGGTTGGTATGTTGTTTAGGGTGAGGGTGAGTGTTGGGACAGTGTTCAGGTTCTGCTTACAGCCAGGTGCACGTTTAGGCTCCTAAGACTCTTAGGTCAACGGTTAGCGGGAGGTTATGGGGAAGGATTGAATATTGGTTAGTGTGAGGTTGAGGCAAGGGACATGTTTCAGCTACTGCCTCCAGCCATGTACACATTAAGCTTCGGGTCAGGGTTAGGGCCCCGGTTAGCCCGAGTGTGAGAGAATGTTGGTGTTTTAGTTACACAGCGTGAGGGTTCAGACATTGTACGGGTTCGGAAAACAGCCAAGTATACGTTTAGAGTGCGATGAGTGTTAGAGCCTCGGTTACCGCGAGGGTAGGGAAAAGGTCAATTATTGGTTTAGTTGAGGGTGAGGAATGGAACTTGTTCGGATGGTGCCTACAACCAGGTATACATTTATGTTCGGAACAGTGTTTGAGCCACTGTAACCTTGATGCAACTTAAGGTCGGTATGATGGTTAGGGTGAGGGAGAGAAATGGGACAGGCTTGCCTTTTATTTACAGCCTTGTGTACCTCTCGACTCGCAACACGTTTAGGGCCACGGTAACCTGGAGGGTATGGGAAAGGATTGAACGTTCCTTAGTGTCAGTCTGAGGGATGGGAGTGTGTTCGGCTACTGCCTGTATCCAGGTACACGTTAATGTTCGGTTGAGGGTTAGGAACTCGGTTAACCCGAGGGTGAACAGGGTTGGTGTGTTAGTTAAAATGACGGTGAGGGTTTGGACAGTGTAGCGTTTCGGATAACGGCCAAGTACGTTCGAAACAGTATTTAAATTTGGTCAGCGTGAGGGAAGTTAAAGGTTGGTACGTTGTTTAGGGTGAGGGTGGGTGTTGGGACACTGTTCAGGTTCTGCTTACAGCCAGATGCACGTTTAGCCTCCTAAGACTCTTAGGTCCAAGGTTGGCGGGAGGTTGTGGGAAAAGATTGAATGTTGGTTAGTGTGAGGCTGAGGCATGGGACAGGTTTCAGCTACTGCCTCCACACAGGTATACATTAAGGTTCGGGTCAGTTTTAGGGCCTGGGTTAGCCCTAGTGTGAGAGAGTGTTGGTGTGTTAGTTACAGAGAGGGTGAGGGTTCCGACATTGTACGGGTTCGGAAAACAGCCAAGTATACATTTAGGATCAGACGAGTGTTAGAGTCTCGGTTATCGCCACGGTACGGAACGGTTGGTATGCTTGATATGTTGAGGGTGAGAGATGGAACTGTGTTCGGCTGCTGCCTACAGTCAGGTGTACATTTAGGTTCGGAGCAGTGTTTGAGCCACGTTCACCCCAACGGAAGTTAAAGTTGGTATGTTGGTTAGGGTGAGGGTGAGGGATGGGTCAGTGTTCGGGTTCTGCTTACAACCAGGTGTCCGTTTAGTTTCAGAACACTGTTAGGATCCTTGATAGCTGAGTTTATGAAAAAGGATTTTATGTTGGTTAGTGTGAGGATAAGGGAACGGACAGGGTTCGGCTACTGCCTTCAGACAGGTTTACTTAAGGTTCGGGTGAGTGTTAGCTCCTAGGTTAGCCCAAGGGTGAGACAGGATTGGTGTGTGTTAAAGTGCGAGTGAGGGTTGGGACAGGCAGAGTTTAGTATAACAGCCAAGTTTAGAGTCCGATGAGTGTTAGAGCCTCGGTTACCGCGAGGGTAGGGAAAAGGTCATATATTGGTTTAGTTGAGGGTGAGTAATGGAACTTGTTCGGATGTTGCCTACAACCAGGTACACCTTTACATTCGGAACAGTGTATGAGCAGCAGTAACCGTGAGGCAACTTAAAGGTTGGTATGATGGTTAGGGTGATGGAGAGACATGGGACAGGCTTGCCTTTTATTTACCGCCTTGTGTACCTCTAGACTCTCAACACTGTTAGGGCCACGGTTACCTGGAGGGTATGGAAAAGGAGTGAAGGTTCCTTATTGTCAGTCTGAGGGATGTGAGAATGTTCCGCTACTGCCTGTATCCAGGTACACGTTAAAGTTCCGTTGAGGGTTAGGAACTCGGTTCACCCGAGAGTAAACAGGGTTGGTGTGTTAGTTAAAATGACGGTGAGGGTTTGGACAGTGTGGACTTTCGGATAACATCCACGTAGGTTCGGAGCGGTATTTGAAACTTAGTCAGCGTTAGGGAAGTTAAAGTTTGGTATGTTGGTTAGGGTGAGGGTGAGTGACGGGACAGTGTTCAGGTTCTGCTTACAGCCCGATGCACGTTTAGCCTCCTAAGATTCTAAGGTCCACGGTTGGCAGGAGGTTGTGAGAAAACATTGAATGTTGGTTAGTGTGAGGCTGAGGCATGGTACAGGTTTCAGCTACTGCCTCCAGACAGGTATACATTAAGGTTCGGGTCAGTGTTAGGGCCTTGGTTAGCCCGAGTGTGAGAGAGTGTTGATGTGTTACAGAGAGGGTGAGGGTTCAGACATTGTACGGGTTTGGGAAACAGCCGAGTATAAGTTTAGGATCGGAAGAGTGTTAGAGCTTCGGTTATCACCACGGTAAGGAAAAGGTTGGTATGCTTGATATGCTGAGGGTGAGGGATGGAACTGTGTTCGGCTGCTGCCTACAGTCAGGTATACATTTAGGTTCGGAGCAGTGTTTGAGCCACGTTCACCCCAACGGAAGTTAAAGTTGGTATGTTGGTTAGGGTGAGGGTGAGGGATGGGTCAGTGTTCGGGTTCTGCTTACAACCAGGTGTACGTTTAGGTTCAGAACACTGTTAGGATCACTGTTAGCTGGAGGTTATGGCAAAGGATTTTATGTTGGTTAGTGTGAGGATTAGGGAACGGACAAGGTTCCGCTACTGCCTTCAGACAGGTTTACTTAAGGTTCGGGTGAGTGTTAGCTCCTACGTTAGCCCAAGGGTGAGACAGGGTTGGTGTGTGTTAAAGTGAGAGTGAGGGTTGGGTCAGGCAGAGTTTAGTATAACAGCCAAGAGTACGTTTAGAGTCCGATGAGTGTTAGAGCCTCGGTTACCGCGAGGGTAGCGAAAAGTTCATATATTGGTTTAGTTGAAGGTAAGGAATGGAACTTGTTCAGAATTTGGCTACCACCAGGTATACATTTACATTCGGAACAGTGTATGAGCCGCAGTAACCGTGAGGCAACTTAAAGGTAGGTATGATGGATAGGGTGATGGAGAGACATGGGACAGGCTTCGCCTTTCATTTGCAGCCTTGTGTACCTCTAGACTCGCAACACTGTTAGGGCCACGGTTACCTGGAGGGTAGGGGAAAGGATTGAACGTTCCTTAGTGTCAGTCTGAGGGATGGGAGAGTGTTCCGCTACTGCCTGTATCCAGGTACACGTTAATGTTCGGTTGAGGGTTAGGAACTCGGTTAACCCGAGGGTGAACAGGCTTGGTGTGTTAGTTCAAATGACGGTGAGGGTTTGGACAGTGTAGATTTCAGATAACAGCCACGTAGGGTCGGAGCAGTATTTGAAACTTGGTCAGCGTGAGGGAAGTTAAAGGATGGTATGTTGGTTAGGGTGAGGGTGAGTGATGGGACAGTGTTCAGGTTCTGCTTACCCTGCTGTGCTTCGTTAGGCTCGGAAGACTCTTAAGGCCACGGTAGGTGGGAGGTTATAGGAAAGGATTGAACGTTGGTTAGTTGAGGCTGAGGGATGGGACATGTTTCAGCTACTGCGTGCATCCACGTATACATTAAAGTTCAGCTGAGGGTTAGGAATTCGGTAGCCATAGGGTGAGACAGGGTTGGTGTGTTAGTTAAAGTGACGGTGAGGGTTTGGACAGTGTAGGGTTTCGGATAACGGCCAAGTACGTTCGAAACAGTTTTCAAACTTTGGTCAGCGTGAGGGAAGTTAAAGGTTGGTATGTTGTTTAGGGTGAGGGTGAGTGTTGGGACAGTGTTCAGGTTCTGCTTACAGCCAGGTGCACGTTTAGGCTCCTAAGACTCTTAGGTCAACGGTTAGCGGGAGGTTATGGGAAAGGATTGAATATTGGTTAGTGTGAGGTTGAGGCAAGGGACATGTTTCAGCTACTGCCTCCAGCCATGTACACATTAAGCTTCGGGTCAGGGTTAGGGCCCCGGTTAGCCCGAGTGTGAGAGAATGTTGGTGTTTTAGTTACACAGCGTGAGGGTTCAGACATTGTACGGGTTCGGAAAACAGCCAAGTATACGTTTAGAGTGCGATGAGTGTTAGAGCCTCGGTTACCGCGAGGGTAGGGAAAAGGTCAATTATTGGTTTAGTTGAGGGTGAGGAATGGAACTTGTTCGGATGGTGCCTACAACCAGGTATACATTTATGTTCGGAACAGTGTTTGAGCCACTGTAACCTTGATGCAACTTAAGGTCGGTATGATGGTTAGGGTGAGGGAGAGAAATGGGACAGGCTTGCCTTTTATTTACAGCCTTGTGTACCTCTCGACTCGCAACACGTTTAGGGCCACGGTAACCTGGAGGGTATGGGAAAGGATTGAACGTTCCTTAGTGTCAGTCTGAGGGATGGGAGTGTGTTCGGCTACTGCCTGTATCCAGGTACACGTTAATGTTCGGTTGAGGGTTAGGAACTCGGTTAACCCGAGGGTGAACAGGGTTGGTGTGTTAGTTAAAATGACGGTGAGGGTTTGGACAGTGTAGCGTTTCGGATAACGGCCAAGTACGTTCGAAACAGTATTTAAATTTGGTCAGCGTGAGGGAAGTTAAAGGTTGGTACGTTGTTTAGGGTGAGGGTGGGTGTTGGGACACTGTTCAGGTTCTGCTTACAGCCAGATGCACGTTTAGCCTCCTAAGACTCTTAGGTCCAAGGTTGGCGGGAGGTTGTGGGAAAAGATTGAATGTTGGTTAGTGTGAGGCTGAGGCATGGGACAGGTTTCAGCTACTGCCTCCACACAGGTATACATTAAGGTTCGGGTCAGTTTTAGGGCCTGGGTTAGCCCTAGTGTGAGAGAGTGTTGGTGTGTTAGTTACAGAGAGGGTGAGGGTTCCGACATTGTACGGGTTCGGAAAACAGCCAAGTATACATTTAGGATCAGACGAGTGTTGGAGTCTCGGTTATCGCCACGGTACGGAACGGTTGGTATGCTTGATATGTTGAGGGTGAGAGATGGAACTGTGTTCGGCTGCTGCCTACAGTCAGGTGTACATTTAGGTTCGGAGCAGTGTTTGAGCCACGTTCACCCCAACGGAAGTTAAAGTTGGTATGTTGGTTAGGGTGAGGGTGAGGGATGGGTCAGTGTTCGGGTTCTGCTTACAACCAGGTGTCCGTTTAGTTTCAGAACACTGTTAGGATCCTTGATAGCTGAGTTTATGAAAAAGGATTTTATGTTGGTTAGTGTGAGGATAAGGGAACGGACAGGGTTCGGCTACTGCCTTCAGACAGGTTTACTTAAGGTTCGGGTGAGTGTTAGCTCCTAGGTTAGCCCAAGGGTGAGACAGGATTGGTGTGTGTTAAAGTGCGAGTGAGGGTTGGGACAGGCAGAGTTTAGTATAACAGCCAAGTTTAGAGTCCGATGAGTGTTAGAGCCTCGGTTACCGCGAGGGTAGGGAAAAGGTCATATATTGGTTTAGTTGAGGGTGAGTAATGGAACTTGTTCGGATGTTGCCTACAACCAGGTACACCTTTACATTCGGAACAGTGTATGAGCAGCAGTAACCGTGAGGCAACTTAAAGGTTGGTATGATGGTTAGGGTGATGGAGAGACATGGGACAGGCTTGCCTTTTATTTACCGCCTTGTGTACCTCTAGACTCTCAACACTGTTAGGGCCACGGTTACCTGGAGGGTATGGAAAAGGAGTGAAGGTTCCTTATTGTCAGTCTGAGGGATGTGAGAATGTTCCGCTACTGCCTGTATCCAGGTACACGTTAAAGTTCCGTTGAGGGTTAGGAACTCGGTTCACCCGAGAGTAAACAGGGTTGGTGTGTTAGTTAAAATGACGGTGAGGGTTTGGACAGTGTGGACTTTCGGATAACATCCACGTAGGTTCGGAGCGGTATTTGAAACTTAGTCAGCGTTAGGGAAGTTAAAGTTTGGTATGTTGGTTAGGGTGAGGGTGAGTGACGGGACAGTGTTCAGGTTCTGCTTACAGCCCGATGCACGTTTAGCCTCCTAAGATTCTAAGGTCCACGGTTGGCAGGAGGTTGTGAGAAAACATTGAATGTTGGTTAGTGTGAGGCTGAGGCATGGTACAGGTTTCAGCTACTGCCTCCAGACAGGTATACATTAAGGTTCGGGTCAGTGTTAGGGCCTTGGTTAGCCCGAGTGTGAGAGAGTGTTGATGTGTTACAGAGAGGGTGAGGGTTCAGACATTGTACGGGTTTGGGAAACAGCCGAGTATAAGTTTAGGATCGGAAGAGTGTTAGAGCTTCGGTTATCACCACGGTAAGGAAAAGGTTGGTATGCTTGATATGCTGAGGGTGAGGGATGGAACTGTGTTCGGCTGCTGCCTACAGTCAGGTATACATTTAGGTTCGGAGCAGTGTTTGAGCCACGTTCACCCCAACGGAAGTTAAAGTTGGTATGTTGGTTAGGGTGAGGGTGAGGGATGGGTCAGTGTTCGGGTTCTGCTTACAACCAGGTGTACGTTTAGGTTCAGAACACTGTTAGGATCACTGTTAGCTGGAGGTTATGGCAAAGGATTTTATGTTGGTTAGTGTGAGGATTAGGGAACGGACAAGGTTCCGCTACTGCCTTCAGACAGGTTTACTTAAGGTTCGGGTGAGTGTTAGCTCCTACGTTAGCCCAAGGGTGAGACAGGGTTGGTGTGTGTTAAAGTGAGAGTGAGGGTTGGGTCAGGCAGAGTTTAGTATAACAGCCAAGAGTACGTTTAGAGTCCGATGAGTGTTAGAGCCTCGGTTACCGCGAGGGTAGCGAAAAGTTCATATATTGGTTTAGTTGAAGGTAAGGAATGGAACTTGTTCAGAATTTGGCTACCACCAGGTATACATTTACATTCGGAACAGTGTATGAGCCGCAGTAACCGTGAGGCAACTTAAAGGTAGGTATGATGGATAGGGTGATGGAGAGACATGGGACAGGCTTCGCCTTTCATTTGCAGCCTTGTGTACCTCTAGACTCGCAACACTGTTAGGGCCACGGTTACCTGGAGGGTAGGGGAAAGGATTGAACGTTCCTTAGTGTCAGTCTGAGGGATGGGAGAGTGTTCCGCTACTGCCTGTATCCAGGTACACGTTAATGTTCGGTTGAGGGTTAGGAACTCGGTTAACCCGAGGGTGAACAGGCTTGGTGTGTTAGTTCAAATGACGGTGAGGGTTTGGACAGTGTAGATTTCAGATAACAGCCACGTAGGGTCGGAGCAGTATTTGAAACTTGGTCAGCGTGAGGGAAGTTAAAGGATGGTATGTTGGTTAGGGTGAGGGTGAGTGATGGGACAGTGTTCAGGTTCTGCTTACCCTGCTGTGCTTCGTTAGGCTCGGAAGACTCTTAAGGCCACGGTAGGTGGGAGGTTATAGGAAAGGATTGAACGTTGGTTAGTTGAGGCTGAGGGATGGGACATGTTTCAGCTACTGCGTGCATCCACGTATACATTAAAGTTCAGCTGAGGGTTAGGAATTCGGTAGCCATAGGGTGAGACAGGGTTGGTGTGTTAGTTAAAGTGACGGTGAGGGTTTGGACAGTGTAGGGTTTCGGATAACGGCCAAGTACGTTCGAAACAGTTTTCAAACTTTGGTCAGCGTGAGGGAAGTTAAAGGTTGGTATGTTGTTTAGGGTGAGGGTGAGTGTTGGGACAGTGTTCAGGTTCTGCTTACAGCCAGGTGCACGTTTAGGCTCCTAAGACTCTTAGGTCAACGGTTAGCGGGAGGTTATGGGGAAGGATTGAATATTGGTTAGTGTGAGGTTGAGGCAAGGGACATGTTTCAGCTACTGCCTCCAGCCATGTACACATTAAGCTTCGGGTCAGGGTTAGGGCCCCGGTTAGCCCGAGTGTGAGAGAATGTTGGTGTTTTAGTTACACAGCGTGAGGGTTCAGACATTGTACGGGTTCGGAAAACAGCCAAGTATACGTTTAGAGTGCGATGAGTGTTAGAGCCTCGGTTACCGCGAGGGTAGGGAAAAGGTCAATTATTGGTTTAGTTGAGGGTGAGGAATGGAACTTGTTCGGATGGTGCCTACAACCAGGTATACATTTATGTTCGGAACAGTGTTTGAGCCACTGTAACCTTGATGCAACTTAAGGTCGGTATGATGGTTAGGGTGAGGGAGAGAAATGGGACAGGCTTGCCTTTTATTTACAGCCTTGTGTACCTCTCGACTCGCAACACGTTTAGGGCCACGGTAACCTGGAGGGTATGGGAAAGGATTGAACGTTCCTTAGTGTCAGTCTGAGGGATGGGAGTGTGTTCGGCTACTGCCTGTATCCAGGTACACGTTAATGTTCGGTTGAGGGTTAGGAACTCGGTTAACCCGAGGGTGAACAGGGTTGGTGTGTTAGTTAAAATGACGGTGAGGGTTTGGACAGTGTAGCGTTTCGGATAACGGCCAAGTACGTTCGAAACAGTATTTAAATTTGGTCAGCGTGAGGGAAGTTAAAGGTTGGTACGTTGTTTAGGGTGAGGGTGGGTGTTGGGACACTGTTCAGGTTCTGCTTACAGCCAGATGCACGTTTAGCCTCCTAAGACTCTTAGGTCCAAGGTTGGCGGGAGGTTGTGGGAAAAGATTGAATGTTGGTTAGTGTGAGGCTGAGGCATGGGACAGGTTTCAGCTACTGCCTCCACACAGGTATACATTAAGGTTCGGGTCAGTTTTAGGGCCTGGGTTAGCCCTAGTGTGAGAGAGTGTTGGTGTGTTAGTTACAGAGAGGGTGAGGGTTCCGACATTGTACGGGTTCGGAAAACAGCCAAGTATACATTTAGGATCAGACGAGTGTTGGAGTCTCGGTTATCGCCACGGTACGGAACGGTTGGTATGCTTGATATGTTGAGGGTGAGAGATGGAACTGTGTTCGGCTGCTGCCTACAGTCAGGTGTACATTTAGGTTCGGAGCAGTGTTTGAGCCACGTTCACCCCAACGGAAGTTAAAGTTGGTATGTTGGTTAGGGTGAGGGTGAGGGATGGGTCAGTGTTCGGGTTCTGCTTACAACCAGGTGTCCGTTTAGTTTCAGAACACTGTTAGGATCCTTGATAGCTGAGTTTATGAAAAAGGATTTTATGTTGGTTAGTGTGAGGATAAGGGAACGGACAGGGTTCGGCTACTGCCTTCAGACAGGTTTACTTAAGGTTCGGGTGAGTGTTAGCTCCTAGGTTAGCCCAAGGGTGAGACAGGATTGGTGTGTGTTAAAGTGCGAGTGAGGGTTGGGACAGGCAGAGTTTAGTATAACAGCCAAGTTTAGAGTCCGATGAGTGTTAGAGCCTCGGTTACCGCGAGGGTAGGGAAAAGGTCATATATTGGTTTAGTTGAGGGTGAGTAATGGAACTTGTTCGGATGTTGCCTACAACCAGGTACACCTTTACATTCGGAACAGTGTATGAGCAGCAGTAACCGTGAGGCAACTTAAAGGTTGGTATGATGGTTAGGGTGATGGAGAGACATGGGACAGGCTTGCCTTTTATTTACCGCCTTGTGTACCTCTAGACTCTCAACACTGTTAGGGCCACGGTTACCTGGAGGGTATGGAAAAGGAGTGAAGGTTCCTTATTGTCAGTCTGAGGGATGTGAGAATGTTCCGCTACTGCCTGTATCCAGGTACACGTTAAAGTTCCGTTGAGGGTTAGGAACTCGGTTCACCCGAGAGTAAACAGGGTTGGTGTGTTAGTTAAAATGACGGTGAGGGTTTGGACAGTGTGGACTTTCGGATAACATCCACGTAGGTTCGGAGCGGTATTTGAAACTTAGTCAGCGTTAGGGAAGTTAAAGTTTGGTATGTTGGTTAGGGTGAGGGTGAGTGACGGGACAGTGTTCAGGTTCTGCTTACAGCCCGATGCACGTTTAGCCTCCTAAGATTCTAAGGTCCACGGTTGGCAGGAGGTTGTGAGAAAACATTGAATGTTGGTTAGTGTGAGGCTGAGGCATGGTACAGGTTTCAGCTACTGCCTCCAGACAGGTATACATTAAGGTTCGGGTCAGTGTTAGGGCCTTGGTTAGCCCGAGTGTGAGAGAGTGTTGATGTGTTACAGAGAGGGTGAGGGTTCAGACATTGTACGGGTTTGGGAAACAGCCGAGTATAAGTTTAGGATCGGAAGAGTGTTAGAGCTTCGGTTATCACCACGGTAAGGAAAAGGTTGGTATGCTTGATATGCTGAGGGTGAGGGATGGAACTGTGTTCGGCTGCTGCCTACAGTCAGGTGTACATTTAGGTTCGGAGCAGTGTTTGAGCCACGTTCACCCCAACGGAAGTTAAAGTTGGTATGTTGGTTAGGGTGAGGGTGAGGGATGGGTCAGTGTTCGGGTTCTGCTTACAACCAGGTGTACGTTTAGGTTCAGAACACTGTTAGGATCACTGTTAGCTGGAGGTTATGGCAAAGGATTTTATGTTGGTTAGTGTGAGGATTAGGGAACGGACAAGGTTCCGCTACTGCCTTCAGACAGGTTTACTTAAGGTTCGGGTGAGTGTTAGCTCCTACGTTAGCCCAAGGGTGAGACAGGGTTGGTGTGTGTTAAAGTGAGAGTGACGGTTGGGTCAGGCAGAGTTTAGTATAACAGCCAAGAGTACGTTTAGAGTCCGATGAGTGTTAGAGCCTCGGTTACCGCGAGGGTAGCGAAAAGTTCATATATTGGTTTAGTTGAAGGTAAGGAATGGAACTTGTTCAGAATTTGGCTACCACCAGGTATACATTTACATTCGGAACAGTGTATGAGCCGCAGTAACCGTGAGGCAACTTAAAGGTAGGTATGATGGATAGGGTGATGGAGAGACATGGGACAGGCTTCGCCTTTCATTTGCAGCCTTGTGTACCTCTAGACTCGCAACACTGTTAGGGCCACGGTTACCTGGAGGGTAGGGGAAAGGATTGAACGTTCCTTAGTGTCAGTCTGAGGGATGGGAGAGTGTTCCGCTACTGCCTGTATCCAGGTACACGTTAATGTTCGGTTGAGGGTTAGGAACTCGGTTAACCCGAGGGTGAACAGGCTTGGTGTGTTAGTTCAAATGACGGTGAGGGTTTGGACAGTGTAGATTTCAGATAACAGCCACGTAGGGTCGGAGCAGTATTTGAAACTTGGTCAGCGTGAGGGAAGTTAAAGGATGGTATGTTGGTTAGGGTGAGGGTGAGTGATGGGACAGTGTTCAGGTTCTGCTTACCCTGCTGTGTTTCGTTAGGCTCGGAAGACTCTTAAGGCCACGGTAGGTGGGAGGTTATAGGAAAGGATTGAACGTTGGTTAGTTGAGGCTGAGGGATGGGACATGTTTCAGCTACTGCGTGCATCCACGTATACATTAAAGTTCAGCTGAGGGTTAGGAATTCGGTAGCCATAGGGTGAGACAGGGTTGGTGTGTTAGTTAAAGTGACGGTGAGGGTTTGGACAGTGTAGGGTTTCGGATAACGGCCAAGTACGTTCGAAACAGTTTTCAAACTTTGGTCAGCGTGAGGGAAGTTAAAGGTTGGTATGTTGTTTAGGGTGAGGGTGAGTGTTGGGACAGTGTTCAGGTTCTGCTTACAGCCAGGTGCACGTTTAGGCTCCTAAGACTCTTAGGTCAACGGTTAGCGGGAGGTTATGGGGAAGGATTGAATATTGGTTAGTGTGAGGTTGAGGCAAGGGACATGTTTCAGCTACTGCCTCCAGCCATGTACACATTAAGCTTCGGGTCAGGGTTAGGGCCCCGGTTAGCCCGAGTGTGAGAGAATGTTGGTGTTTTAGTTACACAGCGTGAGGGTTCAGACATTGTACGGGTTCGGAAAACAGCCAAGTATACGTTTAGAGTGCGATGAGTGTTAGAGCCTCGGTTACCGCGAGGGTAGGGAAAAGGTCAATTATTGGTTTAGTTGAGGGTGAGGAATGGAACTTGTTCGGATGGTGCCTACAACCAGGTATACATTTATGTTCGGAACAGTGTTTGAGCCACTGTAACCTTGATGCAACTTAAGGTCGGTATGATGGTTAGGGTGAGGGAGAGAAATGGGACAGGCTTGCCTTTTATTTACAGCCTTGTGTACCTCTCGACTCGCAACACGTTTAGGGCCACGGTAACCTGGAGGGTATGGGAAAGGATTGAACGTTCCTTAGTGTCAGTCTGAGGGATGGGAGTGTGTTCGGCTACTGCCTGTATCCAGGTACACGTTAATGTTCGGTTGAGGGTTAGGAACTCGGTTAACCCGAGGGTGAACAGGGTTGGTGTGTTAGTTAAAATGACGGTGAGGGTTTGGACAGTGTAGCGTTTCGGATAACGGCCAAGTACGTTCGAAACAGTATTTAAATTTGGTCAGCGTGAGGGAAGTTAAAGGTTGGTACGTTGTTTAGGGTGAGGGTGGGTGTTGGGACACTGTTCAGGTTCTGCTTACAGCCAGATGCACGTTTAGCCTCCTAAGACTCTTAGGTCCAAGGTTGGCGGGAGGTTGTGGGAAAAGATTGAATGTTGGTTAGTGTGAGGCTGAGGCATGGGACAGGTTTCAGCTACTGCCTCCACACAGGTATACATTAAGGTTCGGGTCAGTTTTAGGGCCTGGGTTAGCCCTAGTGTGAGAGAGTGTTGGTGTGTTAGTTACAGAGAGGGTGAGGGTTCCGACATTGTACGGGTTCGGAAAACAGCCAAGTATACATTTAGGATCAGACGAGTGTTAGAGTCTCGGTTATCGCCACGGTACGGAACGGTTGGTATGCTTGATATGTTGAGGGTGAGAGATGGAACTGTGTTCGGCTGCTGCCTACAGTCAGGTGTACATTTAGGTTCGGAGCAGTGTTTGAGCCACGTTCACCCCAACGGAAGTTAAAGTTGGTATGTTGGTTAGGGTGAGGGTGAGGGATGGGTCAGTGTTCGGGTTCTGCTTACAACCAGGTGTCCGTTTAGTTTCAGAACACTGTTAGGATCCTTGATAGCTGAGTTTATGAAAAAGGATTTTATGTTGGTTAGTGTGAGGATAAGGGAACGGACAGGGTTCGGCTACTGCCTTCAGACAGGTTTACTTAAGGTTCGGGTGAGTGTTAGCTCCTAGGTTAGCCCAAGGGTGAGACAGGATTGGTGTGTGTTAAAGTGCGAGTGAGGGTTGGGACAGGCAGAGTTTAGTATAACAGCCAAGTTTAGAGTCCGATGAGTGTTAGAGCCTCGGTTACCGCGAGGGTAGGGAAAAGGTCATATATTGGTTTAGTTGAGGGTGAGTAATGGAACTTGTTCGGATGTTGCCTACAACCAGGTACACCTTTACATTCGGAACAGTGTATGAGCAGCAGTAACCGTGAGGCAACTTAAAGGTTGGTATGATGGTTAGGGTGATGGAGAGACATGGGACAGGCTTGCCTTTTATTTACCGCCTTGTGTACCTCTAGACTCTCAACACTGTTAGGGCCACGGTTACCTGGAGGGTATGGAAAAGGAGTGAAGGTTCCTTATTGTCAGTCTGAGGGATGTGAGAATGTTCCGCTACTGCCTGTATCCAGGTACACGTTAAAGTTCCGTTGAGGGTTAGGAACTCGGTTCACCCGAGAGTAAACAGGGTTGGTGTGTTAGTTAAAATGACGGTGAGGGTTTGGACAGTGTGGACTTTCGGATAACATCCACGTAGGTTCGGAGCGGTATTTGAAACTTAGTCAGCGTTAGGGAAGTTAAAGTTTGGTATGTTGGTTAGGGTGAGGGTGAGTGACGGGACAGTGTTCAGGTTCTGCTTACAGCCCGATGCACGTTTAGCCTCCTAAGATTCTAAGGTCCACGGTTGGCAGGAGGTTGTGAGAAAACATTGAATGTTGGTTAGTGTGAGGCTGAGGCATGGTACAGGTTTCAGCTACTGCCTCCAGACAGGTATACATTAAGGTTCGGGTCAGTGTTAGGGCCTTGGTTAGCCCGAGTGTGAGAGAGTGTTGATGTGTTACAGAGAGGGTGAGGGTTCAGACATTGTACGGGTTTGGGAAACAGCCGAGTATAAGTTTAGGATCGGAAGAGTGTTAGAGCTTCGGTTATCACCACGGTAAGGAAAAGGTTGGTATGCTTGATATGCTGAGGGTGAGGGATGGAACGGTGTTCGGCTGCTGCCTACAGTCAGGTGTACATTTAGGTTCGGAGCAGTGTTTGAGCCACGTTCACCCCAACGGAAGTTAAAGTTGGTATGTTGGTTAGGGTGAGGGTGAGGGATGGGTCAGTGTTCGGGTTCTGCTTACAACCAGGTGTACGTTTAGGTTCAGAACACTGTTAGGATCACTGTTAGCTGGAGGTTATGGCAAAGGATTTTATGTTGGTTAGTGTGAGGATTAGGGAACGGACAAGGTTCCGCTACTGCCTTCAGACAGGTTTACTTAAGGTTCGGGTGAGTGTTAGCTCCTACGTTAGCCCAAGGGTGAGACAGGGTTGGTGTGTGTTAAAGTGAGAGTGAGGGTTGGGTCAGGCAGAGTTTAGTATAACAGCCAAGAGTACGTTTAGAGTCCGATGAGTGTTAGAGCCTCGGTTACCGCGAGGGTAGCGAAAAGTTCATATATTGGTTTAGTTGAAGGTAAGGAATGGAACTTGTTCAGAATTTGGCTACCACCAGGTATACATTTACATTCGGAACAGTGTATGAGCCGCAGTAACCGTGAGGCAACTTAAAGGTAGGTATGATGGATAGGGTGATGGAGAGACATGGGACAGGCTTCGCCTTTCATTTGCAGCCTTGTGTACCTCTAGACTCGCAACACTGTTAGGGCCACGGTTACCTGGAGGGTAGGGGAAAGGATTGAACGTTCCTTAGTGTCAGTCTGAGGGATGGGAGAGTGTTCCGCTACTGCCTGTATCCAGGTACACGTTAATGTTCGGTTGAGGGTTAGGAACTCGGTTAACCCGAGGGTGAACAGGCTTGGTGTGTTAGTTCAAATGACGGTGAGGGTTTGGACAGTGTAGATTTCAGATAACAGCCACGTAGGGTCGGAGCAGTATTTGAAACTTGGTCAGCGTGAGGGAAGTTAAAGGATGGTATGTTGGTTAGGGTGAGGGTGAGTGATGGGACAGTGTTCAGGTTCTGCTTACCCTGCTGTGCTTCGTTAGGCTCGGAAGACTCTTAAGGCCACGGTAGGTGGGAGGTTATAGGAAAGGATTGAACGTTGGTTAGTTGAGGCTGAGGGATGGGACATGTTTCAGCTACTGCGTGCATCCACGTATACATTAAAGTTCAGCTGAGGGTTAGGAATTCGGTAGCCATAGGGTGAGACAGGGTTGGTGTGTTAGTTAAAGTGACGGTGAGGGTTTGGACAGTGTAGGGTTTCGGATAACGGCCAAGTACGTTCGAAACAGTTTTCAAACTTTGGTCAGCGTGAGGGAAGTTAAAGGTTGGTATGTTGTTTAGGGTGAGGGTGAGTGTTGGGACAGTGTTCAGGTTCTGCTTACAGCCAGGTGCACGTTTAGGCTCCTAAGACTCTTAGGTCAACGGTTAGCGGGAGGTTATGGGGAAGGATTGAATATTGGTTAGTGTGAGGTTGAGGCAAGGGACATGTTTCAGCTACTGCCTCCAGCCATGTACACATTAAGCTTCGGGTCAGGGTTAGGGCCCCGGTTAGCCCGAGTGTGAGAGAATGTTGGTGTTTTAGTTACACAGCGTGAGGGTTCAGACATTGTACGGGTTCGGAAAACAGCCAAGTATACGTTTAGAGTGCGATGAGTGTTAGAGCCTCGGTTACCGCGAGGGTAGGGAAAAGGTCAATTATTGGTTTAGTTGAGGGTGAGGAATGGAACTTGTTCGGATGGTGCCTACAACCAGGTATACATTTATGTTCGGAACAGTGTTTGAGCCACTGTAACCTTGATGCAACTTAAGGTCGGTATGATGGTTAGGGTGAGGGAGAGAAATGGGACAGGCTTGCCTTTTATTTACAGCCTTGTGTACCTCTCGACTCGCAACACGTTTAGGGCCACGGTAACCTGGAGGGTATGGGAAAGGATTGAACGTTCCTTAGTGTCAGTCTGAGGGATGGGAGTGTGTTCGGCTACTGCCTGTATCCAGGTACACGTTAATGTTCGGTTGAGGGTTAGGAACTCGGTTAACCCGAGGGTGAACAGGGTTGGTGTGTTAGTTAAAATGACGGTGAGGGTTTGGACAGTGTAGCGTTTCGGATAACGGCCAAGTACGTTCGAAACAGTATTTAAATTTGGTCAGCGTGAGGGAAGTTAAAGGTTGGTACGTTGTTTAGGGTGAGGGTGGGTGTTGGGACACTGTTCAGGTTCTGCTTACAGCCAGATGCACGTTTAGCCTCCTAAGACTCTTAGGTCCAAGGTTGGCGGGAGGTTGTGGGAAAAGATTGAATGTTGGTTAGTGTGAGGCTGAGGCATGGGACAGGTTTCAGCTACTGCCTCCACACAGGTATACATTAAGGTTCGGGTCAGTTTTAGGGCCTGGGTTAGCCCTAGTGTGAGAGAGTGTTGGTGTGTTAGTTACAGAGAGGGTGAGGGTTCCGACATTGTACGGGTTCGGAAAACAGCCAAGTATACATTTAGGATCAGACGAGTGTTAGAGTCTCGGTTATCGCCACGGTACGGAACGGTTGGTATGCTTGATATGTTGAGGGTGAGAGATGGAACTGTGTTCGGCTGCTGCCTACAGTCAGGTGTACATTTAGGTTCGGAGCAGTGTTTGAGCCACGTTCACCCCAACGGAAGTTAAAGTTGGTATGTTGGTTAGGGTGAGGGTGAGGGATGGGTCAGTGTTCGGGTTCTGCTTACAACCAGGTGTCCGTTTAGTTTCAGAACACTGTTAGGATCCTTGATAGCTGAGTTTATGAAAAAGGATTTTATGTTGGTTAGTGTGAGGATAAGGGAACGGACAGGGTTCGGCTACTGCCTTCAGACAGGTTTACTTAAGGTTCGGGTGAGTGTTAGCTCCTAGGTTAGCCCAAGGGTGAGACAGGATTGGTGTGTGTTAAAGTGCGAGTGAGGGTTGGGACAGGCAGAGTTTAGTATAACAGCCAAGTTTAGAGTCCGATGAGTGTTAGAGCCTCGGTTACCGCGAGGGTAGGGAAAAGGTCATATATTGGTTTAGTTGAGGGTGAGTAATGGAACTTGTTCGGATGTTGCCTACAACCAGGTACACCTTTACATTCGGAACAGTGTATGAGCAGCAGTAACCGTGAGGCAACTTAAAGGTTGGTATGATGGTTAGGGTGATGGAGAGACATGGGACAGGCTTGCCTTTTATTTACCGCCTTGTGTACCTCTAGACTCTCAACACTGTTAGGGCCACGGTTACCTGGAGGGTATGGAAAAGGAGTGAAGGTTCCTTATTGTCAGTCTGAGGGATGTGAGAATGTTCCGCTACTGCCTGTATCCAGGTACACGTTAAAGTTCCGTTGAGGGTTAGGAACTCGGTTCACCCGAGAGTAAACAGGGTTGGTGTGTTAGTTAAAATGACGGTGAGGGTTTGGACAGTGTGGACTTTCGGATAACATCCACGTAGGTTCGGAGCGGTATTTGAAACTTAGTCAGCGTTAGGGAAGTTAAAGTTTGGTATGTTGGTTAGGGTGAGGGTGAGTGACGGGACAGTGTTCAGGTTCTGCTTACAGCCCGATGCACGTTTAGCCTCCTAAGATTCTAAGGTCCACGGTTGGCAGGAGGTTGTGAGAAAACATTGAATGTTGGTTAGTGTGAGGCTGAGGCATGGTACAGGTTTCAGCTACTGCCTCCAGACAGGTATACATTAAGGTTCGGGTCAGTGTTAGGGCCTTGGTTAGCCCGAGTGTGAGAGAGTGTTGATGTGTTACAGAGAGGGTGAGGGTTCAGACATTGTACGGGTTTGGGAAACAGCCGAGTATAAGTTTAGGATCGGAAGAGTGTTAGAGCTTCGGTTATCACCACGGTAAGGAAAAGGTTGGTATGCTTGATATGCTGAGGGTGAGGGATGGAACGGTGTTCGGCTGCTGCCTACAGTCAGGTGTACATTTAGGTTCGGAGCAGTGTTTGAGCCACGTTCACCCCAACGGAAGTTAAAGTTGGTATGTTGGTTAGGGTGAGGGTGAGGGATGGGTCAGTGTTCGGGTTCTGCTTACAACCAGGTGTACGTTTAGGTTCAGAACACTGTTAGGATCACTGTTAGCTGGAGGTTATGGCAAAGGATTTTATGTTGGTTAGTGTGAGGATTAGGGAACGGACAAGGTTCCGCTACTGCCTTCAGACAGGTTTACTTAAGGTTCGGGTGAGTGTTAGCTCCTACGTTAGCCCAAGGGTGAGACAGGGTTGGTGTGTGTTAAAGTGAGAGTGAGGGTTGGGTCAGGCAGAGTTTAGTATAACAGCCAAGAGTACGTTTAGAGTCCGATGAGTGTTAGAGCCTCGGTTACCGCGAGGGTAGCGAAAAGTTCATATATTGGTTTAGTTGAAGGTAAGGAATGGAACTTGTTCAGAATTTGGCTACCACCAGGTATACATTTACATTCGGAACAGTGTATGAGCCGCAGTAACCGTGAGGCAACTTAAAGGTAGGTATGATGGATAGGGTGATGGAGAGACATGGGACAGGCTTCGCCTTTCATTTGCAGCCTTGTGTACCTCTAGACTCGCAACACTGTTAGGGCCACGGTTACCTGGAGGGTAGGGGAAAGGATTGAACGTTCCTTAGTGTCAGTCTGAGGGATGGGAGAGTGTTCCGCTACTGCCTGTATCCAGGTACACGTTAATGTTCGGTTGAGGGTTAGGAACTCGGTTAACCCGAGGGTGAACAGGCTTGGTGTGTTAGTTCAAATGACGGTGAGGGTTTGGACAGTGTAGATTTCAGATAACAGCCACGTAGGGTCGGAGCAGTATTTGAAACTTGGTCAGCGTGAGGGAAGTTAAAGGATGGTATGTTGGTTAGGGTGAGGGTGAGTGATGGGACAGTGTTCAGGTTCTGCTTACCCTGCTGTGCTTCGTTAGGCTCGGAAGACTCTTAAGGCCACGGTAGGTGGGAGGTTATAGGAAAGGATTGAACGTTGGTTAGTTGAGGCTGAGGGATGGGACATGTTTCAGCTACTGCGTGCATCCACGTATACATTAAAGTTCAGCTGAGGGTTAGGAATTCGGTAGCCATAGGGTGAGACAGGGTTGGTGTGTTAGTTAAAGTGACGGTGAGGGTTTGGACAGTGTAGGGTTTCGGATAACGGCCAAGTACGTTCGAAACAGTTTTCAAACTTTGGTCAGCGTGAGGGAAGTTAAAGGTTGGTATGTTGTTTAGGGTGAGGGTGAGTGTTGGGACAGTGTTCAGGTTCTGCTTACAGCCAGGTGCACGTTTAGGCTCCTAAGACTCTTAGGTCAACGGTTAGCGGGAGGTTATGGGGAAGGATTGAATATTGGTTAGTGTGAGGTTGAGGCAAGGGACATGTTTCAGCTACTGCCTCCAGCCATGTACACATTAAGCTTCGGGTCAGGGTTAGGGCCCCGGTTAGCCCGAGTGTGAGAGAATGTTGGTGTTTTAGTTACACAGCGTGAGGGTTCAGACATTGTACGGGTTCGGAAAACAGCCAAGTATACGTTTAGAGTGCGATGAGTGTTAGAGCCTCGGTTACCGCGAGGGTAGGGAAAAGGTCAATTATTGGTTTAGTTGAGGGTGAGGAATGGAACTTGTTCGGATGGTGCCTACAACCAGGTATACATTTATGTTCGGAACAGTGTTTGAGCCACTGTAACCTTGATGCAACTTAAGGTCGGTATGATGGTTAGGGTGAGGGAGAGAAATGGGACAGGCTTGCCTTTTATTTACAGCCTTGTGTACCTCTCGACTCGCAACACGTTTAGGGCCACGGTAACCTGGAGGGTATGGGAAAGGATTGAACGTTCCTTAGTGTCAGTCTGAGGGATGGGAGTGTGTTCGGCTACTGCCTGTATCCAGGTACACGTTAATGTTCGGTTGAGGGTTAGGAACTCGGTTAACCCGAGGGTGAACAGGGTTGGTGTGTTAGTTAAAATGACGGTGAGGGTTTGGACAGTGTAGCGTTTCGGATAACGGCCAAGTACGTTCGAAACAGTATTTAAATTTGGTCAGCGTGAGGGAAGTTAAAGGTTGGTACGTTGTTTAGGGTGAGGGTGGGTGTTGGGACACTGTTCAGGTTCTGCTTACAGCCAGATGCACGTTTAGCCTCCTAAGACTCTTAGGTCCAAGGTTGGCGGGAGGTTGTGGGAAAAGATTGAATGTTGGTTAGTGTGAGGCTGAGGCATGGGACAGGTTTCAGCTACTGCCTCCACACAGGTATACATTAAGGTTCGGGTCAGTTTTAGGGCCTGGGTTAGCCCTAGTGTGAGAGAGTGTTGGTGTGTTAGTTACAGAGAGGGTGAGGGTTCCGACATTGTACGGGTTCGGAAAACAGCCAAGTATACATTTAGGATCAGACGAGTGTTAGAGTCTCGGTTATCGCCACGGTACGGAACGGTTGGTATGCTTGATATGTTGAGGGTGAGAGATGGAACTGTGTTCGGCTGCTGCCTACAGTCAGGTGTACATTTAGGTTCGGAGCAGTGTTTGAGCCACGTTCACCCCAACGGAAGTTAAAGTTGGTATGTTGGTTAGGGTGAGGGTGAGGGATGGGTCAGTGTTCGGGTTCTGCTTACAACCAGGTGTCCGTTTAGTTTCAGAACACTGTTAGGATCCTTGATAGCTGAGTTTATGAAAAAGGATTTTATGTTGGTTAGTGTGAGGATAAGGGAACGGACAGGGTTCGGCTACTGCCTTCAGACAGGTTTACTTAAGGTTCGGGTGAGTGTTAGCTCCTAGGTTAGCCCAAGGGTGAGACAGGATTGGTGTGTGTTAAAGTGCGAGTGAGGGTTGGGACAGGCAGAGTTTAGTATAACAGCCAAGTTTAGAGTCCGATGAGTGTTAGAGCCTCGGTTACCGCGAGGGTAGGGAAAAGGTCATATATTGGTTTAGTTGAGGGTGAGTAATGGAACTTGTTCGGATGTTGCCTACAACCAGGTACACCTTTACATTCGGAACAGTGTATGAGCAGCAGTAACCGTGAGGCAACTTAAAGGTTGGTATGATGGTTAGGGTGATGGAGAGACATGGGACAGGCTTGCCTTTTATTTACCGCCTTGTGTACCTCTAGACTCTCAACACTGTTAGGGCCACGGTTACCTGGAGGGTATGGAAAAGGAGTGAAGGTTCCTTATTGTCAGTCTGAGGGATGTGAGAATGTTCCGCTACTGCCTGTATCCAGGTACACGTTAAAGTTCCGTTGAGGGTTAGGAACTCGGTTCACCCGAGAGTAAACAGGGTTGGTGTGTTAGTTAAAATGACGGTGAGGGTTTGGACAGTGTGGACTTTCGGATAACATCCACGTAGGTTCGGAGCGGTATTTGAAACTTAGTCAGCGTTAGGGAAGTTAAAGTTTGGTATGTTGGTTAGGGTGAGGGTGAGTGACGGGACAGTGTTCAGGTTCTGCTTACAGCCCGATGCACGTTTAGCCTCCTAAGATTCTAAGGTCCACGGTTGGCAGGAGGTTGTGAGAAAACATTGAATGTTGGTTAGTGTGAGGCTGAGGCATGGTACAGGTTTCAGCTACTGCCTCCAGACAGGTATACATTAAGGTTCGGGTCAGTGTTAGGGCCTTGGTTAGCCCGAGTGTGAGAGAGTGTTGATGTGTTACAGAGAGGGTGAGGGTTCAGACATTGTACGGGTTTGGGAAACAGCCGAGTATAAGTTTAGGATCGGAAGAGTGTTAGAGCTTCGGTTATCACCACGGTAAGGAAAAGGTTGGTATGCTTGATATGCTGAGGGTGAGGGATGGAACGGTGTTCGGCTGCTGCCTACAGTCAGGTGTACATTTAGGTTCGGAGCAGTGTTTGAGCCACGTTCACCCCAACGGAAGTTAAAGTTGGTATGTTGGTTAGGGTGAGGGTGAGGGATGGGTCAGTGTTCGGGTTCTGCTTACAACCAGGTGTACGTTTAGGTTCAGAACACTGTTAGGATCACTGTTAGCTGGAGGTTATGGCAAAGGATTTTATGTTGGTTAGTGTGAGGATTAGGGAACGGACAAGGTTCCGCTACTGCCTTCAGACAGGTTTACTTAAGGTTCGGGTGAGTGTTAGCTCCTACGTTAGCCCAAGGGTGAGACAGGGTTGGTGTGTGTTAAAGTGAGAGTGAGGGTTGGGTCAGGCAGAGTTTAGTATAACAGCCAAGAGTACGTTTAGAGTCCGATGAGTGTTAGAGCCTCGGTTACCGCGAGGGTAGCGAAAAGTTCATATATTGGTTTAGTTGAAGGTAAGGAATGGAACTTGTTCAGAATTTGGCTACCACCAGGTATACATTTACATTCGGAACAGTGTATGAGCCGCAGTAACCGTGAGGCAACTTAAAGGTAGGTATGATGGATAGGGTGATGGAGAGACATGGGACAGGCTTCGCCTTTCATTTGCAGCCTTGTGTACCTCTAGACTCGCAACACTGTTAGGGCCACGGTTACCTGGAGGGTAGGGGAAAGGATTGAACGTTCCTTAGTGTCAGTCTGAGGGATGGGAGAGTGTTCCGCTACTGCCTGTATCCAGGTACACGTTAATGTTCGGTTGAGGGTTAGGAACTCGGTTAACCCGAGGGTGAACAGGCTTGGTGTGTTAGTTCAAATGACGGTGAGGGTTTGGACAGTGTAGATTTCAGATAACAGCCACGTAGGGTCGGAGCAGTATTTGAAACTTGGTCAGCGTGAGGGAAGTTAAAGGATGGTATGTTGGTTAGGGTGAGGGTGAGTGATGGGACAGTGTTCAGGTTCTGCTTACCCTGCTGTGCTTCGTTAGGCTCGGAAGACTCTTAAGGCCACGGTAGGTGGGAGGTTATAGGAAAGGATTGAACGTTGGTTAGTTGAGGCTGAGGGATGGGACATGTTTCAGCTACTGCGTGCATCCACGTATACATTAAAGTTCAGCTGAGGGTTAGGAATTCGGTAGCCATAGGGTGAGACAGGGTTGGTGTGTTAGTTAAAGTGACGGTGAGGGTTTGGACAGTGTAGGGTTTCGGATAACGGCCAAGTACGTTCGAAACAGTTTTCAAACTTTGGTCAGCGTGAGGGAAGTTAAAGGTTGGTATGTTGTTTAGGGTGAGGGTGAGTGTTGGGACAGTGTTCAGGTTCTGCTTACAGCCAGGTGCACGTTTAGGCTCCTAAGACTCTTAGGTCAACGGTTAGCGGGAGGTTATGGGGAAGGATTGAATATTGGTTAGTGTGAGGTTGAGGCAAGGGACATGTTTCAGCTACTGCCTCCAGCCATGTACACATTAAGCTTCGGGTCAGGGTTAGGGCCCCGGTTAGCCCGAGTGTGAGAGAATGTTGGTGTTTTAGTTACACAGCGTGAGGGTTCAGACATTGTACGGGTTCGGAAAACAGCCAAGTATACGTTTAGAGTGCGATGAGTGTTAGAGCCTCGGTTACCGCGAGGGTAGGGAAAAGGTCAATTATTGGTTTAGTTGAGGGTGAGGAATGGAACTTGTTCGGATGGTGCCTACAACCAGGTATACATTTATGTTCGGAACAGTGTTTGAGCCACTGTAACCTTGATGCAACTTAAGGTCGGTATGATGGTTAGGGTGAGGGAGAGAAATGGGACAGGCTTGCCTTTTATTTACAGCCTTGTGTACCTCTCGACTCGCAACACGTTTAGGGCCACGGTAACCTGGAGGGTATGGGAAAGGATTGAACGTTCCTTAGTGTCAGTCTGAGGGATGGGAGTGTGTTCGGCTACTGCCTGTATCCAGGTACACGTTAATGTTCGGTTGAGGGTTAGGAACTCGGTTAACCCGAGGGTGAACAGGGTTGGTGTGTTAGTTAAAATGACGGTGAGGGTTTGGACAGTGTAGCGTTTCGGATAACGGCCAAGTACGTTCGAAACAGTATTTAAATTTGGTCAGCGTGAGGGAAGTTAAAGGTTGGTACGTTGTTTAGGGTGAGGGTGGGTGTTGGGACACTGTTCAGGTTCTGCTTACAGCCAGATGCACGTTTAGCCTCCTAAGACTCTTAGGTCCAAGGTTGGCGGGAGGTTGTGGGAAAAGATTGAATGTTGGTTAGTGTGAGGCTGAGGCATGGGACAGGTTTCAGCTACTGCCTCCACACAGGTATACATTAAGGTTCGGGTCAGTTTTAGGGCCTGGGTTAGCCCTAGTGTGAGAGAGTGTTGGTGTGTTAGTTACAGAGAGGGTGAGGGTTCCGACATTGTACGGGTTCGGAAAACAGCCAAGTATACATTTAGGATCAGACGAGTGTTAGAGTCTCGGTTATCGCCACGGTACGGAACGGTTGGTATGCTTGATATGTTGAGGGTGAGAGATGGAACTGTGTTCGGCTGCTGCCTACAGTCAGGTGTACATTTAGGTTCGGAGCAGTGTTTGAGCCACGTTCACCCCAACGGAAGTTAAAGTTGGTATGTTGGTTAGGGTGAGGGTGAGGGATGGGTCAGTGTTCGGGTTCTGCTTACAACCAGGTGTCCGTTTAGTTTCAGAACACTGTTAGGATCCTTGATAGCTGAGTTTATGAAAAAGGATTTTATGTTGGTTAGTGTGAGGATAAGGGAACGGACAGGGTTCGGCTACTGCCTTCAGACAGGTTTACTTAAGGTTCGGGTGAGTGTTAGCTCCTAGGTTAGCCCAAGGGTGAGACAGGATTGGTGTGTGTTAAAGTGCGAGTGAGGGTTGGGACAGGCAGAGTTTAGTATAACAGCCAAGTTTAGAGTCCGATGAGTGTTAGAGCCTCGGTTACCGCGAGGGTAGGGAAAAGGTCATATATTGGTTTAGTTGAGGGTGAGTAATGGAACTTGTTCGGATGTTGCCTACAACCAGGTACACCTTTACATTCGGAACAGTGTATGAGCAGCAGTAACCGTGAGGCAACTTAAAGGTTGGTATGATGGTTAGGGTGATGGAGAGACATGGGACAGGCTTGCCTTTTATTTACCGCCTTGTGTACCTCTAGACTCTCAACACTGTTAGGGCCACGGTTACCTGGAGGGTATGGAAAAGGAGTGAAGGTTCCTTATTGTCAGTCTGAGGGATGTGAGAATGTTCCGCTACTGCCTGTATCCAGGTACACGTTAATGTTCCGTTGAGGGTTAGGAACTCGGTTCACCCGAGAGTAAACAGGGTTGGTGTGTTAGTTAAAATGACGGTGAGGGTTTGGACAGTGTGGACTTTCGGATAACATCCACGTAGGTTCGGAGCGGTATTTGAAACTTAGTCAGCGTTAGGGAAGTTAAAGTTTGGTATGTTGGTTAGGGTGAGGGTGAGTGACGGGACAGTGTTCAGGTTCTGCTTACAGCCCGATGCACGTTTAGCCTCCTAAGATTCTAAGGTCCACGGTTGGCAGGAGGTTGTGAGAAAACATTGAATGTTGGTTAGTGTGAGGCTGAGGCATGGTACAGGTTTCAGCTACTGCCTCCAGACAGGTATACATTAAGGTTCGGGTCAGTGTTAGGGCCTTGGTTAGCCCGAGTGTGAGAGAGTGTTGATGTGTTACAGAGAGGGTGAGGGTTCAGACATTGTACGGGTTTGGGAAACAGCCGAGTATAAGTTTAGGATCGGAAGAGTGTTAGAGCTTCGGTTATCACCACGGTAAGGAAAAGGTTGGTATGCTTGATATGCTGAGGGTGAGGGATGGAACTGTGTTCGGCTGCTGCCTACAGTCAGGTGTACATTTAGGTTCGGAGCAGTGTTTGAGCCACGTTCACCCCAACGGAAGTTAAAGTTGGTATGTTGGTTAGGGTGAGGGTGAGGGATGGGTCAGTGTTCGGGTTCTGCTTACAACCAGGTGTACGTTTAGGTTCAGAACACTGTTAGGATCACTGTTAGCTGGAGGTTATGGCAAAGGATTTTATGTTGGTTAGTGTGAGGATTAGGGAACGGACAAGGTTCCGCTACTGCCTTCAGACAGGTTTACTTAAGGTTCGGGTGAGTGTTAGCTCCTACGTTAGCCCAAGGGTGAGACAGGGTTGGTGTGTGTTAAAGTGAGAGTGACGGTTGGGTCAGGCAGAGTTTAGTATAACAGCCAAGAGTACGTTTAGAGTCCGATGAGTGTTAGAGCCTCGGTTACCGCGAGGGTAGCGAAAAGTTCATATATTGGTTTAGTTGAAGGTAAGGAATGGAACTTGTTCAGAATTTGGCTACCACCAGGTATACATTTACATTCGGAACAGTGTATGAGCCGCAGTAACCGTGAGGCAACTTAAAGGTAGGTATGATGGATAGGGTGATGGAGAGACATGGGACAGGCTTCGCCTTTCATTTGCAGCCTTGTGTACCTCTAGACTCGCAACACTGTTAGGGCCACGGTTACCTGGAGGGTAGGGGAAAGGATTGAACGTTCCTTAGTGTCAGTCTGAGGGATGGGAGAGTGTTCCGCTACTGCCTGTATCCAGGTACACGTTAATGTTCGGTTGAGGGTTAGGAACTCGGTTAACCCGAGGGTGAACAGGCTTGGTGTGTTAGTTCAAATGACGGTGAGGGTTTGGACAGTGTAGATTTCAGATAACAGCCACGTAGGGTCGGAGCAGTATTTGAAACTTGGTCAGCGTGAGGGAAGTTAAAGGATGGTATGTTGGTTAGGGTGAGGGTGAGTGATGGGACAGTGTTCAGGTTCTGCTTACCCTGCTGTGCTTCGTTAGGCTCGGAAGACTCTTAAGGCCACGGTAGGTGGGAGGTTATAGGAAAGGATTGAACGTTGGTTAGTTGAGGCTGAGGGATGGGACATGTTTCAGCTACTGCGTGCATCCACGTATACATTAAAGTTCAGCTGAGGGTTAGGAATTCGGTAGCCATAGGGTGAGACAGGGTTGGTGTGTTAGTTAAAGTGACGGTGAGGGTTTGGACAGTGTAGGGTTTCGGATAACGGCCAAGTACGTTCGAAACAGTTTTCAAACTTTGGTCAGCGTGAGGGAAGTTAAAGGTTGGTATGTTGTTTAGGGTGAGGGTGAGTGTTGGGACAGTGTTCAGGTTCTGCTTACAGCCAGGTGCACGTTTAGGCTCCTAAGACTCTTAGGTCAACGGTTAGCGGGAGGTTATGGGGAAGGATTGAATATTGGTTAGTGTGAGGTTGAGGCAAGGGACATGTTTCAGCTACTGCCTCCAGCCATGTACACATTAAGCTTCGGGTCAGGGTTAGGGCCCCGGTTAGCCCGAGTGTGAGAGAATGTTGGTGTTTTAGTTACACAGCGTGAGGGTTCAGACATTGTACGGGTTCGGAAAACAGCCAAGTATACGTTTAGAGTGCGATGAGTGTTAGAGCCTCGGTTACCGCGAGGGTAGGGAAAAGGTCAATTATTGGTTTAGTTGAGGGTGAGGAATGGAACTTGTTCGGATGGTGCCTACAACCAGGTATACATTTATGTTCGGAACAGTGTTTGAGCCACTGTAACCTTGATGCAACTTAAGGTCGGTATGATGGTTAGGGTGAGGGAGAGAAATGGGACAGGCTTGCCTTTTATTTACAGCCTTGTGTACCTCTCGACTCGCAACACGTTTAGGGCCACGGTAACCTGGAGGGTATGGGAAAGGATTGAACGTTCCTTAGTGTCAGTCTGAGGGATGGGAGTGTGTTCGGCTACTGCCTGTATCCAGGTACACGTTAATGTTCGGTTGAGGGTTAGGAACTCGGTTAACCCGAGGGTGAACAGGGTTGGTGTGTTAGTTAAAATGACGGTGAGGGTTTGGACAGTGTAGCGTTTCGGATAACGGCCAAGTACGTTCGAAACAGTATTTAAATTTGGTCAGCGTGAGGGAAGTTAAAGGTTGGTACGTTGTTTAGGGTGAGGGTGGGTGTTGGGACACTGTTCAGGTTCTGCTTACAGCCAGATGCACGTTTAGCCTCCTAAGACTCTTAGGTCCAAGGTTGGCGGGAGGTTGTGGGAAAAGATTGAATGTTGGTTAGTGTGAGGCTGAGGCATGGGACAGGTTTCAGCTACTGCCTCCACACAGGTATACATTAAGGTTCGGGTCAGTTTTAGGGCCTGGGTTAGCCCTAGTGTGAGAGAGTGTTGGTGTGTTAGTTACAGAGAGGGTGAGGGTTCCGACATTGTACGGGTTCGGAAAACAGCCAAGTATACATTTAGGATCAGACGAGTGTTAGAGTCTCGGTTATCGCCACGGTACGGAACGGTTGGTATGCTTGATATGTTGAGGGTGAGAGATGGAACTGTGTTCGGCTGCTGCCTACAGTCAGGTGTACATTTAGGTTCGGAGCAGTGTTTGAGCCACGTTCACCCCAACGGAAGTTAAAGTTGGTATGTTGGTTAGGGTGAGGGTGAGGGATGGGTCAGTGTTCGGGTTCTGCTTACAACCAGGTGTCCGTTTAGTTTCAGAACACTGTTAGGATCCTTGATAGCTGAGTTTATGAAAAAGGATTTTATGTTGGTTAGTGTGAGGATAAGGGAACGGACAGGGTTCGGCTACTGCCTTCAGACAGGTTTACTTAAGGTTCGGGTGAGTGTTAGCTCCTAGGTTAGCCCAAGGGTGAGACAGGATTGGTGTGTGTTAAAGTGCGAGTGAGGGTTGGGACAGGCAGAGTTTAGTATAACAGCCAAGTTTAGAGTCCGATGAGTGTTAGAGCCTCGGTTACCGCGAGGGTAGGGAAAAGGTCATATATTGGTTTAGTTGAGGGTGAGTAATGGAACTTGTTCGGATGTTGCCTACAACCAGGTACACCTTTACATTCGGAACAGTGTATGAGCAGCAGTAACCGTGAGGCAACTTAAAGGTTGGTATGATGGTTAGGGTGATGGAGAGACATGGGACAGGCTTGCCTTTTATTTACCGCCTTGTGTACCTCTAGACTCTCAACACTGTTAGGGCCACGGTTACCTGGAGGGTATGGAAAAGGAGTGAAGGTTCCTTATTGTCAGTCTGAGGGATGTGAGAATGTTCCGCTACTGCCTGTATCCAGGTACACGTTAAAGTTCCGTTGAGGGTTAGGAACTCGGTTCACCCGAGAGTAAACAGGGTTGGTGTGTTAGTTAAAATGACGGTGAGGGTTTGGACAGTGTGGACTTTCGGATAACATCCACGTAGGTTCGGAGCGGTATTTGAAACTTAGTCAGCGTTAGGGAAGTTAAAGTTTGGTATGTTGGTTAGGGTGAGGGTGAGTGACGGGACAGTGTTCAGGTTCTGCTTACAGCCCGATGCACGTTTAGCCTCCTAAGATTCTAAGGTCCACGGTTGGCAGGAGGTTGTGAGAAAACATTGAATGTTGGTTAGTGTGAGGCTGAGGCATGGTACAGGTTTCAGCTACTGCCTCCAGACAGGTATACATTAAGGTTCGGGTCAGTGTTAGGGCCTTGGTTAGCCCGAGTGTGAGAGAGTGTTGATGTGTTACAGAGAGGGTGAGGGTTCAGACATTGTACGGGTTTGGGAAACAGCCGAGTATAAGTTTAGGATCGGAAGAGTGTTAGAGCTTCGGTTATCACCACGGTAAGGAAAAGGTTGGTATGCTTGATATGCTGAGGGTGAGGGATGGAACGGTGTTCGGCTGCTGCCTACAGTCAGGTGTACATTTAGGTTCGGAGCAGTGTTTGAGCCACGTTCACCCCAACGGAAGTTAAAGTTGGTATGTTGGTTAGGGTGAGGGTGAGGGATGGGTCAGTGTTCGGGTTCTGCTTACAACCAGGTGTACGTTTAGGTTCAGAACACTGTTAGGATCACTGTTAGCTGGAGGTTATGGCAAAGGATTTTATGTTGGTTAGTGTGAGGATTAGGGAACGGACAAGGTTCCGCTACTGCCTTCAGACAGGTTTACTTAAGGTTCGGGTGAGTGTTAGCTCCTACGTTAGCCCAAGGGTGAGACAGGGTTGGTGTGTGTTAAAGTGAGAGTGAGGGTTGGGTCAGGCAGAGTTTAGTATAACAGCCAAGAGTACGTTTAGAGTCCGATGAGTGTTAGAGCCTCGGTTACCGCGAGGGTAGCGAAAAGTTCATATATTGGTTTAGTTGAAGGTAAGGAATGGAACTTGTTCAGAATTTGGCTACCACCAGGTATACATTTACATTCGGAACAGTGTATGAGCCGCAGTAACCGTGAGGCAACTTAAAGGTAGGTATGATGGATAGGGTGATGGAGAGACATGGGACAGGCTTCGCCTTTCATTTGCAGCCTTGTGTACCTCTAGACTCGCAACACTGTTAGGGCCACGGTTACCTGGAGGGTAGGGGAAAGGATTGAACGTTCCTTAGTGTCAGTCTGAGGGATGGGAGAGTGTTCCGCTACTGCCTGTATCCAGGTACACGTTAATGTTCGGTTGAGGGTTAGGAACTCGGTTAACCCGAGGGTGAACAGGCTTGGTGTGTTAGTTCAAATGACGGTGAGGGTTTGGACAGTGTAGATTTCAGATAACAGCCACGTAGGGTCGGAGCAGTATTTGAAACTTGGTCAGCGTGAGGGAAGTTAAAGGATGGTATGTTGGTTAGGGTGAGGGTGAGTGATGGGACAGTGTTCAGGTTCTGCTTACCCTGCTGTGCTTCGTTAGGCTCGGAAGACTCTTAAGGCCACGGTAGGTGGGAGGTTATAGGAAAGGATTGAACGTTGGTTAGTTGAGGCTGAGGGATGGGACATGTTTCAGCTACTGCGTGCATCCACGTATACATTAAAGTTCAGCTGAGGGTTAGGAATTCGGTAGCCATAGGGTGAGACAGGGTTGGTGTGTTAGTTAAAGTGACGGTGAGGGTTTGGACAGTGTAGGGTTTCGGATAACGGCCAAGTACGTTCGAAACAGTTTTCAAACTTTGGTCAGCGTGAGGGAAGTTAAAGGTTGGTATGTTGTTTAGGGTGAGGGTGAGTGTTGGGACAGTGTTCAGGTTCTGCTTACAGCCAGGTGCACGTTTAGGCTCCTAAGACTCTTAGGTCAACGGTTAGCGGGAGGTTATGGGGAAGGATTGAATATTGGTTAGTGTGAGGTTGAGGCAAGGGACATGTTTCAGCTACTGCCTCCAGCCATGTACACATTAAGCTTCGGGTCAGGGTTAGGGCCCCGGTTAGCCCGAGTGTGAGAGAATGTTGGTGTTTTAGTTACACAGCGTGAGGGTTCAGACATTGTACGGGTTCGGAAAACAGCCAAGTATACGTTTAGAGTGCGATGAGTGTTAGAGCCTCGGTTACCGCGAGGGTAGGGAAAAGGTCAATTATTGGTTTAGTTGAGGGTGAGGAATGGAACTTGTTCGGATGGTGCCTACAACCAGGTATACATTTATGTTCGGAACAGTGTTTGAGCCACTGTAACCTTGATGCAACTTAAGGTCGGTATGATGGTTAGGGTGAGGGAGAGAAATGGGACAGGCTTGCCTTTTATTTACAGCCTTGTGTACCTCTCGACTCGCAACACGTTTAGGGCCACGGTAACCTGGAGGGTATGGGAAAGGATTGAACGTTCCTTAGTGTCAGTCTGAGGGATGGGAGTGTGTTCGGCTACTGCCTGTATCCAGGTACACGTTAATGTTCGGTTGAGGGTTAGGAACTCGGTTAACCCGAGGGTGAACAGGGTTGGTGTGTTAGTTAAAATGACGGTGAGGGTTTGGACAGTGTAGCGTTTCGGATAACGGCCAAGTACGTTCGAAACAGTATTTAAATTTGGTCAGCGTGAGGGAAGTTAAAGGTTGGTACGTTGTTTAGGGTGAGGGTGGGTGTTGGGACACTGTTCAGGTTCTGCTTACAGCCAGATGCACGTTTAGCCTCCTAAGACTCTTAGGTCCAAGGTTGGCGGGAGGTTGTGGGAAAAGATTGAATGTTGGTTAGTGTGAGGCTGAGGCATGGGACAGGTTTCAGCTACTGCCTCCACACAGGTATACATTAAGGTTCGGGTCAGTTTTAGGGCCTGGGTTAGCCCTAGTGTGAGAGAGTGTTGGTGTGTTAGTTACAGAGAGGGTGAGGGTTCCGACATTGTACGGGTTCGGAAAACAGCCAAGTATACATTTAGGATCAGACGAGTGTTAGAGTCTCGGTTATCGCCACGGTACGGAACGGTTGGTATGCTTGATATGTTGAGGGTGAGAGATGGAACTGTGTTCGGCTGCTGCCTACAGTCAGGTGTACATTTAGGTTCGGAGCAGTGTTTGAGCCACGTTCACCCCAACGGAAGTTAAAGTTGGTATGTTGGTTAGGGTGAGGGTGAGGGATGGGTCAGTGTTCGGGTTCTGCTTACAACCAGGTGTCCGTTTAGTTTCAGAACACTGTTAGGATCCTTGATAGCTGAGTTTATGAAAAAGGATTTTATGTTGGTTAGTGTGAGGATAAGGGAACGGACAGGGTTCGGCTACTGCCTTCAGACAGGTTTACTTAAGGTTCGGGTGAGTGTTAGCTCCTAGGTTAGCCCAAGGGTGAGACAGGATTGGTGTGTGTTAAAGTGCGAGTGAGGGTTGGGACAGGCAGAGTTTAGTATAACAGCCAAGTTTAGAGTCCGATGAGTGTTAGAGCCTCGGTTACCGCGAGGGTAGGGAAAAGGTCATATATTGGTTTAGTTGAGGGTGAGTAATGGAACTTGTTCGGATGTTGCCTACAACCAGGTACACCTTTACATTCGGAACAGTGTATGAGCAGCAGTAACCGTGAGGCAACTTAAAGGTTGGTATGATGGTTAGGGTGATGGAGAGACATGGGACAGGCTTGCCTTTTATTTACCGCCTTGTGTACCTCTAGACTCTCAACACTGTTAGGGCCACGGTTACCTGGAGGGTATGGAAAAGGAGTGAAGGTTCCTTATTGTCAGTCTGAGGGATGTGAGAATGTTCCGCTACTGCCTGTATCCAGGTACACGTTAAAGTTCCGTTGAGGGTTAGGAACTCGGTTCACCCGAGAGTAAACAGGGTTGGTGTGTTAGTTAAAATGACGGTGAGGGTTTGGACAGTGTGGACTTTCGGATAACATCCACGTAGGTTCGGAGCGGTATTTGAAACTTAGTCAGCGTTAGGGAAGTTAAAGTTTGGTATGTTGGTTAGGGTGAGGGTGAGTGACGGGACAGTGTTCAGGTTCTGCTTACAGCCCGATGCACGTTTAGCCTCCTAAGATTCTAAGGTCCACGGTTGGCAGGAGGTTGTGAGAAAACATTGAATGTTGGTTAGTGTGAGGCTGAGGCATGGTACAGGTTTCAGCTACTGCCTCCAGACAGGTATACATTAAGGTTCGGGTCAGTGTTAGGGCCTTGGTTAGCCCGAGTGTGAGAGAGTGTTGATGTGTTACAGAGAGGGTGAGGGTTCAGACATTGTACGGGTTTGGGAAACAGCCGAGTATAAGTTTAGGATCGGAAGAGTGTTAGAGCTTCGGTTATCACCACGGTAAGGAAAAGGTTGGTATGCTTGATATGCTGAGGGTGAGGGATGGAACTGTGTTCGGCTGCTGCCTACAGTCAGGTATACATTTAGGTTCGGAGCAGTGTTTGAGCCACGTTCACCCCAACGGAAGTTAAAGTTGGTATGTTGGTTAGGGTGAGGGTGAGGGATGGGTCAGTGTTCGGGTTCTGCTTACAACCAGGTGTACGTTTAGGTTCAGAACACTGTTAGGATCACTGTTAGCTGGAGGTTATGGCAAAGGATTTTATGTTGGTTAGTGTGAGGATTAGGGAACGGACAAGGTTCCGCTACTGCCTTCAGACAGGTTTACTTAAGGTTCGGGTGAGTGTTAGCTCCTACGTTAGCCCAAGGGTGAGACAGGGTTGGTGTGTGTTAAAGTGAGAGTGAGGGTTGGGTCAGGCAGAGTTTAGTATAACAGCCAAGAGTACGTTTAGAGTCCGATGAGTGTTAGAGCCTCGGTTACCGCGAGGGTAGCGAAAAGTTCATATATTGGTTTAGTTGAAGGTAAGGAATGGAACTTGTTCAGAATTTGGCTACCACCAGGTATACATTTACATTCGGAACAGTGTATGAGCCGCAGTAACCGTGAGGCAACTTAAAGGTAGGTATGATGGATAGGGTGATGGAGAGACATGGGACAGGCTTCGCCTTTCATTTGCAGCCTTGTGTACCTCTAGACTCGCAACACTGTTAGGGCCACGGTTACCTGGAGGGTAGGGGAAAGGATTGAACGTTCCTTAGTGTCAGTCTGAGGGATGGGAGAGTGTTCCGCTACTGCCTGTATCCAGGTACACGTTAATGTTCGGTTGAGGGTTAGGAACTCGGTTAACCCGAGGGTGAACAGGCTTGGTGTGTTAGTTCAAATGACGGTGAGGGTTTGGACAGTGTAGATTTCAGATAACAGCCACGTAGGGTCGGAGCAGTATTTGAAACTTGGTCAGCGTGAGGGAAGTTAAAGGATGGTATGTTGGTTAGGGTGAGGGTGAGTGATGGGACAGTGTTCAGGTTCTGCTTACCCTGCTGTGCTTCGTTAGGCTCGGAAGACTCTTAAGGCCACGGTAGGTGGGAGGTTATAGGAAAGGATTGAACGTTGGTTAGTTGAGGCTGAGGGATGGGACATGTTTCAGCTACTGCGTGCATCCACGTATACATTAAAGTTCAGCTGAGGGTTAGGAATTCGGTAGCCATAGGGTGAGACAGGGTTGGTGTGTTAGTTAAAGTGACGGTGAGGGTTTGGACAGTGTAGGGTTTCGGATAACGGCCAAGTACGTTCGAAACAGTTTTCAAACTTTGGTCAGCGTGAGGGAAGTTAAAGGTTGGTATGTTGTTTAGGGTGAGGGTGAGTGTTGGGACAGTGTTCAGGTTCTGCTTACAGCCAGGTGCACGTTTAGGCTCCTAAGACTCTTAGGTCAACGGTTAGCGGGAGGTTATGGGGAAGGATTGAATATTGGTTAGTGTGAGGTTGAGGCAAGGGACATGTTTCAGCTACTGCCTCCAGCCATGTACACATTAAGCTTCGGGTCAGGGTTAGGGCCCCGGTTAGCCCGAGTGTGAGAGAATGTTGGTGTTTTAGTTACACAGCGTGAGGGTTCAGACATTGTACGGGTTCGGAAAACAGCCAAGTATACGTTTAGAGTGCGATGAGTGTTAGAGCCTCGGTTACCGCGAGGGTAGGGAAAAGGTCAATTATTGGTTTAGTTGAGGGTGAGGAATGGAACTTGTTCGGATGGTGCCTACAACCAGGTATACATTTATGTTCGGAACAGTGTTTGAGCCACTGTAACCTTGATGCAACTTAAGGTCGGTATGATGGTTAGGGTGAGGGAGAGAAATGGGACAGGCTTGCCTTTTATTTACAGCCTTGTGTACCTCTCGACTCGCAACACGTTTAGGGCCACGGTAACCTGGAGGGTATGGGAAAGGATTGAACGTTCCTTAGTGTCAGTCTGAGGGATGGGAGTGTGTTCGGCTACTGCCTGTATCCAGGTACACGTTAATGTTCGGTTGAGGGTTAGGAACTCGGTTAACCCGAGGGTGAACAGGGTTGGTGTGTTAGTTAAAATGACGGTGAGGGTTTGGACAGTGTAGCGTTTCGGATAACGGCCAAGTACGTTCGAAACAGTATTTAAATTTGGTCAGCGTGAGGGAAGTTAAAGGTTGGTACGTTGTTTAGGGTGAGGGTGGGTGTTGGGACACTGTTCAGGTTCTGCTTACAGCCAGATGCACGTTTAGCCTCCTAAGACTCTTAGGTCCAAGGTTGGCGGGAGGTTGTGGGAAAAGATTGAATGTTGGTTAGTGTGAGGCTGAGGCATGGGACAGGTTTCAGCTACTGCCTCCACACAGGTATACATTAAGGTTCGGGTCAGTTTTAGGGCCTGGGTTAGCCCTAGTGTGAGAGAGTGTTGGTGTGTTAGTTACAGAGAGGGTGAGGGTTCCGACATTGTACGGGTTCGGAAAACAGCCAAGTATACATTTAGGATCAGACGAGTGTTAGAGTCTCGGTTATCGCCACGGTACGGAACGGTTGGTATGCTTGATATGTTGAGGGTGAGAGATGGAACTGTGTTCGGCTGCTGCCTACAGTCAGGTGTACATTTAGGTTCGGAGCAGTGTTTGAGCCACGTTCACCCCAACGGAAGTTAAAGTTGGTATGTTGGTTAGGGTGAGGGTGAGGGATGGGTCAGTGTTCGGGTTCTGCTTACAACCAGGTGTCCGTTTAGTTTCAGAACACTGTTAGGATCCTTGATAGCTGAGTTTATGAAAAAGGATTTTATGTTGGTTAGTGTGAGGATAAGGGAACGGACAGGGTTCGGCTACTGCCTTCAGACAGGTTTACTTAAGGTTCGGGTGAGTGTTAGCTCCTAGGTTAGCCCAAGGGTGAGACAGGATTGGTGTGTGTTAAAGTGCGAGTGAGGGTTGGGACAGGCAGAGTTTAGTATAACAGCCAAGTTTAGAGTCCGATGAGTGTTAGAGCCTCGGTTACCGCGAGGGTAGGGAAAAGGTCATATATTGGTTTAGTTGAGGGTGAGTAATGGAACTTGTTCGGATGTTGCCTACAACCAGGTACACCTTTACATTCGGAACAGTGTATGAGCAGCAGTAACCGTGAGGCAACTTAAAGGTTGGTATGATGGTTAGGGTGATGGAGAGACATGGGACAGGCTTGCCTTTTATTTACCGCCTTGTGTACCTCTAGACTCTCAACACTGTTAGGGCCACGGTTACCTGGAGGGTATGGAAAAGGAGTGAAGGTTCCTTATTGTCAGTCTGAGGGATGTGAGAATGTTCCGCTACTGCCTGTATCCAGGTACACGTTAAAGTTCCGTTGAGGGTTAGGAACTCGGTTCACCCGAGAGTAAACAGGGTTGGTGTGTTAGTTAAAATGACGGTGAGGGTTTGGACAGTGTGGACTTTCGGATAACATCCACGTAGGTTCGGAGCGGTATTTGAAACTTAGTCAGCGTTAGGGAAGTTAAAGTTTGGTATGTTGGTTAGGGTGAGGGTGAGTGACGGGACAGTGTTCAGGTTCTGCTTACAGCCCGATGCACGTTTAGCCTCCTAAGATTCTAAGGTCCACGGTTGGCAGGAGGTTGTGAGAAAACATTGAATGTTGGTTAGTGTGAGGCTGAGGCATGGTACAGGTTTCAGCTACTGCCTCCAGACAGGTATACATTAAGGTTCGGGTCAGTGTTAGGGCCTTGGTTAGCCCGAGTGTGAGAGAGTGTTGATGTGTTACAGAGAGGGTGAGGGTTCAGACATTGTACGGGTTTGGGAAACAGCCGAGTATAAGTTTAGGATCGGAAGAGTGTTAGAGCTTCGGTTATCACCACGGTAAGGAAAAGGTTGGTATGCTTGATATGCTGAGGGTGAGGGATGGAACTGTGTTCGGCTGCTGCCTACAGTCAGGTATACATTTAGGTTCGGAGCAGTGTTTGAGCCACGTTCACCCCAACGGAAGTTAAAGTTGGTATGTTGGTTAGGGTGAGGGTGAGGGATGGGTCAGTGTTCGGGTTCTGCTTACAACCAGGTGTACGTTTAGGTTCAGAACACTGTTAGGATCACTGTTAGCTGGAGGTTATGGCAAAGGATTTTATGTTGGTTAGTGTGAGGATTAGGGAACGGACAAGGTTCCGCTACTGCCTTCAGACAGGTTTACTTAAGGTTCGGGTGAGTGTTAGCTCCTACGTTAGCCCAAGGGTGAGACAGGGTTGGTGTGTGTTAAAGTGAGAGTGAGGGTTGGGTCAGGCAGAGTTTAGTATAACAGCCAAGAGTACGTTTAGAGTCCGATGAGTGTTAGAGCCTCGGTTACCGCGAGGGTAGCGAAAAGTTCATATATTGGTTTAGTTGAAGGTAAGGAATGGAACTTGTTCAGAATTTGGCTACCACCAGGTATACATTTACATTCGGAACAGTGTATGAGCCGCAGTAACCGTGAGGCAACTTAAAGGTAGGTATGATGGATAGGGTGATGGAGAGACATGGGACAGGCTTCGCCTTTCATTTGCAGCCTTGTGTACCTCTAGACTCGCAACACTGTTAGGGCCACGGTTACCTGGAGGGTAGGGGAAAGGATTGAACGTTCCTTAGTGTCAGTCTGAGGGATGGGAGAGTGTTCCGCTACTGCCTGTATCCAGGTACACGTTAATGTTCGGTTGAGGGTTAGGAACTCGGTTAACCCGAGGGTGAACAGGCTTGGTGTGTTAGTTCAAATGACGGTGAGGGTTTGGACAGTGTAGGGTTTCGGATAACGGCCAAGTACGTTCGAAACAGTTTTCAAACTTTGGTCAGCGTGAGGGAAGTTAAAGGTTGGTATGTTGTTTAGGGTGAGGGTGAGTGTTGGGACAGTGTTCAGGTTCTGCTTACAGCCAGGTGCACGTTTAGGCTCCTAAGACTCTTAGGTCAACGGTTAGCGGGAGGTTATGGGGAAGGATTGAATATTGGTTAGTGTGAGGTTGAGGCAAGGGACATGTTTCAGCTACTGCCTCCAGCCATGTACACATTAAGCTTCGGGTCAGGGTTAGGGCCCCGGTTAGCCCGAGTGTGAGAGAATGTTGGTGTTTTAGTTACACAGCGTGAGGGTTCAGACATTGTACGGGTTCGGAAAACAGCCAAGTATACGTTTAGAGTGCGATGAGTGTTAGAGCCTCGGTTACCGCGAGGGTAGGGAAAAGGTCAATTATTGGTTTAGTTGAGGGTGAGGAATGGAACTTGTTCGGATGGTGCCTACAACCAGGTATACATTTATGTTCGGAACAGTGTTTGAGCCACTGTAACCTTGATGCAACTTAAGGTCGGTATGATGGTTAGGGTGAGGGAGAGAAATGGGACAGGCTTGCCTTTTATTTACAGCCTTGTGTACCTCTCGACTCGCAACACGATTAGGGCCACGGTAACCTGGAGGGTATGGGAAAGGATTGAACGTTCCTTAGTGTCAGTCTGAGGGATGGGAGTGTGTTCGGCTACTGCCTGTATCCAGGTACACGTTAATGTTCGGTTGAGGGTTAGGAACTCGGTTAACCCGAGGGTGAACAGGGTTGGTGTGTTAGTTAAAATGACGGTGAGGGTTTGGACAGTGTAGCGTTTCGGATAACGGCCAAGTACGTTCGAAACAGTATTTAAATTTGGTCAGCGTGAGGGAAGTTAAAGGTTGGTACGTTGTTTAGGGTGAGGGTGGGTGTTGGGACACTGTTCAGGTTCTGCTTACAGCCAGATGCACGTTTAGCCTCCTAAGACTCTTAGGTCCAAGGTTGGCGGGAGGTTGTGGGAAAAGATTGAATGTTGGTTAGTGTGAGGCTGAGGCATGGGACAGGTTTCAGCTACTGCCTCCACACAGGTATACATTAAGGTTCGGGTCAGTTTTAGGGCCTGGGTTAGCCCTAGTGTGAGAGAGTGTTGGTGTGTTAGTTACAGAGAGGGTGAGGGTTCCGACATTGTACGGGTTCGGAAAACAGCCAAGTATACATTTAGGATCAGACGAGTGTTAGAGTCTCGGTTATCGCCACGGTACGGAACGGTTGGTATGCTTGATATGTTGAGGGTGAGAGATGGAACTGTGTTCGGCTGCTGCCTACAGTCAGGTGTACATTTAGGTTCGGAGCAGTGTTTGAGCCACGTTCACCCCAACGGAAGTTAAAGTTGGTATGTTGGTTAGGGTGAGGGTGAGGGATGGGTCAGTGTTCGGGTTCTGCTTACAACCAGGTGTCCGTTTAGTTTCAGAACACTGTTAGGATCCTTGATAGCTGAGTTTATGAAAAAGGATTTTATGTTGGTTAGTGTGAGGATAAGGGAACGGACAGGGTTCGGCTACTGCCTTCAGACAGGTTTACTTAAGGTTCGGGTGAGTGTTAGCTCCTAGGTTAGCCCAAGGGTGAGACAGGATTGGTGTGTGTTAAAGTGCGAGTGAGGGTTGGGACAGGCAGAGTTTAGTATAACAGCCAAGTTTAGAGTCCGATGAGTGTTAGAGCCTCGGTTACCGCGAGGGTAGGGAAAAGGTCATATATTGGTTTAGTTGAGGGTGAGTAATGGAACTTGTTCGGATGTTGCCTACAACCAGGTACACCTTTACATTCGGAACAGTGTATGAGCAGCAGTAACCGTGAGGCAACTTAAAGGTTGGTATGATGGTTAGGGTGATGGAGAGACATGGGACAGGCTTGCCTTTTATTTACCGCCTTGTGTACCTCTAGACTCTCAACACTGTTAGGGCCACGGTTACCTGGAGGGTATGGAAAAGGAGTGAAGGTTCCTTATTGTCAGTCTGAGGGATGTGAGAATGTTCCGCTACTGCCTGTATCCAGGTACACGTTAAAGTTCCGTTGAGGGTTAGGAACTCGGTTCACCCGAGAGTAAACAGGGTTGGTGTGTTAGTTAAAATGACGGTGAGGGTTTGGACAGTGTGGACTTTCGGATAACATCCACGTAGGTTCGGAGCGGTATTTGAAACTTAGTCAGCGTTAGGGAAGTTAAAGTTTGGTATGTTGGTTACGGTGAGGGTGAGTGACGGGACAGTGTTCAGATTCTGCTTACACCCCGGTGCTTCATTAGGCTCGGAAGACTCTTAGGGCTACGGTAGGCGGGAGGTTATAGGAAAGGATTGAACGTTGGTTGGTTGAGGCTTAGGGATGGGACATGTTTCAGCTACTGCGTGCATCCACGTATACATTAAAGTTCAGCTGAGGGTTAGGAATTCGGTAGCCATAGGGTGAGACAGGGTTGGTGTGTTAGTTAAAGTGACGGTGAGGGTTTGGACAGTGTAGGGTTTCGGATAACGGCCAAGTACATTCGAAACAGTATTTAAACTTTGGTCAGCGTGAGGGAAGTTAAAGGTTGGTATGTTGTTTAGGATGAGGATGAGTGTTGGGACAGTGTTCAGGTTCTGCTTACAGCAAGGTGCACGTTTAGGCTCCTAAGACTCTTAGGTCAACGGTTGGCAGGAGGTTGTGAGAAAAGATTGAATGTTGGTTAGTGTGAGGCTGAGGCATGGGACAGGTTTCAGCTACTGCCTCCACACAGGTATACATTAAGGTTCGGGTCAGTTTTAGGGCCTGGGTTAGCCCTAGTGTGAGAGAGTGTTGGTGTGTTAGTTACAGAGAGGGTGAGGGTTCCGACATTGTACGGGTTCGGAAAACAGCCAAGTATACATTTAGGATCAGACGAGTGTTAGAGTCTCGGTTATCGCCACGGTACGGAACGGTTGGTATGCTTGATATGTTGAGGGTGAGAGATGGAACTGTGTTCGGCTGCTGCCTACAGTCAGGTGTACATTTAGGTTCGGAGCAGTGTTTGAGCCACGTTCACCCCAACGGAAGTTAAAGTTGGTATGTTGGTTAGGGTGAGGGTGAGGGATGGGTCAGTGTTCGGGTTCTGCTTACAACCAGGTGTCCGTTTAGTTTCAGAACACTGTTAGGATCCTTGATAGCTGAGTTTATGAAAAAGGATTTTATGTTGGTTAGTGTGAGGATAAGGGAACGGACAGGGTTCGGCTACTGCCTTCAGACAGGTTTACTTAAGGTTCGGGTGAGTGTTAGCTCCTAGGTTAGCCCAAGGGTGAGACAGGATTGGTGTGTGTTAAAGTGCGAGTGAGGGTTGGGACAGGCAGAGTTTAGTATAACAGCCAAGTTTAGAGTCCGATGAGTGTTAGAGCCTCGGTTACCGCGAGGGTAGGGAAAAGGTCATATATTGGTTTAGTTGAGGGTGAGTAATGGAACTTGTTCGGATGTTGCCTACAACCAGGTACACCTTTACATTCGGAACAGTGTATGAGCAGCAGTAACCGTGAGGCAACTTAAAGGTTGGTATGATGGTTAGGGTGATGGAGAGACATGGGACAGGCTTGCCTTTTATTTACCGCCTTGTGTACCTCTAGACTCTCAACACTGTTAGGGCCACGGTTACCTGGAGGGTATGGAAAAGGAGTGAAGGTTCCTTATTGTCAGTCTGAGGGATGTGAGAATGTTCCGCTACTGCCTGTATCCAGGTACACGTTAAAGTTCCGTTGAGGGTTAGGAACTCGGTTCACCCGAGAGTAAACAGGGTTGGTGTGTTAGTTAAAATGACGGTGAGGGTTTGGACAGTGTGGACTTTCGGATAACATCCACGTAGGTTCGGAGCGGTATTTGAAACTTAGTCAGCGTTAGGGAAGTTAAAGTTTGGTATGTTGGTTACGGTGAGGGTGAGTGACGGGACAGTGTTCAGATTCTGCTTACACCCCGGTGCTTCATTAGGCTCGGAAGACTCTTAGGGCTACGGTAGGCGGGAGGTTATAGGAAAGGATTGAACGTTGGTTGGTTGAGGCTTAGGGATGGGACATGTTTCAGCTACTGCGTGCATCCACGTATACATTAAAGTTCAGCTGAGGGTTAGGAATTCGGTAGCCATAGGGTGAGACAGGGTTGGTGTGTTAGTTAAAGTGACGGTGAGGGTTTGGACAGTGTAGGGTTTCGGATAACGGCCAAGTACATTCGAAACAGTATTTAAACTTTGGTCAGCGTGAGGGAAGTTAAAGGTTGGTATGTTGTTTAGGATGAGGATGAGTGTTGGGACAGTGTTCAGGTTCTGCTTACAGCAAGGTGCACGTTTAGGCTCCTAAGACTCTTAGGTCAACGGTTGGCAGGAGGTTGTGAGAAAAGATTGAATGTTGGTTAGTGTGAGGCTGAGGCATGGGACAGGTTTCAGCTACTGCCTCCACACAGGTATACATTAAGGTTCGGGTCAGTGTTAGGGCCTTGGTTAGCCCGAGTGTGAGAGAGTGTTGACGTGTTACAGAGTGTGTGAGGGTTCAGACATTGTACGGGTTTGGAAAACAGCCGAGTATACGTTTAGGATCGGAAGAGTGTTAGAGCCTCGGTTATCACCACGGTAAGGAAAGGGTTGGTATGCTTGATATGCTGAGGGTGAGGGATGGAACTGTGTTCGGCTGCTGCCTACAGTCAGGTGTACATTTAGGTTCGGAGCTGTGTTTGAGCCACGTTCACCCCAACGGAAGTTAAAGTTGGTATGTTGGTTAGGGTGAGGGTGACGGATGGGTCAGTGTTCGGGTTCTGCTTACAACCAGGTGTACATTTAGGTTCAGAACACTGTTAGGATCACTGTTAGCTGGAGGATATGGCAAAGGATTTCATGTTGGTTAGTGTGAGGATTAGGGAACGGACAGGGTTCGGCTACTGCCTTCAGACTGGTTTACTTAAGGTTCGGGTGAGTGTTAGCTCCTAGGTTAGCCCAAGGGTGAGACAGGGTTGGTGTGTGTTAAAGTGAGAGTGAGGGTTGGGACAGGCAGAGTTTAGTATAACAGCCAAGAGTACGTTTAGAGTCCGATGAGTGTTAGAGCCTCGGTTACCGCGAGGGTAGCGAAAAGTTCATATATTGGTTTAGTTGAAGGTGAGGAATGGAACTTGTTCAGAATTTGGCTACAACCAGGTGTACATTTACATTCGGAACAGTGTATGAGCCGCAGTAACCGTGAGGCAACTTAAAAGTTGGTATGATGGTTAGGGTGATGGAGAGACATGGGACAGGCTTCGCCTTTTATTTACAGCCTTGTGTACCTCTAGACTCGCAACACTGTTAGGGCCACGGTTACCTGGAGGGTAGGGGAAAGGATTGAACGTTCCTTAGTGTCAGTCTGAGGGATGGGAGAGTGTTCCGCTACTGCCTGTATCCAGGTACACGTTAATGTTCGGTTGAGGGTTAGGAACTCGCTTAACCCGAGGGTGAACAAGGTTGGTGTGTTAGTTCAAATGACGGTGAGGGTTTGGACAGTGTGGCCTTTCGGATAACAGCCACGTAGTTTCGGAGCAGTATTTGAAACTTGGTCCGCGTGAGGGAAGCTAAAGGATGGTATGTTGGTTAGGGTGAGGGTGAGTGATGGGACAGTGTTCAGGTTCTGCTTACAGCCAGGTGCAAGTTTAGGCTCCTAAGACTCTTAGGTCCACGGTTGGCGGGAGGTTGTGGGAAAAGAGTGAATGTTGGTTAGTGTGAGGCTGAGGCATGGGACAGGTTTCAGCTACTGCGTGCATCCACATATACATTAAGTTCAGGTATAATTTAGGAATTCGGTAGCCAGAGGGTGAGACAGGGTTGGTGCGTGTTAAACTGAGAGTGGGCGTTCGGACATGCAGAGTTTAGTATACCTGCCAAGTTTACGTTTAAGATCCGATGAGTGTTAGATCCTCGGTTACCGCGAGGGTAGGGTATAGTTCATATGTTGGTTTAGTTGAGGGTGATGAATGGAACCTTGTTCGGATGGTGCCTACAACCAGGTATACATTTATGTTCGGAACAGTGTTTGAGCTGCAGTAACCGTGAGGCAACTTAATGGTTGGTATGATGGTTAGGGTGAGGGAGAGAAATGGGTCAGGCTTTGCCTTTTATTTACAGCCTTGTGTACCTCTAGACTCGCAACACTGTTAGGGCCACGGTTACCTGGAGGGTAGGGGAAAGGATTGAACGTTCCTTAGTGTCAGTCTGAGGGATGGGAGAGTGTTCCGCTACTGCCTGTATCCAGGTACACGTTAATGTTCGGTTGAGGGTTAGGAACTCGGTTAACCCGAGGGTGAACAGGGTTGGTGTGTTAGTTCAAATGACGGTGAGGGTTTGGACAGTGTGGCCTTTCAGATAACAGCCACGTAGGATCGGAGCTGTATTTGAAACTTGGTCAGCGTGAGGGAAGTTAAAGAATGGTATGTTGGTTACGGTGAGGGTGAGTGATGGGACAGTGTTCAGGTTCTGCTTACACCCCGGTGCTTCATTAGGCTCGGAAGACTCTTAGGGCCACGGTAGGCGGGAGGTTATAGGAAAGGATTGAACGTTGGTTGGTTGAGGCTTAGGGATGGGACATGTTTCAGCTACTGCGTGCATCCACGTATACATTAAAGTTCAGCTGAGGGTTAGGAATTCGGTAGCCATAGTGTGAGACAGGGTTGGTGTGTTAGTTAAAGTGACGGTGAGGGTTTGGACAGTGTAGGGTTTCGGATAACGGCCAAGTACATTCGAAACAGTATTTAAACTTTGGTCAGCGTGAGGGAAGTTAAAGGTTGGTATGTTGTTTAGGATGAGGATGAGTGTTGGGACAGTGTTCAGGTTCTGCTTACAGCAAGGTGCACGTTTAGGCTCCTAAGACTCTTAGGTCCACGGTTGGAGGGAGGTTGTGGGAAAAGATTGAATGTTGTTTAGTGTGAGGCTGAGGCATGGGACAGGTTTCAGCTACTGCCTCCACACAGGTATACATTAAGGTTCGGGTTAGTGTTAGGGCCTTCGTTAGCCCGAGTGTGAGAGAGTGTTGGTGTGTTACAGAGAGTGTGAGGGTTCAGACATTGTACGAGTTTGGAAAACAGCCGAGTATACGTTTAGGATCGGAAGAGTGTTAGAGCCTCGGTTATCACCACGGTAAGGAAAAGGTTGGTATGCTTGATATGCTGAGGGTGAGGGATGGAACTGTGTTCGGCTGCTGCCTACAGTCAGGTATACATTTAGCTTCGGAGCTGTGTTTGAGCCACGTTCACCCCAACGGAAGTTAAAGTTGGTATGTTGGTTAGGGTGAGGGTGACGGATGGGTCAGTGTTCGGGTCCTGCTTACAACCAGGTGTACGATTAGGTTCAGAACACTGTTAGGATCACTGTTAGCTGGAGGTTATGGCAAAGGATTTCATGTTGGTTAGTGTGAGGATTAGGGAACGGACAGGGTTCGGCTACTGCCTTCAGACAGGTTTACTTAAGGTTCGGGTGAGTGTTAGCTCCTACGTTAGCCCAAGGGTGAGTCAGGGTTGGTGTGTGTTAAAGTGAGAGTGAGGGTTGGGACAGGCAGAGTTTAGTATAACAGCCAAGAGTACGTTTAGAGTCCGATGAGTGTTAGAGCCTCGGTTACCGCGAGGGTAGCGAAAAGTTCATATATTGGTTTAGTTGAAGGTGAGGAATGGAACTTGTTCAGAATTTGGCTACAACCAGGTGTACATTTACATTCGGAACAGTGTATGAGCCGCAGTAACCGTTAGGTAACTTAAAGGTTGGTATGATGGTTAGGGTGAGGGAGAGACATGCGACAGGCTTCGCCTTTTATTTACAGCCTTGTGTACCACTAGTCTCGCAACACTGTTAGGGCCACGGTTACCTGGATGGTAGGGAAAGGATTGAACGTTCCATAGTGTCAGTCTGAGGGATGTGGGACTGTTCGGCTACTGCCTGTATGCAGGTACACGTTAATGTTCGGTTGAGGGTTAGGAACTCGGTTAACCCGAGGGTGAACAGGGTTGTTGTGTTAGTTTAAATGACGGTGAGGGTATGGACAGTGTAGATTTCAGATAACAGCCACGTAGGTTCGGAGCAGTATTTGAACCTTGGTCCGCGTGAGGGAAGTTAAAGTTTGGTATGTTGGTTAGGGTGAGGGTGAGTGATGGGACAGTATTCAGGTTCTGGTTACAGCCAGATGCGTGTTTAGGCTCCTAAGACTTTACGTCCACGGTTGGCGGGAGGATGTGGGAAGGATTGAATGTTGGTGAGGGTGAGGCTATGGGATGCGAAATGTTTCAGCTACTGCGTGAATCCACGTACAGATTAAGTTCTGGTAAGAGTTAGGAATTAGGTAGCCTAAGTGTGGGACAGGGTTCGTGTGTGTTAAAGTGATAGTGACGGTTCGGAAAGGCAGAGTTTGGTATACTAGCCAAATTACGTTTAAGGTCCGATGAGTGTTAGAACCTCGGTTACCGCGAGGGTAGGGTAAAGTTCATATGTTGGTTTAGTTGAGGGTGATGAATGGAACGTTGTTCGGACGTTGGCTACAACCATGTATACATTTATGTTCGGAACAGTGTTTGAGCTGCAGTAACCGTGAGGCAACTTAATGGTTGGTATGATGGTTAGGGTGAGGGAGAGAAATGGGAAGGGTGAGGGTTCGCCTTTTATTTACAGCCTTGTGTACCTCTGGACTCCCAGCATTGTTAGGGCCATGGTTACCAGGAGGGTATGGCAAAGGATTGAATGTTGGTTAGTGTCAGTCTGAGGGTTCGACTACTGCCTGTATCCAGGTACACGTTATTGTTCGGTTGAGTGTAGGAACTCGGTTAACCCGAGGGTGAACAGGGTTGGTGTGTTACTTCATATGACGTTGAGTGTTTGTACAGTGTAGAGTTTTGTATAACAGCCAAGTAGGTTACGAACAGTATTTGAAACTTGGTCAGCGTTAGGGAAGTTAACGGATGGTATGTTGGTTAGGTGAGGGTGAGTGATGGGACAGTGTTCAGGTTCTGCTTACAGCCAGGTGCATCTTTAGTCTCGGAAGACTCTTAGGGCCACGGTTAGCTGGAGGTTATGGAAAAGGATTGAATGTTGGTTAGTGTGAGGCTGAGGGATGGGACATTTTTCAGCTATTGCGTGCATCCAGATATACATTATAGTTTAGGTGAGGATTAGGAATTCGGTAGCCAGAGTGTGAGACAGGTTTGGTGTGTTAGTTAAAGTGGCGATGAGTGTTTGGACAGTGTTGGGTTTCGGATAACAGCCAAGTAGGTGCGGAACAGTATTTAAACTTTGGTCTGCGTGAGGGAAGTTTAAGGTTGGTATGTTGTTTAGGGTGAGGGTGAGTGTTGGGAGAGTTTTCAGGTTCTGCTTACAGACAGGTGCACGTTTAGGCTCCTAAGACTCTTAGATCCACGCTTAGAGGGAGGTTATGGGGAAGGATTGAATATTGGTTAGTGTGAGGTTGAGGCATGGTACATGTTTCAGCTACTGCCTCCAGCCCGGTATACATTTAGTTTCGGAGCAGTGTTAGAGCCACATTCACCCTAACGGAAGTTAAAGGTAGGTGTGTTGGTTAGTGTGAGGGTGAGGCATGCGACAGTGTCCAGGGTCTGTTTACAGGCAGCTGTACATTTAGGGTCAGAACACTCTAGGGCCACGGTTACTGGGATGGTATGGTACAGGTTTTTATGTTGGTTAGTATGAGGCTGGGGGACAGGACATGGTTCGGCTACTGCCTGCAGCCAGGTGTAGATTAATCTTCGGTTCCGTGTTTGGGCCTCGGTTAGCCCGAAGTTGGGGACAGTGTTGACGTGTTAGTTAAAGTGAGGATGAGTGTTCAGATGCGGTACGGTTTGGATAACAGCCAAGCATACGTTTAGGTTCAGAACTGTTTTAGAGCCTCAGTTACCGCGACGGTAGGTTAAGGTTCTTATGTTCGTTAAGTTGAGGGTGAGGAATGGAACTGTGTTCGGATGTTGCCTACAACCTGGTATACATTTAGGTTCGGAACAGTGTTTGAGCCATGGTAAACGTGAGAGAAGTAAAAGGTTGGTATGATGCTTAGGGTTAGGGTGAGAAATGGGACAGGGTTCGCCTTTTGTTTACAGCCTTGTGTACGTCTAGGCTCAGAACACTGTTATGGCCATGGTTAGCTGGAGGGTATGGGAAAGGATTGAATGTTGGTTAGTGCCAGTCTGAAGGATGGGAGAGTGTTCGGTTACTGCCAGTATCCAGGTATACATTAAGGTTTGGGTGAGGGTTAGGAACTCTAACTCGAGGGTGAACAGAGTTGGCGTGTTAGGTAAAGTAACGTCGAGTGTTTGGACAGTGTAGAGTTTTGGATAACCTCCAAGTAGTTTCAGAACAATACTTGAACCTTGGTCAGCGTGAGGGAAGTAAAAGTTTAGTATGTTGGTTAGGGTGAGGGTGAGTGATGGGACAGGGTTCTGGTTCTTCTTACAGCCATGTGTATGTTTAAGCTCGGAAGACATTTAGGGTCACGCATAGCGGGAGGTTATGGGAAAGGATTGTACGTTGGTTAGTGTGAGTCTGAGACATGGGTCATGTTTCGACTACTGCCTGTAGCCATGGATACATTAAGTTTCAGTTCAGTGTCAAGGCCTCGGTTAGCCCTAATTTGGGGATAGTGTTGACTTGTTAAAGTGAGCATGATGGTTTGGACAAGGTATGGATTCAGAAATCAACCAAGTATAACTTTAGGGTTGGAAGTGTGTTAGAGCCACGGTTACCGTGAGGGTAGGGAAAAGGTTCGTATGTTGTTTAAGTTGACGGTGAGGGATGGATCTGAGTTCGGCTTTTGCCTACAACAAGATACACATTTAGGTTCAGAACAGTGTTTGAGCCATGGTAACCGTGAGGGAAGCACAAGGTTGGTATGATGGTTAGGGTGCGGGTGAGGAAAGGGACGGTGTTCCCCAGTAGCAGCACACCACCCACGCCAGAGACATGGCGTGCGGAGACGGCGGTGAGCAGGCGGGAGGCGCAGCGCTGGCGGAGCCGGCCAGCGGGGAGATGCTCGCCTCCCGAGCAGATCACGTGAAGGGCATGCGCTCACGGGGCAGGCCAGGAGCATGCTCTTGGGGTGCTTTGAGACGGGTCCCAGCATCTAAGGCCATATCACTCTGAATGCGCCAGATCTCGTCTGATCTCAGAAGCTAAGTAGGGTTGAGCCTGGTTAGTACTTGGATGCGAGACCGCCTGAGAATACCAGGTGCTGTAGGCGTTTGCTCGACTCTCCCTTTGCGCTGCCGCTGAAGCTTGGCTCCCTGTGAACACCTGCCGACCCTTCCCCTCTGCAGCTGCCCAGCCAACCGAAGGTCCCCCTGGGCAGGGGCGGGTCAGCTGCCCTGTACTACAAGCTCGCAGCCCGGCTCGCACGCCAGGCCTTTCGTCCACGTCTCTCGCCAAACCCAGTCCTCAGTCCTCTTCGCTACCGCCATCCGACAGCCCGCCGCCCTTCGCTGTACCTCGGTTGCCGCTGCCGCACCATCACCGCGCTCCCCACACCCGCCACCAGCGCTGCCCTTGCCCCCACCCCCGCGTCCGCCATCGCGGCACTCCCTCACCTCCAGCCTCTGATATCCCCGACTCCACCGCCAACACTGCCTTCTTCTCCGATACCGCCGCAGCTGGCGACATCACCGCCACGCGCCCAGCGGCCGGCGACACAGCCACCAACGCCGCCGCCGCCATCGCCGACCTCACAACCATTCTGCGCTGCTGCCGCTGCCGCCATCGCTGCTCTCGATCTGCCCCAATTCTGCCGCCGCCACCACCATCACCGTGCTTCCTATCCACGCCGTCAGCGCTGCCCTCGCCCCCAGCCCCGCCACCACCATTACCACACTCCCACAATGTCCCGCCTCAGCGGTCCCGCCTCCGCCTCAAGCACCACCTGATTCCCCGCTACCACTGCAGCAGACTCCATCATCGCCGCCCTGCGCACCAGCGCCTACCATCAAAGCCTCCATTGTCACTGCCACAATTGACGACCACGCCACCCTCCCCTGTCGCCACCACCACTGCCGCCGTGGGCTCCTCCCACAACTCCCAGTCGCAGGGCTGCCTGCTGGTGCAGTCCTCAAGCAGTCTTGGGGGTGAGGTTGGGGGTGAGCCTGGTGGCAGTAGTGGGGCAGGGAGTACAGCGGTCTGGGTCTGGGGAGTCCCAGAATGCCAGAATTCCACGACTTCTGGAACCATCAGGGAAGTGGCCGTGTCCCGTGGAGCCATGGGTGTCATGAAGGGGCCTCACTGCCAGCCAGGATTAGTCCGCCGCCCACGCCAGAGGAATTTGGAGGAGGCGGGGAGCAGGACATGGGGTGAGGGGCTGGCGTGGGGCCCAGGATTGTGATGAAGGGCAGCTGCAGACTGGAGCTGCTGCACCCTGGTGGCGAGAGTGGCTCTCCCTGGCTTTGGGCCAGTGTGTGGGGTCGGCCAGGGCCAGGGCCAGGGTACGGCATGCCTAGGGCTGGAGGGGATGCAGAAGACCCTGCCACCCCCTAGGTGGTCCTGAGAGGGGGGGACAGCACAGCAGCAAGGGGGGTGTGCGGTTGCGGTGATGGGGGTGGGGATGAGAGGAGTTGGGGTAGGGGGGAGGGATAAAATCCATTCGGGGACAGGGGAGTCCCAGGATGCCAGGGCGCCCAAGCATCTGTCCCAGTCAGGGAAGTGACTGAGGCCACTGGAGCCACAGGGGGGCAAAGGGGCCTCGCTCCGTGCCAGGAGTAACCCTTCGCCCTCCTCAGCGGCATGCGGAGAAGGCGGGGAGCAGGAAGGAGGCGCGCAGGGAGACATGCTCGCCACCCCAGCGGCCCAGGAGCACGGCGCGCGCTCAGGAGGCAGGCCAGGAGCAGGCTCTTGGAGAGCCAGGAGCCGGGTCCCAGCGTGTAAGGCCATACCACCCTGCACAAGCCAGATCTCATCTGATCTCGGAAGCGAAGCAGGGTCTGTCCTGGTTAGTACTTGGATGGGAGACCGCCTGGGAACTACTGAAGGCCTTTGCTCGCCTCTCCTTTTGCATCGCCGCCCCGGAGTGGCTCCCTCCGAACCCCTGCCGCCCCTTGCCCCTCTGCAGCCGCACAGCCAGCTGAAGGTCCCCCAGGCCAGAAGCCGGTCAGCCGCCCGGCACTGCAAGCTCGCAGTCACGGCTGCAAACCAGGCCCAGCGGCCAGGGCGCCCCCCCACACCCTCTTCTTAGTCCTGTTCACTGTGGCAGGCCGTCAGCCTGCAGCAGTTAGCCGAGCCTGTGTCTCTGCCGGCAGGCATCTCTCCCCACACTCCCGCGCGCACCCTCCCTTATCTCTCAAGAGCCAAGAGCCTTCCCTCCCGCCGTTCCAGGTCGCCCCAACACAGAGCACAAAGAGCCAGCCGGGACAAACCAGGGAACGGAGGGAGCAGCACTCCAACACACCGCACGCCCTCGGACTAGAGGAGAGACCACCACAAGGGGAAGTGCAGACACACAGACACAACCCTCACAACCAGGATGACTAGGGGCTGCCACTCTCCTCGGGCGGGGGGTGTTCCCTGGGAGAGGCTCAGAGCCCACTGGCCCTCCCGCCCGGCCCGGGGGCTTCAAGGGTGACTTTCAATGCCCAGGCACTGCCTCCTTAGTGGAGCCAAGCCTCGGGCACTACCACACTTCAGTTGAGAAGCTGCCACTTCAAAACAGCCTCAGTGGGTCTGTCCCAGCCCGTGTGCCACTTGTGCGTCCCTCCCGCCCTCCCGCACCCCATGTCTCTCTGGCTCTGTGACGTGCCTGTTGGGCTCTGGCTCTCGCTCAGGAGCTCTCTCCCCACGTGCCAGCCCCCTCTTTCTCTGTCTCTGTCCATGTCTCTCTGTATGTCCAGTTACATACATGTACAAATACGTGTATGTTTCCATCTCGCTCCCTTTCTCCTCCTCTCGTTCTGTCTGTGGGTCCCTGTCCTGCGGGGACTCTAGTCCCTCTACCCGCACAAGAACGCAGGATATGGCGAGGCCAAGAAGGAACACCCACAGAGCCACAGATAGGGGGCTCATAGCACCATGTCTCACGGGAGGCTGGCTCAGAGTATACCGGTCCACCGGTCCCCCTTCTCCCAGTCCCCGGTCCCCCAATCCCCACATCCCACCATCAGCCCGGTCGCCCCGTCCCCCTGTCTCCCAGATCACCGGTCCGCCAGTCCCACGGTACCCCGGTCCGCTGGTCCCCTGTCTCCCGGTCCCCTGTCCCCTGTTCCCCCGGTCCCCTGGTTCCCCATGCCCCTGTCTCCTGGTCCCTCCATGCCCCAGTTACCATCCCCAGATCCCCCTTTTTCCCGGTCACCCAGGTCGCCGCATCCCCCCATCTCGACGGTCCGCCTCTCCCCATTCCCCCGGTCCCCCGGACACACCGGTCCCCTCGTCCAACCGTACCACAATCTCCCTGACCCCCGGTCCCCCGTCTCCCGTTCCCCCAGTCCCCGGTTACCCTGCCACTCGTCTCCCGGTCCCTCCGACACCGGTGCCCCAGTCCCCCTGTCTCCAGGTTCCTCGCTCTCCTGGTCCCCCCATCCTCCCGTCCACCGGTCTCGCGGTCCCCCGGTCTCAGGGTCCCGCCGTCCCCCCTTCCCCCGGTCTCCCATTCCCCCGGTCTCCCGGTCCCCCTGTCCCCCGGTCTCCCCGTCTCCCCGTCTACCCGTCCCACCGGTCTCCCCATCCCCCAGGCCCCCGGTGTATCCGTCCCCCAGTCCCCCGGTCCCCCCGTGCCCAGGTCTCCCCGTCTCCCCGTCTCCTCGTCCCCTGGGTACCCCCATCCACCGGTCCCCCAGTGTCCCCGTCCCCCAGTCCCCCAGTCTCTCTGTCTCCCGGTCCCAGATCCCCCCGTCCCCCCGTCCCCCGGTCTCCCCGTCTCACGGTCCCCCCTGTCCCCCTGTCCCCTCGGTCTCTCTGTCTCCCCGTCCCCCCGTCCCCCCATCCCTCGGACTCCCCATCTCCCCGTCCCCCCGTCCCCCCATCCCTCGGTCTCCCCGTTTCCCCGTCCCCCCGGTCCCCCATTCCTCCGGTCCCCCGGTCTCCCTGTCCCCCAGTCCCCCGGTCCCCCGTTCCCACCGTCCACCGGTCCCCCCGACCCCCCGTCCTCACGTCCCCCCGGTCTCCCCGCCTCCCCGTCCCCCGGTTCCCCCGTCCACCAGTCCCCCCGTCCCCCGGTCTCCCCGGCTCCCCGTCTCACCGTCCCCCCGTCCCCCAGTCCCCAGGTATCCCCGTCCGCCCGGTCCCCCGTCCCCTGGTCTCCCGGTCCCCTGGTCCCCCGGTCCCCCAGTCCCCCGATCTCCCCATCTCCCCGTCTTCCCGTCCCCTCGTCCCCCAGATCCCCCGGTCCCCCTGTCCCCGGGACCCCTGACTCCCCATTTCCCCTTCTCCCAGTCCCCCCGATCTCCCCGTCCCCCAGTGCCCCCGTCCCCCGGTCTCCCAGTCTCCCCGTCTCCCCGTCCCCCCAATCCCCACGTCCCCCGGTCCCGCTGTCCCCCCTACACCGGTCTCTCCGTCTCCTAGTCTCCCCGTCTCCCCGGTCCCCCCGTCCCTGGTCACCCGGTCTACATGTCTCCCTGGTCCCCCGTCCCATGGTCCCTCGGTTCCCCCGTCCCCCCTTCCCCCGGTCTCCCCTTCTCCCCGTCCACCCGTCCGCCCGGTCCCCCCATCCCCCGGTCTCCCCGTCTCCCTGTCGCCTCTTCCCACTGGTCCCCCCATCCCCCAGTCCACCGGTATACCCGTCCCCCGGTCCCCGGTCCCCCGGTCCCCCGGTCTCCCCGTCCCCCCGTCCCCCAATCCCCCGGTCTCCCCGTTCCCTGGTACCTCAGTCCCCCGGTCCCCCCATTCCCCCGGTCCCCCGGTCCGCCCGACCCCCGGTCTCCCCGTCTCCCCGTCTCCCCGTCCCTGGTCCCCCCGTCCCCCGGTGGTCCCCCGGTCTCCCCGTCCACTGGTCCCCCGTTCCCCCCGTCCACCAGTCGTCCCGTCTCCCCGTCTCCCCGTCCCCCCGTCCCCCCGCCCCCGGTCTCCCCGTCTCCCCTCCACCCGTCCCCTGGTCCCCCTGTCCCCCGGTCCCCTCATCTCCCCATCCCAGGGTCGCACGGTCCCCTGGTCCCCCGGTCCCCCGGTCTCCCCGACCCCCGTCTCCCTGTCCCCCCGGTCCCCCCGTACCCCCAGTCCCCCCGTACACCGTTCCCCCGGTCCCCCCATCCCCCGGTCCCACGGTCCCCCCGTCCCCCGGTCTCCCCGTCTCCCCGTCTCCCCTTACCCCAGGTCCCCCCGTCACCAGGTCCCCCCGTCCCCCGGTCCCTCCATCCCCCGGTCTCCCCGTCTACCCGTCTCCCCGTCCCCCATGCCCCCGTCGCCCCATCCCCCCGTCCCCCTGTCCCACAGTCTCCCCGTCCCCCCTTCCCCCTGTCCCACGTACCCCTGGTCCACCCGTCCCCAGGTCCCCCTGTCCCCCCATCCACCGGTCTCCCCATTTCCCCATCTCCCCGTCCCCCCGGGCCCCCCATCCCTCGGTCTCCCAGTCACACCGTCCCCCCGTCCCACGGTTCCCCGGTCCCCCCATCCCCCGGTCTCCCCATTTCCCCGTCTCCCCATCCCCCCGGTCTCCCCGTCCCCCGGTCTACCCGTCCCCCGTCCCCCGGTCCCCCCATCCCCCAGTCCCCCCGTCCCCCCGTCCCCCGGTCCCCCCGTCCCCCGATCCCCCGGTCTCCACGTCCCCTGGTCCCCCAGTCCCCCGGTCCCCCTGTTCCCCTGGGCCCCCGGTCCCCCCGTCCCACTTCCCCCGGTCTCCCCTTCTCCCCATCCCCCCGTCCCCCCATCCCCCCGGTCCCCCGTCCCCCCAGAAACCCCGTCCCCCGGTCCCCCCGTCCCCCGAGGCCCCGTCCCCCGGTCCCCTGTTCCCCCTGTCCCCCGGTCTCCCAGTCTTCCCTTCCCCCGGTTCCTCGTTCCCCTCGTCCCCCGGTCTCCCCGTCTACCGGTCTCCCAGTCCCCCCGGTCCCCCCATTACCCGGTCACTCCGTCCCCCGGTCCCCCGTTCCCCCCCGTCCCCGGTCAACCCGTCTCCCCGTCTCCCTGTCCCCCCGGTCCCCCCATCCCCCGGTCCCCCCATCACCCGACCCCCGGTCCCCCCGTCCCTCGGTCTCCCCATCTCCCCGTCCCCTGTCCACCCGTCCCCCAGTTCCCCGGTTACCCCTTCCCCCCATACCCCCGTCCCATGGTCTCCCTTCCCCCCCGTCCCCCGTCCCCCCGGTCCACCCATCCCCCAGTCCCCCGGTCCACTTGTGCCCCGGTATCCCCGACCCCGGTCACCCAGTCCCCCGGTCCCCCTGTCCCCCGGTCTCCCCATCTCCGCATCTCCCCGTCCCCCCGGTCCCCCCGTCCTCCGGTCCCCCGGTCTCCCCGTCCCCCAGTCCCCCTGTCCCCCGGTCTCCCCGACCCCCGTCCCCTGGTCCCCCGGTCCCCCCGTCCCCGGTCCCCCGATCCCCCCGTCCCCCGGTCTCCCCGTCTCCCCGTCCCCCCGGTCCCCACGTCCTCGGTCCCGCTGTCCCCCCTACACCGGTCTCTCCGTCTCCTAGTCTCCCCATCTCCCCGGTCCCCCCATCCCCCGGTCTCCCTGTCGCCCATCTCCCCATCCCCCCGGTCCCACGTCCCCCGGTCTCTCCGTCTCCCCATCTCTCTGTCCCCCCTTACCCCCGTCCCCTCGGTGCCCCAAGTCTCCCCGTCCCCCGGTCTCCCCGTACCCCGGCCTCCCCGTCTCCCTGTCTCCCCATCCCCCCGGTCCCCCCATAAGCCGGTCTCCCAGTCTCCCCGTCTCCCTATCCCACGTTCTCCAGGTCCCCCCGTCCCCCGGTCTCCACGTCCCCCATTTGCCGCTTCCCCCAGGTCTCCCCGTCTCCCCATCCCCACGGCCCCCGGTCTCCCATTCCCCTGGTCTCCCAGTCTCCCATTCTCCCCGTCCCCCGTCCCCCCGGTCCCCCGTCCCCCCGGTCCCTCCGTCCCCTGGTCCCCAGGTCTCCCCGTCCGCCCGGTCCCGCCGTCCACTGGTCTCCCAGTCCCCCGGTCCCCCGGTCCCCCAGTCCCCCGGTCTCCCCGTCTCCACGTCTCCCCGTCTCCCCGTCCCCCAGATCCCCCGGTCCCCCCGTCCCCGAGTCCCCCTGACTCCCCGTTTCCCCTTCCCCCGTCCACCCGATATCCCCATCCCCCAGTCCCCCCATCCCGCGGTCTCCCAATCTCCCCGTCCCCCCGGTCCCTCGATCCCCCGGTCACCGCGTCCCCCGGTCTCCCCGTCTCGCTGTCTCCCCGTACCCCCGGTCCCCCCGTACCCCGGTCCCCTGGTCCCCCCGTCCCCCGGTCTCCCCATCTCCCCGTCCCCCCATCCCCCCGTCCCCCCGGTTTCCCTGTCTCCCCGTCCCCCCGTACCACCATCCCCCAGGTCTCCCCGTCTCCCCGTCTCCCCGTCACCCCGGTCCCCCCGTCCCCCGGTCCCCATGTCCTCCCTACCCCGGTCTCTCCGTCTCCCAGTCTCCCCGTACCCCTGGTCCCCCCGTCCCCTTGTCCCCCGGTCTCCACGTCCCCCTGGTCCCCCGTCCCATGGTCCCTCGTTTCCCCCGTCCCGCCTTCCCCCCGGTTTCCCCGTCTCCCCGTCCACCTGTCCCCGCGGTCTCCCCTTCCCCCGGTCCACCGGTCCCCTGGTCCATTCGTCCCCCGGTCTCCCCGTCTCCCCGTCTCTCCATCCTGCCAGTCCTCCCGTCTCCCGATCTCCCCATGCCCCCATCCCCCCGTCCCCCCTGTCTCCCCGTTCCCCCTTCCCCCCGTTCCCCCTGTCCCCCGGTCCTCCAGTCCCACCGTCCCCCAGTCTCCCCGTCTCCCCGTCCTCCAGGTCCTCCCGTCACCCGGTCCCCCCGTCCTCCGGTCCTCCCATCCACCGGTCTCTCCGTCCTATGTTCTCCCCGTCCCCCAGTCCCCCCCGTCCCCCGGTCTCCCCTTCTCCCCATCCCCCCGTCACCCCAGTACCCCGTCCCCCGGTCTCCCCGCGTCCCCCGGTCTCCCCGTCTCCCCGTCTCCCAGTCCCCCCTGTTCTCAAGTCCCCCCGGTCTCCCCGTGCCCCAAGTCCCCCCTTCCCCCGGTCTCCCCTTCTCCCCATCCCTCCGTGACCGCAGTCTCCCCATCCCCCGGTCTCCCGTGTCCCCGTCTCCCCGTCCCCCTGTCCCCCGTCCCCCTGTCCCCGGTCTCCCCATGTCCCCGTCTCCCCGTCCCCCCGGTCCCCCCAGTACCCCCGTCCCCCCGGTCCCCTTCCCCCGGTCCACCCATCCCCCCGGTCCCCCCGTCCTTCGGTCCCCTCATCTCCCCGTCTCACGTTCGCACGGTCCCCCGGTCCCCCTGTCCCCCAGTCTCCCCGACCCCCGTCTCCCCGTCCCCCCTGTCCCCCGTACCCCCAGTCCCCCCGTACCCCGGTTCCCCGGTCCCCTCGTCACCCGGTCTCCCCGTCTCCCCGTCTCCCTGTCCCACCGGTCCCCCCATCCCCCAGTCCCCCGGTGTACCCGACCCCCGATACCCGGTCCTCCGGTCTCCCCATCCCCCCTCCCACCGGTCCCCCATCCAACCGCTCCCCCATTCCCCGGTCCCCTGGTCCTCCTTCCCCCGGTCTCCACGTCTCCCAGTCTCCCCGTCCCCCCGGTCCCCCCGTCCCCCGGTCCCCCGGACTCCCTGTCCCCCGGTCCCCCGATCCGCCCGTCCCCCGGTTTCCCATTCCCCCGTCCCCCCGTCCCCCCGGTCTCCCCTTCTCCCCATCCCCCCATCACCCTTATATCCCCTTCCCCCGGTATCCCCGTGTCCCCGTCTCCCCGTCCCCCCGGTCCCCCCGTCCCCTGGTCTCCCTGTTCCCCCTTTACGGAGGTGCTTAGGTTGAAGTTGAGGGATGTACAGGATTCGGGTTCAGCCTACAAGCACGTATATATTTATGATCCGGTCTGTGTTAGGATTTCAGTTAGGGCTAGGTTTAGGGTATGGGTTAGGGATAGGGTTAGGGTTAGTGTTAGGACTAGGGTTAGGACTAGGGCTAGGGCTGGGGCCGGAGTCGGGGTCGGGGTCGGGGTCGGGTCGGGTTAGGGGTCGTGGTCAGGGTCAGGTTCAGGGTCAGGGTCACGGTCAGGGTCAGGGTTTAGGGTCAGGGTCAGGGACAGGGTCAGGGTCAGTGTCAGGGTCGGAGTCGGGGTCAGGGTTGGGTCGAGTTAGGGGTCGGGGTCAGGGTCAAGGCCAGGGTTAGCGTCAGGTCGGGGTCAGGGTCAAGGCCAGGGTTAGCGTCAGGTCAGGGTCAGGGTCATGGTCAGGGTCAGGGTCAGGGTTTAGGGTCAGCTTCAGGGTCAGTGTCAGGGTCGGGATCGGGGTCGGGTCAGGGTCAGGGTCGAGGTCGGGGTCGGGGTCGGGGTCGGGGCCGGGTCGGGTTAGGTGTCGGAGTCAGGGTCAGGGTCAGTGTTTAGGGTCAGGGTCAGGGTCAGGGTCAAGGTTTAGGGTCAGGGTCGGGGTCGGGGTCGGTGTCGGGGTCCTGTTCGGGGTCGCGGTCGGGGTCGGGGTCAGGTTCGGGGTCGGGGTCGGGTCGGGGTCAGGGTCAGGGTTTAGGGTCAGGGTCAGGGTCAGCGTCAGGATCAGGGTCTGTGTCAGGGTCAGGGTTTGGGTTCGGGTTCGGGTTCGGGTTAGGGTTAGGGTTAGGTTTAGGGTTCGGGTTAGGGTTCAGGTTAGGGTTAGGGTTAGAAAAAGGATCGGGTTAGGGTTAGGGTTAGGATTGGAACCAGGATAGGGTTAGGGTTAGGGTTAGGGTTAGGGTTGGAACAAGGATAGGTTTAGGGTAGGGTTAGGATGGAATCACATTAGGGTTAGTGTTTGGGTTAGGTTTGGGAGCAGGATAGTGTTAGAGTTAGTGTCATGGTTAGGGTTGGAACCAGGGTAGGGTTAGGGTTAGGGTTAGGGTTAAGTTTGATACCACGATAGGGTTAGGGTTAGGGTTGGAACCAGGATAGGTTTTGTGTTAGTTTTAGGGTTAGTGTTGGGACCAGGATAGGGTAGGATTAGGGTTAGTTTTGGAACCAGGATAGGTTTAGTGTTAGGGTTAGAGTTGGAACCAGCCTCCAGTTGCTGGCCAGTGCTGGTGGAGCCGTTGGCCTGGAGCGTCCCCCTTTGCTTAGGGTGAATGCCACAGTCCTTTGCGGGAGACTAGGACTGGGTGGGAGTGGGGTCAAGGTTTGTGCAGCCATCATTTGCTGGCCACTGGTATGGCAGCCTTGTGCATCTGGCAACCGCCTGGCTGACGGTGAGTGCCCAAGGCCTGCGTGCGGGACCAGGAGTGGGTGGGGGTGTGGATGAGGTTTGCGCAGCCTTCAGGTGCTGGCCAGTGCTGCGGCAGCCTTGCGCCTGAGGTAAGCGCCTGGCTGAGGGTGAGTACCCAAGGCTTTCGTGGGGGACGAGTAGCGGGTGTGGGTGTTTCAAGGTTTGTTCAGCCTCATTTGCCACCAAGTGCGGGGAGACCGGGGGGACGTGTGGTTGTTAGGGTGAGGGTGAGGGATGTTATAGGTTTCGGGCACTACCTACAGCCAGGTATACATTTAGGGTCGAAAGAGTGTTAGGACGTTGGTAGCCTCGAGGGTAGGGACAAGTTTGGTATGTTGGTTACGGTGAGGGTAATGGAATGGCCAGGGTTTGGCTACACCTACAGCCAGGTACACATTAAGTTTCACGTCAGGGTTAGGGCTACTGTTAGCTCGAGTGTGAGGACAGTGTTAGGGAAGTGGTTAGGGTATGCATGAGGGATTGGACAGGGTTCGGCTCCTGCTGACAGCCAGGTATGAATTAAGGTTCGGGACAGAACTAGGGCCTCAGTTAGAGCGCAGGTGAGGACAAGGTGAGGGAGGTGGTTATGGTGTGGTGTAGGGACGGGACCGGGTTCGGGTTCTGCCTAAACCCATGTTGATATTTATGTTAGGGTCAATGATAGTGCCGACGGTTTGAGCGAGGGTGGGACAATATTACGGAGGTGGTTAGGTTGAGTTGAGGAATGTACAGGATTCGGGGTCAGCCTACATGCACGTATATATTTATGGTCCGGTCCGTGTTAGGATCCAAGTTAGGGTTAGGTTTAGGGATGGGTTAGGGATAGGGTTAGGGTTAGGGTTAGGGTTAGGGCTAGGGCTAGGGCTAGGGCTGGGGCTGGGGTCGGGGTCGGGGTCGGGGTCGGGGTCGGGTCGGGTAGGGGTCGCGGTCAGGGTCAGGGTAGGGGTCAGGATCAGGGTCAGGGTAAGGGTCAGGCTTTAGGGTCAGGGTCAGGGTCAGGGTCGGGGTCGGGTTCGGGGTCACGGTCAGGGTCGGGGTCAGAGTCGGGGTCGGGGTCGGGCTGGGAGTCCGGTCGGGGTCGGGTCGGATTTGGGGTCGGGGTCGGGTTCGGGTTCGGGTTCGGGTTAGGGTTAGGGTTCGGGTTCGGGTTCGGGTTAGGGTTAAGGTTAGGGTTTGTGTTAGGGCTAGGGCTAGGGCTAGGGCTAGGGCTGGGGTCGGGGTCGGGGTCGGGGTTGGGGTCGGTTCGCGTTAGGGGTCGGGTCAAGGTCAGGGTCAGGGTCAGGGTCAGGGTCAGGGTCATGGTCAGGGTCAGGGTTTAGGGTCAGGGTCGGGATCAGGGTCGGGGTCAGGGTCGGGGTCTGGGTCGGGGTCGGGGTCGGATGAGGGTCGGGGTTGTGGTCGGGGTCGGGGTCGGGTCGGGATCAGGGTCAGGGTTTAGGGTCAGGGTCAGGGTCAGGGTCAGGGTCAGGGTTCGGGTTCAGGTTAGGGTTAGGGTTAGGGTTAGGGTTAAGGTTCGGGTTAGGGATAGGGTGAGGGTTAGGGTTAGGTTTAGGGTTAGGGCTAGGGCTAGGGCTAGGGCTTGGGCTGGGGTCGGGGTCCGGGTCGGGGGCGGGGGCGGGGTCGTGGTCGGGGTCGGGTCGGGTTAGGGGTCGGGGTCAGGGTCAGGGTCAGGGTCAGAGTCAGCATCAGGGTCAGGGTTTAGGGTCAGGGTCAGGGTCAGGATCCGGGTTTAGGGTCAGGGTCGGGGTCGGGGTTGGGGTAGGGTTCCTGTTCGGGGTCTCGGTCGGGGTCAGGGTTCGGGTTCGGGTTCGGGTTAGGGTTAGGGTTCGGTTTATGGTTCGGGTTCGGGTTCGTGTTAGGGTTAGAGTTAGGGTTTGGGTTAGGGCTAGGGCTAGGGCTAGGTCTGGGACCTGGGTCGGGATCGGGGTCGATTCGCGTTAGGGGTCGGGGTCAAGGTCAGGGTCAGGGTCAGGGTCAGGGTCAGGGTAAGGGTCAGGGTTTAGGGTCAGGGTCGGGATCAGGGTCAGGGTCAGGGTCGGGGTCGGATCGGGGTCGGGGTTGTGGTCGGGGTCGGGTCGGGATCAGGGTCAGGGTTTAGGGTCAAGGTCAGGGTCAGGGTCAGGTTCAGGGTTCGGGTTCGGGTTAGGGTTAGGGTTAGGGTTAGGGTTCGGTTTAGGGATATGGTTAGGGTTAGGGTTAGGTTTAGGGTTAGGGCTAGGGCTAGGGCTAGGGCTTGGGATGGGTTCGGGGTCCGGGTCGGAGTCGGGGTCGGGGTCCGGGCCGGGTCGGGTTAGGGGTCACGGTCAGGGTCGGGGTCAGAGTCGGTGTCGGGGTCGCGTTCGGGTTCGGGTTAGGGTTCGGGTTCAGGTTCGGGTTAGGGTTAGAGTTAGGGTTTGTGTTAGGGCTAGGGCTAGGGCTAGGGCTAGGGCTGGGGTCGGGGTCGGGGTCGGGGTTGGGGTCGGTTCGCGTTAGGGGTCGGGGTCAAGGTCAGGGTCAGGGTCAGGGTCAGGGTCAGGGTCATGGTCAGGGTCAGGGTTTAGGGTCAGGGTCGGGATCAGGGTCGGGGTCAGGGTCGGGGTCGGGGTCGGGGTCGGGTCGGGATCAGGGTCAGGGTTTAGGGTCAGGGTCAGAGTCGGGGTCAGGGTCAGGGTTCGGGTTCAGGTTAGGGTTAGGGTTAGGGTTAGGGTTAAGGTTCGGGTTAGGGATAGGGTGAGGGTTAGGGTTAGGTTTAGGGTTAGGGCTAGGGCTAGGGCTAGGGCTTGGGCTGGTGTCGGGGTCCTGGTCGGTGGCGGGGGCGGGGGCGGGGTCGGGGTCGGGGTCGGGTCGGGTTAGGGGTCGGGGTCAGGGTCAGGGTCAGGGTCAGAGTCAGCATCAGGGTCAGGGTTTAGGGTCAGGGTCAGGGTCAGGGTCCGGGTTTAGGGTCAGGGTCGAGGTCGGGGTTGGGGTAGGGGTCCTCTTCGGGGTCTCGGTCGGGGTCAGGGTTCGGGTTCGGAATCGGGTTAGGGTTAGGGTTCGGTTTAGGGTTCGGGTTCGGGTTCGGGTTAGGGTTAGAGTTAGCGTTTGGGTTAGGGCTAGGGCTAGGGCTAGGGCTAGGGCTAGGTCTGGGGCCTGGGTCGGGATCGGGGTCGGTCGCGTTAGGGGTCGGGGTCAAGGTCAGGTTCAGGGTCAGGGTCAGGGTCAGGGTCAGGGTTTAGGGTCAGGGTCGGGATCAGGGTCAGGGTCAGGGTCGGTGTCGGATCGGGGTCGGGGCTGTGGTCGGGGTCGGGGTCGGGACGGGGTCGGATCGGGGTCGGGGTTGTGGTCGGGGTCGGGGTCGGGGTCGGGGTCGGATCGGGGTCGGGGTTGTGGTCGGGATCGGGGTCGGGTCGGGATCAGGGTCAAGGTTTAGGGTCAGGGTCAGGGTCAGGGTCAGGTTCAGGGTTCGGGTTCGGGTTAGGGTTAGGGTTAGGGTTAGGGTTCGGGTTAGGGATAGGGTTAGGGTTAGGGTTAGGGATAGGGTGAGGGTTAGGGTTAGGTTTAGGGTTAGGGCTAGGGCTAGGGCTAGGGCTTGGGCTGGGGTCGGGGTCCGGGTCGGGGGCGGGGGCGGGGTCGGGGTCGGGGTCGGGTCGGGTTAGGGGTCGGGGTCAGGGTCAGGGTCAGGGTCAGAGTCAGCATCAGGGTCAGGGTTTAGGGTCAGGGTCAGGGTCAGGGTCCGGGTTTAGGGTCAGGGTCGGGGTCGGGGTTGGGGTAGGGGTCCTGTTCGGGGTCTCGGTCGGGGTCAGGGTTCGGGTTCGGATTCTGGTTAGGGTTAGGGTTCGGTTTAGGGTTCGGGTTCGGGTTCGGGTTAGGGTTAGAGTTAGGGTTTGGGTTAGGGCTAGGGCTAGGGATAGGGCTAGGGCTAGGGCTAGGTCTGGGGTCTGGGTCGGGATCGGGTTTGGTTCGCGTTAGGGGTCGGGGTCAAGGTCAGGGTCAGGGTCAGGGTCAGGGTCAGGGTCAGGGTCAGGGTCAGGGTTTAGGGTCAGGATCGGGATCAGGGTCAGGGTCAGGGTCGGGGTCGGATCGGGGTCGGGGTTGTGGTCGGGGTCGGGGTTGTGGTCGGGATCGGGGTCGGGTCGGGATCAGGGTCAATGTTGAGGGTCAGGGTCAGGGTCAGGGTCAGGTTCAGGGTTCGGGTTCTGGTTAGGGTTACGGTTAGGGTTCGGGTTAGGGATAGGGTTAGGGTTAGGGTTAGGTTTAGGGTTAGGGCTAGGGCTAGGGCTAGGGCTTGGGATGGGTTCGGGGTCTGGGTCTGGGTCGGGGTCGGGGTCGGGGTCGGGGCCGGGTCGGGTTAGGGGTCGGGGTCAGGGTCAGGGTCAGGGTCAGTGTCTGCGTCAGGGTCAGGGTTTAGGGTCAGGGTCAGGGTCAGGGTCAGGGTTTAGGGTGAGGGTCGGGGTCGGGGTCGGGGTCGGGGTCCTGTTCGGGGTCGCGGTCGGGGTCGGGGTCGGGTCGGGGTCAGGGTCAGGGTTTAGGGTCAGGGTCAGGGTCAGCGTCAGGATCAGGGTCAGGGTCAGGGTCAGGGTTTGGGTTCGGGTTCGGGTTCGGGTTCTGGTTACGGTTAGGGTTAGTGTTCGGGTTAGGGTTCAGGTTAGGGTTAGGGTTAGGGTTAGGGTTAGAACAAGGATCGGGTTAGGGTTAGGGTTAGGTTTGGAACCAGGATAGGGTTAGGGTTAGGGTTAGGTTTAGGGTTGGAACAAGGATAGTTTTAGGGTTAGGGTTAGGATGGAATCACGTTAGGGTTAGTGTTTGGGTTAGGGTTGGAAGCAGGATAGTGGTAGAGTTAGTGTCATGGTTAGGGTTGGAACCAGGGTAGGGTTAGGGTTAGGGTTAGGGTTAAGTTTGATACCAGGATAGGGTTAGGGTTAGGGTTGGAACCAGGATAGGTTTTGTGTTAGTGTTAGGGTTAGTGTTGGGACCAGGATAGGGTAGGATTAGGGTTAGTTTTGGAACCAGGATAGGTTTAGTGTTAGGGTTAGAGTTGGAACCAGCCTCCAGTTGATGACCAGTGCTGGTGGAGCCTTTGGCCTGGAGCGTTCCCCTTTGCTTAGGGTGAATGCCACAGTCCTTTGCGGGAGACTAGGACTGGGTGGGAGTGGGGTCAAGGTTTGTGCAGCCATCATTTGCTGGCCAGTGGTATGGCAGCCTTGTGCGTCTGGCAACCGCCTGGCTGACGGTGAGTGCCCAAGGCCTGCATGCGGGACCAGGAGTGGGTGGGGGTGTGGATGAGGTTTGCGCAGCCTTCAGGTGCTGGCCAGTGCTGCGGCAGCCTTGCGCCTGAGGTAAGCGCCTGGCTGAGGGTGAGTACCCAAGGCTTTCGTGGGGGACGAGTAGCGGGTGTGGGTGTTTCAAGGTTTGTTCAGCCTCATTTGCCACCAAGTGCGGGGAGATTGCTGCTCCTGGGGTCATAGCATGACTGAGTGTCCAAGAGCTGCGTGGGGGACCTGGTCGGGTGGGGGTGGGGGTGAAGTTTGCCCAGCTATCAGGGCCAGGGTTAGTTCAAGTGTTGGATTAAGTTTGGGATGGGTAACTGTGAGGGTTCATGGTTCAGACTCTGGCTCCTGCCAGGTTTAGAGTTAAGGTAGTATGGTATTTGGGTCATGGTTAGAGTTAGCGTAGGGACAACTTTTAGGGTGCGGGTGAGTGTTGGTACAGGTGTTGGCGTAAGGATTCAGTCAGTTTTAGATTTAAGGTGCGACCAGTGTCAGAGCCTCGTTTAACGTGAGGGTTGGTACAAGTTTGGGTTGGTGGTTAGGGTGAGGGTGAGGATTCGGACAGGATTCGGGATCTGCCTACAGCCACATATACATTTAGGGTCAGAACCGTGTTAGGGCCACGGTTACCCCAAGGGTAGGGACAAGGTTGGTGTGGTGGTGAGGGTGAGGGTGAGGGATGGCACCAGGTTCGTGTTCTGTCTACACCCATGTCAATATTTAGAGTTCAGGGACAGTGTTAGTGCCCACGGTTTGAGTCAGGGTGGGGATAAGTTTAGGTAGGTGGTTAGGGTGAGTTTGAGGGATGGGACAGGTTTTGGGTTCTGCCTACTGCCTGGTAAACATTAACGTTCGGGTCAGTGTTAGGGCCACGGTTAGCGCGAGGGTGGGGTCAAGGTTAGGGAAGTGTGTAGCGTGCAAGTGAGTGATGGGCCAGGGTTCGGTTTCTGCGAACAGCAGGTATACATTATGGTTCAGGTCAGTGCTAGGTCCTTAGTTAGCGCGAGCGTGGAGACAGGTTTGGGGTGGTAGTTAGGGTGATGGTGTTCTGAAGACAGCAATGTACATATTTAATGTTGGGTCACTGTTAGTGCCATGGTTAGCGCGAGAGTGGGTACAATGTTAGGGAAGTGGGTAGTGGTTAGGGTGCGGGTGAGCGATGGGACAGAGTTCCACTTCGGACTACAGCCAGGTATTCATTATGGTTTGGGTCAGTGTTAGGGCCGCGGTTAGCGCAAGGGTGAGGACAAGGTTAGGGAAGTGTTTAGGGTGCAGGTGAGTGATGGGACAGGGTTCGGCTTCTGCCTACAGCCAGGTGTGCATTTTGGTTCGGGTAAGTGTTAGGGCCACGGTTAGCGTGAGTGTGGGGCAAGGTTATGGAAGTGGTTAGATTGCGTGTGAGGGATGGGACCGGGTTCGGTTTCTGCCCACACCCATGTAGATATTTAGGATAGGTTCAGTGATAGTGCCCACAGTTTGAGCGAGGGTGGGACAATATTAAGGAGGCGGTTAGGGTGAGGTGGAGGGATGGGACAGGATTCGGGTTCTGCCTCGAGACACGTATACATTTATGGTTGGGTCAGTTTTAGGGTCTCGGTTAATGCGAAGGTTGGCACAACGCTGTGCTGGCGCATTAGGATGAGCATGAGTGTTGGCACATGGTTTGTCCTGAGGCTTCACCCAGGTTTCGAGTTAGGTTCCAACCAGTGTTAGGGCCTCTGTTAGCACCAAAGATGGGAAAAGTTTTGGGTGGTGTTCAGGGTGAGGATGAGTGATGGAAAGGGTTCGGCTTCTGCGTACAGCCAGGTATACATTAATGGACGGGTCACTTTTTGGGTCTCGGTTTGCGCGAGGGTTGGCACAACGTTGAGGAGGGCATTAGGGTGAGCACATGGTTCAGGCTGAGGTTTCACCCAGGTTTCGAGTTTGGGTCCGACCAGTGTTAGGACCTGGGTTAGCGCGAGGGATGGGAAAAGTTTGGGGTGGTTGTTAGGGTGAGGGTGAGGGATGTTATAGGTTTCGGGCACTGCCTACAGCCAGGTATACATTTAGGGTCGAAAGAGTGTTAGGACGTTGGTAGCCTCGAGGGTAGGGACAAGTTTGGTATGTTGGTTACGGTGAGGGTAATGGAATGGCCAGGGTTTGGCTACACCTACAGCCAGGTACACATTAAGTTTCACGTCAGGGTTAGGGCTACTGTTAGCTCGAGTGTGAGGACAGTGTTAGGGAAGTGGTTAGGGTATGCATGAGGGATTGGACAGGGTTCGGCTCCTGCTGACAGCCAGGTATGAATTAAGGTTCGGGACAGAACTAGGGCCTCAGTTAGAGCGCAGGTGAGGACAAGGTGAGGGAGGTGGTTATGGTGTGGTGTAGGGACGGGACCGGGTTCGGGTTCTGCCTAAACCCATGTTGATATTTATGTTAGGGTCAATGATAGTGCCGACGGTTTGAGCGAGGGTGGGACAATATTACGGAGGTGGTTAGGTTGAGTTGAGGAATGTACAGGATTCGGGGTCAGCCTACATGCACGTATATATTTATGGTCCGGTCCGTGTTAGGATCCAAGTTAGGGTTAGGTTTAGGGATGGGTTAGGGATAGGGTTAGGGTTAGGGTTAGGGTTAGGGCTAGGGCTAGGGCTAGGGCTGGGGCTGGGGTCGGGGTCGGGGTCGGGGTCGGGTCGGGTTAGGGGTCGCGGTCAGGGTCAGGGTAAGGGTCAGGATCAGGGTCAGGGTAAGGGTCAGGCTTTAGGTTCAGGGTCAGGGTCAGGGTCAGTGTTGGGGTAGGGTTCGGGGTCACGGTCAGGGTCGGGGTCAGAGTCGGGGTCGGGGTCGGGCTGGGAGTCCGGTCGGGGTCGGGTCGGGTTTGGGGTCGGGGTCGGGTTCGGGTTCGGGTTCGGGTTAGGGTTAGGGTTCGGGTTCGGGTTCGGGTTAGGGTTAAGGTTAGGGTTTGTGTTAGGGCTAGGGCTAGGGCTAGGGCTAGGGCTGGGGTCGGGGTCGGGGTCGGGGTTGGGGTCGGTTCACGTTAGGGGTCGGGTCAAGGTCAGGGTCAGGGTCAGGGTCAGGGTCAGGGTCAGGGTTTAGGGTCAGGATCGGGATCAGGGTCAGGGTCAGGGTCGGGGTCGGATCGGGGTCGGGGTTGTGGTCGGGGTCGGGTCGGGATCAGGGTCAGGGTTTAGGGTCAAGGTCAGGGTCAGGGTCAGGTTCAGGGTTCGGGTTCGGGTTAGGGTTAGGGTTAGGGTTAGGGTTCGGGTTAGGGATAGGGTTAGGGTTAGGGTTAGGTTTAGGGTTAGGGATAGGGCTAGGGCTAGGGCTGGGGTCGGGGTCGGGTTCGGGGTTGGGGTCGGTTCTCGTTAGGGGTCGGGTCAAGGTCAGGGTCAGGGTCAGGGTCAGGGTCAGGGTCATGGTCAGGGTCAGGGTTTAGGGTCAGGGTCGGGATCAGGGTCGGGGTCAGGGTCGGTGTCTGGGTCGGGGTCGGGGTCGGATCAGGGTCGGGGTTGTGTTCGGGGTCGGGGTCGGGTCGGGATCAGGGTCAGGGTTTAGGGTCAGGGTCAGGGTCAGGGTCAGTGTCAGGGTTCGGGTTCAGGTTAGGGTTAGGTTTAGGGTTAGGGTTAAGGTTCGGGTTAGGGATAGGGTGAGGGTTAGGGTTAGGTTTAGGGTTAGGGCTAGGGCTAGGGCTAGGGCTTGGGCTGGGGTCGGGGTCCGGGTCGGTGGCGGGGGCGGGTGCGGGGTCGGGGTCGGGGTCGCGTCGGGTTAGGGGTCGGGGTCAGGGTCAGGGTCAGGGTCAGAGTCAGCATCAGGGTTAGGATTTAGGGTCAGGGTCAGGGTCAGGGTCCGGGTTTAGGGTCAGAGTCGGGGTCGGGGTTGGGGTAAGGGTTAGGGTTAGGGTTAGGGTTAGGGTTAGGGTTAGGGTTAGGGTTAGGGTTAGGGTTAGGGTTAGGGTTAGGGTTAGGGTTAGGGTTAGGGTTAGGGTTAGGGTTAGGGTTAGGGTTAGGGTTAGGGTTAGGGTTAGGGTTAGGGTTAGGGTTAGGGTTAGGGTTAGGGTTAGGGTTAGGGTTAGGGTTAGGGTTAGGGTTAGGGTTAGGGTTAGGGTTAGGGTTAGGGTTAGGGGTTAGGGTTAGGGTTAGGGTTAGGGTTAGGGTTAGGGTTAGGGTTAGGGTTAGGGTTAGGGTTAGGGTTAGGGTTAGGGTTAGGGTTAGGGTTAGGGTTAGGGTTAGGGTTAGGGTTAGGGTTAGGGTTAGGGTTAGGGTTAGGGTTAGGGTTAGGGTTAGGGTTAGGGTTAGGGTTAGGGTTAGGGTTAGGGTTAGGGTTAGGTTAGGGTTAGGGTTAGGGTTAGGGTTAGGGTTAGGGTTAGGGTTAGGGTTAGGTTAGGGTTAGGGTTAGGGTTAGGGTTAGGGTTAGGGTTAGGGTTAGGGTTAGGGTTAGGGTTAGGGTTAGGGTTAGGGTTAGGGTTAGGGTTAGGGGTTAGGTTAGGGTTAGGGTTAGGGTTAGGGTTAGGGTTAGGGTTAGGGTTAGGGTTAGGGTTAGGGTTAGGGTTAGGGTTAGGGTTAGGTTAGGGTTAGGGTTAGGGTTAGGGTTAGGGTTAGGGTTAGGGTTAGGGTTAGGGTTAGGGTTAGGGTTAGGGTTAGGGTTAGGGTTAGGGTTAGGGTTAGGGTTAGGGTTAGGGAGGGTTAGGGTTAGGGTTAGGGTTAGGGAGTAACGGTTACGGGTAAGTAACGTGAACGGTGTACTTTATCGTGTAACTTTATACGTGAACTGGAACTTTGATACTGGTTACGGGTTATTACGGTACTTGTTAACGTGGAACGGTTCTGTAACGTTGGATCGTTAACTGGTTCTGGAACGGGTTCTGTGAACGTGTTCTTGAAATGTAACGGGTGGAACGTGTTTCTTGTAAGCTGTACTGGAACGTGTCGGAACTGTTAACTGTTAACGTGTAACTTACGGTGATACTGTGTACGTACTACTCTATTTTTAACTTTAACTTTAACTTAACTTTAAACTGGAACGTTAACTTTAACTTGACTGTAACTTGTAACTTTAACCTTTAAACGGTAACTTGAACTTTTAACTGTAACGTGAACTTTAACTGGAACGTTGAACTTTAACTTTAAACTTTAATTACTTCTTTAACGTGTAACGTGTAACTGGTGAACGTTGAACTTTAACTGTGAACGTTAACTGGGAACTTACTTTAACAAACTTAACTTAACGTTACGTGGAACTTGTAACTGTTAACTGATGTAACGTTAACTTTAAACTTTAACTTTTAACTGTAACTTTAACTTTAACTGTAAC